>NC_064842.1:15000-2515000 GCF_024166365.1 Elephas maximus indicus
ATTATCAATTTTCACTAATTATGTTAATAAGCCAATCTGCACCTTCATCTTGATAGTGTTGAATAAGAGATTTCCCACTCTATTATTCTCCTTTATCCAGACTTGAGTGAAGATAATTGTCATGGATTGAATTATGTCCCCCCAAAAATGTGAGTATCAACTTGGTTAGCCCATGTGTGGTTGTCCTTCATTCTGTGATTGTAATTTTATGTTGAGAGGATTAGGGTGGGATTGTAACACCACATGTACTCAGGTAACCTCCCTGATGCAATGTAAAGGGAGTTTCCCTGGGTGGCCTGCACCACCTTTTATCTCTCAAGAAAGCAGAGAGTTGGGGACCTTAGGCCACAAAGAAAGCAGCACCAGGAGCAGAGCACGTCCTTTGGACACAGGGTCCCTGTGCCTGAGAAGCTCCTCAACCATGGGAAGATTGAGGGCAAGGACCTTCCTCCAGAGCCGACAGAAAAATCCTTACCCTGGAGCTGATGCCCTGAATTTGGACTTGTAGCCTACTTGACTGTGAGAGAATAAACTTCTCTGTTAAAGCACCCACTTGTGGCATTTCTGTTATAGCAGCACTAGACGACTAAGACAATAATCCAAAACCAGATCACTAAATAAATATTTTCACTGGCTTGGTCAGGGAATATATCAGTTTTCCTCCTATTGATTTATCTCCTCTGCTATTTTATTTAGACAAATATTAAGATCCACTTGCATTTCCTTAGCATGCATGGATGGTTGGGGGCAGACACCTTCCCCGCTCATTCACATACACACCCATCCCCACTTCAGCCCCAGAGTGTATCAAGAGGCCAGCTGGCCTTCTAGATTTTCCAGGGGTGATCCACCCAGTGAATGATCCACCCAGTGAATGATCCACCAGAGGGTAGACTGCATGCCCAACCTCAAGAGCTATGTCATAAAACGAAAGGGCAGTGAACACTGCAGGGGACTCTTCTAGAACATTTCGCTCAGGTGCCTCGAGGTCTGTTAGAGGTTTGGGCATCCTTTTCCCCAAGGAAAGGGAGACAGCAAGCATGACCAGATACAGAAGGGGCCCTGGAATTCAGAGACCTGACCCTCCTGAGCAGTAAGGTCAAAGGCCTTAAAGTTTAGCCTATGGCAGAAGTTTCTGGAGATTGGCCATATCCCACCTGGTGACACTAGGGCAGCATTATGCGCAACCTAGAAACCCTGGTGGCAAAGTGGTTAAGTGCTACAGCTGCTAACCAAAGAGTTGGTGGTTCAAATCCGCCAGGCGCTCCTTGGAAACTCTATGGGGCAGTTCTACTCTGTCCTATAGGGTCGCTATGAGTCGGAATCGACTGGACGGCTCTGGGTTTGGTTTGGTTTTGGTTTTATTCCCTCCCCAACTAACTTTCTCTGAGAGTAGCTTGGAGCTCCCACCCTCAGGCAGGTGGAGATGTGGCCCTCGGACCTGTCCCATCATAGCCCAGGACTCCAGGGCTCAGGGGCAGAGATGACGTGTATAGGAGCGGCCTCACAGCCCATGGGCACCTGCTGCAGTTGATGATGAAAGAAGCCTGCCCCTCTCTAAGCCTCGGATCCCTCACTAGCCGAAGGGGAACTTAATGGTCAGTGTGACCCCTTCTAGATCTGACAGCCTAGGAAGCTATGATCCACCCGCAGGGGTGAGACCACTTGGTCACCACCTGAGAGTGGGCACCATCCAAAGAGGGGCTGACCCAGACACTCCTGCAGCTAGGGTGCGAACCTGGATCTTGATAGGCAGACAGGGACAACCTCCCCTTTCCAGGTAGCAGAAGATGGGAATGGAGCCAGGATCTGCTGCCAAGGCTCTGAGTCTCTGTGAGGCAGGGAAGGAGCCCCACATCCCAGTTCCAGGCCCTTAAACTTTGGGTCCTGTGAGCAGTGGAGAGGTTGGGGGGCGGAAACGCTTGCTTCATATTGCAGGAGTGTCTGGGAATCGGGTCGCCTCTTCGCCCTCCTCATCAGGGGCAAGTGGGGAGGTTCCAGGACCGGATGACCGGTCACCGGCCTGTCATGCCCTCCTGCAGGTGGCTCAGCTCCTGGGGAGGGGAGGGGAGAGGCTCAGTCCGCCTGGGGTGCCCGAAATTCGGGCATGCTCCAGGTCCGGGGCGGCGGCGGCGTGTCCCGCTCCACGTCCTCCGAGATGGTCCGAATGTCGCTGGCGAACGGCGAGATGCGCGCGCGGGTCTTGAAAGCGGCCAGGGCCAGGCTGCCGCGGGGCCGCAGGCTCCACTGCCGGGTCAGCTTGTGGACCTCCTCCTCCTGCTTCATCCTCTCCAGGACTTCCTGCAGCACCGAGCGGAACAGCCGGGCCACCTCGTGCACCTGGGGCTGGTGTTCCACCATCAGCTGCCGGAACCTGGGGCGAGAGAGGAGAGGGCGTGGAGCGGTTCTCCAGGCTTGCGCGGCGCGGCCTGGAGCCGGAATACCCAAGCGGGGTTAGCAGTCTAGCGCAAACAGTTTGCGCCGTCTAGGGACCTAACTGGGAACGGTATCTACCCTTTTATGATGTTTAACAATTCAACTAACATATGCAAAGATCCTGGCACTTACCTAAGGTTTTCGACGCTGGAGTATTAACGTGAGCCCATTGCAATCGCAGCTTCACCGAAGTGAGGCTTTCTGACTACGCCTCTCCCACCCCTGCTGCCCAGTGGTCAGAGCCATCTCTGAAATGTGGTACTGCCTTGCAATATTCCTTCTGAAGCTTCCTGTCACCTTCTGGGTGAGGTTGAGCAGTTTGGCCTGGTACTCCAGACCCTGGAGAATTGACCCCTGCTACTTTTTTTTTTTTTTTTTTTTACTCCCCTGAGGGGAAACCCTGGTGGCTTAGTGGTTAAGTGCTACGGCTGCTAACCAAGAGGTCGGCAGTTCAAGTCCGCCAGGCGCTCCTTGGAAACTCTATGTGGCAGTTCTACTCTGTCCTATAGGGTCACTATGAATTGGAATCGACTCGATGGCAGTGGGTTTTTGGTTTTACTCCCCTGAGGACCCTATGCCCCAGCCAGAAAGAATCATATAGGGTTCCCCAAATGCCCCGGGTTTTCCTGGGTTCCTCCTAAGATGTCTTTGCTTAGAGCTCAAGCATTAACAATAATTAGCAAGTTCATTTACCACCCAGTTTCCTCTACCATATTGAATGTCAGGACTTCTGAGACTTTAGCCGTGACATGTCTGTTGCCAGCCTTCCTCCTCGTGTACAGAGGTTTTGGTTTGCCAACTCGGATCCTCTCATCAGCACTACAGCCCCATGACTCACACCCACCCCCAAGCCCCAGGGTGCTTCTGGAGCCAGATACACTTGCAGGGAGTAAAATAAATGGGGGGTGATGGTATAGAATCCAAAAAATGGGTGAAGGGAAGATTCTTGGCCTGAAGGAAGAAAGGAGAGAGGATAAAAAGACTACAAAGGCCAAATGAGTGTGGATAGGGCCAGAAAGGAGAAATGGTTTTTAAGGTGAGGTTTTGTTTTTGTTTTTGTTTTTTTTTTGCGGGGGGGGAGGTGTATAATAGCTGCATATGTTGATAAAGGAGTTGGTGAAGGAAAATGTTGAAAGAATGGGGGGATTTTAAGATGTTTTATTTTAGATTTGAATCCCTTTACCAGAGTTTGAGAAATACAGGTAAAGAACTCAAACTATTTGAAATTGGTTTTGGTTGCTATGCTATGTTTCTTTGACTTCAACACCAGCCCAAATGAGACTGGGCCATACGGATCACGGCTGCATTAGGTTACATGTATATTCAAAAACATTATTGCACCCAACCTCTAAGTGCCCCAGGGCTCTGATATATAGAGATGTAGAGATAGATACAGATACAGATCACATACACACATCATATATATGATACACACGTGCATATATAGACCTATACACATACATATACTCACACCATAGGCCATCTAGTGAAAGGTAGTGTGAAATAGGATAGTTGAGAAACCTGTTTTGGAGAGATTGTCTGGGAAAACCTCTCTGAGAAAGTAACAGTGACGATGAGCTGAAGAAGGAAAAGAAGCCAGCTATGTTAAGATGCAGGATAATAACATTCCGGGAGGGAGAACAGAAATCTCAAAGGCCCTGGGTTCTCTCCCATCAAAACTCAAGTGCCTCCAGAAGCCACCTCTGAATCCCTAGGCCCGGCCTGGAGTTCCAAGCAGTTTTCAGAATCCTCCTCCTGCCTTGCCCTTCTAACATAACTGGGTCATGCAGCTACCCTCTCTGGAGTCTTTTGGGCTGCAGCCCTCCATTTAGTCCCATCCTAGGGCCAGTGGTTACCTGAGGATGGTAGGTCCACAGTAGGATGGGTGGATCTTGGCACAGACGTCCTCCAGTTGCAGCCGCTCTCCGGGGCTGAGGTCGTAGGTAGGCCTGGGTGTACTGGCCAGCCAGCTGTAGTCCACGCCAGTTCGGACCTTCCTCTTCGTGTTACTGCGTTCCCACTGCAGCCTCTCAGCCTCCCGCATCTGCCCCACCAGCTCCATCATGAGTGTTTCCAGCACCATCTCAGCTGGGCTCTGGGATGACAGGCGTGGTGAGGTCTCATTCCAGCGAAACCACGGGATGAGGGACATGGCCCCTCCAGGCTGTGCTGAGAAAGGACAGTGGGTGAGTCTTCACTGGGCTCCTCTGTCAGTTAGGATGAGGAACCAGGGAGGCCAAGGAGGCGGGAGGTGAGTGTTAAGAGACATGATTTACCCTCAAGGCTGGGTGACCTTGGGTAGGTTGCTTAACTTCTGCAAGCAATCTTTCTAATTCTATCAGACAAGATAGGGCCGATGTGAGAATTAGCTGTGAATAAACTGTACACTACAAGTACCACATGTAAATACCACATAAAAGCTACCATCCCAGGTGTATCTCACTGCCGGTATGAAGTGGATTTGTGCCTCTGGCAACAGTGAAGGTGAGAGCCATTCCTGAGCTAAAACCTGAAGTGGGTCTTCAGGGTTCCCCACTTCTCTTTTCCATGCATGCTTTTCTCCACCTTCCAAGGGGTTCCCCTTCCAGAGACTGAGGATTATCTTCTTGCCTTGACCCTCCAGATGCAGAGAAAAGAGATTTGATGAGCTTAGTCTCAACAACATGGTGGTCAGGCTGTGCCATCCTCCTAAGGACAGACATGATTTTAGGCAGCCCTCCCACCAATCTGCACCCACAACGCTTAACCCAATGAAATAAATTGTTAATGGTGGAGAAGGAGGCACTAAAGGGAAAGTTATTATGGGGTAGCAATAGCCTTCTGAAATGTCACAAATCAAACAACTCTCTTACCTGTGGAGACTTGTTACAGTCAACTCTCTCAGCAACCACTCTGATCATGAAATCTAAAAGCTTTCATCCTCCACTTGGCCTGGGGCTGTCACCAATGAGGACTTGGGATTATATTCCTAGCCACTTCCTGGGAAGTTGGGAGGGCAGGACAGAACATCAGGTCCTACTCCTTGAGTCAGGAGTAGTAGAAACTTTTCTTCTTGTCCCTTAACTGCTTCATGTGCCCAAAATAATGAGGTTGGGCAGGTGTGGGGAGGGGGGGCCTAAGTGGAAGGAGTTGGTGTGCTGCCCTGAAAGCTGTGAGCACGAGGTGGCTCTGCCCAAGACTGAGGGACTTCATCGGGTCAGGCACAGGGAGATGCTGTAACTGAATGTGTTACCTTCCTGAAGTGTTTATGTTTTTACAAAGTACATGGGTCAGGTTGATGCTTAACACCAAGGGTAAATGGTGTCATCTCAGGCATTCCTTCAACACCCCTGACAAGTACTAAATATGTATAGGTCAGTAGTTCCTACAAGAGCTATTGAATATGCTGGACAACTTCACACCTTCATGCCTTCGTCCATGTTTCTCCCTCTGCTTGGAAAGCATACCCACACCTGCCTGGAGACTCTTGGAAGCTGCTCCTGATCCTCCCACCTCCCAGGCAAACCTGGCCACTTTCTGCCTTGTACCCTGACTGCAATATGTACAGACATTTTCATAGCACCAGGATACTTTAGGGACTGTAACTATTTACCTCTACACTGTGTATCATATGTGGGCAGGGACTGTGTCTTATTCACCTTTCCATCTATGCTATTGGTTACATAATGCAGTAGGTGTTTAATAAATATGCAACAAATTAATGCAACGACAAAGGAATGAATGAATGAATGAATGATGGATTCATCATTAAGGTTGTGTCAAGGAGCAAGCCTCCCAGGTGTGACCTACCCAGAACAGGATGGCATTTGTCAAAGGCCATGGCAAAGACAATCTTTCCTCTTGCTCCTTATGGTTTCACACCACGGCTCAGGTAGGAGGTGACCAGGGGAAGGGCTGTGTGGGCACCTGTTCTTCTATCCTTAGGATGGCCTTTAGATGAGTTCTTACTTTAAACTTTTCTGAAAATATTCCCTGGGGATGGAATATGGGGCTGAGAGTTGTGGAGTTATAGGATATCTGGCATCCCTCTGCCAGAATGGTTCCACCTCTCTTCCTTGCCGAGCATACCCCAGGATGCCTCCAAACCTGGCCTCAATCTTCCTCCCACAGGGAGACTTCTTTGGGAATTTCCTTCAACCAGTGTGCCCCCCACCAGGCAACACTACCACCTGCACTTGAGTGTTGGATACCTCATCCTTGAGTTTCACCAACCTGGAAGATGATTGAAAGAGGAAGAAACAGATGAGGTACAAGGCAGAGGAACGTAAGGCTCTTGAATGACCTCTTAATATAACCCGGCACGTACTGTTAGACAGGAATGCCCTCAACAACCTGCCACACTCCCAGTGATTGGTTACCATGCTTCCCAATTCATCTGAAGCTTTAACTCTTCTGACCTCTCCTTTCTGTTGAAAATGCTCTCTCTGCCTGGTTTCCATTGGACCTCTCCTTGGTCTACCTTCTTCCTCTTTGGAGACTCCTGCTCATACCTTTGTGGACTCTCTTCCTCTGCCCTTCCCTGGATTGTTTCCGTGCCCTTGGATATAAAGCTGTCTTCTCATTTCAATAAGCCTTACCCTTTCATGCATTTCCAATTATTACCTCAATGTTGATGGTTTTCAAATGTAAACCCATAATCCAATTCTTTTCTTAGCTCCAGATTGGAGTCTCCAGGTTCCTCCGGGACATCTTCCCTTGTAGGTTCCACAAACACCTTAAACTCAACATGCCCAGAGCTCCCCACTTCCCTTTCTGTTGGCTGCTGCTTCTCCTGTGTGCTCAGCTTGGTGGTGAGCATAGCCTAGTTGTCTAAGATCAAAACCGACACGCCATTATTATCTTTTCCTTTTCATTCATCTGTCAAATCCTACTTCTCTCCAGCTCCTGTGGATTCACCCAGTTGTAATATTGTGATTCTCCTGAATCTGTCCACTCTCCCTCCCTCCACAGTCACAGCATCACGTCAAGCCCTGACCGCCTATCAGGTATGTTACAGCTGCCGCCTCCTAACTGAAAACACAGGGTTGATACTCCCAATTCAGTTTCCACTCTATTTTCTAAAGTGTGATTTTTCTAAAGCACAAATCTGACATTGTTTGCATTAGATACCATAGCATAGTGCATGGGGTCTGTGTGAGCTGTTCTTCAAGGGTCTGACAGTCCCCGAGCCAAAAAAAGTTTTACTGACTTCAAAATATAAACAGAAATCTGCAAAATTAATAAATTAACAATATTAAAAATCAGAGTTATAAAACTCCTTTCAAATTTTTAATTAAAAAAGGATTATAATAAAATTTAAAATAATAAAGATCACGGAAGGAAAAATAGGGGCAAAGCTAGGAACCCTAATACATGGCATAAACAGTATACAAAACATTACTAACAATGCATAAACACCAGAAGAGAAACTAGATAACTGGGATCTCCTAAAAATCAAACATGCTCATCCAAAGACTTCACCAAAAGAGTAAAAAGACAACCTATAGACTAGGAAAAAAAAAATTGGCTATGACAAATCCAATCAGTGACTAATCTCTAAAATCTGCAAGAGACTGCAAAACTGAAATAACAAAAAGGTAAGTAACCCAATCAAAAAATGGGCGAAGGATATGAACAGGCACTTCACCAAAGAAGACATTCAGATGGCTAACAGATACATGAGGAAATGGTCACGATCATCAGCCATTAGAGAAATGCAAATCAAAACTACATTGAGATACCGTCTCACCCCAACAAGGCTGGCATTAATCCAAAAAAACACAAAATAATAAAAGTTAGAGAGGCTGTGGAGAGATTGGAACACTTATGCACTGCTGGTGGGAATGTAAAATGGTACAATCACTTTGGAAATCGATTTGGCACTTCCTTAAAAAGCTAGAAATACAACTACCATATGATCCAGCAATCCCACTCCTTGGAATATATCCTAGAGAAATAAGAGCCTTTACACCAACAGATACATGCACACCCGTGTTCATCGCAGCACTGTTTACAATAGCAAAAAGATGAGAACAACCAAGGTGCCCATCAATGGATGAATGGATAAACAAATTATGGCATAGTCACACAATGGAATACTACACAACCATAAAGAACAACAATGAACCTGTGAAACATCTCATAACATGGAGAAAGCTGGAAGGCATTATGCTGAGTGAAATTAGTCAGTTGCAAAAGGAAAAATATTTTATGAGACCACTATTATAAGAACTCAAGAAAAGGTTTAAATACAGAAGAAAGCATTCTTTGATGGTTACGAGAGTGAGGAGGGAGGGAGAGGGGTATTCAAGTAGACAGGAATTACTTCAGTTGAAGGGAAGGACAACACACAATACAGGGGAAGTCAGCACAACTGGACTAAACCAAAAGCTAAGAAGTTTCCTGAATACAACCAAACACTTCAAGGGACAGAGTAACAGGGGCAGGGTTCTGGGGAACCTGGTTTAAGGGGATACCTACGTATGAGAAACTGACTTGAATTGTAAACTTTCACTTAAAGCCAATAAAAAAAAAAAAGGATTATAGTATGGATTCATTGTATGACACTTAATGTGATGTGGGGTGGAGCCTCCAATAGTAAAAGTGTCTACAGCCTGTGGAGGTCTTTAAATCATCTTATATTTTAGCCCTGGCCTGTTTAAAACCTATTCTCCTTGAGGTTAAACTCAGGCCCGTAAGGTAGTTTCATGGCCCTTTGTCATGTGGCTACTGCTTTTCATTTCTTCAGCTTCATCTCTCACCAAATTTCCCAGTAGCTCCCCAACACACACACAGACACACACCCACTACACACACGGACACACATACACACACACAAACATACACACACACACTTGCAGCTGTGCCCTGCTCTCTCTTGCTTTCAGCCCTTTCCACACACCTAGAACACTTTCAGTCTCCACAGTTCCTGAACAAACCCTGTTATAGGTTGAATTGTGTCCCCTAGAGAGAGAGATGTTGAAGTCCTAATCCTGGGTACCTGTGAGGTGACCTTGTTTGGAAACAGGGTCTTTGCAGATGTAATTACTTAACATGAGGTCGTGCTGGACTAGGGTGGGCCCTTATCCAACATGAGTGGTGTTTTTATAAAAGAGAAGAGACACAGAGCAACATGTGAAGATGAAAGCAAAAACCAAAAACCAAACCCGTTGCCGTGCAGTTGATTCCGACTCATAGCGGCCCTATAGGATAGAGTAGAACTGCCCCATATGGTTTCCAAGGAGTGCCTGGTGGGTCCAAACTGCTGGCCTTTTGGTTAGCAGCCGTAGCTCTTAACCACTATGCCACCAGGGTTTCCAGATGAAAGCAAGCAAGGAATATTAAGGATTGGCAGGAACCACGAAAAGCTAGGAAGAAGCAGGGAAGTCTTCCCCTAGAGCCTTCAGAGAGAACATGATCCCGTCGACTCCTTGGATTTGGACTTCAGTGAGACAATAAATTTCTGTTGTTTTAAGGGACCCAGTTTGTGGTACTTTTTACGGTGGCCCTAAGAGACTGTCTTAGTTACCTAGTGCTGCTATAACAGAAGAAGTACCCCTAGAGGAAGCCCCCCTCCCCCATCTGCTCTGAGGGAAGGTCTTCTCAGCTTCTGTTCCCTGGCTTCTTGGTGATCTTTACGTGGCATGGCATCTATCTTAATCTGCTCTTTTTATATTTCAGAAGAGATTGATTTATAACACACCCTATACTAATGCTGCCTCGTTGACATAACAAAGAAAACCCATTCCCAAATGGGATTATAACCACAGGTAAAGGGGTTAGGATTTACAACACATATTTTGGGGGACACTATTCAATCCATAACAGAGACTAACGCAAATCCTACTTCAGCTGGTATGCTACACTTTGCTTCCTTTAGGAGGCGTCTCTGGCCCTCCCTGACCAGATATTATGGATTGAATTAAGTCCTCCCAAAATACGCATTATGAATCCTAACCTCTATGCCTGTGGTTATAATTCCATATGGGAATGGATTGTCTGTTGTGTTAATACATTAGAATTAGCATAGGGTGTGTCTTGAGTCCATCTCTTTTGAGATATAAAAGAAATTAAACAAATGAGCAGAGCAGAGATGGGGGAAGAGAGATGCCAAGCCACGTGAAGATCACCCAGGAACAGAAGTTCAGAAGAGACAAGGACCTTCCTCCAGAGCCGATAGAGAAAAAAAGCCCTCCCCTAGAGCCAGCAGGCTGAATTTGGACTTCTAGCCTCCTAAGCTGCCATAAAATAAATTTCTGTTTATTAAAGCCACCCATTTATGGTATTTCTCTTATGGAAGCCCTAGATATCTAAGACGCCAGGTGTCAGAGCCTTATCTCTCTGCTCCTAGGCCCTCCAAGCTATCCCGTCAGGACAGGCGGTACACTGTAACTGCCTGTGTATCTGTCTCCCTCTCCAGGCTGTGAGCTAGAAACCAGGTTTTGTGCACTATCCTAACCAGCACCCAGCACCCACCAGAGGACCTGGCCTGCAGCCAATGCTCAATGAATGTCCACATGAGTGATACTTATTATCTAATTTATTTGGATTAATTCCACTCTGATAGATATGGCTGCCATGTAGTGTAGCCCTACCTGTGTGAGTGCATGTGTGTATATGTATATGTGTGTGTGTGTACAGCTGGGCTAGAAATCAACCTAGGGAATCCCTTCCCACCTCAAAATTTCTCACCCTTCCTAAGATCAATTTTGAGAAACTCATCTTTGAGTCAAGTGTTGTGCTCCTTAGAGGCTTCTTTTTTCTTCTTTGAGCTGAGAGGAGACAGTGAGGAAGTGGCTTGGCAATAGAGGGTCTTCTGTAGCTGAGAGAAACGTGGAAGGGCATGGGGAGGTAGGAGTCACTGAAGACGACTTAGGTCTCCAAGACAAATTGCCCTGGGACTATCTATACCAAGGCCACTCGAGGCCCTTGGGGGCCTGAACAACAGGCTAAGCCCACGTTTGTAAGAGTCTAGGACAATACTACAAATGGAGGCCCACGTAACATACATGTAAATCTTCCTAAGTTTTAGTTTAAGGTAAAAACCAAAACCAAACTCATTGCTCTCAAGTTGATTCCAACTCATGGCGACCTTGTGTGTCACAGAGTAGAACCGCACCATAGGGTTTTCTTGGCTGTGATCTTCACAGAAGCAGATCGATAGGCCTTTTTTTCACCATGCTGCTGGGTGGGCTCAAACCGTTAACCTTTAGTTGGGCAGTCAAGTACCAATGATTTGCACCACCCAGAGACCTCTAAATTAAGAGAACCAACTATTAAGTAACATATATTCTGCTTTCCTTCCTTGTCAAATATAACTTCATGACAACTTGGAAGTTCAGGTTCAAGTGGAGAATTCTTGGACTTCTCAGACTTCCTCGCTGGAAAGTGGCAGTGTGGGTGAGCCAGCTCCTGGCCCTCCACTTGTCCCCCTTCTTTTCCTATCCCTGGCTCCATTCTGCACTGTGGGTGGCCTTGCAAATATCTAAGGGGACGCTCCACTTTCACATCCAATGTCCAGCTGCCCCCACGAGCAGCTGCCTCTTTGCCACCCTCAGACCTAGGATTGTTTACACTGGTGGTGCAGTCCACCCATGGCAGAACTGCTCATGCTCTGAGAGTGGGTGGGTGACTGGTCAGGGAATTCCAGATCTTAGTGCCTAAAGCCTGGTCTAGAGGGAAACATGTCTCCCTGACGCCCCAGACTCATCGTCTCATGGTTGGGTGAAGTCAGAAGAAAGCCAGAGTGGAGCCTCAAGTGCAGCCTGGAGTGGAGGTCCCTCTCCCCGGCTTTAAAATTTGTGCTCCTGATCCGAGTTGGCCTCTAGGGGTAGGGGATTTGCTACCTGTTTTACCCCAACTCAGGTGGCAGGGGTTTGGTGAGGGATTCCACCTGAGTCCTTGGGTTATCTGGGCTCTTGTAGGGGAAGGGGTGATGTTGTGTTGTGGATTTTCTGCTCCCCACCCCCCTGCCAGGACTGGAGGCTTTGACAGAGGTGTGGTTTCTGCTAGAGCTATTTCCATCTCTGATGAGAGCTGTCCTCCCAGGAAGCTCTTCAGCAGGTCTGATTAAAGTTCTTAAGGGCAAAGAGGGAGGGAGGGAGAGAGGACAGGGTCAGAGAGGCAGGCAACAGGCCAGACAGACTCCGAAGGGGGTCGGATCATCTCAGGACATCCCCAGGACTTGACCCAGGGCTGAGACCCCATGTGTCTGCGTATGTGACCAAGCGTCTGGGGAGGAACTGGATGTCAGAGTGTGATACCCTGAGACCCATCAGAACAGCACAAATGATCTCCCTGGGTGCTTTGCCCAATTTTGATTCTGCGTCTCCTGTGCTCTGGATCAAGCCTCCTGTGTCAGAGTAGATCTGTGTTCCACAGGGTTTTCAATGGCTGACTTTCCAGAAGTAGGTCACCAGGCCTTTTTTCTGAGGTGCCTTTGGGTGAAATTAACCATTTGCATCACCCAGGGACTCAATATATATGTATATGTATACGTATACGTATATATACACACATACGTACACAGATAAGGCACATATGACAAAATATTAACAGTCATTTATCTAGGGATATTTATGAGTCTTTGACACATTGTTTTAACTTTGCTGCAAATTGTTTGGGCATTTTCATAATTAAAAATGTAGGGTAATGCTACTCAGCTATATGCATCCACTCCTAACGGGAAATCAGCTTTGCTCTTCCCCTGAAGCATGCTGGGGATGAATTCGGAATGGACTCAGGCTAAGGAACAAGGCCGGGAGTGGCATGACTGGGCCAGCGACCAAGGCTGAGGAATGCCTCAGCAACAGGAAGGAAAACACCTGGGCCTGGACGTGAAGTCCCTGGGAACACTGACTGCCCAAGGACGTGGGAGAAAAACAATGAGCCTTGGTCCCACCTGGAGTGGTATGTAAGCTTGTGTCCCTTGCTAGGTGGTTGCTGAGCGCTAAACTGGTCCAGCTTCCACCCTGGGCCATGGTCCTGTAAGTAAGCTTCCCAAATAAATCGTATGTCATGATCGTTGGTTCCTGAGTCTGTCTTCGGTCTCTTGGAGATGCAGCTAACCTTGGGTTCAGGTGCCGCAGGGTTGTTACACAACAAAAAGTTAGAAAAAAAATCCAAGCCTAAAACTCATTTCTTGTAGCAAGCTTTCCCAGTTCACCCTGTTGCTGGACTTGTTTCTCAGTACTTCTGCCCACAGTTGAAACTATATTAGATTATGTTGCTGTGACATTTCTCCACAGATGGGTGTAGACATTAAGGTGAAAAGCAGTTGTGTGTGCTGGGCAGACCTGGGGTCTGCAGACAGAGCCTAGGCCTGAGTTCTGATCCACTCAGTCACTTGCTCACTCAGCAAACCTAGGTAGAGATGTCTGAGGTGTACCCATCACTGTGCTAGGGGCTGGGACTTGCTCAAGGAGCATACGTTCAAGGGAGGGAGGAAAACAAGCAGACAGCAGTTACAGTACTACTGAAGGGTATGCTTAGGAAGCTTCTACCACATATTAACTGCATACCTTTGTTCAAGCTCACTAGCTGGCCAGGCCTCAGTTTCTGCATTTATAAAATGGGGTTAATGTCCCTGCTCGGCCCCGTGAGACTCACATGAGAGGAAGCGTGTGAACACCATTGGTTAACTATAGATTCTGTGCAATGATCAGATGCCCTAATTCTTATTACACATCAGGTGGATGCATGACTACAGAAGTCAGAGCGCCTGGAGAGAGGCCTTAAGGGGATGCACAGGGTCTTTCTTCATCCCTGTCCTGTCATTTACACAAGTAGCCAGAGAGAAGAGAGTGATAGAATGCTGACCGAATCTGATGCCAACACAAAGTGCAAAATGAAGGAATCAGGGGCGGATTAGCCAGTAAGCAAGGCACTCACAGGCTTACAGCAGGCAAGGTACACACGGGCTTAATTGTGTTTACTTACTAATCTGTAGTGCATAGTTTCACCTGTTTTCACCACAGGAAAAACGGTGAAACTGTGCACTACAGATTAGTAAATAAGCACAAATAAACCCATGTGGGTCTTGCTTATTGGGTAATCCGTCCCTGCAAGGAATGCAAGCCACTGGGGGTGATGGACTCCTCGAGGATCCTGTGGTTCTTAAGCCCTCCCCTGAAACCTGATGGTCCTCTGTGAGAACCCTGGGGCTGTGTCTCCTTCCTCTGGTGGGGGAGCAGGATGCTGTCATCCCCTGACACCTGCCAGCCCTTCCCTCTTCCCATACTTCCTCTGCTGAAACAAGGCCTGGGGCTCAGCCCCTTCCCTAACCTTACTCCCACTGACCCCTCCACTCCTTTTGACCTCAGATGTATGTGTGGTGGCTTGGCTGTGCCCCCCACACTGCCCTTGGTCAGTCACTCAGATGAGGCAGGCCAGTGTGGGAGGAGATTGCAGGCTTTAGCAGAGAATACCTGATTTTAATTCCTATACCTTTCCTCTCCCCATTGTATGCTACCTGTGTCCAGGTCACCTTCATCTCTCTGTGCTTCAGTCTCCCCATCTGTAAGGTGGGGTAGTAAAAGCACCTACTTACAAGTCACTGTGTGAGTGCTTCACAAACTAACAAAATGCCAGTTCATCTAGGTCTTGGCTGACGTTATCCCTTACGTGGGGATTCTTACCCTGGGGTCTATGTGGAGAATTCAGAGTTTTGTGAACTTGGATGGGGGGAATCACCTTTATTTCTCCTGTCCTTTAACTGAAATGTAGCATTTCCTTCAACTCTGAATGAGGGCCACAGACCACAGCAGTATCAGCAGCACCTGTGACTTTATCTCCCCAGGGATCACAGATGTTGTCATATAACTTTAAAGCTGTTATTCTTGAAATATTTTTTAAGCTTATCACTACTTTGAGATTATGGCATTTATTAGGCCTGCCACTACAATTTATGATTTCATACATTAATAGAGAAGCACACTTATCGTTGTTACTTGCCGTCAAGTAATTTCCGACTCATGGTGACCCCATGTGTGTGGAGTAGAATTGTTCCGCAGGGTTTTCAAGGCTGACCTTTCAGAAGCAGATCACCAGGCCTGTCTTCCAGGGTTCCTCTGGGTGGGTTTGAACTGCCAACCTTTTGTCTAGTAGTGGAGCACTTAACTGTTTGTGCCACCCAGGGATTCCTAGCACATGTATTACTATGTCACAAAAATTTTAAAAATATTTTGATAACTGCATTTCAACATAGCTGGGTTCCTTTGTAATCCTATAGGAACTTAGTTTTCTTCATCTAGAGATGTTTTTCTGAGAATGTACCCATAAGTTTCACAGACTCCCAAAGAACACGTAGCATAAAAGTAAAGAACACCCGGCTTGGTGCAGCTGGACACCCCTGTCCTGTTCCTGCCTTGCACCAGCCCTGGCTTATGGCCATAGCATTGGGATTGCACAGCCTCCCTGTTTGAAGAGCAAGCTTTGGTGGCAAATAGAGGAAAGCCCGCTCCTGGTCTGTCCTGCCCTTTAGCATCACTCCCGGCCCCACCCAAGCCTCCCTCCTTCCTTTTTCCTTCATGACTCCCCCACCCACATGTTCTCTGCACCTTCCCTTCAGCCTGTTTTTAAACATCCCTGAGGATATTGTCTTTTCCTCCTCCCCCCTGGGAGACACTGCTACCAGCTGTGACTCCTTAGATACGCAGAAAAGCCATCCCTGGCCTCCTCAAGGGCAAGAAGAGTCTCTGGTTGCAGGCCTGTTAGCAGTGGAAGGGGGACGAGGGATGTCTCAGTGGTAGGCACCATGGAGATATGTCCTCAGAGTTGGAAGCAGACCCTGTGCCCTTCTGCCGGGAGGCTACCGAGGTTCGGCCACCTATGGAGATACCAGGGTGGCGCCAGCCGCCTGGCCAGCTAGTGAGGGACAAGTGCCATCCCTGGCAAAGTAGCAGTGTTTCTCAGAACAAAGGAGGCCCAGGGGGCCCAGCCTAGGCTTCTCCGCCTCTGAAGCTGGGCTTTCAAAGCTGAGCTGTATGTCTGCAGGCCTGGGAGAGAGGCTACCCCTATTCTGCTCCCCAGGGCCCAAGATCACAGAGTGGCACCTGAGCTGGGCAGACAGGCTGTCCCAGAGCAACGACCACTTCACCAAGCCGCTGAGCAGAGGCCTTGCTGTAGGTGCAGAGTAGACGCCTCCTCTCTGGCTAACCTTCCTCCCCTCCCACCCTGTCTTTACCAAGGCCCAAGGCCACCTTTACAAACTGCAAATTGACCTTCTTTC
The DNA here is from genome assembly GCF_024166365.1 of Elephas maximus indicus. Taxonomy (NCBI): domain Eukaryota; kingdom Metazoa; phylum Chordata; class Mammalia; order Proboscidea; family Elephantidae; genus Elephas; species Elephas maximus. The sequence continues at coordinate 31,643 of NC_064842.1, forward strand.
TCCTTGAATCATATAAAAAGAACCTGTAACCTGCAAAGCCAGATGAGATTCAGCCTGACCTGCTGGTCCTCCACCCACCTGGAAAACACTTGCTCATATTTCAAGACCCCCTCAAGGGCCATCTGCTCCCTGCAGCCTGGCCTGCCCGCCCCACACTGAGGTAGGACTGATGCCCTGTGTGCCTGGCATAAGGGTCTACCATCACTGCTCCTGTAAAAAAACATGCTTCTCAATTTTTGTTTGTATTTCTCTCTCCCTCACCAGGCTATGAGCTCTGTGAGGGCAAAAAGGTATTAGTTAAGTCCACTGGCATAGAGTAGGCACTTGATAAATATTTCCTGAATGAAAGAATGGCAGTCTTCCTCCTTCTGAGGCAGAGGTACAACCAGGAGGGGGCAAGTGGTAGATTGCCCAGTACTCAGGTCCAGCTGACCACAGTTGAAGGGGACTGATCCCCAAAAAACTCTACCCTGGCCCCACAGGCACAGCTTAGATTATCCTCCCCAAGCCTGGTCCTCCCCCGAGAGCACCATCCTGCTCTGGCTCGGTTCCAAGCCCACTCTTCTGGGCTTGTTCTCAGAGAGTCACAGACTGCTCTAAGGCCAAGGGGGCTGAAGACCACATACCACCAAAGTATCTTGGTCACTGTTGGTCTCAAGAGCCTGACTCTGTGCCTGGAGCTCAGTAGGTGCTCAAGTCACAGTGGAGTCCCTGGGTGATGCAAATGCTTAAGTGCTCAACTACTAGCCAAAGCATTGGGGGTTCAAACCCACCCAGAGGTAGCTTGGAAGACAGGACTGGCAATCTGCTTCTGGAAGGTCACGGCCTTGAAAACAATATGGAACAGTTCTACTACATGGCAACTAACCACAGCAGCAATTCGCACTTCTCAAATCAATGAGAGAATCTCTGATTTGGCTTTGACCCTTCTTCCCCCACCTGTAAAACCGAAGAGAAAATGCTGGGGCTGGGTTCTCCCAGAGATGGTTGCTGGTTCCAGAACAGACAAGAGCTGTGGCTTCCCCCAAGTTTATAAAGCACAGACCAGGCCATGGCCTTGAGATCCTACAGAGTCCATCAGTTCTTCTGGAATTGGTAAGGACAGAAGGGGGCTCCTTGTGGCCATCTGGGTCCTGAGCCCTGGACACAAACTGCTTGATAGGCTGGCCCCAGCCTGGGATGCCTCTGAAGCCAGCCCTCCCACAGTGAGGCAGCCCTCCCATCTCAGGCAGAGTGAGGGGCTAGCTCAGCCCTGGCTCTGCTCTAACTTCTAAAGGCACAGCTGCTCTTGGGGTGGGATTGAGGAAGCCACTGTCCCCTGGGGAGGCGGTCCCTCTTACCTGGCTTCCTGAGACCGTTGGGATCTGGCTTTCTGCTTCTCAGCCTGGGAGAAGACAGCCTCTGGATCTCGTCAGGGAAAATCAGAAGTTCTGCAACCACGGGGGGTGGGGAGTGGAGGGTAGACTGCCTTCTAAACTTGCCCCTTCTCTGTCTCTTCTGCTGCAGCTGCTGGCTTGTCCTTTTTCTTCTCTTTCTGTCTCTGAGAAGTTTCACTGAGAGAAAACAACACTGACTAGAGGAGAGATGTAGCCTGGGCTGGTGCGTGAGCACACGGGCACACACACACATAGGCCTCATATCCCAGGAGGCTTGAACCACAGCTTCCCTGAGCTCCTGATCTGTGGTTGCCATGGAGACCCACCTAAGCCTCTTTAACCCCTAGCAGTATTATCTGTGGAGGGAGCATGTGTGACCTGACAGGAACGCCTAAGAAGACCCAGGCAGGGAGAGCATCTGTGTGTGGATGGCATTCTCTGCCCCTTCACCCCAGCCAGAGCTCTAGGAAAATCAGTTGCCATCCAGTCAACTCGGACCCATGGCCACCCTATCTGCATCAGAGTAGACCTGTGCTCCATAAGGATTTCAATGACTGATTTTTCAGGTTGTAGATCACCAGGCCTCTCTTCTGAGGTGCCTCTGGACAGACTCGAATCTCCAGCCTTCTAGTCAACAGCCAAGCACATTAGCCATTTGCACTGCCCAGGAACACCAGCCAACATAAATGTGGACAAGGTACGTTCACGGAACCCTCTGCAGAGCCCTTGGAGAACCCACTGTTGGCAGATGTTTCCATCTACCTTGTGGACGCTTCCTGGATACTTTTTTCTACGTACTTCCTCCAACAGGGGAGGGGTGATTCTGGGTGCTGAGGGCGGGGGCTTGGGAAGATTCATTTTTCCGTTCACTTTTGCCCCATGACATCTCTTACCTGGAAGCTACTGCCTTGACCTGGGTTCAATTTCCTGGCCAATGTACGTCATGAGCAGCCACCACCCCTCTGTCAGTGGAAGGTTGTATGTTAGTATGAGGTTTTAGCAGAGTTTCCAGACTAAGATGAGCTAGGGAGAAAGGCCTGGAGGTCTGCTTCTGAAAAATCAGCCAGCGAAAGTCCTATGAATCACAACGGCCCAATCTGTGTTTTGTTCCATTGTACGTGGAGTTGCCATGAGTTGAAGGCTGACTTGACTGCAGCTGACAACATCTATCTATGTATCATCTATCTATCCTCTTATCTGTTAAGGTAAAAGGAACTGAGGAGAGAGACATAATTTGTTCCTCGTTCGTTCATTCGCCAAGAATTTATTGACCATCTACTCTGTGCTAGGCAATCTCTTGATGCCCCGTTTCTATAGAATTCATTCACCAACAACTTCTTTGAGGTTCTTCCCTGTGGTTGTGACAGGCTGTAATCTGAGGGCCTGTGGCAGAAAGAGCTAACTGTCCACCAAAACTCATGCTCTCCTTCCAGAGTGTACACATGTTTCTGGGAAGCAGCTGTCCAACAAGGAGCATTCTTCCCAAGCTCCTCTGGCATCTAGGTGGGGCCACACGACAATGGAATGTGGGCGGATGGAACGTGTGCCGCTTCGAGGCCTGGAGCATAAAAACCTCCCATGCAATTCTGCATGCCCCATCTTTCTCCATTTGCTGACTGTCAGAAAAGGACTCTGAGGCCTACGGGGTGCTAGACCCACCACTTTGAAGTAGCAGGTCTATATGGAAGGCTGCCCACCAATCACTACACTCCAACATAATATGTGCAAGAAATAAGGGTTTATGGGCCAAGTCACTAAGACTGCAGTTTCTCTCTGAGAGCAGTTGGCATGACCGTGGCATTGCCATACCCAGTGAGAAGGGATGGGTGTGGAAATTCTGCCCTGTCCTTGGCTCTTGGAGACCAGCTAGTATGGGACCCTGTGAGAAGGAACGGATGTGGAAACTTCTGCATTGTCCTTGGCTCCTGGAGATCAGCTAGTATAGGACCTTGTGAGAAGGAACGGATGTGGAAACTTCTTCATTGTCCTTGGCTCCTGGAGATCAGAGCCCTTCCTGATGTGCTCCCCTCCAGTTTTTCCAACTTTACCCCAAAAACATTTCAATCCCCATATTGTCTCATGTCTTTGCTTATGGTACACACTCTACCTGAAATGCTCTCTCACCTGGGGAAATCTTATTTATCCTTCAAAGTTTAGTTAAATGTTAACACCTGGATTAGTTTTCTAGGCTGCTGTAAATAAGAACCACTAACTGAGTAGCTTATAAGAACAGAAATTTATTGTCTCACAGTCCTGGGGGCTAGAAATTCAAATCAGGTTGTCAGCCATATTGATTCCTTCCGAGGCTCTGAGGGAAAATCTGTTCCATGCCTCTTCCCAACCTCTGCTGATGGCTGGCAATTCTTGGTGTCCTTGGCTGGCAGCTACAACCCTCCAGTTACTGTCTCCATCATCACATGACTATCTTCACTCTATGTTCTCCCTCTGTGTCTCTTCTCTTTTACAAGGACACCATTCAGACTGGATTAGGACTCACCTTACTCAGTATGGCTTCATATTGACTGAAAACATCTTCAAAAATCCAATTTCCAAACAAGGTCTCATTCACAGGTACAGGGGTTAGGACTTTACCGCCTCATTTGGGGGGACACAATTCAATCAATAACAATACCTAGGTCAATGTTCCTCTGTCTTCCCAGCTGCTTACTCCTTTCTACTCTCAGAGGGCGTGTTCTTACTTATGTACACACATCACACTGTTTCCTGAGTATCTGACTCAGCAAATGCTTAAGGGCCAGTAGTCCAAGACCTAGCACGTGGTAAAAGCTAAACACATTGTTGTTGTTGTTAGGTGTCATCGAGTCAGTTTCGACTCATAGCAGCCCTATGCACAACAGAACGAAACACTGCTCAGTCCTGCGCCATCCTTACAATCACTGTTATGCTTGAGCTCATTGTTGCAGCCACTGTGTCAATCCATCTCATTGAGGGTCTTCCTCTTTTCCACTGACCCTGTACTCTGCCAAGCATGATGTCCTTCTCTAGGGACTCATCCCTCCTGACAACATGCCCAAAGTATGTAAGACACAGTCTCGCCATCCTTGCTTCTAAGGAGCATTCTGGTTGTACTTCTTCCAAGACAGACTTGTTCGTTCTTTTGGCAGTCCATGATCTATTCAATATTCTTCGCCAATGCCACAATTCAAAGGCGTCAACTCTTCTTCAGTCTTCCTTATTTATTGTCCAGCTTTCACATGCATGTGATGCGAATGAAAATACCATGGCTTGGCTCAGGCACACCTTAGTCTTCAAGGTGACATCTTTGCTTTTCAACACTTCAGGAAGGTCCTTTGCAGCAGATTTACCCAATGCAATGCGTCTTTTGATTTCTTGACTGCTGCTTCCATGGGTGTTGATTGTGGATCCAAGTAAAATGAAATCCTTGACAACTTTAAGGTGTGGGCCAGTAGGGGGTAGTTCAGGGCCCTGAGGTATCTGCATCCACGCAGTGTAGGCTTAAGACAAGCAAGGGAGCTCCTTCGACTCAACCTGGAAATACTTCCACAAGGAAGCAGAATAAAGCCAGGCATGGTGGGGCTGCATTAGAGAGAACAAAACATGGAACAGCACAAGCTGAACATGAGCTCTTTGTGTAAGTACTGACATCAGAGCATAGAGGGGATGTTCTGGGGCCTAGGAAGAACAGAGGATGCTACTAGTGACAGATGCAGCAGAAGGTGTGAGTGCATGGGATGGAACAAACTGTCAGATGTGGACCTGAAAGCTGCGTGTGGATCATAACAGATCCTGAAATCAGTTCCTAGAGAATGTCAGTGAGTCCAGATCGATGAGAGTAGCCTGCAGTAAGTACTTGCCTGACCCTGGAGGCCACGTGGACTTGGTATGGGGAGTGGAGGAGAGGGTGGGATAGCCTGGAAATTCTGACCTGGATCACCCAGTAGATGGTGGTAAGGCATGACATCCAGGATGCGGAGCCAACTGGAGGGAGGAAAGACGAGCTCAGTCTTGGCTGTGTGGTCATGACTCCCAGGACAGTCCAGTGGGGGCAGCCCAGTGATAGTTTCATATGCAGATCTGGAGACAGGAAAATGGTTTGGTTAAATAGACAGATCGGAGGGTCATCAGGGTCAAGGTGGAGGTTCAAACCAAGGGCCCAAACCTATTGCTGTCGAGTCAACTCTGACTCATGACAACCCCACGTGTTACAGAGTAGAACTGCCCCACAGGGTTTTCTTGACTGTATCTTTATGGAAACAGATCACCAGGCCTTTCTTCCCTGGTGTCGATGGTGGGGTCTGAACAGCTATTCCTTAGGTTATCAGTCAAGTGTAAACTGTTTGCACCACCCAGGAACCTCAAACCATGGGCACAACTGAAAAAATTCAGATCACTCAGGATCAGAAGAGCAGAGGACCTGGGATTGGCTCAAGGGGCCAGAAGAGGAACAGACTGAGAAGAAGTGAGAAGATTTTATAGAGAAGCCAGATGAGGCAGGGGGAGGAGGGGAGGTTCACTGCATCCTACACAGCAAACTCTGCCAACTCCCCTTGGACATTGACCTCCTCGGGCTCTTCTCCAGCCACTACTAGGTCCCCTTTTCTGACACCTGGGCCCTCTGCCCTGCGGGCTCCTCCCTCCCCACTCCTTTATCTCCCTTCTCCACATAGCTGGGTTACTTACCTCTCTCACTGGCCATCTCCCTGAGGGCTGGGCGCATACATTCAGATGCTGCTGAAATGTGATCACAGAGGTCAGCACAGAGGCGAGCCCAAGGCTCTAAGTGTCCCTATCTTCTACAGGGTTCCATTTCAGGAATCTGTCCCACAGCAGTCTTCTACAGCAAAGGTATGCCCATGGACAAGAGTTGCTGTTGTTAGCTGCCATCTGGTCGGCCCCCAGCTCATGGCGAGTCTATGCACTATGGAATGAAATGCTGCCGGGTCCTTGTCCATCCCTCCAGCTTCCAGTTGCAGATCAGATCATTTTAATCCATAAGATTTTCGTTGGCCAATTTTTAGGAGTAAATCATCAGGCCTTTCTTCCTAGTCTGTCTTAGTCTGGAAGCTCTGCTGAAACCTGTTTAGCCTCATGGCAACATGGAAGACGTCACTGACAGATAACGGCTGTGTATTGGCTGGGAACTGAACTCAGCTATCCTACACGGGAGGCAGGAATTCCACTACAAAGCCACCAATGCCTCACTGGCCAAGAGTGTGACTGATGGAATTCAATCTTTCCCTCACAAGTCAGAGTGGATACCTTGCTATTGACTTCCCCCCAAAGTGTTCTCTGATAGACTCATAAGTGTTTAGAGCTCAGACAAGACCCCAGGACCTCTAAGTGCTCTATTTTTCATTCACAACATCCATTCTTCCCTGTTTGTCCCAGCCCCACAATCATTTACTCAACAAAATTTCACTAAGTGCAGAGTTTGTGCCAGTCCGGTGCCAAGGGCGGAGGTAGAGAAGGTAGGCCATCTGTACCCTTGTGGGGCTCAGAGCTTGGAGAGGGAGCAAGGCTGTGTGCAACTTGGGCAGCCGGGCTGCAGAGAACCAGAGATGCCCCTGGAGAGCAGTTCCTGGCCTCCTGGCTCTACTGCCTCACCACACACACCTCTCCCTTGTCCTTGGGTTGCTCTATTGAGAATCCCAGAACAGCAAAGCAGGTAGGGGCTGAGGTAAGGGCCCCAGAAGGGGCAAGCACCTTGCTCATGTAGCACAGCGTGTGAGTAACAAGGCTAGAACAATAACCTATGCTCTTTTCTTCCTAACCACTGCTTTGTCCACTGCTACAATTGTAGCTTCAACAAGTCAGCCAGAAGCCCTGGGCAGGTACACCCTAGGCCTCAGCCATGAACACCAAACACATCTGATTTTCTGTGTGTGACACTTACCCGGCGGGGGCGGGGGGGGGGGGGGCAGGGAGGATGAGAAGGTGGCATCCACGCATGTGTGTGTGTAATTTCATGTTACTTTCTCTTCTCATATTCCTGGGAGGCTTCTTGGAAGAGAAGGTATTTCAGCAGTCTCTCAAATGATAGATAGTCTTATTGGGCTTAACAAGCAGGGATCCTGGGATGGGAGGGGTGGGAACTGGACCTGAAACCTGAATAAATGAAAGAGTCAGAATGCCTGGTGTTGCCATAAGACTTGGCTGAGCACCTGCCCTGTGTAAGGACCCGTGCTGACTGCTAAAAATTGCCAGAAGACAGCAGTAGGCTCTCCTGGTATCTTACACCAGCACCCTGGGTATCCTTCCCAGAAGAAAATAAATAAAAAGCACTGTCTTGATTATCTAGCACTGCTATAACAGAAATACCACAAGTGAATGGCTTTAACAAATAGAAGTTTATTCTCTCACAGTTTAGGAGGCTAGAAGTCCAAATTCAGGGTGCCAGCTCCAGGAGAAGGCTTTCTCTCTCTGTTGGCTTCAGGGAAAGGTCCTTGTCATAGATCTTCCCCTGGTTTACGAGCTTCTTAATGCAGGGACACTGGGTCCAAAGGACATGTTCCCCTACTGGTTCTTCATTTTTTCGTGATAAGAGGTCCCTCTCTTCTCTGCTTAATTCTCTCTTTTGTATCTCAAAAGAGATTAACTCAAGATACAACTTAATCTTGTAGATTGAGTCCTGCCTCATTAACATCATAGAGGTAGGATTTCCTATGTGATTACAAAGGAAAATCACATCAGATGACAAAATGGTAGACATCACACAATACTGGGGATCATAGCCTAGCCAAATTGACATACACTTTTGGGGGACACAATTCAATCCATGTTAGGCAGTTCAACCTCTTCCTGCCTGCCAAACAACAGTGAAGGAAGAAGAAAGAACAGAGCCACCCAACCAACCACAAGAAAAGCTGAGAGGACTGCAGCCCAAAACCTAGTGCTCACCAAGTGTTGAGGCACCAACACGCTTCTCGTTGTCAAGAGGTCCCTTTGGCTTCTGGGAGGAGGCCACATGCCTTGTGAAAGCTGTCAGAAGCCTGGAGCAATCTCTGGAATCCTCATGGAGAGGAAATCAGAAGCAGGAATTGAAAAGACAAGGTTTGGAAACTCCCTGTGAAACATACTGGAAGCAAGGAAGAGCCACATTATAGGGCCTAAATGCCCAGGCCTTTTCCAGCCATAAAGCAATTATTATGGCAAAACTTGTTTCTAGCTTCCAATTCTGTGAAAAACAGCAGACCTCACTGTGGTAGGTCCCCTGGGACTGCTGGAGGACAAAGCCAGGGAGAGGAAGTGTACAGAAGATGGCAGAGTTAACTTACTGGCACAGGTGAAGAAAATGGCTGGGATTCTTTTAGAAATGTTTAAATTGCTGGCCCATTGCCTCTTTTTAAACCAGAGTATGATAGAAAAAAAATGTTATGGGTTGAATTGTGTCCCCTAAAAATGTGTTGGAATCCTAACACTTTACTCTCGTGGAAAGGAGGCCTGGTGGAGCAATGGTTAAACACTTTGCTGCTAACCGAAAGGTTGGTGGTTAGAACCCACCCAGCGGCTTTTCAGGAGAAAGACTTGGCGATCTGCTTCCATAAAGATTACAACCTAGGTGAGAATGCAAAATGGTACAGCTGCTGTGGAAAACAGTGTGGTGTTCCTCAAAAAACTAAAAATAGAACTACCACATAACCCAACAGTTCCACTCTGCCATGGATTGAACTAATCCACTGCCGTCGAGTCGATATTATGTCCCCCAAAAAACATATGTATCAATTTGGCTGGGCTATGGTTCCCATCATTGTGTGGTTGTCCTCCATTTAGTGATTGTGATTTTATGTTAAAGAGGATTAGGTGGGATTGTAACACCCTTACCCAGGTCACATCCCTGACCCGATGCAAAGGGAGTTTCCCTGCAGCGTGTCCCGCACCACATTTTTTCTAACAAGAGTTAAAAGGAAAGGGAAGCAAGCAGAGAGTTGGGAGCCTCATACCACCAAGAAAGCAGTGTTAAGAGCCAAGCGAATCCTTTGGACCCAGGGTCCCTGTCTGGAGAAGCTCCTAGTCCAGGGGAAGATTGATAAGAAGGCGGACAGAGAGAGAGTCTTCCCCTGGAGGTGACACCCTGAATTTGTACTTTAGCCTACTTTACTGTGAAGAAATAAATTTCCTTTTGTTAAAGCCATCCACTTGTGGTATTTCTGTTATGGCAGCACTAGATGACTAAGACACACTTACAGGTATATACCCAAAAGACTTGAAAGCAGAGACTCACAGACTTGTATACCAAAGTTCATTGAAGTACTATTCACAAGAGCCAAAAAGTGGAAACAACCTGAATGCCCATGAACAGAAGAATGGACAAACAAAATGTGGTACATACATACAATGGAATACCACTCCGCCAACAGGAGAAATGAAATCTTGATACATGCTACAATATGGATACTGTTTGAAGACATTATGCTGAGTGAAATCAGTCAGTCACAGAAGGACAAATACTATATGACCTCACTTATATAAAAAAGACAAGAACAGGCAACTGTATAGATACCAAAGTTTATTAGAGGTTGCCAGGGATGGGAGGGAGGGGGAAAGGGCAGGGGGTTAATGGTGATGGAAAAATAACACTAATTAAAGGTAGAGTTGCACAGTTGATAACTGCAATTGCGGTCAATAAGTTGTATACCTGTAAATAGTTGAACTGGCAGAAGTTATGTGATAGATATACTTCCCACAATAACAGAAAAAAAAAAAAAAAGAACAGCTGCTGAGACCACTTATGTGCAACCAAAAACTGCATGGGATTTGGTTCCTTGGTTGGGAGGTTAGGGTCATGGTTTCATGGGACATCTCAGTTAATTGGCATAATAATGTGTTTAGTACTTCTGTTCATTGCTGAGTGTCTGGGGTCTTAAAAGCTTACTAGTAACCATCCAAGGCACAATAATTGGTCTCTATTCACCTGGAACAACAGGGGAAGGAGAGTCAGGAACAGGAGGAAGATACGGAGTATGTGACTAATTGCCTCCATGAACAATTGCCTCCTTTGCCATGACACTAGAAGAGGTAGATGGTGCCTGGCTACCAGTACTGAAAAATTTGATCAAAGATTCTATAGAAGAATCCTGATCAAGAGGGAGGAAATGAAGAACAGAATTTCAAATTCCCATGGAATCAGCCTTTCTGGAGCCATGGAGGCTGAACGAACCCCTGACATTATTGCCCCGAGATAATCTTTAAACCTTAAACCAAAAATATCCCCTGAAGTCTTCTTAAAACCAAACAACAGTTTTGCTTAACTAGTAAAGAATGTCTGCTTTGAGTATCGTGCTCTTTCAAGATCTATCTGTATGGGATCAAATTAACAACAGCAACTCAAAAGATTAGATAGGCAATGTCTTAGTCATCTAGTGCTGCTATAACAGAAATACCACAAGTGGATGGCTTTAACAAAGAGAAATTTATTCTCTCACAGTCTAGTAGGCTACAAGTCCAAATTCAGGGTGTAAGCTCCAGGGGAAGGCTTTCTCTCTCTGTTAGTTCTGGAGAAAGGTCCTTGTCATCAATCTTCCCCTGAGCTAGGAGCTTCTCTGAGCAGAAACCCCGGGTCCAAAGGACGCACTCTGCTCCCGGTGCTTCTTTCTTCGTGGTATGGGGTTCCCCTCTCTGCTCACTTCCCTTTCCTTTTATCTCTCATAAGACACAAGATGGTGCAGGCCACACCCCAGGGAAACTCTTTTTACATTGGATCAGGGATGTGACCTTAGTAAGGGCGTTATAATTCCACACTAATCCTCTTTAACATAAAATTACAATCACAAAACAGAGGACAGCCACGCAATCCTGGGAATCTTGGCCTGACCAAGTTGACACATATTTTAGGGGGACAAAATTCAATCCATGACAGGAAATTTAGGGGGTGGTGAGTTTATGTTAATGGGAGAGGAACAACTTAGCAAAGGGGGGCGAGAATAGTAGCACAACTCAGAGAATGTAATCAACGTCACTGGATTGTACATGTAGAAATTGTTGGATTGGTGTATGTTCTGTTGTGTATATTCTCAACAACAATTAACTACAAAAAGATTACAGCCTAGAAAAACGTATGGGGCAGTTCTACTCTGTCACATGGGGTCCCTATGAGTTGGAATCGACTCAACAGCTGGCACCCATTCCTGTGGATGTGACCCTGTTTGGAAAGAGTGGTTTTCTCTGTTATGTTAATGAGATTATACCGGTGTAGGGTGTGTCCTAAACCTAATCACTTCTGAGTTATAAAAACACCAGATTAGACACAGAAGGGTACATATACTAGGGAAGACAGATGCCATGTGAGGATCACCAAGAACCAAAGAACACCCAAGGAAGGGATCAACATGGCTGAGACCCTGGTATGGACTTCTAGCCTCCAGAACTGTGAGAAAATAGATTTCTATTCTTGAAGGCCACCCACTTGTGGTATTTGTGTTATAGCAGATACTCTGTTTCCACTCAGTTCTCACATTTTCTTGACTTATGTGAAGCTCAGAGAAAATTTTTGAACTTTTTTGAGCTTATACATTTCTTCAAAGGGTAGTACATTTTGGACTCACTGACTATTTTTGGTACTCTTAGCAGGCCAAAAATAGACCCACGTAGTAGGTGTATTTACCCCAAAGTTAGATCTATAGTTAAATCCTTGAATCCAAAGTTAGAAAACATATTTTAGGGAAAGCATACCTACAAATTATTTGGTCTATGTTGTACTGGATGAGAAAAAGTAGTAAAAAACTGTGATTATGGAACTTGAACAATCTGTTTTATGCCTTTACCAAAGAATTATTAAACATTGACCTCCAACCTCATAACTCATTGGTAGAGTAATTGAGCTCATAAGGGAAAATAAGTTACAGTCATCTTACATTTGCATAGCACTTGGGAGTTTACAAAGCACTGTCACTTCTTTTGCCTCATTTTATTGACAGACATTTATCTGTCCTCATCAGAGCCCAGTGAGGAGAACAGGGCAGGGGTGGATACCTGTGGTGCTGGGACTGTGAAGAACTAATCATGAAGACTCGGCTCCTGTCTTCTCAGGGCTCCTCCTCTGAGTTAGGAAGCACCAGCAAAGTAGAGTAATGGTTTGCTCCCTGGTGTCCGGGGTGAGTTGCATACAGCTGACGCAGAAGGGCTTACATCTGAAGAGGGGGGCTCTTCAAAGACTCATTTCTGTAGTTTCAAATCTAGACTCAGCACTTGTTTGCTGTGTGATCTTAACTTTGTGTCCCAACTTCTCTGAGCCTCAGTTATGAGTTGAAGACAATAATACCTACCTTGTAGGGTTGATGTGAAACATCCTGTCCATTGCCCTGTTCAGACTAGCCCCTCAATAAACATCAGCTACTCCTAGATTCAGTTCTACTCTGTCCTATAGGGTCGCTATGAGTCGGTATCAACTCGACGGCACTGGATTTGTTTTTTTTCTTTTTTTTTTACTCCTAGATTCAGGTAACCCCACACCCAGATTCAGTTTTCTGTGGGGCTATGTTTGCACAGTCAGGGACTGAGCTCACAACCCCTGTCTCCTTAGCTCTCTCTAACAAAAGGCAGCAACAACACAGGCCTTAACTCTGGCCAAGGCAGCAGGGAGGTGAACTTGCTCCATCATTCCCCTTGAGGCTCTGTCTCACCCTCAGGACAACAAGGTACTGCTAGAGCAGACCCAGACCTGACCACATTGGCAACTCTGTGCTATGGAGAGGACCTCAGCCAGGGTGAAAGATACCGAGAGGGCCTGCTCCTGCCTTCTGGCAATTCCCAGCAGCCTGTGCAGGACCTTACACAGGGCAGATGTTCAGCCAGGGCTTGTGGCTACACCACACATTCTGACTCTTTTATCAGCCCAGGTTTCAGGTCCAATCCCCTGAGATCTCTTCTTGTTCAGCCCACCAAGACCATCTACCCTCCTAAGGAACTCATAGACCAAGCTCGGAGGCCCTAGACAGCATATCCAGAGAGAAGCTTTGCTCTCTGGCTGGAGAAATGTTTGAAGGATGAGGCCTAAGCCCTCTGTGAGACAGAAGGGGCAGGAGAGGCTCAGACTTACCCTCCCTGAATCTTGAGACGATTACTGTGATACTTGTTTGCTTGTGTAAGCCCAAGTGTAAACACGATGGCACAAGTGTAAAGTCGCTGCCACATCCATGTTTGTTTTGTCAGCACAGCTTTAAAAGCTTCTTTTTGGATGCCCTTGGGCATGTGCTCCCCATTTCACCTCTATCCCCTCACCTTCTCATACCTGCTACTTCACACATTTGTGGTATGTGCCTGGTCCCTGAAGGTGTTTGAGTTTACAACCCCTGCACAAAAACCCATCGTCAGTTACTTAGGGGCTTAGTTTCTCTAATGGGATGAGAGAAGAAAAGGTCTTGCCATTTTTGAGACACCCCCACCACCACCACTACCACCCTCTGCTAGGCCACTGACACACATCAGCCCACTGAATTCTCACAGCAACCCCATGATGGCATTTTTAGTAACCCCATTTTGGCAATGAGAAAACTGAGGCTCAGGGAGTAATGTTGAAATTTTCGGAGCTAAACTTGGCAGGCTGTAAAGGCCAGGCCGTTCCCATCACACCAAGAACCTGGAGCTATTGCTCATGATTTTGATGATGGCTACACAGAGTCAGGGGCCCCCTCGGTCCAATGGAACAGAAGATGGAGCCTGGTTTTTATGGAGCCTGAGCTTGTGGCCAGGGCCCCAGTCCCATCCCTTTTGAGAAATGGAACCATCCTTTGGCATGCATCCCCCATTCCCACACACCCTTCTTGGGATCCATGTTGCCCACAGAACTGTCCAGTTGGCTACCCAAGTCAACCAGGAATGGACTCTGGTGGGCAGCCCCCCAGGGCTCTTGTTGGCACTTCACCTTCCTGCCTCCATAATCCTTCATCAATCCTAGTTCACTGGGGCCAAAATCCAACCACCGCCAACCTCTGCTCAATATCATCAGTCAGAACAAGATCAGGGGCCGACTGTGGAAGAGACCATCAATTGCTCATATGCAAGTTCAGGTTGAAGCTGAAGAAAATTAGAACAAGTCCACAGGAGCCAAAGTATGACCTTGCATATATCCCTCCTGAATTTAGAGAGCATCTCAAGAATAGATTTGACGTGTTGAACACTAATGACCAAAGGCCAGACAAGTTGTGGGATGACATCAAGGACATCATACAGGAAGGAAGCAAGAGGTCATTAAGAAGGCAGGAAAGAAAGAAAAAGAACAAAATGGATATCAGAAGAGATTCTGAAACTTGCTCTTGAGTGTCCAGTAGCTAAAGCCAAAGGAATAAATGATGAAGTGAAAGAGCTGAACAGAAGGTTTGAAAGGGTGACTCGTGAAGACAAAGTAAAGCATTATGATGACATGTGCCAAAACCTGAAGATAGAAAACCAAAAGAGAACATACTTGACATCTCTCAAGCTGAAAGAACTGAAGAAACAATCAAGCCTCAATTTGCAACATTGAAGGATTCTATGGGGAAAATATTAAATGATGCAGGAAGCATCAAAAGAAGGTGGAAGGAATACACAGAATCACTATACCAAAAAGAATTGGTCGACATTCAACTATTTCAAGAAGCAGATGATCAGGAACCGATTGTACTGAAGGAAGAAGTCCAAGCTGCACTGAAGACATTGGCAAGAAGCCAGGCTCCAAGAATTGATGGACTATCAATTGAGATGTTTCAACAAATGAATGTGGCACTGGAAGTCCTCACTAGTCTCTACCATGAAATTTGGGAGACAGCTACCTGGACAACCAGCTGGAAGAGATCTATATTTAAGCTTATTTCCAAGAAAGGTGATCCCTCCGAATGCAGAAATTATTGAACAATATCATTAATATCACACACAAGAAAAATTTTGCTGAAGATCATTCAAAAGCGGCTGCAGCAGTATATAGACAGGAAACTGCCAGAAATTCAAGAAGGATTCAGAAGAGGACATGGAACCAGGGATATCATTGCTGATGTCAGATGGATCCTGGCTGAAAGCAGAGAATACCGGAAAGATGTTTACCTGTTTTATTGACTATACAAAGGCATTCGACTGTGTGGATCATAACAAATACTGGATAATATTGTGAAGAATGGGAATTCCAGAACAATTCATCGTGCTCATGAGGAACCTGTACATAGATCAAGAGACAGTTGTTTGAACAGAACAAGTGAATATGTGTGGTTTAAAGTCAGGAAAGGTGTGTGTCAGGGTTGTATCCTTTCATCTATTCAATCTGTATGTTGAGAAAATAATCCAAGAAGCTGGACTATATGAAGATGAATGGGGCATCAGAATTGGAGGAAGACTCATTAACAACCTGCATTATGCAGGTGATACAACCTTGTCTGCTGAAAGTCGAGAGGAGTTGAAGCACTTACTGATGAAGGTCAATGACCACAGCCTTCAGTATGCATTGCACCTCAGCATAAAGAAAACAAAAGTCCTCACAACTGGACCAATAGGCAACAAAAAATAAAAAATTACCATGATAAATGGAGAAAAGATTGAAGTTGTTAAGGATTTAATTTTACATGGATCCATAATCAACACCCACAGAACCAACAGTCAAGAGATCAAAAGATACATTGCACTGGGCAAATCTGCTGCAAAAAACCTCTTTAAAGTGTTGAAAAGCAAAGATGTCACTTTGAGGGCTAAGGTGTGCTTAACCCAAGCCACGGTGTTTTCAATCACCTCATATGCATGCGAAAGCTGGATGATGAATATGGAAAATCAAAGAGGAATTGACACCTTTGAATTGTGGTGTTGGCAAAGAATTTGAATATACCATGGCCTGCCAGAAGAACGAACTAATCTGTCTTGAAAGAAGTACAGCCAAAATGCTTCTTAGAAGCAAGGATGATGAGACCACATCTCACATACTTTGGACATGTTATTAGGAGAGACCAGTCCCTAGAGAAGGACATCATGCTTGGTAAAGCAGAAGGTCAGTGAAAAAGAGGAAGACCCTCAACGAGACAGATTGACACAGTGGCTGCAACAATGGGCTCAAGCATAGGAACGATTGTGATGATGGCCAAGGACAGAGCCATGTTTGCTTCTGTTGTACATAGGGTCGTTATGAGTCAGAACCAACTTGACAGCACCTAACAACAACAATTCCCTGTCTGAAGGACTAAGAGAAGCCTGGGGCCAATAGCCATGAATTCTCTGTTGGCCACTGAGTCTCTCACCTGTTTATGCAGAAGTCAGGCACCGCAGAAGCTCACCTGGAGGGATGCCTAGAGAAGTTGCTCAGAAAGCTCAGCTGTGCTCCTCCTGTCCCACCCTCGGTCCCCCGGGTCACCTGAGCTGGTAAACACGGCAACAGAAGTCACCTGCCCTCATTACCTGCCATCATCCTCCACTCAAGCATCTCTCCCTCACCTGCCAGACATCCAGGCACTCGAGCTTTGGGCTCCAACTGGAAGACCAGGCTAGTCTACATATCACATGAGCTGCCACTCTGTCCCCCAAGGACTCGCTGGGCTTTACTGCACAAGTGTTCACTGATCTTCACCCATGCAAAAAGTGATTCCACCTCAGGGTCTCTACTCTTGCTGTTACCTTTGCCTGGGCACTCTTCCTCCAGACCTTCACTAGGCTGGTTCTGAACTTCTGCTAAAAGAAAAAAAAAAAAGCCACCTCCTCAGAAAGACCCCCCCCAACTGCGCCCCCATATCTCTATTAATGTGTTTTATTTTCTTTGTTACACCACCATCTGAAATTGTTATATATTTGCTCTTTTCTTTATTATTTGTCTCTACTTGTCCCACTAGAACACTAACTCCAGCCTGGTTTGTCTTATTCATGGTTGTTTCCTGAGCACCTAGCAACCATGTAACCAACACCTGAGTCAATACACGGAAGCATCCATCACCCCAGAAAGTTCCCTTGTATTTCCAATCAATCCCCTGCCCTCCCAGGTGGGGGTGGGGCAAGTTTCAGAAGTGGAGCCATCTACCAGGTGTGGCAGAGCCTCTCTCCCTGACCAATAGCTCTAGCGGAGCTCAGAACCTCCATGGTGGGAGACACTGAGCAGCCCAATACAGAGACCCCATGTAAGCAGGTGAGGTACTTCTGGGAGACTGTAGTAGACAAAGGCCAGGACTGGTACCATTTCCTGGCCCTGAGGTCAGCCTCGTGACAGGCCTTATAGGAACATTATGGAGATGTAGGACATGTGTTCTGTCCCTCTGGATTCCAGAACCATCGTTGACTGACTCAAATATATTGAACACCTACTATATATCTACTAGGAGCCCTGGTGGTACAACGGTTAAGCACTCGGCTGCCAAACAACTGAAAGATTGGCAGTTTGAACCCACCAGTGGTGCCACAGAAGAAAAGCCCTGGCAATCTGCTCCTGTTAAGATTTAAAGCCTAGGAAACCCTATGGGGGTAATTCTACTCTGTCATATAGGGTCACCACGAGCTGAAACTAACTAAACAGCACACAACAACAACAGCTGTACACCAGACCCTCCGCTGTGTACATTACATAAGGTGCCCTTTCAGAGAGGTTAAGTGACTCACCCATGATCACAGAGAAAGTGGTGAAGCCAAGACCGTGAATCCAAACCCAGTGCTCTTCCCTCTACTCCATGCTGCCTCTCACCATGCAGGGTCTTGAGAAATAAAGCACTGTGCTGAGGTTGAGAACATGAGCACTGTGTTGGGCTGCCTGAGTTAAAATCTAATCCCACCACTTGCTGGCTACGTGACTTGGGGCAAATTATTTAATCTCTCTATTCCTTAGTTTCCTTATAAGCATCCTAGTAGCACCTACCTTGTAAAGTTGTGTGAGGATTAAGTAAAATAATCTATACCAAGCACTTAACCCAGGGTCTGAAACATAGCAAGTGCTCAGTGAATGTTAGGCTATCATTATTGTCCTGTGTACCGCTGCGCTGAAGGTGGTTCTCCTGGTGACTGAAAGACGATTCTAGGTGGGGAGAGAAATAGGAGTGTTGGAGGGAGAAGAGCGTGAGGACGGACCCCTCAGAACCAGCTGCCTTTTTACTCTCTATGGAACTTGTCACTCAAGGAATAAAATCAGTAGCACCCACACAGTCGGAGTCAGCTCGAGGGCACCAAACAGCAGCAACCAGGAGAAGCCACCGCACACCCTCGCAGCCCAGCTCTCCATCCTCCACTACAGCACGTCACAGACCTTGTCTGCTGTTGGCCTCCTAACAGCCCTGTCTGGTGAGTACTCCGATCCCCACTCACGGTCCAGGAAACCGAAGAACTGAGATTCCACTCCTGAAAACCATGTGACGGACGGTAGCGATTCGCACTTTTCGAGCCTGCCCCAGAATCCGGGTTTGCTAAAAACACAGACCGCTGTCCCCACCCCAGCGTTTCTGATTCAGTAGAGTCGCTGTGACTTGGAATCTACCGGGCAGCAGCGGGTCTGGAGGTGGGATTCGGCCTCGCTCAGTGTCCTCTAACTGTGAGCAGCAGCGACATCTTGTGGTGAAATGTGGAAGGAACCCTGGTTCCCAGTCGGGGGCGATGCTGGGCCAGGACAGCACTGTCCAGAGGCCCGCAGGCAGCCAGGATCCAGTAACGCCCAGTCCCTACCCAAGAGTGGGCCGAGGCCTGCTTGCCTCATTTTACCCTAGAGACAAACCCGTTGTCCTCCAGTCGATTCTGACTCATAGCAGCCGCAAGGGGTTTCCAAGGCTGTAAATCTTTAGGAAGCAGACTACCCCATCTTTCTCCCGAGGAGGGGGCCTCTGGTGGGTTCAAACTGCCAAACTGTTTCTTAGCAAGCAGAGCACTTAACCATTATGTCACCAGGGCTCCTTCACCTAGGCACAGAGAAACTTAATCTTGGTTCCTGGAACTTCCATCTTTGTTTCAGAATACTTTTATCTTCATTTATGTGGTCTTTCCACCCAAAAAAGATTAAGACCTGTGAACCTGCACCTTGACAGCACAGCAAGTGAACCCAGGTCAGGAGAACGACTCCTTGAGCAGGGCCCTCACTCAACAGTTGCTTTCAGCCTGAGTGAACATTTTATAACATGGATTATTGTCCCTGATGGTGTGACATCAATCCTGGCAGGACTTTCTGACTGATTAAGGTTAGAGTAATGATGTGTGAGCATGTGGAGAAGGGAGCTGTAATCACTGGGTGCTCAGATGGTCCCAAACAAGTCTTATTCCCTCTACCCCTGTAGTTTAAGTCAGCAGCTTGGGGTGCAACTATCTCCGGAGGTGGGCAGGTATAGGGTAGTAGAGCAACACTGGTTCTGTGTGTAGGACTGAGCTTAAATCTCTGCTCTGCCTTTGAGCTGTGAGATCTTGGGTAAGTCACCTCAGTTTTCTAAGATTCCGTCTGGTCAGCTATAAAATGAGGAAGATTAAATTCGTCATTTATGTGAGAACACCTTGTGGTGGCTGGCACTGAGTGTTTTTGTTGTTGGGTGCCATCGAGTTGACTCCAACTCATAGCAACCCCGTGTGACAAAGTAGAACTACCCCCATAGGGTTTTCTTGGTTGTAATATTCCTGTGGAGCTGCTGGGTGGGTTCCAACCAACAGCCACCGCACCAGAAGGCAGGGACCTGGGTGGGCTCCAACCAACAGCCACAGCACCTGAAGGCAGGGACCTGGGTGGGCTCCAACCAACAGCCACAGCACCTGAAGGCAGGGACCTGGGTGGGCTCCAACCAACAGCCACCGCACCTGAAGGCAGGGACCTGGGTGGGCTCCAACCAACAGCCACCGCACCTGAAGGCAGGGACCTGGGTGGGCTCCAACCAACAGCCACCGCACCTGAAGGCAGGGACCTGGGTGGGCTCCAACCAACAGCCACAGCACCTGAAGGCAGGGACCTGGGTGGGCTCCAACCAACAGCCACAGCACCTGAAGGCAGGGACCTGGGTGGGCTCCAACCAACAGCCACCGCACCTGAAGGCAGGGACCTGGGTGGGCTCCAACCAACAGCCACAGCACCTGAAGGCAGGGACCTGGGTCAGGCGGGGCCTCTGCAGGTCCCATGCTTTCAGTGCCCAACACCCACTGGCAGAGGCGGGTTATCAAATAGGCAGGGTAAACATGGTGCTTACCTTGCTTACCGGATCATTTGTAGAACAATTTCAAACTTGTGTGAAATTGTTCACTATAGATTAGCAAGTAAGCACAATAAACCCGTGCTTACCTTGCTTATTGGGTCATCTGCCCCTGTCAGGGATCGTAAATTTGAAAAGAGAGTTTGACAAAGGTGCTATGGGGTTGGGAGAGAGACAGGTGCTGGCCATACCTAGAAGCAAAGTCTTTGATGTGGTGAAAAACGTGAAATTGTTCACTCTAGATGATCTGGTAAGCAGGGTAAACACGGTGTTTACCTAGCCTATGGATAATACACCCCCGCCCACTGGCTCCTGCTGGAGAAGGAGGGCACAGAGCAGGGACAGGAAGTGCAGGGTCGAAGGAAAGCAAAGAAGTCCAACTACCTCCCCTAGACCAGCTACCCCTAGCTGTAGCGTGACCCCGTGCCCTGTGTGACCCCTGCCCTGTATGAGTCATTCCCCTCCAGAGACCTCTGCTTCTCTAAGGCAAAATAAAGGGCTGGACTTGCCTCCCAGCCTTCCTCTGGAGTAGTTAATAATTAACTGTGAGGTCAGTGGGATGGCTGGGGTAGTGGGTGTGGAGGAAGAGGGAGGAACCCTAAGAGTGAAGAAGACCCCCTGCCGTGGCTGCTGCTTCCAATCGGGGACCCCTGGGGGAGGGAAGAGTGGAGCCAGCCCACCTCCACCATCTCCCCTCATCTTGCCCTGTGCTGGGCTCTGTGCTGAGTCACTGTGGCATTGGACAGCCCCCCTCAGCCCTGACCTCCCATGGGGGACAGGGATCACTGAGTTCTTGGTCCTCTCACGTGCCATTTCTGCCTGCGCAAAGACTGGAGCCAGCCACTCAGTTAACAGGGGGCGCCATTTCTGGGCCAGGGGCCAGCAGGAAGCAGGCTAGGGTCCCACTGAAGGAACAGCCAATATGGTGCTGGCTGGGGTGGTGTGATGTCGGCAAGGTGGTGCCTTCCCACAAAGCTATAAACCCTCCCAGGCTGGCTTAGGCTCTACCCCCTCCCACACTGTCCTGGACATGCCTTGTTTCAAAAAGTAGACTGTGGGGTTATTGAGGGAGCCAAAGTGGTGAGGCTGAGAAGGTCAACCTCTTTTGCCCAGCCCTGTCCAAGAGAACTTTCTGCAGTAATTGAAATGTTCTATGTCTGCACTGTCCAATGCAGTAGCTATTGAGCACACAAAAATAATGTACAATATGTGCAACTGAGGAATTTTTTAAATTTAAATTTAAATAGCCACATGTAGCTAATGGCTCTGGTCCATGGCCAATCACTCCTCCATCAGCCACACCCCTAAAAAAAAAAAAAAAAAAAAACTGTTCTTGAAAAGATCAGATAAATTAATTGACAATAAGAAACATGTAAGTAATACAATTTAAGACGTTGCTACCCTTCCTCCACCCAGTTCTGGACCTCATGCCAAAGGAACTGCATACAGGAACTGGTAGTAGATCCTGGAGGGGCAGAAGGCTCTCCAGCACCCTGAGACTGCCTCCTGTTAAGGCTGCTCCCAAGGTTAAAGCTTTTGGGGTGGCAGGAGAGCCCTCCAATTCTGCTGTGAGGCCATAGGCCACCACTGAAGACGCTAAAGAAGCCCAGCGTCTCCCACCACCAAATGGCAGAGAATTCTACTTTCTCTAATTCTCCACAGTCTTGAGGTCACCCAACATTTACCCCAGCACCTACCTGGCAACAGGCCAAAGGTCACTGCGTTGGCCAGCCAGGCTTGGTGGTTTCAGTTTAACTGTGGTGGAGCCTCTGATGTGTCTATGGCACTGTATAGGCTGACCCCAAGTGCTGTCCCTGCATTGTGTGGGTGAAGAGGGAGACGCTCCCACAGAATGCTGGGGTCCTGGGGTTGAGACGATAAAAGCAACCCAGAGACAGTAGTCAGGTTGATATCGCCACAGTCCAGAGCCAAACCAAAAAAAAGAAGAAAAAAAAAAACCAAACCCATTGCTGTTGAGTCCATTCCGACTCATAGCAACCCTACAGGACAGAGTAGAGCTGCCCCATAGAGTTTCCAAGGAGACCCTGGTGGATTCGAACTGCTGGCCTTTTGCTTAGCAGCCTTAGCACTTAACCACTTCGCCACCAGGGTTTCCAGCCCAGAGCTAGCAGGGTGGAAATCTGCTCCCATGATCCCTGTGCCCTTGTTGTACCCTCCCCCTCCACCTGATCCTCTGCACTGTAAGAAGTAACTAAGAGTAGCAGGTAGGTGAAAGGGACAGGCAGTGTGCATGAGTGCAGGAATGGGTCATGGGTGTCAGAAGAACAAATTCTGACCCCAGTTGGTCACAGCATACCTATATGATGGCATATCACTTCTCTGTGCCTCAGTTTCCCACCTGTAAATGGCAGTAACCATCTGGGCTGCCTCAAAATGTTGGTATAGGGTTCAAATCAGATAACAGGTGTTTGTTCATTCATTAATCCACCCATTCATTAAACCTTTATTAAGAATGCGCCTGGAGCATGACAATCTGTTTTCTCAGTGGCAGAAGAAAGATCAAGAAAGACCCCTGTGGGAGACCCTGCCCGTGGTGTCTTCAACACCAAACACCACCAAGTGTGCACACAAGGTTAGCACCAGCCTGTCCTAAACTGTGCGAGCCTGCAGCCTACTGGCCTACCTCAGGGGAAGAGTAGGAGGAATGTGAACTGGAGGGGCTGGAGCACACCGCAAGGGTGAAGGAATGAGGAAGAAGGGCTATGGGGAGGAGAAGGCTGACTCACTCCTATGGCCTCATCAGGCTCTGTGATCTCACTTCTGAGCTGCTGGTCCAGGCAGTGCCAGGCCCAGTTTCTCCAGGAAGCTTCAAGGGAAATGTCATGCTGGATATGACTTGTTAGGCCCACATCTGGCAGCCAGCTTGTGGGTCTCTCAGCACTGTCACTTTCCCTTTTGCCTGCCTTCTTCCAGCCTCAGAGAAGAGAGTTTGGAAATGCAGCAGCCTCGGGGAAAATCCTCCTAAGAGATCTCAGCAGAAACTAGAAGTACTCTTTTCTTCAGGCCCATAGCCAGGCTCCCTGGGGCTTTTGCCTTCTAGCAGAGATTCAGCCCAGAGAGCTTGTACCAGCCTTGCCTGATGGTACGCACCAGGCAGGTAAGGGGCTGGTCTGGGCCAGGGTAAGAAGGTAGGCTTTCTCACTTAGGAGGAGGCATTGTGCCATGTCTCCTGGTATAGAGGGTAGTGAACCAGGTTATGTGGTCAAACAAGCTGGCATATAGAAGGCAGAGGAAAAAGAATGGTAAAGGGAAGCAAAGATGGTTTGGGGACACGCCTAAACTCTAGTATGGAGGTATGTACAATGCTGTCCCTCCAGTGCGGACTGACATAAGGACTTGATGCCCCAAAGAGCACCCTCAGTGTTGCATTGTTACAGTTCTCCTATCAGGCTAAGAGCTGTCCAAGGACACCAGCCATGGTTTCTCTTCATTGTACACACTCAACATACCTAATGAGAAGCTCTTCGGCTGACAGATTAATCAGCATTTACCAAGCATCTGCCAGCCTGTGGGCCAGGCTACTGGGAGAGGAGTAGGTACCAGGCGCTTCCTGCACCCTGAGTGGCTTGCTTAGCCAGTCTGTGCTCCAGTTCCACCAGTTATCAAGCTCAGCCTCCTGGGCATACAGTGTTTGGAGAAGCTCAAGGGCAATTTTCCATGCAACTAGGCAAACGTCACTCTCCACCTCCTCATAACCCTCTGAGACCTGCATGAGCCCAGGATCCCTCTCCCTGGGTGTTAAGAGGAGCCTGTCGACATAGATGGAAGTAGGTGGAGTTTCAGCTGCAGACGTGGGACCTAGGAAGGTCCTGCTGCCCAAATCTCCACTTCCCTCCTTCCCTTGATGGTTCCAACCAGTGGTAAGCCAGTCAGTCAGCACTGTGGTTTGAGCACCAACTGTGTGCAGAGCCCAGTGCAGGGTGCTCAGTGTCTGGTAGTCACATTTTGTATTGCCTACCCAGCATCCCTTATTCTGGCAAAAGCATTCCAGCTCTGAACCGTCCACTTGTAGTTGGTCTGATTCCTGTAGAAGTAAGTATTTCACTAGAGGGAAGAACCTGGCCCAGTCCTGGTCAGTAAAAGATTTTACCCCCACCCCCTACCCTGGCCATAGCAATCAGCTCAGGGATTGGGACTAGGACTTCCGCTAAAACCAGTGGGGAAAAGAAACTCTGATGGTGGATTATATGAGCCTGGGATTGCTGGTGGGCATCTTGCTACCAGGGGAGGAGAACCGAGCCCAGGAACAGAGAAAGGCCAGTTCCTGAAAGCATCCCTGAACTCCTAGAGCTACCAGCCAGGGATCGTGGAGATGTGAGCATTATTTATTTATTTAGCCTAAATTAATTTGGGTTACATTTTCTGTCACTTATAATTAAAAGAGTGCGGGCTAAATGGGGAGAAGAGAGGTGCAGGGAAAAATAGCGAAAGGAAGGAAAGTGATTTCTACGTTCAGAAATGTCCCAGGCAGAGAAGAGGAATAGGGTTCCCATTCTTGGATGTTTGAATACATGACCAGTTTTTTTTTTTTTTTAATTTTACCTTAGATGAAAGTTTACAGAACAAACTAGCTTCCCATTAAACAGTTAGTACCCATATTGTTTCATGACATTGGTTAACAACCCCATAACATGTCAACTCTCTCCCTTCTCGACCCTGGTTTCCCTATTACCAGCTTTCCTGTCCCTTCCTGCCTTCTAGTCCTTGCCCCTGGGCTGGTGTGCCCCTTTAGTCTCTTTTTATTTTATGGACCTGTCTAATCTTTGGTTGACGGGCTAACCTTGGGAATGACTTCATTACTGAGCTCAAAGGGTATCCAGGGGCCATATTCTTGGGGGTTCTCCAGTCTCTGCCAGGCCAGTAAGTCTGGCCTTTTTTTTTTTTTTTGGTGAGTTTGAATTTTGTTCTACATTTTTCTTCAGCTCTGTCTGAAACCCTGTATTGTGATCCCTGTCAGAGCAGCCAGTGGTGGTAGCTGGGCACCATTTGGTTGTACTGGACTCAGACTGGTGGAGGCCATGGTAGTTGTGGTCCATTAGTCCTTAGGACTAATTTTTCCCTTATGTCTTTAGTTTTCTTCATTATCCCTTGCTCCCAATGATGTGAGACCAGTGGTATATCTTAAATGGCCACTCACAGGCTATTAAGACCCCAGACGCTACTCGTCAAAGTAGAATGTAGAACATTTTCTTTATAAACTATGTTATGCCAGCCGAGCTAGCTGTTCCCCGAGACCATAGTCCCCACAGCTCCCAGCCCAGTAATTCGGTCCCTCAGGGAGTTTGGATCTGTCTATGGAGCTTCCATGACCTTGCCTTGTACAGGCTGTGCTGGTTTCCCCCAGTATTGTGCACTGTCTTATCCTTCACCAAAGTGAAGGTCGGTTTTTTTTTTTGACATGTGTGAAATATACATTCAGAAAAGCTCTTGTACTTTTTATTTCTTTACCAAAGTAATACATACTCATTTTGGAAAACTTACAAAAGAGAAGAAGAGACTGCCTGTGCCCCACTGTCCCCTGCTACTCCTTTTTCAGGCCACACGTGCACACACTCTTACAGATGACAGAAGGGCTGCTCCTTTTTCAGGGCACACGTGTGCACACACTCTTAAAGACAACAGTGGGGGTACTCTTTTTTCAGGGCACACGTGTGCACACACGGATGACAATAGGGTCACATTGTACATATCACTTTAGTGCATTTTTCCTCCTACTTACCAGTCTATCATGATCTTCCTTAGGAACATATAAAGAAAACTATGGGGAGACAGGTTTTGTGGCACGACTGTGTTCACATGCAGAGTGTGCATCTTGCTCCCCACCCCCACCCAGGCTCCCACTTTGTTTCACAAAGAGGCACAGGGGCCATCTGTGGACAAGAAGTGGCAGTTATTCACCACAGTGTCCCCTTTAAAGGAAGGCTCAGAAATGGAGCATTCACTCACTCAATAAGCAAGTATGTATTAAGGGCTTCTCACCTGCCAGCCACTGTTCTGTGTGCTCAGGGTGTGATCAGCAAAACCAGACATGGCACCTCCTCTCATGGGGCTTACAGCACAGTCAGGAAAAGGCCCTCATCAAATACTCTCCAAACGACCGTGAAACACGAGCTGTGACAGATGCCATAGAGCATGTGACAGAAGGATTTGACCCGCTCAGGAAGGCTTTCCTGAGGAAGTGAGGTTTTGGCTGGAATCTAAAGGATGAAAGGTATTAACCAGGCAAAGAGAGGGAAGTGAGCGTTCTAGGCAGAGGAAAAAACAACACAAGCAGAGGAATTGTATTATTGTTTTTAGCTGCCATCAAGTCCGCCCCAACTCATGACAATCCCATGTACAAGGGAACAAAGTGCTGTCTGGTCCTACACCATACCCAAGAGTGGTTACAGATCACACCATTGCAATCCATATGGTTTTGGGGAATCAGGTCACCAGGCCTTTCTTCCTAGTCTATCTAGGTCTAGAAGCTCCACTGAAAACTGTTCAGAATTACAGCAATGTGCAAGACTCCACTGAGAGATGGGTGGTCGCTGCATTTGAGGTGTATTGGCCAGGAATTAAACCCAGGTTTCCCGCATGGAAGGCGAGAATTCTACCGCTGAACCACCAGTTCCCCTGGAGGAAGTATAAAGAGGAACTAAGAGAAGGTCATTGTGGCTACGGTGGAGAAAAGGAGAGCAGAGCCATAACAGAAAGCAAGGGTCTTATGAAGTCGGAGCAGATGGCAGAGGGAGGCAGGAGCCAGACAATGCAAGCCCTCATAAGTCGCGTTAATACGTTTTGTCTTTATACTAAGAGCAAAGGGAAGCCACTGAAGTTTCCCCATACAGGTGTGTGGTGACACAATCGGATCTCTGCTCTGTAAAGGTAATGTGACAGCACTGTGAGGAGTGGACTGGACTCACAGATTAGATAGGTCCAAAATGGGCTCAGCTGTAGGAGTCGGATGGCTACAGCAGTAGTCAAAAGGTGAAGGGTGTGGTAGCTTGTATGAGGGTGGCGATATAGGAAGTGGAGAGAAGAGGAAGGATTGGAGGAATATTTAGGAATATTAGGAAATAAATAATACTTAGAATATTAATAATAATATGGTAATAGATCGGATATGGAGGATGTGTGGAAGACAGAGTGTGTGTGTGTGTGTGTGTGTGTGCGTGTGAAGAGACTCCCAGCTCCCAGCTCTCTCAGCAGCTGGGTGGATGGTGCTGCCAGCCACTGAGCCTTGAAACCCTGGAGGACAACCAGGCTGAAGAGAATAATAAGTGTTCAGTCGTACATGTTGAATTGCAGCAATCTTTGTGACATCCAAAAAGGGATGTCAAGTAGGTAGTTAGATGTCTCATTCAGAAGTTCAGAGAGAATTTCTGTGACTCATTTGCAAGCTGTGTGCGCTGAATCAAGACTCGACAAGCTGATTTGGGTTCTGATCACAGCTCACTGGGCATCACTGGCCAGATCCCTGCTCCTCAGGGACTCAGTGTCCCTAAGTGTTTCGGGGGGAGGGGCGAAGCAGGAAGGGAGGAGGGAGAGGAGGAGGAACTGAAGCTCTGTCCAGCTCTAACATTCTCCGAATCTCTGAGCTCGTGAGGATGAAGCTTTGCCCAAACATCCCTGAATCCTCCAGCCCTCCCAATAAATAAAAACTCCCCTAATTTTGGAGATGTTTCTGGCTCTCTTGGACTCACTTTTGGGACGTTCTTGTTGTGACCCTAGCTGTTCCTTCCCCAGTAAGACGGTAGATCATCCCGAGCATTCCAGATTCCTGTTCGTGGACTGGAAACCCAGACGTTTCATCCTTGTTTGGACAAGAGAAGCATGAGCCACACAGGCTGCTCAGGTTCTCTGAGGCAATTTAAGGGTCAAAGGTGTGAACTTTGGAACAAGGATATTTCTTGCCACACACTCTCCAGGGCACTTTTCTCAAGGTTTTCCCTTTGCAAAATAACTTCTCTCCTTCCCTGGCCCCAGCCTGCTCTCCCCTAATTTTTCTGCTTTTTGCATTCTTTTAAAAAATGTGTTGCTCGTGAAAAAGTTTACATACAAAAAGAAACAATCTTTGGTGGTTACAAGGGAGGGGAGAGGTGCGGATGGAAAAACACTTAATAGATAAGTAGAAACTTTGGTGAAAGGTAAGATAGTACACAACGCTCTGAAAGCCAGCACAGCCTGTACAAGGCAAGGTCATGGAAGCTCCACAGACAGATCCAAACTCCCTGAGGGACTGAATTGTTGGGCCGAGGGATGTGGGGACCATGATCTTGGGGAATATCTAGCTCAACTGGCATAACACAGTTTATAAAGAAAATGTTCTACGTTCTACTTTGGTGAGTAGCATCTGGGGTCTTAAAAGCCTGTGAATGGCCATCTAGGATACTCCACAGGTCTCACCTCTTTGAGACCAAGGAAGAATGGAGAAAACTGAAGATACAATGGAAAGATTAGTCCAAAGGACTAATGGATTACATCCACCACGGCTTCCACCAGACTGAGTGCAGAACAACGGGATGGTGCCCGGCTACCACCACTGACTGCTCTGACAGGGATCACAATAGAGGGTCCCAGACATTCCTGGGGGAAAAGGTAGAACAAAATTCTAACTCAAAAAGACCAGGCTTGCTGGCCTGACAGAAACTGGAGAAACCTTGACAGTATGGCCCCCAGACACCGTTTTAGCTCAGTAATGAGGCCACTCCTGAGGTTCACCCTTCAGCCAAAGATTGAAGAGGCCCACGGAACAAAGCAAGACTGAAGGGGTGCACCAGCCCTGGGGCAGGGACTGGAAGGCAGAAGGGAATAGGAAAGCTGGTAATGGGGAACCCAGGATTGAGAGGGGAGAATGTTGACATGTCTTGGGGTTGTTAACCAGTATCATAGAACAATGTGTGTGCCGACTGCTCGATGAGAAGCTAGTTTGTTCTGTAGGCCTTCATCTAAAGTACAAAAAAAAAAAAAAAAAAGTAGTATTGAAGGTAAAAAATGTGTTGCCAGGTTTCCATGCAGTGTTTGCTTATTTCACAAATGACCCAGTTCCTGAAGATGTCCCACGTTCTATTGACCTTCCTTGGCCAGAACAGCCCATGGAAGAAGGTCTTCCTGGAACTGTTCAACTGACACACAGCTCCCTCTCCTGGGTCCCAGCCAAGAGCTAAGAAATTTTCATACAGGGCTCATTATTAAGGCCCTGTTATGGAGGCTTAGTGGTGCAGTGGTTAAGAACTCGGCTGCTAACCAAAAGACTGGCCATTCAAATTCACCAGCCTGTCCTACAGAGTCGCTATGAGTCGGAATAGACTTGATAGCAACGAGTTTTCTTTTTTTTAATGTGCTCAGGCCCCTGGGTGGTGCAAACAGTTTGCACTTGTCTACCAACCAAAAGATTGGCTTTTCAAATCCACCCAGCAACACCTTGAAAGAAAGGCCCGGTGACCTGCTTCCGCAAGATTACAGCCAAGAAAACCCCATGGAGCACAGTTCTACGCAGTAACACATGGGGTCACCATGAGTCAGAATCAACTCAATGGCAACAAGTTTTTATTTTGTTTTGTTTTATTATGTGTCTAGACTCTGGAGATATAAAAATGAACAAAACCCAATCTCAGTCCTTGAGAAACCCTCCTTCCAATTGTTTTGTAAATCTGATCTGGATTGTTTCCCCCTAAATTCGTTAGCTTCCTCTCCACCAGGTTAAAGCCTCTTTTTTGCTTATTCATTTAGCTTTTGAGTTTGTCCCAAAGACCAGTAACACTCGTGGTTATCATTTACTGAGGGTATTTTATGCACCAGTCTTGGTGTCAAACACCCCACATCTTTTATCTCGTTCAATTTTCAAAACAACCTATGGGGTGGTTTCTGTTTCTCCCACTTCAGAGAGCCTGAATTTAGATTAAGTCACTTGCCTGAGTTGGAAAGCTGGAATTCAAACTCAGAGTTAATGTGACTTGAAAATGCCAGGCTCTTAACCACTCTCTCATGTCACTCTTGTCTGGATGGCTGAGTATTACTCTCCTGAGAATTTGGTGATAGCCAGAAAGTGCCAGTTTAATTAGAATGTAAACCCTAAGAGTGCAGGAACGTTGTGTTGTTCAGCCTGTCTCTCCAAACACCTAGAGGTGTCTGACAAATATTTGTTGAATCAGTTTGAACACACGAGCACTTGAAAACCCTCACCCCCATCCTTAAAAGCTTGCAAGGGCCATCCAAGCTACGACAGTAGGTCTCCATTCACCTTGAGGAGCAGATGATGGACAGCCAAGAATCGGAGGAAGAAATGTTGTCACTATGAACATCTGCCATCTATGCCATAAAACCAGAAGAACTGGATGGTGTCTGGCTGCCATTACTGAACATTTTGGTCTAAGATTCTGTAGAAGGATTCTGATCAAAAGGGAGGAAAAAAGGAACAGAATTTCAAAGTCTCAAGGGAATCCAGGCCTTCTGGAGCCTTTGAAGAAAACTTGGTGGCATAGTGGTTAAGAGCTACAGCTGCTAACCAAAAGGTCGGCTGTTCAAATCCACCAGGTGTTCCTTGGAAACCCTATGGGGCAGTTGCACTCTGTCCTAGAGGGTTGCTATGAGTTGGAATGGATTTGACAGCAACGGGTTTGGGTTTTTTTTTTATTGTTGTTTGGAGGCATTGAGGCTGGATAAACAACCAAAACTATCGCCCTGAGATAGACTTTAAACTTCAAACCAAAACTGTACCTGGAAGTCTGCTTTGGACCAAACAACAGTTTAGCCTAAAATAGGTCTGCCTTGAGTGTTGTGCTCTCTCAAAGATTTATCTATGTGGGATCAAATTGACAACAGCATCTCAAAAGGTTAGATGAGACGCTTTAGGGGCACTGACTTTACATTAATGGTGGTAGAATAAGTTGTAAAAGGATAGTGAGAACGGTTACACAACTTGAAGAATTTAAACAATGTCACCGAATTGTACATGTAGGATTTGTTGAAAGCATATCCTTTGTTGTGTATATTCTCACAAAAAATAAAATAAAAATAAAGAGAACTCCTCTCCCCGCCCACTATCACCAAGCACAACCTTGAAAACTATCCATTGGAATGGGTCAAATACATGAATAACGTAATAAGGGCAAATCCTCTAGCTAGAGCGATTGGGGTACCTCCAGTAGTTTGTTAAGGGCACTTACATTTCTCAGGTATGTTTGAATTTCTCAAGTTCTTCCTTTTACACCAAAAAGCCTAGCTCTATGCCAACACTTTCATCTGCTAGGGGCTCTGAATAAAAGCAGGAAGTTTTAGTAAACAATGAAGCAATTACTTTTGAGAAGAGTAAATTGAAGCAAAGTTCATCATCTTGTAAATTTGTTTTTCTACTGAAAACTTTAGAAGTGTTCATATGGCTGTATTTAAAAGTTCCCCAACCCTTCAGGTCAAAGACCATCCTTGTTCATAAACAGTAATCAGATATGTGTAGAGCCATTTATTGAGTGTCTACATGAGCCAGGCTTCCATGTATATCGTTACTAAATCTTGCAACAACCTTTGGTAACTCACATTTAGAAAGACTCACATTTAGAAAGAGGCTGAACCTGGATATAAGTTTTTCTCCTAGCTTCTTGGGCTTCAAATCTCTGCCATCTCCAAATTCCAAACTTGACAATTTCAAAAGAAAATGTGCGTTTCACCTGTGTGGCCTTAAGTAAGTCACTTGATCCTTCTGGGTCTCGGTTTTTTCAAGTGTAAAATGGGCTGGGAGGGGTGGACCACATAAACTCTAATGTCCACTCCAGCATAGAAATGACATAATTTTACAAATTAGGGCAAGATGGAGCTTTGCCTAAAGGAAAACAACATAAATCTAGAGCACAAATCTAGGACGAGTCTATTGGTATATTCTAATCTGAGTGTGCACGCAGCCATGTAATGCCAGCCTCTATGAGTGTGTACAGATCCCATACACGTGAACCAGCTCCTGTCGGTGTGCACAGAGCCTGCCAGTGTTCCAGGCTGTGGGTGTGCAAAAGGCCCATGGGTGTGTCAAGCCTTTGGGTGTGCCCAGGCAGCTTGTTTGTTTTCTGGCTCTAGAAATTGTCTCCTGCCCCATGTAGACTGGCCTATCCTCAGAAGATGAACAAGCCATTCCCTGGGAGTTGCATCAGCAGCTCTGTAAGCTGCTCTTAGCCGGCTTGGCCTGCTTTCTGGTGCCCAGGAGAGGCCTCGCCAATGTGCCAAGCCTTCCCCAGCCCTCCATGTTTGTCCCAGGCTTTCCTCCAGCTCCTGGCAGACATTTTAATCCTCATGAGGAAACTTCCTTTGGAACGTAAGCTCTAGCTCAGTGAGCTTCCTCCTGCTGCCACCTCCTATTACCATGGCCCCTTTTCTGCTTCTCAGGTGGAGGTGCCATGTTTCCAAGACGTGAGGCAGAAATCACGCACCCCACCCAGAAGAGAGTGAGCTTTGGGAGCATTAGCAATGAGGGAAGCTGGGGATATCAGCAGGGGAAGTGCCCTGGAAAGGCTACCAGAGTCAAAACCCAAAAACAACCAAACTCATTGCCATTGAGTCGATTCTGACTCATGGCGACCCCATGTGTTACATAGTAGAGCTGCTCCATAGGATTTTCTTGGCTGTAATCTCTATGGAAGCAGATCGCCAAGCTTTTCTCCTGCAGTGCTGGGTGGGTTCAAACCACCAACCTTTAGGTTAGTATTTGAGGTGCCTCAACTGAGCCAAGGGTCCATATTTATATGTCCATGGTAAAAAAAAAAAAAAAAATCACATGGTTGGAAAGTGGGTTAGCGAAGTAAATTGAGAGAAAGAAAATGTGCGAAGAAGTACGGCCTCCATAGTCACGGCAGAAATGAATTCTTCCCAGGCTACTCAGAATCTGTGTCCCGGTACACTCTGGGATTTTCCACTCCTGACCAATCAGAAGTCAGCTAGAGTTCAGGCACCCCAGGCCTCCCCAAAACTCATCCAAGAGCATTGACACAAAGGGGCCCCAGGACCTCTGTTCTTGGTTCATCATGAGCCCAGCCAGCCACTGTGGTGCAACAGGGAGGGACTTGGAGCCCTGTTCCTGACAGATCCCTCTCTCCTGCCCAGAACATGCAAAGTAAATACAGAGATGGGCTAGGGCTGGGGCTGAAGAAGGGCAGGCTGGGTTGGGAGTAAGGCCCACTAGAAAGGAAAGGAATTTGATGTCAAAAGCCTGCTTTGCAACAAGAAGCAAAACTTCACCAGATTTCTGTAGGAGGCACCTCATTTGGCTTCCTTCCTTCCGGGCCTGGTCTAGAAAAAAGCCTGGAGCCAGAAAGGCCCTCATTCCAGACACACTACACATCCTGCACCCATCCTCCCAGCATAGGGGGTTGTCCGTCTCCCACACGCGCTCTCTTACTCCTGGTTTTCCCTGTCAGGGGGGTTCCACCTCTGCTTAGATTCAGGGAGTATGCTCCCCACCCCTGCAGCCCCCACCCAGCACAGGGCTGTGGTGGAGGGGGACGCAGCCCATTTCTCCCCCACCTGGGCTTGCCTCCCCAGCATACCTGAGATGGAGGGTGGGGAGAAAAAGGAGTCCAGGGGAATCTCCCTGCCCTGTCCCCTAGACAGTAAATGAAAGACATGCAAATGATATGCAAAATACCATGCATATTAGCCTGTCCTCCACCCATTCACCTCTGTCCACCCTACCCCCACTTCACCAAAGGGTCCCTATGATTCTTCAGGTCCAGGCCTCTCAAAACACCAGGGAGACAAGTTCTTATACTCGCCACATGACGGCCACTGGGAATCTTTCCTCCACCTTTCCCTCCACACCGCCATCCAGGCCTTCCTCATCCTCACCCACTCAGCCCAATGTCTGACCTTTGGTAGCCTGTCATTGTTGTTAGGTGCCACAGTGCCTTATTACGGCCTTTGCTGAAGTGACTTCCGGACAGGCCTCCCTTCTTTGGCTGAGACGGTTCCCTGCGGTAGGAGGCGGGAGCTCTCCTGGGAATCCAGTCCTCACCTTAGATGCCTTGGCACTTGACCCGAAGGTCCAAAGACTCCCTAGGCAGGGAGTGGCACAGTGCACTCTGCCTCTGGCACGGTCACCTGATCGGACCCTATTATTGAGATGATTGCTACTATTACTGTTCTTATCACTAGGGAAGGAGCCCCAGGAGTCCGAGAGTGAATTTCCTGACTCAGAAACTGAGTGTGATATCAGCCCTGAACTGTGGTAATTAGCCGAGGTTAAAACTCCCATTTGGAGTGCTAACTGTAAAGTGATTGCCTGCAGTTACCTGGAGCAGTTTCATTTACACTGTTCTTTTGGTGAGCTGCCTCTCAGGCCACCCGCTGTGCTGCCTTGTTGTCAGACATTGCATTCCTCCCTACTGGACTGGTGGAGACCGCTTGCACAACTGAAGGAAACATTGCCTGGTCCTGTGCTGTCCCCATGATCGGTTGCAAATGGAACTGTTGTGATCCACAGGGCTTTTTTCCATTGGCTGATTCTTGGAAGTAGATCACCAGGCCTTTCTTCCTAGTCTGTCTGAGTCTGGAAGAGCCACTGAAACCTGCTCAGCATCACACAGCGTCCACTAACAGATGGGTGACCTGTGTGTGAGGTGCATTGGCCGGGAGTTGAACCTGGGTCTCCTTCATGGAAGGCAAGAACTCTATCACTAAGCTACCACTGACCCCCAGACTGCCTTAAAGGGTCAGATATGGAGCTCTGTCCCACCCTTCTCAAAGTGCCAGGCTGGGTGCCTCTTCCCCGTACGAAGTCCACGACTGGCCCCAGCACTGCAAGCTCAGCCTGGCTCTGCCTCCTCCCCAGTTACTTCCCTGAGCTAGAAGGAAGGTCCCCACGCCCATTCCCTTCCTGAGCTTGGCCTGGACTCAAACTGGGCCTAGACGCAGCTCCTGGGGGAGGGAGGAAACCCAGCAATCCACTAGCCTGACTCTCCCCAGGACAGGAAACGCTTCAGCCAGTTTCAAAGGCATTGAAGCCAAGGGAAGGAAGCCGCTTGGGGTGGGTTCCCAAGGCAGGCCAAGGCCTTCCAGGCAGAACATGGGATAAATGAGAGCACCAGGTCTGCAGCCTTGGGGAGAGGGGCCAGAGACCCTGCACACGGCTGGGCGGGAGAGTCCAGAGGAAGCATGAGCAGAGGACCCAGATCTGCCACTAAATCCAGCGCCCCATAAGGAATTTGTGGCTCCTCCTACGCTTAGTCACACCTTCTTTGTGGCCCAACTTCCAGGGGTGGGAGACAAGGAGCTCCAAGTGATTCACATCCCTGGTACCCCATTCCTAAGACTCCATCTCAAAACCCTTTCAAAGACTTTCATGAACAGTGTTTCTGCAGCTTACCTTGGTGCCCACCCTTAAATGTATGTCTAATGACAGTCCCTGCAAAGTTCCTGGGTGGTACAAATGATTAGCCCACTCAGCTGCTAACTGAAAGATTAGAGCCTACCCAGTGGGCCTTGGAAGAAAAGCCTGGCTATCTACTTTCAAAACTTCAGCCATTGAAAACCCTATGGAGAACAGTACTACTCTGACACACGCGGGGTCGCCATGAGTCAGAGCTGATTCCATGGTAACTGCTTTGGGACAATCTTGTGAGCTGCATTCTAAGACCTTTCTCCTATTTGCTCTCGGTAAAGAGAATAATGAATATGAAAGAGATGTTGATAAAGGCATGTAAATGGTCTCCTCTCACGCTCTACATCAGCCCCCTCCCTGGATCAACCCAGACAGTGGTAGTTCCAGGCAAATCTGGACTCCCCTCCACACTGGACTCCCCCGTACTCCCAGAAAGTGACCGTAATAATAAGGGTGCCAGCAGCCTGGGAGAGCCGCTCTCTGCCCTTTGTTAATCTCTTTATGTGCACCATCTGGCTTAATCTTCAGAGCTGTGCTGTGGTGTGTGCCTTGTTACTATCTGCGTTTTACAGATAGAGAAGCCAAGGCTTAGAAAGCTCCAATATCTTGCTCAAGGCCTCCTGGTCAGTAAAAAGGACAGAGCCAGGACTGGCAAACAGGTTTGACTAACTCTAAAGCTGGTGTCCTTAATGGCCGCCCTGCACTCCCTCTTGCTTCACCCTTCCCGAGCTTCTTACGTCATGGGAAGGGACGGGAGCCCATGGAATAAGAGCTACATTGACTTCTTCTTCTTTACTGTGGACACAATATGCACCAATCCACTGGATAACCCGTAATGTGTCCACAGTAAAACAGTAAAGTAACCCTGGAAGACACCTCTTAAAGTTAACTGGGGCAAGACCCTCTTCCGTTCACACCTCTCCACAATCCTTTCCTCTCTGATTCTTGCTTCCTCTCAAAAACCCAACTAGTTACTGTTGAGTCTGGCACCCCATGTGTGTCAGAGTAGAATTGTGCTCCAGGGAGTTTTCAGTGGCCGACTTTTTGGAAGCAGATTGCCAAGCCTTTCTTTCAAGAAACCTCTATGTGAATTTGAACTGCCAATCTTTCAGTTAGCAGCCAAGCACTTAACTGTTCGTGCCACCCAGGATCGTTTCTCTCCCAGAGCACCTTAAAGGTTTTTAGTCCTTCAGTCACTTCAATGGGGCAAGCGACATCATGGGGTATCTCTCCTTCCTCTCCCCATGGAGCTGAGACTGGAGCTTTTCTCAAAGGAGCTATTAATTCCTATAGAAGGGAGGAAGTGGGGGAGCTGAATAGAGATCTGGGGAAGAGGGCACAAGACCAGGTTCTGCTGTGGTAGGTGAACTTCTAGCCATAAATTCATTCCAGAACAAATAGCACCGCTGCCTACCTATTATCTGTGAGCAGGATGGAGATGCCACTCTGACACCAGCACAATCCATTGGGGCCTTGTGGATCAGCCCTCAGAGTACCTGAACACCTCATGGGTCAGCAGTGGAGAATCCTAGCCACAGGCCTCTGCCTCCGCTCACTGGCCAACTCCAGTCCCCATCCCCAACCCTCTTGGCTCTGCCATGATCTCTGATTCTCTAAGGCCTGGCAAGAGCTTCATCAGTGACCCTACAGGACAGAGTAGAACTGTCCCATAAGGTTTCCAAGGCTGTAAATCTTTACAGAAGCAAACTGACACATCTTTGTCCTGCAGAGTGGCTAGTGGGTTTGAACCACCAACATTTCAGTTAACAGCCAAGTGCTTAACCACTGTGCCACCAGGGCTCCTCCCATCCTACCAGCCCCCCCAAAAAAACTCCCCAAATAAGGTATTATGAATTGAATTGTGTTCACCAAAAATAAGTATTGAAGCTCTAACCTTGTACCTATAAATATGACCCTGTTTGAAAATAGGGGTTTATTTTTGTTATGTTAACGAGGTCATACCTGAGCAGAGTAGGCCCTTAATCTAATCATTCTGAGTGGTGTCTTGCAAAAAAAAATCAGAGTAGACCCAGAGGCACATATGGGGGGAAGATAGACACCACATGAGAAATGTCAAGGACTATCCGCAGACACCAGAAACTAAGAGGGCAGCTGACAGAACAGGGACTAACATGGCCGAGATTCTAATTTGGACTTTCAGCCTCCAGTACTATGAGAAAATTAATTTCCGTTCTTTAAAGCCACGCACTTGTGGTATTTCTGTTATGTCAGCAAACTAAGACAGAGGCTACAAAAATATCAGGAGTTTTTGTTTCGGTTTTTTATTTCTGATGAATTTCACTGCTGGGAAAAATTAGCTGGCTGGCATAGATTTCCCCTTGCCCCTCTTGTTATACATGAACACTTTTTCCTCTTTTGATGGCCCAGGTATAGAGTAGCTGTTCCCCAACGTCTTGGGTAATTCAAAGACTGCTTATTCTGTGTGTGAGCGTGTGAATGAGCGTGTGTGTGAGAGAGAGAGTGATGTTGGATTAGGTGATGAGGTGCCGAAGGACAGGGATTATATGTGTGTGTGTGTGTGTGTGTGTGTGTGTGTGTGTGTGATATTTGATTAGGTGATGAACTGCCGAAGGACAGGGATTATATGTGTGAAATTCCCCTTAACACCGCACCACCCACAAAGAGATTTATTCCAACAAAATTCACTATGTGCCTACTGTGTGCCAGGCACTATTCGGGGCACTGGGATATAGCAATGAAACAGACAAAAATCCCTGCTCTCATGGAGCTTATGTTCTAGTGATATCAGTCAAGACTATAGCCAGGTGGTTATAATAGAGTGGAGGAAGACACTCTTAGGATTCTGACTTGCTCTGGCATCTTGGGCAGGCCTCATCCCTTCCTGTGCCACCCCTTTTAGGGGAAGAGCCCTAAGCTGCTCCTCCATGGGCTGGGGAGCAGGGTGGGGTGCGCACAAACAGGTCTGTTCTGCACAGTTGTGTTACCAATCATTAATTGCAAACCACCTAGTTTTAACTAATGTGTAAGGTACGATAAAGGAGCCCTGGCCGCACAGTGGTTAAGGGTTCAGCTGCTAACTGAAACATCAGTGGTTCGAATCCACCAGCTGCTCTGTGGGAGAAGGATGTGGCAGTCTGCTTCTGTAAAGATTTATAGCCTTGGAAACCCTATGGGGTGGTTCTACTCTGTACTATGGGATCACCATGAGTCAGAATCGACTGGATGGCAGTGGCTTTGGTTTTAAGGTACAAGAGTCTT
Organism: Elephas maximus indicus; assembly: GCF_024166365.1. Lineage (NCBI taxonomy): Eukaryota > Metazoa > Chordata > Mammalia > Proboscidea > Elephantidae > Elephas > Elephas maximus. The sequence goes on from NC_064842.1 coordinate 70,678, forward strand.
CCCAGCGCCGACGGGGAAAAATCCCTAAGAGGTCAGGTCTCTAGCGAGGCAAGTAAGGCGGCAGGTTAATAAGCTACAGAGCAGACAACTCTTATTTGATCCCTGGCTCTCCCTGCTCTTCTCCATGTGATTGTGGGTGGGTCCCTTCATTCTCTGAGCTGCTTTCTTCCCATCTGTTAAATGGAGACAGCCATATGCACCTCAAAGGGCTATTGTATGGATTAAAAGACATAGGTCAGTACTTGCTTGGCACAGACCAAAAAGTTGCCAATGAGTCGATGCTGACTTATACCAACTTGTAACCCAGTGCCCTCGAGTCGATTCCAACTCATAGCAACCCATAGCGACCTTATAAAAAAAAAAAGAAACTAAACCCATTGCCATCGAGTCAACTCCAAATCATAGCAACCCTATAGAACAAAGTAGAACTGCCCTATATGGTTTCCAAGGAGCACCCGGTGGATTCGAACTGCCAACCGTTTGTCAGCAGCCTTAGCTCTTAACCACTACACCACCAGGGTCTCGTATGGTGATTGTGAAATGAATTTTGTTTTTAGTTGCCCTCAAGTCCATTCCAACTCCTGGTGACCCCATGGGTAGAGCTGCCCCACTGGCTTTTCAAAGCTGTGACCGTTCAGAAGCAGATCGCTGGCCTGTTTTCTGAGGTGCCTCTGGGTGTGCTCGAGCTACCGAGCTCTCAGCTGGGAGTCAAGTGCTTAGGCACCCAGGGACTCCTGTGAGATAGTGAGGTAAAAACTAACTGGAAAGACAAAACAAGGACACTTCCTACCTTCAAAACCTGAAATGCACCTTCTTCAGCAAGCTTTCTTAAACTAAGGTGTACTTCCTTCATGGCAAATATTGCCTCACTTCTGACCTATGTATCTGCTCCTAGTTGCAAGTTACGCCCATGATTGAACTCAACTGTCCTCCATGTGAGACTAGGTGAACCCTGTGGCAAGGGCTGTGTCTCCTGATCGGATTAGGTGGGCCACTTTGGGGACATTCTCGATAACCTCAGAGGCCACACTCCTTTCCAGCTCCAGGTCTTAGCTTGTGCCACTCCCTGACCAGGAATGCTTGCTGCTGGGGTGCGGGGGGTGGGGGGGGGCACCCACACACACACACACACACACACACACACACACACCTGCCTCTACCGCAGCAAGTTGCCAAATGAAGGAGCGCTTGAGCAACCTTCAGGACAAAGCTGAAACATCACTTCCTCCAGGAAGCCTCCCTCAACTCCCAGCCTGAAACAGGCTTCTTGTTTTACCCCATCGTGGCATCCAGTAATTCGCCTTCAGAGCACTGACTGCTAAAAATCATTAAATGCCAGCAAGGATTCTTCAATGTCTATCCTCCATTAGACTGACAGTTCACTGAGGACACAGCAGGTGTATCTTGTCATTTCTGCCTGATGTATTCTCAGCACTTAGCCCAGTGCTTGGTGCACAGAAGTGCAATAAATACTTGTCGAATGGACGAATGAAGGAATGGGCCCTCTCTCCCACACTTCTGGGTCCCAGCATGCATCTGCCCACAGAAGACACTCAAGGGATGATAAGAAGGTCAGACATAAAGATCTTTTGGTTCCAGCTGTGATATATTTCTTCCTGGGAATTCGTTGCCTTTTCTTGGTTCACCCATGAGCCTCCAGGTTTCTGTACATTGCAACCCCCTCCCCCCAAAGAACAGATTTCCCAGCAAGAGGAAAACACTCCAAAGGGCTTTCCCCTGCTGAGAGGGGCTGGGTGGCGGGCTGGTAGCGCAGCAGCAACCACAGACTAAATATACCCTGCTTTGCATCCTGTTTGCTTTGAAGCACACCTGGCAGACATGCATCGCAGGCTGGGAATCGCAACCTCACAGCTCGCTCAGGGGCAATTCCCAGGGGCAACCCCCCAAGCCTCAGTGGGATGGAGCCTGGCTGGATCCTCGGGTCTACCCCTGATGCCATATGTTGCCTCTGTCCAGATCTAACAGGTGGTGGTCCTTGCCAAAGCTGGGCAGCAGCCAGAACCCCTCAGCTGGTACTGTGGACCCCCTACCCCAGTGGACTGTGGCCAGAAAAATGCTGAGTCAGGGGGCCGGGGAGTGGTTGCTGCTGCAATAAATCATTTAACTTCTCTAATCCTGTTTCTTTATAGGTAAAGGGGCTCAGTGGAGTGATTATACCTGTGCTTCCTACCTCACATGGTTGTTGTAAAAGCCAAACAGGCAAACGGAGAGCAATCGCTGCAGGTGCTGGGCAGCACAGGTGGTGCTCACTGTGGAAATGAAGGTGGAGACCATCCCTGCCCTCATAGAGATTAAGTCAACAGCAAACAAGCAAAGTGACACCCATAATGCAGCAAGGTGGAGAAGTAGGAGGGGTGCCACCGAAGGGACTATGACACCCCAAGGGAGCAGATGAGTATCAGGGACACCTGGGGTTAGTGTATAAAACATTGTCAACTGGGAACACAGACCAACCAGCTGTGTGACCTTGGGCCAGTTATCTACCCACTCTGTGCCTCAGGCTCCTCTGAGCCTCACAGAGGTGTCCTGAGGAATTCATGGATTAACATATATAAAGTACTTAGAACAGTTCTAGTGCAAAGTCAGCAGTATAAATAAGTGTTAGCTTTTTTATTATTATTATTATTGTTATCATCATTACTATCTTTAATTCATTCAACAAACGTGTACAAAGTTCGTTTTAGGCACAAGAACATGTCAGTAAGTAAAACACTGAAAAACCTTTTCTCTTGGTTCTGGAAGGGGGAGAAAAAATACAAACCACATCAACAAGATATATTTGATGATGATAAGTGCTTTGAAAAATGTAGGAAGAAGAAAAGGGGAATAAGGAACTCCAGAGACGTGAAGGAGTGTTTCAAGTTTAAGTGTGGTGGTCAGGGAGGCTTCATTGTGAAGGTGAAGTTGAGCAAAGACCTGAAGGAGGTGCAAGAATGAGCCATAGAGTAGTCTGAAGGAAAAGTGTTCTAAACAGAGGAACCACAAGGGTCTTAGCCTACAGTAATGTGATTATTTATTTAGCCTTAAAATGGAAATGAGGAGTCCCTAGGTGGTGCAAATGGTTTAGCACTCAACTACTAGCAGAAAGGTTGGCATTTCAAGCCCAGCCACCAGAGGGGTCTCAGGAGACAGTCCTGGCAATTTCCTTCTGACAGGTCACAGCCTTGAAAATCCCGTGGAGCAGTTCTACTCGGCATATGTGGGGTTGCGACTTGAAGCACCCAACAACAAGTGTTGGTGAGGGTGTACAGTAATGCACCGTCATCCAAGATGCTGCAGCCACTGTAGAAAACAGTGTGGGGATTGCTCAAAAGTTAAACACAGAATTACCATAATTATACCCAAAAGAACTAAAAGCAGGAACGCAAACAGATACATGTACGCCTGAGTTCATTGCAGCATTATTCACGGTAGCCAAAAGGTAGAAACAACCCCAGTGTCCACCTACAGAGGAATGGATAAACAAAATGAGATATATCCATACAATGGAACGTTATTCAGCCAAAAAGAGAAATGAAGTTCTAATACATGCCACAGTGTAGATGAACATATAAATAAGCTATATGAAATAAACCAGACATAAAAGGACAAATATTGTTATGATCCCAGCTATATGAAATAATCTTTGTTGTTAGGTGTCGTTGAGTCAGTTCCGACTCATAGTGACCCTATACACAACAAAACAAAACACTGCCTGGTCCTGCACCACCCTCACAATTGTTGCTATGTTTGAGTCCATTGATGCAGCCACTGTGTCAATCCATCTTGTTGAAGGTCTATATCAGACAATGTTCCACTGCTATGCATAAGGTTTTCACTGGCCAGTTTTTTCCGGAGTAGACCACTGGGTCCTTCTTCCTAGCCTGTCTTAGTCTGAAAGCTCTGCTGAAACCTGTCCACCATGGATGACTCTGCTGGTTTTTGAAACACCGGTGGCATCGCTTCCAGCATCCCAGCAGCACACAGGCACCACAGTGCGACAGACTGACAGATGAGTGGTGGTGTGAGATACCCAGAATAGGCCAATTCACAGAGCAGAAAGTGGCATGGAGGTTACCAGATGCTGGGAAGTGGGAATGGGGAATTGTTGCTTAACACGCACAGAGTTTCTGTTTGGGGAGATGAAAAAGTCTTGGAAATGAATGTTGGTGATGGTCACACAACATGGTGAATTTGACTAATGCCACTGAAATGTACACATAAAAATGGTTGAAACGTCAACTTCTGTTATATATGCTTTACTATGGAGCCTTGGCAGAGCCCTGGCGGCACAGTGGCTAAGAGATCCGCTGCTAATCAAAAGATCAGCTGCTCCTTGGAAACCCTACGGGGCAGTTCTACTCTGTCCTATAGGGTCCTTACGAGTCAGAATCGACTCAACAAAGATTAAATGGAAAATTTTATGTTATATGTACTTTACCACAATAAATTTTTTTCTAAAATTAGGTAACTAAATGCTGGTACATATTAGGCAGGGAATAAATGCTAGTTCCTCCCCTCCCCCTTCCCCTCAGGACTCCTTTCCGGTTGTTAGGAGACATTGAACATACCCAAACCAGAGCCTGTTTCCTTCTCATATCTCTGAAGGCCTCATGCAGGACACTTTCTGCTGGTCTCAGCACTGCCCCTTGTGCCTCTGCCCGGCCCCCTCGCAGGCTGGGCGGGCACAGACCTGGAGCTGTGACCAACAGCAGCTAAGTGTCCTTAGGAAGAGTGAGGGGTTTGAAATGAGAGGTTGGAGAGATCTCAGCCAGAGGTGGTGGTAATGGTGGTCACTTGTGGCACAGGCACGCTCATGTAATCCTTCCACCAACACCGGAAGGCAGACAAGGAAAGTGAGCCTCAGAGGGTTTCACACAACTGGAAGGCAGGGAGCTGGCATCTGAATCCATCTGGGGGACTTCAGAGGCCCTGCTTTCTGTGGGGTTGTCTTATTTAGCAAAAACAAACCAACAAAAGCAAAATGTGGACACAAGTTTAAACTTGAGTTTCAGGTAAATAAAGAATAATTTTTTAGTATAAATACATTCCAAATATTGCATAGGACATACTTATACTCAGTAATGTTTCATTGTTTATCTGAAATTCGTATTGAACTAGGCTTTCTATATTCTACCTGGTAACCCTAGCTCTCAGCTACTCTGTAATACTGTCTAGTGGGGTCAAAAGCCGCTACCTCGTGGGAGAGTCGGAAGAATGAGAGATTAAGGCACAAATAAATGTTATGACCGTGTCTCTTGCTTGAGGTGAGCTCTCACTTAAACATGGCTGCGGCTCACCCCAGAACTGCCAGCCCACAGGCAAAAGGGCCCCTGCTATAAGCCTTGAGCTTTAGAGGGCCCAAATGTGACCCTCCTCTGGCTAAGCCCCTCGCCACAGGGAAAGCGCTCCACAGGGCCCAGGTGCCCCGCCAGAAGCCTGCCTCCCCGAACACACTCTAGAACTGAATGTCCTGTCCAACCACCCTGAGCCCACCGGCAGAGCTTACAAGGGCTTCTACCCTGGGCCTAAGAACTGGCCTCACAGCTGTGTGAGTGCCCCTGGGCTAAGGCTACCAGGTAAAATGCAAGCACCACCCGTTACATTTTTAATTTCAGATAAACACGGTGTAATTTTTTAGTATGAGTATGTCCCACATACTGGGCTGTCCACAACCGCACAAGTGGTGCCGCGTGGGACAGGATGGAGCCAGGAGAGGGAGAAGAAGAAGGGTGGGCTGCCATCTGGGGACTCCCTTTGGTCTTCCATGCTGTACCCTGCAAAGGCGAGGGCAGCCTGCTTATTCCCTGTATTTCTCAGCCTCCCTAGTCTACCTCTAGGTTACCAGTTCCAATAGGGACTTCTCTGAGCTGGGCAGGAATTTGGGGCTCACCCTGTCCTCCTCCCTCCACTGGGAGGAGCTTGCTCAACCTTGGACACCCAGCCCCATAACCCCTCCCTCTCTATCCCAACACCACCTCCAACCCCCCTCCTACCTATACCCCTGTGGCCCCCTCCCACTCCATTGTTTGTTTCCCCAGGAGGCCCAGAGGGCACCAGCCCCTGAAATGGGATGCAGAGATTGGGCATGGTCGCTCTGGTCTAGACAGGTCTGAGCCAGCCAGCTCTGGAGCTAGGAGCTGGGACGGTCAGCACTGGCCCACCAGGAGGACAGCTGATCCTGGTAGAGATGGGAGCAAGTGCTGCTGGCAGTGGGGATGCCCTCTTTGACCCATCCTAGAACTGTGGAGCACTGTTTCCCACTCTGAGGAAGTTCTGCCCAAGACTGAGGTGAATGGTGGGGGGCGTGGGCCTCATCCTTGGGTCCCAAGCTCTTAGGACGTTCTCTGGGTGCCCCTCCCCTGCCCCGTGCACGCCTGGTCGGCTGTCTTAATATGTGTGCTGTAAGATGATTACGACACTGTCTGGCACACAGGAGCACTACAGACATGAGCTGTTGTTATTGTCATTATTTTACATTGTAAAACATAACAACATGTGTGTCTTATCCACTGGACAGTAAGTTCCCCAGGAGCTGGGACTATGTTTATTTTAGTAGTCACACACAACACAAACCACAGTGTCTAGCATGAATAAATATATTCTCAATAAATGTCTTCAACAATGAAAACAATCTATCTATCCCGTTGCCATCAAGTCGATTCTGACTCACAGAGACCCTATAGGACAGAGTAGAACTGCACCATAAGGTTTCCAAGGAGCGGCTCGTGGATTCGAACTGCTGACTTTTTGGTTAGCAGACAAGCACTAACCACTTGAGAACCAGGGCTCCCAATGAAAACTACAGATAGTCTTTCAGTGTTCCTGTTTTATCTATGTATGTATCTTATGTAACTGAATTTCCCCTAGGCCTTCTCTGCAGACAGGGCCACGTCAAAATGCTACCAAGGCCTGTGACCAGCTATTCCTCAGATTTCTGCCAGCCCCCCACATGCCCCCCACACCCCTGCTCCTGCCCCAAGGTGCCTCTTCCAGGGCTTCTGCCATCCCCAGTGGGCCCCACTGTCAGCAGCGACTGCCACTGATGGTCGGACCTCAGGCATCAAGGGCTCTGACTCTGAGGACAGATGTGACTGGGCCCCTTAGGGCTACACTCTGTTGGAACGGAGGGGCCAGGATGTTGTGGGGGTGGGTGTTCTTCCCATTTCTATTTACAGTCCTCTTCCTAGGGCTCAGACCAACAGCTGGCTGGAATGTCTGATCCTCTGCTGTTCTGCAGATCACTTCTCCCTGCTGACATGGGGGTTTGGTTACCTGCCCCTCTCCTGGAGTGAGTCCTCCCGCTGGAGAATCCAGGGACTTGGAGCACAACTTCTGTGGGCTGCCAGCCCGACCAGCCTGCAGGTCATGTACAGACATGTCTAGATCCTGCCTTAGGTCCATGCAGGGCCCTGGTTACTGTTAGGTTGGAGAAAGGGTTGTGTGCACTCACACCCTCACACTCACACACACACACTCACACACACTACCTGCTCACCCTCACACACAATCATATACTCAAACACACTACCTGCTCACCCTCACACTCACAACACTACCTGCTCACACTCACACACACTACCTGCTCACACTCACACACACACTACCTGCTCACCCCCACACACAATCATACACTCACACACACTACCTGCTCACACACACACTACCTGCTCACACTCACATACAGTATCTGCTCACACACACACACTACCTGCTCACCCTCACAATCATACACTCACACACACTACCTGCTCACCCCCACACACAATTGTACACTCACACACACTACCTGCTCACACACACACTACCTGCTCACACTCACATATACTATCTGCTCACACACACACTACCTGCTCACCCTCACACACAATTGTACACTCACACACATTACCTGCTCACACTCACACTCACACATACTACCTGCTTACCCTCACACGCATACACTCACACACACTCACACTACCTGCTCACACACTACCTGCTCACCCTCAGACACAATCATACACTCACACACACTATCTGCTCCCCTCACACACACACTACATGCTCACCCTCACACACACTCACACACACTATCTGCTCACACTCACACAAACACACTACCTGCTCACACTCACACACTCACACATACTACCTGCTCACCCTCACACACATACACTCGCACACACTCCCTGCTCACACTCACACACACTCCCTGCTCACACTCACACACACTATCTGCTCACACACACTACCTGCTCACACTCACACAGACTACCTGCTCACACACACTACCTGCTCACACTCACACACACTATCTGCTCACACACAGTCACACACATTACCTGCTCCCCTCACACACAATCATACACACACACACTACCTGCCCCCCTCACACACACACACTACATGCTCACCCTCGCACACACACACTACATGCTCACTCTCACACACACAGTTAAACCATCACACAATCACACATACACATTCACACCCTCACACACACTTGCACTCTCACACTCACACATACACACCCTTACTCACACACACATTCACACATACTCACATGCTTACCCTTTGTGATTCGCTGCACAGTCAGCAGCTCACGGATAAATCACAATGTGACCAACCCCCAACACACATACTGCAGTAAGAGTTGTTTCCTGCCAAGGAACCTTAGTTCACGGGGAGCTTTACAGTTTTTTAAATCTCTGTTTTCACAATTATCACTGTACCTTCCAACCCCTTCTTCTGGAACCCTTCATTCCTCTGCATCCGCCTCTCTCAGCCCAGTGCATCTGTTTGTTGCGAGTGGATTGACCTCACCCATCGACACCCCAATGATGCAGAGCTGAGGAGGCCTGCCTTTTCCTCCCACCCAGGACAGATCCTCTACATGCTCACCCTCACTGGAGAGGATAGAAAAGGCTCTGAATGCCCCCCTCCCTGCCACCTCTGGCCCCTTCGCTGGACCTGTGGGTTTGTGGACACGTGCTACAAATGGGCAAGGCTCCCTCAGCTCCAGACACTGGGGCATGTCTGTGGGCCCTGGCCCACGCTGACCACCTGCAGCCCGTGGTGACCTCTCAGGCCCAGCTCAGCCTCTCTATGGCTCCTCCCCAGCTCTTGTCTGTTCTCCCCTTATCTCTATCCTGGATTCCCTTGGGCCTGCTTGTCCAGTTTGCTTCCCCACCCTGTGCCTGGATGCACGTGGGCGCCCTTGGAGTCCTGTGCAAGTCACCTGCTTGCTTGCTATCCTCCCCTCCTCACCTGGCAGCTGGTAGCCATCCATACCCTGAAAGACAGGCCTTTCAGGAATTCTCTTCTGGGAAGGAGTTACACTAGGGCCTAGAGGACAGGAGAGGCAGGGGCAGGGGGAGGGGGGTTTGGATAGCAAAAATAGCTTTTAATCTGAACCGGGAGAGGAGCAGGGAGCAGCTAGAATGTGAACAGATTGGGCGGGAGGCCTGGGAGGAGGCTGGAGCCCGGCAGGGCCTAAGCAGGAAATGTCCCCAGGGGGGTCCCCAGGCTGGGACAAAGCAGATGAAGAAACTCCCCTCTGTTGTGCTATCTGAGCCTGGAGAGGGGCTGGGGGAAGGAAGGATCCCTTTGGGCCTCTCCAGGGGGTTCCTGACCTTCCCATGTCTGGGACTGGTGGCTCCTCTTCGGAGCAGTGGAGCCCATTAGACACTTGCACTCAAGACACTTTTGCTGTGCCAGGGACCCAGGCAAACCAGCAGCAACTAACAGGGGCTCGAAAGGGCAGGCGGTCGCCTCAAAGACTCTGTGGTGGGTCTTACAACAGTCAATTCTAGGGTTTAACCCCATATAATTAAATTCATGTGTTCCCCCTACCCTGCAAGGTGTGGGCACGCACCTCCTGGAGATCGGGTCTGGGGTCCAGAGGGAGCCCCCTTCTCTCCCTCAGCTCCAGTTCAGCTGACTCGGCACCACATGTGCCTCCCAGGCTTCCAGGGGCACTACTCTATGGGCTCAATGGCAACCACAGCTTCCCCTGCGTTCACCCAGCCCACAGTCCAGTGGAAGACTGAGGAGTAAACAGCAACCACAATGCAGAGAGGGGGGCTGGGATTGGGGAAGGGGCAGGTGCGGTCAGTCCCAGGGCTGGACCCCTGACCCAGACCTGTGTGTCCTGGCTTTGAGTCTAGAATATGTGGTCAGTGTGCAACCTGACCCCATCTACCTCTTGGCCAGCATCTTTCCCGCTGTCCCTGTCCCTAGAACACACAAGCACACCCTGCTCCTGTCAAGTAGGCCCCCATTCAGCACCTCTGCACTCTGCAACATCCCTGCCTTCACGTGAATGTCCCTCCCCCACCTCCTTCTTTTTGCTCACCCAACTCTCCACATCCTTCCAGACCCGGCCAGGAGCCCACCTCTGGGAAGTTCTCCCTTGTGCCCCTTGCCTTCAGACACAGCCTGTGTGCAGCAAGCACTGATTGGGGCCCATCATACCATGTGGAGCCTCCCCAACCACTGCCACACTGTTGAAGGACAAGGAGTCGTATGCTTTTTTTTCTGAAACATTCGTAAGCATCATCATCGGGGTTACTATCTTCTTTTTCTTACCATTATTATTTTTATGAATGCTCCCCCAGAAAGAAACTCACACTTAGTAAGAGACTTCGACGTGCCTGGTGCTTCACGTACGTTACTCCATTTTATCTTCCTCACAGCCCTTCGGGTAGGAAGACATGTAGCTCCCAATCTGTGGGTCGGAGGAATGGGTGCTCAGAGGCGGGACTAGTTTCAGCACCGACTGGTGCACTTGGTCCCTTCCTCTTCCTGGAAGCTCCCTCTTCTCATGGCTTCCAGGACACCATTATCTCCTGGTTTTCCTCCTACCTTCCTGCTTGCTCCTTCTCTTCTGGTCTTCTTAACATGAGAGTCCCCAAGGCCAGCCCTGGTTCTTTTCTCTGTTTGCCCTTGCAAATTCACAGTCATGTCCAGTGTCAAGGCTTGGACTCCCTGAGTGGCACAAATGCTTAAGCACCCAATTACTAGTGAAAGGTGGGCAATTTGAACCCACCCTTGGAAGAAAGGCCTAGCGATCTGTTTCTGAAAGGCCACAGCCTTGAAAACCCTATGGAACGGTTCTACTCTGCACACATGGGGTCACCATGAGCCAGAATCACCTTGACAGCAACTAACAACAACCAAAACATAGGACAACACCTCAGATTTATATTTCTGGCCCAGACCTTTTTCTTACACTGTCATGGATTGAATTATGTCCCTCCAGAAACGTGTGTATCCGTTTGGCTGGGGTATGGCTCCCAATATTGTGTGGTTGTCCTCCATTTTGTGATTGTAATTTTATGTTAAAGAGGATTGGGTTGGGATTGTAACACCCTTACTAAGGTCACATCTCTGACCCAGTGTAAAGGGAGTTTCCCTAGGGTGTGGTCTACACCACCTTTTATCTTACAAGAGATAAAAGGAAAAGGAAGCAAGCAGAAAGTTGGGGACCTCATACCGGCAAGAAAGAAGCACCGGGAGCATAAGGCTTCCTTTGGACTCTGGGTTCCTGCTCAGAGAGGTTTGTAGTCCAGGGGAATATTGAGAAGGACCTTCCTCCAGAGCTGACAGAGAAAGAAAGCCTTCCCCTGGGGCTGACACCCTGAATTTGGACTTCTAGCCTACTAGACTGTGAGAAAATAAATTCGTCTTTGTTAAAGCCATCCACTTGTGGTATTTGTGTTATAGCTGTACTAGATAACTAAGACATACTCCTAACTCGGATACCTAACTGTGCATTTGACACCTCCAGCTGGAGTCTAGCAGACATTGCAGAAGTGGTAGACGTAAGACTGTACTCCTGATCACCCCCTGAAAACCTGTTGCAGTCAAGTCAGACTCATGGTGACAACATGTGTGTCAAAGTAGAACCGGGCTCCATGGGGTTTTCAATGCCTGATTTTTCAGAAATACATCGCCAAGTCTTTCTTCCAAGGTGCCTCTGGGTGGACTTGAACCACTAACTTTTTGGTTAGCGGCTGAGCCCTTAAGAGTGTGTCATCTAGGGACTCCAATCTCCTCCAGGCCCTCTTCCACCTGCTCCTCCCTCATCTACCTATCTGGAAAGCTGGCTAGGCCATGCTGTATTGTCTTAGCCCCATGACCTTGGAACAAGGAAGGTTCTTGTTGTTAGGTGCCACCAAGTGTATTCCAACTCACAGTGACCCTATGTATAACAGAAAGAAACACTGCCTTGTCCTGCGTCACCCTCACAATCCTTGCTATGTTTGAGCCCATTGTTGCAGCCACTGTGTCAATCCATCTCATTAAGGGTCTTCCTCTTTTTCACTGACCTTCTGCCTTACCAAGCATGATATCTTTCTCCAGGGACTGGTCCCTCCTGATAACATGTCCAGAGTACCTGAGATGAAGTCTCAGCATCAAAAAGGAAGGGAAGACCTTAAAGGCCAGGAAGCTGCTGGGGTAAGTTTGGCTGGTCAGTTAAAAAATAACAAACAAATGGCCATCCAGCCTGGGCTGGGCTCTGATGGGCCCAGCTGTGACCTCTGAACGCAGTGACCCATCCTTCATCTCACTCCCGTCCCAAACCCAAGGGGCCAAGCTGACCTTGTCACCAGGCCTGTCCAGGTCACCTGGCCTGCAATGTGCCTTCACCTACTGCCCTGATCTGTTTGCTCTCAGTCACTCCTCCTGGTAGCTTCTACAAACGCCTCCATGCAAGGAGGAGGTGCCACCTGAGGTTCCCTCCACGCCAGGTTGACGCCTGCTTTGATTTGAATTCTTCAGCGTGGGCGTTATAGATTGAGTTGTGTCCTCTAAAAATATGTGTTGTAAATCCTAAACCCCTATACCTGTGGATGTAATCTCATTTGGGGATAGGGCTTTCTTTGTTATGTTAATGAGACCATATCATTGTAGGATGTGTTTTGAAATATAAAAAGAGCAGATTAGGCACAGCACAGAAGAGCAAGCACAGAAACAAAAACCCATTGCCGACCAGTGGACCCTGACTCATAAGGACCCTACAGGACAGAGTAGAACTGCCCCACAGAGTTTCCAAGGCTGCAAATCTTTATGGAAGCAGACTGTCACTTCTTTCTCCTGCGGAGCGGTTGGTGGGTTCAAACCACTGACCTTTCGGTCAGCAGCTGAACACTTTAACCACTGCACCTCCCGGAGTTCCTTTAAAGCAAGCACAGATTTGGGGGCGGGGGTAGGGTGGGAACCAGCAAGAAACAGAAGCTGAAAAGAGACAAAGACCTTCTTCCAGAGCCAATAGAGAGAGAGAGCCTTCCCCTAAAGCCTGCACCCCGAATCCAAACTTCTAGTTTCATAAACTGTGAGAAAATAAAATTTCTGTTGAAGTCACCCACTGTGGTATTTCTGTTACAGGAGCACCAGGTAATTAAGACAATGGGGTACAGACAACTTTTAAACACGCCTCCAGACACACACACGTACACCCCAAAACGTTTTATACCTGAGGAACAGTTTTGGAGGCAGATTGATGCTGTTCAAATCCCAGCTCTGCCCCTGACTAGCTGTGTGAGCATGGCCAAGTCTACTATGTTTTCAGGACTTCAATTTCCTCATCAGTAGGGAGGGTGATAATGTTGCTGGTATGGATTGAATCATGTCCCCAAAAATATGTGTTGAATGGTTGGTGATTGGCTGCTAACTTAAAGGTTAGCAGTTCAAACCCACCCAGTGGCTCCACAGAAAAAAAGCCTGGCAAATTGCTTCCATAAATAAAGATTACAGCCAAGAAAACCCTGTGGAACAGTTCTGCTTCATAACACATGGCATTGCCATCAGTCAGAATTTACTAAACAGCAAAAGATTTGATTTTGGTTAGGTACCTGTAAATATGACCCTGTTTGGAAATAATGATTTTTCTTTTGTTATGCTAATGAGGTCACACCAGGTAGGTCTTAAACATAATCACTTCTGAGTTTTGGAAGAAGCAGAATACATAGATAAACACACAGGGGGAAGATACCATATAAAGACAGACAAGGATTGCTGGATCCACAATCAACCTTCACGGAAGCAGCAGTCAAGAAATCAAAGGATGTATTGCATTGGGCAAATCTGCTGCAAAAGACCTCTTTTAAGTGTTAAAAAGCAAAGATGTCACTTTGAGGACTAAAGTGCGCCTGACCCAAGCCTTGGTTTTTTTTTATCACCTCATATACATGCAAAACCTGAACAATGAATAAGAAAGACTGAAGAAGAATTGATGCCTTTGAATTATGGTGTTGGTGAAGAATACTGAATATACCATGGACTGCAAGAAGAATGAACAAATCTGTCTTGGAGGAAGTGCAGCCAGAGTGTTCCTTAGAAGTGAAGATGACGAGACTTAGTCTCATGTACTTTGGACATCTTATAAGGAGGGACCAGTCCCTGGAAAAGGACATCGTGCTTGGTGAAAAAGAGGAAGACCCTCAATGAGATGGATTGACACAGTGGCTGTAACAATGGGCTCAAACATAGCAACAATTGTGAGGATGGTACAGGACCAGGCTGTGTTTTGTTCTGTTGCACATAGGGTCACTATGAATCAGAACCAACTCGATGGTCAGAAGTTGAAATAACAAGGAAAAACCTCCCCATACAGCCACGCCCGGAACTCAGACTTCTAGGCTCCTGAACTATGAGAAAATAAATTGCTGTTCCACTTACGGTATTTTTTTGTTACAGCAGCACCAGGCAACTAAGACAGCTGCATTTTGTGGATGTTGTGAGGACTGAAAGAGATTATGTTTGCAGAGGGTTCAGCCTATTACCTAGCACCCAGTGGGTGCTCAATAGTGGCTAATACTCTCACAAATACCGCTTCCTGAGTGTCCACCCTGTGCCGAGCCCTGTTGCGGACGGGGTGCTGGCTGGCGCCGTGGCGAGCGTGGAGCGAGGCACCCTCGTAACGGACGGCATCAAGGTGAAGGGCAGCCACCAAGACTTGCTGCTGGATCTCTGTTTCTGGGTGACTGCTCAACGGGTTGGGTGGGGACCCAAGGGCTGTCCTAACTTCTTGCTGTCTGAAAAACGAGAAGCAGTTATTAGGGAGAGAAATATCAGCTCATGTTCCGGAAGATTCTTCCCATTCCTAGAAAATGGAGATAGGAGGGTTTCGGAGGTCAAGTAGACCTGGGTTCAAATCCCAGTTCCACAGAAAAAGGGCTGGAAGGATATACACTTCTCTATGTAGGACTCGCTTTCTCTTCCCAGACTTTTTATCAACATATCGTTAGCAACGGGTGTCACAATAGGCTGTTCCCTTTGGGCTCCCCATCTCTGGCATCAGTGGGCAGTGAGAGAGGAGAGCTGGTCACCCTGAGTGGCTGCAGATTGAGGCTACTGTCTCTAGAGGTGCCTTCGTGCTGCGTCTGTGCTCTCTGGCACTGCACCATGTACTTTTGTTACTCTATAAAGCTTCTGATTTCACAGCTAGCTGAGCTAGATGAACTCCTTCCCGAAAAGGTTGACACTTCCAAATTTCTTTGTTAAAAATTGACAACAGTTGACACTTCCAAATGTCTTTAAAGCGAGAAACAGAATGACAGAGTAGTCTCTGCTGCTACGAACCTCTAGGCAAAGCTAGAGAGGTTAAGTCACCCTTCCCCATCTCTGCTGGTTTCAAGAACTCTCCTCCTCAATCTTTCTCCATCCCCAACTTCCACATTTAAATCACATATTTAAATATTCACAGTTTTGCATGAAATGGACTGGAATCATGAAGCTTATAATGTCCCCCAAGGATTACCAAGATCCCTAACCCCCTTCTTTCCCTTAATGTCTTGTAGGGACACTGATTTTTGACAAATGCATTTGTAAATTGTGCAAACATTTTCAAAAACATGTCATAGAGTATGCCAGTGGGCAGTGGGAGTGCAGCGGTATAATTCTCACCTTCGATTCGAGAGACCCAGGTTGATTCCTGGCCAACGCATCTCATATACAATCACCACTGTCTGTCAGTGAAGGCTTAGGTGTTGTTGTGATCCTGAACAAGTTTCAGTGGAACTTCCAGACTAAGACAGACTAGGAAGAAAAGCCTGGTGACCTACTTCTAAAGATCAGCCAATGAAAACTTTATGGATCACAGTGGTCTGATCCACAACCTAAAATGTGGATGGTGCCAGACCTTATAGTATTTTGTTCCTTTGTGCATTGGGTCACCATGAGTTGAGGGGCAACTCTATGACAGCTAACAACAACTAAAGTATGTCAAGGAACGTCTTCTATACCAAGTCTTACTTTTGCAACAAACTGTGTGTGCGTGTGGTGGTAATCTCAGATTCCTCACTTGCTTTGAGGCTGAGCACAAGGTTTTTAACTCCCCAAGACTTATGTGAAGACCCATTCAACATTCCTTCAGTAAGAATCCACTGAGAGGCAGGGCCAAGACAGCGAACTAGTCAGACACTTCCTGCGGTCCCTCTTAAATCAAAGACCCCAAAAAACAAGTGAACCGATTATATATGACAATCTAGGAGTCATGAACATCAAAGACAAAGTGGAGGAGTTGGACTGAGCAGCAGGGGGGTGGGGAGTGGAGGGAGAGACAGTTCAGAAGCAGCAAGGATTTGCCAGACCTGACCTGGCCAGCACCCTGCAGGCTGGATCGGCCTGTGTGCACGGGCTGAGGCAAATAGTAGCACTCGGGACACGTTTTCACACCGGGAGAAATCGAATGGTGAAGAGTCTGCACAAGCCTGTGGAACCGTGGGAAAGCGGCTCTAGATCTGCAAAAGTTAAGTATAAGCATTTAACCTACCATATGGCATCAAAAAAGCTTCCCCCTCTGGGAAGTACCTCTCTCCTGTTCGCTCGCCCCCCGCCCCTGCTCTGCTCTGACCCTGGCTCGGCTTCAGAGACTGCCGTGCCCCCTGGGCCAGAGGTGGGTCCTGTCACATGTCCCGAGCCTTTCTCCTGGCTTTGGAGAGGGAACAAATTAACAAATAATACACAGGAAAAAATAATCTGCCAGCTCTTCTAAGTCAGGACCTCAGGGCAGGCACAGCGCCTTTGACTAAACACAGGCATAAGGGGTCCATGGACTTTGAATGCCTATCACCCCTGCCTGGAACTGTGTGGGCCCATTTCAACAGCACAGGCCCTCATTAGCAGAGTACAACAGGGTACATACCTGAAACCTGTTTTCAACTGCATCAGCTGACGGGGAGTGGCAAATTCACGACATTTGACACCACCTTGCCCATTAAGCAGGATCATCACCTACCCACATCAGTGCCCTGAGGACTGGAAGCTTCACCCACTCCACCTAGCCGTTCACAACAGGGGTCCGATAATAAGCGGTGCTTCCCAGGCTTACAGCCAACAGCATTGGATGCCCAAAGTCTGGCTCCAAAACCCACCCACCTATATGCTCTAGGGAACAGGGACATGCCTTCCACCCAGGCACTCACAGGCAGCCATCAGCCCCTACCTTGCTTAGCACATAACCCCCTACTGCAGCCAGATACCTGTGCCTACTACAATCACCCCTACATAGTCCTGCCCATATAGAACTTTAGCTACGAGCCTGCACCACACACTCAGTGTCTGATGACCTGGACACTGCGCTGAATCCACACAAGAAAAGTAAATGGACTCCTGGGCTCATGTATCTCCTAGCGGCTCTAACCACCTGGTGACAGGACTCGAGAGCTTCAAAGACGACAATAATCAGAGTAGCTCACACAATCAGCCTATTTGGGCATATCAAGACAACCCAAAACTAGAACACAGGACAGAATAACCAGAAATCAACCCAGACTGAGAAGTCACAAAAATAAATCAAGTTTAAAAAATGCTCAAAACGAGGAAACAGTATGTCGTTATGTAAGAGATAACAACATTAAAACAATAAATAGGGACTAAGAAATGTGGTCATAGATCTTTCATATGGACAGGAAGTCAAGGTGATATAAAGAAATAAAAGTTAGGTTTAAACTTAGAAAAATAGGGGTAAATATTAAGGTAACCACAGAGGAGACTAACAATCCTACACATCAAAATAAAATACAAGAAAAACATACTCAGCAAAAACGAAATCAAAAACAACAAATAAGAGGAAAAGACAATATATAAACTACTCAGCACAAAAAATTAAGTGGAAAAAATAAACCGTCAATAACACACAAAAAAAGATACCAAAACGACAGCACTAAACTCATACTTATCCACAATTATGCTGAATGTAAATGGACTACATGCACAAATAAAGAGACACAGTGGCAGAATGGATTTTTTTAAAAAATCATCTATCTATACGCTGCTTACAAGAGACATACCTTAGATTCAAAGACACAAACAAACCAAAACTCAAAGGATGGAAAAAAATATACCAAGCAAACAACAATCAAAAAAGAGCAGGAATGGCAATATCGATCTCTGACAAAATAGACTTGAAAGTTAAATCCACCACAAAGGATAAGGAAGGACACTATATAATGATTAAAGGGGCAATATACTAGAAGGGCATAACCATAATAAATATTTATGTACCCGATG
The DNA here is from genome assembly GCF_024166365.1 of Elephas maximus indicus. Lineage (NCBI taxonomy): Eukaryota > Metazoa > Chordata > Mammalia > Proboscidea > Elephantidae > Elephas > Elephas maximus. The sequence continues at coordinate 89,176 of NC_064842.1, forward strand.
ACAGGGCTCCAAAATATATAAAACAAACTCTAACAGCATTGAAAAGAGAGATAGATAGCTCCACAGTGATAGCAGGAGACTTCAACACACAACTTTCAGTGAAGAATTTGGAGAAACAAATCACCAACTTCGTATGGAAAGGAAAGAGGCCCCAGATAAGTAAAACATTGCTGAAAAAGAAGAACAAAGTGGGAGGACACACAGTACCTGATTTTAGAACCCATTATACTGCCGTGGTAGTCAAAACAGCCTGGTACTGGTACAACAACAGACACATAGACCAATGGAGCAGAATAGAGAATGCAGACATAAATCCATCCACATATAAACAGCTGATATTTGACAAAGGCCCAAAGTCAGTTAAATGGGGAAAACACAGTCTCTTTAACAAATGGTGCCGGCATAACTGGATATCCATCTGCAAAAAATGAAACGAGACACATACCTCACTCCATGCACAAAAACTAGCTCAAAAAGCATCAAAGACCTAAATATAAAATCTAAAACAATAAAGATCATGGAAGAAAAAATAGGAACAACGCTCGGAGCACTAATACATGGCATAAACAGAATACAAAACATAACTAACAATGCACGAACACCAGAAAAGAAACTACATAACTGGGAGCTCCTAAAAATCAAACACCTATGCTCATCTAAAGACTTCACCAAAAGACTAAAAAGACAACCTACAGACTGGGAAAAAAATTTTAGCTATGACACATCTGATCAGGGTTTAATCTCTAAAATCTGCAAGATACTGCAAAAACCTCAACAACAAAAAGACAAATAACCCAACTAAAAAATGGGCAAAGGATATGAACAAGCACTTCACCAAAGAAGACATTCGGGCAGCTAACAGATACAGGAAAAAATGCTCACGATCATTAGCCATTAGAGAAATGCAAATCAAAACTACAATGAGATACCAACTCACTCCAACAAGGCTAGCATTAATCCAAAAAACACAAAATAATAAATGTTAGAGAGGTTGTGGAGAGACTGGAACACTTATATACTGCTGATGGGAATGTAAAATGGTACAACCACTTTGGAAATCGATTTGGCGCTTCATTAAAAAGCTAGAAATAGAACTACCATATGATCCAGCATTCCCACTCCTTGGAATATATCCTAGAGAAATAAGAGCCATCGCACAATAGATACATGCACACCCATATTCACTGAGGCACTGTTCACAATAGCAAAAAAATGGAAACAACCTATGTACCTATCAACAGATAAACAAATAAACAAATTACAGTATATACACACAATGGAATACCACGCAAGGATAAAGAACAATGATGAATCCGAGAAACATCTCACAATGGACAGCATTGTGCTGAGAGAAATTAGGCAGTCGCAAAAGGACAAATATTATATGAGACCACTATTATAAGAACTCAAGAAAAGGTTTAAACAGAGAAGAAAACATTCTTTGATGGTTACGAGGGTGGAGAGGGAGGGAGAGGGGAATTCACTAACTAGATAGTAGACAAGAATTATCTTAGGTGAAGGGAAGGACAGCACACAATACAGGGGAGGTCAGCACAACTGAACTAAACCAAAAGCTAAGAAGTTTCCTGAACACAACCAAACACTTCAAGGGTCAGAGTAGCAGGGGCAGGGGTCTGGGGACCATGATTTTGAGGGACATCTAGGTCAACAGGCATAACAAAGCTTATTAAGAAAATGTTCTGCATCCCACTTTGGTGAGTGGCATATGGGGTCTTAAAAGCTAGCAAGGGGCCATCTAAGATGCATCAGTTGGTCCCAACCCACCTGGAGCAAAGGAGAATGAAGAACACCAAAGACACAGGAAAATATTAGCCCAAGAGATGAAAGGGCCACATAAATCAGAGATTCCATCAGCCTGAGACCAGAAGAACTAGATCTTGCCCGGCTACTACCAATGACCGCCCTGACAGAGAACACAAGAGAGAGTCCCTGATGGAACAGGAGAAAATTGTGGTGCAGAACTCAAATTCACATAAAAAGACCTGACTTAATGGCCTGACTGAGACTAGAGGAACCCCAGAAGACATGACACCTGAACTCTCTGTTAATCCAGAACTAAAACCATTCCTGAGGCCAACTCTTCGGACAAAGATTAGACTGGACTATAAAACATAAAATAATACTTGTGAAGATACAAACCAAAAAGCCACACCCGTGGATTCCAACTCAGAAAACCACACCAAACCAAACCCAGTGCTGTCGAGTCGATTCCAACTCATAGTGACCCCATAAAATGGAGTGGAACTGCCCCATAGAGTTTCCAAGGAGTGCGTGGTGGATTCAAACCACCAATCTTTTGGTTAGCAGCCATAGTGTAGCACTTAGCACTTAGCCACTACGCCATCAGGGTTTCTAGTTCAGGTAAACACACGAGCTCCTGTCTGGAGGTGGGATCAAAAGGCAGAAAGGGATAGGAGCTAGACACAGAAGCCCTGGCGTGGAAAGGGGGAGTGTGCTGTCACATTATAGAGATTACAACTAGGGACACATAAGAATATGTATATATATTTTTGTATGAGAATTTAACTTCAGCTGTAAACTTTCACCAGAAGCATAATTGAAAAAAAAAAAAAAGAATCCACTGAGCGCTTTGTCAGCCACTTCCCCAGGCACTGGGCACAGAGCAGACAAAACAAATGAGACTTACAACCTGGCTGGTGGGTAAGCCAAACAATAAATTGTATACATATATCGGATCATTTTAAAACCCAATGAGGAGAAACAGAAAGCAAAACAGGGGTAGAGTGACCCAGCATCTGAGCTGTTGTGTGGCATGCTAAGTGCCAGGCCCCGTATAGGAGACACATTTCCTTGTCTCACACCTATCATACCACGTGGCACCCAGACCCACTCACACTTGTCACATATTTATGTATTTTTACTCTTTCTCTTTGAGTTATTTGAGTTTGCAAGCCCTGAATCAAGTTCTCACCATAATGAATGTATACAAGCTGAGATGGGAATTCTGGAAGAAACAAAAACATGTAACAAAGGATCCTGACTTAGACTGGGGTCAGAGGAGGCATCTATGGTGATTTAAAAACATAACCACAAAGCTTTTGACACTCCTCCCATCAAGAAGTGGCATCTATATCCCTCACCTTGAATCTAGGTGGGCTTGAGACAGCTTGGATTAATACAGTACAGAGAAAATATCAATATATGACTTCAGAGGTTAGATTATAAGAGGCCATACACTTCTGTTTTGTTCACTGGCATACTCGTTTCTGGAGCCCTAAGCTACCACGTAAGAAGTTCAATTACTCTGGGGCCACCATGCTGTAAGGAAGCCCAAGCCACATGGAGAGGCTATGTGTTAGCACTCTAGTAGACAGTCCCAGCTGAGCCCAGCCTTTGAGCCATCCAAGTCCAGGCACCAAACATGTGCATTAAGTCTCCATCACTTCTCTCCTGGATCATTATAAGAGCTTCCTAACTGGAGTCCGCGCTCCTGCCCTTGCCCTCCTTTATTCTATTCCCAACACAGCAGTCAGAAAATCTATTTAGAACGTGACAGATCATGTCATTACTCACCTCAAAACCCTCCATCTCTCTCAGAATAAAAGCCACAGTGCAAACACCCCAGTACTTCTTCAATCCCATGTTCTGTCCTCCACTCTATTTCAGTCACACCGGCCTGCTTTTTGTTTTTAATCAAGGAAAGCATGTTCCTACCTCAGGACTTCTACACTCGCTCTCTCTCTACCTGACTGTTCTTCCCTTAGATGTCTGGATTGCCCTTTCTCTTTTTTTAGGTCTTTACTCAAATAACACATTATCAGTATGGATTTCTGGATCACCTTTATAAAACAGAAACTTCTTCTTGCCTCCCTGTTTTATTTTTCTCCTTAACACATATTGCCACCTGACTTACTATAAAATTTACCTGTCTCTCCTACTAGAATGTAAATGCCACACGGGCAGGGACTTTACTTGGTTCACTGGAGTGTCCTCAATTCTTAGAGCAATGCCTAGCACATGGTAGGCATGCAATAACTATTTGTAGCATTAATTTAATGACTAGGTATGGAGGTCACGGGTGTGAGATGAGGCTAAAAGGTGGGCAGGAGCTGGACCAACAGGGCTTGTTGGTCTTGCTAAAGACCTGGAGGAAGGTTGGCATGACTGTGGTTGTGTTTGGAAAAGATCTCCCAGGCCACTAGGGGAAGAACATCTCTTCTGGAAAGATGATGCTTACGTTTGTGGGGTAGAGTATGGGGAGGTGTGAGGATTTTTTTTCCCCCTCAGAAGGGCCTCTCTCACTTAGAAGGTGGGGAGCCTCTGAGCCTAAGGAGGTCTCTGCATTTTGACAAGACTCAACACCACCCGAGGTTGTAATTATGGGTAGTGAGCCCTTGCTTCTGAGTCAGCAGCTCAATCCAGCCCTTTGCAGTCACAGGTTGCAGAGCTGCCTCCTCCCTCCAAAGCTACAGGCTGGGAGCCCGCTTCACCCTGCTGAGGCCTCCCTGCTCAGAAGAGCACCATATCATGCCAGATCCAGCATCCTTCTACCTCCCTCATCACCCGATCTCCCCACTCCTTTTCCTCCTGAACTCCTCAACTCCTGAAGAGATTTCAGTGGTGATCAAGTCCAAGTGGCCAGCTGAGAGTCTCAGTCCCCCAGACAGTAAGAGAAGAGCCACGAATGTAGAGAGGTGCACCGGCCAGGAGTTGAACCTGGGCCTCCTTAGTGAAAGGTGGGACTGAGCAGTAAGCAGATGCTGCCTGCAGACCCTCTCAGGACAGATCTCCCAAGAACCTCAAGGCTATCCCTGGGACAGTTCTGAGTCAAAATTCCCTCGTACCAACACTTCTGCTATCTAAACAACTATATTTATTCAGTGTTTCCTTGGCCTACTGGGTTCCTCAAACTAAATTTACCTCCTGTACATTCCTTCAGGGTTTTAATAACCCTCCAGTAAGAACAAAAAGTCCATTTCTACTAACCTAATAAGTCAAGCCAAGGTGGAAATACCTTTCAAGGAACCCTCCCTTCCCAACTCAGCTGAACTTTTATTGTAGAGGGAAGCAAAATTAATTTTGACTTTTGAATTTTTTTTTTTTTTTTTTGCTGCCCGGATGCACCTAATTATTCAGCTTTGCCAAGGAATGGGGAGGGAAATCACAGCTAGCAAGGCAAGATGTTCCCTCCCCAGGCACTCAGGCTTTCAGAATTCTTTCCTACCTTCTCACATGCTGACTTGCAGGATTTATGCCAGCCACTGACCTCCAAGGTCCTGCTTTAGTGGCCTTGCCAGGCACGTACTACCTCACGAGGCTGCAGGGCACAGGGGAGGGCACTAGGGGCCTGTGTTGGGCCAGAGGCAGCCAGACTGGCTTTGTCACCCACCACAGGTTACAGGCCAACCCCAGGTCTGGCATCCTGCAGTACAGGGCTACTGGCCACAGGAGACTAGACAGGATGGACCTTCCCAAAGGTCACAGGCCAGAGAGAGAGTAGAGATTCAGACAGACAGCAGCCCTCCATCTCTGGCCCCTCCACCTCCCAGCCCATAGTCATGTCCATCCACCACTTCCACCCTCTCCTGACCCAAGAAATGTTCCTATTTTCCTAGTGTCTACCCATGAAAACCTAAATACAGTGAACTTGATGCATTCACTGAGAGGTTCAATTGTGGTAAGAAAAATGTCTGTCCCTTTTTGAGCAAAAGAGGGAGACAAAACAGAAAGAAATTAACATTTGAGTGCCTTCTATACACTCTCATGATAATTAGCACCATGTTTTAGAAGGTGACCCAGTACCCAGGCTTGGAATGAGAAGGACTTGAGTTCAAAACCCAACTTGATCTGAGTTAACTCCAGAACTTTGGCCAAGCTACTTAGCTTCCCCAAGCCTCTGTAGCTACATCCATAAAACAGGGATAATGGAACCTTCCTTCAAGGGCTATTGCAAAGGCTAAATATGAGGCAGGCAACTTAACCCCTGCAATCTTAATAGTAAGCCCTTAACAATATTCCCTTCCTTCTCTTTCATCAAAATGCTTTCCATTTTAACAGATGAAGAAACTGAGCTGCCAAGAGGTTAAGTTGCTTATCAATAGAGGAAATGTCTCAGGGCTGCCGCAGGACCCAACACTGAGCCCTGTGGGTATTATTCTCCCAGAAGTTTGCGGTTGCCAAGGTTGGTCCTGACTCTTGATGACCTTCTGAGCCACACAGCTTGTGTGGCCCGAGAAGCCCTGGTTATTAACAGGTTAAGTCCCTATTCAATAACTCACCAGTCAACAGCTTTGTACCCATTCCTCTGCCAGGTACTGTAAACCCACTGCTGCCGAGTTGATTCTGACTCTTAGCGACCCTACAGGTACTGTGGGAGGATTAAAAAGGACGTTTGTCAACAGTCCTTTGCTAAGGTGATCAGTTTATCCTAATTTGCCAAAGACTTTCTTGCTCTCAAAATCTCACTTCCCTGGGACCCCTCTCAGTCTTGGGCAAACTGGGACAGTTGATCTCCCTAGCACTTGTTCTCATGGAATTTGCCATCGTACTTAGAGCTCATACCTTATGCCTCTACAGAAAAGAATCCTGCATAGCAAACTCATACAGTTATCCAGGATATGTAAATGCATAGGAAAAGGTCTTACACACCAGATTGATGATAGTAGAGGGACAGAGATTAGCTTAAAGGACAAAATCATACAATCATATCAATAGAAGGAAAAAAATTGACAAATTCAACAGCCATTTTTATTTTAAACTCCTAGAAAACAAATTGAGGGAAAATTTCTTGAGCCTTGCCAGCATTAATGTACTTGTTTACTAGGACAGTGCATTTGGGTATAACTTGTGTAATTAAAAATTAATCTATTTTTTTAAATTCTATTATGAAAACATTCTGCATCTCACTTTAAAATGTGGCGTCTGGGGTCTTAAATGCTAACAAGCAGCCATCTAAGATGCGTCAATTGGTCTCAACCCACCTGGAGCAAAGGAGAATGAAGAACACCAAGGTCACACGACAACTAAGAGCCCAAGAGACAGAAAGGGCCACATGAACCAGAGACCTACATCATCCTGAGACCAGAAGAACTAGTTGATGCCCAGCCACAATCGATGACTGCCCTGACAGGGAGCACAGCAGAGAATCCCTGAGGGAGCAGGAGATCAGTGGGATGCAGACCCCAAATTCTCATAAAAAGACCAGACTTAATGGTCTGACTGAGACTAGAGGAATCCCGGCGGCCATGGTCTCCAGACCTTCTGTTGGCCCAGGACAGGAACCATCCCCGAAGACAACTCATCAGACATGAAAGGGACTGGACAGTGGGTAGGAGAGAGATGCTGATGAAGAGTGAGCTAATTATATCAGGTGGACACTTGAGATTGTGTTGGCATCTCCTGTCTGGAGGGGGGATGGGAGGATAGAGAGAGTGGGAAGCTGGCAAAATTGTCACGAAAGGAGAGACTGGAAGGGCTAACTCATTAGGGGGAGAGCAAGTGGGAGTACAGAGTAAGATGTATGTAAACTTATATGTGACAGACTGACTTGATTTGTAAATGTTCACTTGAAGCTCAATAAAAATTAATTAAAAAAAAAATTAATCTGTTTTTTTAAATTCCAGAGCTGAATGGATTGCTTTGGCCACATTGACCAGAGATCCATTAGGGCAGAGGGGTAGGCAGCTTAGGTGCAGATTCTTAGTCTCTGCAGGCCCTAAATTGCTTATAACTAGCACTAACTTGGAAGGAGCCCTGGCGGTACAGTGGGTAAGTGCTCGGCTGTTAACCAAAAGGTCAGCAGTTTGAACCTACCAGCTGCTCCATGCAAGAAAAGACCTAGAGATCTGCTCTCCTAAAGATTTACAGCCTAGGAAACCCCATGGGCAGTTCTACTCTGTCCTGTAGGGTCACTATGAGTTGGTATCGACTCAACAGCACACAACAACAGCGCTAACTCAGAGTCCCTGGGTAATGCAAATGATTAATAAGCTAGGCTGCTAACCCAAAGGTTGGTGGTTTGAGTACACCCAGGGAAGAAATGCCTAGCAAGCTACTTCTGAAAAATCAGCCACTGACAAGCCTTGAAAGCCACTGAAAACAGCTCTACTCTTACACACATGTTGCAAACAATAACTGGTTAAGCACTAATTGGTGACGTCTATTGCCCCAAGTGGGTTTTCTCCAGCAAAAATTTAATTCCAGACAGCCAATCCCAAGTGGATTTTCCCCAGCAAAAATTTAATTCCAGACAGCCAATCCCAAGTGGATTTTCCCCAGCAAAAATTTAATTCCAGACAGCCAATCCCAAGTGGATTTTCCCCAGCAAAAATTTAATTCCAGACAGCCAATCTTTGACAAAAGATCAAAGTTCATCAAATGGGGGAGAGACAGTCTCTTTCATAAGGGGGGCTGGCAAAACTGGGTATCCATTTGCAGAAAAATGAAATAAGATCCATACCTCACATCATATACAAAAACTAACTCAAAATGGATTAAAGACCTAAATGTAAAACTTAAACTATAAAGATCAGGGAAGAAAAAATAGGAACAAAACTAAAGGCCCTAATATATGGCATGTATAGAATACCAAACATAACTAAAAATGCACAAACTGCAGAAGATAAACTAGATAACAGGAATCTCCTAAAAATTAAACACTTTTATGCTCATCCAAAGACTTCACCAAAAAAGTAAAAAGAGAACCTACAGGCTGGGAAAAAAATTTCAGCGATGACATATCCAACAAGGGCCTAATCTCTAAAATTTATAGAAAACTTCAACACCTCAACAACAAAAAGACAAATAACCCAATTAAAAACGGGTAAAGGACATGAACAGACACTTCACCAAAGAAGACATTCAGGTGGCTAGAAAACACATGAAGAGATGTTTGCTATCATTAGCAAAGCTATGCCACTGGTATTCAGGTACCAGTAGGGTCACCCATGGCAGACAGGTTTCAGCTGAGCTTCCAGACTAAAACAGACTAGGAAGAAGGACCCAGCAGTCTACTTCTAAGAAGATTTAGCCAGTGGAAACCTTATGAACAGCAGTGGAACATTGTTTGATATAGTGCTGGAAAACGAACCCCTCAGGTTGGAAGGCACTCAAAAGATGACTGGGGAAGAGCTGCCTCAAAGGAGAGTCAACCTCAATGACATGGATGGAGTCAAGTTTTCGGGACCCTCATTTGTTGAGGTGGCGCAACTCAAAATGAGAAGCAGCAGCTGCAAACATCCATTAATAATCGGAACCTGGAATGTACAAAGTATGAATCTAGAAAAATTGAAAGTCATCAAAAATGAAATACACATAAACATTTGATATCCTAGGCATTAGTGAGCTGAAATGGGCAGTATTGGCCATTTTGAACGGGGCAATCATATGGTCTACTATGCTGGGAATGACAACTTGAAGGGGAAAGGCATTGCATTCATCATCAAAAAGAATATTTCAAGATACATCCTGAAGTACAAAGTTGTCAGTGATAAGATAATACTCATACACCTACAAGGAAGACCAGTTAATACGACTATTATTCAAATTTATACTCCAGCCACTAAGGCCAAAGGTGAAGAAATTGAAGATTTTTACCAATTTCTGCAGTCTGAAATTGATTGAACATGCAATCAGGATGCATTCATTGATAATTACTAGAGATTGGAATGCGAAAGTTGGAAACAAAGAAGAAGGATTGATAGTTGGAAAATATGGGCTTAGTGATACAAATGATGCCAGAGATCACACGATAGAATTTTGCAAGACCAACGACTTCTTCGTTGCAAATACCTTTTTTCACCAACATAAACGGCAACTATACACGTGGACGTTGCCAGATGGAATACACAGGAATCAAATCGACTACAACTGAGGGAAAAGCTCAATATCACCAGTTAGAACAAGGCTAGGAGTTGATTGCAGAACAGACCATCAATTGCTCATGTGCAAGTTCAAGTTGAAAATGAAGAAAATTAGAACAAGTCAACCAGAGCCAAAGTACGACCTTAAGTATATTCTACCTGAATTTAGAGACCATCTCAAAAGTAGATTTGACACATTGAACACTAATGACCAAAGACCAGACAAGTTGTGGAATGACATCAAGGACATCACACAGGAAGAAAGCAAGGGGTCATTAAAAAGACGGGAAAGAAAAACATGACCAAAATGGATGTCAGAAGAGACTCTGAAACTTGATCTTGAAAGTTGAGTAGCTGAAGCAAAAGGAAGAAATGATGAAGTAGAAGAGATGAACAGAAGATTTCAAAGGGCAGCTCGAGAAGACAAAGTATTGTAATGACATGTGCCTAGACCTGGAGATGGAAAACCAAAAGGGAAGAATACACTCAGCATTTCTCAAGCTGAAAGAACTGAAGAAAAAAATTCAAGCCTCAAGTTGCAATATTGGAGGATCCTACGGAGAAAATATTAAACGATGCAGGAAGCGTCAAAAGAAGATAAAAGGAATACACAGAGGCACTATACCAAAAAGAATTGGTCGATGTTCAACCATTTCAGGAGGTACCACTTAAGCAGGAACCAATGGTACTGAAGGAAGGAGTTCAAGCTGCACTGAAGGCATTGACGGGAAACAAGGCTCCAGGAATTGATGGAATCCCAACTGGGATGTTTCAATGAACAGAAGCAACACTGGAAGCACTCACTCATCTAGACTACCAAGAAATTTGGAAGACAGCTACCTGGCCAGTTGACTGGAAGAGATCTATATTTATGCCTATTCCCAAGAAAGGTGATCCCACCAAATGTGGAAATTATCAAACAATATCATTAATATTAGAAACAGGTAAAATTTTGCTGAAGATCATTCAAAATTGGCTGCTGCAGTATATCGACAGGGAACTGCCAGAAATTCAAGCCAAATTCAGGAGAGGATGCAGCACTAGGAATATCATTGCTGATGTCAGAAGGATCCTGGCTGAAAGCAGAGAATACCAGAAAGATGTTTATTTGTGTTTTATTGACTATGCAAAGGCATTCAACTGTGTGAATCCTAAGAAATTATGGATAGCATTGTGAAGAATGGAAATTCCAGAACACTTAATTGTGCTCATGAGGAAACTGTACATAGATCAAAGAGGCAGTGGTTCGAACAGAACAAGGGAATACTGCGTGGTTTAAAGTCAGGAATTTTGGGTGTCAGGGTTGTATCCTTTCACCATACCTATTCAATCTGTATGCTGAAGAAATAATCCAAGAAGCTGGACTACATGAGGACAAACGGGGCATCAGGATTGGAGGACAATTCATTAACAACCTGCATTATGCAGATGACGCAACCTTGCTTGCTGAAAGTGAAGAGGAGTTGAAGCACTCCCAGATAAAGGTCAAAGGCCACAGCCTTCAGTATGGATTACACCTCAACATAAAGAAAACAACTGCTAGGGACAGAGCAGCGAACAATTACTTTACCAAGCATGATGTCCTACAGGGTCACTACGAGTCAGAATTGGCTCGATGGCATCAGTTTTTTTTATGAAGGAATAGTTATCAGATTAATGCAACACAGTGATCTGGGGAAGAAGATCTTGAAGCGAATCTACAGAATCGTTGCTTTCTTTGTTTTGTCTTTTGCTGCTCATTTGCTTATATTTCAGATAGGTGTTCCTTATGTGATTTGTCTCTAAGTTACAACTGAGAGACGGAAAATGCAATTTAAAACTCTAGAGTAGCCAAAGTCAACCCGGCAACTGGTAGGATTCAGCAAAAATGACTGATCCTACAAATGTTGGTGAGTATGTGGAAAAACTGGAATTTTCATCCATTGCTGGTAGAAATGCAAAATGGTACAGTCACTGTGGAAAACATCTTGGGAGTTTCTCAAAAAGTTAAACATAGACCTAACATAAACCAAAACCAAACTGGATGCTGTCAAGTTGATTCCGACTTGTAGCGCCCCTATAGGACAGAGTAGAACTGTCCCATAGGGTTTCCAAGGAGTGGCTGGTGGATTCAAACTGCCAACCTTTTGGTTAGCAGCCGTAGCTCTTAACCACTGTGCCACCAGGGTTTCCAGACCTAATATATGACCCAGCAGTTCCTCTCCTAGGTATATACCCTGGAGACCTGAAGGCAGCAACATGAACAGACACATGTACACCAATGTTCATTGCAGCACTATTCACAACAGCCAAAAGGTAGAATCAACCAAAGTGTCCGTCAACAGATGAATGGATAAACAAAATGTAGTACATACATACAATGGACTACCACTCAGCCAGAAACAGAAACCAAGTCCTGGTCCATGGATGAACCTCGGAAACCTTATGCTCAGTAAAAAAAGTCAATCACAAAAGACCAAATGTTGTATGGTCTCATTTATATGAAATAACAGTGAACAATACAGACACAAACCCCCACACTTGTGGAGCTTACCTTCTAGTAAATGGAGCGAGATGAAGAAGTAAAAAGTATATTAGATCAACCAGTTGCTTTTGAGTTGAGTTTGACTCACGACAACCCCATGTATGTTGGAGTAGACATGTACTCCATAAAGTTTTCAGTGGCTGATTTTTCAGAAGTAGATTCCCAGCCCTTTCTTTCAAGGTGCCTCTGGGTGAACACGAGCCTTCAAACTTTCGGTTAGCAGCCAAGCATGTGAAATGTTTGCATCACCCAGGGACTCCAGATATTAGATTAGATTAGATTAGATTAGATTAGATTAGATTAGATTAGATTAGATTAGATTAGATTAGATTAGATTAGATTAGATTAGATTAGATTAGATTAGATTAGATTAGATTAGATTAGAGAGTGATAAATTCTAAGATGAAAAAAATAATGGAAGGGAGATAAGAATTAAGTGTGGATGTATTTGCATGAAAGGGAGAGGTGGGCAGAAGAGTTCTTGATGTTTTAGGTGGAGTGGCCCGGAAGGCCTCAGCAAGTGATATATGAATAAAACTCTAAAGCCAGAGGTGGGGGGGGGGGGCACGGGCGGAAGGTGGTAAAAGTGCTCAGGGGGAAACAGCAGGGGTAAATGGCCCAAGGTAGGAGACAGCCAGCACTTAGTGGAGGGCAGGAGAAGTAGATGCCCTTGGGGGAAGGGCTGAGTGTCTGTAAGCAATTTCTTCACCCTTTGATGAGATTGAGAAGCAGCTTTCTTCCCCCAAGTAGGTTTTCTAACGTTTGGACTTCCCCTGAAGCTGCCATCAGCCCTGTGTTGGTTCACTTTTGCCTGGGGATGAAGCAATCCTGAAGCAGAGGGGAGGCTTTGGGGCATTCTGATTTGTTGGGTAACGGGGATTGCCTTGGTGACTTGCCAGGGTTGTGGATGAAAGTCAGCCCCAAGGTCTCCCAGTCCTGCGGATACCCTGCAGGGTGAGCAGAGAGGACACTTCTCAAAGCCGAACTTTGATGTCAAACTCTCTTTGCTTGGACTCTTGGATTTTGAGCAAATGATTTTGATCCCAGAATTAGGGACCTTCTAGCTTGATTTTTCCTCCTTGGAAAATGAAAGCCTGGTGGATACAGTGAGCAAGAACAAGGACTTTGGAACGAGAGAATTGACTTAAATGTTCCATTTGCCGTTTATGAGTTATGTAATCTTGAGTAAGTCACTGACCTGCAGAATGAGGAAGTTAGTACTTTGTCTTAGGAGACTGTGAGTTCAAGTGTGGTGATGCAGAGAACGTGCCCCACACAGTGCTAGCATTTGAAAACTTGTTGCCCTCGAGTTGATTCTGACTCATTGCAAACCTACAGGACAGAGTAGAACTGCCCCGTAGTTTCCAAAGTTGTAATCTTTATGGACGCAGACTGCCACATCTTTCTGATGTGGAGCAGCTGGTGGGTTTGAACCACAATCAATAAATGGCCACTACTATTAAATTACTGTTAAATCGTGGACAAATCAGCCTTAGAAGAAATACAACCAGAATGCTCCTTAGAAGTGAGGATAGTGAGGCTTCGACTCACTTACTTTGGACACGTCATCAGGAAAGACCAACTGCTAGAAAAGAACATAAGGTTTAGTAAAGTAGAGGGCCAACAAAAATGAGGAAAACCCTCAATGAGACGGACTGACACAATAACCACAGCAGTGGACTCAAGTATACCGTGAAGATAGCACACGACAGGATATTGGTCCATTCTATTGTCCATAAGGTTGACATGAGTCAGAACCAACTCAATGGCAAGTAACAGCAACAACATTACTTTTACCCTCCTGAGCACTCCCGTTCTAGTGGAACGACTGCCGCACTACTCTGCCCAATTCCAATCGTCCTCCAAATATTAACGAACTGTGGTCTTGGGGCATCTAGACTGCAAACGGAAAATGAGTTGTCTGATCTCCAGATGCAAAGTAAATGAAGCAGTGGAAGAATGAGGCTTGGGGTAGAGGAGGACCCATATAAATTCAGCTAGTTAAATTAAATCAACTTCTGATTGTTGTTGTTAGGTGCCATTGAGTTGGTTCCAACTCATAGCAATCCTACGTACAACAGAATGAAGCACTGTCCCATCCCGTGCCATCCTCACAATCATTGCTATGTTTGAGTCCATTGTTGCAGCCACTGTGTCAATCCATCTGCTCGAGGGTCTTCCTCTTTTTCGATGACTCTCTGGCAAGCATGATGTCCTTCTCCAGGAACTGGTCCCTCCTGATGACATGTCCAAAGTCTGGCTGTACATCTTCCAAGACAGATTTCTTTGTTCTTTTGGCAGTCCATGGTATATTCAATATTTTTAGCCAACAACATGATTCAAAGACGTCAATTTTTCTTCGGTCTTCCTTATTCACTGTCCAGCTTTCACACGCATATGAAGCAACTGAAAACACCATGGCTTGGGTCAGGCACACCTTAGTCTTCAAAGCAATGTCTTCACTTTTTAACTCCTTAAAGTGGTCTTTTGCGGCAGATTTGCACAATATAATGACTTATTAGCCTAGTTGTGAGAATTTTTGTTTTCTTTATGTTGAGGTGTAATCCATACTGAAGGCTGTAGTCTTTGATCTTCATCAGTAAGTGCTTCAAATTCTCTTGGCTTTCAGCAAGCAAGGTTGTGTCATCTGCATACTAAAGGTTGTTAATGAGTCTTCCTCCAATCCTGATGCGGCATTCTTCTTTGTATAGTCCATCTTCTCAGATTATTTGCTCAGCATACAGGTTGAATAAGTATGGTGAAAGGATACAACCATGATGCACATCTTTCCTGATTTTAAACCACACGGCATCCCCTTTTTCTGTTTGAATGACTGCCTCTTCGTGTATGTATAGGTTCCTCCTGAGCACAATTAAGTGTTCTGAAATTCCCATTCTCTGCAATGTTATCCATAATTTGTTATGATCCACATAGTTGAATGCCTTTGCATAGTCAAAAAACACAGGTAAATATCCTTCTTTTATTCTCTGCTTTCAACCAAGATCAATCTGATACCAGCAATGACATCCGTTGTTCCATGTCCTCTTCTGAAGCCAGCTTGAATTTCTGGCAGTTTCTTGTCAAGGTACAGTGGTAACCATCTTTTAATTTTCTTCGGCAAAATTCTACTTGTATGTGATATTAATGATATTGTTCGATAATTTCCACATTCGATCGGATCACATTTCTTGGGAATAGGCATAAATATGGATCTCTTCCCGCAGCTGGCCAGGTAGCTGTCTTCCAAATTTCTTGGCATAGATGAATGAGCATTTCCAGGGCTGCATGGGTTTGTTGAACATCTCAAGTAGTATTCTATCAATTCTCAGAGCCTTGTTTTTTGCCAGCGCCTTCGGTGCAGCTTGGACTTCTTCCTTCAATACCAACAGTTCTTGATCACAAGCTACCTCCTGAAATGTTTAAAAATCAACCAATTCTTTTTGGTACAGTGGCTCTTTTGATGCTTCCTGCATTGTTCAATATTTTGCCCATAGAAACCTTCAATATTGCAACTTGAGGCTTGAATTTTTTTCTTCAGTTCTTTCAACTTGAGATATGCCAAGCACATTCTTCTCTTTTGGCTTTCTAACTCCAGGTCTTTGCACATTTCATCATAATGCTTTAGTTTATCTTCTCGAACTGCCCTTTGAAATCTTCTGTTCTGCTCTTTTATCATTTGCTTTAGCTGCGCTACATTCAAGAGCAAGTTTCAGAGTCTTTTCTGACATCCATTTTGGTCTTTTCTTTCTTTCTTGTCTTTTTAATGGCTCTTGCTTTCTTCATATATGATGTCCTTGGTGCCATCCTACAGCTCATCTGGTCTTCGGTCATTAGTGTTCAGTGGGTCAAATCTATCCCTGAGATGGTCTCTAAATTCAGATGGTCTCTAAATGGGATATGCTCAAGGTCATACCTTGGCACTCATGGACTTGATTTAATTTTCTTCAGATTCCACTTGAACTTGCAAGTGAGCAATTGATGGTTTGTTCTGCAGTCGGCCCCTGGTCTTGTTCTGGCTGATGATATTGAGCTTTTCCATTGTCTCTTTCCACAGACATAGTTGATTTGATTCCTGTGTATGCCATGTGGTGAGGCCCATGTGTATAGAAGGCATTTATGTCGTGAAAAAAGGTATTTGTAATGAATAAGTCATTGGTCTTGCAAAATTCTATCGTGCAATCTCCAGTGTCTTTTCTATCACCGATGCCGTATTTTCCAACTACTGATCCTTCTTCTTTGTTTCTAGCATTTTACACATTCCAATCATCAGTAGTTATCAATGCATCTTTATTGCATGTTTGATCAATTTCAGACTGCAGAAGTTGGAAAAGTCTTCAGTTTCTTCATATATGTCCTTAGTGGTTGGTGGGTAAATTTAAATAATAGTTGTGTTAACTGGTCTTCCTTGTAGGAGTATGGATATTATCCTATCACTGACATTCCTCTCACTGAGAGCATTGTACTTCAGAATAGAACTTGAAATGTTCTTTTGACCATGAATGCAGCACTGTTCCTCTTCAATTTGTCATTCCAGGCATAGTAGTTCATATCATTGCCTGATTCAAAATAGCCAGTACCAGTCCATTTCAGTTCACTAATGCCTAGGATACTGATCTGTATAAGACAGTGGTCCCCAGGCTGGGGAAAATTACACTACCTCAAGCAGCTTACTTGGCATGCCTGTAGCTTTACATTAAAACCCTGGTTCCTCTCTCCTTAACTGCTGCCCAAAACTAGAGGAAATTGGTGGAAACTTGTTTAGGTGCCACGCTGATATTCAGGAAAATCTTTTAGCTCATTAAATACTTCATACACAGTAACTTCCCGCCTCTGGGAGGAGTTTAACCACCATTTTCTGAAAACTCAATGCTTGAAGTTATACGTAAACCCCATTGCACCTGCGGAATATGATTAAGAATGTTGCTGATGGGGGCGGGGCCAAGACGGTGGCATACCCAGATGTTTCTGGTGATCCCTCTTACAACAAAGACCTGAAAAAACATGTGAAACAATTGTATATATGACAAGCTGTGAGCCCTGAACATCAAAGGCAAAGTTAGGAAATCAGGCTGAGTGCCAGGGGGAGGCAGAGATGGTTCAGAAGCAGTGAGGGGTTGCCAGACCTGACTTGGTGGGAACCAGCTCCCCTCAGGCACAATCCCCTGGAGCAACTGCAGCAGGGTTGGCAATAGCGTTCAAGATGCGATTTCCTCAGGGAGAGACAGCGAGGTGCACAGTCTACTCACACCTCTGGAACCAGAGAACAGCGCTTTCAGCAAAAGCTAAGTACTTGCATTTATTTTACTGTGCTCCCAGCCCCCAAACTGGCTTCAGTGGCTGTCGATTTCCCTGGGACTGAGATAGGTCCTGCTGCACATCCTGAGCCATTCTTCTGGCCTTGGAGAAAGAATAAATTAACAACTGGGGGAAAGATAACCTGCCAGCTCCACTAAGCTGGGGAGTTCAGGACAGAAGTGGCCCCTGTCCAGGCACAAAAGGTCCGCGGATTTTGAGTACCTTTCACCCCTGCATGAACCTGTGTGGGCCAATTTCAGATTAGGCCACTGTTGGCAGACTGTGTATGTGCTCGAGATCTGACATCAACTGTTTGAGCTGTGCAATGGAGAGGTGGGTTTTTGGTGTTTGACACCACTTTGCCATTAAACAGGGGCCTGAGAACTGGTGGCCCCACCCATGTCACGTAGCTACCCATGACAGGGGTCCAAGGAGGAGTGCTGCCTCCCAGTCCTTACAACCAAAAGCACTGGGTGCTCATGGTCCAGCTGCAGAACCTACCCACTCGTGAGCTCTAGGGAACAGGGACATGCTTTTCTCACAGACACTCAGGGGACAGTTATCAGCCCTCTGCCTTGCTCAAAGCATGACCCCTGTTGCAGCCAGATACCTGTGCCTACACCAATCACCCCTGCCCCTCTAAGACTGTAGGACAGAGCCTGTACCACACACTTGATAACCAGCAACCTGGACACCTGAGCTGAATCCATACAAGAAAAGTGAATGGGCTCCTAGGCTTATATACCTGGTAACAGCTCTAGCCATTTGGTGACACAACATTAGAGCTTCAAAGGCACAAATAATCAAGCTAGCTCACTCAAGCAGCCTATCTGGGCATATCAAAACAAAACAAAGCAAGAAGCTAGGATACAGTAAGCACACGTAAAATAAATTAATACAATAACTTATACATGGCTCAGAGACAACAGTCAATATCAAATCACATAAAGAAGTAGACCACGATTGGTTCAACAAGCTCTCAAAACAAAGAATCAGAGACTCTTCTGGATAAAGATGTATTCCTGGAATTACCAGGTGTAGAATACAAAAGATTAATATAGAGAACTCTTCAAGAGATCAGGAAGGAGAGCAGGCAAAATGCAGAACAAGCCAAGGAACACACAGATAAAGCAGTTGAAGAAATTAAAAAGGTTATCCAAGAACATAATGAAAGCTATAATAGGCTGCAAGAATCCATAAAGAGATATAACCATATTAAATATTTACGACAGGGTGCAAGATACATAAAACAAACTCTAACAACATTGAAAAGTGAGATAGACAGCTCCACAATAATAGTAGGAGACTTCAACACACCACTTTTGGTGAAGGACAGGACATCCAGAAAGAAGCTCAATAAAGACACAGAAGATCTAAATGCCACAATAAACCAACTTGACCTCACAGACATATACAGAACACTCCATTCAACAGCTATCAAGTATACTTTCTTTTCTAGTGCACATGGAACATTCTCTAGAATAGACCACATGTTAGGTCATAAAGCAAGCCTTAGCAGAATCCAAAACATTGAAATATTACAAAGCATCTTGTCTGACCATAAGGCCATAAAGCAGAAATCAATAACAGAAAAAGCAGGGAAAAGAAATCAAACACTTGGAAACGGAACAATACCCTGCTCAAAAAAGACTGGGTTATAGAAGAAATTAAGGGTGGAATAAAGAAATTCATAGAATCCAATGAGAATGAAAACACTTCTTATCGGAACCATTGGGATACAGCTAAAGCAGTGCTCAGAGATCAATTTATAGCAATAAATGCACGCATACAAAAAGAAGAAAGGGCCAAAATCAAACAATTATCCCTACAACTTGAACAGAGAGAAAGAGAGCAACAAAAGAAACTCAGGCACCAGAAGAAAGCGATTAATAAAAATTAGAGCAGGATTAAATGAAATAGAGAACAGAAAAGCAATTGAAAGAGTTAACAAGACCAAAAGCTGGCTCTATGAAAAAATTAACAAAATTGATAAATCGTTGGCCAAATTGACAAAAGAAAAACAAGAGAGGAAACAAATAACCCAAATAAGAAATGAGATGGGTGATATCACAACAGACCCAACTGAAATTAAAAGAATCATATATCAGATTACTATGAAAAATTGTACCCTAACAAATTGGAAAACCTAGAAGAAATGGATGAATTTCTAGAAACACACTACCTACCTAAACTAACACAAACAGAGGTAGAACAGCTAAATAAACCTATAGCAAAAAAAGAGATTGAAAAGGTTATTTAAAAAATTCCCAACAAAATAAAGCCCTGGCCCAGTCAGCTTCACTGGAGAGTTGTACCAAACTTTCAGAGAAGAGTTAACACCACTTCTACCAAAGGTATTTCAGAGCATAGAAAAAGGATGGAATACTCCCAAACTCATTCTATGAAGCCAGCATATCCCTGATACCAAAACCAGGTAAAGACATCTCAAAAAAAGAAAATTACAAACCCACATCCCTCATGATCTTAGATGCAAAAATCCTCAACAAAATTCTAGCCAATAGAATTCAACAACATATCAAAAAAATAATTCACCGTGACCAAGTGGGATTCATACCAGGTATGCAGGGATGGTTCAACATTAGAAAAACAATCAATGTAATCCATCATATAAATAAATCAAAAGACAAGAACCACATGATCTTATTAATTGATGCAGAAAAGGCATTTGACAAAGTCCAACACCCATTCATGATAAAAACTCTCAGCAAAATAGGAATAGAAGAGAAATTCCTCAACATAATAAAGGGCATTTATACAAAGCCAACAGCCAACATCACCCTAAATGGAGAGAGATTGAAAGAATTCCCCTTGAGAATGGGAACCAGTCAAGGGTGCCCTTTATCACCACTCTTATTCAACATTGTGCTGGAGGTCCCAGCCAGAGTAATTAGGCTAGACAAAGAAAGGGCATCCAGATTGGTAAGGAAAAAGTAAAAGTATCTCTATTTGCATATGACATGATCTTATACATAGAAAACCCTACGGAGTCTTCAAGAAAACTCCTGAAACTAATAGGAGAGTTCAGCAGAGCACCAAGATTCAAGATAAACATACAAAAATCAGTTGGATTCCTCTAAACAACAAAGAGAACATCAAAGAGGAAATCACCAAATCAATACCATTTACAGTAGCCCCCAAGAAGATAAAATACTTAGAAATAAATCTAACCAGAGATGTAAAAGAGACCTACACAAAGAAAACTACAAGACACTACTGCAAGAAACCAAAAGAGACCTATGTAAGTGGAAAAACATACCTTGCTCATGGGTAGGAAGACTCAACATTGTAAAAATGTCTATTCTACCAAAAGCGACCTACAGATAGAATGTAATTCCAATCCAAATTCTAACATTTTTAGTGACATGGAGAAACAGATCACCAACTTCATATGGAAGGAAAAGAGGCCCCGGATAAGTAAAGCATCACTGAAAAAGAAGAACAAAGTGGGAGGCCTCACACTACCTGATTTTAGAACATATTATACCACCACAGTAATCAAAACAGCATGGTACTGGCACAAAAACAGGTAGGTAGACCAATGGAAGAGAATTGAGAATCCAGACATAAATCCGTCCACATATGAACAGCTGATATTTGACAAAGGCCCAAAGTCAGTTAATGGGGAAAAGACAGTCTCTTTAACAAATGGTGCTGGCATAACTGGATATCCACCTGCAAAAAAATGAAACAAGAGACATACCTCACACCATGCACAAAAACTAACTCAAAATGGATCAAAGACCTAAATATAAAATCTAAAACAATAAAGATCATGGAAGAAAAAATAGGGACAATGCTAGGAGCCCTAACACATGGCATAAACAGTATACAAAACATTACTAACAATGCACAAACACCAGAAGAGAAACTAGATAACTGAGAAAAGCCAAACCAAACCCAGTGCCTTCAAGTCGATTCTGACTCATAGCGACCCTACAGGACAGAGTATAACTGCCCCATAGAGTTTCCAACGAGTGTCTGGCAGATTTGAACTGCTGACCCTTTGGTTAGCAGCTGTAGCACTTAACCACTATACCACCAGGGTTTCCAACTCTGATAACTCAGATAACTGAGAGCTCCTAAAAATCAAACACCTATGCTCATCCAAAGACTTCACCAAAAGACTAAAAAGATTACCTACAGACTGGGAAAAAGTTTTTAGCCAGGACATTTCCAACCAGCTTCTGATCTCTAAAATCTATGTAATACTGCAAAAACTCAACTAAAAAAAAAAAAAACCCGTTGCTGTCAAGTCAATTCCGACTCATAGCGACCCTTTGGGACAGATCTCAACTACAAAAAGACAACCCAATTAAAAAATGGGCAAAAGATATGAACAGGCACTTCACTAAAGATAATATTCAGGTAGCTAACAGATACATGAGGAAATGTTCACGATCATTAGCCATTAGAGAAATGCAAATCGAAACTATAGTGAGATTCCATCTCACTCCAATAAGGCTGGCATTAATCCAAAAAAACACAAAATAATAAATGTTGAAGAGGTTGTGGAGAGGGTGGAACACTTACACTGCTGGTGGGAATGTAAAATGGTACAACAACTTTGGAAATCGATTTCGCTCTTCCTTAAAAAGCTAGAAATAGAACTACCATATGATCCAGCAATCCCACTCCTTGGAATATATCCTAGAGAAATAACAGCCTTCACATGAACAGATATATGCACACCCATGTTCATTGCAGCACTGTTTACAATAGCAAAAAGATGGAAGCAAGCAAGGTGCCCATCAACAGAAGAATGGATAAATTATGTTATATTCACACAATGGAATACTACGCATCAATAAAGAACGACGAGGAATCCGTGAAACATTGTATAACATGGAGGAATCTGGAAGGCATTATGCTGAGTGAAATTACTCAGTTGCAAAAGGACAAATATTGTCTGAGACCACTGTTATAAGAACTGGAGAAATAGTTTAAACTGAGAAGAAAATATTCTTTGATGGTTACAAGGATGGGGAGGGAGGGAGAGGGATATTCACTAATTAGATAGTAGACAAGAACTATTTTAGGTGAAGGGAAAGACAACACACAATACAGGAGAGATGAGCACAACTGGACTAAACCAAAAGCAAAGAAGTTTCTTGAATAAACTGCTTTGAAGGCAAGCGTAGCAGGGGTGGGGATCTGGGGACCATGGTTTCAGGGGACATCTAGGTCAATTGACATAATAAAATCTATTAAGGAAACGTTCTGCATCCCACTTTGGAGAGTGGCTTCTGGGGTCTTAAACGCTAGCAAGTAGCCATCTGAGATGCATCAATTGGTCTCAGCCTACCTAGAGCAAAGGAGAATGAAGAACACCAAAGACACAAGGTAATTATGAGCCCAAGAGACAGAAAGGGCCACATAAATCAGAGACTACATCAGCCTGAGACCAGAAGAACTAGATGGTGCCCGGCTATAACTGATGACTGTCCTGACAGGGAAAAGAACAGAGAACCCCTGAGGCAGCAGGAGAGCAGTGGGATGCAGACCTCAAAATCTTGTAAATAGACCAGACTTAACAGACTGACTGAGACTAGAAGGACCCTGGAGGTCATGGTCCCCAGACCATCTGTTAGCCCAAGACTGGAACCATTCCCAAAGCCAAGTCTTCAGACGGGGATTGGACTGGCCTATAAGATAGAAAATGATACTGGCGAGGAGCGAGCTTCTTGGCTCAAGTGGACACATGAGACTATGTGAGCAGCTCCTGTCTAGAGTCAAGATAAGAAGGCAGATGGGAACAGAAGCTGGCTGAATGGACACAGGGAATACAGAGTGGAGAGAAGGAGTGTGCTGACTCATTAAGGGGAGAGCAACTAGGAGTACAGAGCAAGGTGTGTATAAATTTTTGTATGACAGATTGACTTGGTTTGTAAGCGTTCGCTTAAAATACAATTTTAAAAAATGTTGCTGATGTAACTTGTATGAACTTCCTACTTCTAAAACCCTTAAAAGTAACCTTCCCCTTAGCCCTTGCTGAGCAGTCCCGGTGGCAGCATCCCTGGCTGTTCCTTTCCTTGTCCAATGAGAAAATGTGCCTTCCCACTCTCCCACCTCAGTCTCTTGTTTATTGACTGAGACTAGTTGCACCGAGCAGAACCTGGGGTTTGCACCTGGCAACATTTTTGAGTTCCATTTCATTTTTGACAACATCCAATTTTCCAAGATTAATACTTTGTACATTCCATATTCTGATTATTAATGGGTGTTTGCAGCTGTTTCTTCTCCTTTTGAGTCATGCCACATCAGCAAATGAAGGTCCCAAAAGCTTGGCTCAGTCCATGTCATTAAGGTTAACTCTACTTTGAGGCGGCAGCTTTTCCCCAGTCATCTTTTGAGGGTCTTCCAACCTGAGGGTCTCATCTTCTGGCACTAAATAAGACAATGTTCTGCTGCTATTCGTAAGGTTTTCATTGGCCAATTTTTTCAGAAGTAGATCACCAGGTCATTTTTCCTAGTCTGTCCAAGTCTGGAAGCTCTGCTGAAACCTCTACTGTGGGTGACCCTGCTGATATTTGAAGTATCGGTGGCACAACTTCCAGCATCAAAGCTACATGGAAGCTACCACAGATGAGGATTCCCCCTGCCCCATAAGGATTAGAGCCAAGAAAATCCTATGGGGGACAGTTCTTTTCTGTCACATGGCGTTGCTGTGAGTTGAAATTGATTTGATCGCACCTAACAAGAACAGCATAAGGTTTGTGCTCAGTAAATATTTTAAGAAGGATAAAAGACAAGGATGGAGAAAGGGAGGAAAGAAAGAAAGATAAAGGGAGAGAGAGGAAGGTAGAAACTGGGGGAAGAAAGAGAAGAACTTGGTTGAGGCTCTAAGTTGGAGATGTAGTGGAATGGCTCAAATAGGAGACAGGCTCCCATCACTGTTGCAAAAGGAAAGGAAATGGGGAAATTTTTGTGATGTTTCCATGGAAGAAATTAGAGTTTTTTGGGTATTGCCTCAGAGTTGGCTGCAGGAGAAGGCACAGTAGGCAGCTGCGTATACAGTATGACTGGAGGAAGGTCCTGCCCTCACCATGCTATGTCCTTCGGCCTGCATCATCACCTCTGACTCACCAATGAATGAGTGTGGACCTGTTTCCTGGAGGACCCCCTTCTGGTCTCTTTCAGGTTTACCCAGTTGTTTAACACCTTGGTGGGATGAGACTGTGAGTGATGCACGGAGGGTGAGTCCCCAGCAGGGGAGGAAAGGATGCCAGGACAGGTAGACAAAGGAATGTGCTGAAAGGAGAGCAGAAGGGAGAGAGGGAGGAAAGCACCATGTGACTCAGGTTCTCTGGAAAAGATGAGCTTGAACACTGTACTTATAATAAGCCAGGCACTGTCAAAGCACTTTACATGCTGTGCTCTGTTTTTCCATTTGACCCTTCAGAGACACTCTCTATTCTTCTCCACCTTGTGAGTAATTCTGCTTGAGGGGTGTTGGGGTTCAGGAAGGCTTCATAAAGGTCCTGAATTTAGTCCTTGAAGAATGAGTAGGAATTTGCCAAGGAGATGGGTGGCAGTGGTGGTGGCAGTGCAGAGTTGTGGGGTGCTCCATATAGAGAAAACAGCATGTGTAATGAAATGGAGTCATAAAATAACATGGCCATTTGGGGGATTGCCTGTGGTTCTGTATGGCAGGCAAGTAAGGCTCAAAAGGCATGGGGCGGGGGTGTTGAGGGGACAAGGGGGGAAGGTGAGTGACAAGAACTGAGTTGTCAGCAGAGTCTTACATGACAATCCAAGGGCTTGGGCTTGACTCTATATGCAACAGGGAACTACCAGAGGGTTTTTAGCAGAAGCACACAATTACAAAAAAAAAAAAAAAAAAAACCCAAAAAACTGTGGCATTGATTCCAACTCATAGCGACCCTATAAGAAAGAACAGAACTGTTCCATAGGGTTCCAAAGAGCCACTGGTTGATTCGAACCGCTGACATTTTTGGTTAGCAGCCATAGCATGCTGTAGCTCTTAACCACTGCACCACCAGGGCACCTATAACCTTGCACTGGCCCAAAATAGCTGCTCAATAAGTTTTTCTTAGATGAAGTGTGAATCAAGTTGGTGTTTTAGAAAGGTCATTAGCAGGAGTTTCGAAGGCAGATTGTAGGAGGTGGTGAGACCCACTGAAAGACTGGCCATCAGATAAGAGATGATGAGGGGCTGGATTTAGATCATGGGAGATGGACTGTGGAAGTATCTGGAGATAAATTGGACAGTTGGACATACTCTGAGCTAAGTTTCAGATCATGGCCCAGGCCAAAACTTTTGAGCAAAGTTAATCAAGATCCACAAGTACATAACAGTTACATTAACCCTGGATTGCTAATACCATGCTAATTTCTAACCCCCACAAATAATGGTACTAGACTCAGTAATGGATGATAAACAACAAAAGCCCTGAGTCTTAACTGCCCATGTCCAATCCTTTTGACTTCATTAGTACCAAGTCCAGCAGACAGTTTGCTTCCTTATTCCATGCATGGAAAACATTAATTCTAAAATACATTTTATTAGTCCCAAACCTGATGTACTCAGACCCTCCCTAGGAAGTGAGAACTTCTTAGCTGCAAATGGATAAACTATCATGGTGTTGGGCTGCTAAGAGAGACACAGAACCAAAGAGTTCTAAAGAATCTAGGAGATGACCTAGTCATATACAGATGGAGAAACAGGCCCAGAGAGGAGAACCGGCTTGTCCATGGTTATAGTTAGTGGAAGAGCAAGGACCAGAACCCAAGCATCTGGCCACCCAATCCAGGACCCTTTCCACACTGCCAAATCACTTCCCCTTAAAAGGACTCACAAAATCCCCACATCTCCGCTGGAAGGGCCTCAAAGTTTATCAGTCCAAGCTCTGTCCTCAGCAGAAATCACCACCAAGGCTCCCCAGCAACAAGAGGACATGCAGCACGCTCCCAACCCCAGTTGTTGATAGAAACTCCTCACAACCTTCTACAGCCTACACAAATTGTTGGAATTGTCCTTGTTTTGAGCCTCAATCATTTCTCCAGAGGCAACAGGCTATTCTTTCCCCCACAAACTCCTCCCCATAAAGTATAAATTATCTCATAGACCTGTTTACCCTCATGATGATCCAATATCATGTAGGTAGTGTCTGTTACAGATGCCACCTGAAAAAAGAAAAAGAAAAAAACTAATAATTTTGAAAAAGGGAGTGTCACGGATTGGATTATGTCTCCCCAAAAATGTGTGTATCAGTTTGGCTGGGCCATGATCCCTGGTATGGTGTGATCTTCCTATATGTTGTAAATCCTGCCTCTATGATGTTAATGAGGGAGGATGGCAGCAGTTGTGTTAGTGAGGCAGGGCTCAGTCTACAAGACTGGATTGAGTCTTAAGGCAATCTCCTGAGATATAAAAAAGAGACCAGAGAGACGGTGCAGAGGGGACCTCGTACCACCAAGAAAGCAGTGCCAGGAGCACAGCACGTTGTTTGGGCCCAGGGTCCCTGTGTGGAGAAGCTCCTAAACTGGGGGGAGACTGATGAGAAGGCCGACAGAGAGAGAAAGCCTTTTGCTGCAGCTGACACCCTGAATTTGCACTTTTAGCCCACTTTACCGTGAGGATATAAACTTCTCTTTGTTGAAGCGTCCACTCGTGGTATTTCTGTTATACAGCACTAGATGACTAAGACAGGGAGTGAAGTGTAGCACCACTGCAGAAAACAGTGGAAGTCCAAGGGTCAAGAATGGGAATAACCAAGGTCTTAAGGGTAACTGTAAAAAAAAAAAAAAAAAATTTTTTTTTTTTTTAAGGGTAACTGGGCTGAGGAAGACAGAACAAGAAACAAAAAAGGAGAAAAGGAGGAGGAAAAGAAAGGGAAAAGTGAAAAATACAATGGAAAAAAATAGCTGGCTAATATTTATTGGGAATTCCTGGTGGCATGGCGGTCAAGTACTATGGCTGCTAACCAAAAGGTCGGCAATTTGAATCCACCAGGCGCTCCTTGGAAACTCTATGGGGCAGTTCTACTCTGTCCTATAGGGTCTCTATGAGTCAGGATCAGCCGGATGGCAACAGGTTTGGTTTTGGTTTGGTAATATTTATTGAGAAGCCCTGAAGGTGCAATGGTTAAGCACTCGGCTGCTAACTGAAAAGTCAGTGGTTCAAGCCACCCAGCAGCTGCATGGGAGAAAGATGTGGCGATCTGCTCCTGTAAAGGTCACAGTCTAGGAAACCCGATGGGGCAGTTCTACTCTGTTCTATAGGGGCACTATGAGTCAGAATCGACTGGACAGCAGCCAACAACAACAATACTTACCGAGCACTTAATAAGTAAGAGAAATACTATTGTTATGAACAAAGACGTAAGGTTTAAGTACCTTGCCCAAAATCACAAA
Organism: Elephas maximus indicus; assembly: GCF_024166365.1. NCBI lineage: Eukaryota > Metazoa > Chordata > Mammalia > Proboscidea > Elephantidae > Elephas > Elephas maximus. The sequence continues at coordinate 117,232 of NC_064842.1, forward strand.
GCAGTGACAGTCTGGGATTTGAACCTAGGCAGCCTGACTCCAAAGCTAACCACTTTGCTATACTGCTGAATTTGAAGGGCTGTTGATCCAAGACTGTGCTAGGTTCTCTGCAGAGGTAATATCACAGTTTACGTTCTGATTAGACAGAACTGGGTTCAGATTGTGTGGAAGTCACTTACTTCTCTCACCCTGTTTCATCATCTCTATATTGGAGATAATAACAGCATTTAGTTCATAGAGTGATTGTGAGCATTACATGGGCTAAAACATTTAGCACAGTGCCACTACATATAATGTGGCAGATAAATTGTTTTCATCTTACATAATCCTCACAAATAACCCTATGAGAAAGGTATTATCCCCATCTCACAGATCTGAAAACTGAGACTCTAAGAGGTTACCTGATCTACCAAGTCATATGCCTAACGAGAGGCTGGGAGAACAGGATGGGGGAAGAGTGAGGGTGGAAGGAGGAAAGGAGGAGGCGGCAGGCTCTGAGTGGGACAGAAACAGGAACTGTAAGGAGAAGGAAGAGGACCCTGCTGTGGCAAACGCGTCTCTACAGTTACCTCTGACAGCCTCAGGGGTTTTCAAGACGGCCGCCTCTAATCCGTACAAGGTGGATTTGCTGGCCCAGAGCCCTCCTTTAGTTCAGATTGGGTGTCATTTTAACACATGAGGAAGTTTGGGCTCCCACCAAATCCCGTAAGGAATTATTTATCCTTTATGCTTGATATCGCAGCACAGAACCTCAGACCACATGTATGGTTAATGAAAACTCATTGTATTTCACGTATTCCACCTTAGCATCTCCTTCCTACCTTAAAACCACAGATCAACGTTTTATTACTCACTTCCCCAATGCAAACTATTGTATAGGCAGTAAACAAAAAAGTTATGCTACTCAAGTTACAGTGTCCAACCCTTTTCCTGTAAAATTTTATTTACAAATTAGCCTGTAATTTAGCTCCAGTGAAATAAAAAGCCTTGCATAATAGTAAATATAAAAATTTAGTGTACGAATTATAATATTTACATGCACTGTTGTTGTTGTTAGGTGCTGTCTAGTCGGTTCCGACTCACAGCGACCCTGTGTACCAAGGAACGAAACACTGCCCAGTGCTACGCCATACTCACAATGGTTGTTATGCTTAAGTCCACTGTTGCGGCCAGTGTGTCAATCCATCTCATTGATAGTCTTCCTCTTTTCTGCTGACCCTCTACTTTACCGAGCATGATGTCCTTTTCCAGGGACTGATCCCTCCTGACAACATGTCCAAATTATGTAAGATGCAGTCTTGCCATCCTTGCTTATAAGGGACATTCTGGTAGTACTTTTTCCAAGACAGATTTGTTCGTTCTTTTGGCAGTCCATGGTATATTCAATATTCTTCTCCAACACCACAATTCAAAGGCATCAATTCTTCTTTGGTCTTCTTCATTGTCCAGCTCTCGCATGCATATGCTGTGACTGAAAACACCACAGTTTGGGTCAGGTGCACGTTAGTCTTCAAGATGACATCTTTGCTTTTCAGCACTTTAAAGAGGATTTGCCCAACGCAAGGCATCTTTTGATTTCTTGACTGCAGCTTCCATGGGTGTTGATTGTGGATCCAAGTAAATGAAATCCTCAACAACTTCAATCTTTTCTCTGTTTATCATGATGTGGTTTATTGGTCCAGTTGTGAGGATTTTTGTTTTCTTTATGTTGAGGTGCAATCCATACTGAAGGCTGTAGGTCTTTGATCTTTGTTAGTGAGTGCTCCAAGTCCTCTTCACTTTCAGCAAGCAAGGTTGTGTCATCTGCATATTGCAGTTGGTTAATGAGTCTTCCTCCAATCCTGATGCCCCGTTCTTCTTCATATACTCCACTTTCTTGGAGTATTTACTCAGCATACAGATTGAATAGGTATGGTGGAAGGATACAACCCTGACTCACACCTTTCCCGACTTTAAACCACACAATATCCCCTTGTTCTGTCTGAATAACTGCCTCTTGATCTATGTACAGGTTCCTCATGAGCATAATTAAGTGTTCTGGAATTCCCATTCTCTGCAATGTTATCCATAATTTGTTATGATCCACACAGTTGAATGTTTTTGCGTAGTCAATAAAGTACAGGTAAACATCCTTCTGGTATTCTCTGCTTTCAGCCAGGATCCATCTGTCATCAGCAATGGTATCCCTGTTCCATGTCATCTTCTAAATCAGCCTGAATTTCTGGTGGTTCACTGCTGATATACTGTTCCAGCCACTTCTAAATGACCTTCAGCAAAATTTTACTTGTGTCTAATATTAATCATATCATTTCAATAATTTCTGCATTTGCTTGGATCACCTTTCTTGGGAATAGGCATAAGTATGGATCTCTTCCAGTCAGTTGGCCAGGTAGCTGTCTTCCAAATTTCTTGCTATAAATGAGTGAGCACTTCTAGGGTTGCATCTGTTTGTTGAAACACCTCAATTGGTATTCCATCAATTCCTGGAGCCTTGTTTTTCTCCAGTGCCTTCAGTGCAGCTTGGACTTCTTCCTTCAGTTCCATCAGTTCCTGATCATATGCTACCTCCTGAAATGTTTGAACGTTGACCACTTCTTTTTGGTATAATGACTCTGTGTATTCCTTCCACCTTCTTTTGATGCTTCCTGCATCATTTAATATTTTCCCTATAGAATCCTTCACTATTGCAACTCGAGGCTTAAATTTTTTCTTCAGTTCTTTCAGCTTGAGAAATGCTGAGTGTGTTCTTCTCTTTTAGTTTTCTATCTCCAGCTCTTTGCACATGTCATTGTAATACTTTACTTTGTCTTCTCGAGCCACCCTTTGAAATCTTCTGTTCAGTTCTTTTATTTTATCATTTCTTCTTTTTGCTTTAGCTGCTCGATGTTCAAGAACAAGTTTCAGGGTCTCTTCTGACATTCATTTTGGTCTTTGTTTCCTGTCTCTTTAATCATCTCTTGCTTTCTTCTTGTGTGATATCCTTGATGTCATTCCACAACTTGTCTGGTCTTTGGTCATTAGCGTTCAACATTCAAATCTATTCTTGAGATGCTCTCTATATTCAGGTGGGATAGACTCAAAGTCACACTTTGGCTCTCGTGGACTTGTTCTAGTTTTCTTCAGTTTCAACTTAGACTTGCATATGAGCAATCGATGATCTGTTCCACAATCGGCCCCTGGCCTTGTTCTGACTGATGATATTGAGCTTTTTCATTGTCTCTTTCCACAGGGTTGTTTTTTCCACAGCTGTAGTCAATTTGATTCCTGTGTATTCCATCTGGTGAGGTCCATGTGTATAATCGCCGTTTACGTTGGTGAAAAAAGGTATTTGCAATGAAGTCATTGGTCTTGCAAAATTCTGTCATGTGATCTCTGGCATCATTTCTATCACCAAGGCCATATGTTGCAACTACTGATCCTTCTTCGTTTTCAGCTTTCGCATCCCATCACCAGTAATTATCAATGCATCCTGATTGCATGTTTTATCAATTTCAGACTGCAGAAGCTGGGAAAACTCTTCCTTTTGTTCATCTTTGGCCTTAGTAGTTGGTGTGTAAATTTGAATAATAGTCATATTAACTGATCTTCCTTGTAGGCATACTGATATTATCCTATCACTGACAGCATTGTACTTCAAGATAGATCACGAAATGTTCTTTTTGATGACAAATGCAACGCCATTACTCTTCAAGTTGTCATTCCCAGCATAGTTGACCATGTGATTGTCTGATTCAAAATGACCAATACCAGCCCATTTCAGCTCACTAATGCCTAGGATATCGATGTTTATGCGTTCCATTTCATTTTTGATGATTTCCAATTTCCTTAAATTCATACTTCATACGTTCCAGGTTCCAATTATTAATGGATGTTTGCAGCTGTTTTTCTCGTTTTTAGTCATGCCACATCAGCAAATGAAGGTCCCGAAAGCTTGACTCCAACCATGTCATTAAGGTGGACTCCACTTTGAGAAGGCAGCTCTTCCCCAGTTGTCTCTTAAGTGCCTTCCAACATGGGGGGCTATTTCACTGCTATTTATTTATAAGGTTTTCACGGGCTAATTCTTTTCAGAAGTAGACTGCTGGGTCCTTCTTCCTAGGCTGTCTTAGTCTGGAAGCTCAGCTGAAACCTGTCCACCATGTGCTGGTATCTAAGTACCGGGGGCATAGCTTCCAACATTACAGCAACACACAAGCCCCCACCATATGACAAACTGACAGACACGTGGGGGATTTACATGCACTAATATACGTGTATTAGTTTCTTATTGCTGCTGTAAAAAATGACTGCGAACTTAATGACGTAAAACAAGTCAAACTTATTATCTTACAACTCTGGAGTTCAGAAGTCCAAAATGGGTCTTCTGGGCTAAAATCAAGATGTCAGCAGAGCTGTGTTTCTTCTGGAAGCTCTAGAGAAGAATTTGTTTCCTTGTCTTTTCCAGTCCCTCGAGGCCCCTGCATTCCTTGGCTCAGGGTCCCTTCCTGCATCTTCAAAGCCGTCAGCGTAGCACCTTCAAGTCTCTGACCATGACCCCTGCCTCTCTTCACATCTCTCTGACTCTGATACTCCTGCCTAATTCTCAGAAGGACCTTTATGATTGCATTAGACCCAGAGAATATTTATAGACTCTGGAGATTAGGAACATGGACATCTTGGGGGGGGGCAACTCCGTCCACCACAAAATGTGACATACTTTTTCAGTTCACTAACTTTGAATAGAAACTCCAGACCCAGTAGCTTTATCAATAAATATTGCCTCATCACTATCATCTTCCAGAGATCTAAAACCTGATGGAAGAGCCCTGGGTGTGTGACACGGAGGGTCATACTTGTTCCAGGCTTTAAAAAGTCCTGATACACTTTGCCCAATATTGTCCTTGACCTTTTCATCATTAGAAAGAAAAATTAGGTTCAATCCTTCTAAATTTTTGTGAGTATTCAAATCTGTATTTTAATAAAAGGCAGTGGTTTTGAGCCCTTTTATATTGCTTTGTTGTTGTGCCTTTAAGTCGATTCTGGTTCACAGCAACACTATTTAAAAAAAAAAAAAAAAAAAAAAACCTTTGCTGTCAAGTGGATTCTGGCTCATGGCGGTCCTATAGAAACCCATTTTACTTTATACTTCAAAAGAAATAAAATAGCCAAGGGTTTCCATGACCAGCTCAGGTGGCTGCATCTGTACCAGTTTTTGAGCACAACAATCTTCTTAATAGATCAAAGGATCTCCTGGCTGCCTGGCTCTACGGTGGTCTGTTTATCAAGGGTTGTAAGCCTCAGAAATCAAACCTTCAGACTCTCAGTCTGGCTATCCAGGAGCATACTGGTTCCTGGGCTTAAGGGTGAAATTGAAGTTCAAACAAAGCATGAAGGATTTATGTTCTCAATCTATGGAAAAGGAAGACCAGACGTGGCATTTGATTTTGTCTGTTGAGAAGGACTAGGAGTGCATACCCACTAGTATTAGTCTTTACCTGTGCCCAACAGGGCAATAATGCCTCCCTAAGGGATTTTTCTTTAAGGGATACTTGAAACCTTTCAGGGCATCTCAACAATGGACCAGGGGAGGGGTCAGCTACAGGCATTTGTGTGGAACTCCCCCCCACAACCTTCCCCCCCCCCCACCCTGTGCTTGGGGCTGTTTTGCATTCTGATGAATTGTCTCACCCAAATGCCAATAGCACCCCTGCTGAAGTCCTGTCTCCTCATCCCATTGACCTCAATCACCTCTGCTCCTCATTCCCAGAAAGACCTACTTTTTTCAGCATAACCTCAAAGATAGGTAAACCAGTTTTCCTTCTCCAGTAAAAGCAATTAATAAGCCAAACCATACTATGTGGGAGCTTAGGGGAAACACTACCAGTTCGCAAAAATTGGCATTTGTCTACAAGGCGGCATTAAAACCAAGACAGACCCTAAATCCCAAAAAGATTGTTATTCCTCTCTGCATGTAACTCGAAATAACAATGGTACTAAACTATAACTAAGGTAGAAAGTTCAAAGATGTTCTGATTTTCCACCTGATGACTATGTCTATGCTTTTTTAATAAATATCAAATGCTTTAAAAATGTTTTCTTTTAGTGCTCCACGCTGGCAGTGCTCAGTGTTTTGTTTATCTATTGCTGTTTGTTGGATGAAAATGAAAAAGAACACTTCATTTTTAATTTACTGATGAATTGTTAAAGGTCCAGGATGGAGGGAGAGCATGCTGTTTACTGTCCTAGGTCTCCTGTGGGTTCCAGTTCTGGCTCCATCACTTTCTAGCAATATGACTTAGGGCAAGGTGCTTAAAAACTGTTTGTAAAATAATGAAGCAGACCTAAAGGTTTGTAAGCATTAAATAAGAACACATGAGCCTGGTACATAGTCGCTGTGTAGTGCAGTTAACATGCTCATCTGCTAACTTAAAGGTTGGATGTTTTTGAGTTCACGAGCAATGCCTCAGAACAAAGGCCTGGGGATCTATTTCCAAAAAATCAGCCATTGAAAACTTTGTGGAGCACAGTTCTACTCTGACACCCATGGAGTCACCTGAGTCATTTGATGGCAACTGATCACTGCTTAAGATTTTAACTCAAAGTATTATTGCTCTGTCTTCTTGCACTCCTGCCATTCCTCAATATTCAGACACCCTTGAATGCCTACCCTGTGCTAGATCCTGAGAAAATAAAGATGAACAAAACACAGTGTTGACCTCATATACTTCTAAAGAAACAAACGCAACGAAGTATCATAAGCTACTTTTTAAAAGGCTATATTAGGTTAAGGAGTCCCAGTGGTGCAGTGGTTAAAGTGCTCGGATGCTAACTGAAAAGGTCAGTGGTTTCAACCCACCAGCCACTCCACAGGAGGAGAAAGATGTGGCAGTCTGCTTCCGTAAAGACTTACAGTCTTGAGAACCCTATGGAGCAGTTCTACCCTGTCCTGTAGGGTCGCCATGAGTCAGAATCGACTGGACAGCAATGGGTTTTTATAATAGGCTATAGCCGGGCAGGAAACACTGGTGGTGCAGTGGTTAAGAGCTACAGCTGGTAACCAAAAGGTTGGCAGTTTGAATCCACCAGGCAACCCTTGGAAATTCTATGGGGCAGTTCTACTCTGTCCTGTAGGGTTGCTATGAGTCAGAATCAACCCGACGGCAACTGGTTTGTGTGTTTTTTGGACAGTGGGGCGAAAATGGTCAATACAGAAAGCTCGTAAGTATCTGTGAAATGTCTTTAAAAACAATGTCGTCACTTGACTTTCTTTAGGATAGTCTCATCCTGTTCTGTAATACGTAGTACATGATATTACATTTTAGGGAATGCTGGCAACTACTTTTTTGAAAGACCATATCACCTGGGAAGCTAATAAATACCAAAAGCAGGTTAACTAATCTGTCGCTACATAAACTAATCTGTAAGTTTAATGTTTATAGCTAAAAAATTTCACAGCCATTGGGTATCTCACATTGTTGAGCCTTCGTAGTAATTTTCCTTTTAAAACCTTAAGTCCAACCCTTTTCTATATAATCCAGCATAACAGGGAGGCCGTATGCACAAAACAATGAAGTAGATATTAAAATTAGTTTATTTTTCTACTTTTAATAAATGAGAAGAAACACAGTAGTCTGTCTCATATAGAACATTTATAATACATAACAATCCATAAAGCCTCATGGTGAGGTAGGAACAGCTTTGGAAAATAACACACAGTCATAAAACATACAAAAAGTTAGGTAAAACGTGGCAGCACTAAAGACCTTTTATCTGCATCTGCATCGAATGAGATGATAACTGCATTTAAACTGCACATCTGGCCCAAACAACAGGCAACAGCAGACACAAGAACACCACCACATGAAAACTTCATAAAGCATCACAGCATACACTGACCTCCTTCATTGTGCTGTTTCAAGGCAGAACCATGGCCATTTGTCTTTTTGTAACCACGGGTTAATTGTATGTTACATACATTCCCTTCAGCTTTTTTTTGCCAAAGACACTGGACCATAAAATTTTTGGTTTAAAACTTTAAACTGAATGACATACAAAAGGCTCTTGTGCCAGTGAAAATGTTGGCTGAATATTCCAGAGCTTGTTAGTAAAACAAAATAGCATCGCCACGTAGTTATCGGCAGAGCTACATCAAAACGGCGCTATTACACTTCCTGCTTCAGAGATGGTCAAACACTGTATTGGAAAGTTTCAATTAAAAAACAAACAAATAAAAAAACCCTCCACCTTCCCTAGAGTTTTAACACTGTTTCATGACTTAACTGACACTTAATATTAAAATAAATATTTTTATATTGTAGAATTACTCTCCATATTTGTGTGTGTGAACATCTTAAGACAGCAGGTAAATGACATCATTCAAATGATATCTGTTTATAAAATAGTAAAAATCTTCAACTCAGTACCAGTTAACCTACTAAATATTTCACATTAGATTCCATAGGTCATTTCCCTCAAAACTTTTTAAAAATCAAAATCAACTGAGAATGTTAACAAGGAAAAAACATGTTAACATAGGTCTCTTTTTCTATCTACAGTGATTTTCCAAGGTGCACTAGATAGAAATTTTTCCTACTCCAATTACATACCTTAGATATTCAACATACTGTTTTCCAAAGCATTAAAATACATACAGCAATGTTTTTGAGTTTTGGTTTTTGTTTATTAGATTCTAGTCCATAGTTTTTTTACAATGCAGATACCCTCAAAAAAAATTAATAATAATCCGCTAAAATTTTTTTTTTTTTTAAAAGGTAACAAAAGAGAATTAAATCTCTCACCACTAAGGCTGCATTTGGCTTGGAAAAATTTCGGAGTTGGTTTTAATTCAGGCACACGAAGCGCCACCTTCTCACTAAACTCAGACAACAGACCAGTCTCCAAATACACTGATCTTGCTCAAATATTAAAGAGCCAGCAGGAGAGATGCAGCCCTTATAACTGACGCAGTGTTACAAAACAGCATGTTTAAATATTGGGTTAAGTCTATTAATCACCCACGGTATTTCTCTCATTTTCTTTCGGAAAGGAATAAGCTATTTTGAAAAACACTTAAATTCCACAATATTTAAGTATAAAAGCATGTTTTAAAAGTAATGCTAGCATAGCTAAAAATGGGTTAGAAAAGTGCATCATAAAGAAATAAATAAGTCTGTTAAAACTCAAAAGGTGAGGTCAGTGCCTGCTGATTTTTATTACAACAAAGTCCTTTGAAAAAAAGAGAATCCCATGGTACCACTTGGTTACATATATATAAGCTACTTAAAAAAAATTATGAAAACTAAAATAACTAAGACCTAAAGGCTGTTACCTTCAAAGCACTTAAACAAGAACATAGCCCTTGTCCTGTCCTTACAATCATTTAAAAAGTCCTCCTTCAGCTGATGTCTTATACTTTGGTGTTATACCACCTGTAAGAAATAGATTCTAATAGAGCATTTATAAAGAAAATCCCATTTGAATGTATTTTACCAGTTATACTATTGTATCATTACTGAAATGTTTTTATAGTATCAACTGTTGAGATATTAACAAAATGTTCTGCGAAGTGTTACATCAGGAATGTACATGATACAGTACAATTGGAAGCTCCCTCTCGCTTATTCACCCACATAATGAGATCCCCAGTTTCATGTTTAAAAAAAAAAAAAACCTCAAACACTTCTGCAAAATTCAAGCTAACTACCAGTTTAGGAACTGAATTACACACTATCAGGTGAGAATATTAAAAGATCAAAATGTATTGCATATTGGCAGGTTAGGGTTTGGGCCCGTTAGAGTAAATATGAACTTATTCCTAAAATTACCTCAAGTCTGTTCTTAAAGAGGCCCATTGCCAGCAATAGGCTTATACTAGAAAAAAAGAAGAAAAAAACCCCATTTACCACAAAGATCATCCCTTTAAAAAGTAACTGTCAAATTCCCAATTTTCTTCTTAACACCCATTAAACAATGAATTATTTTAGATCCCAAAAGGCTGCCATCCCAAAAGTAGTCAGCTATAAAAGTGACTTAAGTAGTCAGGACATCTTGTTGCTATAAAAATAGAGCTATACATGATAACTGATACTAATTTTCATCCTTTTGAGGACAAAAAATCTACAGTTTCTTCACAAAGCATGACACCTTCTCTATCAAGAAAAATATAACTTAAATATCATAAAATAATATTTCTGTATGGGTTTAAAATCCATAGCAAAATGGAACAGCCAAGAACCATTTCCTGTGGCAATACGGCAGCATCTTTGCAAAATAAGCCTCTGTTAGAAGATCTGGGCCATGTCAAGACAGGATGACCAACGGAATCTAACCTTCATTATTAATTCGCTTTCTAAGAATCTCATATTCAAATTGCAATAACTTTTAGACTTTTTTCCCTCCCAGATCAGTGGCTCTTGGCAAGCACAAGGATTGTTAGCTGTGCTCGACAAGCTCCATTTAAATCCACTCACAATCGGTCACCATGAAATGACTTTAACTCCGAAAACACAGCATTATTTTCAAGTACTGAAAATTTAAAAGATCTTGTTTATAGCTTACGTTTAACATGTTATTAAATTTAACATGCTTAAAAATATTGTATGTACTTGGTGAGTAAACTTTCATCTCACTGTTTCTAATACCAGTCTTTCAAAGAAAGTAATGCTGGTGAACATGTATCTGTTTTAGACTAACTTTGGTAAAACAAAACATAAGTTGAAGTTCTCAAAATAATTTAGAAATGTCTTCTGCATGTTAACACACAATTAGTTTGGTAAACTTTCTTCCCTGCTCTTATGCCCCATATATCCCATTACACATGTAAACTATAGTTCACTATTTACTTATCTCACTGTTTAGAGTAATACTCAGAAATACAGAACACAGGATAGTAACTGACGGTTAGTATTATAAATACTCCATGTAAATTAAAAAAAAGGAACTTCTCTTACTAAATATCCATGAGTCAGTCTTAAAATATGCTGCTATTATGTGATACAATGAACTCAAAGGGAAAGCGAATATTGTCTAAAATATTGACGGAAACCAACTTGATGACTTCAAGTTCTAGCAATTATAATTCTAAATAAACAAAAGTACAACACTGGTGGAAAAAAAAGGCAGAGAAATTCCGGTAACAATTTTATTTATCCCCCTAATTAATTTTTACCACGGGAAAACTGAAATCAAATGCCATTATGTTATATGAGGTTTATACTTAAACAAAAGTGTAACACGGCGTTAAAACTGGCTTTCCAAAACTGGGACAGCACAGCTGAACTCTGCACTAATAATCACAAAGTTGTAATATAGAACTCTGCTATGGAGTCCCATTATGTTCTTACAAAAACAGAATTAACTGTGTGACCAGAACAAGGACTTCAGTTACACTACTTGGCAAACAGAATTTCAGGGGAGGTTTTTCTTCTTACAGCTTAAAAGCAGCAGTCAAACATCCCATCTTTTCAAGACTTACAAAGATGACTCAGGTTGCTTGCTTGGCATTTTTTTAATCTCTATCACAACGGCAGGAATGCTTTCAACTTTAGTCCTCCTGGGCTTCTTCTCTAGGTTGTCACTAAGTTCTAAACAAGAAATGCTAACTGTTGGGGCTTTTTCTGCATCCTTTCCAGAAAGGACCTGTGGTTGTGCCCCACAACACTGCTTCAAAGCACACTGAGTTCTACAAGCAAGCTCACAGGGGACCACGCTTGACTTAGCGCCTACACTAGCAAATTCAGGCTGAATGGTGGTAGCGTGAATTCCGTGATTATGGAAAACGTCTTTAATGATTTTAGCCACCTGCATGTATGATGTCGGATCTTCACATTTTATGTGAGCAGTGGCAATGATTCTGCTTCCAGCAAGCTGCCACACATGTAATTCATGAACTTCCTCAACTCCGTCAACATTTCGAAGTTCCTTTATCAAATGTTTGATATCAATTTGTTTAGGAACAGTTTGTAGAAGGATAAGAGCAGATTCCTTAAGCAATGGATAAGTTGTGTAAAGAAGTATACAGACCATTACAACACAAAGAGTTGGGTCTAAATACAGCACCCAGCAAGGACCAGCCTCATAAACTGGTACCTCAGTACTATTAATTACTTCTATAAATGCCTTGCAGGGGTCAGGGGTACATGAGTTCACACAGAACTCCCCTTCAGGACAACCTTTCCAAGAAAAATAAAAGACCAGGGCATTTACTACTACAATCACTGAACCCAAGGCATCTCCAAAGACATGCAGGAAAACTCCACGCATGTTAAGTTGTCCAGACTTAACGTCTTCTTCCAATTCCGTGTGGTCGGCTTCTTTGATAAGATTTCCATTCACTTGTACTTCCACTGCATCATTTCTGGATTTTTCTGAATCTACAAAGAAATAAAATGCTGTATCAAATACATTCAACGTGTTTACATAAAACTTCATCCATGTCTGATTCCACTTAAGGGGTAAAGGAGGTGAAAAACGCCTGCCTCCTTTGAAATGAAAAAGTTTTCATAAAGTAAAATTTTAAATTTGCTCAGGACAACTTAGTATAAATGGAACACTGGGGACAAGCCAGGGCATAATGGCTAGAGCTAAATTATTAAGATGATGCTGGTTCCCCACTCTCCTAACCACCCTCCTCCAGGAAAAAAAAAAAAAAAAAGTCTATCTTTTTGATGGGGGTGCGGTCCTGTAAACATTCTGCTGGACTTTTTGGCATCTACAAAAAGGAAAACAAATTTGAATGCTAAAGGTAAATGCAGCTATGGATGAGTCGACTAGAACAAAATGCCTGATTCAACACTAGGCTCCGATCGTAGTCACTAACATCAATCACTTGGGATTAAAATCAAGTTTAAATTTTAAACTTTTATCATGACTATAAAAGACAATCTCTTTTGGGGGAGGGACTTCAGAAACTGACAAGTCAGCAATATGAATCTATCCACAATTACTGAAATTATTATTAAAGCTACTTCAGGGAAGGCTGGGACCAGCGGATCACTACATTCCTTTCTTGCTCTTGAATCTTTGAAAAGAATTACACACACCAGAGCAGCTTCATTTTTTGGAGTGGGGGTGAGAGGAAATCCAATTATTACACCTTTTCAATGTCCAATTTGCATTTATTAACATGATTTATCCTGTATCTTTAAAAAAAGGAAAACTGCCTGTGAAGTATGATACAACCAGGCAAATAAATATAAATGGAAAAAATTGGAAGAAAGTACATCAAATTGTTAAGAGGCACTGAGCTTGAGTGACTGGGCATTGGTTGATTTCTTTTTCCATCTGCTTTCCTTCAACATTTCTGTATTTTCCAAATTTCCGACAGCACTTATTTTTAGAATGAAAAAGCATCTATTAAAACTATGAGATGAATAAATTACTCCCACTTTCAGTATGTAAGAAGTGCTAAGTGAAGTCAGTGCTAAACAGGTGCTACGCCTATGATTTTCAGGAGTAAGGATCAATTAGCTGAAACATTACATTGCTGTTCATAAAGGAAACTTAACCAGGGTTTTGAGCTCGGGCAAACTAGTGGCTAGGTTTGCTCTGAAGGCAGTATTACGAAACATGTCTCACAGGCAGAAGAACTCCTTGGCAGTGCAAGGCTTCCCACACTCAATAACTAAGGACGTATTGGGGATTTTCTTCCTCTCCCCAAGGGAGCCAGGAAATTTACTTAGGAATCATTTCTGACCCCGTGAAAACCAAAACAAGACAGTGCCTTCAAAACGCCTGTAGAAGCAACCAAGCCCAGCTGCGGGACCCTTTGCCCACGCTCAGACCCGCCGTGCACACCCAGGGTCCAGGTGCCCACTCGCCGACCCCGGTCCAGGCGCCCACCCACCGTGCACACCTCGGTCCAGGCGCTCACCCGCTGTGCACACCTAGGGCCCAGGCGCCCACTCACCGACCCCGGTCCAAGCGCCCAACCGCCGTGCACGCCCAGGGTCCAGGCGCCCACCCGCCGTGCACGCCCAGGGTCCCGGCGCCCACCCGCCGTGCACACCCAGAGTCCCGGCGCCCACCTGCCGTGCACGCCCAGGGTCCAGGCGCCCATCCGCCGTGCACACCCAGCTCCAGACGCCCCCCCGCCGTGCACACCCAGGGTCCCGGCGCCCCCCCGCCGTGCACACCCAGGGTCCCGGCGCCCACCCGCCGTGCACACCCAGAGTCCAGGCGCCCACCTGCCGTGCACGCCCAGGGTCCAGGCGCCCATCCGCCGTGCACACCCAGCTCCAGACGCCCCCCCGCCGTGCACACCCAGCTCCAGACGCCCCCCCGCCGTGCACACCCAGCTCCAGACGCCCACCCGCCGCGCACACCCGGCTCCAGGCGCGGAGGACGGTACCGCCTCGCTCGGCCGCCAGGGAGCGCAGGACCACGCGCGGCCCCCGTGCGCCCCACCAACCACCTGCGGCGGCGCGCGCCTCACCTGCGCGGTCCAGGTTCACCCCGGTGGAGTTGCTGCTGTTGGACACCAGCGTGTTGGTCTCCTCCTGGTCCGACCCCTGCCGGCCCGGGCCCGCGTCGCCGTCGCTGCCCGCCGGGCGGCTGCCCTTGCCGCGGCCGCCGTGCGAGTGCCCGTGGCCCCCGTCCTGGCCGAAGCCGCTGTGGTGGTGGAAGAGGCAGAGCCCCAGCCCGTTGACCAGCAGCCCGGCCACGCCGACGCCGAGCACCACGAGCGGCTGCTGCATCTCGTGCGGCTCGACGAAGCGCTCGATGGCCTCGAGCAGGATGGCGAAGCAGAGGCCGGTCAGGAAGATGGCGTTCACCAGGGCCCCCATCACCTCGGCCCGGATCCAGCCGAACGTGTTCTTCTGGGTGGCCTGGGTCCGCCGGGCGAAGCGCTCGGCCACCAGCGCCACCACCAGCGCCAGCACGTCCGACAGCATGTGGAAGGAGTCGGAGAGCATGGCCAGCGACGCAGTCACCCGGCTCACCACCACCTCCAGCACCATGAACATGAAGGTCAGCGCCAGCATGCACAGCAGCCGGCCCCGGTTCCGGCCCCAGCACCCCATGGCTGCGCCGCGGGCGGGCCCCGCCGGGCGGCGGCGGCGCGGGCCGGAGCGAGGCGGCGGCCGGGCGGGGGCGCGCCGGGGTCGGGCGTCCGAGGCGGCGGCGGGCCCGGGAGCCGGCGCCGAGGCCCCTCAGCCGGCTCAGCCCCGCTCAGCCCGCTCAGCCCGCTCAGCCCGGCAGCGCGCACGCCCGCGGCGGGGCGGCAGGGGCAGAGGCGGCGGCGGGGAGCTGGGGCCCCCGGGGCCGGGGGCCGGGGAGCCGGAGCAGGCGCAGGCGGGCGGCGGCGGCGGGCGAAGGGCAGCTCCGCGCCGGGAGGGCTCCGGGCATGTGCGGGCTCTGGGTCTCCGCTGCGCGCGGCCCGGGAGCCGAGGCTTAAGAGCCGGAGAGGCGGCGGCCGCGGGCGCTGCACTCGGCCCGGGCTCCGGCGCCGTCCTCGCCCCCCCGCCTTTGCAGACGGTTTACAAAAAAACTTTGCTTTGCACTCGGAACCCCGTTTTCACACGGACCCGAGCGTGACAAGGGCCTCCACGCCCCGCCCACCAAATCCGGCGCGCTTCCCCATTGGCCAGGGGCCCCCTCATGACAGCCGCCCCGCCTCGCCCGTCCGCGCTCGCCATTGGGTGGATTCTTGAAGGGGGCGGGAGGGGGCGGGTCCCGGCTGCAGCCTAGGGGACCCGGCCTTTCCATCCAGGAGCCGGGCGTGGGCTGGGGGCCGCGGCCGGGTGCAGCGCCGGGCGTTGTGGGGGAGGGGGGGCGCGGGCCGCGTGCAGCGGGCGGGGGAGGGGCAGGGCGGGGCCGGGCGGACCCTCGGACGGACCCTCGGGCGGGCGCCGCGGGGCCCCAGCTCCCGCGCTGCTGGTACCCGCAGCCCCTCGCGCACCCGCGGGGACGCGGCAGCGCTCAGACTTTGGTCCTCCGGGCCGAGTCCACGTGGGGGCGGGCCGGGCCGCCGCTGTGACAGCCGGGAAGGGCCGGGAGGGGGCGCCCTGGGGTGAGAAGGTGAGACGCCGGAGCCCTGAATGAGCGCTGGGGGAGCCTGTGACCCTGCGGGAGCCTGCGGGAGCCTGGGGGAGCCCGTGACCCTAGGGGAGCCTGTGACCCTGCGGGAGCCTGCGGGAGCCTGTGACCCTAGGGGAGCCTGTGACCCTGCGGGAACCTGGGGGAGCCTGTGACCCAGCGGGAGCCTGTGACCCTGCGGGAGCCTGGGGGAGCCTGGGGGAGCCTGTGACCCTGCGGGAGCCTGTGACGCTGCGGGAGCCTGCGGGAGCCTGGGGGAGCCTGTGACCCAGCGGGAGCCTGTGACCCTGCGGGAGCCTGCGGGAGCCTGGGGGAGCCTGTGACCCTGCGGGAGCCTGTGACCCTGCGGGAGCCTGGGGGAGCCTGTGACCCTAGGGGAGCCTGTGACCCTGCGGGAGCCTGTGATCCTGCGGGAACCTAGGGGAGCCTGTGACCCTGCGGGAGCCTGTGACCCTGCGGGAACCTGGGGGAGCCTCTGACCCTGGGGGAGCCTGGGGGAGCCTGTGACCCTGCGGGAGCCTGGGGGAGCCTGGGGGAGCCTGTGACCCTAGGGGAGCCTGTGACCCTAGGGGAGCCTGCGACCCTAGGGGAGCCTGCGACCCTAGGGGAGCCTGTGACCCTGCGGGAGCCTGGGGGAGTCTGTCACCCTGGGGGAGCCTGGGGGAGCCTGGGGGAGCCTGTGACCCTGGGGGAGCTTGTGACCCTAAGGGAGCCTGTGATCCTGGGGGAGCTTGGGGGAGCCTGTGAACCTGCGAGAGCCTGCGGGAGCCTGGGGGAGCCTGTGACCCTGGGGGAGCGTGTGACTCTGCGGGAGCCTGAGGGAGTCTGCGGGAGCATGTGACCCTGGGGGAGCCTGCGAGTCTGCGGGAGCCTGCGAGGTCCTGAGACCCTGTGGTGACCCTGCTTATCGCCCAGCTGGGAAGCCACTCCTTCGGCGCTCTTGCCAGTGGGAAAACCGAGCCTTCCTAAATGTTTCAGCGAAGCCTGTAGCCCATCACCACTGCCATCCCGGGGGACCTTGTCTAAAGTCGTATTTCTGTGACTGACCATCCAAGGACAACGGAGGGTTCAGACTGGGAGCCCGAGAGCGGGGTGCAGACCTGGGTTCCAGTCCTCGCTTTGTCACTAGCCAGCTCTGCAACTTTGGGCAAGTGACTCGCTTTCTCTAAGCCTGTTTCTTCATCTATAAAGGGTTAGGCAAGACATGTCTTCTGACTCTAAAATTCTGAGGCTCTATGATTTAACAGCCATTCACATACAGACTACAGTGGGACCCTGTGTTGGTTGGTAGGGAGAGAGTGAGGAGGGCCGGTAGGAATCGGAAGAGTGAGCTGTCCAGGTGAGGGTAAAATATAAACATAAATTAGAATGAAATACTCTTGATAAATTGTTCGAACACTAGATTGAGTGTACACATGCGCGGAGCCCTGGTGGCACAGCAGCTAAGTGCTTGGCTGCTAACCGAAATGTTCGCAGTTGGAACCCACCCAGCAGCTCCACAGGAGAGGGACCTGGTGAACTGCTCCCATAAAGACTACAACCTAGAAAATTCTGTGGGGTGGTTCTACTCTGTCACATGGGGTCACTATGAGTTAGAATCGACTTCACAGTACCCAACAAGAAGATACACTGTGCTCTGGGTAAGAGCCCTGGTGGCACACTGCTCGACTGCTAACTGAAAGTTACGTGGTTGGAAACCACCAGCTGGCTCCACAGGAGAAAGATGTTCAGTCAGCTTCCATAGAGATTTACAGCCTTGGAAACCCCATGGGGCCACTATGAGTCAAAATCGACTCCACAGCAGTGGGTTTGGTTTTGGGTTTGGTGCTCTGGGTGGGGATTAGTTAATCTGGAAGTGAAGATTCCCAAATCCTAAAGAGTGGTGGCTACAATCATCAGAGTGGTCTGAGCTGGGCCCCAAAGGCCTCACCACCGCTGGGCCCCAAAGGCCTCACCACTGCCCCTGAACACAGAGGAAGGACTGCAGCTGCCGTGGACCACTACAAGACACACGGTGCCAACCATTGTTTCGGAATCTGCATATAAGGCTTGTTTGGAGCTGTTTTGTTTTGTATTTCTTGATATTTGTATTATTCCTATGCAATTTTTTTCCCTTGTATCTGGTGTGTGTTTCTCCTCTCCTCATCCAGACCAGGGAGCCAGACCCTCGTGTTCTATTTCTGTTCTGCTGAGATGTTGTGGTCGTCGTTGTCGTTGTTGTTGTCAGGTGCCGTCGAGTCGGTTTCGACTCATAGCAACCAACCCTGTGCACAACAGAACAAAACACTGCCCAGTCCTGTGCCATCCTTACAATCGTTGTTATGCGTGAGCTCATTGTCGCAGCCACTGTGTCAGTCCACCTCGTTGAGGGTCTTCCTCTTTTCCGCTGACCCTGTACTCTGCCAGGCATGATGTCCTTCTGCTGGAATAGAAAAGAATAAAGGAAAGCTTCCAAGACATTATGAAGGAAGAATTGATAGAGAATGGTGACTGGGTATTGGAAGAGAAAGAGCTGGGGAGGAGAATTAAAGATAGTTACAGCATTTTTAACACGGCTGACAAGGAAAATATTGCCTTAAACAGATGAGGAAGTTGGGGAAACCGGGAAGGAACAAATTTTAAAGGGGAAATACTGAGCTTCCTTTTTAATATGTTGAATTTGTGGTGAAGTCTGGATAGTGACAGTGCTAAGAAGTAGGTTGGTGGGTTTTAGGATTTCCATAATCTCCTCCCTTTTGGTGTGGACAATTGACATTTTCCTAATCATATGTAAAACCAAAAAAAAAAAGCCCAAACTCATTGCTGTCAAGTCGATTCAGACTCATAGTGACTCTATAGGACAGAGCAGAACTGCCCCATAGAGTTTTCTAGGCTATAATCTTTACAGAAGCAGACTGCCAATCTTTGTCCCAAGGAGCACCTGGTAGGTACGAACCACAGACTTTTTGGTTAGAAGCTGAGCACTTAACCACTGAGCCACCAGGGTTTCTCGTCATATGTAAATACAGCTTCAAACCTTCTTCCAACTAGCCACCCCATATAAAAATTTGGGAGCCACCTATAGGTCGAGACAGCCTCTTAGAAATGGCCAAGAGACAATTGGAAGACAAGACTGATGCTTCGTTCATTTTGTCCCTGTGGTGCAGTGAATTAATACAGCCCTTCTAGCCGTAGTCTTTGTGACTCACACACAATGATTGAATGGGACTACGCAAATAAGGTGTGTGGAACTTGTGATGGTTGTGTCAACTTGCTAGACCATGATTCCCAGTATTGTATGGTTTTCCTCCATTTTGTGATCTGATGTAATTATTCTCTATTTTGTGATATGTTGTGAATTCTAGCCTCTATGCCTGTGGTTGTGTTAATGAGGCAGGATTGGGATATGTCTTGAGTCACTGCCTTCCCAGAGGGTGTGACTCGAGTCAGCACCCTTACCCTAGTCACCACCCTTACTAAAGGGCATAACTCAAGTCACCACCTTCTCAAGTAGGGAGAGTTTCCTTGAGGGTGTGGTCTGCATCAAATGTATATGAATGCTCTGGGGAAGTTCTCTTGTCTCTCACTCTGGATCCTGGATGCAGTTCATGATCACCCAATCTCTGTTCTTGGAGCTCGAGCCAGCAGCCTGCTGTCTGACCTACTGACCTGGTATTAGCCAGCTTCCGCAGCCCCTTGAGCCAGCAGCCCACTGTCTGACCTGCTGATCTGGGATTAGCCAGTTTATGCAGCCCCTTGAGCCAGCAACCTGCCGTCTGACCTGCTGATCTGGGATTAGCCACCTTCCGCAGCCCCTTGACCAGCAACCTGCTGTCTGACGTGCTGATCTGGGATTAGCCAGCTTCCACAGCCCCTTGAGCCAGCAGCCCGCTGTCTGCCCTGCTGATCTGGGATTAGCTTCCGCAGCCCCTTGAGCCAGCAGCCTGCTGTCTGACCTGCTGATCTGGGATTAGCCAGCTTCCGCAGCCCCTTGAGCCAGCAGCCTGCTGTCTGACCTGCTGATCTGGGATTAGCCAGCTTCCACAGCCTCTTGAGCCAGCAGCTTGCTGTCTGACCTGCTGATCTGGGATTAGCCAGCTTCCGCAGCCCCTTGAGCCAGCAGCCCGCTGTCTGACCTGCTGATCTGGGATTAGCCAGCTTCCGCAGCCCCTTGAGCCAGCAGCCCGCTGTCTGCCCTGCTGATCTGGGATTAGTCAGCTTCCGCAGCCCCTTGAGCCAGCAGCCTGCTGTCTGACCTGCTGATCTGGGATTAGTCAGCTTCCGCAGCCCCTTGAGCCAGCAGCCCGCTGTCTGACCTGCTGATCTGGGATTAGCCAGCTTCTGCAGCCCCTTGAGCCAGCAGCCTGCTGTCTGACCTGCTGATCTGGGATTAGCCAGCTTCTGCAGCCCCTTGAGCCAGCAGCGTGCTGTCTGACCTGCTGATCTGGGATTAGCCAGCTTCTACAGCCCCTTGAGCCAGTAGCCTGTCGTGGAGGGAAGGAGGAGTAGTTGATGTTAGAGATGATGGAGTGAGTGGGATAGCACTTTGGAAAAGTTGGACATTTGGTGCATCTTTAACCTCCACCTCATAGGGACCAGCTTTGTGCTGACCATTATAAAAGAAATTATTCAAGAAATTATTTATTCAGTCCCCTACTGGGAGCTTCAGTGCCCCTTTATTAAAAAAACAGATTCCTCCAAATGTGAGAATGCCCAAAGAACCACCACTAAGACAGTCAATCCTTTAATAACTAAGCAGACTGAATTGGGAGATGTTTAAACCAAAGCAAAACCAGTTGCTGTGGGGTCGATTCCAACTCATAGCGACCCCATGTGTTACAGAGCAGAGCTGCTTCATAGGGTTTTCTTGGCTGTAATCTTTAAGGAAACAGATCACCAGGGCTTCCTTCCGTGGCACTGCTGGATGGGTTCAAACTATCAAACTTTAGGTTAGTGGTCAGATTCCTAGGTCCAGTTCAACTCAATAGTCATGTACGGGGAACCTACTTTGTGTAGCCTGGTTTTTGCTCTTGTCAGCCATTTCCCAGAAAAACTGCTTTATTATCTCATGACCAGGATAAAGAGAAGTTATAATCATGAATTCCAGAGAGAGTAATATCATTTACATAACAGCAAAACATTTCATTCAAACAAACTATTCTTCCCCCAAGCATTGTGTAGACAAATATTTTGGTAACTTGACTCTAGTTTTTCATTTTTCAGCCTGTTGTCCTAGCATAGCATTAACACAGCTAGGAGTGGGCCGAAATGAAGGATAGCACCATTACTCACCAGCGTTCCCTGGAGACTCTGGTCTCAAAATGAGTGAGATGACTTGTCCATTTCTTCCTCATTCTTGAGAACTCTCTAGATAATTTGCTTAGTATCCAAACTGGGCATACTTTAGAATGAGAGAATAATACTGCCTTTGAAAGAGACTGCCAATTTGAATGACAGTCAAGTGGTTAATACAAACCCTGCAGTCTCAAAGACAGGTGGAGCTCTCTTCCAACATGGAACCTCCTAGCTCAAGGATTGCAGAGGGCTAGCCTGCAACATTAAGAGGCATTGATTCGGGGGACCTCACTACCACCAAGAAGAGATGGGAGTGAAGCACATTCTTTGGACCTGGGTTCCCTGTGCTGAGAACCTCCTACGCCCAGAAGACAGAGAGAGAGCTGTAACACCAGAGACAGCATGAGACAATGAGAAGCGGCAGCAGCAAAATGGCGGCAGCAGAACAAAGGACCAGCGCCAAACGGTGCAGTGGGATTCCCAGTCCACAGGCTAAGGCAGTTACAGTGGGTGTGCCAACCTGAGGAGAGAGAGCTGAGAGCCTTTGGTTAGGAGGCTTGCTGGCAGAGTGGTGTGCCTCCAGGCATTTGGCAGAGCTAGGCTCCCTGACCCACAGAGTGAGAGACAGCTGAGCACATTTGGGTCTAGGCTTACTGGTAGAATGGGGTGCCTCTGGGCACTTACTGGCAGAGCTAAAGAGCTTTTTAACACTTGTCTGAGCAGGGCAGAGGCCAGGCAGAGAGGCCGAGGGACCAAGGGGCAGAGAGGCCGAGGGCCAGAGAGAGGCCTGCCTGCAGGCACAGCTGAGAAGAAGCTGTCTGCACGGAAGAACTGTATCCTGAGTCATTCCTGATCCTGAATTGTAACCTGTTACTTCCCTAATAAACCCCGCGATCATCACTTGCTCTGGGGGAAGCCAGCTGCTATGGTGTAAGCCTCCTGGGACCAGTCAGGGAGGAACTGAGGCCTCAGCAGCCAGGAGTAAGCCACATGGGATGTGAATGCCCCAGCCCCACATGTCAAGCCTTCAGATGATGCAGCCCTGACCCACAGCTCAATTGTAACCCCGTGAGACATCTGAGCCACAAGCACTCAAGTAAACCGCTCCTGACTCCTGACCCTGGGAAACTGGGAGAAAAATGTTTACTGTTTTTAGCTAGTAAGCTTCGGGTAATTTGTTAAGCAAAAGTAGATAAGTAGTATGGTATCCAAAGAGGAAAAGGAATTATTGCACTTTAATTTTAATTTGCTCTAAATTCACTACGAGACATTTAAATGTATCATTATTTGATTTTGAAATTTAAAGAATAATTTCATGGCTAAGTACAGACTATTTTATTACCATTTACAACAATCTATTTACTTGAACTTTGATTTCCAATTGTAACCAAATAAAATACAAAAGGAAACACCAGGCCCTGCTAAGCAGGTTCTAAGATAGCCCCCATAACTACCCTCTGGTTATTTACCTCCCAGTTATTCAATCAAACACTAATGTCAGTGCTGCTCTGAAGAAGTTTTGCAGATGTAATTAAGGCCCAAATCAGTTGACCTTAAGACAGGGAGATTATCCAATCAAGTGAGTCCTTAAAAGGACTGGGCTTTTCCTGAGCAGAGATTCAAAGTGTGAGAGGGTTCAGTAAGGGAGGTTCTCCACTATGAGCTTGAAGATGGAGGGGACCATAAAGCATGGACTGCTGGTGGCCACTAGGAGTTGGGAGCACCTCCTCGCTGACATCCAGTAAGGAAGTGACGACTACAACCGCAAGAAACAGAATTCTTGAAATACCTCTGTGTCACCTTGGAGGAGGATCTGAGCTCCAGATGAGAGCGCAAATTTCTGAAACCCTGATCAAAAAATCCATCCACACCATGCCTGGACATCTGACCTACAGAACTGTGAACAAATATATGGGTGCTGTTTTTTTCCTTTTTCTTTTTTAGTTATTTTATTTGAGATAATTGTAGATTCACATATAGTTATAAGAAATAATACAGAGAGATTCCATGTACCCTTCACCCACTGTCCCCCAGTGAAAACATCTTGCATAACTGTGGAACAACCAGAAAATTTACATTTATACAACCCACGGACCTTACTCAGTTTTCACCAGCTTTGCATGAACTGGTTTCTGTGTATGTGTGTGTATTTAGTTCTATGTAGATTAATCACATGTGTAGATTCATGTGACCATGCAATGCATTTAAAAAAACAGATGAATCGTGGGATGGATGGAAGATGAAGAAGCAAATATAGCAAAATGTTAATTGTAGAATCTAGATGGCGATTATACAGGTGTTCACTGTAAAATTCTCTCAACATTCCTGTATGGTTGAAAATTTTTCCTGATGAAGTGTTGGGAAAAATGTATTGGAATGGATAAAGCACATTAAAGCTTCCCTTCATGATGGTCTCTCTTTTTTTTTAATTTTTATTGTGCTTTAAGTGTAAGTTTACAAATCAAGTCAATCTCTCATACAAAAATTTATATGCACCTTGCTATATGCTCCTAGTTGCTCTCCCCCTAATGAGACAGCACACTCCTTCTCTCCATCCTCTATTTTCATGACCATTCAGCCAGCTTTTGACCCCCACTGCCTGCTCCTCTCCCCTGCAGATAGGAGATGCCCACGTAGTCTCATGTGTCTACTTGGTCCAAGAAGCTCACTCCTCACCAGTATCATTTTCTATCTTATAGTCCAGTCCAATCCCTGTCTGAAGACTTGGCTTTGGGAATGGTTCCCGTCTTGGGCTAACAGAAGGTCTGGGGACCATGACCTCCACAGTCCTTCAAGCCTCAGTCAGACCATTAAGTCTGGTCTTCTTATGAGAATTTGAGGTCTGCATCCCACTGCTCTCCTGCTCCCTCAGGGGTTCTCTGTTGTTTTCCCTGTCAGGACAGTCATCAGTTATAGCCGGGCACCATCTAGTTCTTCTGGTCTCAGGCTGATGTAGTCTCTGATTTATGTGGCCCTTTCTGTCTCTTGGGCTCATAATTACCTTGTGTCTTTGGTGTTCTTCATTCTCCTTTGCTCCTGGCGGGTTGAGACTAATTGATGCATCTTAGATGGGCACTTGGGAGCTTTTAAGACCCCAGATGCAGAATGTTTTCTTAATAGATTTTATTATGCCAATTGACCTAGATGTCCCCTGAAACCAAGGTCCCCAGATCCCCACCCCTGCTATGCTTGCCTTCAAAGCATTCGATTTATTCAAGAAACTTCTTTGCTTTTGGTTTAGTCCAGTTGTGTTCACCTCTCCTGTATTGTGTGTTGTCTTTCCCTTCACCTAAAATAGTTCTTGTCTACTATCTAATTAGTGAATACCCCTCTCCTTCCCTCGCCATCCTTGTAACCATCAAAGAATATTTTCTTTGTTTAAACTATTTCTCCAGTTCTTGTAATACTGGCCTCATACAATATTTGTCCTTTTACAACTGACTAATTTCACTCAGCATAATGCCTTCCAGATTCCTCCATGTTCTTTATCGATGCATAGTATTCCATTGTGTGAATATATCATAATTTATTTATCCATTCATCTGTTGAGGCCACCTTGGTTGCTTCCATCTTTTTGCTATTGTAAACAGTGCTTCAGTGAATATGGGTGTGCATATATCTGTTCGTGAAAAGGCTCTTATTTCTCTAGGATATATTCCAAGGAGTGGGATTCCTGGATCATATGGTAGTTCTATTTCTAGCTTTTTAAGGAAGCGCCAAATCGATTTCCAAAGTGGTTGTACCATTTTGCATTCCCACCAGTAGTGTATAAGTGTTCCACTCACTCCACAACCTCTCCAACATTTATTATTTTGTGTTTTTTTGGATTAATGCTAGCCATGTTGGAGTGAGATGGAATCTCATTGTAGTTTTCATTTGCATTTCTCTAATGGCTAATGATTGTGAGCATTTCCTCATGTATCTGTTAGCTACCTGAATGTCTTCTTTAGTGAAGTGCCTGTTCATATCTTTTGCCCATTTTTCAAATTGGGTTAATTGTCTTTTTGTTGTTGAGTTTTTGCAGTATCATGTAGATTTTAGAGATCAGATGCTGATCAGAAATGTCCTAGCTAAAAACTTTTTCCCAGTCTGTAGGTAATCTTTTTACTCTTTTGGTGAAGTCTTTGGATGAGCATAGGTGTTTGATTTTTAGGAGCTCCCAGTTATCTAGTTTCTTCTCTGCATTTTTAGTGATGTTTTGTATACTGTTTATGCCATGTGTTAGGGCTCCTAACATTGTCCCTATTTTTTCTTCCATGATCTTTATTGTATTAGATTTTATATTTAGGTCTTTGATCCATTTTGAGTTAGTTTTTGTGCATGGTGTGAGGTGTGTGTCTTGTTTCATCTTTTTGCAGATGGATATCCAGTTATGCCAGCACCATTTGTTAAAGAGGCTGTCTTTCCCCCATTTAACTGACTTTGGGCCTTTGTCAAATATCAGCTGTTCATATGTGGATGGATTTATGTCTGGATTCTCAATTCCGTTCCATTGGTCTACGTATCTGTTGTTGTACCTGTACCACAGTGTTTTGACTACTGTGGCAGTATAATAGGTTCTAAGATCAGGTAGTGTGAGGCCTCCCACTTTGTTCTTTTTCAGTAATGCTTTATTTATCTGAGGCCTCTTTCCCTTTCATATAAAGTTGGTGATTTGTTTCTCCATCTCATTAAAAAATGTCATTGAAATTTGGATTGGAATTGCACTGTATTATAGATCGCTTTTGGTAGAATAGACATTTTGCAATGTTAACCCTTCCTATCCATAAGCAAGGTGTGTTTTTCCACTTATGTAGGTCTCTTTTGGTTTCTTGCAATAGTGTCTTGTAGTTTTCTTTGTATATAAGTCTTTTACATCTCTGGTAGGATTTATTCCTAAGTATTTTATCTTCTTGAGGGCTGCCATAAATGGTATTGATTTGGTGATTTCCTCGCCAGTGTTCTTTTTGTTGGTGTAGAGGAATCCAACTGATTTTTGTATATTCATCTTATAACCTGATAGTCTACTGTACTCTTCTATTAGTTTCAGTAGTTTTTTTTGAGGATTCTTTTAGGGTTTTCTGTGTATAAGATCATGCCATCTGCAAATAGAGATACTTTTACTTCTTCCTTTCCAATCTTGACACCGTTTATTTCTTTATCTAGCCTAATTGCTCTGGCTAGGACCTCTAACACAATGTTGAATACGAGTGGTGATAAAGGGCATCCTTGTCTGGTTCTTGATCTCAAGGGAAATGCTTTCATACTCTCTCCATTTAGGATGATATTGGCTGTTGGCTTTGTATAAATGCCCTTTATTATGTTGAGGAATTTTCCTTCTATTCCTATTTTGCTGAGAGTTTTTATCATGAATGAGTGTTGAACTTTGTCAAATGCCTTTTCTGCGTCAATTGATAAGATCATGTGGTTCTTGTCTTTTGTGTTATTTATATGATGGATTACGTTAATCGTTTTTCTAACGTTGAACCATCCCTGCATACCTGGTTGTGGGTGCTGTTTTAAGCCACTAAGTTTGTGGTAATTTGTTACGCAGCAGTAGAAAACTGATACAGAGGCTCAGGTCTGCCACATGGATGAGCACGCAGCATTTTCTCCACTGGAATGAAGTTATCAACTGTTGTTAATGCCAGTTTCACAAAATAAAACCTTTCCTAATTTAAAAAAAAAAAAAAAAAGACGCTGTTGGGTAAAAACCCAGCGGCACCTGAACCCAAGGTCAGCCGCATCTCCAAGGGACCAAAGAAAGACTCCAGAACCACCAATCATGACATACGGTTTATTTGGGAAGCTTACTTACAGGACCGTGGCCCAGGGTGGAAGCTGGACCAGTTTAGCGCTCAGCAACCACCTAGCAAGGGACACAAGCTTACATACCACTCCAGCTGGGACCAAGGCTCATTGTTTTTCTCCCACGTCCTTGGGCAGTCAGCGTTCCCAGGGACTTCACGTCCAGGCCCAGGTGTTTTCCTTCCTGTTGCTGAGGCATTCCTCAGCCTTGGTTGCTGGCCCAGTCATGCCACTCCCAGCCTTGTACCTTAGCCTGAGTCCATCCCGAATTCATCCCCAGCATGCTTCGGGGAAGAGCAAAGCTGGTTTCCCATTAGGAGTGGATGCATATAGCTGAATAGCATTACTGTACAGAGGCACTGATTCGATGGTAGAATTCTTACCTCCCATGAGGGAGACCGGGTTGATTCCCTGCTAATGTACCTCATGTTTGTTTCTATGATGCTGAACAGGTTTCAATGCAGCTTCCAGACTAAGAATAGGAAGAAAGGTCTGGTGATCTGCTTTCAAAAATCAGCAGGTGAAACTCTGTGGATCACGATGGTCCATGGTCCGATCTGCAGCAGGTCGTGGGGGCGGAGCCGGACCGGACGGCGCTTCTGTTCCCCAACAGGCCCAACTCGGCGGCAACTAACAACAAAAAGCCTACAGATTATCAATCCAAAATGCAGGTTTAAAAGGATTCGATAAACTGCCAAACACACAGTTCTGAATTTTTGGTGGTCAAAAATCATGAGTAAATAAAGCTGTGTCTTAGAAAGACAGAAGAACAAAACCACATGAAAGCCAGACTGCAATGGAATTTGATTAACACTTCTAATGTTCACGCTTAAAGCAAAAACGGTGGGGAGATCAGGTTTTCCGTTTCGTTTTGGGGGGAGGGTTGGAAGGCCCTTGAATAATTATTATAAATATAAACTGAAATCTCTAGCAACAACGTAAGCACCACGGTTTAATTTTTTTAGCTGCTCCCTGAGGGAACAGAGAGTAAAGGATAAACAAGTAACAGTGCCATAATAAAGCAGAGAAACAACACAAAAGGGCTCAGAGGTAGGAGAGAAATGCTCTGAAAGAAATGGTCAGAGCAGGAAACCCCACGAGGAAGCAAAGGGAGAACGGGAAGAGTGGAGAGTAAAACACACAGGGAGAGGCCCGGACGATTGCTGAGCTTCTGTGTTTGTTGGTTAAGCTAAAGAATGGCACTTCAGGGTGAGCAGGAAAGGAGAACTTATTTTCCTTGGAAACTGAAAACTAGATCTAAATTCTCAAGTCATGCTGAAAATTAAACCTAGAAATAAAAGCACTGACTCCTATACAGAGATGTTCACGAAAAGCATTTGTGAATTTCATGGGTGCAAATTGTTGCATAAGACCAAAACTTGTTGAAGGCTCGGGTAGTCTTAGTAATTCATGCGTTCAATCCACAGACCCTTACCGAACATGCACTGCCCTCTGCCCACACCAGAACACGAGAATCAGAGAACCCTTTTCCTATGGACAGTGTAGAAAAAGCCATGACACATTCCTATTAATTAGCTCACCTTTTTCTTTACCTGGAGCAGGCTACACACTGCTTTGATATTATCTTACACAAGATGAAACTGAGACCCACCCTTGAAATCTGCCATGGCCAACGTTCTAGGTTCTCACACAGTTTTCAAAGCCCTTCCACATCCCTTATTATTTCTGAGCCCTGTGAAGTTTGCAAGAGAGACTCTACAGATTAGGGACTGAGTCTCCAAGAAGTTAAGAAATTCAGATCCCACAGCTTGTGAGTCTGAGGCCCTAATTGTACCAGCTACATGTTTATTTTTAACTTCATATTCAATTTGGGGGAACCAAACCCAGTTTAAGGCTCCAGACCCCACACGCACTTTTTTTTAGACTAGAAATAGTCACTACAAATTCTGTAGTTCATCTCAGTTCTAAAATTTTCTGGCTCCCTGATTTTCTTGTTAATTTGTTATCACCATAAGAACTAAGGGTAGGTGGCCTACATGTGAGGGCCACCTCTTTAACAGGTCACTCCAAGGCCTGATTCTCTCCTGGCGTGTTCCCAAAGTAGGTCCTGTTCACACATAATCCTGTGGGATGATTTAGTTAATTTTCCTGCCTACCGTTTCTAATCTGCTTTTTACTTGCAATTTCTCTAACAACATGCATGGTTTCTAACGGGCTAATATTAGTGAAAACACTGTCCCCTCCGTCTGTTAGTCCAGCGCCTCTCACACTTTAGGGTGCCCACGAATCACCTGAGGGTCTTGTTAAATGGAGGTTTCGACTCAGTAGGTCTGGGGAAGGCCTGAGATTCTGCATTTCCAACAAGCTCCCAGGTGACGCCGACCCCAGACCATACTTCGAGTAACAAGGTGTTAGAAAGCTTGTTTCCTTCTGACTTATTATATATGCATTGTGGTTGTTAGTTGCTGTCGAGTCAATTCTGACTTACAGCGACCCCGTGTGTGCAGGGTAGAACTGCTCCATAGAGTTTTCAAGGCCGTGCTCTTTCAGAAGCAGATTGCCAGGCCTGTCTTCTGAGGCACCTCTGGGTGGGTTCAAATCACCAACCTTTCAGCTGGTAGTGGAGCACTTAACTGTCTGTGCCACCCAGGGACTGCCAGCTTGCCCTTTTTTAACCCTGGAGGGAGGATATTACCACATGGAGTTACGATAATCCCATCACAACAGGTAGCTTTGGAACTTAAAAATTCATTTATTTTATTTTTTATATTCATCTGCCAGTTTTGAATTTTATCTTGTAACAAGCAGATATCACTTCTATATTAAAATTTTTAAATGAAATCAAATGTCCTTGTAGGAAAGTACTCCTTAAAATTAATCAAATTCCAGGTGCAAATAAGCATGTCAGTTTTTGCTTTCACTGTGTCAGAGAAAAAAATAATTATGTTACAGATTTTGGTAGCATTTTGTTATCCTGACTAGCATTAATGGCCTCTAAAGTCTAAATGGTAGATTGGGCTGAGGACTCAGAGTACAACTGGGGGTCCCTCGCCCTCCAACCTTTCATTACGCGCCAGGAAATGTTCTACCCGTCAGCCATTACTGACCGAATCCCCACAGGGAGCCTAAAAGACTGAAAAGGAGTAAGAGGTGCTTATTGTTCAGGGGGTACCAGGAGCAGCAACAGCAACCGTCAGCAAGAAGAGTAGGTGGAGGTGAGAACAGAGACACTCTCCTCTGCCTGCCTGCTGATTGGGAGGAACAGCAGAGCAAAGATCTAACTTCACCGTGGCTGCCTCTATAACCGTTCCCGTGAGTCCTTCTTACTGGCTTTATTCGTGCTTTATTTTGGCTTCAAGGTTTATTCTATCATAAGATCAGAGTTAACCATCTCCAGTCCTCAAGAGAGACCTTGGTCAGTCCCCAAGTTGCAATTGTCTTAAAAGTGACCACAATTAAACAACAGGAAGTTGCATGTCTAGGTGCTGCTCCTCCAGGTGCCTCCAAATTTGATTAAAAAAAAAAATTTTGCAGTCCTTTAAATGAAAAGCATAGTGTGCGCTTCCTGAGATGGAACCTAAGGGCCATGGTGGTTCAGCGGTAGAATTCTCACCTCCAATGTGGGAGACCTGGGTTCAATTCCAGGCCCATGTACCTCATGCACAGGTACCACCCTTCTGTCCGTGGCGGCTTGTGTGTTGCTGTGATGTTGAACAGGTTTCAGCAGAGCTTCCAGACTGAGATGGGCTAGGAAGAAGGGCCAGGTGATCTACTTCTGAAAATCAGTCAGTGAAAACCCTTAGGGATCACAAAGGTCCAATTCTCAATCTGTCATGGGGATGGTGCAGGACTAGCAGCGTTTGGCTCCATTATGCATAGGTCGCGGCTGACTGCACAGCAGCTAACAACAACAAAAAAGGTGGAATTGCCAAGTCTGATGAAAAGGAGGGTCTGGCTCCACATGTTAGACTGAAAAGGCGGATGAGTTACCAACATTCCCCGCTTTTGCTGTCGCCAGACCTTCAGTTCAGGCCTTCTTCGCACATAGTTACGTGAGCATTTCCTAATAGGTCTTCCATTCCCCCACACCTCCAATCTGTCTCACATAGTGCTTTCTGACCAATATTCTCATAACATCAAGGGGCACGTGCTTGCTTAAAAAACTGCAGAGGCTGCCCGTTACCCGCAGAATAAGGCATAATACTGTATTCAGTTATTTAAGGCTTCCCAACTTGTCTATCCAAATATCTCTTTCACTACTCAACATAAGGTTGACAGTCAAGCAATATTATCCTAAGTAATGGTTCCCAGGTACCTAATTGTTCTGTGCCTCCATTTTCTCACTGGGGACCAAAATAATACCTAGCTCATTGGGTTGTTGTGGATTGGATGAGTAAATACATATAAAATGCTTAGGACAATGTTCGGCACATGGAAAGGGGCTCTCGTGGGTTGAGGGGTGGCGCCCAAAAAGATAGGACCCCATGTCCTAATTCCCAGAACCTGTGAATGCTACCTTATTTGGAAAAACTGTTTTTGTAGATATAATTAAGTATCTTGAGATGAGGGGCATTATCCTGGATTATCAGAGTGGACCCTAAATCTAATAATAAACAAGTGTCCTTATAAGGGACACACAGGGGACATTAGACAAGATGAGTAGACCATGTGAAGACTGAGGCAGAGATTGGAGTGATACGGCCACAAACCCAGGGATGCTGACGACCACCAGAAGCTGTAAGAGGCAAGGGACGAAATCTTCCCGTAGAGCCTCTGGAGGGAGCATGGCCCTGCTAACACTTTGACTTTAGACTTCCGGCCCCTAGAGCTGTGAGAGGATAAACTTCTGTTGTTTTAAGCCCCCCAGTTTGTGGTAATTTGTTATGGCAGCCACAAGAGACTAATACCGGACCTGTTAAATTTTAGCTATTATTATTATTACTTATTAATCCCCAAATAGGCCAATTTCTTTTTCTCCTCTGTATTTTTGATCTCATTGTTCTCTTTTAGTATCTAGCACTGTACCTTGCAATTGGAAAAAACTGAAAAAATATTTATTGAAAGAGCAATTGATTGAATGAATGAATGAAACGCCTACCACTACCATATACCATGGACTGCCAGAAGAACTAACAAATCTGTCTTGAAGAAGTACAGTCAGAATGCTCCTTAGAAGCGAGGATGGCAAGACTGTATCTCACGTACTTTGGACATATTATCAGGAGGGATCAGTCCCTGGAAAAGGACATCATGCTTGGTAAAGTACAGGGTCAGTGAAAAAGAGGAAGATCCTCAACAAGATGGAATGACACAGTGGCTGCAACAATAATTATAGTGAGAATGGTGAACGACCAGACAGTGTTTCGTTCTGTTGTACATAAGATCGGTATGAGTCAGAAGTGACTTGACAGCACCTAACAACAACAACAACAACCCACTTACTGTGGTGCTACCTACCCACAATAGCTTTTCCTGACTGTGCTAGTTCATAAACGCCAGCATACAGTGACAAGAACACTGTATAGTGTATGGCCTGTAATGTGTCCTTTCTGTGTGTCTCTTACTCTCTCCCCAAAACTCCTTGAGGGCAGCGATCATTTCTTTCGTCTTTCTGTATCCCCAAGACCTAGCACACAGTAGGTGACAAGTATATGGCAACAATAACGATCCCATTGTCAAGTTGCCACTGATTTGTTACTCATACCATAGTTTCCTCAGATACAGTGCCCTTGTCAGTGCTACCAGATTGCCCTTCATGCCCAAACCACCTTGTGTCAAAAGTCTTTCCCAACTGCCACAGAACCTCCCAGCTGCAGTGTATTTCAAGAGCAGCAGACAGACCCCAACCCCAGTGCCATCGAGTCAACAGAAGGTGAACTTAAAACCAGCTGTCTAGTTCCTTGGCTAGGAAGACTTGTACTGAAATAAGTAAGCTCTTGGCCCATGTTTAGAAATCTTTTCCTTATACATAGAGAGATGTTGGTTTTCCTCATGTGTCTTACAGTGGAATTCTACACCAAGTGGTCACATGGAAATGACTGACTCTGTGATTTGTTCACTTGTGAGTCTGTTTTCTGTGCAACCTATGTAACCCATAACCCATCATGTTGGTTGGTAAACTCCTAAATGGCAGGGAGCCAGACCAGCCTTCTCCTGATGCTATCGTATCAGTTCAAGAATGCAGAGTATGACCACCGTCCTTGCTAATGTGATATCAATAGACTTAAAACAACAACAACACGAACTTATTATCTGGGCATATTTTCAAACTTTGAAAAAAATTCAAGGGACTTGAAACCTACTGTTAACATTTTACCCCATTTGCTTTATCATTTTCACTCTCTTTGAACCATGTGAGGGTAAGTTGCATGCATCATGGCCCTTCACCCCTAAATACTTCAGGGTGTATTTCCTAACAACAGGAATGTTCTCTCACATAGCTACAGTACAGTTATCGACTTGATAAGTTTACGTTGACACTGACACATTCCGGCTGCATCAGTTGACATAATGCTATCTTTACAGCATTCTCCACCCACTTTCCCATACAGCACACAATCCAGGCTCAGGTTTGCACTTAATTGTCTTGTCCCTTTAGCCTCCTTTAATCTAGAACACTTCCACAGCCCTTCTTTGTCCTTGTGAGGATGACTCTTTTATGAATACAGTTCCCCTCAGCCTGTTTGTTCCTAAGCAGAAGATTCTGCAGTCTGTGTTTGTCTAATATTGCAAAATTAGTGTTGTGTCCTTCTGAAGGTGTCATATCTGGAGGCACACGATGTCCATCTGCCTCCTATCGATGATGTAATTTTGATCACCTGGTCATGGTGTTGCCTGATTTCTCTCCCTACTGTATAATTATTTCTTTTCTCTCTTGAGGTTAATAAGCAGTCTCTGGGGAGATATTTTGAGACCATGCAGATATCTTGCCCATCAACATTCCATCCCCCCGCCCCCAAGATTTAGCATCCATTGATGGTTCCTGCCTGATCCCATCTTTACTGTGATGAATGCCAAATGAGGATTTTTCCAGCTGTAGTAGACCTGCCACATTGACCAATTAGCTCTCAGTAGTCAGCTACAAGCAGGTTGTTGTTGTTGCTGTTAATTGCTTTCCAGTAGATTCCAACTTACGGCAATCACATGTGTGTCAGCGTAGAACTGTGCCGTAGATTTTTTAAGGCTGTGATCTTTCAGAAGCAGATCACCGGGCCTGTTTCTGAGGCACCTCTGGTAGGTTATAACCGCCAACCTTTTGGCTTATAAGAATGCCTAACCTTTTGTACTACCCAGGGACACCGCTATACGCAAGAGCCCTCCCTTATCCCTACTTATGTATTTACCTATTTATTATCAGTCAGGATTCATGAGTCCCTACTTTTCAGTGGTTTATAATTTATTACTATACTTAATTATTTTGGTGCTGAATTTGTCCCAGGATTAGCCAGCAGGAAATCCTTCAAGGTGGCTTCTCTGTCAATAAATATTTAATGAAGTTTTCTGGATTTTGATTGAATGATAATACAAGAATTTAATAGTTGTTCTATGCACCCTAGCATAATAGGAGACCATGTAGTATAGTTGTTAAGGATTTGGCATTTAGCTAGATCTGGATCCAAATTCTGGCTTTTCTATTTACTAGCAATGTTTCCTGGGTAAATTATTTAACCTCTCTATGCCTCGGTTTCCTCATGATAGTGTGATGATAATATTAGAACATTCCTCATAGGGTAGTCGTGAGAATTAAGTGAGATAATATATATAAAATGCCTTGTAGCTGCTGTTGATAGGTGCCATCAAGTCTGCACCGACTCAGCAACCCTATGTACAACAGAACAAAACACTGCCCGGTGCTGAGCCCATTGTTGCAGCCACTGTGTCAGTCCATCTCGTTGAGGGTCTTCCTCTTTTTCAATGACCTTGTACTTTACCAAGCATGATATCCTTCTCCAGGGACTGGTCCCTCCTGACAACACGTCCAAAGTTAAGTGAGGCGAAGTCTCTCCATCCTCGCTTCTAAGGAGAATTCTGGCTGTATTTCTTCCAAGACAGATTTGTTCATTCTTTGGGCAGTCCATGATTTATTCAGTATTCTTTGCCAATACCACAATTAAAAGGTATCAATTCTTCTTTGGTCTTCTTTGTTCATTGTCCAGATTTCCCATGCACATGAGGCGATTGAAAATAACATGGCTTGGGTCAGGCACACCTTAGTCCTCAAAGTGACATCTTTGCTTTATAACACTTTAAAGGGGTCTTTTGTGCAGATTTGCCAAAAGCAATATGGTGTTTGATTTCTTGACTGCTGCTTCCATGGGCATTGATCGTGGATCTAAGTAAAATGAAACCCTTGACAACTCCAATCTTTTCTCCATTTATCATTATGTTGCTTATTAGTCCAGTTGTGAGGATTTGTGATTTCTTTATGTCGAGGTGTAATCCATACTGAAGGCTATAGTCTTTGACCTTCATTAGTAAATGCTTAAAGTCATCTAAGCTTTCATTAAGCAAGTTTGTGTCTTTTGCATATCAAAGGTTATTAACAAGTCTTGCTCCAATTCTGATGCTGCGTTCTTCTTCATATAGTCCAGTTTTTCAGATTATTTGCTCAGCATACAGATTAAATAAATATGGTAAAAGGATACAACCCTGATGTACACCTTTCCTGACTTTAAACCACGCAGTATCCCCTTGTTCTGTTCGAACAACCACCTCTTTGTCTATGTGCAGGTTTCTCGTGAGCACAATTAAATGTTCTGGAATTCCCATTCTTCACAATGTTATCCATAATTTATTATGATACACACAGTCAAATGCTTTTGCATAGTCAGTAAAACACAAGTAAACATCCTTCTGGTATTCTCTGCTTTCAGCCAGGATCCATCTGACATCAGCAATGATATCCCTGGTTCCATGTTCTCTTCTGAATCCAGCTTGGCAATTCTCTGTGGATGAACTGCTGCAACCACTTTTGAATGATCTTCAACAATATTTTACTTGCACATCATGTTAATAATATTTTCTGATAATTTCTGTGTTCTGTTGGGTCACCTTTCTTTGGAGTGGGAACAAATATGGATCTCTTCCAGTCATTTGGCCAGGTAGAAGTCTTCCAAATTTCTTGGCATAGAGGAGTGAGCACCTCCAGTGCTGCATCCATTTGTTGAAACATCTCAGCTGGTATTCCAGCAATTCCTGGAGTTTTGTTTTTTTCCCAATGCCTTCAGCGCAGCTTAGACATCTTCCTTCAATACCATCAGTTCTTGATCATATGCTACCTCCTGAAATGATTGAACATTGACCAATTCTTTTTGGTACACTGACTGTGTATATTCCTTTTATCTTCTTTTGATACTTCCTGCATTGTTCAGTATTTTGCCCATAGAATCCTTCAATATTGCCACTTGAGACTTGAATTTTTTCTTCGGTTCTTTCAGCTTGAGAAATACCAAGAGTGTTCTTCCTTTCCACATGTCATTATAATACTTTGTCTACTCCAGCTGCCCTTTGAAATCTTTTGTTCAGCTCTTTTACTTCATCATTCCTTCCTTTGGCTTTAGCTACTATATGTTCAAGAACAAGTTTCAGAGTCTTTTCTTATATCCAACTTGATCTTTCTTTCCTGCCATTTTAATGGCCTTTTTCTTTCTTCATGTATAATGTCCTTGATGTCATTCCACAACTTGTCTGGTCTTTGGTCATTAGTGTTCAATGTGTCAAAACTATTCTTGAGATGGTCTCTAAATTCCGGTGGGATATGCTCAAGGTCGAATTTTGGTTCTCGTAGACTTTTTAAAATTTTCTTCAGCTTCAACTTGAACTTGCATATGAGCAATTGATGGTCTGTTCCACAGTCAGCCCCTGGCCTTGTTCTGACTGATGATATAGAGCTTTTCCATCGTCTCTTTCCACAGATGTAATTGATGATTCCTGTCTATTCCATCCGGTGAGGTCCATGTATATAGTTGCCATTTATGTGGTTGAAAATGGTATTTGCAATGAAGAAGTCTTTCATCTTGCAAAATTCTATTATATGATCTCTGGTGTTGTTTCCACCACCAGAGCCGTATTTTCCAACTACCAATCTTTCTGGCTTATATCCAATCACCAGTAATTATCAATGCATCTTGAGTGCAGGTTTGATCAATTTCAGACTGCAGAAGTTGGTAAATATCTTCAATTTCTTCATCTTTGGCACTAGTGATTGGTGGGTAAACTTGAATAATAGTTGTATTAACTGGTCTTCCTTGTAACTGACAAATACTAACCAAACCAACGGCTGTGGAGTGGATTCTGACTCATAGTGACCCTATAGAACACAGTAGAACTGCCCAGTAGGGTTTCCAAGGCTGTAAATCTTTAAGGAAGCAGACTGCCACATCTTTCTCCCAAAATGACAAATAAGCACCTGATAAATATGGGCTTTCTGTTGCACGTGGGGTCTTCAAACATACTATAGGCTAATGCTATTATTTTATTTTCCCAAATCACAGCTTAGGTATTTACTGGATCATCTCAATTGCTACTTTGCTCCCTACTGCTAGCAGCCACCATCTAAAAGTCACCCCAAAGTCATACCTCTCTCCCCTTTTACAATACATTTGAGTTAACTGAAATATTAAATATTGTGGATCTCAAAGGACCTAAAGTCCCTGGATGGTACAAATGATTAAGAGCTTGGCTGCTAACTGAAAGGTTGGAGGTACAAGTTCACCCACAGGTGCCTCAGGAGAAAGGCCTGGGGATCTGCTTCTGAAAGATCAGCCATGGAAAACCACTATGGAGCACAGTTCTACTCTGACATACATGTAGGCTTGACTTGATGGCAACTGGTCAAGGGACCTGGAGATAATCTACCCCATGCCCTTTGTGTTAGGGATGAGGAGTATGAGACCCTGTGAGGTTATATGACTTACTCCAGGTCACCTGGCAAGAGTGGAAGAACTAGGAAGGGTGCCAGTCTTCAACTACACATTCTGTGTTCCATATGGTAGCTCCATTTCGACCAAGAGCAACATTCATTTGGTTTCTTTTCCCAGCCAAGGGGTATTATGCAAAGCATCAGTGGGAAAGCATCTTATTTTCGGCATGATTCATCCTCATTCCAAGATTAACATGCTCCACTTTCATTCTTTGCCTCCCACTCGGTTTCATATCCAGCCTGATCCCTGAAAGTCTCCTTGCCCCATCCTCCCCATCCCATCCCCCGTTTTCTTCCTTCCTCCCAGCTGTGCGTTTTCCTCCTTACCCTGGACTGCCCCACCATCCTCAGATTCCATTGGCCACTTTTGTTGGACTCTAACTTAAGAAAGGCATGTCTTCCTGAAATATTACTCTGATCTGTGTTGAAAATAGAATAAAGAAAATAGACTTAAATGGCAGCAGATGCACTGGGACAAGTGTCTGTCCATATGCTTTTGACATTCTATTAAGGTCCAAGCATTCCAGCAAAAAGCATGTGCTTCTGGACATACACATTTTATTTCCACCTCCTCCAAAAAAAACTAAGGATTCTTCCATTATACTGGGATTTGGTTGAACAAAAAAGAACTGGGAATAATGTGCCATTGAGTGAGGCTTGGGGGATATTTTTATTGTGCCAAGATTTTCAGTTCTCTGCTGTTTTTCGGAAACAAGCTCTGACCTGTGTAATTTGATCCTGCTTACATCAAAATGCTAGTAAAATACCGAAATCTTTGCAGATGGAATGATATGATGTCTGGGATTTGCTTCAAAATAATCCAGGAGGTGGGGGAAAGTGGGTGGGGTATAGAAGAAGCAAGACCGGCCATGAATTCATAAAGGCTAAAGCTGAGTGTGACTATGTGGGGCTCCTGTGTCTTTTTACATGATTATATGAAATTATCAATAGGAAAAAGTTCCAGAATGCTGTTTTAGATTTTCATAGTTCTTTCTACCTTTTTTGTTTCGCTTGGTTTTGGCTTTTGTTTTACACTTCCTCTCCAAGCTCTTGCCTTTCTTCAAAGCCAGCTCAGGTTGCACCCCCGCCAGCAAAAGCCTCCTGACTACTTTAATCCTCAAATTTCAGAATTCCTGTTGTATCTGGCACCTACACATAGACGCTCTCGCGCTAGCTTCTGGTTATTTCCGGTGAGTTAACCTGGACACGTTTTGCATATATGTTTGTGTATGTGTATGTGTGCATAAATACATCAACATTTTGCTGTCGTGTGCTACTGAGATGAATTCTGACTCATGGTGATCCTACAGGACAGAGTAGAACTGCCCCATAGGGTTTCCGCAGCAGTAATCTTTTTTTTTTTAATTTATTTATTCTGCTTTAGGTGAAAGTTTACAAATCAAGTCAGTCTCTCATACAAAAAGTTATACACACCTTGCTACGTACTCCTAGCTGTTAACCTCTTAATGAGGCAGCATATTCCTCCTCTCCACCCTGTATTCCCCGTGTCCATTCAACCAGTTCCTGTCCTTCTCTTCCTTCTCATCTCTCCACAGACAGGAGTCGCCCACATAGTCTCATGTGTCTACTTGAGCCACGAAGTTCACTCCTCACCAGCATCGTTGTCTTATAGTCCAGGCCAATCCCTGTCTGTAGAGTTGGTTTCAGGAATGGTTCCAATCTTGGGCTATCTAAGGGTCCAGGGACCATGACCGTCAGGGTCCCTCTGGTCTCAGTCAGACCATTAAGCCTGGTCTTTTTAAGAGAATTTGAGATCTGCATCCCATTGTTCTCCTGTTCCATCAGGGATTCTCTGCTGTGTTCCCTGTCAGGGCAGTAATAGGTGGTAGCCAGGCACCATTTCGTTCATTGGGCCTCAGGCTGATGGAGTCTCTGGTTTATGTGGCCCTTTCTGTCTCTTGGGCTCATATTTACCTTGTGTCTTTGGTGGTCTTCATTCTCCTTTGCTCTAGGTGGGTTGAGACCAATTTATGCATCTTAGCTGGCCGCTTGCTAGCGTTTAAGACCCCAGATGCCTCTCACCAAAGTGGGATGCAGAACGTTTTCTTAATACATTTTGTTACGCCAATTGACCTAGATATTCCCTGAAGCCATGGTCCCCAGACCCCCATCCCTGCTACTCTAGCCTTCGAAGCATTTGGTTGTATTCAGGAAACTTCTTTGCTTTTGGTTTAGTCCAGTTCTACTGACTATCTCTGTGTTATATGTTGCCCTTCCCTTCACCTAGAAAAATTTTTGTCTACTATCTAGTTAGTGAATATCCCTTTCCCTCCCTCCCCACCCTCATAACCATCAAAGAATATTTTATTCTCTGTTTAAACTTTATCTAGAGTTCTTATAATAATGGTCTCATACAATATTTGTCCTTTTGCAACCAACATATTTCACTCAGCTTAATGTCTTCCAGATTCCTCCATGTTATGAAATGTTTCACAGATTCATTGTTGTTCTTAATCGTTGCATAGTATTCCGTTGTGTGAATATACCATAATTTATTTATCCATTCATCCGTTGATGGGCACCTTGGTTGCTTCCAACCTTTTGCTATTGTAAACAGTGCTGCAGTGAACATGGGTGTGCATATATCTGTGTGAAGGCTGTTATTTCTTTAAGGTATATTCCAAGGAGAGGAATTGCTGGGTCATATGGTAGTTCTATTTCTAGCTTTTTAAGGAAGCACTAGGCCGTAATCTTTACAGGAGCAGATCATCAGGTCTTTTCTCCCTCGGAGCTCCTGGGTAGGTTTGAACTACGGACATTCCAGTTAGCAGCTGAGCTCTTAACCATTGCACCACCAGGGCTCCTTATAACGTAGACATTTTTTTTTAATAATTTTTATTGAGCTTTAAGTGAACGTTTACAAATCAAGTCAGTCTGTCACATATAAGCTTATATACACCTTACTCCATACTCCCACTTACTCTCCCCCTAATGAGTCAGTCTGCTCCCTCCTTCCAGTCTCTCCTTTCGTGACAATTTTGCCAGTTTCTAACCTGCTCTACCCTCCTATCTCCCCTCCAGACAGGAGATGCCAACACAGTCTCAAGTGTCCACCTGATACAAGTAGCTCACTCTTCATCAGCATCTCTTTCTAACCCATTGTCTAGTCCCTTCCATGTCTGATGAGTTGTCTTTGGGAATGGTTCCTGTCCTGGGCCAACAGAAGGTCTGGGGACCATGACCGCCGGGATTCCTCTAGTCTCAGTCAGACCATTAAGTCTGGTCTTTTTATGAGAATTTGGGGTCTGCATCCCACTGATCTCCTGCTCCCTCAGGGGTTCTCTGTTGTGCTCCCTGTCAGGGCAGTCATCGGTTGTGGCTGGGCACCAACTAGTTCTTCTGGTCTCAGGATGATGTAAGTCTCTGGCTCATGTGGCCCTTTCTGTCTCTTGGGCTCATAGTTATCGTGTGACCTTGGTGTTCTTCATTCTCCTTTAATCCAGGTGGGTTGAGACCAATAGATGCATCTTAGATGGCCGCATATTAGCATTTAAGACCCCAGATGCCTCATTTCAAAGTGGGAAGCAGAATGTTTTCATGATAGAATTATTTTGCCAATTGACTTAGAAGTCCCCTTAAGCCATAGTCCCCAACCCCCTGCCCTTGCTCTGCTGACCTTTGAAGCATTCAGTTTATCCCGGAAACTTCTTTGCTTTTGGTCCAGTCCAGTTGAGCTGACCTTCCGCGTATTGAGTATTGTCCTTCCCTTCACCTAAAGTAGTTCTCATCTACTAACTAATCAGTAAATAACCCTCTCCCATCCTCCCTCCCTCCCCCCCCCATAACCACAAAAGTGTGTGTTCTTCTCAGTTTATATACTATTTCTCAAGATCTTATAATAGTGGTCTTATACAATATTTGTCCTTTTGTCTCTGACTAATTTCGCTCAGCATAATGCCTTCCAGGTTCCTCCATGTTATGAAATGTTTCAGAGATTCGTCAATGTTCTTTATCGATGCGTAGTATTCCATTGTGTGAATATACCACAATTTATTTACCCATTCATCCGTTAATGGACACCTTGGTTGCTTCCAGCTTTTTGCTATTGTAAACAGAGCTGCAATAAACATGGGTGTGCATATATCTGTTCGTGTGAAGGCTCTTATTTCTCTAGGGTATATTCCGAGGAGTGGGATTTCTGGGTTGTATGGTAGTTCTATTTCTAACTTTTTAAGAAAACGCCAGATAGATTTCCAAAGTGGTTGTACCATTTTACATTCCCACCAGCATTGTATAAGAGTTCCAATCTCTCCGCAGCCTCTCCAACATTTATTATTTTCTGTTTTTTGGATTAATGCCAGCCTTGTTGGAGTGAGATGGAATCTCATCGTAGTTTTAATTTGCATTTCTCTGATGGCTTTTGATCGAGAGCATTTTCTCATGTATCTGTTAGCTGCCTGAATATCTTCTTTAGTGAAGTACATGTTCATATCCTTTGCCCACTTCTTGATTGGGTTGTTTGTCGTTTAGTGGTTGAGTTTTAACAGAATCATACAGATGTTAGAGATCAGGCGCTGGTCGGAGATGTCATAGCTGAAAATTCTTTCCCAGTCTGTAGGTGGTCTTTTTACTCTTTTGGTGAAGTCTTTAGATGAGCATAGGTGTTTGATTTTTAGGAGCTCCCAGTTATCTGGTTTCTCTTCATCATTTTTGGTAATGTTTTGTATTCTGTTTATGCCTTGTATTAGGGCTCCTAACGTCCCTATTTTTTCTTCCATGATCTTTATCGTTTTAGTCTTTATGCTTAGGTCTTTGATCCACTTGGAGTTAGTTTTTGTGCATGGTGTGAGGTATGGGTCCTGTTTCATTTTTTTGCAAATGGATATCCAGTTATGCCAGCACCATTTGTTAAAAAGACTATCTTTTCCCCAATTAACTGACACTGGGCCTTTGTCAAATATCAGCTGCTCATATGTGGATGGATTTATATCTAGGTTCTCAATTCTGTTCCATTGGTCTATGTGCCTGTTGTTGTACCAGTACCAGGCTATTTTGACTACTGTGGCTGTATAATATGTTCTAAAATCAGGTAGAGTGAGGCCTCCCACTTTCTTCTTCTTTTTCAGTAATGCTTTGCTTATCCGAGGCTTCTTTCCCTTCCACATGAAGTTGGTGATTTGTTTCTCCATCACATTAAAAAATGTCATTGGAATTTGGATCGGAAGTGCATTGTATGTATAGATGGCTTTTGGTAGAATAGACATTTTCGCTATGTTAAGTCTTCCTATCCATGAGCAAGGTATGTTTTTCCACTTAAGTAGGTCCTTCTTAGTTTCTTGCAGTAGTACTTTGTAGTTTTCTTTGTACAGGTCTTTTACATCTTTGGTAAGATTTATTCCTAAGTATTTTATCTTCTTGGGGCTACTATGAATGGTATTGATTTCGTGATTTCCTCTTCGATGTTCTTTTTGTTGATGTAGAGGAATCCAAGTGATTTTTGTATGTTTATCTTATAACCTGAGACTCTGCCAAACTCTTCCTTTAGTTTCAGTAGTTTTCTGGAGGATTCCTTGGGGTTTTCTATGTATAAGATCATGTCATCTGCAAATAGAGATAATTTTACTTCCTCCTTGCCAATCTGGATGCCCTTTATTTCTTTGTCTAGCCTAATTGCTCTGGCTAGGACCTCTAGCACAATGTTGAATAAGAGTGGTGATAAAGGACATCCTTGTAACCTAGACATTTTTAAGGGCAGAGATTAAACCTTATACTTGGAGGTAAAACCTCACAGTGCCTGGCATAAAATTTGGGCTCAGTAAATGCTTCCTAATTGATGAATCTGCTTATTAGTGTATTGGAAGAGATTAGTAAAAGGTGTTCTGAAATTTGTTGCTGCAGCAGAGGCTGTAGGTTTGTCATAGATATATTTTTTTTCTTTAAAGGTCTTCTGCATAGAGTTTGAAATATCTTATTCTACCTTTAAGAAGTACTAGCTTAAGAGAAATTCTTCTCCCAATTGAAGTATGGTATTTCATGTTAAATAGGGATTCAAGAGCAATTGACGTAAATGCTGGTGGATAGCTTATCCCCAGAGGAGACTCAGCAGAAGAAAATCCTGTCCATGGGAATTATCTCAGACCCCTGTACCTCCTCCTACTGCACGGTGTAACTGAAGGAGCAGTAGGGTGGGAAAATATCAAGAAGGAGATGTCAGTTGTTAGCATTCAAAATGTTGCCCTGGGAGCTCTAGAAGAACCATCTCCTTTTAGGCTTGTGCGTGCTGGCCTAATGCAGGGTGAGAGCCAAATTCGAAGGCAGTCTCATTTAGCTGCAGTTTGCTTATTTCCTCCCATACACTGATTGTTTGAAACACGGAGAACTGGTGCTTTTTCAGACCAGGGGAAGATCCACAATGAAGCTGGACAGGGTCCAAGAAAAGTTTCTCCATCTCTCTACTCCCAGAGGGGAGCACAAGGAAACCATCTCTCTGGGGAGACTTTCTCCAATCTGTAAGTCCTCGTGGGAAGGGGACACCACAGCCTCCCTCTGGATCACATCCCACTGGAAAGCAGAACCCTCAGAGTCGGGAAACCCCTCCCAACAGCTTACCCTCAAATTCTTCAGCTCACGATGTTGTGGATTCTGTAGCTTAATATCTTGTCTCTCAGCTTCCTCTTCTCCAGGGGAAATAGTGTCTGGAGAGGGTGGGTCAGGGAAGTAATGTTATCTGACATTCAGGCAGGGCAAGAAAGAGCCAAAGATACAGAATAGTCAGTCTGCCTTTGCCTGCTGTAGCTCCCCAAAGAGCATCTCCAAGTGGGTAGT
Organism: Elephas maximus indicus; assembly: GCF_024166365.1. NCBI lineage: Eukaryota > Metazoa > Chordata > Mammalia > Proboscidea > Elephantidae > Elephas > Elephas maximus. Next base: position 161,975 of record NC_064842.1, read on the forward strand.
TCAAGACTTCTGCAGAGCCGACTCTCAAATGCAACGAGACCCTGGCTTCACAATAAAGAAGCATGGTTCTCTCCATTAAACACTGGTTGGGAGAGCAGACAGGGTAACAGCAAGACAGAGTTTGATTAAACTTAAGAAAGAACCTTAGTGAATTGCAACTTGAAGCAAGACGTTGGAGGTATTATGAAGCCTTTGCCCCTAGACAATCAGTAGCCTTGGATGATTTCATTGTTCACCTCCTGGGAAGCAAGAGAACAAAAGACCTCTTGAGACCCCTTCCAGCTATAGAGTCCTTTGATTCTAGAAACCCAGGAAGTTTCTGTTCTGCTTCTGGTTGTACTCTGAATGCCATGAGAATGACCTCGGCCAGGGTTTAATCGCTCCGTCCCTAGATTTCCTCAACTGGAGAACATAGGTGGTTGCAATGGGTAACAAGTCCAAGTGTCTTTTAGTTTTCAGATCTAAGGTGGCGCTTTTTTAAAAATTCATTTACTGTATTTTACATGAGTGTTTACACAGCAAATTATTTTCTCATTAAACACTTAATAGACATAGTTTCATGATGTTAGCTGCCACCCCCACGACATGTCAACACTCTCCCTTCTCCATCTCGGATTCCCCATTACCAGCTTTCCTGTCCCCTCCCACCTGCTTGTCCTTGCCCCTGGGCTGGTGTGCCCATTTAGTCTTGTTTTGTTTTATGGGTCTGTCTGATCTTTGGCTGAAGGGTGAGCCTCAGGAGTGACTTCATCACTGAGTTGAAAGGGAGTCCAGGGACCATATTTGGGGGGTTTCTCTAGTCTCTATCAGACCAGTAAGCCTGGTCTTTTTTTTTTTTTTTTTTATGAGTTAGAATTTTGTTCTACACTTTTCTGCAGCTCTGTCAGGGACCCGCCATTGTGATCCCTGTCAAAGCAGTCAGTGGTGGTAGCTGGACACCATCTAGTTGTGCTGGACTCAGTCAAGTGGAGGCTGTGGTGTTTGTGGGCCATTAGTCCTTTGGACTAACCTTTCCCTTGTGTCTTTGGTTTTCTTCATTCTCCCTTGTTCCACACAGGTGAGACCAGTGGAGTACCTTAGATGGCTGCTCGCAAGCTTTTAAGACCCCAGATACTACTCTAAGGTCGCACTTTTGAGATAGTCCATAATGGTATGTGGGTTAACTAATACAGATAGGCCTAGTGTAGAGAGATTGAAGAGAAGTTTTACAGAGCATCTAAAAGATGTTGTCCTCCAGGCCCTCTTTTCCCACAATGGGGGCATTGGTAGTTCAGTGGGGGGATTCTTGCCTTCTAGGATAGAGACTAGGTTCATTCCCAGGACCCCGTGGGCAGCTGCCACCCACCTGTTAGTGGAGGCTTGTACGTTACTATGATGCTGAAGAGGTTTCAGCAGCGGAGCTTCCATACTAAGATGGGCTAGGAAGAAAGGCCTGATGACCTTCTTCCAGAAACCAGCCAGTGAATACTCCATGCAGCACGATTCCCGTGTGCATGGGGCACCATGAGTCGGAGTCAACTCAACAGCGGCTAACAACAACAACAGCTTTTTCCAAAAGAGAGCTCTGAGACAACTTGCCTTTCTTGTAAGGAATGTAATGCTTTCCAACTGCAATATGGATTAAACATAAGGACAATGCTGGGCATATGCTATCTAGCAACAAATACTTCATTTCTTGACTGATGTGGTGAGGTGTGTGTCCAGCGTTCAATGAAAATGCCCACATTCACACTCGGTGGCTTTCTTGGAAACCACTACGGAGTGATGACAAACAGCAAGGTCTGTCTGGGAATCCATAGCATAAATGATGAGTTCCTTTTCAGCAGAGGCCCTGGGCTGACCATGACTCTGAGAGCCAGGTTTTGTAAACAAGCAACCACAACCACAAACCACTGAGCACGAAGAGTGCTTGTACAGGGAACACAGAGACACGTATCACACAATTCCCTCTGTCGTTCACTACAGTGGTCTTATCTCTGAAAACAAAGGGTAGATCTGTATGGCAGCTGTTATTCAAATGGCACACTTGTCTCTTTGGCAGTGGTATAAGTCTCTGAGCAGTGATCCCACACACAGGCTGGTGCACAACTCATTCTTCAAGGTGGGCACTTGGGTAACTGAAGATAACTAGACAGTTTGGTTCCAACACCTGTCTGTCGGTTTGTCCTACTGTGGTGGCTGCATATTGCTGTGATGCTAGAAGTTACGCCACCAATATTTCAAATGCCAGCAGGGTTACTCATGGTGGACAAGTTTCAGTGAAGCTTCCAGGCTAAGACAGACTCGTAAGAAAAGTCTGGTGATCTATTTCTGAAAATTAGCCAATGAAAACCCTATGGATCCCAACAGAATATTGGCCCCTATGGTGCTGGAAGATTAGTCCTCTAGGTTGGAAGTCACTACAGAACAGCTGCAACAATGGACTCAAACAGAGCAATGATCATGAATATGGCACAGGACTGGGCGGTGTTTTGTTCTGTTATACATAAGGTTGCCATTAGTTGCCGTTAACTCACTGCAACTAACAACAAAAACAATAACAGGCAGTTTGGGTAAGAATAACTATTTCTTTGCAGTTCTACTTGTATAGTAAAATGAATACTGGATCAGAGTCAGGAAACCTGAGTGCCGGTCCTGGCTATGTGACAAATTGTCATTGTCACCTTGGACAAAATGCTTTCCTTCTCTGTGCCTCGGTTTCACACCTACTAACTTAGGGGCCGGTTTTAATCAGCAGTTATTCAGATGTCTGGGCCCCACCCCATGTGTCCACAGGTGGGGTCTGGACAAGTGAGTTTTGCAAAGATGTGCAGGAGATTCTGATAGGCGTGCCAAAGAAGAACCACTGGATTAAGAAGCTCCTCAATTCTATGCTTCTTCAGGACTGAGAGGGAAGAAAAAAGTTAGGTAGTTTCATACAGTCAACAATTTATCATTTATCCAATTTAGGGTGCTCAATCCCAAAGTGTGGTCTGGGGCTCACTCCTCATTTGTGTGGTTTCTCCAGGTCATGTTTTGGCTTGACTTTGAATGTTTATATTGCTTAATGAGAAAGCCAGTGTTCTCAAGCCTTGAATACATTAGTAAATAATTAAGGCAATTCTGTAATCACCGGACACGACCTCATGGGTTTCCTTATTCTAACAGAATTTGCTGAGGATGCTTATTTCCCCTTCTGGTGATGTAATCTACAACTTCAAAAATTTTCTAGGAAGGACTTCTGAGAGAGCCCTCTGGCTGAGCTAGACGCGTTAAGAAGGGTTCCACCTGCGACTCTTCTCTCGTGCCGTCTACTTTCCCCTAGAAGGCCTCATACATGTCTACAGGTTGAGAATCGTACTGAGATTGACGTAGTATTTGGCCAGGAAGCCCAGGAAGACCCAGACCCCATCCTCTAGCCAGCAGCCCCTCTCCATGAGCCCCTTGAGGGAAACATGGGCGCAGAGAACAACTGACAGCAAAGACTGTGGCTCAGAGACCTGGGTACCAACTTCAGTGTGGAGTCTCTCAGCCTAAGCTGGAGCTCATGCAGAGCCCCTTTGACTTGCTTACCAGTCAGCTTTCTTTCCTCTGTCCTTTCTCCATTAAGTTCTGGCTGTCACTATGTGCAGGATAGAAGGAGAGCCAGGCGATAAGAAGAGAGCACGAGAACCAGAGAGACAGGACAAAGGTCATTTCAGTCACTACCAGGAGCAGAGCTGGTCCAGAATGCTTGGCCCAGACCTCACAGGTCGTGGCAGCTGCAGCCTTTTTGATTGGACTAATGAAAGAGTCCAAAGAGAGAGTGTCAGAGAGAGCCAAAGGGAAGAGAGATGCTGCCCGTCCAGCAGGAGAATGTCCAAGGAGAGGAAATGAGATAGTCCGTCTTCTCTCTAAAGGCAGCTGGGAAGGCTCCTGGGGGTGACTCCGGCACCTCCAGGGCCCGCTGTCTGAGAATGAGTTTCCAACAAGTACACTCCTCCCATTAAGGGCGGCGATTTTGTCTATCGCATCGGTATTCCTAGGACTTAACATACTTGCTGGCGTATAGTAGGGTCTGTGAGTGGTGTAAATGGTTATTAAGCACTTGGCTACTAACCAAAAGGCTGCTAGTTCAAATCCACCCGGAGGTGCCTCAGAAGAAAGTCCTGGTGATATGCTTCTGAAAGTTCGTAACCACTGAAGACCCTACGGAGCCCAGTTCTGCTCCAACACCGTAAGATTCCGACACCGTGAGATTCCGACACACGTGAGATTCCGACACACGTGAGATTCCGACACACGTGAGATTCCGACACACGTGAGATTCCGACACACGTGAGATTCCGACACCGTGAGATTCCGACACCGTGAGATTCCGACACACGTGAGATTCCGACACACGTGAGATTCCGACACACGTGAGATTCCGACACCGTGAGATTCCGACACACGTGAGATTCCGACACCGTGAGATTCCGGCACACGTGAGATTCCGGCACACGTGAGATTCCGACACCGTGAGATTCCGACACCGTGAGATTCCGGCACACGTGAGATTCCGACACCGTGAGATTCCGACACACGTGAGATTCCGACACACGTGAGATTCCGACACCGTGAGATTCCGACACACGTGAGATTCCGACACCGTGAGATTCCGACACCGTGAGATTCCGACACCGTGAGATTCCGACACACGTGAGATTCCGACACCGTGAGATTCCGACACCGTGAGATTCCGACACCGTGAGATTCCGACACACGTGAGATTCCGACACACGTGAGATTCCGACACCGTGAGATTCCGACACACGTGAGATTCCGACACCGTGAGATTCCGACACACGTGAGATTCCGACACCGTGAGATTCCGACACACGTGAGATTCCGACACCGTGAGATTCCGACACCGTGAGATTCCGACACCGTGAGATTCCGACACACGTGAGATTCCGACACCGTGAGATTCCGGCACACGTGAGATTCCGGCACACGTGAGATTCCGACACCGTGAGATTCCGACACACGTGAGATTCCGACACACGTGAGATTCCGACACCGTGAGATTCCGACACCGTGAGATTCCGACACCGTGAGTTCCGACACACGTGAGGTTCCGACACCGTGAGGTTCCGACACACGTGAGGTTCCGACACCGTGAGGTTCCGACACACGTGAGGTTCCGACACCGTGAGGTTCCGACACACGTGAGGTTCCGACACCGTGAGGTTCCGACACACGTGAGGTTCCGACACCGTGAGGTTCCGACACACGTGAGGTTCCGACACCGTGAGATTCCGACACCGTGAGATTCCGACACCGTGAGATTCCGACACACGTGAGATTCCGACACCGTGAGATTCCGGCACACGTGAGATTCCGGCACACGTGAGATTCCGACACCGTGAGATTCCGGCACACGTGAGATTCCGACACCGTGAGATTCCGACACACGTGAGATTCCGACACCGTGAGATTCCGACACCGTGAGATTCCAACACCGTGAGTTCCGACACACGTGAGGTTCCGACACCGTGAGGTTCCGACACACGTGAGGTTCCGACACCGTGAGGTTCCGACACACGTGAGGTTCCGACACCGTGAGGTTCCGACACACGTGAGGTTCCGACACCGTGAGGTTCCGACACACGTGAGGTTCCGACACCCGTGAGATTCCGACACCGTGAGATTCCGACACCGTGAGATTCCGACACACGTGAGATTCCGACACACGTGAGATTCCGACACAAGTGAGATCGCCATGAGCCGAAATGGACTCAAAAAAAAAAAAGGTTGCCCAATTCATTTTAATTAAATGCATGGAAGATTGAATGCCTAAGGTTTCACTTTTACGGAGGTGTACTAAAAAAAAAATTTACGGAGGTGTACTAGGATGAGTGTAATAACCCTATCCTTTCGGTATGAGTCAAAATAGACTCTACGTCAACAAGTTTGGGATGCAACTCAACGAAAACAGACTTAAGCAACAACTGAGAATTTAAGTCCAAGAATCCATTTGGTTTGGGGCATAGCTGGATGGAAGGGCTGCGACACTGTCTTCAGGCGTGTGTCTCTCCATCTCCGCTCTGCTCTACTCTCTATTGACTTCATTCTCCCCAGCGTTTCTCCAGGCTCGTCTCTCACCAGCTTAACAATCTCAGTTGAAAAGAGGGCACTCCTTCCCAATAGCTGCAGCAAAAGTCCTGGGTTGACGATCACTGTACCATCCTGGGACAGGTACCCCCTGAACACCCCTGTGGCCAGGGAGATGAGGTGTGTGGGATTCTGTGTTCTCCGGGAAGACTGTGGGTCAGCACCATCAGACCCTCATGGCCTCAGGGGAGGGAGGGACAGTTCTCCAAAGGCAAACCAGGCACCTTTACCTGATACTGCTCAGGTAAAATGCAGAAACAGCAGGTATCCAATAAAGGCAGTTTGTGGCTTTCATGGCCTAACACAAACAACAAAACCAAAAACTAAGCCATAAGTTATACCTTCCTGCTATGGTTAATTTTGAAGTTAATTATTTTGCTTTAATTGAAACTATTAGAAATGAGAAAATGAAAATATTCTTCAACTTCAATCAGTAGGCTTAAATTTCATACTAAAGGTTTTTCCAATAGTGTCCTTTAAAAAATAACCTTATTGTTTTTCTTCTGGCCATACATTATTGTGAGGTACCAATGTGTCGATTCTGACTTGTAGCGACCCTAAATACAACAGAATGAAACCCTGGCATTCTAACAGTCGTTGTTATGCTTGAGCCCATTGTTGTAGCCACTGTGTCAATCCATTTCCTTGAGGGTCTTCCTCTTTTTCACTGCCTATATATTTACTATACTTAATAGAAAAATTCTTCAGAAAATATAGCAAAGTATGAGAAAGAAAAGAACTATCCCTTAACCTTAGGAAATACTAACTACTAAGTTTGTTTTATAACTTTCCAGACTGTTTTTACACATGTATTATGCCTTGTATAGTCAATTTCACAGAGTATATTTTAAGGAGTATATTTGAACATTGTTTCATGTTTATAAATATCTAAATTATTGTTTTTAATAACCTCATGGTATGATATTTATTTAACCAATTGATGGACTTTAAAATTGTTTCCAGTGTTTCACTAATATAATAATGTCCTGCTGGGCAGCTTTAGGCACTCGTGAGATTATTTCTCAATGATAAACTCCTAGAAGTAAACTTACTGTGACAAAAAGTACAGGTAATTTTAATTATGGTGCATATCAAAGTTAACTGTGCATGCCTTGGTCGATTTTTCCTGCTTTCTTATTGATTTGTAATAATCCCATACTTGCAAAAGCTGTCATCTTAGGCTGAGTTCTCCAGGAACAGACTGAGACGGAGATTCCCATGCTGGAGTGCCCTTGAGATCAACACACAAAAAAATCCAAACATAAAAAACCCATTGCCTTCCATTCTGACTCATAGCTACCCTATAGGAAAGAATAGAACTGCCCCATATGGTTTCCAAGGAGCGACTGGTAGATTTGAACTGCCACTCTTTTGGTTAACAGCCAGGTGCTTAGCCACAGAGCCACCAGGCTTCCATCAACACAAAGGCAGGGGAGAGGGGGGAGGGTGGTGAAAAGACCAGAAGAAGAAGTTGAGCCTCAAGGAAAGGCATCACTCAGATGACCACACAGGGAGCTCTGGAGGTGGGACGGCCCTTCACAATTGGTCCATTTTTTGTTGTTGTTGTTGATTTGTGTAGAAAACCACACCAGTTTTAAGTCCTGATACCTCCCACCAAGTCAATAAAATTAAACTAAAACTAAACCGCAGGTAGTCCCAGTATCTGAGACATTGGACCGTTTGTGATTTTGCTAATTGTTCTGCTGTTACAGAAAAGAGCAGGAGCCTTTACCCTTGAATTGGAGCCCTGGTGGCACAGTGGTTAAGAGCTCAAATCCACCAGCTGCTCCTTGGAAACCCTGCAGGGCAGTTCTACTCTCTTTCAGGGTCCCTATGAGTAGAAATGGACTCAGTGGCAACAGATTTTTTTTTTTTTTTTTAAAAGCATACCAAGTCACTTCTTTTGTACTCAAGGCATCAAGACCCATGTGGGCCAATTTTCCTGAGCCGAATGAGTACATCTACATGAACCAGTGGACAGAGGGCCCTGGGGTCAGATCACTAATTGTTCTCACGGGTGGTCCACCCTCTTCAGAACCTCCTCGTTCTGCTACACAGTACAGTGTAAATCATGGGGGAATGCACCCCATTAGATGGCTGGAGTTTCCAGGTTAGGAGGGTCCCAGTACCTTTTAGACAGATGAGATACATACACTCTCCAATTTCCTACAGTAGCTACTTCCAGTGTGTATCACTCCTCGCCATCTGTGTGTCTAACCAAAACTCTTTTGTTGCGTTTTAACGCATTTCTTCTCAGTCCTTCCTCTGAAGTGACTCCGGCAAACTCTTGCAAAACTAGAACTACTTGTTCAAAGCCAGCCCTGAGTGTGGTGCTTTCATCAGCGTAGGCAATTCCAATCATGTTGTTTATCCACCTAGGCACACTGAGTCTCAGCCACCTGAGGGACTTCCTTTTAATTTGTTTGTCTCTCTGTTAATTGGATAAGTTAAGTGAAATGGAAGTGCCTGCAAAGAGGAAGTCACTGCACATCCAACAACATGGCATTCTCCATACTTTAAATGGCAAAGGGATACAGAGAAGAGCTTGCACGGCCTGTCTGTCCTTTTCCTTTGGCAAAGGCTCAGCTGCTACTTTGCGCCCTATGGTGGAAAAGAAAGTTTATTTTAAGGGCTCATAGGTCCTCTTGCTCCCCACCTTTTTAATCTACCCCCATGGTTTTTAATCCACAGTGGTAATGCACAGCATGGTTTTCAAGTGGAATATTTACTCAGGGATCTGTGCTTTCATTCACCCTTTACTGAGCACCCACTATGAGCGAGACACCTACCTACTTTGTGATGGGCAATAAATCAGCCCTTGACATTCATGTTATTTATAGTTGGCTAGAAACTACAGTTTTGGAGATTAAGAATGTAGGCTCTGAAATCAAGCCGGGGGTGGTTCCAGGTTTCACAGGGACTAAAGCTAGCATGGAGCCCTGGTGGCAGAGTGATTAGCAATCGACTCGACAACAATGGGTTTTTTAAAGATAGCATGGACCCCTGGTTGTTAAGAGCTCAGCTGCTAACCAAATTGTCAGCAGTTCGAATCCACCAGCAGCTCCTTCGTGACCCTATGGAGCACTTCTGCTCTGTCCTATAGAGTTGCTGTGAGTAGGAATCAACTTGACGTCTATAGATAAAGCTAGCACAGTCTGGAAGACCTCTTTAAGAAAAAGAATGCAAAATTACAAACACAAAACTAGGCACGGGGTCTTGAAAGGAGCCAGGCAAGCCAAGAACTCTGAAACCTCAGCTCTTTAGTTTCTCAGAAAATCTCCTTCTGAAAGCTCCACAAAAAAAAACCAAAACCAAACCCAGTGCCATCAAGTCGATTCCGACTCATAGTGACCCTATAGGACAGAGTAGAACTGCCTGATAGAGCTTCCAAGGAGCGCCTGGCGGATTTGAACTGCCAACCCTTTGGTTAGCAGCTGTAGCACTTAACCACTATGCCACCAGGGTTTCCGAAAGCTCCATAGCCACATCCAAACTCCCTGAGGGAAGGAATTACTATGCTGAAGGCTGAGAACCATGGTCTCAGGGAAACGTCTAGCTCAGTTGGCATAACATAGTTTGTAAAGAAAATGTTCTACATTCTACTTGGTGAGTAGCATCTGTGGTCTTAAAAGCTTGTAAGCAGCATCTGAGATACTCCACTGGTCTCATCCCATCTACAACAAGGAGAATGAAGAAAATCAAAGGCACAAGGGAAAGATTAGTCCAAAGGACTAATGGACCACAACTACCACAGTCTCTACCACGCTGAGTCCAGGGCAAGTAGATGGTGCCCGACTACTACCACCAACTGCTCTGACAAGGGTCACAATAGAGGGTTCCAGACAGAACCGTAGAAAAATGTAGAACAAGATTCTAACTCACCAAAAAAGCCCAGGCTTACTGGCGTGATACAGACTGGAGAAACTCTGAGTGTATGGCCCCAGGTGCCCTTTTAACCCAGTACGGAAGTCGCTCTTGAGATTCACCCTTCAGCCAAAGATTGTTGTTTTTGTTAGGTGCCGTTGAGTCGATTCTGACTCATAGTGACCCTATAGGACAGAGTAGAACTGCCCCAGACAGTTTCCAAGGAGCTGCTGATGGATTTGAACTGCTGACCTTTTGGTTAGCAGCTGAGCTCTTAACTACTATGCCACCAGGGCTCCTGCCGAAGATGAGACAGGCCCATAAAACAAAATGAGAGTAAAGGGGCACACCAGCCCAGGGGCAAGGACTAGAAAGCAGGAAGAGACAGGAAAGCTGGTAATAGGGAACTCAAGGTCGAGAAGGGAAGAGTGTTGACATGTCTTGGGGTTTGAAACCAATGTCACAAAACAATACGTATACTAACTGTTTAATGAGAAGGTGATCTGTTCGGTAAACCTTCATCTAAAGTACTATATACATATATACACATATTTGTTTCCATCAGAAAAAAAAATCCCCTTCTGAAACAGGTATACAAACAAACAAAAAGAGCCACCTTCCAGGCTATCTCAAGTCACAGTGACTCCATGTGTGTCAGAGCAGAGCTGTGATACGTAAGGTTTCCAAAGGCCGACTGTTCGCAAGCAGATTGCCAAGCCTTTCTTCTGAGGTGCCTCTGGTGGATTTGAACTGCCAACCTTTCAGTTAACAGCCAAGCACAGAAACCATTTGTACCGCCCGAGGACTCTTGAGCCAGGCACACTTGGGTTTAAAATCCTAGCTTTGTAATCTTGGCCAACTGACTGAACTGTTCTCTCAGCATCCTCATCTACAAAATGAGATTGATGATAAAATATACCTCACAGTGAAACAAAAAGTATACACACATATATATACACCTTACAGTGAAACCAAACATATACACACATATACACCTCACGGTGAAACCAAACATACACACACATATACACCTCATGGTGGAACCAAACATACACACATATACACCTCACGGTGAAACCAAACATATACACATACATACACCTCACGGTGAAACCAAACATATACACACATATACACCTCACGGTGAAACCAAACATATACACACATATACACCTCACAGTGGGGTTATAAATGTTCCAGAATAGGTACACAATAAATGTTAGCTATCATTAGGAGTATCATTATTATTAAGAGCTTTCACCCAGTGGGATTACATAATCACCAAAACTAGCTTCCTGAGCAGCATTTAGGAAAGAGAAAGAGAACGAAGTCCAATTCACACATTCTTGCTAGTCCAGCTTGTGTGTCTGGTTCCCACACAGTGTGACGGTGACACTCAGCCCATTACGCTACAACCACCCCACACAGGGGACACAGGCATTCCCACCTGCTGTGTTAGATGTCTCCTTGCCGTGAGAGTTGATTCATTCTGAGGTAATAAAGCATTTATCTTCAAACACAGCGTATTACTATCTGATTGTGCAGTTAAACCAGACCTGTCTGTTTTGCCTTCCCTGAGTGAAATGTGTTCACTCAGTAGAAGTGAGAAGAGTAAACACAAGCTTGTAGTTTTTCAGTCGCCCGAGTGGATGGGTGATAACAGAATAAGAAAGACCATTTGGAAACTACGAAGTTGCATCCTTTATATCTACACAGCGCACTCTTCTGAGTTCGATGTCATGGTGTTCCTGTAAATACATGCTTCCATATTGCCCATTTACTGATTTTCGCTTTAGCTTTTTAACTTTTTTTTTTTCTTTTTCTCAAGGCCATAAAACAACAACAACAAAAAAAAACCAAACATTTTCTATCTAATAGTCTGTCACTGGATATTAGCCCTGAGAGGCAGGTTCTCATCCATGTCACCGTCTGTGAGAAGAAGATGGGCAAACAGAAAATTAAATTGGCGAACAAGTTATCAGAGCAGACCGCTGCTGCTTCCTCCCTTTGAAATTCTTTTTTGAAATCTTAGTGGGTGTTTAAGTCTGGTGTACCTGAAAGTCTGATAAACAAAATGCAATTATGTTTGGTTTACTAGCATCAGTAGTGGCTCTGAGGAGTAGCTGGGAGGGGGCAATGATTTTATTTCCCTGTAATTTCCACTAGCCACCTCTAGCCATCCCAATTAGCTATACCATCTGAGTAAAAACATCATGCTTGCTGTGTAAGTATGACTTTGAGACAAGTCCCCAGCTTCCTTTACCAGACTGCCAGCGCTTAAGCCCCTCCTGTGTAGAAACTGACTAGCAAAGCCGACTAGAATGTTCTGATAACAGAAGCTAATTGCCTTTTCTCAGAGTTAACCAGAAAGGACTATTTGTTAAAATATTTGTGGTAGAAAACCGTTCTTAAGATGTAGTCATTCATTTCTTGCCTTAGTAGATAGAATGACCTTAATGTCACTTTGCAGAAACCCTGGTGGCATAGAGGTTAAGAGGTACAGCTGCTAACCAAAAGGTCTGCAGTTCGAGTCCGCCAGCTGCTCCTTGGAAACCCTGTAGGGCAGTTCTATTCTGTCCTATAGGGTCGCTGTGAGTCGGAATCGACTCAGCAGCAATAGGTGATGTCAACTTGCAGTCCCTGAAGGGTGCACACAGTTAGCCTGCTTGGCTGCTAACCGAGAGGGTGGAGTTTGAGTCTACCCAGAGGTGCCTCAGAAGAAGTCCTGATGACCTGCTTCCAGAATACCAGCCCTTGAAAACTGTAGAACACAGCTCTCCTGCGACACACGTGGGTCACCGTGAATCAGAACTGACTCCAAGGCAAATGTCTTTTTTTTTTAATGTAAACTTCTGTGATTCAAAATCTATAGCACCTCACAGCCATCTCAGTGAAAACCCTAACAAAACGGTGCCTTGTATGCACTTGTTTGCCATTTCTTCACTCACCAGTGAGTTCGATAAATATTTGTTGAACTGAATTGAGGAAGCCCACAAAGGAGAAAGAGGCACCAGAAGCCCTAACAGAGTATGGACTGAAATCAGGGCCCGACGGCTGGCGTGAAGAAGCAATAAATGTTTGCTAACGTAATAAATTAATGAGGTGGGGGTGGAGCAAAGAGAGTGTTGAACTAGGTCAACAGTTTGCCCTAGTCCTCTCTTCACCTGTGTGAGGATAAGTGACATTAAGCATCAGTCACTTGAACATGATAAAATGCCTCCTTCTCTCATTTCTGGCACTCTTTAAACACATTATTTAGGTTCATTCGAAGTTATCATTTGCATGTATTCCTTTGCAATAATCTTTACATTCAAATAACTTCCAAGGATGTCTCAGGTGCTTAAAAAGACAGTAGGTATGAGATAGAAAAAGAAGTAGTGGATGCCGTAACTAATTTACCCATTCTTCAAGCATTTCTGGAGCATCCACTGTGTGCCAGGTACCATGTTAACCTCAGGATTCATTGACGAGCAGAACCACCATGGCCCCTGTTTTATTACCTAGTGCTGCTATGGAGCCCTGGTGGTGAATGGTTAAGAGCTTGGCTGCTAACCAAAAGGTCAGCAGTTCAAATCCACCAGCCACTCCTCAGAAACCCTATAGGCAGTTCTACTCTGTCCTATAGGGCCACTATGAGTCAGGATCGACTTGATGGCAATGGGTTTTTTTTTTGTTGTTTTTTTGTTGTTTTTTGGCGTAACAATAATAGTACAAGTGGGTGGGTTTAAAGAACAGAAATTTATTGTCTCACAGTTTTCGCGGCTAAAGGTCCAAATCCAGGCATCCGCTGTAGGGAAAGGTACTTCCTTAGAAGTAGATCTGGGCATTCCCTGGCTTGTAGATGGGCTCTGACATGGTCTCCTCCCTGTATATCTGTCTCTCTGTGTCTGTACTCACCTTTATAAGACACCACTCAGGAAGGACTAGGTTAGGACCTACCCTACTCTGGTATGACCTCGTTGCCACAACAAAAGAAAACCTCTCTTTCCAAACAGGATCATAGTTACAGGTACAGGGGTTAGAATTTCAGCGTATCTTTTGGGGAGACACAATTCAATCCACAATACTCCCCACTTTCACAGAGCTACAAGTGAACATAATATACACATAATTACAGTCCAGGTTCCAATGGGGCACATATGGGGCAGGGAATCATTTAGTTTAGGAGGATACGGAAGGTCTCTTCAAGAAATGACACTTAAGTGATAGCTGATGTAAGAACAGGAATTAGTCAACAAAGCTCATGGAGACTATTCTCCATGGAGGGATCGCGTATGAGAAGACCACCAGGCCAAAAGACACCTGGGGCATTCCCAGAAAGTTACCGAGCACAGGGAACAGGAGAGCTAGATGGGGCATGCCAGCTCATTCAGGTCTCACGGGGCACGTGTGGGGTGCCTCTGCAGCATCCATTACTTCCCAGCAGAACCTGGTCATCTTTGGGTGAAGCCACCCAACCTTGACACAGCCAAATACTTCAGGGTACACTGACCCTATCCTCGGCTTAAGGGGCGGCCCCTGATTGGTCTAAGCCAATCAGGAAATGGAATTCCTCTGGTGAATCTTATTGGGTTAGGGGTGCACAGGCGATCTAAAGTGGCCTGATCAGATTGCAGAGAGACATTTAGATTCCATGGTTGGGGGAAAGTTCTCTATCTCTCTTCCACTGTGCCAGTGACCGGTAGTTATCTCTCAACTGGGAGAGGAGTCGCCCTTAGATGAATCCAATGCTAAGTGCAGCAGAGCAGAGAAGTGGAAGAGCCTGGGTTCTTAGTAACATCATTGAACTGCTGAATCGACCAGTCCCAAAGCCTGCCCTGTGTCACCCCTGCTTCCTTATTGGTTAACCACTGCTCTTGAGTCGACTGCGACTCATAGCGACCCTACAGGACAGAGTAGAACTGCCCCATAGGGTTTCCAAGGCTATAATCTTTAAGGAAGCAGACTGCCACATCTTTCTCCAGAGAAGCAAGTGAGGGGTTCAAACTGCAGATCTTTTGGTTAGCAGCTGAGCACGTAACCATGGTGCCACCATGGTTCCTCCCTTATTGGTTAAAAAAAAAAAAAAAAAATTGGTTAGGGTCCTTGAATTCACTCCTCTCTTGGCTTCTTGGACACTGTACCATTTAGTTCTCCCGAACTGTGGTAAATCTCTCTCTTCTCTTTGGTGGGCCCCTTACAACTTCTGATCTCTAAACAAGGTCGTTCTGCAAGGTTTCCTGAACTTCTCTCCACACGTACTCTGTCAGAGATCTCACTCGCTCCCATGGCTTCCATCTTTACTTAAGGGTCTGCTCACCAAGTGTTTATACCTCATATGACATCTGCTCCAGATGATGGCCCAGCTCGAATACCTGCAGTAAACTTTATGGAAATGCAAATAAATTTCAAATTGATGTCAGTTCTCATTAGATCCAGCTGCTACTCTTCATTTCCCCACTTCAAAAGTAAATCCACTGCCGTGAAGTCGATTCCAACTCATAGTGACCCCATAGGGTTTCTGAGGCTGTAAATCTCTATGGAAGCAGACTGCCACATCTTTCTCCCATGGAACCACTGGTGGTTTCAAACCACTGACCTTTCAGCTAGCAGTCGGTCGCTTTAACCACTGAACCACCAGGGCTCCTACTTCAAAAATAGTTGCTTAAAATGTATACGAAGAAGTCAGAGGGTGTCCGGCAGAACCCAGGAGCAGGAAGTATGTCCAGAAACCTGAGAGCTTTTAGGGGAGCCTCAGGCAGCTGTTCCCAGGCTCTCTGAGAAGTCTGCTTCGTCTCCATATTGCAGACCAGCTTCCTCTGCTCCTCAGTCCGTGAGGAAGAACAAGGCCACTGGCAGCTCACCAACAATGCCAATCACAGCCTCCCAGGGAGAAACAGACCTCACTTTCTCAGTTTTAGTCCCAAATTGAGAGTTCTGATTGACTCCTTTTGGGTCAGGTGTCTGTATTAACACAATGACTTCCACAATGACCGTGGAGGGCTGGGTGGGGGTGGGCAGTTCCCAGAAGGAGGAGGGTCCATTCCCAGAAATGAGGAGGAGTGCTAGGCTGCCAAAACAAGAGGGGTCCAGTGCAAACACGACTCAGGGTGCTTCCCTGTGTGAAAGGAGACAACTCTGAGAGAAAGGGGTTACTGTGGGGCAGACAACCCAAAAATGTGCAGAGGTCAGAGACCATGGGGTCGTTTGTCACTCTTCCCTCTCTCACCATCCACCTACTTCCTCAATAACTAATAAGACACTAAGTCCTATTACTTCTTTCAAAATATTTCATAGTTGTCCCTTTCTTTCCCTTTTCCTAGTTCCCTCGTTTCAGTTTTCATTGCCTCCCTCTTGGGTTCTATAACCCCACTGGTTTGCCAGCCTGTCCCCTACTCCTAACCATTCTGCAATCAGACTAATCTTCCTGAAACACCACCTGGAAGAGGTTACATCCCAGATCAAAAAACCTTCAGTGTTACCTCGCTGCCTATAGAATAAGTCCAACCCCTTCGACTCTTCAAGACTGTCCCCAGCTGCAACCGGCATTCCTGGTGCCTACTCTGCATCTGTGGCCCCATGGCCTTTCCTAACAGGGGCTGCCAGTCACGTGTCCCGGGTGTAATTTCACCCGACCCCAGCCTCAGAAGAGGGGCTCGAAGGCTTAAGTCCACCAACATAGCCCCATCACCGTAGTCCTGATTCAGGAATAGGCACTGAGCTAGGATCCAGACAGCTAGCGCATTCTCCTGGTCGCCGTCATTGGCTCAGGGAAGGGCATGGGAGACTGGCTGGCCCACCTGAGAGAACCCTGGGACTTCTGCTGGTAAGGCTGGGGAGGAGTGGGAAAGAAGCTTATAGTCCTAGGAGCTGCTGCCAGACATCCTGATATGCAAGAATAGCTGGGAGCAGGACAGTTTGCCAAAAAACAATTTTCTGAAAGCCAATTAGCTAAAAGACAATTTTTGGATCAAATTAAAGATACATGCACTTTCATTATTGGTTTTTAAAAAAATATTCCTTAATATTTTTAATGTTTTTGGCAAATTGGTCATTTGACAGATCAACTTAGAGCCAGAAAGGTGGCATTAGAATTATAGTCCCACCCAAAGATAAAAAAAAATTATTATTATTATTTTTTTATATATATACAGAAGAGTGAAAATACGCTAAATGTAAGGTCCTTGGTGTGGCCTTAGAACTCTGGGCTGTACCTTGGCCAAAGACTGCCTCGCTTGCTGATGGAAGCTGGCCATTCCCGTTAGAGCCTGAGCCAGGTTTGGTCAGGTTTTCTGTTCCCTGCAACTTTCAGTCTCTTTTAGGGGTCTCTGAATGGTACAAACCATTAATGGGCTTGGCTGCTAATCAAAAGGTTGGAGGGTTGAATCCACCCAGAGGTGCCTCAGAGGAAAGGCCTGACAATCTACGTTGGAAGAATCAGCCGTTGAAGAGCAGCGGAGTACAGTTCTCCTCTGACTCACGTGGGCTCACCATGAGTCCGTGTCAACAGCAGCTGGTGTTTTGGTCAGCAGCTGAAAGCATCCTAATTGATCCAATGATGTATCTTCCTGAATATTTCCAAATTCTGACCTTCTAGTCCTTGGCTCCAACCAATCAAGTCTACTCACGTTTCCCCAGATACTTGTCGCGCTTTTCCCTCACTGTGATTGCTCTCTTGCTGCTCTGTCCTTCCCACAGGAGTCTCTCCCTCTTCCTGGTGAAGCCTCCCTAGGCGGCCACTGCTCTCCATGGTCCTATCTTTCTGTCCCTCTCTCTCAAGTCTAACTTTCTCGGTCACAGGATCAAGGATGCACTTATTTACTTCAGAAGACTGTCAGGAACTGAGGCAGCTCCCTGTGAGTAGCCAATCAGTTGAAAGGGAGTTTCCTTGGGGGTGTGGCCTGCATCTAATATATGTGGACTTCCTGGCAAAGCTCACTGGCTTTTGCCTCTCTGGATCCTCATCTGATCTCCAGTTCTTGGGATTTGGCAGCCTCTGGAGCCTGTGAGCCAGAGGCCTGCTGTCTGACCTGCCAATCTTGGATTCACCAGCCCTTGCAGCCATGTGAGTCAGGAGAAGCCTCCAGCCTGACCCATGGACTTGGGACTTTCCAGGCTCTACAACTGTGAGCCATTTCCTTGATATAAAATCTCTCTCTATCTATCTATATATATGCTTTCCTGGTTTTGCTTCTCTAAAAAACCCAGCCTAAGACAGCGTGTTAACCATTTGCACCACCCAGGGGCTCAAGTAATAATAGTTAATGAGCACTTACAATGCACCAGGTGTGGTTCTAAGTGTTTAGCAAAAATACTTCACCCTGTTAGTGCCCCCATTTTACAGATGAGGAAATTGAGGCCCAGGTCACACAACCAATAAGAGGTTGTAGTTTGAGCCCAACCAGTTTGGTACTAGAATCTCTGCTCTTAGCAGATTGCTCCTTCTCCAGTTGGTGCTCACTACATGTTTACTGTTACTGTGGATACTAAGCCGAAAAGGAAAAACACCCCCTCTCTTTGCTGGCTTATTTCTCGCTGGCCTATTTGTTCCATGGAGACTTATTTTTTGGCTGAAAGTCTCTTTTACGCAGTCCGCAAACTAATGCCAGAGAAATATCCACAGAGCAAAAGACAATCCATTTCCAAACCAAAAACTCCCTCTGGGCTGGCAATCGCTCCTCCCCCCTCACCTGTTTTCCTGGCACCTTTGCAGGAATCTGGGCCCAAGAGACCTGTGCAAGGTGGCTTCTGTGGGTGTGAGCAATTGCTAGACAGACATGCAGGCTGGAGCACGAACGAGGAAGTCGTTTCAACTGCTTCCATCTTCCTTTCATGCCAAGTTCAGGGAGCAGGGGAGAGGTTCCGTAGCCCGGATTTCCCTGACTGTGCAGTGAAGTGGTGTCCTGGAGCAAACCATTAGCCCCCTACCCCTCCAGGTCCCCAGTGACACCCCCCTGCCAGAGGAAGCTGGGCCCTCCCCCCAGATCTCTGCCAGGCAAGTAAAGAACCAGGCTGTTTAGGAGCTATATGAATGCTCCCAACCTCCTCCTGAGAAAGGGGCAAGTGTGCCCAATTTAAAGATGGATAAGTGAAGGCAGAAGACTTATTTGGGGCTGTGCAGGTCCTGATGATTGCCAGGGGGAACACTCACATTATGTCCACTGCCAAGGTCTCTTCCAGCTGCAAGCTCTGTCTCCCTCTCTCAGCTGTAAGCTCTCTCTCCCTCTCTTGGCCTCTCTTCCCACCACTGCCAGCCACAGGCCAGGCTTTCTGTGAATTTCCCAGACCCCCTTCACATCACTTTCACTCCAGCACAAAGTCCTGGGAGCCTTCTGAATTCCGACTTGAGCATAAAGAACTTGGAGAAAGGGAAGAACGGTTGGCAAGAAGAGGTCCAACTGACCATACCTAACGGCGGGAGACATGGCTTGGGCCCAGAAAACCTGTGAGCTGGACTCTGTTTTCCTGGGCAGCAATGACCCTGCCAGCCAGATGGGGTGTGCGGAGCTTGCAAGGAGGCCTTCCTAACGAAGGGGGTGGGGGGGGTGCGGTGAACAGAAATAGAGAGACAGCCTCCAACCGCTCCCCTCTTCACCCGTCTCTTACCCCCACCAGTCTGTCCACTGGCCCCCTCAGCTGCTCCCCCTTCTTCTCCTGAACGACCAGCATTCTCTGAATGGGAGGGTTGACACCATCTATAAACCAAAGCTAAACGTGCTGCTGTTGAGTCAGTTCTGACTCACGGTGACCCTACAGGACAGAGCAGAACTGCCCCATAGAGTTTCCAAGGAGTAGCTGGGGGATTCGAACTGCCAACTTTTGCTTAGTGGCTGAGCTCTTCACCACTAGCCCAGCCAATGAGGGGCAAAGCTGAGACTAAAAAGCAGTGCTCTCTGAACTACATGAGGCTGCCTCTATGTCGTACAAATGGCCCTCCACAGAGAACACACTGTCCAGTGCCTCAGTAAAGTGATCAACACCTTGGACCACTTCTTCGGGCCAGCTATGGGGGCCTCAGCTTGTCCTGTCATGGGTTCTTGTCCACTTGGCCACTGTCCTTCACCGTAGTGGATGATGCTCCCAAAGGAGGGTGTTCCGCACGGGGCTGCAGCCGGAGAGCCAGCAGCTGGTACCACAGCCTTAGACGCACACAGTCCAGGGGCTCTCTGGGCTCTGTGGCCACCTTGCAGAGCCAGGCCCACTTGGATCCTGGAGTGGGTAGAAGCCTGGGGCCCACAGAGCCTCTTCCCACACGAACCCAGCCAAGCTGGCTGCACTGCTGCTCTCTGCCCTCCCAGGCTGGGCACCTTGGTTCCCACTCAGCGTCTTCCAGAGTTTCTCTGCGTCTTCCTCCCTGTCTGCTACAGCTTTCCGCCTAGCGGGCCTCCTCGCAAGCTCCGCACACCCCGTCTGCCTGGCAGGTCCAGTGGCTGTGTGGGGACTCTGTTTGACCCCTTTGGGAACACCATAGAAAATCTCCACCTCTGAATTCCTCTCTGATCAAAATTAATAGGCTGCCATTTTGAAATCTAAAAATGACAGAATGGAAGTTCCAGAACCTTCAGGCACTAGTTGATATTCAGAATTGTTACTTTTCAGTTTCTAGGAGGGGAGTGGCTCTGGGGTAGGGGCAGGAGTGAGGGACAGGGCATGACGGCTGGCATTCAAGCTATCTTAGAAAACGTCAGGATGAGTGTCCCAGGAAAAGGCTATTAATAGGCCTCCTGCCACACACTCAGCTTTCTGGGGCTGGAGTTGTGTGAGAATGAGTCAGCGGATGGAAAGGCCAATGGTGAACTCGGAAAGCAGAACAGCTTCGCCAGGCAGGGCAAGTGGAGGCCGAGGTACGCTTGCAGCAGCCTCTGGTCTCGTGCTTCCCAGCCCTCCTGGCAGTGTCTGATCTGCTTAGTCGGTGCATAAGCAATGCTGTAAGTTCCAGTTCTGAAACCAGAGCTTAACCAGCACATCCAGAAAGCCCTTCCTGCTGCTTCCCCTCCCTTACTTTCTGCTCATTGTCGAAGCCGGTCTCAGGGAGGAGGGCCCCAGTTTCTGCGTACCCCGCTACCTGCTGACCGGCCCCAGGGTGTGCTCCTGCTGTAGATTAAACACACACTGTGAAACCGCGGGCCCTGGGACGGGGGTTTCACATATGTTATCTCACCCTCACATAATCCAGGATCTCACGTTCACTGATGAAGAATCAAAGCCGAGAGAGATTAGTCATTTGCCCAGGGAGCCACAGCCAATGCCGTTTATCAGTGTCTTTTAACATATGGCAGGGCTTGTGTACAGTTTCTTCACGGTAGTTAAAAATCCTCACTTTACAGATGGGGAAACTGAGGCTCGGAGGGGCTGAGGTAACTCAGTCAGTGGCAGCACCTTGACTGGATTCTGGGTCTGTGCTCCCTCCCGTGATACCCCAGGAAATGGGGCAGCAGGACCCTGCCACAGCTCTGCCCCACCCACTGCCTCTGAAGGAAAGACCTGCCTTTCTTGCGCTGGTTGAATGAGTATCACTCTGGGGTTGCCCCATATCAGTACTGCCAGACTGGCTCAGGGCAGGCCTTCCCATATCACACATCACACCTGTGCACATCCATCCTGCTAAAAGGGGGGAACCAAGCAGGGGCAATTCCAAGGTGTCAGTTAGGAAAGTGGAAGTTAAAAGACTGGCCCAATGGGGACACTTTCCTGTGATCAAGTGCATGGTGATAGGAGCCCCAAGTTTGACTGAATTGGCCTTAACCAAACCAAAACCCACTGCCATCAAGTTGATACCAACTCATAGGGACCCGACAGGACAGAGCAAAACTGCCCCACAGGGTTTTAAGGCTGTAAATCTTTACAGAAGCAGACTGCCACATCATTCTCTCTCAGAGTTGCTGGTGGCATTTGAACCTGGTTTATCAGATGCTGCAAGTGGTACGGTGAGTGAGAGAGTCCAGGATACTTTTAATACCAGGGAAAAGATGCAATAAGTCAACTCCTCTGGAGCGCATCTTCCCAACCACCCTCTCAAAAAGAGCCCCTCCCCTTTCTGAGCCTTTATTCTGCTTTGATTTTTCCATAGCCCCTTTCTCTAACCCACATTGCATTATATACTAATTTGTTTATTTATTTATTTTCTATCTGCTCCCCAACCCACCATGAGAAGGCATGCTCCTCGAGGACAAAGACTTTGACTTTTATGCCCTGCTGACACCAGAAACTAGCACACAAGAAGCACTCAGTGAGGCCCGCTGAATGAGTGAATGAGCTCATGTATCTCCAAGGGTCCTTCAACCACATATAAACGCCCCTCCTGGCAGTTTCCTGTGTACCAGGGTGCCCCTCTCCTCAGCACAACCACCTGGAAAGTCAGCTTGGGCTCTGCTCTCTCAGGGAAGGAAGAGAGGACTGGTGCTTGTGACAAGCCCCCTGTGGGAAGCAGGGGAACTTTCTGGAAAGGGCCCACTCCAAGTGATTACAGGCCATCCAGTGTTCACGTCCAGCCTAAGCTCTCCAGGACCCCATTTTGTTCATCCTTTCCCAGAGCAGCAGCCAGGGTTGCGTGTACACAAGAGGCTAACGAGTGACTCTCCCGCAGGCACATGGATGACAAGACCTTCAGAGAGCTCAGATTAAAGTGGACGCTTCTTGCAATAGCTGGATTGCACAGCCCTACTGAGCTCCCTGGAATGGGAAGCTGGTCCCTCTCAACTCGTGATTTCCACTGGAGATTAAATGCTTCCTGTTGGGAAGAGCAGTCCCCCTGAGCCAAACAGCTCGACAGGCTGGCCGGCAGCCATCTTGTCGGGACCATTGCTGGCAGGCAGGTCTGGACTGACCAGCTCCTGCGTCAGCCAACCTGCCTGAGGCAAGTTCAAGGTGCCCAGGCCAAAATAGTCCTCAGAGACTGTGGCATGAGCACTTTCCTGCCTCCTCAGCTCCAGCCGGGCCCACTTTGACGAGAGCAGCTGTTTTGGCACAGCTTAAGGGAACAGGCTGAAGGCCCCCACTGGCCTTTCCCAAGGCACCCTGGGAAATTCTGTCAGAGGGGTGGAAGAAGGGCACTCTGGGAAATAAGCTCAGGAAAGCCAAGGGTTGGGGGAGGGAGCTTGCCTTGTTTGCTCCCCCAGAACCTGAGCTGGTCAGACTCTGGTATCCCCACTAGCGCCCCCAAACTGGCCAACCATGAAAAGAGTCTGGAGGGCTTGATAAGAAAGCAGACCTCCAGGCCCCACCCTGTAATTTCCAGCTCAGGAAATCTGAGGCGGCCTTAGAAATCCAGGTTTTTTAGATGCCCCCAAGTTCTGATGCACCTTACTCAGAATGCTGGAAAAAGGGAGTAGGTGGACTGCAGGGTCAGTGAGGAGTAGGGAAGCAGGGTCCTGGCCTCTCAGCTTTGCCAGGTGACTTCCGGGAGTCACTTCATTTCTCTGGGCCTCAGCTTCCTCATCGGTAGAGGAACAATCTGAATAGCTTGTTTCCATCCCCAAATCCTGTAGGCCTTTTGCACAGCAGCGATGGCCATGATCCCAAGGAAAGCACTGGCCTTTCGGCTACCATCAGCTGGGAGAGGACCACCCAGGGAGCTCTGATAATACCGGGGACAGCTGGCATCATTTCCTCAGGGCCAGGCTCTGCACTAAGCCGTGTGTCTGCGTTGTCGCATTTAGTCCTCACAGGGCCCTCCAAGGCAGTGCTGACCCATAGAACTTACTTTCTTTTTTTGTCATGCATAAACTCATTTAGCTTACAGCAAGATAGACATGGCAAGGCATGCAAGTAAAACCTCAAGACATTCATTTTAGCACCTGAGAAGCAGAATTAACAATTATAATTACAATGTTAGTTCAAAGGTTAGAGTCCCAATCTTTAGACTTCAGTTTTTTTCCTTTTATGAGAGGTTCTCAGGAGGAAGGCTTGACCACGGCTTGAACTTTGGACCCTTGTAGCTAGGGTCCAAAGTCGGAGGAGGCAAACAGAATGTCTCGGAGAGTCAGAGACTAATGGAAGACTATTTGCCTCTGCTTTCTCCTCAAAGAACATGCTTAAACCCACTGATTACATATGATTTTACCTCCTTGTTCTCATGTGATATGGGCCAGGTGATGTCATGTTTAGTGTGTTACATCTTTTCTTCAAGGTCGGACATTTGCCTAATGTTGCATCTTTAGAGATTAAGGTGTTGTTTATGACATTCCTAATGTCTCAAGGCCTCCTTACAGAGATTTGACTTTATGCTACATTTCTTTTATAATATCAGGTATATTCCATGGGAAGCTGTTTATGACATGTGTTGCTTGCTTCACATACTTCTATTTTTCTATTTTTAAATTCAGAAACTTTCCAAACGACTTTCAGTCTACCATAGAATTTTCTGCCATGAGAGAAATGTTCTATATCTGCGCCGTCCAGTATGGTGGCCACAATCTGTATGACTATTAAGCATTGGAAATGTGGCCAGTGCAACTGAGGGGATGAATTTTTAACTTAACTAATTTTAATAGCCACATGTGGCTAGTGGCTACTGTATTGACCAAGGTAGAGATTAGTATTTTTTTCAATTTATTTTATTTTTGTTGTTGAGAACATACACAGCAGAACACACACCAATTCAACAATTTCTACACGTGCAATTCAGTGACAGTGATTACATTCTTCGAGTTGTGCGTCCATTCTTACTCTCGTTTTCTGAGTCGCTCTTCCCCCATTAACATAAATTCACTGTGCCTTAAGGTTTCTATCTAATCTTTCAAATTGCTGTTGTCAGTTTAATCCTATATAAAACCAAAACCAAACCCATTGGCATCGAGTCGATTTTGACTCATAGTGACCCTATAGGACAGAGTAGAACTGCCCCATAGAGTTTCCAAGTAGATTTGAACTGCTGACCTTTTGGTTAGCAGCTGTAGCTCTTAACCACTATGCCACCAGGGTTTCATGAGCCCATACAGGGAGCTCTTAAACAGCACAATGCTCAAGGCAGACATTCTTTACTAGTTGAGCTAATCTATTGTTTGGTTTTAAGAAGACTCCAGGGTATGTTTCTGGTTTAAATTTTAAAGATTTTCTCAGGGCAATAGTTCCAGTGGTTCATCCAGCCTCCATGGCTCTAGAAAGCCTGGATTCTATGAGAATTTGAAATTATGTTATGCATTTTCCCCTTTTTGATCAAAGATTCTATAGGAGAATCTTTGATTAAAACATTTAGTAATGGTACCTAGACACCGTCTATTTTTCCTGGAAAAATTTTTTTTTATTTTTTTCTTCATGACATAGATTAGTATTATTCCTATTGTAAGAGTCAGAGAATAGGATCAGAATGGGGAGGTGGCTGAGTGGTAGAGCTGGGATTCAAACCCAGATCTGACAGACTCCAGAACCTGTGCTTTTAATCACTGTAAACTTTGCCAGGATGAGTCCCACCAAGTCAGGAGGGCAGGGCTTCGGGCCCGGCTCTGCTCTGAGAAGCCGGCTGACACCTCTCTGGGTCTCAAGTCTTCTCCGAGGTCCTTCTAGATCTGACTTCCCAGGCCTGTGTGAAGTATAGGGGTGACAGAATATGGGGAGAACACAGCTGCTTGATATCTAGAACATCCCATATGCAGAAGCATCAATGTCTACCCACCCAGGCACCTTCTGCCACAGTTCTCACAAACCACTGGTCTCCATGACCCAACTGCTGGAGTCTTCTGAAGACTACTCCTTGCAACACCTCTGTGGCATAAGTAGTAGCATTAAACCGAGTTTACAGATAGAGAAACTGAGGTTCAGGGTGATTAAGTAACTTGTCCAAGGTCCCATAGCATGGTAGTGGTAGAGCCAAGAATTGAACTCAGATCTGCATGACTCCAGGCTGAACTCCTAACCTCTGCCACATGTGGTCTCAGGTCCAGTTGAGGTCCTGGGGCCCTCTTGGTTGAAAGTCTGTTTCCATACCAAAACACACCCACTCTCAGAAAAATCTGTCCAACTTGCCTGAACCCAACAGGCGTCCAGTTTCCTGCCAACAGCTCAGCTCTTGGGCCCATTGAGGCTTAAGACCTTCCCAGACCCTGCAGGCCCACAAAGTGTCTGGTTTGCAGGAGCCTGGATGGAAAAATCAAAGAGAAGGTAGAAGAACAACTGGTCAGGAGCTCTGTGGGCCAGACCTCCCCGCACCTGGAGCCCAAACATATCCCAAGTGGGGCTGAGATAAGCAGAGGCCTCAATGACCAGGGCAGTGGGATTGCCTGCTGTCTTAGGCTGGGTTCTCTAGAGAAGCAAAACCAGTAAAGCATATATGTATCTATATAGAGAGATTTATGTCAAGGAAATGGCTCACGTGGTTGTAGAGGCTGGAACATCCCAAATCCATGGGTCAGGCTGGAGGCTTCTGTTGATTCATGCAGCCACAGGGGCTGGCGAACCCAAGATCAGCAGGTGAGAGCAGAGTTCTTGCTCACAGGCTGCAAAGACTGACAGATCCTAAGATCAGCAGGTAAGACAACAGGTAGGCTGCTAGCTCAAGTCCCGAGAATCAGAGGTCAGCCGAACAGGAGCCAGCTGCAGGATCCAGAGCGAGCAAAAGCCCACCAGCCTTGCCAGAGTCCACTTACATTTGGTGCAGGCCACACCCTCAAGGAAACTCCTTTCAGTTGATTGGCTGCTCACAGCAGATCCCATCATCGGGGTGACCACATTATATCAAACCTTGTCATGGAAGTGATCACATCATCTTACAACTGCCAAGCTACATCTTAACTGCCAAACCACTGAGACTCATGGCCCAGCCAAGCTGACACACAACCTCAACAATCACAGCCCCTGAGTGGGCCACACAATACCCTCTGGCTCAAGGCAACCACCTCTGTCTCATGTCCATGTCACTGCTGGAGCTTCAGATAAAGATTCAGAGGACTAGCCCATTGTCACAGGGGATGAGAACGTCTCCTTCATCCCAGAGGCAGAAACCACCTGTGCCCGTAGCAGTGAGGTATGTGTACATGGGTCAGCTGTACAGAGTGACCACAGCCTGCTCCTGTGCTCTTGCAGGCACATGCTCACACTCAGGGGTGGGGTCAGAGAGGGAAGATAAAGGCTGGGCTGTCAGTCCTTTTGACTGGAAAGGACTCTCTCTCTAGGGAACTGGGGAAGGAGATCCAGGATCCTCAATGGTGGACATTCTGGAAACAGGATACCCACATCCCACCAACCACCATGCAGGAGAATCTCAGGGCCCCTCGTGGGGAGCCTCCTTACACGCTCACACCTACCACATACATACCACACACACACTCCTTACACCTCACACCTACCACATACACACACAGACCACACACTCCTTACACCTCACACCTACCATATACACACATACTACACTCCTTAAATGCTCACACCTACCACATACATACACCACACACTCCTTACACACTCACACCTACCACATACACACACACTACACTCCTTACACACTCACACCTATCACATACACACCACACACACAGAGCACGTGGGCAGCGTGCAGACACATTTACACAGACTCACCCTTACACATTCACTAAGTACTGTCATTCAAACACATCATGTACGCTACACATTACATACTTACGAACACACATGTTCACACATACCACACTCACATATATTCACACACATTACGCACATCACATTCACACATTCTTATACACACTGCACACTAACACACTCACACTCGTTCTCACACACTACACGCACACAATTTACACTTATTCTCACATGCACAGCACACTCACACATACACTTAGCATAAGATGGGTGTCTACAGTCCAGGTAGGATCTGGCCTTTTTGTTGTTTTCAAGAGTGTGGAGGTAGTAGACTCTGCCCTCCCCTGCCCTTGGAGACCTCGGAGACACAGGGAGGCAGAGAAACATCCCGTTAGGGCTTCCTCCCAGCAGCAGGGAGGCCTGGGCCACCACCAGAGAGGCCTCAGGAGCTGCTCGCTCTTCCCCTTTGACTCAAATCCATCTCAGCCTCCCCTTGCTACCCCTGCCCCTGGGGGCTCAGGTGGAGGCTGACACCCACCACAGTCTCTCACCCCCAGTCTGGGCTGCCTGGAATTGCTGGGAGGGAGCAGGAAGGGGAAAACCTATTTCACCAGCGATTACGAGAACCAACCAAGTGGAAAGAACTCCCAATGCACTGTTCTTCTCTTGGAGATGATCCCTTTTCAACTCCGGGTCTGGGCCTCTGAGTGGCAATATCCACCGTGGCCAGCACCGTCCCAGTCCTTAACCAGGAGCCAGGCGGAAATGTCTTCCAGCCTGATTAGCAGACACCTGGGTCCCCTGGGGAATTTTGCAAGCAGGCCTTTCCAAGTTCTCAATCAGCCCCAGGAAACACCGCCCCCATCCTCCTGGTTCCTCCCATAGCCACAACTTTGTAACATTGGGGTGAAACTGGGACTCTGGAGCCAGAAGCAGTGGGTGCTCCGGGGCTGTATGTGAGGCAGCCGGGCCTGGGGTCCTGGTACCCCCCCTCCCAAATCTCTTCCCTGGGCCACTCATCCACCCCAGAATCCGGCCCTCTTCCTGTGGCCGAGGCCACACTGTGCGTCTGTGTCCTGAGCAGTGGCTGAGCACCTGCAGGGCCAAGTCCTCACTTTGGATGCCCCCACATCTGGGTCCCACAGATTCTCCCATCCTCCCATTGTTCCTGCCTGACTGTGTTCTTGCCAAGAGCAGCCCTGGGCAGGGGGTGGTGGGGGGAGGCTTCGGCTCAGCAGGCCCTCAGAGTCCAGTTTCCTGCTGCCCTTTCAAAAATCCTGAATGAGGAAGGCCTCTCTTCTGGATCCCTGGCCTGAGCTCCCTGCTGCATGGTCACCGCCTCACAGAACTTGGAGCCCACAGCCCCAGGCCAAGAGGAGGGTGAGTAAGAGAAGCCTGGTGGGCATCTCCGCCACCTGGGAAGCAAATGGAAGAAACTGTACTCTGACAGGTGAGAGGCAGGCCCATTTCTTCTGATGGGAAACCAGGAAAATGAGGAAGTCCAGCGCCACCCACCACTGGCCAGTGACTTCACAGCTCAGCTTGGGTCTGTGACCACACCTGGCAGAATGCCAGGAGCCTGGGCCTCCTCTCCTGTGTTTACCACAGACACAGCTTCAGAACAGACATGAAAGAGGCCAGGCCTGGCCCTAATGCTGATCTTCAACTCTGAGACTTTCACAGCCTCTTCTTGCACCCCAGAACCCCCCTAAACCTTCTAAGCCCCCTCTCCCTGTGCACCCTCTTGGCCTGGCTGTCTGGGCCCTTCGTTAATGACACTCTACATTTCTTAAGCTGTCTTTGATCCAGATTTTAACAAGCCCTTCCCTCCCCAGCTGGCGCCTGGGCCAGGAGAGCTGCTGAGAAAGTGGGGGAGTCTGCAGTTTTGGTCTCTCCTTGCTTGCCATGGGTCTCAGATTCTCACTGGGATTCCACGATGCTTTGAGAGCTGGCCTTGGGTTCTCTAAGGGTGAAGAACTGGGCATATCCCCCCATGCTAGGCAGAGTTACTCATTCACTCATTCATTCATCCCACCAACACGTGCCTACTAAGCACCTACTGTGAGAGACACCAGCTCTAACCTAAAGAGGCAGACCAATGAAAGAGGTTAAATAAAACGTGAACGCAGGGCTGGGGCAGGCAGAGAATGCTTTTTAGAGAAGGTGACACTGGGGTCCTGCTGCTCATGCTTGGAAAGATGTCGAATGCTCTAGAGTCCTAGGCTGCAAACTCCTGGAAGGTGAGCACCAGGACCTACTTGCCTTTTTTAGGTTCTCAGAGTCTAGTACTGTGTCTTAGTTTCCTAAACTGCTATAACAGAAATATCACAAATGGCGGCTTTAAAGACAGAAATTTATTTTCTTACAGTGTAAATGGCTGGAAATCTGAATTCCGGGCACCAGCTCTAGCGCAAGCCTTTCCTGTCAGCTCTGGGGGAAGATCCTTGTCTCTTTCAGCTGCTGTAGTCCTGGTGTTACTCCCTTCTTTGGTGATCTTCACATGACATCTATCTTCCCTCATTTGTGCTCACTTCTGTATCTAATCTGCTCTATTTGTTACTCAAAAGTGATCAGGCTCAGGACACACCCTACACTGATGTGGCCTCATTAACATATAAAGTAAGCCTATTCCCAAAGTAGATTTCTTCCACAAGTACAGGTATTAGAATTCCAACATATACTCTTGGGGGGACACAACTTAATCCCTAACACACTGAGTCGAACACATAAGGTTTCCTTAATAAGAAATTGATAGCTGAACAAATGAATGGATTGAGATTCTGAACCTGTCGTCCAATGTCCTCTGGAAGAAGGCCCCCACCTCCGAGTGAGCAGGAGGAGAAGGAAGCCCTGAGCACACCTGATCAGTGAGTTCCTGGTTCTTATTTATTTATTTAATGTTATGATTGTGGGACCACTGGGTTTTCAAGCTTTATTAGGCAGAAGGTCAAATACTCAGAAACTACAGGCAAAGGTGACAGTTTGTGGTTGTTAGAAACAGGAGGAATGGCTGCCTTGGTGTTTATTTAGAAAGTGAGCGAGTGGGCAGTGGGTTTAGGGTTACTCTGACTCTTGGGCCTCTGCAAAGCCTCTCAGAGGAATGCCATTGGGTCCTGGTCTCTGCCACCCTTCCAGCAGCTCTGATGCTTGTACCTCTACAGAACGTGTGTGTGTGTGGTATAAACATAGCAATAATCACAAAACTCAATTCAGCTCCACTGAACCAAAGGTTATCCAACTTTTACCAAGGTCTGTACTGAGGGCCTTGGGGACTGTTATTGTTCATTGCCATCGAGTCACTTTCAACTCATGGTAGCCCCATATACAACAGAACTAAAGTTGCCTGGTCCCGCACCATCTTTGTGATTGTTGACATGTTTGAGGTTATTGCTGCGGCTATTGTGCAGGACCTTCCAACAGAGCGGGCTGGTCTTCCAGCACTGCACTGGATAATATCCCCTTGTGATTCATAGGGTTTTCACTGGCTAATTTTCGAAGTAATCACCAGGCTTTTCTTCCTTTCTGTTCCTATCCTGGGGATAAATATGTAAATGCAATGCAGTCATTGTTCTCAAGCTCCTGTCTGACAAACAAGAAACGAACATGTTAAATACAGTGTGGAAGGTAAACTCAGGTGGTACAATACTGAGTGAATCTGATTCTTTATGACGAGTCTACTGCAAAACGGGAAGCTCCAGGACAAGGGACTTTGTTGTCATCGTATTCAGCCCTAAGCACAGTGCCTTACACCACCTAGGGGCTTAATGAATGTACTTGCCCAATTGCATGCTGAGTGTGAGCTGACTTCAAAGAACCAAAAAATCAGGAAGTGGAAAAACCAAGATAAGAAATCAGAACAACTGGCACCAAAGGAAATGCAATTAACTCAGGGAACTCTAAGGTAATCCTAATCTGTAACTTCAGAGCAATCCAAAAAGATATCGACTGCGTCTGTAGACAAAAACAGGCTGATGTGGAAAATTACCAATTAAAGAAGAAGAAAGGTTCTTGGAAATTAAAAATACGATGGCTAAAATATTTAATATAAGGGCTAGAAAAAAAGACAAATGAATCTCCCGGAATATAGGCCAAAAAGACAGAAATGGAGACAGAGAACCAATCTAAGAAATCCAGAATCCAGTAGAGAAAATGAAGGGGAAGAAATTACCCAAGAAATAACAGAAGACAGTTTCTCAAAGCTAAAAAAAAAGACACCAAGCTTCTGTTTGAAAAGGTCCACAAAGTATCACAGGATGAATATGTGGGAATAAAACTCGCATACTCAGATATGTCCTAGTTATTGTTAGGTACTGTTGAGTCGGTTCCAACTCATTCTGACTCTATGTACAACAGAACGAAACACTGCCTGGTCCTGCGCCATCCTCATAGTCATTGCTATGTTTGAGCCCATTGTTACGGTCATTGTGTCAATCCATCTCTTTGATGGTCTTCCTCTTCTTCACCGACCCTCTACTTTATGAACCATGATGTCCTTCTCCAGGGACTGATCCCTCCTGATAATATGTCCAAAGTATGTGAGATGAAATCTTACCAATCTGCTTCTAAGGAAAATTCTGGCTGTACTTCCAAAACAGATTTGTTCATTCTTTTGGCAGCCCATGGTATACTCAGTATTCTTCGCCAACACCATAGTTCAAAGACATCAATTCTTCTTCAGTCTTCCTTATTCATTGTCCACCTTTTGCATGCGTATGAAGTGATTGAAAACACCAAGGCTTGGGTCAGATATACCTTAGTCTTCAAGGTGACGTCCTTGCTTTGTAACACTTTAAAGAGAACTTTTGCAGCATATTTGCCCGATGCAATGTGTTGTTTGATTTCTTGACTGCTGCTTCCATGGGTGTTGATTGTGGATCCAAGTAAAATGACATCCTTGACAACTTCAATCTTTTCTCCATTTATCATGATGTTGCTCATTAATTCAGTTGTGGGGACTTTTGTTTTCTTTAATGTACATACCTAGATATACCTTCAAGAAATATCTGTGGCCTCTTATGCAATTTAAAATGATATTTTGACCACAGACCTTCAGCAAGTCCCAAACCAAACCCGTCACCATTGAGTCAATTTTGACTCATAGCAACCCTATAGGACAGGGCACAACTGCCCCAAGGTTGTGAATCTTTAGGGAAGCAGACTGCTACATCTTTCTCCCACAGAGTGGCTAATGGATTTGAACCACCAACCTTTTGGTTCTCAGCTGAGTGCTTTATCCACTGTGCCACCAGGGCTTTTCTTTAGCAAGTCCCACACCATCATATTTCTTATCCAGCCCAGATAAGTTGTGTCAGCATGTCTGTCTCCTTGACGGGACAGAGGCTGACTTGTGCAGACGTTATCCTTCCCCTGGTTTGGTTAAGGGCAAGAAAAGCAAATAGGTCTGAGCCAAGATCTCCGACTGGATATTTCTAAGAAAGCAGACACCATCTTATTTCTGTTGAGCTACATGCAGTGACTCAAAAGGCATAAATCAGCCATCAGAAGCAGTTTCATTGAAAGAAAGAGTTGATGCAGCAGCCTTGGGTCCAGGGATGGAAGCCAAATGAAGACGGCAGAACTGACTGGCTAGCCTGGGTTCCCTCGAGCAGAGCTATCTACCCATCCTAGACTACCCACTTACCTTTGAACCGTTCTGTGAAATAGAAATAAAAGTCTATCTTTTAAAAAAAATTTTTTTAAAGGAAAATAGACTACAGCTGGGTGATACAGCAAAACCTGCAAAAGCCAGAACCTGTGTAAGGTGGAAACCTGTCAGAGAAGGAAAATGTAAATATTTTCCGTTAATAGAGAAAGATAGAAAAGTGGTAAGACTGCACCCTGTCAAAGGTGAAAAACTTGTAAGACCCAGAAAAACAAGGCCGTCTCAGCCAGTTCTGGCTCTCACAGGTCCCACTGTATGTTTATTTCCCTGTTATCCTTCCCACTAAGGAGTCCCTGAGCGCTGCAAACAGTTAAGCACTCTGTTGTTAACCAAAAAGTCGGCGGTGTTAACCTACTCGGAGGGGCCTCAGAAGACAGGTCTGTGATCTACTTCTGAAGGGTCAGAGCCTTGAAAAGCCTGTGGAGCAGTTCTGCTCTGCACACATGGGGCTGCCGTGAGTCAGAACTACAGCAGCTGACAACAACCCTTCCCGTGCACTGACTGGGCTCCAGTGCTCCTTTATGTAACCTTTCTTTGAGAGATTAAAAGGGCAGACTTTGGAGCCGTACAATATGGGTTTGAGTCCTGGCTCTGCCTTTTACTAGCTTGGGCAAGTTACTTAATCTCCCTGTGCCTCAGTTTACTCATCTATAAAATGGGAATGAAACTAGAGTCTACCTCAGGGGTTGCTGTGAGAATTCAATTCATTAACATGTCCGAAGTAGTTATAACAGCACCTGTTCTAGGAACAACTCCCTTCTGCCCTTCATTGTGCTTCTGGTCTACCTAGTGATTCTGGCAGCTCAGCCAGTGTCATTCTGGTGCCATTCCCCTCCTGGCCTGGTGACAGAGATTTGGGAGCCCAGGTACTATCGATTCCTTTATCCAAAGTACATGTATTGGGTATCTCACATGCCAGGCACTATGCTGAGTGAGCCTGAGTCCCAGTCACAACCCCGTTAGGGCTGTCCCCTGCCACACTAATAGAAAGACCCTGGAGGATATTTGCTGCAGCTGGAAAGAGATGCTACCTCTGAACAGCAGCTCTCAAGCCTGGGGAGCATCTGAAGCACCTGGAGAACTTGTTACAACACAGATGGCTGGGCCCCATGCCTACAGTTTCTGCTTCAGTCCAATCAGCTGGGGCCTGAGAATTTCCATTTCTAACAAGTTCCCAGGTGATGTTGACGCTGCTGGTCCAGGGATCACATTTTAAGCATTGCTGCTCTAGAGAGTCCAAACCAGCCAGGGGAGAACATTGAGGGAAGGTTCACGTTTCCACACTTGGGATAATTTGTTTAATTAAAATCTCCTGGCTTAATTACTGCCGTCTGCCAATGAAAGGGTTGGCTGAAACCAGTTTCCTGGTGTGGGCTGCAAACACACTTGTGAAAATGCTCACACATTTGCATTTACCTGCTCTCTGGCTAATCCAAACTTCAGCTGCTCAACCACCCCTCCAGGTCTTTAGCATTGTGGTTAAGCTTGAGAGGTCTTCAGTCTCACAGTGCCAGCTTCAATCCTCGCTCTACCACTTGCCAGTATTGGACCTTAGACAAATTTCCATTGGTTCTAAGCTGCCATTTCTTCATCTGTCAGCTGGGGCTAATAATACTATTGGCTTCCCAGGACTGTTTGGCAGCACATGCTAAATGGAGTGACACACCTTAAAGTGCTCAGTACAGAGTGCATGCTTAATTAACACAGGAGGCTGGCTATTGTTAGCCTTGGACTATTTCTAACTAAATATTTGTTTTAGAGATGGTTTTGTACTTGGGGAAGGGGTGTTTGTTTTGGGTGTATGCACTGTGTCTGTCTTACGACTGGCATTTGGGGGAGCTGGGACAGACATCTTCCTCCTTCCTGTATACTCCCTAGCAGTGCCTCTGCCCCCAGGGGCTTCTCAACCCACCACCTAGATGAAACGCCAGAAAGAAGGACACAAACCAATTGTTCCAGCTCCGTGGAAGACATGTGGGAGGAGCCAAGAGCTCCAGGAGAGGTCTCTGGCTCAGAAATTTCTTCCCTGGAATAGCTGTTTAAAAATTTTTTTAATTAAAAAAAAGGGAGAAATTTAGTTTCCATTTGCGTATGCGCATTTTTAATTATCCACTCCTCTACGCTATAAACCAGCTGTGCAACCCCTTGTGTGTCACAGTAGAACTGTGCTCCGTAGGGTTTTCAATAGCTGGCTTTTTAGAAGCAGATCACCAGGCCTTTCTTCCAAGGACCTCTGGGTGGACCTGAGCCACCTACCTTTCAGTTAGCAGCCAAGCGCATTAACCATTAAAGAGGTTTTATGAGGTATACGGTATAAATTCCATGTAGTCAAGGGTATGTCTGTACAGTGTGCTACTATGTCCCCAGTGCCAAGCACAATGTCCTCAACTCACAGGGCTGGTCTTCAATAAATTGACACTGAATGGCTTGAATAAATACTGACCCAAGGAAAGGGGCTGTACACAGAAGCTTAGGAAAGAAAGGCAGCAATAGTGAATACCTGAAACAGGATTTCTCTAGCTGGCAGCAAGGTGGTTCTGGGAGAAAGGGCTGGGGCAGCAACTACAAGCAATGGCCTGAGCATTGGCACTAACAGGTGGTCTGCAATCCTGAGCTAAGTCAGCACCTATGGAGGAAACCAGTCCACAGCTGCTGATGGGCCCAAGGCTCTGCAGCTCTTAACATCCTGATCACTCCTCCTTCCTACAAGTGCCCTATTTGTCTTTGCTCCTGCTGCTTCCCGGGTCTAAGGTTGCCAGATTTAGCAAATAAAAATATAGGATGCCCAACTAAATTAGAACCTCAGCTAAATAATGAACACCCATTTAGTATAAGCATGCCCTATGCAATATTTGGGGATATGTACTGAAAACTTAATACTTGTTCATCTGAAATTTCCCTGGATGTTCTGGGTTGTATCTGGCAGCTCTGCCTGAGCCCAGAGTGCCCTCTTCAGCTCATCCTCTTGGAGAACTTCTCATCTTCCAAGGCCCAGTCCCAACGGCACTTTTCAGAAGCTTTCTCTGATACCACACTCCACCCCAGGCAGAATTAATTACCCCAGCTTTTGTGGGCCCGTATTGACCTGTACAGCTGGGCCATCTCTCTCCTAGGCCCCTCTCTGTGCCCCCTGTTGAGGTTGTTGTTGATAGGTGTCACTGAGTCCATTTTCAGCTCATAGTGGCTCATGTGACAGAGGAGAACGCCCTTATAGGGTTTTATAGGGTGTAGTCTTTACGGGAGGAGGTCTTTTCTCCTGGAGCAGCTGGTGAGTTTCAACTACCAACCTTTCAGTTAGCAGCCAAGTACTTCACCTTTGCACCACCAGGGCTCCAGCTCTTTGTAAATCCCTAGTACTAACAGCCCTGGCACCTGCGGTTCTCAGAACGTAGAAGGGTGTGTGTTGGAAACAGGGTCGGAAAAAGATCAGAAACATAGAGGAGGAAAAAGAAGAGAGAACACGTATCTGAATTTGTAGACACGTATGCCTCTGACTGGCTTCCACCTTGAAAACTTCATTTCTTTACCTGATTCATTGTAGACTCTCTGGATGGTTAAAAAGAAAGAGAAGGAGTAGAAGGAGGGAGAAGGAAGGGGAAGGAAGGAGAAGGGAGGAAAAAAAGGAGAAAAAGAAGGCAGCTAACTAAAAACTAACAGCAACTCTCTTTCCTAGAAACACGGGCTATCATTCAAGATTCTGCCGTCCCACACCCTACAGGCCTTCTCCACCTAAGTAATTTGATAAGACAGAAGTACAGACAATGGGAGGGAAAAGGAGGACCAAGGACACTCACAGAGGCATAACTAGGGTATGGCAGGGATTGCACTGGCCCTGGGAACATTGTGCCACTGAGCAGTTTCTATTAACCCAGTATGGACGTCACTGTACCTGCAGAAAATGGTGCCAATGGCAAGCCCTGAGATTGTGCCCCTGTGCAAAGATTCGACAACCCTCTTTTAGATGACTTTACCATAATATCAGCTTATAAATACAAGTCAAGCTTGTTAATCTTTTAAATAACACGTTACTGTGCTTGAGGGAGGAAGTTGGGCCATACCAGGTTAATAGAAACTGCTCTGTGGCCCCACAGGCCCAGGGCTGGTACAATACCCTAGATATGCCACTGCAAGGGTGTAAGCCACAAGATAAGTTGGACAAAGAGTTAAGCAGCTAAAAGGTGGGCTATCTGATCTTCTGAATCTTGGTGGGAGTCATGTGGCTCTCTGGACTGCTGGTGGCTATCCTCACTAAGTCTCATGGGCCTTGCTTCTTGTTGTCCTTCAGTGCAGTTGAGTCATAGCAACCCTATGTACAACAGAACAAAACACAGCCCGATCCTGCACCATCCTCACAATTGTTATGCTTGAGCCCATTGTTGCAGTCACTGTGTCGATCCATCTCTTTGAGGGTCTTCCCCTTTTTCATTAATCCTCTACTTTACCAAGCATGATGTCTTTCTCCAGGGACTGGTCCTTCCTGATATGTCCAAAGTACATGAGACAAAGTCTTGCCATCCACACTTCTAAGGAGCATTCTGGCTGTACTTCCTCCAAGACAAATTTGTTCATTCCTCTGGCAATCCATGGTATATTCAATATTCTTCACCAACATCGTAATTGAAAGCATCAATTCTTCTTTGGTCATTCTTATTCATCGTTCAGCTTTCACAGGCATATGAGGCAATTAAAAATATCCTGGCTTGGGTCAGGCACTCCTTAGTCCTCAAAGTGACATCTTTGCTTTTTAAAGTTAGAGAGGTCTTTTGCGGCAGATTTACCCAATGTAACGTGTCATTTGATTTCTTGACTGCTGCACCTATGGGTGTTGATTGTGGATCCAAGTAAAATGAAATTCTTGACATCAATATTTTCTCCATTTATCGTGACATTGCTTATTGATCCAGTTGTGAGGATTTTTGTTCTTTATGTTGAGGTGCAATCCATACTGAAGGCTGTCGTCTTTGATCTTCATCAGTAAGTGCTTAAGTCCTCTTAGCTCTCAGCAAGCAAGGTTGTGTCATATGCATAATGCAGGTGGTTAATGAGTCTTCCTCCAACCCTTGTGCTGCAATCTTCTTCATATAGTCCAGCTTCTCGGATTATTTGCTCAGCGTACAGACTGAATAAGTATGGTGAAAGGACATAACCCTGATGCACAGCTTTCCTTATTTTAAATCATGCAGTATCCCTTCGTTCTGTTCAAACAACTGCTTCTTGGTCTATGTACAGGTTTGGCATGAGCATAATTAAGTGTTCTGGAATTCCCATTCCTCACAGTGTTATCCATAATTTGTTATGATCCACACAGTCGAATGCCTTTGCATAGTCAGTAAAACACAGGTAAACATCTTTCTGGTGTTCTCTGCTTTCAGCTGTGATCCATCTGACATCAGCAATGATGGCCCTCATTCCACACCCTCTTCTGAATCCAGCTTGAATTTCTGTCAGTTTCCTGTCAGTATACTGCTGCAACCATTACTGAATGATCCTCAGCAAAATTTTACTTGTGTATGATGTTAATGAATTGGCTCAATGGCACTGGGTTTGGTTTTTGGTTTGGTATGATGTTAATAATTTTTTTTTTTTTAATATCATTCTGTGTTAAGCATTCTGTTGGATCACCTTTCTTTGGAATGGGCACAAACATGCATCTCCTCCAGTCAGTTGGCCAGGCAGCTGTCTTCAAATTTCTTGGCATAGACGAGTGAGTACTTCCAGTGCTGCATCTGTTTGTTGAAACATCTCAGTTGGTATTCTATCAATTCCTAGAGCCTTGATTTTCACCAATGCCTTCAGTGCAGCTTCGACTTCTTTCAGTATTATCACTTCTTGATCATATGCTGCCTCCTGAAATGACTGAATGTTGACCAATTCTTTCTGGCACAGTGATTCTGTGTATCCCTTCCATCGTCTTTGATGCTTCTTGGGTCGTTCAATATTTGGGCCTTGCTTAGGCTGCAGGGATTTCTGGGATGTGTTCCCACAGGGAGACAGGATGGCAGTCACCCTTCCCACCCTACCTCCCTCATAAGTCACTGTATCTGGAAGGAGAAAAGGACCACTGGTATCTCCACTGTGGGGGCCCTGTGTGGGGAGACTGCCACTTTATCTCCACAGCCCTGATACTGCTCACTGCCTCAACAACTGGCTACCTTCCTCCCCCATGGGGTGCCTCTTAAAGAATCTGCTGACAGATTTACAGCCAGAGGCCGGCCCAGGGCCCTCTCAGTGCCTGGCCAACATCCCTGAGGTTGTACTCTTCAGCCCCCGGGGAGGACAGCGGAGCCTAAAGGAGTCTCTGGAAGAGGGGCCCAGTCAGACAAACAGATGGCAAAGCCTCTTGCATGTCCAGGTCCCTACAGCTCCTCCACCTCACTGTGCAGCTGTTGACTCTGATCTTATGGCTGCCAGGGGTTCATATACATTCCCTAGGCTTATAATCCTTAGCAAGGCCCCTCTGGACCAGTGGCCTCGGCTCTGGAGGCTCTGACCACAGGGCTTTCTGGGTTTGGACCCAGTAGAGGATGTAGCTAAAAGTGAGCCCTTCCAGAGGCATTGGGGAGTGAGGAAGGAGACAAAATTATCTGGCTGGCCCAGAGCCAAAGAAGTCCCATTAAAGTCTGTGGGGTAGGAGTGGCTGGGCTGCAAGGAAGTGGAGAAGAGAGAACGGAGGAGATGGGATAAGATGACTCCATGGTGTAATTACATGCTTAATTTCCCCAGCAGTGCCAAGGGTGTGAGGCTTTGCTTCTGGGGCCGCCATAATTATATCCTGAGTAGAATAATAATAATAATAATTCCTTGCACATGCTGCCACTGGAGCAAGGCAGTTGGAAGGGTGGGAAGAGATAAAAGAAGCATTCTTTCTTCCAGACCAGCCTGTCACATTTCCAAATAATTATTCCCCAAGCCAGTCAGGTCCAACTTGTTTCCAAACTGCTTCCCTCATTCCAACAGAGGAGACTTTTGGTGGGGGAAAGGGAGGACGTTTTCTGACTGTGAGTCAGCCAACACGGTAGCCCAAGCACTCACTATCCAAGCTCAGTCCAGAGGAGGGGCGGGCGGATCTCTGGCCCCATCCGTAAAGGGAACTGTGAGTCTTCAGCCCTTCACTCTCTTTCCATTCTTCCTTGGGATACAAGGATGGCTGGACTCATGGCTCACGTCTGTGTCTCTGACTCAGAGGAAAGGTAACTGGCACACATGGGGCTGGAGACCCCTCACATTCCTGTGTCTACCTAACCCCTGACAGCTAGCAGCCAGCCTCTGAGAAGAGAAACAGGAGGCTAAGGAGAGAATGAGATGGAGGGAAGGGTCAGTCAAACCCTTGTCTTGATGCCTTACTGACCATCCTTACTCCAGACGAGGGGCAGTGGTGGCTCAGTGGTAGAATTAACATCTTCTGTGCAGGAGACCCAGGTTCGATTCCCAGCCAGTGCACTTCATGTGCAGCAGCCCCCATCTGTCAGTGGAGGCTTGCGTGTTGCTACACTGCTGAACAGGCTTCAGCAGAGCTTCCAGGCTCATGAGGACTAAGAATAAAGACCTGGCGAACTACTTCCAAAACTTCAGCCAATAAAAGCCCTATAGATCACAATGGTCCATCCCCAATCCATCATGGGAATGGTGCAGAACCGGACAACACTTCGTTCCATTGTGCATGAGATTTCCATGAGATTGGGGGCCAACTGGACAGCTGGGAGGACCAGGCAGAGGCTGGGGAAGGCTCATCCATGAAGCTGTGGAAGAAGCAGTGGAGCTTGGCTCCTTGTGCCACCAATGAGATCAGGAGACACGCACTCAGAAAATGGTAGTTGGTGTCAAACCCCATCTTCCAAGGCCAAAGCTTCTTGTAACTGAAATATCACCCTGGGGGAAGGGAGAGGGAGGATTAATATATGGAGAGGGTGCTTGAGCCTGGGGTCTTGGGGTGACAACAATAACAACTCCCATACTGAGCATGTAGCCTATGCCAGGCACTGAGCCCTTCCCTACACTAGCTTATTAATCGTATTGACATCCCTGTAACATCAGTGACATTATCTGATGCACTTTAATGATGAAGAGAGTGAGGCTTAGAGAGATAAATAACTTGCCTAAGGCCCCACAGCAAATGCAGAGCTGAATGGCTCCACGTCCACACTTAGTGTCTGCACTGCATTTCCTTCTGGGAGTAGCAGCATTCAACTAAGGGTCTCTGTGGTCAGAGTTCAGGCTTCACCACAGCACTTGGATGACACCTCAGGTGTAGGGGTGGCGTGAGGTGGAATCCATGGTACCCCTTTCTCACTGTGCAACTCGAGGAAATTGCCTGACCTGCTGAGCCATGGTCCCCTCATTGTGAAGCCAGCTTGATGCTCTGTGCTTACAGATGTGGATGAGAATTGCAGGAGTTAGCAGTGTACATAACGGAGTCCCTAGATGGATCGAACTGTTAGTGCATCAACTGCTAACCCAGAGAATGGCAGTTCGAGCCTACCCGGAGGCTCCTCTTCTAGAAAAAAGGTCTACTTCTGAAAAATCAGCCATTGAAAATCTGATGGAGCACAGCCCTACTCTGACACGCATGGGGTCACCAAGAGCCAAATCAAATCAATGGCAACGGGTGGAGTAGACAATCCAGTACTTGGTATAAGGCTTTCAGTGATACTACTCTTCAGCAAGTCATTTGACAGCTTTAGACCTTCCGGGAGGTGAGAAGAATGATTCCCAACACCCTTCACCGCATGTCCCTCTTCCTTCAGAATCCTGGCCTCCACCTTCTTCCAGGCCAGCGGTGACAGGGAAGACAATGGTACAGACAGTGGAGGCTTCTCTGGTGAGCTGGATGGTGATTTTGACCAACGCAGGCCTTGGGAGGCATGCCCACTGAGGGCAGTGGGGCTTGCAGCCAGAGAAGGGTAGGAATTACAGTTTACAGCTGTGTTTTAAGGAGTGGCACAACAGAGAAGTGCTCCACCTCTAACCAAAAGGTTGGCAGTTAGAACCCACCCAGTGGCCCCATGGGAGAAAGACCTGGTGATCTGTTCCCTTAAAGATTACAGCCTAGAAACCCTATGAGGCAGTTCTACTCTGTTAATACATGGGGTCACTATGAGTTGGAAGCTACTTGACAGCACCCAACAACAGCTTTGTTTTATGGGAGGAAGCAACCTCAGGTCCAACCCCTGGAGATGTCTAGTGACCTAATAGCCAGGGAATAGGCTCCAGGAACATTCTTTGCTCCAGAAGAAAAGAATAACAGGTTTCTGTGAGGACCTGACACATAAATAAATGGTCATGTCCAAATGTACGACCTTAAGGCCATACCCTCTCCCAGCCTCCCACCCTCCACACAGTCCAAGGGTCTAGCTGGAGAGGCCACAGCAGAGCTGTGCGCCTGAGCCCCCTGTCCTTCTGAGGGCGGAGGTGGGGGTGCTGTTCACGGTAGTGGCTTCTCCACCCCCAGCCAGCCCTAGGCTGCAGAGGCTAGGCAGGGCTGCAGGGCTGGTGTGAGAGGCTGCATGTAGGGGTGAGTTGGGAGCTGCAGGTTGGAGAAGCTACTTCAGGCTCTGAGCTGCCTGCCATATCCCCTGACCTGGCCACTGTCGGGATTGGGTAGAACAGGCAGCCTCACAACACTTTCCTGCTTTTCTTCCCGTGGAATTCCCCTCAGCGAGGGCTGGCTAGATGCCCCCATGTGCGTTCTGGCTCAGGGCCCATGCCTGGCCAGGATGCTGTGTGGAGGCAGCTGGTCAAAGGGAGGGTCAGGGACGGGGTGGAGGTGGCCAGAGACAACCTTGGGGGGCTGGCACAGAGGAATCTCAGCCAAGCCGCGGGCTGCTGGCCCCACTCATGCTCCCAGGGGCCACACACCCACAGGCTGGCATGGGGTCAGGCCTGGTGCCAGCCAGAGTGGGAGAAAGAGTGTGCCAGCCTCCCAGGATGCCTCCCCCCACCCCAGCCAGGAGTGAGGCCCATCCTCCTCCTCACTCCTCAAAGGCCCTGAAGCTGGGGCACCTGAGGTAGCAAGCAGAGGTCTTGGGGTGGGATGTGAAACAGAGTGTTATGGATTGGATTATGTCCCCCAAGAATATGTTGGAATCCTAACCCCTATACCTGTGGATGTAATCCTATTTGGAAACAGGATTTTCTTTGTTGTGTTAATGAGGCCATATTAGCATAGGTTGAGTGCTAACCCTAATCACCTCTGAGAGGTACAAAGAGCAGCATGGATTCTGAGACCAGGGAGCACAACACAAACAGGGAAGTCGGGCGCCTTGGAGATCGCCAAGGAGCCAAAGCTGAGAGAGACAGAGATCTTCCCCCAGAGTCAACAGAGAGAGAGAGCCTTCCCCTAGAGTTGGTGCCCTGAATTCAGGCTTCTAGCCTCCTGAACTGTGAGGAAATGAATCTCTCTTCTTTAAGGACACCCACTGTGGCATTTCTGTTGCAGCAGCTCTAGGTAACTGAGACATGTCCCACACCCCATCAATTGCTCAGTCCTGGGCTCCTAGATGTAGACAAGGCAAGGAAATAGTTCTCAGAATTCTGCAGTTCCAAAATGTCTCTAGGGTAATGTCAGGAAAGAGGTGAGTGCGGCATTATGGGTAGGCTTTTGGCCACATCCCTCCTTCGCCAGCTTGCTTAAGATCAGTCATCAGTTTCAAAATCCTCCTGAGACCACAAAGAACATGCCTGTCCCACTCTCACCCCCACCTCAGCCATGACACTAACTCCAAAGACCTCTGTGGTGTAACACACAGACGCTGGCCTTGGTATCCAAAGACCTGAGTTTGAATTAATGGCTTAATGACTTACTTGCTGTGTACACTTGGGAAAATTACTTAACCTTTCTGGGCCTCAGTCTCCTCAGCTGTAAAGTGAGAACAATAGTTACCACACAGGATCATTTTGGAAATGAAATGAAAAAAAGTTCTTGAAAATGTTTAACATGTTTATTCCCTTCTTTCTCCAGCAATACTGATAGTGTATACAGTGTATGATTTCCACCTACATAAACTTTCATCTGGCTGAGTTCTGGTGGTGCAGTGGTTAAGCGCTCAGCTGCTAACCAAAAGGTCAGGGTTGGAACCCACCAGCCACTCCTCAAGAGAAAGATGTGGCAGTCAACGTCTGTAAAGATTACAGCCTCGGGAATCCTACGCGAAAGTTCTGCTCCATCCTATAGGGCCGCTATGAGTTAGAATCAACTTGACAGCAACATGTTTGAATCCTTTCATTTGTTTAGTTATTGATTAAGCCCCTAGCTAGCTACCTTAAGATCTATTTGGAGCAATGTGTAGTGCTGACCAAGGCGCCCATGCCCCTACCCACCTGCAGCCCAGACTCAGTTCGGCATTTTGAAAACAGAAGGAGCAAAAGAGCCCTCTTATTGTGCTCCCCCACCATCAACCTGACACCAGCCCAGCAGCCAGTACCCCCTACATGGGTGGGGGTGCAATAGGGTGGAGTGGGGACTGGGAAGAGGCTGGAGAGGAGCCTTCAATTCCCACTAGAGGCCAACAACCCTCACCTATGAGCAAAGCCAAGGTAGTGAGGGTGAGGACAGCAGATTGGGGAAGAGCAGAGAAACTCACGGGCCTCAGAGGAGAACTTGTGGTAGGGCTTGGAGGCAGGTGAGGCTTGGAGGCAGGTGGGGCTTGGAGGCAGGTGAGGCTTGGAGGCAGGTGGGGCTTGGAGGCAGGTGGGCCTCAAAGTTCAGGCCAAGGAACCAGAGCTCCCTGGAGGTAAGGGAGAGGGGGCCACTAAATGTTTCTGAGGAGAATTGTATGATTATTGGAATGATGATGAAAGGAGCTAACATGCTGTTACAGATTGTGTCCCCCAAAAATTATATGTTGTAA
This sequence comes from Elephas maximus indicus, assembly GCF_024166365.1. Lineage (NCBI taxonomy): Eukaryota > Metazoa > Chordata > Mammalia > Proboscidea > Elephantidae > Elephas > Elephas maximus. The sequence goes on from NC_064842.1 coordinate 206,930, forward strand.
ATTCTCACCCCTATACTTATGGATACGAAGCTCTGGTGGCACAACGGTTAAGCACTTAGCTGTCCATTGAACGGTTGGTTGTTTGAACCCACCTAGTGGCTCCAAGGGAGAAAGGCCTATTGATCTGCTCCAGTAAAGATTACAGCCTAGAAAACCCTATGGGGCAGTCCTATTCTGTCACGTGGGGTAAATAAGAGTTAACCATGGACTCTACAACAAAATACTCAGGGATGTAATCCCGTTAGGGAATAGGACTTTCTTTGTTATGTTAATGAGGCCATTATCAGCGTTGTTGTTGTTAGGTGGTGTGGAGTTGGTTCCTACTCATAGTGACTCTATGCGCAACAGAAAGAAACACTTCCCGGTCCTGCGCCATCCTTACAATCGTTGTTATGCTTGAGCTCATTGTTACAGCCACTGCGTCAATCCACCTTGCTGAGGGTCTTCCTCTTTTCCTCTGACCCTGTACTCTGCCAAGCATGAGGTCCTTCTCCAGGGACTGATCCCTCCTGACAACATGTCCAAAGTATGTAAGATGCAGTTTCACCGTCCTTGCTTCTAAGGAGCGTTCTGGCTGTACTTCTTCTAAGACAGATTTGTTCATTCCTTTGACAGTCCATGGTATATTCAATATTCTTCCCCAACACCACAATTCAAAGGCATCAATTCTTCTTTGGTCTTTCTTATTCATTTTCCAGCTTTCACAGGCATATGATGCGATTGAAAATACCATGGCTTGGGTCAGGCGCACCTTAGTCTTCAGGGTGACATCTTTGCTCTTCAACACTTTGAAGAGGTCCTTTGCAGCAGATTTGCCCAATGCAATGTGTCTTTTGATTTCTTGACTGCTGCTTCCACGGCTGTTGATTGTGGATCCAAGTAAAATGAAATCCTTGACAACTTCAATCTTTTCTCCATTTATCATGATGTTGCTCATTGGTCCAGTTGTGGGGATTTTTGTTTTCTTTACGTTGAGGTGTAATCCATACTGAAGGCTGTGGTCTTTGATCTTCAGTTATCAGCATAGGGTGTATTTTAAGTCAATCACTTTTGAGATATAAAAAGAGCAGATTAGGCACAGAGGGGAAAATACCTGCCACTTAAATATCGTCAAGGAACTGAGGAACAGAAGCTGAAAAGAGATGAGGACTTTCCCCTAGAGCAGACAGAAAAAGCCTTCTTTATAAAAAAAAAAAAAAGGTGAGGTGGGGCATCTGACCTCCTTGTCTAACTTCACAAGGGAAAGGAGAGCATCAACAGCCCCAGGCTGATTCCTATGAGGCAGAGGTCAGACAAGCCTCCTCCCTGCAATCCTTTTCCCAGTTCTGACACCAGCTGTCCCTCCCATAGCACTCTTTACTTCTCTGCTGGGTATGATAATTCAGTGCAGCGACCACACAGAACTCACAGATCATACTCACAGTTACGGGGTTTATTAGGGAAGTAACAGGGTATTATTCAGGGTCAGGGACGACTCAGGATACAGTTCTTTGGTCAAGACAGCCTCTTCTCAGCTGTGCCCGCAGACACGCCTCTCTCTGTCCTCACCCCCTCAGCCCCTCTGCGTAGTCTCTGCTCTGCTCAAGCAAGTACTACAAAGCTCTTCAGCTCCACCAATAAGTGCCCAGGGGGACCCTACTCTGCCAGTAAGTCTCAGCCTGAAGATGCTCAGCTCTCTTACTCCGTGGGTCAACAAGCCTAACTCTGGTGAAAAGTGCCCAGAGTCACCCCACTTCACCAGCAACCCTCCTGCCTGAAGGTGCTCAGCTTTCTTGCTCTGTGGGCTGGGAAGGCCGCGGCACCATCTCCTGCCAGTCTCCTGGTTCTGCTGCCTCTGCTGCCACTGTTTCTCTGCTGCTGCTACTCATCATCTCTCATTGTGTCCGGTGTTACTGCTCTCTCTGTCTCCTGAGTCTAGCGGGTTCTCAGCACAGCGATCTTGGGTCAAAAGGGTGCGCTCCACTCCTAGCTCTTCTTTCTCTGTGGCAGTGACAGCCCCCCTTTCTGCCTCTGGGTTGGCTCATTTTAAGCCTAGCAGGATGGCACAACTGACCAATCTCCTCAATAAGGCTCCATACAACTTATTTGCATGGTCCCACCCCCACAAGGGTGCCACGCACCTTATTTGTATTATTAGCTGTTGTCCAATCTCCTCAGTGGACCACAAGCACCTTATTTACATAGTCCTGCCCAATCTTTTGGTGGGAGTTACAAGACCATGGCTAGAAAATCCATGTAATAGTGATCTATTGTACCACGCTTTCCCTAGAGCCGGCACCCTGAATTTGGACTTCTAGCTTCCTAAACTGTGAGAAAATAAATTGCTATTTGTTAAAGCCACCCACTTGTGGTATTTCTGTTATAGCAACAATGAGAAACTAATACACATGCATTGGATACATACCGTGTGCCAGGTAACGTGACAAGCACTTTAGTGCATTGTTGCATTTAACCCTTCCAATAATGTTGTGAAACAGGTATTATTATCTGCATTTTACACATGAAGAAAAAGTGCTGGGAGAAGTTAAGAACTCAGCCAATGACACAAAATGAAAATGGCAGAGTCAGGGTTTGGACCCAGACTGTTTGTCTCTAGGGACCATGCTTGTGAGCAGAAGATACCCAGGGATGATTGTCCAGGGGTGAAGAGGGGGGCCCAAGAGATTTGGGGGCTAACTGGCCCAACTCTGTGACTGACTGCGAAGTGAAGGGGAGAGAATCAATGATGATGACTTTCAGCACTTAGCACAGTGCCTGGTACCTGGAAGACTCGATAAATGGTTGCTGGATGAAGTGAGCAAATAAACAAGTGGACTAACAATGCCAGGCTTAGTGCTGCAGAGAATAAGAAATTAGTTTGGATTGGGGGTTGGGGACTTCATGATCCTGACTGGGGACTGGTGGGTTCCATGGGGGTGCAGGTGGGGGCTGGCACTTTTGGGAGAGGTAACACCTGGAAAGAAAGATGAGGGAGTCTCTGCATAGAAGAGAAACCAAAGCCACAAGAATGGGTGAAACCCCCGAGGCAAAGAGGTAGAAGGATTTAGGAGCAAGAGACGAACTCTGCCATAGTTAGGCAGACTGGAGAAAAAAAGGAGGACAAGGGAAAGAGAGGGCAAAGAAAGGCTCAGAAGGAAGTAGGAGGAAAAACAGTGTACTGTGGTGTTACATATGACAAAAAGGAAAGGATTAAGGAGCAAAAAAGGCCTTCTAGAAACTCCCACGTCCTCATCTTCCAGAGACCCTGCCTTCCCTCCCATAGTTGAGGGTGAACTGCCAGGCCCCTTGCTAACACACCAGAGCACACCCTCTCAAGCAGGGGGCTCCAGCAGTTCTTCTCCCCTCTCCTCTATCTCCTCTATCACAATTTTCTCCTCTCTGCCGGATCATTCCAACGGCATATACGCCTGCTCGTATTTCTCCCATCTTAAAAAAATTTTGTTAACCTCTCTTAATCCCACTTCTCCATCTAGCTACCTCCCAATCTCTTCCCCCTTTACAGCAAAACTCCCCCCTGCCCAGGTGTCTCAGTTACCTGGTGCCACTATAACAGAAATACCACAAGTGGCTGGCTTTAACAAACAGACATCTATTCTCTCACCGTCTAGTAGGCTAGAAGTCCAAAATCAGGGTTCCAGCTCCAGGAAGAGGCTTTCTCTCTGTCAGCTCTGGGGGAAGGTCCTTGCCATCAATCTTCCCTTCGTCTTGGAGCTTCTCTGTGCAGGAACTTTGGGTCCAAAGGTCGTGCTCTGCTCCCAGTGTTACTTTCTTGGTTGTATGAGTTCCCCGTGTCTCTCTGCTCTTGTCTTTCTTTTATATCTCAAAAGTGATTGGCTCAAGACACAATTCAATCTTGTAGATTGAGTCCTGCCTCATTAGCATAACTGCCACTAATCCTCTCTCATCAACATCATAGCGATAGGATTTACAACACATAGGAAAATCACATCAGATGACAAAACGGTGGACAGTCACACAATACTGGGAATCATGGCCTAGCCAAGGTGACATATATTTTGGGGGGATACAATTCTATCCATGACATCAAGGGAAATGAATACAAATGTACACGCAAAACATATACATGAATGTTCATAACAGCCTTATTCTTAACAGCCAAAGAGTGGAGACAACCCAGTGTCCGTCAGCTGATGAATGGATACACCACAGAGTGCGGGGATACACAGAGTGCGGGGATGCACAGAGTGCGGGGATGCACAGAGTGTGGGGATACACAGAGTGTGGTACAGCTTGATAACTGGATATCATTCTGCCATAAAAAGAATGAAGTATTGATATATGATACAACATGGGAGAACCTTGAAAACATTATGCTAAGTGAAAGAAGCCGGATGCAAAAGACCACCCACTGTATGATTCTATTTATGTGAAAGGTCCAGAACCCACAAATCTGTAGAGAGAGAGACTAGACTGGTGGTTACCTGGGACTGGGGAGGGTGAAAACCCTGATCAGGGATTGACTGTTAAAGGGTAGGAGTGTCTTTTTAGGGTGTTGAAAATGTTCTAAAATTAGATGGTGGCGATGGTCACACAACTCTGAATATACAAAATAATCGCTGAACTGTACACTTTGAATGAATGAATTTTGTGTTATGGGAAATATATCTCAGTAAAGGCATATATATGAAACAAACAAACAAAGCTCTTCAAGAGTTATCTGTACTCACCATGTGGCTGACTGGGAAGTGAAAGGAATTAAGGGTGATGCTCCGAGGCTTCCAGCACCTAACACATTGCCTGGTACCTGGAATACTCCTAAATTGCTCCTGAATCCTCCCAACTTCACATTGGCTGGAGCCCCATTCCCTCTTGGCCACTATTTTGCCCACTATTGTCAGGAAGCTTCCCTTGTCAGGGTCACCAGGAACCTCCATGTATCTCAAGGCAGTGTTCAGTTCCTGCCTTCATGTTTCTCATCTGCTGCTTTTCACATGGCTGGCCCTCCCTCCTCCCAGAAGAACTTTCCTTCCTTGGCTTCCAGGACAGCACCCTCCTTTGGGGTTCCTCCTGTCTCACCCAAGGCTCCTCCAAATCTTCCCAGTCTCTGGCTGGTGGACCCTCGCCCATTCCTCTGGTGGGCTCATGCAGTGTAATGGCTTTAATGCCATCTCTCCACCGAGGACTCTCAAATCTCCAGCCAGTCTCTCTCCTGAACCCCACACTGGTTTGACGTTACCAGTTGCCCGTCTAGTAGGCTTCTCAAACTTGCAAGGTCATGGAGAAGCCGGAGCCCTCCTACACTACTGGTGTAAAATGATGCAGCCACTTTGGAAAACAGTTTGGCAGTTCCTCAAATGATTAAACACACCAGTTGCTGTCAAGTCTTTTCTCACTCACAGCAATCTCATTTGTGTCAGAGTAGAGCTGTGCTCCATAGGGTTTTCCATGGCCGACTTTTTAGGAGTAGGTCACCAGGCTTTTCTTGCAAGATGCCTCTGGGTGGACTGGAACCTCCAACCTTTCAGTTAGAAGCTGAGCTCATTAATCATTTACATCACCCAGGGACTCTAATTAAACATGGTTATCGTATGACCCAGCAATTCCATTTTTAGGTACATACCCAAGAGAAATGAAAACATAAGTCCACACAAAAAACCCACATACGAATGTTTATAGCAGCATTGTCCCTAATAGCCCCAAAATGGAAACAATCTAAACGTCCATCAACTGATGAACGACTAAACAATATACTGTGTATTAGGACAGTGGTATATCATCCCGCCATTAAAACCAATGAAGTCCTGATACATGAACGAACTTCGAAAACATACTAATGGAGTCAGACACAAAAGACCACACACAGTATTAACCCCTTTATGTGAAATGCAAATCTGTAGAGACAGAAAGCAAGTGAGTGGTTGTCTGGGGCTCAGAGGTAGGGTGGTGGAGGATGGGGGATAATAGCCTAAGGGTTCAGAGTTTCTTTTTGAGATGATGAAGACGTTCTAAAATTGACTGTAAAAATCTTCCACGTCCGACACTAATTATCTCATCTCCCCCCCACCCGTCTACTCTTCCCACAGTCTTCCTAGCTAGGTTGATGGTTACTCCGTCCTCCCAGTTTTACTAATATTGTGTTTTCCACCCTTCCCTGCCCCCAGAACTTAAGCTGCATTAGAGTGTGGGTGTTCATCTGCTTTGGTCACTGCTGTATTTACACCCCATGGGACAATGTGTGACACATAGCAGCTGCTGAGTGTTTGTTGAATGGTTGAATGAATGAATGAACAAAGGGGGTGATCAAAAGCAGTGGCTCTCTATTATCTGTGAAATAGGTTACAAGAAAAGTGTTACCAAAAGTAAAGTATAAAAATTCGTGAATGATTTACTTTTTAAAATCAATTCATGAAAAAATCAAGGTCACACATGAAATAGTGTCACCGACCACCCATCTTGCATTCGAATAACCAAAAAACCCAGTGCCATCGAGTCGATTCCGACTCATAGCGACCCTATAGGAGAGTAGAACTGCCCCATAGAGTTTCCGAGGAGCGCCTGGCGGATTCAAACTGCTGACTGTTTGGTTAGCAGCTGTAGCACTTAACCACTATGCCACCAGGGTTTCCTGCGTTCACATAAGTTTATTCAAAGGAGGGGTGAGTCTTGTTTCCTGATCCTGGGCTGGGAATTGCTCAAATGTCTCTTGCATTTGCGTGTTTGCCCAGGGAAGAGGAGGCTGAGAACTGCTGATCAAGACACCACAGGAAGTGGGGGCAGCAAATAAGGAAGCCTGAGAAAGGACTCCTGAATTTGCTCCATTTTTTTTTTCCCCCACCTGGATGTACCCTGTCTTCCTCATTAGATCAGACTTTGCTCTAGAAATCTTCTTAAAAGATTGTGAACCCTGAGGGAAGGGGCTTTTCGGGGTAAGAAACCGAGTCTCTTCATCCTACTGGCAGCATGCTGAGGGCAGAGCTGGAAGCCCCCCTTCCTCAGCCCCACTGGCTCCCTGCACTCCCACACAGCCCTCCTGACAGCCAGGACTCCATGCAGGGCTACGAAGGGCAGAGAGCTAATGGCCACAGGAAGAAGACGCTGCTAGCGGGGTCTCTGCCAGCCCAGGTATTGGCAGCCAAGGTGCCCCAGACTACGTCCTGTGTGGTGGGTTTGTGGGTTTTGTCATCGCAACTCTAAGTCTTTGTGATGTACCCCTAGACACCTCAGGCTGTTTTACTGACCTGAGATTTACTGACCTGGGATTTTCCCCTCCTGCTGCATAGTCCTGGGTCAGAGGAGGTCCCCAGAAGCCGTTATCACTCACCCCTTATTAGGGGAACAATGCATGTGTCCTGGTGGTCCCTGAGGAGGACAGTGAGGGGTCACAGCCCTCATGGGGCTGAGCTCCTGGAGTGGGCTGGTCTCTGTGCCTGGGCAAGGGGAGAAACGTCTCTGCTGGCTGCTTACTCAGCCCCAACAGCTCTTCTCTCCCACGAGCAGGAAGCAGCCAAGGCCACTGGCTTGCACGTAGCTGGAGCCTGCTCAGGGATGGCTGCACGCTTGCTAATCTCTGGCCGTTCCCCTGCCTTCCATTGTGTGAGGTTTCCAAGGGAAATTGTGTCTGGAGGAAGGGTTCCCAAGATCATGCAGTGGGTTGGGCAGGCACAGAGCTCAGTCCTTTAGGACTCTTGCCTCAGCTCTGCCTCGTCCCGTGTGTGCCCCAGCTCTGCCTCGTCCCGTGTGTGCCCCAGCTCTGCCTCGTCCCATGTGTGCCCCAGCTCTGCCTCGTCCCGTGTGTGCCCCAGCTCTGCCTCGTCCCGTGTGTGCCCCAGCTCTGCCTCGTCCTGCGTGTGCCCCAGTTCTGCCTCGGCCTGTGTGCCCCAGCTCTGCCACGTCCTGTGTGCCCCAGCTCTGCCACGTCCTGTGTACCCCAGCTCTGCCTCGTCTTGTGTGCCCCAGCTCTGCCTCGTCCTGTGTGTGACCTTGGGAAGCCACCCAGCCTCACCAGGTCTCAGCTTCCTCAGCTGTGAATGGGATCACAGTATCGCCTTGTGAAGACTGACTGATGCCTGAGAACCATCTCCTGGTGGTGCCCGGTTTACGTGATAGAAGCAGTTGCACCCCACGTGTCGGAGCAGAACTGGGTTTTCAGTGGTTGGTTTTTTGGGAGTAGATCCCCAGGCCTTTCTTCCGAGGCACCCCAGTGTGATCTTGAACCTCCACTTTTGGTTAGCAGCCAAGCTCATTAGCCTGTCACTCACTAAATGTTATTTTATTATTGTTGTTATTTGCTACCCCCTTCTAGCCCCCTGTGCTTCTGGAAGGGGCTGATGGGCTGGTTATGACAGAGGCAAGTGGGAAACCCAGAGTTGTTTAAGGCCTGCTTTATCAGAGGGGAGAAGTGTGAAGCCCCAGGGCTGCCCGCTTGGGGGCCCAGAGGGGTGGAGCTGTGTAATCTGGCCACACAACCCTCCCCTGGGAGTCAGCGTATTTATCAGATCCGTCCAGGTGAGGGGAGAGTTGGCTTGTGTCTGCCCTTCGTCCTCCAGGGATAGCTCCCACCTCTCAGGGGCCACACACACACTCCTACCTCGAAAGGATGAAGGAGCTGAGTCTACTTTCATTTTCTCAAGGCAATAAAGGCTTTGAAATGAGATACTGTGTTTGATATAGAGACAGGCCACAGCTCAGTGGTTTATGGTAACGCAGTGCGATAGAAATTTCTGTGATGATGAAAATGCTGAAATTGAACCTGTAATGCCCCGTGTGGTAAGCACTATCCCCAGGGAGTTGCCGAGCACTTGAGAAGTGGCTACTGTAACTGAGAAACTGAAATTTAAATGTGATTTCAATTTAATTTTAAATTTAAGTGGCCATGCCCAAGAGACTTGAAAACAGCAATGCACACACAGGACGAGGCAGAGCTGGGGCACACAGGACAAGGCAGAGCTGGGGCACACACAGGACGAGGCAGAGCTGGGGCACACACAGGACGAGGCAGAGCTGGGGCACACACAGGACGAGGCAGAGCTGGGGCACACACAGGACGAGGCAGAGCTGGGGCACACACAGGACGAGGCAGAGCTGGGGCACATAGGACGAGGCAGAGCTGGGGCACACACAGGACGAGGCAGAGCTGGGGCACACACAGGACGAGGCAGAGCTGGGGCACACACAGGACGAGGCAGAGCTGGGGCACACACAGGACGAGGCAGAGCTGGGGCACACAGGACGAGGCAGAGCTGGGGCACATACAGGACGAGGCAGAGCTGGGGCACATAGGACGAGGCAGAGCTGGGGCACACACAGGACGAGGCAGAGCTGGGGCACACACAGGACGAGGCAGAGCTGGGGCACACACAGGACGAGGCAGAGCTGGGGCACACACAGGACGAGGCAGAGCTGGGGCACATAGGACGAGGCAGAGCTGGGGCACACACAGGACGAGGCAGAGCTGGGGCACACACAGGACGAGGCAGAGCTGGGGCACACACAGGACGAGGCAGAGCTGGGGCACACACAGGACGAGGCAGAGCTGGGGCACACAGGACGAGGCAGAGCTGGGGCACATACAGGACGAGGCAGAGCTGGGGCACATAGGACGAGGCAGAGCTGGGGCACACACAGGACGAGGCAGAGCTGGGGCACACACAGGACGAGGCAGAGCTGGGGTACACAGGACAAGGCAGAGCTGGGGTACACATAGTACGTAGCTCTGGGCACTGGAAATACAAAAATGGTTCTTGAATATCTGGCCCTCTCCAGGAATGTCTCTCTAAATGAGGGAAACTGACAGGTAATCAAGCACTAACTTACAGTAACAGTGGTAGCTCTGGGGTTGTAGGACCCCAGAAGAAAAACAAAACAAAAAAACCCAGAAGAGGCCTCTGAAATAGTCTGAGGTGGGAGAAGGTGCACCAGGGAAGCCTTCCTGGAGGAGACAATGTTGGTTCCTGCGCATCTTTGGCTCAACTTGACTGTAGCTCCAAACCCGCTCCACTTGACCTTGTCTCTGTAGCTTTGCGTTCGTTTTCTTTGCTGCTGTTACAAGTTATCACAAATTTAATGTCTCAGAATAACATGAACTTATCCCACAGCTCTGGAGGTCAGAAGTCCAAATTGGCTTTCACTGGGTTAAACCAAGGCGTAGGCAGAGCCATGCTTCCTCTGGAAATTCTAGAAGAAAATCTGTTTCCTTGCCTTTCCCAGGTTCTACATGCTGCCTGTATTCTCTGGCTCATGGCCTCTTCCTCCACCTTCAGAGCCAGCAGCGTAGCATCTCCAAATCTCTCTCTCCCTGTCCCTGCCCCTCCTCCCCCCACCTCCGCTTCCATCTTCACACCTCCCTCTGTCTCTGACACGCCTGTCTCCCTCTAAATAAAGACCTTTGTGATTACATTGGGCTCACCTGGATAATCCAGGCTCATCTCCCCATCTCAAGGTCCTTAATCACATGTGCAAAGTCCCGGGTGGGGTGGACATGTAAGGTGACATATTCACAGGTTCCAGGGATGAGGACATGGGCATCTTTAGCCCAAAACCAAAACTGTTGCCAGTGAGTCAATTCTGACTTATATCAACCCTACAGGACAGAGTAGAACCGCCTTACAGGGTTTCCGAGGCTGTGATCTTTAGGGAAGCAGGCTGCCACATCTTTCTCCTGAGGTGTGGCTGATGGGTTCGAACCACCAACCTTTTGGTTAACCTCCAGGGACATCTTCAGGGGCAGGGATGAATTGCCCAATAAGCAACGCACCCACAGGCTTACCTGTACTTACTAATCTGTAGTGCACAATTTCGCTTGGGTTTCACACCTTTTTAAGTCTGTGTGTACCTTGCTTACTGGTTAATCAGCTCCTGTTTAAGGGGCATTGTTCTATTCACCACACTCTTACTTCAAATTCTTGAAAGAATCTGACTTCCAGAGGCCAGTCTGTGAATTCACCTAGGTCAGGAGCGCAGCCAACGCTGCGTAGGGAAAGCAGAGCCCCAGGCACACAGGGCACAGGTGGTCTGGGGCAGTGCAGGCGATAACCACAGCAGAGATGCAGTCATCGTGACCCGCTCATGCCTCCCTTCTAAAAGGCTCAGGAACCATCTGGCTGCATGTCATTTTTCCTGGGCGTCTCTGTGATGATTCCTTTCCGTAAACATCTCCTCCTCCTGTGAGCAAGTCTGAGTGGGCTCCTAGTCCTTGAATCCAACATTAATAATACACACTTCACGGGTGGTTTCAAGAATTTGGTGAAGGCTCAGCGAAAAAACTCAGATGAAAGCATTGAAGACAGAGCAGGTGCTCAGCAAATATGGCTAACTCTGAACCACTACATTTGTTATAACTATTGCAGAAATGGAAGAGCCCTGGTGGTGCAGTGGTTAAGTGCTCAGCTGCTAACCGGAAGGTTGGCGGTTGGAACCCAGCAGTTGCACCAAGGGAGAAAGATGTGGTGGTCTGCTTCTGTAAAGATTACAGACTTGGAAACTCTGTGGGGCAGTTCTACTCGGCCCTATAGGGCTGCTATGAGTCGGGATCAACTCGACAGCAACAGGGTCTTTTTTATGGGTATTTCAGAAATGAAGGTGTAAGGGGGACCATTTGAGCTCCAGCTCTATTCTAGATGTACCCAAGTATGGGCATGGGGAGCCCTCAAGGCTTCCCAGCACTAGGGGATGCAGGAGTGGGTGGTACCCTCAGGAGGAGACAGGAACAGTTCAGGGGAGGACTTTGGAGTGAAAAGCAGTCGGGGGAGGGTGTTATGGATTGAAATGTGTCCCCCAAAAGATATGTTGAAATCCTAGCCCTTGCATCAGTGAATTTGGCCCTGTTTGGAAATAGGGGTTTGTTTTGTTATGTCAATAAGGTCATACCAGTGCAGGGTGGGTCCTAACCCTAACCGGAACCCCTCCTGAGTGGTGTCTTATAAAAAGTGCTGAATAGACAGAGACATACTCAGAGGGAAAAGTCCCTGCGAGAGCTCCTCTGCAAGCCAAATACTGCCTGGGGCTCCTGACAATGAAGGACCCACCCCTAGAGAAGATGCCCTGTGAGGCAACACATTTCTGTTCTTTAAAGCCACCCATGTGAGGTATGTTTGTTACAGCAGCCGGGGGAAACTAAGACTGAATTGCAGCCAGCCAACTGTGCAGGTGGGACTTGGTTGCGACCCATGTGAGACTCCCTGGGCCTTTCAGGAGCAGGAGCTTTACAGAGAGCCAGGGGTCCAGCCAGGCAGGAGGGCAGGAACCAGGGAGATCAGGGTAGGTACAGTGCAGCCCTTTACACTCCATGAAACTCCTGCTCATTCTTATCTGAACCAAAGAGAAGAGTGGCCACACAGGCTGCGTCCCAGGGTCTTCCAGAATGCAGCCTAGGGCTTCTCCTTGCCTGGGCAAGGCTCGGGGTGCCACGGCCTGCACTGCCCTCTCATCCCTGCTCCCTTGGGCACAGCTTACAACCAAAGTCTCTCTCCAGGGGACTCCTTGAGTTAAGGCATCGATTTCAAGAGAGTTCTCTTTTCACAAGGAAGGCAAAGGTTAAGTAAAAATAAACCAAACCCATTGCTGTCCAGTCGATTCGAACTCATAGCGACCTTATAGGTCAGAGTAGAACTGCCCGTAGGGTTTCCAAGGAGGAACTGGTAGACTTGAATTGATGAGCTTTTGGTTAGCAGCCAAGCTCTTAACCACTGTGCCACCACGGCTCCTAAGTCACACTAGCCAACCCTCAAATACGACAGGGTAGGGTTGCTCAGCAGAGGTAGGACCAGAAGGGAGTGCGTATTATCTGGGTGCAGGCAGCCCCGGGATCTTTATCAAGGGGCCAGCGGCCAAGAAGAAGGATGGGGCACAGGGTGGGGCAAGGGGAGGGAATTGAGCTCAGAGGGGTGGGGAGGTCAGTGAGTGGGAGGATAGGAGATGTGGGAGGGACCCTGAGGAGGAGACAGTGAGAGCTGGGGGCATGGAAGGCACAGGAGGAAGGCAAGTGGGGCGACCATGCACAGCAGTCATCGTTCATTCATTCACTCATTCGTTTACCAAACATGCTGGGTGCCTGTTGTGTGCGGGGCCAGGAGGCAGGATCTAGACACAGAGTCGAACGAGGCAGGAGCCAAGGCCTCCTAAGTCCACTGGACCCTGGAAGATGGTGCTGGCGCGTCTGGCTCCCTTTCCCCACCAACACACACGTTGCGGGGAGTCTTCTTCTCTTGGGCTGGCAAATGGAAAGTTAGTTTACGTTCCATTGTACTTAGGGTCGTTATGAGTCAGAAGTGGCAAAGAACTACTGCGACCCAGCCTTGTCACTGTCAGTGTTCATCCAGCAGGCAGCTCCAAAGGCGGGGCAAGAACGAGGTGCCCTGGATGACTGGAGCAGCGACCCATAGGCTGCTGACACTTGTCCCAGGAGCCCCTGTCTCTACTCCTGAAGACCTGTACTTCTCCTGGACACCCCCACTCCCACCCCAAAATGGCCAGGACCACAGACAAAGGAGCATTGAGAGGGAGTTCTCAGAGACCAAGGGACATGGCAGGAGGAATTTTGGGCACAGAGGTAGCCTGGATAATGGGGAAAGCTCCAGAGACTAAGACGGGGGCCCTTGGTTTAAATCTGGGCTCTGCCACTTACAAGCTGTGTGGCACTGAGTAAGTAACTGAACTTGCCCCCGTTTCCTTCACCTCTCAGGAGAGGATGGTATCTCCCAGGGTAGCTGTAGAAGCTTAAATTAGATAATTTGTGTGACTGTGCCAAGGCCACATCAGGACCCACCTGTCTGGGAGGGAATTCAAAGGAAGGAGCCCGTCTCCTCCTCCCTGGGGACACACGCCAGTCCGGTGCTGCCTCAGCGTCCACCTGGCCTTCTATTCTGTAGTCTAAATGGAGGCCTGGCTGCTTGTGAGACAGATCATCCCCCATCTTCAGGCGGCTGAATCTAGCACAGAGGCTAGGTTCATATTTTTCCTCCTAGGAGCCTTAAACCTGCACAGCATGTCATGGTTTACAAAGTATTTTTACATTCACTATCAACCTGGTGGAGTGAACAGAGAAGACATTAAGAAACCCACTTCATAGATGCAAAAACAGAAGCCCAGAGAAGTTAGATTTTCCTAGTCACTCAGCTGGGAAATAACCCAGGCTACATTTTGGTTCAGGGCATCTTTCACCAAAAGGTGCCACGGTTCAGAGGGGGCTCTCCAAACTTCCAGCTTCATCTATTATTTTGAGGCAGACAAGGACATGTGAGAGCTCAAGCTTAGAAGCTGGTTTGCCTTTTTTAAATATCCATGCAGCATTTAGCAAGCGTGTAAGAAAACCTGATTTTTCTTTCAATAAAAACATTTCTTTAAGGTCCAAGTAAGCGGTTTAGGACATAGGTTGCCTGTAACGACACATTGTAACTTGATGGAGCTTGCCTTTGCTTTCAGCTTTCCCACCACTCACATTAGTCATTCACTCATCAGGAGAGAAGCAACTGGCACAGACATAGTTACAAAATCTTGTTCAAAACTTGCTTTAAATTTTTTCCCAGCATTCATGCCAGCAAAATGTTTCCCACTTTTTTGTGGTTTTGCTGCTCATTTTTGCTTTCTTCTGCAGTTTCAAAGCTAGGCAACTTCTTGGGGTGTGCATCAGTTAGGTGGATTACAGCTATAAGAAACGTAAAACTCAACTCAGAAGGAGTCAATTGCTTCCCTGATGCCTAGTCCATGAGTAGGGCGGGCTTCGGGGTCAGTTCAGCCTAGTGGATCTGCTCCAATCCCAGCGATTCCCTTGGCTGTGCTTTCCTCCAAGCCTTGACTTCAGGGCAGGTTATCTCTTCTCACTGGTGCAAAGTGGCTGCAGTGGCCCCAGGACTCCCACCATAGCCTTCCAAAGAAAAGGATTCTCTCTCTCTTATTATAGTAGATAAATATGTAGCAAGACGTTTGACATTTCAGCAATCTTCACAATTCGGCTTCAGTGACATTATGTTCATTATGGTATACAATAACCACCCTTATCCATTCCCAAATTTTTTCATCACCCTTAACAGAAGTTCAGTGTCCCCTAAGCATTGGAGAAGGACTCTCTTTTAAGGGAAAGGATGCTTCTTTCCCAGGCACCCCTAACAAATCAATCCTCTCAATAGGGTCACATGCTCTTATTCCTGAATCATCCCTGTGGCCAGCGATAACATCCTGCACTGGTTGGCCTAGGCTCCTGACAAACGAATTTGACAAACGGGTGGGGATGACCCTTAGACCAACCAGGCAAACTCCCACGGTAGAGATGGAGTCAACTTCCCCTGTACTATATGGGGAAGGGTATGGAGGATAAGGAGGAATGGGGTAGTGGGGGTAGGGTGGGCACCTGAAAAAAACAATGGAGGTAGTGATAAGAAGTTGTTTTTGTTATGTGCCATCAAGTTCTGACTCATGGCCGCTCCATGCACAACAGAACAAAACACTACCCGGTCCTGCATCACGCTCACAACTGTTACTATGCTTGAGCCCATTGTTGCTGCCGCTGTGTCAACACATCTCCTTGAGGGTCTTCCTCTTTTTCGCTGACCCTCCACTGCCTGTTTTTGTAAGTGAAGTTTTATTGGAATACAACCATGTTCGTTCATTTGTGTATTATCTATGACTGCTTTTGCAGTATAAACAGCAGAGTTGAGTGTGACCTGCAAAACCTAAAATATTTACTTTCCGCTCCTTTACGGAAAAAACTTGCTGACCCCTGCCCTACATCATAATTGGATCTCGTCATCACAGCAGGACTGCCGACTTCAGGTGACTGTCAGTCTCAGGGTTGGTGACCTGGGCAAAGTACACCAGGTAGTCTATGGCAACATTTCCAACAGAAATCGGTAGGCCAGGAAAACATAGATGCTTGGCTCCTATTCAGTGGCTTTTTCTTTAGCAGGAGTTGGACCAACTTTCACATCATAGTTTTGAGAAGAGAGGAGCGTGGAAACCTGAGTTGACTGGCACCACACTTATTTCAGTGATGTTTAGAGCCCCTTATAAATTAGCACCTCAGGAAGTGGCCACACTACCCACCCCTTATATGCCTCTGGACACCACTGGTGTTTCTTTCAGGCTGACGTCTGCCTGCCCCACCCCCGTCAGTGATTGACAAGGGGCCCTGGAGCTCAGAGCAGAGATACCTGCTGGTCTTGGGAGTTTCTCACCAGACAGGACTCTTGATGTCTTCCCTTGGGGACAATTCTGAGCCTGTCAGTAATATCAGCTCCATGGGTGTGTGAGTTGTCTCCGAAGTGGCATGCCCCATGTGAGGTGGATGTAGGGAAGGTCCCAGCACTGATGAAGACTGTAAGGGTTGGGTTGGATATAAGCTCAGAGATGAAGAAGGGAAATGCCTTGGCCAACCTTAGGTGACTGATCAGCTAGGTCTGCTGAGAACAGACAATTCAGGGGTTAAGCCCACACACTCAGGAGTCAGATACATGGGTTTGAAGATCAGCTTCTCCATTTGCCAACTCTGTGATCTTTGGCAAGTTACTTAACTTTGCGGTGCTTCAAATTGGGCTGATAACAGCAATGTCTCTCTCATAGGGTTGTTACGAATATTAAATGAAATCTTGCTCAATAAATGTTTGCCCTTACTTCCAAAGTTTTATGCCTCTGATTAGTACTGGCTTTACAGGCTAGATAAAATAATGTGGACATTCCATCAACAAATGAATGGATAAATAAAATATGGTATATACATACAGAACCTCTCATGGTGTGACGGTTAAGAGCTTGGCTGCCAACCAAAAGGTCACCAGTTTGAATCCACCAGCCGCTCCGTGGAAACCGTATGTGGCAGTTCTACTCAGTACTGTGTAGGGTTGCCGTGAGTTGGAATCAATTTGACAACAACGAGTTTGGTTTTTTTTGTATGTTAATTTTTTATATACGTATAATGGAATAGTACACAGTCACAAAGAGAAATTAAGTCCTGATGCGTGCCACAAAATGGATGAAACTTGAAAACAGACTGAGTGAAGTCAGTCGCAGAAGGACAAACACTATATGACCTCACTTACGTGAGATAAGCAACTATATAGAAAACAAAGATTATAGTGGTTACCAAAGGTAAGAGGGAGGGGAAAAGAGGGGGTTTTGCTTACAGGCCACTGAGTTTATGTTAATGGTGGGAGAGTGATTCTGAAAAGGCCAGGGGTAGTACCTGCACAGATGAAGACTGTGATCAATGTCACTGAGTGTTACACGTAGAAATTGTTGAATTGGCCAGTGTTTTGATGTGTGTATTTTTACCACAATAAAATATATTACGGCAACAGGTTTGTTCGGTTTTTTATATATGTATATGTGTGTGTGTGCCTGTGTGTGTAAATAACATAAATAAATAATTTGGACATAAGAGTGCCAAGAGGCCTTTATGAAAAGCAAGTTTGTCAGGAGAGGATGCCTGACTGTCTCTAACGACACTGGGGTTCATGGTGCCCATTTGCCAGTGAGCACCTCAGAGCCCACTGTCATGGGAAAGGGGTCAGGGCAGAGGTGATATTTCGGGGAGGAGGGGAGGAGACTGTCTGGTAGAGAACGTTAAGCCGTCCTAGAAAAGGAACTCCTGGGGCTGATCTGTAGCTGACCTTGAACTCTGGAAATGGTTTCCCTGCCTAACCAAGAGTAATGCTCTAGCCCAACCAAGCTCTTGGAAAACGTCCATTCAAAGTTGCTGAGGGTGCCCTGCTAAATTCTTCTTATCCTTCAAGACTTTTCTTCAGCATCACGTCCCAGGGATGCCTGGGTGGTGTTGAAACCCTCATCTGCCTACACAGCACCTTGCCTGTTCACATCATAAACTCCTCACACATCTATTTTTACAATTTATTCACCAAATATTTATTGAGTGCCTGCCACAGGCCAGTTATTTGTTTATTGTCTGTCTTTCTGCTGGGCTCCTGGGTCAGGGCAGAGTCTGGTCACCACTGGGTCCCCATGCCCTGTACCATGCCTGGTCCACAGAGCTTCCCCACCCCAGTAAATAGTGTCCAGTGAAAGACCCTGAGCCTGTGCTGGAGGCAGGAAAAGGGAAAGTGAGCATTCTACTTCCCAGCCACGTTCGGGTTCACAGCCATGAAACTTAGCAGAGTCCCTGGGTACTTACTTATCAAGGGAGGAGAGCAGGGGGCCACAAGGGGCCGTTTGGGCCTGAGAAGGGGCCAGGAAGGCTGCAGTGGCAGATCCATGAAGGGATGAGGCTTGAGATGAGTTCCATAATGACATAGAGCCCAGGACAATAGAAACACCCTGGCCAGGAGCTGCATAGACCTGGGTGTGAATCCCTCCACCTCCCGCTAACAATTCACTAGCTGAGCTGTGTGACCTTCTTCCGTCTTCACTGATCCATTCTGAGCCTCAGTCTCCTCATCTGTAAAATGGATCTAATTGAGCAATCGTGATGATTAAAAAAGAAAACGAATGAATATAAAGAAACCTTGGTGGCGTAGTGGTTAAGAGGTACATCTGCTAACCAAACTGCTGGCAGTTCGAATCCACCAGGTGCTCCCTGGAAACTCTGTGGGGCAGCTCTACTCTATCCTATAGGGTCGCTATAAGTTGGAACCAACCCAGCAGCAATGGGTTAGTACTGGTCTGACCCAGTGTAAAAGCTCGATAAATTCTCAGTGCCTCGTGGCCTCCGCCACCACCCCACCCCAGGAGATGCTGTTTCCTTCTCCCGGGCCTGGGAGGCTGTCCTCACTCTCACTCCCCTGCCTCATGAACCAGGCGAAGGTTAAGGCCATGCACTGTGGGCAGCTCGCTGCCCCACTGAACCTGCGAGCCTGTTCCCTGGGCTTGGCTAACCACCTTGGATTGGTGGCCCAGAAGCATTGGACACATCAAGGCTTGGCATCGGGGTGTCCACACTCCCAGCACCCCACAGGCAGCCTGGCTCACAGGTGGCCCTGGTGAGACACCTGGCATTGTACAGGCAGATGGTGGGGACCCAGCCCACTCGTGCAACGATTCACAGCCTCACACTTTTCCTGTCAGCCCCGTCAGCCCGTCCCAGCCAACTGTCGCCTGGGAAGGCTGTGTTCCCATCCTCTGCCTCATCCTGCCCCCAGGGGAGTGCCTCTAGGAGAGCACGGGGAGGCCCTGGAAGGAGCTGCCCCAACAGGCAGGGTGGGAGCTCTCAGCCTCTCTCAGGCTCAGGCCAGAAGGAGCTGCCCCAACAGGCAGGGTGGGAGCTCTCAGCCTCTCTCAGGCTCAGGCCAACCGAGCCTTCTGCCAGCTTCTCACATCTATTTGCTTATCTTCTGCTTGTCTGGGAGGTTTCTGGGAAGCGAGTCCTGGCTGAGGGAACTCTATGCCTCTGGGGACTTGTGACACCTGAGACTTTGGACTCACAAAAAAGTCCAACAGGCAGTTGGCTGCCTCAGGCCAGGCGTGGGGACAAACTTCACCTCAGGGGCCAGGCTCCTCCCGCTCTTCTGCAAAACACCGAAGGCAAGCTAATGGAGGGGACCTCCCTGCAGCAGCCACCGTCTGGGTGTTATGGCTTCAGACGTCTCCTGCTCCATCTGAAAAAAGACATCATATGTATTTTGCATTTCCCCCATTATTTGGATGTGTTTTAATATAATGTCTGTTGTTGTTGCAGTTAGGTGCTGTCTAGTCATTTCCAACTCACAGCAACCCTATACACAACAAAACAAAACACTGCCTGGTCCTATGCCATCCTCACAATCATTGTTACGCTTGAGCCCATTGCTGCAGCCACTATGTCAATACATCTCATTAAGGGTTTTTCTCTTTTTCATTGACCATCTACTTCACCCACCATGAAGTCCTCCTCCAGGGACTGGTCCCTCCTGACAACATGTCCAAAGTATGTGAGATGTAGTCTCGCCCTCCACGCTTCTAAGCAGCATTTGGGTTGTACTTCTTCAGACAGATTTGTTTGTTCTTCTGGCAGTCCATGGTATATTCAATATTCTTCTCCAACACCACTATTCAAAGGTGTCGGTTCTTCGGTCTTCCTTATTTACCATCCAGTTTTCACATACATACGAGGAGATTGAAAACACCATGTAACGTCCAGGGAAGATTTGTGGACATGTTCTAGTGCAGGAACGAAAACTTATTGTGGTTTAAGAAAAACTTTTAAATATAACTTTTATCAATGAAAAACTTTTAAATATAACTTTTATCAATAAATAACTTTTAAAAGCACAAATCATCTGACAATGCCCCATTTGAAAAAAAAAAAAGTAGCCTTTAAAAGTCCCTGAATGGTGCAAACAGTTAATGCTAGACATTAAAATTAAAAGGGTGGTCCCGTCCACCTTTGACTATCACCCTGAGAGCTCTTTGACAACCGAGTCTGTACCCTGAGATCACCGTTTAGTGAAATAGCAGGGTGACACACAAAATGAAGGATATTACCCTAAGATTGGTGCTCTACTTAAAACCATCTGTATGAGACCAAAAAGTCAACAATTACTCAAAAGCAAAGAGGAGAAGGTAAAAGGGCAGGGAAACTAGAGTACTGGAAATGGAACTAACAGGACATTGTGATAAATACAGCTAGTGTCACTGAACGATCTGTATGAATATTATCAAATGGGAACCTAACTTGCTGCGTAAACTTTTACCAAAAACTCAATAAAACACTATTTAAAAAAGCATAGTTGAGCCAGAAATTCCTCCAGGTGGTCGGTGCAGAGCGGTGGAGGTGGATGTGGAAGTTGGAAGCCTTTCTGAATCTTTATTTTCTCTGTGAGAACAATACTTGCCCAGTCCGGGTATAGGGCTGTTTGGGGATTAACTGAGATCATGTTTGTGAAAGTGATTTGAAAACTGCAGCTGAGTTGAATGAAGGTAAGAGACAAGAAAGGGAACGTGATGAGGCCCAGCTCTGACATGTGGTGAAGTCACCTGAGTTTCTTAGAGAGCGTTATCGGCTCCCTCCCACCAACTGCCCCAATGAACTTGGCCTTCCTCCCCAGGAATGGCTGAAAAGCCTTCCCTGCCGTCCTCATCTGAGGTTATGAGACTGCTACGCAAACCCAGCGAAAACCATGATTAAGTACCTGGAGGTTGGAAAAGAAGTTTTGGGGGGCCCATGGTTCGCAGATAACAATTTCTGGATTGTTACAAAAATTAATAATTAATCCTTCCCTGCACTCTGGAGGTGAACAGCCAGGACCTTCAAGGAGCTGTAAAAAAAAAAAAAGCAACTGAGAGCTGGGACAGGTTGCCAGGTGCCCAGAGGCAGGGTCCACAGGCCAGCCCTCCTCTTCCCTGAGCCTCCATTGTAAAATGAGGGGCGACCCTTGCTGAAAGCGAATTTGCAGCTGGAAAATTCTGCAAAGTGTACTAATAAGTCTAAATCTCTTCCCAGAAACTTGAAAGGCCTCCAAGTTTTCTCCTGCTGCCCGCAGCTGATGCCACCTGTCCTCCTAGCCTAGCCTGAACTGCCAGCCTTAGACATATGAACCCGACATGTGTGAGTGCACATGTGTTTGCACGTGCCCACGTGTGTGCGTGTGTGTGTGAGAGTGCGTGTATGGGTGTGTGTGCATGTGTGTTAGAGCAGAGGTTGGGGACGAGAGAACAAAAGAGCATGTCATGGGAACCTCTTTCACAACACCAGTGACTGCTTCCCTCCCCTAGAATGTATCTGTCTCCATCCACCCACATCTACATCCCCAGAATCTCCTGGGCAGAAGGCACGGCAGCAGGGTTTGTTGTTTGTAGGTGCCCTGGAGTTGATTTTCAACTCACAGTGACCCCATGTGACAGAGTAGAGCTGCCCCATAGGATTTTCTTTGTGGAAGCAGATTGCCAGGTCTTTCCTGGAGCCACTGGGTGGGCTTGAACCCACAACCTTTCGGTTAGCAGCGAGACCGTTAACCATTGTGACACCAGGCTTCCTTCAGCTGAGGCGTATAAGAAGTATTTTAAACACCTGGCTCACAAAACCACCACCCTGAAAGTGCTTACGTTTGCGGGGGCGGGGAGCAGGAGGGACGTGCCCTTTTCATTCTGCCCTTGGAGATTGAGCCCTTGGAGGCATAGAAGTCTTTCTGACTTCCCAGGTCCTGGCATAGAGCAGGAGCTAAACAAAAGACCCCTGGGAAATGCAGTGATCCATCTCTCACGCCACTGCCTTGCCAACCCTTCTCATACCCTTCCACCGCTCCCTCTCTGCCCACGGGACTGTGTCCACTCCTTCCAAATTCTGCTTAAATTGCATTACCACTTGGGTGCCTCAACTGAACACCCCTCTCTGCCCAGCCCAGGTGTAGAACCCCAGCCCTGTGCCCCTGTGCTCAGGTGCACATGCCCTTAAATAGCAGTGGACTATTGAGCACCATCCCAGATTTTCTTTGTTGGAGCCCTGGTGGCACAGTGCACTCACTGTTCAGATGAGCAACAACGTGCTGTTTCCTGTAACTAATCTAGTATTGTCACAATCTCCACCTGGTTGGGTAGTGAGGGGAACACTTAATAGGTGAGTTAACTGCCTGGTTTAAACAGCCTTTTGGATAAACGTTCAGTGAATTAAAAGTTCAGCTCCCGTATGAGCCATTTCGCCCCTTCCCATCCCCTTCGTTAGGTGGAACAAGGAAAGCTTGTGATTTTCATAAGGTCCCTGAGTGGCACAAGCCATTTGTGCTCAGCTGCTGACCAAAAGGCTGGCAGTTCAAATTTACCCAGCAGCACTGCAGAAGAAAGGCCAGGCGATCTACAAAGATTACAGCCAAGAAAACCTCAGGGAACACAGTTCTATCTTTAACACGTGGGGTCACCAGAAGTTGGAATCTACTTGACAACAATGGGTTTTTAGGGTTTAGGTGGTCCTTGTATCATTGCGGGTGGGTTCTGATGGGTTCCCCAGTTGGTCCCTCCATGGCTCTCTGCTCTAGGTGACCGTCTGGCTTGTCCTTGAGCTGGGCTGGTCCAGCCTGTCCCTGGCCGTTGGAGGGGCATCTGCTACTAGCATCCATGGTGGTGTAACCCTGAACTCTTCTCTTGGCACAGACAACCCACTGGCCACCTCCTCTGTTCCCAAAGGCTCTGCTGACCCTCTGAGGTATGGTTGTGTCTCCCATTCAGCCGAGACCCAGGTGTAGCCCCGTGCCTCCAGCTAGACTCTTGGCTACTGTTTGGAAGCCCTGATGGGGCCACAGAGGAAGCTGAGTCTCTTCTAGTCCCTTCCACATCACGTGGAGCCACAGACTTTGAGGAGGTCAAACCAGGTACTGGCTCCTGCTGTGATGCTGCCACAACCCACCCAGCACAGCACTGGCCCTGCCTCCTGCCTAAGTAGGGACCAGGGCACAGAAGGCCCTCTGTCTTTTCCTTTGCCCTCAATCTAGTCACTTCGCCTCCCCATCTGGGAGCAGGAAGGCCAGGACATCCCGACCCACCTTCTTCCCACAATCCCCTGGGGCTGGAAGGGCTGAGCTCTTCTCCCTTTCCCTTCTACCATCGAGGTCCCTGACAGCATTGCTGTAAGAGGGTGGTCCACAGAAAGCAGCCTCAGTACCACCAAGGAGCTTGCTATAAACGCAGATTCTCAAGCCCCAGCCCGGACCTACTGAGTAAGAATTTGCATTTTTATAGGATCTCCAGATGGTTCCTGTACTCATTAACTGCTGAGGAGCAATGCTGGCTGACATCACATCCTAGATGCTTTCTATCCTTGCTTTACATCAGACTCTGTGACCTCTTCCTCCAGGTCTGGCTCTTCATACCTTAGTGGGAGCTCAGGAAATTTAGGAAATCCTTTCTCTCTTGCCGAAGCCCAAATTACAGGTGCTGGAGATTCAAAAAACATGCTTGGTGCCTCGGATGTCACGCTGAACAGTGACGTTCTTCCCTCGACATTCCTGACGGGAGCATCCTAGCCCTCCTCAAGGCACCCTCTCTTGGGAATGCACAAACAGGAAGAGAACTGTGACAGATAAAGACACCAATGCATTTCAAAACATATTACCCCAGTTACAATATGCTAGGGTGGTTTGAGCAGCCTATGTTGAGAGCACAGGTGAGACCTCTGGACCTTAGCATCACACGCAGATGTCATCAAGAAAGACGCCCTTCCTGCCACACAGGGCGCAAAGGAGAAACCCAGAGAGGCTCAACATTCTCTGAGCATGTGGACTGCTTTTATTTTACGGGCCTCAGTGAAACAAATTGACATAGTGGTCAAAACAATGGACTCAAGCATACCAATGGTCTTGAAGATGGTGCAGGACTGGGCAACGTTTTGTTCTGTTATACACAAGGTTGCTGTAAGTCAAAGATGATTTGATGGCAACTAACGACAACAGTAGGGCTAACTCACCATTTCCTCCCTTTTGCTTTGGCTTCTAAGAGACTCAGAGCCAAATCCGTGGCCCAACAATGGCAAGTGTGTAATTAATTATGATCTGACTTCGCCCTAGGTTTTCTTTTTTCTCCCTACTTTTAATATGCACACCGTATCATAACCCATGTAATCTTACAAGCCACTTTAGATCCTTCCTGGAACTAGGTGGACTAAATTTATAAGCAGGTGCTGTTCTAGGTCTTTTATTACAGCTTATCCCACTTAATCTGTACCGGTATTACTATCCCTGTTTACAGATGAGGAAACTGAAGCTTAAAGGTTAAACAAGACTGCCAATCACAGGGCAGCTCCCAAGTATCTAAGTCAGGGTGTCTCGGCTCTCTGCATTTAGAGTTTGACCCAGCAGGAGCCACCTGGACATTGTCCCGTGGCAGGCAGGGTAACAGTGCTAAAAGGGAGCAGAAGGGAGGTTCTTGTCAGGGGCCTGAGCCTGAGACTCTGCTAGGCATTGGGGGTTTTTCCCAGCATGCTCTGGGGCCAGCCCAACCCTGGTTGGGAGTCTTCTTTATGTTTTGTCCACCTATTTCCCCAGTTAACTGGCCACTGTGTTCTCAAGGCAGAGCTGTGGGGAGTGATTCTGGGGCTAGGGCAGGTGAACTGCTTTGTGAGAGAATGCAAATGGCTCAAAGGTACCTGCCCACCTCACTGTCAGGGTCCTAAGTTCTTAAGGCCAGGGCTGTATTCCCTCTACTACTGGTTACTTACTCAAGGCAAGATAGTTCCCTCCAGGACTCGAAGTAAGTCTGCCCTCCTGGAATCTTAGGATGAACGTAAAAGATACACAAGACAGCTGTTTAAAAAAACAAATGAAGAGAATTGGTATGTACCAATAAAAGAGGATTATTGCTAATGGAAAGATCAAGTCAAAGAACGGTAGGTGTACTAAGATCCCACTTATTTTCAATACACACATCTCACATACACACACACATAGACCACACAAAGACACCTCACTCACACAACCATAGACCACACAGAGGCCGCCATACACAGACACCTCACACACACACACAACACACACACACATACACATAGACCACACAGAGACACCTCACACACCCACACCCACACCCACACCCACACCCACACGCACACACAGTGTGGAAGGAAATGCCAAATTGTTAACACCTGCTTCTGGAAAGAGAAAATGGCATTGTGGGTGAGGGTGCTTCTACTTTTTAATTTTTACTATATATACTTTCATATTGTCTGAATTTTTAACAATAATGTTCTCACAATAATTTTTTAAGTAATTTTTAAAAGTGTAATGAGTAAAACCTGTTTCCTGCTGGGTAGTCCAGAGGGAGTCAAGTGATGGTTCCCCGTCACCATTGAGTCGATTCTGACTCAGAGCGACCCCATAAGACAGAGTAGAACTGCTGCATAGAGTTTCCAAGGAGCGCCTCGCAGAGTTGAACTACTGACCTTTAGGCTAGCAGCTGTAGCAGTTAACCACTACATCACCGGAGTAAGCCGCCCCCAGAGCTGTAGGACAGGTGCCTTCATGGAGGTAGGATGCTGCTAATGGCCCCTTTGAATATTGTGTTGAATTCCACCTTTGAGTTGTAGGAGACCCCAGCAGCTGGCCTCTGTTCTTCCAGTGTGGGGGGAGGGGGAGGGGGAGGGGGAGGTCGTGGTGGGTGGCATGGGGTGAGGTAAAGTACTCTAGGGTCACACCCACACACTCCATCCGTTAGCCATTGGCAGGCACATCCACTGGGAGAGCTGGCCCCCTCACCCTTCTCCTCACTGTGAAATGCAACAATCAAATTGGATCCCCATTTCCCAGCAACGTGGCATTGCGCAGAGGACTGAGTCTTGTCCTGGAATGAGGAGGTCATCAGGAAACGTAAAAACACTTCGGGGGGGGCAGGTCTGCTTGAGGTGGCCCTGGGGAGGACACTGGGCATCTTCTGAGGAAGTGGAGAGTCAGAAGGTAGAAGGTGGACACTGAGGAAAAGGGGGGAAGGAAAACTACCCTTGAGCCCTTTGGCCTGGGCTCTTCATGGGACCTCTCCTAGCCTACAGGCCACCGGATCCCAGCCTCCTCACTATGCTGGCTCTGATACCGGCAGCTGGCCCGTTGTTTGGGTGCAGTCATGGAGTACCACCCTTCCCCCATCACTGTGGGAAACCAGGTGGTCTGGGGGACAAAGCTCACCTTTGCTGTGTTGTGGAGGCAGGCCTAGTGGTTATAGCCAGCAGCACTAGCTTCAGAGCCAAAGATCACCTGTGCCTCTTCCTAGCTGTGATCTCTGAGCTTCAGTTTCCCCATGTAAGATGTGATGGTAACAACCCTTTCTGCATAGGAATGCCGTGAGGATTAAAGGAAAGGGTGAGCATAAGGCATTTAACCAGCACCTGGCCTTGTCTCTCACTACCCACCACCTGGGCTACGTTGGAAGTGGGGCCTTTTTTGTTCCGAGAGAATATGGTGCCACCTTGTGGTTTTGTCTCTCAGAACAGCTGGTTAATCTTTAACGCACTTTTTCAAAGGCCTGTGAGCAGGCAGTACTTGGTTAAACTGTTGTTTAAACAGGTAAACTCTCTAATAGTGAGTATGGTGTTGTGTCTAGCAAGGCGTCACAGAAGGAGATTCTGGGGAAACACCGTTTGGGAGGACACCCCTTGTCGAAGAGCTCCCCTTCTTTCCAGGCATCCCTGCCCAAGCTTCAGAGCTACGGTGAAAGGAGGCTCCGTTGGCTTTAGAAGGGGACAGACGTATAATCAGACAGAGACTTCTCAGTGTCCCAGCCGCTGGCCCACTTTCAAGCCTACCCTATCGCCTCCCCCAGTTACATTTGACCCCCATTTTTCTTCACCACTTCTTCCCCGCTGGAGGCCCCGGGTGGTGCAAAGTGTTAACACACTTGGCTGTTAACTGAAAGAATGGAGGTTTAAGTATACCCAGAGGCACCTCAGAAGAAAGGCCTGGTGACCTAGTTCTGAAAAGTCAGTCACTGAAAACCCCACGGGGCCGCCGTGAGTCGGAGTTACCCGGTTCCATTCTCACCTGTGTGCGCCCTCCCCCCTCGCCCACACCCCAGCCTCCTCAAAGTCCCCCTTTCCTTTTCTCCCCCTTCACCTCCACCTCCGCTCTCATCTCCTACTGTCAGGCTCCTCCTGTTTCTGCTGCACCCCTTAATGGCCACCGCCCCCGCGTTCCTACTGTGCTTTCCGGCTTCATTCTGACGGTTAGCATTTACCACTAACATACCCTGTGTTTCGTTTGTTGTCTTCCCGCATTTGAATGGAATCTCCATGGGGGCGGGCATTTCAATGTTTCCTTCACCCGTTGTATCTTCAGTACCTAAAACACCCATCTACAACTTACAGTAGGTGCGCATTAAATGTCTGCGCGTTAAACGAAGGGGTGAAAAGGAAGGTGGAGTCTGCTTTGGAGGAAAAGTAGAGAAGCTACCCAGCATGCCACAGCTTTCGAAATGAGAAGAAAACTTAGTATTTTCTAAGGCAGGGGAGGGGTTTCTGGAAGAAAGGCTGGTCAGGGGCGTGAGGCCAGTGCGGTAGGTAGCACAGGGCTCAACATTTAGCGTTTAATATTTTGTGGCTGCCATCTTGAAATTCTTAGTAATTTCATCTTTGAATTTGTGTTTGTAAGTGAATGAATGGAGAAATGGAGCACGTGTGGAGGCTTAGAGTCAGCTCACGTGTGGTCCTGCCTCCTGCCACCTCTCAGCCGTGTGCTCCCCTGATCCCTGGTGCTCCCAACCTCCCCTCCTGTCTCCCCATCCTATGACTACTGCCGCCCTCCGCTCCCAGCAAGGGCCTGGGTGTGGGCTAGAGGGTCAGGGTTGGGTGCCCCATGCCCCAAAGCATCTCGGGAAGAAACATGGCAGTGGCTTCCCCCTCCACCCATGCCCACTCTCCCTTCTTCCCCCTCCGTCCCCCGCTGGCATTCCCATGGCATGTCTGGTGAGCACCCAGCTGGAAGCCGTGTCTTGGGTGGACAAGCTTCTTGCCCATACCTGAACCAGGTACAAACTCAATCCCGGCTTAGAAATTTATAGCTCCTTGGGGGTTACCTATTTGCCTTGGATTGGGGCAGACGGCCTGTGAGAAAGAGAGCTGCCTGACTTGACTTCTCCAGGCCCCTCTCCTTGATGGAATGTAGCTCATTGGTCTGGTGACTAGAGGGTGGTATAATTGAACACACACCAATGTCAGGGTCCCCAGGAATCTAGGAGGGTCAGCAAGCATCCTCACACCTGGGAGCACTCTCTTAGCTGGACTGAAAAGCAGGGGCTCTCCTCCCTTCTCCTCCTTTCCTGAGTCTGGCTTGTATGTTTGTCTCTGGCCAACTTGAGACCCTACCAGGGACCAGCCATAAAGTACAGGTTGTGTAATTTCAGTGATTTCACTTACAACTTAAATGCTCTAACATTTGCATTTAAAACTGGCTGTCATGGGCTCTGTTTACAATAGCAAAAAGCTGGAAGCAACCAAGGTGCCCATCAACGGATGAATGGGTAAATAAATTGTGGTATATTCACACAATGGAATACTACGCATCGATAAAGAACAGTGACCAATCTGTGAAACATTTCATAACATGGAGGAACCTGGAAGGCATTATGCTGAGCGAAATTAGTCAGAGGCAAAAGGACAAATATTGTATAAGACCACTATTATAAGATCTTGAGAAATAGTATAAACTGAGAAGAACACATACTTTTGGGGTTACAAGGGCGGGAGGGAGGGAGGGGGGGAGGGAAGGAGGGTGGGAGAGGGTTATTTACTGATTAGTTAGTAGATGAGAACTACTTTAGGTGAAGGGGAGAACAATACTCAATATGCGGAAGGTCGGCTCAACTGGACTGGACCAAAAGCAAAGAAGTTTCTGGGATAAACTGAATGCTTCAAAGGTCAGCGGAGCAAGGGCGGGGGTTTGGGGACTATGGCTTAAGGGGACTTCTAAGTCAATTGGCAAAATAATTCTATTATGAAAACATTCTGCATCCCACTGTGAAATGTGGCGTCTGGGGTCTTAAATGCTAACAAGCGGCCATCTAAGATGCATCAATTGGCCTCAACCCACCTGGATCAAAGGAGAATGAAGAACACCAAGGCCACATGATAACTATGAGCCCAAGAGACAGAAAGGGCCACATGAACCAGAGACTGACATCATCCTGAGACCAGAAGAACTAGTTGGTGCCCGGCCACAACCGATGACTGCCCTGACAGGGAGCACAACAGAGAACCCCTGAGGGAGCAGGAGATCAGTGGGATGCAGACCCCAAATTCTCATAAAAAGACCAGACTTAATGGTCTGACTGAGACTAGAGGAATCCCGGCGGCAATGCTCCCCAGACCTTCTGTTGGCCCAGGACAGGAACCATCCCCAAAGACAATTTATCAGACATGAAAGGGACTGGTCAGCGGAGGGGAGAGAGATGCTGATGAAGAGTGAGCTAATTAAATCAGGTGGACACTTGAGAGTGTGTTGGCATCTCCTGTCTGGAGGGGAGATAGGAGGGTAGAGAGGGTTAGAAACTGGCAAAATTGTCACGAAAGGAGAGACTGGAAGGAGGGAGCGGGCTGACTCATTAGGGGGAGAGTAAGTGGGAGTTTGGAGTAAGGTGTATATAAGCTTATATGTGACAGACTGACTTGATTTGTAAACTTTCACTTAAAGCACAATAAAAATTATTTAAAAAAAAAACTGGCTGTCATGGACTGAATTGTATCCCCCAAAAATGTGTGTCAGCTTGGTTAGGCCATGATTTCCAGTATTGTGTGGCTGTCCTCCATTTTGTGACTGTAATTTTCCTATGTGTTGTAAATCCTAATTTCTGCCTATGGTTGATGAGGCAAGATTAACCAAACAAACCAAACTCACTGCCATCAAGGCAAGATTAGATTATGTTAAAGAGGATTAGGGTGGGATTGTAACACCCTTACCCAGGTCACATCCCTCATCCAATGTAAAGGGATTTTCCCTGGGGTGTGGCCCGCACCACCTTTTATCTTACAAGAAACAAATGAAAAGAGAGCAGAGAGTTGGGGACCTCATACTACCAAGAAAGCAGCACAAGAGCAGAGCGCGTCCTTTGGACCCAAGGTTCCTGCATGGAGAAACTCCTAGAGCCCAGGAAGACTGAAGATAAGGACCTTTCTCCAGAGGGGACAGAGGTAGAAAGCCTTCCCCTGGAGCTGATGACCTGAATTTGGACTTGTAGCCTTCTAGACCGTGAGAGAATAAATTTCTCTTTGTTAAAGCCATTTACTTGTGGTATTTCTGTTATAGCAGCTATAGAAGACTTAGAAACTGGCATTGCACAAGATAAAGATGAATGGTAAAATTCATGCTAATAATTAAAAATTCAATATTCCTTTGCTTACAACACTAAACAAATGACACCATAAGCAGAGAACGCATCTGTACAAGAAAGGAAAAGGCATTCCATCTACCTTTTTTTATTATTTTTTATTGAACTTTAGATGAAGTTTTAAACTAGTTGCTCATCGGTTAGTACACACATTGTTGTATGACATTGGTTAACAACACTATGACATGTCAACACTCTCCCTTCTCAAACCTGGGTTCCCTGTTACCAGCTTTCGTGTTCCCTCCTACCTTCCAGTCCCTGCCCCAGGGCTGGTACTCCCCTTTAGTCTTGTTTTTTTCCATGGCCTTTGTCCAATCTCTGGCTGAAGGGTGAACTTCAGGAGTGGCCTTCTTACTGAGCTGAAAGGGTGTCCACGGGCCATACTCTCAGGGTTTCTCCAGTCTCTGTCAGGCCAGCAAGTCTGGTCTTTCTTTTTGAGTTAGAATTTTGTTCTACATTTTTCTCCAGCTCTGTCTGGGACCCTTTATTGTGATTCCTGTCAGAGTCATCAGTGTTGGTAGCCGGGCACCATCTCATTGTACTGTACTCAGTCTGGTGGAGGCCGTGGTAGATGTTCTCTATTAGTCCTTTGGATTAATCTTTCCCTTGTGTCTTTAGTTTTCTTCCTTCTTCCTTCTGCCCAAAATGGTCAGACCAGTGGAGTATCCTAGGTGGCTACCCACAGGCTTTTAAGACCCCACATGCTACTCACCAAAGTAGAATGTAGGACATTTTCTTTATAAACTATGTTATGCCAGTTGAGCTAGATGTTCCCTCAGACCATGGTCCCCTCAGCCCAGCAATTTGGTCCCTCAGGGAGTTTGGATGTGTCTATGGAACTACCATGGGCTTGCCTTATACAAGTTGTGCTGGCTTCCCCAGTATTGTGTACTGTCTTACCCTTCACCAAAGTTACCACTGATCTATGGTTTATTTAGTGCTTTTTTCATTCCCACCCCTCCCCTCCCTCGTAACCATCAAATATTGTTTCTTTTTTGTATGTAAACCTTTTCATGAGTTTTTATAGTAGTGGCCTCATACCATATTTGTCCTTTGTGACTGACTTACTTCACTCAGCATAATGTCCTCCAGATGCATCCATGTTATGAGATGTTTCACAGATTCATCGTTGCCCTTTAGCTTTGCGTAGTACTTCATTGTGTGTATGTACCACAATTTGTTTATCCATTCATCTGTTGATGGGCATCTAGGTTGTTTCCATCTTTTTGCTATTGTGAACAGTGCTGCAATGAACATGGGTGTACGTATATTTATTTGTGTGACGACTGTTATTTCTCCAGGATGTATTCCTAGGAATGGGATTGCAGGATCATATGGTATTTATATTTCTAACTTTCTAAGGAAGCGTCATATTGTTTTCCAAAACGGGTATATCATTTTGCATTCCCACCAGCAGCACATAAGAGTTCCCATCTCCCCACAGCCTCTCCAGCATTTGTTATTTCCTGTTTTATTGATTCATACCAGTAATACGGGGGTGAGATGGTATCTGACTGTGGTTTTGATTTGCATTTCTCTGATGGCTAGAGATCGTATTTCCTCATGTGTCTGTTGGCCGCTTGAATGTCTTCTTCCCTGAAGTGTCTGTTCATTTCCTTTGCCCATTTTTTAATTGGATTATTTGTCTTTTTGCTGTAGAAGTATTGGATTTTCTTGTAGATTTTAGAGATTAGACCTTTGTCTGACTTGTAAAGGCCAAAAATTTTTTCCCAGTCTGTAGGTTCTCTTTTTACTCTTTTGGTGAATTCTTTTGATGAGCATAAGTGTTTAATTTTTAGAAGATCCCAGCTATCTAGTTTATCCTCTGGAGCTTGTGTGTTGTTGGTTATGACTTATATCCTGTTAATGCCGTGTATTATGGCCTCTAGTGTTGATCCTATTTTTTCTTCTATAAAGTTCACAGCTTTTGGCTTTCTATTTAGGTCTTTGATCCATTTTGAGTTAGTTCTTGTATATGGTATAAGGTATGGGTCCTGCTTCATTTTTTTGGCAGATAGACATCCAGTTT
Organism: Elephas maximus indicus; assembly: GCF_024166365.1. Lineage (NCBI taxonomy): Eukaryota > Metazoa > Chordata > Mammalia > Proboscidea > Elephantidae > Elephas > Elephas maximus. The sequence continues at coordinate 239,625 of NC_064842.1, forward strand.
TGCCAGCACCATTTGTTAAAAAGACTGTCTTTTCCCCCTTTTGATTGATTTTGGGCCCTTGTCGAAGATCAGGTGACCATAGGTGGATGGATTTACACCTGGGTTCTCAATTCTGTTCCATTGGTCAATGTGTCTGTCGTTTTGCCAGTACAGGCTGTTTTGACTACCGTAGCTGTATAGTAGTTTCTGAGGTCGGCTAATGCAAATCCTCCTACTTTATTCTTCTTCTTCAATAGTGCTTTACATATCCGGGGCTTCTTCCCTTTCCATATAAAGTTAATGATAAGTTTTTCCATCTCTTTAAAGAATGTTGTTGGTATTGGATTGGTATTGCATTGCATTTGTAAATTGCTTTGGGTAGAATCGTCATTTTCACAATGTTGAGTCTACCTATCCATGAGCACGGAATGTTTTTCCATTTATGTAGATCTCTTTTGGTTTCTTGCAATAGTGTTTTGTAGTTTTCTTTCTATAGGTCTTTTACATCTCTAGTTAGGTTTATCCCCAAGTATTTTATTTATTTTATTTTTTTAGGGGTATTCCATCTACTTTTACTGGTACTTTTTTCCTGCTTTTTGAACTATTGTATTGTTGTTAGGTGCCGTAGAGTCAGTTCCGACTCGTAGTGACCCTATGCACAACAGAATGAAACACTGCCTGGTCCTGAATCATCCTCACAATTGTTACTATGCTTGAGCCCATTGTTGCAGCCACTGTGTCAATCCATCTCGTTGAGGGTCTTCCTCTTTTTTTCACTGACCCCTTACTTTACCAACCAAGATGCCCTTCTCCAGGGACTGATCCCTCTTGATAACATGTCCAAAGTATGTGAGACGTAGACTTGCCATCCTTGCTTCTAAGGATCATTCTGGTTGTTCTTCCAAGACAGATTTGTTCATTCATCTGTCAGTCCATGGTATATTCAATATTCTTCGCCAACACCATAATTCAAAGGCATCAATTCTTCTTCAGTCTTCCTTATTCACTGTCCAGCTTTCACATGCATATGAGGCAATTGAAAACACCATGGCTTGGGTCAGGTGCACCTTAGTCTTCAAGGTGCCATCTTTGCTTTTCAACACTTTAAAGAGGTCTTTTGCAACCGATTTGCCCAATGCAATGCGTCTTTCAATTTCCTGACTGCTGCTTCCATGGCTGTTGATTGCGGATCCAAGTAAAAAAATGAAATCCTTGACAACTTCAATCTTTTCCCCATTTATCATGATGCTGCTTATTGGTTCAGTTGTGAGGATTTTTGTTTTCTTTATGTTGAGGTGTAATCCATACTGAAGGCTGTGATCTTTGATCTCCAGTAAGTGCTTGAAGTCCTTTTGGCATTCAGCAAGCAAGGTTGTGTCATCTGCATAATGTGGATTGTAAATGAGTCTTCCTCCAATCCTGATGCCACATTCTTCTTCATGTAGTCCAGCTTTTTGGATTATTTGCTCGGCATACAGATTGATAGGTATGGTAAAAGGATACAACCCTGACACACACCTTTCCTGACTTTAAACCACACAGTATCCCCTTGTTCTGCTCAAATGACTGCCTCTTGGTCCAGGTACAGATTCCTCATGAGCACAATTAAGTGTCCTGGCATTTCTATTCTTTGCAATGTTATCCATAATTTGTTATGATCCTCACAGTCAAGTGCCTTTGCATAGTCAGTAAAACACAGGTAAACATCTTTCTGTTATCCTCTGCTTTTAGCCAGGATCCATCTGACATCAGCAATGATATCTCTGGTTCTAAGTCTGAATTTCTGGCAGTTCCCTGTCAATATACTGCTGCAACTGCTTTTGCATGATCTTCTGGAAAACTTTGCTTTCATGTGATATTAGTGATATTGTTCAATAATTTCTGCATTCAGTTGGATCACCTTTCTTGGGAATAGCATAAATATGGATCTCTTCCAGTCAGCTAGCCAGGAAGCTGTCTTCCGAATTTCTTGGCTTAGACAAGTGAGCACTTCAGTGCCACATCCATTTGTTGAAACATCTCAATTGGTATTCCATCAATTCCTGGAGCCTTGTTTTTCAGCAATCCCTTCAATGCAGCTTGAACTTCTTCCTTCAGTATTGTCAGTTCCTGCTTATATGGTACCTCCTGAAATGATTGAACGTCGACCGATTCTTTTTGGTATAGTGACTCTATGTATTCCTTCTATCTTTTGATGCTTCCTGTGTCATTTAATATTTTCCCAATTTCACTATTGCAACACGTGGCTTGAATTTTTTCTTCAGTTCTTCCAGCTTGAGAAATGCTGAGTGTGTTCTTCTCTTTTAGTTTTCTCTCCAGTTCTTTGCATGTGTCATCATAATACTTCACTTTGTCTTCTCGAGCCACCCTTTGTAATCTTCTGTTCAACTCTTTTACGTCATCATGTTTTCCTTTTGCTTTAGCTACTTGACTTTCAAGAGTAAGTTTCAGAGTCTCTTCTGACATCTATTTAGGTCTTTTCTTTCTCTCCTGGCTTTCTAATGACCTCTTGCTTTCTTCAGGTATGATGTCCTTGATGTCATTCCACAATTCATCTAGTCTTTGGTCATTAGTGTTCGATGCATCGAATCTATTCTTGAGATGGTCTCTAAATTCAGGTGGTATATGCTCAAGGTCATACTTTGGGTCCAGTGGACTACTTCTACTTTTCTTCAGTTTCAACTTGAACTTATATATGAGTAATTGATCGTCTGATCCGCAGTCAGCCCCGGCTTTGTTCTGACTGATGATATAGAGCTTTTCCATCATCTCTTTCCACAGATGTAGTCGATTTGATTCCTGTGTATCCCATCTGGCAAGGTCCATGTGATAGTCACTGTTTATGTAGGTGAAAAGAGGTATTTGCAATGAAGAAGTCGTTGATCTTGCAAAATTCAGTCATGCAATCTCCCGCATCATTTCCATCACCAAGACCAGATTTTCCAACTACCAGTCCTTCTTTGTTTCCAACTTTCACATTCCAATCACCAGTAATTACCAGTGTGTCCTGATTGCATATTGGATCAATTTCACACTGCAGAAGCTGATAAAAATCCTTAGTTTCTTCATCTTCAGCCTTAGTGGTTGGTGCGTAAATTTGAATAATACTCGTGTTAACTGGCCTTCCTTGTAGGCGTATGGATACTATCCTATCACTGACCGCGTTGTACTTCAGGACAGATCTTGAAACATTCTTTTTGACGATGAAGGCGACGCTGTTCCTCTTCAGTGTTCCCGGAATAGTTGACCATGATTGTCTCATTCAGAATGGCCAACACCAGTCCCTCTGAGTTCTCTAATGCCTATGATATCGGTTTATGCATTCCATTTCATTTTTGACGCTTTCCAATTTCCCTAAATTCATACTTCATAATATTCCAAGTTCCGATTATTAATGAATGTTTGCATCTGTTTCTTCTCATTTTGAGTTGTGCCACATCAGCAAATGAAGGTCCCAAAAGATAAACTCCATCCACGTCACTAAGGCCGACTCTACTTTGAAGAGACAGCTCTTCCCCAGTCATCTTTTGAGTGCCTTCCAACCTGAGGGGCTCATCTTCCAGCACTATATCAGACAATGTTCCACTGATATTCATAAAGTTTTCGCTGGCTAATTCTTTTCAGAAGTAGAGTGCCAGGTCTTTTTTTCTAGTCTGTCTTGGTCTGGAAGCTCAGCTGAAACCTATCCGCCATGGGTGACCCTACTGGTATTTGAATACCAGCAGCATAGCTTCCAGCATCATAGCAACACACAAGCTCCCACAGTACAACAAACTGACAGACGCGTGGGGGACTTTTTGAATACAGCTCCACGTTTTCATTTTGCACTGGACCCTGCAAATTGTGTAGCCAATCAGAAGTTATTCTCAACATTTATATCCAAATGGTCCCATTAGGATTAAATTCTGTATATACCATAAAAGCGTAAGAGTTAGTTTCTGAATGTTCAGATATCATTAGTTGTCTTTGGTAGAATTATATTACCAACTGTGTAATAAAGCAGTTTATATAAAGGAGCTATTTCATCTCATTATTAACCCTTCATAACTTGGTCTTATTTCATTAAGCTGAAATGATTAGCCTAGCCAGGAAAACATCACATGAAAAAATGTGATGGGGGCAGCAAAGACTGCTAATTCATATTAAAAATTAGACATCCAAAAACACCAAAATCCAAAAGTTTGCTCAAAGGTGGGAAAATACAAAGTTTGAGCTTAGACCAGGCTTCTCGAGAGTGGCACTTTTGCCATTCTGTGGTGGGGGCTATCCTGTGCACTGTAGAAAGTTAGCAGCATCCCTGGCAGCATCTGGTGGTACTTCCCCCCAGCCCCCAATCATGACAATCAAAAGTATCTCCAGACATTGCCATCTGTCCCCTGGGGGGTAAGATCGCCCTCCCGGATGAGGAACACTGGCTGGGACAGATTAATGAGATGTGAGAAAGTGCCATTGTAGCTCAGGAGCAGACGGGGCTCAGGAGCAGATATGGCTTGGGAGCAGACACGGCTCTCCTGTAATGCCTGCGAGTCAGACACACACTCCTTCCACCAAGAGGTCGATAAATGAAAGAGACAAACATAGGAAAACTAAAGAACTCTTTTTGTTTAGTGAGATAGAGGGGGGTAAATAATGGCCAGCTTACATACCGTAAAATAGAGTAAATTTCACATATACTGTTAAAAAGAGTAAAAAGGGAAAAAAAATATACATCACAGTGATGAACTTTCACAAAAGATGATAGATTTGCACTATAGAGTAGTGAGATATTTAGAAGACAGATGTCAGGTTATTGTGACCCATTTGTATGCAATTAAGTTTTCTAGGAAGCTCAAGAACATTTAAAACCTCAGACTTAAATTTTAAACCTAGACATGACAATCGTAAGCACACCACTCAGTCACTGAAAACTTCTCAGTTAAGTGCCACTCCCGGGTAAGTATTTTTTCCTAACGTTATTTGCCCCAAGATTTACAACTTGGCGCCTCGTGTTTCCAGTGTAATCGCACACACGATTAAAAACCCGACCAACCAGGAAAGCGTCATTCTTTCTATAAAATGTTCTCAGCTGTGAGTAAAACAAGGAAAAACGAGGGAAGGTGTGGGCACTTTCTACAACTGTTTCTAAAGAACAGGAAAAGCAATTCGAAGGATCGTGCTTCCTGTACAAAAGGCGTGGCTCATAGAACCGAGTGTACAAAGCTACAGCAGTTGACTATCAGTCTTTAAAGGCTTGGCTGCATTACATACTGCACAGCTCGAGGCCTCCTCCCGAGGCTAGCGCATGCCCAGTATCTGTCTGCTTTTGAGGTGGTAATTTTTCTCAATATCTGACAGGGCTTGAGCACGCAGCTGAGCAGCATGAAGCCTTTTCTTCAGATCTCTGCACTTGGATTTCGAAGTCAGCAGATTCTCTGAATTCTCACTCCTCATGACATTCTCTTTACTTTCCCCACTGAAATGAACTTTTTTCTTAATCATCGAGGATGGAAGATCAAGGTCTTTAAAAAAAAAAAGAGAGGGTTTTGAGTTACTAGAACAGGAGCTCAACCCCTCTACACTCATCATGCTACCTATACTTCCTCAAAATATTTACCTTCCACTGCTCATCTGAAATCCAGGTAGGCGGGGAGAGGGGGCCCTGGCAGAAATCAATCAGCCCTCTAGTCCACAGCACTGAAAAAGTAACCTTGGAATGTTCCGAAAATCAAGGAACATACAGTTTTCTCTCTTTAACAGTTAACTTTTCCTCCAAAGGTTAAAGGCACTGGAGATTATAAGCCATAATGTTAAATTTCTAGAAATCAATGTTATTTATCCCTATTCTTGAAAATAAGTGTCATTTTATCTAGAACACATTACTTCCAGAAAAGCATGGCAGCAAGAGCTCATTCTTATAGGGTCTCCACAGTTCTGGTTAAGAGTTCAAAAACACTTAGATCAAAGAAGCTTAAATGACTTGAAACTTGTTTCAAACAGAACATAAATTAAGTTCAGTATGGCAAAAGTAATGACAAGGAAAATCAAGTAACAATGTAGTGGAAAAAGGGAACTGTTTTTTTTTTTTTACGGGAAAAACTAAATGATCATATTTACTTAAAGTGGCAACACTATTAGCTCTTGACAGAACTATTTGGGGGCTGGGGTTTGCAAGCTTGAAATCCGTACCATTTTATTTTTCCTTTGTGTTCATTTAAAGGAAATACGCTCAGGCATTTATTGAGCTCATAGTACAGGCTGCTGTAACCCAAAGGCCCTACTGGAGTGGGGGCAACACACCACAAACAGACAAACAAGTAGCTATGAGAACTGGGAGATGGGGGAAGTGCTATGGGAAAAAAGAAGGCTGGAAAGGGAGCCAGGAGTGCTGGGTGGCGTTCGGAGTGACCAGAGCAAGCCTCACACCTGATGAAGATGAGGAGGAAGTAAGCCTGCTGCTGTCTGGACGACAGCACTCCAGGCTATAACAGAACCCTTATTTCCATTTAAATGCACATATCAATGAAATCCATCTTAAAATCTGAGACTTTGTAAATCTAAAGTGCTACCACAGTCGTCTTCAGGGGAACACTCATGCGCTGTTCTTCCCTTGTGGCACTAGTCCGTCTTCTGGGTTGGTTCTCATACCTGAATTACTTGCCAGAGATAGGAGCTTCTGCTCCTTCAGCAGGCTGTAATTCTTCAACAGACTCTCCGCTCTTGCCAGTTTATCTTCTGCAAGTCTCTCACGAATACAAATCTCACGTTCCTTTTCTTTAAAAGGCAATGAAAAGAGAAAGAAAGAAATTAACAAGTGGCTTTGGGTATAAAATAATCTACATTTGGTAATCTTACCTCTTTGCCTCACCACGCCTGACTACTGGTTAGCCGTGTTTTGTGAACGATTTCTTACTGCATGCCCTGGTCAGCCTGACGGTGCTAGTTTTGAATTCAGTGTTTTGAGATGTTGTTTACATTATCCTGTAAGGTTGGGTTTACGCCCAACTACAGGGCATGTGCAGGAAGCAAAAACTAAAGCAATCTCTGGTCTCCACTGAGAGCAGACAACAGTTCACTTTCAGGGCCTCGCCTGACCTCACAGTACAAAACCTCCTTCTTCTGTTCGAATAAAACCACCCAAAGGGAAAGAAACAAACCACAACTCAGGAGGCAGTTCTTCAGATTTGTAACAAAGGATATTATTTCCTCATGGCCCAGAATTCAGAAAGTGCTTAGATTCCAGGTACCATATGAAATTACAAAATGCTGAGGTAAGTTTTAAGAACAAGGTTTGTTTTGTTGTTCACAGAATCTTTTGACAAAAGAGTCAAAAATGTTTCCAGATATGCTTGCTATATAGTAAACATATCTTATAATATTTAATTGTCATTAAAAAGTAAAACACTAACCAATGCATTGCACTCTTTATAGGCACATTTAAACATGTAAATTCTATATCCTAGTTTGGTGAGTAGAATCTGGGCTCTTAAAAGCTTGCAAGCGGCCATCTAAGATACAACCACTGGTCTCTACTCGTCTGGAGCAAAAGAGTATGAAGGAAACCAAAGACTCAAAGAAAAAACTAGTCCACAAGACTAACAGCCCACACAATTCACAGCCTCTTCTAACCTGAGACCAGAAGAACTAGATGGTGCCCAGCTACTACTACAGACCATTCTGACCAGGGACATAATAGAAGGTCCAGGATGGAATGGGAGAAAAAATGTAAAACAAAATTCAAGTTCCTAAAAAAGCCCAAACCTACTGAACCAAAAGAGGCTAGAAGAACCCCGGAGACTATTACCTAAAGTACCCTTTTAACTTGGAACTGAAGCTATTTCTGGAGGTCAATTTTCAGCCAAACAATAGATTATATTACAGATTAGTGAGTGATGTGCTCCCTTAAACAATTCAACTATACAAGACCAAATGGTCAACATTTACCCAAACGCAAACACGAGAAGGCAAGGAGGGGCAGAGAGGCTAGATCAGTGGGAATAGAACAAACAGAACGGAAATAATGAGAAGCTGACACATTGTCAAAGTTATAACCAACGTCATGGAACAATGTGTATAAAAATTGTTAAATGGGAACCTACTTTGCTGTGTAAACTTTCACCTAAAGCACAACATTAAATGAATAAATTTGTAAAATGTATGTGAAGTCTGCACTGGGCACAAAGCTGCAGAACTGAGATCAGGGGAGTGAGGGTGACAGGAAACATCCACAACCCATTTCCAATCTCTTCATGTAAAATGAAGAGTCTCCCAGCGGTTGCTACCTTGAGTAATTCTAAAACCTTGGTAGCATTGCTCACCTTGGTGGGGCAGACAGATTTTCACCACCAAAACTAATAATTAGCACCTACTCAGTTACTACCCATCAAGTCAATGTCAACAGCCATCAGGGTATTGTTTATAAACCTAGAATATCTTATACCCATTTCCTCTATTAAATTGCCTGAACACATCTAATTTTACATTGTAGGATTTTAGACCTGGAATAGTGTTGGTCCAGCCATTTTAGAAGGTAGAAGTAATGGCTTTTATTATGGAAGGCAGCAAATTCTAAGACCTTCCTGTACAATGGAAAAACCTTACGGTATTTCAAGAAGAGAAGGAAAGAAGTAACTCTATAGTAAAGTATGAAGGCTACATGTCAGCCATCATGGTGACCAAAAATATAATGGCTAACAACTGATCTCAGAGAAAGAAGTCACGAACACAGGGGCCAGCAAGCTTAGTTATTTAATTTACAATACACACTTTGATGTTTCAAACGTTTATAAGAATTTTCTAATAGAACATACACATAGAGAATATTCTGTTTGAATAAATATTCACACACAAAAAATAACCCTCCTGCAGCTCTCCTCTGCTCCGACCCCCATTCGACTTACGCTCCAATCTTTCTTCTCTGGCTTTGAGGGCTTGCTCTCGTTCCTGTAACTGCAGCTCCCTTAGTTTCAGCTCACTCGTTACAGGGCTGGAATCCTGCAACTTTCCTGACTCTGCTAACCGCCGTCCTCTTCTCTCAGGATTTTTTCTCTGCTGTTCTGCAACCAAGTCTGCTATCAGAGGGTTCTCAAGAATCTCTTCCACGGAAGGCCGGTGGTAATCCTGGGGAAACACGTGGTGTTACAGCCAGGTTTCACAGCACAATGCTCACCCTAAGAAAGCGGTTACATTCAAACGTGTGCACATTTCCAGAGCAAAACAGAGCACTGTTTTATGGGTGAGTCTTAAATATCAGGAAAATAAGTTCATTGGTGGCTATAACTCAAGATTCTGGGTCCACAAAATCATCTAGATTTAACTTACTTTTCCTCCCCTTCAACCTTTTAACCTTTCTAAGGAGGCCCGATCTCTGAAGTACTTTGGGATATCTTGTGCTGGTGCTTGGCAGAGGTCTGTTTTAGGGGAAGGAGTCCCTGGGTGGTGTAAACAGTTAACACACTTGGCTGGTAACTGAAAGGTTGAGGGTTCGCATCTACCCAAAGGCAGCACCTCATAAGAAAGGCCTGGCAATCTACCTAATAAATCAGCCATTGAAAACTCTATGGAGCACAGTTCTACTCAGACATATACGAGGTCTCCAGAAGTTGGAATCAACTCGAAGGCAACTGGTACTGGTTACTTCCCTTACGTCTCTAAGCTACGTTAAGCAGGACACTTTCTCACTGACCTTCTGTTACTTCACCTGTGCCCTTCTTTATGATCCTACAGCATTTCCTTCTCCTCTTCCATCAGCCTGACCCTGCAGAACATCTCCCTCCCCAACCATGGCCAAATCTTTCCCGCATAATCAATCTCTTTATTCAAGCTATTTTCCCACTGCTTTTTTGAGACTTCCCTTTTACTGGTCTCTAAAGTCTCAGCTGGAGCTAGAGGCAGAGTAATAAAATCTTATTTTTGGCCCTTTTCCTTACCACCTGCCACCTTGAGGTAGGCAAGGACAGGGGAAGCTGAGCATTCAGATCCTTTCTGCAATCTTCTCTTGCTACCAACCATCTGTTAGCAGGGCAGAGAGTGGGAAGAGCAATAAAGAATGCACAGAAGGTCGGGCAGCAAGGATGTGCAATCTGCCACATTTATGTTTTCACTTGTGTGAACACAGTATATTTAGCTAAGGAAATATATTTAATGTTCCTTCAGTCTTCATTGCTCTGTAAGAGAGAATATATATATATAGTCATGTACCACTTACGTCTACAATACGTTCTGTGAAATAGGGTGTGATGTGACTTGGACATTGTGCGAACCCCAAGCTACAGGCAGTCCCCAGGTTGTACTCAAGAACGGACTGCCATGAAGCCTATTATATTAAAATTCTGAGTTAAACGCAATGGTTCGTAATAACAAATGCCTGCACCACTTGGTAACGCTCGTGAAAACACTGTGTGGGCTGGAGGTGTTTCTAAAGCATTTTATATGCATAGAAAGGTAAAATATATACTGTACACTAAGACAAACATTTGACTAATTGATGCTAAATAAGAACCGTAGGTACCTACTCCAACCTACCTACAAATTCGACTTAAGGACAGATGTAGGAATGGATCCAGTTTGTAACCTGGGCACTGCGTATACAGAAGAGACATGAGGTACACGTGTTGGCTGTGTGCAGGAAGCTGTAACATTGCCGCGTCCGGTGAAGTCTGCTGCATCCCGTTCTCCAGTTGGGATTTCTGAGCTCTAACTTTATGGGACCATGGATGTATATGTGGTCAGACACTGCCCGAACGGATGTTCCACAGTGCATGACTGTACTCCAGAACTTAACTTAAACAGACAGTGTGTAATTCTATACTCTTTACCTTCAAATTTAACATCCTCGTAATAATGTTATTCAATTCATCAGAGTAACGATATGGGATTCGCCTGAATTTGCCTTCTCTGATCTTCCCAGCTAATTCTTTCTGGTTGAAAGCTGTAAATGGAGGCCTGAAAAAAAAAAGAAAAAGAAATTTTAAAACTGAAAATATATAATAGAAACCAAATCAAAAGTACAATTTAAGCTCTAGTTTGTATTTATACTTCTGAGATTTCTCCCTACAGCTAGGTTTGTCAACCTAGGCACTTTGGCATTTGGGGTCTGTCTTAGTCATCTAGTGCAGCTATAACAGAAATATCACAAGAGGATGGCCTTAACAAAAAGAAATTTATTCTCTCACTGTCTAGTAGGCTACAAGTCCAAATTCAGGGTGTCAGCTCCAGAAGGCCTTCTCTCTCTGTCAGCTCTGGAGAAAGGTCCCTGTCATCAGTCTTCCCTTGTTCTGGGAGCATCTCAGTACCGAAATCTCAGGTCCAAGGGGCACACTCTGCTCCCGGCACTGCTTTCTTGGTGGTATGAGGTTCCCCCCTCTCTGCTAGCTTCCCTTTCATCTCTTGAGAGATAAAAGGTGGTACTGGCCACACCGCAGGCAAACTCCCTTCACGTTGGATCAGGGATGTGGCCTGGGTAAGGGTGTTACAATCCCACCCTAATCCTCTTTAACATAAAATTATAATCACAAAATGGAGGACAACTACACAATACTGGGAATCATGGCCCAACCAAGTTAATACAAACATTTTTGGGGGGACATAATTCAATCCATGGTAGGGTCATATAATTTTTTTGTTGTGGGGGGCTGTCCTGTGCATTATAGACTGTTTAGCAGCATCCCTGACCTCTCCCCACTAGATGCCAGGAGCCTCTCCAGTTATGACAACCAAAGGTATCTGCAGACATTGAAATGTCCCCTAGTTGAGAACCACTGCTCTATAGAATAATTTGGAAGGAAAGCAATGAAAAGAAGAAAAAAGGTAAAGAATCAGAGCTCTTTCCCCAGACCTCTCCCCTAGATCTACGCTTCGTCTTCCGCGTCCTTGCACCAGCCCTAAGCTGCCTAACTGACCTGTGAGCTCTCCCCTGGAGCTACGTGTCAGTCTAGCGGGGAAGCATCTAACCAGTCAAGTAGCTTGAAGTCAACACCCAGCCTTGTGGGTTATAGAATTATGTATCCATCTACCTTAATTTTAACCCAAGGTACAATTCTTTCAGATCTGAACATGCTTTTACTGGCACGGATGCTTTTATTAGCTGAGCCCGGTGGAAGGACAAAGTTTAACCCCCAAACTAGTCATCTTCATCCTACTTACATTAAGGCACACAACTCATACAGCAAACAGCCCAGTGACCAGATGTCCGACTTCTCATTGTAGGACATACGATTCATTTGTTCCTTAGGGGAAAAAAGAAGCAAAAGGGTTAGGGCTTAATTTTGTTTTAAAATTTATAAAACTGCCCCGAGACAAAGTAAAACCTCAAAGTTTGGTAATATTCACTCAAAAAATATATGCTTACATTATATATTTTACATAAGTTTACATATAAATTATGTATTTATAATTTAACAGGCTCCATATTTACAAGTACATATCACAAATACAAATATTTTATATCTAACAAAAACCCTAAATACAAAAGGCTGACTCAGCTTGTGAGCTCTTGTATCACAATAACAAAAGCTGATACCTTATACTTTATCTCCAAATTTGTCATGGAAAAAAGGCGAAGATCTTGTCCTGACATCCTTGTCAGATCTAAGTCATTCACGAACATTGACTAAGTGTCTATAATTCAAATGCGAGTATGAAAGGCCTCTACCTTCAAGACATTCATAATCTAGAAACTCCATTTTAAAACACCCAGAAAAAATTCCAGTATGACCAAAATATATATCTAGCCTACACTGAAATGGTTAGACATAAATGGCTAATTGGATTATTCATTTTTTTTTTCATAGTCCCTCATATCAACCACCCAAACCTAAACCCACTGCCATTGAGTTGATTCCGACTCATAGCGACCCTATAGGACAGAGTAGAACTGCCCCATAGAGTTTTCAAGGAGCACCTGGCAGATTTAAACTGCCAGCCTCCCAGTTAGCAGCTGTAGCACTTAACCACTACACCACCAGGGTTTCCCCATACAAACCACAGCAGTAACTAATAGTCTCGTTGTTTTAATTGTCTGCCTTCCATCCACTTATTTCCACTGCTGTTGCTGCACAACTGTCTACCATTGCTGTTATTCTCAACAGATGCAGAGCTAAGTACCAAAATCTCCAGGTGGGTCTGATACCAGCTCCTACAACCAATGCCTTAGGGAAGGCTGAACTGATCTAATTACAAGGGCAAGAGGGAAAGGAAGAAAAGAATTGCACAGGTGTCAAATTTTTCAAAATCACTTCTAGGTAAGTTTCCTTCATATTAAAGGCTTTCTGTTTGGAAATTGATCCAGAGATAAACGACACTGTTCTGGTCCTGCCTAATCTTAGTCAAAAACAAAATTGTTAATTTACAGAGTTCTATACTGTAATCAGACCTGTTAACATAGCTAAAGATGACTTGGAAACCCCTAGAAATGATTGTGAACTACTAAAAAAATTAATCATAAGCATCTATTCATCTGTATCTGCTCAGATTTCATATGCTAGCATATTGGTGCTATAGCTCTTGATTCAAGTTTTTAAAAAGCTATCAGGCAATATCCATAGAGAGTCATAAACTATTCATAACCTTTTACCCAGTTAATTTCATTTTGAAAGCCATACTCCAATGAAATAACCAAAAAGAAACTAATTCCTAGGAAGATATACATAGCAGGGCTTCTTAGAATGGGGAGAAATTTTGGAAACAATATATCTAGCCATAGAGGAAGTGGATAAGTGAAGTGACTGCAGCTGCATTAAAAGGAAAGAGTGACAAAAGAGAACAGGCACAAAAAGTTAGCACTTTAAACATATGTTACCTGAAGTGGCTCCACCTCTTGAGCTATTAATCATCTAGAGAATTTGTTAAAATGCAGAGTCCAAAAAAAAAAAGCTGAGTCCAGGGACCTGCCCAGAGATTCCAAATCAGGGTTTGCGTTTGGGGCTCAGGAATCTGCACGTTCAACAAGCACCTCACGTGAGTCTAATGTGAGTGTCCAGGGCCACACTGCAGGAAACACTGTTGTTGAAGGTAGGGACAGAGTCTATTTCATCTTTGTAATCCCAGACCTTAGCACATGGTAGTCATTCAATAAACACTTGAATTGAATTGCTGATATAAAGTTGAATGGTCTTGTAGTTCACTTAGAAAAAAATATCAATTTAAAATGAAACCATATTATTAATTCTTAGCACATGAATATAACTAAACAGCAAACAACTCAATTTCTCTGCATTTGAGCACTTAGCATTAAGTTAAAGGTACTATCCAAATTCTGTAATACTTACAGGAGACATGTAATATGGTGTACCAACAAATGTTTTTGCAAAGCTCGTATCATGGTTTAATATTCTAGCGAGCCCAAAGTCTCCAAGCTTGACATTTTGCTTGCCATCCAGGAAGACATTGGCTGGTTTCAGGTCCCGATGCAGCACAGTATGGCCACCATCACTTCGTCTGTGACACTCCTTTAGGGCCAGAGTCAACTGAGTCATCACTCGAAGAACAAACTCTTCATCTAAGTATTGTCTGAAACCAAGGCAGTTATACAATGTAAAAGTTCTGAATAAAATTATTACAAAGATGGAATAATGTGAATCATCTAGTTTTTAAAGTGTATAAATAGGAAGAAAGAGTATTATTTTGATAAACACGGGTATGTGAACTTTGATTCACCACGGATTTTCTCAAGTACAGTGGATCCGCCAAATACAAGAACACTCTTCCATATTACTAAAAAGCACCCTATCCCAGATCCTAGATGCTTAACCAAAATAAAACTAGACTCATTTCCAGCTTCCATTTAAAAGATTACATTACCTTTCCTTGGTTCCCTTTGTAATCACACTAGCTAGGTCCCCTCCTTCACAATATTCCATTACTATGTACAGTGTTGTGTTGGTCCGGTCAATAATTCGATCATAGTAACGGACAATGTTTGGATGTTTCAGTTCACGAAGCAAATTCACTTCAGAAACGAGCATTTGTTTCTCAGCCTCTGTCATGGAGCCATAGTCAAGCTCTTTCCAAACTAATATCTGAAATAAGAATTCCAAGATATGAATGAACTCATTATATTCAAAATGAATAATGAAAGTTCCAAAGCTTAAAAAATTACCCCATTTATTAAATATGTCCTACAATCAATGTCATCATCATCTACATTTAGTTCAAAAACCTTAAGGAGCCCTGAGTTTATTTGCATAATCTTCCTGTAGAGGAAGTGATCCCCCAGCCGCCAGCCCCCCAGCCCACGTTGTTTGGTGAGAGGTTGCAAAAAGGTTATTTTATCAAAGCTGGGGCCCAGGAGAGGGAAACCCCGGGCCATTCCGACCGCCCAGGCTTTCCCCGGCTGGAGAGACCTCAGCAAAGACCCCTCCAATCAGCAGCCACGCAGTTGCCTCGCCATTGTTTCGTTCTGGGGAAGCTCTACCTACACACACATTAGGAAATATGAATCCAATAATCCTAATAATGGGCATTTTAAGTGAGTTCTGACTGCAAGGAGTAAGGTTCGGCTGTCACCCAGAGAGGGTTCTCCAGAGATCAGAGCAGGAAAAAGGAAGGAAATCGGAGAGAGGGGAGAAACGGACGCACGCAGCTAAGACGGTCTCCGGCCCCTTAACGAGGGAAGACAGTCAGCCGCAGACCCACGCCCGGCTGTTCCGGGTACCCAGCCCTCTAACCCTAACCCTAACCCAAGGCCGGCTGTTCCGGGTACCCAGCCCTCTAATTCTAACCCTAACCCTAACGCTAACCCTAACTCTAACCCTAACCCACGGCCGGCTGTTCCGGGTACCCAGCCCTCTAACCCTAACCCTAACGCTAACGCCCACAACCCCAGGCCTCTCACTTCCCTTCGGGGCGCAGGGCGCTTGCCCCCGGGAGACCGGAGCCGCGGAAGAAGCGGGGACGGGGACCAGGAAGGGGACTGGGCAGGGGACGGCGCCGGGGACGGGGACGGGGACGGGGACCGGGCAGGGGACGGCCCGGGGGCTCACCTTGCCGTCGCTCCTCCTCCGGATCTTCTGGCAGCGGCCGTAGGAGCCCGTGCCGATGGTGTGCAGCACCTCATAGTCCTCGGCCCGGGACGGCATGGCCGGGTCCGCCGGGCTCGCGTCGCCTCCTGCCGGCCGCGGTGACGCCTCCCGGACCCGGAGACCCTCCGCGCCGAGACTGCGGTAGAGCCGACCCCGTTTAACCGTCGCGGGCCCTGACCTCGTAGTCTATTGGCTGGCGGTGGGGTCGCTCCGCCTCTCTGATTGGCTAAGAGAAACACAACACCTCCCTGGGCATCTTGGGAAAAGTGTATCACTAGGCAACCGCGTCGGCGTCGGCGTCCGCCTGGGATTTCAGTCTCGAGGGAGGAAGAGGCGGAGCTAAACCAGGGAAGGGGCGGGGGAAAGGAAGCGGGTCCGGGCACCTTATCTCTCCGGCGGAAATCCCGAGGTAACCGAGGTCCCGGAACCTACGTCTCCTGAGACCCTTTTACACACCGCTTCAAACAACTGCCTTCTAACCTTTCTACTCGGACCTCTCGCACTACCCACTCCGCTCTGCACAGCGCCCTCCGCCCTCCGTTCCCTGAACCTGGCACCTGAATCCCGGTATCCTGAACCTGGCGCCTGAATTCCCGAATCCTGAACCTGGCACCTGAATTCCCGAATCCTGAACCTGGCACCTGAATTCCCGTATCCTGAACCTGGCACCTGAATTCCCGTATCCTGAACCTGGCACCTGAATCCCGGTATCCTGAACCTGGCACCTGAATTCCCGTATCCTGAACCTGGCACCTGAATCCCGGTATCCTGAACCTGGCGCCTGAATTCCCGAATCCTGAACCTGGCACCTGAATTCCCGAATCCTGAACCTGGCACCTGAATTCCCGTATCCTGAACCTGGCACCTGAATCCCGGTATCCTGAACCTGGCACCTGAATTCCCATATCCTGAACCTGGCGCCTGAATTCCCAAATCCTGAACCTGGCACCTGAATTCCCGTATCCTGAACCTGGCACCTGAATTCCCGTATCCTGAACCTGGCACCTGAATTCCCGTATCCTGAACCTGGCACCTGAATTCCCGTATCCTGAACCTGGCACCTGAATTCCCGTATCCTGAACCTGGCACCTGAATCCCGGTATCCTGAACCTGGCACCTGAATTCCCATATCCTGAACCTGGCGCCTGAATTCCCAAATCCTGAACCTGGCACCTGAATTCCCGTATCCTGAACCTGGCACCTGAATTCCCATATCCTGAACCTGGCACCTGAATTCCCGAATCCTGAACCTGGCACCTGAATTCCCATATCCTGAACCTGGCACCTGAATTCCCATATCCTGAACCTGGCGCCTGAATTCCCATATCCTGAACCTGGCGCCTGAATTCCCAAATCCTGAACCTGGCACCTGAATTCCCATATCCTGAACCTGGCACCTGAATTCCCGAATTCTGAACCTGGCACCTGAATTCCCATATCCTGAACCTGGCACCTGAATTCCCAAATCCTGAACCTGGCACCTGAATTTCCATATCCTGAACCTGGCACCTGAATTCCCATATCCTGAACCTGGCACCTGAATTCCCATATCCTGAACCTGGCACCTGAATTCCCGTATCCTGAACCTGGCGCCTGAATTCCCGTATCCTGAACCTGGCGCCTGAATTCCCGTATCCTGAACCTGGCGCCTGAATTCCCGAATCCTGAACCTGGCACCTGAATTCCCGTATCCTGAACCTGGTACCTGAATCCTGGTATCCTGAGCCTGGCACCTGAATTCTTGGATCCTGAAGACGGCGGGACCTGAGAAAAATACAGTCCCTCACTGAAAAATAGTGAATTAGTGCTTACTGTGATGCAGGACTGTGCTAAGCGCGTTGTACGTATTATCTCGTTCATCCCTCGACACAAACCTATAAAGCAGGAATTAGTGTTATTTCCCATGAGGAAACTGAAGCACAGAAAGGTTAAATTATTTGCCTTAGGTTTAACAGAATTGAGGCATAAACAGTGGATACTCATAGTAATCACTCAAGGCTTACTGTGACTTCAGGGTGCAGCCATCACATCAAAATGAAACCAAACTCTCTGCCCTGTAGTAGATTCTGACTCATAGCAACCCTAAAAGACAGGGTAGAACTGCCTGGTAGAGTTCCCAAGGAGTGCCTGGAGCATTCGAACTGCTGACTGTTTAGTTAGTAGCTGCAGCACTTAACCACTACACCATCGGGGTTTCCACAGGTGTCATAGACTGTATTTCTGAACACCAACTTTGGAGGCCTGTTCAATCAGCATGAGGATGTCTACAAATGTCAGGGAAGAGTATGGAAGTCCCTGATGTTCTGGAATATGCAAGAGAATATGGAATGACAAACTGATGAGGAATGATGTTGCATTCATCATCAAAAAGAACATTTCAGAATCTATCCTGAAGTACAACGCTGTCAGTGATACAATAAGATCCAAAGGCCTACAAGGAAGACTGGTTAATACGACTGTCATTCAAATCTGTGCACTGTCATGGATTGAATTGTGTCCCCAAATAATATCTGTCAACTTGGCAGGGTCATCATTCCCAGTATTGTATGATTGTCTACCATTTTATCATCTGATTTGATTTCCGTATGTGTAGTAAATTCTATCACTATAATGTAATAAAATGGATTAGCACCAGTCATGGTGATGAGATCTACAAGATTAGATAGTGTCTTAAGCCAATCTCTTTTGAGATACAGAAGAGAGAAGTGAACAGAGAGATGGGGGACCTCATACCACCAAGAAAGCAGTGCCAGGAGGAGAGAGCATCCTTTGGACCTGAGGTTACTGGGCTGAGATGCTCCCAGACCAAGGGAAGACTGACGACAAGGACCTTCCTCCAGAGCTGACAGAGAAAGCCTTCCCCTGGAGCCAGTGCCCTGAATTCAGACTTCTAGCCTACTGGACTGTGAAAGAATAAGTTTCTCTTTGTTAAAGCCAGCCACTTGTGGTATTTTGTTATAGCAGCACTAGATAACTAAGACATGCACCAACCACTAAGGCCAAATATGAAGAAATTGAAGATTTTTACCAACTTATGCAGCCTGAAACTGATTGAACATACAATCAGGATGCATTGATAATTACTGGTGATTGGAATGCGAAAGTTGGAAACGAAGGATTGGTAGTTGGAAAATATGGCCTTGATGATGGAAATGATGGCAGAAATCACATGATAGAATTTTGCAAGACCAACAACTTCTTCATTGCAAATACCTTTTTTCAGCAACATAAATGGCGACTATACACGTTGTCTTAGTTATCTTGTGCTCCTGTAACAGAAATACCACAAATGGATGTCTTTAACAAACAGAAATTTATTCTCTCACAATCTAGGAGACTAGAAGTCCAAATTCAGGGTGCCGGTTGCAGGGGAAGGTTTTCTGTCTTTCAGCTCTGGAGGAATGTCCTTGTCATCAATCTTTCCCTGAGTGAGGAGCTTCTCAGCACAGGGACCCTGGGTCCAAAGGACATGCTATTTTCCTGGCTCTAGTTTCTTGGTGGTGTGAGGTCCCGGTGTCTCTCTGCTCAGTTCTCCCTTTTATATCTCAGAAGAGATTGGCCAAAGACACAATCCATTCTTGTAGATTGAGTCCTGCCTCATTAGCATAACTGCCGCTAATCCCCTCATCAACACCATAGAGATAGGCTTTACAACACATAGGAAAATCACATCAGATGACAAAATGGTGGGCAATCACAAAATGCTGGGAATCATGGCCTAGCCAATTGACATATTTTGGAGGGACACAATTCAATCCATGACACATGTGAACCTCCTCAGATGGTATACACAGCAATCAAATCAACTACATATGTGGAAAAGCTCAGTATCTTCAGTCAGAACAAGACCAGTGGCTGACTGTGAAACAGACCATCAATTGCTCATATGAAAGTTGAAGCTGATGAAAACTAGAACAAGTCCACAAGCAGCAAAGTATGACCTTGAATATATTCTACCTGAATTTAGAGACCATCTCAAGAATAGATTTGACTCATGAAACACTAAGGATGGAAGACCAGACAAGTTGTGGAATAACATAAAGGATGTACATGAAGAAAGCAAGAGGTCATTAAAAAGACAGGAAAGAAAGAAAAGACCAAAATGGATGTCAGAAGATGCTCTGAAGCTTGCTCTTGAACATAGAGTAGCTAAAGCAAACGGAATAAATGAAGTAAGACAGCTGACAGAAAATTTCAAAGGTGGCTCAAGAAGACAAAGTATTACAGTGAAATGTGCAAACACTTGGAGTTGGAAAATTAAAAAGGAAGAACACGCTTCGCATTGCTCAAGCTGGAAGAACTGAAAATTCAAGACTCAAGTTGCAATATTGAAGGATTCTGTGGGAAATAAACAATGTGGGAAGCATCACAAGAAGATGGAAGTAGTACACAGTGTCACTGTACAAAAAATAACTGGTTGATGTTCATCCATTTCAGGAGATAGCATAAGATCAAGAACCAATGGCACTAAAGGAAGAAGTCGAACCTGCACTGAAGGCATTGGCGAAAAACAAGGAAATTGACAGAATTCCAATTGAGATGTTTCAACAAATGGATGCAGAGCTGGAAGTGCTCACTCATCTGTCCAAGAAATTTGGAAGACTGCTACCTGTCCAACCAACTGGAAGAGATCCATATATGTGCCTATTCCAAAGAAAGGTGATCCAACAGAATGCAGAAATTATCAAACAGTATCATTAATATCACACACACACTTTTGAGATATGCAAGAACAGATTAGGCACGGAACAAAGCAGACAGAGGGGGAAGTCGACATTATCTGAAGATGACAGAGGTCAACCAGTCTACAAGCCCAGGAACTCCAAGCATTGCTGGCTAGAGTCGAGGATTTTCTCTCAGACAATACAAAGAGCCTTTCCATAAAGCTGGCACCCTGAATTCAGAGTTCTAGTGTCCTAAACTGTGAGAAAATTAATTTCTATTCATTACAGCCACCCACTTGTATTTCTGTTACAGGATGTGATGGTTAAGTTTCTGTGTCAACTTGGCTGGGCCATGATTCTCAGACGTTTCACAATTATGATGTAGTTTGGCAAAAAAAAAAAAAAAAATTTTTTTTTTTTTTTTTTTTGGCAGTCGCATGATGTTGTGATCACTTCCATGATGAGATTTGATATAATGTGATCACCTCCGTGACGGGATCTTCTGTGAGTAGCCAATCAGTTGAAAGGGAGCTTCCTTGGGCATGCAGCCTGCATCAAATATAAGTGGCCATTCTGCCAAGGCTCATGGGCTTTTGCTCATTCTGGATCCTGCAGCTGGCTCCTGTTCGTCTGACCTCCGGTTCTTGGGACTTGAGCTAGCAGCTTACCTGCAGCCTTGCCTGCCGATCTTGGAATTTGTTGATCTTCATAGCCTGTGAGCAAGAGCCCTGCTGTCTCACCTGCAGATCTTGGGTTCTCCAGACCATGTGGCTACGTGAATCGGGAGAATCCTCAATTCTGACCCACAGACTTGGGACATTCCAGGCTCTACAACCCCATGAGCCATTTCCTTGTTATAAATCTGTGTATTTATATGCTTTACTGGTTCTCTAGAGGACCAAGCCTAAGAGACAGCATCACTAAGAAAGCAAGACAGCACCCCTAGATCTCCTCTCCTTGGCTGGCCTGCCCCAAATCCAGCCCTATACCTTATCTCTGGCCATTCATCTGTTCTTACTCTTTGCCCCAAATTTCCAAATCCAGTGAACTGTCTCAGCTCCCCACCACCACCACTACCACCACCCGTGCACCTGCATTCCATTTGTCTGGAATCTGTCCAGCCCATTTCCTTACCATTTCGTCCATATCGTGTCTGTCCAGAGGACACAACTTTTCTTTAAGATTCAATTCCAACATCCTCTCCTCTACTCTGAGAAGCTTTCTCTAGCACATTGTCTTTGCTGTTAGCTGCCACTGAGTCAGACCCTGACTCATGGCAACTCCATGCACAATGGTTCATTGTCATCCATTGGCTGATTTTCAGAAGGAGATTGCCAGATCACTCCTCCTAGTCCACCTTGGTGTGAAAGCTCTACTGAAACCTGTTCAGAATCACACCAACACATAAGCCTCCACTGACAGGTGGGTAGTGACTACGTGAGGTGCATTGACTGGGAATAGAACATGGAAGGGAAGGTTTCTACCCCTGAACCAGCACTGCTCCTCTCTCTAGCACATGGGGACAGGCAAGTCCTCCATCTACGATGTTCACAGGCCACTTCGTCAACACTTAGCTTGTTATTTATTATTTACATACATCACACAATAGCTCCACTCCAAGCTCCTTGTGCTCAGCATAAGTCCTGTTGCAGAGGAGGCACTCAAACTTTGTTAAAGAATATCTAAGAAAGCAGCTGTGAAAGAAAATGCTCCCTTCCCCCCGCCCCCCATTTAAACTTTACTCTTACCCTTCACAGAAACTAAAAACTCATGATAAAGACTATTCTGGGAAGAGTGTAAATAACTAGATAAGCCATAACTAGCCTATAGAATGCAGACATACAAACTTCATAATCCAAGCCACCTCCTGCCGAATAAGTGAATGACAGCCAATCATTGAAAATTTCCCCCTTTAGGAGCGCTAACAGTTTGTACTGTATATAAACTGATCAAGACCATTATGTGGAAAGGGCTACGTGAACTAGAGACTACATCATCCTGAGACCAGAAGAACTAGATGCTGCCCAGCTACAACCGATGACTGCCCTGACAGGGAACACAACAGAGAACCCCTGAGGGAGCAGGAGAACAGTGGGATGCAGACCCCAAATTCTCATAAAAAGACCAGACTTAATGGTCTGACTGAGACTAGAAGGACCCCGGTGGTCATGGCCCCCAAACCTTCTGTTGGCCCAGGACAGGAGCCATTCCCAAAGCCAACTCTTCAGACATGGATTGGACTGGACATTGGGTTGGAGAGGGATGCTGGTGAGGAGTGAGCTACTTGCACCATGTGGACATTTGAGACTATGTTGGCTTCTGTCTGGACGGGAGATGGGAGGGTAGAGGGGGTTAGAAACTGGCAAAATGGTCACGAAAGGAGAGACTGGAAGGAGGGAGCGGGCTGACTCATTAGGGGGAGAGTAAATGGGAGTATGTAGTAAGGTGTATATAAGTTTACATGTGAGAGACTGACTTGATTTGTAAATTTTCACTTAAAGCACAATAAAAATTATTATTTTTAAAAAACGTTATGTGACCAGCTCATCTCAGGAACAGTTTTTTCTGCCTGTAAAACCTTTTAACTCAAATTAACTTACTGATCAGATTTTTTCCTTTCAACACAGATTGTAAACAATTAGGCGAGAATTTGGAGTGAGCCCATAAGTACTCCATTGATAAGTGCCCCCAGCCCTATGGAGAGTCAAAATATTTGGGCAAGAGCCACACCAGAAGTGTGGAGAGCAGCTCCTAGGCTCATGTATTCATTCAACCAAAATTTACTGAGCGCTTATTGTGTGCCGGGTATAATGATAGGCACAGATGTGCCAGGTGTTCATGAAAAAAGAGACAGTGGAGCCACACACATAATGATAAAGAGTGACATGGGCATGATATGGCATTATAGATTGAGTTGTGTCCCCCTAAAATACATTTTGGAATCCTAACCTACATACCTGTGGAGGTAATCCCATTTGGAAATAGGGTTTTCTTTGCTCTGTTAATATGACCATATCAGTTTTATGCCTGAAACTTAACCACTTCTGAGTTATAAGGGTAGACACAAAGACAAGAGCACAAACGGAGGATGATAGATGCCACGTGAAGGTTGACAAGAGACAGTGGAATGCTGGGGCTACAGAGGCTGAGACAAGGATCTTCCCTCAGAGCTGACAGAGAGAAAGCCTTCCCTGATAGCCAAGCCAAGTCCAACTCATAGTGACCCCACAGGACAGAGTAGAACTGCCACCTAGGGTTTCCAAGGAGCATATGGTGGATTCCAACTGTCGTCCTTTTGGTTAGCAGCCATTAGCTCTTAACCATTGTGCTACCAGGGCTCCCCCTATAGCCAGTGCCCTAAATTCAGATTTTTAGCCTCCTAAACTGTGAGAAAACAGGCTTCTGTTTTTCAAAGCCCCTCGTGTGTGGTATTTGTGTTAAAGCTGCATGAGGAAACAGACCCACAGCCAACCCCAACAACAGGCCAGAGTTAGCCCACATTGTGGTGGGGGCAAGGGGTAAGGCAGCCGCAGAGAGCACGAGAGACCAGAATAGGAAGAGCCACTGAGGGCTGAAGAGCATGTGAGAGTTAATCAGGAACAGTGTGCACCCAACACCCGCCCTTGTCCCTCTTTCCCTTCACGTTCTACCCATCCTCTAAGACTCAGCTCATGGCCACTTTCCTCCCTGAAGATTTCCCTGACTGCCTTTAGCCCACTGTGATCTCATAAAAGAGTAATTAGCTGTGCTTCTTACTCACCTAGAATTTGCTATATACTGGTCTACGTTACTAATTTCTCATCCGTATGTAACTTTATTTGCCTCATTAACTTGAAAACTCATCCTTCAACAAATATAACTTGAGGCCCTGCCTGGAGCCAGCTACCAGGTGCTGAGAGACAGGGCTGGTCTCTCCCTCTGTACAGCACGTGGTCCTGGAGGTGGCAGAGATAGTCGTGAATCAACAAAGTAATCCAACCATTACAAATTATGCTAAGAATTAAGAAGAAAACAAGCAAGGGGCTGAGACAGAAAATAAGAGATTATGTTTAAGCAAAGAACTAAGAGATGGGCTGCTCCATGAGGGTGGGGCCAAGGTTCGAATTTCTTTATAATCACTCCCCCAACCCCCAAGGTCTAGTTCACTGTCTTCACACTTTTCTTGCTAAATTTGCCCATGTTGTCAGTTTTTATGTAAATTTGGACAAGTCTCAAGATTTCAATGAACGTTTTATTTGCACTGTGTCTGATGTTTTCCGCCCACAAGTGCTCCACAGGTGTCCCTGGAAACATTGACTAATTTTTCAGTAGAAGCTACTTGGGAGACTAATGGGCATTTTAGACTTGCTGCTCTTGTTGTTAGCTGCCATTGAGTAGGCCCCCGACTCACAGGGAGCCAGTGCACAATGGAGTGAGACGCGGTCCAGTCCTGCGCCATCCCCATGATCTGTCACAGATCAGACTGTTGTCATTCGCGGGGTTTTCATTGGCTGATTTTCAGAAGTAGATGGTCAGGCTTTCTTCCTAGACAGTCCTTGTCTGGAAGCTCTGCTGAAGCCTGTTTGACATCATAGCAACACGGAAGCCTTCACTGACATACTGGTGGTGTCTGCGCAGGAGATGTCTAAAATCAAGGGCCTGATCTTTGCCCCAGATTTGGTCTACTTCCCAGATTCTTCATCTTAATTGACTACGCATATGACTATGCAAATGCTGAAAGTGAAGAGCACTTGAAACACTACTGATGAAAATCAAAGACCACAGCCTTCAGTATGGGTTACACCTCAGATAAAGAAAACAAAAATCCTCACAACTGGACCAATAAGCAACATCATGATAAATGGAGAAGAGACTGACGAAGTTGTCAAGGATTTCATTTTACTTGGATCCACAATCAGTGCCCATGGAAGCAGCAGTCAAGAAATCAAATGATGCATTACACTGGGCAAATATGCTGCAGGAGACCTCTTTAAAATCTTAAAATGCAAAGATGTCACTTTGATGACTGAAGTGTGCCATGGTATTTTCAATCACCTCATACGCATTCAAAAGCCAGACAATGAAAAAAAGAATTGACTCATATGAATTACGGTGTTGTCAAAGAATGTTAAATACATCATGGACTGCCAGAAGAAAGAGCAGATCTGTCCTGGAGGAAGTATACCTGGGATGCTCCTTAGAAACAAGGAAGGCAAGACTTCATCTCACTTACTTTGGACATGAGAATGGCACAGGACCAGCAGTGTTTCCTTCTGTTATACATGAGGTTGCTCTGAGTCAGAGCTGACTTGACAGCACCTAACAGCAACGTGATTTTGTTGCTTGCTTTGTTCACTGCAGTATCCCCAGCACCTAGAACACGCCTGGAACAGAGGAGGCACCCAATGTTTATCCACTGAATGAATGAATGAACCAAGCCATACCTCATTGCCCTCTGTCTCCCTTTTTATGTTACATTAAAAGAGCTCTAGTCACTGGAGCCCTGGCTGTGCAGTGGTTAGACTGCAGCTGCTAACCAAAGGTCGGCAGTTTGAATCCACCAGCTGCTCCTTGGAAACCCTGTGGGGCAGTTCTACCCTGTCCTATAGGGTCGCTATGAGTCGAAACCCACTCTACAGTGGCTTAGTCACTGCCTTGTAAATGAGGAGCTAGTGCAGCTCTGCTGCTCCCACTAGAGGGCTGTGCATCACTGCTTTACAAACTAGGAGCTGGAGCAGCTGTGCTGTTCCCATCTGCAGAGGCCGATCCTTACAGGAAACCCTGAGATTTCCATATTGAGCATTTATGATCTCAGAGAACAAGTTTTGTGTCCAAGTCTTGTCTCCTCAATTATATAGAACAATTTGAAGTCAGGGATATGGAAATTCTTTAATGTGCTTTAATAAATATTTCTAGAAAGAAAAAGGTGAGACTGTTTATAACGAGCAAAAGCCAAAAGGTGTTAAAGAATGGTGCCTGTGCTCAATAAATAAACATTTTCTAGGAGAAAGAATGAAGTGCGATGGAGACGGGCTCTCCTAGTGATGTTGTTGTTAGGTGCCATCCAGTTAGTTCCTCCTCACAGCGACTCTGTGCGCAACAAAAGGAAACACTGCCCAGTCCTGCTCCATCCTCACAATTGTTGCTATGCTTGAGCCCATTGTTGCAGCTACTGTGTCAATCCATCTCCTTGAGGGCCTTGCTCTCTTTTGCTGACCCTCTACCTTACCAAACGTGATGTCCTTCACCAGGGACTGGTCCCTCCAATACATGTCCAAAGTACATGCGATGCGGTCTCGCCATCTTCACTTCTAAGGAACATTTTGGCTGTACTATTTCCAAGACAGAGTTTTTTGTTCTTCTGGCAGTCCATGGTGTATTCAATATTCTTTGCCAACACCATAATTCAAAGGTGTCAATTCTTCTTTGGTCTTCCTTATTCATTGTTCAGCTTTCACATACATATGAGGCAATTGAAAACATCAGGGCTTGAGTGAGGTGCACCTTAGTCCTCGAAGAGGCATCTTTGCTTTTCAAGGCTTTAAAGAGGTCTTTTTTTTGCAGCAGATTTGCCCAATGCAATACGTTGTTTGGTTTCTTAACAGCTGCTTTCATGGGTGTTGGTTGTGGATCCAAGTGAAATGAAATCCTTGTGACAACTTTGATCTTTCTTCATTTATCATGATTTGCTTATTGGTCCTGTGGTGAGGATTTTTGTTTTCTTTGTTGAGGTGTAATCCATACTGAAGACTGTAGTCTTTGATCTTAATCAGTAGGTGCTTCAGGAAACCCCGGTGGCGTAGTGGTTACGAGCTATGGCTGCTAACCAAAAGGTCAGCAGTTTGAATCCACCAGGCACTCCTTGGAAACTCTGTGGGGAAGTTCTACTCTGTCCTACTGTGAGTTGGAATTGACTTGATGGCAGCAGGTTTGGTTTGTTTTTTTTTTAAGTGTTTCAAGTCCTCTTCACTTTCAGCAAGCAAGTTTGTGTTAGCTGCGTATCGGAAGTTGTTAATGAGTCTCCCTCAAATCCTGATGCTGCTTTCTTCTTCACATAGTCCAGCTTCTTGGATTCTTTGCTCAGCATACAGATTCAATAAGTATAGTGAAAGGATACAACCCTGACATACACATTTCCTGACTCTAAACCATGCATTATCCCCCTTGTTCTGTTTGAAAGACTATGTCTTTGTCTATGTACAGGTCTTCCATGAGCATAATTAAGTGCTCCAGAAATTCCATTTTTCAAAATGTTATACATAATGTGTTATGTTCCATAGTCTGATGCCTCTGCATAGTCACTAAAACACAGATAAATATCTTTTTGTTATTCTCCGCTTTCAGCCAAGATCTACCTAACATCAGCAATGGCATCCTTCTTTCCATGTCCTCTTCTGAATCCAGCTTGAATTTCTGGCCTTTCCCTGTCGATGTACTATTGCAACCATTTTTGAATGATCTTCAGCGAAATTTCACTTGTGTGTGATATTAATGATACTGTTCGATAATTTTTGCATTCTGTTGAATCACAGTTCTTTGGAATAGGCATAAATATAGATCTCTTCCAGTTGGTTGGCCAGGCAGCTGTCTTCCAAATTTCTCCGCGTAGACGAATAGAGTACCTCCAGTGCTGCCTCTATTTGCTGAAACATCTCAATTGATATTCTGTCAATTCTTAAAGCCTTGTTTTTCACCGATGTCTTCAGCACAGCTTGAACTTCTTCCTTCAGTACCGTTAGTTCTTGGTCATATGCTACCTCCTGAAAAGGTTGAACATTGACCAATTCTTTTCGGTGCAGTAACTCTGTGTGTTTCTTCCATCTTCTTTTGATGCTTCCCGAGTCAGTCAATATTTTGCCCATGTTGTTGTTGTTGTTAGGTGCCTTGGAGTCAGTTCTGACTCGTAGAGGCCCTGTGTACAACAGAATGAAACACTGCCCTGTCCTGCACCATGCTCATAATCACTGTTATGTTTAAGCCCATTGTTGGAGCCACTGTGTCAATCCATCACCTTGAGGGTCTTCGTCTTTTTAATTGACCATCTGCTTTACCAAGCATGATGTACTTCTACAGGGACTGATCCCTCCAGATCACATGTCCAAAGTACCTGAGGTGAAGTCTCCCTATCCTCGCTTCTAAGGAGCATTCTGGTTGTACTTCTTCCAAAACAGACTTGTTCATTCTTCTGGCAGCCCAAGGTATATTCTTCCCCAACACAACAATTCAAAGTTGTAAATTCTTCTTTGATCTTCCTTATTCATTGTCCAGCATTCACATGCATGTCAGGTGATTGAAAACACCATGGCTTGGGTCAGGAACACTTTACTCCTTAAAGTGACATCTTTGCTTTTTAACACTTTAAAGAACTCTTTAGCAGCAGATTTGCTCAAAGCAATGCATTGTTTGATTTCTTGACTGCTTCGTCATGGGTGTTGATTGTGAATCCTAGTAAAATGAAATCCTTGACAACCTCAGTCGTTTCTCTGTTTATCATGATGTTGCTTATTGGCCCAGTGGTGATGGTTTTTGTTTTATGTTGAGGTTTAATCCATTCTGAAGGCTGTGATCTTTGATCTTCATCAGTAAGTGCTTCAAGTCCTCTTCGCTTTCAGCAAGGAAGGTTGTATCATTTGCATATTGCAGGTTTTTAATAAGTCTTCATCTAATCCTGATGCCATGTTCTTCTTCATATAGTCCAGCTTCTTGGATTATTTGCTCAGCATACAATATGGTGAAAGGATACAACTCTGACACACACATTTCCTGATTTTAAACTGTCCAGTATCCCCTTGTTCTGTTCCAAAGACTGCCTCTTGGTCTATGTACAGATTCCACACGAGCGCCCAATTAAGTGTTCTGGAATTCCCATTCTTCACAATGTTTTCCATAATTTGTTATGATCCACACAGTCGGATGCTTTTGCATAGTCAATAAAGCACAGGTAAACATTTTCCTGATATTCTCTACTTTCAGCCAGGATCCACCTGACAACAGCAATGCTATCCCTCATTCTACGTCCTTTCTGAATCCAGCTTGAATTTTTGGCAGTTCCCTGTCGATGTACTGCTGCAACCATTTTTGAATAATCTTCAGCAAAATTTCACTTGTGTGCGATATTAATGATATTGTTCTGTAATTGCGGCATTCTGTTGGATCACCTTTCTTTGGAATAAGCACATATATGGATCTTTTCCAGTTGGTTGGCCAGGTAGCTGTCTTCCAAATTTTCTTGGCATAGACGAATGAGTACCTCCAGTGCTGCCCCCATTTGTTGAAATATCTCCATTGATGTTCTGCCAATTCTTAGAGCCTTGTTTTTCACCAGTGCCTTCAGTGCAGCTTGGACTTCTTCCTTCGGTATCATCAGTTCTTGATTATATGCTACCTCCTGAAATGGTTGAATATTTACCAATTATTTTTGGCACAGTGACTGTGTGTATTCTTTTGATGCTTCTTGTGTCATTTAATATTTTCCCCATAGAATCCTTCAATATTGCAACTCAAGGCTTGAATTTTTTCTTCAGTTCTTTCGGCTTGAGAAATGCCTAGCATGTTCATCCTTTATGGTTTTCTAGCTCCAGGTCTTTGCACATTTCATTACAATACTTTGTCTTCTCTAGCTGCCCTTTGAAATCTTCTGTTCGGCTCTTTTACTTCATTGTTTTTTCTTTTTGCGTTAGCCACTAGATGTTCAAGAGCAAGTTTCAGAGTCTCTTCTGACATCTAATTTGGTCTTTTCTTTCCTTCTTGTCTTTTTAATGGCTTTTTGCTTTCTTCATGTATGATATCCTTGCTGTCATCCCACAACTCTTCTGGTCTTTGATTATTAGTGTTCAACGTGTCAAATCTGTTCTGGAGATGGTCTCCAGATTCAAGTGGGATATACTTAAGGTCCTATTTTTGGCTCTTGGGGACTTGTTCTAATTTTCTTTAGCTTCAATTCTAACTTGCATATGAGCAATTGATGGTCTATTCTGCAGTCAGCCTCTGGCCTTGTTCTGACTAATGATATTGAGCTTCTCCGTTGCTCCATTGTCTCTTTTCACATATGTAGTTGATTTGATTCTTGTGTTTTCCATCCGATGAGGTCCACACGCATAGTTGCTGTTTCTGCTGATGAAGAAAAGTATTTGCAATGAATAAGTCGTTGATCTTGCAAAATTCTATCATGCGATCTCTAGTGTCATTTCTATCACCAAGGCCATGTTTTCCAACTACTGTTCCTTCTTCTTTGTTTTCAGCTTTTGCATTCCAATCACCAGTAATTGTCAATGCATCTTGATTGTATGTTTGATCAATTTCAGACTGCAGAGCTTGGTAAAAATCTTCAGTTTCCTCATTTGTGGCACTAGTGTGTAAATTTGAATAATAGTCATTTTAACTGGTCTTCCTTGTAGGCCTGTGGATATTAGCCTATTACTGACAGAGTTTTACTTCAGGATAGATCTTGAAATGTTCTTCTTGACGTTGAATGCAATGTCATTCCTCTTCAATTTGTCTGTCCTGGCATAGTTTACAATATGATTGTTTTTTTTTTGAAATGGCCAGTACCAGTCCATTTCAGCTTACTAATGCCTAGGATATTGATGTTTATGTGTTCCATTTCATTTTTGATGACTTCCAATTTTCCTAGAGTCATACTCCATACATTTCATGTTCCTATTATTAATGGATGTTTGTAGCTGTTTCTTCTCATTTTGAGTCATGCCACATTAGCAATTGTTGGTCCTGAAAGTTTTACTCCATCCACTTCATTAAGGTAGACTCTACTTTGGGGAGGCAGATCTTCCCGAGTCATATTTTGAGTGCCTTCCAACCTGAGGGGCTCATCTTCCAGCACTGTATCAGACAATGTTCTGCTGCCATTCATAAAGTTTTCACTGGCCAATTTTTTTTCAGAAGTAGACTGCCAGATTCTTCTTCCTAGTCTGTCTTATTCTGGAAGCTCAGCTGAAACCTGCCCACCATGGGAGACCCTGCTGGCATTTGAAATACCAGTGGTGTAGCTTCCGGCATCACAGGAACATGAAAGCCACAACAGTACTACAAAATGGCAGACATATGGTGGCTACTAGTGATACAACACTTGATATAAACAAAAATACAGATACCAACTAAGAGACAGTTTCAGATTAAAAGATAGATAGCTGATGGAATAATATGATAAAAAAAAATTATCTCTGAAACCAAATGATGTTTAGTTCTGAGCACCACCACATTTTTGAGAGAGATATTGACAAACTTGCATCCAAGGGCACAAGTTATGGGAAGGCAGATGTCAATTCAAAACAAGGATAAACTTTCAGACAAGGAGAGCCATCAGAAATAAGTTCCTGAGTGGTCGTGAGCTTCTAGAGTCTGGAAGGACACTGGCTGGTACAGAGCTTTCTTGCTTTGCTGTGAAGGCCCCCCATCCGTGCCTCCTGGTCTTTGCCCATGCTCTTCTCTCCATCCTTTTTTCACAGCTTTATTGAGATATAATTCATATACCATACACTTCACTCATTTAAAGTGTACCACTTAATGGTTTTTAACATATTCACAGAATTATGCAACCATCATCACAATCAATTTTAGGGAATTTTTTTTTACCCTAGAAAGAAACCCCATCCCTTAGCCATTACTCTCCCAATTCCCCTTTGTCCCCCCACCTCACCCTAGGCAACCACTAATCTACTTTCTAACTTATGAAATGCCTATTTTGGATATTTCATATAAATGGAATCATACCATATGTGGTCCTTTGGGTCTGGCTCCTTTCTCTGAACATGATGTCCTCAGAGTTCATCCATGTTGTAGCATGTATTAGTATTTCCTTACTTTTTATTGCTGAATAATATCCTGTTATATAGGTATACCACAATTTATTGATCTGTTTATCAGTTTATGGACATTTGGGTTGTTTCTATTTTTTAGCTATTATGAATAATGCTGCTAGTTTTTATGTGGAAATATGTTTGATGTGGTAAAAAAAAACAGATCAAATTGTGCGCTACAGATTAGTAAGTAAGCACACATAAGCCTATGTCTACCTTGCTTATTGGGTAATCCATTCCTCCCCCTATCAGAAGTATTATTTGTAAAAGTTCTCTCCAATTCTGCAGGTTGTATTTTCCCTTTCTTAATGATGTGTTTGAAGCATAAAAATTTTTAATTTTGATGATGTCCAAATTAAAATGGTATTATTTATTTTTTCTTTTATTACTTGTTCTTTTGGTGGTGTATCTGAGAAACCACTGCCTAATCCAAGATCACCAAGATTTACACCTATGTTTCCTTCGAAGAGTTTTTACAGTTTTGGCTCTTACATTTAGGTCTTTCAGTCATTTTGAAGTCATTTTGCAATGGTGTGAAGTAGGGATCTAATTTCATTCTTTGGAATGCAAGTATCTGAACCTTGTAAAGATTTTGTGATTTTAAAATATATTTTTTATTGCTGTAGCACAGGATTCCTGGGCTTCTCCATTCTCAAAGAATGTAGCCCTTGTGAAAACAGCCATCCCAGTCAATAGAACCCTGAGCCTTTTATTTCTCTGAAGTTTTGAGATCACACCACAAGGAGTAGTGGCATACATTTATCTCTGAACTGGGCAGAGCAAGCCAGGGAGAGCAATTGCTGGTTTCTGTCTTAACAACAAAGCAGGATTTTTCACTTTGCAAAAGTGGCCACTGACCCAGTGGTCCGATGCTGGATCATTGAGGAAATGAAGAAAACATTGGAGGTGATCTGGACGGTTGGGAGACGAACAACTAAAATAAACATTGGTTTTGACCTTATGGCTGAACTCCTTAAGTTTCAGTCTAAGCCATCAGCAATCAGGTGAAGAATATCAGCTTAAGCAAATGGGAGGTGGTGCTGTTGTTGTTGTGTGCTGCCAAGTGAATTCCAACTTATATAGTACACACAGGAGAAAAGAAACCAAATAATGTTTACAGGACAATGGACTTATGTCCAATGATCAAGAGTCTTTGCCAGCTGTTTCCTAAAGACACTGGACAACAGAGGCCTCGGAGCCAATCATTATGGCCAAAGTGGTCAGGGACCAAGAAGAGAACCTCATGAATCCTCATAAATGCCTCATGGCACAATCCTGGAAGGCTCTTCTTGTCACTACACTTAAAAAAAAAAAATGAAACAATGGAACTGTAGGGTAGGACAGCTAAAATTCATTCATTCATTCAACAAATATTTATAGAGTACTTGCTATGTTCCAGGCATTATCCTAGGTAGAGGGATATAAGAGTGAACAAAACAGACTCTGTTGCTACCCTCAGGGAGCTAACATCATAGATAAGACAAACAGACAATAAATGAAAAGTAGGTAAATTCACAGAGTGGGAGGGTGAATAGCAGCCCCCAAAGAAATCTAGGTTCTAATCCCTGCATGCTGTGACTATCATTTTACATGGCCAATGGGACTTCACAGATATGGTTAGGTTAAGGATCCTTAGATGGAGAGATCATCCTGGATTACCCAGTGGGCCCTAAATGTAATGACAAATATCCTATAAGAGAGAGGTAGAGGAAGACTTGACTACAGAGGAGAAGGCCATGTGATGACAAAAGCAGCAAGTAGACTGATGCAGCCACAAGCCAAAGAATGCCAGAAGCTGGAAGAGGCAAGGAATGGATTCTCCCCAGGAGCCTCCAGAAGGGATCAGCCCTATCAACACCTTGATTTTAGCGTCAGAAAACTCATTTTGGAGTTCTAGCCCCTAGAACTATAAAAGAATAAATGTCTGTTGTTTCAAGGAAGAGTATTCAGGGCAGAAGATCAGTAAGTATAAATCCCTGCAGTGGGAGCAGATTTTTGCTTGAGAAGCAGTGAGGAGTGTGCAACAGAGAGAATATGAGGAAGCGAGGTTGGGAAGGTGACAGAAGTCAGGTCATTTGGGTCTTGTAGTTCCCTGAGTGAGAAGGAAGCCAATAGAGGGCTTTGAGTGGGGAGGTAATACGATCAGACTTATTCTTTATCGTGAATTCTCCAGCTGAACTGATAACAGAAGCAAGGTCAGTTAAGAGGCTGATGCAATATTCCAGGTGAGAGATGATGGTGGCATAAGAGAGGTGAGAGGTAGTCGGGTCCTGCGCATGTTTTGAAGGTAGAGCTGCAGGATTTGCTGAAAGGTTAGAAGTGGGCAAGAAGAGGAGCAGAGGACTCAAGGATGACACGGAGGTTTCTGGCCTAGGCTCCTGGCTGCATGATGGTGGTATTTACTGACATGAGGAAGACAGTGGAAGAAGCAAGTTTATGGGGAGAAATCAGGAGTTAGGTTTTGACATGCTATGTCTGAGATCCCTATTAAAAATATGCTGAAGCTGTTGAGTGGGCTGTTGGACATAAAATCTGATCTTTAGAGGAGAAGTCTGAGCTGGAGATACACTTGTGAGTTGTGAGAAAGATAGGCAGGTGAGCAGGAAGACTCAAGAGCTGAGGCAATAATATTTTGAAGGTTGTGGAGTTTCAGTGGAAGGTCTGACCAAACTAACATTACCAGATATGTATTCAAGGGAGACCACTCTGGTAATAGCATAGAGAATAAATGTGGAGTGATAGAAATGGGAAGCATGGGAAACTATGGCAGCCATCTGGAGGAAATGATGCTGACTGTCCTAAGGCAACTGCTATGGAATGAAGAAAGGGAGGAGTCTAGAAATGTTGGGCAGGTCCATTACAGGAGAAATGGCAGTCAACTGTGTGAAGGTTGATTAGGAAGGACAACTGCTGGCTCGAGCGAGAAGATGGAGGAAATGCTGGAAGGAAGTAGGTGGTTCTGAGTTCATGCTGAGCTCCAGGGCCTGTGAGCGAGCTGATAAACAGGGAGTTGGACCCAAGGTCTCCTACAAATGGTCTGTGAGTTTGTTGTACCATGGGAGCTTGTGTGCTGCTGTGATGCTGGAAGCTATGCCACTGGTATTCAAATACCAGCAGGGTCACCCACGGTAGTCAGGTTTCAGCTGAGCTTCCAGACTAAGGCAGACTAGGAAAAAGGACCTTGTGGTCTTTCTGAAAACAACTAGCTAGTGAAAACCTTATGAACAGCAGCAGAACATTATCGGACATAGTGCCGTGAGATGAGCCCCTCTGCAACAGTGGGATCAAGAATAACAGTGATTATGAGGATGGCACAGGACTGAGCAGTGTTTCGTTCTGTTGTACGCTGGGCGGCTATGAGTCGAAATGGGACTGACTCAACGGTACCTCACAACAAAACTTTTGACTTGACTAAACCCTAAGGGAGAGTAATCTCAGTGCCGTTGCCTTTGACAGGAATAATATCCCAGGCCAAAGCCTAAAGCCACAGCCCATTCCCTCCAATCCTTAGAAGAACGCTTGCTGAGCTCTTGGGCCAGGCACTGTGTGAGCACTGTCTTATTTCATCTCACAGAAACCCATGGGGAATCTACAGATGTGCAACTAAGACACACAGACGTTCAGTAACTGATTCAAGGTGTTGAGTGGTAGATACAAACTGAAGACCAGTGGACTCCATCATATAGCCAAGATCTTGATAGCTAGTTTGTATGGCTGGGCTAGTTTAGTTTAGGGTTGTAAAAATAGTGTGCCAGCAGCGTCTGACATCCTCTAACTTCACAAGGGGAAAGGAGAATCAACATCAACAGCCCGAGGCTGATTCTATGAGGCGAAGGTCAGACATGCCTCCGCCCTCCAACCTTTTTAATAACTTTGACATCAACCATCCCTCCCACCACATTCTCTATTTCTTTGCTGAGTTTGGTAATTTGTTGCAATGGCCACACAGAACTCACAGACAATACTCACGATCATGGGGTTTATTAGGGAAGTAATAGGTTACAATTCAGGTTCAGGAACGCTCAGAGTACAGTTCTTCCATCAGGACAGCCTCTTCTCAGCTGTGCTTGCAGACACGCCTCTCTCTGCCCTACGTGGACAAGTGTTACAAAGCTCTTTTAGCTCTACTGATAAGTCCCCAGAAGCACCCCACTCCACCAGGAAGCCTTCTGCCCAAAAGCACTCAGCTTTCTCACTCCACGGACCAGGAAGCTCACCATGCTGTCTCTCGTGGTCTTCTGCTCGGCTCCCTCTCGTGCCACTATCACTGCACCACCATCTCTCACTGTCTTCCTTGTTACATTTCCTCTCTCTTTCTCTTGGGTCTAGGAGGCTCCCAGCACAAGGAACCCGAGTTCAAAGGATGTGCTCCACTTCCGGCTCTTTCTTAATGGTCGTGACGTCCCCTTTCTGCTTTGGAATTGACTCTCTTTTAAGCCTAATGGGATGTCAAAGTTGATCAATTCCCTTGTTAGGGCTCCATACACCTTATTTCCATGGCCGCATCCCCACAATTGAAGTTGTCAAGGATTTCATTTTACTTGGATCCACAATCAACACCCATGGAAGCAGCAGTCGAGAAACCAAAAGACAAATTGCATTGGGCAAATCTGCCGCAAAACACCTCTTTAAAATGTTGAAAACCAAAGATGTCACTTTGAGGACTAAGGTGTGCCTGACCCAAGCCATGATATTTTCCATCAC
Source organism: Elephas maximus indicus (assembly GCF_024166365.1). Lineage (NCBI taxonomy): Eukaryota > Metazoa > Chordata > Mammalia > Proboscidea > Elephantidae > Elephas > Elephas maximus. The sequence continues at coordinate 276,762 of NC_064842.1, forward strand.
CTCATATGCGTGCAAAAGCTGGACAATAAATAGGGAAGACCAAAGAAGAATTGATGCCTTTGAATTATGGTGTTGGCAAAGAATGTTGAATATACCATGGACTTCCAGAAGAATGAACAAGTCTGTCTTGGAAGAAGTACAGCCAGAGTGTTCCTTGGAAGTGAGGATGGCAAGACTGTCTCACGTACTCTGGACATGTTATCAGGAGGGACCAGTTCCTGGAGAAGGACATCATTCTTGATAAAGTAGAGGGTCAGCAAAAAAGAGGAAGACCCTCAACGAGATGAATTGACACAGTGGCTGCAACAATGGACTCAAAGATAGCAACAATTGTTAGGATGGCACAGGACCAGGCAGTGTTTTGTTCTGTTGTATGTAGGGGTACTGTGAGTCAGAACCTAACAACATGGCACCTCACAACAACACCAACAACCCCCATAAAGGGTGCCATGCATCTTATTTACATTATTAGCAAGCTATCCAATCCCCTTGGTGGACCACAAGCACTTTATTTGCGTAATCCCATCCAGTCATTGGTGGGAGTTACAAAGACTATAGCTAGAAGGGCCATATTAAGTAATTCACTTCACCACAAGGGTGGGCGGATTAAAAACAACAACAACCTGATTTATACCTTAGATTCCATTTTACACCTGTGTCCATGAGGCATGGCATCTTCCTTCACCCCTGCCAGTCTTGCTAAGCTCCAGGAAGCTTGCCTACTGCATTTGGGACTAGATAAGAAGGAAGATAGGGCAGAGGGTCATGGTGGACCCAGGGTAACCCAATGAGAGGCAGCGTCAGGGAGGCAAGGCTTCTGCACTACTATATACAAGATCATGTCATCTGTGACTAGAAGTAGTTTTACTTCTTCCTTTCCAATCTGGATGTCTTTTATTTCTTTTTCTTGCCTAATTGCCCTAGCTAGAACTTTGTAAAAATGGCATGGTGCTGGCATCTGACCTCCTTTAACTTCACAAGGGGGAAGGAGACTCAAGGTAAACATCGACAGCCTAAAGCTGATTCCTATGAGGCAAAGGTCAGACATGCCTCCACCCTCCAACCCTTTTACCAACTCTAACACTAACCATCCCTCCCACAGCACTCTCTACTTCTCTCCTGGGTTCAATAATTTGTTGCAATGACCACATAGAACTCACAGACCATACTCATGATCATGGGGTTTTTTTAGGCAAGTAACAGGTTACACAGGTTCAGAAATGCTCAGGGTACAGTTCTTCAATCAGGACAGCCTCTTTTTGGCTATGCTTGCAGGTATGCCTCTCTTGGCCCCTTGGCCTCTGCCCTGTTCGGGCAAGTGCTACAAAGCTCTTTTAGCTCAGTTGATAAGTCCCAGAGGCTCCCTACTCTGCCAGGAAGTCTCCTGCCTGAAGGTGCTCAGCTCTCTTGCTCCATGGCTCAGCACACCCACTGTAACCACCTTATTCTGTGGGTCAGGAAGCCTACTGTGCCACTTCCTGTTGGTCTCCTGGTTTGGCTGCCTCTGCTGTCTCAATTACTCTGCCACTGCTTCTTGCTGTCTCTCACTGCCTCTGGCATTATAGCTCTCTTTCTCTCTATCTCCTGGGTCTTTGAAGTCGCACTGCAGGTATCCCGGGTCCAATGGATGTGCTCCACTCCTAGTTCTTCTTGGTGATAGGTCTCCCTCTGCCCTGGGATTGACTGCTGTTTTAAGCTTAGCAGGATGACAGAACTGATCAGTCCTCTCATTGGGATTCCATACACTTTATTTGCATGGTCCACCTCCACAAGGGTGCCACGAACCTTGCTTACATTACTAGCAAGCTATCCAATCCCCTTGGTGGGTCACAGGCACCTCATTTGCGTAGTCCTACCTAGTCATTTAGTGGGAGTTACAAAAACTATGGTTAGAAGGGCCATATTAAGTAATTCACTGCACTGAAAACCTCCAGTACAGTGTTGACTAGAAATGGTAAGAATAGACATCCTTGTCTTGTTGCTGATCTTAAGAAGAAAGCTTTCAGTCTTTCGTCATTAAGTATATCACCTGTGGGGTTCCACAGATGCTCTTTATCAAGTTGAGGAAGTTCTATTTCTTCTTTGTTAAATTTTATTATTACTATCATGGAAGGGTGTTGGCTTTTGTCAAATACCTTTTCTGCATCTATTGAGACGATCATGTGATTTTTGTGTTTTATTCTGTTGATATGATGTATTACATTAATAGATTTTCAGATATTAATCTGAAAATGCCCCTTGGTCATTGAGCACCTGCTCCTAAGCCACATGGACCTGCGGCTGACCCCCAGCCCTATACACACAAGCTTAACAAGACCTCGGGTGGTTACCCAAGCCCCTGACTCTCAGGTGCCTCCCCTATAGAATAATACCAACTTCCCAAGTTTCCATTGAGGGTTGAATGAAATGTATGTAGTGCCTGACCCACCTTAGATGCCCCAGACATCATAGCTATTATGGCATTTAGTATAATACTCTCAAGGGCCCCTGGTGGCACAATGGTTAAGCACTCGGCTACTAACTGAGAGGTCAGCAGTTCAAATCCACCAGCGGCTCTGTGGGAGAAAAAAACCTGGCAATCTGCTCCTGTAAAGATTGTAACCTAGAAAATCCTATGAGGTAGTTCTACTCTGTCCTATATGGGGGCTATCAGTCCAAATCAACTCAATGACACACTACGACAAATAATACTCTCACTAGGTGATGCCAGAAAGGAAAATACTACACCCCAGACTTTGGTTAAGCATTCAGCTGCTAACCAAAATGGTGGTGGTTTCAACCTACCAGCTGCTTTAAGGGAGAAAGATGTGGCAGTTGGCTTTTGTAAAGATTTACAGTCTTGGAGACCCTATGGAGAAGTTCTGCTCCGTCCTACAGGGTTGCTGCCTTAGTTATCTAGTGCTAGTAACAGAAATACCACAAGTGGATGGCTTTAACAAACAGAAATTTATTCTCTCACGGTCTAGGAGGCTAGAAGTCCAAATTCAGGGTGTCAGCTCCAGAGGAAGGCTTTCTCTCTATCAGCTCTGGCGGAAGGTCCTTGTCATCAATATTCCTCTGGAATAAAAGCTTTTCAGCACAGGGATCCCAGGTGCAAAGGATACACTCCACTCCTGTGCTTCTTTCTTGGTGGCATGAGGTCCCTCTCCTCTCTGCTCGATTCTCTCTTTTATACCTCAAAAGAAATTGACTCAAGATACAACTTAAACATGTAGATTGAGTCCTGCCTTATCAACATAGCTGCCTCTCATCCAACCTTATTAACACCATAAACCAAAAAAAAAAAAAAACCCAAACTCATTGCTGTGAAGTAGATTCTGACTCATAGCGACCCTATAGGACAGAGTAGAACTGCCCCATACGGTTTCCAAGGAGTAGCTGGTAAATTCCACTACCTTTTTGGTTAGCAGCCGAGTTCTTAACCACTGTGCTACCAGAGCTCCATTAACATCATAGAGGCTAGGCTTTACAACAATAGGATAATCACATCAGGTCACAAAACAGTAGACAACTACACAATACTGGGTATGATGGCCCAGCCAAATTGACATACATCTTTAAGAGACACAATTCAATCCATAACAGTAGCTACGAAATGGAATTGACTCAATGGCAGTGGGTTTGGCTTTTCAGTTTACTGAGGATCCTTGATTGGTGTTTATATAACTTCCATCGTGGCCACCTGGCCAGCATCTCTGAGGGCAAATACTTCCCTAACTGGCCTGGCTTGCTCACCTGGCTTCTGCTTAGTCTGTCCCCAGGTAGCATCCCGGCCCTGGATGAGTTCTCAGACCTGCATTCAAGGGCATTCAAGGACGTAGTTCTCCTGTCAGCTCAAAAGAGAGGAACAGGCCAGGGCACATCTGTTCATAGAGAATATTCCCACGGAGGGGCAGATGAAAACTCCTCCCAATAGCCTGCCGCCCTGCCCTGCTCTTTCCTGGTCTCTGTCTCTCTTTTCCTCCTTTTCCCTCCTCGGTACCTTGGCAGTACAGAGAGGCAGCTGATGGGAAGCTGAGGAGGGGAGAGGCCCTGGCTCTGGCCCTCCAGACCTAATTCCTTCCCGCACAGCCCTCAGGTTCCAGAACTGGCCAAACTCAAATATCTGAGGCACAATGCTGAGATCTTCTTCCTATCTTCTTTTTCAGGAAACATCTGGAAACCCCTCCAAGGAAAGGCCACATGGCCTCCAGTGAACTTTAGACTTCTGCATGTTCTTCCACAGTTCTTCATCTGTTGGCTGGTTTGAGTAATGGAGTCTATATTGTTCTCCCAAATACATAACTTGAATCCAAAGTCCACTTTAAAAGAATCCAACATATGAAACCAGAAGTTGCCCCAGAGTAATTTGGGGAAGGGGATTACTTGTGACACAAATTAATCACTTTGTAAAAGTATTTGCTACTCATTAAACACCTGTCCTTCAGAGTGCTCTTAAAACATGGTTTAAATTAAAAGCTATTCTTTGCACTGTTTTTTTTTTTTTTTTCTGGAGTCGTTTTGTGGTACACAGAGAACAAACCAAACCTGGACGGCCTTTGGTGACTGTCAAACACAGAACTCTTCAGAAATGTGCAGGCTGTTCCACTGTTATAGTGCCTATCCCACACGCCCCCACCCTGGGGAGTCCGCTGAGCTGAGGCCACAGATACACCTGGTGTGGCGCTCAATGCACACAGCCAGGAGCATAAAAGCCCCGGGGACGGGCACCCACTCATCCAAGCCAGGCACGGCGCTCTTCTTCACTCTCATGCACACCTGTGATGGGTGGCTAGTTTATTCCCATTTTCCAAGAAAGAAAACTAAGGCTCATAGTGGTTAATCCTAAGGCCTCAGACAACCATTACTGTCTTCTCATCTGTAAAAGAGGAAGCAGAAATATGCCCACCCACTCTACAGATTCTTGAAAGCCCGGCTCATTAACCTCTGAAAAAGCCCCCAACTCAGACCTTCCAAAAACCGCAAGATTCCTGCACAGGCTCTGATCAGATCTAGGGCCTGCAGGAGGGACAAACCAGGGGTCACCTGAGCCTGGTTCACTGGGTGCTCCTGGCACTGGATGGCTATATGTATGTACGGGTGTGTGTATGTGGTGTGCATATGTGTGTGCATGCGTGTATGTGTGTGTGATGTGTGTATGTGTGAGTATGCAGTGTGTGTGTGTATGCGGTGTGTGTATGTGTGTACATGTGTGTATATGTGTGAGTGTGTGTGTGAGTATGTGGTACGCATATGTGTATGCATGTGTGTATGTATGTGAGTGTATGTGTAGGTATGTGGTGTGCATATGTGTGTGCATGTGCGTATGTGTGTGTGATATGTGTATGTGTGAGTATGCAGTGTGTGTGTATGAGGTGTGTGTATGCGTGTACATGTGTGTATATGTGTGAGTGTGTGTGTGAGTATGTGGTACGCATATGTGTGTGCATGTGTGTATGTATGTGTAGGTATGTGGTGTGTATATGTGTGTGCATGTGTGTCTATGTGTGTGGTGTGTGTATGTAAGTATGTGGTGTACGTGAGTATGTGGTATGCATAGGTGTGTGCGTATGTGTATATAAATGAGTGTGTGTGCATGTTTGTATATATGTGTCTGTATGTATGTGGTGCGCATATGTGTGTAAACCCAGTGCCGTTGAGTGATGTGTGCATGTGCGTATAGACATGAGTGTGTGTGTATTTGACTATGTGTTGTGTCTATGTGTGTATATACGTGTGTGTACGTATGTGGTGTGCATATGTGTGTGCACATGTGTATATACATGTGTGTATGTATGTGGTATGTATACATTGTGCATATATGCGTACTCGTATGTGTGTATGTACGTGGGTGTGTGTATATGTGTGTGCATGTGCATATATGTGTGTGCATGCCTGTGAGTGTGTGTATGTACATGGATGTGTGTATGTGTACATGCATGTGTGTATACGTGTGTAAGTGCACGCAAGTATGTGTGTATGTACGTGGGTGTGTTCACACAGAGCGAACAGATGCAGGTGGGACAAGAATTGTTTTTACAAACAGAAAAGCTGCAGCCTCACCGCAGCCTCACCCTGGGGGCTGCAGCCCTCACCACAGAAAAAGGGAAGCCAGACAAAAACTGAACTAGACCACAGCAAGCCCTACCCCACAGGACACCCTGTGAGAGACGCGAAGAACCACACCCTGGGCAAACACGAGGCTGGGGCAGGAAAAAGACTGCCTTGGCGTTGCCCAGGCTAAGGCACCGCCCGCTCCGCTGGTTCCTCTCTGGCCCCAGGTGCCAGCCATCAGTAACGTCGGAGGCCTGGCAGCCTGACTGGGCTGGGGGCTGACAGGAGCAGGCAGCCAGGCAGGAAGGGCAGCACAGGGGTCCTGCAACTGAGAACTTAGGAGGCTTGAGGATTCCAGTGCATTGAGCAAGACCCAGCGACTCCCCAAAGTCACAAGGTAATGCAGAACCTAGACCTCTTCAGTGCCTGGCAGAATTTTACCTCCATACTAGCAGTGGAGGGAGGGCTTGCTGTGACCATCACAGAGAAAAAAGATTATGTAGAAGAGGGTTTTATAATTCCCTTAAGCAGATACGCAATCTCCCTGTGTCTGTGTTTCTTCACTGTAGAGAGAGGGTCAGTGGCACTCCTCAAAACTGTCAAGGTCATCAAAAACAAGGAAAGCCTGAGAACTCCACAGCCAAGAGGAGCCCAAGGAGACATAACAACTAAATGTAATGCGACGTCCTGGATGGGATCCTGGAACAGAAAAAGGACATTAGGTAAAAGCTAAGGAACCCTGAATAAAATGTGAACCTTAGTTAACAATTATGTGTTGCTGTTGGTTCATTGGCTATGACAGACACACCACACTAACGTTAGCAAACGGGGAAGCTGGGTGTGGGGCGTAAGAGAACTCAGCACTACCTGTGCAAAAAAAAAAAAAAAAAATACCTGTGCAGCCTTCTGTAAATCGAAAACTACTCTAGAATAAAACATTTCTTTAAAAGAAGAAGTCAGACCGATCTTTAAGCTCCATACGTGCATTCTGTTCTGCTCTACCAGCTGGGGATTTCTTACACGTCTTTGCAGGTGGTTTGGCAGCACCTGGAGCTTTCCATTACTGACAACCTGCTAATGACACCTGGTTCCTGAAAGGAGGCTCAGGAGGACTGCTGTCAGGTGGCCTTTCTCCAGCAGCCTGTGAATCTACCAGTAATAATAACGTAGCCACTGTCTAGGGGGCATTGACTGTGCGGGAAGGCACAGCACTTGGTCACCTCAACCGTGGTCCCTCCTCTTTAGAGCCCCCATGCCTCCCTCCTGGCCAACCGAACCCAGTCGTAGCTAGAGCAGTGCTGGTAGTAAGTGGTTGTTGTTAGTTGCTGCCTAGCCAATTCCGACTCATGGCGACCCCGTGTGTGTGGAGTAGAACTGCTCTATAGGGTTTCCAAGGCTGTGGCCTTTGGAAGCAGGTTTCTAGGTGCCTCTGGGGGGGTTCAAACTGCAAACCTTTCGGTTAGTACTTGAGCACCTACCTGTTCGCACCACCCAGGGACTAAGATCCTCAAGTGTAGTCCTTGGATTGGCGGCATATTCAGGAACTTGTTGAAGGCTCCACCCCAGACCTCCTGACTCAGAGTCTCCTCTTTAGCGCAATCGCTGGCTGATCCTTCTTCATGTCAATGGCAAGAACAGTTGCTCTAGAGATTTCCAACCTTTCTCGCCTGAAAGATACAATGTGGACAACACTCACTTTTGAAACATACTTCCACGGGAGTCCCCAGATTTGAATTTAGCCCAAAGCCTTTGGGAGGGCAGGAAAACACTAGAACAACTTGAAAGCACCCTGTCTGTAAGCAAGTCATCAGTGAGTCTCTCAGGGCAGGCTGAAGGTTTTTCACAGTTCCCCACAGAGCCACACTCTGGCCCTTTTTCTCTGAGAACACGAGTAAGAGGGAGAGCCAGAGGAATGGCCTCAAATCTGCTCTAATTTACATATATCAAAAAAGATAAATCACTCAAAAATACTGGCCTTTGACTACCATTGTTGTAGGCGCCATGTGACGGAGTAGAACTGCCCTATATGGTTTTCTTAGCTGTAGTCTTTAGGGATTAGCAGGAAGTTATTTGCGGCACCTTGTATCTGATCTCAATACCCTACAGTTCTCAGCTTAGGTGTTGATCAGAAGCCCTATGGAGCTTGTTTTCTTTCTTTTTTTTTTTTTTTATTGTGCTTTAAGTGAAAGTTTACAATTCAAGTTAGCTTCTCATACAAAAACTTAAACACACATTGTTATGTGGCCCTAGTTGCTCTCCCTACAATCTGACAGCACACTGCTTCTCTCCACCCTGCATTTCCCCTGTCCATTCAGCCAGCTCCTGCCCCGCCCTCCCTTCTCATCTCACCTCCAGACAGGAGCTGTCCACATAGTCTCATGTGTCTAGTTGAGTTAAGAAGCACACGCCTCACCAGTATCATTTTATGTCTTATAGTTCAGTCTAATCTTTGTCTGAAGGGTTGGCTTCTGAAATGGTTTTAGTTTTGGGCTAACAGAGAGTCCAGGGGCCATGACTTCTGGGGACCCTCCAGTCTCAGTATGACCATTTAGTCTGGTCTTTTTGCTAGAATGTGAGGTCTGCATCCCACTTTTCTCCTGCTCCATCAGGGATTCTCTGTTGTGTTCCCTGTCAGGGCAGTCATTGGTGGAAGCCCGGCACCATCTAGTTCTCTCAGTCTCAGGCTGATGGAGTCTCTGGTTTACGTGGCCCTTTCTGTCTCTTGGGCTCGTATTTTCCATGTGTCTTTGGTTTTCTTCATTCTCCTTTGATCCAGGTGGGTTGAGACCAATTGATGCGTCTTAGATGACCACTTGCTAGCTTTTAAGACCCCAGACACCACTCACCAAAGTGGGATGCAGAACATTTTCTTAATACACTTTGTTATGGCAATTGACCTAGATGTCCCCTGAAGCCATGGTCCCCAGACCTCTGCCCTGCTACTCTGTGCCTTGAAGTGTTTGGTTGTGTTTCGGAAACTCCTTAGCTTTTGGTTTAGTCCAGTTGTGCTGACTTCCCTGTATTGTATGTTGTCCTTCCCTTCAACTAAAATAATTCCTGTCTACTATCTAGTTAGTGAATACCCCTCTCCCTCCCTCCCCACCCTCGCAACCATCAGAGAATGTTTTCTTCTGTTTAAACCTTTTCATGAGTTCTTATAGCAGTGGTCTCATACAATATTTGTCCTTTTGCAACTGACTAATTTCACTCAGCATAATGCCTTCCAGATTCCTCCATGTTATGAAATGTTTCACAGGTTCCTCACTGTTCTTTATCTTTGTGTAATATTCCATTGTGTGAATGTGCGATAATTTATCTATTCATCCATTGATGGGCACCTTGGTTGCTTCCATGTTTTTGCTATTGTAAACAGTGCTGCAATGAACATGGGTGTGCATATATCTGTTTGTGTAAAGGTTTTTATTTCTCTAGGATATGTTCCAAGAAGTGGGATTGCTGGATCATATGGTAGTTCTATTTCTAGCTTTTTAAGTGCCAAATCAATTTCCAAAGTGGTAGTACTGTTTTACATTCCCACCAGCAGTGTATAAGCATTCCAGTCTCTCCACAACCTCTCCAACATTTATTGTTTTGTGTTTTTTGGATTAATGCCAGTCTTGTTAGAGTGAGATGGAATCTCATTGTAGTTTTGATTTGCATTTCTCTAATGGCTAATGATCATGAACTTTTCCTCATGTACCTGTTAGCCATCTGAATGTCTTCTCTGGTTAAGCACCTGTTCATATCCTTTGCCCATTTTTTAATTGGGTTATTTGTCTTTTTGTTGTTAAGGTTTTGGGGTATCTTGTAGATTTTAGAGATCAGATGCTAATCAGATTTGCCCAAATTTTTTCCCAGTCTGTAGGTTGTCTTTTTACTCTTTTGGTGAAGTCTTTGGATGAGCATAAGTGTTCGATTTTTAGGAGCTCCCAGTTACCTAGTTTCTCTTCTGGTGTTTGTGTATTGTTAGTAATATTTGGCATACTGTTTCTGCCATGTATTAGGCTCCTAGCATTGTCCCTAATTTTCTTCCATGATCTTTATCATTTTAGATTTTGCATTTAGGTTTTTGATCCATTTGAATTAGTTTCTGTGCATGGTTTAAGGTATGTGTCTTGTTTCATTTTTTTTTGCAGATGGATATCCAGTTATGCCAGCATCATTTGTTAAAGAGACTGTCTTTTCCCCCATTTAATAGACTTTGAGCCTTTGTCAAATATCAGCTGCTCAGAGGTGGATGAATATATGTCTGGATTCTCAATTCTGTTCCACTGGTCTGTTGTACCAGTACTATTGTGGCAGTATAATATGTTCTAAAATCAGGTAGTGCGAGGCCTCCCACTTTGCCTTTCTTTTTCAATAAGGCTTTACTTATCCAGAGACTCTCCTTTCAGTATGAAGTTGGTGGTTTCTTTTTCTATCTCATTAAAAAATGCCATTGGAATTCGGACCGGGATTGCATTGTATCTATAGATCACTTTGGGTAGAGTTGACACTTTCACAATGTTGAGTCTTCCTATCCATGAGCAAGGTATGTTTTTCCACTTATGCATGTCTCTTTTGGTTTCTAGCAGTAGTGTCCTGTAGTTTTCTTTGTATAGGTCTTTTACTTCTCTAGTTAATTTTACTCCCACTTTATCTTCCTGGGGGCTATTATAAATGGTATTGATTTGGTGATTTCCTCTTCGACATTCTCTTTGTTGGTGTAGAGGAATCCAACTGATTTTTATATGTTTGTCTTGTATCCTGATACTTTGCCGAAATGTTCTGTTAGCTCCAGTAATTTTCTTGTGGATTCTTTAGGGTTATCTGTGTATAAGATCATATCATGTGCAAATAGAGATAATTTTACTTCTTCCTTGCCAATCTGGATGCCCTTTATTTCATTATATAGCCTAATTGCTCTGGCTAGGACCTCCAGCACAATGTTGAATAAGTGCGGTGATAAAGGGCATCCTTGTCTGGTTCCCAGTCTCAATGGGAATGTTTTCAGGCTCTCTCCATTTAAGGTGATGTTGGCTGTTGGCTTTGTATAAATGCTCTTTATGATGCTGAGGAATTTCCCTTCTATTCCTAGTTTGCCAAAAGTTTTTATCATGAATAGCTGTTGGACTTTGTCAAATGCCTTTTCTGCATCAATTGATAAGATCATGTGGTTCTTGTCCTTTATTTATGTAATAGATTACATTGACTGTTTTTCCAATGTCAAACCATCCCTGCATACCTGGTATGAATCCCACTTGGTCATGGTGAATTATTTTTTTTGATATGTTGTTGAATTTTATTGGCTAGAATTTTGTCGAGGATTTTTGCATCTAAGTTCATGAGGGATATAGGTCTGTAATTTTCTTTTTTTGTGGTGTCTTTACCCAGTTTTGGTATCAGGGTTATGCTGGCTTCATAGAATGAGTTTGGTATTAGTCTGTCCTTTTCTATGCTTTGAAATACCTTTAGAAGTAGTGGTGTTAACTCTTCTCTGAAAGTTTGGTAGAATTCTCCAGTGAAGCTGTCAGGGCTGGGGCTTTTTTGGGGGGGGTGGGGGGTAGTTTTTAAATTACCTTTTCAATCTCTTCTTTTGTTATAAGTTTATTTAGTTGTTCTATCTCTGTGTTAGTTTAGGTAGGTAGGGTGTTTCTAGAAATTTGTTCATTTCCTCTAGGTTTTCAAATTTGTTAAGAGTACAATTTTTCATAGTATTCACTTATGATTCTCTCAATTTCAGTTGGGTCTGTTGTGATATCACCCATCACATTATTTGCTTCCTTCCTGTTTTTCTTTTTTCAGTTTAGCCAATGGTTTATTGATTTTGTCGATTTTTTCAAAGAACAAGCTTTGGTCATATTAACTCTTTCAATTGTTTTTCTGTTCTCTATTTCATTTAATTATGCTCTAATTATTATTATTTGCTTTTTTTCTGATGCCCGAGGACTTCTTTTGCTGCCCTCTTTCTATTTGTTCGAGTTCTAGGAATAATTCATTGATTTTGGTCCTTTCTTCTTTTTGGATGTGTTCATTTATTGCTATAAGTTGAACTCTGAGCACTGCTTTTTCTGTGTCCCAAAGGTTCTGGTAGGATATGTTTTCATTTGATTCTATGAATTTCTTTATTCCGTCCTTAATTTCTTCTATAACCCAGTAGTTTTTGAGCAGTGTGTTCAGTCTCCATGTGTTTTTTTTTTTTTTTTTCCTTGCTCTTTCTGTTATTGATTTCTACTTTTATGGCTTTATGGTCAGAAAAGATGCTTTGTAATATTTCAATGTTTTGGATTCTGTTAAGGCTTGCTTTATGACCTACTATGTGGTCTATTCTGGAGAATGTTCCATGTGCGTTGGAAAAGAAAGTATACTTGGCTGCTATTGGATGGAGTGTTCTGTATATGTCTATGAGGTCAAGTTGTGCGATTGTGGCATTTAGATCTTCCATGTCTTCACTGAGCTTCTTTCTGGGTGTTCTGTTCTTGACTGAAAGTGGTGTGTTCAAGTCCCCTACTATTATTGTGGAGCTGTCTATCTCTCTTTTCAATGCTGTTAGAGTTTGTTTTATGTATTTTGGAGCCCTGTCTTTGGGTGTGTAAATATTTATTATGGTTATATCCTCCTGGTATATTGCCCCTTTAGTCATTATATAGTGCCCTTCCTTATCCTTTGTGGTGGATTTTACTTTAAAGTCTATTTTGTCAGAAATTAATATTGCCACTCCTGTTCTTTTTGATTGTTTTTTCCTTGATATATTTTTTCCATCCTTTGAGTTTTAGTTTGTTTGGGTCTCTAAGGTGTGTCCCTTTTTGGCAGCATGTAGATGGATTTTTTTTTTTAAATACATTCTGTCACTCTCTGTCTCTACTGGTGCATTTAGTCCATTTACATTCAGTATAATTATTGATAGGTATGGGTTTAGTGCTGTCATTTTGATGTCTTTTGTGTGTATGTGTTGTCGATGGTTTCTTCTTTCCACAATTCTCTGTGCTGAGCAGTTTTTCTTTACATATTGTCGTTTCCTCTTTTCATTATTGTGCTTTTGTATTTGCTGAATCTTTATGTTTTTCTTGTTTTTTATTTTGATGTGTGGGATTGTTAGTTTCCTTTGTGGTTACCTTAATATTTACCTCTATTTTTCTAAGTTTATACCAAACTTTTATTTCTTCATATCGCCTTGACGTCATCTCCATATGAAAGATCTATAACTACATTATTTTTTAGTCCCTCTTTTTTGATTTAATATTGTCACCTTTTACCTAAAGAGTCTCTATTTCCTTGTTTTGAGTGTTTTAGCTTTGATTTATTTTTGTGATTTCCCTATCTGGATTGATATCTGATTGCTCTGTCTTGTGTTCTAGTCTTGGGTTTTTATCTGATGTTATTTATTTTCTAACCAAAGGACTCCGTTTAGTATTTCTTGTAGTATTGGCTTGGTTTTTGCAAATTCCCTAAACTTCTGTTTATCTGGAAATGTCCTAATTTCACCTTCATATTTGAGGGACAGTTTTGCTGGATATATAATTCTTAGCTGGCAATTTTTTTTTCCTTCAAGCCTTTATACATGTCATCTCATTGCCTTCCTGCCTGCATGATTTCTCCTGAGTAGTCTGAGCTTAGTCTTATTGACTCTCCTTTGTGGGTGACTTTTTTGTAGGTGAGCATCTTGGATAGATATCTTCTCATCTTTCATGATATCTGGGAAGTTTTCTGCCAACAGATCTTCAACAATTCTCTCTGTATTTTCTGTTAGTCTTCCCCTGTTCTGGCCCTCCGATCACTTGGAGATTATTTCTCTTGATACAGTTCCTTATAATTCTTAGGGTTTCTTCATTTTTTTTAATCCTTTTATCTGATTTTTCCTCAGATATATTGGTGTCAAATGCTTTCTCTTCCCTATCATTAATTCTGACTTCCATTTCCTCAACTCTGCTCCTCTGACTTTCTATTGAGTTGTCTAATTCTGAAATTTTATTGTTAATCTTTTGAATTTCTGTTTTCTCTCTCTCTATGGATCCTTTCAGCCTATTAAATTTGTCATTATGCTCTTCTTTAATCTTCTTAAGCTCCTCTAATGCTACGTCTGTGCGTTCATTGGCTTGTTCTGCATTTTGCCTGATTTTCTTCCGATCTCTTGAAGAGTTCTGCATATTAATCTTTTGTATTCTACCTCTGGTAGTTCCAGGAAGTTCTCTTCATCCAGAAGATTACTTGAGTCTTTGTTTTGGGAGCTTGCTGAAACTATCATGGTTTGCCTCTTTATGTGATTTGATATTGACTGTTGTCTCTGAGGAAACCCTGGCAGCATAGTGGTTAAGTGCTACGGCTGCTAACCAAAGGGTCGGCAGTTCAAACCCGCCAGGTGCTCCTTGGAGTCTCTATGGGACAGTTCTACTCTGTCCTATAGGGTCACTATGAGTCGGAATCAACATGACGGCACTGGGTTTTTTGGTTTTGGTTGTCTCTGAGCCATCAATAAGTTATGGTATTTATTTATTTTATGTTTGCTTACCATGTCCTAGCCTCTTGTTTTATTTTGACATGCCCAAATAGGTTGCTTGAGTGAGCTAGTTTGATTATTGGCACCTTTGAAGCTCTAACATCCTGTCACCAGGTGGTTAGAGCTGTTACTAGGCATATCAGCCCAGGAGTCCATTTACTTCTCTTGTATGGATTCAGCTTAGGTATCCAGATAGTCAGTCACCAGGTGTGTGGTGCAGGCTCTCACCTACAGTCTTAGATGAGCAGGGGTGATTGGTGTAGGCACAGGTATCTGGCTACAGCACGGGGTCACTCACTGAGCAAGGCAAGGGACTGACAACCACCTTGACTGTCTGTGAGGAAAGTGTGTCCCTGTTCCCTAGAGCGCCTAGGTGGGTGGGTTTTGCAGCCAGACTATGGGCACTCAATGCTGTTGGCTGTAAGGACTGGGAGGCACCACTTATCCTTGGATCCCTGTCAAGGGTGGCTAGGTGGTGTTCATAAAGTCACCAGTCCTCAGACCCCTGCTGTGGGTAGGTAAGGACCCTGCTTATTAGGTCACTTACCTGGCTCTCCACCATATAGCTGGAACAGTTGAAGTTAAAACTTCAGGTATATACATGGTTGTGCTGTGCTAATGAGGTCCTTTGCTGTTTAAAGGGGCCCACACAGGTCTACGCAGGGGTAAAAGGCATTCAAAGTCCATAGACTGCTTAAGCCTGTGCCTAGGCAAAGGAGCTGTTTCTCCCCTGAGTT
This sequence comes from Elephas maximus indicus, assembly GCF_024166365.1. NCBI lineage: Eukaryota > Metazoa > Chordata > Mammalia > Proboscidea > Elephantidae > Elephas > Elephas maximus. The sequence continues at coordinate 292,008 of NC_064842.1, forward strand.
CCCAGCTTAGGGGAACCAGCAAATTATTTTTTTCCCCTGTTTGTTAATTTGTTCCTTCTCCAAGGCTGGGAGGATGGCTCAGGGTGCACAACAGGTCATACTTCCAGCCCAGGGAAAGTGGCTATTGCTGAAACCGGCATGGGACCTGGTGCAGAGCAGGGAGGGGTCTGTTAAATGGGAGACAGTTTTTTCTAAAGGGGTGTTTTTTGGTCCAAGTGGCAGATTAAATGTAAGTACTTGTCTTTTGCTGAGAGGGCTGCTTTTCACTGATTCTGGAGGCATGAGTGAACTCTCTGCTGCTCAGTCTCCCAACATGGAAAACAGGTCCAGAACTGCACTGCCTGCCTCCCCGTGCTCACACAAGCGGATCTGGCCTGCAGGCTGCCAGTTTCCACCAGGTCAAGTCTGGCTCTCCTCACTCCTTCTAAACTGTCTCTTCCTCCCCCTGCTGCTTAGTCAGATTCCTCAACTTTGCCTTTGATGTTCAGGGCTCCTAGATTGTCATATATAATTGATTCACTTGTTTTTTGGGGTCTTTGTTGTAAGAGGGACCACTGGAAGTAAATGACTACTCAGCCATCTTGGCCCCACCTCTGGAACTTGTTTTTTTTTTTAAAAAAAAAAAAAAAAGCCAGGGCCACAAATTGGACCTCCTGAATTGGGGTCTCTGGTGATGGGCCAGGCTTCTGTAATTTGGAAAAGTTCTGGGGCACATCCAGGGATGAGAACCACTGATAGAAGCACCCTGTGCCCTTGCTCTCCCAGCCTTTCCCTCTCTCTGCCATCTTGTCTGTTCCCAGATGAGGGCACCCTTTCTTTTCTGGCACTGAAAGGACAGAGGCAGGGATGACCCCCCACCCCGCATTTCCTCCTTTCCCTACTGGACAGGCACTCTCTCTCTCTCTTTGGGGGTGGTGGGAGTAGATTATGAAGAGTCCCTGGATGGTGCTAATGATTAAGCGGTTGGCTACCAACCAAAAGATTGGTGGTTTGAACTCACCTAGAGGATCCTCGGGAAAAAGTCCTGGCAATCTACTTCCAAAAGGTCACAGCCATGAAAACCCTGTGGAGAAGTTCTACTCTGAAACACATGGGGTCACCATGAGTCATAATCAACTTGATGGTAACTGGTTTTTACGGTTTTTTGTTTGTTTTGTTTTGTTGTTTTGTTTAGGTTTTGAGAGACTGGATTCCTTGGAGCCCTGGTGGTGTTAAGGGCTCAGCTGCTAACCAAAAGGTTGGTAGTTTGAATTCACCAGGTGCTATTTGGAAGCCCTATAGAGCAGTTCTACCCTGTCCTATAGGGTCTCTATGATTCAGTATCAACTCCAGAGAACTCAAAACCTTTGTGATGCTTCAAGATTGTGCAGTGTCCGAATATAGAAATGTTGAGCCTGTTACCAAAACAGTAATAACAAAGTGTGGCTTTTCATGGACAGAGATGTTCCTGACTGTGCCTTGGGACCTGTTTGCCCAAGCCAGGAGTGGTTTTCTCTGAGCCTTTCACTCTCTTCAATGTCAGTTTTCCTTCCACCCCTTATGACCGAAGTTGGAGAAGAACTGCTGAGGTGAAGAGCTCAGTTCATGGCTGTGGAATGCTTTTCCTTGAAGAGTCATGGAAGTTCCTCCCAGAAGCCTTTGCAGACACAGCCTCTCCCACTTTGCCCTCAGGGACTTGAGAGTGTGAGCATCTCCAGTCTGGAGAGTGACCCACATGTCCTTCCCTTCTGGCCAAGTGTGGACACAGGGTGCTGTCCCTGAGGAGCAGGCCTCAGCAGCTCCAAGGAGGAGACTAGATAAAGGAGAGAGGCGATGAAGATGGAGCAGAAGGACTGCTGGTAGGCAGTCAGGAAGCCTGGCTTCTGGTCCAGGCTTGCCCAAGTGGTTGTGAGTTCTATGGCCTTGGGCCATCTCTGGACATCAGTTCTCTCTCCATGTGACGCGAGAGGGTTGATCGAGTTGGTCTCTGAGTTCTGTGAGTGATATGATGTGGATGAAGGTGCTTGTCCACAAAACAGACTTTCAGGCACATACAAGGTTCACATTACTGCAAACATGCTCTTATGGCATAAGCTCACAGGAGTGTGTTCAGTAGGACCCATCTTGCCTGTTTTCCTGCACCACCTGTATCAGCAATGCTCCAAACACTCTGGGGATCAGGGCACCAATGTCATTTATGTGTTCGGCACTGTACAAACATTTATGTCCTTTATTGCCCAGCCTGTTTATCTCATTCAGTCCTCCCCACAACTCATTATTCCATTTTGTTTTATTTTAGGTTTAGATGGAAACCCTGGTGGTTAAGTGCTACGGCCGCTAACCAAAGGGTCGGCAGTTCAAATCCTCCAGGCGCTCCTTGGAAACTCTATGGGGCAGTTCTAATCTATCTTATAGGGTTGCTATGAGTCAAAATCAACTCGACGGCACTGGATTTGGTTTTTGTTTGGCTTAAGTTTAGATATCTAATTTTTTTTTAGGTAAGCGTAAACTGTATCAAATGTATCAGGTCTGCAGAAACGTATACTTTTGGGTCTTTTTGCTGTTGAATTAGAACTAAGCCAACTTTGTCATCATTTGGCTCATAAAGTATCCAGCACTTGTCCATTACAGCCAACAAATTTCAATGTGGAACAACCAAACTTTGAGAGTGGCTTTGACATCATCACAAAGTACTTAATACTGCTTTAACATATCACTGGTTACCTTGAGAGGCAGGTAAACTCTTCCCGAACACTTGGACACAGGTCTAGAAGTGTATGATTCAGAACATTCCAAAATAACGAGGTTTTATGTTTTTTTTGATCAAAAGTTCTGGAGCATTGTCAGCACAGGGTTTTACCTAAAACTGCTGGAGCACCATCAACACGCATTCTAACCTCCCCTTGCCATGGCCCCTCACCACAATTTATTCTCACTTTTTTACAAATTAAGCAACTGAACTGAGGCTCAGAGAGGTTAAGGCATTTTGTTCAGGGTCACACAGCTAATAAGTGGTAAAGCCAAGATTTGGACCCAAGCCTGTCTTATCTCAAATCCCTTGCCAGTACCACCACACCCTGCCATCTTAGTAACAAAGTGTGTGAGCACCTCCCCATGCCTCACTCTGGGCAAAGCACTGGCTGTCTGTGGCAGAGTGAGTTTGCTTTTGGCAAATCAAAGCTGTCCGTTTATGACATGCCAGGCAGTGCTCGCAGTGCAGGGGATCCCAAGATGCCCAAAACAGCCTTGCTCTCAGAGACTCAGAATCTCGTTGGGCTGAGAAAACAATCAATTATGGCCATATAGTGCTCGAGGAGCATGTAAGAGCATCACCTAACTAGTGGGATTCCTGAAGGTGTGGTAAGCAGAAGGCTGAACCCTCAAAAGGCCTTGAATCTTTGCAAAGAAGGTTGTGCTTCATCCTGAAGGTAACTGAAACCAAACCAAACCTGTTGCCATCAAGTTGATTCTGACTCATAGCAACCCTATAGGACAGAGTAGAACTGCTCCATAGGGTTTCCAAAGAGCAGCTGGTGGATTTGAACTGCCAGCATTTTGATTAGCAGCCAGCCTCTTAACCACTGTGCCACCACGGCTTTCCTGAAGGTGACAGGGAGCCATTAAAAGTTTTCAGCAGGGGATGGTGTGGGGCACAATCAGATGCACATTTCACAAAGGTCATGTCAGAGTAAACAACGAGAGCGGATTTTATGCCTGGAAGCAGACCTTCCAGATAAGAGGTTACTGTAGGATTCAGGGCAAATGAAGGCCCCTAAACCAAGGTAATAAAGGGGGGCGTAGAGAGGAGCCTTAGGCAGACTTAGAAGGTACAAGGGCTTGATGACTTGAATGTGGGCAATTAGCAGGAGGGTGGAGTCGAGGCAGACTTTTCAGGTTCCTGGATGTACAAGTGGCTGAATGATGGCACCATCCACTGAGATGAGGAGGGACAGGCGTAGGTAATGATGAGGAGGGTAGTCCTGTTCCAGGCTGTTGCCTTTAAAGTGCCTGTGGCCCTCCCTCCAACCGGAGATTTCTGGAGGCAGAGAATGGATGGCCTGGAAAGGAGACACATAGAGTTCTGTGCGGTCAGCTGGTAAATGACAGTGGCAGCCACAGGTGTGGATGTGGATGGGGGAGGGGAGTGTGCAGGACAGAGTGAGGTGAGCAGAGGGTCACAGACAACCACCAGCTAAGCAAGGTGCATGGGGACAGAGGTCTCTATCTTCATGACTTTGTCAAGCTCCTGTCCTAATGAATTCCAAACCAAACCAAGTGCACTGCTGTCAAGTCAATTCCAACTAATAGCAGGCCTATAGGACAGAGTAGAATTGCCTCATAGGGTTTCTAAGACTATAACCTTTACAGAAGCAGACCACCACGTCTTTGTCCTGCGGAGAGGCTGGATTCATACTGCCAACCTTTTTGTTAGCAGTTGAGTGCTTAACCACTGTACCACCAGGGCTCCTTAACCAGCTAAATCTGCCTATAATCATTAAATTTGGAATGGTGCCTGGGATCTAAAGTATTTCTCCAGTAAATGATTTGTTTTGTGTAATTATCGACTGTTGCCTTCATCAGGGGCTGCTGGTAAGTGTTGAACTGAGTTTATTGAGCCAGATTGAAAGAGAAAGAAAACTAGACTAAAGAAGTGAGTTAGAGGTCACCCCACTACCCATCCCACCAGTACAGACACTGCTTGCTGGGCAACAATGGGCCTTGGAAGGAAGAATGTAGAAGCGGTGTGGGGCAGGAGGCTGGGATGAGGGCACCTAAGGTGTGTGAGAGCACCCTAAAACTGAGTCATTTGGCATAACAAAATGGCTAACTCAAGTTTGAATCAAACTCCATTTTGTCCTCAGCTCCTGATTCTGTTTTACAATAAATGCTGAACCTTGTAAAACTTTAGATGTAGCTAAGACAAAATGTGGTTTGTGGAAGCTCAGGAAATGCTTGTCAGAAGATGTTTATCAAGAATGCTTGCGCAGCATGATCCAGGAAGAATATATGTTTAAAATAGGGTTACTGATGTTAAGAGAGGCTATGATCATATGACCACCTTGTGCCTATAGTCACGTATCCCCGTCCCCACTTTACTGTACAAAAGGCTAACTAACCCCTTTTTCCAGTGAGTTGTAACACTGTGTGACTCCACAATGTCACACTGTGTTGCCCAGCTCGAGCTGCTTAATTCCGTAAACGAAACTCTTCGCTTTCACCTTTAACCTAGTGTAAGTTTTGTTCAGTGCTACAACAGGCTCAAGGAAAGGCCAGAGGCACCAGTGAACAGTGAGGCCCAAGTGAGTCCGTGCCCAGAAATGACCTTCCTTTCTTCTGTGGCACACAGCAGTGGTGGCAGGGAAGGGGCTGTGTTGTAACTTGTACCCTGGACTGGAAGCATAAGAAGGGGAAGTTTGAAAACCCCACCCAACCCTTCCTCTGGGCTTGCACAGATCACCTTGGCCACGTTTGGTCTTGCTGGGGGTGCAGTGGGCAGGGCTTGCTGAGGCAGCTTCCAAGAAAGGGGAGCTGAATCAAGCACCTGGGAATGGGGCTTGCCATCGCCCAGCACCTCTGAGGCAGGTGCAACTCCGAAAGAATCCCTAGATGTCTCCTCAATCCACTGCCTGGTGGCATGATTCTATCTCACGTTGCCCTGTATTCGGTCCCCACCCAGACAGGACAGGCCTGAGGGTGAGGAGCCCGAGACTGGCTGCTGATCTGGGGGAAACAAGTGCCTTTGACTGCCTCCTTAGCAGGTCTTCTCAAGGTCTTACTTTCACGCTGTTTCTAATGTGTTTTCCTCAAAGACTTAACAAATGTCATGTCAACAGAGTACCCACAGAAACTAATGAAAAGGAACCACTTTTGGAATTTATACCTGGAAGAGCAACTGCTAGCTTCACCTCTGTCAGGATTACTGTGTGGGCCAGATACACAAGGTAGTGTTTGTGAAAAGGTGGCCTCTTCCTGGAACAAAGGAAGGGAAGCTTAGTTTCCCAGGACAGGGTCTTCTTCTGGTCCCTACAACCAACCAAGTTAATATTCCAGCTTCTCAACAAGTCACGCTTGTCCCTCTGTCCTTGGCTGGCCAAGTGCCATGAACAGCGCACTCTGGGTCCTGTTCATAGCACTCTCTGCATTTGTTCATTCATTCATTAATTTGTTTATTCATTCACTCAACACATTTTTCTTACCCACATCCTGTGCGCCAGCCACTGTTCTAGCCGGGAATGAGACAGACAAGATGCCTGCCCTCATGGGGCTTTCATTATAGCGTGAGGAAAGGGTACTAATCAAACAACACTGAAATCAGGATAAAATTTGGTGGTTGTATAAGTACCACAAATGAGAGAAATGGGGTGCCTGAGGTGATTAACTGGGGGGACTTGATTTTATGATTTAACCCGGACCCTATTGGTGAAGCCCATGCTTTTAACTGAGGACAAGGACAGCTCAACTGATGTATACAATACATATCATATATAAGGGATGGACAAGGTCCCTGGGTGGCGCAAACGGTTTGTGCTCAACTAATAATGTAAACGTTGGAGGCTTGAATCCACCCAGCAGTGCTGTGGAAGACAGGCCTGATGATCCACTTCTGTACAATCACACCCAATGGGAACCCTACAGAGTGCAGTTCTACTCTGACGAACATGTGGTCGCTATGAGTTGGCATCTACTCAACAGCAGCAAGATAAGTGATGCATAGGTGTCAGTCATCTAGCGCTCCTGTAACAGAAATACCATAAGTGGATGGCTTTCATAAAGAGAAATTTATTCTCTCACAGTCTAGGAGGCTATAAGTCTGAATTCAGGGTGCCTTCTCCAGTTTTTTTTTTTTTCCTCCAGGGAAGGCTTTCTCTGCTGCTTCTGGTGGACGGTCCTTGTCACCAATCTTCACCTGGTCTAGGAGCTTCTCAGCGCACGGACCCTGAGTCCAAAGTAGGCACTCCTGGCACTTCTTTCTTGGTGGCGTGAGGTCCTTCTCCTCTCTGCTGGATTCTCTCTTTTATATCTCAAAAGAGATTGACTAATCCAATTGACTAATCCTGTGGATTGAGTCCTGCCTCATTAAATCCTGCCTCATTAACATCATAGAGGTAGGATTTACAACACATAGGAAAATCACTTCAGATGACAAAATAGTGGACAGTCACACAGTACTGGGAATCATGGCCTAGCCAAGTGGACACACATTTCTGGGGGACACAATGCAATCCGTGGCATTAGATAATGATGGTTGTAAATGTTTTGCTGGTCATGGAAATGCACGTATCTTGAGCAAAGATGTGGACATTAGTTTGTTGGTCCCCTCTGCAGCCCTGTTTTTGGGAGAAGACCAAGGGGCTCTCTGGCTGAGGTGACAGGGATGAACAGTGCCCACTAATGGCTGAATTACCTGAATAAAGACAACATGGAGGGTTGAAGCTGACTCAGGTTCTCAGCAGGAGGTTTGGGGCCACTGTGTAGTGCAGGGCACAGTTATTTACTCAAAGGGTGTCTCCAGGGATTGGCATCACACCTGTGAGCTTTTGACAAATCTAAATTTAGGCCCCATCTCTGATCTGCTGAATCGGCACTCTGGGGGCAGAGCCCAGCACTCTGCTCCCCTGGAGGGCAGGCTGATGCTCCATGAATGTGGTACAGGGACGGTTTGGGGAACAGGCCCTCCTCCCCACCTCCCCGTTAGAGAACTGGCTTGAAAAAAAAAATTTTTTTTTTTTTTTTGCTGGGGGTTTAATTTTCTTATCTTTAACAAAGACAGAAAAATAACACTTAACTTCTACTGCCAACTTCTAAACTTGTGAAGATTCCATTAAATAGTCAAGCCCAACAAACACTAGCTAGTTATCATTTTGTTATAATTATTCTCCTTTTGTCTGCTTGTGGAGAGCAGGCCTGCCTCCCCAAAGCTTTGGAGCATTAGGGGATTGTCAGAAAAGGCCTCAGTGTAATCTGAGTCCTCTGTGCTCTCTGCTGGCTGAGTCTGTGCTGAACTGGGGAGGTGGGAGGAGCTGCCTGACTCAGGGCCTCGTGGACCTAAGGGCTTGCAGGCCAAAGGCAGTCAGGAATCTCAGCTGACTCCAGGAAGTGCGGCCTAAGATAACGTTACATATGCAAATTGTCATGGCAACGGCAAGACAGTGCAAAATCACTGCCCCAGGCACAATCCAAACTAGGAAGGCCTGGGGCCTGGGCGAGTGAGGTAAGGAGCAGGTGTGTGGGGAAGGGGGGCCGTGAAGTTGTCCAGGCCCAGGCACTGTAAGGGCACCAAGCACCAGAAAGGCCAGAGCGCAGCCTTAGGGCTGTATGGGCTGGCTCTCTGACTTCCTGTTTGTCTCTTCCAGCACATGTCTGTCTACCTGGGGAGCTGGAGGTTGTTCTAAGCTAAAATAAAGCTCTGTGCTTGGACCAGCTCAGCCCCTGCCATGGACTGCTGCACCAAGCAGGTCAGAAAGCAGGTTTGCAAACCCACTGAGCTAATCTCCAGAATTTGCACTTCCTGCCCCACCCTGCTCCTCCTCCAGGAAGTTTTTAACTGGGTGATGCTGGAGGCCTGCCAAGCCATTAGGACATCCAGGCCTGGCCACACAGGCAAATAAGACACACTGGCCTCCCCTCACACTGGCTGAGGTGGTGCCCACAGGGCATGGAGAAAAAACGAATGCCTTTCCTCTGTTCCTTCCAAGGATTCCCCAGGAGGTAATCAAGTAGCTGAGCGGGTATGTTGGGGTCATCTTGTCCCAGAGGACAGACACAGGCCAGTCTTGGGGCCCTTGTACAAGGGTGGCCATAGCCCAATGCCCAGGGGCCCTGGCCCTGTGTGCACAGGTGGCACCTTCCAGGTCTGCCCTTGACTTAGGTATCCCTCTGCAGTGGGCTCTGGTCCCCCACCCACATTCCAGCCCTCTCTGCTGCCTAGACACCCAGCAAAGTTCCAGCATATTCTCTGCTGTGCTCTCCTGGCTTCCTGCCCTAGCAGGATATATGCCAGGCCAGGCACAGATAGCCAAAGGGTTATGTACCCCCGTACACCTAGGCGTTTTCTCTGGTCAGCCTGATTTTTATTGTATTATTTATATGTCTCTTTTATAACATGGATTCTTGAAAGCCACCTAAAATCTTTTATGAGAATGACAACCCCCCCCACTCCCTTTTAATAGTAGTCTCCCCCACAGAGGGAAACGAAGCCAGTGCCCCTGGCCCTGTTGGCCTCACCAGGGCCCCTGGTTAAACATGGGCTTCTTGGGGCCCCCACTCTCATATGACATTCTGAGACCCTTGATTTAGGCTTGTTTCCTGTGCTGGAATGTGACCTAGCTGGAGCTGGACCCACAAGGACTCACAAGGACATATCAACTGGGCCTGAACTATAGACAATAACTAGGACAATCTTAGAAAACATCTTTTAGGGAAACTTTCACATAAACAAACCATAAACAGAACACAAAAATACCTTCCACTCTTATCTTTTTCTGTTAGCATTTAGGGAATAGTAAGATTTGTTGGACCAAAGAAGACTCTCCTGACTGTTGTTACTGAAACCTGTACCAATGATTATTAAGAAAGGCAATTCAAAATGTAGAATCACAGGATTTGGCAGTTTTTAGCCAATGGATGAAAGGTGAAGCTTTAGGTGGTTTACTCTTTTGTAATGTTAACACACACCGATGATTCTGTAAGTTCCTTGCACTTCAGCAGACAGGGTTCTGGCAGCCTGCTTCTCCGTATTCCCACTTTTACCTTTGAACATACGCCAAATAAAGCCTTTCTTTTAGCTTTACTATTTTTTTTTATAAATTCCGTGATGATTTTACCCCAGAACACCCTTCTTTCCTCTGCTTGTCCCGGTTTCAGGCCACCCAGTTGCCCCCAGGCCTTCAGGCTCCCACCCCTCCCCACAGGCTGGTGCTTTCTTCCTCTATCTGGCCTGAGCACCCCAGCATCCTGTGGGATCTGACGTTTCCTCCCACCAAAAGCCCTGTGTGGATGGCTGATCCTTGCTGACAAGAGATCCCTTAACCTGAATCTTCAGCCAGGCAGACATCCGTGTGACATGGAGGGACCCAGGCTTCTGGTTCGTCATCTGTGTGACTTCTGTTCCCAGTGGTAGTATACCGCGTCTGAGTAAAGCCACTAGAGCCCAACTGCCTGGATTTGAATCCACTTATTGTTTTTCCTAGGGCAATCACATCACCTCTTTTTGCCTCGGTTTCCTCACCTGTAAAACAGGAATAATCAGAGCATTTACCTCATAGGGTTGTTGGGAGGACTGATGAATAAATTCAAAGAAACCATTAAGAGTGAGCCTGCCTCCTCAGGTAAGCAAAAGGAAACTTACCAGTGGCCAATCTGGAGCTGTCCGATTACCAAAACCAAGCTCTCTGACATAAATAAGATTTAGCACCAATTCCAGAAAATCAGGTTTAAACTTTGCTTTGCTTCTGTGTTAATTCTATAAAAACTTTCTCTACTTGTTTTTCTTCAGAGCTCCTAGCCATTTTCAGTTTGGTTGCTCCCCGGTTTTTGAATCACTGTTGTGTTTGAATAAACTCACAAAAAAAATCTTCTCCGACTTGATTTTTCTTTTTACAGGATTCACTGGGTAGCATGTACAAAGGGCTCAGGTCAGTGCCCAGCCACCTAAGCGTCATGGTGTTGGCTATTACGATTATTACTGATTCATGCGGGGCAGAGGCAGAGGGTGGGGGGATTAGTGATTCAGTTTTCAGAGGAAGGGGGTAAGGATGACAGGACGATATGGTGGAGGTGTGGTATGGCCTACTCCAGACCTTGGCAATCTACCCCACAAGGGCAAGGAGTTCATCAATGCCTGTGACTGGAACATCCAGGTCCCAAGAGAACCGCGGCGGCCTCCTGACCACATGAACTCTCACAGTATTGAATTTGTGATTGTCTGTACTCAGTGTCTGGGTCTAAAATGCAAAAGGATCAGCTGAACTTATTTTTGGCAAAAACCACATAGGTTGACTGCAGGAGAGAAGCCCTTCAGCAGGGGTTTCCAGAAATACGGCTGTAAACCACCTCACCTTCCAGGCAAGCAGGCCTTAGGAGGAATTCTTAAAAATATTTTTGTAAAATAAGTCTCATGAGACTCCAAGATATAATCACATTTAATAAACAATTTTATTAAAAAAGAAAAAATCGAACCCTTGAAAATCTGGGATGTATAGTCTCCCTTTACATTGGGGTCCTACGGTGATGAAGCCAGCGCCCTGGGCACTCTGCTCTCTGTACCGCACCCCCCGCCCCCGCCCCGTGACTGAGTGGCAGCACTGAGAACAGCCCCCAGGTCTACGGAAAGATCCAGCTGTAGATGGGAAGCAAAGCAAAGATTACTCCAAAGGGTTTTACAGCATCTGTAGGACCCAATGTTTTCTGACATTTGCACTAACTCTCTAGGGATCTTGCCCAGAGGATCTAACGGCCTTGTTTTCCCCTAACCTTCCTCTCCAGCTGACCCTCCGGCAAGAACAGGACATTCGCCTGATGGGGAAGGAATGACAAGCCTTCAGGGTGGGTGAGGGGAGAGGGCTGCCTGCTGCCTGCTGCCTTTTCATCCAGTCCTCAGGGTGTGTGGATGGATGAGGTGGGGGCTGAGGGGAAGCTTGCTCAGCCACCTGAGAGTGAGGCCAGTGGGAGCCCTTCACTCCTTCCTCAGCCCTCCACCCTCACACAGCAGCTGCAGCGTGGATGCTGGGCACTGGAGGCAGCTGTGTTTTATAGCTTTATTGAGGTATAACTTGCAAACAATAAGCCGTATATATTTAAAGTGTACGCTTTGATCTGTATATATCCAAGGGACTATCAACACAATCAAGACAGTGAACACATGCATCGCTCCCTGAGTTTCTCTAGCCCCTTTGTAGTCCCTCCCTCCCCTGTGCACCCCTCACTCTCCAGCAGCCACTGATCTGCTTTCCGTTCCTGTAGTCTCATTTCATTTTATATAATTTTATAGAAATGGAATTATACATTTTGCACCTTTTTGGTCTGGATTCTTTCATTCAATACAATTATTTTGAGATTCCTCCATTGTTGTGGGTATCAGTGGTTCATTTCTTTTTACAACTGAGAGTAGTATATGTCATGGATTGAATTATGTCCCCCCAAAATGTGTGTATCAACTTGGTTAGTCACGCTTCCCAGTATTGAGTGGTTGTCCTCCATTTTGTGATTGTAATTTTATATTGAGCTGATTAGGGTGGAATTGTAACACCACCCTCACTCAGGTCACCTCTCTGATCCAATGTAAAGAGAGTTTCCCTGAGGTGTGGCCTGTACCACCTTTCGTCTCTCAAGTGATAAAAGGAAAAGGAAGCAGCAAAGAGTTGGGGACCTCATACCACCAAGAAAGCAGCACCAGGAGCAGAGCCCGTCCTTAGGACCTGAGAAGCTCCTTGACCAGCGGAAGACTGATACAAAGACCTTCCTCCAGAGCTGACAGGGAGAGAAAGCCTTCCCCTGGAGCTGACAACCTGAATAGGGACTTTTAGCCTACTTTACTGTGAGGAAATAAACTTCTCTTTGTTAAAGCCATCCATTTGCGGTATTTCTGTTACAGCAGCACTAGATGACTGAGACAGCATCCCATTCACAATTCGCTTATCCATTCAATTACCGATGGACATTTGTGTTGTTTCTAGTTCGGGGGCGACTAAAAATAAAGCTGCTATGAACATTTGTATATAGATCCTTGTATGGACACATGCTTTCATTTCTCTTGAGTAAATACCTACGAGTAGAAAACTGGATTATATGATAAGTGCATGTGTAACTATTTAAGAAGCTACTTCGCTATTTTCCAAAGTGCTTGTACCATTTTACATTCCCACCAGCAGTGTATGAGCCTTTCAGTTGTTCCACATCCTTACCAGCATTTTCTACTGAAGCTCTTTAATTTTAGCCCTTCTAGAGCTCAACTGGAGCCCTGGTGGCACAGTGGTTAAGAGATCAGTGGTCAACCAAAAACTTGGCAGTTCGAATCCACCAGCTGCTCCTTGGAAACCCTATGGATCAGTTCCATTCTGTCCTATAGGGTCACTGTGAGTCTGAATCAACTTGACGGCAATGGGTTTGGTTTTTGGTTTTGGTTACAGCTTGGCTGCTAACCAAAATGTTGACAGTTTGAATCCACCAGCAGCTCCTTGGAAACTCTATGGAGCAGTCTACTCTGTCCTGTGGGGTCACTATGAGTTGGAACCGACTTCATGGCAATGGGTTTGGTTTTTTGGTTTTGGGTAATAGGTGTATAGTAGCATCCTTTTGTGGTTTTGATTTGCATTTACCTAACAACTAATGATTTTGAGCACCTTGGTGAAGTGCCTTTTCAAATCTTTTGCCTATTTTTTAAATTGGGTTTTTTTTTCCTAAGTATAGCCTTTTATCAGATATATTCATTGCAGTCTGTAGCTTCTTTTTTCATTCACCTAAGAGTTTAACAGTGTCTTATGAAATGCTAAAGATTTTTAGGAAGTCCAGTTTATCAATATCTATCTTATGGATTGTAGTTTTGGTGTCCTCTCCTCTCTTCTTCCCAAAGAGCTCCAAAGATTGAATCAGACAAGTGTTTGTCGAATGAATGATTAAATGACAGAATTTGAAATCATTCTCCAGAACCCATTCTGATTTTAACTAACCTTGTGGATCCGGATCCGGCACTTTCATGGGACTCCTTCAGCTCCCACTGCACATTTGGTTGTCTCCCATCCGGAGTTCTTTGAACCCCTTTCCATTCATTTCCTCCTATTTGGACTTGTTTAATGCACTTGAGGAAGGCTGTGGACACAAACGGGTAAGGACGCAGATAAAGAGCAGGACCACGGTGCTGCACAGCTTCAGGGCTGCCCTTCACCTTGTGGTCCGTGTGACATGCACCCAGGGCCCAAGCGATACATCAGCCCTAAGGAAAGGTTTGAAAGGGGAAGGCCATGAGCTTTCTCATTTCTGGATCTCTGATCACACTGCTGCTCTGCTTAGAATGTTATTCTGCCCATTACTTGTCAAAATTCTATCCAACCTTCAAGGCCTAGCCAAATGCCTCCCCAGTGAAGCCTTCCTGGGCTCCTCACAGGATATGGCTGTCACCTTTCTGTATTCCCATAACCTGTCTTTGAATATGATGATTTGTGTACAGGCCTCTCTCCCTGAATAGATTGCGTGTTTCATGAAGACAGGGACCTTGTTTTCCTCATTTCTGTATCCTTGGCTCTCAGCACAGGGCCTGGCCTGGCAGAAGCTCAGTGGGTATTTGAGAAGTAAATGAATGAATGAACTGTATTCCCAAGGGCTGAGTCCTCTCATGTTCCTTGGCATATCTGAATTGCCAGGGAGTTGTTCAGAACTTGAGGTTTCCTCAATAATTTATATCCATGCTCCTCCCTTTTCAGGATGGCCCTGGACAAAGTCAGTGAACATTATACAGTGGAAACCCCAGAGAAAGGTGTCCTCAACCCTTCTGGGGAAGTCTTGGGTGTAGCATCCAAGAATTCTTCAAAGACTCATGACTGATGTACAAGAGAGGAGGGGAGACTTTGAGACATTAGGGTACATGTGTCAACTCTGGGAAAAGACCAGGGAAGTAGCAAGACTCAGTTCAATGTTCAGCCTACTATGTCGATGGCATCATGATGCTGGACATTAAACTCTGGTACATGAACCCTCAATGCTTGCAAAAGAGGATCCCGAGCACACAGTCACACGTGCACAAGGACAACTTAGGCAAACACAAAAATTATCACACAAGGTCACATCTATTTGGAGGTGTGCAAACGTACACTTGGATGGCTGTGTGTGCAGAGATACATGTGAGGTTACATGAGCTCACACTCATACAGGCTCAGCTATCTCTGAGAAACCAAGTGTTGTTGGTTGAATTGTATCCCCCAGTGGTTATGTTGAAATCCTAACCCCCAATCTGTGAATGTGACCTTGTTTGGAGATAGGGTCTTTGAAGATGTTCTTAGTTAACATGAGGTCCTAGTGGAGGTGGGTGGGCACTCAACCAGTGTGAGTGGTGTCCTTATAAAAAGACAAGAAACACAAACACAGACAGACACAGAGGGAAGGAATATGGCCACGTGAAGACAGAGGCAGAGAGTGGAGTGATGCACCCACAAGCTGAGGAGCTCCAAGGATTGCTGGGAACCAACAAAAGCTAGGAAGGGCAAGAAAGGACCTTCCCCTAGAGCCTTCATAGAAAGCATGGCCCTTTCGACACCTTGGTTTTGGACTTCTGGCTTCCAGAACTGAGACAGTAAGTGTATGGTGTTTTAAGCTGCCCTGTCTGTGGTACTTTGTTCCAGTGGTCCCAGAAACAGCTGAACGTGGTCACAGGTGTTAGAGGGAGTGGGAGGGCAACCCCAAGAAAACACACGGCCTGTCTCTTGACAACCAAAGTCAGAGGAAGCCTGGAGAGGCTGAATGTTGACCTCCTCCCTGCTTGCTTTCCTTTTCCCAGAAACAGTCTGGGGCTGAAGGCCCGAGGCAAGCAAGGCCCTGCAGCTGTTGCTTCCTGTGAAGAATCACACTGCTCAGCAACTGGAGCCAGCAAGCATCCAGCCATTGCAGACTACTCTTCCCAGGGCTCTGCACCAGATCGCAAGAAGCCCTGTGGCACAGTGGCTAAGCACTCAACTGTTAGCCAAAGAGTCAGCAGTTGGAGCCTTGGAGACTCCCCTCCAGAGGGGGATGGGCAGTCCGCTTCTGTGAAGGTGACAGCCTTGGAGACTCCCCTCCAGAGGGGGATGGGCAGTCCGCTTCTGTGAAGGTGACAGCCTTGGAGACTCCCCTCCAGAGGGGGATGGGCAGTCCGCTTCTGTGAAGGTGACAGCCTTGGGAAGGTGACAGCCGGGGACTCTATGGGTTGCTATGAGTTGGAGTTGACTGGATGGCAATGGGTTTGGGTTTTTTTTTTTTTTTGGCACTAGGTGGCAGGGAAGCCTCAGGGAAGGAGGTGACTCCCCAACTGAACCCCTCCTCTGGGCCATCTACCTACAATGGTCTTCATAGTTGTAGCCTCCCCCTCAGTGCTTACTCCTTGCCTGTACCTTTTTCCAGCTGTTATCAATTACAAACACTGTGTGTATGAGACAGAGCTCATACCTCACTCAGTTAGGCTGAACTTCCCTTTAGGACAGAGTTCACACCTCCCCTGGGCTCCTCCAGGGGGTGAACAAGCTTTGCTTTCCTCCTTGTCTCCCTCCCCACATGCTGAGTGCCCTTGATGGGTGTGGTTTCTGAGCTGGGTTTCTGTCAGTGGACTTCTGCTTTCTCTGTCTCTGTCCACGTTTCCATCATTGGCAGGCTCTGAGGCCTGCAGGCCTGGGAAGTGATTGCCTGTTCAATCCCAGCCACGGCACCCACCCCCAGGGCTGAGTCCTCTCACATTTCTTGGCATATCTGAATCGCTGGCGAGTTGTTGAGAACCTGAGGTTTCCTCAGTAATTTACACTCCTGCTCCTCCCTTTTCAGGATCACTTGGCCCCAGACAAAGTCAGTGAACATTATCCTGGGGTAACCTAATCTCCCAGGTCCAGTAACAACAGCGAGGGGAACAATACCATGGATTACTCTGAACTCCAGCCAGCACCGTGGGAGACCTGGACCCAGATAGAGGCCGATGACCTGGGAGGACATGCTGAGTAGTGGGAAGGTAATTGGGGTGAAGGACCCCGGATGCTCTGGGAGGCTGCATGGTGTCCAGCCTCACTGGCCCGTGAGGATCTGAGTGAGGCGACTCTAGCATTGATGCCCCATGCCCCCACTCCACCTCCGGCACTGTCTGAACTGGAGCATCTGCTTGTCATTCTTGTCCCATTTTTTTTTCCACCTGTGCCCTGGGCCCATCTCCTCCCCATCCCAGGCCTTGGTTCTCCTGGATCTTGATCCTTCTGTCTCTTCTCTCTCCTTAGACTTTTTCTCTCCACTGGCTCCATTCCCTCAACTTATAAACACACTCAGGTCTTTGGAATCTTCAAATGAATCCCTTGGTGACTCGAGGGGTTACGTACTCAGTTGCTAACAGAAAGGTTGGTGGTTTGAGTCTACCCAAAAGTGCCTTGGAAGAAAGGTCTGGCGATCTACTTCCAAAAATTCAGCCATTGAAAACGTTATGGGCACAGTTCTACTCTGACACACATGAGTCGGAGTCCATTTGATGGCAACTGGTTTGGTTGTTTTTGTCCTGCCAGTCACCATTCTTCTTGGATAAGCCACTGGACGGAAATTAAGAGCTCTGTCCCCTTCTCACTGCCCACTGACTGCTGTCCAGGGCACTGTGGCCTATTCCACCTGCTGCACCAAAGCAGAGGCCCGGGGATCTGTACAGCCATCACCTCCTGTAGACCTCACTGTTCCACAGACAAGCTCAACACGCTGACTCTGAACTCATTATTCATTCATCAAGAGTTTATCCAGCGCCTTCTCTGTGCCAGGCATTGAGCTGTGAAGCCGGTACAATTTGGGTCAAGGAGCTAACGATTTTTTCTTTTGCAAAATGGAAACAACTTTATTACTTTGTCTAATACATTAAAAATTCATCCAATATAGAAAGTATATAGAATATAAAACTCATTCAGGACTCCTCCCCCCTTCAGTAGAAATTACCAGTTAACATTTTGATGTAGATTTCTAGACTTCTTCCTAAGCGTACCCACACACATATGGATTTTTTTCAAAAATAAGATCATGTTATTCATACAGTTAGCAACTCAGTAATATACTGTTAATACTTAACTATGTCAATAAATATTATCTTCCAATGTAATGCTTATTGGGTACATAATATTCCATTTTGTGGATGGGCCATAATTTATTTAACAAATCTCCTATCGGGGTTCTTTCTTTTTAATTGTGCTTTAGATGAAGGTTTACAGAGCAAATTAGTTTCTCATTAAACAATTAATACACATATTGTTTAGTGACATTAGTTGTCAACTTCGCGATGTGTCAACACTCTCGCCTTCTCAACCTTGGGTTCCCCATTTCCATTCATCCAGCTTTCCTGTCCCCTCCTGCCTTCTTGAAGGTGCTCAAGATTTGATGGCAAATGGAGATGAAGACCAGCCTGACTGCTGCGAGACTCGCCTGATACGCCCAGAATGTGAAGACCAGTCTGACTGCTGCGAGTGCCCTGAACTGGAGGGCAAGATCGACCGGTCAGGGGAGGCTTTCCAGAGGAATAGGGGCTGGAGCAGAGTTTTTGGAAGATATGAAGTGGAAAGAAGGAACTGGGATTTTGGCTATGGAACTCTTTCAGTTTAAAGTGAAACCCAGAAGAGTTTAAGAGAGGAAACTACTTGGCTCATGTAATGGGTAACTGGGGTGACTGACCTCAGAGCCCACAAGGCATTTAGCTTCCTCGCTCTCCTCACATTCATTCATCTCTGCTGCCTCTTCCTCTGTGTTGACTCATTCTCTCCCAATCTGTTAAGCTTCTTTCATGTTTCAGGGGGCAGAAGGTGCATGGTCAAAGGCAGTTCCAGAATTATATCATCCCAATTTAGTGGCCTCAGAAGAAAGAACTCTCCCAGCACCCATGTATAAAATCCCAGAGAAGCGTTCTGATTGTTCCAGTTTGGGTCATGTGCCAACCCAGGGCCTATCATATCCAGGATACTATGATTAGCCTGGATCTCCCACCTATCACAGGAAACAGAGTGGCAGGATACTGTAACTGGCAGGTCCATCAAGACCACATGGGATGAGACACAGAGAACACAGGAACAACAGGTGTTCACAATAGAGAATGTCTAGGTAGAGAGAGTCACATGTGTAAAACTATACAACAGCCATGGAATGTGTTTGGGAATTACTAGCAGTTCTGGATAGCTGGATCCAAGGATGAATTTGTTAATGACAGGAAAAAATCCTACAGAAGAAGCAAGAATTTGGAGAGCCACATGTGCTAAACAACAGTTTGACTATTATCCTGAAAGCTATGGAGAGTCTTTGAAGAACATTGTGTTAGGGACTTATACGGTCAGATTCTCATATTTGAAAAACAAAAAAGGACTTGTGGCCCTAGCCCTGTCCTCTCCCTCTTCTCCTCTTCTCTGCCATTTCAGGTGACGGCAGCCCCGTTCTCCCAGTTTCACGTGCCAGAAACCTGGGGGCTTCCTTACAGTCACCTCCCTCAGCCAAGTCTCTCTCTGTCCCCTTTGCAATTAGCCATTCGTTTTTTCTCATGGCCCTGCCCTAGTTCAGGCCTCTGCCTGTTCTTTCTGGGATTCTGCAGTGGCCCTTCTAACTTCAGCTAAGGCATTGCTCTTCTAGGGAGCCTTCCATGTCCCACCCCAGGCTGGGTTCGATCAGTCATTGCTGCATTGGAACCATTTACCACCTGGCTCTGCGCACAGATTCTGTACACAGGCTCTGCACACATACTCCTTACATAGTCTCTGCGGAAGTCTCATCCAGCTGCAGGGATGGTGCCCAGTACACCACAGACTCCGTTGTGGACTAACAAAAAGATAAACGAATAAAACAAATATAACCACAACCATAGCTGAAAAACTCAGGATGTTCATGTCCTGTTTTTCTTTTCCACTCTCTCCTCTTTTCTCGTTCTCTATGTAACTCTCTACATTGTCTAGCCTTGATTTAGAACTGAAATCTTGTGTGTGTGTGTTGTGTGTGTGTGTACACGTGTGTACACAAAATGCTTTGTGTTACCTGTTTTAATTTGAAAAAGTGGGTAGTTAAGTAATAACATGTGAGTTGTGAACTTAAGTCTTATTTTTTGGACTATATTAGCCCTTGGTAGAGTTTCTCCCTAGAGGTTCCCCATTCCTGATAAAGATGTATAAAATCACTCGTCAAGCCATGGACATGATTACACACACACAAATATCCTTGCTGTGGTCCATTCTGCGGATTTAGTAAACAGTTTTTCAAGGGTTTTTCCAAGGAAACTCTTCTGAGTTGAACCCTCTGAAAAAATATTCCCAGGATCATTCCTTTGCCACACACAGAACGGACGATGTTCCTGGGTCCAGCTGTAACGCATTCCACCCCTTCAGAGCATAACCATATGGGAGTATATTACAGGCATGACCTTGAGTCTATTTCACTTTTTTAAAAAACAAATACTTTCCTTATTTCAGTACTTTATGATTAGTATCTCTATTGCAACATATTGCACATGCAAAGAGTGTATGTGCTCTGAGTTCACACCTGGAAAGTGTTTACTGAGGGTTGAGTTATGGGCAAGGGCCACCATGTGTGTGCCTCAGCTAAGGAGGCAGCTAACACCGACATCAGGAAGCTCACAGGGTAGCTCCTCGACTTCACTTCTATTTGTTTATTCTGTTGATTTTTAAAGGAACCAATTGCTTATATGATGGGACTTTTATTACTAGGGTCATATTCATTATCTAAGTCCCTGGGTGGTACAAGCAATTTTTGACCAGCTGCTAACCTAAAAGTTACCAGCTTGAACCCACCCAGAGACACCATGGAAGAAAGACCTGGTGATCTCCTTCCATAAAGATTATAGCCAAGAAAACCCTACAGAGCAGTTCTACTCTGTAACATATGAGGTTGTCATTAGTCAGAATGAACTCAGTTGCAATGGTTTTGGTTTTATTAGTTATTTATTGCTTTGTAATAAATAACTACAAAATTTAGAGGCTTCAAACAACACACATGTACTATCTCACAGTCTCTCTGGGCCAGGATCTGGGCATGGCTTGGCTGAGTCCTGTGCTGAAGGCTCTCACAGGCTATAATCAAGATCCAACTGGGGCAGGATACACTCCCAAGCTCGCTCATATGGTTGGTGGCAGGGTTCCAATCCTGAAAGTTTGCTGGACTGAGGGCCTCCGTTCCTTGCTTACTGACTATTGGCTGGCGGTCGCCCTCAGTCCCTTGTTATGTGGGCCTCTCACACATGGCAATTTGCTTCATCAAATCCAGCAAGAGAGAGAGTCTGCCTCATAATCTCTTGTAACCTAATCACATAAGTGATGTTCCATCACTTTGCTGTATTCTATCTGCCAGAAGCAAGTGACTGGCTTCAGCCCATACTCAAGGGGTTGGGGCTACACAAGCATGAGTCCCAGGAGGTGAGGACCATTGGGCCATCTCAGAAGTGCACCTACAGCAAGGGGTGTAGCCATTAAAAAATGAAACTATTTGAATTTCACCTTTTATATCAAATCAAAAAAGAACTCCATCAGCATGTCTTTTTGTTAACACCCTGATTAAAACATAATTTTCTTAGAGTATTTTTAGGTTTACCAAAAAAAAAAAAATTGCAGAGAGTTCCCATATAGTCTCTTGTAAACAAACATTCGAGATGTGTGCGTAATGAGACGAAAGCTTCGGTGAGGAAAGAGCGCTGGAGGAATTTAATCTGGGATCGATCCCCAACAACTAGGTACATGAACAAAAACCAAAAAAACAAACCCCTTGCTGTTGAGCAGATTCTGACTCATAGCGATCCTATAGGACAGAGGAGAACTGCCCCACAGAGTTTCCAAGGTTGTAATCTTTATGGAAGCAGACTACCACATCTTTCTCCTGCAGAACAGCTGGTGAGTTTGAAACACCAGCCTTTTGGTTAGCAGCCAAGAGCTTTTACCACTGTGCCACCAGGGCTCCCCACATGACCATCCAAAATCAAAAACCAAACTTGTTTCTGTTGAATCAATTCCAACTCATAGCAGCCCTATAAGACATGGTAGAACTGCCCCATAGGGTTTCCAAGGAGCACCTGGTGGATTTGAACTGCTGACCTCTGGTTAGCAGCCAAGCACTTTAACCACTGCACTACCAGGGCACCCACATGACATTAAAAACTAAAAACCAAACCCAGTGCTGTGGAGTCAATTCTGACTCCTAGCGACCCTACAGGACAGAGTAGAACTGCTCCATACAGTTTCCAAGGAGAGCCTGGTGGATTTGAACTGCTGACCTTTTGGTTAGCAGCTGTAGCTCTTAACCACTACACCACCAGGGATTCCATATGACCACCCACCCAAGAAAAAACCTATCAAATTCTCCTGCTCAGACCCTAGCATTCCAGTTTATTGAAAGGGAATAATAGTACTTGTCTTTCTTGCTTTGAGGGGTGCTCCAAAGATAAGGTGCAGTGAGTTGAGTAGTGTCCCCTTCCCAAACTCAGGTCCACCTGGAACCTCAGAAAGTGACCTTATTTGGACATAGGATCTTTGCAGATGTAATCAGTTAAGAATCTCAAGGAGACAGAACCAAGATGGCGGAACAGATAGACACTTCCGGTGAGTCCTCTTTACAACAATGATCAGAAAAAACAAGTGAAACGAGTATATTTATAACAAGCTAGGATCCCTGAGCATCAAAGGCAAGATTAGAAAACGAACAGAGGGGCAGGGGGAGGAAGGGATGGTTCAGAAGCAGAGAGGAGTTACTGGGCCTGAATTGCAGGGATCCCTCAGGCACCATGCCCAGAGCAGTGCTGGCAGGCAGGCACTAGCGTTCGGCTGCAGTTTCCTCAGGGAGAAGCGGCCAGCCACACTGCCTACTCACACCTCCAGAACCAGTGAAGAACAGCACTCTCAGCAAAAGCTAAGTACTTGTGTATATTTTACCACACCTCTATGAGTCAGAATCGACTTGATGGCACTGGGTTTGGTTTGGTTTGGCTTTCCCCACCCCCAACCCGGCTTCAGCGGCTGACCTCCCTGGGCCTGAGATAGGCCCTGCTGAGTGCCTAGAGCCATCCTCCCAGCCTTGGAGAAGGAAAAAATTTGCAATTGGGGGAAAAGATAATTTGCCAGCTCCACTAACTGGGGGAGCTCAGGACAGAAGAGACGCCTGTCCAGGCATAAATGGTCCATGGACTTTGAGCACCTTTCCCCTCTGCATGGACCTGTGCAGGCCTATGTCGGGAGAATAGGCCCTTGTTGGCAGACTCCAACCATTTCAGCTGTGCAGTAGAGAGGTGGGTGTTTGAGGTTTGATATTGCTTTGCCTATTAAACAGGGTCCTCACCTACTCACACCAGGGGCCTAAGGAAAGGTAGCTCCACTCAGGTCACCCCGCCACCCACGACAGGGGTCCAAGGATAACTGGTACCTCCCAGTCCTTACAACCAAAAACATTGGGTGCCCATGGCCCATCTGCAGAACCCACCCACCTGCACGCTCTAAGGAACAGGGACGCACTTTGCTCAGAGACACTTGGGGGTCAGTTCTCAGCCCCCTGGTTTGTTCAGAGCGTGACCCTCTGCTGAAACCAAATACCAGTACCTACACCAATCACGCCTGCGCCTCTGAGACTGTAGGACAGAGCCTGCACCACACACCCCTGCGCCTCTGAGACTGTAGGACAGAGCCTGAACCACACACCCCTGCACCTCTGAGACTGTAGGACAGAGCCTGCACCAATCACCCCTGCGCCTCTGAGACTGTAGGACAGAGCCTGCACCACACACCCCTGCGCCTCTGAGACTGTAGGACAGAGCCTGCACCAATCACCCCTGCGCCTCTGAGCCTGTAGGACAGAGCCTGCACCACACACCCCTGCGCCTCTGAGACTGTAGGACCGAGCCTGCACCACACACCCCTGCGCCTCTGAGACTGTAGGACAGAGCCTGCACCAATCACCCCTGCGCCTCTGAGACTGTAGGACCGAGCCTGCACCAATCACCCCTGCGCCTCTGAGACTGAGGACAGAGCCTGCACCACACACCCCTGTGCCTCTGAGACTGTAGGACAGAGCCTGCACCAATCACCCTTGCGCCTCTGAGACTGAGGACAGAGCCTGCACCACACACCCCTGCGCCTCTGAGACTGTAGGACAGAGCCTGAACCACACACCCCTGCGCCTCTGAGACTGTAGGACAGAGCCTGAACCACACACCCCTGCGCCTCTGAGACTATAGGACAGAGCCTGCACCACACACCCCTGTGCCTCTGAGACTGTAGGACAGAGCCTGCACCAATCACCCCTGCGCCTCTGAGACTGTAGGACAGAGCCTGCACCACACACCCCTGCGCCTCTGAGACTGTAGGACAGAGCCTGCACCAATCACCCCTGCGCCTCTGAGACTGTAGGACAGAGCCTGCACCACACACCCCTGCGCCTCTGAGACTGTAGGACAGAGCCTGCACCACACACCCCTGCGCCTCTGAGACTGTAGGACAGAGCCTGCACCAATCACCCCTGTGCCTCTGAGACTGTAGGACAGAGCCTGCACCACACACCCCTGTGCCTCTGAGACTGTAGGACAGAGCCTGCACCACACACCCCTGTGCCTCTGAGACTGTAGGACAGAGCCTGCACCACACACCCCTGTGCCTCTGAGACTGTAGGACAGAGCCTGAACCACACACCCCTGTGCCTCTGAGACTGTAGGACAGAGCCTGCACCACACACCCCTGCGCCTCTGAGACTGTAGGACAGAGCCTGCACCAATCACCCCTGCGCCTCTGAGCCTGTAGGACAGAGCCTGCACCACACACCCCTGCGCCTCTGAGACTGTAGGACAGAGCCTGCACCAATCACCCCTACGCCTCTGAGACTGTAGGACAGAGCCTGCACCACACACCCCTGCGCCTCTGAGACTGTAGGACCGAGCCTGCACCACACACCCCTGCGCCTCTGAGACTGTAGGACCGAGCCTGCACCACACACCCCTGCGCCTCTGAGACTGTAGGACAGAGCCTGCACCAATCACCCCTGCGCCTCTGAGACTGTAGGACCGAGCCTGCACCAATCACCCCTGCGCCTCTGAGACTGAGGACAGAGCCTGCACCACACACCCCTGCGCCTCTGAGACTGTAGGACAGAGCCTGCACCAATCACCCTTGCGCCTCTGAGACTGAGGACAGAGCCTGCACCACACACCCCTGCGCCTCTGAGACTGTAGGACAGAGCCTGAACCACACACCCCTGCGCCTCTGAGACTATAGGACAGAGCCTGCACCACACACCCCTGCGCCTCTGAGACTGTAGGACAGAGCCTGCACCAATCACCCCTGCGCCTCTGAGACTGTAGGACAGAGCCTGCACCACACACCCCTGCGCCTCTGAGACTGTAGGACAGAGCCTGCACCACACACCCCTGCGCCTCTGAGACTGTAGGACAGAGCCTGCACCAATCACCCCTGTGCCTCTGAGACTGTAGGACAGAGCCTGCACCACACACCCCTGTGCCTCTGAGACTGTAGGACAGAGCCTGCACCACACACCCCTGTGCCTCTGAGACTGTAGGACAGAGCCTGCACCACACACCCCTGTGCCTCTGAGACTGTAGGACAGAGCCTGAACCACACACCCCTGTGCCTCTGAGACTGTAGGACAGAGCCTGAACCACACACCCCTGTGCATCTGAGACTGTAGGACACAGCCTGCACCACACAGCTGAGGATCAGCTACCTGGACACCTGAGCTGAATTCAGACAAGAAAAGTGAGTGGACTCCCAGACCGATACACCTGATAACAGCTCTAGCCATCTGGGGACAGGACGTCAGAGCTTCAAAGGTGAAAATAATCAGGCTAGCTCACTCAAGCAACCCATCTGGGCATATCAAAACAAAACAAAGCAAGAAGCCATGACACAATAAGCAAGAATAAACTAATACAATAACTTATAGATGGCTCAGAGACAACAGTCAATACCAAGTTACATAAAGAAACAGACCATGATCACCTCAACAAGCTTTCAAAACAAAGAATCCGGGGATCTTCTAGATGAAACTGCATTTCTGGAATTACCAGAGGCAGAATACAAAAGATCAATATACAGAACCCTTCAAGACATCAGGAAGAAAATGAGGCAATACGCAGACCAAGACAAGGAACACAGAGACAAAGCAATTGAAGAAACTAAAAATATTATCCAGGAACATAATGAAAAATTTAATAAGCTGGAAAAATCCATAGACAGACAGCAATCAGAAATTCAGAAGATTAACAATAAAATTACAGAAGTACACAACTCAATAGAAAGTCAGAGGAGCAGAACTGAGCAAGTGGAAGGCAGAATTTCTGAACTTGAAGATAAAGCACTTGGCACTAATACATTTGAAGAAAAATCAAACAAAAGAATTAAAAAAAAAATGAAGAAACCGTAAGAGTCATGTGGGACTCTATCAAGAGAAATAACCTACAAGTGACTGGAGTACCAGAACAGGGAGGGATAACAGAAAATACAGAGAGAATTGTTGAATATTTGTTGGCAGAAAACTTCCCTGATACCATGAAAGATGAGAAGATATCTATCCAAGATGATCATCGAACTCCACATAAGGTAGATGTTAAAAGAAAGTAACCAAGACATATTATAATCAAACTTGCCAAAACCAAAGATAAAGAGAGAATTTTAAGAGCAGCTAGGGATAAACGAAAAGTCACCTACAAAGGAGAGCCAACAAGAATAAGCTCGGACTACTCGGCAGAAACCAAGCAGGCAAGAAGGCAATGGGATGTCTTATTTAAAAAATTGAAGGAAAACAACGCCAGCCAAGAATCATATATCCAGCAAAACTGTCTCTTAAGTATGAAGGTGAAATTAGGACATTTCCAGATAACAAAAGATGAGGGAATTCATAAAAACCAAACCAAAACTACAAGAAATACTGAAGGGAGTTCTTTGCTTAGTAAAGCAATATCAGGTGTCAACCCAAGACTAGAACACTGTGCAGAACAATCAGAAGTCAACCCAGACAGGGAAATAAAAAAAAAACAAAGCAAGATTTAAAAAAAAAAAAACAACTTCAAAATAGGGTAACAGGGATGTTATTACATAAAAGAAGACAACATTAAAATAAAAAAGAGGGACTAAGAAATGTAATCATAGATCTTCCATATGGAGAGGAAGATACGGTGATAGAAATAAAAGTTAGGTTTAAATTCAGAAAAATAGGGGTAAATAATAAGGTAACCACAAAGGAGACAAACTATCCTATTCGTCAAAATAAAATACAAGAAAAAAATAGACACTGAGCAGAAACAAAATCAACAGCAATGAATATGAGTAAAGGACAATATATAATCTACTTGACACATAAAATTAAGTGGGAAAAAGAAACTGTCAACAACACACAAAAAAAGACATCAAAATGATAGCACTAAATTCATACCTATCCATAATTACCCTGACTGTAAATGGACTAAATGCACCAATAGACAGAGAGTGGCAGAATGGATTAAAAAAAAAGATCCGTCTATATGCTGTCTACAAGAGACACACCTTAGACTTAGAGATGCAAACCAACTAAAACTCAAAGGATGGAAAAAATATATATCAAGCAAAAAACAATCAAAAAATAGCGGGAGTGGCAATATTAATTTCTGACAAAATAGACTTTAAAGTTAAATCCATCAGAAAGGATAAGAAGGACACTATATAATGATTAAAGGGACAATACACCAAGAAGATATAACCATATTAAATATCTATGTACCCAATGACAGGGCTGCAAGATACATAAAACAAACTCTATCAGCATTGAAAAGTGAGATAGACAGCTCCACAATAATAGTAGGAGACTTCAACACACCACTTTCAGTGAAGGACAGGACATCCAGAAAGAAGCTCAATAAAGACATGGAAGATCTAAATGCCACAATCAACCAACTTGACCTCATAGACATATACAGAACGCTCCACCCAACAGCAACCAACTCTACTTTCTTTTCCAACACACAGGAACATTCTCCAGAATAGACCACATAGTAGGTCATAAAGCAAGCCTTAGCAGAATCCAAAACATTGAAATATTACAAAGCATGTTCTCTGACCATAAGGCCATAAAAGTGGAAATCAATAACAGAAAAAGCAGGGAAATGAAGTCAAACACTTGGAAACTGAAGAATACCCTGCTCAAAAAAGACTGGATGATAGAAGCCATTAAGGATGGAATAAAGAAATTCAGAGAATCCAATGAGAATGAAAATACTTCCTATCAGAACCTTTGGGACACAGCAAAAGCGGTGCTCAGAGGTCAATTTATATCAATAAATGCACACATCCAAAAAGAAGAAAGGACCAAAATCAAAGAATTATCCCTACAACTTGAACAAATAAAAAGAGAACAACAAAAGAAAGCCTCAGGCACCAGAAGAAAACAAATTATGAAAATTAGACCAGAACTAAATGAAATAGAAAACAGAAAAAGAACTGAAAGAATTAACAAGACCAAAAGCTGGTTCTTTGAAAAAATTAACAAAATTGATAAAACATTGGCCAAACTGACAAAAGAAAAACAGGAGAGGAAGCAAATAACCCAAACAAGAAATGAAAAGAGTGATATTAAAACAGACCCAACTGAAATTAAAAGAATCATATCAGATTACTATGAAAAATTGTAACAAATTTGAAAACCTAGACGAAATGGATGAATTCCTAGAAACAAACTACCTACCTAAGCTAACACAAACAGAGGTAGAACAATTAAATAGATGCATAACGAAAGAAGAGATTGAAAAGGTAATCAAAACCCTCCCCCCCCAAAAAAACCCTGACCCAGACGGCTTCACTGCAGAGTTCTACCAAACTTTCAGAGAAGAGTTAACATCACTACTACTAAAGGTATTTCAGAGCATAGAAAAGGATGGAATACTACCAAACTCATTCTGTGAAGCCACCATATCCCTGATACCAAAACCAGGTAAAGACACCACAAAGAAAGAAAATTACAGACCTATATCCTTCATGAACTTAGATGCAAAAATCCTCGACAAAATTCTAGCCAATAGAATTCACAACATATCAAAAAAACAATTCACCATGACCAAGTGGGATTCATAGCAGGTATGCAGGGGTGGTTCAATATTAGAAAATAAAACATATAAATAAAACAAAAGACAAGAATCACATGATTTTATCAATTGATGCAGAAAAGGCATCTGACAGAGTTTAACACCCATTCATGATAAAAACTCTCAGCAAAATAGGAATAGAAGGAAAATTCCTCAACATAATAAAGGGCATTTATACAAGCCACTAGCCCACATCACCCTAAATGGAGAGAGTCTCAAAACATTCCCCTTGAGATCCGGAACCAGACAAGGATGCCCTTTATCACTGCTCTTATTCAACATTGTGCTGGAGGAGGTCCTAGCCAGAGCAATTAGGCTAGATAAAGAAATAAAGGGCATCCAGAATGGTAAGGAAGAAGTAAAATTATCTCTATTTGCAGACGACATGATCTTATACACAGAGAACCCTAAGAAATCCTCAAGAAAACTACTGAAACTAATAGAAGAGTTCAGCAGAGTATCGGGTTACAAGATAAACATGCAAAAATCAGTTGGATTCCTCTACACCAACAAAAAGAACATCGAAGAGGAAATCAGCAAATCAATAGCATTTACAGTAGCCCCCAAGAAGATAAAATACTTAGGAATAAATCTTACCATAGATGTAAAAGACCTATACAAAGAAAACTACAAGATACTACTACAAGAAACCAAAAGAGACCTACATAAGTGGAAAAACATACCTTGCTCATGGATAGGAAGACTTAACATTATAAAAGTGTCTATTCTGCCAAAAGTGACCTATACATTTAATGCAATTCCGATCCAAATCCCAAGGACATTCTTTAATGAGATGGAGAAACAAATCACCAATTTCATATGGAAGAGAAAGAGGCCCCAGATAAATAAGGCATTACTGAAAAAGAAGAACAAAGTGGGAGGCCTTACTTTACCTGATTTTAGAACCTATTATACTGCCACAGTAGTCGAAACAGCCTGGTACTGGTACAACAACAGACACATGGACCAATGGATCAGAATTGAGAATCCAGACATAAACCCATCCAAATATGAGCAGTTGATATTTGACAAAGGCCCCAAAATAGTTAAATGGGGAAAAGACAGTCTTTTTAACAAATGCTGCTGGCCTAACTTGATATCCATCTGCAAAAAAATGAAACAAGACCCATACCTCACTCCATGCACAAAAACGAGCTCAAAATGAATCAAAGACTTAAATATAAAATCTAAAACGATAAAGATCATGGAAGAAAAAATAGGGACAACGTTAGGAGCCCTAATACAAGGCATAAACAATATACAAAACATTACTAACAATGCAGAAGAAAAACTAGATAACTGGGAGCTCCTAAAAATCAAACACCTATGCTCATCCAAAGACTTCATCAAAAGAGTAAAAAGATACCTACAGACTGGGAAAAAGCTTTTAGCTAGGACATTTCCAATCAGCACCTGATCTCTAAAATCTACATGATACCGCAAAAACTCAACTGCAAAAAGACAAATAACCCAATTTAAAAACGGGCAAAAGATATGAACAAACACTTCACTAAAGAAAACATTCAGGTAGCTAACAGATACATGAGGAAATGTTCACGATCACTAGCCATTAGAGAAATGCAAATCAAAACTACAATGAGATTTCATCTCACTCCAAGAAGGCTGGCATTAATCCAAAAAACACAAAACAATAAATGTTGGAGAGGCTGTGGAGAGACTGGAACACTGACACACTGCTGGTGGGAATGTAAAATGGTACAACCACTTTGGAAATCAATTTGGCACTTCCTTAAAAAGCTAGAAATAGAACTATCATACGATCCAGCAATCCCACTCCTTGGAATATATCCTAGAGAAATAAGAGCCTTTACACGAACAGATACACACACACCCATGTTCATTGCAGCACTGTTTACAATAGCAAAAAGATGGAAGCAACCAAGGTGCCCATCAATGGATGAATGGATAAATTATGGTATATTCACACGATAGAATGCATCAGTAAAGAACAGTGAGGAATCTGTGAAACATTTCATAACATGGAGAAATCTGGAAGGCTTTATGCTGAGTGAAATTAGTCAGTTGCAAAAGGACAAATATTGCATAAGACCACTATTTTAAGAACTCAAGAAATAGTTTAAATGGAGAAGAAAATATTCTTTGATGGTTATGTGGGGGGGAGTGAGGGAGGGTGAGAGAGGGGTATTCACTAAGTAGATAGCAGATAAGAACTACTTTAGGTAACGGGAAAGACAACACACAATACAGGCGAGGTCAGCACAACTGGACTAAACCAAAAGCAAGGAAGTTTCCAGAATAAACTGAATGCTTCGAAGGCCAGCGTAGCAGGGGCAGGGGTTTGGGGACCATAGTTTCAGGGGACATCTCAGTCAATTGGCATAATAAAATCTATTAAGAAAACATTTTGCATCCCACCTTGGAGAGAGGCGGCTGGGGTCTCAAACACTAGCAAGCGGCCATCTAAGATGCATGAATTGGTCTCAACCCACCTGGATCAAAGGAGAATAAAGGACACAAGGTAATTACGAGCCCAAGAGACAGAAAGGGCCACATAAACCAGAGACTACATCAGCCTGAGACCAGAAGAACTAGATGGTGCCCAGCTACAACCGATGACTGCCCTGACAGGGAACACAACAGAGAACCCCTGAGGGAGCAGGAGAGCAGTGGGATGCAAACCCCAAATTCTCATAAAAAGACCAGATTTAATGGTATGACTGAGACTAGAAGGACCCCAGTGGTCATGGCCCCCAGACCTTCTGTTGGCCCAGGACAGGAACCATTCCCAAAGCCAACTCTTCAGACATGGACAGGACTGGACAATGGGTTGGAGAGGGATGCTGGTGAAGGGTGACCTTCTTGGATCAGGTGGACACTTGAGGCTATGTTGGCATGTCCTCCCTGGAGGGGAGATGATAGAGGGGGTTAGAAGCTGACGAAATGGACACGAAAAGAGATAGTGGAGGGAGGGAGCAGGCTGTCTCATTTGGGGGGAGAACAACTGGGAGTATGTAGCAAGGTGTATATAAGTTTTTTGTGTCAGAGACTGACTTGATTTGTAAACTTTCACTTAAAGCACAATAAAAATTAAAAAAAAAGAATCTGAAGATGAAATCATCCTGGATTTAGGGTATGTCCTAAATCAAATAGGTAGTGTTCTTGTAAGAAGAGGAAAGAGAGAACAAAGAAGAGGCACATGTGAAGATGGAGGCAGAGACTGGAGCGATGGGTCTTCAAGTCCAAAGACACCAAGAATTGCCAACAGCCACCCAAAACTAGGACACAGCCATGGAACTGTTTCTCCATCAGAGGCTCCAAAGGAGTCAACCCTGCTGATGCCTTGATTTTGTACTTCTGGCCTCCTGAACTGTGAGAGAATAAATTTCTGGTAAGCCAGCCAGTTCGTGGTAATTTGTTACGGCCAGAGGAGGCTAATGCATATGGTATGATGAAAAGCACGAAAGAACACACAGTATGGTGGGATAAAGGATGCTATTCTAACAAGCACAGTGATCTTGCCTAGTTCAGGTTGCTGCCTGGATCTGTCCCACAACCATTACCTTCATCCAGCCAGCAGTCGCCTCTTGTCTGCGCAGGAGTGACCGAAGCTCGGGAGTCATGACCGAACTTGGAGGTGGAAGTAAAACAGGCTCAGCTCTAGGTAATGTTCATTGAGTGATTGCTTGTGTGCTGGTCACTGTTCTAAGTACTCCAAGAGTTTGCTATGGGCTAGGTACTGCTCTGCAGATGAGGAAACTGAGGCACAACAATTAGTAAGTGGCAGAGCCAGGATTTGTAGCCAAGCAGTCAGGCTCCAGAGCCCTTGCACTAACTACTTTGCCATGCTGCCTCGCGGCTACAGGAATCACCTCTTCCTGGCTTACTGGGCATAACACAGCTGCTGCCAGAGCCTTGGCTGCCAGCTGTCTGTCCCCCTCCTCCCCTCCCCCCTCCCTATTATCTAAGGTGATAAGAGGCTCTGAAAACCCCCATGTTCTCTAATCCCAGACTCCTCAGGCCAGCCCCTGCCTCTGGCCTCCCCACTGGATGTCCAGCCGCACAGCAAGCATCTTTTACACGAGGGAAATGAGCTGGCTAGAAATGTGACCCAGCTATTACCCAGCTTGGGAACATAATGTCAGGTGGGACAGAGCAAGGCCCTGGGAGTGTTGTTGGTGAGCTGCAGGCTGGGTGAAGAGATCTTGTTACTCAGCTAGAGCTGGGTTTGGGCTACAGGGGTAGCCCCGCCTCCACCCCATGCTTCTGGACCCTGGGCTTCTGGATTTTTCAGATCCCATTTTCATCTACCCCCACAACCCCATACCCTGGTCCAAACCCTCGGCCCTGTTCCCAACCCCTGGGTCCTGCCCCATGTGTAGCCACTCCCTGCCTTAGTCCCCTGTCTGAAATTTGGCGGGGATTCCTACTCCCCACCAGCCCCTAGTGAGCTCATCCAATCCCATGACTTCCAAATTTATCTCTCCAACTCCAACACCCGCTTGAGCTTCAGATTCAGGAATTCAATCACTTACTTGACATGTCCCCTTAGCTATCTAGTGTCTGAAACTTAACATGTTCATCATCTTCCTGCCCGATCATCTCCGTCTCAGCAAACGGCACCACAATTCACCCGGGTACTTACCCACGAAGCAAGGAGTCATCATCTCTCTCTCACTTCTACATTCATTGGCAAATCAAGTCGAGCTCTTCCTCCAAAACGTACCATGAATCTGTCTGAGCTGCCTCAGGCCACCCCATCTCCAGCGTGCGTACTACAGTCACCCCCCACTGGCCTCTGCTTCCGCCTCCACCGCTCTCCTCCGCGCTCCACCCAGCACTCATGCACCTTGGAAAACCCATAAATGAGAAAAGTTTCATTAGCTCTACTTAAAACCCCAGTGGATTCCACGGGGCTCAGAATGAAAGCAAAATCCTTATGTGGTTCTTGGAGGCCTTCTCTCCAGGCTCCTTGCCACAGCTCTCCCTGCCCCGTTGCTCACTTTCCCCAGTCTCACAGCCCTTCAGTCTGCCCCCTCCTGCTCACAGCTTTCTTGCTGCCCCCGCGATCCCCACCCCTTGGGGTGCTCTTCCCAGGTCCTCACATGCTGCCTCTTCCTTGTCACCAGGTCTCCATTGATCTCCGCATCTAAACTACCCCCCACCCTGTCAGTCTCACTCTATCACATCTCCCTGGTTTGATCTTCGTGGCACTTACAAATAAAATTATTTGGTTGTTTTCTTGTTTTACATTTCTCCCCACTAGAATAGCAGCTCAGGAGACCTTGCTAGTTTGGTTCACTGCAGTGTCCCCAGCACCTGGCTCAGTGCCAAGCACATGGGAAGCACTCAGTACATATTTGCCGATTGAAAGAAAAAGATGAAGGAATGAAGAACAGAGAATAAAGTCTAGATTCCTCTCAGCTTCCCACTGTCAGTGATGCCTGTGTAGGGATTTGCTGCACCCAGAAGGGCCATGGGGCCAGCACCCAACCTGTCCCCTCACATAACTTAATTATATCCCCTTCCAGGCCCCTTCCCAGCCTCTCTGGCTACTCCCATGGTCCTTCCTCCTTTCTTGGTTCAGAGCTCACCCTCTCTGGAAAGCTTCGCACACAGGACCTGCCCTGCTGCCAACAGTCTCATCACCCTTCTGGATGGCGTGTCTCTCCAGGCCAGATCGCTGATACCCAGGTGTGCTCCAGGAAGTCAGCTGGCCCCAGGCTTTGGAAAGGCTACCGATTCTTGCTTTACACTTTCTCATCTTTCCCTTTGCCCATCAAGGAGCTCCCTGTAGCTGGTGTAGGACACGCCACTTCCTTCATCTGTCTGTCTCTCCACTACTGCGCTGACCAGTTCCCAGAGCAGGGTTCGACTCGTGGGCTCAGTTTCCTCTTTGACCTAATGGCTGACCAAGAGTCAAGGATCAGATTCTCTTTTACCTAAAACTCGTCTGGGAGGTGAAGGCAGGGAGTTGCCTGGCCTTCCATTTCAGCTGTCTGCGGCATTTGCACCTACTTCTGTATAGCTTCAGCCTCCATCTCTCTGGGTGGAGCAGGAGCCCTGATGGATGGTCTCAGACTTCCACCTCTAGCTGTGTGGCTTTGGAGGTCATTTATCCTCTCTGGCCTCAGTTTCCTCATTTGTCTAAAA
Organism: Elephas maximus indicus; assembly: GCF_024166365.1. Classification (NCBI taxonomy): domain Eukaryota; kingdom Metazoa; phylum Chordata; class Mammalia; order Proboscidea; family Elephantidae; genus Elephas; species Elephas maximus. The sequence goes on from NC_064842.1 coordinate 326,896, forward strand.
ACAGGATAAGATCACCATCTTGTATATTGTGAGGATCAAATTAGATAAATGAATGTAAAAATGCTTTGCACATTGCCAAGTTCTCTTCCATGGCAGGTATTATCCTTAGTTCTCTTGTCAATGGAATACTAGGTTACAAATGGCTTAAACCACAGGCCAGTCCTGGTCTCACACATCAAGAAGCCTGGAGGGAATTCCAAGACTTTTTATTGAGCAGTGACAATATCAGGGCTTTGAGTTAGCTTTTCTACAACGTTCTTGACTTTCTTCTCACAGTTGCTGGATGTCTGTAGCTGCTCCAATCCTCAGCTTCACACAATCACCACCACCATATAGTTACAACTACTGGTACCCTGGCTAGTAAGAAAGTGAGTCTTTCTCTTTGTGCATTCTTTCTTAGATGTCAGATGTTTCCGGGTCTTGTCTGTATCTCCAAGTCAACACCAGGCCTGATGGGTAGATATATCCTGAGAAATCAAGTTAGCCTTTTGGTAATAATCCCTTAGGCTCACACAGCGCCTCACCATCTCGCAAGCTCTTGCATAGACTCGTCTTCATCTAACTTGAACTTCCTGAGTACCCAGGAGGCAGACAGGGCAGGTATAATAATCGCTTTTGTTGGATGAGTTGCAAGAGGCTCTAGAAAATCAAATAATTTGTCCAAACCTACGGAGCTCCTAAGAGTTGGATCTAGAGCGAGGCTCCCAGGCTCTGACCCCAGATGGAGCGCCCCTTCCATTGTACCACGACCATGTGAGAACTCATTACTGGCCTGTCTGAGCATCTAATTTACCTTCCAGACAAAAAGGAGTTTACCAAGCTAACAAGTTCCAAACGACCAAGTCCAGTGCGTGTGCCAGTAAGCGATCATAAAAACTAGGTCTAGGCAATGCCAGGCACAGCTGCAGGAGACAATGGTTTTATATGTTCCGTTTAGGTAAAACCCCATGTTTGAAACTTCCATTTGCAGACTTTGTTTCCATTGATCTGACAGTAACCCTGCCAGGTGGGCATAGCAGGGCTGATCTATGCATGTAGATGTGGAAACAGGACCTATCTGGCTAAAAGAAGCTGAGCTGGGATCACACCCTCAGATCCTTGTTTCCTGGGCCTGGTGCTTCCCCCTCACAAATGAATAACAATCATAAACCTGTTCCTTTGCTGGCAATTTCAGGGGTTCTGGACTGGACAATCCATTGCTTGCCAGCCAGGTTCTCAGAATGGTGCTGGAGGCAGCCAGGCCTAGAAAGTGGTTTTGGGGAAATGCGGCCAAATGATGGGTGCCGGGCGAGGGAAGGAAGGGCTTGGCTGAAGCTCAGAGCAAGCCTGCTGAGCCCAGGCTAGCCTCAGACTGGCCAGGACAGGCCCCAGGAGAGCAAGCATGCCTGGAGTATCTAGTGGCCTCCAGCCAGCATCCAGGCTTACCCTGAATCCTTCCCTGGGCTTTGGGTCTCTCCCTCTAGGAAGCCTCTAGGAACTAAGCCCCTTCACTGCTGCCTTGGTTCTGAAGGCCCTTCTCAGCGCTCCTTTTTCAGCAGTTCCACAGCTGATCGCTGTGGTACCGTTCCTGGAGTGTCAAGATGCTGCCAAACAATGGTGATACAGTTTTGTCCTCTCTCCCCTCCTTTTCAGTCCATTCAGTACACCGCGGGTGACTGAGCTCGCCCCCTCCTGGCCACCCCACTGGCCCCCTCTTCTCTGCTCCTGGTGTTTCTGTGGTGTCAATGGACAGTAGGTGGGGTAAGAAGACAACCCAGCGAGTGGACGATTGCAGGCAATGATGAAAGGAAAAGGAAAAAAAAAGAAGAAATCCATGTGAGAACAATACAAATCGCAGTTGGCCATCTACTTTATCAAACATACTGTTCTTTTCTAGAGATATAGATCTGCACGATAGGGATAATAACAGTACCCAACCCACGGGGCGTTGTAAAGATCATCAGTTAGTGTGTGTGAAGCGCCGAGATTCCTGCCTGGCTTACGGGAAGGCTCTGTGCTTGCTGCTCTTTTCTCAGCCTCGTGGAGAACACCAGGTGCAGTGCCCTGGAGGGAGACAGAGAGGGCACTGAGGGCTCCCAGGGCCTTGGAGCCTTCCTGGTCGTCATTTCCTCCCTGATGCTCCTTCACAGGCGTGTGCCTGAGCTTGGTTTACTGTCCATCTGTCACCGTCTTGAAATTCTTTATCATTTTTTGAACAAGGGGCTCTGCATTTTCATTTTGCATTTGTCGTTAGTTGCCACCAAGCAGATTCCGACTCGTGGCAACCCCGCGTGTTACAGGATGGCACTGCTCCACAGGGTGTTCTTCGCGGTCATCTGAACAGAAGCAGATCGCCAGAACTTGCCTTTTGTGGCACTGCTGGGTGGGTTCAAACTGCCAACCTTAGGTTAGCTGTTAAGCACAAATTGCGCGTGCCACCCAGGGGCTCCATTTCACCAATTACGTAGTTGGTCCTACCTGGTGGTTTGATGTTCAGGGAGAGGTCTCAGCAAATGTTGAGAGAAAAATGAACCCTGTGCTCTGCCAAGCTGAGCTCATTGTTTTTTCCCTTCTCTGAACACAGAGAGAAACCAGTCTTTCTAGTCACAGTGGGAGCTTTGACCATTGTTCCTGTGACAAGAGCTCATTTGGGGCCAGCTGGTCAACCCCCACCGATTCTCCCACCCAGCACCCCTGACACAGGCTTGCCCAACCTCTTTGTGAATTCTCTTCTAGTGACAAGAAAGGGTCTGTCTCGTTGTTGATTCCAACTGTAACTATCGCTCATTCTTGTGGTGTTTTAAAGGTTCTCCAAACCTGCTCCCAAGGATCATCTCGCTGGTTTCTATAAAAATAAAAATTTATACCCCCCAGACTTGCTGGAGCTTAACAACTGAAAGATCAAAACTGCCTCAAACTTTAAGGAATTTACCTGCTCATAAATAACTAACACACCTTGGGTTTATTGTGCCCAGTGACCCACAAGTGTTCTGTGCCTATAGTAACAATTCCTCAGGTCACCCTTGAGATCACTGACAGAAGACCACATGATCACCAACTACTCGCATTTATGATGTTATTTGAGCACCCATTACCCTATTTTTGCAAATGTTAAACCTTAATTAAAGGAGCCATGGTGGCGCATTGGTTAAGCCCTTGGCTGGCTAACCGAAAGGTTGGTTGTTCAAGCCCACCCAGCTGCTCTGTGGGAGAAAGACCTGGGGAGCCTAGGAAACCCCACGTGGCAGTTCTACTGTGTCATATGGGGTCAGTATGACTTGAAATGGACTCAACGACACCCAACAACCACAACAAACCACAATTAAGTCTTTAACCTCCTTGTTCTTGCTGTGTAAACCCTGGAGTTTTTTCCTTTTGTCGGAACTCCTTTCCACTTCCTGTTTGGATGCTGCCCAGTTCATGGACCATTGCGTGTGTTAATAAATCACCAACATTGTACTAAAGACTGAACATTTCTTTGACCACTTCTCACTACCCTCTCTGCAGCAGGCATTTTCCAAGGAGTGGAAGTTAAGGGAACTGTCACTTTCTGATTAGCAGCCTGTGCTTCCCAACTCAGCCTTTCCCTTCTTTCTATCAGTGATGGAAATCTCCCCTCAACTAGGAAGTCCTTCAGACCACAAAAGAGAAGAAAAACCTCCTAATTCTTCATACTATTTTCTCCCTTCGGCTGTAGGTAACACAGATGTTGTCAGGTGTGCTTTCCTTTGAATAACCATCGTGACTATGGCATGAGCTGAGCAGGCTCATTAAAAACGGAATCTTTAAATACATTAGGAGACTTAAAGATAGAGGAGTAACGTAGGATCACAGAGCCTCCGTCACAGAAATTTAAAAACAAAACAAAAACACAACAGCCTCAAATGACCAAAAACTCATCAAAGTTAATCCCAAGTAAAGATGGTGAGCACGTTCTCTTAAAAGTGCCAGTCAAGGCAACAAACTGAAACTTCTGGGACCATGTGGTTCCAGTCCACCCCAACCTGAGGAATAAGGTCCATCGAGTAAATCCTGAGCACGTAGTGGACGGGCAAGGCCACGATGGGAGGTTCTCCCCCATCTCCACCTGTGCAGGAAGGGCTGTACTCAGCTTACTGCCTCCTGGGTAGGGTGTGGGGTTGAGGGGAAAAGCTGGAGCCCACAGGCAGTGCAGCCTGGGTACAATGAGCCTCAGTGATATGCACACGGACTGCCCGTGCCACCCAGATGTCAGGGCTGAGGGTGCGGGAGGAAGTCCTTGAACGAGGCTTCCCTCTTGCCTCACTCGACCTAGCCCTCTCCTGCTTCCAGCTGCTAGCAAACCCTCAGTGGCTCGGGCTTTTCTTCACTTCCTTCTTGTCTGTGGGTTTTCAGAGTCTTTGAGCCTATGTTCTGAACCCACCTGTCACTCCTTTCCTTCCTTTTTCAAGGCCGAATCAAGGAGCCCATTAGAGCCTGAGTCAATGCTGCTCCTGACACACAGTCTTGCCACCACTCACACAGGATGCCTTTTGCTATTCTCACTTTAAAATGCAGATTCTGAAGCCCGGGGTAGTCAATGATTCCATTTCTCTGCCCCCTAGGAGAAACTGCTTTATAAACTCCACATTCATTAATTCATTTATTCCCTTGCCTTTTCCAGCAATTCTTTGGGGAAACAAAGTCAGGTCCTCTTCATTACGAGCCAGCTAGGCACAGCTCTGAATATAGTCATGCCTGGGCAGGCACAGGTTTGGATCCATGAGTCATTGTTCATGCCAAGCTTCCCACTTGACGGTGGCTTCTAAGTATTTCCAGACCTCCTCTAAGACAGCTGTTCCATAATCTCATCTTCCCCTGTCATCCCCTCTCTCCTGGAGCTCCCATTTTTTGGTGTTGATACTCGGAAGAAGTTCTGTGAGTGGTGGGCAGGACAGCTTGTCGGAGGTCAGGCTGGGTGAGTGGCGGGCTGGACAGCTTGCTGGAGGTCGGGATGGGTGAGTGGTGGGCTGGACAGCTTATTGGAGGTCGGGATGGGTGAGTGGTGGGCTGAACAGCTTATTGGAGGTCGGGATGAGTGAGTGGTGGGCTGGACAGCTTGTTGGAGGTCAGGCAAGGCTTTGAAACATGACCTTGATCCCCTCCCCACGCCCGCTCCCCAGCAGAGCTGGGCCTCCAACCCATACCTGCTGACCCCTGCTCCGCCTCCAGTTCCTTTGTACTGTACTATTCTACCTCAATAACCATCACTAATATTTGATTCTAATCTGCCCACTTCCTCTGCTACTCAAATTCCTAAGAATTGAATACACAGCATTAACCACTGGAAGACAAAATGTCAATTCTCAGGATATTAACCTCAGAGTCTTTTCCAATTAGAAAGGAAGAAGTTTTCAAAAATACTTTCTGAATCTTTAAGATGCGTTCAGTTCAGGCTGCTCTTATATTTAGGATCATACGAATTAAACATAGAGAACTCTGGGCTGGGCTAGCCTCCAAATACTGGAAACTGTATTTCCCTCCCTTTCAATAATTAGTTCAAGGCCTTCACCACAAGTGACTTCATGTCTCCGAAGCAAAACTAGGCCCCTATTAAGGCTATCTAATGTCTTGTCTACCAGATCCCATTTCCTCATTATGCTCCAGTCTCCCTCACCTTCCTAATTGGAGCTCTCACCTCATAGCTTCTTCTTGCTGCTGTCTGGAGCCTTTCATAAATGTCTACTAGATGCAGTCTGATTAGATGGGGCTAGGAACTTGGCTATGCGGGTTGCATTTCAGTCTACCTCAGGAGACCCAAAGGATCCAGGCTCTGGAAAACAGGCCAGTGGGAATTATAGCCTATAGTGATATGACTTCTACACCTAGAACATGTCACCCAGACGTTGGGCACAGCTAGGTGTGGCAATCATTTACATCCTTTGTAAAAGCCAGTTTTTTTGGGGGGTGGGGGATAAAACCACTTGCTACTGTCCCGACTACTTCACATACGTGATCCCACTTGGCATGACAAGTGCTCTGAAAGTTTCCCACTTCACACATGAGGAGAGTGAGGCTGAGAGGTAAGAAACTTCCCTCAGGACAGAAGGGAGACTCAAGCCCATGGAGTCTTGGGTGCTATTGCCCTTCTGTGAGCTCCCACTTGGACAACAGCCTTGGACCTGAAAGCTTCCATGACAGAGGGCCATGTGGGCATGAGAAGCAACTGTGGTGTAGAATTTATTATGCATTGCCAGCTTCATACCTGGAATTCAGAAATGAAAGGAACTATTATGAGGTTGGAAACCCTGGTGGCGTAGTGGTTAAGAGCTACAGCTGCTAACCAAAAGGTAGCAGTTCAAATTCACCAGGCACTCCTTGGAAACTCTATGGGGCAGTTCTATTCTATCCTGTAGGGTTGCTATGAATCGGAATCAACTCTACGGCAACGTTTTGGTTTTTTTAAACGAGACTGAAATTTCTGTCCCCTTCATTTGGAAATTAATGCAAAAATAAAAACAAAATTCATTTCACTTCCATATCTAAAAAAGATAAAAATCATGGGTTCCAGACTTTTTAACATGGCTAATTGTATTTCTGCAACAACTGAGGGAACATTTATATAAAAAGAAAAACCTGTCTTCTACGGCTTGGGGGACTATTGTGTTTACTTTAAAATCTAGGAAAAGGAAATCAGAGATGCTTTTGGATCCCTCATGACTTTAGCAAGTGTCCCTGAGATTTAACCCATTTGCTAAAAATAGGAACCCAAAAGAGGCAATCTATTGTTTGGAGGAGAGCATTTGAATGGGAATCAAGAGACTTGATTCCACTTTGTCCTCTTCTATTGCACAGCCATCCAGCATTAGATGCCACAAGTAATGCATCAAAATTGTACCAGGATAAAATCTGTCATCCCCGAACAAGGTGGCTTCTGAAGTTCAAACCAGCTCTGAAATTCTAACAGCCAGCGAGTTACACATCAACCAGTGCCAACAATACACAGATTACTCCCAGACAAAAACCCTATTCTTTCAGCGAGGTGTCCACTGGACTAAGGTGGCTTATATAGACAAGTGATAGATCAACAGACCTAATCCTCTCAAAGTATTTGGACACTAAAAAAAATTTCCACCTTATGGAAATTACAGGCAAACCTATCAGCAGGCGGCAATTCTTCTAGACCCTTCTAGTGCTCTTTATTAAAACAGCTGAGGAATTTTCTTTACTGTGGTAGCTAATCTGCCAAGATGGCCCCCAATAAGCCATGCCTTCCAGTGTTCACACCTTTTGTAGTCTCTCCACACTGAATCTGGACTGCCCTGGGACTCGCTTCAACCAACAGAATGCAGCAGCAGCTGACAACTCCGGCCCTAAGCCACAAGCTTTGGTAGCTTCTACTTTTGTGCCTTTGGGAGCCCCGAGTTGCCACTGTTCTCATTATCCCATGCTAAAAAAAAACAAAAGTATATTAGAATTCAGCACATTCAATACCGGCCCAAGGTCCTGTTCCTGACGCCATTCTTTGTCCTTACTGAAATGAACATAAACCAGGGAAAGAGAAAATGTGCAGATGTGGGCTATAGATGCTTTGATTAAAAGCAGCTGACTCAACGGCAATGGGTTTGGTTTTTGGTGTTACCAGTATCTTGAATTTGGCCTTTGTATGGCACCTGGACGGAGACGCCTAATGGCTGAGAGGTAGGCCTTTCTCCTGTGAAGCAGGCTGTTATTTGAAATGGGAGGTGGGGTCCCTACAGGCAGATCCTCGGGGATGGCAGTCTTAGGGCAGAGTTCACAGGGAGTTAAAACTAGCATGTGTTTGGGCACTCCTTCAAAAATCTTCAGCAACCAGGGGTGCACGTACCTGTTCGCAGACAGCAGCCTTAGGCAGTCCCTACAAACCCATCTTCCAGCATTCCTGGGTTCCCCTCCCTTCCTAACACTCCCCCATCATCTGATCTCTCCACTTCTAGATGCTTATTTTCCTCTCTCTCAGCTGTCCCTCAGCAGTCCCTGATTCACATCAACTGGTAAAAAGCTGAAGACGAGACCCTTCTCAGAGTTGCTGCATTAAATACGAAACAAAGGAATGAAGATACAACAATGGATATTTTACGGATGGGATCCCTGCCTTTCTCAATGGCACCACTGAGATAGCTGCTGTCACCACTAGGATGACTGAGTCCTCACTTGCCACGGATGCGTGAACTGTGAGAGCTACACGCACCGTCTCCAGAGCGAGCCTCACAGCCAAAAGGCAGAAACTATTCCAAGGAGAGGCAACTCAGTCTTTCCAGGGGAAAACGCGGGAATGAACTTTGTGTTACGCTTCATGCTCACTAGCAAAAAACATTGTTCCAATTCCCTCTGTGGTAAAATGGGTTTAATCATATGCCTAACTAAGGGTATTTTTTTCTGAAATATGGAAGGAGCCGCAAAGAGCATGCCTCATTTCCAGCAGCTAGCCAGCCCTCCTCCGAGGTTCATGTGCTAACCTGTTGCTGTCGAGTCAATTCCGACTTATAGTGACCGTATAAGACAAGAGTGGAACTGCCCCACAGGGTTTCCAAGGAGCGCGTGATAAATTTGAACGGCTGGGCTTTTGGTTAGCAGCCAAAGCTCTTAACCACTACGCTGCCAGGGTTTCCAGGTTCCTTGTGTACGTGTTTATATGTAATCTGACTGACACTTAAGTTCATGTGTCTCAATCCTCTAAGAGTTAAGGACAAAGGTTCTCCACTTCTTGAGAGGTAAAAATTTATTGATTTATATCGTATCAGCATGTCATGATGCGGTCACACCTGCCATTACAGTTGACTTTTTCTTATAGCCAAGAGTTTTTTTTTTTCCTTTTAAAAATACATTTTCTTTTCAGCAGGAAGAAATGTTTTAAAAACAAACACTTTCGTATTAAGTAGAAATTAAAAACAATGGCTTCCCCCCTCCCCACCAACCCAATGAGGAACAGGGCTGGTCAGCAACAGATCTCTGAGTGCTACAATTTGTCTTCAAGTCTCTCCCTCCCTGTTTGATCTTTGTCTCCCACAAAAACTACTCCTGAGAGGGAAAAAAACTTACAACCTCATCAAAACAGTAGCCTGAATCCAGAGAGAAAAAGAGGAGGTAGACTGGACTGTAACTGTTTTAACTTATTTGGTAGATTGTGTAAGATGTTTTAATACATATAAACTTGTCCATGGGATCAAATATATGCTACAAATATCTAAACAAAGATGCTTTAAATGTTCAAAACAACAATAAAACCTTAGAGATGTCCACGTCACGGTTTACACAGCTTTGAGAAATGAAAGCCTGAAGCCAACTTTAGACATATGCAAGTTTGCCATGCACTTGAAGAAGTTTGCTTTTGTTAAATTCTTCAAAATCAGAAGCACTGTCTGTAGGGCCGATGTGAATTCCTTCCCCACCCTTTAAAGCCTCTGCCAGGGTCAGCCATAGGAATTTCCCTGAGAACAGTGAGTAGGAGCAACTATGAGAAGCTTAGTTAACACTTGGTAGTTGCCCTCAAGTTGATTCTGACTCATGGCAACCCCATGTGTTAGAGGCGAACCTCTCCACAGAGTTTTCTGGGCTGTAACCTTAACGGAAGCCGATCACCAGGCCTTTTCTTCCTCAGTACCACTGGATGAGTTTGAACTAACAACCTTTAGGTTAGCAGTTGATCAAAAACCATTTGCACTACAAAGGAACCTTCTATTCAACACTAACGGTTTCAGGAAAAAAAAAAAGAGGAATGGGGCAGTGTTGTGCAGCTGATGCTACTATGGGCTCCCAAAAAACGACTGTAAATTTCAGGATTTTGCCAGTCACTTGTTAAACACAGCTGTTGTTAAAAATTGAATTACATAAACTTGAAATCACTGCCAAGGCTAACAGTGGTTTCACATAATGAGTATAATTTGTAGAAGGATAAGAAATACTTTAACAGTAGATCACATGCCAGATCGAATGGCACTAAGCTTACTGGGAAGTGAGCTGGTGGATTGGGGTACAATTCCGTTTTTTAAATCACAGCAGAATTACAATCGTAGGTTTGCTATAGTACAAAAGTCCAGCAAAAATCAAACGCCTGTGAGAACCAAATGACCCTGGCATTTACAATAAAGCACTGCATATTTCATATTATTTGTGCATTGTGTTCTATATCCTTGCTGTCAGCGAAGTTTATAATAAACTTATGAACACAGGGACACGTCTTTTCCAAGGACAGTGTATTGTGAAACAGCTGCCAGCACACCACCGGACGGGGAGAACCGGGGAGGGAGGAGCCCTTTACAGCCAAGCGGGAGCCATGACGCGTCCCCAGCAGCTTCCGTGCTCAGCACCCAGCTGCCCTGCTGCGCGCTAAGTACATGCCTCCAGGCATCCATGACAACACGGCTCTGGCAAACACCAGCAGCCCATCCCCACTGCTCAGAATTAAAAGCACTTTACCTGAAAAAAAAATCAACTTTATTTTTTCTAGGTTAAAAAAAAATAGAACCAGCTATTAGTTTTTGTTGAGGAAATGCTTCTTTTGATGTTTACAGCTGAACTTCTGAAAAGGTGATCTGCCTACTAAAATACGTGCAAAGCGCATTCACCGACCAGGCCCAGGCGCAACCAGCCCTTTACAGTGACCAGCCCTTTACAGAAGTCACTTCCAGCTGGCACAGCCTCCACGGTCATTCCTACACATCACAACGTGCAGACAGACACACAAAGAAGTAAACACCACACTTCAGGAAAACCAAGGTCCACCGCGTGACATAAACACAGCTCTGAATAACTGCAAAGAAAATGAAAGTGCTGATACAAACGACATCTGTAACTACTTCATTACCCAACAACAAGTCACTGTGAAATGCACAGACTCCTTGCGTGTGAAGAATCTGTGCACCACAGTCGTGTTCCACAGTTTTACTGGTTGAAGTATGTGTGCATACTCTGCAGTTAGAGTATACTGGAAAAAAACCTTTGACTTCTAAGCTGTTTTTAAAAAATCGTAAATGTAAAAATTCTCAAGTGGAAATTTTGCAGAGAAACCCATATTTTATCTTCCACGTGGCTACAGTCACCCTCCCCCAACAGTTCAGCACCCCCAGCTCGTTCCCGGGATTCAGTTCCAAATTGCTGGGGATCGGTGCACAACAGTTATGATAAAGCACGCACCACCCGGTGACTGCTCCAGAGAACACCAGCCCTTGTGACGGAGAAACTTCCAGTTTAGGGGTGTTGGTCCCAAGCACACCCACCTCGCCCCTCACAACCTGAACCAGTATTAACACCTGCTGCCCTGTGCTGCTTGTGACTGCTTTCCATGTGAACAGATGTAGGGTTCACAGTACTGCACCGCAGAAGAATAACAAGACCAACCATTTTTATCCTTCCTTTGTGGGCCAGAGCTGAACACACTCACAGGGTAACTCTGGAGTGAAGTCCTCTGTAAGGACTTCCAAAAAAGAAAAAAAAAATGAAGAAAGTAACTAACTCTGTCTATTCTGCAGTGCAAATAAAACATTTTCTTAAATAGAAAAAGAATTCCAATCCAATAAGACTACCCATGATTGAAAACGACTTTCCATGATTATAACCACGTCCAACTGGTTTAGAAGAACTTGGTGAGAAAGTGATTGTCAAAAAAAGTTACTAAGACAAACTCACGAGTAGTTGGCAACATGAGCAAAGAATGAAGAGGCGTTCTTAATACCAATCCAAACAACATTAGCATTGGAATGACGTTCTGAGGTTTACACTTGGTGATTTAAGATTTCAGTCTCATAAAATGGCTTGAGAACAATTTCAGTACCACCAACTCTTGATCATACAAAGACCCACTTTCTAGACTGTGGATTATTTAGGCCTTTGTGTCTCCTATCCTCACAGCTGTATGTCTGTCTGTCTTTCTGAACCATTTCACTACTCATTAAGTCACACATCCAAAAAACCAAAAAACCCACTGCCATCGAGTCAATTCTGACTCATTGCGGCCCTACAGGGCGGGGTAGAACTGCCCCATAGTGTTTCCAAGGAGCGCCTGGTGGATCTGTTCTGCTGACCTTTTGGTTAACAGCCGTAGTAGCACTTAACCACCACACCACCAGGGTTTCCAAGCCACACATAGGCAAGAGTTTTAACAAGTAGTTATCTCTAGAAGGAAAAAAAAAATCTGATGAGAATAGAAATTCAAACTCCTAAATAAAATTTTATTTTTGGTTTACTTGTGATTACTGCATTAATTCCTTTAATCCTAGTACCTTTACTGTGGAAAATTAAGCGTTGGTTGTAATATTGAAAACTACTTTAATATGACAGACCTGAACTTACAGCTATCTTTTTTAAAATCTACTATTTAGATTCTCAACTGATTTTTTGCCCACCTAAACATTATTTCCCGTTCTACAGTTTTTCTTTACCTTTATTGGTTATAGGCTTCACCACAATGTGTGTATATTTTAACACCAATAATTGTTTCTGAAGTAAAGAGTGAGCTTCTGGGTTGTCACTTCTGTAGTCACTGTAGCCAAGTGGATGTTCCCATTACAGGGACCTCTTGACACCAGGGCTGCAGCCATGAGTTCTCAACCCTCTCTGCTGAGGGAATCTGGGCAGACCAGCTGAGGCTGAGAAGTGCTGGGATTCTACAAGCTACTAGTAAAAAACTGACAGTTTATTTTCTTCCCCCTGGATAAAACCTCTATCTTCCTTTAGTTCCCCTTTCATCTCACTTCACAAAGCAAGCAAGCACTGGGAGTTTTTATTCAGTTCTGTGGCACATTGCTGCTTCCCCAGGCTGCCGTGTGACAAACACTGTTGTCTTTCCCTTTGCAGGCAGGAAAACTCCAGGTACTCACAAGGAAACCACCATCCATCCATGTTCTCAAGCAAACATTTTGTCAGTAGAAGAGAAAGAACGTGTTGATGAAAGAATCAAAGAGGGAGAGGGCTGATCAAATACACATCTGTTTACAACTCACAGGTCTATTTTTTAAAATTAACTCACATCTATTGGTATCTGTCACTCTAGAGACAGCTGAAATGATACTGCACTTGAAAAGCAATGCATCTTACAGGGTAGTCTGTGTACAACACATTTATCAATATCAAGTGCCTTTGGAGCACAGTGATGGCAAGGTGGCCCTAACCCACATTTACATATGCATGCATGATGTTTTTATTTTTGACATCAGAACTGGCCGCTTCACCTTGTGGCTTGCTTTAGCAACGAAGAGAAGGTCTATTAGCCAGGACTGTGCACGCCATACTTGAAAGCGAGCAATTGATCCCCTGACAGCAGACTAATCTCACAAATGAACAATTTCAATTTACCTTGTAATTCAGTGGTGTTTGCTGGGCTCAAACAGAATCGGCTTTAAGTTTCTATTTGGCTTCCTCCCGTCATCCACATCTCTAAATTAAGATTGGTTTCTCTTGTACAACCATCCCTGCAGGTGGGCATGCAATGAAGTGCTTAGATCCAACAATGGCGTCTTACAACAAACGTGACCAATCCAAGCGCGTTAACACTGGCGTCTGCGGTTGACCAGCAGTGGCATGCTATTCAATGAGGTATTTCAGTAAATGCTCCCCTCTTCTTCCACGTGTGCACTGAGTTAGCTCAAAGGTAAAGCTGCTGTGGGCTTTCATTCAGTGTTGCTTTAACTCTCCCATGTAACTGGGGGAAAACTCACATCTTCTTAGTTTTTTTTTTTTTGTTTATTTAATGATGGAAAACATTAGCCTTTATTTTTATTTTACAGCCTAATTATCAAAATTTTTATTTGTGTGATTAAAGACAACAGGGGACTCCAAAAGGCTCACATCACGGGAAGGCGTTGGCCTTTAACACTCTTAAAATTCCAGACCAAGCATCACACACGTCTCAACCCTGGGAGCACAGGTCATGCCTGATGGAGTGCACTGCTGTTTGAGAAGAGTTTGGTCCACCCACGAGGTAAATCGTATCCACACAGTGACAAATACAGAAAAATCCTATTTTCTAGAAATTGAAACTTGACCTTATCCTTTTCAGAAGTAACTGGAAGAGACTGAGAAGCCTTTTGTGCTGGCCCATTCCTGACAACGCATACCCTGAGACTGGCAGCTCCTTGATGTCATGCTGGACCACAGCACTGTCTGCACAGGTTCTGAGGTTGCCGTTTTAAGTCAATGGCCTGGCTCTTTTTCTCCCCCTAACAAACTAGCTCATTTCCTCTCAAACTGATCATTTAGATGTTTTGTGTTAATTTGTTTCAACCACCCCCAGATGCATTTGATGCTAGTGTGTTAAAATGGAAAAAAAAAAACAAAGGCTCTGTGCTATAGCTAGAACTACCACATCAGCAACGGGGGTGTCCAGTGCAGGGTGGGCTGGAGAGCATCGACTCACAAGTAAAACGTGAAGAGACAAGACAGCGCCTCAAGGATCCTGACTACGCCTACGTTTATTTTCAGACTACATTACTAATCCTTCACTACACTTGCATCTTATAAAAGTGTATTTTGTAAAAGACAATCATCAGTCTATGATGTGACTTATACAAAAGGGTAAATCCCCTGACCCCCTCTTACAGGGATGCACTAGCACGTGTAAACGTGGTGCTGGAATGAGCTAGCCTGGGCAGGATTTTCAAAGAGCACATTTCAGTACTGGAACATGTCCAATGAACACTACTCCCCCAACCCCAACAGAAAATGCCTGAAACTGTACTCCACTTAGCTGTTGAGGATTAGAGTTTGTTACCGCAAATGACAGGGACACCATCCTCCAGGAAGTGCCATGGGGCTCCCCTCAAGGTCCCCCCATAGCAAGAGTTGGTGGAAACGAGGGTTCTCTAGAGCACTGGTGATGTACACACTACCAGCTAAGAGCAACGACTACAACTTTCTGAGCTTGAACTAAATTATAAAGTATATCTGGTGGCAACAGAATTTCTCTCGGTCTTCCAGGATGATTTTTTGATCTTCTTTTCTCCAAATATGATGTTTGCTTATACATGTGGTAGAATGCATCTTTTTAAAACGTGAAAAGTTCTTAAAGTGTATCAGCAGCTCACTGTATTACTGATCCTCATTTTAGGAGAGTTTTAAAATATCCCAAAGGGGGATAAGCATTAATCCATCCATTGAATTTCCTTTGCTTTTTTTTAATAATCTGATTTGCACATGAAAAATAACGTACACTTATGAAAGTCTGAACTTCTGTGGTGACCGTGATGAGTCAATTCCTAAAACAGGCAACGGTAAAAATACTGCATGATGTTGTACCACATATAGCCTG
Source organism: Elephas maximus indicus (assembly GCF_024166365.1). Classification (NCBI taxonomy): domain Eukaryota; kingdom Metazoa; phylum Chordata; class Mammalia; order Proboscidea; family Elephantidae; genus Elephas; species Elephas maximus. Next base: position 342,116 of record NC_064842.1, read on the forward strand.
ACAAAAATGTAAAAGAGTGTAAGAAAAACAGCGTCACATTGCTGAGGGTCATCTCCCTGGAAACTGCTTCCCGATGGCCCTCGAGAGGTGGAAAAGCTCCTAAAAGACAAGATGGAAATATTAATCCATTGTACTGTGGAGGTCAGCCTCCTGGAATAAAGTTGAGTATTAGTTTAACTAGGGTTTAAAACAAAAGCATCTTCCATGACTTCCATTGCCCTTGAAGAGGAGTCTTATTTGAAATATAATGTTCAAACTGCCCTTCCCTGCCTCTGAACCATTGCCTCAACAATCTCTGCCCAGAACATTCCTCCTCCACCATCTCAGTGAATGGCAGGTCCATCTGCTTCCTTCCAGCATCAGAAGCCCCATCACTGTCCACTCTACGTTCATCACCTTCATGGCAATTTCCATGATGTGCAATGATCCTTCATTTCTTTCCTTCTACAGACTTCACTGTCTTTCCCCTGCAACAGAAGCTGCAGGGGAGCAAGCCCTCTCTGGCTGTCTTGTCTCCTGCTGTATCCCTAGAGACTTCCACAGTGGCCCAACACAGAGTAAGTTAAACAGATATTACTTAAAGAATTTCCAAAAGAGTCTAATTTATATGAACTCCTCTATTTACAAATTAAATGTTATTGCCACAAAAACAGTGGTTGTAAATCACTGACATTTCCAAAGGGCAATATTTTTATGAAATATAATAATATAAAGGAGACATACAAAGTAAACAGATGTCTTTAAATTTTTTTCTGGAAAGCTAGACCATTTTAAAGCAATATTACTGAAGGTCATCTTGATAACACTCTTCGGCATTTCAAATAGTCTTTGTCCTTGTTGATAATCCCCTAGCGTAAGCTGATTCATGAGGGGATTTGCTTCTCACGAACAATTTACAGAAAGCACTTTCAAGTTTCAGGATCTATTACGCAAATAAAGCCGTTGCCTTCGAGTTGACTCCAACACATAGCAACCCTATAGGACAGAGTACAACTGCCCCATAGGGTTTCCAAGGCTGTATTCTTTACAGTCCCTCAGAGCAGCTAGTGAGTTTGAACCACTGACCTTTTGGTTAGTAGCTGAGTGCTTAGCCACTGCACCACCAGGGCTCCTTATTATGCAAATAGTGTTCTTAAAAAGAGGCTTTCATCATTGCTGCTACAATTAAAGCCAAGTATCATCAGGCAAGAGATTGAGGCTAGAAAGGAGGAGAGATCCTGCTGACCTCTTACCGCCTCCTGCCTCCTTAGTTTACACAAGCATCCTGTCCTACCTGTGAAGAGGACTGGAGAGCAGGACCAGGAAATGCTCAGAGGCCATCTTATTCAATCAGTCTTATTACGGATCCTAATGATAACACAGTGTCCAACTCCTCAGAGTGATATACACTAGTCCACTACCTGAGTCAGAAGGTTAAGGTCAGGAAGGGAGGAATCCTGTTGAGGGCAAAGTGAAACAAATCCCCAATGCAAAAACAAAACCATTAAATGTAATTAATGTAATGTAAGTATAATTAACACTAATGGTGGTGAAACAATACAGAAAAGATGGTGAGAACAGTTGCAAGTCTTGAAGAATGTAATGTCACTGAGTTGTATGTGTAAAAACTGTTAAATTGGTGTGTTATGCTGTATTTTCACAAATAAAATAAAATAAAATAAAAACTGTAATTAACATATCAGCCTTTGCTCAACATTAGGCCTTTGACAGTCTGATTTAACATCAACTTTAACTCTGTACCAAAAAAGTCTAGGTGGGGAGAAAATAGGGCTTTCTGTTCATCTAAAACCCCATGGCCACCCTTAGACCTGGGACAACTTTCTACTCAACTTTTTTTCCTATTGTAGGCTCTCGGAAGTAGGCCTACAACACAGCAAATCTGAAAGCATTTCCTACTATAGCACCTGGCATTCTGCTAATGTTAACTTTCTTCTTTCCTAACTTCCTTTCTTCCTCCTTTTCTCTTCCTCCCTTGTTATGTCTTCTTCGCTGCATTACAATATTTGTACTTCATAAAGAATTTTAAAAATAGAAAAAATCTTAGGGTAAATAGGGAGCCCTGGTGGCCCAGTGAGTTGGAACCGGCGCGTCGGCAACAGGTTTGGTTTTTGGTTTTGGTGGTGCACTGGTTAAGAGCTCGGCTGCTAACCAAAATGTCAACAGTTCAAATTCACCAGCTGCTCCTTAGAAATCCTATGAGGCAGTTCTACTCTGTCCTACAGGGTTGCTATAAGCTGGAATTGTCTCCACAGCAACAGGGTTTTTTTTTTTTTTTTTTTTTTAGGGTAAATAGATTTTTTTCTCCCAAGAAGAAAGTATAAAGTTGCATCTTAATACTTAAAAAGTGAACTTTACCCCATGTGTAAAGAAAAAATAATCACGTAAAAATGGAGCTAAGAATTCTCTGAAATGACTATAATATAATGTTAAATACTAAAGTGCAATGCCAAAACATGATTGCCTGGTATTTCATAAAACACCACATTTAACTGTATGTGTATAACGGGAGCCTACCACAGACTGTGTATAACGGGAGCCTACCACAGACTGTGTATAACGGGAGCCTACCACAGACTGTGTATAACTGGGGCCTACCACAGACTGTGTATAACTGGGGCCTACCACAGACTGTGTATAACTGGGGCCTACCACAGACTGTGTATAACTGGGGCCTACCACAGACTGTGTATAACTGGAGCCTACCACAGACTGTGTATAACTGGGGCCTACCACAGACTGTGTATAACTGGGGCCTACCACAGACTGTGTATAACTGGGGCCTACCACAGACTGTGTATAACTGGAGCCTACCACAGACTGTGTATAACTGGAGCCTACCACAGACTGTGTATAACTGGGGCCTACCACAGACTGTGTATAACTGGAGCCTACCACAGACTGTGTATAACTGGAGCCTACCACAGACTGTGTATAACTGGAGCCTACCACAGACTGTGTATAACTGGAGCCTACCACAGGCTGTGTATAACTGGAGCCTACCACAGGCTGTGTATAACTGGAGCCTACCACAGGCTGTGTATAACTGGAGCCTACCACAGGCTGTGTATAACTGGAGCCTACCACAGGCTGTGTATAACTGGAGCCTACCACAGGCTGTGTATAACTGGAGCCTACCACAGGCTGTGTATAACTGGAGCCTACCACAGGCTGTGTATAACTGGAGCCTACCACAGGCTGTGTATAACTGGAGCCTACCACAGGCTGTGTATAACTGGAGCCTACCACAGGCTGTGTATAACTGGAGCCTACCACAGACTGTGTATAACTGGAGCCTACCACAGGCTGTGTATAATTGGAGCCTACCACAGACTGTGTATAATTGGAGCCTACCACAGACTGTGTATAATTGGAGCCTACTACAATTTCTTGAATTAGATCTGTCTGTATAACTATTGTTCCATCATCTGATCCTTGTTTGCTGGCTGATGAAGAGCTTTAACACAAATTCATCTTTACAAAAATTCTAGGGTGAAATTTTTAAATACAGAAATACTTTGATTACTTTAGGGTATCTAAGAATCAAAAAATGATAATCACTCCTAAGGTTACATCTTGGGAACTATTATTAGTAGCTCCAGGAATATATATATATATATATACACATAAAAATAGGATAGTGTGTACCTGTTTTATAAAAATGTGATAAAAGGTCCTCTTTTTCAATAAACCGTTGATAGAGCCAATCAGCAAGGTCATCATCAGTCTCCAGGGGTACATCTTTAATTGGAAAGATCCTATTAAGAGTTAGGAGAAAACAACAAAATGACTTTACTTCAGAAGTTGAAATCATCATGAACCACGATTTAGCTCTGATAACTGAAAATCTGAAGGAAGCTATGGAGTCACTTTTGCTTGTGCAATGGTTGGTTTCTTCCCTTTCTCAAGTCATGTTTTTCTTTTTTTTTTTTTTTTCTTTTCATTGTTGTTGATTATACAACAGAGTTCATTCATTCATTCAAATACTTACCTAGAACCTATTAAGTGTTAGGTCCGGTGCTAGATGCTGATAATACGTTAAATTATTCTGTATCTGAGAAATAACTATGTCTTCCCTCGTTTGTGTATTTAGGGACACATTCAGCGTAGTCAAACACTAGGTCAAATACAGGTTATGTATCTTAGCAATGATCTTTTTGGTGGGCATCTCTGTGAGTCAGATAGAATCCGCTCAAATTGGTGTCTTTCGCTAACGTTATCAGAGATGGACAACGTGGGAACTATTTGCTGACTTTGAACGAGAGTTTCTTTTCTTATTTGCTTTCCAATTTTGTGGGGGAGTTTTCTTTATCAAAGGTATAAAGGTGCTTTGAGAGGTTTGTCTGTATGAAAAATAGCTGTTCCCTGTTCCCCTCGCCTCCATTTATCTGTCTCCAGAGGAATTTTCTTCTCTCTTGGTATTTATCACCATGTTCCTTATTTACTGATGTCCCACTATGGAAGATGAGGATTACTGTATTTTTATGCAAATAATATGCACGTTGTACATTTTTTGCCGACCTCGCAACCCCTATTCCTAACCGGACTCTGAGCATTATGTATGTGGGCATGATATTTGCAAAAAAACTGTAAACTCTTCCTTCTTCCTAACGGCACCACAAGTGCACACCCATCTTCCCAAAGAGGCTGCAATTCCAATTAGCTCAAACTCAGCATGAACATTATCTTAATCATGTAAATACGTTCATAGCTAAAATGGGTGGTAAACCATGACTACTTTTTCTTTCCAGCCCAATTTTTATTCTCCCTGGACTGAGGGATTATATTGCTTTTTCTATGTCAACTTCGAGCTCCCAGCGGCCAACTGTCTATAATCATTGGCATCAGCAAATTTTTTTTAAAAGGTCAGACAGTAAATATTTTAGGCTGTACAGGCTACATGATCTCTGCTGCCTTGCAGTGGGAAAGCAGGCACTGACAATGTACACATAAATGCATGGGCATGGCTGTGTTCCAATAAAACTTTATTCACAAAAACAGGCCCACCCATTGCCCTCCAGTCAATCACACAATTCCAACTCATAGCTACCCTACAGGGCAGAACAGAACTGCTCTATAGGGTTTCTAAGGGTGTAAACCTTTAGAAGCAGACTGCCACATCTCTCTCCCAAAGAGTGGCTGGTGGGTTTGAACCACCAACCTTCCAGTTAGCAGCTGAGTACTTAACCACTGCGTCACCAGGGCTCCTTCAAAAAACAGGCAGTAGGCCAAATTCGGCCCACATCTTGAGTTTGCTAGCCCCTAGTCAAGATTTTCTCCTAAGACCTTCACATGTATCAGACACTTTGAATTACATCTGCCTGAAGAAGATTCACAGCAATCTGGATTTACTGCCTAGTTTTCACTGTGGGAAGTCTCTTCACTACCATCCTGGTAAGTCCCTGTACTTCTCTCCTAAAATAATATAAGGTTTCCTACGAGAGGTTCCTCTTTCTCTACCCACTCCTCATTTTGATGCAGCATATTCTCCTGCAGTTTCTTGAGAGAGGGCACTGGAAATCTTGCATGTCCTCGCACTTGGTTGACAATTTGGACAGAATTCAGGGTTGGAAATAATTTTCTTTCTTATCTGTTTTTTTGTCCCCCTTTCTAGGAGATTATTTAACTTGTAAACTTTTTACTAAGTTTTTCTTTTACCATATTTCTAATTTCTAAGGTTTCTATCGTTCTCTGAACATTATTTTTTTACAGTATGCTATTATCGTTTTATTGTTGCAATATCTTATCTCTAAGAGAAGTTTTTAAAATTATGACAGAAAATTTTAAACACTGACAAAAGTAGACGTAAGATTGTAATGAACTCCCATGTACTTCGAGGATTTCTGGAAGCTGTCCTTTCCCTGCAGTCTCTGTTCCTCCATCTTTCACACAGAGGCCATTAGGTTACCAGTAACCTGGAAATTCTTTGTGCTTATTTACAGAGGTGGGACCAAATGGCTGATTAGCAGCTCTCAGCCTGTGCATGAAGTCTGCTGGCTGTGAGCTCTCTGAGGATTATCTGGCTGGGCCATGTGGATGATCTTCCCTCCTGAACTGGCCCATTTCCCCAAAGAAAGGTCCTCTAATTTCCTGCTTGGAGAGCAAAGGCCTGAATAGCTTTCTGGTAGCCAAGTGAGATAAGAAGGCTGGGAATCTCAGCATACAACATGCTTACATTCACGTTATCATGCTGTTTTCGCTTGGGATCTCCACCCTCAACTATTCCTGGTGTTCCTGAGTCTAGAAAGCCCTATTCTATCCTTTCAGCATATACCCCCAGTATTTGCCAAGGTAGGGAAAAAGCAATCACCCCACTATGGGATATAGGTTACGGATTCTGGGTATCTCATTTCTTTGTAAACAGATTTCAACCACTCCTCCCAGGTTAGCATTCCTTCCACCCTCACTCCCACAAGTACTGATCCTGCCATTGTCCAGACTTATGGAGGTTCTGGGGTATAAATCAGGTTGGCTCTTGGCTTAGGTTCTGTTATGCTATTTACTACTCCATCTGTTTTCCAACATCCCAAGTTTTTTTTATTTCCATTGTCTTTCGTATTGTTCTCTCTACCCTTGTGGATTTACACCTTAAAACAAACCCCTTAAGCATTATTTTCCTGGAATTCTGGGAGGGAATGAAAGTAGACATGAGTCCCCTCCATCTCTCTGCAGAAGCTGTCCTATTATTTTTGAAAGGTCTGAGTAGATTTTCTGTCTTTGGCCAGGGTTTACCACTTGCCATGCTTACAAAGAGGCCTATTTTGCTATCTTAGGTTTAGGTAAGACACAAGTCAACTACTTATATTTAGCAAGTATTTGGAAATCATTATAATGCTTATATACCATTATAATAAACACTAACCAACTTCTATAGTTTTACCCAGAGAACAGTGTCCAGGCCAGCCAAATAAATATAAAGAATTCTGAAATGACTGGAATGATTATACTTAAGACTCCCTCAGAAGCTTTTTTTAAAACACTGAGGTGAAAGTCACATGACATAAAATGGCCCATTTAAAGTGAACAGCTCAGTTTACTACAATCGCAGAGTTGTGTGGCTACCACCTCGATCTGGTTCCAAAGCGTGGTCATCTGCATACAAATCGGAAGGAACGTCGTTAGTTAACCACGTGAGAATCAGGTTCCTTTCTTTTGTCTTTTTAAATATTTAAATATCACATTGGGGTAACTGAAAACCCAAATTAAAGTATCAGTGGGCAAGAAAGAGAAGAGAGAAAAGAAAGGCGTGTACTATGAAAAAAAATTAACAATTTTAAGAACTCACAAAGTTTTGATTAACACTTTTGCTTTCAAAAATTAAAAAAAATCTCATCAAAATACAATTTCATACAGAAAATAATTTTCTCATTCTTATTTTTCTACTCCCCAAAATATACTACATTGCTCTATAGCAGTAATGTAAAAATGTTTTAGTTTATCAAATATTTTAACGAAATAGAAGACCCTGAGGTCCCAAAACTTCAAGTTTCAGCTTGCTACTATAACATCTTATCAGAACTAACTGGAATTGCCCTCACTCTCTGTGAGCTAATGATGAAGATGACATAAAATATCATAAATTAGGGGGAAAAAAAATGGAAGTGCTCATACTACATAAAATCATCCCACAGGTAGAATTCCTCAGCTCTTTTAAAATCTATACTCCTAAGTAATTGAAAGCTCTCTTTTCAAACTAAATACTTCCGCTCTGCACTCTCCACCCCAGGTCTGCTGTGCTTCTTAAGGGAGTGGGCCTCCTTGGTTGAGATTCCCTTTCACAAACAGCTTTGCTTCAGCACCCAGAGTCTTTGCTTTTAGGCACAAATAAAATAATCTCAAAAGGTGCTATGGCATGGTGATTAGGAGAAAAAAAAAAAAAAAGGTCAGTTTTGTGAAGGGGCTTTCCCTAACCTCCTTCTTTCTCTAAGAAGTCTCTGTAAACACTTGGCCATATGAAACAGCCATTTATATATAAGAGTTTAAAAAAAAAAAAAAAAACTCACTGCCATCGAGTCTATTCTGCCTCTTAGCAATCCTACAGGACAGAGTAGAACTGCCCCATAGGGTTTTCAAGGCTGTAAATCTTTACAGAAACAGACTGTCACACCTTTCTCCTGTATTAGGGTTAGGGTATGTTTAAGTCATTGAGGGTCTGTATCTACCAAGCAAACCTGTAATCATATTTATTTTTATTGTACTTCAGATGAAGGTTTACAGAACTATTTTCTCATTAAACAGTTAGTATACATATTGTTTTATGACACCGGTTAACAACCCCACGACATGTCAACACTCTCCCTTCTCAACCTTAGTTTCCCTATTACCAGCTTTCCTGTTCCCTCCTGCCTTCTAGTCCTTGCCCCTGGGCTGGTGTGTCCCTTTAGTCTCGTTTTGTTTTATGGGGCTGTCCAATCTTTGGCTGAATGGTGAACCTTGGGAGTGACTTCATTACTGAGCTAAAAGAGTGTCCAGGGGTATACTCTCGGGGTTTCTCTAGTCTCTGTCAAGCCAGTAAGTCTCGTCTTTTTTTGTGTGTGAGTTACAATTTCGTTCTACGTTTTTCTCCAGCTCTGTCCGGGGCCCTCTATTATGATCCCTGTCAGAGCAGTCAGTGGTGCTAGCCAGGCACAATCTAGCTGTAGTGGACTCAGTCTGGTGGAGGCCATCGTAGATGTGGTCCATTAGGCCTTTGGGCTAATTTCTCCCTTGTATCTTTAGTTTTTTTCATTCCTCCTTGTGCTCTAAGGCTACTCACAGGCTTTTAAGACCCCAGTTGCTACTCACCAAAGTAGAAGGTAGAACATTTTCTTTATAAACTATGTTATGCCAATTGGGAAACCCTGGTGGCATAGTGGTTAAGTGCTATGGCTGCTAACCAAGAGGTCGGAAGTTGGAATCCGCCAGGCGCTCCTTGGAATTTCTATGGGGCAGTTCTACTCTGTCCTATAGGCTCGCTATGAGTCGGAATCGACTCGATGGCAGTGGGTTTGGTTTTTTTTTTTTTTTGTATGCCAATTGAGCTAGATGTTCCCTGAGACTATGGTCCCCACAGCCCTCAGCCCAGCAATTTGGTCCCTCAGGGAGTTTGGATGTGTCTATGGAGCTTCCATGACCTTGCCTTGTACAAGTCGTGCTGGCTTCCCCAGTACTGTGTACTGTCTTACCCTTCATCAAAGTTACCACTTATCTATTGTCTGTTTAGTGTTTTTCCATCCCCAACCCTCCCCTCCCTTGCAACCATCAAAGATTGTTTCTTTTTATGTGTAAACCTTTTCATGAGTTTTTACAGTAGTAGTCTCATACAATATTTGTCCTTTTGTGACTGACTTATTTCACTCAGCACAGTGACCTCCAGGTTCACCTATGTTAGGAGATGCTTTGCAGATTAATCATTGTTTTTTATCATTTCGTAACACTCCATTCTGTATATGCACCACAGTTTGTTTAAACATTCATCTGTTGTTTCCGTCCTTTTGCTATTGTGAACAATGCTGCAGTGAACACGGGTGTACATGTCTATTCGTGTGATGACTCTTATTTCTCTAGGATATATTTCCTAGAAGTGGGATCACTGGATCATATATTTCCATTTCTAGCTTTCTGAGGAAGCACCATATCATTTTTCAAAAATTGTTATATCATTTTGCATTCCCACCAGCAATGCATAAGAGTTCCAATCTCCCCACAGCCTCTTCAACATTCGTCATTTCCTGTTTTTTGATTCGTGCCAGTAATGCCAGGGTGAGACGATATCTTACTGTGGTTTTCATTTGCATTTCTCTGATGGTTAGTGATTGCAAGCATTTCCTCATGTGTCTGTTTGCCGCCTGAATGTCTTCTTTGCTGAAGTGTCTGTTCATTTCCTTTGCCCATTTTTTAATTGAATTATTTGTCTTTTTGTCATGGAGGTGTTGGACATTCCTGTAGATTTTACAGATTAGACTTTTGTCTGATTTGTAACAACCAAAAAATTTTCCCTAGTCTGTAGGTTCTCTTTTTACTCTTTTGGTGAAGTCTTTTGATGAGCCTAAGAGTTTAATTTTTAGAAGATCCCAGTTATCTAGCATAGCTTCTGGAGTTTGTGTGTTGTTGGTTATGGTATGTATCCTGTTAATGCCGTGTATTAGGGCCTCTAGTGTTGATCCTATTTTTTTCTTTTATGAACTTTATAGTTTTTGGCTTTATATTTAGGTCTTTGATCCATTTTGAACTAGGTGTGAGGTATGGGTCCTGTTTCATTTTTTTGCAGATGGACATCCAGTTCTGCCAGCTCCATTTGTTAAAAAGACTGTCTTTTCCCCATTTGATGGACTTTGGTCCCGTCAAAGATCAAGTGACTGTAAGTAGATGGATTTACATCTGGGTTCTCAATTCTGTTCCATTGGTCAATGTATCTGTCGATGTACCAGTACCAGGCTGTTTCGACTACCGTAGCTGTATGGCAGGTTCTGAGGTCAGGTAGTGTGAGTCCTCCTACTTTGTCTTCTTCTTCCATACTGCTTTACTTATCCGGGGCCTCTTCCCTTTCCATATAAAGTTAATGATTAGTTTTTCCATCTCTTTAAAAAATGTTGTTGGTGCTCAGATCAGGATTGCATTGTATTTGTAAATTGCTTTGGGTAGAACTGTTATTTTCACAAGTTGATTCTACCTATCCATGAGCATGGTATGTTTTTCCATTTATGCAGACCTCTTTTGGTGTTTTGCAGTTTTCTTTGTAAGGGCCTTTTACATCCCTGGTTAGATTTATTCCTAAGTATTTTATTTTTTAGGGGTTATTATAAATGGTATTGTTTTCCTGATTTCCCTTTCATTGTTCTCTTTATTGGCGTATAGGAATCCAACCGATTTTTGTATGTTTATCTTATATCCTGTTACTCTACTGAATCTTTCTGGTAGTTTCAGTAGTTTTCTTGTGGAGTCTTTTGGGTTTTCTATGTATAGTATCATATCATCTGCAAACAGGAACAGTTTAACTTCTTCATTACCAATTTGGATGCCCTTTATTTCTTTTTCTTGCCTTACTGCTCTAGCTAGAACTTCCAGCACAATGTTAAATAGGAGTGGTGATAAAGGGCATCCTTGTCTTGGTCCTGTTCTCAAGGGGAATGTTTTCAGCTTCTCTCCATTAAGAATGATGCTGGCTATTGGTTTTGCATAGATGCCCTTTGTTATGTTAAGAAATTTCTAGTCTATACCTATTTTATTGAGTTTTTATCAGGAATGGGTGCTGGATTTTGTTGAATGCCTTTTCTGCATCAATTGAGATGATCATGTGATTCTTTTATTTATGTGGTGGATTATGTTGATTGATTTTCTAATGTTGAACTGTCCTTGCATAGCTGGTATAAATCCTACTTGATTGCGGTTATTTTTTTGATATGATGCTGAATTCTATTGGCTAGAATTTTGTTGAGAATTTTTGCATCTACATTCATGAGAGATATTTGCCTGTAATTTTCTTTTTTTGTGGTGTCTCTGCCTGGTTTTAGTATCAGGGTTCTGCTGGCTTCACAGAATGGATTCAGAAGTATCGCTTCCTTTTCTATGCTCTGGAATAGTTTGGGTAGTACTGCAACCCCTGTAATCTTAATTTGCAGGTGGGAAGACAAATTAATAAAGCAAATGTGCTTTATTTCTTCCTTTCCTATGTTTACACTTTTTGTTTCTTTTCTTACCATATTGACCTCATTATGACTGCTAGTACAGTACTGAATAGAAGTGGTACGAACAGGCGTTCTTCTCTTTCATTCCTGTTCTTTCAGGGAGGGACCATTCAATAGTTCACCATTAAGTATGACTTTTACTATAGAATTTTTTTGTAGAGACCATTAATCACATTAAGAAAATACCCTTCTAATCTCAGTCTGCTAAGAGTGTTTTTTTTTTAATTATGAATGAGAGTTGCATTTTATCCAATGCTTTTTTTTTTTAATCTATTGAAATGCTTATATAATTTTTCCCTTTTTCTGTTAATGTCATTAATTATACAGGTTGATTTGGAAAGTTAAACCACACTTGCATTCCCAGAACGTAGGTTCTTGGTAGATAGTGTGATGTGTTAAATTTTTTTATATACAGCTGGGTTTCATCTGACATCTACAGTCACGTAAGAGGTTCATCTGTAATTTTTCCTTTCTTACAATGTTCTTGCTCAGCTTTTGGCATCAAAGTTATGCTGCCTTGATAAAACAAGCTGGGAAGTGTCCCCTCTTTTTCTATTCCCTGGAAGAGTCGTACTTAATGTCCTTTTACCGCCTTTTAAATGGCTATAGGATCTGTAGTGATGTGTCCTTTTTCATTCCTGATACCGTTAATGTAAAGCCAAAAACCAAACCTGTTGCCACTGAGTTGATTCTGACTCATAGTGACGCTATAGGACAGGGCAGAACTGCCTTATAGGGTTTCTAAGACTGTAATCATTAAAGAAGCAGCCTGCTATATCCTTCTTCCATAGAGTGGCTGGTGGGTTCGAACTGCCAACCTTTCAGTTAGCAACCAAACCCTTAACTTCTACACCACCAGGGCTGCTCTGTTGGTAACAAAGGCCTTCTTTTTTTTTTTTTTTGATCAGTCTTGCCAGGAATCAATCAATGTTGTAGTGTTTTCAAAAAACCAATTTCTTAGTTTTTCTTCCTATGATACTTTTTCTATTCCTGTAAGTTCCATTTTTTTCCTTTATTATTTCCTTTCTTCTGCTCTCTTTGGATTTAACTTGTTTTTCTTTTTCTAACTTTTGAGGTATATGGAGCCTGGTGGTGCAGTGGTTAAAAGCTCAGCTGCTAACCAAAAGGCTGGCAGTTTGAATCCACCAGCCACTCCTTGGGAACGCTATGGGGCAGTTCTGCTCTGTCCTAGAGGGTCACTATGGGTTGGAATTGACTCAACAGTAACAGGTTTTTTTGTTGTTGTTGTTGGCTGAGATATATATTTAGAGCACTGATTTTCAGTTTTCTTCCATTCTAATATAAGCATTCCAAGGCTATAAATTTTCCTCTAAGCACAGGTTAAGCTGCATTTCATAAGGTTTGATAGTTGGTATTTTCATTATCATTCTGTTAAAAATATTTTCTAATTTTCATTATAATGTCTTAATACATGGTTAACGTTGTTGTTGTTAGGTACTGTTGAGTGGATTTGACTCAGAGCGATCCCATGAGACAGAGCAGAACTGCCCTATAGGGCACAGTTTCTGGGTTGTATTTTTTATGGGAGCAAATTACCAGGTCTTTCTCCTGTGAAGCCACTAGGTGGGTTTGAACTGCCAACCTTTCAGCTGGCAACCAAGCACTTAACTGTTGCACTACCAGGGCTCCCTTGGTTAACATTAAATTCCTCTTATTTTCCATTGATGGATGTTGTTTCTCAACTTTTGTTATTACAATGTGACAATGAATAACACTGTATGGATGCCGATCCTTATATGTACAAGTATATCTGTAGGATAAATTCCCAGAAGTGAAATTACTAAGGTCAAAGGTTCAATGTATTAGCAATTCGGAAAGATACTGTGAATTATCTTCATAAAGATTGTACCAATTTATATTCCCACAAGCAACTTATGAGAATGCCTCCCACAGAAAGACTTTGAAATTGGAGAATAACAGAATCAAAACACTTTAGGTTTAGAGTGTACGGGATTTAGGCACAGAGGATGGCTAGCAGTGTTTCTCAATTTGGATACACTGGCTTTTGGAAAGACTAATCCACTTATGAGTCCTCTTTAAGAAAATAGTTATCTTGTATTTTCATTTCAATATTAATTTTAATTAATGAAAACATTCTGAGTCATACATATAAATAAGCGCCTTATCACTAAGTACTGCCATGTGACTTTGTGGCCTATGTTTATAATCACTTTGGTACAATGCACTACTACTTTAAAAGTAAAAAGCAAGAGAAGTGAACAGAGGTACACTTAGGAGCAAAACCTATTCTCTCACCTCTGTAACTCTCCCTGTGGTTTCCAATATCCATTAAAATAAAACAAGACAGGAGTTCTCGTAATGGCAGAGTAGTTCACAGGGAACAATTATAAATTCTGAACAAAACATAAAAAGTAATTAGTGGAAGGCCCTGGAGAGCGACTAAAATAGGCAGAGATGATGGGGGAGAGTCAAAGCTCAGAAAAGGGGAATGGCACTGGGTGAATGGCCTATTTTGACAGCTTTTCATCTGAGAATATTTTCCAGTTAGTGCCATGTAAGGAGGCAAAAGCAACTGCACAAGTGTGGTCTTACTGGTTGAGGAATCAGAGGACAGATGATTTGGGTAACCATAGCTGCTGGAAGGTGAGGAATCCCTGAAAGGATTAAGCCAAAGACTGTGAGTCACAAATTCTGTGTATAAACCATACCTAAATCTCTGGATGGCCCCTCAACTATGTACATGCACAGCAGGCTCCAAGCAGAATAAAACCACACAATTCTTAGCCAGGGCAGTTTCAGGTACCATGGAGGTGCCCAGAGATGCAGAAAGCTTAGCTATTCAGGAAATTTAATCATTTGTTTCTTCTCTTTCCTCCCAAATTAAATGTCCTTAAATATTTGGATTTTAGGAAGGCCAATTAACTTCATCCTGATACTAGAGAGATGTATTTAAATTTAAAAATCAGATTTTATTTTTTAAGTTAATAGCAACATTAATTACTGAGTTTTTAGATAACGTTCCTGTTGTCAGGTGCTGTTGAGTTGATTCTGACTCATAGTGATCTTTTAATATAGTTTTGCAATCTAAGTGCTGCTTTTTAAACTATCCCCCCATACCATACTGTGGAGCAGCTAAGTGGTTTGGAAAAATATTTGCATTCCTTTTTGATCTCTAAAAATATACTGCTTTTGCATTGTTGACATTCAATACTTAGCATAAAAGGCTTACGTATGCACCCACTCTTGGGAATCATCCCATCAAGGAAGAGCTCTCTCTCTCTAGCTTTTCTTTAAAAAATAAAACAAGCTCACCCAAAACAAATATCTGCAAATCTGTTATCATTAAGCCAGCTGAGGTAATCTTGGTACCCTCCCCATTAAGAATCCACGTGAGAGACTGTCACCACATACCATTCTCCTAGACATGGGTACTGGGTTTTAGGAAGGGGCCCACAATCTCATTAGGTCCAAGGAGATCCTTGTGAAAGTTTTATAGGGATTTTAGAGAAAAGTTTTAAGAGAAATCACCAAAAGAAAACAAACAAACAAACAAAAATGATCTATTTTTCCTCTCGTCTTTGTCTTCAACGGAACTGTGAGATCTTGGATCGCTGGGCCACCCTGCTGTGGCCGAGGATGAGGTCAACATCTTTCTCTCAGTAGAACTGAAAGAAGCAGAGCCTGTTCCTAGATTAAGCCCACCATAGAATCTACTGTTTCAGATGTCCAGTTCCATGAGCCAATAAATTTGCTTCTTATTAAAGTCTAACCCTGTTAAACTGAGCTTTCAGTCACTTAAAAAAAAACAAAATTAGAGATGTAAATATTTGGCTTGACTTTTAAGGTGCACCAAAATCTAACCCCAACTTTCCAACTTATTTCCCACAACTTCCCTGTATGCATACCATGTTACAGGCTACTCGGTGTTCCTACATACATGTTCCCATAGTTCTGGGAATTCATGCAGTTATGACTGCACAAAACCCATCTACCCTTCCCGTCTCGAAATATCTAAATTCTATCCATCATCCTTTACGGTCGAATACAAACAAAGGCTCCATAAAGCCTTCTCTGGTCTAATAAGGCCATAAGTTTGGTGGCTAGCACAGAACAGGTACTCTTTGTAAGAGAGATAAAAATGTGTTTAATCAGATTGGATGATACTTGCAGTTTGTATTTTACTGTATAAGATTAATTTGGCTATATAAATATAAAATCAGACCTAATCAGCCTAAGGATAACTTAGCAAGAGCCATAGAGCTAAAGGAGATCTTGTAGTAGTATTTAAAACATGTTGATAAGGAGAAAATTGACATTTAAAAATTAGGCTGAATTAAAAACAGAGGCAGTATGGATTTACTAAGTGAACTCTTGAATGACCATGATGAGGCTGTGAAGTGTCTGTCTCTCTAAGTGGGAGTGGGACTGTGTTACTATCTGCCCAGAATAGCTCAGACACCCTCCTGCCTTGAGAGATAGCCAGGAGGGTAGACCAGGTGCTCCCCAGGAGCAATCACTTCTATCACTCTGATTGTTCAGTCGCTATGGAATTAAAATATTAAAACAACTAATCCCCTAATACGGTAAACTGTCAAATGCACTGAAACCAGTCCCCTTAGAATCAAGTAAAAGTTCTTACCAGATTGAAATAAATAAATATCAGAAATAAACCTTTAAAATAACAACAGCTATCCAAATGAGAAACCAGTTCCTAATTTTCGAGAAACACAAAATTCTTATTATCAGTAATCCAGAATGTGTTCTTAAATACAGAGTATTTTACCAAAATCTACAGAATCAGACTTAAAAGCACTATATGAAATTGCACTTTCACAAAACCCCATTAAAAAAACCCATTGCCATTGAGTTAATTCCGACTCATAGCGAACGTATAAGACAGAACAGAACTGCCCCTTAGGGTTTCCAAGGAGTGCCTGGTATATTCTAACTGCTCACCTTTTGGTTAGCAGCCAAGCTCTTAACCACTGCGCCACCAGGGATCACTTTCACAAAAGAATGTAAAATAATGTTTAGCAGCTGGCACACTCATACGTTAGAATTCGAACATTTGAATTTTTCTGCCACAGACTCCAAAATGTGAGCTAACAAATGACATGGCTAAACCCTCAATTCAATTATGCCAACTAAGCCCTGAAAGAGATTCTGAGATAATTAAACAATTCCTGCTTTCAGAAAACTAATAATCTAGCAGAGGGATAAGAAAAGTTAACAAATAATCTAAACCAGAATATGTTAAATGTCACACGAGGAATTAAAGGACCACTGTGAGTTTAAACGAAGGACTGGGCCTGCCTACTGGTGGCACAGGACACACGGAAAAAGCATCACTTGAGTTTGGCCTAAAAGGGTAAGTATGATTAAAAAATTTTTACATATTTTTTAAACAAAGTAACATACTTGTATTCTATTTATTTTCTTACATGTCTATTTCTCCTGTCTGACGGTGTCAGCCTCATCTCTGAACATCCAGTGTGTAAATCACTGCCTGGTCCTTCGTGGAAGCAAAGTTTGCTGAACTGACTTACACTGGAAGAAACCTGCCAGATGAGGGGACAGCTGGTAGACAGCCATCAGCACCACCAGGGTTAGTGTGATAAGACTCACTCAGAACTACAAAGTATTTGTTATAAGAAATTGATTTATGGGCAAAAAAAGATGCTGTCAAATTTAACATATCAGAGTATCTCCCAGCATTCAATTTCCAGAAGTTTTGCTTGGAGCCATTGCCCTGAGGTAAGCTGCTGCTAACTAATCCTTGGCATATTAAAATACAGTATCTACCTACAGCTTCCCCCTTGAACCATTAGAAAGGTTTAAAAAAAAAAACCTCAGAATTCAACAATTTCAGTGACTCACCGGATTATAAAGTTCTCCAAATCATATTACATTCAGATTCTTGTATTGAAACTACCTTAATAATTAGATTTATATGTTATGATCTTGGTTCTTTACTGCAGTAACACTAAAAAAATTTCCATCATGCATAATTTCTCACAAATATTTGAAAATAAATTAGGCATATTTTCTAACTAGAGAATGGGGATTCCGGCTTATTTGAAATGACGGTTCACCTCTTTTAAATCTTCAGCTTCATTACAGAAATACAGAATTCAGTCCACAACACAGTCAAACTGCAGCTGAGGCCGTTTATTTGATGCCTCCAGCATCTTAATGGTGCCAAACTAAGAAGTTTTTTTTTTTTTTTTAAGGAAAGGGCAAAATTGCTGGTGTGGGGAAAAAAAAGATCTTGTGGGTGGTGAACATTAATAAAAACAGTCAAGCAGAACTAAAACCTTGGAGATTAAACTTACTGTACTATTTTCTATTTTCTAACTGGTAGCTCTGAATTGTGACTGATGGCTAGAAAGCCCAGCCTCTTCCAGGCGAAAGCCAAGACACGGAGACAAAGCCACAGAAAACAAGAGATGCTAAGAAGTGCAGGAAGGAAAAAGAAGAGCATTTTCAGACAGCCAAACCAAACAACCAAACCCACTGCCATCAAGTCAATTTCAACTCACGCAGCCCCACTGGACAGATTGGAACTGCGCCACAGGGATTCTAAGGCTGTGAATCTTTATGGAAGCAGACTGTCACGTCTTTCTCCCTTGGATCGGCTGGTGGGTTTGAACTGCTGACCTTTTGCTTAGCCGCTGAGTGCTTTAACCACTGTGCCACCAGGGCTCCTTATTAGGCAACAGTGGTGGTAAAACGAGCAATAATTATAAGCTACGATAGAGAAAATACTAGCATAAGAAAAAGTAAAGATAGGGTATACTGTTTGCTTCTGCTAGGAAAAAAAAAATCCACTTTCAGCTCAAGAGCCCTCACAGGCCTCACTCCCAGGAGTGATTCTGGGGCTGGAGCTGAGGATGGTAAAGCCCAAAGCAGATATCATTAGCACCTAAGCAAGCAGCCAATTAAATTACGACCAACGCTTTCTCATACTGAGTTTAAGATGCCTCCCGATTTCAGAGATATGAAAAAAAGGCGCATCTTAATTTATGACACGTGGTACACGATTTCTGGCTCCTTGTGCGGTTTTTAGGATGTAATTCTGGTAACTAAGAAGTCATGTTATGTTATCTCTATGGCATGGGCTTCAAAAGCACCTTTATAATTCTCAAATATAAGAAACACAATTAGGAGATCATCTCAGACCACTGCCATCATACTGGGCTAGGAGGACCGCTGCAATTTGAAGGAGGGTGAAAAGGTGACTACAAGCAACAACCTGAAGGAAGCGAGGGAATCAACCACGCAGATGTACGAGGGAAGGAGTACAGAGACTCTAATGCAGGATTGTGCTGGCATGTTCAACGACATCAAGGAAGTCAGTACAACTGACACAGAGTGAAGCAGGGGTGTAACAGGAAAGGGTTCAAAGAGGTGAAGAGGAGGAAGCAGGTCAAACAGGCCTTAGACACCACTAGAAGGTCTCCCTCTGGCTTTTCGGATGGGATTCTGACCCTAAGACTGACATGATCTGACTAAGATTTTAAAAGCATCACTCTGAATACTATGTTGGGAATACACTCTAGGGGGACAGAGGTAAGATCAGGGGACCAATCGGGAGGCGATGCAGTAATTAAGAGCAGGGTAAAGTGGGTGGTGGCTTGGACCAGGGTGAAAAGGATCTGCTGAACGAGTGGATGTGGAATGGGAGAGGGAAGATAAGGATGGCGGCAAGGCTGCGAAGCATGGGAGCTGCTATCAAGTGAGAGGGGAAGGCTATTGGAGGAGTACACACATTTTAGGAAAATTCATAATTCAAGTTTAGAGATGATTATGATATCGTAGTGAAGAAGTCAAGTAGACCATCAAATATAAAATCCCATTTACTGTATTCCTTGGAAGAATACACATTTTTTTTAGCCATTCTTCTACCAACGGATATTTTAGGTCGCTTCCAGTATTGTCTCTTACAAAAACGCTGCCCTAATATCCCAGTCTTTCTCTAGGATATGTAGACCCAAGTAGAACTGTTATGTCACTGAGGCCTGAGACACTGCCATGCTGCTCTTCAAACTGGGGGCACCAATTTGTGTGTCATTTTCCCTGCAGCAGTTTCTCTCTAGCCAATATTTGATATTGATGAGTGAAGAAGTATTTTGTCTTATTTTGCAGTTCCCTGATCTTTTCATATATTTTTGTTTCTATAAAGTCTTTTCATATCCTTTGTTCTCTTTTCTGTTTTTTAAAAATTATTATTGATCTCTAGAAACTTTTACATATATAAAACAAACAAACAAACAAAAAAACCAAACCCATTGCTGTTGACTTGATTTCAATTCATAGTGACCCTATAGACCAGAGTGGAACTGCCCCATAGGGTTTCCAAGGAGCAGCTGGTGGATTTGAACTGTTGACCTTTTGGTTAACAGCCAAGCTCTTAACAGTAACTCTTGTTATATGCATTTCAAACACCTCAACTTTGTTTATGCCTTTCTTTTGCAAACTCTAGTTGTTAATTTTGATATAGTCATACTTATCTTTTTCCTTTGTGATTTTTAATTTTTGTGTCTTGTAAGGAAAGCCTACCCTATTGTGAGGACACTAAGAGTCCCCTGTATTTTCTTCCAATACTTTAGAATCTTGTTATTGATGCTGAGTTAAAATCCATCTGGAATTTATTTTTTTGGTATGGTACGGGGTAAAATTCTAATTTTATTTTACTCATTTGTAAAGCCAATGGTCTCAATTTACTGGTCTCACTTATTGAAGACTTCATCATTTTTCAGCTCATACATGATGCTTACTCAACCATACAAAGTTCCCAAATAAATCTACATTTTCTAATACTTCCATTGATCTGGCCCTGCCTCTATACTACACCATTTTAATTATACTTAGCCTTGGTATCTACCAGTAAGAATGTACCTGTTTTATTCATCTTTCTTCAAAATTATCTTAGCTATTCACTTATCTTTACTCTCTCAAGTGAATTTTAGAATTACTTTGTCAAATTTCCTGAAAAAACTGATTAGACTTACATTAAATTTATAGATTAATTTGGGAGAACTGTCATCTTTATAATTCTAAGTCTTCTCCATGAACACAGTACCTCCTTCCATTTATTCCAATTTTCTATGCTCTTCAATGAAGTTTTGTATTTTTCTTCATGAAAGTCCTGAACATTTTTTTTGTTAAGTTATATTCTCAGGTATTTTACAGTTTTGCTGCTTCTGGGAATGTTGTCATTGTTGTTGTTAGGTGCCGTCGAGTTGGCTCCGACTCATAGCAACCCTACGCACAATAGGACGGAACACTGCCCAGTCCTGCGCCATCCTTACAATAGTTGTTATGCTTGAGCTCACTGTTGCAGCCACTGTGTCAATCCACCTCGTTGAGGGTTTTCTTCTCTTCGCTGACCCTGTACTTTGCCAAGCATGATGTCCTTCTCCAGAGACTGATCCCTCCTGACAACATGTCCAAAGTTTGTAAGACACAGTCTCGCCATCCTTGCTTCTAAGGAGCATTCTGGTTGTACTTCTTCTAAGACAGATTAATTCGTTCTTCTGGCAGTCCATGGTCTATTCAATATTCTTCACCAACACCACAATTCAAAGGCGTCAATTCTTTTTCAGTCTTCCTTATTCATTGTCCAGTTTTCACAGGCATATGATGCGATTGAAAATACCATGGCTTGGGTCAGGCGCACCTTAGTCTTCAGGGTGACATCTTTGCTCTTCAACACTTTGAAGAGGTCCTTTGCAGCAGATTTGCTCAATGCAATGAGTCTTTTGAATTCTTGACTGCTGCTTCCATGGCTGTTGATTGTGGATCCAAGTAAAATGAAATCCTTGACAACTTCAATGTTTTCTCTGTTTATCATGATGTTCCTCATTGGTCCGGCTGTGAGGATTGTTGTTTTCTTTATGTTGAGGTGCAATCCATACTGAAGGGTGTGGTCTTTGATCTTCATTAGTAAGTGCTTCAAGTCCTCTTCACTTTCAGCAAGCAAGGCTGTGTCATCTGCATAACGCAGGTTGTTAACGAGTCTTCCTCCAATCCTGATGCCCCGTTCTTCTTCATACAGTCCAGCTTCTCGTATTATTTGCTCAGCATACAGATTGAATATGCATGGTCAAAGAATACAACCCTGACACACACCTTTCCTGACTTTAAACCAATCAGCATCCCCTTGTTCTGTCCAAACAACTGCCTCTTGATCTATGTAAAGGTTCCTCATGAGCACAATTAAGTGTTCTGGAATTCCCATTCTTCGCAATGTTATCCATAATTTGTTATGATCCACACAGTCAAATGCCTTTGCATAGTCGATAAAACAGGTAAACATCCTTCTGGTATTCTCTGCTTTCAGCCAGGATCCATCTGACATCAGCAATGATATTTCTGGTTCCACGTCCTCTTCTGAAACCAGCCTGAATTTCTGGCAGCTCTCTGTTGATATACTGCTGCAGCTGTTTTTGAATGATCTTCAGCAAAATTTTACTTGTGTATGATATTGTTCTATAATTTCTACATTCGGTTAGATCACCTTTCTTGGGAATAGGCATAAATAAGGATCTCTTCCAGTCAGTTGGCCAGGAAGCTATCTTCCATATTTCTTGGCATAGATGAGATTGCCAGGATAAAAGGACATCATTGGTTTTCTATAATGATTTTATATCAAGATTGTTGAACTCTGTAAATGGATGGTCAACTCAGTTTCTTGAGTTTTCTATGTAGAAAATCAATCATCCCAATGGGTTATTTACAGTTCATTTTTTAGTGAAGCTTAATTAGTCCCAATTCTATAGCTTGGGACACCAGCGGTGGTGGGGGTTGGGGGGGAGCTGCTTTAATAGTTTACCAAACAATATAAAACTATGGACCTTCTTATACCATTGCTATGAGACTACCCAAGCAAAATCAATCCTCTTTATCAATCTTCTTTATATGTTACAGGCCAAAAATGGCCTCGATACTAAATTGAAATTCCTTACAACATTGTTTGGAGTTTAAAAAAAAAATAGTTTTAGTTTTTTGTATGTTCAGATTAATGTCTTATTCTGTTCCCCCGTTTGGATGGTATAAAAAGCAGAGTATGAGGAGGTACTTTTTTTTCCCTCAAAACATTGGATATATTTACATTAAAATTTTAGACTAATAACAGCATTCAAGAACTACTTCAAACAGAAAGCTTTCAAAAACAAATTCAAACCTCAATCTGACGAAGCGTTGATATATCTATCTACCAATTTACAGGAAATATAGGTGACTGGGAGTCCCTGGATGGTGCAAACAGCTGTGTGATGGGCTACTAACTGAAAGTTAGGGGTTTGAACCCACCCAAAGGTGCCTTGGAAGAAAGGCCTAGAGATCTGCTTCTGAAAGGTCACAGGCGTGAACACCCTGTGGAGCTCTGACACGCCTGGGGTTCCCATGAGTCAGAATGGACTCAAGAGAAACTGGTATTAGGACAGGACAATTGGAAAGATCTGATCATTGTTTAAAAATTTTTAAATATTATAAACCACTGGAGAGTCTGACACTCAAACCAATCTCTTTCTCCCTATTCCCCACGGTGTCCTGATGGCCTAGAACAAAGCATGAGGAGACTTGGTCAAGCTATGACTCATAAACACTTATTCCTGGAAGCTGCTAAAGACATAGCCCATGTCCCTTCTCATGAGCTTCTCACAAAACCTCAAAACCATCCTGATGTAAGACAGGTACACCAGGACACCTCTGTTCGCCGTTGCCCGCTCCACTTGTCCTGCTTTTCCTATCTGACACAGGTCCTTCTCCTTTCCTAACATTGGTGAGACAAATCTCTCTATGACATTTCTGGGAAGAAAAGAAAGTATGTCTCCATACCTGTCCTAAGACCCTTAGGGTATGTATGTGTGTATGTATGTATATGTGTGTATGTACGTGTACACGCGTATGTATGTGTACATGTATGTGCGCATGTGTGTGTATATGTATGTGTGTGTATATATGTAGGTATGTGTATACATGTATGTATGTGTGTATGCATGCATATGTATGCATTTATAAATAATCAGGTATGAATTGTACTTTAATATTTTGGGGTATAATTCTACATCATAACTTAATCTCTGCTAATCTAACACATTGGAATTTTATTTATTATGTCTGTGTCTGGTAATAGTTTCTATAAAGAAATGTATTTGAGAAGCTTCTTAATGAAAGTATTTTCCTGTATCAAATTAATCATTCCTCATCTACTATTATTTGGTTTTGATCTTTATGTTAGGAGTCCTGAATCTTTTTTTAGGTCACATATCCCTATGAGAATAGAGTGAAGGCTATGAATTTTCTCTGCAGAAAACTGCAAACATACATAAAATTTTGCATAGAGATTTACTTCAAACACTCTGAGTAAGATCCATAAGACCCAGGTTACAAATTCTGCTTCAACTGAATTAAAGGGCCTTGTATTTGCACCTGTTACAGTAATTTTGCTGAAAATGAAAAATGTCTTCAATATTTAAGACCCCTTATGATTGTATTCTTTTTTTCCCCTGAGTATCTATAAACTAAAATTTCCTCTACTGATTGATTAAAAAAGAAAAGCAGGGTCAATTATAATAGAATGTCTATACAATAGAATGTTGTCTTCCTTTTCTCAGTTCTCTTTGGGTATGATCTCCTAGGCAGATCTACATAAATCCAACAGTCATGTATTCCTGGCTTGGGCATTAGAACTGAGCTTCATTTATAGATTACAATTTTAAGACTTACTGAAGGCTAGCTATGTTTAAAATATAAGAAAATATAACTGTCCTAAGAGAAACCCTTCCAGAGCCTAGCACATGGCCTTGTACATAGTAAGTGCTCAGTAGATAAAATAAAATGGCCAAAATACACGGAATGGCGTCAGGTAACAGTCATCAAGAATTACTTTCTTATCTTACACGTGAACTTCCTGATTCAGCAACGTGAGTCACATGCTAGAATCAACTGTCATTTTGTAGTCATCCCTTATATATATGAAACCCAAACTATAACATTTAAGTTTAAAATTCTTCCAACTCTGTTCTTACATTTGTAAAACTCTGATGGTTTCACATATAGAAATATGCTACTTTTCTACTATCAATGGGTATATAATTTGAGAAGCTTTCCGTCTGAATTGAGGGCTTTTACAGCAATTGCGATCTTCCTTGGGACCAATTCCTCATATTGGTTCAGTTATTTGGCATGGGTTGAGGCTTTGAGCAGGAAATACAGTAAAGTTAAATGTCCCATAAAGTGATCAAATTTATTCAGGTTTTATCAGCACCATGCTTGCATATAAATACCTACACACATTGATACAAAGTTCTTTTAAAAAAAGAAATTTATATAAAAAGATCTCAAGAACCTAGCACAGAGTAGATATTCAATAGATGCTTTTGTGATTGTTTATGCAAAAATGACTTAAAACCAAAACCAAACCAAACCCACTGCCACCGTGTCGGTTCTGAACTTAGGGCATATTAAAATATTAAAAATCTTAAAGTATAAGTTATATCTAAATTACCATCTTATGTGGCTTAAAGATTTTTTTTTACTCAACCCAAATGAGTATAAATTTATCCTTGATGTCTGACCTTTAAGTTACTTTTACTCAAGAATGTCAGGCAATCGAATAATCATAGTGGCTCTAGAATGCCATTTTTGGAGGCCTTTATCAATCGGTAAAAATAACAACTTTAAATGAAATTTTTGTATTACAAATTCGGCATTAGAATTACTTTTGAGCCAATTATTTCCACCGTCCGATTAAAAATTAAATGTTAAAATACGCACACTTGCCTGAGGCGGTACTTTATATAAGATACATGCTGAATTCTAGCATAGATCTCCTACCTGTAATGTACATGTGTGACTGTTGGTTTCCGGTAGCCAAGGATCCAGGTTTGAATATCTAAGGGTTCAGCTTTGGGATAAGCTATGGTAGTATCTATCACCCACTGGAGGCCTTTTGATTTGCTGTCTAAGAACAAAGAAAAAAAAGACTTAAAACTGGGTCAATTTTTGTATTATTTACAACAAATAACATGGTATAGGTTGACTGGGCAGGTGCAAAACATATCGATATGCCTTCTGCTTTAAGAAAACAGGGTGGACTTTGGTGCTACTATTCTACATAACACATTTAGGATGGAATTGAGCATTTCCTATTCTATTATAGAATGGACAAATCTCAAACAAACTAACAAATATCAGCACTATTATTTGCTGGACTTGCACATTCAAGTAGTCAATACAATTACGTACTGTTAAGGTCTAATTCATATTTTATCACTCATAAAAAATGGCCTATGGAAAAAAGTCAGAAGCTAAAGTATCACATCACAAAAGTAGAAAACAGCCTTAAAAACAAAACAAATCCATTCACTAAATATAATAATACAGAGACCAAGATTTGTAATACTTGGGAAACATAAATAAATTCTAGAATAAGGCAACAAAATTAAGCATTTTATTGACATACATAATTGTTAGTTGTTGTTCTTGTTTAAAACAAAACAAAACACTCCCCCAGTTTTCACGAAAGTTACCTACAATACAGCGTTAACCTCCCTACCCTTTGGAAGGTACAAGAGGCAACTACAGCTGGGGAGAGCAGGCAGGGAAGTTCTATTAGCTCCTCTGCATACCGTCTCCATTCCAGCAGGGAGCACAAAGGTGAACAAAAGTGTAGAGGGGAATCCTCACAGAGAATGCCAACAGCCAGACTTTAAAGTGCAATTATCTATTGTGTGTGTGAAGTTCCTAAGAAATCCCTAAAAAAGAAACTTATTTTTAAACAAAAGGCCCAAATATACATTAGGAGTCAATGATACATTACTTTTGTTTGTCAAATAATTGAAAATTGACTTTAATTTTTTTTTAAAGGTTTTAGATCCACATCCTGAAGAGGAAAAAAGAAAAAAACCATAAAAGAAAAAAGTAAAAAAAAAAATATATATATATATACAAATATAAAACAACAAAAATATTGCTAAAGGAACAGAGTTTATATAAACATTTTAAAAGATGATCAGTGTATACATGCTGAAATTTGTGGGGTTAAGTATACTGATGTCTCTAACTTATCATGAGGCGTATCAAAAAAAAAAAAAAAGCCAACATGTATTAACGGATAGAAAGATGGATGGAGAGAGATGTGATAAAGCAAACACAGTAAAATGTTAAAAATGCTGTCAGTCAGTTCATGGATGTTCACTTAAAATTCTTATAACTTTTACAGATGTTTGAAATTTCTTATAATAAAATGATGGGGAAAAATCTCCAGAGTTCAGTCTAAAATATGTTAAATAATATAATAAAAAATCCTATGTAACCCTTTTAAAGTTAATTAGATACAAGTTAATTTTGGTATGTGTCTATGGATCAAATATTAAAATACATGGAATAAAGTACTAAAAAAAATGAATACACACTAAAGAAAATAAAATGCAAAACACCAAATTGTAAAGAAGAAAATAGCAAAATACAGGTAAAACTAGTTTCCAACTTGGTAGAATTTCTATGGAAATTCTTATGATTTTCCTAAGCAGCTACAATAAAAATGCTTAAGTAGAATAAATACACCACTTTGCTTTGGTTATGAACAGAAATGTTTTCTCTCCAAAGGAAAAACACATTTTCTTCACTGTTGTACTATCAGTACAAACGCCCCATCTCTGAGATTTAGGCCCACAGGGCACGCGCTGGGTGAACTAGTCAAACACAGCATACCGCAGCTAATCCTACTTGGAAGACGTGCAGCTTCAAGTTTTGGCTTGACTCACATGCCACAGTGTCTCTCCAGCAGTGAAGCTATTCTGAACTTTCATTTTTACTATTAAAAGACTCTTTGAATTTGTCTTTTTAATAGATGATGAAAGATTAAGAGAGCTCACTGCCAAGCAACTCCTTGGAAAAAAAGCAAGGGAAGGTCAGTGCAATCTCACGGGCATTATATCTATGTCTGGTCCTCATTGTCATTCAAAAACATATTTCTGAGGGTGGAACACTTCAATTTTTTTCCCTAAAGAATATTAGAAGAAACGGCAAAATGCTACTAAGGAAACATGGCTAGTGAGTTTCTTTACAATTTATCACCAAAGTATCATAGTGGTATCTTAGATAAACTTGTTCGAACTGCCTTTAAGCTACTGGTACAAATATTTTCTCTAAAACAGCCCAGGTTATGTTCCAAGATACTTGCTTCTTTGAGTGTGGTTTACTTTTTTCTGATCGTAAAAGCAATATATGCTCTTTACTTAAAAAAAAAAAGGGAAAAATTCAGAAGAGTATTAGGCAACGGGGAAAAATCACCCCAGAGAAGCAATCACTGTATGTTGGTGCCTTTCACTCGTTCCCCACTGTCTTACTGCTTACACATCTGCGCTCAGCCAGCTGCCACAACAGCTGGATGCTTCCCCGCTCCGTCAACATTATAAAAATCCCTTGCTGTTGAGCTGGTTCAGGCTCAAAGCTACCCTACAGGGCAGAGGAGAACTGCCCATAGGGTTTTTTTTTAGAACTGTGATCTTCATGGAAGCAAACTGCCACGTCTTTCTCCTGCACAGCAGCTAGTAGGTTCAAACAGCCAACCTTTCGGTTAGCAGTCAAGTGCTTAACCACCGTACCACCAGGACTCCTATTAACAGTTATAGCACAAGCATTTTTCCAAGCCCCAAACTATCCATAACCACCATTTTAATGGCTGTATTGCATTCCATTATGAGGATATTTGATAATTACTTATCCGTTCTCCCTACCAGCTATCAAAGCTATTTCTAATTCTTTGCTATTACAAATAATGCTGTCATCAACTTTTTTACTTGATTTTTAGATTATGTTCTTCTAACAAGTATTATTAGTAGTTACACAACTGAGTGATTCATCAACATTCTTAAGGTTTTTAGTAAACACTACCCAACTGCACTGAATTGATTCTCCATATCAAAAACAATTCCTTAATTTGACTAAGTGAAAAACATCATTATTTCTACTGGCTAATTTAAAAAAACTTATTAGTCACTTCTATACCTCTACCTTTTAACCTAGCAATTTCACTTCTAGGAATCTATACCACAGCAATAGGTCCACGAGTACATAAAGACTTATTTACAGGCATGTTCACTACCGCAATGGAACAGCCAGGAGTAAACGAGTAGGCAGGGTAGGGGAAAGATAGCCCTATTTCATACACTTCTGGTTTATGTGGATAAATTATGGTAAGCATAGATTACTTCTGTAAATGTAAAAATAAAAAATTACTTATATTTTTAGCTTCTCCTTGAGTATTATTTCTATTGGACAAAAACTGTAACTATAAAAAATAACAACTATGTCACCTTATGGAGCTTCAGAAAATCTTTTCACTACCACAAAGGAAAAAAATGCTAAAAACCACCATACCTAGTTCTTTAGCACCTCCTTCTGCTGGAGCTCCGTTTTCCTGTCGTGCTACAAGCGTACCCAAAATAATTTTTGTTGCCCCAATCCTTGGCAGGGTGACATGTGTAAGAAATGGCAAGTTATTTTTCTTGGCAAATGCCTGACTTGTTTCTCGCCTCTTCCTGAGGAAGCCCCCTTCTGGGAACAATACAATCCATTTTCGATCTCTGCTCCTATAATTGTTTTCTAGGTGCTTCTTGAGAAGCAGCAGCTGTTGGTCACGATGAGATTTTCCCTAGAAGGTACACACACATGTAATAAGCATATCTGAAATTAAAATACCATAAAATTAAACAGAAATAGCAGCTTATAAATTAAGATCCAATCACAGAATACTGATTTTTTCCCCCACTTGGTTCCCCTTTGACCACAATAGTAAAAATAGAGAAGAAGCTCCTAGCCTTCACATGAACCCTTCCTTTTCTGAAGGAAAAGCAAATTGCTCTGACTGCCCCTCAAAATTCATTCATTCATCAACTCAGCAACTACATACTGAAAACCAAAAACCAAACCGACTGCCACCGAGTCAATTCTGACTCATAGCAACACTACAGGACAGAGCAGAACTACCCCACAGGGTTTCCAAGGAGCTCCTGGTGGATTCAAACTGCCAACCTTTTGGTTAGCAGCCATAGCTAGCTCTTAACCACTACACCACCAGGGTTTAACTACGTACTGAGTGCCTACTAACTGCCAGGCACTGGAGATACAGGAATAAATAAGAGACCTTCTTGAAGCTTATATTCTAGTGACCAAGACAGTAGATAAGGAGCGAAAACTCAATTAGTGATATGTGTTAGGGAGGAAGGGGTAAGAGAATAAACAGGGTCAAGAAGGTCAGGGGGTTCCTCTGAGCAGGTGACATTAGAGCAAGGAGCTAATCACACGAGGTAACAAGCCCTGTGAAGATGAGAGGCAAAGTAGTGAGAACAAAAATGGCCAACAGCCTAAGGTGGCAACGAGGTTCATGTGTTCAAAGGCCACTGCAACACGGTGAGTGGGGAAGACAGCGGTAGGAAGATGAACTTGGAGAGGAAGGCAGGGTCAAATAAGAACAGCCTTTTGCATGATAAGGAGTTTGGGATGGGCAGTCATGAGACAGTTTTGAATGAGGAAATGTCACGATCTTATTTAACTTAAAGTGAGGAGACTATCACAGTAGTCCAGACAAGCCAGTGTGATGAGATTCAACTGTGAGGTACTGGCGTAAAGTGCTACATTCAGAAAAACTCTGAGGTGAAGCTAAGAGAGCACTGTCATGGGCTGGATCCTAGTTGTGAGGGAGAGAAGAAAGAAGCTGACTTGGAGACTGAAAAGAGGAATCCAGGAAGGATCTGCAGGCAGAGCCCAAACCCACAGCTGTGTTTTCACAGAGGTTCTTCTCTCAGTATGATCAACTTGCTAACAATTTTCCAGCCGACATAAGTACAGAAGCACCCGAAAATAATCAGTCCGCTTTCCGTCTTCTGATTGAATATGTTCCAAAGGCAAAGCAAGTCAGGTATTTTCTTAACTGGTTTACTGAACTGAACTGATTATGGTTAAGTTAGCTATTAAGTTCCCAAGACTACATGGCAAATATTTTTACTATTCTTAGAAATAACTTGTCAAAATGGTCTAGCAGATGCAAAGTCCCAAGAGATTTTTTTTTTTTTACATTAATCATTTTTACCATGCCCCCCAATTGGCACAGATTTTTATTATTAACCTATCAGGGGAAGAAGTGTCATTTTTTAGAAATGAATTTGCAACTCTCCCAGAAACTTTCAAATGCAGTCTTTAAGTATGTGAAACTTTACTTTGCAATAAAAAGTATATCCTCAAAGCACACTGATAATTTCATGTAATTTAGCCTCTTCTTTGATGCCTGAGGATCACCACTAGGGTCAATTGTTATGTGGTAAAACCTGTGAAAGCCAGAACCTGTGTAAGGCGGAACTGTGTCGAGAAGGAAAATTCAAATATTTTCCACTAATAGAGAGTCAAAGGTGGAGAATCTTCGAGACCTGGAAAAACGAGGCAGTCCCGTAGAGTTCTGGCCTATAGTACAGATTTCCCTGTACTACACAATAAATTCAGTCATTTCCTCACACTCTCAGGATGTAAGGGCTCAGCTAGTTTTTCCACTGAATACCCCTAGACTACCGTTGTGTGTGCCATCGAGTTGATTCCAACTCATAGCAACCCTACAGGACAGAACAGAATTGCCCCACAGGGTTTCCACGGCTGCAATCTTCACGGGCTTTCCAACTGGTGGCTCTGCTGTCTTACTGGACGGTGATGCTGAGATATCAGGCCAGGCTGTCTGCTAAGTCGTTCCGACTACTGTCTACTGTGTCCTAACCTCACGGCCAATGCCCTCGCGCTCCCGCCACTCCTTCCTGAGGTCCGAGCATCTCCTTCTACCACCATTATTTATTCACTTCTTGTTCAGACTGTATCTTGGGCATAACCAGGAGTGTTTCCAGATGACACCAGACAACTATATGGCATGTTAAAAAATTAGGTCAGTATGTTCTGTACATAAAACTAAAGTATGTGTTTTATGGAAGCTATTTTCAGAGTTCAAAACTTTTTCTGCTTATTTCTGAATTTGTGGTTCTTACCAAGAGGCTTAATTCAATTCACCAGGTATGCGTTAAGTGTTTATTATATACAAGGCACTGTACAATTCAGGTTGAAGCTGCTAAATACATAGAACCAAACAACTGTGGCACTGCCATACATTAAAGAGCCTGGCATATCATATTTTAGTCATCCTCTTCTGAGAAAATAGTCTGTGACACTAGTAGCCTATCAGGGAAATACTATAATGTAGCACCAACCTGACAGAGACGATGATTCTGTTTCTTACACCAAACTATTCCTACTGCGTGGGACCCCTTCCCAGCCCACCTTCCTCTATCAAACCTATACCCATTCTTTAAAGTTATTGCCTGTTCTTCTAGAATACAGACTCCCGAGAAAGGAGAACAGCCTGCTAATTTAGATATCCTCTGAATCATATAAACAACAACAACAAAAAAAAAAACAAATCCACTACTTTTGAGCCGATTCCAACTCATAGTAACCCTACAGGGCAGAGTAGAACCACCCACGGGGTTTTCAAGGAGCAGCCGGTGGATTCAAACTGCCGACCTTTTGGTTAGCAGCCTCGTATGGTTAATATACAAAAATAATAGTGATAATATAGATGATGATGTCATGATGATCAAGATACAAACGATGAAGAAGGCAGTAGGCACTGTTTAGGTACTTTATGTATTACTTCATTTAATCCCCCACGATAACCTAAGAGTGGAGGGTACTATCAGTCTCATTTGGAAAATAAGAAAACAGTGTAATTAACTTGCCCCATTCACGTAGCTAAGAAGCAGATCAGCTGGGATATGCGACAGGTGCTTGCTAAATGTTTACTAAACTGAGTTATATTCTCCAGATGGAGGAGGAGAGTGGAAGGTTAGGATGTTCGCATTACCAGCCTTTTAGTGCTTACACATGCTCAAATTCAGATTGAAAAAAATATTTTGGGGGAACAAAGGTTCAGAGGACGAGCACCCTGAGAAACAAGAACTCGCTCTTCCTATTATATTTGGTTTTGTTATGCCTTCTTTTACAGTCAACAATCAGTTTAACAAGGCAAGCCCCCGGCACCCCCCCAAAATATGCTCAGTACTTACCTGTCTTATAAAGAAGTCTCCATGAATTAGAGAAACAATTCCAAAGTTTGTGTACTTAAAAATATGATCCATCAACCACATCATTTGAACAATAACCTAAAATAGTTAAAAGCAAAAAATAATTAAATATTGGCTGTAAGAAACCTGACTATAGTCTAGCCAAGGCCCCATATTTTAAATATAATCACAGAAGCATATTCTTAATTAATCTAAATATTTTAAACCTGATGTTATTTCTACAAACAAAACACAGTTACTGGTAGAGTCTACCTGAAAAATTACGGTTTTGATTCCAAGTCTCAGAACCCTAAGTCCCAGGTGCACCACTGTATTTATGAAATGGAATTAACTTCTTAGATTTAGACTTAATGATTTCAATTCTAATATAACTTGTAAAATTATTCTGAAATGATACAATAAAATGGTTAAAATTATTAAATGAAACCATATGTTTACTTAATAACTACTAAAACTTTACATTTGGAGCCCAGTGGAGTAGTGGTTAAGCGCTTGGCTGCTAACCAAAAGGTCGGCAGTTAGAATCCACCAGCCACCCCTTGGAAACCCTGTGTGACCAGTTCTACCCTGTCCTGTAGGGTCGCTTTAAGTCAGAATTGACTCAATGGCACACAACAACAACAAAGAACTTTATATTTACAATGTAATATTTAACCTCAATGGTTAAGATAGCAAAAGTTAATGTCTGAAACAAAACAACATTTTAGCTATTCACTTAATAAATCATTTATAAATCCTATTATATTATTATTAGATTTATAAACGATTTATTAAGCGAACCAAAGGGTCAGCAGTTCGAATCCACCAGGCACTCCTTGGAAACTCTATGGGGCAGTTCTACTCTGTCCTATAGGGTCACTATGAGTCAGAATCAACTCGACAGCCCTGGGTTTGGTTTTTTCGGTTTTATTATATTATAAAGAATATTTGTTAGTTTATGTAAGGCCATATTCGTTGCCAGTATAAAAATACTTATAGAGCCTCAGTTCTTAAATGCAAACATATTACCTGTTGCTAATAAGTAAGTGTTAATACCCATAATGAGAGCAGACGTTATTTCAAGCAAATTTCAGAGTTAAGTATAAACTGGAGTGTAATTAATGGGCTGGTTAATTGTTCTTCCCTGCTGGGGAAATAGCATTCCTTGTTCTAAGCCTTAAATAAAGAGAAAGCTATAACCTCAGTCAAGAATGAACAGAAGTCTACTTTGGTTTCCCATGGCAACAGTAAATGTAAACATCATCTCTAAGAATTAAAATATGTGACCTTACACACAAGGAAAAAGCTCATTGTTGACACCCATGGGCTGCTTTTACAAAAGTATTATAAAAGCCCAGAGGTAATATTAAAGCTTCTGCCTTAATTTTTAATAGTTCCACTACACAACTCCTATGTCATCAGCTTTACTATTTTAAATTAGTCTAAAAAATGAAGATGCGTGCCCAGTGAAGAACTGATTTTTCAGGTCAGTTTACACAGGATAAAACAACCATCTCATCTTTCAATCTTGCTTTGCAATCATGACCACTTAGTTTAAATAAAATGAGATTTGAACTTGATGGGATCTGCTGTAAAGTGTCCTACGAAACAAATGAAAAGCAAGTGAATTCCAACCTGTAGGACATTTTAGGGCTTCATACAGCATGAAGTTTAGCTGCCATTGATTGGACTCTGTTTCAAACACCAACACTGAAATAACTGGCTTTTATGTTTAACCTTAACTCGCATGGATCTATCTCTTCAACGAGAAGAGGCATCTAAAACAAGCAGCCACAGCCAATCTACCTGACTGAGATTTATATGGGTAATTCTTACATCTGAAATTTATATGGATACTTGTGCCTTCTTCAACTTATTTCAAAGGAAATGTATACAAGTTAATAAATGTTTATTAAACATCTAACAAAGCTCTCTTGACAAAAATAAAACGTCTTCGTTTTACCTTAACCCATTAAGTCAATTCCAACTCATTGCTACCTTATAGGACAGAGTAGAACTGCCCCATAGGGTTTCCAAGGAGCTGCCGGTGGATTCAAACTGCGACCTTATGGTTAGCAGCCAGAGTACTTAACCAGTGCTCCACCAGGGCTCCAAAAACCAAACCCACTGCCATCAAGTCAATTCTGACTCACAGCAACCCTACAGGACAGAGTGGAGCAGCCAAGTTCTTAACCACTGTGCCACAAGGGCTCCACTTTTATGTCCTTTTGAAAGTATAGTAAGGTCAGCGGTTCTCCGCTGGGTAAGTCTGGAAGCTTCTAAGGACATTCCTGATTCTTACAGTGATTGAGAGTGATACCAGCAGTCAGTGGGTTTCAGCTGGGAGCGCAACACCTCCAGCAAAGGCTGGGATGTTCAGAGCAATGGTGCTGTCCCACCAAAACGCCAACAATGCTCCCAGGGAGTAACACCGACAGGTGCTCCAAGAAGTCTCCTGAAGTCAGTAAGCTGTGTTACAATCAAATCACATTGCCGACAAACTAATTCTTTTTAACTAACTCAAAATTCAGCATTAGTCTTCCTTCTTTGAATTTACTTGTGGTGTAGACGATAAATCAAATAAACATTCCTTCTTGTCGATACGAATTAATATTGCCCTGTAGAGATTACAATGCACCCCCTCTATTTCTCAATTATTCCTTTATGACAGAAGACAGTAAATCCTTGAGATTTTAGATTATCCAGTAGTATCAGAGCATTATAAAAGATGCTTAGCATTAACTAATCTGAAAATAAAAAAATTTTTCTGGACAGAAAAATGAATTTATACAAAGTAACTCAAATCATTTCACAAAAGTAAACAAACAAACCAATCTTTCTTTTGTCCATGTGATTGGTGAATTTCAAATAACCTGATATTCTCGTTAATACTTACCAACTATGCCCAAATGGAGTTAGAATACAGTTAGACATATTTATATTGACAATTTAATCTTTTTTTATATTTGAAAAACACTTAACTACACCGTAGGTCTTTAGGATAATCACCATAAATTTAATTATATCGACAATAAAATGTTGGCTAATTGGGGTTCTCATTGACACAAAGTTAAACAGACCAGTTTTTATAAAATTTTAACATCATGAATTTAGGCAATAAATACTATTATAAATGCAAATATATCTACACAGTGATATTCTTCTAACAATTCAAGATTCTGAACATAAGAAAGGATTGAATGTATTCCATATTCCAGCAAGATCATGCCTCTGCTGTTAAGATAAACGAGAAAACAGATTTCTCAATGATCAAAGTAAACCTATTTTCCTTTAATCTCACTTCATTTTCTGACCCCACCCTGACCTACTGAACGGAAATCTCTGGGGCCTAAACACAGCAGGCTTATCCCAGCCTCTGGGATTCTGCAAAGATTGTTTCACTACGGAAGAAGGCCCTTGCTTCACCACTTTGCCTAACTCAAGTCTAATCATCCTTCAAGGTGAAGTTGATGTTCCTGCCCCTTCCACAAAGTGATCAAGTCCATGGTAAGCTGACTGTTTACTGACCATATCTCACTTTGCAATTAAGCATGATTTGTGACACTCTCCCGCCACCTGCTACTGGCTTAGGAGCCCCTTAGAGAACAATGGTGTCTTATATTTGTTACGTTCACTAGCCATGCATGTTAAGCACTTAGTAAACAGCCACTGATTTGTATCTTTACTAATAGGTCCAAATTAACTCCATTAATTTCCTATACTTCCTATTTCACTGTCTGTGATCATAACCTATTTAACTTCTCCTAAGGCAATAATGCTAAACACTGAATTTATTTTAAATTTATTCGATTTATAGATATATTTTAGTTATCAATATAAGTAACGTAAAATCAACAGTTCAAACACCGTCTTTGTCACACTGGCTAAACTGAGCCTAATACCTTCCCTTTCAATTTACCTTATTTTCTTCCGGCTGAAGACTCCCAGAATCACCTAATTCACTAATTTCTCTCTCCTACCCTCAGCAGCAATGCTTTCGGTGTTTGTATTTCTAAAACTGGCAATCTATCGCTTTACCCCAAGACAACCCCAAATTTGGATCACATTAGCTTTGCTTTCATCCCACTTAATTTTTTTTAAGGGTCTAAATTCCTCCACTTAAATTTTCAGGAAAAGTATACATATTAAAACCTAAGCATATAATCCAAACTGTACTAAGATATTTGAAATGATTCTTACAGAAAAAAAAAAAGCCAAGGAACCAAATAAGTCTACCACCGGTAGGCAACACGGGAGAAGGTAAGACGGGAGAAGGCTCCCCTCCCCTCCCGGTGTGCAACTGCCGCCTCCAGCGGGCTTACCAGTCCTTTGTCCTGCAGACACATCATCAGAGTGCACACATCGCCCGTGGCCTGGTGGTTCACCAGCATCACTGCTTCATCTCTGGAAATCGCTTTAACATCTTCCCCCCATTCCATCACTGTAAGAAAAGAAAGTTTCAAAGCTGTCATTTTAAAGACTTCTATGTTACTAGAAAACTTACGTTAGAAAAAATAGTCTATATTAATGACGGTGCATCATCCTACCAAAACTTCTGGATGGTTTAGAACTAAGCTTATTTCCTACAAAGACCAGAACATTGATATATCATTTCATCAAGCCTCCAAATATTCATTAAAATGTAGAACTATTATACATTTTGACCTAGAAATTCTACAGGGACTTTATCCTAGAGAAACATTTGTCCAATAAGCAAAGATACATGTATAAGGTAAGTTTACTGCAATTTCAATATTCGCCAACAGACAAAAAAAATTATGACAGAATGGAATCGTATAAACCCGTTAAAGGAATGGAGGGAACCTACTGTATATGCGAACCCAGAAAGACAAGCTATAAAGTGAACAATCACAGAACAGCATATACAGTACGAGTCATCTTTTAGACGAGTTCATACATTAAAAAAATCTGGAAGAATGAATTCCAAACTATTAATACTGATGATATGTTTTACCCATACCATACCCATGGCTGACCTGGTTCAAATCCACCAGGCGCTCCTTGGCAACTCTATGGGGCAGTTCTACTCTGTCCCATAGGGTCGCTATGAGTCGGAATTGACTCGAAAGCAATGAGTACGGTATGGGTAAAATGTATGATAACGTCATAGCTCTAGTAAAATGTTCCAGATGTTTAAAGTACAGTACTTTTGTGCTTTTCTTATACTTGATAAGGAAAAAAACTACAATTTGGGGGAGGGTAGGATGGAAAGGGGAGAGAATGGAAGGAGAAAGTTGGGGGGTTTCTGGATTCAACTTACATTTTGATAATTTATATAACATTAAAATTCCAAATGTCCATTTCTAAATACTTCAAGGTAAAACCACTGAGAGTTAATCTTGAACATGTATTATCTCTCAGTCAGAACTTGGCCAAAGTTTATTTTCAAACTAAATGTCAGTCTACCAAGGCGTGAAGGTAGCGGGATCCCAAGGCATTACGTCACACTAAATCAAGGAGTGAAGGTAGCGGGATCCCAAGGCATTACATGTCACACTAAATCAAGGAGTGAAGGTAGCGGGATCACAAGGCATTACATGTCACACTAAATCAAGAAGTGAAGGTAGCGGGATCCCAAGGCATTACATGTCACACTAAATCAAGGAGTGAAGGTAGCGGGATCCCAAGGCATTACATGTCACACTAAATCAAGGAGTGAAGGTAGCGGGATCCCAAGGCATTACATGTCACACTAAATCAAGGAGTGAAGGTAGCGGGATCACAAGGCATTACATGTCACACTAAATCAGGAAGTGAAGGTAGCGGGATCCCAAGGCGTTACATGTCACACTAAATCAAGGAGTGAAGGTAGCGGGATCCCAAGGCGTTACATGTCACACTAAATCAAGGAGTGAAGGTAGCGGGATCACAAGGCATTACATGTCACACTAAATCAAGAAGTGAAGGTAGCGGGATCACAAGGCATTACATGTCACACTAAATCAAGGAGTGAAGGTAGCGGGATCCCAAGGCATTACATGTCACACTAAATCAAGAAGTGAAGGTAGCGGGATCCCAAGGCATTACATGTCACACTAAATCAAGAAGTGAAGGTAGCGGGATCCCAAGGCATTACATGTCACACTAAATCAAGGAGTGAAGGTAGCGGGATCACAAGGCATTACATGTCACACTAAATCAAGAAGTGAATGTAGCGGGATCCCAAGGCATTACATGTCACACTAAATCAAGAAGTGAAGGTAGCGGGATCACAAGGCACTACATGTCACACTAAATCAAGAAGTGAAGGTAGCGGGATCACAAGGCATTACATGTCACACTAAATCAAGGAGTGAAGGTAGCGGGATCACAAGGCAGTACATGTCACACTAAATCAAGAAGTGAAGGTAGCGGGATCAAGCTTTTATCAAGAAATTATCCCAAGGCCGTGTTGGATTTTGTAATAATCCAAATTTTATTGAACAATAAATTTAGTTTCCAATATCTATGAGATTCTTTTATAAATTACTCTAAAGATCACTGTTGGAAATCTAATGACTAAAAAATCAAGATAAAAAATGTTTCTAGGGAAAGAGCTGTATATTTCACTTGTGAAGTACCTATGTTCTTCAGATCAAATTCTGCTATCCCAGGACCAGTAAATACGATAATTTGGCCAATACCTTAACCAAAAAAAAAACAAAACCAAAACCAAACCCAGTGCCATCAAGTCGATTCCGACTCATAACAACCCTATAGGACAGAGCAGAACTGCCCCATAGAGTCTCCAAGGAGCGCCTGGCGGATTCAAACTGCCGACCCTTTGGTTAGCAGCCGTAGCACTTAATCACTACACCACCAGGGCTTCCACCTTAACCAAAGAACAGGATTATTACCTACTGAGGAACAGAAGCTATGGATGCCTGCCAGTCCTTATACTGCACTTAATTAGAAGAACAAAACTATTTTAACACACTGTTCTCTGAAACGAATTCTCAAAAAAGAATTGGGTCAGGTTCACTATTCCCAAAGGGAATGAAGGACAACTGAATAAAAACTAGAAGAAAAATAGTCTAGTTGCAACTCTATTTTAAAAATTCTTATTAAAAACCAAAGTCAAGATTATCACTTACTGAACACACACACACATAAACATTCTAACATATCGATAAAGATATAGATTAGTATTTACCAGGACAGTTCTCATTTCAAAACGAAAATAAAAACAATAACCTGTTACAATAAATTCCTTAAAAATAGTGATGCCAAAGCCATCATGTTGTTGTTGTTACTGTGGGCCGTGAAGTCTAACACTGACTCATATCAATCCTAGAGGACAGAGTAGAACTGTCCCAAAGGGTTTTCTAGGAGGTAATCAGAATCGACTCGACAGCACTGGTGAGGAGGGGGATCTTTACGGGAGCAGATTGCCAGGTCTTTTCTCCCGTGGAGTGACTGGTGGGTTCTAACCATCAACCTTTCGGTTAGCAGCCAAGCATTTAACCACTGTGCCACCAGGGCTCCTAAAGCCATTATACTCACCTACAAAAGAGAATTAACGTAGAAAAGAAAGGCAGCTTAATGCACAACCATAATAGCTTGTCTTGCAAAGTTCAAAAAGAATTTATGCCTGCAAGTTGATGTCAGAAATTATTTTCCCATTCTGAGCCTCAGCCTTCTCAGATATGAAACATGTAGTGAAAATGAACGAGATATAACTGATGTAGCGTTGTACTGGCACTGTTAGATTCTGTCAAGTCAAAAGAGAATGAGACACTGTCTGGTCCTGAGCCATCCTCACAACTGTTGCTATGCTTGAGCCTGTCATTGTAGCCACTGTGTCAATCCATCTTGTCTTCCTCTCTTTCGCTGACATCCTTCTT
This sequence comes from Elephas maximus indicus, assembly GCF_024166365.1. Lineage (NCBI taxonomy): Eukaryota > Metazoa > Chordata > Mammalia > Proboscidea > Elephantidae > Elephas > Elephas maximus. Next base: position 382,712 of record NC_064842.1, read on the forward strand.
CAGGGATTGGTCCCTCCTGATAACATGTCCAAAGTTAAGTGAGACGCAGTCTCGCCATCCTTGTTTCTAAGGAGCATTCTGGCTGTACTTCTTCCAAGACAGACTTGTACCTTCTTCTGGCAGTCCATGGTATATTTAATATCCTTTGCCAACACCGTAATTCAAAGGCATCGATTTTTCTTCGGTCTTCCTTATTCATTGTCCAGCTTTTGCATGCATACGAGGCGATTGAAAACCATAGAAACGCTGGGTAATTGCAATTACATGACAGTGAAGTCACTTTTAGAGTCAGTATTAATTGAAAGAGCAATATGCCTACAATGCAACGTAAGGTCAGGTATTCTAATATGAATAACCCATTGGCACTGAGTTGATTCAGACTCATAGCAACCCTATACGACAGAGCAGAACTGCCCATAGGATTTGCAAGGCTGGTATCATTACGGACGCAGACTGCCACATCTTTCTTTCTCCCCTTGAACAGCTCAGGGGTTCAAGTTGCCAACCTTTCAGTTATCAGCCAAGCGCTTAACCACTCAAATACGAATAGTAAAGATTAAAGACTTGAAAAAAACACCTTGAAGAACTCCACACAGCACAAGAACTGTGGCTTTTAGAAGCCCAGATTGAAGGTAGACTAGGCTGGATTTACCCAAGGTTAGGGGTTAGCAGAGCAAATGGGGCAAGGCAGAAAGGGAGTGAGGACATTAATTAAGGGTGGCTGTGACAAACGGGCTAAGGTACTGATTAACAGAGGAGAGACAGGTGAGGAATGGGCCGGCCGTGAGCAAGAGGGCAATTAACTGAACGAAAAGGGAGGGAGGGCGATAAGGACGGAGATACTTGGTGCTATCTCCTAGCCCCACCTTCACCCACTCGATTCAAAATTCCAGAAGTAGTGTCCAGACGTTTTGAAAAAGCTCCCTGGGTGAAGCTGGTGTATACTCCTAAGTGAGAGCCACTGGAAAGGAAGTACTGTTTTATTTTTTTAAAGCAAGTATACTGAACAAGCCAGGAAATCACGATTGGTAGTTTTTGTTTTTTTTTTTTGGCACTTAATATACTTAAAAGGTTAAAGTTTCAGGGGAGAGTGTTCAAGGTGTAGCTTTTGGAGGGAATGCTTAATTATAAAATAATAAACCCACTGCTGTCGAGTCGATTCCGACTCCATAGTAACCCTGTAAGACAGAGTAGAACTGCCCCATAGAGTTTCCAAGAAGCTCCTGGCGGATTCAAACTGCTGACCTCTTGGTTAGCAGCCTTAGCACTTAACCACTATGCCATCAGCATTTCCATAAAATAAAAATAATATTAGCAGCATATATTATTAAATAGATATATAGTTAAATAATCTCAATAGCTAACACTTATGGAATGCTTACTATGTACCAGAAATTAGTAGTAAGTAATATAAAATAATTTACATTATTTTCTTATTTAGTCTTCATAAAATTCTACAGGTACAGATACTATAATCCCTATTTCACAAATAAGGAGAAAGAGACACAAAAAGCTTAAACGATTTTTTCAAAGGTGTACTGTAAGAAAGTGTGGGAATTGGGATTCAAAACCCCTCTATCATCCTGTCACTGCTGGCACGGCCAAATAACCATGAGGACAGGGACCTGGACAACTGCTCAGAGTCCCTGAAGCTGCCCATGACTATGGCAGAAAGTGGAGTGGGACAAACCAAGGTCCAACTTCCTCAACAAACAAGGTTGGTGGATGGCAGCAATAAGTTGTTGCTATGTGCCGTCGATTCCAACTCACAGTGACCCTACGGGACAGACTAAAACTGCCCCATAGTTTCCGAGGCTGTAAATCTTTGCAGGAGCAGATCGCCGGGTCTATTCTCCTGCAGGAAATTTTTTGAGGTGACGAAACTGTTCTTTAACTTGATTGTAGTGATGTTTGCACAAATCTATATATGTGTTTAAATTCAAAGAAATGTACAACCTCAAAAAAGGTCTATTTTATTCTATGTTAATTTTTTAAAAAAAGTAAAAAAAAAAAGTCATTATATTTTAGAATACAAACATACATTTTGGATTAAAAAAAAAAAATACATATAAATGGCTGGAAGGATATACTCCAAAATCTTAATAGTGGTTACGGCAGTATGGTGGAACTGCAGTGATTCTTGCTCTTTTTTTAAGTTTTCCTTACACTTTTCTGTTTTCTCCAAATTTTCAGCATTTAACTTATTACTTGTATAATTCAGGGAATTTTTTTTTTCCCCAAATGAAATTAAGAATGGAAAATACTACTAAATGGGCTTAATTTTTCTTACTCATTTCTTAAATGTTCTTTTTCTCACATTCACTAACAACCTCTTCTCCCAAAATAGCTTTGTTCAAATTTATTTCGTTAACCACTGAGAGCTGAAGACTTTACAGCTTAGCTTTCTTTCTATTGTGTCCCAAGAAAAGCACTTAGCCTGATGCAAAATCCTTACCTTGCTCAGTTTCGTTTTCTCAGACTTTCAAAGAGCTTCCTACATTTACCTATTAAGTTGGTCAACCACAGAACACTAAACTAAATTCAGAGATCAGAACTTAAATCAAAGATACTTTAATATGATTCCACCGAGCAAAGTTCAAGTAAATAATGGAAGTAAGTAGTATCTGCCTCAGGTTCTTAAAATGAGTAACTGGAAGAAGGGAAATTCTCACTTCTTCTAAAGGTAAAAGATTACATCAAACTACCAGGAAAAAAAGTGTGCATTGTGGGTACTTCTCTGCTTTGCTACTGGAAATAGCTCTAGGTTCAGACCATTCTACATGGTGGGGGTTTTGATTTTAAAGAAACTTAGAACTAGAAAGGAAGTGAGAGATATTTGAATCCAAAGCCCTCACTTTGCCAATATTTTAAATCAAATATGAGAACCAGAATTCTATGCCTGCTCCTTGTCTGACTGGTTAGTTGCAAAGAAAAAAGTACAGATGATAAGTATAATTAATTTACGTCACCTCCTGCTTGCTATCCCCAAAGCATTATTTATTTATTCATTCATTCGACTGGTTTTATTATCTTCACAGAGACACAGGGAGGGTTCTGCCACTGTGGGGGACACAAAAGTGCACTGGAATTCTGTCAGGAAGCACTTAAGAAATTCAACCACATGAGCTCAGCAGAAAGAAAAAGTAGACAAGGGAAGAGAGTGGGCGGGAGGGAAGGAGAGAAACAGAAACACAGAGAACGTTTTAAATAGCACAGCAGTCATGCCGGCCTCCCCACAACAGCTGTGAGCTGGGCTGAGCCTAAGGCCCGCGTCGAGTCTGCTGCTCTCACTTCCGCTCTCACGTGCCTAGGTGCCCACGTCTCACTGAGCCGCAGGGCTTTAGTTTTTAAAGATCCATTTTCTTTCACGAAACCCTGGTGGCGTAGTGGTTAAGTGCTATGGCTGCTAACCAAAAGGTCTGCAGTTTGCATCCACCAGGCCTTCCTTGGAAACTCTGTGAGGCAGTTCTACCCTATCTTGTAGGGTCACTATGAGTCGGAATCTACTTGGCAGCAATGGTTTTTCTGGTTTTCCTTCATACAAAACTAAAGCCAGCTTTTTAATTGCTGTGCTACAATCCCTGCCCTCAAGAAGTGTGCTCACTTATTGGGAATAAAATTCAAACTGGGGAATAATACAGCACACATGAAAATATGTACCACAGGAGCTAGGGAAAAAAACTGCTGTGCGCTAAAACGTGAAGGGACGAGATAGAAAGGCCGGGGGATAAGGGGGTAAAGAATGGGAAACAACATATCTGCAACAGGAGATCAGATTATAGAAATACTTTTAAAAATCATACACTAGAATGTAGGCCAGGGGATAGTTAACAAAGGAGAGGGAAGTGGGCTTCCCATATGACAGGAGGGAGTCGGGGGGCCTGTGTTTAAATGGAGAGCACATGCCCCATCCAGAGAGGGCAGTCAGGCAGTCACTACTCAGCTCCAGTCTCTCCTGGGAGTATGGACCCAGGTTACCATGCCTTCCAATTCTTTACGTGTTTTTACCAAAGTTCAAGAAAGAGGAGATAAACAATGGAACAAGATTCCTGAGCAACCAAGAGCAACACTTCTACTTTGTAACAGGAAGAATGAAGGAAAGGAGTAACAAAAGGTCCAGCTAAAGAAGCAGGCTTGGGCCTGGCTATTAAACAAACCAACAAAAAAACCAAATCCCGTGCCGTGCCACTAAGCTGATTCCAACTCATAGCAACCCCGGGTGTCACAGAGTAGAACCAAGCTCCACGGAGTTTTCTTGGCTGTAATGTTTATGGAAGCAGGTCGCCAGGCCCTTCTTCCAAGGCACCTCTGGGTGAGTTCAAACCACCAACCTCTTTTGTTTGGCAGTCGAGTGTAAGCCATCTGCACCACCCTGGGTCTTGTACAGACAGGCTATTAGAGCATCAGAATTCTGAGTATTATTCTATCAACAACAGAAAGCCAGCAGATAAAAATAACTGGCAATATATGGGAGGGAAAGGATGAAAGGCTGTGGGGATGAGGGAAGGTAGTTTGTTAAGTTTTTTTTATAAGATAACAATGTCTTTAATATCTTTATACCCTTAAAGATAAGAGCAAAAACAGAAGGAGACGGTAATTCGTGACATGAAACAAGAGAGATGGGCTATCAGACCTGGGTCAGAAGCTACCTACAGACGAATGAAGGTGTGAATAAACTGGGAGTGGGAAGAGGAGAGAAGACAGGAAGAGTCTGCAGAGCACAGTCCCAGCGGATCAACCAAACCCACAACAGAGAGTAATGAGAGGAATGAAAAACTGATCTAACAAAAAGTGCTGCTCAGAAAGGTACAATGAACGTAAATATCCGAAGGGGAGCTGGGCTAGACAACAGCAGGGATGCCCCGTAAAATTAAAGAAAGTAAGCATTCGCACCAGTCATGTGCCTGGAAGGTCTTCAAGAATTCATAATTGGAGATAATACAGTCTCTGCTTTGAGGTTTGGCCACATCCCCAAACTTTCAAATCTAGGAAAGTAAAAGGAGAAGGTACTAAGAATACAATCAAATGAGAAATAATTAATTGTCCTACATACCAGTACAATTAATTGTTGAAGCTGAAGAAAATTAGAACAAGCCCACGAGAGCCAAAGTATGACCTTCAGTATATCCCACTTAGAATTAATTAGCACAATTAATTATTTCCTCCGGTTGAAGTCTCACCATCCTCACTTCCAAGGAGCAATCTGGCTGTATTTCTTCCCAGACTTGTTCATTCTTTGGGCAGTCCGCGGTGCATCCAATATTATTCGCCCACACCACAACTCAAAGGCATTGATTCTTCTCCTGTCTTGCTTACTCGTTGTCCAGCTTTCGCATGCGTGAGAGGCAACTGAAAACACCCACGGCTTGGGTCAGACGCGCCTTAGTCCTCAAAGTGACATCTTTTCTTCTTAACGCTTTATATACACACACACATACACTAGACACACACCGGAAGTATTATATATACAGTCTCGCATTGCTTAACATCCATGATACCGTCTGTGAAGTAGGACCTCATGTGACGGACGTTGTGTGAACAAACATGCTCTGCGGCTACAGCTCCTCCTCTCGGCACTGAAGCCCTGAATTCCTGTGCCCTCAGCTGGTCTGTGTGCTTTGGGGCGGGTAGGAGGGGTGTGTCCAGGCTCCAGGCAGCGGGACTGGGGGTTATTCCACCTGTGGCCCCGCCACCCTCGCTTCCTCATGAACCATACCCATACCAGGGAGCCCACTGACCTGGGGTAAGCAGGCCTCATCACGCACGAGCTCTGGTTCTGACTTCGGCACCTTAAAGGATGTTGGAAAGCGTTAAGCCCAACCTCTTCCTTGTACAGACAGATGAAAAAGACCCAGGGAGGTACTCTGTCACACAACACACTCAAGACACAACAAAGATTAGAATCCCAGGCCTCTTATTATTCATTGCTCTGTAGGGAATAAAGAGCACAGCCTTATGGGACCACAGACACGTATGTAGTCAGACGCTGCCTGAATGAACGTGATGTGGCGCACGACTGTATCTGTGTGTGTATGTGTGTTTATACACACACTCAGCTCCTCTGAAAATCTGGGTGTACAGACAAGTTTAGGAACTACTACCAAAAGGCAGGGGTCAAGGTTGGCAAACTTTTCCTGTAAAGGACCAGAGGAAATATTCTAGACTATGTACGCCAAAAGGCAAAATTGAGAATATTAAGTAGGTATTTAAGTAACAAATTTATTTTCTAACAAATTTCTACAAACTTTTATGACAAAATGCAAAATATAAAAATAATAATTGAATATAATTTTTTGTAATGTTGTTAGTAGCCCTGGAGTTGATTCCAACTCATGTCATCCCCATGTGTCCAGAGCAGAGCTGCTAGCTCTGTAGGGTTTTCAAGGCTCTGACCTTTCAGAAGACCACTAGGCCTGACTTCCGAAGCATCTCTTGGTGGGTCTGAACTGCCAACCTTTCGGCTGGTAGTCAAAAAAAAAAAAAACACTCAACTATCTGCAACACTCAGGGACTCCCATAAACAGATCTATTAATAAAAAAAACTGAATTCTCTTTGGGGGGAATAACATTTTGCTTAACTGGGGTTCAAAGTTAGGTTTTCCTATCATCAAATCAATTACAAATGTTCATCTATGAAGATCTTTTTAGCTGAAAAGATTTTTGTAAAGGATTTGGCCCATGCGTTGTAGTTTACCCACCTCAGCTGTAAGGTAAAAAAAAAAAAAAAGGTATGGAGCAACAAAAAGAGCCGCCGCTCCTACCCTAAAGCAGTTTACAAGTCAGTTAAAGAAACTGGGAACAGCAAAGGAAAACAACAGCGAAGACCAGGAAGAAGTATTCTGAATGTCACAGGCTGCCCAGCAGGCAACTCCTAACCTTTTCAAGGAGGAACATTCTTTTTTAATGTAAAAATCTGGGGCAGCCTTCTAAGATAGTAGTTCTTTTAGCACCAACTGGAATAGACTGGATGGCATTGGGAGAGAGGGGAGGAGCAAATGTCCATAACAAAAACAACCATAAATTCTATAACGATTTTAATGGATTTCTTACGAATCAAAACAGCAGATCCATGTATTTGAAAGGCATTAGCACGTATTTACAAGACACATTATTCATTCACCCACAGATGGTACTTAACTTGCATATGGATTCCTGATCCCCTGAGATAAAGCTGAAGCACTGCAGGAAATCTCAGCCCAAAGGTTAACCAAAAACCAAAACCAAATCTGTTGCCATGGAGTCAATTCCGACTTATAATGACTCAATAAGACAGAGGGGACCTGCCCCATAGGGGTTCCAAGGCTGCCACATCTTTCTCCCCAGGAGTGGCTGGTGGCCTTCCGTTAGCAGCCAAGCACTTAACCACTATGACACCAGGGCTCCTCACCCAATGGTTAGGAACCACAATTACAGAGTAAATGCCAAAGAGGTTCAGAAAGAAGAAAACAACGGAAACTGCACTAGTAGGAAGGTTGTCACGGTGTTAGGCAGGTAGGTAGGGATTCTCACAGAAACCGAAGAACAGACTTTAGGGAGAAAAAAAAAAAAAAAGGAAGCATACAAATGAGAAAATGTAGAGGGGAGGAGGGAGAGCATTACCAAATAATAGTTTGAACCAGGACTAGACTGTAGGCTCTGGACCTCCTTGCCTGTTCCTACCGCCAGAGCTGACACCTAAGTGCCTCCCACATGAAGTCCTGATATGCATTCTCTCATTCGAACCTCACTAAAAATACTTACCTAATAAGTAAGTGGCCCTGATTTCATCAAGCACAACACTGTGTTGAGATCTAGATTTTGCCATCTTAAAAATTAAAAGAAAAAAAAAGCCTTCCCTTGACCTCATAGCTGTCCTGTGGCTATCACCCTCCAGTCTTCACAGTCAAACCTGTAGGAAGTCATGTATCTATGTCTCCATTCCACGCCTCCCATTCATCATTCATCTCCAAACCCACTCCAGTCTCATTTCCACTTCTACCACCCCAACAAAACCGCTCTTTCCAAAAGCAACACCAGATAACTCGGCTGTCATCATCAGCTCTTTACAATACTGAAACACTCAACAGGCCCCGCCCTGAAACACGCTGACTTCTGTACACCACAGTCTCAGGCAAGCCTTCCTTCCACTTCTCTAGCCGCTCCTGCGCAGTCTGCTCCATCCTCCTCTCCCCAACCGTCAAATGCTGGCACTCCCTCAGGGTTTGCTGCTGGACCCTCTTCTCTCTGTACTGTCTCCCTAGGTGACCACATTCATCTCCAAGGCTTTAAATACCACTGATAATTTCCCAATTATCTTTCTAGTTCTGAGGTCCAGACTGCATATCCATATTTCCATTTCACAGTTCCGCTTGGATGTTTCATACCCCGTATGCTAATTTTTAAACTTTCCTCTCAGCTTTGCTCCTTCTCCAGGCTTCCCCCATCCACCACACTGCTCACACTAGAAACCTCACGGTCACCTGCCAGCTGCCGCTCTACTGCGCCCTCCACACCCAATCCCTCAGTGAATCCTGACAATCTACCTCCTAAGTAACTCTCCAACCCATTCACTTCTGGCCATCTCCATTGCCATCAGCCCTAGACTAAGCAACCCGTGCCTTCACCTGGATAAGGTGAGAATCTTTCAGGGGGTCTCCCTCCCACACACTCTTACTTCTCTCAATTTCATTTCCACAAAGTGGGCAGAGTGTAGAACATAAACAGAAATCTGATCTCATCATTCCTTTACTTAAAATTTTTTAATAGTTTCTCTTAGGGTGAATTTCAAAATCCGCCACATGCACTATAAGGCCTCAAAGGATTTGGTCTCACCAGCTTCCCCTACCTAGCCCTCCTCCTCTCCCCCTCGTTCATTTCATGCTGCAGCCAACCTGGCCTGCCCTTTACCCCTCAACATGCCAAGTTCTCTTCTGCCTCGTGCATGCTGCCTCTCTCCCGTTTCACCTGGCCAACTCCTTATTCTGCAGCTCAGTCTCAACGGTCCTTCCTCAAGAAGGCCATTCCTCGCGATAACACCAGTCTCCAAATTAAGTCCTTTATTCCATATTCAGAAGAAATGCAACCAGAATGCTCCTTAGAAGCCAGGATGGAGACTACAGCTCATTTACTTTGGATGTATCATTAGTAAAGAACAATTGCTAGAAAAGTACATTATGTTTGGTAAAGCAGCAGGTCAGCCAAGAGGAGGAAAACCCTCAGTGAGATGGATTTACACAACAGCCTCAAAAATGGGCTCAAACATATCAAAGATCATGGAGATGGCACAGGACCTGGCAACACTGCGTTGTTATATACAAGGTCGCTGTGAGTCAGCATCGACTCAATGATAACTAACAACAAAGACAGCCCCTATACACTTGCTCTTCACAGCACTTTTCACAGTTGTAATTACATGGTTATCTATGTGACTTGTTGAATACCTGCCTCATACACTAAAGTGCAAACTCCGTAAGAACAGGAGCTACGTTGTTTTGTTTGCCACTGTACCCCAGCCACTAGCACGATGTCTGACACAGAGCCTGTTGTTATTAGGTGCTGTCAAGTCGGTTCAGACTCATAGAGACCCTAAGCAAAACAGAACAAAATACTTCTCAGTCCTGTGCTACGCTTAAGCCCATTATTGCTGCCGCTGTGTCAATCCATCTCCTAGAGGGTCTTCCTCTTTTGCACTGACCCTCTACTTTAACAACCACGATGTCCTTCTCCAGGGACTAGTCCCTCCTGATAACATGTCCAAAGTATGTGAGACGTAGTCTTCTAAGGAGAATTATTCTGGCTGTACTTCTTCCAAGACAGATTTGTTTGCCCTTTTGGCAGTCCATGGTATATTAAATATTCTTCCCCAATACCACAACTCAAAGGTGTCAATTCTTCAGTCTTCCTTATCCGCAGTCCAGCTTTTGCATGCATATGAGGCGACTGAAAACTCCATGGTTTGGGTCAGGCACACCATAGTCCTTAAAGTCACACCTTTGCTTTTTAACACTTTAAAGAGGTCTTTTGCAGATTTCCCCGTTGCAATATGTCTTTTGATTTCCTGACTACTGCTTCCATGGGTGTTGATTGTAGACACAAGTAAAATGAAATCCTTGATAACTTCAATCTTTTCTCTGTTTATCATGATCTTCAGCTTACTGGTCCAGTTGTGAGCATTTTTGTTTTCTTTATGTTGAGGTATAATCCATACTGAAGGCTGTGATCTTTGATCTTCATCAGTCCTCTTCATTTTCAGCAAGCAAGGTTGTGTCATCTGCATAACACAGGTTGTTAATGGGTCTCCTTCCAGTCCTGATGCCCCGTTCTTCTTCATATAGTCCTGCTTCTAGAGTTATTTGCTCAGCATACAGAACTAAGTATGGTGAAAGGATACAACTCTGACACACACCTTTCCTGACTTTAAACCACGCAGTATCTATCCCCTTGTTCTGTTTGAATGACTGCCTCTTGGTCTATGTACAGGCTCCTCATGAACTGCGGTGAGATTAATTACTTGTGTGTGAGGCCTTTCTAGCCATGGTCTTGTAACTCTCACTCAGGTAATTGTGTGATAATTGTGGCCCACGGAGCGGATTGGTCAGTTTTGCCTTAAAAGAGCTAATTCCAGGGCAAAGAGGAGGAGCCCACCATGAGCAAGGAAGGAGAGACTAACAGGAGAGACCCAGCAGCAGGGACCTGGCAACAGGAGACAGCGTGGTGGGCTTCCCCGTCCACAAAGAGAGAAAGCTGAGTGCCTTTGGGCAGAGACTGAGGGCCAGGGAGAGGCTGTCCTGATGGGAGAACTGTATCCTGAGTGTCCCTGAGCCTGAATTGTAACTGTTATGTCCCTAACAAACGCCATAATTGTGAGTATGGTCTCTGAGTTCCGTGTGGCCAGTGCTGTGGGAGGGACGACTGGTATCGGAATTGATAGAGATGGCAGAGATAGGAGGCTTGTCTGGCCTCTACCTCATGGGAGTCATCCTTGCACAGTTGATCTTGGTTCTCATTCCCCCTTGTGGGGCTGGAGGAGGTCACACACTGCCCCCAAGCCATTTTTACATGAGCACAATTAAGTGTTCTGGCATGCCCATCCTTCACAATGTTATCGATAATTTGCTATCATCACACAGTCAAATGCCTTTGGGTAGTCAATAAAACACAGGAAAACATCTTTCTGGTATTCTCTGCTTGCAGCCAGGGTCCATCTGACATCAGCAGTGATATCGCTGGTTCCATATCCGCTTCTGAACCCAGCTTGATTTTCTGGCCGTTTCCTGCCGATGTCCTGTTGCGGCCACTTCTGAATGACCTTCAGCAACGTTTTACTTGTGTGTGATATTAATGATAAAAAAAAAAAAAAAAAAACTAGTATCGTTCAGTAATTTCCGCATTCAGTTGGATCAGCTTTCTTTGGGATAAATATTGATGCTTACGTGTTCCACTTCATTTTTGACAACTTTCAATTTTCCTAGATTCATACTTCCTACGTTCCACATTCTGATTGTTAATGGATGTTTGCAGCTGTTTCTTCTCATTTTGAGTCGTGCCACATCAGCAAATGAAGGTCCTGAAAGCTTGACTCCATCCTTGTCATTAAGGTCAATTCTACTTTGAGGAAGCAGCTCTTCCCCAGTCGTATTTTAAGTGCCTTCCAACCTGGGGGGCTCATTTTCTGGCACTGTATCAGACAATGTTCCGCTGCTGTTCATAAGGTTTTCACTGGCTAATTCTTCTCAGAAGTAGGCTCTCGGGTCCTTCTTCCTAACCTGTCTTAGGCTACAAGCTCAGCCGAAACCTGTCCTCCATGAGTGACCCTGCTAATATTTGAATACCTGTGGCACAGCTTCCAGCATCACAGCAACACGCAAGCCCCCACAGTACAACAAACTGACAGACATGTGGGGGTGAATATATTTTATATATTTAAAAAATAACTAGCTAAAATATCTTTTAAATAAAATCAGATATCAAATGTGCAGTACCACCAGACTGCTGAGTTTACAATATTTAGTAACATTTACTTTTAGGGGTATATATTCCATATAAAAATCAAAACACCGTACTTAAAACTCCTCCCTCGGATTTATGTCAAAACCAGTTATCCACCTAACATCATGCAGTAAGTCCTCACTCTGATAACCATCTACTGCCCAGCACTCAAAAACTAAAATCTCAGTTGGAGTTTTTCTCCATAAGGGCAGACTTAAGGAGGTGGGATTTTATCAAATATACAGTATACTATGAATATTTCAGTTGAAGCAACATTGTTTTTTTCTAACCTCTTGCAGAAATCCATAGCTCTGGTATTGCTTTCAGGTGTTAAAGAGTTGTAGCTTCAGACAGAAATTTCATGCCTCAGAAACAAAAGGACGTGGGTAGCAAAAATTAAGGAACACTATATGAACACCACATACAGATCAATATTGGCTCTTTAAATACAAAAAATAAACTTGTGGCAACAACAACTTAGTCAAGGCTTAAGGGGAACTAACTGTCAGACCTCTGGGCTTCAGTTTCAACATCAACGAACAAAAGGGAGGGGGGGATAATAACCATGGAAGCAGCAGTCAAGAAATCAAATGATGGGTTCCATCGGGAAAATCTGCTACAAAAGACTTCTTTAAAAAGCAAAGATGTCACTCTGAAGACTAAGGTGCACCTGACCCAAACCATGGTGTTTTCAATCACCTCATATGCATGCGAAAGCTGGACAATGAATAAGGAAGACACAAAAAGAATTGATGCCTTTGAATCTCGGTGTTGGAGAAGAATATTGAATATACCATGGACTGCCAGAAGAAGAAAAAGTCTGTCTTGGAAGAAGTACAGCCACAATGCTCCTTAGAAGTAAGGATGGTGAGACTTTGTCTCACATACTTTGGACGTGTTATCAGAGGGACCAATCTCCGGAGAAGGACAACATGCTTGGTAAAGTAGAGGGTCAGCGAAAAAGAGGAAGAACCTCAAAGAAACAGACGGACACAGTGGCTGCAACAACGGGCTCAAACATAACAATGACTGTGAGGATGGTGCAGGACTGGACAGTGTTTCGTTCTGCTGTACACAGGGTTGCTATGAGTCGGAACCGATTCGATGACGCCTAACAACAACAACAACCTGGTAAGATGGTTGTGAGGATGAATGAGGCACTTCAAACAGAGCTTGATTTATATTTTTTAAAATGTTACTTAATATTCTCATCACAAAGATACAAATTTCAAACTGACACACAGTTTTATTCAAGACTTTCAAATGTATTATAATTACTGATGATAGAGCTAGACAAAAAATCCACAAAGAAATATTTCCCTAAAAGAAGAAAAAAAAAAAAATTGAAACCTCTCCTTCTCTAGTCCCTGCATGGCGCAAAAGATTTGCACTGGACTACTAACCGCAGGTTGGTGGTTTGAACTCGCTCAGCAGCGCCACGGAAGAAAAGGGCTAGCGACCTGCTTCCATGAAGATTACAGACAAGAAAACCCTGTGGATTGCAGTGACCTTGATATCAGACTTTCCAGGAAGCCTGGTAGCTAAGACACCTCAGCTGGGACCAGGAAAGAATGAGGGGATAGTTCAAGCAACACTTAGACACTTACTGAGCACTCTGTAAGCATCAGGCAGCGCGCTGTGCTCTACGGTTACATAGACCACATTCCTGTCTATACAGTGCTCCCGGCCTGGTGCACACTGAGCAGGTGAGGATCTTACTCCTGTTAGTGAGCAGAGACAGTAAAGCAAGTTCAAGACGGCTGACACGCAGAGACAGCGCTCTTCCACTCAAACAATGCCTTTCAAATGATGTTGACAGTGCTCACAATAAAAAACACATCCTGGAGCACTACCCAGCATACACATACCCACACTTCTGATCTTTCCTTTTTAATTCTACTCTATTTCACTTTTGAAAAGATGTTTGTCTTAACACATTTCACTGATTTTATGACCCAAAAGTTGGAAAATAAAGCTGTAGAAAATATTTTTCTCTGGGATTCCAAGGGTCAGATATAATTCCCAATAATTAATCTTTCTCCCACACTGAATTTGTATCCCACCCAAAGAAGTAAGACACTATCAAATAATCAAAAAACCAGACGTTGGTACAGTCATGGCTGCTATTTCCTGGGGTGTGGGAGGAAGCTAACCCTTATCTCCACCAGCTTTCCCTAAAGCCACCCCAAGTAAATACCTGATCTAAGGAAAGCAGGGTTTGCTAAATAAGCAGTCCTCTCACACCCAGCCCCCTTCCAAGCAGCCTGTGGTCCATAAATAAGACCTTCACTCTGGAGCTGCCACTTACAATTAGTATTTTAAACTATTTTGTGTACAGAGATTTTAATTATATATGTTTGGATGGAAAACGACTTTATTAAAATAAGTGAATGAAAACAAACCCCAATGTCCTCAAAGTTCTTTGAAGAACTGTGTTCCCCTGACAAGACTTAAGGACAGAAATAGCAGAAAGACCAGAAACTTCCTTTTCCATCTTCTGTGCTCACAGGCAGTACTCCAGCTCTCAGAGTGAAAACCAAGTACAGAACGCCCACCCAAGCTGGGGGCTCCCTAGCCTCACCATTCCCCATCCACAGAGCACATGAGAGTTTGGGTTATGTGAGTATTATTAAATCTTTAAGGAACTCATTTTTGTTAAGTTTTCCTCAAATTAATAGACAAATTAATAAAACTTTAATCTTCTTATTTCCTCCAAAAAAAAAAAAAAAAAAAACTGCTTGGAACTAAAGAAAGGTGTTCTTTGTATAAAAATAAACCGCATTTTTTTCTAAAAAAGAGAGAAAGCCATTCTTAGTATTTATGTATTGGCTTTGTTCAACAGAACCTTGTTAAGATCGAAATGCTCTACATCTCAGCTGTCCAATACAGTAGCCATGGCCACAAGTGGCCAGTGAGCACTTGAAATGTGGCTGGTACAAATCCACTGAATTTTCCATTTTATTTCATCTCATTAAGCCACACTTAGCTAGAGGCTACCAAGAGACAGGGTAGGTTAGACAAGCACCTGAATTCCTTAGCAGCAAAGCTGAATAATTACCTTAGACTGAATGCCACAATTTGACAGACTCACATTTTATACTAATGTTTACTATTCAGCTTACCCACTGCTGTAGAATAAGTTCCGACTCATAGCGACCCTATACGGCAGAGTAGAACTGCCCGCAGGGTTTCCAAAGAGCGCCTGGCGGATTTGAACTGCCAACCTTTTGGTTAGCAGCCGAGCTCTTAACCACTGTGAGCCGGGGCTCCAATCAATATTCAGCTTACTAATTAATTTCTAAGGTTAGTAAGAGTTTGCCAGAAGTAGTTTTTCAACAAAGTTTAGACAATTTTTATTCTAAAACATGAAAACACTAGGTCTACTGAACACAGTTCCTTTGGCAACATTCAATTTTCCATCTGTGAAACTAAGCACACAGAAAGGGAAAAACCAAAAGAAAACTAGCCCATTCTCCTCAACACAAAGGGAAGAAATGAAATGGATAATCCACAAAAGGCTCATATAACCCCTAGATTCTTTATGGTACATACTGTCCAACCCCTGTTTCTGTTTGCTTCTTTAAACCCAGCCGTGGCTTTCAACGAATTTCATCTCTACATCTGTCTGATCTCTACTATGATCAGGCCATGACCACACACTCGAGAATCAAGTATTCTACCTATGGAAAAAACATTTAAAACATATACACTCAAGAATTCTATAGTTAAATGAGACAGACTGATCAAATTGTCAAAGTGCAATAGCCTGAGGACGGGCAGATACTTCAGAAAGACTAAAATATGCCGATCACGCCAAGACCACTTCCGAACAGGTGGCTGAAGAAACTGCACAATTCTAGAGTCAGCAAGGAAGAGACACCCCAAGAAAATATGCCTGAAAATGCAATGCACCATCTGCGGCTCAAGGAGCACCACTCAACTCTTGAGTGTCAAGGTCAAGGAGGAATTATTTTTCAGCTTCTCATCAGGTGAACACTTATACCACATACACAAGCACAACATTTTTTGGTAATTTCACTGTTTACGTAGAATGAACTTCTAAAGCCTAAATATATATACATAAATACTATAACCCCATTTAAAACAAGCAAACCTAAATGTACTGTAAAAAACATAAAGCTGCTAGTGCCACGGAACATAGCTGGGGAAGCTCAAACTACACCGAGCAAAGCAACTCTAAGACAGCAGTGCAATTCAGGTAAGAATTCAGCACCACAGACCAGAACTTCATTTTTTGCTCCACCATTGCTCCTGTTGCCACCATGTCCTAAAAGGGACTAGAGGCTCACCTACTGTGCCCAACGAGCACTGGGATTTTTGACAAGACGCGTGACGAGGAAGCAATACATATACTATCCCAGGGGCTTCAGCTCTTGCAGAGCAAGAAACGGTACTGCTGGAAGGAGGAAAGGCCTCACTCATCTGGAGCAACTGAAAGCACTGTGACAGAGGAAGGGTCTGTCACACTCCGTGAAAGCTGTGTGCCGCCAGTCCTCTTCTCGTGCGTGTGGACCGTGTGGACACAACCTGCAGATGGACCCTCCGCAGGAAAGAGGGAGACTCAGAATTTTAAATGGGGAGCTGCCCTGCTGTTCACCCCAGAAAGTACCCTCCTCACCCTTCCAGGCCATGAACTACAGACCCTACCGGCTGCTGTATCTGCAGCATGATCTCTAAGGAGCCTACCAGTTACAAAATTCTATGACAAAAGCCTCCACATCTAAGATAAGTGGTAGAAACCTCAATGCTTTTTTCATTACCTTAATTACTAGCAGAAAAAGTCAGGTAAATGCAATACAGAGTTTTCACAGCAAAGGTACAAGTTCTCAAAGCGCATGATGTTTAGCAACAGAAAATAAACACTACTTCTCAGTTAGTTTTACGGAAGTCCAATTCAAAACAGCATTACCCGTTTTCCAAAATCCAATTTAAAAGCAGAAATAAGGACCTACTTAAATGCACTCCAAAGGTAAATTAGCTTAATCTAAACTTAATTTTTTGTATTTAATATTCTAAGACAGATTGATCAGATATAACAGATTCAAGAAACATACATAACAGAAAAGGCCCTGTTTTGCTTGGTTTATGTCGTTAAAACATTACAACACTATATTAAATGAAAAAAACTTACTATCTTAGCACAAATACAGCTCAGTTGCTTTTCTAAATTCCTAATATTTATGGGCTAAATATTTTATCTTTTCATTTTTATGAGGCCTCAAGTTCTCATTTGTACTGCTCAAGAAGAGCTTCTGCAGAACAGTTTTAATAAACAAATGTCGATCACGTTAAAAAAAATTACTTACGAATTTACCAATATATAATTATGAAATTACACTTCGGAAAATATCGTGCCTACTAATAAGTTGGAACTGTGAAGAGTAACTCAGTAGGATTATTTTCCATTTATTTTTTCAAGAACCAAAGCCTAAAGCATCTTCGATCCAAGTACAAGGCGTATTTATGTAATCGGTAATCGTGCCTCCTGACTGACTGAAGCCCAGCATTACACATTTTCTCATATGCATCAAACAAAAGTGCTCTCATTCTTACCTGTATATCCAGCATACCATCCCCAAGAAGCCACAATTCCTATGAGCCATTTATACATGAGTCCTTCAATATACCAGAAGAGCTGACTGTCCAGCACCCGCAGGGGCTGCAGCACGATCACATACAAGACGTAGGACGGCAGGGCACACACGTTGTTGGCGACCATCAGGGCAAACCTCAGCAGGGCTCTCACCAGGACCCAGCCCAGCCACGGAGCGTCCTCCAAAGTCACAGCCATTCTCACACCGGACTCCGTCCTGTCCTCCTGGGGCGGAAGCAAAATTCATTTAAAACGGAAAGCGGATTAAGCACAGGTAAATAGTCACCAGCGCAGAAGTCGCCTCCAGCATCGAAATAAAAAAAAGAGCCTTCCGGGTGTCGCACCCCGGTGACCCCCTGGGAAATCCCGGAGCGGGACAGAGCGAGGGAGGAGGCGCCGCAGAAGGTCAGGGGAGCGTCGGCTGAGGCCAGGGCGGGTCGCCGTGCGTTTAGGAGGCGAACACAGTTCCCACTAGCTGCCCGCTGCCGGCAGCGGCTCCCTGCAGGCCTTAGGGGGACTTCAGAGGGCAGGCCCCCGGCTTCAGCACCCCAGTACCTCCACGCTGGCGACCAGCGCCTGACCAGCCCTTCCCGCTCATCGATTCATTCTTACCAGGGTCCCTCGCATTAGCAAAAAGAGTTACGCTGAAAAATTTCATTTGCGGCTAAAGGGTTTTTGTTTTCCTTTTTAGGAAAAAAGGAGAGGGGCCTAGAAAAGACAGAACGTAAAGAGAGGGAAAAGTGGGGGTAACGGCGAAAGAGGAAGGACAGGGCGGGGGAGGGGAGAGGACCACGGCGGGATGCGCAGCGCGGGGTCTCGGCCGGGGAGCCGGGGCGGACGGAGGGCGGCGGGCGGCCGGGGCCGCGGAGGACGGAGGGCGGCCGGGGAGCCGGGGAGGGCGGCCGGGGAGCCGGGGAGGGCGGCCGGGGAGCCGGGGAGGGCGGCCGGGGAGGACGAAGGGCGGAGGGCGGCCGGGGAGCCGCGGAGGACGGCGGAGGGCGGCCGGGGAGCCGCGGAGGGCGCCGGGGGGCCGTGGAGGGCGGCCGCGGAGGACGGCGGAGGGCGGCCGGGGCCGCGGCGCCCTACGCGGGCCTGGAGGGGTCGGGGCGGCCGCGCGCTCACCTCGGCGGCCGGGGCGGCGGGGCCGGGGACGAGCGGCCCGGGGCGCGGCGGGGCGCGGCGGCGGCGGCGGTGTCCCCGGCCGCGGGGTCGCGGTCATGGATGCGGCGGCGGCGGCCGAGGCGGCGCGAGCGGGCGCCCTACTCCCCGGGCCGCTGCCTGCGGACGGACGGACGGCGGGGACTCGGGGGCCGGCCTGTCACCGGGGCGGGTCCTGCGGAGGCGGGCGGACGCCTCACGCCCCCGCCTCCTCCCCGGGCCTCGCGCGCCCTCGTCCCTCAGGCCGCCGCCGCCTCCCCGGCCGCGCGCCGACGCCCCTTCCCCACCCCGGCGCCTCCCCGGGCCCCGCTCCGCCGCCGCCGCCGCCTCGAGGCCTGCACGCGCCGAGCTGGGGTTACCTGGGGCTGGCCGGGCCCCGGCCGGGGCTGCGGGAGCCGGGGCCGCCGGAAGAATGCATGGCCGGCGGCGGGGCCGGCGGAAGGAGGCGGCGAGGCTGCGGCTGAGGCGCGCCCGCGCTCCGTCTCCGGCGGCGCCGAGGCTCGGTCCCCGGGGGCCCGCCGCGCTCGCTGGGGCTGGCGGGAGGGCGGCGGGAAGGAAGCGGCGGGCGCTGGGCCTGCGGCGGAGCCGCCCCCAGAGCGCCCCCTAACGAAGGCGCGGCCGCCGCCGCCCGGCCCGCTCGCCCCGCCGCCCGGCCCGCCCGCCCGCTCGCCCCGCCGCCCGGCCCGCCCGCTCGCTCGCCTCGCCGCCGCCCGCGACCCCGCTCCCGCCGGTCCAGGCCCTCGGGGCCGCCTCGCCGCTAGGCCCAGACCTCGCCAAGCCCGGGACCCAGGAAGGGGCGGCTCGGGAAGGCCGAGGGACGAGTAGGAACCCTCCCACCACACGGGGAGAGCTCTGGCCCCATGGAGACCCCTGAAAAGCCGGCACTGCCGCTCTTCGTTGTCGGGGCTCCCTTGTCCGACCGACCGGCCGCTGCTCAGGCTGCGAGCCGGCTCCCCGAAGACTGAATCTGCCCTTTCGTGATGAAACCCGGTCGCCTCGTGGCTTTTCTTCTGCACCTCTCAGGGTGTAAAGGCTAGGGTTTAACGTCGGCTCATCTCAAGCACCAGGACTCCTGTCCGGAAAACACCTGGAACGTTCATGACGCTTCAATCCCCATCCATCCCTCTTCCCACCTCCCACTCCACCCAAAAAAAGGAGCCCAGTGGGAACGAGTGGTCTGTGCAGAGAGATTGAAACTCGGTGAGTCAAGGTGGTCCATCGGTCGGCCAGGTGCCTGGCATTAAGTGCCCCAAAACGCGCCCACAGGCCTCTTCACTCCTGAGGTTCTGTAGCTGCATTTCTGTTTCAAAGGTTGGATCGCAGGAAGGAAAATAAACAGGCCAATGACTTACACACCTGAACATTCTCAAATGGCCTGCCCAAATTTCAGCTAAACATATATAAACTTGGTTTTCTTTCTTTAATCATGTTTGTAAACGGAGGGAGGGAGGATGCAATTTTTACAGGCCTCCAGTGAACTGCCATGTTTTAGTTAGCATGCCATCTGTTCTGCCTACTGTGAAAAAACTCATCACGGTGTTCGCTTTGGGCCACCAACACTTTCTCACTTTTTTAACCTTAGTTCCTCTTTGGTCCACAGAATGTTATAAGATGAAGGAAAGGAAATTCACCTTATACCGTATGAAAGAATATTTCCCATTTCCATTTCTTCTGACTGTGTGGTAATAAAGGAAAGCACAGAACCTGACTGGAAGTATTTGTCAGAGTCTTGTCCATTTATTATTAGTTTTTTATTTATACATGTTATCTGTATATTTTAGTAATACTGTATTTTAAGTGTACAAGGCACAGAAAAGGCACTTTTTATGTCCGAGGGAACTTTGTACATAAATTTAACTGATGTATAATAGTAATAGAAAGTTAGATACGTCACTTCTGCTCCTAGTATTCTGTCTGAAAATTTAGCTTCCAAGGTAAGAAGATCTTTAAATAAATCTTATGAAAAAAATAATATATGTACTATAGATTATTGTTAGAGACGCATGATTATAGTCTTAAGTAACATAGGCGAGGCACTCGGAGAAGCAAGAGTAAACTCCCTTAAGGATTTCATTCTGTCTCATTCACAGTCTATCCCATTCAGCATTCCCCCCATGCTGGGTAAATACTGGCTAACACTTAGACAGAGACAGCCTACCGTGGAATTTACACCTGGTTCCTGGGTCACAAAACTATGGGGCAGTTCTACTCTGTCCTATCGGGTCGCTATGAGTCAGACACAAGGCACACCGGCACCTGATAAGATGTAATCAGTACCAGCCAGCCAGGCCCAGAAAAAGACAAGAGGTCAGGCAGGACCTCCAACAGATCTCAAACACTGTACAAAAACATCACTTGGGATGTCTACTGAAACAGATTCTTGTGCCTCATTCCAGAAAATTTTAATACTGTAGGTCCAGAAGGGCCTGGGCACCTGCTTTTTAAAATCATGTCATAAGTGATTCCTATGCAGGAAGCGTGCAGACGTTGCTTTAAGAAATCCTGACTGTTACGGATTGAACTGTGTCCCCCCAAAATGTGTGTCAACTTGGCTAGGCCACAATTCGAAGTATTATGTGATTGTCCACCATCTTGTGATCTGAAGTGATTTTCCTATGTGTTGTAAAGCCTCACCTTTATGATGTTAATGACGTAGGATTAGAGGCAGTTATGTTAATGAGGCAGGACTCAATCTATAAGATTAGGTTGTGTCTTAAACCAATCTCTTTGAGATATAAAAGAGAGAAGTGAGGAGAGAGACATGGGGACATTATACCACTAAGAAATAAAAGCCAGGGAGAATAGCGAGTCCTTTGGACTCGGGGTCCCTGTCAGGAGAATCTCCTAAACCAGGAGAGACTGATGACAAGGACCTTCCCACAGAGCCAACAGAGAGAGAAAGCCATCCCCTGGAGCTGGCACCCTGAATTCGGACTTCTAGCCTCCTAGGCTGTGAGGGAATAAATTTCTCTTTGTAAAAGCTTTCGACTCGTGGTAGTTCTGTTATAACAGCACTAGGTAACTAAGACACTGACTTACAGGTATCCTGAGATCTGAAAATCCTTTTCACCTTTTCTAGACCCTTCATGATGTCAAATCATTTGATCATGTCTGTTCTCATCCTTCTACTTTTCGACAAAGCATTAATCTGCCATGTTAGTAGCTCATCATATGGAAACCCTAATCTCTCTGGTCATTTTAGCTGTCCTCCTCTTGACTGGCTCCAAATTCATTAGACTTTTCTTGAAGCTCGACAAATGGCATGACTCGATGTTCGAGGTGTAGGTAGGTCCTGGTCTTACACCCAGCATGGAGGAGAGAGGTTGTCTTAACTTTCTTGACCACAGTGGCCCATTCAATTTTAAGACAATTCAGCAGCTACAATAGGTAAGAAACTGCACTGATTTCTTCAGGGAACAATTTCAGATAATGCTTATATTTATTCCTTGTATTTCAGAGTTCGTCTTAGATACATATTTTGCATTCTTTTGCCTTACACGTAATACCTTCCTTTGCCTTTATGAAAACTTCTCCCCCCTGCTACCTTTCAACCCACTTTGGCAACTCTATGAGATTTATCTGTAGCTTATCTTCACAGGTGTGTAAATGCTTTGAATGACTTAACAGGAAGGCTGGCACAGCCAGTTCTTCGAGGTGGACACAGATCTTTCGAAAACAAGGATCTTCTCCTAATTATCTTCTAATTAGCTTTTAGTCCCCTGTCCTCCTACTTCAGAGCCATGTTTATAAAAACACAAACATTAAATCAAGAATTCAGAGCCTTCACCCATGGAACAAAACAAGACTAAAGGGGCACACTAGCCCTGGGGCAGGGACTGGAAGGCAGGAGGAAACAGGAAAGCTGGTAATATGGAACCCAGGGTTGAGAAGGGAGAGTGTTGACATATCGTGGGGTTGTTAACCAATGTCATAGAACAATGTGTGTACTAACTGATGAGAAACTAGTTTGTTCTTTAACCCTTCATCTAAAGCACAATAAAAATTAATAATTAATTTAATTCCTTCATTAGAAAAAAAAATAATTCAAAGTTTTCATATACACCCCAGTAGAGGAAAAAGGAAAACAAACAGACCCCACCTATAGCCACAGGCCTTGTAGGTTCCATTTCAAAAGCCCACGTATGAGAGAATGGTTCTTTGAAAGAGAAATAGGACTTCTCACGTTTCCTTGAGTCTCCAGACATTTGAAAACAATCTAACCGCAAACACCTTAGAAAGTTTCATTCCACCCATCTGGTCCACATGCACACAACAGATTAGTTTATAACCACGGAGGGACTCCCTTGGGCAGAAAGATCCCCCTGAGTCCTCTCTTTTTCTTAGTGGCAATTATAAAAACGTTTCACCTACCTGTACAGGTTTCTGCACTAAAGTGCCAGTGAACACGGTATTTCCTCTCAAGGGGAAACCGTGCCGGTAGTTTTGTGGATGTGCAATGACTTGGCACAGGCCCACCACATCCCTAGGAAACAGTCACAGCCTAGAAATTAGCACCCCAAGAGAGTCATACGTTCTGACTCGTGGTCAGCTCTGACTTCAAGCAAAAAAGGAAATTATGCATAGAGATGTTTTCTTCTGTATCTAATCATTTTATATAAAATGTATTAAGACTTATAACCTTAAAATTTTTTAGACAAGGTAGGTTGAATCATCAAGGCTCGACTGCACCTTTATTTAAACCATTTTAGCAACTCTTTATTAACAGGATTGGCCTAAACAATATTCTGAAGTAAACAATCCTGCCTTTTTTTCTGTGCTCCATTCCTCTTTCACCAATTTCCCCTTTCCCCTCTTAAGGTTAAAATGATCCCTAGTTTCCCAAGGGCCCTGAAGACTCCACCTAAGAACCCCAACAGACAACACCCTAGGCCAGAACATTCTTTTCTCACCAGTCCAACACTGCATTTCCTGCACTCAGGTCTACCCTCCCTGCCTAGAGTAGTAAACTAATCCATGTCCAGGTGCTTATGGCTAAAAATTTCCTCCTCCCAGAGTATAAGCATTTTATAAAGGAAGTCCTAAAGGCCCACAGCCTTACTGCATTTCTGTTAGTAAATTTTCAGGTACTGTACTGTAGTGCTCCTCCGCTCACAAAACCTACAAAGTCATAGTACACCAATGAATCAGACAAGTTCAGATATAAAATTGTAAAGTCTGTTCCTAACATAAGAACCAAACTAATGGCATGTTATTGCTGATTAATAATACTAATCATTGTTGTTTAGGTGCCATCGAGTTGGCTCCGATCTCATAGTGACCCCATGCACCACAGAACAAAACACTGCCTGGTCCTGCGCCATGCTCACCATCATTGTTATGCTTGAGCCCATTGTTGCAGCCACCGTGTCAATCCATCTCTTTGAGGGCCTTCCTCTTTTTCCCTGATCCTCTACTTTACCAAGGATGATGTTCTTCTCCAGGGACTCGATGTGTCCAAAGTATGTAAGATGCAGTTTCGCCATCCTCGCTTATAAGGAGGATTCCGATTGTACTTCTCCCAAGACAGATTTGTTCCTTCTTTTGGCAGTCCATGGTATATTCAATATTTTTCACCAACACCACAATTCAAAGGCGTCAATTCTTCTTTGGCCTTGCTTATTCGTTGTCCAGCTTTCGCATGCATGCAACGTGATTGAAAATACCATGGCATGGGTCAGGCACACCTTAGTCTTCAAGGAGACATCTCTGATTTTCAAAACTTTACAGAGGTCCTTTGCAGCAGATTTGCCCAATGCGACGCGTCTTTTGATTTCTTGACTGCTGCTTCCATGGTTGTTGATTGTGGATCCAAGTAAAATGAAATCTTTGACAACTTCAATCTTTTCTCCGCTTATCATGATGTTGCTTATTGACCCAGTTGTGAAGATGCTTTCTTTATGTTGAGGTGTAATCCATACTGAAGGCTGTGGTCTTTGGTCCTCATCAGCAAATGCTTCAAGTTCTCTTCACTTTCAACAAGCAAAGCTGTGTCATCTGCATAACACAGGTTGTTAATGAGTCCTTCTCCAGTCCTGATGCCCCATTCTTCTTCATATAGTCCACCCCCCCCCCCCCCCCGCCAAACTCACTGTCCTCGAGTACATTCCAACTCACAGCAACCCTATAGGATGGAGTAGAACTGCCCCACAGAGTTTCCAAGCAGCGCCTGGTGGATTCAAATTGCCAAACTCTTGGTTAGCAGTTGTAGCACTTAACCACTACGCCACCAGGGTTTCCTCATATAGTCCAGCTTCTCTAATTATTTGCTCAGCATACAGATTGAATAGGTATGGTGAAAGGATACAACCCTGACACACACCTTTCCTGACTTTTAACCATGCAGTATCCCTTGTTGTGTCTGAACAGCTGCCTCTTGATCTATGTACAGGTTCTTCATGAGCACAATTAAGTGTTCTGGAATTCCTATTCTTTGGAATGTTATCTATAATTTATTATGATCCACACAGTTGAATGCCTTTGCATAGTCAATAAAACACAAGTAAACATCCTTCCGGTATTCTCTGCTTTCAGCCAGGATCCATCTGTCATCAGCAATGACATCCCTCGTTCCACGTCCTCTTCTGAATCCAACCTGAATTTCTGGCAGTTTCCCTGTCGATATGCTGCTGCTTCTGTTTTTGAATGATCTTCAGCAAAATTTTGCTTACATGTGATATTAATGATATTGTTCAATAATTCCCAAATTCGGTTGGATCACCTTTCTTGGGAATAGGCATAAATATGAATCTCTTCCAGTAGGTTGGCCAGGTAGCTGTCTTCCAAATTTCTTGGCATAGATGGGTGAGCACTTCCAGCGCTGCATCCGTCTGTTGAAACAGCTCAGTTGATATTCCGTCAATTCCTGGAGCCTTGTCTTTTCGACAGGGCCTTCAGTGCAGCTTGAACTTCTTCCTTCAGTACCATTGGTTTCTGATCATATACTATCTCTTGAAATGGTTGAACATCGACCAATTCTTTTTGGTATGATGACTCTGTATTCCTTCCATCTTCTTTTGATGCTTCCTGCGTTATTTAATATTTTCCCCATAGAATCCTTCACTACTGAAAATCGAGGCTTGAATTTTTTCTTCAGAGCTTTCAGCTTGAGAAATGCAGAGAGTGTTTTTCCCTTTTGGTTTTCTATCTCCAGCTCTTTGCACATGTCATTATAATACTTTACTTTGTCTTCTGGAGCTGCCCTTTGAAATCTTCTGTTTAGTTCTTTTACTTCATTATTTCTTCCTTTTGCTTTAGCTGCTCGACATTCAAGAGCAAGTTTCAGAATCTCTTCTGACATCCATTTTCTTCTTTTCTTTCTTTCCTGTCTTTTTAATGACCTCTTGCTTTCTTCATGTATGATGTCCTTCCACAACTCGTCTGGTCTTCAGTCACTAGTGTTCAATGCATCAAATCTATTCTTGAGACGGTCTGTAAATTCAGGTGGGATATGTTCAGGGTCATATGGACTTGTTCTAATTTTCTATAGTTTCAGCTTGAACTTGCATAGGAGCAATTGATGGTCTGTTCCACAGGAGGCCCCTGGCCTTGCTCTGACTGATGATATTAAGACTTCTCATCGTCTATTTCCACAGACGATAGTCAGTTTGATTTCTGTGTATTCCATCTGGTGATGTCCATGTGTATAATCACCGTTTATGTTGGTGAAAAAAGGTATTTGCAATGAAAATTCTTTGGTCTTGCAAAATTCTGTCATGCAATATCCTGCATTATTTCTATCACCAAGCCCATATTTTCCAACTACTGATCCTTCTTCTTTATTTCCAACTTTGGCATTCCAATCTCCAGTAATTATCAATGCATCCTGATTGCATATTCAAAGCTGGTAAAAATCTTCAATTTCTTCATTTTTGGCCTTAGTGGTTGGTGCGCGAATATTAACCTGTCACTGACAGCATTGTACTTCAGGTTAGATCTTGAAATATTCTTTTTGACGATGAATGCAACACCATTCCTCTTCAAGTTGTCATTCCCGGCGTAGTAGATCATATTATTGTCCAATTAAAAATGGCCAATACTAGTCCATTTTAGCTCACTAATGCCTCAGATATCAATCTTTACGTGTTCCATTTCATTTTTGACAATTTCCAATTTTCCTAGATTGATACTTCGTGCATTACAGGTTCCCATTACTAACTGATATTTGCAGCTGTTTCTTCTCATATTGAGTCATGCCACATCAGCAAATGAAGGTCCCAAAAGCTTGACTCCACCCATACCATAAAGGTCAACTGTACTTTGACGAGGCAGCTCTTCCCCAGTTGTCTGTGTGCCTTTCAACCTGGGGGGCTCATCTTCCAGCACTATATCAGACAATGCTCTGGTGCTATTCATAAGGTTTTCCCTGGCTAATTCTTTTTAGAAGTAGACTGTAGGGTCCTGCTTCCTAGTCTGTCCTAGTCTGGAAGCTCAGCTGAAACCCGCCATGGGTGACCCTGCTGATATCTGAATACCAGTGGCATAGCTCCCAGCATCACAGCAACACACAAGCCCCCACAGTACAACAAACTGACAGACAGGTAGGGGATACTACTACTAATAATATACTAATAATAGCTGACACTTACTGAACAGTTTCAATATTCCAGGCCCTGTCTTCACTGCTTCACATGTGATAGCTCATTTGATCTTCACAACAACCTTGTTGTTGTTCAGTGCCGTCCAGTTGATTTCAAGTCATAGCAACTCCATGTGACAGAATAGCACTGCCCTATAGGGTTTCCTAGGCTGTGATCTTTACGGGGCAGATCGCCAGGACTTTTTCTCTTGGAGTCACCGGGTGTGTTCAAACGACTAACCTTTCAGTTAGCAGCTGAGTGCTTAACCATTGCGCCAGCAGGGCTCCTTACAACAGCCCTATAAGGACTATATTGTTAACCCCATTTTACAGATGGGGAAATTAAGCAATCTGTCCAGGTTCACTCAGCCTGTGGCAAAGCTGAGATTCAATTCCCAGTTCTCTGGCTCCAGAGTCCCTGTTGTTGACCACATGCCACGGTGTGTGCCTCTCTGGCAGAGACTGATAGGAAGCTATTCGCTAAGAGGCATAGGATGCTAATACTTCGCAGCCTCACGTCTATCACTCCCTCCCTGGCTCTCCTAGCCCTTTGTCCCACCTCCATTATACTGCCCAAAAAACCAAACCCACTGCCTTTGAGTTGGTTCTGAGTCATAGTGATCCCACAGGTTTCCAAGGCTGTAAATCTCTATGGAAGCAGACTGCCACATCTTCCTCCCCCAGAGCCGCTGGTGGTTTCGAACCACCGACCTTTCAGTTGAACACTTTAACCACTGTGTCACCAGGGCTCCTTCCCATTGTACTAGCCACACTGAAGTATTCATTATCTTGAAGTCACACATTGTGCAACTTCACACATACAAGCCTTTTTGTTTATGCTTTTCCATCCACCCTGAAGGCCCTTCTCTGCGTTTATGTGATCATATTCATCTCTGGTGGCCCAGCTAGGACATCAGAGGATCCATGCCCCTGCCCCCACGTCAGAATTCATGACCTCTTACTCTCTCCGTACGCCTCTGTTAAGGTGCTTTGAAAACCGCTAGTTGCCGTGGGGTTGACTCCCACGCATGGAGACGCCTTGTGTAACAAAGTAGAACTGTGCTCCATAGGGTTTTCGATGGCTCATTTTTTTCAAAGTAGATCACCAGGCCTTTCTTCTGAGGTGCCCCTGGGTGGGCTCAAACCTCCAACCTTTTGATTAGCAGCCAAGCAGAGTACAAACTATACACATTTGAGAAGTTTCAGGTGCACAGTTTCATGTCCAAATTCCAGCTCCCCATCGCACCTCCGTGTATGATAGTCCTTCATTGGCTTAAACCTTTTAGTCATTCTGTCCTTCCACACGCCATCCTCCAATTTAAAGCCAAATCCACTTTCTTCAGACTCTCTAGCCCTTCAGAAAAGCTAGGTCTTCTCAAGGTCTTGGGTTTCCCTTAGTTTCTGCCCAAAACTACTCTCCTCACAGTCACCTGAATTCCGGCTTGGCAATGTCCCTGGACTCTGTCCACAGAATTTCCCAACCCTGATTTCTTCCTGGAAGCATACTCTGCCTAGCTGCTCTGAGCCTGCCAATACCTCCATCCTCAGGAGCAATAAAAACCAGCTGCCGTCAAGTTGATTCCGACTCATGGCGACCTTGTGTTGCAGCGTAGAACTGTGCCCCATAGGGTTTTCCAGTGTAAATCTCATATGTCAAGCTTTCTTTCTCCTGGCATTGACGACGAGATCCTAACTTGTCTAGAGCCTTTTATCTCACATGTATCCTGTTTCGGGTTTTACCACACATTCCAAAGAACCCACTGAAGCATCTTTGTTCTGGTGTTGGGATGGTAGGATTTAGTGATGTCTATTTTTTAACCAGAGAGAAGGGAGCCATGGTGGTGCAGTGGTTAAAGCGCTCAGCTGCTAACTGAAAGGTAGGTGGTTTGAACCCGTCAGCTGCTCCATGGGAGAAAGATGTGGCAGTCCACTTCTGTAAAGGTTTACAGCCTTGGAAACCCTATGGGGCAGTTCTCCTCTGTCCTACAGGGTTACCATGAGTTGGAATTGATTCAGTGTCAATGGATTTTGGGTTTGGGACCAGAGAGAAAAGTTCCCCACCCTACCCTGAAGAAGGAACATAGTTTAATTCCGTTTATGAATAGGGGAAGTAAGGAGTGGAGAAGTTGTGTGGCTTGTTCATCGTAGTTGTTGTTAGTTGCCAGCAAGTTGATTCCAACTCATGGCAACCCCATCAGAAATGGAGCTGGTATGGTCTTAAGGTGACCAACTGTCCTGGTTTGCCCAGGGCTTTCATAGTTTTAGGAAGTCTGTGTCCCAAGGAAACCAGGATGGTTGGTGAATCTCTGTGGTCTCTTAGCAGGTTACAGGGGTCCAGCTTCCCAGCCCCCGCTTCTTTGTTATACCCAGTTCTTGGTCACCTGATACCTCAGAGGTTAACAAGCCATTCAGGGCTAATAGTGGTGGTTAGTGTTTCTTCTAAAGCAGCTTACTTGCCCTCCTGGGTTAAATTTCCCTGTCTTATCCACCTGTCTGCTTGGTTCTTTCTGTGGGTCTCCTCAGCTTAAATCTTAAGTTGTCTGAGCAAAAATTTTCACTCTGCTGCTGCTCCAACTGTACGTTCAAGGTTAGGTTGTTATTTTGGAGACTGAGCCTGTTGGCTGAGGCCCTGCTGTAATGAGTAGCATGCCACTGTGCCTTTCTCTAGCACTTTGCAGTTGACAAAGCTTTCACAGATACCTCTTGTTGGATGCTAACAGCCAACCCCTGAGGTAGGCAGGCACTAAAAGAAGGAGTCAGAAGGGTAGGGAAAGAGAATGTCTTTACATTTCTCTTGAAATGTCTTCGAGAAACATTTTATGAAACATACTTTCAAATCATTTGTTTCTCTTAAACTTTGTCTTCAAAGCATAAACTGGACTGGAGATCTAAATTATTGGTAATCAGCTCCTGGCAACTCACACTGGACGTAGGTGTATATGTGTCTATTCAGGCCCTGCTGTTACATCTCTAGGATATATACCTAGGAGTGGGGTTGCTGAATCATAAGATATTTCTGTTGCTAGCTTTTCAAGGCAGTGCCATACCATTTTTCATAGTGGTTGTACCATTTTACAACCCCATCAGCAGTGATTGAGGGTTCCAGTCTCCCTACATCCTCACTGGCAATTTTTTTTTTAATCAGTGCCATTTTTTCAGGACTGAGATGTTACTTCATTATAGCCCTGGTGGCACAGTGATTAAGAACTACGGCTGCTAACCAAAAGGTCAGCAGTTCGAATCCACCAGCCTCTCCTTGGAAACCCTATGGGGGCAGTTCTACTATGTCCTGTAGGGTCACTAGGAGTTGAAATCAGCTAAATGGCAATGGGTACAGGTACATAATGGCTAATTATCGTTAGCATCCCTCTTTTTATGTGTTTGTTGGCCCCTCGAATGTCCTCTTTGGCGAAGTGTCTGTTCATGTCCTTTGCCCATTTTTTAACTGCACTGTTTTTTTTTGTTGTTGTTGTTGAGTTAAGTTTTCTATGTATTTTAGAGATTAGACCCTTATCAGATATATCATTCCCAAAGATTTTTTTCCCAATCTGTAAGTTCTTTTTTTCTTACTCTTTTAATAAAGTCTTTTGATGAGTATAAGTATTGGATTTTTAGGAGATCTCAGTTGTCTAATTTTTCTTCTGTTGTTCATGTATCTGAAGTTGTGTTTAGTAATCTATTATCGAAAAAAAAATTAGGTCCCATAGTTTTATCCCTATATTATCTTCCAGAAACTTTATAGTTTTTGGGTCTTTGATTCATTTTGAGTTAGTTTTTGTGTATGGTGTAAGATATGGATCCTGTTTCATTTTTCTGCAGATGGACATCCAGTTGGCCAGCACCATTTGTTAAAGAGACTGTTTCCCCCCGCATTGAATGGACTTTGACTCCTTGTCAAAAATCAGCTGCTGTTGTTTTTAGTTGCTGTCAAGTTGGCTCAGGTTCATGGCAACCCAGTGTACAGCAGAATAAAACGTTGCCCGGTCCTATTCCATCCTCATGATCATTGGTATACTTGAGTCCATTGTTGCAGCTACTTGTATTTGAGTGCCAACCTAGGGGGCTCATCCTCTAGCTCTATATCAGACAATATTCTGTTGTGATCATAGGGTTTTCATTGGCTAATTTTCAGAAGTGGATTGCTAGGCCTTTCTTTCTAGTCTGTCTTACTCTGGGAGCTCTGCTGAAACTTTTCCATCATGGATGACCCTGCTGGTATTTGAAAAACAGGCGGCATATTTCTAAGATGACAGCAATATGCAAGCCACCATAGTATGGCAAATTGATAGATGGGTGGCGGATTCTATGTATTAATCAACAAGTATTTATTATGTGATTGCTGTCTTCTCAGAACTTTGCTTCTCCCATTCTGTTTGGGTGAAAGAATCCTAATACAGTGGAGACTTTTAGAGAATAATGAAATGTCTCCATGTTATGTGTGACGTTTGATGTTTGCAGTTGGAGTTCAAAATGAAGGACGTAGACTGGAATAGTCAGAGAAACACTCATGGAGAAGAAGGGATATGAGCTGGTCAATAAATGTGGGTAGGATTTGTGTGGGGTGACAGGAGGCTTTCCCAGGAAGGAGAGCATGGGAGGTAAGACAGAAAATGAGCTCAATTTGTCTGGAAGACAGAAAGTTGAATGGGCCCATTTTGGCAAAGAAGTAAGGTGAGGGAGCAGCAGAAAACAGGAAGGTTATCCAGGACGAGACTAAATTTTAGATAATTTTGAATGTCATTGGTAGAACTTCCATGTGTGCAGTAAAACAAAAAATCCAAACCCACTGCCATCGAGTCGATTCTGACTCATAGTGACCTATGGGACAGAGTAGAACTGCCCCATAGGGTTTCCAAGGAGTGGGTGGTAGATTCAAACTGCTGACCTTTTGGTTAGCAGCTGAGCGCTTCACCACTATGCCACTAGGTCTCCGTGTGTGTATGTGTGGTGCTGTTGTTAGGTGCCATCAAGTCAGTTCCGCCTCACAGTGACTCTATGTACAACAGAAGAAAACACTGCATGGTCCTGTGCCACTTCACAATCGTTACACTTGAGCCCATTGTTTCAGCCATTGTGTCAATCCATCTCATTGAAGGTCTTACTCTTTTTCACTGACCCTCTACATTACCAAGCGTGATCTCCTTCTCCAGTGACTGATCCCTCCTGATAAAATGTCCAAAGTATGTGAGACGTAGTGTCGCCATCCTTGCGTCTAAGGAGCATTCTGGTTGTACTTCCTCTAGGACAGGTTTGTTCATTCTTTTGGCAGTCCATGGTATATTCAATATTCTTCACCAACACCACAATTTCAAGGTGTCAATTCTGCTTTGGTCTTCCTTATACATTGTCCAGCCTTCATATCCAAAGGAGGCAATGAAAACGTCATGGCTTGGGCCAGGCGCACCTGAGTCTTCACCTGACAAAACTTTAAAGAGGTCTTTTGCAGCAGATTTGCTCAATGCAATGCACCTTTTGATTTCTTGACTGCTGCTTCCATGGGTGTTGATTGTGGATCCAACTAAAATGAAATCCTTGACAACTTCAATCTCTTCCCCGGTTATCATGATGTTGCTTATTGGTCCAGTTGTGAGGATTTTTGTTGTCTTTATGTTGAGGAGTAATCCACACCGAAGGCTGTGGTCTCTGATCTTCATCAGCAAGTGCTTCAAGTCCTCTTCACTTTAAGCAAGCAAGGTTGTGTCATCTGCATAATGCAGGTTGTTAAAGAGTTTTCCTCCAAACCTGATGCCCCATTCTTCTTCATATAGCCCAGCTTCTCAGATTATTTGCGCAGCATACAGATTGAATAGGTATGCTGAAAAGATGCAACCCTGACGCACACCATTCCTGACTTTAAACTATGCGGTATCCCCTTGTTCTGTTCCAGTGGCTGCCTCTTGATCTATGTACAGGTTCCTCATGAGCAAGATTGTTTTGGAATTCCCATTCTCTGCAATATTATCCATAATTTGTTATGATCCACACAGTCGAATGCCTTTATAGTCAATAAAACACAGGTGAACATCTTTCTGGTATTCTCTATTTTCGGCCAGGATCCATTTGACATCAGCAATGATATTCCTGGTTCTGCGTCCTTTTCTGAATCCAGCTTGAATTTCTGGCAGTTCCCTATGGATATACTGCTGCAGCCACTTTTGAAGGACCTTCAGCAAAATTTTATTTTTGTGTGATATTAACGATATTGTTCAATAATTTCTGCATTTGGTGGCATCCCCTTTCTTGGAAATAGGCATAAATATAGATCTCTTCAGTGGGTTAGCCACGTAGCTGTCTTCTAAATTTCTTGGCGTAGACGAGTGAGTACTTCCAGCAGTGCATCTGTTTGTTGAAACATCTCAATTGGCATTCCATCAATTCCTAGAGCCTTGTTTTTCGCCAATGCCTTCAGTGCAGCTTGGACTTCTTCCTTCAGTACCCTTGGTTCCTGCTGATATGGCACCTCCTGAAATGACTGACCGTCAACAAATTCTTTTTAGTATACTGACTCTGTGTCTTCCTTCCATCTTTTGATGCTTCCTGAGTGGTTTAATATTTTCCCTGTAGAATTCTTCAATATTGCAACTTGAGCCTTGAGTTTTTTCTTCAGTTCTTTCAGTTTGAGAAATGCTGAGCATGTTCTTCTCTTTTAGTTTTCTATCTCCAGATCTTTGCACATGTCATTATAATACTTTGTCTTCTCCATCCACCCTTCGAAATCTTCTATTCAACTCCTTTACTTCATCATTTCTTCTTTCCACTTTAGGTACTTGACGTTCAAGAGCAAGTTTCAGAGTCTCTTCTGATATCCATTTTGTGTGTGTGGTATACACTGATAATTTCCCCCCATCTCTATTCTTGTAAGAGATTCTCTGTTTTTTTTTTTTTTTTTAAAGCAGGGTCTATTGCTGACAGCAACTGGGCTTCAAACCTGTTCTAAAAGGTTCAGTCATAGCTAATAAAAACAAAGCAGGGCTTTTGAACTGGTTCAAAGCAGTTCAGTCATGGCGAGGGAAACAAGGGCAACATACACATTGCCTAGCAACCGAATGTCTCCCGCAAGAGCTTTTGACCCAAGTTGGACACAGGCGGAGCCTTCCTGGCGCAGTGGTTGAGAGCTCAGCTGCTAGCCAAATGTTGGCAGTTCGAATCCACCAGCTGCTTCTTGGAAACCCTATGTGGAAGTTGTACTCTGTTCTATAGGGTCACACTGAGTCAGAATCAACTCAGCGACAATGGCGTTTTTTTTTGTTTGTTTGTTTAGGAAGCAGGCAGAGGTGCCCTGCTCAAAGATGGCGGCCAACCGAGCCTCTTTGAATGTGTGTCGCTCCCTGCAGTCCTGCAAAGAATCCAATCTCCAGCATCAGGAAACTTTCAGGAGCTAATAATCCAAATTTAGGAGGTAAAATTGGCCGGTCACAGTGAAAGGTTAGAAATGCTACTTCCAAGAACTCATGGATTAGCTCAAGTATAAAAGTGAAATCTGTACTTCAAATCTCACATCTGATTACTGTAATTATATTCTTTTGAGCACCTGTACACCCAAGAGGATGCCGCTTTTGCCGCTTTCTGGTCTAGGCCTTAGTTTCAAGAATTAAAGGCTATAAAGAAAAAATTATGGGCTCTTTAAGTTATTGCCTTTAGGCAAGGACCACTTAAACTGCACCAGATCAATGAACTCAACAAGGAAAACCATCTTCTTTACAGACTAGCAGCCACACCTAGCCCCAAACAGGCTGGCTGGAATTGAAGCCAAGAACTCTTTCACCTGGATAAACATTTTTCCTCCTATTAGGAAGTGTTCCAGTAGTTTCCATGATCCAACTACTTACCTAGGTTTTATTGGTATGAGAACTATGCTTCTGAATGTACTTCCAAACAATTATTTATTCTGCCTGTTTTTCTAAACTCATGCACTGAAGATAGTTAAGGAATTTGTTTACTTATTATTGCCATTGTGGTTCTGTGATCATTTTAACATTATTTTCAAGAGGTTCTACCATTTGAGTAGGTACAGGAAACAGTATATAACCCCCTCCCCAAAAAAACCAGTTGCCATCAAGTGGATTCCATCTCGTTTTGACTTCATGTGTGCAGAGAGTTGTACTCCATAGGGTTTTCATGGCTGTGACCTTTCAGAAGCAGATCACCAGGCCTTTCTTCCAAGAAGCCTCTGTGTGGGTTCGAACTGCCAAACATTTGTTTAGTAGTTCAGCATTTAACGGTTCATGTTTTTTTTTTTTTTTCGCTGCCCAGGGACTCCTAAACAGTACATAAAAAAAAAAACCCAAAACCCATAGCCATTGAGCCTCATAGCGACCCTACATAACCTCTTAATTGTGCCACTCTTTTTTGCATCGTAAAATCAATTGGTGGATTTAGAAAGAAGAGGTGAGGGTTGTGAGCCAAACAAACAATGATGAAAAAAATCTTGATCTTATGGACTCAAAATTCACACGTAAACACTTCCTGCTTTGTTTATCTCCATTTATGATTTATATTTAATCTAATATCTCTAATAAACCTGTGGGAGCTTCTTTGTTAATGTTTTTTTACATCGATAAAGTATGTAAATGTTTGTTTTGCAAAATGATGACAAGCATATTTTAGGATTATTAAAATTTAACTCTATGGAAGCCAATTTATTTTGCACTGCAGCATTTAGCAATTTTAACTGAAACAAATTCATTTATGAAGCACTTACTGATGAGGATCAAAGACCACAGCCTTCAGTATGGATTGTGCCTCAACATAAAGAAAACAAAAATCCTCACAACTGGACCAATAAGCAACATCATGATAAAAGAAGAAAAGATTGAAGTTGTCAAGGATTTCATTTTAGTTGGATCCACAATCAGCCCCCATGGAAGCAAGAAATCAAAAGACACCTTGCATTGGGCAGATCTGCTGCAAAAGAACTCTTTAAAGTGTTAAAAAGCAAAGATGTCGCTTTAAGGACTAAGGCGTGTCTGACCCAAGCCATGGTTTTCAGTCGCCTCATATGCATGTGAGAGCTAGACGATGAATAAGGAAGACCAAAAAAGAATTGATGCTTTTGAAATGTGTTGGTGAACAATATTGAATATACCACGGACTGCCAGAAGGATGAATAAATCTGTCTTGGCAGAAGTAAAGCCAGAATGCTCCTTAGAAGCAAGAATGGAGAGATTTTGTCTCACATACTTTGGACATGTTATCAGGAGGGACCAGTCCCTGGAGAAGGACATCATGCTTGGTAAAGTAGAGGGTCAGTGAAAAAGAGGAAGACCCGCAACGAGATGGGTTGACACAATGGCTGCCACATGGGCTCAAGCACAACAATGATTGTGAACATGGCGCAGGACTGGGCAGTGCTTTATTCTGTTGTACATAGGGTTGCAATGAGTTGGAACCAACTCGACAGCATCTAACAATGACACAATTTATTTCATTATAAAAACACTAAAAGTAATGTTAATAAGATAATTCTGAAAAATCGTATAACTTAGGATTAGTTTAGCAGGTTTGGGAGCCAATGTGATTATGGCATATTTCTCTCTACCTTTTTTAAAGGTAGCAATAAATCCAGCCTCCATCCTTGAGGTGAATTGATTCTGACAAAAAACGTAAAATGCTGCCCTAACATCTAGGAGTTTCAAGGAAGCAGATTTAGGGATTATGTAGCACCCATCAACCACCAACTCACTCTTAGGGTCACCCTGGACCTTTTCACCACCTAGAACTGCTTCGGTTATGAAATCATAGGCTCCAATGTTCCAGACTCTGACCATGACCTCCTGCTCTTTCCAGATCTCATTCCCTCACTCCCACAACTTTGAAACCCGCCCCCCCCCCGCCCCTTTCCTTGGCTTCCATTCCACCTCTCCCCTCTCAGCTTGTCTTATGCCACTTCAGCCTCTCAGCGTGCCCCTCCCTTAGTCTTTATATGACACCTGCCTTGCATAGCCTGGGCCCTGGCTTACTTTTGTATCATATCCATATCAGAGCTGCAGGGATGAGAAGAAAAACTTCAGCACAGCTCTCTATGAAAGGGTACAATACAATTGTGGTTTCCAAACTCAACCAAGCCTTGTGAGTCACTTGGAAATCCTTTCATATATCCCTGATCAGCTCCTTATCCCATTTGTCTCCTCACTTCATATTTCTATACAAATTCTCTCCCCTCAGTCTCGACAGAAGGCCTTGTCTTCCTGCCCCAGCCCCCAACTGGAAACCTATCTACAACTACAACTGTCTTTATATACTTTTTGATCATCTAGAAGAATATTATTTGATATTTCTTAGACACAGTAAGCAAAAAGCTTACTAGGAATTTCTTTATTACTATTTAAAGACCACGAAGTTTCTGAGAAGAGTACCTATTGCGCAATTGCTGTTTCCGAGAGGAAAGGAGGAAAAGACACAGACTTGAAGGCCCGTTTTTTTTTTTTAAATAACAGCTTTAACCAAACCAAACTCATTGCCATCGAGTCAATTCCAACTCATAGCGACCTATAGGACAGAGTAGAAGTGCCCTATAAGGTTTTCAATGCTATAATCTTTACAGAGAAGGACATCATCTTGGTAAAGTAGAGGGTCAGTGAAAGAGAGAAAGACTCTCAATGAGATGGATTGACGCAGGGGCTGTTTGAGCATAGCAATGATTGTGAGGATGGCACACAACTGGGCAGCATTTTGTTCTGTTGTGCATAGGGTCACTATGAGTTGGAACTGACTCGATGGCACCTAACAACAACAACAATCTTTACAGAAGCAGACTGCCACATCTTTCCTCCGAGGGGCAACTGGTGGGTTTGAAAAGCCAACCTTTTGGTAAGTAGCCTAGCACTTAACCACTGCACCAGCAGGGCTCCTTAATAACAGCTTTATTGGAATAAAATCCACATACCATACAATTCACCCGTTTAAGGTATACAAGTCAATGGTTTTTACTATATTTAGTATACTATTGTGCAACCATCACCAAAATCAATTTTAGAGCATTTCTATCACCACAACAAGTATTAGCAGTCACTGTCTATTTTCTCCCAAGCCTTCCAACCGTAGAAAATCTCTAATCTACATTGTGTTTCCAAGAATTTGCCTATTTTGGACGTTTCATGTAAATGGAATCATACAATACGTGGTCTGTTGTAAATGGCTTCTTTAAAGAGGTCTTTTGCAACACATTTGCCCAATGCAATGTGTCGTTTGATTTCCTGACTGCTGCTTCCTTGGGCATTGATT
Source organism: Elephas maximus indicus (assembly GCF_024166365.1). NCBI lineage: Eukaryota > Metazoa > Chordata > Mammalia > Proboscidea > Elephantidae > Elephas > Elephas maximus. Next base: position 421,249 of record NC_064842.1, read on the forward strand.
GTGGGGCTAACCAAAATGAAATCCTTGACAACTTCAATCTTTTCTTCTTTTATCTTGATTTTGCTTATTGGTCCAGTTGTGAGGATTTTTGTTTTTGTTTTTTTATGTTGAGGTATAATCCATACTGAAGGCTATTGTCTTTGATCTTCGTCAGTAAGCGCTTCAAATCGCCTTCACTTTCAGCAAGCAAGGTTGTGTCATCTGCATAACACAGGCTTTTAATGAGTCTTCCTCCAATCCAAATGCCCCGTTCTTCTTCATATAGTCCAGCTTCTCGGATTATGTGCTCAGCACACAGATTGAATAAATTTGGTGAAAGGATACAACCCTGTCACACACTTTCCCGATTTTAAACCATTCAGCATTCCCTTGTTTTCTTTGAACGGCTGCCTCTTGGTCGTTCCTCACGTACAGGTTCCTCATTAGCACAATTAAGCGTTCTGGAATTCCCATTCTCCACAATGTTATCCATAGTTTGTTATGATCCACACAGTTGAATGCATCTGCATATTCAGTAAAACACAGGTAAGCATCTTTCTGGTGTGCTCTGCTTTCAGCCAGGATCCATCTGACATCAACAAAGATGTCCCTCATTCCACGTCCTCTTCTGAACCTGGGTTGAATTTCTGTCAGTTCCCTATCGGTGTACTGCTGCAGCTGCTTTTGAATGATCTTTAGCAAAAGTTTACTTTTGTGTGATATTAATGATGTTGTTCAATAATTTCCGCATTCAGTTGGATCATCTTTCTTTGGAATGGGCACGAATACGGATCTCTTTCAGTTGGTTGGTCGGTAGCTGTCTTCCAAATTTCTAGACATAGACAAGTGGGCACCTCCAGCACTGCATCTGTTTGTTGAAACATCTCAATTGGTATTCCATCAATTCCTGGAGCCCTGTGTTTTACCAATGCCTTCAGTGCAGCTTGGACTTCTCCCTTCAGTACCATCAGTTCTTAATCATGTGCTACCTCCTGAAATGTTTGAACATTGACCAATTCTATTTGGTACAGTGACTCCATGTATTCCTTCCATTTTCTTTTGATGCTTCCTGTGTCATTTAATATTTTCCCTGTAGAATCCTTCCCTATTGCAACTCGAGGCTTGAGTTTTTTCTTCAGTTCTTTCAGCTTGAGAAATGCCAAGTGTGTTCTTCCCTTTTGGTTTTCCAATTCCAGGTCTTTGCACATTTCGTTATGATACTTTACTTTGTCTTCTCAAGCTACCCTTTGAAATCTTTGGTTTAGCTCTCTTACTTAATCATTTCCTTCATTTCCTTTAGCTATTCTATGTGCAAGAGCAAGCTTCAGATTCTCTTCTGACATCCATTTTGCTATTTTCTTTCTTTCCTTTCTTTTCAGTCACCTCTTGTTTTCTTCATGTATGATGTCCTTGATGTCACTCTATGACCTGCCTGGTCTTCGGTCATTAGTGTTCAATGTGTCAAATCTGTTCTTGAGATGGTCTCTAAATCAGGTGGGTTATACCCAAGGTCATAATTTGGCTCTCGTCGACTTCTCCTAATTTTCTTCATTTTCAGCTTGAACTTGCAGATGAGCAATTGATGGTCTGTTCCACAGTCAGCCCCTGGCCTTGTTCTGACTGGTGATATTGAACTTTTCCAGTATCTCTTTCCACAGATGTAGTCGATTTGATTCCTGTGTATTCCATCCAGTGAGGTCCATGTGTATAATCACTATTTATGTTGTTAAAAAAAAGATATTTGTACTCTATAAATCTATAAAGATTATGGCTTTGGAAACCCTATGGAGCAGTACTACTCCATCCTATAGGGTTGCTATGAGTTAAAATCAACTCAAAGGCAATGGATTTTTTTTTTTTTGCCAGCAATATGTGGGGTTCCAATTTTTCCATCACCTTGCCAACGTTTGTTATCGTCCGTCTTTTTTATTGCAGGCATCCTAATGAGTATAAGGAGCCCTGATGGCAAAGTGGTTAAGAGCTTAGGCTGCTAACTAAAAGGTTGGCAGTTTGAACCCACCAGCTACTCCTCTGAAACCCTGTGGAAGAGTTCTGCTCAATTCTGTAGGGTTGCTATGAGTCGGAATCTACGTGATAGCATGCAACAATAACAGTGAGTGTAAAGTGGTATCTCTTTGTGGTTTTGATTTGCATTTTCCTAATGACTGATGATGTCAACTGTCTTTTCATAGGTTTATTGGCCATTTGTCTATCTTCTTTAGAGAAATGTATATTCAGATCCTTTACCCATTTTTTAATTAGGTTATTTGTCTTTTTATTATTGAATTATAAGAGCTCTTTACGTATTCCAAGTACTAGTCCCTTATCTGATATATGATTTGCAAATATTTTCTCCCATTCTGTGGATTGTTTTTTCACTTTCTTGATGGTGCTTAAGAACTTAATTTGATCACATCCAATTTATCTATTTTTTCTTTTGTTGTTTGTGCTTTTGGTGTCCTATCTAAGAAGCCATTGCCTAATTCAAGATTATGATGATTTCTACAACATTTTCTTCTAAGAGTTTGTATTAGCTCCTACATTTTCAGTTAATTTTTTGTATATGGTACCAAGTATTGGTTTTTTAATTTCATTTTCAGATTGTCCACTGCAAATATATAGAAATGTAATTGATTTATTGCATGTTAATGTGGTATTCTGTAGCCTTGCTGAATTCCTTCATTAGTTCTAATTGTTTTTTAGTGGATTCCTTAGGATTTTCTATGTACACAATCATGTCATCTGTGGCTCAAAGGTTCTTTTTTTAAATTTTATTGTCATAAAATATATAGAACAAAAAATTTGCCATTTTAACCATATTTATGTGTACAATTCAGTGACATTAATTACATCACCCAACACTGACCTAAGGTTCTTAAAGAGCACTGCAACGACTGCGCTGTGCTAGAGCTGAACTGGGGAGTGGTTCTTCAGTACCTTCGAATTGTTAGCTGTTGTGGAGCTGATTCCAGCTCACAGTGACCCATGTGTGTGAGTAGAACTGCTCCATAGGGTTTTCAAGGCTGTGGCCTTTCAGAAGCTGACCTCCAGGCCTGTCTTCCAAGGTGACTTAGGGTGGGTTCGAATCGCCAACCTTTCAGCTAGTATTTGAGTTCTTAATTGTTTGCACCACCTAGGGACCACTCCCTTCAAAATTGTGGTGTGCTGTTTGCTGAAAGCTTTTCCTTGTTCTTGTTAGAAAAGATGAATTGCTTAATAACAAAATTTATCACTAACTCTTCATTTCAACTGGGTAGAAGCCCTGGTGGGGCAGTGGTTAAGAGCTTGGCTGTTAACCAAGAAGTCGGCAGTTCAAATCCACTAGCCGCTCCTTGGAAACCCTATAGGGGCAGTTCTACTCTGTCTTATAGGGTCACTATGAGTCGGAATTGATGCAATGGCAATGAGTATAACTAAAAAACACACTTTTGGTTTTCACCTCAAGGTTTACACTTATAAATCTACATAGACCCGTGAGGCCGTAATTCTAACAAACTGTTAAGTATTGCTCTCTTTCATTCAGGAAGCAGCATGGTATAATGGAAAGAGCTCAGTCTCTGGCACTGAAATGCTGGCTCCCGATCCAGCTCTATTCATACTGCAGTGAGGCTTCAGTTTATAGCTAATTCCTGCCACACTCTCTTCACAGGACAACACTGGTGGTGTAGTGGTTAAGTGCTACGGCTACTAACCAAAAGGCCGGCAGTTTGAATCCACCAGGCACTTCTTGGAAACTCTATGGGGCAGTTCTACTCTGTCTTATAGGGTTCCCATGAGCCAGCCAGAATCAACTTGATGGCAACAGGTTGTTTTTTTTTTTTTTCTCTTCACAGAGTTATTGTTGAGGGTGTAGTAAGCTAAGGCATGGAACTCTACATAAACTGCAAGGTATCATGGAAACACTAACCGTAGTGCTTGCTCATTACACTTCTTCAGGCTTTCTTCTCCAGACTGGCTGTCTCTGCAGAGCAGTGAGGCTCAGGGGGTGGCTGTGCCCTGTGCCAGAAGAGGCAGAACCAGCTGACATTGCCTTGGTTTTCAGCGTATACCTCTTGGGCAATGCCTACCTCTTTGTAGTCAAGTCACTTCCTTCCTATGATCACATCCTACCTCGTTCAGGAAGCCCTCCCACACGAAGGGTAGCTCTATCTTTGGTGAAGGTATATCCAGACCTCACCCAGCCTGGTGGTACCTGCGTGCAGAAGAGTATCTAAGAGATATATGTGAAAATCACAGTAGTGGTCAGTAGGAACAAACAGGCTGTGGCTTTATCTTAGTCTCAGAGCCAAGACTTTGCCCCCAGGATGGAGGATTAACAGGGGCAATGCCATGCCTTATCATAATGCCCTTTGTGTTACCTCCACCACTGCTTCCTTCCTTAGTATGCAATTAAGGGCTGACTGAAAAGAGATAAACAACCTGTAGGTTTTATGGCAGCCAAAGCCTATAATCTTAACCTGTGGTTTCCCAGCAAGGCTCAATGGCATAGTGGCCACAGTGTGGCCCTAGAATTAGTCTGTCCTTGGATTCCAGTCCTGGCTCTGTCCCTTAATAGCTATGTGACCCTGGCAAATTATTTAACCTTTCTATGCCCCTATTTTCTCATCTTTAAGAAGAGTATAATTATAGTAATTCATAGAAATTGTGAGAATTGAGTAAAATATATACAGCCCTTGCCACGTGATAAGCACACGATGCATTTTAGCTATTAGTAGTAGTAGTATTCAGGGCATTTAGTTGAGTAAGCTAAGAAAATGCATTAACCCATGAAAGTAATGTAACTCATTTTTTAAGAAGAGTTTCTACATATATAACTCAGTGGCATTGATTACATTTTTCAAGTTGTACAACCATTCTCGCTAACCTTTTCCAAATTATTCTACCACCATTAACATAAACTCAATGTCCCCTAAGCAAAACCTATCCCTTCCTCCCTCCCACCCTGATAACCATTAATATTCTCTGGTTTCTATGTATTTGCCTATTTCATATAAGTGAGATCATACAGTATTTGTCCTTTTGTGTCTGAGTTATTTCACTCAGCATAACGTTTTCAAAGTTCATCCATGTTGTGGCATGTATCAGGACATTGTTTCTCTTTATGGCTGAGTAATATTCCATTGTAGGTATATACCATATCTTGTTTATCCACTCATCTGTCAATGGACATTTTGGTTGTTCCCGCCTCTTGGCTATTGTAAAAAGTGCTGCAATGAACATTGATGTATAGGTTTCTCTTTGCATTCCTGCCTTCGCTTCTTTGGGGAATGGAATTGCTGGGTCATATGATAGTTCTATGTTCATCTTTTTGAGGAACCACCAAACTGTTTTCCACAGTAGCTGTACCATTTTACATTCTCAATAACAATGGATGAGGATTCTCGTTTCTACAAAAACCTGCCATCACCTAGGGATGGATTATCCAATAAACAAAGCAAGCATGGGCTTATTTGTGCTTACTTACTAGTCTGAAGTGAACAATTTCATATTTTTTCACCACATCAAAGATTTTGCTTCTAGGCATGGCTGACATCTGTCTCTCTCCCAGCCCTACAGCACCTTCCTACGGAATCAAAGACTCTTTTCAAATTTATAATCCCTGACAGGGGCAGATGACTCAGTAAGCAAGGTAAGCACGGGTTTACTTGTGCTTGCTTACTCATCTATAGTGAACAATTTCACATGGCTTTCACTTTGATGTGGTGTGGTGAAACTTGTATGAAATCGTTCACTACAGAAGAGTAAGTAAGCACAAGTAAGCCCCCGCTTACCTTGTTTACTAGTCATCCACCCGTGTCAGGGATTATAAATTTGAAAAGAGTCTTTGATTCTGTACGAAGGTGCTGTGGGGTTGGGAGAGAGACAGATGCCAGCCATACCTGGAATAATCTTTGATGTGGTGAAAAAATGTGAAATCGTTCACTACAGATGATCTGGTAAGCAAGGTAAGCACTGTGATTTCCTTGCCTATTGGATAATCTGCCCCTGGTCCACTCCAAATTTTAGCATGTGTAAGAATCACTAAGAATAATCTTTTAAAATGATAATTCTTAGGCTTTGCCCCCTGAATTTCTGATTCAGTAGTCTGGGTCAGAGTACAACTAGTTCATCTTTAGCTAGTGCTATACTCCAGTAATCTGACTCCAGTCCATGGGTATATTCTGACTCCGGTCCATGGGTACTTTTTAAAATTAACTTTTAATTTTGAAATAATCTCAAATTTACAGAAAAGCTGCAAAAACAGCAAAAAGAACTCTCACATACCCTTTACCAAGATTCAGCAATTTTTAATATTTTGTCACATTTGCTTTCTATCTCTCTCTTATATCTTAATCTCTATAATTTTTTTTTCTAAGCCATTTGAAAGTAGGTTATATACACCATGCCTCTTTATCCCTTAAAACTTCAGTATACATTTCCTTAGAACAAGAATAGTCTCTCAACATAATCATTGCTTAGTCATCAAATTCAGGAAACTTAGCATTGATAAAATACTTTTATCTAATATACAATGCATATCCCAATTTTATCGATTGTCTCAGTAAGACCTTTTTGTGGCAAAACACTTTTTCTCCTACAGGATCCAATCTGGGGTCACACATTGCATTTCATATGATGTCTTTAGCCTCCTTTAATCTGGAACCGTGCCTTAGCCTGTCTTTGTTTTTTATGATATTGACTTTTTTTTAGAGAATACAAGCCAATAATTCTATAGACCATCCCTTCTTGTGCGTTTGGCTGATGTTTCCTTGTGAATAGATTCAGGGCGTCCATTTTTGGCTTGAATACTACCTAACTCATGTATCCTTTTCTGGGTATCCCATCCAAAGACACATGATGTCCATTTGCCTCTTATTGGTGAGATGGACCATACTTTGAGAAGTACTTGACTAGCCACTTTCTGTTCTAAGAGGTCTCAGAACCTAAAGTAATGAAAAGAAAAAAAAAAAAAACAAGCCTTTAATTATTCTGAATAATCTGATCGTTGCTTTGTCAATAGGTTTATCCATCTGTTCCCTTAGGTACTTCAGAAGATGATCACGTAATCACCACAGCTACTTGTCGTTGTTGTTGTTAGGTGCTGTCGAGTCGGTTCTGACTCATAAGTGACCCTATGCACAACAGAACGAAACACTACCCGGTCCTGAGCCATGCCCACCACCATTGTTATGCTCCAGCCCACTATTGCTGCCACTGTGTCAATCTATCTCCTTGAGGGCCTTCCTCTTTTCCACTGACCCTGTACTTTGCCAAGCACAATGTCCTTCTTCAGGGACTGATCCCTCCTGACAACATATCCAAATTATGTAAGAGGCAGTCTCAACATCCTTGCTTCTAAGGAGCATTCTGGTTGTACTTCTTCCAAGACAGATTTATTCTTTCTTTTGGCAGTCCATGGTATATTCAACATTCTTCTCCAACACCACAAAAGGCGTCAGTCTTTCTTTGATCTTCCTTATTCATTGTCCAGCTTTCACATGCATATGATGCGATTGAAAATACCATGGCTTTTTTTTTTTTTTGGGTCAAGCACACCTTAGTCTTCAAGGTGACATCTTTGCTTTTCAACCCTTTAAAGATGTCCTTTGCAGCAGATTTACCCAATGCAATGCATCTTTTGATTTCTTGACTGCTGCTTTCATGGGTGTTGATTGTGGATCCAAATAAAATGAAATCCTTGACAACTTCAGTCTTTTCTCCATTTATCGTGGTGTTGCTTATTGGTCCAATTGTGAGGATTTTTGTTTTCTTTTTGTTGAGGTGTAATCCATACTGAAGGCTGTGGTCTTTGATCTTCATGAGCAAGTGCTTCAAGTCCTCTTCACTTTAAGCAAACAAGGTTGTGTTATGTTAATGAGTCTTCCTCCAATCCTGATGCCCCATTCTTCTGCATGGCTTCTCAGTTTATTTGCTCAGCATACAGCCACAGCTGCTATTACATTCAAAATCACAACATGCTTTCATTGTTAATTTAAAACTATATTTTACACAAATAACGCACACCTTCTATGTTTTTTTGTCAGTTGCCCCCTCCCCTTTGAGGTATTTTCATAAGCTCTGCTCTTTGGAGTTTTTTTACAAGTTGCTGTAGAAAGAAATTAGCATAACATGCTTACGGAAATAGCTCTCAGGAGAAGGGCACGGTTGGCAATAATAGAAGGCACACATTATTTGGGTAAAAGTACATCATTTCCCACCTAAAGCCTCATTTCATACTTATGATGTATGATGACTTTTATTTCGTGTTAAATACAAATGATCCACGTCACATATCATATGATATAACTAGACCATCCATGGTCTTGGTGGTAGTTTGAGGTTAGTAGAGTCAGCTTAACTTCTTGCATCACACATTTTATATTGACGTATTAGCTTTCTGTTCAATAGTATACTTAAAAGTATTCACTTATTATCGCTTTACTTCTAAAATACACTTATTCACAAACTCTAATGGATGTTTTACCTTATTATTTATAATTTCCACATTAAATCTCGAGTTTGTTGTCTGAGTGTACCTACTTCATGTTGACTATAGAATTCCCCTGGCATTTGTTAATTCATTCAAAAAGTAATTCAAAGACTAAGAAAGAATATGATTTAAATCTTAAAGAAGCTAGCATTTATTGCATGTCAGCTTTATGCCAGTTATTATTACATATATTACCTCACAACATCCAGACAGGAAAATTTTTGTTACCACCATTTTACAGGCGAAGAAATAGAATTAAATAACTTGCTTGACACCAAACAACTAACAAGCCACAGAACCAGGATTTAACCCTCGAAACTAAACCAAACTCATTGCTGCCAAGTCGATGTGACTCTGTAGGACAGAGTGGAATTGCCCCATAGAGTTTCCAAGGAGCGCCTAGTGGATTTGAACAGCCAACCTTTTGATTAGCAGCCATAAAAAAAAAAAAGCCATAGGACTTAACCATTAATTAAAATTAGAATTAAACCTAATTCTAATTAACAGTAAATACAATCTTGCAGTATATTTTATACTTCAGAATGTTATTTACTCATCATTTATAAAACTGCCACAGTATAGAGGGGGAACAAAATTAAGTTCATAAATTTTTGAATGCAAGAATTTAAAGGGCATGCCTCTCAAAACTGAAAATGCAACTTAAGATCAAATGAAAGCATTACCTTACAGAATGGCCAGGAAACTTAAGGAGCTTTTATCCTGAGGTTTACACAGGAGTTTTATAATAGATTCTTCTGAAAACCTTGAAAATAAAGTTGAAGCCTCTATGTTTTCTCCTTCTGTCCCACCCATTGTCCTTCTTCCCTTCCCATAGGTTACAATTACTGTATTTTTAGACTTTGCATAAATAATGTCATTAAACAATATTAATAAATACATAAAATAATATGATATATATAGTATTGTGCAACTTGGTATTGGAATCAGCCATTTCCCCCAGTAGGCTGGTTTCCTTTAGTAGGAAATGGTATTTCAAGACTGTGATCTGGGTGCTAGGAATACTCACTGATACTGGATTGATCATTGTTTCTAGGCCCCTCAGTGCCTCATGAGTTCCTACTGATATTTCCACTAAAGTTGAGGACAACAGAGTTTTTTACTTAACCTCTTCTGAATTACATTTGTTTTATTTATTCAACACCAGCAGAATGGGGTTCTTAAGGACACATGATTTGATAGAATTAGAAAATTCCATAATTACTCATTTACTTTATCCAACATTAAAAACACAGTCCCAGAATAACAACACTAACACTACAAATATAATCACTGATACCCAGTGCTGTCGAGTCAATTCCTACTCATACTGACCCTATAGGACAGAGTAGAACTGCCCTATAGAGTTTCCACGGAGCGCCTGGTGGATTCGAACTGCCAACCTTTTGGTTAGCAGCCGTAGCACTTAACCACTACACCATCAGGGTTTCTGTAATTACTAAGAACAGTTTTAAAAATATTATTTGACACATGTGTTCTCCATTCCTGCCCAACCTCGTTTTGTGTAGTTGTCCCTGGGTGGTGCAAACGGTTAAAGCATTTGGCTGCCAACCGAAAGGTTGGTAGTTTGAGTCTGCCCAGAGATGCCTTGGAAGAAAGGCCTGGAAGAAAGTCCTAGAAATCTACCCATGAAAAATCAGGCATTGAAAACCATATGGAACATAGTTTTAGTCTGCACGTGTGAGTTGGAATTGTCTAGATGGCAACAGGTTTGCTTCCTGTTGTTTTTTTATCCCCCATTTTTTATCTATACACCTCAGCATATTACTATTACATACTATTTCTTTTCATTTTCATTTAGTCTTAGTTCTACAAATAACCACTAGTCCTCATGCTGAGATCTTTCTGGTCGTTTTGGTTGTCTGAAGCTTGTCCTCTAGTATATGTCTCAGAAAACGCTCAAACAATATTCCCTGTGTTCTTGAATATGATAATATTTGGTTCTCTTTAAACCTGAAAATCAGTTACTGATATATAAAATCCCAGGCTTACATTATCTTTCCGTAAGTATCTAAGCTATAGTATTCCATTTTCTTTGGGCGTAAAGCACTGCTGTCAAAACTCTGATGTAATCTAATTTTACTTCTCCTGTAAGTCACTTTCTTTTTCTTTAAAGTGCAATAATTTTAATAGAATATCTTAGTATTTGTCTTTCTGAGTTGGTATTCTCGGGTGTACAGTGTGCTCTTTCAATATGTAGTTTTGTTTTAATTTCAGGAAAGTTTTCTTGCATGCTGGTTTTCAGTATTTCTTTTGCTCCTTTTGCTTCTTTACTTTGGTTTTATTCTTTCAGGGATCCCTATTCTCCATGTGTTCATTATTCTTTGCCTATCTTTGATATATGTTAGTTTCTCTTGAATTCTTTTAAACGCCTTTTTATTTCTTCTTAAAGTTAGTTTTTTCTACTTTGTATTTCTATTAAGGCATCATCTGTTGTATTTATTAGCCCTTGAGCCCTAGTGGCACAGTGGTTAAAAGCTCGGCTGCTAACCAAAAGGCCAGCATTCAAATCCACCAGCTGCTCCTTGGAAACCCTATGACATGGTTCTACTCTGTTCTATAGGGTCACCACGAGTTGGAATCGACCTAATGGCAATAAGTTTGGTTTGTTTGGTTTGGTGTTCCTTCTAATTTAGTCTTCATTTTTGTAATTATTTTTTGTTTTATATTATTTCCTATGTTCTGTCACATAATTTCTGAGTTTTTCTAATTCTGATTTATGTTGCCCTTTCATGGCTCGTAATATTTTCTTAATTATATGTGTGTGCACACATGTACATAGCTTCCTCCCCTCTATTTTCTCTTTCCTCCCCTTTTTGGAATTCCTGTTGTTGGTTTCTCTTGTTCTGAGCCTTGACTTTTCTTACCTCACCTCTCCTAGTGCCATCTCTTTTTCTCCATGTTCTTCTTCTTGGGAGATTTCCTTGACTTTATGTTTATTGAAAGGAGCCCTGGCAGCACAATGGTTAAAGCGCTCAGCTGGTAACTGAGAGGTTGGTGGGTCAAACCTACCAGTGGCTCCCTGGGAGAAGAGACCTGGTGATCTGCTTCCATAAAGATTTAAAGCCTAGGAGATCTTATGGGACAGTTCTACTTCGTCCTATAGGGTTGCTATGAGTTAGAGTAGACTCAATGGCACACAACAATAACATGTTTATTGAAAATATAGATTCCTGCTATCGTGTTTTTTATATACAAGAATTTTTGTTCTTTAAATTATCTTTTATATCTTAAGTGCCCTCTTCTTATTTCATAAGTGTCTTATCTTTCTGAGGAATATATATTTTTTCTTGTGCTTCCTGAATTGTTGTCTCTCCTCTAAGTTACCTTTTCTGGTTATTTTTTTGATATCTGTCTTTCGTTTTATGGAAACCCTGGTGGTGTAGTGGTTAAGTGCTACAGCTGCTATTCAAGGGTCGGCAGTTCAAATCCACCAGGCACTCCTTGGAAACTCTATGGGGCAGTTCTACTCTGTCTATAGAGTCGCTATGAGTTGGAATCGACTCGATGGCACTGGGTTTGGTTTTGTCTTTCGTTTTAGAATATTTCCCCAAATTTTCTTGTTATTCTTGGGCATCAATATATGTATAAGAATGAGACACTAAACTGCTGATTGAAGCTCTACGTAACTATGTGATGTGTGTATGTAGGGAAAGTTATTGATAACTGGTTTGTCTACAGGATTATTGAACAAAGATCCAGCTGATTTGGGGAGTAACCCCCAAACACCAGGATTGCTAGTATTTTAGGGGGTGCAGTCAATCTCCTAGGGAAGGAATCCTCTAATTTCCTGTCCAGTGGGATATAAGAGTGACTGCCAGCATCCTGGGAACCAGTATAGAAGAGGATTTTGAATCCAGCTGTTCAGTATACAAACTTTCACTTAATTCCTCTGTTTTTGTTAAGATGCTTCACTGATTAAGTTAAGATGCTCAGTCACATCAAGGATCCCAGAGTCCAAAGACTCTCAAGAGATTAAACTGTACGTAGTCTTCCACTTGGATGGAAATGCCTGGGTATGGTTAGCAGGCACTCTCGGGGGAGGCTAATGCTTCTTTTTACAAACATTCACTTAATCCTTTGGTTTTCAGTTCTAACCCAGTCAGGTACCTCCAATTTCTTTCTGCGGCTCTGCATGGGCACTGGCTTGTTTCTTGTTGTTCCCTCCCTGAAGGCATTAGTATTTTTGCTTTCTCCTCTCTAATGAGTCAGTTATTATCATCTACCCATTTCCCACCTTCAAAGAAGTTGACATCTCTCATTTGCTGTGGTCTCTTCACCTTTTGTTTTCCTTGTGGATTCATGTCTTTTAAAAATCTCTCTCTCATACTTTCTCCCCCCACCCACCCCTTTTCCCTCTCTGCCTCTCTTGTTAAGATTTTAGTGAGGTTTTGGGAGAGAACAGAGATAAACAAATGTGTTTAATCCACTAGGTCACCCAGAAGTCTATTTTTCATATATCATCACTTTTTTTTTTTTTTTTTAATTACAGCCAGTAGACTGAAAAAGCTGGAAGCTGTTGGACGTCTTTCGACTTTTAAGTGAATTTGATAGCTATGATCTTCATAAATTCTTTCTGGAGACAGAATCAGAAATGAATCACTGGTCTGACCCAATATCAGCATTCTCCTGTGCTTATGTTCAAACATAAATCAGTGGATAATTACGCGCTTTACGAAGAGAATTACTATGGGAAATAGTCAACTGTCTTATAAAATTTAAGGTAAAATTTTATTTACAAAAACTCGATTTATAGCTTATGAGAACACAATCATTATATAACATAATATACACATATGTTTTTTGCTAGCCAAATCACTTAGCATATCCTTATTTTAGAAGCTGGTGTTTAGTAAATAAAAAACCAAAAAGTAAATAGCACATTTTAATCAGATTATGGCCTCAAAAAGAAGGGGAAACTGCAAAGAGGAGGAAGACAAGAAGAAAGAAAACCAGCTCTCAGAAGTCTTGAGCATCAAGTAGAGATAGTGAGGTGACAGCCAGAGGAGAGGGTAGGACACCTGCGAATGTGAGAAAAGACAGGGCTGAGATAATGGAGAAAAAATGGTGGATTCTCACAGGTAGTCACAGAGGGGCTCAGGGTCAGGCAGGTGACAGAATGGAGAAGACAACTGCAGGCATGAATCAAGGACACAGCTATAATCGAGGGCGTCACGGTTAGTGCATGCTGAGTTTCCGAGTCACAAGATGTGTTGGGTCTCAACAATGGGTTCTACATCAAAGTTATCCTAAACTAAAATAATAATGTTTAAAAAAAAAAAAGTGAGAGGACCTAGGTAATCTAAGAAAAATAAAAAATAATCAAAGTAGACTCACTGAGGGTCAGAAGGAAAGAATCCAATGGAATGCTTCCAAGTTGATTTCAGAATTTAAAAAGCATAGATATTTCAAAAGGAGAAAAAAACAACATGTGGCATCAATGAGGAAATTGCATGTGTGATAATTCAGGGACAAACCAAACCAAAGCAGAACAATATAGGCCCTCATATGACATTAATATGATGGCTAATGTTTATTCAGCGCTCGCAGTGTGACAGGCACAGTGCTAAATGCTTTATCATAGCATTATCACGTTTAATCTTTACAACAACGCTATGAAGTAGGAATTAGTTCTTCCCATTTATAGATGATGAAACTGTTGTTTTGTGACTTTAAGTAATTTGCCCAAGGTCACACAACCAGGGCTAGGATTCAAACCCGTCTGTCTGTCTCTAGAGTTGGAACATGGGTTTCTAAAAAGTTCAGAGTATAAATAACAATTACTATTTATTAAATATTACTGCGGTGTGTCAGATGCTTTATATACAGTACTTATACATGAGGCACTATATGTATAAAGTACCTGACATGCTGCAGTGATATTTAATAAATGGTAATTATTATTTATATTGTACATTTTTATGTATAAACTTAATTCCTCACTACAACCCTGTGAGGTAAAAAAAAAAAAAATTAGATTTTAATAATACCCAGGTATTAATAAGGTATCATCACCTTATTAAATATTAATACTAGCCTTATAACAATTTTGTGAGGTAGCTATTAAAGATATTTATAGGCTTTTACCTTATTAATTATTAATCATGTCTTGGTGGAGAGTTATATACAAGAGTTTGAAAGCTGGTGTTGAATTCCCTCAAAAGCAAACCACTTTTAGCATCTCTGATACCACTGTTGCTATTTCTCCCCACCCCTTTCTCCTCTTCCTCCTCATGTGAGAATGGGCAGTGGAGGACATTGAGGCCAGACAGACCTGGCTCTGACAGACTTGGGATCAGATCTCAGCAAAGCTGGGAAAACAGCAACTAAAGAGATTTTCTTATAAGGGACACAACTAATTCTCTAGGTCCTTTGTAACCTTTCTGTCATTGTGCTTTGGGTTTCAGCTGATTTGTGGAGGAGCAGAGTGAAATAGGAGAACTTAGCATGTGTTGGCGAGGTTAAATGAGAAGGCAAAGGAAGAGGTAATGTCAGACAGTTCACATAACCCAAAGAAGGATCTCGATGCTGCTCTTCACTGCAGACAACAAACCTGAAAAACCAGCAGAATAAAATAGTAACTGCCCATAGGAAACATGAGTTCCTAGAATTACGGAATGTCACAGGGAAGACTTTGGTTCTTTTGAGAAAAAAAAAAAAGATTTACTGCTTATATTATGCAACACATCCTCATTGCTTAAGGGATGGTTTGAAGTTCTAGTTTGAAAATGACAAACTCGTTGCCCCTCCTCTTGCCATGGTCTGCATTGCACCACTTTGTTACCCATTTGTAAGACTCCCAGGTGGGCAAGGAAAGGGAAGACGGCCTCATGCCCAATGGAAATTTTGATAAAGAAGTGGAGAGGAGGATGAAATCATTGATTAAAATTAGTTTCCTAGGTTAGCTGGGTGTTTCAACCACTCTTGATCAGAAGAATATTTGGAGCCAGGATGAGGATTCTATCAGTTCACTGGGGTGATTATTAACTAGGGCATCACCAAAACACGCCTTCCTGGCTTTCAGTTTGCCTCTTCTCTGCAGGTTTCTAATATGAAGGTTAGAGCACATGCAGCCACACTCATGGATAACTGGAACACAGGTAGAGTGAGGAGACAGGGCCTTTACCCAGGGGAGACAGACTGGAAAACCCTCCCTTCTCTCTTGTCCCCCATGGCATCACATATGCTGTAATCAATCTCCCCCAATACCTCACCCAAAACTCCACTCAGAGGTCAGGCGCCAGGAGAATTTGTTGTCTGATGTAAGAAGATCTACACAATCTGGGGGGCCCCTGAGTGATGCAAATGGTTAAGTGCTTGATTACTAGCTGATAGATTGGTGGTTCGAGCCCACCCAGAGGTGCCTTGGAAGACAGGCCTGATGATTTGCTTCCAAAAGGTCACTGCCTTGAAAACCCTATGGAGTAGTTCTACTCTGCATATTTGGGGTCGCCATGAGTCAGAATCAACTCAATGGCAACTAACAACAACAAAAACACATTCTAAATAGCTAATGCAGTCAGTTGTTAACCAAAAGGTTGGAGGTTCAAATTCACCCAGAGGTGCCTTGAAAGAAGGGCCTGGTGATCTATTTCCCAAAAACCAGCCATCGAAAACCCTATGAAGCACAGTTCTACTCTGACACACGTGGTGTCACCATGAGTCAGAATCAACTCGACAGCAACTAGTAACACATTTTGAATGAAAAGGAGTCTGTCCTTGTTAGATGAAGCCATAGTAGTTGTCAAGAATCTTGGTTACTGAAAAACCAGCAATAATAGCGTTGATGAAATAGAAACTCTTAGGTGTGCCCAAGGTAGCAATTAGTAGAAATAACCTACATAATTCTTAGTGTATCAGTCCAACCTTGAAGAGCAAAGTTCATAGTCAAATAGTCCTATTCCCAGGGCTGATAAAATAGGTTTGTTGGTCAGCCCAAATTGTGGGTCCAACTTTGTGGGTCTAGAAAACCCTTCATTTTAATGCTTCATCTTAGCAGGTTCCATGATGCTTCCATGGGTAACGGCTAATCACCCCACCCCCTGCTGATGTGATAAAGATCTTGCAGGGTCCATCTAGCCCAGTCCTCCATCCACAGGACCAAAAGGGCCTCTGCTGAGTGACCCTTACCATCTATCAGCCTTGGTCTCATTCTCTCTTCCTCTGCAGCTCCCAGCAACTCACAGCTGGGTTCACACCTGACCCCTACACCCAGTCCCAATTGTTCCACCTCATGCCTAGCTCTTCAGCCCTTCCTAACAAATGTTGGGAATTCATATTTACAGGCCCACTCTCTCCTACAACCGCTTCTCGAGGGGCTAAGAAATAAGTCTATTCTCTAAGATCTGGAGTCAGCTGCCCTAGTTATGGCTGCTGGATGTCTGTGTGGCCTGCCCATTATCTGATTTTTGGGTAGACCTGAAACTCATAGGTCCATGGGAATGCATGAAGGGTGATTTTGCTGACCTATGGTCACCCTTCTCCTTGCTATCCGGTCCCCACAGCCCCATTCCTGAATCCTGACCAGTTACCATGCCTAGGGTCTCAGTCAGTTCCAAGGCAGAAAACCAAAGTCAGCACAGTTGCTAGAACTGCTTGTTTCTAGGCAAGGTCACAGTTTTCTAGACTTTGGGTCTTGGCTACAATCTTGATTCCCTCCCACTGTGCTCCTTCCTGCCCTCAACCAATCTCCCAGTGCCAAGTTTTCTGAAATTGTGATTGACGTGGCTGGGCCTCAAGAACCTTGTGTCTGCTTTGCCCAGCTAAGCCTCCATTTAGAGACAATGCACAGGAGAGGAAGCCCCAGAGATGGATGTATATAAAGCTGGCCCAAGATGCTTGAACTTCAGGGCTCCTAACTCACATGGCCCTTCAGAGTGCTGGGAGTTGTAGAGTATTCTAGGCGGGGAGAGAAAGACAGGGTGTTACCAGGAAGAATTTCTGCTGGTAGATTGCCTACAGCGATCTCAGAAGAAAGAGATGTGAATCTCCAAGACTCCCATATCTTGTTGTGATTTCTATTCTTATTTTAAATGAATATCCATTTCTATGCCTCATTTTGTATTTGCAGTTTGTACCCTTTTTCTTAAAGAGGTGTCCCTCAATTTTATAAGCTTCAAGCCCCTTAAAACCTGGATCTGCCATTGAGATGACCCAAGCCTAAGCCCTGTCTCCAGAGACTACGATTTAATTGACCTAAGGGAGTGATCTCAAATGAGGCCAATTTACCTCCCAGCAGATATTTAGCAATGTCTGGAGACACTTTGGCCATCACAAATATTGGCGTCTACTGGGTAGAGCCCAGGGATGCTGCTAAACATCTTACAATGCGCAGGAGAGCTTCCCACAACAAAGAATTATCCAGCCAAAAATGTCAATAGTGCCATGACTGAAAAACCCTGATCTAGGGTGGAGCCCTGAGAGTTAGAATTTTTCAAAACCTTCTCTGTTAATTTGAATATACAGACAGGGTAGAGAGCAACAGTTCCATAGATAACAACAGTAATAGCTGACCTTTACTGAGTAGTTACTGCATGCCAGTCATTGTTCTAAATGCTTTACACAGATTAACTGATCTAATTTTTGAAATAAGCATATGAATTCTTATTTACATTTTATAAATGAGGCAACTGAGGACCAAAATATTAAGAAACATGTCCATGTACCTGTTAGGATTAAACCCCAGGTAGCCAGGCTCCAAAGCCTGAGTTGTTCACTAGTATTGCATACCTGAATCTCCTTGATCAGCTTTCTTCATCCAGCTACAGATCTCTATGGAAGAAGGGAAGAAGAGTCCCTGAATGTTCCCATGGCCCCGATCCTTTGCCTGCTCCATCACTTGGAAATGTAAAAATAAAAAGCTCTCAAAGCAGGCACAGCTGAGAAGGGGGGTGGGGGCACTAATGTATAGAACCACTTTGAACTATGTGCCAAAGGATAGCCCCCAGTTAGGGTTATGGGTATTTGCTTCAGTTTCTTGAATATGCCTATGTTCAGTTCAATTTGCTGGCTGAAACTTCTTAAAATGAAGGTTTTATTCAGAAACGGTAGACCCTTGTTCAGTTAAGAGTTTTTAAAAAAACATGCTTTGGCCCATTAGACTGTAAATAAATAATAGTAACTCGTTGCTACCACCACCAGTTCCAGAGAAATAAAGGGCTTTGCAGCAGGTGTGTTTAATTGAAAGCCATGCCACGCAACTGTCAGAAATGCTGACTATCAGACTGGGGAAAGTACTGCCAAATGGAAGAAATGCAGACAAGTTCTGTGGCAAAATGGTAGATATGTATAACCTAAGATGACTATCTTTTTATTCTCTGTTATAAAATGCTCAAGCAGAAAAGTACCAGTACGCTTGGATTTCTTGGTTCAATTCCACAAAACAGAATGAAGAGGACACAGCTCCTGCCTTCAGGGCAGGGGATGTGGTGGGATATGGCAAAGAGGCAAGTATTTCTAAAATAAACAGGCCAGTACCAGTCATAAGAGTACAATAAAGGGCTATGGAAATTCCAAAAAGGGAAAGGTCACATCTGTGGGCAGGGCTTCAAAAATAGACCTAGTAAGACTTGAACAGGCATTTCACCAAAGAGGATATCCAAGTGGCCAACAAGCACATGAAAAATACTCAATGTCATTAGCCAGCGTTATTGTTGTGTGCTGTCCAGTTGATTCCAACTCATAGTGATACTACATGGCAGAGTAGAATTGGCCCACAGGATTTCCTAGGTTGTAATCTTTGTGGGAGTGTATCACCAGGTCTTTTCTCCTACTGAGCAGCTGGTAGGTACGAACTGCTGTCATTTTGGTTAACAGCTGAGCTCTTAACCACCGCTCCCATTCACCATTCGGGAGATGCAAACCAAAACCACAATGAGATACCATCTCACCCCCATTAGAATGGCAACGATAAGAAAAAAAAAAAAAAAAACAGAAAACAAGAAGTGTTGGAGAGGATATGAAGAAATTGGAACCCTTATCTTTGCTAGTGGGAAAGCAAAATGGTACAGCCACTGAAAAACAGTTTGCCTGTTCCTCAAAAGGTGGAACATGGAGCTACAACACAACCTAGCAACCCCAATCCTACATATCTACCCAAAAGAAGTGGAAGCCAGAATGCAAACAGAAACAGAATGCAGCACTTTTCACAATAGCCTAAATGTGGAAACAACCTAAATATCTCTTAGTTAGCTAATGCTGCCATAACAGGCATACCAAAAGTAGACGGCTTTAATAAACAGAATTTTATTCGCTCACAGTCTAGGAGGCTAAAAGTATGAACTCGGGGCACCAGCTCCAGAGGAAGGCTTTCTCTGCCAACTCTGGGGGAAGGTCCTTGTTATCAATCTTCTCCTGGTCTAGGAGCTTCTCAGCACAGACACCACAGGTCCAAAGGATGTGCTCTCTCCTGGCTCTTCTTTCTTGGTGGCACGAGGTACCCATCCTCTCTGCTCAATTCTCTCATTTATATCTCAAAAGAGATTGACTCAAGGTACAACATAATCCTGTAGATTGAGTCCTGCCTCATTAACATAACAGCCTCTAATCCTGCTTCATTAAATTCATAGAGGTTAGGATTTACAACACATAGAATACTCACATCAGGTCACAAAAGGGTGGACAACCACACAGTACTGAGAGTCATGGCCTAGCTAAGTTGATTCACATTTTTTGGGAACATAGTTCAATCCATAACAATGTCCATCAACAGATGAATAGATAAGGAAAATGTGGTACATACATGCAATGGACTGAATGTCAACCATAAAGAAAAATGATGTCCTGATACATGCCACAACATGGATGAACCTTGAAAACATTATGCTGAGTGAAATAAGTCAGTCACAGAAGGACAAACACCACATGACCTCACTTATATGAAATAAGCAAATATATAGGAACCAAAGGAGCCTTGGTGGTGCAACTATTAAGCAGTCAGCTGCTAACTGAAAAGTTGGAGATTCAAACTTAGTGCCTCCATGGGAGAAAGAACTGGCTTTCTACTCCTAGAAAGATTACATCCCAGAAAACCCTATGGGGCAGTTCTATTCTGTCACATGGGCCACTATGAGTGGAAAAATGAGCTCAGTGGCAACCAACAACAACAACAGAAACCAAAGCTTATTAGTGGTTACTAGGGGTGGGAGCCCCCACGTGTCTGTCACATTGTTGTACTGTGGGGGCTTACATGTTGCTGTGATGCTGGAAGCTATGCCACTGGTATTCAAATACCAGCAGGGTCACCCATGATGAACAGGTTTCAAGCTGAGCTTCAAGACTAAGACTAGGAAGAAGGACCCAGTAGTCTACTTCTGAAAAGATTTAGCCAGTGAAAGCCTTATGAATAGCAGTGGAACATTGTTTGCTATAGTGCTGGAAGACGAGTCCCTCAGGTTGGAAGGAACTCAAAATACAACAGAGGGGGAGCTGCCTCCTCAAAGTAGAGTTGACCTTAATGATGGGGATGGAGTCAAGCTTTCGGGACCTTCATTTGCTGATGTGGCACGACTCAAAATGAGAAGAAATAGCTGCAAACATCCATTAATAATTGGAACTTGGAATATATGAAGTATGAACCTAGGAAAATTGGAAGTCAACAAAAATGAAATGGAATGCATAAACATTGATATCCTAGGCATTAATGAGCTGAAATAGACGATATTGGCCATTTTGAATCAGACAATCATATGGTCTACTATGCCGGAAACCACAACTTGAAGAGGAATGGCGTTGCATTTCATTGTTAAAAACATTTCAAGACCTATCCTGAAGTACAACACTGTCAGTGATAGGATAATATCCATATGCCTACAAGGAAGACCAGCTAAAACGACTATTATTTGAATTTACACATCAACCACTAAGGCCAAAGATGAAGAAATTAAAGATTTTTACCAGCTTCTGCAGTCTGAAATTAATCGAACATGCAATCAGGATGCACCAATAATTACTGGAGTTTGGAATGTGAAAGTTGGAAACGAAGAAGGATCGGTAGTTGGAAAATATGGCCTGGGTGATAGAAATGATACCAGAGATCTCATGACAGAATTTTGCAAGACCAACGACTTCATTGCAAATACCTTTTTTAACCAACATAAATGGTGACTATACATGTGGGCCTCACCAGATGGAATACACAGGAATCAACTCGACTACATCTGTGGGAAGATATGATGGAAAAGCTCAGTATCATCTGTCAGAACAAGGCCAGGGGCCTACTGCCAAACAGACCACCAATTGCTCATCTACAAGTTCAAGCTGAAACTGAAGAAAATTAGAAAAAGTCCATGAGAGCCAAAGTAAGACCTTGAGTATGTTGTTGTTGTTAGGTGCCATCGACTCGGTTTTGACTCATAGTGACACTATGTACAACAGAACAAAACACTGCCCAGTCCTGCACCATCCTCAATATCGTTACTATGCTTGAGCCCACTGTTGCAGCCACTGTGTCCATCCATCTCGTTGAGGGTCTTCCTCTTTTCCACTGACCCTGTACTTTACCAAGCATGATGTCCTTTTCCAGGGACTGATCTCTCCTGATAACGTGTCCGAAGTATGTAAGACACAGTCTCGCTGTCCTTGCTTCTAAGGAGCATTCTGGTTGTACTTCTTCCAAGTCAGATTTGTTCCTTCACCTTGAGTATATCCAACCTGAATTTAGAGACTATTTCAAGAATAGATTTGACATGTTGAACACTAATGACCAAAGAACAGATGAGTTGTGGAATGACATCAAGGACATCATACGTGAGGAAAGCAAGAGGTCATTAAAAAGACAGGAAAGAAAGAAAAGACCAAAATGAATGTCAGAAGAGACTCTGAAACTTGCTCTTGAATGTCGAGTACCTAAAGCAAAAGGAAGAAATGATGAAGTAAAAGAGTTGAACAGAAGATTTCAAAGGGCAGCTCAGGAATACAAAGTAAAGTATTATAATGGCGTGTCCAAAGATCTGGAGATGGAAAACCAAAAGGGAAGAACATGCTCAGCATTTCTCAAGCTGAAAGAAATGAAGAAAAAATTTAAGCCTCGAGTTGTAATATTGAAGGATTCTATGGGGAAAATATAAACAACTCAGGAGGCATCCAAAGAACATGGGAACATCGTGCTGGAAGTCCTAGCCAGGGCAATTAGGCTAGACAAAGAAATAAAAGGTATCCGGATTGGCAAGGAAGAAGTAAAGTTATCACTATTTGCAGATGACATGATTATATACACAGAAAACCCTAAGGAATCCTGCAGAAAACTACTGAAACTAATAGAAGAGTTTGGCAGAGTCTCAGGTTATAAAATAAACATACAAAAATCACTTGGATTCCTCTACATCAACAAAAAGAACACCGAAGAGGAAATAACCAAATCAATACCATTCACAGTAGCCCCCAAGAAGATAAGATACTTAGGAATAAATCTTACCAAGGATGTAAAAGACCTACACAAAGAAAACTACAAAGCTCTACTACAAGAAATTCAAAAGGACATACTTAAGTGGAAAAACATACCCTGCTCATGGATAGGAAGACTTAACATAGTAAAAATGTCTCTTCTACCAAAAGCCATCTATACATTTAACGCACTTCCGATCCAAATTCCAATGTCATATTTTAAGGGGATAGAGAAACAAATCACCAATTTCATATAGAAGGGAAAGAAGCCCCGGATAAGCAAAGCACTACTGAAAAAGAAGAAGAAAGTGGGAGGCCTCACTTTACCTGACTTCAGAACCTATTATACAGCCACAGTAGTCAAAACAGCCTGGTACTGGTACAACAACAGGCACATAGACCAATGGAACAGAATTGAGAACCCAGACATAGATCCATCCACGTATGAGCAGCTGATATTTGACAAAGGACCAGTGTCAATTAATTGGGGAAAAGATAGCCTTTTTAAAAAATGGTGCTGGCATAACTGGGTATCCATTTGCAAAAAAATGAAACAGGACCCATACCTCACACCATGCACAAAAACTAACTCCAAGTGGATCAAAGACCTAAACATAAAGACTAAAACGATAAAGATCATGGAAGAAAAAATTGGGACAACCCTAGGAGCCCTAATACAAGGTATAAACAGAATACAAAACATTACCAAAAATGATGAAGAGAAACCCGATAACTGGGAGCTCCTAAAAATCAAACACCTATGCTCATCTAAAGACTTCACCAAAAGAGTAAAAAGACCACCTACAGACTGGGAAAGAATTTTCAGCTATGACATCTCCGACCAGCGCCTGATCTCTAACATCTGTATGATTCTGTTAAAACTCAACCACAAAAAGACAAACAACCCAATCAAGAAGTAGGCAAAGGATATGAACACACATTTCACTAAAGAAGATATTCAGGCAGCCAACAGATACATGAGAAAATGCTCTCCATCATTAGCCATTAGAGAAATGCAAATTAAAACTACGATGAGATTTCATCTCACACCAGCAAGGCTGGCATTAATCCAAAAAACAGAAAATAATAAATGTTGGAGAGGCTGCAGAGAGATTGGAACTCTCATACACTGCTGGTGGGAATGTAAAATGGTACAACCACTTTGGAAATCTATCTGGCGTTATCTTAAACAGTTAGAAATAGAACTACCATACAACCCAGAAATCCCACTCCTGGGAATATACCCTAGAGATACAAGAGCCTTCATACAAACAGATATATGCACACCCATGTTTATTGCAGCTCTGTTTACAATAGCAAAAAGTTGGAAGCAACCAAGGTGTCCATCAACGGATGAATGGGTAAATAAATTGTGGTATATTCACACAATGGAATACTACGCATCGATAAAGAACAGTGACGAATCTGTGAAACATTTGCTAACATGGAGGAACCTGGAAGGCATTATGCTGAGCGAAATTAGTCAGAGGCGAAAGGACAAATATTGTATAAGACCACTATTATAAAATCTTGAGAAATAGTAAACCTGAGAAGAACACATACTTTTGTGGTTACGAGGGGGGGAGGGAGGGAGGGAGGGTGGGAGAGGGTTTTTTATTGATTAATCAGTAGATAAGAACTGCTTTAGGTGAAGGGAAAGACAACACTCAATACATGGAAGGTCAGCTCAATTGGACTGGACCAAAAGCAAAGAAGTTTCCGGGATAAAATGAATGCTTCAAAGGTCAGCGGAGCAAGCGCGGGGGTCTGGGGAACATGGTTTGCGGGGACTTCTAAGTCAATTGGCAAAATAATTCTATTATGAAATCATTCTGCATCCCACTTTGAAATGTGGCGTCTGGGGTCTTAAATGCTAACAAGCGGCCATCTAAGATGCAGCAATTGGTCTCAACCCACCTGGAGCAAAGGAAAATGAAGAACACCAAGGCCACACGACAACTAAGAGCCCAAGAGACAGAAAGGGCCACATGAACCAGAGACCTACATCATCCTGAGACCAGAAGAACTAGATGATGCCCGGCCACAATCGATAACTGCCCTGACAGGGAGCACAGCAGAGGACCCCTGAGGGAGCAGGAGATCAGTGGGATGCAGACCCCAAATTCTCATAAAAAGACCAAACTTAATGGTCTGACTGAGACTAGAGGAATCCCGGCGGCCATGCTCCCCAAACCTTCTGTTGGCCCAGGACAGGAACCATTCCCAAAGACAACTCATCAGACATGAAAGGGACTGGTCAGCGGGTGGGAGAGAGACGCTGATGAAGAGTGAGCTAATTATATCAGGTGGACACTTGAGATTGTGTTGGCAACTCTTGTCTGGAGGGGGGATGGGAGGATAGAGAGAGAGGGAATCCGGCAAAATTGTCAAGAAAGGAGAGACTGAAAGGGCTGACTCAAGAGGGGGAGAGCAAGTGGGAGTAGGGAGTGAGATGTATGTAAACTTATATGTGACAGACTGATTGGATTTGTAAACGTTCACTTGGAGCTTAATAAAAGTTATATAAAAAAAAAAAAAAGAACATGGGAGGAATACACAGAATCACTATACCAAAAAGAATTGGTAGACATTCAACCATTTCAGGAGGTACCCTATGAGCAAGAACCAATGGTACTGAAGGAAAAAGTCCAAGCTGTGCTGAAGGCATTGGCGAAAAACAAGACTTCAGGAATTGACAGAATACCAATTGAGATGTTTCAGCAAATGGATGTAGCGCTGGAAGTGCTCACTTATCTATGCCAAGAAATTTGGAAGACAGCTACCTGGCCAACTGCCTGGAAGAGATCCATATTTATGCCTATTTCCAAGAAAGGTGATCCAACTGAATGCAGAAATTATCGAACAATATCATTACTATCCCATGAAAGTAAAATTTTGCTAAAGATCATTCAGAAGTGGTTGCAGCAGTACATCAACAGGGAACTGCCAGAAATTCAAACTGAATTCAGAAGAGGACTCGGGAGCAGGGATATGATTGCTCATATCAGATGGATCCTGGCTGAAAGCGGAGAATAATTGAAAGATGTTTGGCTGTGTTTTATTGACTATGCAAAGGCATTCGACTGTGTGGATCATAACAAATTATGAATAACATTGCAGAGAATAGGAATTCCCGTACACTTAATTGTGCTCATGAGGAACCTGTACATAGATCAAGAGACAGCCATTGGAACAGAACAAGGAGATACTGCATAGTTTAAAGTTAGGAAAGGTGTGTGTCAGGATTGTATCCTTTCACCATACCTATTCAATCTGTATGCTGAGTAAATAATCCAAGAAGCTGGACTATATGAAGAACGGATTAGAGGAAGACTCATTAACAACCTGCGTTATGCAGATGACACAGCCTTGCTTGCTGAAAGTGAAGAGGCCTTGAAGCACTTGCTGATGAAGATCAAAGACCACAGCCTTCAGTATGGATTACACTCCAACATAAAGAAAACAAAAATCCTCACAACTGGACCAATAAGCAACATCATGGTAAATGGGGAAAAGATTGAAGCTGTCAAGGATTTCAGTTTACTTGGATCTACAATCAAGACCCATGGAATGAGCAGTCAAGAAATGAAAAGACATATTGCATCGGGCAAATCAGCTGCAAAAAACCTATTTAAAGTGTTGAAAAACAAAGATGTCACCTTAAAAACTAAGATGCACCTGACCCAAGCCATGGTGTTTTCAATCACCTCCTACGGACGTGAAAGCTGGGTGATGAATAAGGAAGACAAGAGAAGAACTGGCAGGTTTGAATTGTGGTTTTGGTGAAGAATATTGAGTATAATATGGTCTGCCAAAAGAACAAGCAAATCTGTCCTGGAAGAAATACAACCAAATGCTCCTTAGAAGTGAGGATGGCGAGACTACATCTCACATATTTTGGACACGTTATTAGGGGTGATCAGTCCCTGGAGAAGGACATCATGCTTGGTAAAGTGGAGGGTCAATGAAAAAGAGGAAGACCCTCAATGAGATGGACTGACACAGTGGCTGCAACAAGGGGCTTACGCATAACAACAGTTGCGAGGATGGCGCAGGACAGGGCAGTGTTTCATTCTGTTGTACATAGAAAGGGTCCCTATGAGTCGAAACCAACTCAATGGCACCTAACAACAACAACAGGGGTTGGAGAGAGGGGGAAAGAGGGAGTTTTTGCTTGGGGGCCACTAAGTTTAATGGTGGTAGAATAATTAGGAAAAAGATGGGAATAAGGGCTGCACAACATGAAGAATGTAATTAATGTCATTGAATTTTGCACAAAGAAACTGCTGAATTGACAAATGTTTTGCTCTGCATATTTGCACCACACACACACACAAAATAGACCTTACGAATAAATGACTTCTGAGAGGAAATTTATTTTTTAACAACTTTATTGATGTTCAACTGACATACAATAAACTGCACATATTTACAGTATACAGTTTGATAAGTTTTGCTGTGTGTGTACACACCTGTGAAACCGTCAGCACAATCAAGATAACGAACTTATCCATTAGTCCTAAAAGTTTCCTCATGCCCTTTGCAATCCTCTCCACCTGTCCTTCCATGAGTCTTCTCCCCACCCCAGTCCCAGGTAGGCACTGATTTGCTTTCTGTTGCTATAGGTTTGCTTGCCCTTTCTAGAGTTTTATATAAACGAAACCACAGAGTATGTACATTTTTGGGGGGAGGGAGGAGGTTCTGGTGTATTTCGCTAAGTGTGTTATTACATGCATGAATAGCTTATTCCCTTTTATTTTTTTAAATAAAGTCTTAATTTTGGAATAATTTCAGATTTACAGAAAAGTTGCAAAGATAGTACAGACTTCTGATATTCCTTACCCCTCAAAAAACAAAACCAAACCTCTTCCACTGGGCCGATTCCAATTCCTCACCCATTTTCTCCTGATGTTAACACCGTACATGGCTGTGGCCCATTTTTCAAAACCAAACCTGTTCCACTGGATGGATTCCAATTCCTCACCCATTTTCCCCTGATGTTAACGCCTTACATGGCTGTGGTCCATTTTTCAAAACTAAGAAATCAACATTGGCACATTATTATTAACTAAATTCTAGATATCAATCAATTCACCAGTTTCTCCACTTTTTGTGTTCGAGGATCAAACCTAGGATACTACATTGCATTTAGTCATCGTGTCTCCTTAGTCTCTTCTCATCTAGACAGTTTCTCAGTGTCCCCTTATTTCCCATGACCTTGCAGGTATTTTATTGAATGTTCCCCCAATTTGGGTTTGTTTAATGTTTTCCTCATGATTAGAATTGGGTCATGGTTTGGGGGAAAACAATACTGCAAAGGCGAATTGTCTTCATAGGGTTATATCTGGGGCACATGATAACAACATGACTTATCGCGGGTGATGTTAACCTTGATCACTTGGTTAAGATAGTGTTTACCAAGGTTCTCCACAAGAAAATTACTATTTTTCACCTTTCAATACTCCATTCTTTGGAAGAAAGTCACTAAATCCAGCCTGTACTTAAGGTCGACTAGAAGGAGGGAGGTTAAACGCCACCACTTAGAAGAGGGGATGTCTATTTACATGAATGCTGAACAGTGTGAAGAGACACCAATTCGTTTATCCATTCCTCTGTTGATGGAAAATTGGATTATTTCCAAATTTGAGTTACTCCATATAAGACTATTTTCATTTCTCTTTAGTAAATATCTAGAAGTGGAATGGCTGGATTATATGGTAGGTACATGTTTAACTTTTTAGGAAACGGCCAAACTATTTTCCAAAGTGATTGTACCATTTTTACACTTACATGCAGCAGTGTATGAGAGTTCTAATTCTTTCACATCTTTGCCAACACTTGATATAATACATTTTTTAAATCTTAACCATTCTAATAGGTGTAAAATAAATGGTATCTCATTGTATTTCCCCATTGATTAATGACGTTGAACACCTTTTAGTGTGTTTGTTATTTGTCTATCTTCTTTGGTTCTACATCTCTTCACATCTTTTGTTCTTTTTTAAATTGAATTGTGTGTTTTCTTATTACTGGGTTTTGAGAATTCTTTATATATTCTGAATCCTTTATCTGATATATGACTTGCCAATATGTTCTCTTATCCTGTGGCTTTTATTAAAAAGAAAGATGACTCAGAGGGTAGAACCAAAAGACCAGGGGGCAGAGCCAAGAGCCAAGGAGGATTATTCCCAGGCCTTGAAACCTAATCAAGGAATTCTGGCTTGAGTTTGCCTGGCTGGATTTCAAAACTGCTTTGGACCTGTAACTCCTTTTTACTTTCCATTTTTCATCTTTTTGAACCACAATTTCTATAACTGTTATCCTATGCCTGTCTCATGATTGTATGTGGAGAATGTTGACATTGTATAATGTGTCTCTTTAGGTTTATAGATCCTAGGGGGAGAAACTACATCCCTGGAGCTGTACTTAACGGATTATACCAAGGAACCTTATCCTAACTTGATTTAGATGACTTAGGTGAAGAGATTTTGGACTTTTGAGATGTTGAGATTTAGATGAAATTTTGGACTTGAACTAATGCTATAATGGGATGAGACTTTTAGAGGCCTTAGGGTGGAGTAAATATATCTTTCATCAGAGAGGTATGTGAATTTAGGACGGGCCAGAGGACTGACTGTGGTAGGTAGAATTTTAAGAAGGCTCCCCAGTATTTCTGGCCCCTGGTTATACAATCAAATCCTAATCTAGGTACTTCTATGAAGGAATTTTTTATAAGTAATTAAAGTCTCAAATCAGTTGAATTTATGATATAGAGATTATCTGGGTGGTCCTGACCTAATCATATAAGCCTTTTAAAAGCAGTGAGTTTTCTCCAGCTGATAGCAAAAGAGGAAGTCAGAGACCCAAAGCACAAGGGGGATTCAATGCACCATTACTGGCTTGAAGATGGAGGTAGCCACATAGAAATGACCTGAGAGTGGCTTTCAGGATGTGAATGCAACCCCCAACTGATAGCCATCAAGCAAACAAGGACCTCAGTCCTATAACCACAAGAAAATGAATTCTACCATCAACCAATAACCTGGAAGAGAATATTAAGCCCCACATAAGAACCATATCTATGGCTGACTCCTTGATTTTAGCCTGGTGAGAGCAAAGAATCTAGTCATGCCATGCTCAGACTTCTGATCTATGGAAGCTATGAGATAATAAATTTGTGTTGTTTTAACTATGAAGTTCGTGTTCAATTTTAACTCAGCAATAAAAATTAACAGAGTGAATTACACTGATTGATTTTCTAATGCTAAAACAACATTCCATCCCAGGGATAAATCTCGCTTGGTCATGACGTATCATCCTTTTATTTGTTGTTGGGTTTGATTTGCTAAAATTTTGGTCAGAATGTTTTAATATATGTTCATGAGGGGAATGGCTCAAGGCACAAGTGAGAAGAAATTTGAAGGAGAAAGAGACATGCAAGTAGGATAAGAAAGGAAGTTGTTACAGGTGAGAAAACAACATAGGCAGAGGTGAGAAACCATCAGAATATGTTTGAAAAACAGTCTGTAGTTTAATTTGGCTGGATAACCACAGAGAGGAAGTTAAGTAGAGGCAAATGAGACTAAAAAACTAGGAATTAGAATACATTCTTAATTTGAGACAAATCTGAGAGTAACTGAAGGCTTGCGAGGGGCATAACCAGATGAGCAAGCCAGCAGCAGCGGGTAGTTTGAAGTGCGCCAAGCAGAACCTGGAGGACAGTAGGAGACTCTTGCAATTGCTGGTTGGAGGTCACTAGAGCCTGAGCCAGGGCACAGTAATGGTGAGGAGAGCAAGCAAGAGCCTCGATTAGTATTCAGTTGGCCCCTGAGAAGAGGGAGCCATCTGAGAGAGGATGGGTAGGTAGAAAATGGCAGAAGCCTTAACACAAATAAGGTTGGTTAGAGGAGCTGATCTGGGGAAAGAGGACTCTACTGCCTCTTTGGGCGCTAGAAGACATTAGCAGGGCTTATCCCATCATCTAGTGATCGTAAACAACCACTGAAGCCAAATTTGAAGACTATTAAATAGCTGCATGTCCAGCTCCCCGTGTTGTCGCTGGATCCAGGGTGGCAAGGTAGGGCCAAGAGATTACATAGTTATTAAATGAGAGAACAGCCTCCAAAAACAAGTTCAGAAGAACTCCAAGAGACTAGTTTGAGTTTGCTGCCCCCTCTGGGATGGCAGATTGTTATGGATTGAATTGTGTCATCAAAAAATATACGTGTTCAATACAGGAGAAGTCAGCACAAAACTGGACTAAACCAAAAGCAGTTTCCTGAATAACTGAATGCTACGAAGGCCAGAGGTAGCAGGAGCAGGGGTTTGGGGACCATGGTTTCAGGGGACATCTAAGTCAATTGGCATAATATAATCTATTAAGATAACATTCTGCATCCCACTTTGGAGAGTGGCATCTGAGATCTTAAATGCTAGCAAGTGGCCATCTAAGATGCATCAATGGGTCTCAACCCACCTGGATCAAAGGAGAATGAAGAACACCAAAGACACAAGCTAATTATGAGCCCAAGAGACAGAAAGGGCCAAATAAACCAGACACTACATCAGCCTGAGACCAGAAGAACTAGATGGTGCCTGGCTACAACCGATGACTGCCCTGACAGGGAACACAACAGAGAACTCTTGAGGGACCATAAGAGCAGTGGAATGCAGACCTCAAATTCCCATAAAAAGACCAGACTTAATGGTCTGACTGAGACTAGAAGGACCCTGGAGATCATGGTCCCCAGACCTTCTGTTAGCCCAAGACAGGAACCATTCCCAAAGCCAACTCTTCAGACAGGGATTAGATTCGACTATGGGATAGAAAATGGTACTGGGGAAGAATGAGCTTCTTGGATCAAGTAGACACATAAGGCTATGTTGGCATCTCCTGTCTGAAGGGGAGATAAGAGGGTATAGGGGGTCAGAAGCTGACTGAGTGGACACAAAAAGAAAGAGTGGAGGGAAGGAATGTGCTGTCTTATTAGGGGGAGAGCAATTAGGAGTATATAGCAAGGTGTTTATGAATTTTTGTATGAGAGTCCTACTTGCTTTGTAACTTTCACTTAAAAAAAAAAAGCACAATAAAATTTTTAAAAAAAGACTGGACAAATCTAGGTTAAATTAGACTTTGATTCCAGGATCAGCCCCCTCTTTAACTCTGGTTAAGCCTGAAAAGTCCTTTAGACCCAGACCCAAGGATGAGCGAGGCTTGAGTGAGCTACCAAAGGAATGAGGCTGACCCAAGAAGAAAGAAGCAGAGGGAAGAAACAAGAAAGAAAAAGGAAGCAGGGGAGCTGCAAATCACCTCAGGTCACCTCAGAAATTATGGCACCTCACAGAAAACTAAAATAATATATGCAAATGTGTTTTGAGAGGTTAAAGTGTTATACAATCCTAAAGTGTTGTTTTGTAAGGTAGAAATACCCAGGCATCAGACCCTTCTGTCAGTTAGTGTTCTGACTGATGGCTTGCTAGTCTTTCCTTTGCCTAACTTTTAAACGACAAATAAATATCACAACTCTTCTGTTAGTTGCAAACATCCATCCTCAAGGCTTTGAGGAGGCTTTTTTTTTTTTTTTTTAAACTTCCTCTTCGCACCCCCAGCTAGGTTAGCATCCAGGTTAATGTGACTGGGAAAATTTCCCACACTTAATTAGCAAGTGTGGGAAATTTTCCCAGTCACATTAACCTGGATGCTAACCTAGCTGGGGGTGTCAAGAGGCCCTAGCATGACTCTTGTTGTAGAAAGCAATAGAGTTGGAATAAATGCCCCTCACTCTCAGGTCTTATGTTTCAACCCCTGCCGTGGTCTGAGATCCCAATGAGTAACAATTCATTTGTGCTCCAAGTGCCTTTCAACCAGATCCTCAACATGCTACCTAAGGCCCATGTGCCAGGCTTCAAGCTAATCCAAGACAGCAATTATTCCCTTTAGTCCTTTGAGATGAATAATTTACAAATTCATACACCCTCATTCTTATGTACGTTTAAGATCTACTTACTAATAACTTGTTCAGTGAATTATTACCAGTTAATTTAATTTGGCCTCACGCATCTGTCAGTTTATCATACTGTCGTGGCTTGCTTATTGCTGTTATGCTCGGAGCTATGCCACTGTTATTTCAAATACCAACCAGCAGGGTCACTCTTGGTGGACAGGTTTCAGCTGAGCTTCCAGATTAAGACAGACTAGGAAGAAGGACCTGGTGGTCTACTTCTGAAAAAAAAAATTAGCCAGCAAAAAGCTTACGAATAGCAGCAAAACATTATCTGACATAGTGCTGGAAGATGTGCCTCTAGGGTTGGAAGGCACTCAAAATACAGCCTGGGAAGAGCCACTTCCTCAAAGTAGAGTTGACCTTGGTGACATGGATGGAGTCATTTGCTGATGTGGGACCTTCATTTGCTGATGTGGCACCACTCAAAATGAGAAGAAACAGCTGCAAACATCCATTAATAATAGGAATGTGGAATATACAAGGTATGAATCTAGGAAAATAGGAAGTCATCAAAAATGAAATTGAATGCATAAAGATCAATATTCTAGGCATCAGGGAGCTGAAATTGACCAGTAATGGCCATTTTGAATTAGAAATTATATAGTCTACTACACCAGGAAGGACAAATTGAAGAGGAATGGCATTGCATTCATCGTCAAAAAGAACATTTCAAGATCTATCCTAAAGTACAACACTGTGATACGATAATATCCGTATGCCTACAAGGAAGACCAGTTAATACAACTATTATTCAAATTTAAACACTAACCACTAATGCCAAAGATGAGGAAATTGAAGTTTTTATCAACTTCTGCAGTCTAAAATTGATCAAACATGTAATCAAGATGCATAGATAATTACTGGTGATTGAAATGTGAAAGTTGGAAACAAATAAGAAGGAACAGTAGTTGGAAAATATGGCCTCGGTGATAGAAATGATGTCGGAGATCACACAGTAGAACTTTGCAAGACCAACGACTTCTTCATTGCTAATAACTTTTCCACCAGCATAAACAGCAACTATATCTGTGGACCTTGCCAGACGGAATACACAGGAATCTAATTGACTCATCTGTGGAAAGAGACAATGGAAAAGCTCAGTATCATCAGTCAGGACTAGGCCAGGGGCTGACTGTGGAACAGACCATCAATTGCACATAT
This sequence comes from Elephas maximus indicus, assembly GCF_024166365.1. Classification (NCBI taxonomy): domain Eukaryota; kingdom Metazoa; phylum Chordata; class Mammalia; order Proboscidea; family Elephantidae; genus Elephas; species Elephas maximus. The sequence goes on from NC_064842.1 coordinate 455,263, forward strand.
GCGAGTTCAAGTTGAAGCTGAAGAAAATTGGAAGAAGTCCATGAGTGCCAAAGTATGATCTTGGGTATATCCCACTTAAATTTAGAGACCATCTCAAGAATAGACTTGAAGCATTGAACACTAATGACTGAAGTCCAGACAAATTATGGAATAACATCAAGGACATCTTAAATGAAGAAAGCAAGAGGTCATTAAAAAGAGAGAAAGGAAAGAAAAGACCAAAATGAACATCAGTAGAGACTTTGAAATTTGCTCTTGAAGGTAGAGTAACCAAAAGAAACCCGTTGCCAACAAGTCGATTCCAACTCATAGCCATCCTATAGGACAGAGTAGAACTGCCCCATAGAGTAGCTAAAGCAAAATGAAGAAATGATGAAGTAAAAGAACTGAACAGAAGATTTCAAAGGGTGGCTCAAGAAGACAAAGTAAAGTATTGTAATGAAATGTGCAAACACCTAGAGTTAGAAACTCGAAAGGGAACAACATGCACGGCATTTCTCAAGCTGAAAGACCTGAAGAGAAAATTCAAGCCTCGAGTTGCAATACTGAAGGGTTCTACAGAGAAAGTATTAAATGATGCAGGAAGCATCAAAAGAAGATGGAAGGAATACACATAGTCACTGTACCAAAAAGAATTGGTCAATATTCAACCATTTCAGGAGGTACCATATGATCAAGAACCAATGGTACAGAAGGAAGAAGTCCAAGCTGCACTGAAGGCATTAGCGAAAAACGAGTCTCCGGGAATTGACTGAATACCAGTTGAGATGTTTAACAAATAGATGTAGTGCTGGAAGAGCTCAATCATGTATGTCAAGAAATTTGGAAGGCAGCTACCTGGCCAACCCAATGGAAGAGATTAATATTTGCACCCATTCCAAAGAAAGGTGATCTAACTGAAAGCAGAAATTATGGAACAATATCATTAATATCATACACAAGTAAAATTTTTCTGAAGATGATTGAAAAGCGGTTGTAGCAGTACATTGACAGGAACCTTCCAGAAATTCAAGCTGGATTCAGAAGAGGGTGCTGAATGAGGGATGTCATTGCTGATGTCAGATGGATCTTGAGTGAAAGCAGAGAATACCAGAAAGATGTTTACTTGTGTCTTACTATGAAAGGCATTCGACTGTGTGGATCATAATTATCATAATTGTAGATAACGTTACAAAGAATAGGAATATAGAACACTTAATTGTGCTCATGAGGAACCTATACATAGACCAAGAGGCAGAAGAGGCAGTTGTTCAAATAAAACAAGGGGATATTGAATGGTTTAAAATCAGGAAAGGTGTGTGTCAGGGTTGTATCCTTTCACCATACTTATTCTATCTGTATGCTGAGCAAATAACCCAAGAACTGGACTACATGAAGAAGAATGTGGCATCAGGATTGGAGGAAGACTCATTAACAATCTGTGATATGAAGATGACATATCTGCATACCTTGCTTGCTAAAAGTGAAGTGGAATTAAAGCACTTATTGACGAACAGCAAAACTACAGCCTTCATATGGATTACACTTCAACATAAAGAAAACAAAAATCCTCACAACTGGACAAATAAGGAACAATATGGCACACTGAGAATAGATTGAAGTTGTCAAGGATTTCATTTTATTTGGATCTGCCATCAACGTCCGTGAAAGCAGCAGCCAAGAAATCAAACGACACATTGCACCGGCAAGTCCTCTGCAAAAGACCTTTGTAAAGTGTCAAAAAGCAAAGGTGTCGTTTTAAGGACTAAGGTGCACCTGACCCAAGCCATGGTATTTTCAATTGCCTTATACGCATGTGAAAGATGCACAATGAATAAGGAAGAACATATTATCAGGAGGGACCAGTCCCTGGAGAAGGACATCAAGCTTGGTAAAGTACAGGGCCAGCAAAAAAGAGGAAGACCCTCAATAAGATGGATTGACACAGTGGCTGCAACAATGGGCTCAAGCAAAACAAAGATTATGAGGATGGCACAGGACCAGGCAGTGTTTCGTTCTGTTGTGCATAGGATCACTATGAGTCAAAACCGACTCAACTTCACCTAACAGCAACAACAATCTAAGTTTGAAAGACACAATTATGATAATTATGATCCACACAGTCGAATGCCTTTCATAGTAAGACACAAGTAAACATCTTTCTGGTATTCTCTGCTTTCACTCAAGATCCATCTGACATACATATAAGCCAAAATTAACATTACCAAATTTTATTGGGGATTATAATTTGGTATTCCACCACGATGTCTGGTTTCTGATGGCACCGGGCCGACCCCTGACATTCTCTGGACTGATGCTTTGTCATTATCGTACTTTCAGGGTTATCATTGTGGGTTAAGGTCTTCAATGGCTACTTTCTTTTTTTTTTAATAATATTTTATCATAGTTCCAGGACAGGTTTACACAGCAGTTTAGGTTCCTGTTTAACAATTTCTACACAAATCATTCAGTGACATTGGTTATATTCTTTAGCGTGCATGGACATTCTCATTATTTCTGTTCTGGTTGTTTCATATCTGTTAATCTAGTTTCCCTACCCCCTTAAATTCTTGTGTTTGTCTTAAAGTAATTGTTGACCGTGTGGTCTGATATAGGTCATTTTTTAAAGGAGTACAGTACTTACACGTGATATTCATTATTTTATGAGCTAATCTCTTATTTAGCTACAAGGTGATCTCAGGGGTTATTTTCAGTTCAAGGCTTAAAGAGTATACATGGGAGGTGGCCGAGATGGTGGAGTAGTCAGATGCTTCCTGTGGTCCCTCTTACAACAAAGACTCAAAAAAACAAGTGAGTCTATTATATATGACAATTGAGGAGCCCTGAATATCAAAGTTGAGGAGTCAGACTGAGCAGTAAGGGGAGGGAGAGACAGTTCAGCAGCAGGGAGGATTTGCCAGACCTGACCTGGTCAGCGCCCTGCAGGCTGGATCGGCTGGCGAGCAAGGGCTGAGGCAAGCAGTAGTGCTCAGGACGCATTTTCCACATTGCGAGAAACCAAGTGGTGGAAAGTCTGCTCAAGCCTCTGGAACCAGGGAGAATCTGCCCTGAATCGACAAAAGATATGTACAAGCGTCTAACCTGCCGCATGGACCAAAAAAACCCTCGCCCACCTTGGGAAGTACCTCTCTCCCATTCATCTGCCCCCTTGCAGCTCTGCTCCGTGTCCCAGTCCAGCTTCAGTGATTGTTGCACCCCCGGCCAGAAGTAGGACCCATGTTCTGAGCAATTCTCTTGGCTTTGGAGAGGGAACAAATTAACAAACAGGAAAAAACAATCTGCCAGCTCCCCTAAGCCAGGAACTCAGGGTAGGCACAGCCTCTTCGACAAGCAAAGGCATAAGGGTTCCATGAACTTTGAATGTCTTTCACCCCTGCCTAGAACTATGTGGGCCCATTTCAAAAACGTAGGCTTCCCTCATTAACACAGTACAACAGAGTATATACCTGAAGCCTATTTTCAACTGCAACAGCTAAGAGGGAGTGACAGATTTGTGACATTTGACACTGCCCTGCCATTAAGCACGGTCCTCGCCTACCCACAGCAGGGTCCTGAGGACTGGTGGCACCATCCATTCCACCTAGCCACCCACAACAGGTGTCTGAGAATAAGTGGTGCCTCCCAGTCCTTACAGCCAACAGCACTGGGTGCCCATAGTCCAGCTGCAAAACCCACCCACCTAAGCACTCTAGGGAATAAAGACATGCTTTCCACCAAGGCACTCACGGGCAGCCATCAGCCGCCTGCCTTGCTGAGCACATGACCCCCTACTGCAGCCAGATACCTGTGACTACTCTAATCATCTCTGTCCATCTAGGACTGTAGGTGAGAGCCTGCACCACCCACATTTGGTGACTGACAACCTGGATACCTCAGCTGAATCCACACGAGAAAAGTAAATGGACTCCTGGGCTCGCATACCTAGCAACAGCTCTAACAATCTGGTGACAGGATGTGAGAGCTTCAAAGACACCAATAATCAAAGTAGCTCACACAACCAGCCTATCTGGGCATATCAAAACAAGAAGCTAGGACACAGCTTTTATATTTATAGTTATATAAATAAATATAATAACTTATTGATGGCTCAAAGATGACAGTCAATATCAAATCACATAAAGAGGCAGAACATGATGGCTTCAGCAAGGGACCAACCAAAGAACTAAGAAACCTCCCAGAGGAAGATAATTTCTTAGAATTACCAAAGGTAGAATTCAAAAGATTAATATACAGTCACCAAGACATATTATAATTAAACTTGCCAAAACCAAAGGTAAAGAGTGTCCTGGTTATCTAGTACTGCTATAACAGAAATACCACAAGTGGGTGGCTTTAACAAAGAGAAATTTACTTCCTCACAGTCTAGGAGGCTGCAAGTCCAAATTCAGGGTATCTGCTCCAGGAGAAGTCTTTTTCTCTCTGTGAGCTCTGGAAGAAAGTCCTTGTCCTCAATCTTCCCCTGGTCAAGGGGCTTCTCAGGCACAGGGACCCCATGTCCAAAGGATGTGCTCTGCTCCTGGTGCTGCTTTCTTGGTGGTATTAGGTCGCCCACTCTCTGCCTGCTTCCCTTTCATCCTTGATAGATAAAAGGTGGTACAGGCCACACACCAGGGAAACTCCCTTTACCTTGGATCAGGTTGGTGACCTCAGTAAGGATGGTGTTACATTCCCACTCTGATCCTCTTAACATAAAATTACAATCACAAAATGGAGGACAACCACACAATACTGGGACTCATGGCCTAACCAAGTTGATACACACATTTTTGGGGGGGACATATTTCAATCCATGACAAAGAGATAATTTTAAGAGTGGCTGGGGATAAACAAACGGTCGTCTATAAAAGAGAGTCAATAAGACTAAATGCTGACTACTCAGCAGAAACCATGCAGGCAAGAAGGCAATGGGATGACACATATAAAGACTTGAAGGAAAAAATTGCCAGCTGAGAATTATATATCCAGCAAAACTGTCTGTCAAATATGATGGCAAAATTAGGACATTTCCAGATAAACAGTAGTTTAGGGAATTTGTAAACATCAAGCCAAAATTACAAGAAATACTAAAGGAAGTCCTCCAGATACGAAAACCAATAACATCAGATAACAACCCAATACTAGAACACAGGACAGAACAACAAGATATCAACCCAGATATGAAAGTCACAAAAATAAATCAAAGCTAAAACACTGAAAATAGGGAAAAAGAGACACCAATATGTAAAAGATGGCAATATTAAAACAAAATAACACAAAAAAACCAAACATGTTGCCCTCTTATTCATTTTGACTCATAGCGACCCTACAGGACAGAGTAGAACTGCCCCATAGGGTTTGCAAGGAGCCCCTGGTGGATTCGAACTGCCAACCTTTTGGTTACCAGCTGTAGCTCTTACCAAAAAAGAGGGACTAAATAAAGTAGTCATAGAACTTTCATATGGAGAGGAAGTCAAAGCTATATCAAGAAACAAAAGATTGGTTTAAACGTAGAAAAATACAGGTAAATATTAAGGTAACCACAAAGGAAATTAACAATCCTACACAGCAAAATAGAAAAACATAAAGACTCAACAAATACAAAATCAACAATGAAAAAGACGAAAAGAAAATACTTAAGAAAAACAACTCAGCACAGAATATTAAGTGGAAGAAACTGTCAGCAACACACACACACACAAAAATACATCAAAATGACAGCACTAAACTCATACCTATCAATAATTAAACTGAAGGTAAATGGACTAAATGCACCAATAAAGAGACAAGAGAGTGGCAGAATGAATTTAAAAAAAAAAATCCATCTTAGACTTAAAGACACAAACTAAAACTCAAAGGATGGAAAAAATTTTATCAAGCAAACAACAATCAAAAAAAGAGCAGGAGTGACAATATTAATCTCTGACAATATAGACTTTAAAGCAGTATTCACCGCAAAGGAGAAGGAAGGACACTATATAATAATTAAAGTGTCAATACACTAGGAGGACATAACCATAATAAATATTTATGCACCCAATAACAGGGCTGCAAGATACATAAAACAAACTCTAACAGCATTGAAAAGTGAGATAGACAACTCCACAATATTAGTAGGAGACTTCAACACACCACTTTTGGGGAAGGACAGAATATCCAGAAAGAAGCTCAATAAAGACACGGAAGATCTAAATGCCACGATCAACCAACTTGACCTCACAGACATATACAGAACACTCCATTCAACAGTAGCCAAGTACACTTTCTTTTCCAATGCAAATGGAACATTCTCTAGAATCGACTACATATTACGTCTTAAAGCAAGCCTTAGCAGAATCCAAAACATCAATATTTTACAAAGCATCTTTTCTGACCATAAAGCCATAAAAGTAGAAATCAATAACAGAAAAAGCAAGAAAAAAAAATCAAATACACAAAGACTGAACCACACCTTGCTCAAAAACTACTGGGTTATAGAAGAAATTAAGGACAGAATAAAGAAATTCACAGAATCAAATGAAAATGAAAACGTATCCTACCAGAACCTTTGGGACACAGCAAAAGCAGTGATCAGAGGTCAATTTATAGCAATAAATGTACACATCAAAAAGAAGAAAGGGCCAAAATCAATTAACCCTACAACTCAAACAAATACAAAGAGAGGAGCAAAAGAAGCCCACAGGCACCAGAAGAAAGGAAATATTAAAAATTAGAGCAGAAATAAATGAAATAGAGAATAGAAAAACAATTGAGTTAATGAGACCAAAAGCTGGTTCTTTGAAAAGATCAACAAAATCGATAAACCATTGACCAAACTGGCAACAGGAAAACAGAAGAGGAAGCAAATAACTCAAATAAGAAATGAGATGGGTGATATCACAACAAACCCAACTGAAATTAAAAGAATCATAACAGAATACTATGAAAAATTGTACTCCAACAAATTTGAAAACCTAGAGGAAATGGACAAACATCTAGAAACACATTACCCACCTAAACTAACACAGAGGTAGAACAACTAAATAAACCTGTAACAAAAGAAGAGATTGAAGAGGTAATTAAAAAACTCCCCCTACCCCCACAAAAAGCCCTGGCCCTGACAGCTTCACTGGAGAATTCTACCAGACTTTCAGAGAAGAGTTAAAAGCAGTACTACTAAAGGTACTTCAGAGCATAGGAAAGGATGGAATACTCCCAAACTCATTCTATGAAGCCAGCATAACCGTCATACCAAAACCAGGTAAAGACACCACAAAAAAAGAAAATTATAGACCAATATCCCTCATGAACTTAGACACGAAAACCCTCAGCAAAATTCTAGCAAATAGAATTCAGCAACATATCAAAAAAATTGTTCACCATGATCAAGTGGGATTCATACCAGGTTCAACATTAGAAAAACAATTAACGTAATCCACCACATAAATAAAACAGAAGATAAGAGCCACTGATCGTATCAATTGATGCAGAAAAGACATTTGACAAAGTCTAACACCCATGCATGATAAGAACTCTCAGCAAAACAGGAATAGAAGGAAAATTCCTCAACATAATAAAGGGCATTTATACAAAGCCAATAGCCAACATCATCCTAAATGGAGAGAGCTGAAAGCATTCCTGTTGAGAACAGGAACGAGACAAGGATGCCCTTTATCACCACTCTTATTCAACATGGTGCTGGAGGTCCTAGCCAGAGCAATAATGGAAGAAAAAGAAATAATGGGCATCCAAATTGGTAAGGAAGAATTAAAAGTATCCTTATTTGCGGATGATAGGATCTTATACACAGAAAACCCCAAAGAATCCACAAGAAAACTACTGGAACTAACAGAAGGTTTTGGCAAAGTATCAGGATACAAGATAAAAAAAAAAATGCAAGATAAACACACAAAAATCAGTTGGATTCCTGTACACCAACAAAGAGAACGTCAAAGAGGAAATCACCAATTCACTACCATTTACAATACCCCCAAGAAGATAAAATACTTAGGAGAAAATCTAACCAGGGATGAAAAAAGACCTATACAAAGAAAACTACAAGACACAACTGCAGGAAACCAAGAGACCTACATAACTGGAAAAACATAACTTGCTTAGGAAGATTCAACATTGTGAAAGTGTCAATTCTACCCAAAGCAATCTAGATACAATGCAATCCTGATCCAATTCCAATGACATTTTTTAATGAGATGGAGAAACAAATCACCAACTTCATATGAAAGGGAAAGAGGTCCTGGATAAGTAAAGCATTACTGAAAAAGAAGAACAAAGTAGGATGCCTCACACTATCTGACTTTAGAACCTATTATACAGCCACAGTAGTCAAAACAGCCTGGTACTGGTACAACAACAGACACATAGACCAATGGAACAGAATTGAGAATCCAGACATAAATTCATCCACCTATAAGCAGCTGATATTTGACAAAGTCCCAAAGTCCATTAAATGGGGAAAAGACAGTCTCTTTAACAAATGATTCTGGCGTAACTGGATATCCATCTGCAAAAAAATGAAACAAGACCCATACCTCACAGCATGTACACAGACTAACTCAAAATGGATCAAAGACCTAAATATAAAATCTAAAACAATAAATATCATGGCAGAAAAAATTGGGACAATGCTAGGAGCCCTAATACCTGGCATAAACAAAATATAACTAACAGTGCACAAACACCAGAAGACAAACTAGATAACTGGGAGCTCCTAAAAATCAAACACTTATGCTCATCAAAAGACTTTACCAACAGAGTAAAGAAACAACCTACAAGCCAGGAAAAAAAAAATTTGGCTAAGACATATCGCATCAGGGGCTAATCTCTAAAATCTACAAGATACTGCAAAGCTTCAACAACAAAAAGACAAATAACCCAGTTAAAAAAAGGGCAAAACATATGGACAGGTACTTCACCAAAGAAGACATTCAGGTAGCTAACAAATACACGAGGAAAGGCTCATGATCATTAGCCGTTAGAGAAATGCAAATCAAAGCTGCAGTGAGATATCATCTCACCCCAACAAGGCCAGAATTAATCCAGAAAACACAAAACAATAATTGTTGGAGAGGCTGTGGAGAGAATGGAACACTTATACACTGCTGGTGGAAATGTAAAATGGTATAACCACTTTGGAAATAGATTTGTTGCTTCCTTAAAAAGCTAGAAATAGAAATACCATAGGATTCTGCAATCCCACTTCTTGGAACATATCCTAGAAAAATAAGAGCCTTTACACGAACAGATATATGCACACCCATGTTCGTTGCAGCACTGTTCACAATAGCAAAAAGATGGAAGCAACCTAGGTGCCCATCAATGGACAAATGGATAAACAAATTATGGAATATTCACAGAAAGAAATACTACGCAACAATAAAGAACAATGATGAATCTGAGAAACACCTCACAACATGGATGAATCTGTAAGGCATTATGCTGAGTGATATTAGTGAGTTGCAAAAGGACAAATATGCTGAATGATATTAGTGAGTTGCAAAAGGACAAATATTATATGAGACCATTATCATAAGAACTCAAGAAAAGGGTTACTCCCAGAAGAAAACATTGTTTGATGGTTACAATGGTAGGGAGGGAGGGATAGGGGAATTCACTAACTAGATAGTAGACAAGAATTATCTTAGGTGAAGGGAAGGACAACACACAATACAGAGGAAGTAAGCAAAACTGGACTAAACCAAAATCTAAGAAGTTTCCTGAACACAACCAAACACTTTGAAGGACAGAGTAGCAGGAGCAGGGGTCTGGGCACCATGGTTTCCAGGAACACCTAGGTCAATAGGTATAACAAAGTTTATTAGGAAAATGTTCTGCATCCTGTTTTGGTCAGTGGTGTCTGGGGTCTTAAAAGCTTGTGAGCAGCCATCTAAGATGCATCGATTGGTCCCAACCCATCTGGAGCAAAGGAGAATGAACTCCAAAGACGCAAGGAAAATACTAGGCCAAGAAAGAAAAAGTGCCACATAAACCAGAGATTCTATCAGCCTGAGACCAGAAGAACTAGATGGTGCCTGGCTACCACCAATGACTGCCCTGATAGGGAACACAACAGAGAGCCCTTGACAGAGCAGGAGAAAAGTTTGGTGTAGAACTCAAATCCATGTAAAAAGACCAGACGTAATGGTCTGACTGAGACTAGAGGAACCCCAGAAGACATGGCCCCAGACTCTCTCTTAACCCAGAACTAAAACCATCCCCAAAGCCAACTCTCTTCAGAAAAAGATTAGACTGGACTATAAAACATAAAATAATACTCGTGAAGTGTATGCTTCATAGTTCAAGTAGGTATACGAGACTAAACGGACAGCTCCTGTCTGGAGGCGAGCTGAGAAGGCAGAAAGGAATAGGAGCTGGTTGAATGGACATGGGAAATCCGGGGTGGAAAGGGGAGTGTGCTGTCACATTATAGGGATAGCAACTATAGCAACTAGGGTCACATAATAATAGGTGTATAAATTTTTGTATGAGAAAGTAACTTGAGCTGTAAACTTTCACCTAAAGCACAAAAAAAGAAAAAAACTGAAGAGTATATCAGGACAATAATCTCAGGGAATCTTCCAGTCTCAACCAGTCCAGTTAAGTCTGTTTTGTTCTTGGTTTTGTTTTTTTTCCTAAGGAGTTGGAGGTTCTAACCCAACCTGTCGAGGTTCTATTCCACGTTTTTCTCCCTTTCTATCAGAGTCTGTCTATTGCGACACTGATTAGAAAGGTCGGTAATGATAGCCAGGCACCGTCTAGTTCTCCCGGTGTCAGTGTAGATGAGGCTGTGGTTTATGCAGACTATTCGTCCTGTGGACTAGTTTCTTCCTTGAGGCTTTGGTTTCTTTCTTTCTCTTTTTGTTCCAGACAAGTACAAACCAACAGTTGTATCTCAGGTGGCCACTTGGAAGCTTTTAAGACCCCAGACACTCCTGGCGAAACTAAGGTGTAGAACATAACTTTATGAACTATATTAAGCCAATTGACCGAGATGGTCCACGAGTCTATGATCCTAATCCTTCGAACCCAGAAAGCCAATTCCACGAAGTGTTTGGTTATGTCTAAGAAGAAAATGGCTACTATTCTTGCTTTTAATTACAATTTACTGTCAATATCGTCCCATCATTATTAAGTTAATTGGATTCGTGTGGTTAATCTTAAAGTGGGTAGTAATGCCTATTTGCTTCAACAGTATATTTGGCCTCTAATTTTCCAGTAATTATGCCTAAAGCCAATTATGCATTGCAGTTTAAATGTGAATCACTTATGCCTTGCTTGCTAACGCACGGGTAAACATAATCCCCCCAAATATACTTTACATCGACCCCTGGATAATACCGTTGTCGTTTCCCCACCGGTACCTGGTGAGAAAGGGTGAGGTAGACTGATTCTGGGTTATCTTCTTCTGCTTGAAGTAGCTCCAGAAGGGAAACAAACAAAGTGATTGAAAGCCACTGCTTTAGACTCTGGGAGGAAATAATTGAATACATGGCGCGCTTCGCAAACAGCCTCCAAACGGCACGTGGAGACTCATTTCCCTCGGGAGATGCCTGGCAATAAGTGCCCACACTTACTTTTTCCAACCCCCACTCAGCTGCGGTCTCTGTAGTTGTAGCGGGAACTAACAGAGGCCGACTGATCAGGTGGCAGGGCAGTGACCAGGGGTGGGGGCCGGGCGGGGTGCTCCTGGAGCAAAGGTTTCAGAGCAACTGCAAATACCAGTGGCAGAGCCTCAAACAACACCAAGCTCTGCAAAAAGTGGCCATAGCTGGCAGCTTAAAGTGTCTGTTTAGGGTTGTGATGGCTGCTGGTTGCACATCACTAAAAGGCAAGTGCCCATGAAAGCCCCAAGCGACTCTGGGAGACTGGTCACTTGGGGGTTTCTTTGGGAATTGAGTGTTTAGTAATCCCCCCAAAATGGCCTGGGCTGACTTGAGGTACCATTGTCGTCTCTTCCTCCTCTGTGCGCCTTGCCAAATTTTATTTGTATCTCTGTTACAGCACTGTATCTTTCTTGCTGTTGAATAGGAAAATTAACAGACATCTTAATTTGATTTTAAGGTTTTTCTTGTTGTGGTGTGATGGATCACTTTTGTGTGGCCTTTCTTGCCGTGGTCTTGTAATTCCCACCCAAGTGATTGGGTGGAACTGTATAAATAAGGTAATTGTGACCTACCAAGGGTATCGATCAGTTTTTCCATCCCACTAGGCTTAAAATGAGCCAAGCCAGAGATGGGAAGAGAGGATCTCATCATCACCAAGGAAGAAGAGCCAAGAGCAAAGCCTGCCCTTTGGATCTGGGAACCCTGTGCTGATAAGCTCCCGGAACCAAGAAAGGGGGTGGGGAGCTGTAATACTGAAGATGGTGAGAACCAGTGACAGAGAAATGGCAGGAGACACTGGCAGGAGATGGCGTGGTGGGCTTCGCAGCCCACAGAGCAGAAAGCTGAGTGCCTCCAGGCAGGAGGCTTGTTGGCAAAGTAGGGTGTCTCTGGGCACTTGATGAAGCTAGGTTTGCTGACCCATGGAGCTAGAGCTGAAGAAACCTTGGTGGTGTAGTCGTTAAGAGCTAGGTCTGCTGGCAGTTCAAATCCACCAGGCATTCCTTGGAAACTCTATGGGGCAGTTTTACTCTGTCCTATAGGGTCGCTATGAGTTGGAATCGACTTGATGGCAAGGAGTTCGTTTTCATTTGTTCTTTCAGAGCTAGAGCTGAGCGCCTTCGGGCTGAGACTTGCTGGCAGAACGGGGTGCCTGGGGCACTTATCGGCAGAGCTAAAGAACTTTGTAACATTTACCCCATCACGGTAGAGGCCAGGCCAATGGGCTGAAGGTCAGAGAAAGAACTGCCTTTGGGCATGCTGGAAAGGGGCTGTCCTGATCTAAGAGCTGTATCCTGAGTGTTCCTGAACCTTAATTGTAACCTGTTAAAATCATAACCTGTAACCTAATAAACCCATAACGGTGAGTATTGTCTGTGAGTTTCATGTGGGCATTGCAACTACTTCTCAAACTCAGCAGAGAAGTAGAGAGTGCTGTGGGAGGGATGGTTGGTGCCATGGATTGAATCAGGTCTCCAAAAAAATGTGTGTATCAGTTTGGCTGGGCCATGATTCCGGGTATTGTGTGATTTTCCTATATGTTGTAAATCCTGCCTCTATGATGTTAATGAGGGAGGACGGGCGGCAGTTGTGTTAGTGAGGCAGGACTCAGTCTACAAGACTGGATTGTGTCTCGAGGCAATCGCTTGACATATAAAAGAAAGAAGCAAGCAGAGAGACAGGGGGACCTCATACCACCAAGAAAGCAGTGCCAGGAGCAGAACGCATCTTTTGGACTCAGGGTCCCTGCGAGGAGAGGCTCCTAGTCGGGGGGAAGATTGATGAGAAGGCCCACTGAGAGAGAAATCCTTCCCCTGGAGCTGACACTGAATTTGGAGCTGGCCTTGAGCTTGGACTTTTAGCCTAATTTACTGTGAGAAAATAAACTCTTTCTTAAAGCCATCCACTTGTGGTATTTCTGTTATGGCAGCACTAGATAACTAAGGTGTCAAAAATGGCAAAAAGGTTGGAGGGTAGAGGCATGTCTGACCTTGGCTTCATAGGAATCAGCCTCGGGCTGCCGATCTTGATTCTCCTTCCACCTTGTGAAATTAGAAGAGGTCAGATGCCGCCCACCCCACCCACACCGTTTTTTACCCTTGTCCACGAAACCAAATATTAACCATAAAAAGCCTGACTCAAACTGTGAAATCATGCCAGAAACTGCTCTACAGAAATGTAAATTTGTCTTCTTTCTGTGAGTTGCTCTCATTTTTCTCCTACAACATGTGAGCTTCCTCTAACAAGAGGTTTCAGTTTTCTTTTACTTTCTGCTTAGCAACCCCAGAAGGAAGGAGGACTTCTCTTTCTTAGTATCGTATATAAGTCCAGGGAAGGCTCTGATGGGCAGATCTGGGTTGCATGGCCATCTCTGTGGTGAGGGGACAAGGGGCTTGTGATTGGCAGTACCATCAAACTGGAGAGAGGGGATGGGAACCAAAGCAGGGAGAGGAAATTGCCCTGAAAAAAAGGGTATGTAAATGCTGTTCCCAAAAATAAGGATGGGGGTGGAGCCGAGTGGATTTGAGCAGACAAAATAGTAATTGTCACGTCAATGTGATACCACATGTAAGGCCATAGTACCTGGTATCTAAATGGATGTTAAACTGAGTCACCCGTTTCCTTCCCTTTTGGCAGCCCTAATTCCCCTGTTCTTGGTGCCTCCCTGCTCCTTGCCCAAATATCCTTGCCCCAGCTGCACCGCAGTCACTTCTGAGACTATTGGGAAACTACAGTCAAAGAGGGCTGAAAGGGTTCCTTTAGGGGCAAGAGAGAATTGTGCCTTTGTTCCGAAACAGAAGATAAGTTTGTGGGGAAATCAGAAAGCTATGGTAAAAGAGAAAGGAAAGATGTCACTGAGAAGCCATCATGGGTCCTAGCCTCTCTGTGCTTGAGGAATTATAGGTGGGCGCACAGCAAGTCCCATTAGACTTAGTGGCAGGGTTCAGAGAGGCATCAGTAGGGTGACAGGCAGGGCTTCTTCCCTTCTTTCCTCCTCCTCTCCTCTTCTGTTTTCACAGCATCAGAGAGCTCCAGGCAATGTTACTTCCTGTGCCAGATCCCCGGCACAGGGAGGCCAAAACCAACGGCTGAGATACTTGGGCAGGAGGCAGAGAGTACTTTAAACCATCTAGATAAGGCCCAGTGCGGGCATATCAGATTCAGCCCAGTAACCTGTACCAGGGGCTGTTTTTGAGTCAAGGGCAAAGAGAACAAACATCTTGGGGGTGGGGGTGGAGGTGAGGGAGGATTGTTGATGGACCAGGGCTCTTCTAGGCCCTCTGAGTGTGCAGTAGTAGCAGCCCTGGCAATAGATTCAGTGCCAGTAGAAATCATTTACTCCAGGATTGGGAGAAATCAACACCTATGCAAGGATTTATGCTGAGTTCTCATTTTATTTCCCACTGAAAGCATATTCCAATAAGTCTAGCAGAATGGAGAGAAAGAAGTAAATATGGTTCCCGCTGTTGCTGTTAGTTGCCGTTGAGTCCATTCCAACTCATGGTGACCTCATGTGTGCCGGTTAGAACTCCTCCAAAGGGTTTTAAAGGCTGTGACCTTTTGGAAGAAGATTGCCAGGCCTGCCTTCTGAGGCACCTCTGGATGGGTTCCAAATGCCCACCTTTTGGCTAATAGTCAAGTGCTTAACCATTTGTTCCACTCAGGGAGCGCTATATGGTTCCTAAGCCGTGGTATTTTCAATCACCTCATATGCATGCAAAAGCTGGATAACGAGAAAGGAAAATAGAAGAATTGACAGATTTGAACTGTGGTGTTGGTGAAGCGTGTTGAATATGCCGTGGACTACCAGAAGAATGGACAAATCAGCCTTGGTGGGAGCACAGCCAGCACGCTCCTTAGAAGCGAGGATGGCGAGACTTCATCTCTCTTGCTTTGGACACATCATCAGGAGGGAGCAGTCTCTGAAGAAGGACATCATGCTTGGTAAAGTAGAGGGTCAGCAAAAAAGAGGAAGACCCTCAATGAGACAGACTGACACAGTGGCTGCAACAATGGGCTCAAACATACCAGTGATTGTGAGGACGACGCAGGACCAGACAACGTTTGGTGCTATTGTACATAAGTTCTCTATGAGTCAGAACCAACTTGACAGCACCTAACGACAACAACAACAAAGTTTTTGGCCATAATGAAATGGGGGGAGGGCCTAACTGGTGCAGGAGTTTGGGTACAGGAGAGAGGTGGTCACGGTGGCAAGCTAAGAAGTCCCTTTCCATGCAGCTGTGGTGTAGAAGAAAGAGAATGGGACATAGCATCAGGAGATCTGGATTTAAAACCTGACTCGGCCACTCACTTGCTGTGTGATCTTGGACAGGTCACTTTCCTCCTCTGTGCCTCAGTTTCCTCATCTGAGAAAAAATGAAGACAACGATACTTCCCTGGATTGTTGTCAGAATTAAAGGAGCAAATACTACCTTCCCCAGGGTGCTCTAGAATGTGTTGCAATTTGACAGAGCTGAGTTCGAATCCCATTCCAAACTAGAGAAATAGAGATACTTATGTGTGAAATGTTGAGACACCTGGAATTCCCTTCAGAATTATACAGAGATGTGGATGGAGTGTTACAGAAGTAAGACTGGCCATGAGCTGATGATGGTTGAAGGCAGGTGATGGATACCTGGGGTTTACTGTACTAATTTGTCTACTTTGTATACACAGGAAGTCCTCTTCTTGCAGGGTTCTGATATGCATCGATTTCAGTTACTATGGTTTAGTTAAATGACCTTGGTCCCTCCGGCAACACAATTCAAATTTCAGTTGTCACAGTATATTAACTGTGCATAATTGCGTAAAGTACCAACTCTGCTGCTAGCTCTTCAGTCCACAAATTGCTGCATAAATAACAGATGCCCATCGTCATCAATGATCAATCATGTCACTTCTTTCAAAGAAGTGGTTATTGGTTACTGCCCAACTGGTGTTCAGAAAAGCTTGTGTTGTGTTTTGGCTGATCTCCCAGTGACAAACCCACATGACATTTTACAAAAACGTATAACTGAAGGAAGGAATTGGCCAACAAAAATGAAAGTGTACCAAAGAAATGGAAAGTGATAACATGGAAAGTGCCTTTTGAGCTGAACATAATGGAAGTTTAGAGGAAATAGCTCACTCTGGGAATGTTGATGCTACCACCGTTGTGAAGACACCGTGTACCTGTGCAGGCAGAGGAACTTAGTTTAGGTGAACTCCTTGACATAAATGAGCAAAGTGGTTGTGACTCTAAGGATGAAATGTACCAGAGATAGTGGCACCGGGAAATGTCCTTAAAGCTCAAAGGATAAAATGTTGGAAATTGATCCAAACTTAGAAAGGAGTATAACAACTGCCAACATACAGAAAAATGTCCACTCCCTATCGTACATTATACGTCAAAAAGAAGGCAAACACTATTCAAACTACTCTTCATAAGTTTTTTTTCGTTGTAAAAATTTATGTAACACAACATTTGCCAGTTCAATGTTTTTCCCATGTAAAATTTAGTGATACCAATTAAATTAATCACGCTGTGCGTCAGGGTTGTATCCTTTCACCACACTTATTCAATCTGTGTGCTGAGCAAATAATCCGTGAAGCTGGACTCTATGAAGAAGAATACGGCATCAGAATTGGAGGAAGACTCATTAACAACCTGCGTTATGCAGATGACACAACCTTGCTTGCTGAAAGTGAAAAGGACTTGAACCACTTACTGATGAAGATCAAAGGCTACAGCCTTCAGTATGGATTACACCTCAACATAAAGAAAACAAAAATCCTCATAACCGGACCAATAAGGAAAATCATGATAAATGGACAAAAGATTGACGTTGTCAAGGATTTCATTTCACTTGGATCCACAATCAACATCCACGGGAAAAGCACTCAAGAAATTAGATGACGCATTGCATTGGGTAAATCTGCTACAGAGGACCTCTTTAAAGTATTAAAAAGCGAAGACGTCACCCTGAAGACTGAGGTGCGTCTGATCCAAGCCATGGCGTTTCCAGTCACCTCATATGCATGCAAAAGCTGGGCAATGAGTAGGGAGGACCAAAGAAGAATTCTTCCCTTTGAATTATGGTGTTGGGGAAGAATATTGAATGTACCATGAACAAACAGATCTGTCTTGGAAGAAGTACAGCCGGCATGCTCCTTAGAAGCCAGGATGGTGAGACTTTGTCTCACATACTTTGGATGTGTTATCAGGAGGGATCTGTTCCTGGAGAAGAACATCATGCTTCGTAAAGCAGAGGGTCAGCAAAAAAGAGGAAGACCCACATGACATTGTGTAATGAGATGGAATGACACAGTGGTTGCAAAAATGGGCTTGAGCATAACAACGATCGTGAGGATGGCGTCGGACCAGGCAGTATTTTGTTCTATTGTACCTAGGGTGGCTATGAGTCGGAACCAACTAGAAAGCACCTAACAACAACAGCAACAACAGCTGTACAAACATTACCAATAATTGTTGCCAAATTTTCCACCACCAGGAGCAGAAACTCACTGTTTCCTAAACAATGACTCCCTGGCTTCCCTCCTCCTGTGCCTAGTAACCACAAACAAACTTCGGTCTCTATGCATTTGCCTTTTCTAGAGATTTCACGTAAGTGGAATCCTACCACATACATCCTTTTGTGACTGACTTATTTCATTTCGTATAATGTTTCCACAGTTCATTCATGTTGTAGCATCTGTCAGGATTTCATTTCACTTTACAGGTGACATATAGCATATTTCGTTTGTCTGTTCCTCTGTTAATGAACACTTAACTGATAAGTTTTTTTACAAATAAATAAAACACTTTTATTTCCAATGCTTTAATGTTTTAAATTGCAGTGTGCTAAATAAACATTAGTTTTAATCTTTTTTTTCATTTCTCTATATATTCATAATTGATGGTAAGAGAGTTTCTAATGTTTTGACAAAAAATTTTTAAAAGTCACGAAGCAATAATCATTTTTCCATTGATTCTTAAGATAGTTTTTGCATGGTTTGAGCTTTCACGGTCATTTTTACAGTCCCGTACCACCATGCAGGCAGAGCCAGGGCTGGCAACAGTTAACATTTTTCAATACGAAATCTTTTTTTCCCCCTAATTCTCTTTCAACTACTTTCTTAGGAAGATTATTTAACCTTCCTTAGCCTCCTCATCTGTCAAATGGGGGTAATAATAGTGCCTACTTCACTGGTTGTGAAAATTGAATAAGCTAATACATGTCAAGTGCTCAGCAGAGTGACTGCCATAAGTAACACACTCAGGGAATGCTGGCTGCTGTTTTATTTACACACCTTTAGCAGAGGAGGGTAGAAGACACTAGGGGATAGAGAGGAACAGTGTTTTGTCACAGTAAGCACCGTAGTGCCATCAGATGCCTCAAAGAAAATGCTGCTCAAGTACTGCACAGGATTTCGGCACAGCTCTTTTTCTCTAGAAGCCTCCACTTCTGGATAAAAAAAAAAAACTCGTTAATGTAGGTTAGTGTTTCTCAGATTTTTTTTTTTTTTCATTATCACCTCAACCCCAAGGAGTCTTTTTTAAAAGGTCCCTGGGTGATGCAAATGGTGAATGGTGTGTGCTCAACTACTAACCTAAAGGTTGGTGGTTCGAACCCCTCAGCAGGACTGCAGAAGAAAGAGTTGGCAATCTGCTACCATAAAGATTACAGCCAAGAAAACTCTGTAGAGCAGTTCTCTGTAACACACGGGTCTCCATGAGTCGGGATTGACTTGATGGCAAAAGGTTATCTTTTTTAAGGAATCTTTTTAGACATTTTTTTTCTTAACACATCCCTTTCCATAAAACTTTAATGCCATAGATATCCTGTATACTAAATATTGTAAGTATATTCTTATTTTACACATAAAAAGAGTAAAGTCTGCTCCCCTGTCTTGGTCATCTAGTGGTGCTGTAACAGGAATACCACAAGTGGATGGCTTTAACAAAGAGAGATTTATTCTCTCACAATCTAGTAGGCTACAAGTCCAAATTCAGGGCATAGGCTCCAAGGGAAGGCTTTCCCTTTCTGGAAGCTCTAGAGGAAGGTTATTCTCGTCAATCTTCCCCTGGACTTGCTACTTCTCCGCACAGGAACCCCGGGTCCAAAGGATGCACTCTGCTCCTAGTGCTTCTTTCTTGGTGGTATGAGGTCCCCTTGTCTCTCTGCTCGCTTCTCTCTTTTATATCTCAAAAGAGACTGGCTCAAGACACTGCTGCTAATCCATCTTATTACATCATAGTGATAGGATTTACAACACTTAGGGAAATCACATCAGATGATAAAATGATAGACACTCATACAATACTGGGAATCATGACCTAGCCAAGTTGATAGATATTTTGGGGGGACACAATTCAATCCATGACACTCCCCAACCAATTTTCCCCTCTTCGGGACCATATGGCCCTTGTTGAAAATGTGTGATGTAGATGAAAATGTAGCAGACACTGTTGATGGCCAATGCCTTTCTAATGTCTTTGTCAGCAGCCCCTTTCATCTCCCTACTTCCTACCCTACCCGACTCCAGCCCCACCCACTGCTTTCTCCTTTCCCTGCCTTCCACATGGTCTTACATTTCACTATGTCAATGAGGCAACCCCGTTCTCCCTCTGCTAATGATTGATTAGGAATGGGCCTGTGAAATTGCTCTGGGAGGTAGCTTTGGGAAAGGTTTTTTTCACAAATAAAAAAGGACACACAGCCTGAGAGGTCAGATAGCCATCAGGTATCTTTTCCTATACACATGACCATGGACTTGGACATGACCATCATAAAGTAGAACTTAGTATGTTTTCAAGGCTCATTCATGTTGTAGCATCTATCGGGATTTCATTTCACCGTACGAGTAATACTCCATTATATGTATATAGCATATTTTGTTCGTCTGTTCCTCTGTTAATGGACACTTTCCTGATAAGTTCCCTTCACAAACAATGGAAGGTAGAAGGAACACCATTAGAAACTGTCCAGGAGAAGCTGGCTGCACAAGGGCTAAAGTACCCATGGGCCGCAGTGAAGACTGGAGGCACATGGGTGACTTTGCAAACAACGTTTCCTTTGTTGGTGTTAAAAGGACTCAAAAGAGGATTTGCTGCGTTTGGTATCGTAGGAGCTGAACTTTTACTGGAGTCCCTGTGGTATCGTGGGAGCTGAACTTTTACTGGAGTCCCAGAGTAAAAACAAGAAGCATCGCTGAAGACAGTACCTGGAAGTGTCTTAGTGGCTTCTTAACCGTCTTAAAAAATAAGATTTCTGTATTGTAGACTACTTGTCTGTGTGCTTGTCTTTAACTAATAGTAGTAAGATTTCATAAAATAAGAAAACTTAAAAAATCCTCATAACTGGACCAATAAGCAACATCATGATAAATGAAGAAAATATTGAAGTTGTAAAGGGTTTCATTTTACTTGAATCCACAATCAATGTCCATTGCAACATTGCGCAATTGCATTGGGCAAATGCGCTGCGAAAGATCTTTAAAGTGTTAAAAAATGCCACTTCGAGAACTAAGGTGCGCCTGACACAAGCCACGGTGTTGTCAATCACCTCATATGCATGTGAAAGCTAGACAATGAGTAAGTAAGACTGAAGAAGAATTGATGCCTTCGAATTATGGTTTTGGGAAGAATATTGAATACACCATGGACTGTCAGAAAAACGAACAACTCTGTCTTGGAAGAAGTACAACCAAAATGCTCCTTAGAAGCAAGGATGCTGAGGCTTTGTCTCACATACTTTAGACATATTATCAGGAGGGACCAGTCCCTGGAGAAGGACATCATACTTGGTAGAGGACCAGCAAAAAAGAGGAAGGCCGTCATCGAGATGGATTAACACGGTGGCTACAACAATGGGCTCAAACATAGCAATGATTGTGAGAATTGCACAGTACTGGACACTGTTTCATTCTGTTGTACCTATGGTCACTACGAATCAGAACTGAGTCAATGGCACCTAACAACAACAACAACAAAAGGGCATGCAAGAAGAGATGGCCTGACTTTCCCAATGGGTGTTGTCGTGTCTCAGTGTGAATGTGAAGGTAACTCTAGCAGATCTCTTTTGTCCATGAGGTGAGTTCGCTTAATGGCCTGACATGCTGAAGATGCAGAATGGAGATACCCAGGGTTCTCCATGACACCGAGTCACCAAACTAATCAACACAAGGCAGCTGCCTATCCTGGGACATCTTGAATATGATTTGGCTTGCTAAGTCAGTGTTTCAAGTTATTTATTGCCAAAAGGATCCGAAGTTATGTTTTTAAAAAAACTATGGGCAATAAAATAATTTTGAACAAAGATATTAATATAAAGCCAAAGTATTCTCATGAATTGAGGTTCGCTGCGTTTTAGAGACAAAGATGGAAAACATGTTCTCTTCCATTCCTGGACAACCTCATTTGTATCCATAGCTCCAGCACCCAGACTCTGGACTATCTGGGTTTGAATCCTACTCATTTCTTGACCAGCTGGATGGACTTGGTAAGCTACTTTTTGAGGTGTCAGTTCCCTTTTAAGTAAAATTGAGGCAGGAATATCTGTACTATATTGTGAAGATTAAAAGAAATCACGTGAATAAAATGCTTAGAAGAGGTCTAGCTCATATATATTGAATGTTAATAAGTGGTTGTTTTTATTACCAAATCTCTTATGCTGATGTCTCTCTCTCCAGCCCCGTCTTGTCCCATATTTTCTCTGGATATTTTCTTTGGCATTTTTCAGTGTTGTTGTTGTTGTTAGCTGCCATTGTGGCAGCCCCAACTCATGGTGACCCCAGGCACAGTAGAACGAATTGCTGCGCTGTCCTGCGCCATCCCCATGATAAGTTGAGTATTGAACCTTTGTGATCCATTGGGTTTTCATTGGCTGATTTTTGGAAGTAGATCACCAGGCCTTTTTTCCTACTCTATTTTAGTCTAGAAGCTCCACTGAAACCTGTTTGGCGTCACAGCAACAGACAGGGCTCCAAAGACAGTTGGGTGGTGGCTGGGGATGAGTTGCATTGGCTGGGAACTGAACCCAGGTTCTCCACGTGGAAGGCAAGAATTCTGCCACTGAATCACACCAATGCCTCATTTCAATGTGACTCAAATCTAATTCATTCCCTGCCTCCCCTAAACTACCACTTCACCGTCTATGCTCTTGATCCCAGTGAAGGTCCATGTTGACTTCTCAGTCTAGAATGTACATTAATACCTTTCTGTGTCTTTAAAAAATGTGTCTGGTGGCTAGCTACATGGAGTTACCTGATTAGTCCGAGATGTCAAGGTGGAAGAAACCCTGAAGGGACTTCAGAGCCAGAAGTGAATGCAGGGGATCATTATGGTGAACCCAGAAGGCATTTCTGTCAAGAGCATCACTGCCAACTCCACCACCACACAGTACACCAATCTCATGCACAACTTCATCTTGGAGGACAAAATTGACCCTCAGAATGACCTCACCTTCCCTGAATTCACTTCAAGAAAAATGAAATTATGGTTGCACCAGATAAAGACTATTTCCTGATTGTGATTCAGAATCCAACTGAATAAGCCACTCTCTTGGCTCCCTGTGTTATTCCTTAATTTAATGCTCTCCAAGAAGAATAGTGTTATCCACGCCCACCAGCCACAAGTGGAAATCATCTAAGAACCCACATATACCACTCTAGTGACCAAGGGTGGGCTGGCCGCTTCACCCATCCCAGCAAAGGACTCCTTCTGCTGCACCAACCACTCCTGAGTTCTCAGCCAAGGGTCTTCTCCCTCCAGGAGGATCCTCTCTCTGGTTACTTCAGGGGTTTGGAACAAGAGCTTGTGGGAAGTCCACACCTGGCTTCCTTCTGACCTTCAGTTCACTTGTTGCCCTTGGAAAAGGATTTTTCTTTAACTAAAAATAACCAAAATGCTTGCTTACTCTTATATATATATACACACACATATCTGGTATGGCCCAGTTCCTTGAACCCTCAGGTGCTATAAATGTCCTCCTCCCCTGGTCTCTCATAGCACTTTGTATCTTTAATATCACCTTTTAATTATGAGTAAATTACTATGCTGTCTTCTATTCTGAACTGTAAGCTCCTTGCAGACCAAGACTTTAATGGACACTTACTGGAAGGTGGCATGACATCCTTTCTGCCATTCCCTGACAGTACCCCCATTTTTCACTCAGTTATTTACTCTCTGGTTCATTGGCTTTGGAGATGACCCAATCTCCAGTTCCAGAGGTGGGTCTTTCTTGTCTACAGGTAATCCCATGCTGTTTGTCAAGGCAACTGGTTCAGGTCTGGGTTTCTGAACCAATCAATGCATGACATTCCTCTGGACACAGGGATTGGGTTTGGAAGCAGCATGTGACTCAGTTTGGACCAATGAAAAATGAAGTGAGCTTTGCTAAGTGTTTCTGGGAAAGAAGTGTCTTTGCTTTTAAAATTCAACCTCCAATGGATAAACAAAATGTGGTTTATACATATAATGGAATATTACTCAGCCATAATGAGAAATGAAGTCCTGCTCCATGCTACAACATGAATGAATCTTAAAAACATTATGCTGAGTGAAATAAGTCAGCCACAAAGGACAAATATTGTATGATATCACTTAAATGAAATAGGCAAATGGATAGAGAACAAAGCCTATTAGTAGTTACTGGGGGTGGGAGTAGAGGGCAAGGGGAAGTCATTGCTTGGGGGGCACCGAGATGCTGTCGATGATGGTGGAATAATTTGGAAACGTATAGGGATGAGTTTTGGTTTTTATAGGGATGATGATTGTACAACATGATGAATGTAATCAATGTCATTGAATTTTATATGGAAAAACTGCTGAATTGGAAAATGTTTTATTATACATATTTTTTACCACACACACACACAGATCAACCTTCATAAGAGCTTTCCTCTCTTTTGTAAATGCCAGAATCTTAAAAAAGCCATTTTGACACAACTAGGGAAACCAGCCTGAAAATGAAGCCAGTACACAGAGGGGAGATGACGCAGGAGCCACGGAATTAATCCAACCCTGAAGCCCACTCACCTTCCGAAGCCAAAACAACTGCTTATTAAGTTGGAGCCGAGTTCTCTGTGACTTGCAACGTGAAACGTGCTGCTGAAACAAGTGTCCTCCATGGTATTTGTCCCATGGCAGACATTCTACAATGCTTGCTGGGTTGGATGAACCCATGATTCTAGCAGCTCCCTCCTGACTCTCTGGGTCTTACCTGCAGAACTTCTCTGTTGGCACTTTTCCTACATAAGTCTTTGTCCACTCTGATCCCCAGGTGAGTGTGAGGCTTCTGGTAGGATTAGGTTATCAATTTCAAATACTGAAGCAGAGCTTTCTGAAGTGTCAAGAATGTTTGTGTCTACCCCGTCCACCTCTCTCTTGGAAACTCCTTGATGAACACTGGCAAATCTTAACTCACTGACTCCCCTTTTTCTAGACTTTGAACTGCAGCCTTTTAGATTATGATTGTAGTTATCATTTCAACATACTTTCATGAAGTTTTAAATTTATTACTTCCTGGTGGTAACTTTGAAATCTTCTAAAAATAATAAATAAACTGTCTACATATCACATTTTAGGATGGGTTATAGTTATTAAATATTCAGTCAGCAAATAATTGAGTTGCAAAGTCCCATACTATGTAATGATATAATTTTTAAGTAGCTTCTTGTGGATAATTTTCTTTATTCCTGGATGTGGACTATTAAGAGCTCTATTGTCAGTGAGTGATATTTCTGGACTTGAATATCTTATCCTTTGATTTCCTCCTGCCCCCGTCATTTATTATTTTAACTGGTACTCCTTTATCTTCTTGTTGTTGTGTACCATTGACTCAATTCCAATTCATAGCTATACTATGTGACAGAGTAGAACTGCCCTGTAGAGTTCCTAGGCTGCAATCTCTATAGGAGCAGATTGCCAGGTCTTTTCTCCCATGCAGCCACTGGGTAGGTTCAAACCACCAACCTTTTGGTTAGCAGCCAAGTGTTTAACCATTGCACCACCAGGGCTCCTTCTCCCTTATCTTTGACACATAATAGGGTCAATGAACTAAAACATAGCAACAATCATGAAGATGGTACAGGACTGGGCAATGTTTTATTCTGTTACGTATAAGGTCTCCATGAATAGGAGCCAAGTTAATAGCAACACACGACAACAACAATAGGGCCAGAAATTGGCAATAACTCTAATCAGACATCGATAGATAGGCCCAGGACCTAGGATATGGTCTGACATGAGAGTATCACCTAACCACACTGCCATGTATTGTGCCTGGCCAACCAGTTAGATCATCTCTCAGAGACCCTGAATGTGAACCATAAATAGAGCGGGATATAGAATGAGGGATGAAATGATTGATAAATACAATTACTTTAAAACTAAGCACTTCTGGTCATCTAAAGAACAGACAGAGAGTGAAAAGACAAGCCACAAACCAGGAGAAAATATTTGCAACATAATATGAGTGACTGTTATATAAAAGAATGTCTATAAATTAACACAAAAAAGACAGACAACCCAATAGGTGTATCAAAAAGTTTTGAACAGGCACAAAAGGGGAAATCCAAATGGCTAATAAACAATATAAAAAGATATTCAGCCTCATTTTTAATTAGAAAATGTAAATTAAACCCACTAGACACCATTATATATCCACCAGATTGGCAAAATTAAAAACGTCTGAAAATAACAAATGTTGCCAAGACTATGAAAGAAAGGGAACACAAATACACTGCAAGAGGGAGTATAATTGGTACAATTACTTTGAAAGGCAGTACGGTGTAATTGAATAAAGCACCCTATGACCAATCAATTACACTCCTACAAATATACCCCAGAGAAATCTGTTGAGATGTGCACCAAGATATGTATGTACAAGAATGTTCATAACATAATAGCAAAAAATAAAATAAAACAAAAAAACCCAATACCCACAAAAAACAGAAACAATCTAAATATCAGTGATAGAATGGAAAAATAAATTATGGTATAGTCTTACAATGGAGTGCCACTGAGCAAGGAAAATGAATGAATCATAGCTATGTACAGCAGCATGGTTAATTCAAATTGGCAGGAAGTGATAAGAGTATGAAAGAGCTATGTGTGTACATTGTCCTCATTGGTTCGTGGCTTTGCCTTCTGGGAGGTTCTTTCTCATCCTCTCTCACAACATTTGAAGTGAGCTTTGTATTAAGCCCTCTTTGGAGCTGTGCAGATTCACAGTCTGCTTCCTGCTAGTGAAGATGTCAAGGCCAAGTTTGCTTTAAAGCTTAAACATTTTTAGACTTTTTCTGATGAGGCTTGTAGTTTTTTTGCAATATAATTCCCTCAAAAACTTAGAAGATATCTGTCAGTTCCACGTGCCAGTCATAACTCACAGTGTTCTTTTCTGGACATAGTTCTTAAAGTTTTTGTTTTTATTTATTATTTATTTTTGCTTTCTTGATCAACCAATGATTCTCTCTTATTTTAACAGGTGGTGCAAATGGTTAACACACTCAGCTTCTAACTGAAAGGTTGGAGGTTCAAGTCCACCCAAAGGCACCTTGGAAGAAAAGCCTAGTGATCTAGTTCCAAAAAATTAGCCGTTGAAAACCCTCTGGAGCACAGCTCTCCTCCGGGACACGTGGGGTCACCACCAGTCAGAACAACTTGACAGTAACAACAGGTGGACCTTGCGTTCCTCTGAAACAACAGGCTTCATGCAAAACCTTGGACCCTTAGTATCATCTTTGTCATAGACCTGGCATTTGATTTGGTTGACAGGTCTTAATGGGCTTTTGAAAAATGAGCCACCATAGTTTGATCACTTCTTGTACAGAAGCAACGGAATTTTCTAACACTGTGAAGACCCAAATTTCTGGACACTCTCTGCAGTTGGATCAATTCTTGTGTGTACTCTTTCTTGTAATACCTTGCTAACAAGCAGGAAGGATAGCGCACGGTAACAATGTGCGCCTCTCCAACTGTGTCCTCTAGAGCTAAGAGTCTGTTTTTCAAATGATTCCAAATGACACTTTTGCCAAATGCTTTTGGCATGGCATAACAAGGGACACTGGCTTTCCTGTGTGCAGTATCAATTTTCTCATCTCCTAATTGCCACGTCACATATTTTCAGTTTTTGTAACAGCAATAGCATACTTTTGGTACCAATTTCTGCAGTAGTTACAATAAGGTTAGGTTAACCTAACAAAGAGGCTGATCAATAATCCCATAGCCTGAAGAAGTTAGAAGCTTAGTTCTCTCTCATCTAACAGTCCGCGATGAGTGTTCCAAATGAGTGACTCTGTTCCACCCAATCATTCAGGGAACCAGGTTTCTTTCATCTTGTAGCTCTTCCGTCTCCTAGGCCTTAACATCGTCTACATGGTCATGGTTGAGCTATCACCATATCTGGATTCCAGCACATGGGAAGGGGAGGAGAATGGGGACAAAATGCACCCAGCTCTTAAGGTATAGGCCTAGAAGTGGCACAAAATGCTTCAGCTCACATTCCTTTGGAGAAAGCTTAGCCACTTGGCTGAATCTAACTGCAAGGAGGGCTGCGAGATGTGACCTGGGTGATGGGGAGAACAGATTTTGGTGGACGACGAGAGCTGTAATACCTCAAATTTTTCAGTCTCGATCTTCACGATACTTTGCAGCTCTGGGAACAGAATGAGACTCTGACCATAAAATCAGAGCCACATAGCAGACTAGAACGACAAGAGAAAGCTCTCTTCTCATGTATCTTATCTGTAAAAAAAAAAAAATCAAAGCAATTTCACTAGCACCTTGCTGAAATGGTGAAGAATTAAGATCTTGAAAAATTTCTATCAAGCAAGACATAGGAAAAGGAAACTAATTGTACAGGGTCTGTTATCACTAATTTAAGACATATAAAATTGCATAAGTACACCCCTTGATAAAAAAGAAAAGCCTAGCACAGTGCCTGACGTAAAGTAGGCACCTAAGTGTCGGTTCCCCTCCCTATGAGCTCCCTTTCAGCACCTTTATTCCTCTCCAGGGGCTGCCCTGGCTCACCTAAAGGAAGGTGATGGGATTCAGGAGAGAAAGAACCTACTGCTGCTCAGGGAGCCCAGCGGCTTAGAGAGCAAAGGGCAGAGCCAACACAGCTTCCAGGGTTGCCTGGTAATGGGAAAGATGCCACCCCTGGGGAGCCGTACCCTGACCGCCAGTATGACACCCACAGAGCCTTCTTCTCACTCATCAAGCTCTCTCCTTTGGCAAGTCCTTTCTCAGTCTTCTCTTCTCTCCAGCCTCATTACTTTTCTGGTCCAATTCCTTCTTGCCAAGCACTGCCCTTGCCTGTAGTAGACAGGAAGCCTTGCCTGTAGGAGCCGCAGCAGCAGGGTAGTGAAGGCAGATGGGCAGGGGCTGGGGGAGGGGGCGTTCCTCGCTTGCTCCCACTGCATGCACCCTCTGCCAGGCTGCAGGGAACAGTCATCTCCCAGTGGCCACTCTCGCTCTTGTTTGTTCTAGTTAGGCAACTCTGACACTGCAGGAAAGTGATGTGATAGATTTTTCCCAGTTCAATCTGGCAGCTAAATAGATGCCTCTATTCCCGGATGTTTGAGTAATTCCTACCTGAGTTGCCTAAACCAAAGGCCACTCACGTTGAATCTAAAGCCCTGTATCGAACTATGTCCACTGTCCAGAGGAGACCAGCCACAAGGAAAGGACAGGACAGTAAAGAAATCGCCATCTGGAAAATTCCCTGCGGAAGAATAAGCACTAGGATCATTATTATTCCGTGGTCTGTGAAACAACAACAACCATGAAAAAAAACACGAATTGATGCTCATTTTAAGTCAAGTCTCATGCTAGGTGTAGAGAAGAGCACTGGAGGAAGGCCTTTACTTTTAGTCCTTCAGGTGGACAAGGAAAAAACAGACAAGACAAAATTATTCTAAAAGAAAATAGGTTCACTCGTGACCCCCTAAAAGATATATTGATGTCTGGCATCTACAAACATAACCTTGTTTAGAAATAGGGTCTTTGAAGATATTGTCAGTTAAGTTAACCCGAGATCGTACTGGCGTAGAAAACCCACTGCCATTGAGTTGATTCTGACTCATAGCGACCCTATAGGACAGGGTAGAACTGGCCCATGGGTTTTCAAGGCTGTAATCTCTATGGGAGCAGAATGCCACCTCTTTCTCCCACAGAGTAGCTGGTGGGTTTGAACCGCTGACTTTTCAGTTAGCAGCTGAGCACTTAACCACTGTGCCACCAGGGCTCCCTTACTGGAGCAGGGAGGGTCCTAACCCAGTCTGAGTGGTGACCTTGGAGAAGAGACACAGAGAGACAGGCACACACAGGGAAGACATGAGAGAGATTAGAGTTCAGCACCTCCAAGCCAATTGTTATGGATTGAATTGTGTCTTCCAGGAAACCCTAGTGGCTTAGTGGTTAAGTGCTACGGCTGCTAACCAAAAGGTCGGCAGTTCAAATCTGCCAGGTGCTCCTTGGAAACTCTATGGGGCAGTTCTACTCAGTCCTATAGGGCCTCTATGAGTCAGAATCGACTCAACGGCAGTGGACTTTGGTTTTTGGTGTGTCTCCCAAAAATACGTGTTGGAATCCTAACCCCAGTACCTGTGGGTGTAATCCTATTTGGGAATAAAGGTCTCTTTGTTATGTTGATGAGGCCTTATCAGTGTAGGGTACGTCTTAAACTAATCACTTTTGAGGTATAAAAAGAGCAGATTAGGCACAAATAGGGGACAAGGTAAGCCAAGGAACTGAGCAACGAGCAACGCCAAGGCCAGAGGAGCTGAGACAGGACCTTCCCCAATGCCCACACACAGCCTCCTCTAGAGCCAGTGCCCTGAATTCAGACTTCTAGCCTTCTAAACTGTGAGAAAATAGATTTCTGCTCCTTAAAGCCACCTACTTGTGGTATTTCTGTTACAGCAGCTCTAGGTAACTAAGACAACCTAGGAACACTGAGGACTGCTGGAAGCCATCAGGAGCTAGGAAGAGGCATCGGGAGATCTGGCCTTAGAGACTCAGAGAGCATGGCCCTGCCGGCACCCTGAATTGGACTTGTAGCCTCCAGAGCTGTGAGGTAACACATTCCTGTTGTTTTAGTTTGTGGTCCTTTGCTACAGCAGCCCTAGCCGACGAATGCAGAGAGGTCGTTAGTACCGTAAGTCAGAGTGAAGATAGTGGGCAAATGACTCCTGGAAGAATTGAGTTTGCTGTTTCTAATTCATTCATTCGTTCACTCCACACTCATTAAGTACCAACTATGTCTCTGGGTGGTGCAAACATTTAAGTGCTGTATTACCAGCTGAAATGTTGGCTCTTAGGACCTACCCAGAGGCGCCCTGGGAGAGAGGCCTGGTGATCTTCTTCTGAAAGGTCACAGCCTTAAAAACCCTATGGAGCAGTTCTACTCTGTACACATGCCATGAGTTGGAACTGACTCGTTGGCAACCAAACCCCCATGACCGGAGCTAGAGACACAGGCACGGGAACACAGACCTTGCCTCCAGACTCACAGGTGCAAGTGGGAGACAGGCGGCTAGTAAAGGAAGAGCAAGGATGTGTCCCTGATGTTATTGCAGACAAATGTGCAAGGTGCAAGGCAATGCTGATGAGGTGGAGAGTCTGGGGACAGAGGCCAAGAGGTGGCTGGCAAGAAGGGGTGGTGAGCATGATTTCCAAGAGTGAGTGAGCAGCAGTGTGTAGGTATGTGCACAGAGTCCATGAGGTGGAAGGCTGAGGGTGAGAGGCAGTTACATGGCTGCTGAAAGTCCTGGAAACCCAGGCTCCTCCAGGAGCTGTTCTATACACCACCAACACCTGGAACCGGGAGAGCAGCATGTTTGTAGGAAAGGGGTGTGTGTGTGTTGGTATAGCAGAATACGGCCACCAACAGAGCCCATGTTTCCATATTACAGCTGCCATCACATAGAAGCCCTGGCTCTCTCTTTGTACACAATTCCAAACACCTAGGCGAGCAACTCTGACTCAGCTGGGTCAAAAGTACAGGGTTCATGCTGCCGGGAACTACCACTGCGAGGTAGGCAGACACCCAAAACAGGCCAGTCGTAGCTCTTCACATCTCTGGACACCAGTTCCTGGAGATAATAGTCACAGTTTTACCTGGTTGGTGAACTGATTTGATGAGTTGTTAATATATGTAACCAAGAAACCAAACCAATTGCCATCAAGTCAATTCCAACTCATGGTAATTCTTTGTGTGTCAGAGTAGAACTGTGCTCTACAGGGTTTTCTTTTCTTTTTAATTGTGCTCTATGTGAAAGTTTACAGAGCAGATTAGTTTCTCATTCAAAAATTTATGCACAAATTATTTCATGACATTGGTTGCAATCCCCACATTGTGTCAGCACTCTCTCTCTTTCCCTTTACACCCCAGGTTCCCAAGTTCCTTTTTTCCTGTCCCTTCCCACCTTCTCATCTTTGTTTTTGGGCAGGTGTTGCCCATTTGGTCTCGTATACTCGATTGATCTAAAAAGCATGTTCCTCACACGTGTAATTGTTTGTTTGATAGGCCTGCCTAATCTTTGGCTGAAAAGTGAACTTTGAGGTGAGATGGTATCTCATTGTAGTTTTGATTTGTATGTCTCTAATTGCTAATGATCACGAGCATTTCTTCATACATTTGCTAGCAACCTGAACATCTTCGGTGAAGTGACTGTTCATTTCCTTTGCCCATTTTTTAATTGTATTATTTGTCTTTTTTTTTGTTGTTGAGATGTTGACGTTTTCTATAAATTTTAGAGATTAGACCCATGTCAGATATATCATAGCCAAAATTTTTTTCCCAATCTGTAGGCTCTCATTTTACTCTTTTGGAAAAGTCTTTTGTTGAGCATAAGTGTTTAATTTTTAGGCAGTCCCATTTATCTAGTTCATCTTCTTCTGTGTCCATAGAGTTTTCAGTGGCTGGTTGCTCAGAAGTAGATTGCCAGCCTTTCCTCTGAGTCACCTTTTGGGTGGACTCAAACCACCAACCTTTCAGTTACCAGTCGAGCACATTAACTCTTTGCACCACCCAGGTACTCCAGTATATGTAAAGAACCTACCATATAGTAGGTCCTATGTCAACGAAGGAAGATGTCCAAGCTGCGCTGAAGGCATTAGCAAAAAACAGGATTCCAGGAATTGACGGAATACCAGTTGAGATGTTTCAACAAAGGGATGCAACACCAGAAGTGCTCACTCGCCTGTGCTAAGAAATTTGGAAGACAGCTACCTGGCCAACCAACTGTAAGAGATCCATATATGTGCTCATTCCAAAGACAGGTGATCCAACAGAATGTGGAAGTTATCAAACAGTGTCATTAATATCACATGCAAGTAAAATTTTGCTAAAGATAATTCAAAAACAGTTGCAGCAGTACATTGACAGGGAACTACCAGAAATTCGAGCTGGATTCAGAAGAGGACCTGGAACAAGGGATGGCATTGCTAATGTCAGATGGATCCTGGCTAAAAGCAGAGAATACCAGAAAGATGTTTACCTGTGTTTTATTGACTGTGCTAAGGCATTCTACTGTGTGGATCATAACAAATTATGGATAACATTGCGAAGAATGAGAATTCCAGAACACTAAATTGTGCTCATGCAGAACATGTACACAGACCAAGAGGCAGTCATTAGAACAGAGCAAGGGGATACCGTGTGTTTTAAAATCAGGAAAGGTGTGTGTCAGGGTTGTATGCTTTCACCATACTTATTCAATTTGTTTGCTGAGCAAATAATTTGAGAAAGTAGACCGTATGAAGAACAGGGCATCAGGATTGGAGGAAGACTCATTGACAACCTTTGATATGCAGATGAACCTTGCTTGCTGAAAGTGAAGAGGACTTGAAGCAGTTACTGATGAAGATCAAAGACCACAGCCTTCAGTACGGATTATACCTCAACATAAAAAAAAAAAAAATTTTTTTTTTTTTAAAGAAAGCAAAAATACTCACAACTGAACCAATAAGCAGCATCATGATAAATGGGGGAAAGATTGAAGTTGTTTTACTTGGATCTGCCATCAATGCCCAGGGAAGCAACAGTCAAGAAACCAAACACTGTTTTGCTTTGGGCAAATCTGCTGCAAAAGGCCTCTCTAAAGTGTTGAAAAGCAAAGATGTCACCTTGAGGACTAAGGTGCACCTGACCCAAGTCATATTTTCAATTGCCTCATATGTATGTGAAAGCTGGACAATGAATAAGGAAGATCGAAGAAGAATTGATGCCTTTGAATTGTGGTGTTGGCTAAGAATATTGAATATACCATGGACTTCCAGAAGAATGAATAAATCTGTCTCGGAAGAAGTTCAGCAAGAGTGCTGCTTAGAAGCAAGGATGGCGAGACTGTGTCTCACATGCTTTGGACATATTATCAGTAGGGACTGGTCCCTGGAGAAGGACTTCATGTTTGGTAAAGTAGAGGGCCAGTGAAAAAGAGGAAGACCCTTAACAAGTTGGCTTGACACAGTGGCTACAACAACGGGCTCAAACATAGCAACAGATTGTGAGGATGGCTGAGGACAGAGCAGTGTTTAGTTCTGCTGTACACAGGGTCTCTGTGAGTCAGAACCAACTCGACGACACCTAACAACAACAGCATGTCAATGGAGGTGAATGTAATTATTATATTATTTAATAACAACACAATGTGATCCATTTTTAAGAAAATCCAACTCAGAAGACTGCATGCAGCCTTCTTTCTGCCACCAAGGCCATTCACATTAATGTCAAGGTGAGGGCCAAGTGCTCTCTTTTCCTTTGCCTCAGCCCATGTCCCTCTCATCTCTTATCACAACTTAAGAATCCCACCTCCACCAAGCTTTCTTTGTTGTTGTTGTTGTTTAGGTGCTGTCAATTCAGTTCTGATTCATAGTGACCCTATGTACCACAGAACGAAACACCGCCTGGTCCTGTGCCATCCTTACAATTATTATTAGGCTTGAGCCTGTTGTTGCAGCCACTGTGTCAATCCATCTCATTGAGGGTCTTCCTCTTTTCTGCTGACCCTCTACTTTACCAAGCATGATGTCCTTCTCCAGGGACTGGTCCCTCCTGACAATATGTCCAAAGTATGTAAGACACAATCTTGCCAGTCTTGCTTCTAAGGAGGATTCTTGTTGTACTTCTTCCAAGACAGATATGTTCATTCTTTTGGCAGTCCACGGTATATTCAATATTCTTCACCAACACCACAATTCAAAGGCGGCAATTCTTCTTCGGTCTTCCTTATTCATTGTCCAGCTTTCACACGCACATGATGTGATTGAAAATACCATGACTTAGATCAGGCACACCTTAGTCCTCAAGGTGACATCTTTGCTCTTCAACACTTTGAAGAGGTCCTTTGCAGCAGATTTGCCCAACGCAACGCGTCTTTTGATTTCTTGACTGCTGCTTCTTTGTTATTGAAAATCGATCATTCACGTTTTGGATGCTTGCCACCTCTACAGGACCTTGAACCCATCTGTAATGACTATATTTAGGAGTGTTATGTTTATATGGTAACTGTATATCTTTCCTCTCAATTGAACTGTAAGCCTGTGGGCCGACTGACCGTATCTTAATCCCCAGGACGCTGCCGTGCACCTCATGTTCACTGGGTAATATTTGTTGATTCTTCATGGTTTCACAGCGTGGGTACTATCCATTTATAGGCTTGTAAAAGGAATCATGAGAACTCATTTAGTTCAGCGCACTGTCTTGAGCTGGGGTAAGATTTAAGCTTCCTAAATAAATGACCATGTGTTTTATTTCCATTCCCGTGTAAACCTACAGTCATACAATCTTGGATTTGGAAGGGACTTGGTAGGTCTTGTAGGCCAACCACCTCCCAAGGCAGGATTCTTCTCTCTGGGACCCTGACACATAGGCCTCTAGTCTCCGGTTGAACAGGAAACTTTTTGCCTTCCTGGGCAGCCCATTCCAACTTTGTTCTTTTAGGATTTACAGAGTTCTTTGTACTAAGCTCAAATCTGCCTCTCTGCTACTTCCTAATGTTCCCAGTTCTTTAGGATGAGAACTCTTCCCCATGCCAGTCAGTCCTTCATGTGCGTGGAGTGAAGGTCACATTCCTCAGATCACGCCCAAAAGTTCTTAAGTCCTCTTCTTTTTCACCTGGGTATGTTGTGTTTCCCTTTGTGGATTTTAGAGTTCAGAGCCCAGCACGCCATGTGACACTCCAGTGTGATCTAGAGTGGCAAGGGGAGGACGCCTAGGGCTTGCTTTGTTCTAGGTCTGGCTACTGAGGTTTTATTAAGGCTGTGTAAATTTGCACAAGCTTTATTTTTTCTTTTGTTTTTGGTAAAACTATCACAATTTTTAGCTCATAGTAAGTTTTAAAATCTTCACATATTTTTCAAAATATGGAAATTATCTTTTCTAATTATAAATGTAATACACATATACTGTGGAAAATTCAGAGGGGAAAACAAACAGAGGAAAGGGTAAAAAAGAAAATAATAATCACACCACAACCACAGCTCCTAAGGAAACTGCTGTTAACATTTTGGTATATATTCTTCCAGACCTTGTCGATGCGCGTGCGCACACACACACACACACACACACACACACACACACACACTTTTAGAGAAGTGAGATTAGACTTCCGTGATAGATTAAAGATGGCTGCTAATTCTTTGCCACTCCTCACATTGAAAGGTGTAGTCTATTTCCTCTCCCCTTGAGCCTGGGAGAGCCTGAGACTTGTTTTGACCAACAGAAGGTAGCAGAAGAAACACTGGGTAACTTCCAAGGCTGGGCCTCAAGTGATCTCAGCTCCTACCTTCATCTCTTAGAAGACTTTTCTTGGAACCCAGCCACCGTGCTGTGAGGAAGTCTAAGCAGCCACAGAGAGGAGTAAAGCCTGCGACCAAAAACACGAGAAGAGTCCCAGATGGCAGCCAGCCCCAGCCGTCAACCCTGTGGGTGAGGCCCTTTTGAACCTTGCCCCTGTCCCAGAGCCACAGTCAATACCAAGTGATGCAGAACTACCAGGCAGCCCACAGAATCATGAGAACTAATTAACTGTCATTTTAAGTCATTAAGTTTTGGGGTCATTTGTTACAACAGCAAGAGGTAACCAAAACAACTACATACAATAACAGCAAATGCAAATACGGTGCTTCCGTACAGGGCTCACTACACCCAGGTGCAGTTACAAATGCCTTATACATGTTAGCTGACACAACGCTCACAATAACCGATGGGCAAACACTCCAATTACACCTTATTACCCCCATTTTACAGAGGAGGAAACTGAGGCACGGGGAAGTAAGTAACTTGTCCAGTGGCACACAGCGAGTACATGATGGGGCTGGGATTTGAACCCAGGTGATCCACTAGGCTCCAGAGCCTGTGCGCTAACCACTGTACTCCACTGCCTCGCTGCTGCTTTCTCTTATTTACAATATCGTGAGCAACTTTCAATGTCAGTAAATATCCATCTACAACACGGTACATGCTAAAATCTTGATTCAGTCATCCAAGGTATCAGTAACTCTTTCTGGCCTGGGTGTTAGTGCCATTGGTTGTAGATCCTATCAATGTTTTCAAGTGGTTGATAAAATTTGTTGGGCAGGACAGACTCAGGAGTGAGCCCCCTCGTGTCCCCTGAGCTTACCTTTCAGAGCAATAATTTTTAAGTAGAGATTATTCAACAATCTGGGTTTTGCCCATGTGTTTTACTAACTTAGCTACCGTCTGGAAGAATATATACCAAAATGTTAACAGTAGAATCACCTAGGGCACTTGTTAAAATCCAGGTTCCCAAGCTGTGCCTCAGACCCTCTGGTAATAGGATTCCTGATCAGTGGGGCCAGGAGTCTGTATTCTAACAGCCCTCTGTATGATTCTGATGACACCTGGGTTTGGGAACCATTGATCTAACCTTCATGTCAGAGCACCTAGCAGGCAGTACCAATGACCAGGGGGTCTGATGCCTGGGTGCTTCTACCTTAGAAAACAGCACTTCATAGTTGTGTGCCTTCACGCCTCCTTCTCATCCATGTTGACAGCTCTGTCAAATCCTGTCCCAGATTCCATGTATTCTAAGCTCTGGGAATTGTCTGGCAATCCTGTGAGAGATGACCCGGCTCTGCTCTTAACCAGCTCTATGATTTCACCTCTAGATTTTTTATCTGTAAAACGAAGAGGACGGACTAACTATTATAGCTGCTGCTGTGGTGTGCCCACAAGGCCCCTCTTCAAGACTGAGTCACTCATTCCCTCAACGGCTTTTTGTGTTGGTTGCTGACAGTTCACAGGCATCCAAGGTCCACTTTCCTCCAGGGTGTAGGCTGTATCCCGTGACTGGTTGATAAGCAGGTATAAAGACAAGCCCCCTTGCCTCAAGGT
Organism: Elephas maximus indicus; assembly: GCF_024166365.1. NCBI lineage: Eukaryota > Metazoa > Chordata > Mammalia > Proboscidea > Elephantidae > Elephas > Elephas maximus. Next base: position 493,184 of record NC_064842.1, read on the forward strand.
GGGTCAACACTGAAAAGCCATCCTACAGAGTTGACCTGAGGCCTTTGTTGTTCAATTCTTCCCTCCACTCATTTCCACTCCCTTCATCCCCCCACGGGCATGGATCCCAAGGACACTCTGCAATAAACTGTCCAGCTCAGGGCCCGTTTCCTATGAACCAACTACCACAATAACCTTTGACACAATGGCCTTTTGCTCCTGACTTGGATTGAATTGAAAGTAGGCTCTTCTCTTAGAATCCTGCTCAAGTCACGAGCATTCTCCTCCATCAGTCTTCATTTCTTTAACAAACCTTTTTTGTACGCCTACTGTGTGCTGGGCCTGAGCTCAGCCTGACTATTCAGACACTTGCCCGAGTCTCCAGGAGCAGAAAGAAAGCCAGTGACTTAGGAGCTGGATGGCTCCTCTGTCTCTTTGTCATTTGTTAAAACTGCTGTTTTAACAAGCTGTGCCACTCGTCCATCTTCTTGCTCTGACCATGACCCCAACCCACTGCCGTCAAGTCGATGACGACTCATAGCGACCATATAGGACAGAGTAGAAATGACCCAGTGGGCCCTTTTTATTGCCCTGGCCACGGTTTGTAAGCCCCCTCTCTGTGGGGCTACAACCCTCCTGACACACATTTGTGCATCTTTGTGTTTCTCTTTGTTTTCCCTCCTTAGCTTCTGGGTTCCTCCTTCCACCTCTTGTAGCCAGGCTGGGCAAGGGCCAATTAAATGTCTCATTCATTTAGGACCCTGGTGACTATTTCATATTTACTGGGCTCAGGGTAGCAGGACCTTTGGGGGAAATGAAGGGTTGGGGCAGAAATAATGCATCAGAGTTCACGTTTTCACCAAATAATCCATCTAGAGCCCAATTGCTCAGGCAAAGCTGAAATAAACCAGCCACGTTTGCTGCTGTAACCCTCTCTCGTCAAGTCCAGCCCCTCAGAGCACTCTTCAGCCCCATCTCCCCACTTCCCTTCACGGATTGGCAGCTTCCTGGCTTCTTGCTACAAACTTCCTCCTGCTGTCAATCATTTTTACTTTTTACTTGAGTAAGAGTGAGTCACAGTGCTCCTTTCCCAGGGATCACGGCATTTTAATCTTTCTCTTTTACCACATTGCGACGTGAAAGGCTTTGTCTTATAGACAAGGCGTCAGCAGATGTTAAGAAAGCAGGGGGCTTTTTTCAGCACTTTGGGATCATACCATGTCCTAGGTCTCTTAACTGAACAAATAAAATCTAGTATAACTGCAGAAAGGGCCCAAGTCCAACACTCTCATTGTATAGATGAGGAAACCAAGGAACAGAGAGGTCAAGCGACTTTCCAAAGGCCACACAGCAGTAATTGCCAGAATAAGAAAAGGGGCACCTTCCACAAGGAAAGGACATGTGGCTGGTATGTTTTAGAAAGGGCTTTCCCTATGGGAAGTGCTAATTTCTGGATGTTACCTAGGACTTTTTTTTACCTAGGACTGCCTGCTATAACAAAGTCTCATAAACTAGGTGGCTTAAAACAACAGAAATTTATTCTCTCACAGTTCTGGAGGTAGGAAGTCTGAAATCAAGGTGTTTGCAGGGCCATGCTCTTTCCGAAGGCTCTAGGGAAGAATCCGTTCCATACCTTTCTCCAGCAATCTTTGGCGTTCCTTGACTTGTAGACACAACACTCCTCTATTTGCGTCCATCATCACAGGGTGCTCTCCCTGTGTGTCTGTGTCTCCTCCCCCCTTCCTGTAAGCCACCAGTCACACTGGATTAGGGCCCACCCTAACAACCTGTCTTAACATGATTACACCTGTGAGCCCTATTCCCAACAAGGTCACATTCACAGGTTCCAGGACTTAGGACTTCAACATATCTTTTTTTTTTTTTGGTGGGGGTGGGGGAGACCACAATTCAACCCACAACACTTCCTAAGGGTATTGCTTTGATCAGATTACTTAGAAAAGTAGACCTATTCTTATTAGTCTTTCATGTGTTACTCATCCACGGTGGGTCTAGACCCAGCCCTAGGTGCTGTTTTTGACTGAATTCGAGCAAAGGAACCAGGTTCTTGTCCTGGTTCCACCACTTACAAGCTGTCTGATCTTAATGACCACTTACCTGTTGTTACCCTTAGTTTTAGAGGCTGGCCTTGCTCTTAGAGTTATGGGGTACCAGGCAAATAGAGCACATGAGCTCTCTCTGATAAAATGCAGAGCGTTTTGCAACTTTCCAGCCCTGCCTGTGCACAGGAATCCTCCACGGAGTCTGAAATTGGGGGTGCAGCCTAGACTCTGGAATTTTTTGGGGGGCTTCACAGGTGATTTTGATGTACAGCCAAGTATGGAAATCATTGAGAAAGTAGAAAAGACAAATAGGAGAGCAGAAAAAAAATTAGTCTGTTAGTTAAAAAGAGGTCTTAGATTATTTGCAAGTTTTAAGCTCTCTTTAGAGTGGACAACTAAAGGCCAGTCCAAAGAACGGTGAAATTGTCTCTTTTTCAGGGCATGGCACCTGAAACCCTAATCCCAGGCCCTTCTCGTCATTCTAGGAAAGATGCATATTACTTCAATGACATTTTTGTTATCTAGCGATCTACACACGCATACACGCACACCATGAATGATCCATACCTGCCCTGTGTGCTGAAGTCAGGTTCCAAGTCATCTTTTATCCTTTAACCTCTGAGTAATCTCTCCGGCCCTAGTCTGTTTCCCCCTCCCACCACCCCACCACCCCGATCCTGGAAATAGCCTGACTCAGCCCTGGAAAATGGGTGCATGGTAGCCCAAGTCTCCACAGAATGATCTAGAGGGATCTAGGAACCAGACAGCTAATTTATTCCACAAGGACATTCTATCAAGCTATAGTTCTCCATTTAATAACTGAGTGGCCTTGAGCAAGTTGCTCAATCTCCAAGTCACTAAGGTGGTAATTATCACCTGATCCTCACCCTTTAGAAACCCTGGTGGCATAGTGGTTAAGTGCTACAGCTGCTAACCAAGAGGTCAGCAGTTCAAATCCTCCAGGTGCTCCTTGGAAACTCTATGGGGCAGTTCTACCCTGTCCTATAGGGTCACTCTGAGTTGGAGTTGACCTGACGGCAGTGGGTTTTGTTTTTTTTTTCCTTACCCTTTACAAACAATTTCCTTCCTTGTGGCAGCCCTCTCTGGAATACCAGTTGAGTGTATCAGACACTTGCTGCAGTGGCCATAACATTAAAGAAAATGGGTAAGAACGAATTTAGGAACATTTCCTCCAGTCTGTGGGACCCCAAGGTAGAAGCTGCCACTTTTGCCTGCCCAGTACCTCTTCCTTCTTCTGGAGTCAGAGCTTCTTCCTGGGGGGAACTGTTGCTTTCTCCCTCCATGTGATTCAGGGAGGCTGCTGACCAAAGTAGCCGAGCTCTTCCGCTCTTTGGCCTCAGGGGTGGGCATGATCCTGGCTCGACCATAATAGCACCCTACCCACCTGGCCACAGTAATTGGTCTGGGGATTCAGCCAAAGACCAACCCAAAACATCAAGGGTTTTTCTAACTAAAGCTGGTGGCGTGAGCTTTCTTTTCTTTCTGGTCATGGAGTTATATAAATGTGACCCCAGTGCTGCCACACGAGAAGCCTGAGAGAAGGAACCATCACCAGGAGAAGCAGAGAGGAGACGTGAGGGACAGAGACGGGAACGGGTGAGAGAACGCCTCAGGTCTGACTAGACCAGTCGTTGTGGCGTTGACTCTGACTCCTGGAGACCCCGTGTGTGTCAGAGCAGAACTGTGACCCATAAGGTCTTCAGTGGCTGATTTTCCAGAAGGAGATAGCCGGGACTTTCTTCCGAGGCATCGCTGTGTGGACTGAGCCTCCACCCTTTTGGTGAGCAGTCAAGGTGTTACGTTTGCACCGCCCAGGGACTCCAGGCCTGACTACCCTGGCATTATTCAGCAATTGTTCTCTGGATTCCTTGAGACTTTTCCCTGAAAACTTTTTTTCCTTAAACCAGTTTGTTTTAGAATTTCTGTCCCTTGCAACCCAGTCTTGATGAACAGTTTTCCTCTCTACCACGCACTTTAAAATGTACGTACATATAAAGATGTATATGTATATTTACATGTATGTATGTAAATATATACACTGTGTATACATATATGTGTGTGTGTATGTATATAGTGTCACATAAAATCTGCCCGTTTAACCACTTGAAGTGCACCACTCAGCGGCACTAATTACAGTCAGTGTTATGCAGCCATCGCCACCACCTATGACACACTTTTACTGAACTTCAGAAATTTCAAGGCTCCGTGTGTCTAAGAACTTGAGTCGTTGGGTTGCTCTACATCATCTTGTTTATGCTGAGAATGACATTTCCCAGGTCCCCCTTCCCTGTATGGTTCTGGGTCTGAGTTGACCAGAACTGAAGCTGTGTTAGATTTGGGAGGCAGCAATGAAGAGTGCCCGTTGCCTTCTGAAGGTGACTGTGGCTTGAGGTGGTGACAGGCACGCAGATACAGAGGGGCTCCTGTTTCTCCTCGGTCCTATCTGCTCTGTGGCTGCCGGACCCCACACCACCTCTGGAGGCTGTGCCTCAAACTCACGAGACAGGAGCCACGAAGCACCAACACCCTTCCACAGACTTGTGCTCCAGCCTCTTCATGGTCCTGTTACAGCAGCCAGACCTACCTTGCTTTCTGCAAACGCCTCGTGGTTCTCCTGCACCCGGGCTGATTAGTAACTATTTCTCTGATCCTCAAACTCCCCTTTCAGATCCTTGCTTCCTCACCTCCTCCCGCAGTGTGTGATTTCTAATCCCTACAGTAAATTCCTTATTTCATAATATTCTCAATAATTCTGCTTCTTTGTGTGAACCCTAGCTAATACAAAGTCAGCACTGGGTGGCACTTGACAAAGACGCCTCCTGCCTCCTTTCTCTGCTTCAGGCCCACACCCTGCACTTCTGTCTCTGTTGCTCCTCTTCCCTCTGGTCACTGAACCTCCTCCTCGTATCATTTGATGGTCCCAGCTGAAGCAGGTCTGTGCTGTCTTCTCTGCTCTCTACCTCATTCCCTTTCACACTGTTTTCTGCTGTTCATTCCCAGTCCCAAGTCCATCTGGTGGTCAGCCTGAGATTTAGCACAGGCCAGCACCCAGCTGAGGCAAATGTTGGGATGTCTTCCCACTCCTGATTTCCAGGTAGAAAATTCCACTAGAGGGGAAGACAAATGCCCACAAAGAGAACTCAATAAGCATTACATGTTCTCTGGAAACCCAGTAAAACCTGGTGCCACTGTTGTTAAATAAATATTTTGCTAAATGAATAAGCATGGTAAAAACTACTTAAGTTAAATATTATCAAAGAATGTTTGGCCCATTGAACACTGCACACATGGGTCTGAAGTTCCTGATGGGAGCTTGCTCTGCTCTCAACTGGTTCAAAGTCTCTTCCGACTTTGTGATGGTGGCTCCAGGGCCAGAGCCACTACCCCAGGCCAGACGTTGCACAATGTGCAACCTCAGGGAGTCAGCTGGTCTCTCTTGGCTCTGGCTAGTCTATCTGATCAATGAGGTAAACAGAGAAAGATTTTAAAATCATGGTATTCAGGCTGGGAAGCAGCCTTAGGGGTTACCTCTAATCAGGGCAGCTGACCCTTGCTTATCTCCATCTGACCTCTCTGACTTCGCTATACCCTTTGCTCAGCTGGGTCATGTACACCGTCCCCCTCACAGCATGCATGAGGCTGAGATGGTACACTCAGACCTCTGACTGGACTTGTCCCATGATTTTCCTCATATAGAATTGCTGTTCTTGTTAGCTACCGTCGAGTCGGCCCCCAACTCATGGTGACCCCATGCACAACAGGATCAGGCCATTGTGATCCATAAGGTTTTCATTTGCTAATTTTTAGAAGTAGATCATCAGGACTTTCCTCCTAGTTTGTCTTAGTCTGGATGCTTCACTGAAACCTGTCCAGCATTATAGCAACATGGACGCCTCCACTGACAGATGGGGGGTAGCTGCACTTGAGGTGTGTTGGCAGTGGTAGCTCAGTGGTGAAATTCTTGTCATATAGAATTAACCCCCCCTCCAAAAAAAAAAAAAAAACAGCTGCCGTCGAGTTGACTGACTCATGGTGACCCACATTTGACAGGGTAGAACTATGCTCCGTAGAGTTTTCAATGGCTGCTTTTTTCTTTTTCTTTGATTGTACTTTAGATGAAGGCTTACAGAGCAAACTAGTTTCTCATATAAACAATACACATATTGTTTTGTAACATTGGTTGCCAACCCCATGACGTGTGAACACTCTTCCTTCTTGACCCTGGGTTCTCCACTACCAGCTTTCCTCTCCCCTCCTGCCTTCTTGTCCTTGTCCCTGGGCTGGTGTGTCCATGCACTCTCGTTTTATTTTTTGGGACTGTCTAATCTTTGGCTGAAGGATGAATCTCAGGAGTGACTTCATTACTGAGCTGTAAGGGTTTCTGGGGCCATATTCTCGGGGTTTCTCCAGTCTCTGTCGGACCAGTAAATCTAGTCTTTTTTTGTTATGTGTGTGAGTTAGAATTTTGTTTTATAATTTTCTTCAGCTCTATCTGGGACCCTCTATTGCGATCCCTGTCAGAGCAGTCTGTGGTGGTAGCCAGACACCATCTAGTTGTGCCGGACTCAGGCTGGTGAAGGCTGTGGTAGTTGTGGTCCATTAGTCCTTTGGACTAATCTTTCTCTTGTGTCTTTGGTTTTCTTCATTCTCCCTCACACCAGACTGGGTGAGACCAGTGGAGCATCTCAGACGGCTGCTCACAAGCTTTTAAGACCCCAGATGCTACTCAACACAGTAGAATGTAGAACATTTTCTTTATAAACTGTGTTATGCCAGTGGAGCTATATATTCCCTGAGACCATGGCCCCCACAGCCCTCAGCCCAGGAATTTGGTCCTTCAGGGAGTTTGGATGTGTCTGGTGGAGCTTCCATGACCTTGCCTTGTAAAGTCGTGCTGGCTTCCCCAGTATTGAGTACTGTCTTACCCTTCACCAAAGTTACCACTTATCTATTGTTTATTCAGTGTGTTTCCATCCCTACCCCTCCCTCTCTCATAACCATCAAAGAATGTTTCTTTTCATGTGTAAACATTTTCATGAGTTTTTACAGTAGTGGTCTCATACAATATTTGTCCTTTCATGACTGACTTATTTCACTCAGCATAATGCCCTCCAGATCCATCCATGTTGTGAGATGTTTTGCAGATTTCATCATTGTTCTTTATCGTTGCACAGTATTCCACTGTGTGTATGTACCAGAGTTTGTTTATCCATTCATCTGTTGATGGGCACCTAGGTTATTTCCATCTTTTTGCTGTTGTGAACGATGCTGCAATGAACATGAGTGTGCATATGTCTATTCATGTGATGGCTCTTAACTCTCTAAGGTATATTCCTAGGAGTGGGATTGCTGGATCATATATTTCTATTTCTAGCTTTTTAAGGAAGCACAATATTGTTTTTCAAAATGGTTGTAACATTTTGCATTCCCACCAGCAGTTCATAAGAGTTCCAGTCTCCCTGAAGCCTCTCCAACATTTGTTATTTCCTGTTTTTTTGATTTGTGCCAGTAATGCCAGGGTGAGATGGTATCTCATTGTGGTTTTGATTTACATTTCTGTAATGGCTAGTGATTGCAAGCCTTTCCTCATATATCTGTTAGCTGCTTGCATGTCTTGTTTAAAAAAAAAAAATGTTGGTTAATTTCCTTTGCTCATTTTGAAATTGGATTGTTTTTTGTTGTTGTTGTAGTAGTTGTAGAGTTGTTGAATTTTCCTGTGGATTTTAAAGATTAGACATTTGTCAGATTTGTCAGAGCCAAAAGTTTTTCCCAGTCTGTACGTTCTCTTTTTACTCTTTTGGTGAAGTCTTTTGATTAGCCTAAGTGTTTAATTTTTAGAAGATCCCAGTTATTTAGCTTATCTTCTGGTGTGTATGTATTGTTAGTTACAGTTTGTGTCCTGTTAATGCCATGTATTAGGGCCTCTAGAGTTGACCCTATTTTTTCTTTTATAATCTTTATAGTTTTTCATTTTATATTTAGGTCTTTGATCCATTTTGAATTAGTTTTTGTGTATGGTGTAAGGTATGGGTCCTGTTTCATTTTTTTGCAGTTGGACATTGAGTTTTGCCAGCACCATTTGTTAAAAAGACTGTCTCTCCCCCCATTTGATGCACTTTGGGCCTTCATCCAAGATCAGGTGACCATAGGTGGATGGATTTACATCTGTGTTCTCAATTCTGTTCCATTGGTCAATGTATCTGTCATTGTACCAGTACTAGGCTGTTCTGACTATCATAGCTGTATAGCAGGTTCTGAGGTCAAGTAATATGAGTCCTACTTTCTTCTTCAGTAGTGCTTTACTTATCCAGGGCCTCTTCCCTGTCCATATAAAGTTAATGATTAGTTTTTCCATCTATTTAAAGAATGCTGTTGGTATTTGGATCAGGATTGCATTGTATCTGTAGATTGCTTTGGGTAGAATTGACATTTTCACAATGTTGAGTCTACCTATCCAGGAGCATGGTATGTTTTTCCATTTAGGTAGATCTCTTTTGGTTTCTTGCAGTAGTGTTCTGCAGTTTTCTTTGTATAGGTCTTTTACATCCCAGGTTAGATTTATTCCTAAGTTTTCTTTTTTTTAGGGGCTATTATAGGTGATATTGATTTCCTGATTCCCTTTTCATCATTCTCTTTATTGGTGTATAGGAATCCAATTGATCTTTGTATGTTTATCTTGTATCCTGCTACTCTGCTGAATCTATTAGTTCCAGTAGTTTTCTCTTGCAGTCTTTGGGTTTCCTATGTATAGTATCATATCATCCACAAATAGGGACAGTTTTCCTTCTTCCTTACCAATTTGGTGCCCTTTATTTCTTTTTCTTGCCTTATTGCTCTAGTAAGGACTTACTCCACAATGTTAAATAGGAGTGGTGATAAAGGGCATCCTTTTCTTGTTCCTGTTCTCAAGGGGAATATTTTCAGCCTCTCTCCATTAAGAATGATGTCAGAGTCAAAAAGAGAAGCAGAAGATGGCTGACTAGGTAGACGCTACCTCGGATCCCTCTTTCAACAAAGACTCGGAAAAACAAGTGAATCGATCACATACATGACAATCTACGAACCCTGACCAACAAACACAGATTTAAAGAGTTGACCTGAGTGACAGAGACTGAGAACGACTAACCACGGGGAAGCAGCGACTGTTTTCAGAGCCTGGAGCCAGCATCCCAGTCAGGAAACCTTGGTGCCGGGCTTTGGACTGGGCGCAGGGGAGCTGAGCACGGCATCCTGAGACAGCACAATCACGGGGCCAGCCCTAACCCCCTGAACTGACCTCAGGGGAAGCCCAGCCAGTGCACACAGGCAGCGCAGCGACGCAGCTGACAGGAGAAGTCACCGGGAGGCAGCGACTGGTTTTGGAGCTGGGAGTGTGGCATCCCTGCCGGGGAACCTTGGGGCTGGGCTTTGGACTGGGAGCGGAGGAACTAACCGTGGCTTCTGAGACAGCGCAAGCACGGGATGCGGGCCTGACCCTCACGGGCAATCTCTACCCAGCCAGCGCACACAGTTGATGAGGCTCCCCTCAGGAATCTCAGATAAAACAGTCATCCCAACCAAGAGAAGTAATTTTGTCTATATTCTGGGGTGCTACTCTCTCCTATTTATCTGAACCCTCCCCTCCCCTTCCCAGGCGGCTTCATTAACATTGGAATTTCCTGAGCCAGAAAGTAAACTGCTCTGCGTTTTTTCTTTCTTTCGTTTTGTTTTTGTCTTTTCCTAACCCATTCTCCTGGCCTGAGTGAAGCAACTACAAAAAACCCAGGGACCAAAAATCCTTCCCTAATTGGACTAAAAACACAGAACCAGCTCCAGCCAAACATATGTGATCCACAGTCTCGGGCTTTCATCCCTACATGGAACAAGGTGACTATTATAACGCAAAGGCAGTTCTGATAGGGATGTGACTGCAATTGTTTTAGCGGATTTACTGGAAAGACAAATTTCCCAGATCTGATATCTCTGCATATTCAACAGAGCCCTCACTGACCCACAACAGGGAACTGAGGGCCGAAGCTCCCCGCAGACCACCTAGCCTCCTGCCTTAGGGGTCTAAGGCAGGTGACACCTACCAATCTGTAGAGGTACTTGCATTGGGGGCCTAAGGTACAGCTGCAGAGCCCACCCACCAAGGTGATTTAGGAATAGAGACACACCTACCTTACTGACACTTGGAGGAAGCCTGTCAGCATCCTGCCACCCCTGGAGTGTGAACCCCAGCTGCTACTAGAATCTGGTGCACACAACTATCACCACTACTTCTCGAGGTGGATAGGTGACAGTCTGCACCACACACTTGATGACCCAAAAGCGGATTCTACTCAAGAATAGTGAATGGACTTAGGCTTATATATCTGTTAACAGCCCATACCAGCTGGTAATAGGACATAAGTGATTCAAGGGCTACAACACTCAAGACAGCGCAATCTAGTAGCCCATCTACGTATATTGAAAGAAAACAAAAAAAGATAAGACTCAGTGAGCAAATATAGAATAAATCATTACAATATCTTAGAGATGGCTTGGAGACAGCAGTTGATAACAAACCACATAAAGAAGCAGACCATGACTGCTTCTACAACTCCCCAAACTAAAGAATCAAAATCTTTCCCAAATGAAGATACAATCCTGGAATTGCCAGACAGAATATAAAAAACTAATTTACAGAATGCTTCAAGACATCAGGGATGACCTCAGAAATGCAATAAGGCAATCTACAGAAAAACCCAAGGAACACACTGATAAAGCAGTTGAAGAACTCAAAAAGATTATTCAAGAACATAGTGGAAAAATTAATAAGTTGCAAGAATCCATGGAGAGACAGCATTCAGAAATCCAAAAGATTAACAATAAAATTACAGAATTAGACAATGCAATAGGAAGTCAGAGGAGTAGACTTGAGCAATTAGAATGCAGACCGGGAGATCTGGAGGACCAGGGAATTAACACCAATATAGCTGAAAAAAATCAGATAAAAGAATTAAAAAAAATGAAGAAACCCTAAGAATCATGTGGGACTCTATCAAGAAGAATAACTTGCATGTGATTGGAGTCCCAGAACAGGGAGGGACGACAGAAAACACAGAGAGAATAGTTGAAGATCTGTTGGCAGAAAACTTCCCTGACATCATGAAAGACAAAAGGATATCTATCCAAGATGCTCATAGAGCCCCATTTAAGATTGATCCAAAAAGAAAATCACCAAGACATATTATCATCAAACTTGCCAAAAGCAAAGATAAAGAGAAAATTTTAAAAGCAGCCAGGGATAAAAGAAAGGTCTCCTACAATGGAGAATCAATAAGTTCAGACTACTCAGCAGAAATCATGCGGGCAAGAAGGCAGTGGGATGACATATACAGAGCACTGAAGGAGAAAAACTGCCAGCCAAGGATCATATATCCAGCAAAACTCTCTCTGAAATGTGAAGGTGAAATTAAGACATTTACAGATAAACACAAGCTTAGAGAATTTGCAAAAACCAAACCAAAGCTACAAGAAATACTAAAGGAAATTGTTTGGTCAGAAAACCAATAATATCAGATACCAGCACAACACAAGCTCACAGAACAGAGCACCCTGATATCAACTCAAATAGGGAAATCACAAAAACAAATTGAGATTAATTAAAAAAAAAATTTTTTTAAATGCTCAAAACAGGGAATCACTGAAGTCAATATGTAAAAGATCACAATAATCAAAAAGAGGGACTAAATACAGGTGGCATAGAGCTGCCATATGGAGAGGGATACAAGGCGATATAGGACAATACAAGTTAGGTTTTTACTTAGAAAAATGGGGTAAATATTAAGGTAACCACAAAGAGGTATAACAACTCCGTAACTCAAAATAAAAACCAAGAAAAACGACTCAGCAAACATAAAGTCAAATACTATGAAAATGAGGAACACACAAGTTACAAAGAAAAATGTCTCAGCACAAAAAAGTAAGTGGAAAAATGAAATTGTCAACAACACATAAAAAGGCATCAAAATGACAGCACTAAACACATAAAAAAAAAATACTTATCTATAATTACACTGAATGTAAATGGACTAAACGCACCAATAAGGAGACAGAGAGTCTCAGACTGGATAAAGAAACACGACCCGTCTATATGCTGCCTACAAGAGACACACCTTAGACTTAGAGACACAAACAAACTAAAACTCAAAGGATGGAAAAAATATATCAAGCAAACAATAAGCAAAAAAGAGCAGGAATAGCAATATCAATTTCTGCCAAAATAGACTTTAAAGTTAAATCCATCACAAAGGATAAAGAAGGACACTACATAATGATAAAAGGGACAATTGACCAGGAAGATATAAACATATTAAATATTTATGCACCCAATGACAGGGCTGCAAGATACATAAAACAAATTTTAATAGAACTGAAAAGTGAGATAGACACCTCCACAATTATAGTAGGAGACTTCAACACACCACTTTCAGAGAAGGACAGAACATCCAGTAAGAAGCTCAATAGAGACACGGAAGACCTAATTACAACAATCAACCAACTTGACCTCATTGACTTATACAGAACTCTCCACCCAAGTGCTGCAAAGTATACTTTTTTTTCTAGCGCACATGGAACAGTCTCTAGAATAGACCACATATTAGGTCATAGAACAAACCTTTGCAGAATCCAAAATATCGAAATATTACAAAGCATCTTCTCAGACCACAAGGCCATAAAAGTGGAAATCAATAACAGAAAAATTAGGGAAAAGAAACCAAACACTTGGAAACTGAACAGTACCCTCCTGAAAAAAGACTGGGTTATAGAAGACATTAAGGAGGGAATAAAGAAATTCATAGAATGCAACGAGAATGAACATACTTCCTATCAAAACCTCTGGGACACAGCAAAAGCAGTGCTCAGGGCCAATTTATATCGATAAATGCACACATACAAAAAGAAGGAAGAGCCAAAATCAGAGAACTGTCCCTACAACTTGAACAAATAGAAACTGAGCAACAAAAGAATCCATCAGGCACCAGAAGAAAACAAATAACAAAAATTAGAGCTGAACTAAATGAATTAGAGAACAGAAAAACAATTGAAAGAATTAACAAAGCCAAAAGCTGGTTCTTTGAAAAAAATAACAAAATTGATAAACCATTGGCCACACTGACTAAAGAAATACAGGAAAGGAAACAAATAACCCAAATAAGAAACGAGATGGGCCACATCACAACAGACCCAACCGAAATTAAAAGAATCATATCAGATTATTATGAAAAATTGTACTGTAACAAATTTGCAAACCTAGAAGAAATGGATGAATTCCTGGAAAAACACTACCTGCCTAAACTAACACAATCAGAAGTAGAACAACTAAATAGACCCATAACAAAAAAAGAGATTGAAATGGTAATCAAAAAACTCCCAACAAAAAAAAGCCCTGGCCCGGATGGCTTTACTGCAGAGTTCTACTAAACTTTCAGAGAAGAGTTAACACCACTACTACTAAAGGTATTTCAAAGCATAGAAAATGACGGAATTCTGCCTAACTCATTCTATGAAGCCACCATATCCCTGATACCAAAACCAGGTAAAGACACCACAAAAAAAGAAAATTACAGACCTATATCCCTCATGAACATAGATGCAAAAATCCTCAACAAAATTCTAGCCAATAGAATTCAACGACATATCAAAAAATTAATCCACCATGACCAAGTGGGATTTATTAGAAAGACCATTAATGTAATCCACCATATAAATAAAACAAAAGACAAAAACCACATGATCTTATCAATTGATGCAGAAAAGGCATTTGACAAAGTCCAACACCCATTTATGAAAAAAACTCTCAGCAAAATAGGAATTGAAGGAAAATTCCTCAGCATAATAAAGGGCAGCAGCCAACATCACTCTAAATATAGAGAGCCTGAAAGCATTTCCCTTGAGAACGGGAACCAGACAAGGATGCCCTTTATCACCGCTCTTATTCAACATTGTGCTAGAGGTCCTAGCCAGAGCAATTAGGCTAGACAAAGAAATAAAGGGCATCAGGATTGGCAAGGAGGTAGTAAAATTATCTCTATTTGCAGATGACATGATTTTATACACAGAAAACCCTAAAAGGAATCCTCCAGAAAACTACTGAAACTAATAGAAGAGTTTGGCAGAGTCTCAGGTTATAAGAAAAACAATCAAAAATCCCTTGGATTCCTCTACATCAACAAAAAGAGCATCGAAGAGGAAATAACCAAATCAATACCATTCACAGTAGCCCCCAAGAAGATAAAATACTTAGGAATAATTCTTACCAAAGATGTAAAAGACCTATATAAAGAAAACTACAAAGTACCACTACAAGAAACTAAAAAGGACCTACTTAAGTGGAAAAACATACCTTGCTCATGGATAGGAAGACTTAACATAGTAAAAATGTCTCTTCTACCAAAAGCCATCTATACATACAATGCACTTCCGATCCAAATTCCAATGACATTTCTTAACGTGATGGAGAAACAAATCACCAACTTCATATGGAAGGGAAAGAAGCCTCGGATAAGTAAAGCATTACTGAAAAAGAAGAAGAAAGTGGGAGGCCTCACTCTACCTGATTTTAGAACCTATTATACAGCCACAGTAGTCAAAACAGCCTGGTACTGGTACAACAACAGGCACATAGACCAATGGAACAGAATTGAGAATCCAGATAGAAATCCATCCATATATGAGCAGCTGATATTTGACAAAGGCCCAGTGTCAGTTAATTGGGGAAAAGATAGTCTTTTTAACAAATGGTGCTGGCATAACTGGGTATTCATTTGCAAAAAAATGAAACAGGACCTATACCTCACACCATGCACAAAAACTAACTCCAAGTGGATCAAAGACCTAAACACAAAGACTAAAACGATAAAGATCATGGAACAAAAAATAGGGACAACGTTAGGAGCCCTAATACAAGGCATAAACAGAATACAAAACATTACCAAAAATGATGAAGAGAAACCAGATAACTGGGAGCTCCTAAAAATCAAGCACCTATGCTCATCTAAAGACTTCACCAAAAGAGTAAAAAGACCACCTACAGACTGGGAAAGAATTTTCAACTATGACATCTCCGACCAGCGCCTGATCTCTAAAATCTATGTGATTCTGTTAAAACTCAACCACAAAAAGACAAACAACCCAATCAAGAAGTGGGCAAAGGATATGAACACACACTTCACTAAAGAAGATATTCAGGCAGCTAACAGATACATATTTTTTTTTCCCAACAAGGCTGGCATTAATTCAAAAAACACAAAATAATTAATGTTGGAGAGGCTGCGGAGAGATTGGAACTCTTATACACTGCTGGTGGGAATGTAAAATGGTACAACCAGTTTGGAAATCTATCTGGCGTTTTCTTAAAAAGTTAGAAATAGAACTACCATACAACCCAGAAATCCCACTCCTCGGAATATACCCTAGAGAAATAAGAGCCTTCACACAAACAGATATATGCACACCCATGTTTATTGCAGCTCTGTTTACAATAGCAAAAAGCTGGAAGCAACCAAGGTGTCCATTAACGGATGAATGGTTAAATAAATTGTGGTATATTCACACAATGGAATACTACGCATTGATAAAGAACAATGACGAATCTGTGAAACATTTCATAACATGGAGGAACCTGGAAGGCATTATGCTGAGCGAAATTAGTCAGAGGCGAAAGGACAAATATTGTATAAGACCACTATTATAAGATCTTGAGAAATAGTATAAACTGAGAAGAACACATACTTCTGTGGTTACGAGGTGGGGAGGGAGGGAGGGTGGGAGAGGGTTATTTACTGATTAGTTAGTAGATAAGAACTACTTTAGGTGAAGGGAAGGACAATACTCAATACATGGAAGGTCAGCTCAACTGGACTGGACCAAAAGCAAAGAAGTTTCCGGGATAAACTGAATGCTTCAAAGGTCAGTGGAGCAAGGGCAGGGGGTTGGGGACTGTGGCTTAAGGGGACTTCTAAGTCAATTGGCAAAATAATTCTATTATGAAAACATTCTGCTTCCCACTTTGATATGTGGCGTCTGGGGTCTTAAATGCTAATAAGCAGCCATCTAAGATGCATCAATTGGTCTCAACCCACCTGGATCAAAGGAGAATGAAGAACACCAAGGTCACACATTAACTATGAGCCCAAGAGACAGAAAGGGCCACATGAACCAGAGAGTTATATCATCCTGAGACCAGAAGAACTAGATGGTGCCCGGCCACAACTGATGACTGCCCTGACAGGGAGCACAACAGAGAACCCCTGAGGGAGCAGGAGATCAGTGGGATGCAGACCCCAAATTCTCATAAAAGGACCAGACTTAATGGTCTGACTGAGACTAGAGGAATCCCGGCGGTCATGGTCCCCAAACCTTCTGTTGGCCCAGGGCAGGAACCATTCCCAAAGACAACTCATCAGACATGAAAGGGACCGGACAATGGGTAGGAGAGAGATGCTGACGAAGAGTGAGCTACTTGTATCAGGTGGACACTTGAGACTGTGTTGGCATCTCCTGTCTGGAGGGGAGATAGGAGGGTAGAGAGGGTTAGAAACTGGCAAAATTGTCACGAAAGCAGAGACTGGAAGGGCTGACTCATTAGGGGGAGAGTAAGTGGGAGTAAGGTGTAAGGTGTATATAAGCTTATCTGTGACAGACTGACTTGATTTGTAAACGTTCACTTAAAGCTCAATAAAAATTATTAAAAAAAATGATATCAGCTGTTGTTTTGTACAGATGCCTTTTACTATGTTGAAGAATTTTCCTTCTATACCTATTTTATTGGGAGTTTTGTCAGGAATAGGTGTTGGACTTTGTCGAACGGTAATGGCTGCTTTTTTCAAAAGTAGATCATGAGGCCTTTCTTCCAAGGCACCTCTGGGTGGACTCGAATGTTCAGCCTTTGGCTAGCAGACAAGTTCTTAACTGTTTGCACCACCCAGGGACTTCTAAATAGGAAGGACTTTATTACCCAGATTGACATAAGACATGAGCAGCAGAGTACATCCAGGTGAGGACTGGGAGAACTTGGGACATGTAAGAACCATTTATTACGAACAAGAATAAAGCACACAGGTACTGTTACTAGGCATCTATAACGTGCTAAAACCCACTGCTGCTGTGTCAATTCCAACTCTTAGGGACCCTATAGGACAAAAAAATACTGCCCCATAGGGTTTCCAAGGCTGTTAATCTTTACGGAAGTAGACTGCCACATCTTTCTCCCAAGAAGCGGCTAATGGATTCGAACCACGACTTTTCAGTTAGCAGCTGTATGCTTAGCCTCTGCACCAGCAGGGCTCCTTTAGTATGTGCTACATTTTATATATGTGCTGACATTTCATCCTCACAACCAGCTCAGGAGGCAGGTTCTGTTACCTCTGTGGCTGAGACACCTCCAGTATGTGCCTCAAATTGCACCGCTGGTGAGCAGCAGAGCTACGGTTGACTCCAACCTGTTTTCTTTTCATCCACAGCCCTGCATCTCTACACCCATCTCAGTCATACTTGATCAAGGGCCTTTTCCAGTTTCTTGGGAAGAAGGCAATTGGGAACGATTCCATCATATTAGTGAAGTCCCTGCGTGTTAATGCCCTCAGGTGCTGACCAAAAGTTTGGAGGTTCAGTGCAGGGGCAGGGATGAGAAGGCAGGAGGGGAGAGGAAAAGTTGTAACAGGGAACCCAAGGTCGAGAAGGGGACAGTGTTAAGATGTCGTGGGGCTGGCAACCAGTGTCACAAAACAATATATGTATTAATTATTTCATGAGAAACTAATTTGCTCTGTAAACCTTCATCTAAAGCACAATAAAAATAAAAATAAAAAATAAACAAAAGGTTGGTGGTTCAAGTCCACCCAGAAACACCTTGGAAGAAAGGCCTGGCAATCTGCTTCTGAAAAATCAACCATTGAAAGCCCTACTGAGGACAGTTCTACTCAGGCACACATGGGGTTGCCGTGAGTCGAAATTGACTTGAGAGTAGCTGTTTTTTTTGGTTATCATATTAGTGGTTGGTTGAATAAATTTATGACGAAACCATGCAATTCTCTTTCAGTCACGCAGATTTAGTTCTTCTCATCTACCTGTTTTGTTGTCTACTCGCATTCCCCGGTTACATACCCGCCCTGGGTATTTTGGTTGGGTGGAGTCTGTTAGACTGTTGAAATCATGTCGGGTGCCTGACCAGGTAAACCTAGTGAGCAGCAGCCCTTACCTGAAATAAGTCATGAACAGCTGATGTTTTTCCAATTTTAGGCACAGTCCTGTGCAAACATGGCAAGCCAGGCTCTCAAGCCAGCCCTTCCCAACAAAATCAGGCCCTGAGCCTTCCTATGTGGGAATTCTCAAGCCCCCTGCACACGTGCCTGTCTCTTCCAAGGACAGGAACTAGACCTCCCCTTTCTCTCTGACGCCCCTCAGAAGTGTAGCAAGGGTTTTGTAGGATCTTGACTCACAGAGAACATCTGTTAATGTACCTGCTGCTACAGGGGCCAGGAAATCCTGGTGGCTTAGTGGTTAAGTGCTACTGCTGCTAACTAAAAAGGTCGGCAGTTCAAATCCACCAGGTGCTCCTTGGAAACTCTGTGGGGCAGTTCTACCCTGTCCTACAGGGTTGCTATGAGTCAGAATCGACTCGATGGCAACAGGTTTGGTTTTTGGTTTGGCAGGGGCCAGCTGTGCTCATGCCTAAATGAGAAACTCACGTTTCCCTGGAAATGACATTGGTTGCATATCATCTGTAACTAGGAAAAAACAACTGGAAATAACTAGATTCCAGGGAAAACATGAGGTGCCCTGGCAGTGCAATGGTTAAGAGCTTGGCTGCTAACTGAAAGGTTGGGAATTTGAACTCATCAACTGCTCCACGGTAGAAAAGACCTGGCGATCTGCTCCTATGAAGATTTCAGCCTAGGAAACCCTATGGGGCGGTTCCACTCTATCCTATAGAGTCACTTTGAGTCAGAATCGACTTGACAGCAAACAACAACATTGGTAACACACACACACACACACACACACACACACACACACACACACACACGTCCATGGAACCAGAAAGCTTATTAGTCCTCAGGAGTTAGGAGATAAGATGGGTTTTAATTTTATAGCTTAAGTCACTTCTCTGCTGTATATCGTGGACTGTGGGTTCCTCTAGCAAAGCAGCTGTGTGTCAGGTATGTGGTTGACTCTCTGCGTTTGCTCAGTGAACGTGTCATAAGGGATCATGGTGACCAATGGTTTCTGCATTTATACCTGCTTTAGTCTGGGTTCTCCAGAGGAGCAAAACCAGTGACGTGGATATGGATATACACAGAGAGAAATTTACTTCAAGAAAATGGCTCCCGCAGCTGTAGGGGCTGGCAAGTCCTAAATCCGTGGGTCAGACCACAGGTTGAATACCTCTGTTGGCTCATGGGGTTGTGGGGGTTGGCAGATCCAAAATCTGCAGGCCAGGCTGCAGCCTGCAGGCCTCTGCTGGTTTACGTCCCAAGAAGAAGAGTGCAGGGTAGAGAAAGAGCGAGCTTTGCCAGAATGTCCTTTTATACTCAGGAGGCAGGCCACACCCTCAAGGAAGCGCCCCTTCCAACTGACTGGCTGCTCACATCAGGTCACCACTGAGAATCTTAGCCTAGCCAAATTGACACATAACATTAACCATCACACAACCCAAAACCATTTCCTAAAGGACTGGTTTATGGCTTCAGTGAGACAGGGAGACATGCAGAGTCCCAGCTGCTCAGAGAAGTCAGGACTGTGGAAGACTGGTCATTCCTCACTCCATGAACACCGTCTCTGCCAGCACCTCCTCTCCTGAACTCTCTGCCCTCCTGGCTGCCTCACCCCAGGAAAGAGCCGTGGATGGACTGTGACAGAGACTCGGATATGGATGCGGCTGAGGGTCTGGAACATGGAGACACCTTCCCTGCTGGGATTCTCTGAGGAGGTGGTGAGACAGAGGGGGAGGAGATGCCGCAGACATGTTAAGAATTTTTTGTA
This sequence comes from Elephas maximus indicus, assembly GCF_024166365.1. NCBI lineage: Eukaryota > Metazoa > Chordata > Mammalia > Proboscidea > Elephantidae > Elephas > Elephas maximus. The sequence goes on from NC_064842.1 coordinate 513,253, forward strand.
AACGCATACTTGCCTATGTGCTACGCTAATGCTGTATAAGGAGACCTGGTGGCACAACCATTAAGCACTTGGTGCTAACCAAAAGGTTGGTGGTTTGAATCCACCCAGTGCCTCCATGGGAGAAAGACCTGGCGATCTGCTGCCGTGGATTACAGCCTAGAAAACTCTATGAGGCTGTTCTCCTCTGTCACAAAGGGGTTGCTATAAATTGAAATGGACTCGACGGCTCCTAACAACAACAAATACTGTATACAAAGGGTCTTGCACTTTCTGCAGCTTCTGTTTTTGCTTCAGGATTTTAGTGACAAGGAATAGCATTCTTTAAGTTCCTTCTCCATGTCTGTAACATATCTTGGGAAGTAAGCAATTGAGGTGATTTTTTTTTCCTACTGTAGGCCCATTAAAAAAAATTGGAACACCATTTACAATAGCATCTAAGACAATAAAATACCTAGGAATAAATTTAACTAGGGGTTGAAACACTTATACAATGAAAATTATAAAACACTGCAAGAAGAGATTAAAGAAGACTCAAATAAATGGAAAGCCGTTCCACGTTCATGGATTGGAAGACTTAATATTGTTAAGATGCCAGAACTATCCAAAGCAATCTGTAGCTTCAACACTATCATGATCAAAATTCCTACAGCCTTCTTCACAGAAGTGGAAAAATCAATCTTCAACTTTATATGGAATGGCAAGAGGTCCTGAGTAAAAGTTATAAAAGTCTTTAAAAAATAATCTTTAGAAATTATTTAATGTATTATTTTAAATACATAAAGCAATATTTCTAACATGTGAAGAATATATAAACTAATAACCCTCCACCTAGCTTAAGAGCTAGGACGCCACCAATCCCCTAAGGGCCCCTGTGGTGCCTTCCAGTCCCACCCGCCCTCTTCCCCAGAAGAATCCGTAGTTCTGAGTTGTGTCTCTGTCATTCCTTTAGTTTTACCATAGATGCTTGCATTCCTTAACGATACATGACTCAATTTTCATGTTTTTGTTTCATATAAATGAAATTACACTTTATGTATTCTTTTATGACTTGCTTTTTGAAAACATTTGTGATTAAAATATACCATACATAGAAAAAGTGTGTAATTGTTCAGCTTGATGAATTTCCTGGATCAAGGCAGAACATTGTTAGTCTCACCAGAAACTCCCCTTGGGCCCCTTCCAGTTCTTTAAAAAAAAACAAAACTATTTATTGTTGAGTCAATTCCACTCATGGTGACCCCATATGTGCAGAGTAGAACTCTGCTCCACAGGGCTTTCAAGGCTGTGATCTTTCAGAATCGGGTCTCCAGACCTTTCTTCCGAGGCACCTCTGGGTGGATTTGAACTGCCAACCTTTCATGTAGTGGCTAAGCACGTTAACCATTGGCGCCACCAGGGGGTCCTGCCTCCCAGTCACTGCTTCACTCCAAAAGGAACCACTGTTCTGACTTCTCATATCACCACATTCGTATTGAGGGAATCATAGTGACTTACTGTATACACTCAACATCGTGTTCCTGAGTCATCCGTGTGGATGTGTGTGTCACTGTAATTCACTCATTATCACTGCTGTGTAGTATTCCATCGTGTGAATATATCACCGTTTATATATCCCCTTACCTACGGAGGAGTTTCTTTCAACCTTTGCTATTACGAACAGGGAGGTTAAACACTCTCAAACGTGTCTCCTTTTGCCAAGATATAAAAGTTTCTTCAGGAGAAATCAGGAATGGAATGGCAGGGCCACAGAGTTTGCTTATTACTAGGTTTGGTAAGTAATGTCAGATGTGACGCACCCACTTAGCCCTGTAAGAAACATCCTTGCTATTCTGAGAGGTAAAAAAACAAATCTCATCGTTTACATTTGCATTTCTTTTATTACATTTTTTAGCTGTTCACTGAACATTTGCACTTTTTCTTTTGTGGATTCTTTGTGCCCTCAGCCCATTTTTCTGTTGGGGTGTTGTTCTTTTAATGACTTTTAAAAGGCCTTTATGGGGTTGCCACAAGTCGCAATCAACTTGACAGCAACTGGCTTGGTTATATATTGAGAATACTACCCAATGGTGTGTTGGGATGTCGTAAATAGTTTCCCTACAATATCTTTTACTTTGACTTATGGTGTTTTTGCCGTTCAGAAGTTTTAGGTGTTTGTGCGGGGTCACCATTCCTTTTTTTTTTTTTTTGCAGGCTCTGCCCTTTCTACTCTCGAAGCCATATTTCAGCATCCTTCTCGACCTCAGGGTAGTATTTTTGTTAGGGTGACGTCTGTTTTTCAGAGACGCATGCATCTGAGTGAAGCTGTTGATTTGGGGTAGCAATGCTGGGCCAAGGTGTGATCCAGGTACCCTGCCTGCTATGCCTGAAAGCAGTGGTGAAGTTTTTATTATCTGGAGACTTGTTTTCATCATACAGAGAATGAAAACTACTGAAATGTACTAAGGCCAATTATTTGCTTCCTATGCAAGGGGTGTGGAAGTAAAGTAGTTTCTTCCCAGAACCTAGCAGGCAGGCTGGCCTCCAGCAGCAGGAAACCTTACTAACTGAGAACACCTGAGGGAAAAAAAACAAGCCTACCAACAAGGACCAAATGAACTCTCCACAACAGCCTGGCTAGGGCTCCCTCCCACAGGGGTTGTTGATTATTCAGGCTTTTACAATTCTCTAGCCCTGTTCCAAGGAGCTTTTGTGGTTTACATCAATGTGCCTCAGGGATAAGTGCCTTTATTACTCCCGGTTTGCATTATTTGCCAGGGCTCTTTACCACTGTGACATAACACCCCTTGACTGTTACACGATAATGGTCCTTTCAGGAATCTCCAAGAGCTTTCTAATTAGGACCCAGGACCACAGGGCAGCTGGAGAAACTGAAGCCCAGAGACAGTGGTGACAAGGCTCCTCCCGGTAGCAAAGGAGCTAAGCCCAAGTCTGGCTCCTCCTTGGGGCTGCAGGTCCAGGCTCCTCCACTTGCCTAGGACCTGCAGGGCTGTGGTGGAGGCCGCTGTGTCACTTAGCATCCAGAGTGCACAGCAGGGAGGGCTGGGCCCTTTGAGCACTGCTTAGGGCTACCTGCTATCGAGGTGAGTGAGGACTGAGAGCTAGAAATGCCCAGGGCTTGCTGGCAATAGCTCACGTGTTTGCGATCAGCTCTCGGTGGCTGGGTTTCCTGCATGAAAGCTTGTTGTCATTACTGCTAGTTAGATACGTGCGCAATGCCTGGTCCTGCACCACATCCATAATCAGTTGAGGACTGGGACATTGTGATGAATAGGGTTTTCATTGGCTGATTTTCGGAAGTAGACTGCCAGACTTTCTTCCTAGTCTTAGTCTGGAAACCTGTTCAGCATCACAGAAGCGTGCAAGCTCCCACTGACAGAGAGCATTAGGTGCACTGTCCAGAATCAAACCCGGGTCTCCTGCATGGAAGGTGAGGATTCTACCACTGAGCCAACCACCACTGCCCTCTACACAGTTGCCATCCAGTCACTCCTGACTCATAGGGACCCTATGTGTGTCAGAGTAGGGTGTTTTTTTTTTTATTGTGCTCTATGTGAAAGTTTACAGCTCAATTTCTCATACAAAAAATTATACACACAGTTTTTTTGACATTAGCTGCAATCCCCACAATGTGACAGCACACTCCCCCTTTCTACCCCGGTTCCCTGTGTCCATTCGACCAGTTCCCGTCCCTTCCTGCCTTCTCCTCCCGCTTTTGGACAGGAGCTGCCCATTTGGTCTCATATATCTGATTGAACTAAGAAGCACATTCCTCACATGTACTTTTTTGTTTGTTTCTTTTCTAGTCCTGCCTAATCTTTGTTTGAAGAGTAGGCTTTGGGAATGGTTTCGGTTCTGGGTTAACAGTGCGCCTGGGGTTTGCGGGGGGTTCCACCAGTCTCTGTCAGACCGTGAAGGCTGGTCTTTTTGTGGAATTTGAGTCCTGTTCTACATTTTTCTCCTGCTCTGTCCAGGACTTTGTTGTGTTCCCTGTTATGGCAATAATTTCCATAGGGTTTTCAATGGCTGATATTTTGGAAGTAGATCACCCGGCCTTTCTTTGAAGGCACCTGTGGGTGGGCTTGAACCATGAGCCCTTTGGTTAGCAGCTAAGTGTTTAACCATTTTTATCACTGTCTTAGTCACCTAGAGCTGCTATAACAGAAATACCACAAGTGGATGGCTTTAACAAACAGAAACTTATTCTTTCATAGTCTAGGAGGCTAGAAGTCCAAATTCGGTGCACTAGCTCCAGGGGAAGACTTTCTCTCCCTGTTGGCTCCGGGGGAAGGTTCTTGTCATCAATCTTCCCCTGGTCTAGGAGCTTCTCAGTTCAGGGACCCCAGGTCCAAAGGGCACACTCCACTCCTGACTCTTATTTCTTGGTGACATGAGTTCCACTCCTCTCTGCTCCATTCTCTCTTTTATGTCTCAAAAGAGATTGATTCAAAATACAACCTAATCCTGCAGATTGAACCCTGCATAATTAACATAACTGCCTCTAATCCTGCCTCATTAATGTCATAGAAGTGGGAGTTACAACACATGGGATAATCACATCAGATCACAAAATGGACAACCACACAAACCTGGGCACCATGGCCTAGACAAGGTGATACGCATTTTTGAAAGACACAATTCAATCCATAGCAGCCCCCCAGGGACTCCATATTAAGGCTAGGTAATTTGAAATAGGCACCATGCTGGGCACCAGGATTACAAAGATAAAGGACACCCAGTCCCTCTCTTTGTGTGTTTAACAGCCTAGAAAAGGAGACAGATATATAAACAAGAAGTTACAAGAACCTGAGTGTTTTAACAGAGAGTAGACCAGAAGGCTAGGATAGCACCCAGCTCTGTGGAAATTTCAGGGAAAGCTTCCTGGATAGGAGGACTTTTGCCTGGGCAAGTCCTAAAAGATGGACTGGAGTTTGCTGGGCAGAACTAAGGAGAGAGCTTGGCACGGTGAGGGCAAAGTATGCACCAAGGTACTGAGGCTCGGAGCAAAGAGAAAGATAGCATGTCTAAAGTGGCTGTGACCATCCCACTGTTCTTCCTCTGGTCTATTTTTATAGCAAAGCTCTATGCCTTTTTATTCTCAGTATCTTGTTTTGGAAGGAGCCTTGGTGGCACAGTTGTTAAGTGCTGGGCTGTTAACTGAACCCACCACTGCTCTGTGGGAGAAAGATGTGGCAATCTACTTCCATAAAGATTTCAGCCTTGGAAACCTTGTGGGGCAGCTCTACTCAGTCCTATGGGATCGCTATGAGTTGGAATTGACTCCATAGCACACAAAAACAAACCTTATTTTGGATGTGAGAAAGACATTTTGTCTTTGCATTTTTGATTTAACCCTCCACTTCCTGGGGCATTGTGGATGCCTCTGACTAGGGAAAGATCGTATACTGGGAAGGGCCCCAAAGGAAAATGCAAAGATTAATTTTTCACTATATTTTAAGGACATAAGTTCAGCTTTATTTCAGAATTGACTTGACGGCACTGGGTTTTTTTTGTTTTAAGTTCAGCTAAGGGAACCCTGGACAAGAACTCAGTTTGGCCTTCTTCTTTTACCATCTATAAGGCTGAAAACAAGGCTTCTGATGCCTGAGGTTGTTACCCATTTCAGGACCAGCCACACAGAGGAGGTCCTGTGGTCCAAAGCTTCTGGAGTGGAAGCTGTAGATGAAAGCAGATTAAAAGAACTTGGGGGTAAGGGGCAGGAGAGGGGGAACACGAGCTTGCAACCAACCTAATAAGAAACCAGTATCAGAGGGACAATGTTCCGCTGCTATGCATAAGGTTTTCACTGGCTAATGCTTTTCGGAAGTAGACTGCCAGTCTGTCTTAGTCTGGAAACTCAGCTGAAACCTGTCCTCCATGGGTGACCCTGCTGGTATCTAGATACCGGTGGCATAGCTTCCAGCATCACAGCAACATGCAAGCCCTCACAGTACAAAAAACTGACAGACACATGGGGGAAGATGAGCCCCCCAGGTTGGAAGGAACTCAAAAAACGATTGGGGAAGACCTGCCTCCTCTAAGTAGAGTTGTCCTTCATGACCTGGATGGAGTAAAGCTTTCAGGACCTTCATTTGCTGACGTGGCATGATTCAAAATGAGAAGAAACAGCTGCAAACATCCACGGATAATTAGAACATGGAATGTATGAAATATGAACCCAGCAAACTGGAAATTATCAAAAATGAAATGAACACATACACATTGATATCCTAGGCATTAGTGAGTTGAAATGGACTGGTATTGGCCATTTTGAATTGGGAGTGACAACTTGAAGAAGAATGGTGTCACATTCATTGTCAAAAAGAACATTTCAAGATCTATCCTGAAGTACAATGGGGTCAGTGATAGGATAATATCCATACGCCCACAAGGGAGACCAGTTAATACGACTGTTATTCAAATTTACACACTAACCACTCAGGCCAAAGGTGAAGAAATTGAAGATATTTATCGGCTGCTGCAGTCTGAAATTGATTGAACATGCAATCAGGGTGCATTGTTAATTACTGATGATTGGAATGTGAAAGTTGGAAACGAAGAAGAAGGATCAGTAGGTGGAAAACATAGCCTTGGTGTTAGAAAAAATGCCAGAGATCAAAGGACAGAATTTTGCAAGACTAACGACTTCTTCATTGCACATACCTTCTTTCACCAACATGAACAGCGACTATACACATGGACCTCACCAGATGGAACACGCAGGAATCAAACTGACTACATCTGTGGAAAGATGTGATGGAAAAGCTCAATAACATCGGTCAGAACAAGGCCAGGGGCCAACTGCAGAACAGACCATCAGTTGCTCATATGCAAGTTCAAGCTGAAACTGAAGAAAATCAGAGGAAGTCCACAAGAGCCAAAATATGACCTTGAGTATATCCCACCTGAATTTAGAGACCATCTCAAGAATAGATTTGACACATTGAACACTAGTGACTGAAGACCAAATGAGTTATGGAATGACATCAAGGGCATCATATATGAAGAAAGCAAGAGGTCATTAAAAAGACAGGAAAGAAAGAAAAGACCAAGGTGGATGTCAGAGGAGACTGAAACTTAACGGATGTGGAGCAGCTAAAGCAAAAGGAAGAATTGATGAAGTAAAAGAACTGCACAGAAGATTTCAAAGGGTGGCTGAAGAAGACAAAGTAAATTATTATAATGACACATGCAAAGAGCTGGAGATAGAAATCCAAAAGGGAAGAACATGCTTGGCGTTTCTCAAGCTGAAAGAACTGAGGAAAAAATTCAAGCCTCAAGTTGCAATAGTGAAGGATTCTATGGGGAAAATATTAACTGACGCAGGAAGCATCAAAAAAAGATGGAAAGAATACACAGTCGTTATACCAAAAAGACCCCCAAGTGTCTAAGTCAGTTTGTCGTACTGTGGGGGCTTGTGTGTTGCTGTGATGCTAGAAGCTATGCCACCAGTATTCAGATACCAGCAGGGTCACCCATGGAGGACAGATTTCAGCTGAGCTTTCAGACTAAGACAGGCTAGGAAGAAGGACCCGGCAGTCTACTTCTGAAAAGCATTAGCCGGTGAAAACCTTATGAATAGCAGCGGAACATTGTCTGATATAGTGCTGGAGGATGAGCCCCCCAGGTTGGAAGGCACTCAAAAGATGACTGGGGAAGAGCTGCCTCCTCAAAGTAGAGCCAACCTTAACGACGTGGATGGAATAAAGCTTTCCGGACCTTCATTTGCTGATGTGGCACGACTCGAAATGAGAAGAAACAGCTGCAAACATCCATTAATAATCGGAATCTGGAATGTATGAAGTATGAATCGTCAAAAATGAAAAGGAACGCATAAACATTGATATCCTAGACATTAGTGAGTTGAAATGGACTGCTATTGGCCCTTTGGAATGGGATAATCACACAATCTACTATACTGGGAATGACAACTTGAAGAGGAATGGTTTTGCATTCATCATCAAAAAGAATGTTTCAAGATCTATCCTGAAGTACAACACGGTCAGCGATAGGATAATATCTATATGCCTACTTTTATATTTATTTTTTACAAGGAAGAGCAATTAATACGACTATTATTCAAATTTATGCACCAACCACTAGGGCCAAAGATGAAGAAACAGAAGATTTTTATCAGCTGCTGCAGTCTGAAATTGATCAAACGTGCAATCAAGATGCATTGATAATTACTGGCGATTGGAATGCAAAAGTTGGAAACAAAGAAGAAGGATCAGTAGTTGGAAAATATGGCCTTGGTGATAGAAACAATGCCAGAGATCGAGTGATAGAATTTTGCAAGACCAACGACTTCTTCATTGCAAATACTTTCTTTCACCAACATAAATGGCGACTATACATGTGGACCTCGCCAGATGGAACACACAGGAATCAAATTGACTACATCTGTGGAAAGGCCACTCCAAGCCCACTGCTGTCGAGTCGATTGCAACTCATAGCAACCAAGAGATGATGGAAAAGCTCAATATCATCAGTCAGAAAAAGGCCCAGGGCCAACTAAGGAACAAACCATCAATTGGTCTGAAGATCAGAGCAAGTCAACGAGAGCCAAAATATGACTTGAGTATATCCCACCTGAATTTAGAGACCATCTGAAGAATAGGTTTGACTCATTGAATACTAGTGACTGTAGACCAGGTAAGTTGTGGAATGACATCAAGGACATCATCCATGAAGAAAGCAAGAGGTCATTGAAAAGACAGGAAAGAAAGGAAAGACCAAGGTGGATGTCAGAGACTCTGAAACTTGCTCTTGAGCATCAAGCAGCTAAAGCAAAAGGAATAATTGATGCAGTAAAAGAACTGAACAGAAGATTTCAAAGGGCCTCTCAAGAAGACAAAATAAAGTATTATAATGACATGTGCAAAGAGCTGGAGATGGAAAATAAAAAGGAAAGAACACGCTCGGTGTTTCTCAAGCTGAAAGAACTGAAGAAAAAATTCAAGCCTTGAGTTGCAATAGTGAAGGATTCTATGGGGAAAATATTAAGCGACGCAGGAAGCATCAAAAGAAGATGGAAGGAATACACAGAGTCATTATACCAAAAAGAATTTGTTGATATTCAACCATTTCAAGAGAGAGCATATGAACAGGAACCAATGGTACTGAAGGAAAAAGTCCAAGCTGCTCTGAAGGCATTGGCAAAAAACAAGGCTCCAAAATAGATGGAATATCAGTTGAGATGTTTCAACAAACAGATGCAGCACTGGAGGTGCTCACTCGTCTATGCCAAGAAATATGGAAGACAGCTTCCTAGCCAACTGACTGGAAAAGATCCATATTTATGCCTATTCCCAAGAAAGGTGATCCAACCAAATGTGGAAATTACAGAACAATACCATTAATATCACACGCAAGCAAAGTTTTGCTGAAGATCATCCAAAAATAGCTGCAGCAGTATATCAACAGGGAACTGCCAGAAATTCAGGCTGGTTTCAGAAGAGGATGTGGAACCAGGAATATCATTGCTGATGTCAGATGGATCCTGGCTGAAAGCAGAGAATACCAGAAGGATGTTTACCTGTGTTTTATTGATTATGCAAAGGCATTCGACTGTGTGGACCATAACAAACTATGGATAACATTGCGAAGAATGGGAATATCAGAACACTTAATTGTGCTCATGAGGAACCTTTACATAGATCAAGAGGCAGTTGTTCAGACAGAACAAGGACATACTGACTGGTTTAAAGTCAGGAAAGTTGTGTGTCAGGGTTGTATTCAATCTGTATGCTGACCAAATGTATGTTGTATGCTGTATGCTGGACTATATGAAGAAGAACGGGGCATCAGGATTGGAGGAAGACTCATTAACAACCTGCGTTATGTAGATGACACAACCTTGCTTGCTGAAAGTGAAGAGGACTTGAAGCAGTTACTAATGAAGATCAAAGACCACAGCCTTCAGTGTGGATTGCACCTGAACACAAAGAAAACAAAAATTCTCACAACTGGGCCAATGAGGAACATCATGATAAACAGAGAAAAGATTTGAGTTGTCAAGCATTTCATTTTACTTGGACCCATGATCAACAGCCATGAAAGCAGCAGTCAAGAAATCAAAAGACACGTTGCATTGGGTAAATCTGCTGCAAAGGACCTCTTCAACGTGTTGAAGAGCAAAGATGTCACCTTGAAGACTAAGGTGCGCCTGACCCAAGCCATGGTATTTTCAGTCGCATCATATGCATGTGAAAGCTGGACAGTGAATAAGGAAGACCGAAGAATTGATGCCTTTGAATTGTGGTGTTGGGGAAGAATATTGAATATACCATGGACTGCCAAAGGAACGAACAAATCTGTCTTGGAAGAAGTACAACCAGAACGCTCCTTAGAAGCAAGGATGGTGAGACTGTGTCTTACATACTTTGGACATATTGTCAGGAGGGATCAGTCCCTGGAGAAGGACATCATGCTTGGCAAAGTACAGGGTCAGTGGAAAAGAGGAAGACCCTCAATGAGGTGGATTGTCACAGTGGCTGCAACAATAAGCTCAGGCATAACAAGGATTGTAAGGATGGCGCAGGACCGGGCAGTGTTTCGTTCTGTTTTGCATAGGGTCATTATGAGTCGGAACCGACCTGATGGCATCTAACAACAACATCAGAGGAACGGGGTCACTGGGTCATGCAAATGGTTCAAGCACTCAGCTGCTGATCAAGAAGTTGGAAGTTTGAGTCTGCCCAGAGGTGACTCAGAATAAACTCGATGTCAAAAAAACCAGCCATTGAAAACCCCACAGAAGCACAGTTCTACTCTGACACACATGGGGTCACCAATGGCGACTGCTTCTTGTTTTTGAGCGGAAGTGAAAGCATCAGATTTGTGCTTTAGGAGTCTAGTTTGTAGCGCAGCGGCTCTGGGGTCAGGCCAGACTGGAACAGTGAGAAGTTGAAGGAGACCTCTGGCTTCCTCGCCTTGTCTTTCTCTTCTTGGCATCTTCTGCTGCCCCTCCACCTCCCGCATGTGTTCCAGGTCGTGCTTTACATGCCTCCTCAATCAACGAGGTCTCACCACCTCAGCTAGACCTTGGCACTACGGACATTCACTGATCACTGTGACATATGCCAACTTCCAGAAGTTTCCTGAGAGCAGGGACTCTGTATCTTGCAAATAGGAAATCAGTTCAGGAAAAAGAAAGGAAGGCAGGGAGAAATAAAGGGCAGGAGCGTGGACAGAGAAGAACCTGGCTGGAACAGTCTTCTGAGCTACAGAAAGCTGTTGCTGGAGACTGAGGATGACTATAAAAATATGTGGACGGGCCTTCCTTTTTTTAACTTTCTTGAGAGCTCTAGTCATTGGTCCACTCCCTCCAGCCCCAGGCCTCAGACCACCCCAGACCTGAATCGGTGGCTGTGGCACCAGAAAACTGTGCTCCTGCATTTACTCCGCTCAAAGCTGGAACTAATAGGAAGCTTGCCCTACCCCGCCTTGTCTTCGAGTGAAAATCCAGTATGGCCAGCAGGCAGGTCAGTCAGGATTTATCCATGCGTGGATGTGAGCTGGGACTAGAGGCCAGAGAATATATGATGCGTGCCCTGGGACAGCAGAAGGAGGTGTTTGTTGCCATCAACAGGACGTGGTGACATTAGCCGCCATCGTCCACATTGACATGGGCCCTGAGGGCCAGGTAGCCTGTCTGCTTCACACAAGATGGACTATAATATTGGCCATGGAGGGACAGATAGAGTATTATGCCTGCCTGTGGGAATCGGGGATGTAAGGAAATGGAGGGGATTTTCAATGGGTGGATGGAGGAGAGAGTACTCAGGTGGAGGGAAAACAGGAGCAGAGCCAGGAAGGTGAGAAAGTGCAAATTCAGCTTGTGGAATGTCCAGGAGGCTAGTTTTGCTGCTGTCTGGATATACACAGAGGCCTGGGAGAGGTGAGGCCAGGTTGCTTGGCTGGGGTCTAACTGGACAGTGTTAAAAGGTACGATGAAGAACTTGGGCTCCATGGGGAACACAGTGCGAATAAAAGTGTTTGACCAGCAGGGTGAAGGGGAAGCAGAGGGAAGTGGGGGTTACTCAGAGGGGACAGAGACTAGCGGCAAGGAAACAGAACGTGAAAGCGATATTCCAGGAAGGTAGAATGTAGTGGGAACAGAAAGGAGGTAACCCTGGGAAGGACAGCAGCCCCTTCCTGAAAACTAGGACACCTCCTCTCCCAGCCTAGACACGTACCTCATATAAACACACACACTCGTGAGGTGAGATGCAGCCTCTTCAGGGTCGCTCCTCTCAGCTGTCAGCCCCACCCTCCCCCATCACTCCCACCACCTCCCTCCTCCTGTGCCCTCATCCCCATCCTGGGTGATGGCTGCAGGCATTTGCTCTAAGGACAGAAATAATCCTGAGGGGTTATTTTTATCTCCATCTGCACTCAGTCTGGAGGGCATGTGTTTGGCGGGGGGCAGGGCTTTCAGCTGGGAGTCTGCAGCTAGCTGTATTCTCTACAAGATCATGCTATGAAAAGCGGTCACAAGGTCATACAGTTCATTCCTCTGCCTCCAGACTGTTTCAGCCACCCACATATCTTCGTAGACAGACCTCCTGTCACAAGGCCCTTCAACAGCTCTGACACAGCCAGGATGTCTCATCCCTTTAGTATTTAGTTATTTTCACAGTTGAGTAAGTTCTTCCTTATCCCCATCCTGAGCTTCTTACTGCAATTATAAGCCTCCTTGCTTCATGTTCTGTGTTTGGAGGGGATGGAAAACTCTCCAAAACCTTGGTCAGTAGGGAAATAGTTCTGACCAGTCAGATATGAAGTGTTCATTGAATCTACCACAGGGCTTATGACCAGATTTATTGGCATGAACTAACTTTGGATATAAGCTCATTGGTTTTGCAGTTGACTGAGTAAGACTCAGAAAGAATGACCGAGAAGCCAGTGTTGGCTCACTGGGCTGGCTAAGCCTCTCCTATTTCTTCCACCTCCAGGACAAAAGGCTCGTGCTCACAGGGAAGCCTTCGAGATGGAAATGTCATTCTCCCGAGGGAAGAGAATAAACTCCTTTTGTGAGTAGGAAAGGACTCGGTGGCAATGGGTTTGATTTTTGAGTCTAAGAGCTTCTAGTCCCTTCTAGGTCCTCAAATGACTTGGACCGCCATCTTTCTTCACGGCTGAGACAACCTCCACCATCACTGTTATATGTGGCCAACAATTCCCAGGTGTTCTGGTCATTCCACCAGAGGAGGAAGGCAACCAACCTTTGTACCAGGCTTTGTGCCTATTGCCACGTTTACTCTTCCTAGCTCTTCAAGAGAGTAGTTATTATCCTCATTTTACAGATGAGTAAGTCAAGGCTCAGAGAGATGTTATAAGAAGAAACCAAGGCTTAGAAACTAGCCATGGGGCTGATGTGGGTGTGAGACAGTGTAGGGAGTTGTTGGTTCCCATTAACAGGGCATGGTAACATTAGCCACCATTTGTCCACATTTATATCAGCCCTGAGGTCAGTCAGCGTACCATACACAAGGCTGGATACGATACTGGCCACAGAGGCATACAAAGTATCATGTCTGGTTGGAAGAATTGGGGTGAGGGCATTTCTGCTGGGTCTGGAGGGACAGGGAGTCTTTTCAGTGCAGAGTAGCTGGGGTGGGGGAGACAGCATTTGGATCAGAGCTATTTCCCCAGGTTTTGGAGAATCTGCCATCTCCCCCAAACACAGAAAATTGAAGCAGGAGGTTTAAAACCACAGTGAGGGGCTTAGGTTGGCCATAAGGAAAAACCCGTGAAGATGGTTAAATACTGAAGCCTTGAGACAGGCTGAGCGTTTCTGAAGGGACGCACAGGGAACAGCATGGCCTCTGACCTGGACGGGCCTGTCCAAACCCACTCCTCTCCCCTTTCACTGGGGACAGTGATTAGCCACCTGAGGAAGCTCAGGCGCACCCAGTGCAACCACGGCTTCCTCACCGTGGTCTGTGCAGAGGGACTGGGTGTCTGTGGACCCAGGGGGCTCGTCCATCATCGTATTCCCAACGCCTGGTACCCGACGGCCCTTCACTAAACATCTGGTGAGTGAATCAAAATTGCCCTTGCTGGCCATGCTTTGTAGCAAAGGTCCACTTCAAGAAATGTGCGTTTGCAAGCTCCTGCGCAGACAAATGTTGCTGCCTGAGCCCCAATGCTCTGTGATGTCAGCTGAGCCGCCTTCAGTGACGTCAGCTGAGCTACCTTCCATGATGTCGGCCGAGCCTCCTCGCCTCCGGTGATGTCGGCCGAGCGGCCTCCGGTGCTCAGGACGAAGTGCTTTCCCTCAGCAGCTGTGGTCAGCCGCTGGGGAGGGGGAGAGGCAATGCCGGAGACAGCGCTTAGGGCAGACTCTCACGGGTCCTCCAGGACAGACTGCAGATGCGTTCACTCCCTGAGAGTCCGGAGAAAATGACTCCAGCCAGGGCTTATCAGCTTTCGAGCACCCCAGGGGCCACAGTAACCATTAAATAGGATAGATCTGATGTTGCTTAAGTGATTTCACGACTCCAGTTATTTCTCCCTAATGCCCTAGTACCTTGAAATGTGACATTGAGGGAATGGTGTCATTCAGCAGTCTGGCCAAAAGCGGCAGTAGCTTCTGCAACCTGAGTCAATATTTAATTATTTTTGAGTGTAAGCTCTTTCCTCCTCAAGGCTGGATATTTATTTTACGCTTTAAGGGCATGCCTTCTTTTCCAAATGTTCTTTTATCCGGCTTTGACTTCCAAGTTTTCTTAGTTATCTAGTGCTGCTATGACAGAAATACCACATGTGGATGGCTTTAAAAAACAGAAATTTATTTTCTCACAGTTTAGGAGCCTAGAAGTTTGAATTCAGGGCACTGGCTTTGCAGGAATGCTCTATCTCTCTATTGGCTCTAGAGACCGGTCCTTGTCTTTTATATTTCTGCTTCCTGGTTCCTTGATCCCCATGTCTTGACATCTATCTTATCCCATCTTTCTTCTTCTTTACTTGCTTGTTTAATCTCTTTTACATCCCAAAAGAGACTGACTCAAGATACATCCTACATTAATCTTGCCTCATTAACATAACAAAGACAACAGGCATACAGGTTAGGATTTACAACACACACTTTTGAGGGACACAATTCAATCCATAACATTCCACCCTTTGGTACCCAAAATACATGTCCTTCCCACATGCAGAAGACATTTATCCCATCACACCATCCCAAAGTCTTAAATCAACTCCAGGCCCAAAATCTCATCTTCTGAATCATCTGAAGCAAAGATGGGTGAGATGTGAGGCATGTTCCACCCTGGCACAAAATTCATCTGTGAACCTGTGAAAAATCTAGACTGCAAGTTATCTGTTCCCAAAGAACAATGGTGGAACAGACACAAGGTAGACATTTCCATTACAAATGAGAGAAATTTGGAAGGAAAGAAGGGATAAGGGGCACCAAGCCAAACTCAAAACCAAGCAGAACAATTTACATTCAAGGCTGGAAAACAATCCTCTGCTCTTTGCAACTGTCAGGGCAATGGTCCCACCCTCCAGACTCTGGGTGTTGGCCACACCCTCGGGATTCTGGGTGGAGCCCCCTTGGCCCTAGGCTTCAGCTCTGCCTTCCAAGCCCACTGGGATGGCAACTCTGCTCCCTCCCCTTTGGGTGGCCCCATTCTCCTAGTCCATTTGAATGGTGCCCTCCGTGCTGCCAGTTCTTCTGCCCCTTGGGCATGGCAGCCCCACCCCTCAGCTCTGGGCAGAGGCCCCATCCCCCTGGCACACCTTAACAGCAGCCCCACACTCCAGAACCCAGTTGGTGAAGATCTGTCTCTTTGAAACCTAGGAGGCCTTGGCCCTACCCTTTGAAACCCAGCGGGCCATGATTCTACCCTTTGAAATTGAGGTAGCCCTTTTTCCTGTGACCCTTCCAACAGTTCTGCTGATCTCAGAGCTGCTCCAGGGATGGTGTTTTTTCTTTTCTTACAGGACAACAGATGTAGCTCCTTTGGCCTGCTACCTGCCTGTAGAATTCCAAGAAGCAGACAGCGTTCTTCCCTTTTTTCCTTTTCTGTCCCTTTCGGTCTAAGTTGATTGGTTTTCTGCTGTTGTAGTTGGTTAGATCCATCAGCACAGGCTTAATCTCCTTAACAAAACATTGTGTAGCCATGTCCTTGGTGACAATTATAGGACACAAGTCCTTAGTTCATACAAAAGAATTTTCCAAATCTGTTTTCATTCTGCACAGTTCATTTTTAAGTCTATCTCCTTCCTCACGTACTTTACTATAAGCTGCAAGGAGAAACCATGTGGACCCTTTTAAGATCTTGCTTAAAAGTCTCATCAGCCAGATATCCAAGTTCATCATTTCCAAATTCTACCTTGCACCAAACATTTGAACGTAATTCAGACAAGCTCTTTGCCACTGCATAAAAAGCATCATCCTTCCTCCACTGTCCAATCACAGGTTCATCATTTCCTTTTAGAGTCTCCCCAGAAGCATGTTTAACACCCGCATTTCTAGCAGCATTCTGTTGTTGGCGCCACATGTATTCTCTAAGACAATACTTCCTCTACAGCTCTCCTCACTTCTTTCTGAGCCCTCACCAGAATTGCCTTTGACATCCACAATTCTACCAACAGTCTTCAAGAAAATCTAGGCTTTTTACTATTAGGTACCTTAAAACTCTTCCAGCCTCCACCCATTGTTGTTGTTGTTAGGTGCTGTTGAGTCAGTTCTGACTCATGACAACCCTATGTACAACACAACGAAACACTGCCCAGTCCTGTGCCATCCTCATTATCTTTGTTATGCTTGAGCTCACTTTTGCAACCACTGTATCAATCCATCTTGCTGGGGGAGTCTTCCATTTTTCGCTGACCCTCTAACCAAGCAGGAAGCCCTTCTCCAGGGACTGATCCCTCCTGATAAAACAAACAAACAAACAAACAAAAAACCCACTGCGGTCCAGTCGATCCCGACTCACAGCGACCCTATAGGACAGAGTAGAACTGTCCCACAGAGTTTCCAAGGAGCACCTGGCGGATTTGAACTGCTGACCCTTTGGTTAGCAGCCGTAGCACTTAACCACCACACCACCAGGGTTTCCCCCTCCTGGTAACATGTCCAAAATACACGAAATGAAGTCTCGCCATCCTCACTTCCAAGGAGCAATCTGGCTGTACTTCTTCCAAGACAGGCTTTGTCATTCTTCTGGCAGTCTACGGTATATTCAATATTCTTCACCAACACCACAATTCAAAGGCATCAATTCTTCCCTAGTCTTCTTTATTCATCGTCCAGCTTTCGCAGGCATATGACGTGATTGAAAACACCATGGCTTGGGTCTGGCACACTTTAGTCCTCAAGGCGACATCTTTGCTTTTTTAACACTTTGAAGAGATCTCTTGTAGCCAATTTGCTCAATGCAACGCGTCTTTTGATTTGACTGCTGCTTTTATGGGTGTTGATTGGGGATCCAAGTAAAATGAGACTCTTGACAACCTCCACCCTTCCTCGGTTTATCATGATGTTGCTTATTGGTCCAGTTGTGAGGATTTTTGGTTCCTTTATGTTGAGGTGTAATCCATACTGAAGGCTGCGGTCTTTGATCTTCATCAGTAAGTGTGCTACAAGTCCTCTTCACTTTCAGCAAGCAAGGTTGTGTCATCTGCATATCACAGGCTGTTAACGAGTCTTCCCCAATTCTGATGCCTGTACTTCTTCATACAGTCCAGTTTTTCAGATTATTTGCTCAGCATACAGGTTGAATAAGTATGGTGAAAGGATACAACCCTGACACAGACCATTCCTGACTTTAAACCACATAGTATTCCCCTTGTTCTGTTTGAACGACTGCCTCTTGGTCTATGTATAGTTCCTCATGAGCACAAGTAAGTATTCTGGAATTCCCATTTTTTGTAGTGTTATCCATAATTTGTTATGATCCACGCAGTTGAATGACTTTGCATAGTGAATAAAACACAGGTAAACATCTTTCTGATATTCTCTGCTTTCACGCCAAGATCCACCTGACATCAGCAATGATATCCCTCATTCTCCGTCATCTTCTGGCAGTTTACTGTCAGTGTACTACTGCAACGGCTTTTGAATGATCTTCAGCAAAATTTTACTTGTGTGTGATATTAATGATATTGTTCAATAATTTCCACATTCTGCTGGATCATTTTTCTTTGGAATGGGCACAAATAAACCCCTCCCAGTTGGCTGGCCAGGAAACTGTCTTCCAAATTTCTTGACACAGACCAGTGAGCACCTCCAGTGCTGAATCCATTTGTTGAAACAACTCAATTGGTATTCCATCAATTCCTGAAGCCTTGGTTTTGGCCATTGCCTTCAGTGCAGCTCAGACTTCTTCCTTCAGTACCATCAGTTCTTGATCATATGCTACCTCCTGAAATGGCTGAATGTCGACCAGCTGTTTTTGGCACAGTGACTCTGTATTCCTTCTATCTTCTTTTGATGCTTCCTGCATCATTCAATATATTCCCCATAGAATTCTTCAATATTGCAACTCGAGGCTTGAATTTTTTCTTCAGTTCTTTCAGCTTGAGAAATGCCGAAAACCAAAACCAAAAGGGAAGAACACACTCAGCATTTCTCAAGCTGAAAGAAGTGAAGAAAAAATTAAGCTTCCACCCATTACCCAATTCCCAAACCACTTCCACATTGTAAATATTTGCTAAGCGGCACCCCACTCTTCTGGTATCAAATTCTTAGTTATCTAGTGCTACTGTAACAGAAATACCACAAGTGGGTGTCTTTAAAAAACAGAAATTTATTTTCTCACAGTTTAGGAGGCTAGAAGTCCGAATTCAGAGCACCAGATTTAGGGGAAGGCTTTCTCTGTTGGCTCTGGAGGAAGGTCCTTGTCTCTCCAGTTTATGCTTCCTGGTTCCTTGAAGATCTCCATTCGTCTTGGCATCTAACCACATCTCTGCTTCTCTAGCTTGCTTGTTTAATCTCTTTTATATCTCAAAAAAGATTGACTCAAGGTACACCCTACACTAATCCTGCCTCATTAATGTAACAAAGACAACCCATTCCCAAATGGGATTATAATTACAGGCATAGAGGTCAGGATTTGCAACAAATATTTTTTGGGGACACAATTTGATCCGTAAGACAAGTGGCAGGTATTCAAGCTCTCTGATTATGCCAAGAGGCTCTCTGGGAAAGGACACATGCATTCCACATACCACAAGGAGAAAACACTGACTGATGGCCAGTTTTCAAATTACCTAAGACCGTCGCCTGACTGCTACTTGCAAGCGGTTACTGTTAGAATGTCAGAAATGGTCCTCTTTTGTGCTCTGTCATAGCCTTTTTAACACCCTCTCCACATTCTCTAAAGATAGAGGTCTTTGTCTGTCAAATAAGGCTACAAATTGTCTGAAGGCTCTCCCTGTCCATTTTCTTGCAATCTCCTACCCCCAGGTCAGGGCTTGGATTGTTGGGCTCACACCAGGAAAGCCCTTCTCCCCTGTTTGCCTCCCACTTCCTTCCCCTGATTTCTATAGTTCTTTCATGATTCCTCCTGTCAAGCGCAGACACTTCAGAGCTGACCCTCCTTATCACATGATGTCCGCCTGCTGGTGGGTGGGGATGGGGAAGGGAAAACAAGGCAGGGGAAATAGTGTTAAAAATTCATCATCACTTCCGTCATCTCACTAGAATTTCATGCTGTTAGTGTGAGATGACACACAAGCAGAAAGCACCATTGGCTCCATTGTTTGCCATCAGGGAGAACTCGAGCAGCACCATCTATTTTCACTTTCCATTGTCTGGGAAAACAGAACTAGACACCTTCACCTAATCCCTGGGTCTAATTTAGCTCCATTTTGTCCTAATCCTCCATTTTAAATACTTTTGACCCATAGCTACAAATAAGCTTCATCAAAACCCACAAATTCAACCGAGAAAACCAAAGAAAGGCCAGGTAGAGAATATTTCTTGTATGCACACAACCTTTCTTTAACCCATACTGACTTTTTTGGGTATTTGGTATGTGTTCATGTTCCTGATTGTTCTAATTCATTTGGCATTACCCCATCTTTATAATTTTAGTTTAAAAATTACCTGGAAACAACAAGAATACTTTTGGTCTTAGTTTGCTAGCTGGATATCACTATACTGAAGCTAGACCTGTAGACATGGTCAGTAAGAAAGACATTCCCCAAACTCATTTCACCAAATTTCAATCTTTAACCAGACATGAATAATAAACAACCAGGACAATTGTTTTCTTACACAACAAAACTGACTATGCAGGAGAGACCTGCTCTAGGACAGCTTAGCAAGTAGGCTGAGGAAAAAGATACAAACTGAACACGTTTTGTAACTGATGTAGATCTGAAAAAAGGAAGCTTACCACATTCAGCATTCTTAATTAAAATGCGGAAATCAATGGTTCCAGGTCTTGGTGTGTCATTTAAGAAGAAAAACATCATTTGCTCTGCTTAAATCTCAATTCCATTTCAAATCAAACTGCCCATGGAATGAGTACTTCAGACTGGGAGATGCTACAGAAGAACTGGCCTCTACTGAGCCAGTAAACACACAGCCCCTGGAGGGAACGGTCTAAAGTCTTAGGTGAGACATGGGAAGGAAGCCCATAACCTCGTGCTGCAGTACTGATGGTAGAAGTCCAAGTGAACTCACCACATTGGATTTCTCAGTACGGCCCATCATACTTTCAGTGTGTTTGTAACCGACAAAGGCTAAACGCAGGGAAGCACTGTGGAAAGAACAAAACTGGGCATTGAGCAATGGAGCCTTGTATCAGCATAAGCAAAGCAAACACACTCCGACTACCCTCCTTGTCATCCACCCACTCCTCTACCTGAATTCGTTGGTGCCTCAAAGAACACCAGTGCAGACTGACCCCTTATCTAGAAATCTATTTAAGGATTATCTAGGTGCTAAGGTAATAATGGGTTTTTGTTTTTGGTAATAGTGAAGGAGTGCTGATGGCACAGTGGTCAAGTACTCAGCTGCTAACTGAAAGGTCAATGGTTCGAACCCACCAGCCGCTCCTCACAAGATGTGGCAGTCTGCTTCGGTAAAGATTAAAAAAACAAAACAAATGCATTGCCATCAAATCAATTCTGACTCATAGAGATCCTATACGACAGAGAAGAACTGCCCATAGGGTTTCCAAGGAGCTGCTGGTGGGTTTGAACTGCTGACCTTTTTGGTTAGCAGCCGAGTTCTTGACCACTGGGCCACCAGGGCTCCCCATAAAGATTACAGAATCAGAAGCCCTATGGAGCAGTTCTACTGTGTCCTATAGGATCCCTATGTGTCGGAATCGACTCAAGGGCAACGGGTTAATAGTGAGCCCTCATTTCCTCATTTCTCACTCCCCATAGGCAGGAGCCAAATAAGGCTTTTTAAATTTCAATGAATTAAAAGTAAGTAAAATATACAGTTCCTCAGTCACATCAGCCACATTTCAGGTACCCAATGGCTACACGTGCCTGGTATCCACGCTGGGAGGAGCAGACCTGAACACTGTCCTCACCACGGTAAGCTCTACTGGGCAGCTGTGCATATGCTCTACATACCTAGTGGCAGGGTTATTTTATTCTTAAGATACAGCTGCTGGCAGATACTGACCCAGAAAGGCCAAGTGACACGTCTAAGGACCCAAGGCAAGTCAGTCTTACAAATGGAATTTAAACTGACATCTCAGGGACCCTAGTCTGAAGATCTTGTTGGGGTGGTTGGTTTTTCTCTGGATCATATCTTGACGTGAAAAGCAGTTTATGGCCTCCAGTTGCAAATTATCTGCCACCTTGGTTGGCTTGAGCTAGAAAAGTCATCAGGAGATAGATCCCTTAGTTTAAGCTGGAATACAACAGTAATTTCTAAATAGTCAATCAGCTCTCATGAAGGCCATCAGCAGCTTAATATTTTACACCATTTTCTTGGTATGTTTTTTGTTAAATATTTTAATTAAGAAGAATTTACAGCAGAACAAAACAAACCCACTGCCCCAAGTCAATTCCGACTCCTACCAACCCTACAGGACACAGAACTGCCCCACAGGGTTTCCAAGGAGCAGGTAGCGGATTTGAACTGCCAACCTTTTGGTTAGCAGGCGAGCTCTTAACCACTGTGCTACCAGGGCTCTACAGGACACTACAGTAGACAGACACCCCATTTTATTTAGGTCAGTGTTACTTTGTTATTACTCTGCATCCAAATTAAACATGAGGAAGATAGCTTAAATCTATGTTTAGCAGCAGAGAAAAAGTAACATTTATTTTAAATAAATAAAATGGTAAGATTAAGAACTGAGCTAACAATGAAAAGTTAAGACTGGGGGATAACACCAGCAAACACAGTATTTGCTTACTCTGTGCCGGGCACGTTCTAAGTGCTTTACGTATGTTGACTGTGTATTGATTCATTTAATCTTCACACCTACCCTATGAAGTACTATTATGTTTCCCTATTTTAGAAACGAGGAGACTGAGTCAGAGAGATTAAGTGTCCAGGGCCACAAAGTCTGGTAGAGCTAGGATTTGAACCTGTGTGGCTCCAGGGGCTATGTTCTCAGCCACCACGCTCTCCTGCAGAGTTACTAAGCACTGAGAAAAACTAGTCCTGTCACCCAGATTCCATCAGCTAGTGTCCTTTTTTTTATCTGTATTTCTAAATTCAGGCAGCATGCTCACTTCATAATCAGGATGCATGTCTTTTCTGCCTCTTTTCTTGAATATTTTTTCTTCATTCGTTAGTCTGGTGTTGAAATCATACACACAGTTTTTCCTCACCTCAAATAACTGTTTAACAGTGGAAAACATAAAATCAGAGTTCTCATCCTGGAGTAATGGACATACTGAAATAAAATACGTAATCTTTATGCTTGGTAGTTATTTTCATACTCTGAACTATTTGGGTTTGTTTTTAATAATTCCTTCCCAATTTGAGGTCCTCACGTGGTACAGATGGTGTGCACTTGGTTGCTACCTGGAAGGTTGGCGGTTCTCTAGGGAAGCCAGTGGCACCACAGAAGAAAGGCCTAGTGGTCTCCTTCCATAAAGATTAGAGCCAAGAGGGTGAGAATGGCTGTACCACTTGAAGGATGTAATCGACGTCACTGAACTGTTCATGTATAAACTGCTGAAATGGTATATGTTCTGCTGCGTAAAGTCTCAAAAAAAAAAGAGGCTTATACCCAAGAAATCCCTATGGAGCAGTTCTACTTTGTAACACAGAGGCTTCCTGGTTGAAGTTGTGTGTCAGGTTGGCTGAGCCACGATGCTCAGTGGTTTGGCAGTTATGTAATGATGTAGTTTGGTAGTTATGTTATGATGTAGTCATTCTCCATGATGTGATTTGATGTGATCAGCCAACCAATTGTAAGGGGAGTTTCTTTAGGGGCGTGACCTGCATCCAATACACACACACACACACACACATATATATATATATATATATATATATATATATATATATATACGGTTTACACATACATCACCGGTTTTGCTTCTCCAGAGAACCCAGCCTAAGGCAAGCTATTAAGAGCCTATCATTTAAGAAAACAGAATTTGGGAAGGTCTCTGGGGGAACCAGAACTTAGAGGAGGATTTGCTTTCCTTCTCCTGGAACTCTACCAGAAACCTGAAATCCACACTGTAAAATTTAATTCTGAAAACAGAAACTTGTGAACAAACAAAAGCATTTTTCTCAAGAACCTCTTTTTTTTTGGTCTTTAGCCTTTCAGTCATTTGATAATAAACTCTAGACTGGAGTCAAGATCTAGTCTAATTCAGTCCTTTTATAGACAAGGCTTAGAGAGATAAAGGGACGTCCCCAGATCACAGAGCTGACTCATCAGAGCAACAGTGGAACCCAGGCTTTCTGATTCAGCTCCTCCCACCCCCAGTAGAGGGCCAGGGGCTCTGCACCCCTCTCCATGCCACTCTGGCAGGTTTTTCTGAGGCCCATGGACCCAGACACTGGTACGACTGCAGCCTGTGTGCTGTGTACAGCTGGGCTGCATCCAGGGCCATCGTTCACAGCAGACAGTGGACAGCTGCACCTTCTACAACAGCGTTCTGGCCGTGGCCGCAGTGTGCTGAGCTGGGGCAATAGCTCATGATGCCAAGCGATCTTAGAGGAAACTGAGTTGCCCATCACTTCTCGTTCTTACAGGTCACATACCAAGAAAAAAACAAACCCTCCTATCTTTTAAACTCTGCCCCTCCTTTGAAGTAGTGTCAACTTCGAAGAGAAAAAGGCAAAATGAGGAAAGAAATTGAGAGTTATTTAAATAGGAGACCTTCAGGGATGAGCCTGCCTCATTCCTGGAGCTGAGTCTGGAAGGTACCTGCCTATCATCAATGTCTGCCATCTACGATCCCTGATGCTTGGAAACCATGACCTTGAAGTAGGCAGTGATCCCAAATCAAGAAAGAAAGGCTAAATTATATCTAATACACTGTGTTAAGGCAAGGAAGTATATCATTATTATTTTAAAAATGGTTTCTAACCAGTATTAAAACAGAAAGAAAAAAGGGGTTTCCTGGTTAACCAGAAACTTCAGTCCCTGAGCACCCTCACTGACAGTTGTTGTTACAGAGACTGTTCTCACCAGGCAATCACATTTGCTATCACACAACTCACCAAGTAGAAGCCAAACCAGATCAAAGGAAAAGATCTGCCCCAACCTTTAAAAACATTAACGTATTAACTGTGAATAATTTTTTCATTTTTAGAAACCGTAAAAAGTCTAGATTACACAGTCACACACAGTAGAAAAAACCACAAATCACTTATCTCCAGCCTTTCTATGTACTTGCCAGGTGCCCTTTAGGTCAATTCAAAACTAAAACTACAAATAAGGCTGCTTTAGTACAGGAGAGACAGGTAGGTCCTGGAAACACTGCAGCAGCATGTTTCAATTCTGCTAGGCTACAGGCTCTCACAACGTGGAGGGCTGGATGTTCCTGGGCCTCCTTCACGTCCATCCACGGGAAGATGCAGTTTCGGCTACCACAGATATGGCTACCATGGATAAGCCTTGCACCCACTGGTCAGACTTCCTCATGCCTAGCTTGGAACTTCAGGTTTGTGTCAGGCAGCAAAGGGTATACTTTGGTGAAGAAGTAGTCAAATTCACTAATTCAATGATCCAAACATGGGACTATATTCTTGAAAGAAAGGGAGAAAGCTTAGCAACAGAAAAAACAATAAAGCAACAAAAATGTTAAATATGAGAAAAAAAGACTTGGTTTAAAAGGAGCAGGAAAAAATCTTTCTGGCTAATAGTCCAATTATTTCTCAAACTAAATTTTTAAGTAAAAAAAAAAAACTTACAGGATATGACATTACAAAAATCAGTGAATAAATGGGCTCCACACTGTAACTTTCATATCTTAATCCATTTTTGCAAATTCGATCAATCCTTTCAAGTCTGTTGGACACCCATGGCAGTTAAAACCGTGTGTAGGCATTTCGTTGTTGCTGCTGCTGGAAGGGCTGCTGGGCCTGCTGCTGCTGGAGGCGGATCTGCTGGGAATAAGGATCTTCCAGGGATTTCACAAATATGGTCGTTCTGGGACCAGTCTTCCATACAATCCCATTGGCATCTTTCACTGAGGATTCCACCGCAATGCTGTGTGTTCCCAGGACGGCAAAGGTCAACAGAAACTGAGTGCTGAAGTAATCGTTGTGAGGCTCCACCCTCTGCTCCATCTCATTGGTCATGTTGTCAATGGGTATCTGGAATGAAAGGACTGGTGGTAAGTAACAACAACAGCTGATATTTACTGGGTGCTTGCTATGGGCCAAAGGTGCCCTGGTGGCGCAGTGGTTAAGCGCTTGGCTGCTAACTGAAAGGTTGGCAGTTCAAACCTATCTGCTGCTCCACAGAATCTTTGCTTCCACAAAGATTTACAGTCCTAGAAACCCTACGGGGCAATTCTAATTTATCCTATAGGGTCGCTATGAGTCGCAATAAACTCAACAGCAATTGTTTTTTTTTTGGATGCTCTGGGCCAGGCCCAGTCATGACTGCTCACTCAATCTTTGCAACAACCAAGAGGTAGGAGCTGTTACCACTCTCACTTTATAGAAGAGGAGATGGAGAGGTCAATTTCTTCATGGTCACACAGCTAATGAGGGACAAAGCTGGAATCTGCACTCAGGCAGGCTAACTCCAGGGCCTGGAGGGGCAAAGCTGGAATCTGCACTCAGGCAGGCTAACTCCAGGGCCTGGAGGGGCAAAGCTGGAATCTGCACTCAGGCAGGCTAACTCCAGGGCCTGGAGGGGCAAAGCTGGAATCTGCACTCAGGCAGGCTAACTCCAGGGCCTGGAGGGGCAAAGCTGGAATCCGCACTCAGGCAGGCTAACTCCAGGGCCTGGAGGGGCAAAGCTGGAATCCGCACTCAGGCAGGCTAACTCCAGGGCCTGGAGGGGCAAAGCTGGAATCCGCACTCAGGCAGGCTAACTCCAGGGCCTGGAGGGGCAAAGCTGGAATCCGCACTCAGGCAGGCTAACTCCAGGGCCTGGAGGGGCAAAGCTGGAATCCGCACTCAGGCAGGCTAACTCCAGGGCCTGGAGGGGCAAAGCTGGAATCCGCACTCAGGCAGGCTAACTCCAGGGCCTGGAGGGGCAAAGCTGGAATCCGCACTCAGGCAGGCTAACTCCAGGGCCTGGAGGGGCAAAGCTGGAATCCGCACTCAGGCAGGCTAACTCCAGGGCCTGGAGGGGCAAAGCTGGAATCTGCACTCAGGCAGGCTAACTCCAGGGCCTGGAGGGGCAAAGCTGGAATCTGCACTCAGGCAGGCTAACTCCAGGGCCTGGAGGGGCAAAGCTGGAATCTGCACTCAGGCAGGCTAACTCCAGGGCCTGGAGGGGCAAAGCTGGAATCTGCACTCAGGCAGGCTAACTCCAGGGCCTGGAGGGGCAAAGCTGGAATCTGCACTCAGGCAGGCTAACTCCAGGGCCTGGAGGGGCAAAGCTGGAATCTGCACTCAGGCAGGCTAACTCCAGGGCCTGGAGGGGCAAAGCTGGAATCTGCACTCAGGCAGGCTAACTCCAGGGCCTGGAGGGGCAAAGCTGGAATGTGCACTCAGGCAGGCTAACTCCAGGGCCTGGAGGGGCAAAGCTGGAATCTGCACTCAGGCAGGCTAACTCCAGGGCCTGGAGGGGCAAAGCTGGAATCTGCACTCAGGCAGGCTAACTCCAGGGCCTGGAGGGGCAAAGCTGGAATCTGCACTCAGGCAGGCTAACTCCAGGGCCTGGAGGGGCAAAGCTGGAATCTGCACTCAGGCAGGCTAACTCCAGGGCCTGGAGGGGCAAAGCTGGAATCTGCACTCAGGCAGGCTAACTCCAGGGCCTGGAGGGGCAAAGCTGGAATGTGCACTCAGGCAGGCTAACTCCAGGGCCTGGAGGGGCAAAGCTGGAATCTGCACTCAGGCAGGCTAACTCCAGGGCCTGGAGGGGCAAAGCTGGAATCTGCACTCAGGCAGGCTAACTCCAGGGCCTGGAGGGGCAAAGCTGGAATCTGCACTCAGGCAGGCTAACTCCAGGGCCTGGAGGGGCAAAGCTGGAATCTGCACTCAGGCAGGCTAACTCCAGGGCCTACTTTCCACCACAAGCTGCGCTGCCTCCTCACTACCCTTGAGTAGAGAGAGCTCCCAGAGCAAACCGGCCTCCACCTTCAATCCCCATCTTTCTTGAGTTTATAAGGAGATACTCTGAAGAAACGGGATGGGGCCACCTGTTTCAGGGAGTCTAGAATCTAAGAGATTAATATGAACGTGACACTAAATCAAAGCTAGGTTTTCCCCCAGCTAGTCTGACTTTATACTAGTTATTTAAACAATGTAGGGATTCCTACCTTCCTTAACATATGAACTTTAGGACTTGTACATCGCTTACTTAGTAACCACTCTCTCATTGAGACTGGTCATATAGTAGCTTACAAAGCACAGATACTAATATGACGAATCACAGATGCATTCACTTATCCAGACACTCTTGCCTTTGTCCTTCAAAGATTACACAGAACCTGCTGGTGTACCCTCTCCCATACCAAGAGGAAGCATGTCAGGACAGGCTTATTCTGAGAATGCAGGTTAGGGTAATCTTAATGAATATCAGAGCAGACAGGCTGGTGTTTCTGCTGTGTACTTAATCACACAAATTTGGCCTAGAGCTTTGTGTCTCAATCAGTAGTTATCATGAGGGCAGTTTTCCAGAGGCATTTACCCGTAATATTAATGAAGTCACCAATCAACACAAGATGTAATTATTTATGGTATAGGAACTTTTGTTTCTTTAGCACACTTAATTTTTGTGTGATTTTTATTTCCCTAGAGAACATGCCTATTAAACGAGAGCTTCCTTAGAAGGGCCAGAAACAGGTTTAGGCAGCCTGATCATACTGAATTGATAGTTGCAATTTATGTCGAAAAACCACCTAACATTACAAAGCAATCCTGTGCTACACGGTTTGTCACATCAGCTTTCTGACTTTCACAATGTTTCTTAGGAGGTAAGTCAACCAGTATACAACCAGTGCTAGATTTGAATGATATTTTCTTAATAGTAGGAATCACCATGGTTACTGTTGTTTCACACTCAAATGGAGGAAGGAGCTGCAGACAGATAAGTCAGCTGTGTAAATTCTCATTACAATCCTCTGTGACAACAGAGATTACCACCCGTAATAGTTATACTCTAAACACAGGAAGTGCTCAATACATGCTAGTTGGTATTTTTTCATTTACCAAATACTCACTGAGTGTGTTTGGAAAATGGAAAAGTAGTCTATTACACAGCCTTCAACGCCCACCTGGATTGCCAGACAACCTTGGGCAGGAACTGAGTCTCTCTCTCTTCCAGTTTTTTCTGCTTACTGGGGAAGCTCCTTCCCTGTTCTGGGTACACAGTAAGCTTTCTCTGCTCTGCTCATGTGTGGGGGCCATATGGCACCTGGCCCACCCATTTCTCTATCTGTTCCCAGTGGAGAGGGAATGGAGTCTCCTGACTGAGGCACGAGAGGGGTGCAAGAGACCACAGCCCTACATCAGCGGTGGGGAGTAACTGGCTGGCTGTGGGGGACCAGTGCCTGCAGCTAAAGCTAACCTTGCTCCACCTTTTCTCTACGTGGTATAAAACGGCTCCATTCAAGGCCCGTGTGTAAGGTGTGCTTTTGCTGGTGACCCAGCACCCTGACTCAACAGTCTGGTGCAGTGAGCAGGGTCACACACAAAGCACACAGGTCAAGGAATGGGGAAGACATGGGCCCCTCAGTACAATCACCCCAGGATTGTGCTGGCACTCCAGGGGTGACAAATCGACTACAATGCCGGCCTCCCTCTGGCCGGATGGGGACAAACGGGATGTAGACCCCAACAGTGTACCGAGATGGCACTTATTCTGGGTATTCTGGGGCCCCCGCACAGGGAGGTCTGCCTGGCCCAGGTTGCTTGTGAGCCTCACGCCACGGGGCAACCCTGGAAGACACTAGCAGAACCTGTAGGGCACTTCAGCAGCCATACCAGCAGGTCTGGAGCAATGCTAGTGGAAGCTGCGAAGCATCTGTGCAGCATGCCAGTAACTGTTCCCAAGAGAAGAACTCAAGACCTAGGGAAGACACTGCTCAGAGCCCTCTGACAATGGGACGAGAGATGGTTGGAGGGGCTCCAACAAGCTGAGGAACTTTAAGCAGGTCTCTGGTGCTGAAAAACACCCTGTAGCAGGGCACCCTGGAAGCAAATGGTTGAAACTTCAGAGGAAAAAAAGTGTACAAAGCCCTTAGAGGCTGCTTTGCGCAGTGGCCTTAGAGAGACCTTACGGACAAACTCCCTGCAGAGGAGTGTGTTAGCATACACCCCTCCTTCAGTGACACCTATGTGGGGGCATTAGTATACCCCCACCTGGAATGCCTAATCAGAAGCCCTGGACCTGGAACATTTCATGATAACAGAGGCTGGGAGCTGAGTCTCTCTTCCAGTTTCTTCTCCTTACTGGGAACCTTCCTCCTTCTTCTGGGCAAAGTGAACCTTCTCTCTGCTCTGCTCATGCATGTCACGTGGGACCTGGCTGATCCCATTCTATATCTGTCCCCAGCAAACAGGGAATGGGGTCTCTCAACTGTGCAACAAGAGGTGCACACAAACTACCAGCCCTGCATCGGCTGCGGACGGTGATCCACTGGCCGTGGAGAACCAGCACTCACAGCTGAAGTGACCCTGCCCAGTCTCTTCTCTCTGAGAGTAAATCTGGGGAACCAGTGCTCGCTGCTGGAGTGACCTTGCTCTGTCTCTTCTCCCTGTGAGTAAAGCTGGGGACCCAGCACCCACAGGTGGAATGACCCTGCTCTGTCTCTTTTTCTGAGGAAATCTGAGGACCCCGCACCCACAGCTGAAGGGACCCTGCTCAGTCTCTTCTGTGAGTAAAGGCGGGGGCCTAGCACCCATAGCTGAAGTGACCCTGCTCTGTCTCTTCTCTTTCTGAGGAAATCTGGGGACCCAGCACCCACAGCTGAAGTAACCCTGTTCTGTCCTTTCTCCCTGTGAGTAAAGCCGGGGGCCCAGCACCCACAGCTGAAGTGACCCTGCTCTGTCTCTTCTCTTTCTGAGGAAATCTGGCAACCCAGCACCCACAGCTGGAGTGACCCTGCTCTGTCTCTTCTCTGAGTAAAGCCAGGGACCCAGTACCCATCGCTGAAGTGACCCTGCTCTGTCTCTTCTCTCTGTGAGTAAAGCCGGGGACCCAGCACCCATAGCTGGAGTGACCCTGCTCTGTCTCTTCTCTCTGTGAGTAAAGCTGGGGACCCAGCACCCATAGCTGGAATGATCCTGCTCTGTCTCTTCTCCCTGTGAGTAAAGCCGGGGACCCAGCACCCATAGCTGAAGTGACCCTGCTCTGTCTCTTCTCCCTGTGAGTAAAGCCGGGGACCCAGCACCCATAGCTGAAGCGACCCTGCTCTGTCTCTTCTCCCTGTGAGTAAAGCCAGGGACCCAGCACCCATAGCTGAAGCGACCCTGCTCTGTCTCTTCTTTCTGTGAGTAAAGCCAGGGACCCAGCACCCATAGTTGAAGTGACCCTGCTCTGTCTCTTCTCTTTCTGAGAAAATCTGGGGACCCAGCACCCATAGCTGAAGCGACCCTGCTCTGTCTCTTCTTTCTGTGAGTAAAGTGCTGTTCGAACCGATGGCTTGTGCGTAAAGTCATGCTTTTGCTGGCGGCCCCAACCCTGGCTCGAAAGTGTGGCACAGTGAGCAGGGCTGACAGTGTGGCTACATGGGTACCAGGCTTTCTGTCATGGAAGTGAAGAGAATGAAGACTGAGCCTTGTGATAGAGTAAAACTAATGATGGTTTAAACTAGACCTTCACTTAGCTTTTTAGAATAAACCCACAGAAGAGAACCAGATGTTCCCCTTTTCAGATCTTTACTGAAAACTCCTTTTCTTGCTACGTGGCCTCAGTTCAGACAAGACAGGCCCACAATAAACCTGGGCACAGCCAATTTGGACATTTGAACAACTCTGCTCATACAACTACACACTTGCTCCCTTGTTCCATTCACTAGATAAACCAAGGAATTGGAAAGAGATGTCTAAAGAAAAAAAATTCTGTAACTGCAACACTGGTGTTTGGTGGGCACAGGTTCAGAATCTTAGCTTTGCTAATGACATAAGCCAGACTTCGGTTCTTGTTTACCTACTTCACGGTTCTCAAAGCAACGAATTCCTAGCACTACAGCCCTTAAGAAAAGGGTTCACTTTATCTATCACATGTCAGTGCCATACACTTTCTTTCTGAAAACGCTAAAATGTACTTAAACTACGGAAGAACAGATGCTTGCTTTTTGGGGGCATGTCTCCCCCCACTCTCGATGTTTCCTTCCACGTGGAGCACTGGCCTGCAGGTGAAGGGGTGGCCCTGCTGACTGGTAAGTTCGGAGGCAAGACTGGGCATGGGGCGCTAGGCCCCTTCTCTCCCTCTTCGGTGGGCACCAGGGTGCCCCTCCCCTGGTTTTACAGGGGCAGGTTCTCATGCACACTGGCTGCACTGGATAGGAAACTTCAACTGAGATGAATTCGCAAGTACAAGGTTATGAAGTCCTCGCTGCCAAGCTGGTAGACAGTGCTAGTAGTAACAAAACTCCCGTTTTGATCTCTGGCTGCCTGGATGCTCTCACTATCAACTGGTTCGGAACTCAGGCAGAGAAAGGAGAAGTGCTCTCTGTCAGCCCCTCAAGCCCCAGTAAATGCTTTTAATTTAAACTGCTTAACTGTGAAAAGCAATGGAAAAGGTCCATCAATGAGTTGATAAAACCTGTATCTGTACTCTGCCTCTTTCCTAATTACCTTGTAGTCTTGTCCGGATTTGCTCTGTAGTGTGGAAGAAACATTCAGACAGACAGACTGGATTTTGCGAAAGAGTCCTGGTTTAGATCCGTGCTGAACCACTCCCTCCACCTTCAGTGCCAGCTGCTGGTTGTTCTGGACAGCGATGGGCTCTGCGGGGTTCCGGGGTGACGGAGACAGAGCCAGCTGGAATACCAACACAGACATAAATGCCAAGAGCCAAGAGCAAGCTCCCTCCCAGCAAACAGTCCGTGTGAACCACTGGCTAAAGGGTAACACACACAAACATAAAACGCGAAAGATGGGGCCGTGCTGGGACCAAGCCGGCATGTGTACCTGTGAAGTCAAGGTCCTTATCCCCAGGACCTCCTTTTAAATATGACTGTGCTTTCCAGCTAAACCTCGGTCCCGTGGGAGAACAGCTGAGGTTAGAGAACAGCAAGGGAACACCGTTCCCCCCATTTTTATGGCAGAACATTTCTTTACACTGAAGTGCTTCCACAGAGAAATGCACTGTGTAAATTCTTATGTTCAGCTGCTGTGTCTCTCGTCTTAGATAATCTTAAACAGACTAAATGTGAATAGGACTGAACTTAAAACTCCAGGGTTATTTACGCAACCAAGTCACCATGGTATAAAAGTCAATTTCCACACATAAATCAAATGACATTTTTAACCTATCATTTTATTTATTTTTTTAAAGTATTAAAAATCTCAAATACCCCCTACTACAACTACAGAAAGTCCAAGAATTGCCAAAGAGATAAGAGAAACTTGGCTTTTTTTTTTTTAAATAATAGTGTTCACCCACTGAACTAATCAACCCTAGAGACATCTCTAGGACTTCTTAGCTAGATCATCAATTTTCCTTATTATTCAGGTCTTTCTGAAATGTTATTTGCAATCGAAAGCATTCGAATGGATGCAAAATGCACTGAAGACGTTTACTGACAGGGATCATCCAGGAAAAAGCTCAGAAATGACAATTCTCCCCTCTTTCCAACAATTCCATCCTTAGAGCCAAAATACCTTTTGAATTTTGAGTGGCTTAAATATTTAAAAATACTAACTCTATATACTGGCCAGCTCCTCAAACTTGTTACTCTAAGACAAAAGTTCTTCAGAGGTGGGACTGGTGATTTTTTACTAGACCTGATTCATTCTAAGTTGGTTCAAAACAGATTTCTCAGCAATGGACTCAGCTCAAAATTCTTACAAGCTACAATGATGGAAACCATTCAACTTATTCCTGGAGCAGAGGGCAAGGGACACAGCTCCAGTTACTCAAACACTTGTCTGCCTGCATGTGGCACTGACACTTAAAAAGGGAGGGGGCTTGACCCCCAAATCCTATCCCCTTCAACAAACCACTTGATAACAGAGAAAAGGTTTGCAACTAGAAGTTAAGGTTTTATCAAAACCAAATATAAGATACTGAAGTGGAGCTATGCCTCACTTAATCTTTAGAAGATAACTGAGTTTTTTTAATTGAACTTTAGATGAAGATTTATAGAACTAGTTTCTCATACACATATTGTTTTATGACATTGGTTAACAACCCCACGACACAGCAACACGCTCCCTTCTCAACCCTGGGTTCCCTAATATTACCAGCTTTCCTGTTCCCTCCTGCCTTCCAGTCCCTGCCCCAGGGCTCATGCTCGCCTTTAGTCTTGTTTTGTTCATGGGCCTGTTCAATCTCTGGCTGAAGGGTGAACCTCAGGAGTGGCCTCATTACTGAGCTGAAAGGGTGTCCGGGGGTCATACTCTCAGGGTTTCTCCAGTCTCTGTCAGGCCAGCAAGTCTGATCTTTTTGAGTCAAAATTTTGTTCTCCATTTTCAAGATATCTGAGTTTTCAACCTTAGTATTCTTCCTACCTTACCTTGATGCTGGTAGACTGCAATTTCTGGAAGAAATACCTTTGAAATGAAAGGGGGACTTTCAGCAAAGCAATGATGGCATTGCACAGACATGCTGTATGCTGGGAAGAAAAAGAAAACCAAATCAAATAAAAATAAATTCTCAAATTTCACCAACAAATGGTATTTTCAGGAAGAAGTTTAAAACTACAAATGCTCATTTATCACTTAGGTTGTTACAAACGTAGATCAATGGGGAAAACAAGTCACATCCAGGAACTGTGTACATCTGCCAATTGTTCATCTCAAGGAGTACAACCACAAGATTCTGCTTTATTCTGAAGAATATTCAATAAAAAATAAATGACAGAAGATCCACATTCCTCAACAGGCAAATTTTGTACTTTAGCAGAGCTTAAAGCTACCACACAGATTATTCTGTAGTTATTTCGGATACTAAAATATGAAGTACCCTATGGCAGAAACCTGTTGCCACTGAGTCAACCGTGACTCACAGTGACCCTATAGGACAGAGCAGAACTGCCCCACAGGGTTTCCAAGGCTGGCTGGTGGGTTCGAATTGCTGACCTATAGGTCAGCAGCTGAGCACTTTAACACTGCACCACCAGGGCTCCTATTATAATTATTTTAGATACTAAATTATAGAGTAACTATTCTATGGCAGGGAATGATGAAGAACATCATAAAAAAGTCAGAGCAGTTTACAGACATCCAAGGCCTGATGCCAAGTCCTGCGAAGCCTCAGCTCTGAGCTGCCTCTGCCTTTCGTCCGTCGCACTAGGCTGCCTGCCTGTCTCTGTGGCCGTGCATCTCCAGTGAACCGGCAATGGTGGAAACTTAGTGGAATCCAGGTTAAGGATGACTGTATAGTCTAATTCTACAGAATTCTGAAACTTGACTAAAATATCATTTCTAAAATCCATTTCACGAATTTACTGAGTTTTGAAAATCCAGCATAACTGTAGAACAGAAACACCACAATGAGTCCTGTGAGTCTTAGCAGTGGAAGAGGTCACGGGATCTGGACTGAGGGGCTGAGAGGTGTCTTAGCGACCACTCAGGCTAACCCTCCACTGTGCTGACGACACAGGCCACACAGACAGGTAACGGAATGAGCTGGGACCAGAACCCAGGTTGCCTGCCTCTGACGTAAGTGACTGTGTTCCATTTCACCAGTGATTTACAAACAACAGAAAAAGAATAAATGCATCCTCAGAACACTCATAACTGAGGGACCAGACCATTCCCATGCTTGGTCCCCTCCTCAGTCGGGTCCCCCCTCAGTGGCTCCAGGCACCACAGGTCAATCACCACTGCACTATCGTATGCTGTCTGCCCTACTAAAGTCCTCCTTCCAAGTAGGACGCCACCTGGTTGTCCACGCTGTAAATATTTTTAAAAAGCTGGACGTTAAGGACAAAAGCCAGAAGAATCTATTCCTTACTGGTTTCAGGCAGTTGAGCATTTTGTGCCCAACAATGCCAGTTCTACTACTTGAGATACCAGTGTAAAGACACGGGTTCTGTTTCTTCAGGTTTAATGGCTGCAACAAGGAATGTGGGAAACATCTGCAGAACCCTACCAGTGGTGATAGCTCTGATGCCACCATAACGTTTAAGGAGAAACATGCTTACAAGGGGGACTTCAAGGGCCACGAATGACCTCAAAATGCTTCCTGGCAAAAAGTCACCCTTCTACCTTTGGGATGCGGACTTCACAGCTTCCCATCTGGAATGCGAAGGCTGCCTCTGAGGCCACTAGCACTTTGGGCACTCTGCCACAAGGACGTCAGTGAGCAGGTCACTATTAAAGTCCATCTGACGACAGGACATTACAGGCCACTCATCAGTCAGTCAGCAGGAGAACTAGCTCATCACAAAGACACTCTCAACTATCAGGTCTAGTAGACACGGTTATGGACTCAACTGTGTTCCCCCAAAACGTGTTAGAATACTAACCCCTACACCTGTGGATGTAATCCCATTTGGGAAGTTTTCTTTATTATGACATTGGGTTTGTCTTAAGCCAATCACCTTTGAGA
The DNA here is from genome assembly GCF_024166365.1 of Elephas maximus indicus. Taxonomy (NCBI): domain Eukaryota; kingdom Metazoa; phylum Chordata; class Mammalia; order Proboscidea; family Elephantidae; genus Elephas; species Elephas maximus. The sequence continues at coordinate 549,501 of NC_064842.1, forward strand.
TATAAAAGGAGCAGATCAGACATAGAAGCAAGGAAACACAGGGGAACACAGACGCAAAGAAGACCGTCATGCAGCTGAGGAACAAAAGCTGAAGACAGACAAGGACATTCCACCAGAGCCAACAGAGAGAGAAAGCCTTCCCCTAGAGCTGGTGCCCTGTATTTCGACTTCTAGCCTCCTAAACTGTGAGAGAAACATCTCCGTTTGTTAAAGCCACCCACTTGTGGTATTTCTGTTATAGCAGCACTAGGTGACTAAGACAGACACTGCTCAGTCTTTGTGTTTCTGGGCATTTCTGTGGTACCTGACAATGCTGACCGATCTTCTTCCATGAAATACCACTTTAAGGTCCATGCCTCCCCTTTCTTTTCTGATTTTAACCTTCTCTGTCTTCCTTCCCAAGATCCTTTCCTTTTGTTTGTTCCTCAAATGTTGATGTTCTCTTTGGCCACCTTCTCTCCTCAACCTGTATGTTTTCATGGCAATTTTCTCTATTCCTGTGACTTTGAGAACCTGTATGCCCGTGGCAACCTCACATTTATCCCAGCCCATCTCTTTCTTCCTGCCTGTTATCCAGTTGTTTACAACATTTCAAGATCTATCCTGAAGTACAATGCTGTCAGTGATAGGATAATATCCATATGCCTACAAGGAAGACGAATTAATACAACTATTATTCAAATTGACGCACGAACCGCTAGAGCCAAAGATGAAGAAATATAAGATTTTTATGAGCTGCTGCAGTATGAAATTAATTGAACATGCAACCAGGATGCATTGATAATTACTGGACACTGGAATGAGAAAGTTGGACACAAAGAAGAAGGACCAGTGGTTGGAAAATATGGCCTTGGTGATAGGAACAATGCCAAAGATCGAATGATAGAATTTTGCAAGACCAACGACTTCTTCATTGCAAATATCTTCTTTTACCAACATGAACAGCGACTATACACATGGACCTCACCAGATCGAACACACAGAAATCAAACTGACTACATCTGTGGAAAGAGAAGTTGGAAAAGCTCAATATCATCAGTCAGAACAAGGCCAGGGGCCAACCGTGGAACAGACCATCAATTGCTCATATGCAAGTTCAAGCTGAAACTGAGGAAAATCAGAGCAAGTCCACAAGAGCCAAAATATGACTTGAGTATATCCCACCTGAATTTAGAGACCATCTCAAGAATAGATTTGATGCATTGAACACTAGTGACTGAAGACCAGATGAGTTGTGGAATGACATCAAGGACATCATCCATAAAGAAAGCAAGAGGTCATTGAAAAGACAGGAAAGAAAGAAAAGACCAAGATGGATGTCAGAAGAGACTCTGAAACTTGCTCTTCAAAGTTGAGCAGCTAAAGCAAAAGGAAGAATTGATGAAGTAAAAAACTGAACAGAAGATTTCAAAGGGCGGCACGTGAAGACAAAGTAAAGTATTATAATGACATGTGCAAAGAGCTGGAGATGGAAAACAAAAAGGGAAGAACACGCTCAGCATTTCTCAAGCTGAAAGAACTGAAGAAAAAATTCAAGCCTCAAGTTGCGATAGTGAAGGATTCTGTGGGGAAAATATTAAATGACACAGGAGGAATCAAAAGAAGATGGAAGGAATACACAGAGTCATTACAACAAAAAGAATTAGTCGATGTTCAACCATTTCAAGAGGCAGCATATGATCAGGAACCGATGACACTGAAGGAAGAAGTCCAAGCTGCTCTGAAGGCATTGGTGAAAAACAAGGCTCCAGGAATTGATGGAATATCAATTGAGATGTTTCAACAAACAGATGCAGCACTGGAGGTGCTCACTCGTCTATGCCAAGAAATATGGAAGACAGCTTCCTGGCCAACTGACTGGAAGGGATCCATATTTAAGCCTATTCCCAAGAAAGGGGATCCAACTAAATGTGGAAATTATAGAACAATATCATTAATATCACACACAAGCAAAATTTTGCTGAAGATCATCCAAGAATGGCTGCAGCTGTGTATCAACAGGGAACTGCCAGAAATTCAGGCTGGTTTCAGAAGAGGATGTGGAACCAGGGATATCATTGCTGATGTCAGATGGATCCTGGCTGAAAGCAGAGACTACCGGAAGGATGTTTAAAAAAAAAAAAAAAAAAACCGGAAGGATGTTTACCTGTGTTTTATTGACTGTGCAAAGGCATTCGACGGTGTGGATCATAACAAATTACGGATAACACTGTGAAGGCTGGGAATTCCAGAACACTTAATTGTGCTCATGAAGAACCTTTACATAGATCAAGAGGCAGCTGTCTGAACAGAACAAGGGGATACTGAGTGGTTTAAAGTCAGGAAAGGTGTGTGTCAGGGTTGTATTCTTTCACTATACCTATTCAGTCAGTATGGTGAGCAAATAACCCAAGAAGCTGGACTATATGAAAAAGAACAGGGCATCAGGACTGGAGGATGACTCATTAACAACCTGCGTTATGCAGATGACACAACCTTGCTTTCTGAAAATGAAAATGACTTGAAGCACTTACTAATGAAGATCAAGGATCACAGCCTTCAGTATGGATTGCACCTCAACATAAAGAAAACAAAAATCCTCACAACTGGACCAATAAGCAACATCATGAAAAATGGAGAAAAGACTGAAGTTGTCAAGGATTTCATTTTACTTGGATCCAAAATCAACAGTCATGGAAGCAGCAGTCAAGAAATCATTGCATTGAGCAAATCTGCCGCAAAGGACCTCTTTGAAGTGTTGAAGAGCAAAGATATCACTTTGAAGACTAAGGTGCTCCTGACCCAAGCCCTGGTGTTTTCAATTGCATCATGTGCATGTGAAAGCTGGACAATGAATAAGGAAGACTGAAGAATTGATGCCTTTGAATTGTGGTGTTGGGGAAGAATATTGAATATACCACAGACTGCCAAAAGAACAAACAAATCTGTCTTGGAAGAAGTAAGACCAGAATGCTCCTCAGAAGCAAAGATGGTGAGACTGTTTCTTACATACTTTGGACATGTTGTCAGGAGGGATCAGTCCCGGGAGAAGGACATCACTCTTGGTAAAGTACAGGGTCAGCGTAAAAAAGGAAGGCCCTCAGTGAGATGCATGGACACAGCGGTTACAACAATGAGCTCAAGGAAAACAACGATTGTAAGGATGGTACAGGACTGGGCAGTGTTTCATTCTGTTGCTCACAGGGTCACTGTGAGTTGGAATCGACTCGACGGTACGTAACAACAACACAGCAACAAGTGAGCGGCATCAGGCCATGTATTTAAAAGTGAAAACTTCTACTCGCACCATTCCTCTATATTCTCTGTATTGGTAAAGGATCAATCACTTGTACAGTCACTCAAGCTGCAAGCCTGAAGTTACGTCTCCACATCCTCACATCTAATTTAAAAAAACAAACAGGTTTTGATGATGTTATCCCTAAATATCTTTCAAATGTATCAGTTCTTCTCTTTCCTACTGGCATTATACTAACTCAGCCTTTATCTTGAATTATTGCAAAAGCTTGTAGCCACTCTTCATTCCTCTAATTTCACGCCCCTCAAGCCATTACCTGTTCTGCTTCCATATAACTCACTAATGTACAATTAGTAATCTTAACCACTTCCTACTCCAACCCATTAGAAACCCCTAAGTTCCTCAGTGCCTATAGGATAAAGCCCAAACTCCTCAATACTGTGCACAAAGCCTTTGTCCCCTGGTCTCCGCCTACCTCTCTAGTCCCTAGCCTCTACTTTAAGCTGTGGCACTAACAAATGCTGCCCAGAAGACACCAAAATATTTTATATCTCTGCTTTTGAACATGTTCTTCTCTGCTCGGAATTCCCTGCCCCTCCTTATCTGCCTGGAAAATTCACATTCTCTCTGAATTGTGCCCCCACCCTGTTTCCCTCTCCTCTGACATGAGTTACTCACTTCCTCTCTGTGCTACGTCTTTACCTCCTGCAGGGCACATTTACCGTACTGTGTTTACTGCATGTCTCCTTCTCATTAGACTATGGACAACCCAAAGGAAGACCCCATCTTTGTTACTTTCCATCCCTTGGATCTAATAAATACTTTCTGAACTGAATCTGGGGCTCAGAAGGCATCAAATCTATGAAATACAATTTGGGAAGGGAGAAAAGAGTAATTAACATTTATTAACCACTCCTTATGTGCCAGGCAATATGTATTATCTCCTCTAAAATCTACACAATACTGTAAAAACTCAACTACAAAATGACACATAACCTAATTTAAAAAATGGGCAAAGGATATGAACAGGCACTTCACTAAAGAAGACATTCAGGTAGCTAACAGATACGTGAGGAAATGGTCACGATCGTTAGCCATTAGGGAATGCAAATCAAAACTACAATGAGATTCCATCTCACTCCAACAAGGCTGGCATTAATCCAAAAAACATAAAATAATAAATATTGGAGAGGCTGTGGAGAGATTGGAACACTTATATACTGCTGGTGGAAATGCAAAACGGTACAACCACTTTGGAAATCGATTTGGCACTTCCTTAAAAAACTAGAAATAGAACTACCATACAATCCAGCAATCCCACTCCTTGGAATATATCCTAGAGAAATAAGAGCCTTTACGTGAACAGATACACGCATGCCCATATTCACTGCAGCACTGTTTACGATGGCAAAAAGATGGACGCAGCCAAGACGCCCATCAACGCATGAATGGATAAATGAATTATGGTATATTCACACAATGGAATACTACGCATCGATAAAGAACAATGATGAATCCGTGAAACATTTCATAACATGGAGGAATCTGGAAGGCATTACGCTGAGTGAAATTAGTCAGTTGCTAAAGAACAAATATCTTATAAAACCACTATTGTAATAACTGGAGAAACAGTTTAAACAGAGAAGAAAATACTCTTTGACGGTTACGAGAGGGGGGATGGAGGGAGGAAAGGAGAGAGGCTTTCACTAATTAGATAGTAGATAAGAATAATTTTAGGTGAAGGGAATGACAACACACAATACAGGCAAGGTCAGTACAACTGAACTAAAAGCAAAGAAGTTTCCTGAATAAACTGAATGCTTTGAAGGCCAGCATAGCAGGGGCAGGGGTTTGGGGACCATGGTTTCAGGGGACATCTAAGTCAACTGGCATAATAAAATCTATTAAGAAAACATCCTGCATCCCACTTTGGAGAGTGGTGTCTGGGGTCTTAAATGCTAGCAAGCAGCCATCTAAGATGCATCAATGGGTCTCAACCCACCTGGACCAAAGGAGAATGAAGAACATCAAGGACACAAGTTAATTATGAGCCCAAGAGACAGAAAGGACCACATAAACCAGAGATTACATCAGCCTGAGACCAGAAGATCTAGATGGTGCCCAACTACAACCAATGACTGCCCTGACAGGGAGAGCCTCTGAGGGAGCAGGAGAGCAGGGGGATGCAGACCCCAAACTCTTGTAAAGAAACCAGACTTAATGGTCTGACTGAGACTAGAAGGACCCCAGAGGTCATGGTCCCCAGACCTTCTGTTAGCCCAAGACAGGAGCCATTCCCAAAGCCAACTCTTCAGACAGGGATTGGACTGGACTATGGGACAGAAAATGATACTGGTGAGGAGTGAGCTTCTCGGCTCAAGTAGACCCATAAGACTATGTGGGCAGCTCCTGTCCGGAGGGGAGATGAGAGAGCAGAGGGGGACAGAAGCTGGACAAATGGACATGAAAAGACAGTGGAGGGAAGGAGTGTGCTGTCTTACTCAGGGGAGAGCAATTAGGAGTATATAATTTTTGTATGAGAGACTGACTTGATTTGTAAACTGTCACTTAAAGCACAATAAAAATTAAAAAAAAGAAAAAAAAAAAGCTTGAGATGAAACAAGAAAAAAAAAGAATGACCTATTGATACATGCAGGAGCATATATGAGTCTCAAAAGTATAGGCTAAGTGAAAGAAGTCAATTACAAAAGGCTACATGCTATTTGGTTCAATTTTTATGACATTCTGGAAAAGGAAAAGCTTTAAGGCGGGAAATCAGAAGCCAGAGCCAGATCTGGAAGGAGGGACGTGGTGGCAGAGGAGCAGGAAAGTACATTTTAACTTAAGAGAACTAGCTGCTCCATGTGATGACTGTAGTGATGGTTGCAGGACTATACACATTTTCAAAACTTATTGAGCTGTACAACTATAACTGATACATTCTATGGTATGTTACCTGTATCTAAATAAAGGGGATCTAGAAAAAAATACGAATTATTTAAACTTCATGGTAACCCTAACCCTATGAGGCACATATTATTTCCATTTCATAGAACAGAATGTTAACTGATTTGTCTTTAAATCACAGAGCTGCTGAGTGGCAAAGCTAGGATCTGAACCTCCTTCTGAAGGGATCTAAAGCTCTGTGGGGTATACAATTAACTTCACCCAGAATTTGATTTTTGTCCCTCATTCCTGGGAGGTAACATCTAAACCCCTGAAAATTCCCCAGTGATTGGAACTTTTGTTATTCACGGAGGGGTTCCAAATGACACCTGACAGTTTATCTGAACGAGGGGACCCTTAGGTGAGGTCTGGCCTGGCCATGCCAGAAAGACCCACCACATTGTATCAGTCTGACCCTCCAGAAAAGGAAGAGAGGCTAGAGATGAGTTCAGCCACGTGGGCAATGACTCAATAAAAGCTTTGGACACTGAAGTTGGGGTGAGCTTCCTGGTTGGTGGAAGACATTGACCCTCAGGAGGGAGAAGTGTCACACACTGGGGACCCTTCTAGACCTTGCCTTGGGCAGCACTTCATTTGTATTCTTTTTGCTGTAATAAAACTGCAATTATAAGTAAGTGTTTTCCTGAGTTCTGGGAGCTGTTACAGCAAATTACTGAACCTGAGGGGGTAGTGGGAACCCTTAAATTTGTAGCCAGCATGTCATAAGTGAGGGTGTTGGGGGAACCCCCAACATAGGCTGGCTTCTGAAGTCTTGGGATCTTGACCTAACTCTGGGTGATTTGGGTCAGAAGAAATGCACTGCACTTGGTGTCAGAAAAGATCTTTAGAGTGTGTGTTGAGAAGACATGCACACACGTGGAAACCTCATGGGCTCCTTTCTCTATACTCTGTCTCCCTTAGGCAGAAACCTCCCATTGTCTCCATTACAGTCAAAGGACTCAACTCCATCAAACTGAACTTACTGTTCAGCATCTATCTCTTATGGTGCAGCTTAGAAGGACACGAAAATAATCACCCTCGCACACAGATGCATACATTTCCTTCAAAGAGTCTTTACACTCTTCCTCAGCATCAACTCAGTGTCTAACAGCTACCTGTGTCACCTGAACTCAACAACATGCACTGACAACCTCATGTGGAAGGCAGTACGTCAAGGATAAGTATCCTTCTTTAAATCCAATGTAATTCTCTAACAACAGTACACCCTGCCAATTTCTCCTAAAACCCTGGTAAAAGTGAGAGCACAGAATGAGACAAGCAGGAGCCAGGAGAGAGCTATATGACACCAACACCTCATGTGGGGAAGAGAATCTCTCCGAGGTGTAAAGTCCAAAGAAGACTGGGGAACGGCCAGACAGGGAGGAGAAGATCTGACCAAGAGTGAGGCAGTCTACACTGTAACTAGGGAGTCAGGGAGATGACTGAATAAAGGGGGAGTGCTCGACGGTGTCAAAAGAAGAGTTTCAGTAGGCAAACAGTAGGAAAAGTATAATAAAGACACTGAAGTCATCACCTGGCAGGAACTGACTTAGTACCAGTCAGACAACAAGCCCAGTTCATCTGTTTCAACTGGCCAGTGGTTCCCAACCCTGGCAGCACGAGAGAACCATCCGGGAGCCTCAAACCTGAGATTCAGAATTAACTGGCCTGGGGTGGGGCCTGGGTATTAATGAATTGTTTAGACAGTCCCAAAGTGGTTCCAATGTATAGCCAGGGCTGAAAACCATAATAACGTTACTTAAATTGTTTAAAAAGAAAAAAAGAGGTTTTACCTGCATTATGGTAGAACAGATTTTACATGGTAATGTGACTATGTACTAAGCAGAGACGTGCTAAGTGTTTTGCAGGGATTGTCTCATCTAGTCCTCAACAGTGCGGCGAGGTACGTACTATGTCCTGGAGATGAGGAGACAGCCACGAGGTGGCTCACTTGCTGGAATTACAGTCAGTAATGCCAGAGATGGACAAAGACTCACTCTCACCTAATAAAAACTCAGTAAAACAAATGCCACTTGCCATGTAAGAAACAGGGGTGTATTTTCGATTGAGTGATTCCACTTCCTCCAAGACATGATTATACACGGACATCATTCTTCTCTCATATTCACTGTCTGCATGGGCAGCTCCAGTCGATCCATATTCCTGGAAACTGAAGTCAGAATTAATACCAATTCATCAATGAAAACAATAATTTTTAATGCCTGAATGTGTCAGGCACTTTCCACATACTCTCATTTAAACTTTAAAATAAAGTAGGCACTGTTACTTCCATTTTACAGATGAGAAACCTGAGGCTTAGACAGGTGGGATAATTTGCCTATTTTTTTTTGAATGTGTCAGGCACTTTCCACACACTCTCATTTAAACTTTAAAATAAAGTAGGCACTGTTATTTCCATTTTACAGATGAGAAACCTGAGGCTTAGACAGGTGGGATAATTTGCCTATAGTTACATAACTTGCAAGTGGCAAGCTGGAATTCAAATTCAGACTTGACTCCAAATTGTCTTAATCACTTTGGTTGAAAGGTGGTATAAAAATGTGTAAGGCCTTATCCCTGCCATGTGGTCAGAGGCCTGACGCATTTGAAAAGACAACTATCGATAAAGTGCTAAATAACTAATAAACCAGCTGCCGTTGCGTTGGTCCCGACTCATGCTGACCCTAAATGCGTCAGAGTAGAGCTGTGCTTCACAGGGTTTTCAACAGCTGATTTTTCAGAAGCAGATCGTTAGACCTTTTCTTCTCAGGTGCTACTGGGTAGACCTGATTGAACTCCCGACCTCTTGGTTAGCAGTCAAGTGCGCTAAACCTATTTGGCTGATACACATTTCTCGTTCTATAACTGTCTACCTTCAAATCTGAAAATATCTGTAATAGTTGTTTTAAAGTCCTCGTCTGTTAATTCCATTACCTCTGTCGTTTTTGCCCCCACATGTCTGTCAGTCTGTTGTACTGTGGAGGCTGGTGTGTTACTGTGATTCTGGAAGCTATGCAACTGGTATTCAAATACCGGTAGGGTTACCCATGGCAGACAGGTCTCAGCTGAGCTTCCAAACTAAGACAGACTAGGAAGAAGGACCCGGCAGTCTACTTCTAAAAAGATTTCACCAGTGAAAACCTTATGAATACCAGTGGAACACCGTCTGATATAGTGCCGGGAGATGAGCCCCCCAGGATGGAAGGCACTCAAAAGACAATGGGGGAAGAGCTGCCTCCTCAAAGTAGAGTCGACCTTAATGACGTGGATGGAGTCAAACTTTCGGGACCTTCATTTGATAATGTGGCACCACTCAAAATAAGAAGACCCAGCTGCAAACATCCATTAATAATCGGAACATGGAATGTACAAAGTATGAATCTAGGAAAACTGGAAGTCATCAAAAATGAGATGCAACACATAAACATTGATATTCTAGGCATTAGTGAGCTGAAATGGACTGGTATTGGCCATTTTGAATTGGACAATCACATGGTCAACTATGCCGGGAACGACAACTTGAAGAGAAATGGTGTTGCAATCATCATCAAAAAGAACATTTCAAGATCAATCCTGAAGTACAACGCTGTCAGTGATAGGATAATATTCATATGCCTACAAGGAAGACCAGTTAATAGGACTACTATCTAAATTTACGTACCAACCACTAAGGCCAAAGATGAAGAAACTGAAGATTTTTACCAACTTCGGCAGTCTGAAATTGATCAAAAGCAATCAAGATGCACTGATAATTACTGGTGATTGAAATGCAAAAGTTGGAAACAAAGAAGGAGCAGGAGTTGGAAAATATGGCCTTGGTGATAGAAACGATGCTAGAGATCACATGATAGAATTTCCCAAGACCAACAACTTCTTCGTTGCCAACACCGCAAAACAGCAAAAATGGCAGCTATACACATGGATCTTGCCAGATGGCATACACAGGAATCAAACTGACTACGTGTGTGGGAAGAGACGATGGAAAAGCTCAGTATCGTCAGTCAGAACAAGGTCAGGGGCTGACTAAGGAACAGACCATCAATTGCTCATATGCAAGTTCAAGCTGAAGCTAAAGAAAATTAGAACAATTCAAGGAGAGTCAAAGTACAACCTTGAGTACACCCCATGTGAATTTAGAGATTATCTCAAGAATAGATCTGATGTGTTGAACACTAATGACTGAACACCAGACGAGTCGTGGAATGACATCAAGGACAGCATACATGAGGAAAGCAAGAGGTCATTAAAAAGACAGGAGAGAAAGAAAAGACCGAGATGGATGTCAGAAGACACTCTGAAACTTGCTCTTGCATGTTAAGTAGGTAAAGCGAAAGGAAGAAATAATGAAGTAAAAGAGCTGAACAGAAGATTTTAAAGGGGAGCTGGAGACGACAAAGTATTATAAAGACACGTGCAAAGACCTAGAGTTGGAAAACCAAAAGGGAAGACCACACTCTGCATTTCTCAAGCTTAAAGAACTGAAGAAAAAATTCAAGCCTCAAGTTGCAATACTGAAGGATTCTACGGGAAAACATTAAATGACTCAGGAAGCATCATAAGAAGATGGAAGGTATACAGAGTCACTATACCAAAAAGAATTGGTCGACTTTCAACCACTTCAGGAGGTAGTATATGATCAAGAACCAATAGTACCAAAGGAAGAAGTCCAAGCTGCACTGAAGGCACTGGCAAAAAACGAGGCTCTGGGGATTGGTGGAATATAAATGGAGGTATTTCAACAAACGGATGCAGCACTGGAAGTATTCACTCATCTATGCCAAGAAATCTACAAGATAGCTACCTGGCCAACTGACTGGAAAAGGTTCATATTTATGCCTATTCCCAAGAAAGGAGACCCCACCAAATGCAGAAATTATCGAACAGTATCATTACTATTACACTCAAGTAAAATTTTACTGAAGATCATTCAAAAGCAGCTGCAGCAGTATATAGACAGGGAACCACCAGAAATTCAAGCCAGATTCAGAAGAGGACACACAACCAGGAATATTATTGCTGATGTCAGATGGCTTCTGGCTGAAAGTACAGAATACCAGAAAGATGTTTACCTGTGTTTTATTGACTATGCAAAGGCATTCAACTGTATGGATCATAACAAATTATGGATAACATTGCAAAGAACGGGAATTCCACATTTAATTGTGCTCATGAGGAACGTGTACACAGATCAAGAGGCAGTTGTTCAAACAGAACAAGGGGATACTGTGTGTTTAAAGTCAGGAAAAATGTGCATCAGGGTTGTACCCTCTTACTATACCTATTCAATCTGTATGCTGAACAAATATTCCGGGAAGCTGGACTATATGAAGAATGAGGCATCAGGATTGGAGGAAGATTCATTAATAACCTGCATTATGCAGATGACACAACCTTGCTTGCTGGAAGTGAAGAGGACTTGAAGCATTTCCTGATGAAGATCAAAGACCACAGCCTTCAGTATGGATTATGCCTCCACACAAAGAAAACAAAAATCCTCACAACTGGATCAATAAGCAACATCATGATAAAGACAGAAAAGACTAACATTGTCAAGGATTTCATTTTACTCGGAGCCATGATCAAGACCCATGAAAGCAGCAGTCAAGAAATCAAAAGACACACTGCATTGGGTAAATCTGCTGCAAAAGACCTCTTTAAAGTGTTGAAAAGCAAAAATGTCACCTTGAAGACTAAGGTTCACCTGACCCAAACCATGGTGTTTTCAACCATGGTGACTGAAAACACCAATCAGCTCCTATGCATGTGAAAGCTGGATGATGACTAAAGAAGACTGAAAAAGTGACACCTTCAAATTGTGGTGCTAGGGAAGAACACTGTCTTGGAGGAAGTACAACCATAATGCTCCTTAGAAGCAAGGATGGTGAGACTATGTCTCACATACTTTGGACATGCTGTCAGGAGGAATCAGTCCCTGGAGAGAGGTATCATGCTTGGTAAGGTAGAGGGTCAGCGAAAAAGACAGAGACCCTCAATAAGATGGACTGACAAAGTGCCTGCAACAATTGGCTTAAGCACGACGACGACTGAGGATGGCACAGGACCGGGCAGTGTTTCATTCTGTTGTACGTAGGGTCGTTATGAGTCAGAACTGACTCGATGGCACCTAACAACTGTCATTTTTGAGTCTGTTTTCTAATCAACTAAATTTTTCATAGTTATCTGTCACATATTCCTGCTCCGTCACATGTCTAGTCATTTTTGACTGGATACTACAATTATGATTCTTATACTATTGAGTTTCTAGTTTTAACTGTCTTTAAAGAATGTTAAGTTTTGTTTTGGGGGACAGTCAAGTTACTTGTACATCAGCCTGATTCTTTTAAGGCTTAAACTTTCTTAGAACAGATCTAGAGTAGTCTTAGCTTTAGGGCTAATTTAGCCCTACTGCTAACACATTATGACCCTTTTGGTGTCTTTCCTAAATGCCCCGGGTATTTAATAAGGTCTCTCTGTGGTTGGAACTCAAACATCTCTTAGTTCTGCATGAACTCTGGGAACTGTTCAGCTTATAGCTTCCTGGTAATTATTCTTTCCCTGCTGGTTGTGTTTTGCCCATCCTTATAGGGTTTCACCTTACATATGTGCAGCTTAGTATTCAGCTCACAACTCACAGCCCATGCAGGTTTCTAGAGTTCTTTCTCTTGGAAACTTCCTCCCCTCTTGTACTCTGCCCTATAACGTCCAGCTTCCCTGGTTTTCTGAACACTGATCTCTGTCTCTTCAACCAAGCAAGACCACTGGGCCATTTGGGCTTCTCATCCCTGAGGAGCAGCCTGAAAAAGGGCCTCTAGGCAGAAGGCAGGGACTATGTAAAGGCTTACCTCATTTGTGTTTCTTTTCTCAGAGATACTTTCCTGAGCTGCCTATTGTACAATGTCTGAAATCTGTTGATTCCTAAGTTTTATCCAGTTTTCTAGTTGTTTACAAGATGAACGTCTCGATGCTTCATCATGGCCAGAAGCCATTCCCTTGCTTTTTTTAAACAGTAGAAATAAAGGTTAAGTACAAAGGAATTGTGTCAGAGTAGAATAAGCTAGAACAGAAAAACATAATGGACAAGCATCTCAAAATACTTGATAACCCTGAAAAGCTGGTATGAGATAGATAATAACATTCACAATTATAAACATCTACCTTATCGTGTCCCACATTTATTGAACCTACTCACTCAGGCTGGAGATACAAAGTTGGATAAGATAATGCTCCCTCTCTCCCAAACGGCCTTCTAGGCTATGAAAGAGCTAGCCAGATTTGTAAGAACCATAGTGATATAGTCAATGTGGCTACAGCTGCAGAAAATAATTCTGGCTATGTCTCAACCTCTTGAGGTTCTTTTTAGCAGTAGGTGCTTCTTTATTTGGAAGGAGCAGAAACATATACCAAGAACTAAGTCTCAGAAAGCATCCTCTCCTTGCAGCTGTACACACCATTAACAACAAGAGACTCAGAGCGTTCGCGTTCAAGGTAACGACTTCCTTTACTAACTTGTCCTGACTATGAAGGACAGAGCTAGAGGAATGGGTTTGGGAAGAAGGATGGGGTTGGAAAAAAATGGAAAAAGGTCGGGGGAGGGGGAGAGGGTCACAGGGACAGAGAGGGCACATGAGAGCTGGCTTGATAACTCCCTTCACCACATTCCGGCTGACAATGTACCTCTCTCTCTGGTAAAAACTCAATCAGGAAAAATGTTCATATCTATGATGCCAATCAGCAGTACAAGGCTATCTGCATCCTGGGGAGGTAAAGTGACTATGACATGATGGAGATGGTGTAAACCTGTTAGCATGAAAGACTGTAGTGAGTATGATATGATGGAGAGGGTGTAAGCCTGTTAGCATGAAAGACTAGAAAGACTGTGAAAGATGTGACCAGCAGGAACACTGTGGAATTTAAAGGAGAGGAAGTTTCATCAAAAGAAAGAAAGAAAAGAACACTGCAGTCTGAGGGCAAGAGAAACCCAGATGGCAAGAGAATGAAGATAAAAATCAGTGAAAATTAGTATGTCATTAAAATACTAAAATAGATCAGATGGGGGGTGGGGGGGTGGGGGAGCCAAGTTACCTAGCCTGACAGTAGCTAGTACTTTAAAACAGAAAGTAAAGATCTTAGTATACCCTGAAAAGAGATGGCAAGTCACCACTTCAGGGGACAGAAATTTAAACTGCTTTGTCTGCTATGTGTTCCCCTGAGGAAGCTCGTCTTGGAATCACAGGCCTTACTAAATTGGAATTACAAACAGCGGAAAATTCATATTCCAAAATAGAATACCACGATGGGAAAAAACAATGGATCAGTCATTAATAAAAATATTTTGCATGATTAATAAGGGGGGAGAAGAATTTTAATAAAGCAAAAACAGGAATATCTTTTTTTTGAGAAGGCAAAGAATAAAAATTTGAAGTTAAAGCTTAAATGTATCATTCACTTGTTTTTTCATGCTAAAGTTTAGTTCTAATATATGAAGAAAGTGTTCAAATAGCACAAATAATTCCCTCCCACTGATTTTCCCGAGCCCATGTTTTGAAAAGAGGAGGCAGGAGGTGAATAAACAACGGAGGCAGAAAACCTAAGTTCTGTCACTAGCTGTATGGCCTTGGGCAAAAGCTGGAGCCCTTCCTCCTTGTTTCATCTGCTGCAACACCCCCTTCAAAAGCATCCCTGTGGTGATTAGCTAAGACACCACATTTCAAAGTGTTCCGTAATAAACACTATCACTAGCATTACCTTGCTGATTCTGGATCCAAGATCAGAGCTTCTATCGCGTGAGAAATCAGTAAACAGCTCTGCTGTTGTCTGGGTGAATGTGAAGGTTGTATGTAAAAATGGAGAAATCTACTATAGATTTTATACTATCTGGATACTAAATGAGAGTCAAGGTGAGGATGGTATTTTTAGTTAAGGTAGCCATATTATTGGCTCAAATGGTCTCAGGCCCTCTTTTCCTTTTAGGGACAATATGCTGCCTATGACAGTGGCTCTAACTGTTCCAGGATGGGTCCTGCAGAGGCTGCCTCATGTGGGAAGGGGAACCAAACAGCAACAGGTTCTTGGCTCCTTTGATTCGATCACACCAACTTTACTGTTATCTGTTTTAGACAAAGAGGATTCTACATAAGAGTTTAAAACAAACAAAAAAGGCTCCACCGATAAAAGTGGGGGGAAAAAAAAAAACATCTATAGCATGCCTTTACCTCAGAGGTTCCTAAGCTGGGACTCAAGGGGTATGTCAGCCCCCCGAAATTGTGCACAAATTTTTGGGTGTGTGTGCACATTTTGTGGGGGAGAAGTCCCATAGCCCTCATTAGGTTTTCAATCAGTAAGCCAAAATGCCAAAACCTACTGTATTGATTTATAGATATTACAACTTAAAAAATCGTTTATCTCTTGCCTCCTTTCACAAAAGGTTTTGAGGCTGCTAATAAGAAAATATGAAGATTTTAAAGGGGCTTAAAGAACAAAAGGATAGCCTGGTGGTAGAGTGGTTAAGACCTACAACTGCTGACCAAGAGGCTGGCAGTTCGAATCCACCAGGTGCTCCTTGGAAACTATGGGGCAGTTCTACTCTGTCCTATAGGGTCACTATGAGTTGTAATCAACTCGCCAGCAATGGGTTTGTTTGTTTTTTTTTTAAGGAACAAAAGCGATGACTACAATTATTGAGAAGATCATTAATAAGGGTGACGGCACCTAGAGTTGTTAGCCGCGAAGAAAAGAAAGGTGAGGTGAAATAGGAAATGGTCTCTGGTGGAATCTATCGTGTCATGTGAGCACAAGTCAGCAGCCTGGGCAGGACCTGGGCTTTGGATGCCCGTCCTGGAGGTGGACGAAGACCAGCACTGAGTCGCCACTTTTCTTTTAAAGCCTGGTACAAGTTAAAAAAGTAAAATTATATGCTCACACTAGATTTTAAAGTGGGGAATTATTAATTATAATAAAGTTGTAGGCTTGTGTAATATTTTGTAGTTAATCATATCAGAAGTATTTACATTTCAAAGAATACTTCCTAAGAACAAAAAATACTGGGATAAGCTTAGGATACAATTCTACATTCCTCAAAGTTGCCGAGTCAGCATCGAAAGATGCCTGATACAGATCCCCATATCGGGACGCGAGGCTTCGGAATTCTTCCATGGAGTGTTTCATCTACAAAGGGAGAAAATGATCAGTTATGACAAACACGCTCTCATTATCGTGTAAACAATCAAACCATAGCAAAAACTCATCCTGAAAACAATAAAAATCCAAATAATATTTGAATTTTCATTGCCATTCCATTCTATAAAACCCACAAAGGTGAAAAATGAAACTATAAATGTTCACAAAATTACAGTAATTTATACGTGATATACAGAAACAGAAAACATTTGTATTCTTAGCTTCTTCTAGTTCCACTAAAATCACATAGTTATAAACATTCCCAAGTTTCTTTAAAATATCGTTTCCCTTTACATAAAGGTAGCATCTACCGAGACATCGTCACTTTGTTGTCTTCTCTAATAACACATCAGCCTATTTCTGGCAAGACCCAAAACCCAAACCAAACCCACTGCCGTCAAGTTGATCCCGACTCACAGCAACCCTACAGGAACAGAGAAGAACGGCCGGCCCCATAGGGTTTCCAAGGCCGTAAATCTTTATGGAAGCAGGCTGCCACATCTTTCTCCTACGGAGCGGCTGGTGGGTTCAAACCACTGACCTTCTGGTTAGCCACAGAGCACTTTAACCACTGCACCACCAGGGCTCCTTTTGAGTTAATAAGTAGTATCTGATAATAAATGTCCGAGAGTCAAATCACTGATTTTAACTTTCTGAATTTCTCATCTCACAACTAACCTCAAAACCTCTGAAGTGTAAATAAAATCTCCACTGAACAGAAAATCAAAACACACCTGATTGGAGATGCGACCACATCTCTGAAGGTCATTTCCCAAGGTCATGGCAACTGTAGTGGCGATTGCGGGTGGGGGGCTTGTCTTTAGGCTGTTACAAGTACAGATCAGCTGGGAGAAGGCTTGCAGAAGGTCAATTCTGAGTTTAACAAATTCACACTGAAAACTTAAAGGATTCAGTGGTGTACTGGCAGCCTGGAAAAAAAAAAAGGATTTAAGACAAAGTAAACTAACAACAAGATGGTACAGCACCAAGTATTTGTCACAATTTGTTGAAAGGGCAACAGTTTTAACACTGATGGATAAACAGTTAAATTATAAGGCAAATTATGTAACATCAGAAAGAAAAACTTATTGCTATTAGCATCAATCCTAAAGAGCTGTATGTTCCAATAACATTCAAAGGTTTCTCACTTGCCCTGCTCACAACAGATCCTACTACAGGTGAGACGGCTGGATCATGATCCGTAAGATGTCACTGCGAGACGGATGCTGCAAGGGTATTAGCAGCCCCGCCAAATCCCCCTATCACCTTCCTAACCTAAAATTCTCATCATTTGAATTATTAACAGAATTTTTAAAAGTTGGGGGGGGAGGGTAGTTTAAGGGCAAAAAAGAATGTTTCTAGATAATCATTGTTTTAAAAAAAAAAATTCCTTCAAAGCTGCTTTCTTTCACTGCTAGCTCTGATTAATTCTGAAGGCTATTTCTGAGTGGACACTTCAGAAAGCACTGAGAGGCCAGCCACCAAGGAGGAAGAGGCGACAATACAAAGGTACACCCAGGGGTCTGTAGGAGAAAGACCTGGCAACCTGCTTCCATCAAGATTACAGCCAGAAAACCCCACGGGGACGTTCTGCTCTGTCACATGGGGTTGCTACGAGTGGGAATCGACTTGACGGCACACAACGACAACAACAACATATTAAAGAAATTAAAAAGCAAGTTAGAGAATCCTGGCGGGAGCCAGAAAATATAAAAAAATTAAATGGAAATTCTATAATTAAAAAAACCACAATAAATGAATTAAGAGTGCAAAGAACAGGTATGACAGTCAATTAGACCCAGCTGAAGGCAGAATTATTAAATTGGAAGATAGGTTAGAAGAAAACATTTACAGTGAATTATGGAGAGATAAAGGGATGGAAAATGCAGAAGAAAATGTAAGAGACACGGAAAAGAACATGTAAAAGAGAAAAGGACAGAAGCAAGACTGAAGAACTAATGACTAAATTTCCAAAAGTGATCAAAATAATCAAGCCATAGATAAAGCACTATGAACCCTAGAGGGCTTTTACATAACTGCCAGTGGGCACATAAAATAGAAACCATCATGGGCAACTGTTTAGCAATACCTATTAAAGCTGAACCTAAGCATGTCTGATGACACAGCACTACCACCGAGAAGAAATACACACCTAAAACCAAAAGGCGTGTATGAGAAGGTTCACGGTTGAATTAAGTCAAATGCTCCTCAACAGAGAAATGGACAAACAGGTTATGTAACAGTCATCTGGTAGAACACCATACACCAGTGAAAATGAATGGACTGCAGTATGCGACAACAACAACAAAAATGAATCACACAAACACAGTGCTGAGGAAAATAAGCTAGAATAAAAAAATACTGCAAGATTCCTTAAAAAATGCTGAAAATAAGGCACAACTAATCTATAGATTTAGAAATCAAAATACCGGTTACCTCTGGGGAGAAGGGTAAAGGAAGTCATTTGAAGGGGGCTAAGGAGCCTTTTGGAGTGTTGGTAACATTCTTCTCAGCCTGAATGTCTTTGTGATGATTCACCGTGCTATGTATTTTCTGTAGGTATTGCTCAGAAAAACATGGACAAGCAGAGAATTGACTCACCGTCTGAGGAAAACGGTGTAATGATAATGAATACAGGATCAACCCTACTCAACTCCTATTTTGCCTCCATATTTGTATAATATCTTCAAACTGGAAAAAGTTGAACAAATATGGTTAAGAAGATATTAAAGCCCAAAACAAGTGGTAAGTGAAGACCAAATGCTACAAGTCCACATTTCCAGGCACAGAGGCATTTGTGAGCTGAAAACCCACAAAGAACAGGCCACGTGTATAAGTGAAATTATAGAATATATGCTTAATGTCACCCCTTAGAGAACATGCATTTACATTAACAAAATGGAAATCATACGGAGGCAGCTGATCAGGAAGACAGATGTCAGACTAGAGAAGAAAAGGTTTAGAGGAAACATGATACTTGTTTTTCAAATATATAATTGGTTGCCATTTGCAAGACAAAAAGTATTATATTCTGTTGGTGCTGAGGTCACAGAAAGGACTTAGAAGTGAAGCGATGGAGGAGGTAAACTTAGATTTAATATAAGGTAGAATTCCTAATGGCTGTGGGTTTCAAAAAACAAAGGACAAATAATCCCATACTTCCTTCTTGCTCTTCCATTTTCTTCAACAAATATTTACTGTCTGCCAAGTGCCAGGCACTTTACTAGGTGTTCCAGACAAAATGATGGATGAGACAGATAGAATCTCTGTCCTCATGGAACCTCAGAGTTCTAGAGAAAAAGGCAATAAAGCAAGCCACAATTATAAAGTGTGGTTAGTGCTAGAGGGTAGTAAGGAAGAACCTAATCCAGAGTGCAGTATCTTGGTCAGGTTGTATCAAGCTGCCATCTAAAGGACACACAGCAGTTAACCAAGTAAAAGAGAGAAGGAGAAAGGCAGGAGTGGAGAGGTAGGGGCAAGAATGTTTTAGGCAGTAAGCAGGACAGCAGGAGAAGACAGACCTTTCCTGAAGGAGGCAGGAGGCAGCGAAATGAGGACATGGCAGGGAAACAACGCGTTCAACGCTGGACACTTAAAACATCTGAATCACCTGCCAGCTGCTGTTCATGCAGAGATTGTCGTCCAACACTGGTCTGCAGCTCAGAAGAAAGGTGCAGAAATCATCAACACACAAGTGTTAACAGAAGCCGTCAGTGGACGAGACTGATTAAGACAGCATGTGAAAGGAGATGAGAAGAGGGCCCAGGGAGGAAGACCAAGAATCCTCTTAACACTGCAGAGAATGTTGAGAAAAACTACTTACATCCTCTTTAAATTCCCTTCCAACTCCACGATTCCCATACACCAGGGTAATAACCACTGACTCTAATACTGAGCAGCTAAAACAACCTATTCCATTCACATTTTCCTTTCTATCTTCTTCAAGTCGAAAGGACTTCAGGTATCATGAGATTAAACCCTTCATCTGGTGAGGGAAAACTAAGGCTTAGAAAGGTTATATGACTAGCAAAGGGTCACAGAGCTAGCTAAAGTGTATTAGAACAGGTAACAAAAGATGGACATTTGGGGAACTGGATAGCAAAAATAATGCCGATGTTAAAAGTTAAAAAAATCGTCATTAACATCGAACACTTATGATGTGTTAGGTGCTATTCTAAGCACTTGTCATGGATCGAATCGTGTCCCTCAAAAATGTGTCAACTTGGTTAGGCCACGACTCCCAGTATTGTATGGTCGTCTTCCATTTTGTGATCGATATAATTTTCCTATATGGCGTAAATCCTAATCTCTGTCTGTGGTTAATAAGGCAAGATTGGATTGTGTTAAAGAGGATTAGGGTGAAATTATAACACCCTTGCTCAGGTCACATCCCTGACCCAATGTAAAGGGAGTTTCCCTGGGTGTGGCCCGTACCACCTTTTATCTTAAAAGAAATAAAAGGAAGGGGAAGAAAGCAGAGAGCCGGGGACCACATACCACCAAGAAAGTAATGCCGGGAGCAGAGCACATCCTTTGGACCTGGGGTTCCTGCATGGAGAAGCTCCTAGTCCAGGGGAAGATTGATGAGAAGGACTTTCCTCCAGCGATGAGAGAGAGAGAGGAAGCCCTCCCCTGGAGCTGATGCCCTGAATTTGGACTCCCAGCCTAGTAGACTGTGAGAAAATAAATTTCTCTTTGTTAAAGCCACCCACTTGTGTTATTTCTGTTACAGCAGCACTAGATGACTAAGATGGTACTTAATAAACATTATCTCATCTGTTCTCTATAACAACCCTAGGGAAGTCAGTACTATTATTATCTTCATTTTATAGACATGGAAACAGAGACACAGAGAGGTTAAAGTAACTTTACCAAGGTGGCGCAGTTAGGATTTAAATCCAGGCGGAAGCTCTACGGCCTGTCTTCCTAATCACTATACTATCCTGTCTTCCAGAAACATCATGAAACCCTGGTGGCATAGTGGTTAAGAGCTATGTCTCATAACAAAAAGGTTGGCAGTTTGAAACTTAGAAACCCTATGGGGGCAGTTCTACTCTGTCCTGCGGGGTCACTATGAGTCGGAACTGACTTGACTGCACCTAACGACAACAACATGCAATTCTGTCTGTCAACAGGGCCAAGGGCATCCTCAGCAATTCTGATGAAGCATCTCTTGTTACCGACCACTAAAGCCAGCATCACCACCTTCCCATCTCCGTGACAATCGGAAACACCCACGTACATTTCCAAATTGGGGGGGCGGGGGGGGCGGTAAACAGCTCTGATGGAGGGTCACTGCCTCAGAGCAGAGGTCACAACCTTGGTACTAGTGACACTGAACTGAACACTTCCTTGTGGAGGGGGTTGCTCTGTGCATCGTAGGATGTTCAGCAGCAACCCTAACCACCATCCACCAGACCCAACAGCACCCTGCCAAGTCATGGTGCCAAGGTGTCTCCAGGCACTGCCCAATGCTCCCGAGGGGTAAAATCATCCTTGCCTGAGAACCACTGCCCTAGAGGAGCCTTTGCAAAGGTGGAGTAAGACACACACCAGAGTGCTCACAGCAGTACTGTCTGTAACAGGAAAAGCCTCAACGTCCATCAACACTCGAATGGAAAAGGAAAGTGATGTATGTTCACAGAACACACACAGCTTCACATGAGCTATGTGGACGGATGAGTCTTAAAGAAACAATTTAGATGATCAAAGCAAATCAAATAAAAAAACACGATTCCTTTCTAAATAAAATTCAGAAACATGCAATATAAAATAGTACTTTGTTTAGAGTTACAAAAAAGTATGTTGAAATTATAAAGAAAAGCAAGGGGATGGTAAACACAACATTCAGGATAGTGGTTACCTTTGTGGGGCAGAAACAGGTATAAAAACAGGTGCACTCAGGAATTTCAAAGGTGATGATAATGTTTTGTTACTTAAAGTGGGCGCTAGGTAGATATTTGTTATAAGTATTTATTAAAACAAAACAAAACCAGCTGACATCGAGTAGATTCTGACTCGTGACAATCCCATGCGTTCCAGTTCTGTGACCTTTCAGAAGCAGGCTGCTAGGCTGCTCTTCCAAGGTGCCTTTGGGTGGGTTCAAATCACCAAACTTTTTCCTTACATATATATATATATATATATATACACACACACAAATAAAACGTAGGGTATAAAATATGTGTATAAAATATGTATATATATTGGATACATATTTATATTTATTTTATATTGGTATTTTATATAAATACTGGATAGTTTACATAAACAAATATAAAATACCTATTTAATATTTAGGGCCCCAGAGGGCACAAACAGATAAGTGTTCAGCTGTTAATCAAAGGTTGGCAGTTCGAGTCTATCTAGAGGTGCCTTGGAAGAAAGACCTGGCAGCAATCTGCTTCGAAAAATCAGCCACTGAAAACCCCACAGAACACAGTTCTACTCTGACACACACGGGGTCATCATGATTCAAAATCAACTCAATGGCAACTGGTTTGGTTTTTGGTTATCCAGTATTTAACAACTCAAACCAAAAACACCAAACCCGTTGCCGTTGAGTCGATTCCAACTAATAGCAACCCTAAAGGACACAGAAGAACTGCTCCACAGGGTTCCCAAGGAGCAGCTGGTGGATTTGAACTGCTGATCTTTTAGCCGCTGTGCTCTTAACCACTGCGCTACCAGAGCTCCTTATTTAATAGCAACAAAATCAAGAAACATAAAAAAGAAACCATTGTGGGCAGAATGCTAAGCAGGCTGCTGTGATTCTCACCCCACAAGAATTCCAACGGAGTATGACATGGATGATGCATTTTAAGGACGTAATTTAAGTACCCAACGAGATGATTCTAAGTTAATCAAAAGGGAAATTAATCTGCATGGGCCTGACCCAATCAGGTGAGCGCTTTAAAAGAGGATTTAGAAGATGGAGATTCTCCTGCTAGCCCTGAAGAGGCAAGCTCCCAGGAGGTCCAAAGCTATGAGGAAATAAATTCTGGCAACAACTACAGGTGCTCAGAAGAGAAACCCAAGCCTCAGATGAGACTGGCCCAGCCGACATCTTGACTGAAGCTTTGTGAGACCATGAGCAGAGGACCAAGCTAAGCCATGTCAGGACTTCTGACCCACGAAAACTGTGAAATAAAGAATAGGTGTTGTTTTAAGGCACTAAATCTGGGGTTATTTATTACACAGAGCATAAAACCAAAACCAAACCCACTGCCGTTGAGTCGGTTCTGACTCATAGCGACCCTTATATAGAACACTAACGTAAACACTTTTTAATTTTCATTCCTGAGACAAGTCTATCATTAATCACCGTTGGGAAATTAAACACCCAGTGTCACTACTGGATCCTCGTAAGCACAGAATTTTGAACTTCTATTAAGTTTGTTGCTTTTTGGCAAGACTGTTATAGCTGTACTATCTCAGGTATACATCATTCATGCATCAGGGAGTAAAAGGCCATCCCAGGCTCACACCCACTCAGCTAAAAGGACAGAAAACTACTGCCAAAGCCACATTTCCCAAGTGAACAGATTTTTTAAAAGCAATCTTAAAACAAACAAAAAACACTGATAGTACACTACCATCAGAAATGTGGGAAGCTTAAAATGACTGTAAGGATCATAACACCCTCCCTCCACTCTCAGGTGGAGAAACATTTCTTGTGTTGTGTATCCCCAAGCCCCGTGTCTGGCACATAGCAAGTACCTGCAATCTGTTCAATAAGGTTCAAAAGGGAACGTGTGAGGCTCAATGGCCTGCCTGAGGTCACACTGTGTTGGCAGCAGAGCTGAGACTAAGACAAGGACCTCACGCCTGCCGCTCAAGTGCTTTCTTCCTACATCAGAGTTCAGTCCTTAATTACTGCCAAGCCTCATTAAATGCACAAACCACACAAGTCATTAAGACAGACTACTAAATATGTCAACAGAATTTTTCATAAAATCAATCCTATCTGCCCTGCTGTGAGCCTCTGTTTCAGTTCTTACTGCTTTTACTGAACCGAACGATAAACAGTCTTCTGCCCCACAAAAACTGGAAGACGGAACAGTTCTAGTGATCTGGACCAACAATTGGATGTTGTGATTTTCTGAGGCATTAATTAACCTGATGTTAGCAACAACAATCTTTTCCCAGAATGATCAACCCATTGCCATCAAGTCAATTCCAACTCACAGCAACCCTAGAGAAGAGGAGAACTGCCCTGTAGTGTTTTCCAAGGAGTGGCTGGTGGTTTCTAACTACTGACTTTTTAGTTAGCAGCTGAGCTCTTAACCACCGTGCCACCAGGGCTCTAGAATAATCAAGAGGGAAGAATTCATGGAGTCATGGTGCCTTTAAGACAGAGAGGGGGTTGTATTCCTGTTTTAAGCAGCAGCCAATCCTAGTTTAAAAAACCATACTTCAAAAACTATGCTCCCCGTAATATTCTGAGTATTTTGTATCTTGGGTGACATCTGCTTATTCTTTGTTCTACATTGAAGCATTTCTTTGGGAAGAGCCCATCATTAAAAATATTCTAGATGTGTGGTAAACACATATAAATATCTATCAAAAGTTTTAAACCCCCATCTAAATATATATAATTCTAAAAGCTGTGTGATATCTAAAAAATGTTAACTGCTGATTATATAAACTCTTTACCTTTAAAGGCAAAAAGCTCTTGAATTAACACAAAAAGTGCTCATTTCAGGGAACAGGTTCCTGACACACGGCAAATCTCAAGGGAACATCAGAAATGTTAAGGATCTGCTCTCCCCTACGTTTCACTGCTGCCTGGTAACTTGGAGGAGACAAGCGTTGCCGAGGGGTAACAATCTCAACACCAGCCACCCCTGATCAAGCGTCGCCGAGGGGTAACAGTCTCAACACCAGCCACCCCTGATGGCCACTTCTTCGCTGACATGGCAACAACCCTATTTTCTCAGTCAGCAGCTGGAACGGTGAAGCAGGGGTGGGGTTTTATGCCGAAGGTGGTGCCACCCGGCTGGGGTCTCACTAACCAGAGCCTGGGAAGGGAAGAGCTTGATCTCCGCACCACGAATCCTTCTGCACAGACTGAGCCACTGTCTTCCTAGTTGGTACCCAGTACTTCATGAACACAAAGTGATAAACTTACCAATCCCTGCATGTTCAGAAAGTTTCTCAAGGCAGTTAAGACAGGCTAATCCCAAAGGAGAAGGGGAACAATTCTCACAGGAGTTCTCCTCAGCAAAGGAGAAGGAAGAGGACTTACTGTTAGGGAGGCAATCCCTTTGTGGTAGAATTTTAAAGACTCAGCAATGCAAGAAAGCGCTGAACTACAATCCTCCTCCTGCAGCCCAGTGAGACACTGCTCTGCTTGGGAGAACTCCTTCAAACTGTTCAGCCAAAAGTAGAAGTGTTCTGAGGCCACCTGAGTCAGCAAGCTCTGATAAAGCTCTCTGGCCATGTCATGGTTACCCTGAAAAAGGAAAAGAAGAGGCGCGCGGTGAGCCCCCAAAAAGCGGATGCGGCAGCTAAAGATAAACCCGAACCTTGGATAAGTTTTAGCAATCATTCCTCATATTATGTAATTCTTTGAGACTCAGTCTGAAGATTTCCTCAGAGAAAATATGATGAACTGCTTTTATGTAACACAATGCCTGAAGTTCTTTATTAAACAGTTCCAACCAGAGAGAAAATAAATGAAATTAGCTATAACCCAAGTCTAGAATTTTAGACCGAAGTACAGAAAGTAAAAATACTGCATTTTCATGCAAATAGCACGTGCCTTCTATGTTTGCTTGCCAACTATACCCTCCCCCACCCCCCACAAGGTACTTCTGTAAGAACTGCTATGCCAATTTTTTTTTTACGTGATGTTGTAAAAAAAAAAAAAAAAACTAACATAGTGTGCTTACAAAAATACTTTGCGGGGAGGGGGGCAGACATGACTGGCAAACAAACGTAGGTGGTTCAAGTTATCTGCGTAAAAATACAGTATTCACTGTACAGGCAGTCCCCAGATTATAAACATCAAACTTACATACGACCGGTAGTTACGAACTAACCCTGTAAAGGCTGTTATATCAAAAATTTGAACTACATACAACAGTTCATAATAACTAACGGGCACTGCTTTGAGACGCGATCAAAGCATTACTATTATTATATAAAACATGTTTTGGTGTATCTGGAAGTGTTTAATTTTTTTTATGCATAGAAAGGTACACCATATACTAAGACAAACCTTTGTCTAACTGACCTTAGATACAAACTGTACCTAAGTGTTCTGACTTACATACAAATTTGACTTAAAAGGCGGTTAGAAACAGAACTCGTTCATAAACCGGCAGACTGCCTGTATGTCATTTTGGATAAGCTACTGAGTGTGCGTGTGGCGGGGGGGGTCCAATAAGTAATTATCAAGAGAAGCAGTACTGGCCTCCACCTCGGGGTGTCCGGAAAGGTGTAAAATTGGAGTTTGCTCATCACAGTGACTGTGGTGAGGGCACCCGCATATTGGAGGGGGCACCACTTCATGCCTGGGGACCCTGCAATGCTGGGAAGGGTAGGGCCGCACCAAATCATGAACTGTCCTGCCAACAGCACTCCTCTCCAGCTGAGACACTGTAAACTGAGGACACCTGCCTCGATCACAGAGTAATGCCCCTCAGTCTCCTTCCTTTCTGTATTTCTCCCCAAGCTCCACGGTTCCTAATAAAATTAATAAACTGTCAGACTTCTCATACGGCTGAGAAGGCAGAGTATGTGCAATCTCATTTCCACGGAGGGTAAGTTTGGGGAGAGAAAGGTAAGAGGTGGGGAGTGCTGACAGACGGGGACAGAGGAGGACAGAGGGCGGGAGGCAGCCCTCCTCACGAGGACACAGGGCAAATGGCAGATCACACAGCCTGCAGCCAGAGAAGAGTTCAGACTGTCCATCTTCCTGTAGAACTTCCCCATGACAACGATACACACCAGCAACACGTGTCATTAATGTATGTTAGAAATCCCTCATCATCTTTCAGATCTCTGACTAAAAGATATTCCCACCTTTACGTCCAGTTCTGACTCTGACTAGAAATCACACGACCTAAGGCTTCTAACCTGGCATTTCCACCAACCCAGCCTACCCACAGGGATAGTACCCACCATTGTGGATGCTTTCCACCAACCCAGCCTACCCACAGGGATAGTACCCACCATCCTGGACGCTTTCCACCAACCCGGCCTACCCACAGGGATAGCACCCACCATCCTGGACGCTTTCCACCAACCCGGCCTACCCACAGGGATAGCACCCACCATCCTGGACGCTTTCCACCAACCCGGCCTACCCACAGGGATAGCACCCACCATCCTGGACGCTTTCCACCAACCCGGCCTACCCACAGGGATAGCACCCACCATCCTGGATGCTTTCCACCAACCCAGCCTACCCACAGGGATAGTACCCACCATCCTGGACGCCTGTCTGGCGATCCGGTACACAGTCCATCCATTAGATACACTCTCAAGCTGCTGTTTAATCACTGCTTTTACTTCGGCAGATAATGCTTTCTGACTGGCTACGAAAATCACAGTAGCCAAACTCACCTAACAGCAAGCAAGAAGTAAGAAAATCATATTAATTCTATCAAATGTCAGGGATAACCTACCCAAAAGAGAGAAAAAATAATTCAAGACCATCAAAAAGAATAAAATGTTTTCCAGTAACATTTATGAATTTATCATTGTGAACTCACTAAGCAATTTATTTCACTGACTCAGAGCACTGTCTGTAATAGCAAATAATTAGAAATAATGCTCATAAATATGGAGAAATCAATGACATAATTGCACGTTGAAATGAATTAGATACACGTATTAACAAAGACAATTCACACAAAAAAAGGCAAAATACAAAAGATTAAATGTTGTTCTTATAAGCCCTCGAGTTGACTCTGACCCGTGCTGTTGTTGCCTTTAGGTGCCGTCGAGTCAGTTCTGACTCCTGGCGACCCATGGACTAGAGAAGGAAACACTGTCCTGTCCTACACCACCCTTTTCATCTCTGCTATGTTTGAGCCCATTGTTGCTGCCACTTTGTCAATCCATCTCGTTGAGGGTCTTCCTCTTTTTCACTGACCCTCTACTTTACCAAACATGATGTCCTTCTCCAGGGACTGGTCCCTCCTGGTAACATGTCCAAAGTACATGAGATGAAGTCTCGCCATCCATGCTTCTAAGGAGCATTCTGGCTGTACTTCTTCTGAGGCAGATTTGTTCATTCTTCTGGCAGTCCCTGGTATACTCAACATTCTCTGCCAACACCACAACTAAGAGGCATCAATTCTTTTCAGTCTTCCTTATTCACTGTCCAGCTTTTGCATGGATTTACGAGGCAGATGAAATTACAATGGCTTGGGTCAGGCGCACCTTAGTCCTCAAAGTGACATCTCTATTTTTTAATACTTTAAAGAAGTCCTTTGCAGCAGATTTGTCCAGTGCAATATGGCCTTTGATTTCTTGACCACTGCTTCTATGGGCGTTGACTGTGGATCCAAGTAAAATGAAATCCTTGACAACTTCAGTCTTTTCTCCATTTTTCATGATGTTGCTTATCGGTCCAGTTGTGAGGATTTTTGTTTTCTTTATGTTGAGGTGCAATCCATACTGAAGGGTGTGGTCTTTGATCTTCATCAGTAAGAGCTTCAAGCCCTCTTTGCTTTCAGCAAGAAAGGTTATGTCATCCGCATATCGCAGGTGGTTAATGAGTCTTCCTCCAATCCTGATGCCCTGTTCTTCTTCATATAGTCCAGTTTTTTGGATTTGTTCAGCATACAAAGTATGGTGAAAGGATGCACCCGTGATGCACACTTTTCCTGATTTTGAACCACCTAGTATCCCCTTGTTTTGCTCGAACGACTATCTCTTGGTCTACACACAGGTTCATCATGAGCTTAATTAAGTGTTCTGGAATTCCCATTCTTCGCAGCGTTATCCATAATTTGTTATGACCCACATGGTTGAATGCCTTTGCATAGTCGATAAAACACAGATAAACATCTTTCTGGTATTCTGCTTTCAGCCAAGATCCACCTGTCATTAGCAATGATATCCCTGGTTCCATGTCCTCTTCTGAATCCAGCTTGAATTTCTGGCAGTTCCCTGTCGACATACTGCTGCACCTGTTCCTGAACGATCTTCAGCATAGTTTTCACTGCGCGTGATATTAATGATACTGTTCAATATTTCCATATTCTGTTGGGTCATATTTCTTCAGACTGGGCACAAATATGGATCTCTTCCAACCAAATGGCCAGGTAATTGTCTTCCAAATCTCTTGGCATAGATGAGAAAGTACCTCCAGCACTGCATCCATCTGGTGAAACATCGCTATTGGTATTCTGTCAATTTCTGGAGCCTTGTTTATCGCCATGCCTTCCATGCAACTTGGACTTCTTTATTCAATACTATCAGTTCTTGATCATAGTGACCGCATATGACAGAGTAGAACTGCACCATAGGGTTTCCTAGGCTGCAATCTTTACGGGAGCAGATTGTCAGGTCTTTTCTCCGGAGCAGCAGCTGGTGGGTTCGAACTGCCAACCCTTCAGACAGCAGCTGAGTGCTTAACCATTGCACCGAAAGGGCTTCTTAGATGCCATGTAGTGTAACATTTACATAAACTAAAAAATATGCTAAATGCTACTGCATATTACTTAGGGATATATACTTATATAATAAAAGTATAGCAACATGCATGGGAATGGTAAACACCAAGCTCAGGACAGTGTTACGTCTGGGAGAAGGGAGGGAATACCACCAGGGAGTAATTTCCTTAAGCTGAGTGATGGATGCAAGAGTCTTCACTGTATAATTCCTTTTATTTTTTTTAAAACAATGTTTCATAGTTAAAAATTGTCTCAAAGTGAACAAAAAAGGGGTAAGAACATTAGTTCAAAATGCCACTTCAATAAAAAATAAATTTGGCTAAATGCCTCTTAGCATTTCGAGGCTGAGAGACACATCTGTGTTACCCTCATGACGTCACGCCCACAACCACTGCCATGTGATGATGAATCATCAGGGAAACCTTTTCTGACAGTGCCTCTGGAGGACTAAATGTAAAACAGGCAGGATAAGTCATCCATTTTACTTTTCCCAAGCCCTAAACTCAGATGAACTAAAACAATACGAAGTGGCCAACATACGGCTTAAGTGTAATTTATGCCAATTTAGAATGTGGCCCATTCTAAGCCTTGGAGAGCTTTATCACCTAAACATTATTACAGCTTCCACAGCTTGTTTCTTTTTAAAGCATCCACCTTTCCCAACTCCAGACATGCACAGAAGTCCAAGTTGGATCCTGAACAGATCAAGAGGTCCTGGTCCAATTTTTGTTCACTGTTGCCATTAGGTCTTCAACTTCTATTTTCTGAAGTACAAAATAGGGCTTAGTTCATTATTTGTTTGCTTTGTATAAAGAGAAAAAAATCTTCATTTTCATTTTGTCTTTGTAATGAACAAAATATGAGACCACAACCTTTGGCTACACTAAGCTGCCCTGACAGGTCTTAGGAAGAAAACAGTTTCAGATCTGAACTAAACTGGGCTCTCTAAATCAAATGTGAAGATAGTAAAATGCTCGTGTTTTTTTTTTTCAAAACTCTATTCTGACTTCAGCACTATTTTGAATATTATGTTTCATAACTAGAAACTGTTTGTGGTTGTCGGTCTCAGATAATTATTTTAACCTAAGTGGTACTGACTTCTTAAAGTAACTCCAACTAGACCAACCCCACTCACTCACAGCACATTCAAAAGGGAGCTCTTTACCAGAAGCTCTTGTTGCTTGTCTGTGGCGGACTGTCCGGTCACCTTGTAGAGCCCCACGAGGTCCCCGAGCATCCCATCGCCCAGCACTGGCAGCTGCATGGCGATGGCCGCCAGACAATGGCACATCAGGAGCCGGGCAGTGTCCTGGGCGCTGTGCAACTGCGTCAACAAGGCCTCAACCACTGGCTGGCTGAGATGGGGCCTGCCCTTGGCCAGCTTCACCATACAATTAAGAGCAATCTGCACATGAAAAAGAAAATAGATTAGTCAATTCTCTACACTGTGAAGGCGCTAAGTGAAGTTTTTTCAAAAAAGAACTTTGTATAGTTATTGAGGCAAAAATCAAGGATAAGGCTTTTTGTAGGCATTAACATTTTTCTTCATTAAGTAACACTTGAGGCATTGAATCCCATGTTAAGATTTGCAAAGTGCACCACGTGCACCACGTTTAAAACTAAAATAACACCAAGTTAGGAGCACGTATCACTGATTTCAATATAAGCATTAAAAAAAAAACCAATAAAGACTTGAGGATAAAATCATAAAAAATAATGCTGATGAGGTAAACAGATTCCAAATTAAATATCACCATTTTCACTACTTTCTAAAATGGTTTTTAAACTACCTATACCAGCATCACCCAGGATACTAATAAAAATATAGTTTCCTGGGCTCTGCCCAACTCAAACTTTATGAACTTTTTTTTTTTTTGGCAGGGGGAGAGGTGTTGGGGTAACTGAGAGCTTGTATTTAGAAAAGACACCCTCAGAGACTCTTAAACACACTCAAGTCAGGGAGAGGCTTCCAATTTTCTTCTCAAGTGAAATTGTTAGAGCTTCTGTTAGGTACTGGCTTCGCTATTATCTCAGTCACCAATGCTAGAAACTCAGAAGGCCTCTCACCTTACATAGAGAGCTGGCTGCTAAATCATTTCCACCTCTACCAACTTTCCAGTGTCCACTTCTGCAAATTCTCCAGTGACCACTTCTACCGACTCTCCAGCGTCCACCTCCGCCGACTCTCCAGCGTCCACCTCCACCGACTCTCCAGCGTCCACCTCCGCCGACTCTCCAGCGACCACCTCCGCCGACTCTCCAGCGTCCACCTCCGCCGACTCTCCAGCGACCACCTCCGCCGACTCTCCAGCGTCCACCTCCGCCGACTCTCCAGCGTCCACCTCCGCCTACTCTCCAGCGTCCACTTCCGCCGACTCTCCAGTGTCCACTTCTGGAACTCCCTTCCATTTACTCTACCACAATATAAACTGCTCCCTAGTTCCAATCTTTTGAACACACATGCCCACTGATCCATCCTTCATATTACAACCATGTCAATTTGCTGTGGTGTCAGGAAAACAATGAACTTTCAGGTCTGCTAGACTCACAGTTGAAGCTCAGTTTGTCTCTATTAGCTGGATGGCATTGAGCAAGTTACTTTATGTCCTTTAGCCTTAAAACCAAAATCCACAGCCATCGAGTCAATTCTGACTCATAGCGACCCTATAGGACAAAGCAGAACAGCTGCATAGGGTTTCCAAGGCTGTAAATCTTTATGAGAGCAGACTAGCGTGTCATCTTCCCACAGAGTAGCTGGTGGGTTCAAACCGCTGACCTTTCGGTTAGCAACTGAACACTTTAACTACTGTGCCCAAGGGGATATATTTCATTGTATGGTTGTTGTAAAGATTGAAAGACATGCATAAATAAGCATTCAAGAACATCAAGCAACAATTATTACACCAAAAGTCAAGAGCACATCTATTACTCAAAAATCTTAATATTTCCTCACTACCTGTAGCATCAAGTCCAAATTCCTTAGCATATTTGATACCCTCCATGGTAAGCTGCAAACGACTTTTCCAATGTCACTGTTATTGTTTCATCCAGCCAGTCGGCTACTCACCATTCTTCCAGAATAACAGGTACATTTCTGCTTTCAAGCCTTTTAGAAGAGTGTACTCTCGGGGTCAAACAATCTTTCCCAAGTACTGAAATTCTACCCTCTTTCAAGGCTCAACTCATTTGGTACTGTAAAAATGGTGTGGTGAGAGCATTCAGACAATGAAAACAGGCATTGTATGAAAACAAGTGATGTTCTCACCTTTAAAGTGGCTTGAGCACCTGCACTGTCATCTTGACCACAAAGTACCAGAAGGGCTTCCAGGCCAAAGACAGCACTTTGTTCCAGTGCCAAAAGGTCTAGGGGAAAAATACTAAGTTGGTCAGGCAGAGAGGATTAAACACACACACACACACACACACACACAAGAAAAAAATTAAGAGGCCTAAGATATAGGAAACACTTGAATGCATAAAGTTAATCTTAAAAAGACAGATGTGAGACGTACTTCTACTTCTGCGATGTGACGGCTGTATTCAAACTTGTATATTTCCACTACTATACTGAAGATTATAAAAATATGCACATTAAATCAAGAACTAAAGCTGTAAGTGAAGACTAACTGCAACAGTGTCACCAACCTAGCTAAGGAAAACACTAGGAAAAGCACGCGATTTGGTAGGTGTTAATCTCCCTAAGCAGACATGAATTACACAGGTCCATTTTTACCTAGGATGTAAAGACTTCCAGCTTCTAATGAAACCTGAACTACCTTCAGGAAGTAATGACAACCCCACCTAATTTCATTAGTGTTTAAATCTGACCATACAGAATGAATCCTTTAGAGGTCCCATGTATAGTACCATTACAACATCTTGTCACTATCTTGGGACTAAAAGCTCTCTAAAGGTTCCAGAAAGTTCTGACTGTATTAGGTAACTGTATTTAATATATGTCAGCTTTGAATATACAGTCATCTTCTGTTACACAGTAGAAAATACTCACTACTATGCCAAAAATAAAATTCATTTTTTAAATCAGAATCAACATACAAGTTAAAGATACGTCTCCTGAGTTAGCGCAGGGCTTGACAAACGTTGTAAAGGCAAGTAAAAGTCAGGGTGCTAGGGAAAAACAGGTACTAGGAACTGGCAGTGCTAAAGGCTGGCGGAGAAAGACAGGGCTGAGCTGATGACACTTCATGAAGGCCAAAATGAGCACGGGAACAGATGGGCTGTCCAAAGAGCACTGCACGCTTCTGAACATCTACACGAACTTTTCAAGTCAAAGATGCCAGAATAAAATATGTGCGTTATTTTCTTTGTACTTCCTCCCTAATCATGCAAATCACTTTAATGCTTACAGATACCTAGAGATAAATTCTGTGCAAATTTAATTCACATTGCTCTGTTAATTCACTTGCCTTTTGGTGAAACTACTTATCTGAGTACCTTTATAACCTAAACTTACCTTCTCCTAGATTTTCAGGTGTTTGTATGTGTGAACAGGCTGTCTGATACCAGAGGGGCAGAGTCATGGCAATCTCCATCAAGAACATAAGGTAAGCAGTGCAAAGAAACGGGCAATGCTCCACAAAACCTTTCGAGTCCACAATCCCACTCCCAAAATCCTCATTTTTTAAAAATGTTCACAAAAAGTAGCCTTGAGAGAGCATGTTAAGAGCACTTCGGAAGGTGGCAACTAACAGATTAGAGCACACAAGCTAAAAATAATAAGGGATTAAAAAACCAACACACAAAGAATTCTACCTAAGCTCCAACCCAAGTTTGCTCATAGCATCAGTCTTAACCAAACTTACCTTTTTCCTGACAGGAGACAGTGATGTTAGTTAGGACTCTCACTCCATGAGCTGCAATGCCCCTGTGGTTGTGGTAACAGCACTCGTGGGCTAATTTGACCAAATCCAAGGATCTGGGGGAAGAACCCGCATTTCCTACAGAAAACCAGCACAGATTTTAATTTACTTACACTGTTAAAAAAATTTTAGCTTCTAAGTTCATTTTTCTACTTTTCAAGAGAAAATCCTTACAATAAATCTTACCAAAATGTTCTGCCTCTACCCCCACCATCAACAGGTCACCATCTCGCTTTCTCCTGTCAAGGGACTTAGGACAGACATGAGCCAATCGCAGCACAGTGATTAGGAACTACAATCAGCATCAAACCTTCCCATAAAACTATGAGTAAAAACTAAGAATAGTGCAGAAGCCAAGACAACTACAGATGGCATCTTGGGAGTAAAAATGGATTCTGACTAAAATGGATACCGTTACAGGCTCTTTTTAGATCAAACAGCAAGAGAAAAGAGAAACCAAAAATTTTAAGTTTACTTTTTCCATCTCAAATTGCTGGCATATATATTTTATACTCATACCTCAGAAAGTTTATTTAAGAAATTCAGTACTTGAGACTTGGAAAGGATTGTAGGATCATCTGATTCAATATCTTGTTTCTACAGAAGAAATCAAAGCCCCAAACTATTAACTTTCTTGCCATGAAGGTCATAAAACGTGTTAGTGATGCCCTACTCTTACGCTTTATACTTTAAGTTCTATGTTATAGCGTACAACAAGTTTTTAAAATCACATGTGAAATTCTGCAATGTAAGGCTGTGTTGTGAGTATTCCGATTACATTAGAGAAGCTCTCAGTTCCGAGTGAGTGAGTGTCAAGAACTGGTCACAGGAATGAAGCTGGTTTAACTTCCTGGAAGAGTCTCTCCTTCCCGTCTCCCTTTCCCTGCTTATGTTTCCATGATTCACGGTCAACTTCAATCCTGTCTCTCATACCAAAGGCGACCATATGTCTGAGGGTGAAGGAGACACTGTTAATAATTACAACAAGCACAAACCAAGACTATTCCAGGCTATATGGTGAAGATGGTCATCTTACTCGTTAGTGGCTAAACCTAGAAATACTAGCTTAGGTGAAAGCATCAGCTTTATTGTCTGTTTTTAATTTTATTGTGGTAAAGTATATATAACATTAAATTTGCCATTTTAACCACTTTTAAGTGTACTATTCAGTAATATTAGTTACATTCATCTGTTGTGCAACCATCACCATTATTTCAAAATGCCTTTCATCACCCCAAACAGAAACTCAATACCCTTGAAGCAAGAACTCCCCACTCCCCTGGCCCCCAACCCTTGGTAACCTCTAATAAATTTGTCTCTGTGCAACTGCCTCTTCCAGATATTTCATACAAATGGGATCACACAGTATCTGTCCTTTTGTGATTTCACTCAGTATGATGTTTTCAGAGTTCATCCTTGTAGCATGTATAACATGTCTCAGAGCTTCATTTCTCCTTAGGGCTGAGCAATATTCCATTGCATGTATATTCCATATTTTGTTTATCTGTTCATCTCCCAGTTAACATACATTTGGGTTGTCTCCATGTTTTGGCTATTGTGAATAATGCTGCAATGAACACTGGTGTGCAAGCATCTGTTTCAGTCCCCGCTTTCAAGTCTTTTGGGTGTATCCCTAGGAGAAGAATTGCTCGGTCACATGGTCTTTCTGTTTAACTTTTTGAGGTGCCGCCAAACCAGCGGCTACACCATTTTACATTCCCACAAGCAACGTACAAGGGTTCCAATTTTTCCACATCCTTGCCACTGATAACACTTGTTAGTTTCCACTGTTCTGACTGTAATCACGCTAGTGGCTATGAAGCGCTCCTCCTGTGATTCTGACTGCATTTCTCTAACGACTAACAACGGTGAGCATTTCTTCATGCCCTCACTGCCATCTCCTGAACTGTCGCAGTTCTTTATATATTCTGGGTACTAAAACCTCATCCAATGTATGGTTACCAAACACTTATCCCCATTCCACAAGTCGTCATTTTACTTTTTTGATAAGGTCCTTTGATGCACAAAAGTTTTTAATTTTGATTAAGTCAATTTCTCTATTTTTCTTTGTTGCTTGTGCTGTTGGTGTCACACCTAAAAACCCACCATGAAAAACAAGGTCCTGAAGCTCTACTCCTGTATTTTCTTCTGAGAGTTTTTTGGCAGTAGTCCGAATACTTAGGCTGCTGATCTGTTTTGAGTTAATGTCCATACAGAGTGGAAGGTAGGGTACAACTTTATTCTTTTGCACATGGAGACCCAGTTGTCCCAGCACCATTTGCTGAAGAGACAATTCTTTCCCCATTGAACAGTCACGGTGCCCTTGTCGAGATCAATCAGCCACAGACGTGTTAGTTTTTAAACTACGCAAAAGAAAGACGAAACTGTATGTTCACCCAACTGACACGGACAACGCAGAATCACCTATTACCGTATGTTCACCCAACTGACACGGACCACGCAGAATCACCTATTACCGTATGTTCACCCAACTGACACGGACCACGCAGAATCACCTATTACCGTATGTTCACCCAACTGACACGGACCACGCAGAATCACCTATTACCGTATGTTCACCCAACTGACACGGACCACGCAGAATCACCTATTACCGTATGTTCACCCAACTGACACGGACCACGCAGAATCACCTATTACCGTATGTTCACCCAACTGACACGGACCACGCAGAATCACCTATTACCGTATGTTCACCCAACTGACACGGACCACGCAGAATCACCTATTACCGTATGTTCACCCAACTGACACGGACCACGCAGAATCACCTATTACCGTATGTTCACCCAACTGACACGGACCACGCAGAATCACCTATTACCGTATGTTCACCCAACTGACACGGACCACGCAGAATCACCTATTACCGTATGTTCACCCAACTGACACGGACCACGCAGAATCACCTATTACCGTATGTTCACCCAACTGACACGGACCACGCAGAATCACCTATTACCGTATGTTCACCCAACTGACACGGACCACGCAGAATCACCTATTACCGTATGTTCACCCAACTGACACGGACCACGCAGAATCACCTATTACCGTATGTTCACCCAACTGACACGGACCACGCAGAATCACCTATTACCGTATGTTCACCCAACTGACACGGACCACGCAGAATCACCTATTACCGTATGTTCACCCAACTGACACGGACCACGCAGAATCACCTATTACCGTATGTTCACCCAACTGACACGGACCACGCAGAATCACCTATTACCGTATGTTCACCCAACTGACATGGACAACGCAGAATCACCTATTACCGTATGTTCACCCAACTGACACGGACAACGCAGAATCACCTATTACCGTATGTTCACCCAACTGACACGGACCACGCAGAATCACCTATTACCGTATGTTCAGCCAACTGACACGGACCACGCAGAATCACCTATTACTGTATGTTCACCCAACTGACATGGACAACGCAGAATCACCTATTACCGTATGTTCACCCAACTGACACGGACAACGCAGAATCACCTATTACTTTACAAAGACCCCCCCAACCTTTTTTATATACTGCTTTGCAACTTGTTTTCTTCCTTTTTTCCTCCAATCAAGATTCATCAAAGGAAACTTGAAAAAACAAAGAAAACAGAAAAATCCAAAAATGAAAAGAAAATTCATCTCAAATCCAACGAATCAGCATGACCATACTGTCAACTTTCTAGAATATTTTTTACATCTTTTTTCCCTTTTGTACATCAACATAACTTAAAAACTTATACACAATCAGGAAATGCATGCTGCAGTGCGATGGACCACTTCTGTGTGGCCTTTCTCGCCAGGGTCTTCTAACTCCTACCCAAGTGACTGGGTGGGGCTGTGCAGATATGGTAATTGTGACGCAACAAAGCGACTGGTCAGTTTTTGCCATCCCACTGGGCTGGAGGTGAGCCATTCCAGAGGCAGGAGAGAGAGGATCCCATTACCACCACCAAAGAACAGCCAGGAGCAGAGAGCGTGTCCTTTGGACCCAAGATCCCTGGACTGAATAGCTCCTGGATCCAGGAGACGGAAAGAGAGAGCTGTAACACTGAAGACAGTGAGACCCAACAGCAGAGACCTGGCAGCAGGAGATGGTATGGTGGGCTTCCCGGCACACGGAGCAAGAAAGCTGAGTGCCTTTGGGCAGAGACCCAGGGCCAGGGAGAGGTGTACCTGCAAGCACAGCTGAAAAGAGGCTGTCCAGATGGAAGAATTACATCCTGAGTGCTCCTGAGCTTGAAATTGTAACTGTTACTTCCCTAAAAAACCCCACAATCATGAGTAATGCCCGTGAGCTCTGTGTGGCCATTGCAATGAATTACTGAACCCAGCAGAGAAGCAGAGAGTGCCACAGGAGGGATAGCTAGTGTCAGAACTGGTAAAGATGATGGAGAGAGAAGGCACGTCTGACTTCCACCTCACAGGATTCAGCTTTGTGCGGCTGATCTTGATTCTCCTTCCCTTTGTGAAATTAGAGAAGGTCAGACACCGCCCCCACACCATTTTTACATATATACTTGCCAATATCCTGCTTTTGAGCATTTTTCTATGATAACTATTTTTAGGGGTAAAATCATTTTTTAGTTTAATTTTTATT
The DNA here is from genome assembly GCF_024166365.1 of Elephas maximus indicus. Lineage (NCBI taxonomy): Eukaryota > Metazoa > Chordata > Mammalia > Proboscidea > Elephantidae > Elephas > Elephas maximus. Next base: position 589,002 of record NC_064842.1, read on the forward strand.
TATTTAAAAATGATTTTCTAAGATAAATTCTCATGGTTCAAAGGAACAACAAAAGGTAGAAAAAGGTAAAAGGTTGGTGAGTGAAAAGGCTCCCTCCCACCACTGCCCCTATCCACTCGATGTTCCCAGTTGGTATAGAGTCTACACATCTGCACATGTACACACAGTCTGTCCTTTCTCCTTTTTCACACCCTGCTCTGCACCTTGCTTTACTTCTCTAAACATGACATCACAGAGATTGCTCCATGCCAGTGTATTCTTTTGAATAAATTGCATTGATTTCTAGTATAGTGATGTATCCATTTCTTTAATGAGTCCCCTATTGAAGGACATTTTTATGCTATACATCTCCTACCAATGGGACAGTATTTTGCTATCACATACGCCATGAAAAACCTTGTACACATGTCATTTCTCACATGTACGACTGTATCAGCAGGGTAAATTCCTGAAGTGGAATTTCTGGTTCCTATGTGATTCTGACTAGTATTTCCAGATAACCGATGTAGAGATTTAATAACTTACATTACCGCCACCAACGAAAGAAAGTGGGTTATGTGCCCCAACCTTTATCGAACCAGCATGTTATTTATCAAACTTCTGAATCTTTGCCAATTTGATGGATTAAAAAACAGCACATTTCAGTGTTGTCTGAATTTGCATTTTTCTTAGATATGTGTGATACTGAATCTTGTATGTTTAAGCGCCATTTGTTAGTGACAATTTAGACATACTGAATTTAAGTTTGTGTTATAAAGTGTCTTCTGGTCATACTGAAAAATCTAGTCAGTGGAGATACACTTGTAACACTATTACTATTAAATAATCTAACTTTGAAAGATTCTCAAACTTTTATTCTTATTAAAATGACATCACCTGATTATTTAAACCTTTTGCTTAATCCCTGATTCAAACTAAATTCAACAAACTTCAATAAAAAGACAAACAAAATATCTAACCTGAAGAGTGCTTGAATATTATAACCTGACACAATGCTTATAAGTATCTCTGGAATTAAAAGATAAAGAAAGGCAGCCTGCTTCTAGGTCAGTTTAGTATAAAAAAAGAATCCTGAGTCAGAACTCCTGGGTCCAAGTCTAGGCTCAGACACTTCATAAATACGTGGCTTTGGGCATATCATGAAGGAGTCCCGGTGGCGCAACTGTTAAACGCTCAGCCGCTAACCGAGAGGTAGGTGGTTTGAACTCAAAGGCCGTTCCACTAGGAAAGATGTGGCAATCTGCTTCTGTAAAGATTACAGTCTAAGAGACCATATGGGGCAGTTCTACTCTGACCTGTAGGGTTGCTATAAGTCAGAATCTACTCGACAGCTTGGATTTTTTTTTGGTGTGACGTATCATCAAACCTTTGTGAGCTTCAGTCTCAAAGCTTGTAAACTCCCTTGCATCTGCCTCACCTGAGAGACTACTTGTAAAGAATCGATGAGAACCTATATGGGAAAGCAATTATCAATTTTAACCTACTTTTAATACTCTGCCTACCTCAGCTCTTTCGAAGTGTGACGTCCATCAAGGATGTTAACTACAAGCTAAGAAACTAAGACCGGCTGACTTATGCATAAAAAGAATTGACTGAAACCACACTGGGTATACGGCAGATTGTTTACAAAGAAGGTTGCGATAATCTCTTCCATCCCTGGTAGGCATGTGTCTTAGGCTGGCTTCTCTACAGAAACAAGAGCAGTAAAGTGCATAATAGAGAAAGAGAGATTTATATCAAGGAAACGGCTCACGCGGGTTTTAGAGGCTGTAACGTCCCAAGTCCATAGGACAAGAAAGAGGTTTCTCCAGATGCATGTAGCCGCAGGGGCCGGCAAATCCAAGATCGGCAAGCCAGAAAGCTGGGCTATTTGTAGGCTTCTGCTGATTTATGTGGCCGCAGGGGCTGGCAAACCCAAGATCGGCAAGCCAGAAAGCTGGGCTATTTGTAGGCTTCTGCTGATTTATGTGGCCGCAGGGGCTGGCAAACCCAAGATCGGCAAGCCAGAAAGCAGGGCTATCGTAGGCTTCTGATTCATGTAGCCGCAGGGACCGGCAAGCCTGAAAGCAGGGCTACTATAGGCTTCTGCTGATTCACGTAGCCGCAGGGGCCAGCAAACCCTAGACCGGCAAGCCAGAAAGCAGAGCTACTGTAGGCTTCTGCTGATTCATGTAGCCGCAGGGACTGGCAAACCCAAGATCAGTAGGGCGGAAAGCAAAGCTGTTGAAGGCTGTGAAGATTGACGAATCTCAAGGTCAGCAGGCAAGACCCCAGGTTAGCTGCTAGCTCAAGTCCCAAGAACTGGAGGTTAGACGAACAGAGCCTGCTGCAGGATCCGGAACAAGCAAAGCCTCAGCAAGGACAGCAGGAAGGACTAGGTGGCAGAGGGCGGAGAGATGAAGGCTGAGGGGGTGATGAGCCGCCCCTGCCCCCGCCAGAACCACTCACAGTAGATCCCACCATGGGGGTGATCACATTATCAAATCTCAACAGGGAATTGATCACAACATCATACGACTACCAAAATGCTGTGAACCAGGGCCCAGCTGAGTTGACGCACAACCTTGACCATCACAGCAAGCTTCTTTGCGATGTGACTTTCCCGTTCCTCCCTGCAACAGGCGTTTACTTCTCCACTTTCTAAGCTTGGTCATATGACCTGCTTTGGCCGACGAGACACAAGAAAACATGATGGAAACAAAAGCTTGAAAAGCACTTGTGTGTTTGTGGCTTGCTTTTTTTTTTTTTTTAATTTTTATTGGCTTTAAGTGAAAGTTTACAAATCAAGTCAGTCTCTCAAATAAAAACTTATATACACCTTGCTACATACTCCCAACTGCTCTCCCCCTAATGAGACAGCCCACTCCCTCCCTCCACTCTCTCTTTTCGTGTCCATTTCGCCAGCTTCTAACCCCCTCTACTCTCTAATCTCCCCTCCAGGGAGGAGATGCCAACACAGTCTCAAGTGTCCACCTGATCCAAGAAGCTAACTCCTCACCAGCGTCTCTCTCCAACCCACTGTCCAGTCCAATCTATGTCTGAATAGTTGGCTTTGGGAATGGTTCCTGTCCTGGGCCAACAGAAGGTGTGGGGGCCATGACCCCCGGGGTCCTACTAGTCTCAGTCAGACCATTAAGTCTGATCTTTTTACGAGAATATGGGGTCTGCATCCCACTGCTCTCCTGCTCCCTCAGGGGTTCTCTGTTGCGTTCCCTGTCAGGGCAGTCATCGGTTAAAGCTGGGCACCATCTCGTTCTTCTGGTCTCAGGATGATGTAGTCTCTGGTTCATGTGGCTCTTTCTGTCTCTTGGGCTCATAATTACCTTGTGTCCTTGATGTTCTTCATTCTCCTTTGGTCCAGGTGGGTTGAGACCTACTGATGCATCTCAGATGGCCATTTGCTAGTATTTAAGTGGTTTGCCTTCTTTGCCTGCAGCTTAGAACTCTGAGAACATGGTGTACACAAGCCCAAGCTAGTCTCTGGGGAGTCACATGAAGGAGAACCTACAAGCCTCAGCTGAAAACCTTTCAACTGCCAACCTGTAAGTGAGGCCTGCTTAGACCATCCAGTCCTGGTCAAGGTTCCAGATGATTACAGTTGTATGAATGATGCCAGGTAAGACCAAAACTGCCCAGTCGAGCCCAGTCAAACTTGCTGACTCCCAGAACAAGAGCAAATAAAATGGATGTGGTTTTAAGCCACTAAGTTTTGGAGTGATTTGTTATGTAGAAATAGGTAAGTGATACAGAGCAGCTCACGTAATTACTAGGAAGCACGGAAAACTAAGTTCAGAAAACTGACAGGAATAGACAAGGCTAGAGAGCAACCAAGACCACAGTTGAAACCATGCCATGGAATTAGTCCACGGAACTGTCACCAATTACCTGATGCCACAGCTGTCACAGGCACCCGATGTGGCAAACAGCTATTGCTACAGCTTAACCTGGAAACGGGTGCTGCTGTATCACCAGAGTGGATTCTCACATTTCCCTAACTTGTCTCCGTCACTGGATCCCAATTCAGTTTCTGGTATGGGAAATGATTAGTCAAGTTCAGGCCACATGCGTGCACCCAAGCTGGGAGGGAAGTTTAGCAATAGAGTATCAGGCCTTTTCAGTCTCCTTTATCAAGACTAAGACAGCAGGGAGGTCCTACACCTAGAAACTAAGTTTATATGCTGTGCAGCCATGAAAAGGACAAACGTGCATCACAGCTCCTTAATTAATTCAATTCAAATTAGCAGGCTGTAGCTAAATCAGGTATCTGGCAACAGACGTTCCATAAACCTTACATATAAACAAAAACTTTAATCTGAAGTCAGTCAGACAGGCCGCCCTCAAGGGCCTTAATGCAGGGGTTTGGGGTTAATATCCTGCACAGACAACTAAGAAGGCCCTGCTGAACTGGGCTGAAGTTTTATTTCAACCATTTGCCAGAGGGATAACATTCACCGAAAAGCAGGCACATGACGTCTGCTTTAAAAATTCACCACCACACGGCCTTTGAGATGTGCTTAAATCCAAAGGTCATTCGAAGTAAGAGACACGTAAAAGCAAACCAGCTATTTTAAGCATTCTCAGAAATATTGTTTCACCTACACATAATTCAAAAAAGAGCCAATCGGGAAAAGCAATATCCTCGAGTTAAGATCAAGGACGGAAGATTCTATCGTAGGCATTAGTTGAGAAATCATCCCGAAACAAATCCCTACAATCCGATGAGCCGTGAGGTTACAGAGGGAACGGCAGGAATGAAGTCATCAGCACGCTGCCCACAGGTGACCCGCTCTCCTCCTCACCTGGAGCCAGGCTGAAGTAATGCTTGACAGCGATGGTCCCTGACAGTGTCGCAAGCACAGACAGCATCCCTAGTTTTAAGCTGTCGTAAGGAGTCTGAAGGGCACATTCACAGAGGGCCTGAAATACAAAGGAGAAATGAACGCAGAGGTTAAAACAACATTTTTCTAAATTGTCCATTCAGCTTAAATTTTCTGGGTTTTAGAAAAATGATATTATCCGCGGGGAACGGACACCCTCGCACACCGCTGAGTAGAGGGTAAAAGACCATAAACCTCCTTGGCAGGTAGTTTTGCATTAACTACAAAAATTTAAAATGCACATATCATTTGACCCAGCAATTCCTCTGGGAATTTATGTTCACAAAGATGATTGTTACAAACTAGTTGATGCAGAAATGTGAACAGTCACAGTGCTGGAAACAACCCTAATGTCTACCGACAGGGGGATGGGAATGTGAAGAGAGCAGCACACAGCTGGTAAGAGAAAGCAGTGGATCCACCGTCCCATGGCAATGCTCCTCAAGACATACTGTTGAGGGGAAAAAAGGTTCAGAACACACATGTATTTTCATTTGTACAGAAAAGAGAGGATACGCACACATGCCTGCAGATGGACAGAGTGATTCGGGAAGGACACATAAGAAACCAGCATCAGAGAGCATCTCTGCAGAGCAGGCTTGAAGAAAGAGATAGGAAAAAACGTATTTCACTCACTGTGTATCCTTGAACAATGAATTTTCACATGAAAGTATTACTGTTTCGATTCAAAGAAAAACCTACTAACAACAAAAATGGCAGCAGCAGTAAAAATGATCATGGATGAAACAGAAACGGACCTGAACTGTGGAGGAGGTCTCTGATAGCGGGAGGGCAGACAGTCCAGGCAACAAGCCAGGCAACGAGGCCAGAATATGGGGTGATAAAGGAGGTATGTCCAAAAAGGGCGGAAGCTAAGAGAGATGGGTGGCGAACAGGTAGGATTACGTCAGATTATAAAGAGTCCTGAAAGTTGGGCAGAGGAATTCAAACTTGATGAAAATAGGAAGCCACTGGAGGCGAATACTGGCATCTAAACTGTTAGGGAAGATTACTCTGGCAATGGGACCAAAACAAAAACCAAACCCGTTGCCATCCGGTCAACTCTGACTCAAAGCAACCGTACAGGACAGAGAACTGCCCCCTTGAGTTTCCAGGGAGCAGCTGGCGGATTCCAACCACCGACCTTGTGGCAAACAGACAAGCTCCTGAGCACTGTGCCACCAGGGCTCCAGCAGACAGAATAAATTAACAAAGGAGCTGAGAGTTAAGGAGACCAAGCCAGAGCCCCTGGAAGGTGGTAACGATGGCCTAAACTAGAGTTGATGGCAGGAATGGAGAGTCAGGATGAATATCTGGGATTAATACACAAGGAAATGAACAAGGACTCAATGATTATTACAAAATTTCAAGCCTGATGACCAGAGAATGACGATTTCACTTACGAAGACCGAGAATTTATGAAGATTGGCTGATTTTAGAGAAAGGTCAGAAAACAGGAGGCAATATAAAGTCCAAGAAGAAACACCTAGCAGGCATTTGGAATCTGAGAAGTAGTACATTTTTAACTAGAAGACTCACATTAAAATTCTGGCTCCGCCACTTACCAACTCCATGACCTGAGCCGTTTACTGAAATCTTTGAGTCTTGGTTTCTTCGTCTGCAAAATGGGGGTAAGTATTCATACAAAATTGCTGGTTTTCACATAAAACATCTTTGGAAGCATATATATGAAATTAGACACTGGTTGCAACTGGGCAAAGGAGTTCGGTGCAGGGGGAAGGGTAGCTGGGAGAGGCTCTACCATACTGTGCATCCTTCTGCAGCTTTTGAATTTTGACGATGTTAACACGTATTACAGTAAAAAATTAAATTCAAATTAGAAACAAAATCTAAGTGAAGGGAATCTGCCATCTGCAAGATTAAACAGCTATGGAAGGCCAAAACACTTTGTTACCCATACATGCTAGAATGCCAGACAGCAGTGCAAAGGACCGGACTGTTGGGAGGCTGCACACACAGAATGGCAGAGAATAAACGGAAGACGGCACAAAGGGTCGGGACTCAACTCTGGAAAAGGGGCAGTGATGAATACAGAGAAGGTACAGTTTAGAGAGCAGGCAGAAAAAGTGAGGACAGTCAGGTGCCAAAGAAGCCCAGAGAAACAGATGCAAAGAGAAGGGACAGGTTAATGAGCTCAAACATATTCAAGAGGAAAAAAGATAAAGGGAGAAAAGGCCTCTGGGTTTAACATTAAGAAGAACCAAGCCCATTGCCCTTGAGTTGATTCCGACTCACAAAGACCCTCTACTATAGGGCAGCGCAGATGTGCCCCACAGGGTTTCCAAGGAGCAGCTGGTGGATTTGAACTGCTGACCTTTTGGCCAACAACTGTGCCACCAGGGCTCCAACACTGGCGATCTTTTAAGTGTCTCAGCAAAGTGACAGGAAAAAAGATCTAAATGTAAGTGTACTAAAGAGTAGGGGATAAAGAAATAAAGGCAGCAAATATGGATACTATTTTTGAAGTTCAAAAGTAAGCATTCAAAAAAATTAATTGTGATTAGGTAATACTACAGGTCCCATTTATATATTCAAATGCTTAGGCCATTTCCAATGATTTTTTATTGCCTAAACTGTTCAGCCCTGTACCTTTACAAACTTGTGCTTATGACTAATATCCCCAGCCAACAGTCCCAGAGAATAAGGACTGTATCCTGTATTTCTGTGTGTTCCAATTATGTCTTACTGAGTGCTCTGTTTATTAACAGGTGTTTAACTATTTGAGATAACCGAGAAGGCAAGTGAGCCATTTTATATAAGCTGATAATACATTAACAAGTTTCAAAAAGCAGGAAGAATTCTACCATTTTAAAAACTGAACAAGATGGTAGAAAATCTAGCGACAAAATTATTTACAATGTTATCTTCTGATTTCTTGGCATCCACCACAGTACTGGGTACCGAAAATGCCCTCAGAAAATATATACTGATTTACAGGTTCCTAAATTAGTAAGCTTAACAGAGCAAATCCCAGAGTTTCCCAGAAACGGTACACCAAACATATCTGAATAATGAAATCTGTTTCAACATTACCTATTACTAAAGTGTTCTTACCGGGACCATTTCTCACACCAACACAAGGGAAAAACTCTCTCTTCAAATGGGGCCCCCTTTCTCACTTAACCACTACTGCCTTCTTCACTCAGACAATTTGGCTGATTCTCTCTCCCTCGGGTGGCTTAACCCACGGCTCAACCGGTCTCTGTCCTGAATTGCTGCTTTCTGGGTCAATCCCTGAATAGGGGCTTCTCCTCTACCCTGGAATGGGACTGGCCACCAGGGATGTGTTCTAGAAAAGTACACTAAAAAGAAGTTTATAATCTTTAAGGTAAAGAAAAATGTTATGTTTAAAAGTATTCTGTCAGACATAACACCTCTAAATTTTGTTTCCTTTGTACTAACTGCAAAGAAAAAGATAACTAAAAAAAGTAATTCTCAGGCTTAACTTGTTCCTCCCAATACCAGGTAAAGTACAAATCAGATACTCTCAGGGGAAATAATGCCAAAAATAAAATTACAACTCTGAGAATACCCAGAAGAAAAAAATTTTCTTGTGCTTTCTAACAGGAAGGTTACATAAATCAAACATCTTCAGCTAAGACGATAACATCAGAATATTATAAACTATTAATATTGATTAACCAATTAAAATGGATATTAGCAAGGCATAAAAAAACCCAAAGGAAAACAAACACATTAAAGTAGATTTTTGCCCCTGTGAAACTATCTTTGACTACTTTAATAAGGACGTGTACCACACCTGGGCCTCGCTTTAGGCCCTTCCTTCCTTCTGGTTTTTAAAACGTTCAGAATTAAAACGTTTAAACCGAGGGTATTTGATTCCACATGGTAGTTATAATACCAATGAACACACTAATAAAGTCAGCAATGGAATGGACACAATCTGAACCTGAAATATAAAAACTAAAAAAAAAAGTCAATTAGCAATTAAAAGATTGCTGAGAAGAAAAGAAAACCTTAGAAAAATAATGAGTGCTCTTGTAGCTGAGAGTAAGTTCAAGGTTGAAGTCAGTGCTCTATTATATTACTTCACGAAGGTTCAAAAGTCATCAGCACTCTTTTCCCTGCTGTATGTCAACATTTTCAAATATATATTTAGGCTCTGGAAACACCATTAATATTTGTCCACACCCATCTAAGTAAAACCCATAAACTAAGGTTCAGCCACGACAGGAAAAATTCTTTGTGGGAGGACAAACATTAAAAAATAATATTTTTAATTAAGTCTTAAATTATATCATCTATACTGGTTTAAAGATACTGTAACTTTCAAAGGGTTATATTATTTTCAGATACTTTTGTACCAATTACTTTGTACTAAGATAACTCTACCTCGATATGACAGTAACACCTCAAATGAGATCAAAGATGCTTAAAATGTAAACTCCAAAGGAAAATTACTACAGCCAGGAATTCTGTATTGTTATTCACATGTGAAATTAAAAAAAACACATTTTACAGACATTTAAGAATGAAGAAATCCTATTTTTCCTAGAGAAAAACAACCAAAGGCCAAGCCACAAGAAAGATAAACCGGAATAAAAAACGCGGGATAAGGGGAGACATGGTACAATGAAGAAATAAATACGGATAAGCGGTGACATCTGAGGAACTGTTAATGCTGCTGTGAAGCTCAACGCATGTGTCATAAAATGACTTATTATTTTAAAAAAAGTTTCATGGTGCAAAATAATAATTGGGAATTAAATTCCAGAGTATTTTAACAGGCTATTAGGAGGGAGCAATGGAGACAGTTAGCAATGAGAAAAACTTAAGCTACAACTTTCAGCATTTCAACCACCGTACTTTTGATTCTTAATGTCAACAGAGATACACAGATTCTAATATTTACACACTGAATTTAGAGGTAACATAAAAATATTATGCTTAATTAACATGTTAAAATTTTTTAAATCACTAGAGAATAAAAGAACAAAAAAAAGTCATCTGAATAACAAAGGAAAGTAATGCAACAATGGAAACAAAAAGTATTATAGACAGCGTTAAGATGAGATGGCAGAAATAATAAAAAACTTCCATTACACCAATTGTCTTGGTCGTCTAGTGTTGCTGTAACAGAAATACCACAAGTGGATGGCTTCAACAATGAGAAATTTATCCTTTCACTGTCTAGTTGGCTACAAGTCCAAACTCAGGTCGTCAGCTCCAGGGGAAGGCTTCCTTTCTCTGTGGGCTCCGGAGGAAGGTCCCTGTCATCAATCTTCTCCTGGTCTGGGAGCATGTCAGCGCACGAACCTCAGGTCCAAAGGACACGCTCTGCTCCTGGCACTGCTTTCTCAGTGGTATGAGGTCCCCATGTCTCTCTGCTCGCTTCTCTCTTTTATATCTCAAAAGAGACTAGCTTATGGCACTGCTTAATCTTGTAGACCTCATCAATGTAACTGGCACTAATCCATCTTATTTCATCATAGTGATAGGATTTACAACACATAGGGAAGTCACATAAAATGGTGGGAAATCACACAATACTGAGACTCATGGCCCAGCTAAGTTGATAGATATTCTGGGGGGACACAATTCAATCCATGACACCAGTAAATGTAAACGGGTTACCTTATACTGTTAAAAGAGGTAAATCTATATTCTATTTATAAGTGTCATATCTAAACAGAAAGTTTGAAGACAATAAGATTGGCACAGACCTGACAGATACACGTGAAATAAATAAATGACCGGCACTATTAACATCACATAAAGAATTCGAGGCAAAAGCTTTACACAGGACAGAGAATTCTTTTATGTTGATAAAAGTACTATCTGTAGAACAAGATAGTGCTAAGATATTAATACAAGCTGGTGTGTGAATCAATGAGTACCAAAATGTCACAGATAAGGAAGAAACTCAATATAGGACATACGTTTAGCGCACTGGTTAGAGAGCTTGGCTCCTAACCAAAAGGTCAGCAGTTCGAATCCACCGGCAGCTCCTTGGAAACTCTAATGGGCAGTTCTATTCTGTCCTGTAGGGTTGTTATGAGTCAGAATCAACTCGATGGCAACAAGTTTGTTTTTTTTTTGGTAAATCAAACTTTGTTCCTTATAGCAATGGAGAGACATACCATGTTCATGGATCAGAAAACTCAGTAAAGATGTCAAATCTCCCCAAAACGGTCTATAGGCATAAACACCAATCAAAATCCCAGCAGGTTATTGTGCAGAAACTGACAAATTGATTCTAAATTTTACATGGAAAGGCAAAAGACCTAGAATGCGCAAGCAATTCTGAAAAAGAACAAAGTAGGAGGCGTCACACTACCTGACTCTAAGACTTAACAGAAAGCTAGAGCAATCAAGACAGTATGGTATTGACTTAAAAATAAACACATACACAAATGGAACAGAATAAAGTCCAGAAACAGACCTACACAACTGATTTTCAACAATGATGCCGAAGTAATTTCAATGTAGAATGGATAATATTTTCAAAAAATGGTGCTGGAACAACTGGTTGTCCAAGTGAACCTTGATTGCTACCTCTTATCACATATAAATACCAACTCAATATGGAGCACACAGAGCTACACATAAGACCTGAAACTATAAAACTTCTAGAACAGGTGAAAATCTTTGTGACCTAGGGTTAGGCACAGATTTTTTATATAAAACACACACTACATATGATTCCACTGACATAATTCCATTTATATTCCGGAAAGGCAAAACGATAGAGACAAAAATCAGACCAGTGGCTGTCAGGGAAGGTGACTGACTACAGAGGAGCCTGAGGGAACTTCTGAGGGAGAGAAAAATGACGACGGCACTGAGTTTTGGGTTACCTCAACTATGGCGGTTACACAGCTCTACACATCTGTCAAAACTCATCAAACTATATACCCAAAAGATTTCTGTAAATAAATTACACAATAAACCTGACTTTAAAAAAACGTATTTCAAATTCATGGCAATGAGAATGCTACAATTGTTTAGAGAAAGTATCCAATCTGCACTAAGGGGAAAATCAATAGCCTTAGGTGCTTTCGTTATTAAATAATAATAAATACACCAAGCACTTGAAAAAGATAATAAAAAAACCAAGTCTAAGTAAGAAAAGTGGATAAAAAACACAAATGTGCAATATTAGGAGTAAAAATAAATATTCAAATACAAAGACACTAAAAATTATAATTAGAATGAATCTAATAAATGAAGTAAATGAAAAGCAAATGATCAAAACTGATTGAAAGAAGAGGTAGAAAACCTGTTTTGATAGGGTAATAACCTAATTGGAAATGTTCTCAGAACACTATTCCTGAAAAAGTTCCAGGTTCAGATGTTTTTATGGCATTTTTTAAACTATACCATTAAGAAACAAAAAAAGTTCTGTGTTATAGTTCTTAACCATCTGTCTTGGTTATCTAGTACTGCCAAAACAGAAATACTGCAAGCGGATGTCTTTAACAAATTTATTTCCTCACAATAAAGTAGGCTAAAAGTCCAAATTCAAGGTGTCATCTCCAGGGAAGGCTTTCTGTCTCTGTTGGCGCTGGAGGAAGGTCCTTGTCTTCCATCTTCCCATGGTCAAGGAGCCTGTCCGGTGCAGGGACCCCAGGTCCAACGGACGCGGTCTGCTCCTAGTGCTGCTTTCTTGATCGTATGAGGTCCCCAACTCTCTGCTTGCTTCTCTTTCCTTTTATCCCTTGAGAGATAAAAGGTGGTGCAGGCCACACCCCAGGGAAACTCCCTTTACCTTGGATCGGGAGGCGATCTGAGTAAGGGTGGTATTAGAATCCCACCCTAATCCTCTCAACTTAAAATTACAATCACAAAATGGAGGACAACCACACAATACTGGGAATTACGGCTTAACCAGGTTGATAGATTTCTGGGGGGACATAATTCAACCCATGACACCATCCCATAGCATTTGGAAGCCAGCAGACATTAGAACAGCACCCTCAATGCCGAGAATTCTATTCCTAGAGAAAGTGTCTTTCAAGAGTGACAGCAGAATGAAGACATTTTCAGACAAGCAATGTCGGGAGAGTTTATCAGCACAGATTTTCACTAAAGGACTTTCCAAAGGCAGAAGGAAAAGCAACCCAGATAAAAAGCCTGAGATGAAAGAAGACCAAAGAGTGTGGTAGATTCAAATGAACAGTGACTTTATAAAATACAACGAAATCATATAATGCATTTTTATGCAAATAATGTGCTATGCTCATTTTGCTTTTGTTTACAGCAACATATAAAAAAAAAAATTGGCATAGTGACACTTATGAAAATACCTAGCAGAGGGAGGCAGTGGTTGGCAAACAAAGGTTGATGGAGTGTATTTATTATGTGTGGAAAAATACATTAATAAGAAAAGAGAATTAAAATACATAACAATAACATAAAAGTTTACAGGGATGTAAATGGAGTTAAAGTGTGTTCTAAGATCTCTGTAGAAGTATTAATTTTAGGCTTTAATGTATAATAAATCGGAGCCCTAGTAGTGCAGTGGTTAAGAACTTGGCTGCTAACCAAAAGATGAGCAGCTCAAATCCACCAGCTGCTCCTTGGAAACCCTATGGCACTGTTCTACCCTGTCCTATAAGGTCACTATGAGTCAGAATCAACTCGACAGCAATGGTTTTTTTTTTTTTTTGGTTTATATAATAAGTCACAACAAATGTAAACAAATCAAATGCTCCATTTTAAAATGACAAAGATGACCAGGCTGATTAAAATAATCCAATCAAATGCTGTTTACAAGAAATACTTGAAATAAAGAAAGTAAAAAAATAGCAAATGATCCAACATGTAAACACAGCCAAAAGAAAGCTAAAGTAGCTATATTTAATATCAGACAAAACATTCTAAGGCAAAAAATACATTGTTGTTGTGTGCCATCGAGTTGATACATTAAAAAGACCTAAATAAATTAAAAGATAAAATACATCCATGCAGTGGAAGTCTTAACATTGTAAAGATAGCAATTTTTTTTACAAATTCATCTTTATATTTAGTGTAATCTCAACTGAATAACAACAGGTTTTGGTTGTTGTTGTTTTGGGAGAACTTGACCAGGTGACCCTAAAATTTATGTAAAATAGCCAAGGACCAATGAAGAATGAGCATACTAAGTCTCTCTGAGCCATAATGTGATCATCTACTAACTGCAGATACTAATAACTGACCTAATATCTTGGGATACTTGTGGCTATCAAATCATAACATATGGAAATGTGCTAGAAAACTGCAAACAAATGCAGCAGCTTAGTTTTCATCACGTGGAACTTGAGGGTTTTATGAAAAACCCACTGCTGTTGAGCTGATTCTGACTCGTAGCGACCCCACAGGGATTCCAAGGCTACAGATCTCTAAGGAAGCAGACTGCCACATCTTTCTCCCACGGAGGGGCTGGTGGTTTCGAACTGCTGACCTTTTGGTTAGCAGTCGATCATTTTAACCACTGCACTACCAGGGCTTCTTTATTTTAGGCTAGAGCCATGATAATGCCAAAAGATAAAGATATAACCCATGAAAATTAAAGGTCTAAGTCTAACAAACTTCCATTTTACTTTAAAGAGCATTATTTAGAAAATGTTGTATCTGTTATCAGTAAGGGGTAAACAATGAGTTTCATTTTGAGAGAAAAAAACAATAATGTTAATTTAACCTAAGAAATAATATATGGATGTCACGTTAAAAGTCTAGAGAATGAGATGTCTGCTCTTGTACTTACAAAAGAGAACTTAATGTCTTCTGCTCTCCATGAAAAGGAGAAACACACTTTGCCAAGTTCCCATCCAGCATCTTCTCCATAATTAATCATAGTCAGCACCTAAATTGTTCTCCCTAAACTGACTAAAGGAGGCAGGAATAAAATGATACAGCTTAACTGGGCTTCTCAATTAGCCTCAGTACACTTATCAGAAAATGAACAAGAAACTGAAAGGCAAGTCTAATTCACCAAAGCAAACACTGAAGGACAGGAGTTTTATATATTAAGTCTAACACTTATAAAATAACTTCTACAAATAAGAAAGATGCTCTTACACGTTTTTCATATTCAAGCATTCAGATGATGATAAAGATGACATAAAATGTAAAGCAAAAGGATTTACTAAAACGTTACATTATTCTTGCATATAAAATATTAATATTCAAAGGTCAACATACCTGAATATTTTCCCTGCTCCAGGTATGTGGTGTTTTATTGGCAAGTAACTTCAGATCTTGAATAGCAAGTCTCTTTACTGCTCTCCTGGGGTCATTCTTCAAGTACTGCAACAGGAGCTGAATCTATAAAGGAAGTAAGTCACGCCATGGGCACTGCTGTCAAAGTGAAACTTCTCGATTTAACTCAGGGCTGGTTTTAAATCACAGCCCTGATACTTACTAGCTACATGCCCATGAGAGCATGTTTGGGCTTTGCTATAGTCATCCAGTACTGCTGTAACAGAAATACCACAAGTGGATAGCTTTAACAAAGAAATTTCTTCACAGTAAAGTAGGCTAGAAGTCCAAATTCAAGGCATCAGCTCCAGGGGAAGGCTTTCTCTCTGTCAGCCTTCTCACCAATATTCCCCCAGGCTATGAGCTTCTCTGCACAGGGACCCCAGGTCTAAAGGACACACTCTGCTCCCAGGGCTGCTTTCTTGGTGGTATGAGGTCCTGCTCTCTGCTCCCTTCCCTTTCTTTTTTATTTCTTGTGAGATAAAAGGTGGTGCAGGTCACACCCCAGGCAAACTCCCTTTACATTGGATCAGGGATGTGACCTGGGTGAGGGTGTTACAGTCCCACCCTAACCCTCTTTGACATAAAATTGTAATCACAAAGTGGAGGACAACCACACAATACTGGGAATCAGGGTCTAACCAAGCTGACACATATTTTTGGGAGACACAATTCAGGCCATGACAGGCCTCTTTCTCTTCTTGTGTAAAGTAAGATACTATCATCTAACTTGTCAAGTTCCAGCACAGATCTTGGCATTTAACAATTAATTCTTCCCTCTCTTCTTTACTGCCAACTCCACACCCTGCCATATACCTCCACCCTGTTTTCTTCAAGGGCTCCCAAGAATGAGAACTGTGAATACAGAAAAGCAAAAAGCAAGCAAAGGCGGAGCCAAGATGGCGGACTAGGCAGACGTTACCTCGGATCCCTCTTACAACAAAGACACGGAAAAACAAGTGAATCGATCACATACATAACAATCTACGAACCCTGAACAACAAACACAGATTTAGAGACGGAGAACGAACTAATACGGGGAAGCAGCGATAGTTTCCAGAGCCTGGAGCCAGAGTACCAGTCAGGTACGGCACAAGCACAGAGACCTGCTCCACCCCCCTGAACTAACCCCGGGAGGGGGACCAGCCGGTTCCACGGGCGGCGTGGGACGCAGCCGGTAGGAGAAGTCCCCGGGAGGCAGTGACTGATCTTGGAGCAGAAAGAGCAGCATCCGAGCCGGGGAACCGTCCCGCAGGGATTTGGACTGCACGCAGGTACGCCATAAACACGGAGAGTTGCTCCACCCCCTGAACTAACCCCGGGAAGGGGACCAGCCGGGTCGCGCGGGCGGCGTGGGACGCAGCCGGTAGGAGAAGTCCCCGGGAGACAGCGACTGGTATTGGAGTGGGGAGAACAGCGTTCCAGCCGGGACACTCGGTCGCGGCACAAGCACGGGGAGCTACTCCACCCATCTGAACTAACCCCGGGAGGGGGCCCACCTGGTTCACGGAGGTGGCACGGCCACGCGGCTGGAGAGACGAGAAGTCCCCGGGAGGCAGCGACTGATTTTGGAGTTGAGAGTGCACCGTCCCAGTAGGGGAGCCTTGACGCTGGGCGTGGGGCTGGAAGCGGAGGATCTGACCGTGACTCCAGCGGGCCAGACCCCCTGGGGGCAATCTCCACACAGCCAGCACACATAGGCGACGCGCCCGTGGGAATCTCAGATATAACAGTCATTCCAAGCAAGACAAGCAACTCTGGCTATAATCTGAGGTGCTACTCTCCTATCTCTCTGTTCCCTCCCCCACCCTCCCCAGGCGGCTTCATTAACATCTGAATAGCCTGAGCCAGAGGGAGAACTCTGATAGGGATCTGACTGCAGTTTTTTTTTAGCGGATTTTCTGGAAAAACTAGTTTCCCAGTGATGGCTCGGAGACAACAATCCATATCAAACCACTTAAAGAAGCAGACCATGACAGCTTCTCCAACCCCCCAAACAAAAGAATCAAAAGCTTTCCCAAATGAAGATACAATCTTGGAATTATCAGATACAGAATATAAAAAACTAATTTACAGAATGCTTAATGATATCACAAATGAAATTAGGATAACTGCAGAAAAAGCCAAGGAACACACTGATAAAACTGTTGAAGAACTCAAAAAGATTATTCAAGAACATAGTGGAAAAATTAATAAGTTGCAAGAATCCATAGAGAGACAACATGTAGAATCCAAAAGATTAACAATAAAATAACAGAATTAGACAACGCACTAGGAAGTCAGAGGAGCAGACTCGAGCAATTAGAATGCAGACTGGGACATCTGGAGGACCAGGGAATCAACACCAACGTAGCTGAAAAAAAATCGGATAAAAGAATTAAAAAAAATGAAGAAACCCTAAGAATTATGTGGGACTCTATCAAGAAGGATAACCTGCGGGTGATTGGAGTCCCAGAACAGGGAGGGGGGACAGAAAATACAGAGAAAATAGTTGAAGAACTTCTGACAGAAAACTTCCCTGACATCATGAAAGAAGAAAGGATATCTATCCAAGATGCTCATCGAACCCCATTTAAGATTGATCCAACAAGAAAAACACCAAGACATATTATCATCAAACTCACCAAAACCAAAGATAAACAGAAAATTTTAAAAGCAGCCAGGGAGAAAAGAAAGGTTTCCTTCAAGGGAGAATCAATAAGAATATGTTCTGACTACTCAGCAGAAACCATGCAGGCAAGAAGGGAATGGGACGACATATACAGAACACTGAAGGAGAAAAACTGCCAACCAAGGATCATATATCCAGCAAAACTCTCTCTGAAATATGAAGGCGAAATTAAGATATTTACAGACAAACACAAGTTTAGAGAATTTGCAAAAACCAAACCAAAGCTACAAGAAATACTAAAGGATATTGTTTGGTCACAGAACCAATAATATCAGATATCAGCACAACACAAGGTCACAAAACAGAACGTCCTGATATCAACTCAAATAGGGAAATCACAAAAACAAACAAATTAAGATTAATTAAAAAAAAAATACACATAACAGGGAATCATGGAAGTCAATAGGTAAAAGATCACAATAATCAAAAAGAGGGACTAAATACAGGAGGCATTGAACTGCCATATGGAGAGTGATACAAGGCGATATAGAACAATACAAGTTAGGTTTTTACTTAGAAAAATAGGGGTATATAATGAGGTAACCACAAAAAGGTATAACAACTCTATAACTCAAGACAAAAACCAAGAAAAACGTAACGACTCAACTAACATAAAGACAAACACTATGAAAATGAGGATCTCACAATTTACTAAGAAAAACGCCTCAGCACAAAAAAGTATGTGGAAAAATGAAATTGTCAACAACACACATAAAAAGGCATCAAAATGACAGCACTAAAAACTTATTTATCTATAATTACCCTGAATGTAAATGGACTAAATGCACCAATAAAGAGACAGAGAGTCACAGACTGGATAAAGAAACACGATCCATCTATATGCTGCCTACAAGAGACACACCTTAGACTTAGAGACACAAACAAACTAAAACTCAAAGGATGGAAAAAAGTATATCAAGCAAACAATAAGCAAAAAAGAAGAGGAGTAGCAATATTAATTTCGGACAAAATAGACTTTAGACTTAAATCCACCACAAAGGATAAAGAAGGACACTATATAATGATAAAAGGGACAATTGATCAGGAAGACATAACCATATTAAATATTTACGCACCCAATGACAGGGCTGCAAGATACATAAATCAAATTTTAACAGAACTGAAAAGCGAGATAGATACCTCCACAATTATAGTAGGAGACTTCAACACACCACTTTCGGAGAAGGACAGGACATCCAGTAAGAAGCTCAACAGAGACACGGAAGATCTAATTACAACAATCAACCAACTTGACCTCATTGACTTATACAGAACTCTCCACCCAACTGCTACAAAATATACTTTTTTTTCCAGCGCACATGGAACATTCTCTAGAATAGACCACATATTAGGTCATAAAACAAACCTTTGCAGAGTCCAAAACATCGAAATATTACAAAGCATCTTCTCAGACCACAAGGCAATAAAACTAGAGATCAATGACAGAAAAACGAGGGAAAAGAAATCAAATACTTGGAAAATGAACAATACCCTCCTGAAAAAAGACTGGGTTATAGAAGACATCAAGGAGGGAATAAGGAAATTCATAGAAAGCAACGAGAATGAAAATACTTCCTATCAAAACCTCTGGGACACAGCAAAAGCAGTGCTCAGAGGCCAATTTATATCAATAAATGCACACATACAAAAAGAAGAAAGAGCCAAAATCAGAGAACTGTCCCTACAACTTGAACAAATAGAAAGTGAGCAACAAAAGAATCCATCAGGCACCAGAAGAAAACAAATAATAAAAATTAGAGCTGAACTAAATGAATTAGAGAACAGAAAAACAATCGAAAGAATTAACAAAGCCAAAAGCTGGTTCTTTGAAAAAATTAACAAAATTGATAAACCATTGGCTAGACTGACTAAAGAAATACAGGAAAGGAAACAAATAACCCGAATAAGAAATGAGAAGGACCACATCACAACAGAACCAAATGAAATTAAAAGAATCATTTCAGATTATTATGAAAAATTGTACTCTAACAAATTTGAAAACCTAGAAGAAATGGATGAATTCCTGGAAAAACACTACCTACCTAAACTAACACATTCAGAAGGAGAACAACTAAATAGACCCATAACAAAAAAAGAGATTGAAACGGTAATCAAAAAACTCCCAACAAAAAAAAGTCCTGGCCCGGACGGCTTCACTGCAGAGTTCTACCAAATTTTCAGAGAAGAGTTAACACCACTACTACTAAAGGTATTCCAAAGCATAGAAAATGACGGAATACTACCCAACTCATTCTATGAAGCCACCATCTCCCTGATACCAAAACCAGGTAAAGACATTACAAAAAAAGAAAATTATAGACCTATATCCCTCATGAACATTGATGCAAAAATCCTCAACAAAATTCTAGCCAATAGAATCCAACGACACATCAAAAAAATAATTCACCCTGATCAAGTGGGATTTATACCAGGTATGCAAGGCTGGTTTAATATCAGAAAAACCATTAATGTAATCCATCACATAAATAAAACAAAAGACAAAAACCACATGATCTTATCAATTGATGCGGAAAAGGCATTTGACCAAGTCCAACACCCATTCATGATAAAAACTCTTACCAAAATAGGAATTGAAGGAAAATTCCTCAACATAATAAAGGGCATCTATGCAAAGCCAACAGCCAATATCACTCTAAATGGAGAGAACCTGAAAGCATTTCCCTTGAGAATGGGAACCAGACAAGGATGCCCTTTATCACCGCTCTTATTCAACATCGTGTTGGAAGTCTTAGCCAGGGCAATCAGGCTAGACAAAGAAATAAAAGGTATCCGGATTGGCAAGGAAGAAGTAAAGTTATCACTATTTGCAGATGACATGATTATATACACAGAAAACCCTAAGGAATCCTCCAGAAAACTACTGAAACTAATAGAAGAGTTTGGCAGAGTCTCAGGTTATAAAATAAACATACAAAAATCACTTGGATTCCTCTACATCAACAAAAAGAACACCGAAGAGGAAATAACCAAATCAATACCATTCACAATAGCCCCCAAGAAGATAAGATACTTAGGAATAAATCTTACCAAGGATGTAAAAGACCTATACAAAGAAAACTACAAAGCTCTACTACAAGAAATTCAAAAGGACATACTTAAGTGGAAAAACATACCTTGCTCATGGATAGGAAGACTTAACATAGTAAAAATGTCTATTCTACCAAAAGCCATCTATACATTTAACGCACTTCCGATCCAAATTCCAATGTCATATTTTAAGGGGATAGAGAAACAAATCACCAATTTCATATGGAACGGAAAGAAGCCCCGGATAAGCAAAGCACTACTGAAAAAGAAGAAGAAAGTGGGAGGCCTCACCTTACCTGACTTCAGAACCTATTATACAGCCACAGTAGTCAAAACAGCCTGGTATTGGTACAACAACAGACACATAGACCAATGGAACAGAATTGAGAACCCAGACATAGATCCATCCACGTATGAGCAGCTGATATTTGACAAAGGACCAGTGTCAATTAACTGGGGAAAAGACAGCCTTTTTAACAAATGGTGCTGGCATAACTGGATATCCATTTGCAAAAAAATGAAACAGGACCCATACCTCACACCATGCACAAAAACTAACTCCAAGTGGATCAAAGACCTAAACATAAAGACTAAAACGATAAAGATCATGGAAGAAAAAATTGGGACAACCCTAGGAGCCCTAATACAAGGTATAAACAGAATACAAAACATTACCAAAAATGATGAAGAGAAACCCGATAACTGGGAGCTCCTAAAAATCAAACACCTATGCTCATCTAAAGA
The DNA here is from genome assembly GCF_024166365.1 of Elephas maximus indicus. Classification (NCBI taxonomy): domain Eukaryota; kingdom Metazoa; phylum Chordata; class Mammalia; order Proboscidea; family Elephantidae; genus Elephas; species Elephas maximus. Next base: position 610,566 of record NC_064842.1, read on the forward strand.
CTTCACCAAAAGAGTAAAAAGACCACCTACAGATTGGGAAAGAATTTTCAGCTATGACATCTCCGACCAGCGCCTGATCTCTAAAATCTACATGATTCTGTCAAAACTCAACCACAAAAAGACAAACAACCCAATCAAGAAGTGGGCAAAGGATATGAACACACATTTCTCTAAAGAAGATATTCAGGCAGCCAACAGATACATGAGAAAATGCTCTCGATCATTAGCCATTAGAGAAATGCAAATTAAAACTACGATGAGATTCCATCTCACACCAGCAAGGCTGGCATTAATCCAAAAAACACAAAATAATAAATGTTGGAGAGGCTGCGGAGAGATTGGAACTCTCATACACTGCTGGTGGGAATGTAAAATGGTACAACCACTTTGGAAATCTATCTGGCGTTATCTTAAACAGTTAGAAATAGAACTACCATACAACCCAGAAATCCCACTCCTAGGAATATACCCTAGAGATACAAGAGCCTTCATACAAACAGATACATGCACACCCATGTTTATTGCAGCTCTGTTTACAATAGCAAAAAGTTGGAAGCAACCAAGGTGTCCATCAACGGATGAATGGGTAAATAAATTGTGGTATATTCACACAATGGAATACTACGCATCGATAAAGAACAGTGACGAATCTCTGAAACATTTCATAACATGGAGGAACCTGGAAGGCATTATGCTGAGCGAAATTAGTCAGAGGCAAAAGGACAAATATTGTATAAGACCACTATTATAAGATCTTGAGAAATAGTAAAAAATGAGAAGAACACATACTTTTGTGGTTACGAGGGGGGGGAGGGAGGGAGGGTGGGAGAGGGTTTTTTATTGATTAATCAGTAGATAAGAACTGCTTTAGGTGAAGGGAAAGACAACACTCAATACATGGAAGGTCAGCTCAATTGGACTGGACCAAAAGCAAAGAAGTTTCCAGGATATAATGAATGCTTCAAAGGTCAGCGGAGCAAGCGCGGGGGTCTGGGGAACGTGGTTTGAGGGGACTTCTAAGTCAATTGGCAAAATAATTCTATTATGAAATCATTCTGCATCCCACTTTGAAATGTGGCGTCTGGGGTCTTAAATGCTAACAAGCAGCCATCTAAGATGCAGCAATTGGTCTCAACCCACCTGGAGCAAAGGAAAATGAAGAACACCAAGCCCACATGACAACTAAGAGCCCAAGAGACAGAAAGGGCCACATGAACCAGAGACCTACATCATCCTGAGACCAGAAGAACTAGTTGGTGCCCGGCCACAATCGATGACTGCCCTGACAGGGAGCTCAGCAGAGGACCCCTGAGGGAGCAGGAGATCAGTGGGATGCAGACCCCAAATTCTCATAAGAAGACCAAACTTGATGGTCTGACTGAGACTAGAGGAATCCCGGCGGCCATGCTCCCCAGACCTTCAGTTGACACAGGACAGGAACCATCCCCGAAGACAACTCATCAGACATGAAAGGGACTGGTCAGTGGGTGGGAGAGAGATGCTGATGAAGAGTGAGCTAATTATATCAGGTGGACACTTGAGATTGTGTTGGCAACTCTTGCCTGGAGGGGGGATGGGAGGATAGAGAGAGAGGGAAGCCGGCAAAATTGTCAAGAAAGGAGAGACTGAAAGGGCTGACTCAAGACGGGGAGAGTAAGTGGGAGTAGGGAGTGAGATGTATGTAAACTTATATGTGACAGACTGATTGGATTTGTAAACGTTCACTTGAAGCTTAATAAAAGTTATTATAAAAAAAAAAAAAAAAGCAAGCAAAAGGACATTAAACTGATCTTTATCAGAGAAAGGGAGCTTAATGCTATCAAAACTTAAGTTACTTATTTTTTATCATATATTTACTATGTAAGGTTATTAAAGAAAAGGCAATTTAAAGAAGAAAACTGAAATTACCTGCTTCGGCGTATCAACCAAAGACGACGCTGCAAGCAGAGTGAAAGTGTGCAGAGAAACGATCACCATCCTGGTGGAAGGATAGGAGGTGACCAGCTGCTGCAGAAGCTGGCGAGCACTGGAAGCCAGGATGGCATCATGGTGCATGTGCTGCAGGATGGGGGTCAGCTTCAGCTTCAGGTCCACAGGTGTGGCTAAACCTGGACGCAACAAGGAACACATAGAGTTCAAGTCCCCAGGTGTGGCTAAGCCTGGACGCGACAAGGAACGCGTACAGAGTGCCTATCTGCACCCTCGATGACACTCAGATCTAAAAGGTCCATTAAAAACACATTGCATACTAATATTATGTTCATAACATTAAACGTAACTGTACCAGGAGCCCTGGTGGCACAGTGGTTAAGAGCTCTGCTGTTTACCAAAAAGTCAGCGGTTGAATCCACCACCGGTCCTTGGAAACCCTACGGGGCAGTTCTACCCTGTCCTATAAGGCAGCTAAGAGTCAGAATTGACTCAATGGCAACAGGTATGGCTTTTTTTTTTTTTGTACCAGAGCTAGTCAATACGAGGACAGTTTCTCCAAAAAATATTTAACATTAATTTTTCAGCGATTATAGAAATATATGCTAGGAGAAAGTGCCTCTGAAAGGCACAGTACAAAGCAAAGTCTTATTATACTCACTGCCTATTTCTTGTTACAGCATAAGAAAAAGATATACACAAGAGTTGTGTTTACACACACACACTCAGTGGCTACACTTTGATTATATTTAAAATTTTAATTATTTCCTTCAATACTGAATCAAAAGCAGGATGTGAACAGACTGTGTGGAACGGTTTTTAAGTTCTATGAACTTTATTTGTGCAGGATGCCTTTCTTTATCACATATACAGCTGGAACTCCATGAGGAGTTAACGCTATCTTTTCTAGTCAACACCACAGCTAAACAAAAATTCTTCTCTTCTATAGCACAGCTTTGCTGTGACACAAAACAAAATTTCTCAATCATAATGGACTATATATTATGCCCAAAATGAATTAATGTTCTGCAAATCATTGGCTTCTTCACTGTGAAGTAACTGTCAGCATGGACATATAACAGTGTTTCCATATCCCAGACCAGGGTCATTTCACACAGAAATTTTGCCAGTGCTATGCTGTTTTCTTTCTGAACACAATTTCTGTTGTTAACTTTATGATATAAAAACTGTCTTGACAACAGTTTGATTTCTACCTGCTTTTATAAAACAAAAACCTGCTGCCGTAGTCAGTTCTGACTATCAACCTTAGAGTACAAAGCAGGACTGCTCCATAGGGTTTCTTTTATGATGTTTTTCTGTTACGGGTTTTTTTTTTTTTTTTTAAAGCCTCGTGGGGAGTATTTAATGTGAAGCTTGATGAACATGAGATCAGGCAGGAAACATGGCAGGGTGGCAGGAGAGGTGCAAAAGCTCAGAGTGGCGTGTCTGAGTCTCTAAATAAGGACAAGGGCACACAAAAAGGCTTGGAGTTGAGCGAGAACTGAAAGACGTTTGGTATGCCTGGAGGAGAGTCAGAAAGAGAGAGTGGCAAGAGCTGAACTTAGAGGGACAGGTGGAGCCACACGGAGAGGTCCTGGTAAGAAACCTGGACCTCAGTGTGAGGACAACAAAAAGCCAGCAAAATGTTTTAATCAGAGAAGCAAATACAAACAGTGCTCAAGGCACGGACTACGGGCGGGAACCTGGGGGCAGGAAGAGCAGCAAGTAGGGTGCTGAGGTAGAGAGGACAGCCTGAATCAGATGCACTGAAGAGGCACCGGAAAGGTGGACAGTGCTCGGTGACTGGTCACAGGAAATACCCTCTACAGCCACAAAACATATTTGAGGGCACATTTACTTCCAGAAACAGGGAACAGTATTATGGAACCAAATTTGGTCAATAAAATGGGCATTAATTTGGTAATGTTGTTGTCAGGTGCCGTCGAGTCGGCTCCGACCCATAGCGACCCTGTGCACAACATGGGTAGTGGTACTTCTCCACCAAGTGGATTGCGACATACAGCTCTGAAGGCAACTGCAAAGGAAGCACGCCACGTTCCACACAATTCCTCCACCATTCTAACTTCTCCACAAATGCCTGAACACCACCGAGGTGCCACCACTGTCTTGGGTACTTAATGACATGGTGAACATGACAACTCTCTTAATGGGGCTTATATTTTTTGGCAGGGGAGAGAGACAATAAACTGACAAATCATAAGAATGTAAGACAGCAATCAGTGTTACACAGACAATTAAAGTCGGGTAATGTGACACATGAGACGGCTGTTGCTTTTTAACTGGGCAATTAGATTCCTGAGGGGCACAAACAGTTACACACTCAACTACTAAACAAAAGGTTAGCAGTTTGAACCCACCCAGAAGCACCTCGGAAGACAGGCCTGGCAATCTACTTCTGAAAGGTCACAGCCTTGAAAGCCCTATGAAGCCGTTCTACTCTGCATACACAGGGTCGCCATGAGTCGGAACCAGCTGAATGGCAACTAACAACAACAACAAAGGGTGATTACACTAGATAAAGTGTAGCAAAAGGCCCAAGCGGTGACATTTAAGATGAAATTTGAAGATGAGAAGGAGCTAACCACAGGTGCTCAGGGCAAAGAGCACTCCAGTGCAAAGGCTTTGAAATGGCGAAGAGGCCTGTGGCTGGTTTAAACAGGGAGTGGCAAGAGACAGAGCAGAGAGACAAACAAAGGCAAGGATGGATAACATGTAAGGTTTTCTAAGTGCAGGTAGTAAGTTCAGGTTTTATATTAAATGCAAATGAAGCCAGTGGATAGTTTTAAACAAGGGAATGCTGTGATCTGATTTGTCCTTTTAAAAGATTAGCTGCTATGTGAAGAATGGATGGTTAGAGGAGCAAGAAGTTGAAGAAAAAGACTAACGAGGAGGCTAGTACAGTAATCCATGCAAGAGATGACAACAACCTGAACTACGGGGGTGCTGAGATGGAGACAGGTCACAGGGTAGGATGTACGTCGGATCTGCTTATGGACTAGATGTGGCCGGCAGAAGGAAAAACACTCAATATAGTGTCCAGATATGCAGCCTGAATAACTGGGTGGGTAATGGTGTCAGTTACTGAGCTGCAGAAGACGGAGGAAGCAGCAGCTGGCGCTGTTTGGGCCATACTAAATCTGAGATGCCTACGAGATACACACATGGAGAAGCCGAACGGGCAGCTGCACAAGTGCTTCCAGAGTTGTGAGGAGAGGATAACGCTAGAGACGTGGCAGTAGTGGTGGAATATGGAACTGTTTTCCAAGTATTATGCCAATACTAAGTCTCCAAACACAACAGGATTTTCACTGCTCACTGCCGCTTAGGAACCCTTAGAGGTTTCCTCAGACAACCTCTCTCCCATTCTCCAAATGGCTATTCCAAACCTCTACTCTCCTGGACCTCAACAGAAGAACCTGGCTTCTCCCTCCTCAGACATTTCCCTGCACCTGGGGGTCTCCTGAGTCCACAGGGACTGCTGTACAGGTTCCTCTCTTCTCCTGACTCCACAGACATTTCCCTGCACCTGGGGGTCTCCTGAGTCCACAGGGACTGCTGTACAGGTTCCTCTCTTCTCCCGACTCCACAGACATTTCCCTGGACCTGGGTCTCCTGAGTCCACAGGGACTGCTGTACAAGTTCCTCTCTTCTCCTGACTCCACAGACATTTCCCTGGACCTGGGTCTCCTGAGTCTACAGGGACTGCTGTACAGGTTCCTCTCTTCTCCTGACTCCACAGACATTTCCCTGGACCTGGGTCTCCTGAGTCTACAGGGACTGCTGTACAAGTTCCTCTCTTCTCCCAACTCCTTCCCTGCAGTATTTAACATGCTGTACTCTTGCTCTTCCTCTACGCAAAGCCAAACTTCTTTAGAGACTCCTCAACTACTGAAAATCTGACCTCCACCCCTATCAACTCACTGAAAATATTCTCACCAAAATCAATGACCACCTTTTTGAAAAAATCTGTAACTCTTTTCAAAACTGACAGGCAGTACTGTTATTAGTATGGCTTCTACAGCCACAATGGGTTTGAACTTACTAGCTATGTGGCCTTGGGCAAGTTACTTTCTGAGCCTCTGCTTCACCCTCCAGGGGTGGTAAGAGCTCACACCAGGCTCAGAGACAGCACCTTCTCCTGTAGTTCACCCTGCCCTCAGCTTTGTAAACGGCCCCTTGTTGACCTTCTGTGAATTATCCCAATTTGAGTGTGTCATCTCTTTTCTGCTGAGACCTTGTCTGATAGAGCAAGCAGTCAATAAAACCTGCTCCGTGAGTGCGTGATGCTTTCTTCCAATTTCACAAAGACAACCCCTTCTGCAGGAAAGCTCTTGTTTGGTAGTAGGCAGAAAAGAAAACCACAAAAGGATAAAGGGAAACAGGACAAAAGCTCAAATGCTGTATCTTGGCCTTTAATTAATTTTTATCAGTCACGCAAAGTAAGCAAGGTCTCTTCAACGTTAAAAGGAACACAATTAAAATACAACTGCCCTAAGAAAGTCATGGCCCAAACAGGCAATACACCATAGTGGTTAAAAGGATGGACCTCAAAGCCAAACTGCCATGTAGTAGCTGTGTGACCTTGGACAAATTACTAAGCTTTACTGCAGCTCCATTTCCTTTTCTGTAAAATGGTGATGATATTAGCTACACAAGGCCGCCAAGTTGCACCATTCAAAGAGGTGTAATTCATAAAAACACAACAGAAGTTCTGTTCTCTAAAGCTGTGCAATGCGCAGCCCCAAAGCTCCTCTTATGAGTGTTATGAGGATAAATGGCGTTAACATATGTGAAGCACAGTATGGAAGACAGGCTTGAAAAGCTAGGGCTTTGCAGGCTACGGGAAGGAATTTGGTTATGATTCTAGTTGTGACTGGAAGCCACTGGAGGGATATTTACAGAGTGAAGAGTCCCCAAGCTCCTGGCAACACTGCCTCCCCAACCAGAATGCTCTTCCCTGGATCTCTAAATGGCTTACTCTCTTCCCTCCTTCATGTGTCATTCAACAACATCTCTAAAACAGGAAAGTCTCCCTCCACACTGTCTGCTCTTAGCTCTCCTTCTCCCTCTGACCTGTTCTCCGCAGCACCTGAAATACCATATTTTTATTTTATTGCCCTCCCCCCATTCACTAGAATGCAAGTTACACGAGGGCAAGGACTTTGTTTTGTTCACCACTGCATCCTAGGACAGTCATGGCACATTAAAAAAAAATGTTGCCATGGAGTCAATTCCAACCCACGACGACCCTATGTGTGTGTTAGGACAGAACTATGCTCCACAGGGCTTTCAACAGCTGAATTTCCAAAAGCAGGTCACTGGGCCTTTCCTCCCCTGCAGAGATGATGCTTCAATGTTTATTCGAATTATTATCATTTGAATGAACGAATAGTACCTAGCACACAGTAAGTACTTAATAAATACTAGGAACTATTAACATAAATCCCACAAAGTCACTTCATAATTCTGAACGAAGCATACATACCTTGAATCATTTCACTGATTTTGTTACAGATTCCTACGGCAAAATCCCTTCGGAAAGAGAGAAAAGCAAACACTTTAATACCAAAACAACAAAATTTACTGCAGTTTTCCAAGGACTTGAAAAAGAAATAAGAATACAACTGGTGAACTACAGAACAGGGAAACGCAATACTCCAAACCCTAACTGCTATTCCAGAGTTCAGGCATTTGGGGCAAAGAGGGGGAAGAAACACAACTGAAACAAAAATTCCACTACTAATGGGCTATGCCAGCAGTGTTCTCACATGGTACGCAAGGAAAGATGCCCTGATTTGTCTGCATCACTTAGTGACATTTTCTGAAAGATTAATAATTACCGCCTTCGCTTACGCTGTTTTACGATATAGTGTCAATTAAGAAAAGAATTTAACATTCAAACTGATTACCTAAGGAACAAAAACAAATTTCTAACATTTTGCATTTTAGAAAAAGTAGGTATGAAGTAGCAGAAATGCAGTACGAAATATGATAGAATCTTACTAAAAGCTGAACTACTTAAATTAGCCATGATTGGCTGGTTTTTTACTTTCTTGTAGTAAAATACATAAACATAAAATCTGCCATTTTATCCATTTTTAAGTGTTCGATTCAGTGACAGAATTTCTTTTGTCCAATATCTTTTTAATTCTTAACAGCAACATTTACATATGGTGAAACTAAGAACAGTACTCTAACTTTCCAGTTTCTCCAAAAAAACCCTACCTAACAACCCAGCATATACTCCTGCGTTCTGACAACTGGCTGGTGCCTTTCGGAAGCCGTACGTGTTCTCCAGGTCACCATGGTGGCCGATGGAGGACGCTGCTGGTACTCACAATGCTCTTCTGCCCCTAAAGGCATATGTGGCTCTGCAACTCCCGCTCTAGTTCCTTAAAAATACAAAATCTTACCTTTTCAGAGCAACTTAGAAGTGGTTGTGGCAGTAGACATGGTATAAAAGAATTAAATAAATTCTCAAAGTCTTATTTGGCCATTTATTCTGATTTTCTTTTTTCTTAAGATCCCAAATTGAAAAACAGAGAATGTTAAGACAAAAATCTATCAGTATCAGCTGAGATATTTAATCTCAATTCAGGTCCTTATTTCTGAGGGAGAAGGTAAATACTGCTCTGAAAAAGTCATTAATCTCACACTCTGATAGATCTTTCAGGCCTTCCTATTGGGCTAATCTGGTATCTCTAATATCATAAATTACAACTGTTATCAGATTGAAGCCTCTACATAAATTAATAATGTAGATGTCTACTGGTCATCAAGGAGCCCTGGTGGCACAGTGGTTAAAGTGGCCAACTGCTAACTTAAAAGGTTGGTGGTTTAAAACCACCAGTGGCTCCATGGAAGAAAGATGTGGCAGTCTGCTTCCATAGAGATTTATGGCCTTGAAAACCCTACGGGGTCACTATGAGTTGGAATCGACTTGAGGACATTGGGTGGGTACTGGTCATCAAAGGAGCGAGCCCTGGTGTCACAGTGGTTAAGCACTTGGTTGCTAACCAGAAGGTCGGCAGACTGAACCCACCAGCCGCTCCACAGGAGAAAGACGTGGCAGCCTGCTTCTGTAAAGATTTACAATCTTGGAAACCCTATGGGGCAGTTCTACTCTGTCCTACAGGGCCGCCATGAGTCAGAATTAACTTGATGGCAATGGGTTTAGTTTAAATTGGCCATCGCTTCCATAAGTGAAGAACCTTGTTGTTTCTGTGCTACCTGGTCTTAATCATTTTCCAAGACAGATAAATAATCCCACAAATAAAATTAGCTTCTGATAATAACATGTTGTTGTCGTTATGCTGTTAGGTGGCCTTGAGTCGGTTCTGATTCATAGTGACCCTATGGTCCTGCACTATCCTTACAATTGTTCCTATGCTTGAAACCACTGTTGCAGCCACTGTGTCAACTCACATTGAGGGTCCTTCTCTTTTTCTCAGACCCTCTATTTTACCAAGCATGATATCCTGCTCCTGAGACTGGTCCCTCCTGATAACATGCCCAAAGTAAGTGAGACAAAGTCTTGCCATCCTCGATACTAAGAAGCATCTGGCTGTACTTTTTCCAAGACAGATTTGTTCATTCTTCTAGCAATACTCTTTGCTAACACCATAATTCAAAGGCATCGATTCTTCTTTGGTCTTCCTTATTCACTGTCCAGCTTTCACATGTGTATGAGATGACCGAAAATACCCTGGCTTGGGTCAGGTGCACCTTAGTTCTCAAAGTGGCATTTTTGCTTTTCAACAGTTTAAATAGGTCTTTTGCAGCAGATTTGTTCAATGCAATATGTCATCTGATTTCTCGATTGCTGCTTCTATGGATGTTCATCGTGGATCCAAGTAAAATGAAATCCAAGTAAAATGAACAACTGCTTCTTGTTCTATGTACAGGTTCCTCATGAGCACAATTAAGTGTTCTGAAATTCCCATTCTTTGCAATGTTACCCATAATTTGTTATGATTCACAGAGTTGAATGCCTTTGCATAGTCAATAAAACATAGGTAAATATCTTTCTGTTATTCTCTGCTTTCAGCCAAGATCCACTCAACATCAGTAATGATAATCCTTGTTCCATGTCCTCCTCTGAATCTGGCTTGAATTTCTGGCAGTTCCCTGTCGATGTACTGCTGTAACCATGTTTTAATTATCTTCAGCATAATTTTACTTGCATGGGATATTAATGATATTGTTTGATAACTTCCATATTCCGTTGCATCACCTTTCTTTGGAATATGCACAAATATGGAACTCTTCCAGTTGGTTGGCCAGGAAGCTGTCTTCCAAATTTCTTGGTACAGATGAGTGAGCACTTCCAGCATTGTATCCATTTGTTGGAACATCTCAATTGGTATTCCGTCAATTCCCAGAGCCTTGCTTTTCACCAACACCATCAGTGCAGCCTGGCTCTCTTTCTTCAGTACCATCGGTTCTTGATCCCATGCCACCTCCTGAAATGGATGAACACCAACCAACTCATTTTGGTACAGTGACTCTGTGCATTCTTTTGATGTTTCCTGTGCCGTTCAATTTTTTACCCATAGAATCCTTCAATATTGCAACTCAAGGCTTGAATTTTTTCTTCAGTTCTTTCAGCTTGAGAAATGCCAAGCATGTTCTTCCCTTTTCGTTTTCTAACTCCAAGTCTTGGCACATGTCATTATAAACTTCACTTTGTCTTCTTGAGCCACCCTTTGAAATCTTCTGTTCAACTCCTTTACTTCATCATTTCTTCCTTTCACTTTAGCTAACCTTTTACCCTACATTCAACAATACATTTCAGAGTCTCCTCTGACATCCATTTTGGTCTTTTTTTTTTTTCCTATCTTTTTAATGACCTTTTGCTTTCTTCATGCATGTTGTCCTTGAGATCCCACAATTCATCTGCTTTTCGGTCATTAGTGTCCATTGTGTCAGATCAATCCTTGAGATAGTCTCTAAATTCAGGTGGAATATACTCAAGGTTATACTCTGGCTCTCATGGACTTGTTTTAATTTTCTTCAGCTTCAATTTCAACTTGCATACGAGCAACTGATGGTCTGTTCCACAGCTAGCCCCTGGCCCTGGTCTGATATTGAGCTTCCCAATTGTTTCTTTCCATACATGCAGTCGATTTAATTCCTGTGTATTCCATCTGGTGAGCTCCTCGTGTATTTATCTTTGTTGAAAAAACGCATTTCCAATGAATAAGTTGTTGGTCTTGCAAAATTCTATCATGCCATCTCCCACAATGTTTCTATCACCAAGGCCATATTTTCCAACTACTGACCCTTCGTTTCTAACTTTTGTATTCCAATCATCAGTAATTATCAATGCATCTTGATAACGTGTTTGATCCATTTCAGAATGCTAGAATTGGTAAAAATCTTCAGTTTCTTCATCTTTGGTATTGGCAGCTGGTGTGTAAATTTGGATAATGGTCGTATTAGCTGGTCTTCCTTTTGGGCATACAGATATTATCCTATCACTGACAGCACTGTATTTCAGAATTGATCTTGAAATGTTCTTTTTGACAATGAATGCAACTCTGTTCCTCCTCAATCTGTCATTCCCGGCATCGTAGCCCATAGGATTGTCCAATTCAAAATGGCCAATACCAGCCCATCTCAGCTGGGTAATGCTGGGATATGGATCCAAGTGTGCTATTTCATTCTTGACAACTTCCGATTTTTCTTGGTTCATACTTTGTACATTCCACATTCTAATTATTAATAGATGTTTGCAGCTGTTTCTTCTCATCTTGAGTTCTGCCACAAATGAAGGTCCTGAAAGTTTGACTCCATCCACGTCATTAAGTTCGACTCTACTTTGAGGAGGCAGCTCTTCCCCAGTCATCTTACGAGTGCCTTCCAACCTGAGGGGCTCATCTTCCGGCGCTGTATCAGACAACGTTCCGCTGCTATCCATAACGTTTTCCTTGGACAATTTTTTCAGAAGTAAACTTTCTAGGCCCTTTTTCCCAGTCTGTGTTAGGGTTGGAAGCTCCACTGAAACCTCTCTGCCATGGATGACCCTGCTGGTATCTGAGATATCGGTAGCATAGCTTCCAGCATCACAATGCACAAGCCACCTCAGTACAACTGACAAGTGATACTGTGTGATAGTAACATAAGGGGAAAAAACTATCTTAAAATGATTCTCCTGTGTAAAAATTAATTATTAAATTACAAATTCATCACCCAAGTTTAGCACTAAATTTAGAAAATTATTTCTGGAACCACTGGAAGTACGTATTTAATCTGATAGATTACAAAGCTGACACCTTTACCCTGGTCATCAGATGACAGCTATTCACTAGATATAACTCCTGTCCAATAAAAGTGGTTTTAAAAAGTTCTGCCAACATCAGTGACTCTCATCAACATAATTAAAAGCACAAATGGGAACTTACGTATTTACTCATGTATTTCTCCCTCTCAATTACTGCCACACCAATTAATTACAAACAATAAATTATTAAGTATATGTTTTCTATCCTTTCTCTCCTTTTCCAATGTGTAATCTTGGAATTCTGAAGGTATAATAAAAGCAGCTAAAGAGAATCGTGCATGCAATTAAAATCTGAAGAAAGGAAGAAAGTTGGTAATTAATTATTTCAAGTGTTGTCCAAATTTAGCAGTGGTTCTTAGTGGAAATGCTATTTGTTTACATAAAAAAAAAATTACATTTTTTATTCACCTGACTATAAAGCTTAAACTTGCTCACAACAGAATATACAGAAATTTACCAAAAGAACATAAAAATTATAAACTACCTTACTACCCAGAGACAACATTTGGACATATATATCCTTCTAGTCTTTTTTCTAATCAGGTTTTTTACAAACCTGGAATATCATGCAGGTTATTATATAACCTGCTTCCAAGTAAATTTCTACAACATATCTGTTAAACGCTGATACAGTATTTCATGGTATGGTCATATCGTAATTTATCTAAGCTCATCCCTATTGGTTGGAATTCACGTTGCATCTAATTTCTTCTGTTATTTTAAGTAACACCACAACTAATATCCTTGCGAGTAAATATCAATACACACTGATTCATTAAGATAAATTCTGAGATGTGATTTTCTGGGTCAAAGAACATCTGTTTAAGGCTTTTCATACACATTACCACAATGCCCTCCAGGAGGCAAGGGTAATTTTGACATCAGTAAAGAGGATAATATATTCTTTACAGAGGGTAAACAGGCCAGTCAAAAAACATAGTAAAAAAGCAATGGTCAACATTTCATTAAAAAATAAAAATTGTTCTGTAAGATAATAGTGAAGGACATGACATCCTAGGTAGGTTGGAACTGTTTTCAGCTCAAGCTATTGTCTTAGTCAGGCTGTGAGTAGTTCTAATGCCAGACAGCTTAACGTGAGAGACAGTAAGAAAACAGTAATTTAGTGTTGGGGATGTGTATGTCCGGGGGCTACTGCTCAGCAGACAAAGCTTCTGCTCCCCAGTGGCGGGCACCTTACCAAACTAATCTATGTTGATCCTGTTTTTCTGAAAACTCTCATCTCATTAACAGTTAATGCCGACATTTTGTATTCAAGTTTCCTGTTTTACGTATTTAAGTATCATTTCCCTAACATGATGTAAACCTTCTTGAAATATAACCTTTGCCATTTACATTTTCTCTATCTTTAGTGTTTCTATATATTGACTAGTTATTCCTTTAAAAGCTCTTCTTAGGAAGCCAAGTTATGAAAAGGTCTATGCTTACTCTGGAGCCTTGGTGCCTCAGTGGTTAAGAGCTCAGCTGCTCACCAAAAGGCCAGCAGTTTGAATCCATCAGTCACTGCTTGGAAACCCTATGGGGCAGTTCCAGCTTCTTAAAGGGTCACTATGAGTCATGACTGTCGACAGCAATGGGTTTGGTTTTGGTTTTTGGGGGGCTTACTTGGACTGTGCGGAGAAGTTGGCAGCAGCAAACACAGCAGCTTCAACTTCTACGTTATCATGTGAATCCAGGCTCTGACGAATACTATGATGAGCATTCTTTCTCTCAGGAATTATTGATGCCAGACTTCCCAGCATCCTATGGAAAGAGAGAACCTAAGCTGAACAGATGTATAATAAGTCCATGGTCAACAAAGGAAGAAGCCAGGCTAAGCAAGATTACCAAAACAAAAGCTTGTAGGTAGTTCCCTAAGGGTCAGGTTAACAAGGCATTAACTTCAGGAACGGCAGTGATTCAAACGCCAAACACTTTCACAGCCTCAACATGTCGCAAAAATTAAAACAGCTTATATAACACAAGCAAAACAAAGAAATGAAGTATCTCTTAGGTACCAAACAGGGTCCAGAAAAGAAACTTTTGAATTATTAAAGCATCAAAATGACAATTACCAACGGTGCATAAAGAAGTCCATTTTAGCTAAGCCTTGAGCGCCCAGCGTTTTTTCTATTAAACGAATCCACAAAGTAAAAAAGTAAGACTCTCTAGTCCTTTTTTCTACATCAGTAAACACCAACAGAATACTTTTCAAATCCATACTCAACATTAAGAGAACAGAGGTGGACGGTGCCCCTGGGGGCTCATACCAGAATGTGCAAGGGTAAGAAAAGTATTGCTTGTAATTTCAATTCTGTTCTATTAAATGCAGATTTAAAAAGAGAAAATCAATTAACTGGCTTTAAAATACCACACAGCTGCTCAGAATTTAATTAAACAGAAAGCAGAGGAATGACAAAAGCAATCATTACTCTGGACTTAATTCAGAACCAGAAGGGAGAACTGGGTCCTGCTGTGGGAAAACAGAACCTTGAGGAAGAAGTGACATCCTATGCTTTCTATTAAGAAAGGGATTGTCAGGGCTGGTCATCAGAAACAAGCCCTGCAGTTTAGGGAAGTGTATTTAAAAAATCTGAAAAAATTACACATGACTCCACAGACAGCAAAGGTAAAAAGAGAATGGTCCAAGCTGGACATAAGGCTTATAAAATGAAATTCTAATAAAATTATCATTTTCCCAATGTCTATAAAGAAAATTCTAAAGAAAATACCATGGTTATTTATACCTGGCATTCACCAACGGTTTCAAACATACATGATTATATACAAAAACAAGGCAGAGTACATAACCAAGGACAAACACAAAAAACTGACACGAAACAATTGAGAACAGGGCCCGGAAGCTGAAAGTTCAAAATGAGCGGTGGCTAGGCTACATTCAGATCCACTGAGTTATTTGATCAGAACACCCACAAGGAGGACCATTTCGAACACAAGTTAGGCAATAATTTATAACTAAAGTAGTACCACAGATGTCAACTGAAAAGAATTTACAGATTGGGATGGTTACAATATTTTTACATTCAGTCTTAGTCCAAAAATCAAAAATAAATCCTTAAAATTTAGAAAAATACACACACACACACACACACACGCCCTTTCTGTTCACAATGACAGTTTAAACAATCTTGTGGTGAATCTTTATGGCAACGTGGTATACCGCAGCGTGATGGCTCTCGCCACAGGATCATTACTATGAATCACAGAGAAAATTCTCTTCACAAATTCATCCACATTTAGAATCTTCTCCAAATGCTTCTCACTTTGTTGGGTAACTTTAAGAACACACAGCCTCAGGAAATTGTTTCTATGAAAAACCAGAGATAAGATAAATCAGACCACTTTAGAAAAGTAACATTTAACTATGGATCAAAGCAACACTAATCATATTAAATTGTAACAAGAGATTAATGTTTTACTCTTATTATTATTTGTCTCCCCACTAAAGAAGTTACCTAACGTCTGTACTTCAGGTGGAGACTAAGTATAAGCCATTAACTATCTACTCATTTCCGCTGCAGGACAACGAAATGGCAGTGACACGGACACCCTCAAGTCGAACCTTCGATCACATTGTAACCAAGATCAGGGGGTTACATGGTCTTCCTCCTCTCCCAGGCTAATCCTACATCTTTTCCCCTTCAAGTCTCATCTGGTAAGTGTGTATGTGCACATAAGAACATGGAGAATGGGAGAAAGAAGGGCGGTAGAGGGGAGGGAACGGTGGGAGAAAAAAAGGGAAGGGTATTTATTCAGTGCTTCCTTGTTCTCAGGCACTTCACAGACATGCATCTCATCTTACAGAACGAACTAGTCCATTAAATCAGAAACTTCTCCAAACAGTCTGCACAAAGCCATAGATTCTATAAAACATACAGTAATATATTAAAGTCATCTTAATTTGATTTATCCAGTCCCCAAAAAATAAGTATTCTCTGAATTATACTCTTCATATTTGCTTAAAACTTCACCAAATTTCACAGTAAGTGGGGTACACTGCCACATATGTCAGTAAAGTGGTAGCTAATCACTGCCAAGTCCTAAAAGACAAAAACAAAAAAGACTACAGTATAAAGCAAAGCAATACAAACAAAGTGCTTTAGGACATTGAAGCCTTATGGAGACTCACCCAACTCTGAAAACATCGGCTAACTTCAGGAACGCAGAATTGATGAGAATAGGGAACGGATACTTCTGGAAGAGTCTGGGAAAGCGAACAACTGCTTCACACTGTTCACCAAGCTTGCCAGATCTTAGACCTACGAAAAGCACAAAAAGGGGAGAATGGCTTGTAAACGTGTAGCTACAAGCAAAAATACCAAGTAACACTGAATTCCACAGTAAAGTAACAATTTCTTAATCATTCTTCAGTTAGGGAGATATGACTGTAACTCGTTATCTTTTAAAAGTAAAAAATGGGATATAAAATAGCAATATGGTAGATTGCCACTTTCAGACACAGAGTATAATGAAAAAGAAACTTTTTTTTTAAGGTTAAAAACTTAACTAAGAATATTCTGGGCTATAAAATAAATTTAAAAGGACTGATTATACAAAGCACGTCCTCTGACCACAACGGAATTAAATTAGAAGTCAATGAGAAAGATACCTAGAAAATTCCCAAATACTCAGAAATTAAACAACATACTTCTAAGTAACTCATGGGCCAAAGAAGAAATTAGGAGAGAAATTAGAAAAATATTTTGAATGAAAATGAAAGCACAATCTGTGGAATGGAGCTAAAGCAGTTGTCACGGATTGAACTATGTCCCCCAAAAATATGTGTATGAACTTGGTCAGGCCATGGTTCCCAGTATTGTGCGGTTGTCCTCCATTTTGTGACTATAATTTCATGTTAAAGAGGATTAGGGTGGGATTGTTAACACCCTTACCAGGTCATTTCCCTGATCCAACGTAAAGGCAGTTTCCCTGGGATGAGGCCTGTACCACCTTTTATCTCTCAAGAGATAAAAAGGAAAGGGAAGCAAGCAGGGAGTTGGGGACCTCATACCACCAAGAAAGCAGTGCCAGGAGCAAAGCACCAGGAGCAGAGCGCCCTTTGGACCTGAGGTTCCTGCGCTGAGAAGCAACTAGACCAGGAGAAGATTGATGACAAGGACCTTCCCCCAGAAATGACAGAGAGAGAAAGCCTTCTCCTGGAACTGACGCCCTGAATTCAGACTTCTAGCCCACTGGACCAAGAGGGAATAAACGTCTCTTTGTTAAAGCCATCCACCTGAGGCATTTCTGTGATGGCAGCACTAGGTGACTGAGACAGGAGTGCTTCATGGATCATTCACAACATTAAATGCTTATATTTCCTAATACAGGAAAGGTCTCAAGTCTCTGATCTAAGAAAGTGCCAAGATACTCCACTGTGGAGTGGACAATCTTTTCAATGCATGGTTCTGTAACAAACAGACACCTACCAACAAAATACGAACCTCAACACTTAACCTGTACCACACGTAAAAAATTAACTCAATATGAGCCATAAACCTAATATAAGAAAAGACGGAGAAAACTTTATGATCTTAGGTTAGGCAAAGAATTCTTAAATAAAATACAAACGCACAAACCATTAAAAAAAAAAAAGTTGGTAAGCTGAACTCCATCAAAATTTAGATCATCTGTTCTTCAATAAATACCGTCAAGAAAATAAAATGACAAGGCACATACTGGAAGAAAATATTTACAAAACACATACCTGACAAAAGGCTTCATCCATAATTCTTAAAATGAGTAATAAGACAAACAACCCAATTTTTCAAATGGGCAAAAGATCTGAAGAGAAACTTCAGTAAAGAGGAAATACGGGCAGCACACAAGCTTATGAACAAACGCTCAGCACTGCGAAGTAAGCAGGAAATGCAAGTTAAAAATCACAGTAGGATGCTACTACACGCCCACTAGGATGGCAAATATCTAAAAATGCTTACAAAACTCAGCGTTAATGAGGATGCGAAGCAAGTGTAACTCTCACATGTTGTGGGGGGGGGCGTAAAACTTCAGTTACTTTCAAAACAGTCTAGCCGTTTCTTGTAAGGTAAACATATATATAGCGTACACTTGGAAATCTCACTTTTAGATATCTGTTGTTGTTGTTAGCTGCCATCTAGTAAGCTGTGATTCACAGTGATGCCATGGGACGGAGTAGAACTGCCCACAGGGTTTTATTGGTTGTAATCTCTATGGAAGCAGATTGCCAGGTTTTTCTCCCGCGGAGCCACTGGGTAGGCTCAAACCACCAATTTTACGGTGAGCAGCTGACTATTGAACCACTTGCACCACTAGGAATTCCTACTGGATATTTGTTGCTGCTGTTAGGTGCCTCCAAGTTGATCCCAATGCATAGTGACCCTATGACCAACAGAATGAAACATGCCCAGTCCTGCACCATCCTCACAATCATTGCTATGCTTGAGCCCACTGCTGCAGCCACTGTGTCGATCCATCTCGTTGAGTGTCTTCCTCGTTTTCTTTGACCCTCTACTTTACCAAGCATGATGTCCTTCTCCAGGGACTGGGCCCTCCTGGTAATGTGTCCTAAGTATGTGAGATGGAAGTCTTGCCATCCTCGCTTCTAAGGAGCATTCTGGTTGTACTTCTTCCAAGACAGACTTATTCGTTCTTCTGGCAGTCCATGGTATATTCAGTATTCTTCACCAACACTATAATTCAAAGGCATCAGTTTTTCTTCAGTCTTCCTTATTCACTGTCCAGCTTTTGCACGCACACAAAATGACTGAAAATACCATGCCGTGGGTTAGGCGCACCTTAGTCTTCAAGGTGACATCTTTGCTTTTGAACACTTTAAAGAGGTCTTTCATGGTTTGATTTCTTAACTGTTGCTTCCATTGGCGTAGACTATGGATCCAAGTAAAATGAAATCCTTGACAACTTCAAATTTTCTGATTATCAAGATGTTGCTTATTGCTTCAGTTGTAAGGAGTTTTGTTTTCTTTACATTGAGGTGTAATCCATACTGAAGGCTGTGGTCTTTGATATTCATCAGTAAGTGCTTTAAGACCTCTTCACTTTCAGCAAGCAAGGCTGTGTCATCTGCATAATGCAGGTTGTCAGTGAGTCTTTCTCCAATCCTGATGCCACATTACTCTTCTTGTAGTGCAGCTTCTCGGATTATTTGCTCAGCAGGCAGACTGAATCTAAGTGTGCTGAAAGGATACAACCTTGATGCACCTTTCCCAATTTTAAACCAGGCAGTATCTCCTTGTTCTCTTTGAATGGCTTCCTCTTGGTCTACGTACAAGTTCCTCATGAGCACGATTAAGCGTTCTGGAATTCCCATTGTTCGCAATGTTATCCAAGTGAAATGAATTTTCAGTATTTACCCAAGTGATATGAAAACCTATGTCCACATAAAGATCTGTATACAAGTGTTCACAGAAGTATTATTCATAGTAGCCCCAAACTGGAAATAACTCAAATGTCCATCAAATGGTAAATGAATACACAAATTGTGGCATATCCATACAATGGAATACTGCTCAGCAATAAAAAAGAACCAACTGCTGATTCATACAACATGGTTAGATCTCAAAATCCTTATACTAAGTAAAGGAAGCCAGATCCAAAATTCCATTTATGAGATTCTGGAAAAGGCAAAATCATAGGGGCAGAAAACAGACCAGCAGCTGCCAGGGGCTGGGGAGAGAGTGCTATCTATAAAGAAGCACGAGGAAACTTTTTGGGGTAAAGGAAGTATTCCACGTCTTGATTAAGATGGTGGATTCATGACTGCATACACTTGTCAAAACTCATCAAACTGTACACTTGAAAAGTAAACCTTTAAAAGCATACCAACTTGAAAGCATAACTTAAATATACTCCAATAAACCCAATTTCAAAAATTAAAAAAACAGAGTTAACGTTCCATCTTAAAAAAAAAAAAGTCATTAAGAATGAATACTTTGAGGCGGGGCCAAGATGGCAGAAAAACCAGATGCTTCTGGTGATCCCTCTTAAAACAAAGACCCGAAAAATGAAGTGAAATGATTATATTTATGACAAGCTAGGAGCCTTGAACATCAAAGGCGAAGTAAAAAACCAGACTAAGTGGCATGGGGAGAGTGAGACTGTTCAGAAGTGGAGAGGAGTTGCCAGACCTGAATCACCAGGAGCCCTCAGGCACCACTCCCTGGAGCAGATGTGCGGTGATGGGCTGGTACTAGCGTTCGGCCTCAGTTTCCTCAGGGGGAAGCAGCCAGTCACACAGCCTACTGACACCTCCGGAACCACAGAAGAACGGCACTCTCATCAAAAGCTAAGTACTGGTGTATATTTTACTGTGCCCTCCATGCCCAAGCCGGCTTCACTGGCTCTTAATTTCCCTGGCCCAGAGATAGGCCCATTTGAGCACCCTAAGACATGCTCCCAGACTTGGAGAAGGAATAAATTCCCAACGGGGGGAAAGATAATTTGCCAGCTCCACTAACCCAAGGAGCTCAGGACAGAAGCGGCTCCTGTCCAGGCATAAATGGTCCATGGCCTCTGAATAACTTTCCCCCCTGCATGGGCCTGTGTGGGCCTATTCCAGGAGAACAGGCCCTTGCTGGCAGACTGCAACTGTTTAAGCTGTGTGATGGAGAGGTGGGCGTTTGATGTCTGACACTGCTTTGGCTATTAAACAGGGTCCTCACCCACCCACATCAGGGGCCTAAGGACTGGTGATCCTCTCAGGTCACCCAGTCCCATGACGGGGGTCCAAGGATAACTGGTACCTTCCAGTTATTAGAACTAAAAGCACTGGGTGCCCATGGTCCATCTGCAGAACCCACCCACCTGCACGCTCCACGGAATACGGACATGCTTTCCTCAGAGACACTCGAGGGACAGTTCTCAGCCCCCTGCCTTGTTCAGAGCATGACCTCCTGCTGCAATCAGATACCAGTACCTGCACCAAACACCCCTGCCCCTCTGAGACTGTAGGGCAGAGCCTGTACTAAACACTTGATGAACAGCTACCTGGACACCTAAGCTGAATCCACACAAGAAAAGTGAATGGACTCCTAGACCGATATACCTGGTAACAGCTCTAGCCATCTGGGGACGGGACATCAGAGCGCCAAAGGCGAAAATAATCAAGCTAGCTCACTCAAGCAACCCATTTGGGCATATCAAAACAAAACAAAGCAAGAAACTGGGATACAGTAGGCAAACATAAACTAACACAGTAACTTATAGATGGCTCGGAGACAACAGTCAATATCAAACCACATAAAGAAACAGACCATGATCGCCTCAACAAGCTCTCAAAACAAAGAATCCAGGGATCTTTTAGGTTAAAGTGCCTTCCTGGAATTACCAGAGGCAGAATACAAAAGCTTAACAAATACAATCCTTCAAGACATCAGGAAGGAAATGAGGCAATACGCAGACCAAGCCAAGGAACACAGATATAAAGCAACTGAAGAAACAAAAAAGATTATCCAGGAACATAATGAAAAATTTAATAAGCTGCAAGAATCCATAGAGAGACACCAATCAGAAATTGAGAAGATTAACAATAAAATTACAAAATTAGACACCTCAATAGAAAGTTAAAGGAGCAGAATCAAGCGGGAAGAAGACAGAATTGGAGACCTTGAAGATAAACCACTTGGCACCAAGTGCTTTTTATGAAAAATCACAAGAATTAAAAAAAAAAAATGAAGAAACCTTAAGAATCATGTGGGACTCTATCGAGAAATAACCTACGAGTGATTGAAGTACCAGAACAGGGAGGGATAACAGAAAATACAGAGAGGATTGTTGAAGATTTGTTGGCAGAAAACTTCCCTGATAATGTAAAAGATGAGAAGATATCAATCCAAGATGCTCATCCAACTCCACGTAAGGTAGATTTTAAAAGAAAGTCACAAAGACATAATCAAACTTGCCAAAACCAAAGATAAAGAGAGAATTTTAAGAGCAGCTAGGGGTAAAGGAAAAGTCACCTACAAAGGACAGTCAGTAAGAATAAGCTCAGACTACTCAGCAGAAAGATGCAGGCAAGAAGGCAATTGGATGACTTAAATGAAGTTTTGAAGGAAAAAAACTGCCAGCCAAGAATCATATATCCAGCAAAACCATCTCTCAAATATGAAGGTGAAATTAGGACACTTCCAGATAAACAGAAGTTTAGGGATTTCGTAAAAACCAAACCAAAACTACAAGAAATACTAAAGGGAATTCTTTGGTTAGAAAATCAATATCAGGTATCAACTGAAGACTAGAACACTGGACAGAGCAATCAGATGTCAACCCAGATAGGGAATCACAAAAATAAATCAAGATAAAAAAAAAAATGCTCAAAACAGGGAAACAACGATGTTATTGTTTAAAAGAAAACCACATTAAAATAATAAAGAAGGAGCAAGAAATGTAGTCATAGACCTTTCATATGGAGAGGAAGACAAGGGAATATAAAGAAATAAAAGTCAGGTTTAAACTCAGAAAAACAGGGGTAAATACTAAGGTAATCACAAAGAAGATTAACTATCCTACTCACTAAAATAATCTACAAGAAAAAAATAGAGACTCATCAGAAACAAATTCAACAACAACAAATAAGAGGAAAAGGCAATATATAAACTACTCAGCACACACAAAAAAATTAAGTGGGAAAAAGAAACTGTCAACAACACACAAAAGAAGACATCAAAATGACAGCACTAAACTCATACCTATCTATAATTACGCTGAATGTTAATGGACTAAATGCACCAATAAAGAGACAGAGAGTGGCAGAATGGATACAAAACCACGATCCATCTATATGCTGCCTACAAGAGACACACCTTAGACTCAGAGATGCAAACAAACTGAAACTGAAAGGACAGAAAAAAATATATCAAGCAAACAACAATCCAAACAGAGCAGGAGTGGCAATATTAATTTCTGACAAAATAGACTTTAAAGTTAATCCATCATAAAGGATAAGGAAGGACACTATATAATGATTAAAGGGACAATATACCAAGAAGATAGAACCATATTAAGTATTTATGCACCCAATGACAGGGCTGCAAGATACATAAAACAAACTCTATCAGCATTGAAAAGTAAGATAGACAGCTCCACAATAATAGTAGGAGGCTTCAACACACCACTTTCAGTGAAGGACAGGACAACCAGAAAGAAGCTCAATAAAGACACGGAAGATCTAAATGCCACAATCAACCAATCTGACCTTATATACAGAACACTCCACCCAACAGCAGCCAAGTATACTTTCTTTTCTAGTGCACATGGAGCATTCTCTAGAAGAGACCACATATTAGGTCATAAAGCAAGCCTTAGCAGAATCCAAAACACTGAAATATTACAAAGCATGTTCTCTGACCATAAGGCCATAAAAGTGAAAATCAATAACAGGAAAAGCAGGGAAAAGAAATCAAACACTTGGAAACTGAACAACACCCTGCTCAAAAAAGACTGGGTTCTAGAAGACATTAAGGATGGAATAAAAAAATTCACAGAATCCAATGAGAATGAAAACACTTCCTATCAGAACCTTTGGGACACAGCAAAAGCAGTACTCAGAGGTCAATTTATATCAAAAAATGCACACACACAAAAAGAAGAAAGGGCCAGAATCAAAGAATTATCCCTACAACTTGAACAAATAGAAAGAGAGCAACAAAAGAAACCCTCAGGCACCAGAAGAAAACAAATAATAAAAATTAGAGCTGAACTAAATGAAATAGGAAACAGGAAAACAACTGAAAGAGTTAAGAAGACTAAAAACTGGTTCTTAGAAAAAATTAACAAAATTGATAAACTACTGGCCAAACTGACAAAAGAAAAACAGGAGAGGAAGCAAATAACCCGAATAAGAAATGAGATGGGCGATATTACAACAGACTCCCAAACTCATTTTATGAACCCAGCATATCCCTGATACCAAAACCAAGTAAAGACATCACAAAAAAAAGAAAATTATAGACCTGTATCCCTTATGAACTTAGATGCAAAACTCCTCAACAAAATTCAAGCCCAATAGAATTCAACAACATATCAAAAAAATAATTCACCATGACCAAGTGGGTTTCATACCAGGTATGCAGGGTTGTTCAACATTAGAAAAACAATCAATATAATCCATCATATAAATAAAATAAAAGACAAGAACCACATGTTTATCAATCAATGCAGAGAAGGCCAATGAAACAAGACCCATACCTCACTCCATGCACAAAAAAACAAGCTCAAAATGGATCAAAGACCTAAATAGAAAATCTAAAACAATAAGGATCATGGAAGAAAAAATAGGAACAACATTAGGAGCCCTAAAAATGGCATAAACGGTATACAAAATATTACTAACAATGCAGAAGAATAGATAACTGGGAGCTCCTAAAAATCAAACACCTATGCTCATCCGCTATGAGTCAGAATTGACTCGATGGCAGTGGGTTGGGTTATGCTCATCCAAAGACTTCACCAAAAGAGTAAAAAGATGATCTACAGACTGGGAAAAAGTTTTTAGCTATGGCATTTCCGATCAGTGCCTGATCTCTAAGATCTACATGATACTGCAAAAATTCAACTACAAAAAAACAAATAACCCAATTAAAAAGTGGGCAAAGGATATGAACAGACACTTCACTAAAGAAGACATTCAGGCAGCTAACAGAAACATGAGGAAATACTCACGATCGTTAGGCATTAAAGAAATGCAAATCAAAATTACAACGAGGTTTCATCTCGCTCCAACAAGGCTGACATTAATCCAAAAAACACAAAATAATAAATGTTGGAGAGGTTGTGGAGAGACTGGAACACTTATACACTGCTGGTGGGAATGTCAAATGGTACAACCACTTTGGAAATCGATTTGGCGCTTCCTTAAAAAGCTGGAAATAGAACAACTACCATACAATTCAGCAATCCCACTCCTTGGAATATATCCTAGAGAAATATGAGCCTTTACACGAACAGATATATGCACACCATGTTTGTTTTTTTGTTCACTGCAACACTGTTTACAATAGCAAAAAGACGGAAGCAGCCAAGGTGCCCATCAACGGATGAATGGATAAATGAATTATGGTATATTCACATAACAGAGTACTATGCGTGGATAAAGAACAACGATGAATCCCTGAAACATTTCATAACGTGGAGAAACCCGGAAGGCACTGTGCTGAGTGAAATTAGTAAGCTGGGAAAGGACAAATATTGTGTAAGGCCACTATTATAAGAACTCCAGAAATAGTTTAAACTGAGAAGAGCATATTCTTTGATGGTCCCGAGAGAGGGGAGAGAGGGAAAAGGGAGGGAGGGGGCATTCACTAATTAGAGAGTAGATAAGAACTATTTCAGGTGAAGGGAAAGACAACACGCAGTACAGGAGAGGTCAGCACAACTGGACTAAACCAAAAGCAAAGAAGGTTCCTGAATAAACTGAACGCTTTGAAAGCCAGCGTATCATGGGCAAATGGTTTCAGAGGACATCTAAGTCAACTGGCATAATAAAATCTATTAAGAAAAAAAAAAGAATACTTTGATATGAAGTTAATAGCACCAGCTTCGAATATTCCCTTCTAGTACTTTACCATTCACAAAAATGTGGATTATATCTGCAGAAGGAATAAATAAATCTTTGTTCAGTAATTTCTGCTGTTGTTAAAAAACGACAAGGGATATGTTCACATGAAGGCTTTATCTGGGTGCCACTGTTTCAATACAAAAGACTAAACTAAGTGTGCACTGGCAGTTGCTACAACTTACTAACCGGTTATGTTCTGTAAATACACTCAAGTCAGTTATTGAATACTTGAAACGTATTTCCTCACAGGAGCTACAACAATTCACCAGCACGCACAGCAGTCTAGAACCTAATAACCACTTACAGAATAAACCACTGACAGAAGCTTCTACAGGAAAATTAACTCAAGTTAATTGAAATTCCTGATTGGGATATTGGGAACATGCCCCTTCTTTGTCTGATCCCTTGTTCTTGTCCTCCCCCTCCCCCTCTCACACACTCTGAGACTCTAGAAGAGTCTTCCCACCAAACAGGCAGTGTGGTCGGGACGTTCTAAGTCACAGGCAGTGGCTCCTGTAGCCTGAGGAAGACTTTTCTAAAAGCCCGATATGAAACCAGGGTGAAGCGACAAGCAGATAGGGCAGCAAAGGACACAGGGAAGGGCAGAAGAAGGAAAGCAAGGGCTGAGGATGGGAGGTGAGAGGAAGGGAGAAGGAACAGAAGATGTGCGCTCACGTGCACGCACGGGGGCAGGGGCTGTTGGGAAAATCCACAGTAAGAGGACTTTTTTCCTCCGCTTCTCACTGCCAGTTGTCGAGTTAAATGCAAAGGATGGTAAAGCTCCTTCTGTAACGAATTTACCTTGGTTGGGAAAAAGATAAAGCAGGAATAGCCCATGTGTGGGGAGACTCCCCTACCGATATGACCACGTTTTATCTTCCCTTAGAAAACAAAGTCACAGGCCACACTGATTTAATAAATGTGCCGGTCTAAAATGTACCAAAGATAATCTTGATATGGTCAGAGACATGTTCTGATTTCTAGTATTGCTTAATTTTATCTAAGATAAAATAAACCCCCATTCCTCTAACAGAGCCATAGGATAAATGAACCAAATAGTAATAAATCTCTGGTTTATTTTCTGATGTAACAGTCTTAGGAGAAAGAGTCTTAGGTTGGCGCTGACAGACAGGACCTGGGTGCAAGAGGGCAGAGAAGTGCTTTATGGCCTCAGCGATAACCGTAGGCTGGGGAGGCTGTGGTACCCATCTTGCTTGCTCTAAAGCCAATTTCGACTCAAGACTAAGCTAAGGACCCCAAAACAGGAGCTCAGTCCATCAAATCCTGACCTAAGAGGGGTTCCGCTGCTAGCTACATCCAACCTGAAGAAGAATGCCCTCATCAAAAGATTCTGACACCATGAGTACCAGATGCTACAATTAGCTCTGCTGTCATCCAGGGATGTTGCAGCCATTGCTGCGACCACTGTACACTAAGAACACAACCACGACTGCTGCCGGCACGGCAGGGGGACAGATTTCAGCACAACTTCCAGCCTAAAACAGACTTGGAGGAAAAGCCTGGCAATCTATGTCTAAAAATTAGTCAATGAAAACCTTATGGATCATAACAGATCACTGTCTGACTCGATTGCTTTGATGTCTCATAACGAGGATTAACCATGGGAGGAGGATATCACATTTAGTGAAGTAGAGGGTGGGTGAGGGAGACCCTTGGTGAGATGGACTGGCATGGCAACCACAATGACAGACTCGACCATGACAGTGATGGTAAGGATGGTGCAGGACCAGGCAACATTTCATTCTGTTGTACATAAGGTCGCCATGATTGGTGTCGATTTGATGGCAGCTACCTCTCTGATAACCCAAAGCTCACTAAATTGATAAGGACAAAGCCTCGGTAATTTACATTTAAAAAGCAGGAATAAAAACAACTGAAATGACAGTCCGCTCAACTGATAATGAATTAATAATAAAGCACCCTTCCCCCAATTTTCAGAAATTCTGCCTGTAAATGTACATAGTAGGATACATGGAATATCGTGCATTATCCACATTTCTTAGAATACTAATTTCAGCCTGTGAATACCAACTCTTAGAAATGCTTAATAATTCCCTTTGTAAGTCACAAGATATAGCACTCAGTCATATGTAAAAATGAGTCTACTGATCTTCATTTGTTAACTGCTGATCAAATAAGATGTGTGTGTGTGCACGTGTGTTAGAGAGAGAGAGAGACAGGGATTTTTAAATACTTCATAAACAGTATTCCTCGGACTACATTCTGGAAAACAAAAAGTTGGAACTTGTAGCCTTCTGACTATGACCTTTGGCTCACAAAACATAAAACATTGTTAATAGGTAAAAAACGAAATGATTCAATATTTAAAATACTATATAGTCTAATGAAACTATTTCTGCAGTTTAATTTTCTAACAGCTTTCAAAGGTACAGCATGGTGAGGTGAAAAAGAACAAGAGTTTTGTACTTATCTTGGACAAGTTATCTTTCTGAGTCTGAGATTCATCTGTACAATACTCCCCAGGGCACTGCTGGGAGAACTGAACATAAACACTAAGGATCGAGGGCTGACATCTGGTTTCCAGCTGAACAGTCAGTAGCCATCCACTTATTCCTTACTGACCTAAAGTATTCCTATTTCAACTGTTCTTTAAGAGAAAATTTAGTTGTTATTTCTACCACAACTGCAAATTTTCAGAAATTAAATAATTCTAGATTTCTCATTTCTTCAGTGCCCCATCCTGATCCCGGCTGTACAAACACTGTCCTGCTGTCAGCATGGGACAAGGCCAGCTGTGTATCAGACAGCACAAGACCCACAACTCACACTGGGGAATAAGGGAGAAAAGCCTATCAGGATGGAGAGGGAAAGACTGTGTAGTGTTTAAAAAACATGTTTAATATTACAATTTAATATTTCAGGGGAAAGACTTATAGCTTTGGTAATCGAAAGCAAAGCTAAACATTTTCTTGGCTAGAGAAGATGGATAAAGATACTGAGACTCAAGCAAAGGAACAGTCCATTGGGGCGTTGTGACGTTTTTATATTGATAAAAAGGAGGTAAATGCCAAAAGAGAAAAAAAGTGTGAGAAACTCTTATCTAGTCAACCTACTAAAAATGTTTACAGGTTAAAGAACAAGCAAAACAAGAAAAGAAAATCAAAAAAGGAGTTCCAAAGAAGTTAATAGACATGTCCAAGTCGGCTCAGAGGGGACTTACAGGCAGATCCTTCTGACTCACGGTCCAATTCTCAGTACATTACACACTGGCTGCGGATAATCAAGAATTAACTGTATCAGCTGCAAAATATGCTTTTCCTACACAATAAAAATTCCTCAAGTGCAGTGGAACAAGTTTCTCATTAGTACCTGCACCCCCTTCCCACGCCGATAAACCGAGGCTAGGTGAAGTAAGGTACCTGTCCGTGACGATGAAGCCTGCAGCACTGAACTTGAACTCAGGGCACCCAAAGCTCCTCCTTCCACCCTAGGAAGCCCGCCCCCGCCCGGTCGCCTAGGAAACGGCTCGGGGAGCCCGTTTGCGGGGACGGGGGAGACCAAGCCTTCCCGAGTTTAAGCTGCGTGGCATCCCGCACGCAGCAAGGAGTTACGGAGACCCACTCAATCTTCACAGCGCTGGCGCAAGATTATTCTTCGGCACCCTTCATGAAAACCTGGGCTCAACTGAACATATCAAAAAATAATTTCACCTTAGCATTTTTAGAAACGAGCCATTTTCAGTGCTTGGAAAACCAGGGGATCGTCCCCTCAAGTGGCCAAAATGCCCATGACGAGAGCTCGCCGGTAAGACAGCCAGCTATGCGGTCAAGGCCAACAGGGCGACCCTGCAGCCTTCCTCTGGTTCCCACCAGCCGCCGAAGCCCTCGGCCACCCCGGCCCGCTCCCGCCGCCTCTCCCGAGGCTCCCGCCACCTGGGGGCGCCACTTCCCTCTCACGCGCTCCCGCCGCCTCTCCCGAGGCTCCCGCCACCTGGGGGCGCCACTTCCCTCTCACGCGCTCCCGCCGCCTCTCCCGAGGCTCCCGCCACCTGGGGGCGCCACTTCCCTCTCACGCGCTCCCGCCGCCTCTCCCGAGGCTCCCGCCACCTGGGGGCGCCACTTCCCTCTCACGCGCTCCCGCCGCCTCTCCCGAGGCTCCCGCCACCTGGGGGCGCCACTTCCCTCTCACGCGCTCCCGCCGCCTCTCCCGAGGCTCCCGCCACCTGGGGGCGCCACTTCCCTCTCACGCGCTCCCGCCGCCTCTCCCGAGGCTCCCGCCACCTGGGGGCGCCACTTCCCTCTCACGCGCTCCCGCCGCCTCTCCCGAGGCTCCCGCCACCTGGGGGCGCCACTGCCCTCTCACGCGCTCCCGCCGCCTCTCCCGAGGCTCCCGCCACCTGGGGGCGCCACTTCCCTCTCACGCGCTCCCGCCGCCTCTCCCGAGGCTCCCGCCACCTGGGGGCGCCACTGCCCTCTCACGCGCTCCCGCCGCCTCTCCCGAGGCTCCCGCCACCTGGGGGCGCCACTTCCCTCTCACGCGCTCCCGCCGCCTCTCCCGAGGCTCCCGCCACCTGGGGGCGCCACTTCCCTCTCACGCGCTCCCGCCGCCTCTCCCGAGGCTCCCGCCACCTGGGGGCGCCACTGCCCTCTCACGCGCTCCCGCCGCCTCTCCCGAGGCTCCCGCCACCTGGGGGCGCCACTGCCCTCTCACGCGCTCCCGCCGCCTCTCCCGAGGCTCCCGCCACCTGGGGGCGCCACTTCCCTCTCATGCGTTCAGCCGGCTCCCCCTCTCCTTCCCATACCTTTGTCCAGTTCCATAAGGGCGGAGTTCGCATCTAGCTCCTGTTCGCCATAGCCGGCATCTGCCAGGAAAGACTTAGTTGAGTTTGACGCCATGACCTGAATAGTTACTTGACTAGCCTATTCAGAAAGGCCGCAAACCCTGCCCCAACCCCGCCATCTTCCTTCACCGCCTTCTCGCGGATTTTCCCTCCGCGCGCTGGCAAGCCGTGTTACGCATGCGCCCTGGCCATCCCCCGGTTCGCCAGCGCCTCTTCGACCCCCCGCGCAGGCGCTCAAGGGGCTCTTGAATTCTGGGTTCCCGCGGACCGGCGAAGAGGAGGCGGGGCTCCGGAGGGGGAAGTGACTCTGCGGCGCCATGACGCCACGGCGGGAGCCAATCAGAGAGCGTGACGTCAGTTTGGCGCGGAGTTTGGTGGCTGGAGCCTGCAGTGGCGGGAGTGGAAGGCAGCGCCTGGTCTTGTTCTTGGGGTGCAGGCTGCGGTTTCTGCGGGACCTAGGGCATTTCAGAGCCTTTTCTTCAACTGCGCGTCTTCCTCTGGCCCAGATGCTCTTCAGTTTGGTGCTCCGCCAGCCCCAGCTTGGCGTCCCGAGAAATGGTGAGTAACGGTCCTAACCGCCGCTCGTGGCTGGGGGTCACCTCCCCGAAACACGACACCCGGGCCCGGCGAGTGTCCCGCGGCGCCAGCAGAGCCTTCGCGCGGGCTGCTGAGGAAAGGTGCTTTCAGCGCCTCGGGGCGGGCCGGAGGGGCGGGGAGCTAACTGACTGACCCCCGGGGCGCTTTACGGCCTCGCGCCTGTGGCGCGCGTTAACTGAGGTGCTGGCGTTGGACAACGTGCGCGGCGCCCCCCACAGCTGTGTGCAGCGTTAACTGAGGTGCTGGCGTTGGACAACGTGCGCGGCGCCCCCCACAGCTGTGTGCAGCGTTAACTGAGGTGCTGGCGTTGGACAACGTGCGCGGCGCCCCCCACAGCTGTGTGCAGCGTTAACTGAGGTGCTGGCGTTGGACAACGTGCGCGGCGCCCCCCACAGCTGTGTGCAGCGTTAACTGAGGTGCTGGCGTTGGACAACGTGCGCGGCGCCCCCCACAGCTGTGTGCAGCGTTAACTGAGGTGCTGGCGTTGGACAACGTGCGCGGCGCGTGTGCGTTAACTCATCCATTGGTCCTAGAACCGATGTCTAGATGATCCACGAATGAGTGGGACGCGCTGCTAAGGAACTTGCTCAAGCAGAAAAGTTAGACCATGTGCTTCTAGAAGGTCAAAAGTTGTCTTTTTTTTTTTTTTTCCTGATTATTACATGTTCATAAAAACTCGAAATTATAGAATGAAAGATCTCCGTAATCAGAACATCCCCCAGAGAGGACCACTGTTGATGGTTGAAGTATAGTATTTTGGGTGTTTTTTTATGCCAGTGGTAATATGTATTGTTATTTACGGAAATGAGATAAAAATGTTTTGTTTTTCATTTTAACGGTATAACTTGGATGTCTTTCCATATTATGTAGAAATCCAACTTATTCTCTACAGCTCTTTCGATTCCTTATAAAACATTGTCAGCAAGAGTTTTGAACTTGGAGTTCGGTGTCTAAAACTTTCTGTATGAAACTTAAACTGATAAGGGAGTTGCTACCTAGGCTAGACTTAGACAAATTAAATGTCACATATTTTAATGTTGACTACACTGGAAGGTCTTCCTTCCCCTTGAAACTCTGTGGAAAACGAAAAGGAAAGAACCTGAGAAGGGAACTTTCTGTATTTAAGAGGAAGGTCTAGGAAAAGGATGTTGGGAGGGAGACTGAGGAGCAGCCCCTCAGCTTCCCGCTACCAGTCTAACACTACATACCATCCCTACTAACTTCCCTCTTAAATATTTTTTTTTGGCTGTTTTCTAAATTCCCTGCTTACTATCTCTCCTAGGACCTTACATGAGAAATTTCTCTGACCTCTGTGTCACGATCGGTAGGTAGGGCAGCACAGTGATGAAGAGCTCTGTCTTTGGAGTTAGACTGAGTTTTAATTCCAGCTCCTCTCCTTGCTATCTGTGTGACCTGAGGCAAGCCCCTCTATCTTGCCACAAATATTCTCCTAATTCTCCAGTCTATCTGTCTACTTCTTCCTCTCCCTTTCTTTCTCCAATTCACAAGAATTCATTCATTGCTACCTGTTAACCACCAGTTGCTGGCTGAATGGTCGATTCTGCCTCATGGCAACCCCATGTGTGTCAGAATAGAACTGTGCTCCATAGGGTTTTAACGGCTGCTTTTTTGAAAGTAGATCGCCAGGCCTTTTTTCAAAAGCACCTCTGGGTGGGCTCGAACCACCAGCCTTTTGATTAGCAGCCAAGCGCGTTAACTGCACCACCCAGGGACTCCTGCTATACGTTAAACACTGAAATTTACAGGACTGTCTTGTTTTCCTTACCCCTTCAGTGTTAGTGTTCCATCCTTGGCTCGTTTTCTTCTTCCACTTACTCTATTAGATGCTCAGTGTCATAACCAGGGCCTCTTCCACTGCTACAGTTTCCCTCCCCTATGCTTTAGACCCATTCCTATAAAAGCTGTGTGGACATCTTCACCCAGATATTTGGTTCCATGATCATCTCAAACTCAGATGCCCAAAACTGAACTGTTTTCCCCAAAACCTGCTGTATTACCTAATTTAGGGATTGGGCTCATTATTTTAAACCAGTCTTCCTAGCCAGAAACTTTGAAATCATCCAAGACTCCTCTATCTTTACTATATACATTCAAAAAGATTCTGTGAAGCCTCTGGACTCTGTCCTGTCTTCTCTATCACCATCGATTCTGCCTCTTCGCTCCATCTTAGACCTGTTCTTTCCTTACCACGGTATTTCCCTGAGTTGGGCCCTAATACCGTCTTATCTGGACTCTTACGTCTCCCAAGTGGCCTTTTAGTTTCCCCCCTCCAGTTTATTCTCCAGATTGCTGCCAGAAATATTTTCAAGAATGGAAATCTGATCACTCCTGTGCATTTTTAAATTGGTATCAAAATTTTTTATCTTAAGTTTAAACAGATACAAAAAATATAAATTTTGATATTGTGAATACTGACATTTAAAATTAAAATGTTATATCCCTTTTTAAATGTATCTGTTGTTGTTAGGAGCCTTTAAGTCGGTTCTGACCTGTAACGACCCTATGAACAACAGGGGACTGCCTGTAGAATGCATTCATACATTACTTATGTAATTAAAAACAAGTTCTAAGAGACAGAATGCAGAAATAACACACATACTTTTAAAAAACAATATCATAAGCAATGATAGAGGAAATTTTGCCTGAGGCATTTTGGGGGAACACTACTGTTCTACTAAAGGCCCCCATCCTACTCAGGGGGTTCAGGGAAGAGGTCCTGAAAGACAGGGAATCAGATGGGGGAACCAGTCCAGGTAAAACGTCACTTCTGTGAAGATCCCTGTAATACACCCATCAAGGAGTAATTTTCAAAAAAGTTAAAAACAGGGTTCTTAATGCAAAATATAGGAGACACATGTCAAGAATTTTATTCTATTCATCAGTTTACCAAGGAACCCGTAAGCTAGAAAGACTTACGAGGAAGGGGATTTATGTAGTCACGTAGCCAAAGGAGTACTGAAATGCATGTGCTTATAGAGAATTTAATTCAAGAGTGTTTTCTTTAAGTTGTGTGCTTTTACTGAACTGGTCTTTAAGTGCATGTACAGGTAAGCCCTGGCTGCCTCTGCATCTCAGCCAACTCCCAGGGAGACCAGAAGCCTTCAGACATTTAAAGTTGGGGGACTCAAGAGGCCACAATGGCTGACCACTCAAAATAAAACAAAATAAAAAAGCAAGTGTCTTAGTCATCTTGTGCCGCCATAACAAATATGACAAGTGGATGGCTTTAACAAAGAGAGATTTATTTCCTCACAGTTTAGTAGGTTACAAGTCCAAATCAGGGCATTGGCTCCAGGGGCTTTCTCTCTCTATTGGCTCTGCAGGAAGGTCCTTGTCTTCAATCCTCCCCTGATCGAGGAGCTTCTCAGGCGCAGGGAGCCCGTGTCCAAAGGATGTCCTCTGCTCCTGGTGCTGCTTTCTTGGTGGCATGAGGTCCCCAGCTTTGTGCTTGCTTCCCTTTCCTTTTATCTCTTGAGAGATAAAAGGTGGTACAGGCCCCACCCCAGGGAAACTCCCTTTACCTTGGATCAGGAAGGTGACCTGAGTAAGGGTGGTGTTATAATCCCACGCTAATCCTCTCAACATAAAATTACAATCAAAAAATGGAGGACAACCACACAGTACTGGGAGTCATGGCCTAGCCCAGTTGACACACATGTTTTTGGGGGACGTGTTTCAATCCATGACAGCCAGTACTGAGGTGTGTTCTGTGTTAGTTGCTGGGGAGTCGGCTCTGACTCTCGTACCAACCCTACGCGTAACAGAATGAAACGCTGCCCGATCCAGCACCATCCTCACAATCGCCGTTATGCTTGAGTGCGTCGTTGCAGCCACTGTGCCAGTCCATCTCATGGAGGATCTCCCTTTTTTTCACTGACCCTC
Source organism: Elephas maximus indicus (assembly GCF_024166365.1). NCBI lineage: Eukaryota > Metazoa > Chordata > Mammalia > Proboscidea > Elephantidae > Elephas > Elephas maximus. The sequence continues at coordinate 645,690 of NC_064842.1, forward strand.
TACTTTACCACGAATGATGTCCTTCTCCAGAGAGTGGTTCCCCCGATTATGTGTCTAAAGTACAAGAGATGAAGTCTTCATGCTCACTTCTGAGGAGCATCCTTGCTGTACTTCTCCCAAGACAGATTGGTTTTGTTCGTCTGGAGGTCCGTGGTATATTCAATATTCGCCAACACCATAATTCAAAGGCATCAATTCTTCAGTCTTCCTTATTCATTGCCCAGCTTTTTCATGCGTATGAGATGGTTGAAAATACCATGGCTTGGGTCTTCAAAGTGACATCTTTGTTTTGTAACACTTTAAAGAAGTGTTTTGTACCAGATTTGCCCAGTGCAATCCAATGTATCGACTAGGTTATAAAAACTACGATGATTTGTGGATTACATTCTTCACTTTTTAAAAATATGAACAAAATCTTCTTTAACTGCTTTACATATTACATAGTTACTTTTCCCCCTTTAACTTTTTTGCATTTTATTTCCCTCACAGAATTTATCCCAATATAATTTAACTTTATGTCCGAAAAGTTCTTTTATTAATCACTTATTATACTACTCTGTGTCAAAAATATTTTTACATTGATGATTTCTTTGTCATAGGGCTCCAGTTGTTAGAAGTTTCTTCTGGACTGAGTTATTACTATGATTATTAGTAGTACACAATTGATCAAAACGGTGTAGATTACTTATTTTGATAAATAATTGTTAAGCAAAAAATCAAATTTCATTGGTAGTACATCTTTTGAAGAGATGGATCTGGGTGAGTGTTTATGAGGTCTTTAACAAAGGAACTATCCAATCGTCTTCTAGTTACAGTCCTAGAAGCATTTGTACCTTGGTCAATGCAAGGTATAAAAGTCGGGGAGTGGAAATGCCTTTCTTTTAGAAAGTATAGAAAGGCAGTGATGATGAGGGAGGGGGAAAGGAAAGCCTCGACCTTCTCAGATCAGTTTTAGAAATATATATATGGAAGTTGAAGATCTGACAGTTGGTTCTCTGAAAATTCTGCCCTTGTGTAGTTCTTGAGAAATTTACATGTAACCCTAGGGGCTAATTGTTCATTGAGGAAAGAATAGGTTTTTCCAAATGGCTGTTATGTGGAAAAGCATCCCAGGTGCATGTTCAGAAGTAGAAAACAGCGTAGCACAATAAGGACCCAAAAGTGACTGATAACATGGAGTGTGTTGTGGGGAGTGCAGAAATGGAGTAGGCGGGAACCAGTCACCAAGTACGTTAGGCTATATACAAGGGTGTTTGAATACCAGTCTGTAGACAATGAGGCAGAATTGAGAGGTCACTGCATAATTGTAAAGAATTAGGTTTTCCAGAGTATATCACTTTCAATTCTACCTAAATTGTTTGAGATTCAACCCTTTTTAATTCATATGTAGTTGTCCCTAGATTTTTTTATAATACATTTTATTTTTTGTTGTTGTAGAGAATATACATAGCAGAACATATACCAATCCAACAGTTTCCACATGTACAACTCAGTGTTATTGATTACATTCTTCAAGTTGTGCAGCTATTCTTACCCTCCTTTTCCAAATTGTTCCTCCCCCATTAGAATAAACTCTCTGGCCCCTAAGTATCCTATCTAATCTTTCCAGAGTTGCTGCTGTCAATTTAATCCCACCCTGGTGGCGTAGTGGTTAAGTGCTACAGCTGCTAACCAAAGGGTCAGCAGTTGGAATCTGCCAGGTGCTCCTTGGAAACTCTGTGGGGCAGTTCTACTCTGTCCTGTAGGGTCACTATGAGTCGGAATGGTAGTGGGTTTGGTTTTTTTTTTTTTTTTTTTTCAGATCTTAAAAGAGCACAATGTTCAAGGCAGTCTTTACTAATTAGCCAAACTGTTTGGTTTAAAGACTTCACGGGTCGATTTTGTTGTTGTTGTTTAAGTTTTAAAGATTATTTCAAGGCAATAGTTTTGGGGATTCATCCAAACTCAATGGCTCCAGAATAGATTCTGGTTTTTAATCCTAAACCACAAGTATATAGTTACGTAACATTAGAACAGAAGCATTTGTTTTTAAAACTCATTCTGTAGACGGGTATTTGTGAACTCTACAACATAACCACTTATTGTGTTGCTGTTTTTTCTGGTCTTTAAAGGCTTGTTTACAACGATGTCTGACCTGAAAATTGTGGTGGATACTCCCAGGAATAATTACTAAATCTGGGTCCAATTTCTTTGCCTCCTTTTCATTGACCCCTCCCAGTTATCTCTATGACCATCCAAGGTTAGTGTGGCTGAGAATATGTCAGGCTAAGGTGGCTTCTCCAAACAGTACTTTTAGTGAAAAGCAAGAATTGAAAGCATGAGAGAGTTTGTGAGAACTAGAATATAAATTCCTCTTTTAGAGCAATCATTCTCAGGGAAAAGCTTGACCTATTTGGGCACATACAGTAGTTTTCTTTCTCCTGCCCCACAGATTGTTGTTCTCTATCTCTAGCACGTCCATCGTTCTGTATTTTTGTTATTTAGACAGCTCTCAGTAGATTGTCAGTCATTGCTTCCTTCTATACTTATGAAATTTGGTTCTCAGTAAGCCCTTGTTGAATGAATGTTTCCTTTATATATTTAAGATGTATTGACCCACACATCATTAAAATAAAAACAAGTCCCTGAACAAGGCTTACTGTTTAGGACCACACTGCACATTGGGTCTCTGACCAAAGCAGAATGAACTTTCCCTCCACGTTGAATTTATTGCTGTGTCTTCTGCATTCAGTGAAAACTTACTCATCTTTCATGACCTTTGTTTATTTTCACCTCCTCTAAAGAATTTTCCTACCCTACTAGCCAAAGCTAACTGATGATTCTTCTAGGACTAAGTACATAACACTTTACTTTAAAATTGCTCTAATTTACCTTAAGATACTAGGACTTGTTGGTGTTAACATTTTAGAATTCTAGAATTTCAGGACTGGAAAGGAAAGAGGAAGCAGTATTAGTGTTCTCTTGGTAACTATGTTACTGGGATAGTAGGCACATTGGTGTATATCATCTCTTAACTCTTTTGACCACTGGATTATGTATGATGTTGCTAGTAATTAAGAGTATGTAGTAGCATTTTTTTTAATTTATGGAGCCCTGGTGGCACAGTGGTTAAGTGCTCAGCTGCTAACCAAAAGATCAGTGGTTGAAACCCACCAGCTGCTGCAAAGGAGAAAAGACCTGGTGATCTGCTCCTATAAAGATTATGGCCTAGGAAACCAGATGGGGACAGTTCTCCTCTGTCCAGTAGTCAGAATTGACTTGATGGTACACAGCAAGTAGTGTTGATTTAGAGACTCCAAAAACAATATTTCAATTGAAGGGAATGGCAGTTTTAACGGTAATGCTTTTGTGGTGATATCTTGGCAGGGGAGGGAGAATCTTTTTTAATGTGCAGAGTCCATTAGTGTCTTGTGAGAGTCTGTCTCCATTTAAGATGGTAAGCCCAAAGCTCTACTTCGCTAGTAGTTGGAAGTACTCTTCTACTTCTTCCTTAGACCCTTTAAGAAAATACTAGAAACTGTGCGTTCTAGAGGACCATGGTTAGTGAGTGGACCCATACTGACTATATAAAGCCCTTTAAGAACAAATACCTCTGCATTTGTTAAAAGTATCGAAATGTGATGATATATTGGAATTCCATAAGGAATTGTGTCTTGTTTTAGGGTGGTCTTCGCAATACCCTCTACAGTCCCTTCTAACTGCTTACCAATGCAGCTATGGTGATGAACACACTTCTTATGGAGAAACAGGCGTCCCAGTCCCTCCTTTTGGATGTACCTTCTCATCTGGTAAGGGTCTTACTATCTGGGCTAGACTGGGACAGAAATAATCTGTCTCACACTGGAAAGAAGAATGTACTGGGAGGTCTCCTTTACAAGGAAAAGTAAGTTAGGCAGGTGATGGGGTTTTTCTAATAGCTGTTCTGTCCAGTTTTATGAAATATACTTTCCTTAATCTCTGTGTGTAGTTATAAGTTTTCTGTAAAGCACAGGATACCACAGCACCACTTTTTGAACTGGTGTAGAGGAAGGGCTGCCAAGGTTCAGCCATCACGACAACTGTTTTGCCCTGTAGATAACCATTTAATCTGGTTGAATTTCTCTCTTTCTGTCATGCATTGGGGAACACGTGAACAGAAATATAAGTACTCGATCCCACTGTTAGCAGAAGAGTGTAAAAGGTTGGGAAGAGGAAATTTGAAACAAGTAGACTCAGCCTGTTGGTGACTTCTATCATCGTATACCTTTATTTGCCATTGGCCAGTACCACTTTTTTTTTTAACGTTTCATCCTTAATTCAACTTCTCTCTCAGTAAGAGATTATCTGAAGATAATTTGGGTGCTTTGGAGTTATTTGCTGAATTAGAAATTATGGCAAATTTTAAGCAACCTTTTGTTCTAATTACCTCCCTACCTTATCAGATGACATTCGAGTAAAATCTTCTGCCCTTACTTCGAACAGATTCTTTGTGTTTACCCTGTAGCTTTCACTTCATCTATTGTATAGTACTTTTTATCCTTCCACTGAACTGTAAAGTTTTTGTGCTGTTGTACTTTTTATATATTCTGTTGTTTGTTTCTGGTTTAGCCCCCAATATGGAGCATATCCTAGCAGTTGCCAATGAAGAGGGCTTTGTGAGATTATACAACACAAAATCACAAACTGGCAGAAAGACCTGCTTCAAAGGTAAGTCTTGGTCTACGGTTTTTGTTTTGACATTTTCTTAACTCATAAAATGTCGATTCACTTCTGGTGAAGTTCGTTTAGGGACCAGGCTGAAAGTAAACAGTGAACTACCTATCTCTCAATAACTATTCACTGTGGCAGTACTTTCATTGAAAGTTTAAAAAAATATATACGTTTTAGGATTAAAAGCAGTTTTTTGTTTTTAAATGTTAAATCTTTTAGACTTGATGTGGTTGTGGAAAATGTTGCTAAAAATATTTATGTTGATTATCTGCCATATATAAGGAGAAGTTCTACTGGCCTTAAGTAGTTGACAGTTTGGAACTGGTAAGTCAAGTGTTTATATAAGTAAAATAAACCAAAGGCTATAAATGATGTAGAAAAATACAAAGAAAATGCCACATGTCAAAGAGAAAGCTCCCATGTAGCAAAGGCCCAGGAAAATCCTTCATGACAGATGGGACATTTGAGCTGGTCTTTGGCATTTAGACCAGTGGAAATAGAGTGGAACACCCTACCCACCCTAGTTGGAGGTTAAAGCATTAGCAAAGACCTGGAGTCCCTGGGTGGTGCAGAAGGTTGGCACGCTTGTTTGACAACCAAAAGGCCACCAGAGGTGCCTCAGCAGAAAGACCTGGCAATTTACAGCTGAAAAAACCAGACACTAAAAAGCCTGTGGAGCACACACGGGGTTCCCATGAGTTGGAATCGACTCAACGGCAACTGGTTTTTTAGAGTTAGGAGAACATAGGATAGGGAGTTAGGGAGCGATCCAGTTTGGTTGGAATAAGATACATGGAGAGGAGAAGAGTGAGCGAGGAGCCTTCCCACAGGTAGAGGGCACACTGAAGGTCAGCCAGAGGGCATCATGAGTATTCTTAGATGTTTCAGAAAGATTCTGTTTTAGAGAATATATTACTAGTCAACTCACAGAGGGGAATCTGACATCAAATGGTCGTTTAGCAGTAATGAAGGGAGTGTGTGATGCCCGTCAGTCCCCTAATTCTCTTTGACCCATGGACCTTAGGGTACAGACCACTGATGTTTTCACTGCAGCTTTTGAGGCATGTAAACCTCTGTTGGTATGGCTGCCACAGGACACAGTCTAGACACTTCACATTGACTGTTTTCTTTGTTTAGAGTGGATGGCTCACTGGAATGCTGTCTTTGACCTGGCCTGGGTCCCTGGTGAATTTAAACTTGTAAGTAACTTTCATTTTATTGGGATCTGGGTAAATACTGATAAAGGGTTGTTTTATTAAATTGTGCTACTTTATTTCTTAAAGGTTACAGCAGCAGGTGATCAAACAGCCAAGTTTTGGGATGTAAAAGCTGGTGAACTGATTGGAACGTGCAAAGGTCATCAGTGCAGCCTCAAGTCAGTTGCCTTTTCTAAATTTGAGAAAGGTAGGTTCCTGCCTATCTTTATATTTTATCCTCTTAATCTCCTTTATGGTGGGATAAGAAGAAGCTGCAGTTGTTATCACCCTTTCCCCTGCCAAGGTATATCGACAGGGAACTGCCAGAAATTCAGGCTGGATTTAGAAGAGGACGTGGAACAAGGGGTATCACTGCTGATGTCAGATGGATCCTGGCTGAAAGCAGAGAATACCGGAAAGATGTTTACTGTGTTTCATTGACTATGCAAAGGCATTTGACTGTGTGGATCATAGCAAATTTTGCTAACATTGCAGAGAATAGGAGTTCCAGAACACTTAGTTGTGCTCATGAGGAATCTGTACATGGATCAAGAGACAGTGGTTCGAAGAGAACAAGGGCATACTGCATGGTTTAAAGTCAGGAAAGGTGTGTATCAGGATTCTGTCCTTTCACCATACCTATTCAATCTGTGTACCGAACAAATAACCTGAGAAGCTGGACTATATGAAGAAGAACAGGGCATCGGGATTGGAGGAAGACTCACTAACAACCTGCAGTATGCAGATGACAGAACCTTACTTGCTGAAAGTGAAGAGGACTTGAAGCACTTACTAATGAAGATCAAAGACCGCAGCCTTCAGTATGGATTACACCTCAACGTAAAGAAAACAAAAATTCTCACAACTGGACCAATAAGCAACATCATGATAAATGGAGAAAAGATTGAAAGTTGTCAAGGATTTCATTTTACTTGGATCCACGATCAACAGACATGGAAGCAGCAGTCAAGAAATCAAAAGACACATTGCATTGGACAAAACTGCTGCAAAAGACTGCTGTAAAGTGTTGAAAAGCAAACATGTCACCTTGAGGACTACGATGTGCCCAACCCAAGCCGCAGTGTTTTCAGTCGCCTCATATGCATGCAAAAGCTAGACAGTGAATCAGGAAGACCAAAGAAAAATTGATGCCTTTGAATATACCATGGACTGCCTAAAGAATGAACAAATCTGTCTTGGAAGAAGTACAACCAGAATGCTCCTCTTAGAACAAAGATGGCGAGACTACGTCTCACATACTTTGGACATGTTATCAGGAGGGATCATTCCCTGGAGAAGGACATCATGCCTGGTAAAGTAGAGGGTCAGTGAAAAAGAGAAAAACCCTCAATGAGATGAATTGACACAGTGGCTGCAACAATGGGCTCACGCATAACAACAATTGTGTGGGTGGTGCAGGACCGGGCAGTTTCTCATTCATATGGTCGCTATGAGTCAGAACTGACTCGACAGCACCTAACGAGAACCCTGTGTTGGGATGCACTCTGATTTTAAAAAAATAATTTAAGACCATGAAAATCAAATTAAAGGGCAATGGAAAATAGAAAGACCATATCTTTTAGTCCCTTTGCTTAACTTTGAAAACTACATGTGGATCTATACCAGTAGGGTCTAGTAGAAGAAGCACTGCATTAGAAATTGGGCAGTGGTTTTATCAAAGTTCCCAGCAGTCCATCCATATGGCACCCTAGGGTGAATTAGTCTAGGTGGACATCACCCTCAAGGCCACATGGTTTAGCTGATGCAACACAGACTAGATTTTAGCTCCTACTGACCCTCTCAGCCAAATGCCTTGTATAGGACACAACTTTTACAACAATTTAAAAATAAGATGAAATGTGTTTTGTTCTTGAGTCTGCCTCTCTTGGGCAAAGTCATTTTTAATCTCCCTGGGCCTTCATTTCCTAATTTAATGAAATTAATACTTACTCTACTTAACTCACAAAAATATTATACAACATAAAAATGAGGTGAGATATGAATGCGTTAAAAAAAAAAAAAAACCTGGGGCCATATAAATACTTAGTGTTTTTTGCAGGTGTCATGGTAGAAAAGATTATTGGCCCAGTTTTTTTCAGCATGGGCAGGTTATAGATGATCCTAATTGGGTATGGTCATTCTAATGGAATTTGCCTTCCCTGAAAATTACACCTGAAAGCAAGGGAAATTGACTCACGGATGTGTGATTTATGTGACAAAAAGCAGACACTAGAACCTATACCTTCTAGTGGATAATTAATGATTATAAATGGGTTTTCATTTCCCCTCCTATACACTTAACCTAGATTTGCACCTTCTTTCTCTTACTCAAAAGAAAGATTCATCTTTCTGCAGTTTAAAGCCAGTCCTTCCTCCTAGGCCAGTGGTTCTCAGCCCAGACTGCACTTTAGTCACCTGGGGAAGTTTCTGAAAAATAACCATTAAACGACAATCTCTGGGAGGTGGGCCACGCATCTATCTTTTTTAAAGTTCCTCAGGGATTTCCAATGTGCAGCTAAGGTTGAAAAACGTTCTTGTTCATCCCCCAAGACCCTACACCATCACCTACATCCCTATAACTCCAGTATCTTCAAGCTTTGCCTCTGTATTATTTTTAGTATGACTTTATTTTGTATAGATTATTTTTGTGGTTTAAAATTTTTACACAAAGGCTATCATACAAAATGGATTATTAGGTAAAGTTTTTGAGGTCTTTGTACTCCCTGCCTTCACAGCTGTGTTTTCTGTTTTTGTTATGGAGCCATGTATTTTCTCCTTCTTAGTCTCCAGTGCCTGATGCAGTACCTAGCACGTGATAGATACTCTAGGAAATTAAAATTGAAATGTATGTGTCACTGACTAGTTTTGTTAACCCTTTTATGATCTGTTTATTTCCTCACAGCTGTCTTCTGTACAGGTGGAAGAGATGGCAATATTATGGTCTGGGACACCAGGTGCAACAAAAAAGGTAGCCTAATTATGTTTTTCACATTGCCAGATGTGAGACCACCTCATGCTTATTTTGAGGGAAAATCTGTTGCCGTCGAGTTGATTCTGACTCACAGTGACCTATAGGACAACGTAGAACTGCTCCACAGGGTTTCTGAGGAGCAGGTGGGGGATTCGAACTGCCAGCATTTTGGTTAGCAGTCAAGCTCTTGACTGTTGTGCCAGGCCAGTAGGGCTCCGATTTTGAATGAAAGGGCAGTGTTTTCATCTGGTGACCACCAGGGGGCACATGTGTTCACAAGCTCCTAGAATTGGTGGCTTCTGATTTCTCAGGATCGGAGTGACGATTGCTAGTTACCCTCCGTGTTTACGTCACGTTGTATTCTGATTTATAATGCTGTTGACCTACGTTACTTTAGTTTAAATTACTTTTTGGCTCTGAAGAACTGGATTAAGTCACATTGCCCCATGATACCATTGAGCAGGAAGCAACGATGCGTCTCCCTGCTTACCTCCTTTATGTACAGTCATCTCACCACCGGAGATGATGTAGCTGGTGCTGCTGGCTTCTAATTTTCAGTGATCACAAATTAGTTTATTTTGACGTTTCGGGTACAAATGTTACGTTCAACATGGGATCAGAAGGTCTGAAACCTAAATCAGTTTCCTTGGAATATCTTTCAGATGGGTTTTACAGGCAAGTGAATCAAATCAGTGGAGCTCACAATACCTTAGACAAGCACACTCCTTCAAAACCCAGGAAGAAACAGAATTCAAAAGGACTTGCTCCTTCTGTGGTAAGGTTTTGTAGAGGTATCTGTGTGTGGAGATCTTAACATATAGAATCTCACGGCAGGAAACTTATGGCGTAAAATACAAACTGGGTTAGGTGAACATGAGTCTTCCTTCCCTCTTGACATCAGTGATTTATTACTTACTTCTCACTCAGCATCTTCAGTCCATTGCCATCAAGCTGATTCCTACTCACAGGGACCCTACAGGACAAGGTAGAAATGCCCCACAAGGTTTCCAAGGCCATGGTCTTTATGGAGCAGGCTGCCACATCTTTCTGCCACAGAGCAGCTGGTGGGTTTGCCAGCTATTTGGTTAGTAGCTGAACACTTTAATCACTATGCGACCAGGGCTCCTCCATGCATACATTAGTGGTTCTCAAATTCTAGAGTGTATCAGAGTCACCCGAGGAGCACGTTAGAAATGTAGCTCCCTGGGCCTCGTTCGTGGGATCGATTCAATAGATCTTTGGGACGTAAGGGTCTGCATTTCTAACCACTCCCTCCCATCCTCACACCACATCATTAGGAAAGAGAGGGATGGTAGTTTGGGGCAGCATATTATGTACTATATTTGAGAGAAAAAAAATCCCCGTTTTCATAACAAACTCCAGAAAAGATCTGAGTTTTTTAAATGTTTTATAAATATTTGGTAAAATATTATTTAATATATTGAAGAACACTTAGGTAGAATGTAGTGCCTCTCTAGCAGCCTATAGTCAAAGCTTGAACAATGCTCATAATGCATTTTTTCTTTTAAAAAAAAAATTGCCGTTGATCTGACTTCCGTGTGCTTATTCTTCTGATTTCTAATATGCTTGGTTTTGTGGAGTCTGAGTTAATATTTCTGGAAGTGTAGTTGTGAAAACATGAGGAGTAAAGCTGCATACCTTGAACAGGACACACAGCAGGGATAGAAACTGACAGGACTGACATGCGGTCTGTGGCGGCGAGCCTAAGTTAAGATGCAGCATTTCAGGCGTTTAATCAGGCTCTGAGCCGAGAGAACTTCACCGCAGTTAGGGAGAAGGGCCCCATCGAGCTCCTTCCACTTTCTCGAAGCGTGGAATCGTCCCCTCCGTAATTCTTCAGATACTCCCATATGATAATCTGGGCAGAAGGTGACGTTTTATAGATGCAGTGGGTACAGGAGCGTTACCTGGGATTCCTAAGGACACACAGTTTATTAGGGCCGATTCTACGTAGACTTAGCAGGCTCAGATAAGAAATGTAATCACCAGTTTGTTTCTTGAGTACACGTCAAAGTGTTGACACTATGCTGTGAAGTTTTTTTGTTTTGTTTTTTTTGCTAAAATTAACTTCTTAGTCAGCATATATATCTGAATAGGGTTATTAGAGAGGGCACATTTGGCTAACTCAGTGCTTAAGGGGAAATAAGCCATCACTTTAGCACCTTGGTCTCTTGATGATAAGGATTATGGCTCCTAAGATAGGATTTCCTCCTTCTAATTTTTCTCCCTTTTGCTGTTAGGATTTCCAACAGAGTGTTACTGTGGTCCTTTTTCAAGATGAGAATACATTAGTCTCAGCAGGAGCTGTGGATGGGTAAGAGTCTATTTCTTGGTTCTTTTGATGAGGTCTCTTTCAGGAGCTATGGTGGGAAAGTCACCTTGTTCCATTATAGCCGAGCGTGTGTGCTTTAAACTTTAAACGTGGTGAGTAGCCCAGCTGAGAAGAGAAACCGCAGGTCACACTAGAGTGTATCTAGCTAGGACTGTTGTTCAGATAATTCAGTGAGGTAAGAGGTATCGTGCTTAACACAGTGTCCCACTCACAGGAGCTGCTTCTGCTGTTACAAAGAGGGAGCTGGGTGGGTAGCTTCCTTGCCTTATGTGATGTAATTTAGTCAATTATTTTCAGGGACAAAATTTCTATTCAGGTTTTATCTCTTCAGATTCAGGAATACCCTAAAAGAGTCTGATTGTGGTGGCGTAATAGACATTTCTGAGCGTAATGTAGCTAGAGCAATAGTGATATCCTCTGGACATTAAAGCTCTTCTGTGGACCAAATCTCAGGCCTGAAGAAGGATGACCTAGAGGCTATCAGAAATGTTTGTGAATGGCTGTGAAAGCTTGGTCCGTTTTTTCCGAGGATACCAGCCTTTTATACAAAGTTTGTGTTTTCAAGTTGCCCACAAGTTAGAAGTACAGGATTAAGACAATTACCCAATAGCTGAAGGGGACAAATACTTTTCTCTATTTCACAGGAAAGTTTTGGACTTACTTAAGGAGTTACGTATGGGACATACTATAGGGGTAGAGCTTGTTACTTAGGACGTTCATGCAGAATGTTAAAGATTAAGGAAGTGGTTTACCCAAAAACAACAGAACAATGACTGTCAGCACCCAGCCTTCACTTCCCTTTCCTCTCGCTTGGAGTGAACTCAAAGCAACCCATCGCTGGGTCAGAGCGCATCTGTTTCCGTACTGCCCGTATTGTAAGGCTGACATTGTAGACAAGGGTAGGAGATAGCTCGATTTGTTTCCCAATGAGATATGCTCACTGTACCTGGTTGACATGCCAGAGGACTTAAATTAAGTCATTTCACATTCAGTGTAATTGAAACTGGTTGGAATTGGGAGAGGGTCTACAAAATATCTATTTCTTTGCCTTGGCTTTTAGGGTAATTAAAGTATGGGATTTGCGCAAGAATTATACTGCTTATCGACAAGAACCCATAGCATCCAAGTCTTTCCACTACCCAGGTAGCAGCACTCGAAAACTAGGTAAGCCTTTGCATAGACGTAGGTCTTCATAGGAGATAAAAGTTTTTGTTAAAATTTTCAAAGTAAATACCAAGCTAGTTACCAGCAGTATAGACTTAAACTCTTAATATGTTGTTTTGTCTTTTTTAAGTTCAAAAGACAAAAACTCAGAAGAATGTTTTTAGTTTGTGTATATTTTCAGGGAAAGAATTCTGTGGAATGATCTCTTTTTGCCCCACGATTAGCCTCAGGTCTACTCACTGTCAGCAAGACATGCTGACTGATGTTTCCTTTTTTAGGATATTCAAGTCTGGTTTTGGATTCCACTGGCTCTACTTTATTTGCTAACTGCACAGATGATAACATCTACATGTTCAATATGACTGGATTGAAGACTTCCCCGGGTAAGACATTAGTCATTCAGATTCTCTTCATAGGAAAGTCATATGCATTTCTGTTGACGATAATGTAATGCTGAATTTTTTCTAAACCAAGCTTATTATGACATAAGTAGACTTTGAGGTCTTGATTAGTTCCAGTGACATTTCTTGGGTATAGTTCCCTTGTGATGATTTCATAAGTAAACAGAATTCTTCTCTATATGGTGACTTAATTTTATTTTAATAATGTGTCTCACCTGGAATTACGCCTCTTTGGCTACATTTAGAATTATCTCAACTTTTGGTTTAATGAGCTGTGGAATAGAGAAGGCTGTTCTGCTCAGCTTTTGTCTTGTTTAGAGATTGTTAGTTAAAAGGGGGGGCTGAAATTTTCAGATCCTCAAAATAGTTTCAGCCTACCTCAACCTCCTCCTTAATTTTGGACAGAGGACATTTTCTGTCTTCTACGTGTTTCCCCCAACCCTCACCTTTTTTTTTTTTTTTCAAAAAAATTAAAAATAGAATCTGATACCTAAAACTAACAAATAATTTAAAAAATAAATAAATAAATGACATTTTTGAAAAGTCATAGAATGGCTCTAAGCACCCAAGTTTCTCAAGCATGCTTTAAGAGGGTGATTTGGATTACATTATATTCTAAGACTATATCAGTTGGAAACCCTGGTGGTGCAGTGGTTAAGTGCTACGGCTGCTAACCAAAAGTCGGCAGTTGGAATCCACCAGGCGCTCCTTGGAAACCCTGTGGGGCAATTCTACTTTGTCCTGTGGGGTCGCTCTGAGTTGGAATTGACTTGACAGCAACAGGTTGTGTGTGTGTGTGTGTGTGTGGTTTTATTATCAGTTACGTGTTACTAACCTGGTTCTTCCTCAAGTACAGTTCTGACATAGCCCTTCTCCAGAGCTACCTCGCTCCTTTCAACAGAGATGGGCTGGTAAACAAGAAATTGCAGAACAGTGCAGAACTTAGGTCACTGATGCTAGGCTCTCACAGAAGTTTCCACAGACAGCTGCCACCATTGTAGGACCTGAATGCCTATGGCAACGTCACGTTTGGCATTTCCTGTGTCCTGGCTTAGTAGGTCTGGTGTTAACTAAACAAGAGTATTTGGAAAAAGAAGGATGTTTTATAACGTCTCTTCCTAGTTTCCTGAATGGAATCAGAACTTGGACAGCATCTACTTTACTTAGTCATATAAAGCAGGCTTTTCAGAATCTTTCCCCAAAAGATAAAAGTCTGTTCCTGATTATATTATCAGATGTCCAAGAGCTGTTTCTATGCTGTTTTGATATATTGTGTCACATTAAAAGGGAACTTGAATTTAGTTTGTCTCTCTGCCATCAAACACATATGCTTAAGGCTACTTAACTGATAATTTAGTAACCTTTTCCTGTGCTCCCGAAATAATTCGATTGACTGGATAAATAAATAGAGGATAGATATATATCGTTCCTTAGAAATGGAATGAGGTGTGCACGCGTGTGTGCATGCATATGAAAACATAAGCCCAATTCTCCATTTTAACATCTGATAATTGCTTGCCCTTTTTCAAAACTTCAGAAAGGATCCTGGGCTCAGTACTTGCTCTCCTGTACTTTTATTCGCAGTGTCATATAGTACTAAGTGAAATGCATAAGGATGAAGCACTTCAAGGTCATAAATCATCAGAGAAAGATTAAATTGAGCTACTTTAAGTTAATACAGGTTTTAGGAAGATTTTTAGCAAGGATTGAAACATTTGCAAAGTACATTAAACTAGCTTTTCTTAGACCAGTAGAGGGCAATAAATACTTACAGGTTTAGTGGGAAATTCAATCTATAGTTTTCCATTCATAGTTTAAAATTGAGAAACATGAACAATTATAGTTTTGGAATTGTATTCAGTGTGAAAAAAAAAAACCAAAGCCAGTGTCGTTGAGTCGATTCCGACTCATAGAGACCCGATAGGAGGAGTAGAACTGCCCCAAAGAGTTTCCAAGGAGTGCCTGGCAGATTTGAACTGCCAACCCTATTCAGTAGAAAGGAGACTGTTTATTCTGTAGGCACTTACCCATGAGAGTAGGTCTCTAATATGTATGTCTTAGAGCCACATCCTGCCACACTTTCACAGTCCAAGTGTCTGATGTGGTAAAGTTTTTGACGTTAAAAGCTGTAGGTAGTTATTTTCCAGTTTGTCCTGGCAGAAGGGAGGAGTCTCCCCAAGCCCCGATGGAACGTCTAGTCCCTGTCTAGGAGATGGGAGTGTGATTCTGTTGTTTGTCTCCTGCCGAAATGTATCATCCATTAACACATTTTTCCCCGTAACTGAGAGTTTGCTCCTGATCTTGCTAGTAGTGCTCTGAGGTCAGGGCCTCCTGAATGAAAAGAGCCTGTCAAGCAAGGAGTGATAGAGTGGTGACTCGCCCTTATGTCACTGTCAGTGAGAAGTCCTACCTGAAGGCTAAGCCTAACTTAGTTTGTGTATCTAGTAGTGCTCTGAGGCCAGGGCCTCCTGAGTGAAAAGAGCCTGTTGAGCACGGAGTGATAGAGTGGTAACTCGCCCTTATGTCACCGTCAGTGAGAAGTCCTACCTGAAGGCTAAGACTTAGTTGGAGTATCTTACTTGTGAACATACAGTTTACCCCATTAGCTACTTCTGCCATTATTAGCCTATTTAAAGTGCTGGATTAAAAAGTTCCTAGATCCTAGGTAAGCTATCACTAAGTCTTAACCAGAGCTCAGGTGACTCTTTTCACTGTTTTTTACCTATTCATACAACAAATATTTGAGGATCTACTCTGTTCAAAGCACTGTAAGTTCAAGTGAGGAAAGAATAAGATGAAATTTATCCTTAAGAGCACTGAAGTCTAAGGGGAAGTAAGACCATTTTATTGTGCAGTGGAAAGAGCCCAGCGCTGAGGTGGACGTTGGCTGCCTCCTTGTCCTTTGAGAATGTTTGTCATCAGTTCCTCTCTAGCCAGGTCCATACCGACCATTTGGCCTGAGATCGTGAGATCGGGTCTATCACACAACCTCCTTCTACCATTACCTTTATTATTCTGCCAGTATATAAAACAAACAAAAAAAACCCAAACCCACTGCTGTTGAGTTGGTTCCAACTCATAGTGACCCTATAGGGCAGAGTAGAAGTGCCCCATAGGGTTTCCCAGGAATGGCTAGTAGATTCGAACTGCTGACCTTTTGGTTAGCAGCCGAGCTTTTAACCACTCTGCCATGAGGGCTCCAATGTATTAGACCCCTTTTGTTTGTTGATTGTAGCTTGACTATCTGCTTTGATAGTCATTACACTAATAAAACTTGTTAGGACAAATATGTTGTCTGCATTTATTTGAATGCTGAAATAACAAGAGCTAAGTAATTTGGTTATTTTCTCTGGCAGTGGCTATCTTCAGTGGACACCAGAACTCTACCTTTTATGTTAAGTCCAGTCTCAGTCCAGATGACCAGTTTTTAGTTAGTGGCTCAAGTGATGAAGCTGCCTACATCTGGAAGGTAAGTTACCAGATGTAAGACTGAAGTATTCTTGCAAATATTTCTTCTGTCCAAGATGAGGTAAACTTAATGAATTTACACATGCTTAACTTTTTCTGTATCAGGTGTTTACCACAGTTTGCTTCTTGGATCTTAGTATGGCCAAGCTCTCACTCTACGTGTTACAGAATATGTGATGTCCTGTGTTCAGAGGGCCTCAGAAATTGACATCCATGTCCTTGGACAGTTTTACGGACTCTCAGGAATTTGACAGTTCAGAAGGGTGGAAAGGGTCTCAACTGCTTTGTCCTGGTGCTGAGAAAAGTGTGCTGTATAACCCTTTCTGCCTTGTATTTTCAAACTCTCGTTCCTCGCCCATAAAGTCTTATACAGAATAGCCACTCAAATTATCTGTCTAATGATTGCATTCTTACCCTCTCTTCTTGAAAGTGGCTAATTTTCAGGCTACTAGATATGTTTGGCTGCTTTATCAGTTTTTTATTTACTTAATAGCATTAATTTAATAATTCCAAGGGTTTTTAAATTTCCCATTTCTCTCTGTTGCATAGATTTATGCTGTTTTTTAAATAACTGATTCTAAAGTGACTACTGTAAGCTGAGAAGTTTGAAGCTGTCCATTTGAAGCCCCGTGAAGGAAACTGAAATGTTCATACAGCAAAGAGCACTTGCTGACCACTGAGGCAGCAATAACAATAACAGTAAAGGTCAACATTTGTTGTGTACCATCAGCCAGTCACTTTATATGGAGTTAAAGGGTTGTAGGAGTTCAGAGAAAGAAAAGCGTTAAGGCATTATTTACCTAGGGCTATAAGGTAGGTATCTTCTTGATTTCATAAAAGTCCTTGACACTGGTGAATTGAATGATCAGGGCTCCCACATTTTGCGTTTTAGAGTTACAATGTCTAAAGCCTCATAGGCCCATGGTTTCATTGTTATCAAATCCCTTTCTCGTCACAAGAAAGCTGCGTCATCTAGAGTCCTGCAAACTCCTGGGAAGTGATATCTGTAGTGTTGTCCTGGAACAAGGGTGGGGCCTCTCTGGCATGAAACATGATTAATCCTTCAGCTTAATGTCATCCAGTGCTGGGAGAAGGACTAAAAATGATTGATTTCTATACCTAGGAGCCCTGGTGGCTAAGCTTTCAGCTGCTAACCAAAAAGTCAGCGTTCAAATCTGCCAGCCACGTTTTGGAAACCCTATGGGGCAGTTCTACTCTGTCCTGTAGAGCAGCTATGAGTTGGGATTGACTCGACGGCAACGGTTGCCAAAATGTAACCCTACCATAAACACTTGGTCACTAGGTAGAGATATCGCTCTATGATGCTATTATGTTGACCCGGCCTCTGTCTCTCCATTTCCTTCTTTCATTTGTTGTATTTGTAAATGAAAATTTGTTTATGAAGTGTATATATTTGAGACTCCCATCTTGTCATGAGACTGTTTACCTAGCTTCTCCCTAAAATTCTTCTGACTTGAGCTTTAAACTTTAATGATGTGTTACTAGCACTAATACTTCTGTCTTATATTTAAAATTTTTGAGTTTGAAATTTGTTCTAATGCTGTCTTATTTTGCTATCTTTTTGTTTTCCTTTTCTCTGTCCCTCACTGTCTTGTCTTTACTTTGACTCACAATTTAGCCAGAAGATTTTATTCCTACCAAAGTCTGTATCTTTTCAAGTTTTTTCTCCTTAAAAACCCACCAAAACCAAACCGGTTGCCATCGAGTCGGTTCTGACCCATAGTGACCCTGTAGGGCAGAGTAAAACTGCCCCATATGGTTTCTAAGAAGTGCCTGGTGGGTTTGATCTGCTGACCTTTTGGTTAGCAACCGTAGCACTTAACCACTATGCCACCAGAGTTTCCATTCCTTAAAAAAAAATCACTGAAATTTAACGCATACCAAACAGACATGAACTAGTATGAAAAAAGCACTTACCTATCATTCTTTTGAAATCATTTTAATTAGTTTAAATATACACATATATATTTGTAACGTGTAGTATACATGCCTCTAGCCTTCTTTAGCGCAAAGGCCTTGTTTGTTTGTTTGCTCCAGGGAAGGGTGGTGGAGGGAATACTTCCCTCTTTAAGGACATACACTAAAGGTACTTGGCTCCTGCTTGTAACCCATTCTCAGACATCCAATCAGTGGCCAGCACACACACGTGACCCTTTCTGAATTCCTCTGCTGGGTCACATGTCTGTGCTGAATGACATGGTTTAGCCGTGATGTTTCCCTGCCTGTCCACACATTACTCAGTGAACAGGCACTGATATTTGAGATCCTGACAAGCTCGCCGCTGCTCCTAAAATTGAATTTGCCTAGTGAGATGGCTCAGTTTCTCTTTTCTATGATTTAAAAAAAGAGAGAGAGCCTGTAATTTAAAAGCAATTCCATACAAGTTGAGTATCCAGGTTGTCTTATAACTCTGCCACATGTCCAGGCGATCAAAATTCTCTCAAGTCTTGGGATTATTCCTGGGCTAAAGAGCCCATGAGCCCAAGACGAATGAACGGGGGAGTTTTAGATCTGAGACAGAAGAGAATAGTACCTTAAACCTCACCACTGCCCAGCAAAGGGGAGAAGCAGCATATTCAGATTCTCTGATTTAAGGTGCAAGATTTAAAAAAATGAAAAGGTTTTAGTATTATATATATTCTTGTTCACTTCCTGCCCCTAAGTCCCCTAAACCCCTTTCCCCATAAAGTCTAAGTTCACTTCTGATATAGTTACTGAGTAGTATTGAAGTGGTTATAAATAAACTGATTTGGCACAGTCTCTGTACTGCCGACTGGCGAAACATTGGGCCTGACACTTTAGGAAGTGTAAATGATCTCATGGCAGAAATGAAGATGAGATTTGGTTTCCAACTGGGCAGAGTAAGGAGATTTTGTGAGGAAAGGTGCTGATCTTCTTTGCATGTTTAAATATACAAAATGTTTTGTGAGGTCTCTAGGCTGGAACAAGTTATTTATAGCTGTCCCTTCATAGTTCTGGGGGTTTAACTCTGGGATTCCTCATGCCTTGAATTAAAGTCTATTTCTATAGTATGTTAGATAGAGGACAACCTTTTGTGTTTGCCTATCTCCAAAAGGTAGAGGGTCAGCAAGAAGAGGAAGACCTGCAATGAGGTGGATTGACACAGTGGCTGCAACAGTGGCCTCAAGCATAACGACTGTGAGGATGGCGCAGGGCCAGGCAGTGTTTCATTCTATTGTACGTAGGGTCGCTAGGAGTCAGAACTGACTCGATGGCACCTGACAACAACTAACAACAATCCCCAAAATGCATAGAGATAAATGTCTTTTGAACTTCATGTTCTCCTTTTTCTATTTGAAAGTGGGGGAGGCTTAAAAAAATGCAATCATATAATTACAGTGATGTTTTTATAAAAATGAGTTGACAACAAATAAAAATTTACTTCAACAAAAAAGGATTTTAAAGCCACCTGAGTCTCTTTAGATGAAATCAATCTTTGGAGTAGCCACTAAGTACTGTACCTAGGACTCTAAAGAATAAACCCTCAAAGTATTCTTTACTCAAATTCATAGAATCTTCGTGGTCATTAGGTTCTCATTTCAGCCTGCAGCATGCCCCTCTACTTTTTTTTTTAATTGAAATAGAATTCACATAATATAAAATTCACTGTTTTAACCATTTTAAAGTATATAAGTCAGTGGTTTTTAGTGTAATCACAATGTTGTGTAACTCCAGAATATTTTTATCACCCTGAAAAGAACTCTCATACCTGTTAGCTTTCACCCCACAGCCTCCCCTCCTTCCCCAGCCCCTGGCAACCACTAATCTACATTCTGTCTCTATTGATTTCCGTATTCTGGACATTTCATATAAATGAAATCATAATATGTGGCATTTTGTGTCTAGTTTCTTTTACATAGCATAATGTTTTCAAGGCTCGTTTGCATATCAATACTTCATTCTGTTTTCTGGCTGAATAATATCCCACCGTATGGGTAAAAAAAAAAATTTTTTTTTTTTTTTTTTAGTATGGGTAGACCACACATTGTGTGTCCATCAGCTAATGGGCATTTGGGTTGTTTCTACTTTTTGGCTGTTATGAATAATGCTGCTGTGAACATGTACAAGGTTTTGTTTGAGCCTGTGTTTTCAATTCTGAGTATAGTTAGACCTACAGGTAGAACTACTGGATCATATGGTAATGTTATCTTTAACATTTTAAGGCACCTTCCCCCACTTTTAACTTTATGTAAAGCATCTGGCCCATAGCCGGTGCTCAACAAATTCTGGCTTTTTTAGTTAGTATTATTATTATTACGACCTTAATTATCAAATTGTAGAAGATTTTTCCAATGGGTCTGCTCTTTTTTTCTTTTATATCTATAGGTAAATGCAGAAATGTACATGCATCTCTTGGTGGGTGTTTGGTTTTTCTTGAAACTTGTTTTAATCCTTTGTGCACACATTTAGGTTCTACAAAACCCAACCCAGTGCTGTCGAGTCGATTCCAACTCATAGCGACCCTATAGGACAGAATAGAACTGCCGCATTGAGTTTCCGAGGTTCTCCTAGGTACCGTAATATCAAAACTTATTTTAATCCTTTGTGCACATGTCTAGGTTCTCCCAGGTATCATAATATAAAAACTTATTTTAACCTTTTGTGCACATGTCTCAGTTCCCCTAGGTATCGTAATATAAAAACTTGTTTTAATCCTTTGGGCACACATTTAGGTTCTCCTACCAAAAAAATTGTAATATAAAAACTTACTTTAATCCTTTGTGCACACGTCTAGGTTCTCCTAGGTATTGTAATATAAACACTTACTTCAATCCTTTGTGTACACATTTAGGTTCTCCTAGGTATTGTAATATAAAAACTTACTTTAATCCTTTATGCACACGTCTAGGTTCTCCTAGGTATCCTAATATAAAAACTCATTTTAATCCTTTGTGCACACGTCTAGGTTCTCCTAGGTATCCTAATATAAAAACTCATTTTAATCCTTTGTGCACACGTCTAGGTTCTCCTAGGTATCCTAATATAAAAACTCATTTTAATCCTTTGTGCACACGTCTAGGTTCTCCTAGGTATCGTAATATAAAAACTTATTTTAATCCTTTGTGCACACGTCTAGGTTCTCCTAGGTATCGTAATATAAAAACTTATTTTAATCCTTTATGCACACGTCTAGGTTCTCCTAGGTATTGTAATATAAAAACTTACTTTAATCCTTTGTGCACACTTCTAGGTTCTCCTAGATATTGTAACATAAAAACTCATTTTAATCTTTTGTGCACACGTCTAGGTTCTCCTAGGTATCCTAATATAAAAACTCATTTTAATCCTTTGTGCACGTGTCTAGGTTCTCCTAGGTATCGTAATATAGAAACTGAGGAAGGGGCAGTGTCTAGAAATGAAAAGCTGGAGGGAACAAGCAGGTGAACCAATGGAGTAGAATAATGTGCTCTACCAGGGAGGTCAGGAGGACTTGAGGCTCTCTGTCCCTTTTAACTTGCTGATCCCAGTCCTGCCTGGGCCTTGGATGAAGAGAAATGATGGACTGGAGTCATCCCAAAGGGAGGAAGAAGGGGAAATTCTGTAACTGTTGGAGTAGTTAGAAACTATCTTGAAAATCTTTTCTAAAACATGCTTCCTTCTGAGAGAATGAGTTAGTGACCCTCTGGCATTAGAGGGGTAAGCAGTAAGTGAGATCTTTGTATATAATGCTTAGGAAACAGCTTCCTTTTCTGTTAAGTTTTCATTAACCCAGCAAAGCAAATTAGACTCTGCTCTTCAGCTTCTTTTGCTTTTTTAATTGTTGCATATTTGCCATTTAACCCAAAGAAGAATAACAATAATTGAGTTGGATAACCTTATGAATCAGCTTGTCAAATCTCTTAATGACGATCGGAGGAATCTGTTAACTTCACTTATTCTCACAGATATTCTTTCCAGAGTCACCTCTACTTTCTTCATGCAAATCAGCCATGATTCAGAGCCTCAGGAAAATGGAGAAAATAACTTTTTTCAGCCCCCACCTTCTTGCTTTATTCTAAACCCACGTGCTAATAATAGTTACGTGAGGTTGTACTCCACTTTGTGCTGATTAATTCCCACGGCCTGTGGAAAGCACTGACAGCTTTTGAATGAGGCAGCTGTACAACACCGTCAAATGCGTATCACTAGCAGCATCCGACCAGGGGAAACGTGATTCTTAATCACATGTGTAGTGCTGCACAGTGTGACCCTTCTTTGAGTATGTGTGACATGCATACATACATGTGCGCACATACGTACACGCATACACACACGTACATGGATACACATACACGTATGTATACATGCCTGCATACATGTATACATGTGTATGTAGTGATACTTCATTGAAAATTTATAATTTCTTTAATTGAATTAACCGAAATAAGATTTTAGAGGATTTTTCTCCCAATAAGGATACTGAGGTGCCACATAAAATATAGTTTATATCTCTTCAGGGAGTCCCTGGGTGGTGCAGATGGTTACGGGCCCGACGACTTGCCGTGTGGTCGGCAGTTTGAACCCACCCAGAGGAACCTCAGCAGACAGGCCTGGCGATCTGGCTCTGAAAGGCCACAGCCCTGAAAACGCTGTGCACTTTTACTGTGACACACGTGGTGTCACCGTGAGTTGGAATAGACTCCACAGCAACAACCACATACTTGTTTAAGTTTAGGGGATAATAATTCGGGGTTTCAGTAAAAGTCCATGAGTCTGTAGTCTGTCTTTTGGAAGAAGGACTCTGCTCTCTTGTCCCACGTTTCAGGATTTACAGTCAGTTTAGTGTTCCTGGAAGTAGCTGACGAAAGAAGATCTGAAAATGTTCAGGCTGCGTAAGAACAGGAGTCCGTTGTCCATTTGACAGACAGTGCCTAGCAGATGAGGAGCCTTGGTGGCACAGTGGTTAAAGGCTCAGCTGCTAACTAAAAGTCTGGCAGCTCAAACCCAGCAGACACTCCATGGGAGAAAGATGTAGCAGCCTGCTTCTTCCATAAAGATCACAGCCTTGAAAACCTAGGGGCAGGTCTGCCGTGTCCTATAGGGCCCCTGTGAGTCTGAATCGACTCGACAGCAACGAGTTTGGTTACCTAGCAGCTGAGACTCATCTCCTTCTAGAAAGTTTACTAGCTAAGAGGTGAGAAACATTGCCAGTCTTCAACTTTAGTCAAAATATGTATAGTAGTCCTGGTTTGCAATAAGAACTGTCCTGATACCTAAGCTCATATTATTTATTTATTTTGGCTATTTTCATTCTGTTTTCTCAGATCAGTGACAAAAATACTGTAGATACTCTTATTGCCCGGTGGGCCACTGTTTCTGAACTATAACTAGGCATGTCTAGGGGCCTTTGATAATAACCCTAAAGCTAGGGGGCAAATATGGAGAGAAGCGTCTGTCTGGGAGACCTTGCTCAGCTAACTTGTTTCTTCTTGTGGTGATTAGGTATCCACACCCTGGCATCCTCCCACTGTGCTCCTGGGTCATTCCCAAGAGGTCACGTCTGTGTGCTGGTGTCCATCCGACTTCACAAAGGTTTGTAAACAGATCTCTGTAGTTAGTTTAGAAAGTAGATTCCAGATTTGTAGGTTTTCCCAAGATTCGTTTGAAAGTTACGTAGACTTTTATGTTTAAATGGATTTAAAAAATCTTGAGGCTGTCCAGGCTCTGTGTGAGAATTAATCCCACATATCCTGCTTTTCTCTACCAATAAAGAAACAAGGAATAAGGATAGATTTCCAGTGCCCTGGAGTCATTTCTTCCTTAAGCATGCCATTAAGTATTTTTTAAAAGCTTCATTAAATCTCATCTTAAAATTTCAGGTGAGAACAAGCCTTTTACACTTTGTACACATGTTCAGTGTGGTGTATGAAAGGTGACATCTTGTCTGTTCTTCATAGTCTGTTTTGGGTTTTCACACGTTGCTAACACATTGGTTATTACGAAGTTTTAACATGTTAGTTTATCTTAGGCTAAACCACATGCAAAGTAGGCCTGAAATGTTTAAGACACTTTGAAAAGAAGAAAATATATCTACCTTTAATTTTTTTTTTTTTTTTTACAGTGAACAAACTATGTGAGTTCTTAAAAACAAACACACACCAAAAAACCACTGGAATGTAGAAACATCAGGAACCTAAACAAACCAAATATACACACACACACTAAAAATGGCGTTGAGGGAGGTGTCTGACCTCCTCTCACCTCACGAGGCGGAAGGAGAATCAAGATCAACAGCCCAAGGCTGATTCCCATGAGGCAGAGGTCAGACGTGCCGTCTCTCTCCGCCATCTTTACCAGCTCTGACACCAACCATCGCTTCCACAGCACTCTCTGCTGGGTTTAATAATTCATGGCAGTGGCCACACAGAACTCACAGACCATACTCAGGATTACGGGGAAGGAAGTAACAGGTTACGGTTTAGGCTCAGGAACACTTAAGGATACAGCTCTTCCATCAGGACAGCCTCTTCCCAGCCTTGCTCACAGGTACGCCCTTCCTGGCCGTAGGCATCTGCTCAAAGGCACTCAGCTTTCTGGTTTACTGTCCGGGAAGCCCACTACGCCACCTCCTGCAGGTCTCTCCTTCCTTGGTGGTGATGGAAACTTCTTTCTTTTCAAGCCCAGCAGGATGGTAAAACTGACCAATCCATTTTGTGGGCCACAGTTACCCTGTCACACTGTCTCACCCAATCACTTGGGTGGGAGTTACTAGAACATGGAGAGAAAGGCTGCACAAAAGCGATCCATACACCGCACACACATATGTATGTATATAACAGACAAATCATATATGTGTGAGTTTTGTGGAATAGTAGCCCTAGTTCCACTCATTCTCCCTGCCTCCGTTGCCTCTGGTCGTTGGGTTAGTCTGTGTTCTACAGGGAATCTCACTTCTGTGGAGGTCTTCTCTTTCACGTGTAGGAGGTTTTGTGATTTTGTTGCCTATCTGTTCCCATCTGTTTTGTATCTTCTAGAAACTTCTCAGGGCCTGGTCTACATGTGACATCCCTTCTAGCTTTCCAGTGCCTCTGTGGATTTCTTTTTAATTTACATCTCTTCTGCCATTTCTGCGGTTGGCTTCACGGCAGGCCATTTTTCCCTATTATGATTGCTTTAAAAACCCATAATTACATCCCAATGACATTTTTTCCTCAGAGATTCCATGTAATTTTTTGGATGTCCCATTGAAATATCTGCTTTTAACATGGAATTTTGCATCTTCATGGAATTTACTAGGATGAATCGTTTTTTATTATTCAGTTAGTTAAGTCGTCTATGACCCTTCACCTTTATCCTTGTCTCTAGGCATGGAAGCGCAAAGGAAGCGGCTGAGCTCTTTACCTGTACAAATCCAGTGACCACTTCCTTAAAGGACTCTTTCAATTGTCCCTCCCCAAGCTTGGAGTTAGGAAGATAAAATATAGTTTGAAAAAAAAAAAAGGGGGTTGGCCTTTGGGATTGGAGAAACCTGGGTTCTTAATTCTAGCTATGAGACTTAACTGTAGTAACCTTGGGCAAATAACTTTATTCCCATTTTGTAGATGAGAACATGTTTTTTTATATAGTAAAAAGTAAGTGAGATAAAGAATGCAAATGGCCAGGCACACAGTAAGTACTCAGCAATAATAACTATTGCTAACAGACTATAGAGTAGCCATGAGGATTCCAGGCGTTTCTTGTGGAGTATTTATATATGTGTGTCTTCTTTTTGCCTCCCAGTAAGGAAAGGAAAAAGCTGCCAGTCTCTCGGGGGCGAAGACTTAAGAGAACGTGTGTTCCTTTTTTTCCCCCCTCTTTAGTAACCGAAATAGAGAAATTATATAAACAAATGCTGGGGAACAGCTCTGGTACCAGTGGCCATTTGCCACAAGATCTTCAGGCTGGACTTTCTCTGCCATAAAAGGCTTGGGATCAGGATCAGGAATGGTCAGATATTTTTAAAGGGGCAAAGGTTATTTTTAACTTCTTTCAGCCTAGTGAACTTGTTGTTTTCCCAGATTGCTCCTTACCTATCTGAAAAAGAATCTCAGAGGAATTGTTTTATTCTACGTGTCACAGCCTCTAGAGTCATGAGCTGAGTCTGATCTTGGAAATGATCCCATTATGTTAGCAGTAAGGGAGAGGATGCAGGATTCAGAAGAAAGTTGGAGAAGCTGAATGTTGGTGAAATATACTGATGGATCATTTAACAGAAAGATGGAGTAAAAAGTGTTTTAATTATGTATTTCATAGAAGATGATAAAGATGATGACTTGCCTAACTTGTCAAGAGAAGTAAAATGAGCGTGCTTTATAGTAGAGCTTTAGGTTAAATAATGAAAGAGATAGCAAAAGAATGTATATGAAGAAGAAACTAGAGAGTCAACTTTTTTGGAGATCTAGAATGGTTTCTGAAAGGAAGGAATGGAAGTAGATGTTTCAGATACCATCTTCTGTGTCCTTTTGTATCAAATAAGCAAAGTCTCCAGCCATGACCCTTAAGACCATCTACTTTCTACCTTGTTGTCAGTCTTTGGTTGAAATTTCTTGACTCCCTCCTTTGCTTTTCTTCTCAGATTGCCACGTGTTCTGATGACAATACACTGAAAATCTGGCGCTTGAATAGAGGCCTAGAGGAGAAACCAGGGGGAGATAAATCTTCCATAGTGGGTTGGGCCTCTCAGAAGAAAAAACAGGAGCGATCCGGCCTACGTAAGGATCCCATGCATTTTTCTGAGCTTTTTATGGTTTGATTGGTTTAGTCCTACAGTACAGAGTGATAAGCTAGATTTGATCTTGTTTTGGTATGTTTGTGTTATGTTTTTAAAGGAAGGAACCATTCTTATGGCATTCGTTCTTTTCAGTATTTTCTCAACACTGCTATGTTCCAGGTCTGGACAGGCACTGGGATACAATGGTGAATTTACTCCACAAATATTTGTTGAGCCCCTACAGTGTGTTAGGCATTGTTCTTAGTGGCTGGGGATTCAGTAGTGAAGAAAAGTGTCACAAATCCTGAGGATGTAAATGGAGCTTACCTGTTAGCATGAGAGACAATAAACAAGATAAAAAAGTAAACTCTATAGCGTGTCAGATAATGGTAAGCGATAAAGAAAAAAAGGAAAGCAGGAAAAGGAGACTGAGGAAGCAGGCTGTTAAAATTGTAGATTAGGTGGCCAGGAAAGGCCTCAGTGAGATATCTGAGTAAAGACTTAAAAAGAATGAAGTAGTTAGCTATGTGGGTACTTTGGAGAATGTTCTGTTCAGACAAAACAAGTAGTAAGGCCCTGAAGATGGAGCAGGCCTGGCATATTCTTTGTTCCTCAGAGAAGCTAATTTGGCCCCTTTGACTAAAATGGTGATGAGGAGGGAGGGGCACAGAGCAGAAATATGGCTCCTGCACGACTTTGGTTTTCATTCTGAGAGGCAAAATACCGTTGGAGGGTTTTGAGCAGAGAAATATCATGATGTGACTTTTCTTGACTTGATCATCCTTGCTCTTGTCTGGAGAGTGAATTGTAAGGGGACTAGGGCAAAAGCAGGAAGCTTATTAAGAAAGCCATTAACATAACCCAGGAAGTAATGATGGCGACTTGGACCAGCATGGTAGCAGAAGATGTAGAAGAAGACATTAAATTCTGGACATGTTTACAAGATAGAGCCAACAGGCTGGGAGATGAGATGTGGGATGTGAGATAGGGCTACCAAGGATGACTTCAGAGTTTTTAACTTGAGCACCTCCAAGAATGGAGGTGCTATTGACCTAAGTCAGGATGTCTGCTGGAGGAGCAGGTCTGAGGGCAGACAGCTAGAGTTCCACTTGGCTATATCATCTTGTATGATTATTAAACATTTAGATGGAGCTGTCAGGTAGGTGGTTAGATACTCAGTTCTGCAGTTCAGACCCCAAGTTATAAATTGGAGTCATCATCATGTATGTGGAGGTAGCTGTAGATGGAAAAGAGAATAGGTCTTGGGTCTGACCCTTGGGGCACCCCAGCGTTTAGAGGTTGGAGAGGTAAAGACAATAGGTCTTGGGTCTGACCCTTGGGGCACCGCAGTATTTAGAGGTTGGAGAGGTAAAGAATACTAGTAAAGGAGACTGGGCAGGCACAACCAGAGAAGTGAGAGAAAAACCAGGTGAGTTTGCTGTCCTGGAAACTGAGTAAAGAAATGAGCAGCGAGGTATGAATGTGGTCGTATGTCTCTGGAATGTCAGATAAGGTAAGGACTAAATACTGGCATTTGAATTTGCAATGTAGGGGGTCACTTGATGATCTTAGACGACAGTTTTGGTGGAGTGGAGGTGGCCTGATTGCTGGAAAACACAAGTATAGACTGTATAGACAGCTCTTTCATGGAGTTTTCTGTAAAGGGAAGGAGAGAAGTGAGGTGGTAGCTGGAGAAAGATGGGTTGAAGTTTTGTTGTTTTTATTCTTTTCTTTTGTATAGGACTATAGCATTTTGTATGTGATTGGAAAGATCCACTAGAGAGAGGACAAATTAATGCAGGGAAATTTGCTGGAGCAATGTCTTCAAGTAAGCATGAGGGCATGACATCTAACAGTCAAGCGGAAGGGTAGGCCTTTGCCAGGAGCATAGATAGTTCCTCCACGGTAACTGGGGAGAAGGCAGAGTCTGTAGGCCTGGGTGCAGGTAGGCGGGTAATGGGCTGGGCAAAACTTGGGAAGGTTCCTTCTGTTCTGATGGCTACTATTTTCTCAGTGAATTAGGAAGCAAGATGATCAGCTGAGAATGAGAGAAGAGGTGGTAGAGGCTGAGGAGAGAGAAAGTTTGAAATAATCATCCGGAGAATAGAAGAGCCAGCCAAAAGTGATCCGAATGTTGTCTATAGATGTACAGTAATAAGCTTGAAAAAGTCAAGCCTAAAGCTTTCATTCAGCCTTCAAGGCCCAAGGTAATTAGGGAGTTGAAAGTGAGACAGGGAAATGCATGCTCATCTCTCTGATGACTTACGTCGTTTCTTCCAGGCTGTTACACAAGCAGAGCTAGACTTCAGAGGGAAACCCTGGTGGCGCAGTGGTAAAGTGCTGCAGCTGCTAACCAAAAGGTCAGCAGTTCGAATCCACCAGCAGCTCCTTGGAAACTATGAGGCAATTCCACTCTGTCCTGTAGGGTCGCTGTGAGTCGGAATCCACTCCGCAGTAGCGGGCAGGCTGCAGAGAGCTCTCCAGTCACACCTGTGAACCTTTTGCTGCTGCTGCTATTGCTGCCTCACTTTCTGGTTTTTGTGTTTTGCTTTATTTAAAATTTTTACCTTTTTTTTTTTTATTAGTGTTACAATTTTAACAAGTCAGCTAGTTCTGCAAAGTTAAATATGGTAAATAACGGTACCTAGATCTTCTCCCCAGTTCAACACCTAGAAATTTTTTAGTGGATTCTTTGATATGAGTAAAAAAATTTATATCTAAATGATATTCATGCATTTATATGTTTTTTTTTCCAGCATTATCTTTTGACATCTTAATTCTTGAGATGAGGATTTTTTAACAGATTTATTGAAATACAATCACATACATAAAATTCACCCATTTGAAGTATACAGTTGAGTGGTTTTTAGTATATTCAGAGTTGTGAAACCAGTGCCAATCTACTTTTGTCATATTTTCAACACTCCAAATGAGCTTTCCTATTTCTCCACATCCTCACCAACATTTGTTATTGTTTTTCTTTTCAGTTACAGCCATCCTATTGGGTGTGACGTGGTATCTCGTTGTGGTGTGGATTTGCATATCCCTGAGGGCCAGTGATGTTCAGCTGCTGTTTATGTGCTTACTGGCTGTTTACATATATTTGGAGAAAAATCTATTTAAATTCTTGGCCTGTTTTTTAATTGGGTTGTCTTTTTTATTGTTGAGTTCTAGGGATTCTTTATATATTTTAGGGTATAAGTCTTGTGCCATATATATATGTGTGTGTGTGTATACATATATATATATGATTTGCAAATATTTTCTCCCACTGTGTTGTCTTTTCACTCTCTGATGTTTTTTGATACACAAAAGTTTAATTTTAATGAAGTCCAGTTTATCAGCTTTTTCTATTATCATTGTGCATTTAATGTCATATCTAGGAAACCATTGCCTGACCCAAGGTCACAGAGGTGTATTCCTGTTTTCTTCTAGGAGTTTTATGGTTTAAGGACTGTGATCCATCTTGAGTTTATTTTTGTATATGGTGTGAGGTGGGAATCCAAATTCACTCTTTTACATAGGCATATCCAGGTTTCCCAGTGCTGTTTGTTGAAGAGACCATTTCTTACCCCATTGAATTCTCTTGGCACCCTTGTTAGAATCAACCGACCATAAATTTGAGGGTTTATTTCTAGACTCTGAACTCTCC
Organism: Elephas maximus indicus; assembly: GCF_024166365.1. Classification (NCBI taxonomy): domain Eukaryota; kingdom Metazoa; phylum Chordata; class Mammalia; order Proboscidea; family Elephantidae; genus Elephas; species Elephas maximus. The sequence continues at coordinate 676,295 of NC_064842.1, forward strand.
TCTCTTGGTATAAATGTTTATTCATACATCAGTACCACATGGTCCTGATTACTGTCACTTAGTAGTCAGTTTTCAAGTCAGGAAATATGAGTCCTCTGACTTTGTTCTTCTTTTCCAAGATTGTTTTGTCTATTATGGGTCCCTTGCATTTCTATGCTAACTTTAGGATCAGCTTGTCAATGTCTGTAAAATAGCCAGACGAAATTTTGATAGGGATTGTGTTAAATCTTTAGATCAATTTTTGGAGTGTTGCCATCTTAACAATGTTAGATCTTTTTATCCATGAGCATGGGAAGTCTTTCTGCTGCCTTGTTTTTATATGTAGTTTTCTCTCCCTGGAACCCTGGTGGCACAGTGGCTAAGAGCTATGGCGAGCTACGGCTGCTAACTAAAATGTCAGCAGTTCAAATCCACCAGCTGCTCCTTGGAAATCCTATGGAGGCAGTGCTCCTCTGTCTTGTAGAAAAAAAAAAAAAAAAACCTAAGTTTAAGAAATATAAAAGAAAATAATCATATAATGAGGAAAAAATCATCAATATTCCCACCACTTAATTTTCATTAACATTTACAGTTATTTTTTGAGACTTTCCTCATTTATGCATAGAGATTCTTTTTAACAGAGCCATAGTTATACTGTATTTTGATTTCTTGGGTTTTTTTCATGGAACATGATGTATTCTAAGCATTTTCTATGTTTTGTTTTTATAACACCATTTAAAATATTCCACTGAGTTTACCCAGCTATTCTCTTGTATTTGGACATTTTGTTTCCAATATTTTGTTGAAAGTTAGGTCCCTGTACCATTAAAATAGATTCCCAGAGGTGCAATTCTTGTGTTAGTGGCTATAACCATTTTAAGATTTGCATAAAAAAGCATGATGCTTTTAACTGGGTATTTTTAATACAGCAACTCTTCTTAGTTTTGAAAACTAAGTCACGAAAAAAGTGACACGTGGTGACCAAATGTGGACCATAGTAACAACAACATTTAGCCAATACTGAGTACTACAACTATTGTTCTAAAAAAAACCAGTTGCCATTGAGTCGATCCCACTCGCGGTGATCCCATGTGTATGTCAGAGTAGAACTGTGCCCCGTAGGGTTTTCAATGGCTGATTTTTCGGAAGTAGATTGCCAGGCCTCTCTGGGTGAACTCAAACCTCCAACTTTTCAGTTAGTGGCCAAGCGTATTAGTCACTGGCACCACCCAGGGCCTGGATTATCTCATTTAATTACCAAAATAATTGAACCTGAACCTCAGGGAGGTTAGACTTGCCAAAGGTCACACAACTGTGAAGTGGTGATAGAGCCAAACCCTAGCCCTAACTCTAAAGCCTAACCCTAGCCCTAAACCCTAGACCCTAACCCTTGCAGTCTGTTTCTAGAACACAGGCTAGGAACCACTCAGGAGTACTGACTCCCAGAGAACCTAATACAGCAAAGTTCCAGTGAACACCAGACCTGGAGTTATGCCTAGATTTCTCCATTTTTGGTTGATGCTGGAGTTACTCAGAAGAGCATCACAGAGCAGCAGCCTGACGTGAGTGCTGGGGGCTACACACTAGCCATCCAACCCTCTAAGCCAGCTTCCAGCAACAGATTGGCTGCAGCTAGCCACACTGCCGTTTTGAAAATTATGCCCCTCTGCTTTCCCAAGCTTCTCATTGTACCCCAACCCTTCACCGATGTCCTAGGGTGCAGAATTTCTCTTCTGGCCCTTTCAGCGCACCAGCTGGAAGGCTGTAAGTGCCAAGGCACAGCCCTGCTTCCCCGGCCCTGCTTCACAGCCAGCACCTACACTGTCCCTTACTATTCTTTCACTGCATCTCAGCTGGAGATTTCATGACACTGTTGAGGCCAATGGTTCTCAACCCTGGCTATGCATCAGAACCTGGTGGAGCTTTGAAAAGTTTAGGTGTCCCCAGAGGTTGATTCACTAGGTCTGGGGTGGGCACCGAGCACCTGTGTTTTTATAAAGCTCCAGGTAAGTCTGGTATGTGGCCAGAATTGAGAGAACCTCTGGTCTAGGCATTATTGAATGACAGAGGTGATTCTCCTTATCTTAAAGAGAAGGAAACCTTACCGGTTCTAAGCGGCTTGCTGCAGTCTCACAGGTTGTCAGGATAACTATAAAGTCTGCTTTCTTATGCCTAGAGCCCTCCCTTATCCTTCTCAGCAGTAATGAAATTTAACAAACGTTGTTTAATAATTCCTCGTGAGGCACTACAGGGATCTGAGTCTAAAGATGAGTAAATCATCACCCATATCCTTTAGGAGTGCACTGTCTAGTCCAGGAGGCAGATACAGAAAACATTTCAGCTGGCTGCATAAACAGAGGGCTCGGAGAACCCCCTCCCTCTGGGAAAGGAGGAAAGAAAAAAGTTCGTGATTGCTTCACAATGGAGGGAACGTTGCCGTCAGAGCCTGGAAACGTGGGAGAATTTTTGCCTGGCAAAGAAGGGGCAGACTTGGCAGGAAAAACCACAGGAACAAAGGCAGAAATGTGACAGTGCATGGCTTGTTGAGGAAGCAGTGAGCAGTCTCCCGTACCAGGATCCCAAAGCAGCAGAGTAAGTGGTGAGACTGAGAAGGCAGTGTGAGGACAGACAGCAAACTTTACTGTAGAAAGAAGCTCCAAAATGACGATTGTGATAAGCTCTCTGTGATTCCTCAAAGGAAACTGACTTCAGGAAGCCTCCCAGGCAATAGCCACGTCTGTGCTACCATGTCAGATCTCATACACTGTTCAGGGTCAGTAAGGGCTGAGTGACTTAAGGAGACGAAGTACTGAATGGAATGTCATATTTAAATTTATAGACCGATATAGTGACATATGATGCCATGTTAAAAACAAGGCCCTGCATTTATATATGTACATATGTGAAGAAATAAAAAGAGAGAAAGATAAACTATTAAGAGGAAAGAAATTTTATATATGTATGTATGTATGTTTATGTATGTTTTTTATGTGTATACATAATTGGTGTTTTTCCAAAGTATAATACACATTTATGCTTCTAGGTATGTGGAAAATTGTAGGATGCGAGGAACATAAGAGGGTTGAAAAGAGTTTTTACTTTTCACCATATTCCCCTCTGTACTGTTTGAATTGTTCATCGTGAGTTTATATTACTTTTATAATTAATTACTTTTTAAAAATTTTGTTTTTTAATGTAACCCAAAGCTTTGATAACTTTCAAAGTTAACAAACTTAGAATCTGCACATTGCAAAACCCATACTTTGAAGTTAACAAAATCTTCTCTTTGACGTCCATGGGCCGTTCCCTCCTCCACCAGAACACCCTGAAAGGGGAAGAAATGCTCCAGCTTTCCAACATTGTCAGATTTCCTGCTGACCTTTCCTGCACGTGATAGCTGAGGCGTATGCATCCGATTTGTCCTTGGCCCAGCTCCTCCTCCTCCCCTGATCCTGCCTTAGGATCTGTGTATTGCAAGACATCTACTATTTTAGGACTTTCTGCACTAAATGTGCTCTTTGACCCATTTAAGTGGAGAATACGACAGTGGTAGCCGTGAGTGACAGACAGCCTGCACCTAGGAGAGAAACATCTCTAGAACTTGAGCATGTGGGCCTATGGACAGGCCACTGTTATTAACTCCTTTCTATCACGTATTATGAAAACTTAATGCAAAATGTGGCTTTCCAGTAATGATCTTTATTGAAGGAGCATTGTTACTTTGGCCAATTCTACAACACAGGCTTTATGAGAAATGTTTAGGCAGAAAGTCAGCTTGTAGAAGTACTGTGTTTCAAAGCAAGGCTGCTTGAGTAATGAAAAGCCTCATGGTACCAGGTAATTGACTGAAATTACTACTTGCAAATCTCTATTCCAGCTAAAAGAACGGTCATATTTTTATATCAGCTCATCCTAAATCCAGTTGCATATGAATGCAATTTAATAATTAAACTGAATTAAATATAGTCACCAGTCAAAGACAGTGACTGACAAATAGATGCCCTTCCCTGTTATTTGACCACAGGGACGTTGTTTCAAAAATCCAGAAAGCTCAGAAGGAAATTGAGAAAATAGAGTGCTATTTGTGGCAGTCTGCTTCCGTAGAAATTTACAGCCTCAGAAACCCTGTGGGTTCACTATGAGTTGGAGTTGACTTGGCAGTGGGTTATCTGTGACATCAAGATTTTGCTCAGAGTACTTGCCAAAGCCTGTAAACAAAGGGACAGGACACATAGAGAAGAGTCCTGTCCACCGAGTTTGATTTGCTTTACCAGGAGCAAGCACTTGAGATTCTGAAATGTTCTTTTGCTTGTGGAAAATAGTAGCAATCTGTAAATTGATGTGAGAAGCCATGTGTAACCAGATAACCTTAACAAGTAGTCGATAGAATTCTTATGGAGATAAAAACTCTCTCTACTTAAAAGACCTGGCAACTGAGGCAGAAGAGGTGAAGGGCTGTGCCCAAGTCACGTAGTGAGTGATTGGCCAGGTTTCAAACCTGTGCGTTTCTGTTGGAGAGCCTCAGTGCAATGCCCTCTGCCGTGGTACTGGTCCTCAGTAGCTGCATGTCGCTGAACGTTCACTACACAGTCTGTGACATAGGACGTTATGTGATTTGGATGTTATACGAGCACCATATTACAGGCAGTCCCCAGGTTATGAACACCTGACTTCACAGACAACTCATACTTAAGAACGATTGCTATAAAGCCTATTATACTAAAATTTTCAGTTAAGTACACCTGGCAGCACAATCACTTTGTATACAAGAGACATGAGATGTAAGTGCTGTGTGCGGGAAGCTGTTGTGTTCACTACGTCTGGTTATGTCCATGAAGTCCCGTTCTACCGGGATTTCTGAACTCTAATAACCTTACAGGACCACAGACGCATATGCACTCATACATTGCCCAAAGGGACGTTATTTGGCACGTGACTGTACATACAGAAATGTTGATGGCAGCATTGCTTATGAAATCAAAATATCATAAATAGCCTAAATGTCTTATTGTTATAATCTATTGATGGTTTGTTAAATACCTTATGGAACACCTATATTCTAAAATATTAGAACATTTCCTAACTGTTAAAAATAACACTGTAAACCTGTACTAAGTGGAGAAATACAATACATTAAGAAGCAGATTATTAAGTAGTATGTAGATTATGATCTCATTTTTGTGTAGAAGAAGCTTGAGAAAAGTAACACCGTAAATCTGTACTAATGTGGGGAGCTACTCACGATACATTAAGAAGCAGATTATTAGCAGATTAAGTCGTACCTACGTTATGATCTCATTTTCGTGTAGAAGACTCGTAAGACGTGTAATGTATGTCACATGTACAAGTACAGAAAAAATGCTGAAAGTACTTGTACCTGTGTGCCTTTTACATTTTTCTTCTTGGTATTTTTGTGTATTTTCAAAGTTTTTACACATAAATATTTTACACCAACGTGGTGGGGAGGCTGGCAGTGGGGAAGAGGTGGGGTAAGAATTCAATGATTTATATAATCTGCTCTCTGGCAAATCAACCCCTGGATGATTAAATTAAGTTAGCTGTAATCTTCTTTGGTAAGAATTCAGGGATTTTTTTCCCCTTTATGGCTTTCATTTCTGATTTTCATGACCCCACCCTCTCTTCTTTTTCAGTAACAGTAACAAGTAGCCAGGGCACTCCAGCCAAAGCCCCCAGGGTGAAGAGCAGCTCACCCATCTCCTCCCCATCGTCAGCAGCCTGTGCTCCGAGCTGTACTGGAGACCTCCCACTGCCTTCTAATACTGCCACCTTCTCTGCGGAAACCCCCCCTGCCAAGGCCCAGTCTCCTGTCAGCAGAAGAGCCTCCGTCTCCTCAGTCTCTCCCAAGCCACGGTCTTCTCTCAAGATGTCAATTAGAAACTGGATGACCCAAACACCTTCCTCGTCACCACCCATCACTCCACCTGCTTCTGAGACCAAGATCCCGTCTCCAAGAAAAGCCCTCATTCCCGTGAGCCAGAAATCATCCCAAGCAGTGGCTTGCTCTGAGTCTAGAAACAGAGTTAAGAGGAGGCTAGACTCAAGCTGTCTGGAGAGTGTGAAACAAAAGTGTGTGAAGAGTTGCAGTTGTGTGACCGAGCTTGACGGCAGAGTTGAAAAGCTCCATTTGGATCTGTGCTGCCTTGCTGGTAACCAGGAAGACCTTGGTAAGAATTCTGAAGGCCTTACCAAATCAAGCAGGATTAAAGGAGCTAGCATGAGTGTCTCTGAGCCCCCTTCTCCTGCCAGTCCTTATGCTTCAGAAGCCTGTGGAGCCCTGCCTCTTCCTTTGCGATCTTGTGGAGAAGGGTCTGAAGTCATCGGCAAAGAGAACAGCTCCCCAGAGAACAAGAACTGGCTTTTGACCATGGCAGCCAAGTGGAAGGCTGAGAGTTCATCTCCACGAAGCCCATCATCCCAGACCCCCAGTTCCAGGAGACAGAGTGGAAAGCTGTCGCCAGGCGCGGTAAGTCAACAGTGGTAGAAAGAGTCCCTGACTTGAAGGTGGTTGGCGGGAAGGTACACGCCTTAGCTAGAAGGGGCCAGACACGGATCTCTTCTCAGAAAGCTGAATCTTTAAAAAAAAAAAGTGAATCTCTTCACCCCTAGGGTTGCCAGATTTAGCACATAAAAACACAGGATAGATGTTGCATGGGACGAGCTCACACTGAAAGTCTTTTATACTCGATGTTATTTATTGTTGATTGGAAGTTCAGTGTGACTGGGTGTCCTGAGGTTGGTCTGGCAACTACTTACTCCCCTTAAAGCCCCTCCTGCCAAGGCTCACACCCCTCAGCCCTGTTGCCCTGTTTTCCAAAGCCTTCCTCGTTCTCCAGGATATAATTCAGAAACACCTCCCCTCCCCTTTGTTAAACACTATGCCATTCCCTTTTTATGGATAAAGCCGTTGTTCGTGGGCAAAGTGCCAACATGCATAAGTAGATTTCCAGTTCGTAATTACAGTTTATGATTATTTAAAATAAAGTGAAACTTAGATACAGACAAAGTGATTTAAGGGGTAATCAGTTTGCAGGTTAGGAAACAGGTTAAGGTCATTGCTGCTGTAGTTCAGCCTTGAAGCTCCTGTTCTGTGTTGAGTAGAAGAGGGGAAGGTGATCGAAATCCAGTCCAGGAATCATGATGAGCGTATCGGCCCTTTTGAGGACAGAAGCTAGATAACCCTAGGCCAGTTCTAGTTTAGTACGTGTTCATATCCCCCACCTTTTATCATGAAGTCTGTCCCGTAAGCTTAGGAAAAATAAACTAGAGAATATTTTAAGGACTACACCTCATAATCTACAGAAAATGAAGCCAGACACGGGGGAGCTGTAAGGAGTCTTTCCTTTCTTCTCTCAAAATTATGGCATATCTGCTCTTTGTCCCTAGCCTAAATCTGCATTTTTTCAGGATAACTGGTCTCATTATGTGTTACAGAAAAGCAATTTCAATGAAAAGTTACTTCTTAAATCTTAGAGACTTTAAAAAAGTAGTGTGCCAGTCTAAGATATTCCTGGTTTCATGATTTGTATCTTTGAAGCTAAAGTTTCTTTAGAGAATTTTTTTTTTTTTTACGTATATGATGATAATATAGACTTCTTCGTAAGTGGGTAATAGCCACCATTTGAATTCCTGTTATTTGTAAATTCGGGAAACTGATTTATTCATTTATTTCAAAGAGGACGGTGATTGTAACTTCTTTGGTTCCGATTGGGAGGCTTAGCTTGAAAATATTTTTTGTTCACATGAAAAATCTATGCCTTCCTTCCATGCTGTCTGTTAATTTTCTACTATATTCAGTACAAATCCAGCCAAAAGAGACATTGCCATTAAGATATTTGAGACTAAAAGCTGGCTAAATAATCAAATTACTAGGCATCCTAACTTAAAATACCCTTTACTGATAACTTGCTGAGGTAACAGCTGATATTTTTCTTCAGAAATCCCTGAAATCTAAACTTTCCTCTTCTAGGTCGCCATTACTCCCAGCTCCATGAGGAAGATATGTACGTACTTCCACAGAAAATCCCAAGAAGACTTCAGTAGTCCTGAACAGTCAACAGAGCTCTAGATGCTAACGGGAGTGAGTTAACACTTAGTGGTCCACTACAACAAAATGACAAACACAACTCCAAGTGACTCCGTACTGTGGTCTTGAAGAAAGCTACCATCTTTTTATTTTTAGAGAAAATTCTTTCAACTTGGAAATTCTCCTAGACTGAGTCTACCTTGGAAATTCTCCTAGACTGAGTCTACCACCACATTGCACCTGCAGCATCCTCAAGATGAGTGCTGTGTCTACGTTCCTAAAGTAAAATCTTATCACTCTCTGATAGCTTGAATGAATAGTCTTCTCTTTTTAAATTACAAGTCTTCTCTATGATCCCAGCTCGTGGGGGCAAAAAGACCAGATCTGTGTCTCTTGTCGCTCCGCAGCTTCCTGTGCACACCGGGAAATAGCTACAGCCACAGCACTAGGCCCATGTGAACGCCCTCTGCTGAAGTCCCTGGATCTGTTCTGCCTCAACCTAGTGTCGTGTTACTGGAAATATAGAATCTTCTCACTACACTTTTGTGGTTTTTGCATTTTTTTTAAGTATTACATAAGAAGGTGGTGTTCAGATAAGTACTTTCGTGCTGGTTCAGTATAAAGATATAGTCTCTTGAATTCTCATTTTTATTTTAAAACCAGTGATAGATACCGTCTCTTTGAAGAAATGTGAACAACAGTGGAAAGCTTTGTTCATCTATTTTCCCCCAAATGTAAGTGTTCCTTTCTATTCCGTGTGAGATTTAAAACCCCCATATTTTTACCAAGCAGTTACCTGCCCAGCATCACTTCCTACAGGAAGCTAAGATTTTCACCAATTTTTAGTAAAGGAAGATATTTATAAAATCAGTAGTCATACACCGAAGCAGGGGTTCAAAATCAGGTACAGTTATGTAGCGTAAGTCATCAGATTGTAAGAAAAAGTAATGATTCTGACCATTGTGTTTGTTTTGTTTTTAAAAGAAGGTAACTCTAAACTGAAAATCCAGAGCCTGAAAAAGAACGCTCATCTTTCTCGACTCGATTTCTTGGGTTCTCTAATGCACATAAAAAGTAATGGCCTTCTCAGATGGCCCTGAACCAAAAAAATCATCAAATTTTCTCTAAATATAAAATATAGAGAGTGCACAGACTGACTCCTAAGTTAATCATGTGCTTAGTATTGTGAGGACCCCTCCCCTTAGCAGTTATGTATCGATCATCTTGAAATGAACCGTTGTTTTCCACTTTTCCCCTTTGTAACCTCGTGGAAGTAAGCTCCCTGTATTTTCTGCATGCTGTGTGTTTGGAGGGGAGTCCCTTCCCAGTCACGAAACTTGATTTGTTTTATCCATATGCTCAAGGGCTGCATAGACTTGACTTCTTCTTTTGGTCATAATTTTTAAATGTATTGTTAATGAAAGCTCTTCAGTTCCTTTGGCTCTTATAAGCTTGTAAGAACCAGGCCTGCAAAAGACAATTTAAACGTAGATTCTCGGTGGTTTTACCCAAGGAGAAAAATAAGTAAAGGGAAGCCCTAGAGTTGCTGTGCCCAGAATAAAGCATGCCACAGCATTATCAGCACGTTTACTAACTCTGCTTCTGTTTGGTGTTTGATTTTTGTGTGTTGGTCTGTGGGAAGCTATTTACAACCAGTACCTGCCAGTGATGCTGCCTCTCTTGCTTTGAAAAGCCAGAGAGGGAAGATGTCCCTGAAAAAGAAAAGAAAAAAACAGATGCTTTTGTTGCTTGTATCCCTGTGCATCTCCTGGCAGCACAACTGAGTGAAATTGGGGTGCCGACACTCTGCTAGGTGTAACGTCCCACTTGGAAAACTCGTGGCTGCCAAAGGTGAGATGTAACAAGATAATAATTATTCCTGCCTGTTCCGGTGTCAGACTTTGAGCTGATCCTGAACAATAGAGCCTTTTACCTCATCTGATGTCCCTTTCTGAGTTTTTTGCATCAACTAGAAGCAGTCTACACAAAGAACTGTAGTAGTAACCACGAAATCTCTTTTACTTGCTCATTGACTAAAACTTGTTTATTCCCAAAGATGTGATCTGTTTCAGGCTGAAAGAGGTTTTAATAAAATACATCCTCGCTTGGTCAGACCTTGAGCACTTAGGGTGGCTTGGATTCATGGTGGAGGGTGGGGCGATGCCTCTCTTTCTCTGAACAAACATTTCCAGCCCAGGCTTCCCATTTGAACACTCTGAGCACTCTTGCTGGTCACTGTATTGGCGTTTCCTTTGGGTGTCTCAACATGGGCCCTTAATTTACTTTTGTGAGGGTTGACTATAATCCCCCAAAATGCATCTCTTTTCATTGGGGCTGCACATTTAACTGATGATGAATCAAAACTATGTGTAGCTACCCCTGTGGGGATTTCTGCCCACACTCCTAGACTTCATCGCTTAAAATTGCACCAAGACCCTTGGGACACTGTGTAGGAGCCATTTCTTTTAACAACTGCAATATGGACAACTGGTGAGAACCTTAAGTGTGTGCGTGTGTTGCTTTAACCCCCAGCTTGAAATCAGCCTACGGCCCTGATCTTAGTCACATGTCAGTTCGCCAGATGTTTTTGAGAGCCTGTCACGAACAGATACACTGCTGTGTTCATGACTTCTTTCCTAATTTTCCTAATCCAGAGTGAAATTCCTTTGCACTGTTCTTTAAAGCACAGAAAGAATCAGTTCCACAGCTAGGGACTACGGGCAATGTTTTACAAATCCACACCAGAAGAGAGACAGGGAGAAAGTCGTACTGGAAAAACTGAGTCAATGTCCTTACAGCCATGAACTGCAAGTGTTTCTGCTTCATAATTCTACAAGGGGCCGGACGTGGCCCCAGCTGACCCCTTGCTGCCAGTAAGTAGATCTCACTGCTTCCCACAAAGGTCTTCATAGAAGATTCTTTTCTGTCCTAGGTTTGGCTTTTGCCACATCACGGATTAACCAGTTACTCATTAAATTTGGGGGGATTATGGAAAACCTGCCTTATGCGTCAGCTCCTTAGATATTTGTTGGAAGTCACAGGCTGGCGGGACACAGCGTTTTGTTGGGCAGGAGATGAGTTCAGTGCTTCACTAGATCTGATGCCAGAAATACAAGCTCAACTTCTTATAAGATAACCATTTAGTTGTCTAAAGTTTTTGGTTTAAAAACCTGTTTTATTTCTGAGCTATGTTTGAGTGAATGCTCTGAAGTGTAGGGTTGTCAGAATGATGTAAATCCAGCCTTTAAGAGTCACCGGAGCATATCAAGCAGTTTGTTCAGATCAGGGTGCCTACAGCAAGTGTGTACGACACAAATGGGAGGCACTGCCCTATTAAAGAACAGGCTTCTTCCATCCCAACAGCTCATCCCTCTGCTGAGCCAGGAAAAAGGATTTCGAGGGTAGATAACCAGGCTCTTGGAGTTTCAGAGACTTAATATTCCACTTACACTCCAATTCTCTTTAATTTTCTTAACTTGCCACTTGCCCCTTCCTGTTTTGACACTGTAAATAATTTGTATTCAAGCCATTTCATTCAATATGAATGGCACATTTCAAAATGCCTTTGACTGGAAGACGTTCAATTCAGGTGACACTTATCCATTGCCTGGGCGTGAGGCACCTGGTCTAAGGGCCCTTCCCTTTACTTTCAGTTCTCAAAGGAGTCACTGTAACTTCAGTGGCACTTCAGTAGGCCAGAAGCCAGCATTTGAGGGACACAGGCAAGGACAGATTTTCCAGCCCCGTGAGCAAGGTCATGAGCAGCTCCCATGCAGCAAGTGCTATCTAGGCACGGACTGTCCTCCCCAGAATCTAGTTCAGCTGCTGCTTGGAGCCCTTTCGCTTTTCCAAGTGAAATGCTTTCTCATACATGTTTTATTACATTCTTTACAATGTTCTGATATAATGGCTAAAAGCCTGATCTCAGAGCTGAACTGCCTAGTTTGAACCCAAACCTTCTAGATGTTGACCTTTGGCAAGTCATTTAACTCCTTCGAGTCAGTTTCTTCACCTGTAAAAATGGGGTTTGTGGGGTTCATAATGTAAAACTCCTAGGACAGTGCCTGGCATGTGATAGCTCGTGTTTATTAAATAGTTACTGTCCGCTGTTTTTCGCATGAGGCAGGGAGGGCAGGGGTAACTGCCTATATTTATATTTGATAACGGACATGAAGGTTTAAGTAACTTCTCAGACCTGTTAACTCACCCCTGTTTCCTTTCTACTAGAGCTATGGTTCTCAAAGGGATGGAAGCTACCTTAGAATCATCTAAGAAACATTAGTATGTTTGTACGTTTGTTTGTAAACATAAATGTTGCCTTGGCCCCTTGGTCCCGGGATTTTTCAAAGTGAACCAAGCACACTATGGGAAGAAAATCTCCAGCTCCCAGGAGTTAGAGATTCATGAATTTCCCTCCAGGTACACAGGAAAATTACGGGATTATTTCATAGGTGGCTTCAGCCACTGTTTAAAAAGGCTATAATTTGCAAATCTGTATCCTGAACTCTTAAGCAAACCAACACCTTTGCTCAAAAAAAGCCCACCCTCCCACTTCCTGATTGCCACCCCCAGTGCTGCTACATTGTGTGAGATGCATTTCCACTTTAGTGAGGAAGCATGTAGCTGGCTGGCCTTTAGAGCCAGCTCTTTGTCACATGTGTTCTGGCCAGTGAGGAGGCAGATGAAAGGTGAAGCTGCCGTATCAGCAGCGCTGGTTTCGTGGGATAGTGAAGAAGGTTCAGACATTTGGCTGATTCTTTGTGCTCACTTAACGAAGCTCTCCCCTAGCTGTGCTTCACTTTTTGATGCCAGTTACCTACTTGTTGCCATTGTCACGTCAGCGCCAAAATGCTAGCCATGAACGTTTTTGACATTCTGGTGGACAAACTCAGCATTGCATTTCTGCAGTTCCGGTGGCTCTGAGCTCCTAGTTAGGCTGCCACTGCTGCAGTTTAGAACCCTGGTTTCCAGTTGACAGGAACTTACAGAATGTGACGTTTCGTACCGGGAGCTGGCATCAGCACCTCTGCAAACTGATACTCCATCCACCTCGGATTCCCGTCATGGTTTTGTGTCCAAGTTATCAATTCTAATGAAGATGATAAGGACAGATTTTTTTTTTTCTCTTGCTAATTGCCTTACCCACTTAAAAAGTCAGGGTCTGAAAGTGATTATACAAACCAGCCTTTCCCTCTAGCGATGCGTTACCAGGTAGCGTGTGTTGCTGAAACAACAATCTAAGACCATCTGTCTGGCCTTGCTGTTGTTGACGTGAAGTTAGCAAATACTGTCATACCACATCGTCAACGATCATTCAGCACTACCTTCTGTTTTTAATTTCTCTTCCACCTTTTCCCATCTCTGCAATACTCTCAAACACAAGTGTCCAAGAGTTACTTGAAAAGAAGCATGATAGGATTTATTCAGTATGACTGTGAAATAATTAGTGGCTCAGGAACTGAAAATGTAAAATCTAGTAGGCATTGTTGCCTCTGCAAGAAGTCAGCATTTAGCCCTACAGTTAGATAGTGTCAGGCTGGAGAGACTGCTTCCTCAGAAGCCGATTGGATTTAGACAGTTTTATATGGGAGTAAGGACTCAGCCCAAAGCCCAATGTCTTTGCAGTGGGGTTGAATAGCAGACAAGTTGAAAGAGAACATTAATAAGCTCACGGCGGGTTTGGGAAGAGCATGGCTATGACGCACACTTTTCTCAGCTCCCTAGTTAGGTAATGAGCCCTTGGCCTTGAAGTGTTGCCCCTGTGATTGAGTGTATCTGGCTTTGGAAAATTATCCCCTAAAACCAAGAAATGTAAGTGACAAAGTCTAGAATAGTATATGGACAGCCTGCAGAATGAGGAAAGTTAGAATATGGTTTCTTTGATGATTAGAAATGGCTTTGGTTCCAGCCAACAGTTCTGTACAATCAGTTGCACAAAGAGAGGATGCCATTTAGATCAGCTTGTTAGTCTGAGTTTCCTGTGGTGTCCTTGTGCTTTCCTGTTCACATCAACAGCATTTCCAACCCCGTTCACTTTCCCCTTTGTCACGTCATTTTTGGCCACTGAACTCTCAGTTGAGTAGAACCTGAAGCCAGGATTGTGGATTTGATTCTGAAATAGGCCAGTTCACTTCACTCTGAGTTGTGTGGCCACAGGCAGCCCTGACATGCTGCCCTGGCCAGCCTCCCCACAAGGAGAGGTAGGCAGTGCTCAAGCTCAATAGCAACACTGAATACAAACTCAGTATGTACCCTCACTGCATACCTGAAGGCATTCTGAATGCCAGGTTTTTCCCTTCCTCCCTGTCAAAAGATAAACCTCTTATATGTGAAGTTACAGATTGTTTATATAATGGGCACAACAACCTTATGGTGCAGTTATTATCCTCAAAACTAAGGGACAGAGAAGTTTAAGTAACTTGCCCGAGGACAAATGGCCACCTTGTGAATCTGGCCTAACTCAAAAGCCCTCAGTCCTAGTTCCCAAACCAGAGTGCCTCTCGGAGAGATCTACCCCTGACTCTCCATCAATCAAATGCATGCTTTCCGTTTTGCACACTTCAGAAGAGAAGAAATCTCAAAACATTCCAAATACATCTACTTGAGTTATAAATGAAAACAACCCTCCTCCTTAGAAGAACCATTCTTAACTACAGGAGGGTGATGTACAGGACTTGGAATCACAACCATCAGTGTGTTACAGGAACGCAAGAAGAGGATTGACAGACATAATTTAAAGTTAGAAAAACGGCATCAAAGGCAAAGAAGTTAAAATTCTTTAGAAGAGAAAAACTGGAGAAAGTCATGCCCACAAATATAAAAGCAGAGGATGAAGAATAAAGTCAAAGATACACATACCCTATGGCCCAGCAATTCCACCCCTGGCCCTAGGTACATCAGGACACATGTACAAGGATGTTCACAGCAACATTGTTTATACAAACCAACGGCTGGAAACAACCCACAATAGAATGGATGAACTGTGGGATGCTCATAAAACAACACTATATAAGAGTGAAATGGAAAAGAATGAACTAGGTGCGTGCAACAATATGACGAACCTCACAATGTTGAGTAACAGAAGCAAGACACAAAAGAATGTTGATATATGGCTCCATCAATATCAAGTGTTAACAAAAAAGAGCACACTGAACTAGTGTTGAGGGATGCATACCTGGGTGATAAAAGGCAAAACAAAGAAGTGATTATTACAATAAATCGAGGCAATGGTTCCCTCTGGAGGGTTGTGCTTGGGAAGGAACATGCGGACGGAGGACTTCTAGGTTATGGCCAAGTTGTCTCTCTTGCCCTGGGTGGTGGTTACATGGGTGTTTTCTCTATAATTACACTTTGTATTTATGTTTTGTGCACTTTTCTGCATATGTTTTATGATTTGCAATGTTTTTAAAGGTTTTTAAAAAGAGGATGAAGATTAAATATTTCTCTAGAGAATATAGGCAAAAGGTGGGAATGGAGTGGCCAAGATGGTGGCATAGACGCTTCCAGCAAGCCCTCTTACAATAAAGACCCCAAAAAACAAGTGAAACAAGTATATTTGTGACAAGCTAGGATCCCTGAACATCAAAGGCAAAGTTAGAAAATGAACTGAGCGGCAGCGGGTAGAAGAGACGGTTCAAAAGTGGAGGGGAGTTACTGGACCTGAGTTGCCAGGAGCCCTCAGGCACCATTCCTGGGAGCAGCTGCAGCAGGCCGGTACTAGTGTTTGGCTGCAGTTCCTGCAGGGAGAAGCAGCCAGCCACACAACCGACTCACATCTCAGGAACCAGAGAAGAACAGCACTCTCAGCAAAAGCTAAGTACTTGCAAATATTTTACTGCACCCCTGCCCCCAAGCCGGCTTCAGTGGCTGTTGATTTCCCTGGGCCTGAGATAGGCCCTGTTGAGCGCCTAGATCCATCCTCCCCGCCTTGGAGAAGGAATAAATTTGCAGTTGGGGGAAAAGATAATTTGCCAGCTCCACTAACCGGGGGAGCTCAGGACTGAAGTGGCTCCTGTCCAGGCATAAACGGTTCATGCACTTCGAGTACCTTTCCCCCCTGCATGGACCTGTGTGGGCCTATTTCAGGAGAATAGGCCCTTGTTGGCAGAGTGCAACTGTTTCAGCTGTCCCGTGGAGAGGTGGGTGTTTGATGTTTGACACCACTTAGGCTATTAAACAGGGTCCTCACCTACCCACATCAGGGGCCTAAGGACTGGTAGCTCCACTCAGGTCACCCAGCCACCCGTGACAGGGGTCCAAGGATAACTGGGACCTCCAAGTCCTTACAACCAAAACCATTAGGTGCCCATGGTCTATCTGCAGAACCCACCCATCTGTACGCTCTAGGGAAGAGGGACACACTTTCCTCAGAGACACATGGGGGACAATTCTCAGCCCCCTGCCTTGTTCAGAGCATGACCACCTGCTGCAACCAGATAGATACCAGTACCTACACCAATCACTCCTGCCCCTCTAAGACTGTAAGACAGAACCTGTACCACACCCTTGATGATCAGCTACCTGGACACCTGAGCTGAATTCATACAAGAAAAGTGAATGGACTCGTAGACTGATATACCTGATAACAGCTCTAGCCACCTGGGACAGGACAACAGAGCTCCAAAGACGAAAATAATCAAGCTAGCTCAATTAAGCAGCCCATTTGGGCATGTGAAAACAAAACAAAGCAAGAAGCTACAGTACAGTAAGCAAACATAAACTAATATGATAACTTATAGATGGCTCAGAGACAGCAGTCAACATCCAGTCACATAAAGAAACAGACCATGGTTGCCTGAATAAGCTCTCAAAAAAAAGAATCAAGAGATCTTCTAGATGAAAGTGCCTTCCTGGAATTACCAGAGGCAGAATACAAAAGATTAATATATAGAACCCTTCAAGACAGCAGGAAGGAAATCAGGCAATACACAGAACAAGCCAAGGAACACACAGATAAAGCAATTGAAGGAATTAAAAAGGTTATTCAGGAACATAATGAAAAATTTAATAAGCTGGAAAAATCCATAGACAGCAATCAGAAATTCAGAAGATTAACAATAAAATTATAGAAGTAGACAACTCAATAGAAAGTCAGAGAAGCAGAATTGAGCAAGTGGAAGGCAGAATTTCTGAACTTGAAGATAAAGCACTTGGCACTAATATATTTAAAGAAAACTCAGATAAAAGAATTAAAAAAAATGAAGAACCTTAAGAATCATGTGGGACTCTATCGAAAGAAATAACCTACAAGCGATTGGAGTACCAGAACAGGGAGGGATAACAGAAAATACAAAGAGAATTGTTGAAGATTTGTTGGCAGAAAACTTCTCTGATATCTGAAAGATGAGAAGATATCTATCCAAGATGATCATCGAACTCCACATAATGTAGATGTTAAAAGAAAGTCACCAAGACATATTATAATCAAACTTGCCAAAACCAAAGATAAAGAGAGAATTTTAAGAGCAGCTAGGGATAAACGAAAAGTCACCTACAAAGGGCAGTCAATAAGAATAAGCTCAGACTACTCAGCAGAAGGAAACCCTGGTAGCATAGTGGTTAAGAGCTACAGCTGCTAACCAAAAGGTCTGCAGTTCAAATCCACCAGGTGCTCCTTGGAAACCATATGGGGCAGTTCTACCCTGTCCTATAGGGTCGCTATGAGTCAGAAACAACTCGAGGGCATGGGTTTGGTTTTTTTTTTTTTTTTTGGTTTATTCGGCAGAAACCATGCAGGCAAGAGGGCAATGGGATGACTTATATAAAGCATTGATGGAAAAAAATTGCCAGCCAAGAATCATATATCCAGCAAAACTGTCTCACAGATATGAAGGTAAAATTAGGACATTTCCAGATAAACAGAAGTTTAGGGAATTCATAAAAACCAAACCAAAACTACAAGAAATACTAAAGGGAGTTCTTTGGATAGAAAATCAGTAATATCAGGTATCAACCAAAGACTAGAACACTGGACAGAGAAATCAGATGTCAACCCAAACAGGGAAATCACAAAAATAAATCAAGATTAAAAAATGCTCAAAACAGGGAAACAGCAATGTTATTATGTAAAAGAAGACAACATTAAAACAATAAAGAGGGACTAAGAATTGTAGTCATAGATCTTTCATATGGAGAGAACAAGCCAATACAAAGAAATAAAAGTTAGGTTTAAGTTTAGAAAAATAGGGGTAAATATTAAGGTAACCACAAAGGAGACAAACTATTCTACACATCAAAATAAAATATGAAAAAAAAAAAAATAGAGACTCAGCAGAAACAAAATCAACAACAATCGAATATGAGGAAAAGACAATATATAAAGATAAACTACTCAGCACAAAAAATTAAGTGGGAAAAAGAAACTGGCAACAACACACAAAAAAAGACATCAAAATGACAGCACTAAACTCATACCTATCCATAATTTCGCTGAATATAAATGGACTAAATGCACCAATAAAGACACAGAGAGTGGCAGAATGGATTAAAAAACACCATCCATCTATATGCTGCCTACAAGAGACACACCTTAGACTTAGAGACACCAACAAAGTAAAACTCAAAGGATGGAAAAAAATATGCCAAGCAAACAACAATCAAAAAAGAGCAGGAGTGACAATATTAATTTCTGACAAAATAGACTTTAAAGTTAAGTCCATCATAAAGGATAAGGCAGGACACTGTATAACCATATTAAATATTTATGCACCCAATGACGGCTGCGAGATAACATAAAACAAACTATTAGCATTGAAAAGTGAGATAGCTGCACAATAATAGTAGAAGACTTCAACACACCACTTTTGGTGAAGGACAGGACATCTGAAAGAAGCTCAATAAAGACACGGAAGATCTAAATGCCACAATCAACCAACCTGACCTCACAGACATATACAGAACACTCCACCCAACAGCAGCCAAGTATACTTTCTTTCCCAGTGCACATAGAACATTCTCTAGAATAGACCACGTATTAGGTCATAAAGCAAGCCTTAGCAGAATCCAAAACATTGAAACATTACAAAGCATCTTCTCTGACCATAAGGCCATAAAAGTAGAAATCAATAACAGAAAAAAGCAAGGAAAAGAAATCAAACACTTGGAAACTGAACAATACCCTGCTCAAAAAAGACTGGATTATAGAAGACATTAAGGATGGAACAAAGAAATTCAGAGAATCCAATGAGAATGAAAATACTTCCTATCAGAACCTTCGGGACACAGCGAAAGCAGTGGTCAGAGGTCAATTTATAAAAATAAATGGACGCATACAAAAAGAAAAGGCCAAAATCAAAGAATTATCCCTACAGCTTGAACAAATAGAGAGCAACAAAAGAAACCCTCAGGCACCAAAAGAAAACAAATAATACAAATTAGAGCAGAATTAAATGAAATAGGAAACAGAAAAACAATTGAAAGAATTGACCAAAAGCTGGTTTTTTGAAAAAATTAACAAAATTGATAAACCATTGGCCAAACTGACAAAAGAAAAACAGGAGAGGAAGCAAATACCCCGAATAAGAAATGAGATGGGTGATATTACAACAGACCTAACTGAAATTAAAAGAATCATATCATATTACTATGAAAAATTGTATTCTAACAAATTTGAAAACCTAGAAGAAATGGGTGATTTCCTTGAAACACACTACCTACCTAAACTAACAAAAACAGAGGTAGAACAACTAAATAGACCCATAACAAAAGAAGAGATTGAAAAGGTAATCAAAAAACTCCCAACAAAAGAGCCCTGGCCCAAACAACTTCACTGCAGAGTTCTACCAAACTTTCAGAGAAGACTTAATAGCATAGAAAAGGATGGAATACTCCCAAACTCATTCTATGAAGCCAGCATATCCCTGATACAAGACCATGGCTGGAAAGGCCATATAAAAGTCATTCATTGCACCACATACACACACACAAACTTCCAACTGCTTCCTCATAGAAGTGGAGTTACTGTGACAAAGGGTCTGAAAAATATTAAGGTTCTTTCCTTAAAAGTGCCAACGTGTTTTTCAGAAAGTCATACATACTCTAGAGAATAAATATTTGACAGAAACATAAAGGCACTTAGGGAATCCACCCAAATAGTTTTGAAGTCACCTGCTGAGAATAAAAAGACTCGGATGGGCACTGGGGCAAGAGAAGGAAAAGAATATTTAGAGTGCCTTTTTTTTTTTTAATATGGAGCCCTGATGGTGCAGAGGTTAAGCGTTTGGCTGCTAACCAAGAGGCTGGCAGCTCAAATCCACCAGCCACTCCTTGGAAACCCAGTGGGGCAGTTCTACTCTGTCCTATAGGGTCACTATGAGTCAGTGTTTTTGTTCGTTTTTTAATATGTGCCAGGCTGTAAGTTAGGCTCTTTAATAAACAATTAACTTCACTTAATCGTCCCAAGAGCCATATTAAGTGGTGAATTATTATTATTCCCATTTTACAGATAAAGCAACTAAACCTCTTTGAGTTTAAATCATTTGGCCATGGCAGCTAGGGAGCTAGAAGAGGGATTTAAGTATTGGCTCCAAAGCCAGTTCACATGGAAGCGGCTTAAAATAACCCTTAGGAGAATTGCAACGTCTTCTCCTTTTTCTGGAGAATGGGAACTGGGGCGCTGCTGGCCCCCTAAACATGTAAGGCCCTGCGGTGGCAATGTGTAGCGTCCAAAAGGAAGCTTCTCTGGGGGGTGATTCAGTCATACATGAAAAGGAGAGAATGGAAGGACTCCCTGAGATTCCAGACATTCATAGGATTTCTGAATCAATACCTCTGATCTCTGGCCTAAAGTGACCAGTAAGGAGCAGGAAACTAAATACACCTACATCCAGTTAGGGGTGGAATGGGATGATTTGAAAAACTGCTCTGATGAAAGTCAGCATACTTCCCATGGAGTTCTTATAATGAGATGTCCAACCCAGATTCCCTACTCTTAACTGCCACTTACTAATTCTGTGATTTTACTCATTACTTCATCTCTCTAAGCCCCAGGTTCTTTACGAAAAAGTGGGAAAGGTAATAACTGTACTTTCCTTGTCATTGTGAGGGTAAATGAGCCCTTAAAGTGCCTACCTAAGTGCCAGGCATGTGAGAAGATTTAACTTATTATATTGTTCTAGGGTGCTAAAGTGATTCTAGACCAGCCCCTGCCTTGAAGAGCAGATGGGAGGAAGACAGTCAGACACACGCGGTCTTAGTGGAATGTTTTGTTGAGGGCTCAAACCCCAGAGAGGACGTGTAGGCTCAGCCATCGGGGAGCACAGCCAAGAAAGTTGGTGTTAGGGGCTCCCCAAAATGGGAGGCTAGTCATTTGGAAGGAACCCAGAAAGACTAGAAGCATAATGGATCCACGGGCGTCCTAGAGTGACAGGCCGAGGTGAGCAGGTAAGGAAGAGGCAATACCTGAGGGAGACAGGTAGAAGTTAATTACGCATGGTCAGAGTAGGGTGGGGAGAATTTGAGATAACACAGTCCATTCTGATGCCCATGTCCAAACCACGTTCATCACAGTGAGTGGCTTAAGTTGAGTAGAATTTAGGGTCATTTGTAGTTGTTGTAGGTGTCAGCAATGAGTACTGAAAATACCGTGGACTGCCAGAAGATGGAACAAATCTGTCTTGGACGAAGTACAGCCAGAATGCTCCTTAGAACGGGGAATGGCAAGACTGTATCTCACATACTTTGGACAGGTTACCAGGAGGCAGCAGTCCCTGGAGAAGGACTGCATCCTTGCTAAAGTAGAGGGTCAGGGAAAAAGAGGAAGACCCTTCACGAGATGGTTTTACACAGTGACTGCAACAATGGGCTTAAGCATAACAACGATTGGGAAGACGGCACAGGACTGGGCAGTGTTTTGTTTTGTTGT
This sequence comes from Elephas maximus indicus, assembly GCF_024166365.1. Classification (NCBI taxonomy): domain Eukaryota; kingdom Metazoa; phylum Chordata; class Mammalia; order Proboscidea; family Elephantidae; genus Elephas; species Elephas maximus. The sequence continues at coordinate 698,179 of NC_064842.1, forward strand.
GAATAGGGTCGTCATGAGTCGGAACCTACTGGACTGCACCTAACAACAATAATGTAATCTTTTTTTTAAGAAACAGCAGGGGGGTGAGGATATCAAGACGGTCAGAAATATGTGGCAGGAAATACAGTGTTCAGGAAGCTGAGGGAGGTGTTAAACCACCAAGGGGGCAGTCTTATGAGGTCAGCAAACCGTCAAGTGCCTGGGGCATGGGAGAGGACACGCAGTGAAATGAAACAGTGGCAGGAGAGGTGGGGGGGGGCCACAGTCTGGAGAAGCAGCAGAAGCTCAGAGAGTTCCAGCCTGTGCTCTGACCCCGAGAAGGTGCCTGCTCTGGAGAGGGCCAGGAGGACAGGGCAGGCCAGGTTTTAACCAGGAAGAGAAGGTGGAAAGAGTGTGCATGGAAAAGGTGGCAGGGCGGCGGGGGGGTGGTGGCAAGGAAGTGTGCTCACTGGATAGCTGGTACTGTGCAGCCCAGGGGCAAGGAGACCCCTTAAAGAGCCCAGAACAGTTCACAGTGAAGTTCTGTCCTGGGGGCAGGAATGGAGAGGGGGGCCCCTTCCCCCCTAGCCCACCACTCCAGTTCCAGGGGCATGCTCACCTGGACCCTGTCGGAGGGAGGAGCCGTGGCTCCCAGTCAGTGTGCTTGTCCTATTTCTGTACATTAGGCTGCTGAGTAATGGCTCCAAAGGCCGTGCCAGCATCTCACAGGTGCCAGGGACAGTGAGAAGGTAGGGCTCGGCACCTTAGCTTGGGAGCTGTGGTCAGAGGCCCAACCCTCCAATCTGTGTGCCAGACACCTGGCTACAGCCATCGCTGTGAGTCTGGACGACCACCCTGCAGGCCCCGGCTGAGCTGCCCAGAGGGACAGGCCCCACAAGAGAGGAGCTCTGTGGTTTCCCTAAAGACAGAATTCTGAGTACTGACTTCTCAAAAGGGACTCACGTGGGCCCAGCTGGTCCTTCCACCTAGGCTGGTGCCTGGCCTGAAGCCCCTTGGGAGTACCTGTTCACATGCTCTTTAAAATTACCATGAAATGCCGATGACATGCAGGACACCTGCAAAGGCCCAGCTCACACCTGGAGTGTCTGCGTATGCACTGTGAGCAAGGTGCCCTCTGAGCCACCATTCACCCTCGTCCAGCAGACCTCTGCGGGTCTCCAGTGATGCGTGTGTGACTCTGCCGGCTGGGCCAGGCCTCGGTCTAAGGTGGAGTCCAAGCAACTCTCGGTGTGGCATGTGCGCCAAGGTCAGACCTGTGACCTCGCCCACACAGTGCTCTGGCAGCTTGAGCTAACTGGCTCCAGTAGCCTTTGGGATAAGCCTGTTGGGTTCTGCTCGGGAGGTGCTGATGGCTCTTTGACAGGCGGACTGGTTACCTTAAACCACCAGTTTTCCTTAGATCCGTTCAGGGCCCCCAGGTCTGGACTCTAGGTCCAGTTCCAGTTGCTGTTGAGTCAGTGCTGACTCAGAGAGCCCCCTGTGTGTCCGAGTAGAGCTATGCTCCATGTGGTTTTCAAGGGCTGATTTCTCAGTAGATCACCAGGCCTTTCTTCCACCGGACTCTAGGTGAACCCCCATTAGTAGCTTAACTTCCTAACCACCCCACCCCAACCTTTTCTTAAAAAGTTCTCAGATGCCGTTGAGTTGATTCCAACTCGTAGCGACCCTATATACAATAGAATGAAATACTATCTGCTCCTGTGCCATCCTCACAATCATTGCTATGCTCGAGCCCATTATTGCAGCCACTGTGTCAGTTTGTCTCCTTGAGAGCCTTCTGCTTTTTTGCTGACCCTCTACTTTACCAAGCACGATGTCCTTCTCCAGGGACTGGTCCATCCTGATAACATGTCCAAGCTATGTGAGACGAAGTCTCACCATCCTTGCTTCCGAGGAGCATTCTGGCTATACTTCTTCCAAGACAGGTTTGTTTGTTCTTTTGGCAGTCCATGGCTTGTCATTTAAATGGGGATCCCCCTGCCCAGAGGAAGCAAAGGCACACAGGAAACATAGGCTGGCCTTTTCCTGGTTGGGGTGTGCGTGTCATGGGTGGCGTCTGGGGGATGGCTGCCCCGTCTCAAGCCAGCCTGCTTGGGGGGCAGTGTCCACTCTTCAGAGAGCCAACAGTGGCTGGCTGTGTTCGCTGGACGTGCTTGCCGTCTTCTCTGCTCCCCAAGCATGGGAACCACAGCGGAGGTCTGTGCCTGGGCGGGACCTGAGTCAACAGCTCCACTGTCCCACCTTCCCTCTACAGCTCAGCTCTGCCCAGAGGCCGTGTAGGGGTGCCACATGTTCACGAGGTACCAGCTGGCCGCCCTGTTTCTCCTCCTGGAGTACAAAGCCCAGAGCCGAGGAGATAAGCCTCCCTGTTTTATTTTGCTTTCCACAAAGACAGTGGCCAGGGGAAAAAGAAGCCCCGCTCCCTCTTGGCGATGTTGGCACCAGGCTATCTTGTGAGTTGGAAGCATTAAAGGAGGACATTTGTCCTCACCAGACCTTAACAGTGACCCTCCTCAGAGGGCCAACCCCTGTCCCTCCCACACGCTCACAAGCACAGTGTGGATCAAGAAGCAGCACATAAAAAAGAATTTCTGAAGACCGACAAGCCTGCAGAAACAGCAAACAGCATATGGGGGGCTGAGTACCACATGGGGGTCTGTCAGGCTCACAAAGGGCCAGCTCTCCCAGAAACAAGAAGCTTGGTAGACGAGTGCAGGGAAACTTGTTTAGTGGAGACAGAGGAACTGCCCTCTTCCCATTTCCCTCTGGCTGCGTGTCCACCAAAGGGCTGGGCACCTGGTCCACCCCTGTCCACCCAGCCTGTGAGCAGGTGAGGGGACGTTGTTCAGTAGAGCAGGGCATACAAGCGTCTGGGCGTGTATCAGGAGCAGCAATAAAAGGCTTGCTGGCCTCCCGTGGTCTGCTGGTAACCTGACTCTGGGGGTGAGGGCCCAACAGGGTTATATGAAGGAAGAGCAAACGAGAACGTGTGTGCAAGTGCCCGGTAAACAATAGGTGCCAGATGGAGGAGAAGAGCATTAATAGGGAAAATAAAGCCCGGAAATGCATTCTCTCCTTACTCAGGTTCCGGTTGTTTGCGTGTGTGAAGATTTCCTTGTTGGTTATTGTCACTGGCTTGGAAATTTCTCTCCTGGCACAGGGATTTGTCCTTTGGTCTCTCCGCTCACGGTATTTCCTTGTCTCTAGCTTCTCCAAACCAGGGTATGAGGATGCACCCATAAAAAGTTCCTTTTTCTCTGAGTTCTTTGCAGCGAGCCTTGTTTTGTGTCCTCCGCTCCACCTCAGCCACCCAGTCCTACTTAACCTTGTCACCACCCGTAGCTTCTCTACCTCCAGAAACTCTGGTCCGAGCGGTCATTACAATCTTATCTCTTGTCCTTCCCAATTCCCTGCTCAGCTTCCACCATGATTCTATCTGTTCTTGTCAGGCCATCCAGTACACTGACCTATTTTCTCTCAAAGTATCAGCACTCTGCTCTCCACGTTCCGCTTTATCCAGCCTAGATCTATGTCCATAAAGTTAATGACATTGTCATAATCTCTTGCCTCTCTGATTTTCATCCCTCCTGTCTGGCAAAACCCCAACTCCAGATGAACCAAGCTATTGACTTCTTTCTTGCCTGCACTTCAGCAGCCAACCAGTACTACTGGAGAAAGCCTCACCACCAGGCATGAAGATTCCACAGTCATTTAGGATCATCAGCCCCATGTGGGACCAAAGGACCAAACCAAAAACCAAACCCGTTGCCGCTGAGTCTATTCCAACTCATAACGACCCTGTAAGACAGAGTAGAACTGGCCCATAGGGTTTCCAAGGCTATAATCTTTATGGAAGCAGGCAGCCACATTTTTCTCCTGGGGAGCCCGTGGTGGGTTGAAACCACAGACCTTTCGGTTAGCAGCTGAGCACTTTAACCACTGTGCCACCAGGGCTCCTTGTGAGACCAAGAAGTGGTTGAAATTTTACTACGTTTCTCTGGTCAGCTCACACTCCTGCTATCGACAAAAATTTCAAACATTTTGAACTCTCCTGAGACCTCTGATGCTCCCACCTCCCACTTTATTCTTGGCAGATGACACCATCTTGAGTTCTCCCTTTGTGTTAACCAGTTGCAGTCAAGTTAATTCCAACTCATGGCAAACCCATGTATGTCAGAGTAGAACTGTGTTCCGTAGGGTTGTTGTTGTTGTTGTTGAGAATACACACAGCAAAACATACACCAATTCAACAGTTTCTACTTGTGCCATTTACTGACATTGATTACATTCTTGAATCGTGCAAAGATTCTTACCCTCCTTTCCTGAGTTGTTCCTCCCCGACGGATGTAAATTCAGTGCCCCCTAAGGTTCCTATCTAATCTTTCAAGATGCTGTTGTCACTTTGATCCCGTATAGACAGTTCTTAATGCTCAAGGCAGACATTTTTTACTAGTTAAGCTAAACTATCCTTTGGTTTTAAGAACACTTCAGGGGAGGTTTTTGGTTTAATGTTTAAGGATTATCTCAGGGCCATAGTTTCAGGGGTTTACCCAACCCTCATGGCTCCAGGAAGTTTGGAGTCCATGAGAATTTGAAATTCTCTTCTGCATTTTCCCCCTTTTGATCAGGATTCTTCTATAGATCTTTGATCAAAACATTCAGTAATGGTGCTCCACAGGGTTTTTAGTGGCTGATTTCTCAGAAGTAGATCACCAGGCCTTTCTTCTAGGTGGATTCATACCTCCAACATTTTGGCGAGCAGCAACGTGCATTAACTGTGCGCACTGCCCAAGGACTCCCTTTATATTACCAAATGTTAAACCTTCCTACACCTGCACCCTTTCTTCTTGCCTCTTGTTATGATTGAAGGGTCTTCCTTCTTGCTATCTAACCAAGACCAACTCCACCACTTGTGTTTTACATCCCATCCTCCCCCACATTTTCCCAAACTTTATTAGTTATTCATTCTCTCTTGTGTGTTCAATCTCTCCTTCTCTAATGGGTTGATGTTATGGATATTTAAATAAGCTCATCTCTCTCTCATTAAAGAAAAAGGAAATCCTTAAACACACACCACCCCGGTTCTCTATGGCCCTCTTTCTCTCCTCTGTTGTTGTTAGGTGCCAAATGATAGCAACCCTGTGTACAACAAAAGAAAAAACTGCCATCCTCACAACTTCCGTTATGCTTGAGCCCATTGTTGCAGCCACTGTGTCAATTCATCTTATTGAGGGTCTTCCTCTTTTTCCCTGACTCTCTACTTTACCAAGCATAATGTCCTTCTACTGGGACTGATCCCTCCTGATAACATGTCCAAAGTATGTGAGATGAAACCTTGCCATCCTTGCTTCTAAGGAGAATTCTGGCTGGACTTCTTCTACGACAGGTTTGTTCATTCTTTTGGCAGTCCATGGTATATTCAATATTCTTCACCAACGCCATAATTCAAAGGCATCAATTCTTCTTGAGTCTTCCTTATTGTCCAGCTTTCACATGCATATGGGGCAATTGAAAACACAATGGCTTAGGTCAGGCACACCTTAGTCCCTAAAGTGACATCTTTGCTTTTTAACACTTTAAAGAGTTTTTTGCAGCAGATTTGCCCAACACAATGAGTCCTTTGATTTACTGACTGCTGCTTCCACTGGCATTGATTATAGATTCAAATAAAATGAAATCCTTGATAACTTCAATCTTTTCTCCATTTATCATGATGTTGCTTATTGGTTCAGTTGTGAGGATTTTTGTTTTCTTTATGTTAAGGTGTAATCCATACTGAAGGCTTTGATCTTTATCAGTAAGTGCTTCAAGTCCCCTTCAGTTTCAGCAAGCAAAGTTGTGTCATCTGCTTATCACAGGTTATTAATGAGTCTTCCTCCAATCTTGATGCCACATTCTTCTTCATATAGTCCAGCTTCTCGGGTTATTTTCTCAGCATACAGATTGAATAAATATGGTGAAAGGATACAACCCTGATGCACACCTTTCCTGATTTTAAACCATGCAGTTATGGGTATCCCCTTGTTCTATTCCAACAACTGCCTCCTGGTCTGTGTACAGGTTCCTCATGAGCACAATTAAGTGTTCTGGAGTTCTTGTTCTTTGCAATGTTATCCATAATTTGTTATAACCCACACAGTAGAATGCCTTTACATAGTCAATAAAACACAGGTAAACATCCTTCTGGTATTCTCTGCTTTCAGCCAGGATCCATCTGACATCAGCAATGATATCCCTCGTTCTATGTCCTCTTCTGAATCCGGCTTGAATTTCTGGCAGTTCCCTGTCTATGTATTGCTGCAGCCACTTTTGAATGATCTTCAGCAAAATTTTACTTGTACATGATATTAATGATATTGTTTGATAATTTCCGCATTCTGTTGAATCACCTTTCTTTGGAATGAATCTCATCCACTCAGGTAGCTGCCTTCCAAATTTCTTGGTGTAGACAAGTGAGCACTTCAAGCACGGCATCTGTTTGTTGAAAAGCATCTCAATTGGTATTCCATCAATTCCTGGAGCCTTGTTTTTCGCCAGTGCCTTCAGTGCAGCTTGGACTTCTTCCTTCAATACCGTCGCTTCTTGATCATATACCACCTCCTGAAATGATTGAATATCAAACAATTCTTTTTGGTACAGTGACTTTGTGTATTCCTTCTATCTTCTTTTGATGTTTCCTGAGTCATTTAATATTTTCCCCGTAGAATCCTTCAGTATTGCAACTCAAGGCTTGAATTTTTTCTTCAATTCTTTCAGCTTGAGAAATGGTGAGCATGTTCTTCCCTTTGGGTTTTCTATCTCCATCTCTTTATACATATCATTATAATGCTTTACTTTGTCTTCTCAAGCCACCCTTTGAAATCTCCTGTTCAGTTCTTTTCATCATTTCTTCCTTTCGCTTTAGCTACTGGATGTTCAACAGCAAGTTTCACAGTCTCTTCTGATGTCCATTTTGGTCTTTTCCTTCTTTCCTGTCTTTTTAATGACCTCTTGCATTCTTCATGTATGATGTCCTTAATATCATTCTACAACTCGTTTGGTCTTTGGTCATTAGTGTTCAATGCATCAAATCTATTCTTGAGATGGTCACTAAATTCAGATGAAACATACTCAAGGTCATACTTTGGCTCTCATGAACTTGTTCTAATTTAGCTTGAACTTGAACTTGGATATGAGCATTTGATGGTCTGTTCCACAGTCAGCCCTTGGCCTTGTTCTGACTGGTGGTATTGAGCTTTTCTATTGTCTCTTTCTACAGATATAATCAATTTGATTCCTGTGTATTCCATCTGGTGAGATACGCCTGTATAGTGGCCATTTATGTTGGTGAAAAAAGATATTTGCAATGAAGAAGTCATTGGTCTTGCAAAATTCTATCATGCCATCTCTGGTGTGATTTCTATCACCAAGGCCATATTTTCCAAATACTGTTCCTTCTTCTTTGTTTCCAACTTGTGCCTTCCAATCCCTAGTAATTGTCAATGCACCTGATTGCATGTTCGATCAATTTCAGACTGCAGATGTTGATAAAAATCTTCAATTTCCATGTATTTGGCATTAGTGGTTAGTGTGTAAATTTGAATAACAGTCGTATTAACTGATCTTCCTTGTAAGCTTATGGAGATTTCCCCATCCCTGACAGCATTGTACTTCAGGATAGATCTTGAAATGTTCTTTTTGACGATGAATGCAATACCATTCCTCTTCAATTTGTCATTCCTGGCATAGTAGACCATATGATTGTCCGATTCAAAATGGCCAATACCAGTCCATTTCAGCTCATTAATGCCTAGGATAACAATGTTATGCGTTCCGTTTCATTTTTTACAACTTCCAATTTTCCTAGATGTATCCACATTCCTATTATTGATAGATGTTTGCAACTGTTTTTTCTCATTTTGAGTCATGTCACATCAGGAAATGAAGGCCTTGGAAGTTTGACTCCATCCACATCTGTAAAAACGGCTTGGGGGCAATGTCTGACCTCCTCCAATCCCTTAAGAGGGAAGGAGAACTAAGATCAACAGCCCAAGGCTGATTCCTGTGAGGCAGGGGTCAGACGAGCCTCCTCTCTCCACAATCATTACCACATCTGACACAAACTATCCCTCACAGAGCATTCTCTACTTCTCTGCTGGGTTCGATAATTCATTGCAATGGCCGCACAGAACTCATGGACCATACTCATGATTATGGAGTTTATTAGGGAAGTAACAGATACAATTTAGACTCAGGAACACTCAGGATATAGTTCTTCCATCAGAACAGCCTCTTCCCAACCCTGCTTTCAGGCACACCTCTCCCTAACCCTAATCCGCTCCCCAAAGGCACTCAGCTTTCTCTCTTCCTGGGCCAGGAAGCCCACCACGACGTCTTCTGCTGCCAGGTCTCTGCTGCCAGATCTCTCCTTCTACCACTTCTCACCGTCTTCAGGGTTACAGCTTGCTCTCTCTCTCATTCTCTCTCTCTCTTTCTCTTCTCTTGGTCTCCTGCTTCCAGGAGCTTCTCAGCACAAGGATCCCAGATCCAAAGGACTTGCTCTCTAGTCCTGGCTCTTCTTCCTTGATGGTGATAGGCTCCTCCTCTCTGCTCTGGAATTGGCTCTCTTTTAAGGTAAAACTGATCAGTCTCCTTGGTAGGCCGCAATTACCCTATTGCACAGCCCCACCCAATCACCTGGGTTAGACTTACAAGACCAGGGCTAGAAAGGCCATGCACAAAAGTAATTAATCACACTGCAATGCCATTAATGTCGACCCTACTTTGAAGAGGCAGCTCCTCCTCAGTGGTATTTCAAGTGCCTTCCAACCTGAGGGGCTCATCTTCTGGCACTGTATCAGACAGTGCTATTTGTAAGGCTTTCACTGGCTAATTTTTTCAGAAGTAGACTGCCGGATCCTTCTTGCTAGTCTGTCTTAGTCTCGAAGCTCAGTTGAAACCTGTCCACCACGGGTGACCCTGCTGGTATTTGAAATACCAGTGGCATAACTTCCAACATCATAGCGATACGCAAGCCACCACGACACGACAATTTAATTTCTCAAAATAGTTTTATGCTCCCTATTTCCACTTTCTCACCTCCATTCATCCCTCTACCTACTCCAGTCTGGCCTTTGCTCTTATTACTCTACTGAAACAGCTTTTGTGGAGGTCACCAGTGATATTCCTTTTGTTTAATAGAATGGTTATTTTGGGAAGCCGGCAGCTGCCTAGCCATCAGATCATTGCCTAGGACAGGGCAGTTATAAACGCACTCTCCTTCAGTTCCCGGCATTTTGGCCTTACCTCTGGTGGTGGGAAAAGGTATGGCGCTGCTGTGCTACGACCAGGCCATTGGCCAACACTTTGATCCTGATACCAATTCCGGTGATGCTTGCACATACCACCCAGGAACTCCAGTCTTTCAGACGCTGTAAGAGAATAACAGCTGACTTTTCTCTTTTCTTAAGCATTGTAGGCAGTAAAGAGCTAGGCATAATAGCGAGAATCCACCCAAGCCAGTCAAACCTGAAGTCGAGACACCTGAGAAGAAAGAACTATCTGAATTGGAACACAAATTTCAGGAGCACATCATTCAAGCCCCTAAACCAGTAGAAGCAATAAAAAGACCAAGTCCATATAAGCCAATGACAAATTTGGAATTAAAAATATCTGCCTCCCTCAAACGAGCACTTGATAAACAGTCATCGGGGAATGGAGAAGATAAGAAGGAAGAAGAAAGAGATGAAATTAAGATTGCACCTCATGTAAGAATGGAGGGTATTCAAAGACATATCAGGATCTACAGAGTCTAGAAGAAATCTGTGTATATCATTCTGGAGTACTTCTTTTCCAAAAAGTGATGAAATACTGGAGTTGTCATAGAAGAAAAACTTCTGATTTTACCACACTTTCAGCCCAAGAGGGTTGTACAACTGGGAAACATATGTGGACTAAAAAAGATGCTGGGGAGAGTTGTCCCATGTGGGTATGACTGGCATCAGACAGAGGTGAACTCAACAGGGCAACACATGCTGAAATTTCGCTTCCAGAACGTAGTCAAGTAGAAGCAGACAGTACATTGTTAAATGTGCTCTTTGTATTTGAAGGTGAGAAGGAATTTCATCAAAACATGAAATTGTGGGGTATGATTGATGTAAAGTGAAGCTATGTAACTATGACTGCAACAAAGATTGAGATCACCATGAAAAAAGCTGAACCTATGCAATAGGCAAGACTTGAACTGCCTGCAGCTAAAAAGCCAGAAAAACAAAAAGAAGATACAATAGATTGAGTGGGAGAAAGGGGAAAAAACACTATTATCTATTTCAGAATTCTTCATAATGTATGCTGAAGTGGTATCTTTCTGCTGTAAGCTTTTGTTGTAGACACCTGGCATTTCAGGGTCAACAGTAGGTTCTTAAAAACCAAAGTCGGATTATCTTTTTGTGCCCCCATCTTCTTTTTGGAGCCCTGGTAGTGCAGTGGTTAAGAGCTTGGCTGCTAACCAGGAGGCCTTGGAAATCCTACGGGACAGTTCTACTCTGTCCTATAAGGGTCGCTATGAGCCGGAATTGAGTACAAGGCAACAGGTTTGGTTGGTTTCTTTGGTATCTTCTTTTTGAGTTATATGAGGTTAATTGTTTATTTCTCCTCAGTAATAGAACCATAGATATGTCCTATACTTGAAGAAGCTAAAAACAGCTCATAAACATAGTTACATTTATCTTTGTGCACATCTCTATTATCTATTATCTATTTGTATTATCCCATGATTAGTAAAGCAAGATAGAATGTCAAATTTTTGATAATTTTCTCATGGATTTTTGTTCCTATAATACCTGAAAATTTTTAAGGAAGAGAGAAAGCTCTGCATTGTTTTTTTTCCACCTGGGACCATTAAATGTTTTCTAGGAGGATTCTAAGGCAGTCTAATAAGTGACTAAAGGGGAATATATGTATTGCTTAAAATTAGAACTCATTTAAACTAGTTGCATTAAAAAATTACATCAAACAAACACCAGAAGAGAAACTAGATAACTGGGAGCTCCTAAAAATCAAACACCTATGCTTCATCCAAAGACTTCGCCAAAAGAATAAAAAGATTACCTACAGACTGGGAAAAAGTTTTTAGGTAGGACATTTCTGATCAGCGTCTGATCTCTAAAATCTACGTGATGCTGCAAAAACTCAACTACAAAAAGACAAATAACCCAATTAAAAAATGGGCAAAGGATATGAACAGGCACTTCACTAAAGATGACATTCAGGTAGCTAACGGATACATGAGGATATGCTCACAATCATTAGCCATTAAAGAAAAGCAAATCAAAACTACAATGAGACTCCATCTCACCCCAAAAAGGCTGGCATTAATCCAAAAAACACAAAATAATAAATGTTGGAGAGGTTGTAGAGAGACTGGAACACTTATACACTGCTGGTGGGAATATAAAATGGTACAACCACTTTGGAAATCGATTTGGCACTTCTTTAAAAAGCTAGAAATAGAACTAACTACCACATGATCCAGCAATCCCTCTCCTTGCAATATATCCTAGAGAAATAAGAGCCTTCACACAAACAGATGTATGCACACCCATGTTCACTGCAGCACTGTTTACAATAGCAAAAAGATGGAAGCAACCAAGGTGCCCATCAACAGACGAATGGATAAATAAATTATGGTATATTCACGCAATGGAATATTACGCATCTATAAAGAACAATGATGAATCCATGAAATGTTTCATAACATGGAGGAATCTGGAAGGCATTATGCTGAGTGAAATTAGTCAGTTGCAAAAGGACAAATATTGTATGAAAACACTATTATAAGAACTCAAAAAATAGTTTAAGCAGAGAAGAAAATATTCTTTGATGGTTACGAGAGTGGGGAGGGAGGGAGGGAGGGAGAGGGGTTTTCACTAATTACATAATAGTTAAGAACTATTTTAGGCGACAGGAAAGACAACACGCAATACAGGAGAAGTCAGCACAACTGGACTAAACCAAAAGCAAAGAAGGTTACTGAATAAACTGAATGCTTCAAAGGCCAGCGTAGCAGGGGTAAGGGTTTGGGGACCATGGTTTCAGGGCACATCTAAGTCAATGGCATAATAAAATCTATTAAGAAAATATTCTACATCCCCCTTTGGAGAGTGGCTTCTGGGGTCTTAAATGCTAGCAAGCAGCCATCTAAGATGCATCAGGTGGCCTCAACCCACCTAGAACAAAGGAGAATGAAGAATAACAAAGACACAAGCTAATTATGAGCCCAGACGACAGAAAGGGCCACATATACCAGAGACTACATCAGCCTGAGACCAGAAGAACTAGATGGTGTCTGGCTACAACCAATGACTGCCCTGATGGGGAACACAACAGGGAACCCCTGAGGGAGCAGGAGAGCAGTGGGATGCAGAACCCAAATTCTCGTAAAAAGACCAGGCTTAGTGGTCTGACTGAGACTAGAAGGACCCCAGAGGTCCTGATCCCCAGACCTTCTGTTAGCCCGGGACAGGAACCATTCCCAAAGCCAACTCTTCAGACAGGGATTGGACTGGACTATGGGATAGAAAATGATACTGGAAGAGTGAGCTTCTTGGATCAAGTAGACACATCAGACTATGTGAGCAGCTTCTGTCTGGAGAGGGGATGAGAGGGCAGAGGGAGTCAGAAAGAAGCGGCCAAATGGACACAAAAATAGAGAGTGGAAGGTAGGAGTATGCTGTCTCATTAGAGGGAGAACAACTAGGCATATATAGCAAGGTGTGTTTTTTATATAAGTTTTTGTATGAGAGACTGACTTGGTTTGTAAACTTTCACTTAAAGCACTATAAAATTAAAAAAAAGTTATGAAGGCCATAGCTGCTGTCAGAGCTTAAGTTTGGGCATGAGTCGTATTTATATAGATTAAAATTATTCCCCAAACTCCTTGAGTGTTTTTCTTTCCTTATTATTAGTGTAATTCTTATTTTTAAAAAGTTGCAGAACCACAATTTTAGTTAACAGCTTAAGGCGTTAGTATATCTCATTCTATTACCCTTAGTGAGTAACTCTTAAGTGTAGTTATATAAATATAAAAATGGTTTACCTCTGTTACAACCGGCAACAGCTTACTATGATGACATCAACGTATGATGGCAAGAAATTCTGGGCAATGAAATGTGGACCTGAATAGAATACATAAGTGTCTAGTACTTAAACCAAAACCAAACCCAGTGCCGTCGAGTCGATTCCAACTCATAGCGACCCTATAGGACAGAGTAGAACTGCCCCATAGAGCTTCCGCTGGGTGCCTGGCAGATTCGAACTGCCAAACCTTTGGTTAGTAGCCATAGCAATTAACCACTACGCCACCAGGGTTTCCATCTAGTACTTAGGGAGGGCTATATTTAATTTTTTTTTTTTTAAGTTATCATGATTTAGGAACCTGGGTTCATTTAGAGACATGAAAGCTTGTTGATTCTTTGGGAGGAGATGTTGGTGCTTGATTTGATTCAAGGTAGTCTTTTTTTTTTTAGTGATAAATATATACGTTTTTTTAATGTTGCTTTCTTGAGACTGTTTTTCCTTTACACAATATCTTAGTATGTCATGTGAGATTGAACTATTATTTAAACCAAGTGGGTTATCCACCTCAGAGTTACAAAGCACTGACTGATTTCTTTTTTTAATAAATCTTACTAGTCTGGTTACAGTTAAAAAAAAAAAAAAAACCAATGCCGTTGAGTCAATTCCGACTCACAGCGACCCTATAGCAGTAGTGACCATTTTATTTCCTTTCTTATTCCTAAGGATCTCTGAATTCGTTGCCCAGATAAAAATCTGACCAACACTTGTCTCAGACCCGTACACACAGGGATAGGGTTATGGTTAGGTAGAATATGTTTTACTCTATCAGTCTGTCAAAAAATTAATAAAAATTTCTTAAGTTAAAGAATATATATATTTGTCTTTCTGTCTTCATGTTGACTCCTCAGCATTTGACACTGTTAATCATTCCCTCTCTATTTTTTTTTTTTTATTGTGCTTTAGGTGAAAGTTTACAAATCAAGTCAGTCTCTCATACAAAAATTTATATACATCATTCCCTCTTTTTTTTTTTTTTTGCTTTTATTGTGCTTTAGGTGAAAGTTTACAAATCAAGTCAGTCTCTCATACAAAAATTTATATACACCTTGCTATATACTCCTGGAAACCCTGGTGGCGTAGTGGTTAAGTGCTATGGCTGCTAACCAAAAGGTCGGCAGTTTGAATCCTCCAGGCGCTCCTTGGAAACTCCGTGGGGCAGTTCTACTCTGTCCTCTAGGGTCGCTATGAGTCAGAATCAACTCGACAGCAGTGGGTTATATACTCCTAGTTGCTTTCCCCCTAATGAGACAGCACACTCCTTCCCTCCACTCTCTATTCTCATGTCATTCGGCCAGCTTCTGACTCCCTCTGCCCTCTCATCTCCCCACCAGACAGGAGATGCCCAGATAGTCTCATGTGTCTACTTAATCCAAGAAGCTCACTCTTCACCAGTATCATTTCTATCCCATAGTCCAGTCCAATCCCTGTCTGAAGAGTTGGCTTTGGGAATGGTTCCTGTCTTGGGCTAACAGAAGGTCTGGGGACCAGGACCTCTGGGGTACTTCTAGTCTCAGTCAGGTCATTAAGTCTGGACTTTTCACAAGAATTTGGGGTCTGCATCCCACTGCTCTCCTGCTCCCTCAATGGTCCTCTGTTGTGTTCCCTGTCAGGGCAGTCATCGGTTGTAGCCAGGTACCATCTAATTCTTCTGGTCTCAGGCTGATGTAGTTTCTGATTTATGTGGTCCTTTCTGTCTCTTGGGCTCATAATTAGCTTGTTTCTTTGGTGTTCTTCATTCTCCTTTGCTCCAGGTGGGCTGAGACCCATTGATGCATCTTAGATGGCCGCTCGCTAGCATTTAAAACCCCAGAAGCCACTCTCCAAAGTGGGATGCAGAATGTTTTCTTAATAGATTTTATTATGCCAATTGACTTAGATGTCCCCTGAAACCATGGTCCCCAAACCGCCACCCCTGCTACATTGGCCTTCGAAGCGTTCCGTTTATTTAGGAAACTTCTTTGCTTTTGGTTTAGTCCAGTTGTGCTGCCTTCTCCTGTATTTTGTTGTCTTTACCTTCACCTGAAATAATTCTTATCTACTATCTAATTAGTGAAAAGCCCTCTCCCTCGCTCCCTCCTTCCACTCTCTAGTAACCATCAAAGAATATTTTCTTCTCTGTTTAAACTATTTCCCCAGTTGTTATAATAGTGATCTTATACAATATTTGTCCTTTTGCAACTGACTAATTTCACTCAGCATAATGCCTTCTAGACTTCTCCATGTTATGAAACGTTTCACGGATTCATCATTGTTCTTTATCAATGCATAGTATTCCATTGTGTGAATACACCATAATTTATTTATCCATTCGTTTGTTGATGGGCACCTTGGTTGCTTCCATCTTTTTGCTATTGTAAACAGTGCTGCTACGAACATCGGTGTGCATATATCTCATTCCCTCTTTCTTACGAAAAAAAAAAACTTTCCGTGTCTTCTGTGATACTACATTCTCCTTGGCTAATTCCTGTGTCTTGACTACTCTTGCTCAGTCTTCTTTGCTGGCTCATCCTTCTCTAACCAAACAAACCAACAACTCTATAGGACTAAATAGAACTGCCCCATAGGGTTTCCAAGGAGCACTGGTGAATTCAAACTGCCGACCTTTTGGTTTGCAACCATAGCTCTTAACCACTGTGCCACCAGGTTTCCCATCCTTCTCTACTAGCCACTAATTGTTGGAGTTCAAGGTATGGAGTGCTTTTTAAGTCTGTTTATGCTAAATGCTGCATTGCAGTGCCTCACTAAAATCTGTAAATCAGCAACATATTATAAACATCTCCCTGTATTATTTCAGTGGTTGCCTATTATATACGTACCATAACTTATTTACTCAGTCACCTATTGTTGGCCATATATGTTGTTTCTAATATTTTTACTTTTATAAATAGCACTATGATGAACACCCTACACAATCATTTTGCATATGACTAGATAAATGATGCTAATACTAACTACTGCTATCTAATCAATAATAATAATAAATTACTGCAGGGAAGTTGGAGATTCCTGGAATGTTTACTTCATCTTTTGCAGCAAATAGTATGGAAGACACCACCAAGGTAACCCACAGAGCAAAATTATCCAGGACAGAATCTGGGCAGAAGAATCTACTGGTTTTGTCTGGGGAGATAGATCTGATATTTCCCTGTTCTTCTGAGTTCTCAACATGACAGGTACAACCAGACTGTCAAGGGGTTCTGGCCAAGATACTGCTCACTCCAGAAGTCATGGGTCATTTGCCTTCTTCCCACTCTGTACTTGGCAGAGAATTCAGTTCTGATGAGTTGGAATTGACTCAAAGGCAGTGGGTTTGGCTTTTTGATTGGAGCCAGATGGATAGTAAATGACTCCAGAGGAGTCTGAGGACTTGGATTGGCTGAAGAAATCTCCAAGGCTTTTTCTTCAAAATATGTGCAGGTTCTGCTTCCACACATGAAGCAGTACCTGATGTGGGGTTTACTCTTTCACCATAAACAATGAAGAAGCTGGGTAAAAGATAGGAAACTGCTATTTCCAGACATCAGACAAGAGGCAGCAGGGGACTGTGATCCCTGAGAGAAGGGAAACAAATGAGGTGAGCCCACAAATTGTGAAGGCAAATTCCAGATTGCAGTATGCGAAGGGGGAGCCCAAACAGAGCCCAGCAGTCTGGCTGAGTTAAGGACACAGAGAATGAAGTTAGGGTATCAGCTAGAACTTGCAAGATAAAATACCAGAGCTACATGGATAAAGAGCTCTGTATAGAGGTTCCCTTGAGTCTTTGGCTGAATACCACCTTGTGCATGCACAGGGTGAAACTCCACAACCCAGGCAAAAGAACAACTTCCAGAGAAAGAACGATTACTTAGAAGCTGTAAGGATAAGGATAAGATAAGGAACCAGGAGTTCTGGGAGAAAGCATGTAGATGCACCTATAGACATGGTCACACCGTGTGTCACATGTGAGCACCCACCAGAAGGCAACTGCCACTCAACAGCCAAATAGAAAAATGACTCAGCTGTTTGATGTCAGAGAGCCTCTGTCATGGGCCCCTCTGTCAGGGGCCCGGTCTGTACTGGCTCCCATGGAGCCATCTAGCTACTGCTGCTGCACGTCTGGTCTGACAGGAACAGAAACTGATTCTCAGCCCCAACACACCGCCATTTTTCAAATGATCAGCCAGCCACTTGGTGGCAAGTTGATTACTTGGGCCTTTTTCACCCTAGAAGGAATAATTACTTATCTTGACTGACATTAAAACATATTCCACTAACTCCAAATGGATGGCATACTTACACATAAAACTTATAGACGGTTTTGCCAAGACCACAGAGATAATAAATGGCCACGCTAAGATCTGAGTCTAGGGCGTCGGAGACCAAGCCACAGGTTACTTCACTGGGCACAGCACACAGAGCCTGGTTAGAGGTGGTCAGACACTTTGCTTACATCTGCCCCTGCCTGTCAAATGTACCCACCCCGGGTCCTGCCTCCCTGACTCACCCAGCTCCACCCTGCCCTTTCTAAGCCCAGATTCCCCTTGTCTACTTCATCCCCAATGCCAGCCTCCACTCCACCCCCGGCTCCAGGACTTAATCATGAAACTTTGGGGGGAAATAGGGTCAAGTGGTAATGCCCTACCCTATGAAATAGGAGGGTCTGGCTGCCCTGCCCTGCCCTGCCCTGCCCATCAGTCCTGAGGAAGAGAAGAGGGGCCTTAGAGGGACTTGTCATTATTCCCATCACAGGCTGGGTGCCAAGTCTGGGTGCTAAGTCCCCCCTCCCTATGCTAATGAAAAGGTCTGCAAAGGCCCTGAGACCTGTCTTTTTGCATGCTAATCCTCCAGGTCACGGGCTCAGGGGTAAGTTCTTTCCTAAGGCCCAAGCAAAAATTCTATACGGAGCCTCCTATTAGCCTTCCTTCCATCCCCAGCCCCTGTTTGGAGAACCCTCAGGTAGGGGCTCTTGGGGCAGTGTTCAATATCCAGAAGGAGAGCTAGAAAGGAGAGTATGGACTCAGGAGTCAGATGGAAGGGCTTAGATTGAATTCTGGCTCTGTGGGTAAACAATTTTGCCTCTCCAAATAAAACTAAAACCTTGCTGAACAAACAAGGAGAGAGACAGACACACAAACAGAGAGAGAGAATGCAAGGCTCATGAAGTGCTTACAACCTGGAACACAGCTGTGCCAATCCATGGTGGTGATGTTTTATGCCTAGCGTGCCTTCCACTCTAATTTGCCAGATTTTGTGGTTGCCATGTTTTTGGGTAAGTCGTTCATTTCTATGGCATCACTAGGGTTGGTGTCGCCCAGTGCAGTAACTCATGATGTCACCCCCCCAAGCTAATTACCACAATACTGTAGCTAAAACACCAGAAAAATTGACAAAATCATCGACTATAAAAACACCGGCAGCAGCAAAAACAACAGCTCGTGCTCGCAGTGCTTGCAGATGAAACCACATGATTCAAAGCGGCGTTGTAACTGGGTGATAACGACAGCTCTGACCCGAGCGCTTTCGAAGGTTCAAAAAGTAGGTAAGCACAGAGTTTTAGCCTTGCAGCTGTACTGATACATGTAAGCTGGGCAAATTTTTTGTTTGTTTTTATAACTAACTACAGGGATATTTTTATTAAAAAATAATAAATTTCTACTGAAACACTGCACAGAAATTTCACAGACAGTCATTCCGGTGCCACCCCTTCGGACAGTGTCACCTGGTACGGTCCTCGCCCCTCGCTACCCCCTAGTAAAGCCACGGATCAGTTTATTAATCCAGCCATTCATTACGTGTCTACTGAGTGCTTACTGTGTTGGAGACACAAACGTGAGCACCAGAACTCTTTGCCCTGAGAATCTCATGCCCTAGTGGGGACTGTGGAGAAGTTAGCAGCCCCCGCGTGGAGATACGGCTCAGCACTGGACTGCTAACCGAAAGGTGGATGGTTCGAACCCACCCAGACATGCCTCAGAAGTAATACCCGGCGATCTTCTGAAGAGTCGCAGCCTTGAAAACCCTGTGGAGCAGTTCTGCTCTGCGCACACGGAGTCACCTCGAGTCAGAATCGACTGGATGGCAATGAACAAAAACAACAAATGAACAGTCAGCTGCAATACAGCGTGGTATTGTCCAGCTCTGGATCTCAGTTGAGGCTGTTGCCATCAGGGAATCAAAGTCATGTGGTGGAGCAGCAGTCAACACTCAGAGGTGAGGCAGTGAGTAGACGAACAACACAAAGCCAAAGCACGTTAGTGAACAAGATAGACCAGGTCCGGAGCAACAGGGCCAGGAGACCTGCCTGAGATCTAGTATTTGGCCATTTTATAAAGCAGAAAGTGTAAACATAGTTGTCTCTGGCTATTCCTCCTGAGAGAGAAGCCCCTGTTGGGGTCCTGGGCATTTAGCTGTGGGAATTTTCTGAAATGATAATAGACTATTTTTATCAGGGTGACTTTGTAAGTAAGTGGAGCAGGCTGCCACCTACATGTGTGCTGAGAAGAATGAGGGGCTGCCTCAGCCGCATATCAAAATGCCTCCTATGCCACCGTTTCTAAGAATCCATCATGAGAGAGCAAGTCCTTAGGGACACTCTTCATGAGAGAGCAAGTCCTTAGGGACACTCTTAGCCCTCAGAGTCTCCCTTTAAAGGCACAGAGGCCAGAGAGAGATGAGCCTCGGCTACTGCAGCCTCTCCACTTAGGGTGGTCTTTTACACTTCACATGTTCAAAGCCTGTCAGGGAGTCCCTGTGTGGCACTGAAGGCTAAGTGCTGGGCTACTAACTAAAGGTTGATGGTTCAAACCCATTCAGAGACGCCTCAGAAAAAAGAGCTGACAATCCACTTCCAATAGGTCACAGCCTTGAAAACCCTGTGGAGCACAGTTCTATGCTGTGCTGTACACGTGGGGTCGCCATAGTCAGGACAAACTAAGGGTGACTAAGCACAACAACAAAGTGGCATAGAACAAAGCCTCTCAGATCTGGAGCACTTCCTCAATTGTTCTGTCTTCAGTGGCTGGTTTTTCTAAAGTAGATTGCCAGAACTTTCTTCCAAGGTACCTCTGTGTAGACAAAACTTCGAACTTCTGGTTAGTAGCTGAGTGCATTAACTGTCTGTACTACCTAGGGACTTCAAAGTATATTGGTAGGTGCTCAGTAAGTATTTGCTGGCTGAATGAATGAATGGTGAGTATAGTTAACTGCTGGCAAAGCTGTACAGGATGAGCCTTGCAGGTAAGAGCTAAAGGTTGCTCCATGAGAAAAGAAGGACCTGAAAGAAAAGGTGGCTGAACACCAAAAACAATGGACAGATTTTAGTGAATTTAACTAATGCCCTACTCATTGATTTCAAGACCAGGAAAAAAAAAAAAAAGGCAGTAAATTAAGGAACCAAAGCGTGGTCAGCTCACCACTGTGTCAGGTCTCACGGAGGATACGGAAGAAGATAGGGCCATTGAGGTCATTGAAGAAACAAGAAATAAAGACAGAAAACTTAAATGTCATAGACCAAATAATGTCCTTAACACAATGCCTAACACATAATAGGCACTCAAGAAATATTCTGGAAAGAAGGAATAGAATGTGGTCAGGAAGTGAAAGATAGGTTAGTCCAGGGTTCGGCAGACTACAACTCATGGGCCAGATCAGATGCTCCAACTGTTTGCTTGTTCATTTGTTTGTTTTTAATTCCCCATTCTGCCTTCTCCCCAACCCCTAGTAAAGACCGATCTTTTGTCTTGGTGGTTTTGCCTATGCCAGACATTTCATGTGAGTGGGATCACACAATGTTGGTCCTTTTGTGTTTGACTTATTTCATTTAGCATAATGTTTTCAAGGTTCATCCATACAATGACATGTATCAGACCTTCATTGCTCTTCCTGGCTAGATAACACCCCACTGTATGTATATAGCCTACATTTTGTTTATCCACCATCTGTTGGTGGTCACTTGGATTGTTTCCACCTTTTGCCCATTGTGAATCGTGCTGCGGTGAACGTTGGTGCTTGTTTGAGTCCCTGCTCTCAAGTCTTTTGGGTATATACCTAGGAGTGGGATTGCTGGGTCATATGGTAGTTCAATGTTTAACTTTTTGAGAAAATGGCAAACTGTTTTCCACAGCGACTAAACCATTTTACATTCCCATCGGCAAAGCATGAGGGTGCCAATTTCTCCACATCTTTGCCAACACTTATTATTTTCTGTTTTAGGTTCATTTGTTTGTTTGTTTCTATAATAGTCATCCTAGTGAGGGTGAAGTGGTATCTCCTCGTGGTTTGGATTTGCGTCTCCCAAGTGACTAATGATGTTGAGCATCTTTTCATGTGCTTATTGGCCATTTGTGTATCTTCTTTGGAGAAATATCTATTCAAGTCCTTTGCCCATCTTTTAATTGGGTTGTTAGTCTTTTTGTTGTTGAGTTTTAAGAGTTCTTTATACATTGTGGATATGAAACCCTTATTTGGCATATGGCTTCCAAATATTTTCTCTCATCCTATAAATTGTTCTTTTGCTTTCTTAATAATGTCCCTTGATGCACAAACGTTTTAAAGAAGTCCACTTTATCTATTTTTTCTCATGTTGAGCATGCTTTTGTGTCATATCTAAGAATCCATTGCCTAAAAGGAGGTCCTGAAGCTCTCATCCTATGTTTTCTTCTAAGAGTTTTACAGTTTTGGCTCCTATTTTAGATTATTGATCCCTTTTGAATTAATTTTCATATACGGTGTGAGGTATGGCTCCAACTTCATTCTTTTGCATGTGGAGATCCAGTTGTCCCAGTGCCATTTCTTAAAGAGACTATTCCTTCCCCCATTGAATGGATTTGGCACCTTTATAGAAAAATCAGTTGGCCTTGATATATGGATTTATTTCTGGATTTTCAGTTGTATTCCATTGGTCTATATGTCTATCCTTATACCAGTACCACTCTGTTCGATTATTGTAATACATTTTGAAATTCCATCATCTGTTTTTGTAAATAAAGTTTTATTGGAACACAGCCATGGCCATTTGTTTGTGTATTATCTATGGCTGCTTTTGCACTACAACAGCAGAGTTAAGTAGTTCCAACAAATACAGTACATCCTGCAAAACCTAAAATATTTACTATCTGGCCCTTCACAGAAAAAGCTTTCTGACCCTTATGTTAGTCTAAAATGACTAAATGAACGCTTCCTAGACTCAATAGAATTGATAACAGTTTTCTTTGTTGGAGGAGAAGATGGGTGAGTTCAAGGTTAGATGGAAGATTAAACGTCTTGTGCTCAAAACTGTGAGCAGTTCTGGGCCCAGTGAAAGTTGTTTTTTGGACTCCCAGCAAGGAAACATTTGTGTTGATGTGCACAATGTCAGGTCCTGGGCCTTATTTAGGCCAGTGGTCCAAATAATTCCTCCCAGCCTTCTCGCCTACTCATCTACATTGTTTGCGTATCCCCCTTCCATATTTTTATCCTGATGTGGGATCAGTTATCCAGATATTGAAGCTGGGTAACAGGGAACCGTTGACAATGGTGGATTCACCTCACATTCGGTCACAGCACCCCTGGGTCTGTAGGAGGAAAGAGACAGCCTAACTGTGAAGAGAAAGGGCTTGGTATCTTCAAATTTTATTACTTCATCTTAAAAAAATCTTACATGGGTCTAAAAGGCCATTTTGGTCACTGCCCTGTATCTACATTGGATTGATTCCTCCCCTCGCCCAATGGCTGTAATCCTTCAGAGTTAGATCTCCAGGACATTCTTCCGAAGCTCTTCTGGTTGGATTCAAACCACCAGCTTTTCAGACAGTAGCTGAGCACTTTACCGTTTGTACCAACCAGGGACTCCTTGGATTGATTTAAATCATCTCCTGGGTAGTGCAAACGGTTAATGCACTTGACTGCTAATGGAAAGGCTGGCAGTTTGGGTCCAACCAGAGGAGCTGCAGAAGAATGTCCTGGAGACCTACTTCCAAAAAATCAGTCATTGAAAACCCTATGGAGCACATTTCTACTCTGACACGCATGGAGTCACCATGAGTCGGAGTCAACAAAAACTGGTTTAGATCTAACACACACACAAATACACACCTCACTGTACCCTATACCTACACACTTAAAAATGTTATGAACCCCTCCAGGGCCAACATATCCATAGGCAATGCACGCACAGTGCTGCGGGCCGTGATATTTTGTTGTTGTTGTTAGGTGCTGTTGAGTTGGTTCCGACTCATAGTGACCCTATGTACCACAGAACGAAACACTTGCCTGGTGCTTACAATCGTTGTTATGCTTGAGTCCATTGTTACAGCCACTGTATCAATCCATTTCATTGAGGACCTTCCTCTTTTCTGATGACCCTGTACTTTACCAAGCATGATGTCCTTTTCCAGGGACTGATCCCTCCTGACAACATGTCCAAAATATATGAGGCAAAGTGTCACCATCCTTGCTTCCAAGGAGCATTCTCATTGTACTTCTTCCAAGACAGATTTGTTCGTTCTTTTGGCAGTCCATGGTATATTCAATATTCTTCACCAACACCACAATTCAAAGGCATCAATTCTTCAGTCTTCCTTATTCCTTGTCCAGCCCTCACATGCATATGATGCAATTGAAAATACCATGGCTTGGGTCAGGTGCACCTTAGTCTTCAAGATGACATCTTTGCTTTTCAACACCTTAAAGAGGTCCTTTGCAGCAGATTTGCCCAATACAATGCGTTGTTTCATTTCTTAACTGCTGCTTCCATGGCTGTTGATTGTGGATCCAAGTAAAATGAAATCCTTGACAACTTCGATCTTTTCTCCATTTATCATGATGTGGCTTACTGGTCCAGTTGTGAGGATTTTTGTTGTCTTTATGTTGAGGCATAATCCATACTGAAGGCTGTGGTGTTTGATCTTCATCAGTACGTGGTTCAAGTCCTCTTCCCTTTCAGCAAGCAAGGTTGTATCATCTGCATAACACAGGTTGTTAACGAGTCTCCCTCTAGTCCTGATGCCCTGTTCTTCATATAGTCCAGCTTCTTGGATTATTTGCTCAGCATACAGATTGAATAGGTATGGTGAAAGAATACAACCCTGACACACAACTTTCCTGACTTTAAACCAAATAGTATGTCCTTGTTCTGTCTAACAACTGCTTCTTGATCTATGTAAAGGTTCCTCATGAGCACAATTAAGTGTTCTGATATTCCCATTCTTCGCAATGTTATCCATAGTTTGTTATGATGCACACATTTGAATGCCTTTGCATAATCAATAAAACACAGGTAAACATCCTTCTGGTATTCTTTGCTTTCAGGCAGGATCTCTCTGACATCAGCAATGATATCCCTGGTTCCACGTCCTCTTCTGAATCCAACCTGAATTTCTGGCAGTTCCCTGTCAATATACTGCTGCAGCCGCTTTTGAATGATCTTCAGCCAAATTTTGCTTGCATATGATATTAATGATATTGTTTGATAATTTCTGCATTCAGTTGGATCACCTTTCTTGGGAATAGGCATAAATTAAGGTGGATCTCTTCCAGTCAGTTGGCCAGGTAGCTGTCTTCCAAATTTCTTGGCATAGACAAGTTAGCACTTCCAGCACTGCATCCATTTGTTGAAACATCTCAACTGATATTCCACCAATTCCTGGAGCCTTGTTTTTCGCCAATGCCTTCAGAGCAGCTTGGACTTCTTCTGTCAGTACCATCAGTTCCTGATCATGTGCTACCTCTTGAAGTGGTTGAACGTTGACTAATTCTTTTTGGTATAATGACTGTGCATTCCTTCCATCTTCTTTTGATGCTTCCTGCATCATTTAATATTTTCCCCCATAGAATCCTTCACTATTGCAACTCGAGACTTGAATTTTTTCTTCAGTTCTTTCAGCTTCAGAAATGCTGAGCACATTCTTTCCTTTTGATTTTCTATCTCCAGTTCTTTGCACATGTCATCATAATACTTTACTTTGTCTTTTCAAGTTGTTCTTTGAAATCTTCTATTCAGTTCTTTTACTTCATCATTTCTTCCTTTGGAGGCGGAGCCAAGATGGTGGAATAGACAGACGCTTCCAGCAAGCACTCTTTACAACAAAGACCCCAAAAAACAAGTGAAACAAGTATATTTATGACAAGCTAGGAGCCCTGAACATCAAAGGCAAGCTTAGAAAACGAACAGAGGGGCAGGCGGAGGAAGAGACAGTTCAGAAACAGAGAGGAGTTACTGGACCTGAATCGTGGGGAGCCCTCAGGCACCATTCCCAGAGCGGTGGCGGTATAGTACTAGTGTTTGGCTGCAGTTTTCTCAGGGAGAAGCAGCCAGCCACACAGCCTACTCACACCTCCAGAACCTGAGAAGAACGGCGCTCACGGCAAAAGCTAAGTACTTGCGTATTTTTCGCCACGCCCCCCCACCCTGCACAAGCCGGCTTCAGCAGCTGACCTCCCTGGGCCTGAGATAGGCCTGGGTGAGTGCCTAGAGCCATCCTCCTGGCCTTGGAGAGGGAATAAATTTGCAATTGGGGGAAAATAATTTGCCATCTCCATTAACTGGGGGAGCTTAGGACAGAAGCGGCTCCTGTCCAGGCATAAATCGTCTGTGGACTTTGAGTACCTTCCCCTCTGCATGGACCTGTGTGGACCTATTTCAGGAGAATGGGCCCTTGTTGGCAGACTCCAACCGTCTCAGCTGTGCAGCGGAGAGGTGAGTGTTTGATGTTTGACATTGCGTTGCCTATTGTCCAGCATCCTCACCTACCCACATCGGGGGCCTAAGGACTGGTAGCTCCACTCAGGTCACTCAGCCACCCGCGACAGGGGTCCAAGGATAACTGGGACCTCCAAGTCCTTACAACCAAAACCACTGGGTGCCCATGGTCCATCTGCAGAACCCACCCACCTGTACACTTTAGGCAACAGGGACACGCTTTCCTCAGAGACACATGGGGGGTGATTCTCAGCCCCCTGCCTTGTTTAGAGTGTGACCTCCTGTGGCAACCAGATACCGGTACCTACACCAATCACCCCTGCCCCTCTAAGACTGTAGGACAGAGCCTGTACCACACACTTGATGGTCAGCTACCTGGACATCTGAGCTGAATTCACACAAGAAATGTGAATGGACTCCTAGACAGACATACTTGATAACAGCTCTAGCCATCTAGGGACAGGACTTCAGAGCTCCAAAGGTGAAAATAATCAAGCTAGCTCACTCAAGCAGCCCATTTGGGCATATCAAAACAAAACAAAGCAAGAAGCTACAACACAGTAAGCAAACATAAAATAAACTAATAACTCATAGATGGCTCGGAGACCACAGTCAATATCCAGTCACATAAAGAAACAGACCATGATCACCTCAACAAGCTCTCAAAACAAAGAATCCAGGGATCTTCTAGATGAAAGTGCCTTCCTGGAATTACCAGAGGCAGAATACAAAAATTTAATGTATAGAACCCTTCAAGACATCAGGAAGGAAATGAGGCAATACGCAGACCAAGCCAAGGAACACAGAGATAAAGCAACTGAAGAAACTAAAAAGATTATCCAGGAACATAATGAAAAATTTAATAAGCTGGAAAAATCCATAGACAGATAGCAATCAGAAATTCAGAAGATTAACAATAAAATTACAGAAGTAGACAACTCAATAGAAAGTCAGAGAAGCAGATTTGAGCAAGTGGAAGGCAGAATTTCTGAACTTGAAGATAAGACTCTTGGCACTAATATATTTGAAGAAAAATCAGATAAAAGAATTAAAAAAAAAAAAAAAGAGGAAACCTTAAGAATCATGTGGGACTCCATCAAGAGAAATAACCTACAAGTGATTGGAATACTAGAACAGGGAGGGATAACAGAAAATACAGAGAGAATTGTTGAAGATTTGTTGGCAGAAAACTTCCCTGATACCATGAAAGATGAGAAGATATCTATCCAAGATGCTCATCGAACTGCACATAAGGTAGGTATTAAAAGAAATTCACCAAGACATATTATAATCAAACTTGCCAAAACCAAAGATAAAGAGAGAATTTTAAGAGCAGCCAGGAATAAACAAAAGTCATCTACAAAGGAGAGCCAACAAGAATAAGCTTGGACTACTCGGCAGAAACCATGCAGGCAAGAAGGCAATGGGATAACTTATATAAAAAATTGAAGGAAAAAAATTGCCAGCCAAGAATCATATATCCAGCAAAACTGTCTCTCAAATATGAAGGTGAAATTAGGACATTTCCAGATAAAGAGAAGTTTAGGGAATTCGTAAAAACCAAACCAAAACTACAAGAAATACTAAACAGAGTCGTTTGGTTAGAAAATCAATAATATCGGGTATCAACCCAAGACTGGAATATTGGGCAGAGCAATCAGAAGTTCCCAGACAGGGAAATCAAAAAGATAAACCAAGATTAAAAAAAAATCCTCAAAACACAGTAACAACGATGTTATTACATAAAAGAAGACAACAATGAAACAATAAAAAGGGACTAAGAAATGTCATAGATCTTCCATATGGAGAGGAAGATAAGGCAATACAAAGAAATAAAAGTTAGGTTTAAATTTAGAAAAATAGGGGTAAATAATAAGGTAACCACAAAGGAGACAAACTATCCTACACATCAAAATAAAATACAAGAAAAAAATAGAGACCCAGCAGAAAAAAAATCAATGACAACAAATATGAGGAAAGGACAATATATAAAGATAATCTACTCAACACATAAAATTAAGTGGGAAAAAGAACCTGTCATCATTTCTTCCTTTTGCTTTAGCTGCTCGACATTCGAGAGCAAGTTTCAGACTCTCCTCTGACATCCATCTTGGTCTTTTCTTTCTTTCTTGCCTTTCAAATGACCTCTTGCTTTGTTCATGAATGATGTCCTTGGTGTCATTCCACAACTCATCTGATCTACAGTCATTAGTGTTCAACGTGTCACCTATTCTTGAGATGGTCTCTAAATTCAAGTGGGTTATACTCAAGGTCTTACTTTGACTCTCGTGGACTTGCTCTGATTTTCTTCAGTTTCAACTTGAACTTGCATATGAGCAATTGATGATCTTTGGCCCCTGGCCTTGTTCTCACTGATTATATTGAGCTTTTCCATTGTCTCTGTCCACAGATGTAGTTGATTTGATTCCTGTGTATTCCGTCTGGTGAGGTGTCCATGTGTATAGTTGCCATTTATGTTGGTGGAAAAATGTATTTGCAATGAAGAAGTCATTGGTCTTGCAAAATTCTATCATTTGATCTCCACCATTGTTTCTATCACCAAGACCGTGTTGTCCAACTACCGACCCTTCTTCTTTGTTTCCAACTTTTGCATTCCAATCAGCAGTAATTATCAGTGCATCCTGATTGTATGTTCAATCAGTTTCAGACTGCAGAAGCTGATAAAAATCTTCACTTTCTTCAACTTTGGCCTTAGTGGTTGGTGTGTAAATTTGAATAATCATCGTATTGACTGGTCTTCCTTGTAGGTGTATAAATATTATCCTTCAAGATAGATCTTGAAATATTCTTTTTGATGATGAATGCAACACCAATCCTCTTCAAGATGTCATTCCCAGTATAGCAGACTATATGATTGTCCTATTCAAAATGGCCAATACCAGTCCATTGCAGCTCACTAATGCCAAGGATATCGATGTTTATGTGTTCCATTTCTTTTTCAACAATTTCCAGTTTTCCTGGATTCATACTTTGTACATTCCAGATTCCGATTATTAATGGATGTTTGCAGCAGTTTCTTCTCATTTTGAGTCATGCCACATCAGCAAATGAAGGTCTCGAAAGCTTTACTCCATCCACGTCATTAAGGTCAACTCTACTTTGAGGAGGCTGCCCTTCCCAGTTGTCTTTTGAGTGCTTCCCGCCCCGCACCCCCCCCCCGCCGCCGGGGGGCTCATCTTCTGACACTATATCAGACAGCATTCCACTGCTATTCATATGGTTTTCAGTGGCTAATTCTTTTCAGAAGTAGACTACTGGGTTCTTTTTCCTAGTCTTAGTCTGGAAGCTCAGCTGAAACCTGTCCACCATGGGTGACCCTGCTGGTATCCGAATACAAGTGGCATAGCTTCCAGCATCACAGCAACACGCAAGCCCCCACAGGACGACACACTGACAGACACATGGGGGCATGATATTTTAGGGACCCACAAAAGTTTTTTTCATTTTAGTTTCTTTTAAAATCAGAAGAAAAAAATGCAATAATAATGGAAATATAATAATGAATCCAGCCTGAATTATACTCATCTTTATACTAATTATATAAAATATAATTTTTGTATTTTTATGGAGGAAGCAGCCCACAAAGCAAAAGTGTCTAGGGTTAACAAAGATCAAAATGCAGCCCTGCCTCCCTCAGGTAACATGTTTCAAGTGCCCCCCACTTCATTGTGAGTGGATTCTTCCCAGGACCTGACCAGAAGCCCTGCTATGGTCACCCCTTCCTTTTGGACCAGTCCTTCAGAGAACTGAACACAGCTGCCTTTAACCTTTGCATCAGGATAAACAGAAAACAAAAAGTTCTCCCTGGGAAGGAAGTGATGTTGATTCATCTGGTCCCAGGGCCCAGGAGGCTGGACTACATAGCAATGCTACCACCACAGGTGGAGTGTGTCCACTGCGATCAGAGCAGAACCCAGCTCAGACTCTTGATGGGTAAATATTAGTTCAGGCCCCAGCATGTCGACTTAAGAAGCTGTGGCTCCTCCACCATTCCTGGCAGGGCAGATCCTTCTGGGGGAACAGCACTTGAGCTAAGAGCTCTCCAAAGAGTGAGCACAGCCTGGAGTCTGCTTTCAAGCTATGGTTGCTGCTCCATCTCTCAGGAGCCAAGGATCCTGTCTGTTCATTAACCAGCTGCTTTAACTTCCCTCCAGAACTCTACCTCACTCCCCTTTTGTTTCTGCCTCACAGTCTTTCCATTTTGAAGACAATGGGAAAAGATACTTGCTTTTTCTAAAGTCTTGGCCAAACCCACTGCCATCAAGTCGATTCCAACTCAGGGTTTCCAAGGCTGTGATCTTTATAGAAGCCGACTGCCACATCTTTCTCCAGTGGAACAGCTGGTGGGTTCGAATGAATAAGGAAAACCTAAGAATTGATGCCTTTAAATTGTGGTGTTCACAAAGAATATTGAATATACCATGGACTGCCAAAAGAATGAACAAATCTGTCTTAGAAGAAGTACAGCCAGAATGCTCCTTAGAAGCAAGGATGACGAGACTACCTCTCACATACTTGGACATGTTATCAGGAGGGATCAGTCCCTGGAGAAAGACATCATTCTTGGTAAAGTAGAGGGTCAGCGGAAAAGAAGAAGACCCTCAACGAGGTGGATGGACACAGTGGCTACAACAATGGGCTCAAGCATAACAACGATTGTGAGGATGGTGCAGGACCCGGTGGGGTTTCGTTCTGTTGTATATAAGGTTGCTATGAATTGGAACCGACTCGACAGCACCTCACAACAACAACAGCAACAAAGTCAGGGCAGCAGGGTGTTACTTAAAATACAGAGTAAAATTTACCTAGTAGGGGACCCATTGCTTGGGGACACTGAGCTTCTGTTAGGGGGGATGGGAAGGTTTGAAAACAGATAAGGGTGATGATTGAACAGCACAGTGAATGGGGTTGGTGTCACTCAATTGCACATGTAAGAAACGTTAAAATGGCAAAGGTTTTGTACATGTATGTTTATCACACACACACAAACACCACACACACAGAAAAAACACCACAAACACAGAGAAACACCACACACACACAGAAGAAACACCACACACACAGAAGAAACACCACACACACAGAAGAAACACCACACACACAGAAGAAACACCACACACAGAAACACCACACACACACACAAACACCACACACACACAAACACCACACACACACCACACACACAGAGAAACACCACACACAGAGAAACACCACACACACAGAAGAAACACCACACACACAGAAGAAACACCACACACACAGAAGAAACACCACACACACAGAAGAAACACCACACACACAGAAGAAACACCACACACACAGAAGAAACACCACACACACAGAGAAACACCACACACACAGAAGAAACACCACACACACAGAAGAAACACCACACACACAGAGAAACACCACACACACAGAAGAAACACCACACACACACAGAAGAAACACCACACACACAGAAGAAACACCACACACACAGAAGAAACACCACACACAGAAACACCACACACACACAAACACCACACACACACAAACACCACACACACACACCACACACACAGAGAAACACCACACACAGAGAAACACCACACACACAGAAGAAACACCACACACACAGAAGAAACACCACACACACAGAAGAAACACCACACACACAGAAGAAACACCACACACACAGAAGAAACACCACACACACAGAGAAACACCACACACACAGAGAAACACCACACACACAGAGGAAACACCACACACACAGAAGAAACACCACACACACAGAGAAACACCACACACACAGAAGAAACACCACACACACACAGAAGAAACACCACACACACAGAAGAAACACCACACACACAGAAGAAACACCACACACACACAGAGAAACACCACACACACACAGAAGAAACACCACACACACAGAAGAAACACCACACACACAGAAGAAACACCACACACACAGAAGAAACACCACACACACAGAGAGAAACACTGCACACACACCACACACAAACACCATACACACAGAGAGAAACACTACACACACACACACACAAACACCACGCACACATACACAAACACCACACACACACAGAGGAAACACAGTACACACACAGAAAGAAACCCCCCACACACAGAGAAACACCCCCCACACACACAGAGAGAAACACCACACACACATTACTAGGCCTCTTCCTTGATACTGAAAGACAAGATGTTTAAAATTCTAACGTATTTGTGAAATTCTGACATACCATTGATAACGTGATTATTGTGGTAAACTCACATAAACATATTTTAAATTTAATTCACGAGAACTGACTTTTAAAAGTTTTACTTAGATAGTCTTCAAGGGGGATAATGTGTACAGAGCTGGAGGAGGAATGGAAGGAGATTCTGAGGCTGTGAACAGGGAGCACCACCCTTCTCAGTCTTCCTTCCCAGGTCTGTGTTAGCCGCATGATTGCTGTGACACGGGGCAGGGTTTACTGGCCCTCGCGTTACAGACACGAGATCTGAAGCTCAGCGTGTGAAGTGATTTACACCAAGTCCTGTATTAAGTGCCTCTGTGATTCCGGGAAAAGAACTAGAAAGCGCTGAATTAAAATCCAGTGCCAACCCTGTGCAGGTATATATGGCCTTTGGTGAATTCCCTAACCCTGTGGTACCCAAACTTTGGGATTCCAGATACAGCCATGACTTTCTTTTTCAGAGCATTAAAAAATCAACTGCCATCTACTATCAGCATCATTGCATAAAAGAAAGGGCATTTTAACATTACAAGCAAAGAAGGCCATAATATCAGACTAAAGGGCACCTCTTTTACACTAAATTAAGTTAGTTTAGTTTATTTTTTAAAACTTGCTACTTTTCTAAAGTCTGATGAATGTCAGGACTGGCATTTGGGAACCACTTACACAATCTCTCTGGGCCTCATTTTCCTTACCAGAGGGTATTGGATTTCTCCTTGATTCCCTTCTACCTTTTAAGCCGATTCTCTTTCCACTAATACAGTTGGAAATGGCCCTCCTGGTTTGGGCGGTGAAGGCCAGCCACCCTGGTCTGCGGAGCTGGTTAAAGGAGCATCCAGGCTGGCCTGAGAGCAGACTGTACCCTACTTGCTCTGACAGAGTGCAGCCAAGAGTGGCCTGGGTGGCACCAGGTAAGCAAGGGTGCAACTGACTTCCTCTGAGAAAGTGGTGCCTTTGTGTTTGTAGCAAAACAACTTGAGATTTGATGTGCAAACTGCAGCCTGTTTTCTCTTTGCCATCTCCCTGTGTCAGGCTGGTTCTGTCCAGCTTGGCTTCCACCCTGAGCTGGAGAGCTCCACTGCCCCCAAGGCTGCCATTCTCCCTGAGTCCCTCCGCTGCTGCTGTTCTGGCCACAGTTTGGAAGAGCAGCCTGGAGAGTCCAGTGCTCCCACCACAGGCTGTCACTGGGCTCAGCCTGGAGCTTGAACACGCACCACAGCCAAAGCCAATGATCAGATTGTTATCAACGATGATAATAATATTTTGCACGTTTTCAATGTATATTTTTATCCACTGTCATTTTAGCATAACATCAGTGCTCAGGGAAATCCTTAAGAGGTAGGACTGGAACTGTACTCTGAAAAGATGGGTTGTATTTGAACAGGAGTAGGGTCAGAGGGAGCATTGGTTCAGTGGCAGAATTCTTGCCTTCCATGTGGGAGACCCAGGCTTGATTCCCGGCCATGCACCTCACACACGGCCAACACCTGCGTGTTAGTGGAGGCTTGAGCCTTGCTATGATGCTGAACAGGTCTCAGTTGAGCTTTCAGACTGAGACAGACTAGGAAGCAAAGCCTGGAGATGATTGACTTCTGAAAATCAGCCAATGAAAACCATATGGATCATAATGGACCCCCAACAGGTCAAGGGGATGGCACAGTACTGGGCAGCATTTGGTTCTGTTGTACATGGAGCCATCATGAGTCGGGGGCGATTCAACTCAACCCAAAGGCAGCCAACAACAACAGGCTCAAATGGCATGGGAGGTGGGGGTGAGGTGTGGAGAGACTAGAAAACAGTGGAGGGCAGAAGCAGCAGGAACGCTTATGAGCTGAGAAAGCCCTGCCTGAAGGGGCACTGAGTTCCCGTAATGAGAAGAGGGGATAAGCTAGATTCTGGAGATCTCCTGGCTTTTGAGGCAGACAGACCTGGTCAACCCCCAGCTCAGCCACTTACTAGTGTTATTACTCCCTCACTCCCTGCCCCCTCACTGTGAAGGAAAAGCTCTCCAAGGCCAGAAACGTCAATAGATCATGAACTAAAACCAAACCAAACCCAGTGCCGTCGGGTCGATCCCGACTCATAGCGACCCTATAGGACAGAGTAGAACTGCCCCATAGAGTTTCCAAGGAGCGCCTGGCGGATTCGAACTGCCAACCCTTTGGTTAGCAGCCATAGCACTTAACCACTATGCCACCAGGGTTTCCAGCTGATCATGAGGAGTATGGAAAGGGCAGGAACAGAAAGAGTCTGACAGATGTTCTTTCTATTAAAACATTGTTCAGGGAAATGGTCAAACTACCCCCACCCTCTCACACCTTTGACCTGGGTGTTCCTGTGCCTGTCTTTTCCCTGATTCGTGGAAACAAACAGGTCTGCCATCCACTTAACCCTTCTATTTGACCAAACTGCTAAGCCAAAGAATGGTTTATTTCCCTGCTCTCAGGCAGGGTCCATAACAAGAACTAAGGAAGTGACCTTAGCTCAGGAAGTGGGTGGACAGATGACCTAAAATTCAGCCCTTCCTTTCTCGTAAGAGACTTACCATCTAAAGAAGGAAAGCTTGAAAATGTGCTCCTTTCAGTGCAGAAGAAATAAAGGGTGGGAGGAAGAATTTATTATTTTGCAGTAGTTTTTAGAATAGAAAGGAAAAATATTTTCTAAAAGTGGGCATCACAGGTTGGTGGTTTGAATCTACCCAGGTGTGCCACAAAAGAAAGGCCTAGCAATCTACTTCCATAAGACCTGAGCCATTGAGGACACTGTGGAGCTCAGTTCTATTCTGAAACACACGGGGTCACCATGAGTTGGAATTGACTTGACAGCAGCAGGTTTGGTTTTGCTTCCTTTCAATCTGAGTGGAGAGTATGCAACTCTAAAGACACTCTTCTGAGAAAATTTAGCCTCTACTTTTTAAAAAATAATATTTATGGTGTTTTTGGTGAAAGTTTACGCAGCAGGTTAGGTTCCCATTTAACAATTACTACATATATTGTTCAGAAACCCTGGTGGTGTAGTGGTTAAGAGCTACAGCTGTTAACCAAAAGTTCGACAGTTCAAATCCACCAGGAGCTCCTTGGAAACCCTATGGGGCAGTTCTACTCTGTCCCTAGGGTCACCATGAGTTAGAATTGACTTGACAGCAATGGGTTTGGTCAGTGGGTTTACATGTATTGTTCAGAGACATTGGTCACCATGTTTTAACCTTCTCATTAATTCCCTTCTGGATGTTTCCCTTCTAGTAGTCTGATTTCCCTGTCCCCTTACCCTTTCATTTTTGCTTTAGAGTAATTATTGACCATTTGGTCTCATAGATGGTTTTTTAAGGTGCATAGTAATCATTGGTAATATTCTTTATTTTATGAGCCACTCTGTTTTAGCTAAAAGGTGACCTCAGGGAGTAGTTTCAGTCCAAGCTTTATGGAGTATCTCAGGGCGATCGATAGTCCTCTAGCATCAACTGGTCCAGTAAGTCTGGACTTTTTAAGACGCTCTGTTCCACATTTTCTCTCCTTCTATCAGGACCCACCTATTGTGGCCCCGATCAGAAAGGTCATTAGTGGTAGCCAGGCACCATGTAGTTCTTCTGGTCTCAGAGTAGGTGAGGCTGTGTTTCCTGTAGACTATGAGTCCTATAGCCTGGTTTCTTCTCTGAGTCTTTGGTTTCCTTCTTTCTCTTTTGCTGCAGACAAGATGAGGCCGATAGTTGTATCTTAGATGGCCATTAGCACACTTCGAAAACCCCAGATGCTACTCAGCAAGCTAGGATGTAGAAATAAACTTTGAGACCTACTTTATGCCAATTGACCGAGTCATCTCATAGCCTCTGCTTTTATAATTGTCGCAATTGGAAACATATAGGGATTTTTTTTAATCATATGTGATGTTGATATGTTTATTTATTTACTATATCTTGTTTTTCCATCACCTCCTGTTGTAACTGTTGAGATTCAGTCTAGATGGTATGTAAGGAGATGAGGCCAGGACGGACACGAGGGAGACTGGCGAGGAAGCCGGCTTATGAAACAGGGGAAGATTGGATGCAAATTAATGAAAGCCAATTTTGCTTTTCATGGCTTTTAAAAAATTTACATTATTTATTTTGAAAGTAATATATGCATCTGTTCAAATTTGCATTTTTATTATAAAAGTAATTTAAAGACCCAATGTGGAGTATAAAATGAATACAAATACTGTGGAATTGTTCTCTCAGATATGACCACAGTAAGCAGTTTGCTATATATTCTTATAATAAAGTATTTATGCATATG
Organism: Elephas maximus indicus; assembly: GCF_024166365.1. NCBI lineage: Eukaryota > Metazoa > Chordata > Mammalia > Proboscidea > Elephantidae > Elephas > Elephas maximus. The sequence continues at coordinate 734,493 of NC_064842.1, forward strand.
TAACTGTGTAGCAGAGTCCCTGGGTGGCACAAACCATTAAGCGCTTGACTATTAGCAGACAATTTGCTGGTTCAAACCCATCCAGAAGTGCCTCGGAGGAAGGCCTGGTGATTGAAAACCCTATGGAGCACATTTTTACTCTGCACACATGGGGTCACCACGTGTCAGGATTGACTCGACAGCAACTAATAGCAACCATGAGATTATATCCTTTAAACACACACACACACACACACACACACAAATGGAATCATGCTGTACTGCCTTGGTGTTCTAGTGCTGCTGTAACAGAAATACCACAAGTGGATGGATTTAACAAAGAAATTTATTTTCTCATGGTCTAGTAGGCTAGACGTCCAAATTCAGGGCACCAACTGTGGGGGAAGGCTTTCTCTCTCTGTCGACTCTGGAGGAAGGTCCTTGTCATCAATCTTGCCTATGTCTAGAAGCTTCTCCACACAGGAACCCCAGGTCCAAAGGATGTGCTCTGCCCTGGCACTGCTTTCTTGATGTTATGAGGCTCACCCCTCTCTGCTTCCTTCCTTTTATCTTTTGAGAGATAAAAAGTGGTGCAGGCCACACTCCAGGGAAAATCCCTTTACATTGGCTCAGGGATGTGACTTGGTAAGGTGTTACAATCCCACCCTAATTCTCTTTAACATAAAATTACAATCACAAAATGGAAGACAACCACACAATACTGGGAATCATGGCCTAACCAAGTTGACACATATTTTGGGGGGACATAATTCAATCCATGACATTCTACCCTTTGGTCCCCCAAAAATCACATCCTTGCAACATGCAAAACATATTCAACCCATCATATCATAACAAAAGTCTTAACTCCAAGTCCAAAATCCAAAAATTTCTCTTCATCTGTGAAATCTAGAATACAAGTTATCTGCTTCCAGTGGTACAGTGGCAGAAAAGGCACAAGCTAGACATTTCCATTACAAATGGGAGAAACTGTAGGAAAATGAGGATTAACAGGCACCAACCAAGCAAGTCAACAGAACACATTACATTAGCCTGAAGGCTTTGAAAATAATCCTCTCTTCTCTCAGACAATTTATACAATGGCCCTGCCCTCCAGACCCTAGGTATTGGCCACACTCTCCAGATTCCAAGTGGAGGCCCCTCAGCCCTGGGCTTCAGCTCCACCTTCCAGGCCCACTGGGACAGCAACTCTGCTCCCTTAGCTTTAGGCACACCATTCTCCTGGTGAGCGGCAACTCCATCCTTAGAAACACCAGAGGCCATGGCTCCACACTTTGAAATCCCTGAGGTCATGGCCATACCTTTTCAGACTGAGGTAGCTCAGCTTCTTGTGTTTTTTGTCTCTTCAGCTTCTGCTTCCTGGTTTCTTGGCCTCTTGGCTCCTTGGGCCTCATACCCACATCTACCATGCTGGGGCAAGCGTCCCAAAACTCTGTAGCTCCACCAATAAGTGCCTGGAGGCACCCCAGTCTACCAGGAAGCCTCCTGCACACAGGTACTCAGCCCTCTCACTCCATGGGTTGGCTCCAGCACTGTCTGTCCCTGGTCCCCTGGTTCTGCTGCTCCTGGATCTCTGCCACTACCATTTCTCTGCTACTACTGGTACTCTGCTGCTGCCACTTTTCTATCCATTTGCAGTTTCAAAACCACTTCTACATTTTAGGTATCTGTTAGAGCAGCACCCTACTCCTGGTACCAAATTCTTTCTTGGTCATCTGGTGCTGCTGTAACAGAAATACCACAAGTGGATGGATTTAACAAAGAAATTAATTTTCTCACAGCCTAGTAGGCTAGAAGTCCAAATTCAGGGCACGAACTGTAGGGGAAGGTTTTCTGTCCGCTCTGGAGAAAGGTCCTTGTCATCAAGCTTCCCTATGTCTGGAAACTTCTCCACACAGGAACCCCAGGTCCAAAGGACATGCTCTGCCCTGGCACTGCTTTCTTGATGTTATGAGGCTCACCCCTCTCTGCTTCCTTCCCTTTCCTTTTTATCTCTTGAGAGATAAAAAAAAAAAAAAGTGGTGCAGGCCACACTCCAGGGAATCTCCCTTTACATTGGCTCAGGGATGTGACCTCGGTAATGGTGTTATAATCCCACCCTAATTCTCTTTAACATAAAATTACGATCACAAAATAGAGGACAACCACACAATACTGAGAATCATGGCCTAACCAAGTTGACACATATTTTGGGGGGACCTAATTCAATCCATGATATATGCATACCACTGTACATCTTGCTTTTTTTTTCACCTAAAAATGTTTCCTTTTATCAGCAGTGTGATCATGTGTCCAGCTGCCCTGGGACAGTCCTGGTTTACACCTTTCTCCCAGTATAATTATCAATAGAATCCCTTTTCACTTTCCAAAATATCTTGGCCTGGGTGCTCTCTCTCATGCTCACCCTACTTATCAGGCCAATGGACCTGCCTTTTCCTTTTAATAAGATTCAGGGAATGTCACAGCATGAACAGCTCACAACATAACTAACCAAGTATCCACGGGGCCTTAATTTATCTCTAGTTCTTACCTCTTAGGAACGGTTCAGCAGGCAGCCTCCTTGTACGCTCATCTTTGAACTCCTGAGAGGACACATGTGGAGGGTAAAGTCTCAACACTGAAAATTGCTGGGTCAAAAAGTGTGTGCCTTTTATATTTTTTTCTGTGAAAATATTTTATTGACTTTTTAATTGAGTTATAGCATTCCATTATATTAATATACCGCAAATACTTATCCACCTTTTACCTTTTGAAAACTCTAGCCAAATTCCTTTCCGAAACGGAACAACTGCAGGCAGAGAAGCCAGCCTAGAGTGTTTGCATACTTGTCTCACTGATGTCAGACCCAGCACGCTCCCACACCTCTTCATTGGCCAAGCGATGAACCAGGTCACTGTCCCCTGACACAGTTATGCTGGATTCTTGCCTGACTCTTTCCCTTCTCCTGTAGGTACCAAGTCCTTTTCCTCCAGGAAGCATTGCTGGACTCCCTTACCACCACGCCCCTAAAACAGGGGTGGGTCTCTGGGGTGTCCTCCCACAGCGTTTGTTACCTCACTTATCACTGCACAGATCAACCCAACTGTAATATCCTCTTCATTTCCGTCTTCCCAGTTGGACTCTGCATCAGTTTCTTATTGCTGCTGTAAACCATGAACTTGATTGCTTAAAAAATAACACAAATTTATTATCTTACAGTTCTGGAGGTCAGGAGCCTAGAATGGGTCTAACTGGGTGAAAATCACAGTGTCAGCAGAGCCGAGTTTCTTTTTGGAGGCTCTAGGGAAGAATCTGTTTTCTTTCCTTTTCTAGTTTCCAGAAGCTTGTAGAGGTTGCCTGCATTCCTTGGCTCATGGCCCCTTCTATCTTCAACGGCAGAAATGGCCAGTCGAGTCCCTTACTTTGACACTGAATCTCCTGCCTCCCCCTTCCAAATTTAAGGACCCCGTGATTGCATCGGACCCACCAGAATAATTCCGAATAATCTCCCTGTTTTAAAGTCAGTTGACTAGCAACCTTAATTCCCCTTTGCCATGTAGTGTAACAAGTTCACAGGATCAGGGATTAGGATGTGGACATCTTAGGGGGCCATTATTCTGCCTACCACAGACTCTAAGACTTTGTGAGGGAAGAATGTTTACCTTATTCCCTATGGTGTCCCGGACCCCACCCCAGGGCCTGGCACATGGTAGGAGCTCAATAAATATTTATTGATTGACCAATTCCATCCACGAATGGTTATTGCAGGTCAGGTAGAGAAGGCTGGCTCTAGGGCCCCAGGGGAAGGTACTTTGCTATCTACTCATCAAAGTGGACAAGGAAGCCTCACCGTGGAGACTGAAAATTGTTTCTGCCTACTGTGGTCCTCTTCTCACAGCACGGGCAGTCAAAGGGCAGGGGCCATGCCACTCACCCGTGTGTCCCCAGACCTGGCACACTTTAAAGGCCCTGTGCAGGGTGAGTTGGCTGGGGGACAGAAAAGCTGGTACCAAGGTGTCCATTAGGACGCTGGTCAGGGTGAGAGGTCTAGAGGCCAGTAAGAATTGCTCTTACATGGCCATAAGTTTCCGACAATGCCGTGTCAGTCAGGCAGCCAGAGACCAGGTGAGCTTGGAAATGGTGTATCAGGTCAGGCAGGAAGTCAGCAGTGGGCAGAGAAGGTGGCGCCAACACAGACAGCAAGAGATGGGTCAAGGGCCAGTCTGGGTTCAAGAACCTGGGTGTGGAAGTTGCAATTGAAGGGGCAAGTCAGGAACCTTTGCAGGGTAGGAGCAAACTGAACCAGAGGCAGCTTCCTGCTCCATGCCCTGCGGTTTTATGTTGTTTGTCTGTAGTGGGAGTCAAAATCTGGCCAAAGGCCACTGGATAGTGGATGGTGCCAGTGGCTTGGGACAGGAGCAGCAGCTGTCAGGACCTGTAGTCAGCAGCTCCTGAAGCCAGATAATGAGCTGGGAAAGCTGACTCAGCAAGCAGCAGTCACAGCGGATTAAAAAGATGAATAAAACCGTTGCCACCCTCTGGAAGCTGGAGCAACAGTCAGGTACTATGTGACTAATTCTGACCCGAGGTGGTGGATTAGAACAAAGGGCTACAAACCTAAAACTCTTTTTCAAAAAGTCCCACGTAATATTCCCAATCATTCTATGTGGTAAACCTCATTTCCTCCATTTTCTAGATGAGGAAAGTGAGGCTCAGAGAGGGTAGGTAACTTGCCCAAGTTCACACAGGATATGAACTCAGATTTCTCTTATTCTAAAGCTCACACTTCTAAACTCTACTCCATAAAAACAGATGATGTTCTTCTCTGTTGCCAAGCATCATGCCAGGCATCTAATAGGCAGTCAGTAGATGTGAAATGAATGACTCATTTGTAGGAAGTTTAGTTCTTATCTACAATAATACTATTTTAGCACTAAGCCCTCGTGTTGTTGTTGTTAGATGCCGTCGAGTGGGTTCCAACTCATAGCTATCCTATGTACCATAGAACACAGAACAAGCCATGGTAAAACCCATTAAATCCGTTGCCATCAAATCGATTCCAACTCATAGCAACCCTATAGTACAAAGTAGAACTGCCCCATGGGGTTTCCAAGGAGCACCTGGTGGATTCGAACTGCTGACCTTTTTGTTAGCAACCTTAGCTCTTAACCACTGTACCACCAGGGTCTCCAAGCCATGGTAGAATAAGCACATTTCATGTATTCCAAAAAGGATTTGAAATTGGATAGTTATTTGTTTCAGAGCTTGCTTTCCCATCCAAATATGAGCTCCTGAGAGGCAGGTGACTACCTACCAACTCTTTAGCTTGGCACACACTAGGTTTGCCATTTCATACTAGATGGATGGAAAGGGGACAAAGAGGATATGAGCTGGAGTGGTCAGGGCCATGTTTTTCTTCCCACTACACTGAAAGAGCTCACAAACACCAGCTAAAGGAATGAGTGAGTGAATCCTGCCTCGATTGACTGTAGGCCTAGATCTAACAGTAGAATCCTGTCCACTCCAGATAGCTCCACTGGAGTCAGTAGAGATGTTGTATTACATCCTAGGGAAACTCAGAGTTCAAGAAACTTCACACTGTGCCTACAGAATATCCCTGTCTCCAAAGAAACTATATTTCAGCTCCAACTAGTTATACCACAATCATAAACACAACTGCAAGGGAATGGAAACAAACCACCAAAACAGTGAAAGTGCGAGGCCCAACTCCAATCAACCAGTCAAGAGCATTTCTAAACAAACACAAAGGGTATTACACCTGCTCCGGATCTTGCCAGAAAAATAGAAAGCAAACCCAAGAAAGTCAGACTGGCATCAAGTAAGAACCCAGCAAGGCCCAACAGGAAGCTTAGCTGTAGGAGGAGAGATGCTGGGGATTAGTGGTGTAGGAGGTTGATTGACCTAATTCCTCTGTCTTCAGGAGATGTTATTGCATAACCCCAATGAATCATACAATTCAGGCACATCATACGATTTTAACAAGAGATAATAAGAATAACAATTGACTTTTATTGAGTGATTACTAAGTGCCAGATACTATGCCAGGCTCTCTTTGAATATCAGATTGGCTAATCCTTGACCAAGCAGGGAGGCAACCAAGTTGTGGGAGCCATCCATGTGGCTGGAGAAATGCTAAGGCAAGCACAGTACCAAAGCTGAGGACAGGAAGTTCAGGTGTCAAGTTGGTGACTCCCAAATGCACACCTGAAACATCTGGAGAAGTTTTCAAAGAGCAGCTTTCTGGGTCCCCCTCAAACCTACTGAATCAGAGTTTCTAAAAGCAGGGCTCGAAATCTATATTTTAAAAAAAGCTGACTTGTGAATATCTCACATACACATGGACCGTTAAAGAAAGCTCAAATACTAGTATTGACTGGAATAACCCAGGATGCCACGTTGGCTTGTTCCTAAACAGCTTTCATTTAGTCCCATCTCTATCTCGCCCCAAATTCACGGCTCTGAGACCTCAGACTTTCTTTGGGTCTGTGCAGTTGGTGTTTCTCTGGACTACACTCAGTCCTTGAATTGGATCAGTCCTCAAATCCCTCAGATTAATTTGACCCCTTCACGTTTGGTATTTTGGGCCATCTCAGGTGGTTTTATCCTCCAGCCATAGGCATCCAGGCAAAGCAGAGCCAGAGTCCTGTTACTGACGATGGAGGTGGGGGCGCTATGGACTCCAGGTACCAAAACCAAACGTTCACCAAGACAAGGGTATGACAAGATCTGGCCCAACCAACAGCTTTATGGTAGGACAAGAATGAATCCCTCAGCCTGGAGACGACAGATAAAACAGGCAACTGGGAGGGGAATGAGGGTCTGAGCTTAAATGTAAATCTAGGACCATCTCAACAAGGCTCCCAGATTCCGAATCCATCATGAACTATCTTTTCTCTCCATCAATAAGCATCTTTACCAACCCCCGCCTCTGGTCTTAACCACAGGCAAACACCTCTGCTCATTCTTGGCAACCACCCACGACCTACAGACAAAAATAGACCAGCTGACCTCTGCATGTACTTTGCTTTCACTGATGAGAAACAAACGCCCATTTGGTTTACTTTCCTTTCAAAACTCCAGGAAGCCACTTGACAGCAGACACTGGGAAGTGAGTGAAGGCCAAGGGTTTAAGTTTTGAAAACTAAACCATTTGACAAGCTTTGTGAAGGTGATGAAGACAAAGAAACTTATGGTCAAGTTGAAACTCTTGCACTTTGTGTCTCATTTGCTATTTGTGGACACTCATCATTGTCCCTTGAATGCTGGAAGAATTCAATTACAACGAGGCAGGTTTGTGCTCCACATAAGACAGAACTTGCTAGTGGAGCTGTCCATCGAGTGAAGAGTTGACCCCAGGAATTGTATGGTCATTTTCATTGGGTGGGGCAGACTTTGACTGGTTATTCATCAGCCATGCCATGAGTGTTTGAATGGAGTGAGACAACCTGTGAGATAACCCTACTCCCTAATTCAGTGACTCAGTGATCATTATCACCATAAACTTTGAAGTCTTGACTGGGCACCTTTCCCACATGGAATTTGTGGTAGAGTATAGAACAAAAAAGGCATATTTGAGAATCAGAACTGGCCATGTTCCAAGAGATATTCCTGCAAAGCTCTAAGGCTGTGATAATTTACCAGTACATATCCTAAGGATATTTCTGGATGTTTCAGTCACTGAGAATCCAGACAGCCTCACCTCTGGACAGTGTCGACTAACCAGCTCTCTTTTGTAAAATAGTTTGTATCAGTCAACAGAAGCTTATGTGATGTTATGTCTCCGTGATAGACACGTTACTTATGCCCCCAAATCTATATCCTTAACTCAGACTTTTCCCTTAAATTTCAGATTTTGTACATCCAACTGCCTACACTGGATGCCTACACCCTAAACTTAAAACATCCCAAAATGATCTTCTACCACCAGACTGCCTCCTTTCACAGTCTTGTCCATTTCAATCAGGGGCAGCTCTATCCTTCCAATACCTTGGGCCAAAAACCCTAGAGTCATCTGTGACTCTTTCTTTCATACCCAATAGCCAGCCTTTCAGAAAAACTTGTTGGCTCTATTTTGAAAACGTATGCAGAGCCTGACCACCTTTCACCACCTTCCCTGCTACCTCTTGATCCAAGTCATTGTTATGTTTCACCAAGATTATTACAAAAGCCTTTTGACTGGCCTCTCTGCTTCCATTTTTACCTCCCTGCAGTCTTTTCTGCGCAGAAACCAGAGTAGTGTGAAGGAAATGTTTTGTACCATAATTGTGGTGGGAGCCAACACAATGCATGACTCAATACATTTGTCAGATCTTATCAAATAAAAAAAAAAAGAAAATGCCAAATTTTATTATATATGTTATACTGCAATAAAATCAGTTACCAACAAAAGAAGAGATTGAAAAGGTAATTTAGAAAACTCCCAACAAAAAAAAAATGCCCTGCCCTGGACGGCTTCACTGTAGAGCTCTACCAAACTTTCAGAGAAGAGGTAACACCACTAGTACTAAAGGTATTTCAGAGCATAGGAAAGGATGGAATACTACCAAACTCATTCTATGAAGCCACCATATCCCAGACACCAACACCAGGTAAAGACCACAAAAAAAGAAAATTACAGACCTATATCCCTCATGAACTTAGTTGCAAAAATCCTCAACAAAATTCTAGCCAACAGAATTCAACAACATATCAAAAAAAATAATTCAAGTGACCAAGTGGGATTCCTACCAGGTATGCAGGGATGGTTCAACATTAGAAAAACAATTAATGTAATCTATCACATAAATAAAACAAAAGACAAGAATCACATGACTTTATCAATTGATGCAGGAAAGGCATTTGACAAAGGTCAACACCCGTTCATGATAAAAACACTCAGCGAAACAGGAATAGAAAGAAAATACCTCAATGTAATAAAGGGTATTTATACAAAGCCAACAGCCAATATCATCCTAAATGGAGAGAGCCTGAAACCATTCCCCTTGAGATCGGGAACCAGACAAGGATGCCCTTTATCACCACTCTTATTCAACGTTGTGCTGGAGGTCCTAGCCAGAGCAATTAGGCTAGACAAAGAAAAAAAGGGCATCCAGATTGGCAAGGAAGAAGTAAAATTATCTCTATTTGCAGACGACATAATCTTACACACAGAAAACCCTAAGGAATTCTCAAGAAAACTACTGAAACTAATAGAAGAGTTCAGCAGAGTACTGGGATACAAGATAAACATACAAAAATCAGTTGGATTCCTCTACACCAACAAAAAGAACATCGAAGAGGAAATCACCAAATCAAAACCATTTACAGTAGCCCCAAAGAAGATAATATACTTAGGAATAAATCTTACCAGAGATGTGAAAGACTTACACAAAGAAAACTACAATGCACTTCTGCAAGAAACCAAAAGAGACCTATGTAAGTGGAAAAACATACCTTGCTCATGGATAGGAAGACTTAACATTATATATAAAAATGTCTATTCTACCAAAAGTGATCTATAGATTTAATGCAATTCCCATCCAAATCCCAAGGACATTCTTTAATGAGATGGAGAAACAAATCACCAACTTCATATGGAAGGGGAAGAGGCCCCGGATAAGTAAGCATTACTGAAAAAGAACAAACTGGGAGGCCTTACTTTACCTGATTTTAGAACCTACTATACTTTTTTTTTTTTATACCGCCACAGTAGTCAAAACAGCCTGGTTCTGGTACAACAACAGATACATAGACCAATGGAACAGAATTGAGAATCCAGACATAAATCCATCTACATATGAGCAGTTGATATTTGGCAAAGACCCCAAAACAGTTAAATGGGGAAAAGGCAGTCTTTTTAACAAATGGTTCTGCCATAACTGCATATCTTTCTGCAAAAAAATGAAACAAGACCCATACCTCACTCCATGCACAAAAACAATCTCAAAATGGATCAAAAACCTAAATATAAAATCTAAAACGATAAAGACCATGGAAGAAAAAATAGGGATAGTGTTAGGAGCATAAACATAAACAGTATACAAAACATTACTAACAATGCAGAAGAAAAACTAGATAACCAGGAGCTCCTAAAAATCAAACACCTATGTTCATCCAAAGACTTCACCAAAAGAGTAAAAAGACCACCTACAGACTGGGAAAAAGTTTTTAGCTAGGACATCTCCGATCAGTGCCTGATCTCTAAAATCTACATAATACTGCAAAAACTCAACTACAAAAAGACAAATAACCCAGTTAAAAAATGGTCAAAAGATATGAACAGGCACTTCACTAAAGGAGACATTCAGGTAGCTAACAGATACATGAGGAAAAGCTCACGATCATTAGCCATTAACCCAAAAAAACCACTAAAACCCAGCATCAGAGAAATGCAAATCAAAACTACAATGAGATTCATCTCACTCCAGAAAGGCTGGCATTAATCCAAAAAACACAAAACAATAAATGTTGGAGAGGCTGTGGAGAGATTGGAACACTTATACACTGCTGGTGGGAATGTAAAATGGTACACCCACTTTGGAAATCAATTTGGCTCTTCCTTAAAAAGCTAGAAATAGAACTACCATACGATCCAGCAATCCCAATCCTTCGAATATATCCTAGAGAAAGAAGAGCCTTTACACAAACAGATATACCCACACCCATGTTCATTGCAGCACTGTTTACAATAGCAAAAAGATGGAAGCAACCAAGGTGCCCATCAACAGAGGAATGGATAAATTATGGTATATTCACACAATGGAATACTACACATCGATAAAGAACAGTGATGAAACTGTGAAACATTTCATAACATGGAGGAATCTGGAAGGCATTATGCTGAGTGAAATTAGTCAGTTGCAAAAGGACAAAGATTGTCTAAGACCACTATTATAAGAACTCAAGAAATAGTTTAAACAGAGAAGAAAATATTCTTTGATGGTTACGACAAGGGGGAGGGAGGGAGAGAGGGTGGGAAAGGGGTTTTCACTAATTAGATAGTAGATAAGAACTACTTTAGGTGATGGGAAAGACACACAATACAGGCAAGGTCAGCACAACTGGACTAAACTAAAAGCAAAGAAGTTTATGGAATAAACTGAATGCTTCGAAGGCCAGTGTTGCAGGGGCGGGGGTTTGGGGACCATGGTTTCAGGGGACATCTAAGTCAACTGGCATAATAAAACCTATTAAGAAAACATTCTGCATCCCACTTTGGAGAGAGGCGTCTGGGGCCTTAAACACTAGCAAGTGGCAATTTAAGATGCATCAGTTGGTCTCAACCCACCTGAATCAAAGGAGAATGAAGAACACCAAGGACGCAAGGTAATTACCAGCCCAAGAGACAGAAAGGGCCACATAAACCAGAGACTACATCAGCCTGAGACCAAAAGAGCTAGATGGTGCCTGGCTACAACCGATGACTGCCCTGACAGAGAATGTAAGAGAGAACCCTTGAAGGAGCAGGAGAGCAGTGGGATGCAGACCCCAAATTCTCATAAAAAGACCAGACTTAATGGTCTGACTGAGACTAGAAGTACCCCGGTGGTCATGGCCCCCAGACCTTCTGTTGGCCCAGGACAGGAGCCATACCCAAAGCCAACTCTTCGGACAGAGATTGGACTGGACGATGGGTTGAAGAGGGATACTGGTGAGGAGTTAGCTTCTTGGATCAGGTGGACACTTGAGACTATGTTGGCATCTCTTCCCTGGAAGGGAGATGAAAGGGTAGAGGGGATTAGAAGCTGGTGAAATGGACACGAAAAGAGAGAATGAAGGGAGGGAGAGGGCTGTCTCATTAGGGGAAGAGCAATTGGGTGTATGTAGCAAGGTGTATATAAGTTTTTGTGTAAGAGACTGACTTGATTTGTAAACTTTCACTTAAAGCACAATAAAAATTAAAAAAAAAAAACAGTTACCAGTTGCCACCAAGTTGACTCCAACTCATAGCCACCCCATGTGTGTCAGAACAGAACTGTGCTCCATAGGGTTTTCAATAGTTAATTTTTTGGAAGTAGATTGCCAGGTCTTTCTTCTGAGATGCCCCTGGGTAGACTCAAACTTCCAACCTTTCAGTTAGTAGGTGAGTGTGTTTGCATCACCCAGGGACTCCATACTGCAATAAAGCTGATTAAAAATGGAAATCAGATCATGTTACTTCTTTTATCAAAACCATCAAAAATGGTTTCCCATCTCACTCAGAGTAAAACCCAGAGTTCTTACAGTGGTCCTCAAGGTCCTGTGTAATCCGATACCCTCATTAACTCTCTGGCCTCACCTCCTAGTACTTTTCTTTTCGCTCACTAACCACACTGGTCTCCTAATTTCTCCTCTAATACATCAGGAATGCTCCCACCTCAGGTCTTTCACAAGCTGTTTCTTCTTTCTGGGATGCTTTTACCTTAGGTATCTGTATGACTTGTTCCCTCTTCTCTAGGTGATTTCTCAGTTAATGAGTCCTTCTTGTGCTATCCTATTTATCCTATCTGCCTTTTAATTATGGTGTTTAGATCATTTACATTTAATGTAATTGTTGATGTGGTTGTGTTGAAGTCCACTGCTTTGCTATTTGCTTTCAGTTTATCCCATCTGTTTTCCATTCCTTTTTAGCTCCTTTCTTGCTTTCTTTTGTATAAATAAAATATTTTTTAATTTTCCATCTTATCTTCACTATTGGCTCTTTAGCTATTTTTCATGCTTTTTGTTTGCTTTAATTTGTTGCTCTAGAAATTACAACATACATCTATAACTTATCATAGGTATACCTTAAAATAATATTATACCCTTCATGTATGAGAAACATGCAGTAATGCACTTCTGTTTGTGAGATCTGACCTAGCTCCAGGTGGGTAGGGTCGGAGGAAGAGGTATCGCATGTGTGGTGGAATTGGAACTGAATTGAATTGAATAAATTGCACTGATCTGATTTCCATACGGTTTGGTGTCAGAGAAGTGAAATTTGCAATTGATCTTTACAGTTCATGAATTTTCCTATTTTATTCAATGACTTATAACCTATTATTATAATTATCTGTTTTGATCCTCAAACTGTCCCAGATTTGGCCAGTAGGGGCTCCTTCAAGCCATTTCCTGCGTCTTTTTGACTTATCCCCATCATTCTTTGAGGACTTTGTTAACTACCGGTACAACAAAATGCTCCAGACTCATCTTGTACTTCTCTGCCCTTGCCTGGAATCAGCCTTTCCTTCAAAGAGCCTTGATTCCTTGTAGTGGGAGATGATATTCTAATATCAGGATCAGGGCATTCAGTGTGCTCATTACCACTGGGGTGTCGTTGCTTCTAGACCTCTCAGTGGACAAAACTGGGAAATACACATATGTGTATGCACACATTCATGCGTTTATACACTTATGCACATCTTTATTTCTATATCTGTTAAAACCCATGAGTTCTCACCAATACCTCCAATTCCAGTCAAATATCATAAGGTTAAAATTTTAGCCTTCCCCTTTCCATATTTGTAATTCCCGTCACTGACTTTGAGAAAATTGGCTCCTTTTATCCTTAATATATTTATTTATTTGCTCAATCCCCTTGTATGTAACCAATTTCCTGGCCACTCTGGATCCAAATTCTTGGTCCTGAAATGCCATTGTTCCCACTAGTGGCATCAGGGCTGAATCCTTGTCCTTCGGCCCCACTAATCTCTGCTGGTCACGGGGGAGCTGAAACCTGGTCTCTGATGAAGGCAAAGGGGAAGTGACTGGAGCTCGTTTACAATCTTTGGCTTATGAGTTCAGAATTGTGAGCCTTTCTGCTAAGGAGAGAGGAGCCATGGTGGCACAGTGGTTGAGCGCTCAGCTGCTAACTGTAAGGTCAGTAGTTCACACCCACTGACCACTCCGAGGGACAAAGTTGTGGAAGTCTGCTTCCGTGAAGATTACAGCCTTGGAAACCCTATGGGGCAGTTCTACTCTTTCCTATAAGGTTGCTTTGAGTTGGAATCAACTTGACCGCAATGAGTTTGGTTTTGGTTCTGCTAGGGAGGAAATACTATCTGCTAAATTTATCAAGCAAGAAACAAGTATGACCTATTTATGGTGATGGAAGATTGATGGTAAAATGTACTGGTGATGACTGTACAACATGCCTGATGTAATTGCTGTCACTGATTGTACACATGAAAAATGTTGAGAGGTCAAATACTGAGTTATATGTACTTTTATGACAATAAAGAAAAATTCACATATTTCACTGGAGGGGTGAGGGGGGACAGAAAAACATGTATGAGAATAGATTATATTCAAGGAATTAATTTTTTTTAATGTATATTTTCAGTATCTCTATTTAAATCATCAAGGAGCTCTGATGGCACAATGGTTAAGCACTTGGCTGCTAACTGAAAGGTTGGCAGTTGGAACTACCAGCTGCTGCATGGGAGAAAAAACTAATAACAACTGCGTGGGAGAAAGACCTGGAAACCTGCTCCTGTAAAGATTACAGCTTAGGAAACCCTATGGAGCCGTTCTACTCTGTCCTGTGGAGTCACTGTGAGTCGAAATCAACTCAACAGCATACAACAACAACATTTAAATAATCATTGTTACTTTAAAAGATTTTCTCCCAACCCCCGCGCCGCATATAACCTCTAGGGTAGACACACACTGTTCCTCCTCATGGGTCTGGAGTGCTTACGGCTCCTTGCGATGGTTCTTTGATTGAGTTACTTCCCCTGTGAATTCTGCTGCTTCTCCCTCTCATTTACAGAAACCCTCCCCGTTCCCAAGTCCAGCTCAGGTTTGTTTATCTACTTATTCAGATACTAATTCATGCTATTTTCCAGTAGCTCTCTGAGACCCTCGTAGCTCAGGAACTTGCAGCAGCTCCGCCTGTGCCTTTTCATTTGGATACCTCTGATATCTGAGTACAGTGTCATTTCAGGACAGGGAGCTAGCCTTGAAGTCTGACTTCCTGACGAGTGTTGATTGGGGGCCAGTGTCATATTCCGTCTGTGTGCGTGTACGTGTGCTTCCTTTACTGATGCAATTAGGGATTTAATTTACTGGAGGGGAAGCACCTGTGATCCCTGTTTGGAAACATTTCTGTTTAATGGAATTCTCCCGGATGTGACCGATTTGACAACAAAAGCTCCAATGGAATCGGATCCCACTCATTGTAGCCTGAGTTCACGTGTAGAAATAATCAGACATTTGGCAATGCCTCGGTCCTCACTGTGCCCATTCTGTGATGTTATCAAGATCTCCTGTGCTTCCACACTTCCGTTGACCACCAAGGCAGTGCACTTCCTGGCATATTTTTCTTCCATAGCCTGCCTGCACCCCATGGCATATCCTTTGGTATTCTCAGCATCCAAGACTGAGGATTCTGATGTGAGTTTCATGCCATTACTGGGAGTGTGTGCAGAGAGGATTTGGGCTTGGAACCTGAAAAGGGCAGAAGATGGACGCATGATAACTCAGAGGGGCGGCCATGTGATCTTCCTGTCACATCTGCCTTACAGACCATTAGCCTAATATCAACCCAGGCACCCCCTCTGCTCTTACTTCAGGGCTTCTGAGCCTTGCTGGAGGAAGTCACAGTCTCTCAAGTGAGGGTTGGGGCGGAGACATGGTCTCCAGCCCAAACCAGGCCCTGGGTGCCACTTGGCAATGCTTCTGTCACTCGAATTCCTTCTCAGCAGACGGCCTTGCTGGCTTCAGTGATCCGCATCAATACTGTCAGTCACAAGCTTGCTCAACCTTCTGTCTCCACACCTATGTTTTATTGCATTTATGCCTACTCACAACGTCTTTCCTCCACGCTCGGAGTAAAAGATATCCTGTCGAAGGCTAATTCCCCAAGCCCCCACTAATGCTCCTTCTCTACCCTCCCCTCCCCCCACCGCCTGAAACACTGTTACCTCAGTCATCACCCTCAGCTCTTGTCTGGCTCTTTCCCGGAAGCCATGAGCAGGCACACGTCTGTCCCATCATAAATTCATGCAACATCCTTCCCATACCCTTTAGCTATTGCCTGTTCTTTCGCTTTAACAGCAAAGCTTTTTTTCTCTTTTTTTTTTTTTTGGTGTTAACTATTATTTCTTTTTTTTCTAATTATAAAAGTAATACATGTTCATTACAAAATATTTGGAAAACAAAGAAAACCACAGAGGAAAGAACACTATAATCCTACCACTCATTTTTTAGATATCTCCTCCTGAAGACACTTTTTCTCCACGTGTATATATGTCTATGGGAGTTCCTGTGTGGTACAAACAGTTAACGTGTTCAGCTGCTAACCAAAAGGTTGGAACTTCAAGTTTACCTAGAGGCTCCTCAGAAGAAAGGCCCGGCAATCTACTGTGGAGAAATCAGCCATCGAAAACCCTATGGAACACAGTTCTACTCTGACACACATGGGATCGCCATGAGTCAGAATCATCTTAAGAGCAACTGGTGGCTTGTATCTATACCTAACACTTAGTAGCTCACGTTTTACTGAGTGCTGTGGGCCAGGTTCCCCACGACCCAGTGAGTGACCCAAGGCTACACACCCAGCCAGTGGCACAGTCTGGACTCAATCCCAGCAAGTCTGCGTCCAGAGCCTCAGCAGAAGAGTCAGCGTTTACTCCTCTAACTTATATCCGCATTCGGATCGTATGTTATGAGTTTTCCGTCCTACTTTTTTAGTGTTATACTTTGAGCATTTTTCAATATCACAAAATATTTCTTGCAATTGTGATTTTAAGGTTTAACCAGATTTTTTGATAGAATAGTTTATCGTCTTCCATTCAGTGGTCACTCATTCCTCACCACTCAACAATAGAAACTGACCCCACAAGTGTTAAAGGCGACCTTATTGATGCTAAATCCAATGGACACTTTGCAATCCTTTTATTCCCTGTCTCCTCACAACACCGTTTGTCCTCTCGTTCCTTTTGCCATTTAGCCAGGACATACTAAGCACCAGTTATGCACAAGGCACAGCCCTAAGTATTGGAAACTCGCTCCTCTGTTGAGTTTCAGAATGCATCCCCCTCTGGTTTCTCCCTCCTTCTCTGACCATGTTTTCTTAGTCTCAAAGTTCGTGGTCCTCTGGTCCTCTGCCTACACTTTAAATGACCCAGGCTGGGTCTTAACTGTGGCTCTTAGTCTTAGCTGAGCCTTAGAATCACCTACAAGGCATGCCTAAAGATTCTGACTCAGGGTGGGGCCTAGGCATCAATATCCTGAAGATGCTGGCTGTCTTCCACCTAGCAGCTGCTTTCCTCCTGTGTCCCCATCTCAGGGAACAACACATCTCTCCAGGACTTTTCAAGCCAGAAACCTTGCCTTCTCCTTCTCACCCAGTCATTCACCACGTGCGATCCATCCTACCTCCTTGTTGTTTTTAAATCTCCCTTCCTCTCCCCACGGCATTGTCACTACCTGATTCCTGAGAGGCCCTCTTAATTTATCTTGCCTCCAGTCAGCCTTGACTCGACCTTGTTCTTGTTGTTGTTCTTGCTCCACAATGAAGAGAGCTTTATTGTTTTTTTCCTGGTTCCATAATACAAGATCAATATAAAGAGGGAAACAATCATAAAAATACAAATAAGAAAGAAATGGTCGCCTGAGTTCCACTGCCCTGAGATACCCCGTTAATTGTTTGGTGATCATCCTTTCATGCACCTTTTTATGCGGATCAGTCTTATGAGAAAAGGGTCTAAGGTTTTCCCTCAGTGGGGTCAGATGCCTCAGAGTGGCCCTGAGAGAGGTACAATTCTAAGTAGAGGCAAAGCGGGCCTGGAAAGAGTGCATATACAATTGCAAACAAATGAGATAATATCAGGTTGCTGTTGTGTGCTGTCAAGTCAATTCTGACTCATAGTGACTCTGTAGGTCAGAATAGAACTGCCCCACAGGGTTCCCAAGGTTGTAATTTTTACAGGTGCCCGGAGCAGTTGGTGGGCTCAATCTGCCGACCTTTTGATTAGAAGCGGAGCACTTTAACCACTGTGCCACCAGAGCTCCTTGATAATATCACATTGTTGTTGCAGTTGTTAGATGCTGTCGAGTCAGTTCCAACTCATAGCAAGCCTATGTACAAAAGAACAAAACACTGCCTGGTCGGAGCCGTCCTCACAGTAGTTGTTACGATTGAGCCCATTGTTGCAGCCACTGTGTCAATCCATCTCCTCGAGGGTCTTCCTCTTTTTGGCTGACCCTTTACTTTACCAACCATGATGTCCTTCTCCAGGGACTGATCCCTTCTGTTAACATGTCCAAAGTATATGAGACGTAGTCTTGCCCTCCTTGCTTCTAAGGGGCATTCTGGCTGTACTTCTTCCAAGACATATGTTCATTCTTTTGGCAGTCCGTGGTATATTCAGTATTCTTCATCAGCACCACAATTCGAAAGCATCAATTCTTCTTCAGTCTTCCTTATTCATCATCCAGCTTTCACATGCGTGTGAGGCAACTGAAAACACCGTGGCTTGGGTCAGGTGCACCTTAGTCCTCAAGGTGATATGTTTGCTATTCAACATTTTAAAGAGGTCTAAAAAAAAAAAAAAAAATTTTTTTTTTGCAGATTTGCCCAGTGCGATGCACCTTTTCATTTCTTGACTGCCACTTCCACAGGTGCTGATTGTGGATCCAAGTAAAATGAAATAACTTCACAACTTCAATATTTTCTCCATTTATCATGATGTTGCTTATTGGTCTAGTTGTTAGGATTTTTGTTTTCTTTACGCTGAGGTGTTTTATGGATTGAATTGTGTCCCCCAAAAATGTGTATCAATTTAGCTAGGCCATGATTCCCACTATTGTGTGATTGTCCACCATTTTGTCATCTGATGGGGTTTTCCTATGTCTTGTAAATCCTCTCACTGTGATGTTAATGAGATGGATAAGCAACAGTCATGTGATGAGATCTACAAGATTACATTTTGTCTAATGCCAACCTCTTTTGATATATAAAAGGCAGAGAAGCAAGCAGAGAGACAGGGCACTTCATACCACCAAGAAAGCAGTGCCAGGAGCAGAGCAAGTTCTTTGGACTTGGGGTTCCTGTGCAGAGAAGCTCCTTGAACTGGGGAAGATGGATAACATGAACCTTGCTCCAGAGCCCACAGAGAGAGAAAACTTCCCCTGGAGCTGACGCCCTGAATTTAGACTTGTAGCCTACTAGACTGTGAGAGAATAAATTTCTCTTTGTTAAAGCCATCTACTTGTGATATTTCTCTTATAGCAGCTCTAGATGGCTAAGACAAAGTGTCATCCATACTGAAGGCTGTAGTCTTTCATCTTCATCAGTAAGTGCTTCAAGTCCGCTTCACTTTCAGCAAGCAAGGTTGTGTCATCTGCATAATACAGGTTGTTAATGAGTCTTCCTCCAATCCTGATGCCCCCTTCTTCTTCATATAGTCCAGCTTCTCAGATTATTTTCTCAACATACAGAATGAATAGGTATGGTGAAAGGATACAACCCTGATGCACACCTTTCCTGATTTTAAACCATACAGTATCTCCTTGTTCCCACTGTCTTTTGATCTATGTAGAGGTTCCTCAGGAGCACAATTAAGTGTTTTGAAATTCCCATTAATTGAAATGTTATCCATAATTTGTTATGATCTACACAGTCAAATCCCTTTGCATAGTCAATAAAACATAGGTAAACATCTTTCTGGTATTCTTTGCTTTCAGCCAGGATCCATCTGACATCAGCAATGATATCCCTCTTTCCATGTCCTCTTCTGAATCTGGCTTGAATTTCTGGTAGTGCTGCAGACACTTTTGAATGATCTTCAGCAAAATTTTACTTGTGTCTGATATTAATGATATTGTTCAATAATTTCCCCTTTTGGTTGGATCATCTTTCTTGGGAATAGGTTTTTTTTTTTTTTAATGGATCTCTTCTAATTGGTTAGCCAGGTAGCTGTCTTCCAAATTTCTTGACGTAGATGAGTGAGCACTTCCAGCGCTGCTTCCATTTGTTAAAACATCTCAAATGGTATTCTGTCAATTCTTGGAGCGTTGTTTTTCACCAATGCAGCTGGACTTCTTCCTTCAGTACCATTGGTTCCCGATCATATGCTGCCTCTTAAAATGGTTGAACATCAGCCAATTGTTTTTGGTACAGTGACTGTGTATTCCTTCTATCTTCTTTCCATGCTTCCTGAGTCATTTAATATTTTCCCCATAGAATCCTTCAATATTGCAACCCGAGGCTTGAATTTTTTCTTCAGTTTTTTCAGCTTGAGAAATCCTGAGAGTGTTCTTCCCTTTTGGTTTTACATCTCCAGGTCTTTGCACATGTCATAATACTTTATTTTGTCTTCTTGAACCACCCTTAGAAATCTTCTGTTCAGCTCTTTTACATCATTTCTTTCTTTTGCTTTAGCTATTCGACTTTCAAAAGCAAGTTTCACAGTCTCTTCTGACATTCATTTTGGTCATTTTTTTCTTTCCTGTCTTTTTAATGACCTCTTTTGGGGTGCTTTCTTCAAGTATGATGTCCTTCATGTCATTCCACAACACATCTGGCCCTCGATCATTAGTGTTCAACGTGTCAAATCTATTCTTAACATCATCTCTAAATTCAGGTGGGATATATTCAAGGTCATACTTTGCCTCTGGTAGACTTGTTCTAATTTTCTTCAATTTCAGATTGATCTTGCACATGAGCAACTGATGGTCTGTTCCACAGTCAGCCCCTGGTTTTGTTCTGACTGACGATATTGAGCTTTTCCATCATTTCTTTCCACAAATGTAGTTGATTTGATTCCTGTGTATTCCATCTGGTGAGGTCCAAGTGTACAGTCGCCATTTATGTTGGTAAAAAAAAGGTGTCTGCAATGAAGAAGCCGTTGGTCTTGCAAAATTCTTTCATGAGATCTCTGGCATCATTTCTATCACCAAGGCCATATTTTCCAACTCCCGACCCTTCTTTGTTTCCAACTTGTGCATTCCAATTACCGGTAATTATCAATGCATCCTGATTGCATGTTTTATCAATTTCAGACGGCAGAAGTTGATAAAAATCTCCAATTTCTTCATCTTGGCCTCAGTGGTTGGTGCGTAAATTTGAATAATAGTCATATTAACTGGTCTTTCTTGTAGGGGTGTGGATATTATCCTATCACTGACAGCGTTGCGCTTCAGGATAGATCTTGAAATGTTCTTTGACAATGAACACAATGCCATTCCTCTTCAAGTTGTATCATAATACTGGTTTTTTCATAATAATATGATTTTATAATATCATAATACTGTTTTTTTCTTTTTATTATGAAGGGCCCTTTTTCTTGAAATGACCTTGTTTTTCTTACCATCCATTCTCTCTCTTTCTCTAGTCCCTACACCCATCCAAGGTAACTTTTGCCAGTAACTCGTTATATATACTTTTACACCTTTTCTTCCTGCTCCTATAATCATATACTATGTTTTGCTCCCAGTAACAGTTACCCAGCTACAGAGGTTTAATAACTTGAAGGTTTATTCTTTTGTATGAAGTTCAGGATGGGTATGGCAACTCCACAAATTGATCAGGGAGCCAGGCTCCTCCAAAGTTTCTGCCTTGCAAGCTTTCACACTGCCATATCTTCAAATTATAAATGATTGTGAAAGCTCTAGCCATCACATCTTTATTTCAGATAAGAAAAGGGAAACACCAAGGGCAAAAAAAAAAAAAGTTTCACCAAGAACTGCATCCAGAACTTCCACTTATATGACACTTGTCACTCCTATCTGCAAGACAGGCTGAAAAATGTCCTTTTCAGTTGGGCACGTTGCTACCTTCAGCAATGGAGGTTCTCTTAGGAAGAAAGAAAACACTTATCTAGGTGGGCAACTAGCCAACTGTCCCTACACACACACGTAAGGCAACTAGCAGACTGTCCCTACACACACACATAAGGCAACCAGCAGACTGTCCCTATACACACATAAGGCAACCAGCAGATTGTCCCTACACACACACATAAGGCAACTAGCAGACTGTTCCCACACACACACATAAGGCAACCAGCAGACCGTCCCTACTCACACGTAAGGCAACTAGCAGACTGTCCCTACACACACATAAGGCAACCAGCAGACTGTCCCTACACACACACAAAAGGCAACTAGCAGACTGTCCCCCCACACACACATAAGGCAAACAGCAGACTGTCCCCCTACACACACTGTAAGACAACCAGCAGACTGTCCCTACACACACACATAAGGCAACCAGCAGACTGTCCCTACACACACATAAGGCAACCAGCGGACTGTCCCCCCCCACACACATAAGGCAACCAGCGGACTGTCCCTACACACACATAAGGCAACCAGCAGACTGTCCCTACACACCCATAAGGCAACCAGCAGACTGTCCCTACACACACATAAGGCAACCAGCAGACTGTCCCTATACACACATAAGGCAACCAGCAGACTGTCCCTACACACACACACACACACATAAATCTAACACATAAATGGTTTTCAGGTTGTTTTCTTTTCGCTGGTTGTTGTTATACCATCAAATAAATTTTGATTCATCACAACTCCATGTGACAGAGTAGAATTGCCTCACTGGGTTTTCTAGGCTGTAGTCTTTACAGAGAACGTGGAACGAGGGATATCACTGCTGATGTCAGATGGGTCCTGGATGAAAGCAGAGAATACCAGAAGGATGTTTACCTGTGCTTTATTGACTGTGCAAAGGCATTAGACCGTGTGGAGCATTACAAATTAGGGATAACATTGTGAAGAATTGGGAATTCCGGAACACTAAATTGTGCTTGTGAGGAACCTGTACATAGACCAAGAGGCAGTCTTTGGAACAGAACGAGGGGATACTGCATGGTTTAAAGTCAGGAAAGGTATGTGTCAGAGTTGTATCCTTTCGCCATACTTATTCAATCTTTATGCTGATCAAATAATCCGAGAAGCTGGACTCTATGAAGAAGAATGGCACATCAGGATTGGAGGAAGACTCATTAACAACCTGTGATATGCAAATGACACAGCCTTGCTTGCTGAAAGTGAAGAGGACTTGAAGCGCTTACTGATGAAGATCAAAGACCACAGCCTTCAGAATGGATTACACCTCAACAGAGAGAAAACAAAAATCCTCGCAACTGGACCAATAATCAATGTCACAATAAATGGAAAAAATATTGAAGTTGTCAAGGATTTCATTTCACTTGGATCCACAATCAACACCCATGGAAGCAGCAGTGAAGAAATCAAATGACGTATTACATTGGGCAAATCTGCTGCAAAAGACCTCCTTCAAGTGTTAAAAAGCAAAGATGTCCCTTTGAAGACTCAGATGTGCCTGACCCAAGCCGTGGTGTTTCCAGTCGCCACATATGCACGTGAAAAATGGACAATGAATAGAGAAGACTGAAGAAGAACTGGCCCCTTTGAATTATAGTGTTGGCTAAAAATACTGAATATATCATGGACTGCCAGGAGAATCAACAAATCTGCCTTGAAGAAGTACAGCCAGAATGCTCCTTAGAAGCAAGAATGGTAAGACTTTGTTTCACATAGTTTAGACACGTTATCAGCTGGGACCAGTCCCTGGAGAAAGACATCATGCTTAGTAAAGTGGGGGGGGGGGGGGAGGTCAGAAAAAAAGGAGACCATCAGAGAAATGGATTGACACAGTGGCTGCAACAACAGTCTCAAACATAGCAACAATTGTAAGGATGGCACAGGACCAGGCAGTGTTTTGTTCTGTTGTATATAGGGTTGCTATGAGTTGGAATCAACTCAAATGCACCTAACAACAACAAATCTTTACGGAAACAAATTGCCAGGTCTTTCTCCCATGGAGCAGCTGGTTGGTTTTGAACCACCGACCTTTCAGTTAGCAGCGGAGTTCTTAACTGTTTGCATCACCAGGGCTCCTTTTTGCCATTGGTAGAGGTCTTTATTTTCTGAAATTGGGATCGTAGTACACATACACCTTTGCACAGAGCTTTTGCACTTAAATCACATTTCATGGAAATTCCTCCAAGTCAATTACTATAGCTCTAACTTAGGTTTGAAATGGCTACATAATACCCATGGTATTCACACACTGTAATTTATTCGATCATTCCACTAGTGGTGGGCATTCACCTTTTTTTCAGCGTTTTGCGAATTACAAACAGCGCAGCAATAAACACCTTTGTACATGCAATACACACCTTTGTACATGTATCCTTTGTACCAGTGTTTTTATTTCTGTAGGCTAGATTACCAGATAGGATTGTTGGGTTGAAGGGTATGTGTATTTAAAATTTTATAGTCTGCCTGATTGCGAAGAAGTCTGTAGCAATTCATACTCCACCCAACAATGTATGAGTGCTTGCTTCCTCTTCATTCTCACCAGTAGTAGGTATTTTCATTCTTACAAACTTTTGCCAATCTAAAGGGTATAAAGTGATACATTACTACTTTAATTTTCATTTCCTTGACTGATAGTGATATTGAGTGTCTTCTTAATGTATTTATTGGACATTTGGGTTTTTCTCTTCTTTGAATTGTTTATTCATATTATTCACCAACTTCTATTAAGTTTGTCTTTTCTAATCAATTTCTGAGTGCCCTTTGTACATTATGGATAGTAATCATCAATCTATACATCACACACAAACTTGGTTGGCTCCTCATTCCTACAGAATAAAATCTATGTTCTTTAACCCAACAAGGTGGATTGTCTGGGCAGGAGGTGGTGTTCAGGTGTCTTTGATAATGACAGGCAACTCCACTCTCCTCATGTCTTCATTTACATCCACTGATTTACACAGAGGCTGAACAGCCGTGTGAGAAAAGAGTCTGAACCTTGTCCCTCATTGGATTTCAGTTGTCTGATGAACCGGGGTGGCCCTGAAGGAGGTGGCCCTGAAGGAGGCAAGCAGGGCAATGGAGACCCTGAAAACTAACTCATCATCAAGAAGAAGGAATCCGGTTCCTTGAATCAAACCCAGTGTTTGGGCCGGAGTGCCTGAGGGAAATGGTGTTTCTGAGTTCTCTGTGGAAGCTGCTGCTGGAACTTTCTCACCTGCCCGCTTTTGCAGCACCCATGGCTCCTGGAAGAAAAGAGGATTCGTGTGGAAATTAAAAGAGCTGTTATTTTGGAGTCAAGCAGTCCTGGGATGGAGCCTGGATTGAGCTGTACCCAATCAGAGCTTTTCCTTCACACGTTGCCTGAGCAGTGGCAATAATCTCTGGTCTTCACATGCAATAGTGAAGTTTTAGTTTGAGCACTACGAAGTACAACAGATTTCTAGGCATTTGTGTGGGAAAATGCTCCAGCCTAGTCTTGACATCCCTGTTGAATCATTAAGGCCTGGGATTTCAGAATTCCAGCCTGGCTAGACATGGTAGCAAGTGGTAAGCTAGACTGGCGCATTGAATCACAAAAGTTACCCCCCAAAAATTCCCCTAAATACTTGATGGAAAAGACCCTGAAAATAACTTTGACTTCCTGCAAGGATGTTGACTTCCTTCAGTTAAGCCTGTGAGAGCTCAGTATTAATGCTAATGGGATTGCCTACACACACGCTTTTTGGTGAAGAGCCTGTTTCCATTCTCCTCGTACCCATAACGGCCCTTGCCAACCTCTCCAGCCACGTCTCCTGCACCTTTCTCTCCATCCCTTTCTAAGTTCTCGGTATGTTAAGCCAGCAGCAAATTCTTCTAAGCAACATACTTTCTTTGCAAACGCTACTCACTCATCCTGAAACACCTAACCCCATATATTTATTGTCTCCTTCAGGAAGCACTCCTTGATTGCTCCAGTCCAGGTTGGAAGCCCTATGGTAACACTCTCATAATCTCCTGGGCGCTCCCACACCTAGTCCCTCTGTCAGACTGTGAGCCTGTCCTCAGCATTGAGCACAGTGCCTGACGAGTAACAGACACTCAACAATACCTGTTCAGTGAGTGAATGAGCAAATGAAAACATAAATGTCCACACAGCACTTGATTTTGTGCTGATTTCTCATAAGAGAATAGAGGACATGTTCCCTGCCCTCAGGTAACTGACAATCCAGCTGAGGAGACAAGATTTTTGTTTCTTTGTTTGTTTTTCTCACAGCAAACTACTAAATTATTATAAGTATAAAAGTAAATTTAATTTACATGATAAAGCCTCTAAGAGTAAGGAAAGTTGGAAGAGGGGAACAAGTGGGAACTTCGGTGAAAGACAGAATACTCTATTTAGTTACTGAGCATTTCTATATGGTTCTCCCCTGGGTGGGGCAAACAGTTAACATGCTCGGCTGCTAACTGAAAGGTTGGAGGTTTGAGTCCACCCCGAGGCTCCTCAGAAGAAAGACCTGATTATCTACTTCCAGAAAATACGCCACTGAAAATTCCGTGGAGCACATTTCTACTCTGACACACATGGTTCACCATGAGCCGGAATCAACTTGGCAGTGATGGTATTTTTTCTATATGGTTCAAAAATAACCTCCAACCATGCATCAACTATCTATGTAAGTCCATTATACCACTCACAGTGGCACACCCTGAATATCCCCACCGAGAGGGGCATCCTGGATTCCACGGCCTGTGGTCTGGTTGGAACCACTGCACATCCTGTTTGGAAGCAGGCAGGGAAAATACAATAAACAACAGGTAACAAACAAAGAAGGAGCATGGCTGAAGCGGCTGGGCAACCACATAACAACAAAGGAAGTTGGTTTTCACTGGTTAAAACAGTAAAGATTAAAACAGAGAGCATATGCTGCCTCGGTGGGGGTGTGCTGAAGTGAGCACTGTTACACACCGCTGGTGGAAATGTAGATTGTGGCACCTTTCCTTGAGGGCAATTTGGCACCATGTGTCCAGATCCTTAGATTGCTTCTGTTCTTTGACCCAGTAGTTCTAGTTCTAGTGGTTTATATAAAGGAAACAATCAGAGACTTGGACACCTAAATACAAGCATATTAATAGCAGTGTTATTTTTAATGGAAGAAATAAAAACACCCTAAATGATGACTTTAGAAATCATCTGAAGAATAGATTCGACACATTGAACACTGGTGACCTAAGACCGGACAAGTTGTGGAATGACATCAAGGACATCATACATGAACAAAGTAATAGATCATTGAAAAGACAGGAAAGAAAGAAAAGACCAAGGTGGATGTCGGATGAGACTCTGAAACTTGCTCTTGAACGTCGAGCAGCTAAAGCAAAAGGAAGAATTCATGAAGTAAAAGAACTGAACAGAAGATTTCAAAGGGCGTCTCGAGGAGACAAAGTAAAGTATTATAATGACATGTGCAAAGAGCTGGAAATGGAAAACCAAAAGGGAAGAACACGCTCGGCATTTCTCAAGCTGAAAGAACTGAAGAAAAAATTCAAGCCTCGAGTTGCAATAGTGAAGGATTCCATGGGGAAAATATTAAACGATGCAGGAAGCATTAAAAGAAGATGGAAGGAATACACAGAGTCATTACACCAAAAAGAATTAGTCGATATTCAACCATTTCAAGAGGTGGCATATGATCAGGAACTGATGGTACTGAAGGAAGAAGTCCAAGCTGCTCTGAAGGCATTGGCGAAAAACAAGGCTCCAGGAATTGATGGAATATCAATTGAGATGTTTCAACAAACAGATACAGCGCTGGAGGTGCTCACTCGTCTATGCCAAGAAATATGGAAGACAGCTTCCTAGCCAACTGACTGGAAGAGATCCACGTTAATTTATGCCTATTCCCAAGAAAGGTGATACAACTGAACGTGGAAATTATAGAACAGTATCATTAATATCACACACAAGCAAAATTTTGCTGAAGATCATTCAAAAACAGCTGCAGCAGTATATCAACAAAGAACTGCCAGAAATTCAGGCCTGTTTCAGAAGAGGGCGTGGAACCAGGGATATCATTGCTGATGTCAGATGGATCCTAGCTGAAAGCAGAGAATACCAGAAGGATGTTTACCTGTGTTTTATCGACCTTGCAAACGCATTCAACTGTGTGGATCATAACAAATTATGGATAACGTTGCAAAGAATGGGAATTCCAGAACACTTAATTGTGCTCATGAGGAATCTTTACATAGATCAAGAGGCAGTTGTTCAGACAGAACAAGGGCATATTGATTAGTTTAAAGTCAGGAAAGGTGTGCGCTAGGGCTGTCTTCTTTCACCATGCCTATTCAATCTGTATGCTGAGCAAATAATTCGAGAAGCTGGACTATGTGAAGAAAAACGGGGCATCAGGATTGGTGGAAGACTCATTAACAACCTGCATTATGCAGATAACACAACCTTGCTTGCTGAAAGTGAAGAGGACTTGAAGCACTTATTAATGAAAATCAAAGACCACAGCCTTCAGTATGGATTGCACCTCAACATGAAGAAAACAAAAATCCTCAAAACTGGACCAATGAGCAGCATCATGATAAAGGGAGAAAAGATTGAAGTTGTCAAGGATTTCATTTTACTTGGATCCACAATCAACAGTCATGTAAGCAGTAGTCAAGAAATCAAAAGACGCATTGCATTGGGTAAATCTGCTGCAAAGGACATCTTTAAAGTGTTGAAGAGCAAAGATGTCACCTTGAAGACTAAGGTGTGCCTGACCCAAGCCATGGTATTTTTAATTGCATCATATGTGTGTGAAAGCTGGACAATGAATAAGGAAGACCAAACAAAAAGTGACGCTTTGAATTGTGGTGTTGAGGAAGAATATTGAATATACCATGGACTGCCAAAAGAACAAAGAAATCTGTCTTGGAAGAAGTACAACCAGAATGCTGCTTAGAAGCAAGGATGGCGAGACTGCGTCTTACATACTTTGGACATGTTATCAGGAGGGATCAGTCCCTGGAGAAGGACATCATGCTTGGCAAAGTACAGGGTCAGCAGAAAAGAGGAACACCCTCAACAAGGTGGATTGACACGGTGGCTGCAACAATGGGCTCAAGCATAACAACGATTGAAAGGATGGCGCAGGACCGGGAAGTGTTTCGTTCTGTTGTGCATAGGGTCGCTATGAGTCAGAACTGACTCGACAGCACCTAACAACAACAAATGTTGAGCAATAGGGAATCAACTAAATAACTTAGGATTCATCCTTATTATGGACATTATGTGGCCATGAAAATCCGTGTTTTTCTAAGAATTTTAGTAACATGGAAAATTTTTATGTCATAATATTAAGTGGAAAAAAATAACAAAACTTTCTATATGTCACCCACATTTTGTGAACAGTAAAAACACTAGCAGGGCCCAGCTACCATTACTGAACATTTTGATCAAAGATTCTATAGAAGAATCCTGATCAAAAGGGGGGAAATGCAGAACAGATTTCAAGTTCTCATGAAATCCAGACTTTCTTTAGCTATGGACGCTAGATGAAGCCCTCAAACTATTGCCCTGAGATAATCTTTAAAACTTAGACCAAAAATACCCCCTGAAGTCTTCTTAGAACCAACTAATACTCTAGCTACACTGGTGAGAAATATCTGCCTTGAGCATTATGCTCTTTTAAGAGCTATCTATATGGGATCAAAGCGACAACGAAATGTTAGATAGAAACCTCAGGCGGCAGAGAGTTTATGTTCATCAGGGAGGAACAACGCAGGAAAGGAGGATGAGAGTGGTTGCACAACTCACAGAATGTCGTCAGTGTCACTGAATTGTACATGTACAAGCTATTGAATTGATCGGTATTTGTTCTGCTGTGTGTACTCTCTACAACAACAAAATAAATTAAAAAACAAAACACTAGGAGGAAATACACCCAAAACGTCAGTAGAGCTGGAAACGATAGGTAATTCCTTTTTTCTCTTTGTCATTTTCTATATTTTCCACAAGTATACGTTATTTTATAGTTAGACAAAGGCTTAATTTAAAAAAAAATTTTATTCTGCTTTAAGTGAAAGTTTACAAATCAAGTCAGTCTTTCATACAAAAACTTATATACACCTTGCTACATACACCCAATTGCTCTTCCCCTAATAAGACAGCCCGCACCCTCCCTCCACTCTCTCTTTTCATGACCATTTCGCCAGCTTCTAAACCCCTCTGCCCTCTCATCTCCCCTCCAGGCAGGACATGCCAGCATAGCCTCAAGTGTCCACCTGATCCAAGAAGCTAACTCCTCACCAGTATCCCTCTCCAACCCATTGTCCAGTCCAATCCCTGTCTGAAGAGTTGGCTTCAGGAATGGTTCCTGTCCTGAGCCAACAGAAGGTCTGGGGGCCATGACCACCGGGGTACTTCTAGTCTCAGTCAGACCATTAAGTCTGGTCTTTTTATGAGAATTTGGGGTCTGCATCCCACTGGCCTCCTGCTCCCTCAGGGGTTCTCTGTTGTGTTCCCTGTCATGGCAGTCATTTGTTGTAGCCAGGCACCATCTAGCTCTTCTGGTCTCAGGCTGATGTAGTCTCTGATTTATGTCTCTTGGGCTCGTAATTACCTTGCGTCCTTGATGTTCTTCATTCTCCTTTGATCCAGGTAGGTTGAGACCAGTTGGTGCATCTTAGATGGCCACTCGCTAGCGTTTAAGACCCCAGACGCCACTCTCCAAAGTAGGATGCAGAATGCTTTCTTAATAGATTTTACTGTGCCGATTGACTTAGATGTCCCCTGAAACCATGATCCCCAAACCCCCACCCCTGCTACGCTGGCCTTCGAAGCATTCAGTTTATTCAGGAAACTTCTTTGCTTTTGGTTAAGTCCAGTTGTGCTGACCTCGTGTGTATTTTGTCTTGTCTTTCCTGTCACCGAAAGTAGTTCTTATCTACTATCTAATTAGTGAATACCCCTCTCCCACCCTCCCTCCCTCCCCCTTGTCGTAACCATCAAAGAATATTTTCTTCTCTGTTTAAACTATTTCTCGAGTTCTTATAATACTGGTCTTATACAATTTTTGTCCTTTTGCAACTGACTAATTTCACTCAGTGTAATACCTTCCAGATCCCTCCATGTTATGAAATGTTTCACAGTTTTCATCACTGTTCTTTATCGATGTGTAGTATTCCATTGTGTGAATATACCATAATTTATTTATCCATTCCTCTGTTGATGGGCACCTTGGTTGCTTCCATTTTTTTGCTATTGTAAACAGTGCTGCAATGAACATGGGTGTGGGTATATCTGTTCGTGTAAAGGCTCTTATTTCTCTAGGGTATATTCCAAGGATTGGGATTGCTGGACCGTATGGTAATTCTATTTCTAGCTTTTTAAGGAAGTGCCAAATCGATTTCCAAAGCGGTTGTACCATTTTACATTCCTACCAGCAGTGTATAAGTGTCCAATCTCTCCACAGCCTCTCCAATATTTATTACTTTGTGTTTTTTGGATTAATGCCAGCCTTGTTGGAGTGAGATGGAATCTCATTGTAGTTTTGATCTGCATTTCTCTAACGGCTAATGATTATGAGCATTTCCTCATGTGTCTGTTAGCTACCTGAATGTCCTCTTCAGTGAAGTGTCTGTTCATATCTTTTGCCCATTTTTTAACTGGGTTGTTTGTCTTTTTGCAGTTAAGTTTTTGCAGTATCATGTAGATTTTAGAGATCAGGCGCTGATCAGAAATGTCATAGCTAAAAACTTCTCCCAGTCTGTAGGTAATCTTTTTACTCTTTTGGTGAAGTCTTTGGATGAGCATAGGTGTTTGATTTTTAGGAGCAACCAGTTATATAGCTTTTCTTCTGCATTCTTAATAATGTTTTGTATACTGTTTATGCCATGTGTTAGGGCTCCTAACATTGTCCCTATTTTTTCTTCCATGGTCTTTATTGTTTTAGATTTTCTATTTAGGTCTTTGATCTATTTTGAGCTCGTTTTTTGTGCATGGAGTGAGCTATGGGTCTTGTTTCATTTTTTTGCAGATGGATATCCAGTGGTAACCCTGGTGGTATAGTGGTTAAGTGCTACAGCTGCTAACCAAAGGGTCAGCAGTTCGAATCTGCCAGGCGCTCCTTGGAAACTGTATGGGGCAGTTCTACTCTGTCCTATATTATCGCTATGAGTTGGAATCGACTCGACGGCACTGGGTTTGGTTTTTTTGGTTTGGATATCCAGTTAGGCCAGCACCGTTTCTTAAAAAGACTGTCTTTTCCCCATTTAACTGTTTTGGGGTCTTAGTCAAATATCAACTGCTCATATGCGGATGGATTTATGTCTGGATTCTCAATTCTGTTCCATTGGTCTATGTATCTGTTGTTGTACCAGTAGCAGGCTGCTTTGACTACTATGGCGGTATAATAGGTTCTAAAATCAGGCGGAGTGAGGCCTCCCACTTTGTTCTTCTTTTTCAGTAATGCTTTACTTATCCGGGGCTTCTTTCCCTTCCATATGAAGTTGTTGATTTGTTTCTCCATCTCGTTAAAGAATGTCGTTGGAATTTGGATTGGAATTGCGTTAAATCTATAGATCTCTTTTGGCAGAATAGACATTTTTATAATGTTAAGTCTTCCTATCCATGAGCAAGGTATGTGTTTCCACTTATGTAGGTCAGTTTTGGCTTCTTGCAGAAGTGCATTGTAGTTTTGTTTGTATAAGTCTTTTACATCTCTGGTAAGATTTATTCCTAAGTATTTTATCTCCTTGGGGGCTACTATAAATGGCTTTGATTTGGAAATTTCCTCTTCGATGTTCTTTTTGTTGGTGTAGAGGAATCCAACTGATTTTTGTATGTTTATCTTGTATCCCAATACTCTGCTGAACTCTTCTATTAGTTTCAGTAGTTTTCTTGAGGATTCCTTGGGGTTTTCTGTGTATAAGATCATATCATCTGCGAATAGAGATAATTTTACTTCTTCCTTGCCAATCTGGATGCTCTTTATTTCTTTATCTAGCCTAATTGCTCTGGCTAGGACCTCCAGCACAATGTTGAATAAGAGCAGTGATAAAGGGCGTCCTTGTCTGGTTCCCGATCTCAAGGGGAATGTTTTCAGGCTCTCTCGATTTAGGATGATGTTGGCTATTGCCTTTGTATAAATGCTCTTTAGTATGTTGAGAAATTTTCCTTCTATTCCTATTTTGCTGAGAGTTTATATAATGAATGGGTGTTGAACTTTGTCAAATGCCTTTTCTGCATCAATTGATAAAATCATGTGATTCTTGTCTTTTGTTTTATTTATGTGGTGGATTACATTAATTGTTTTTCTAATGTTGAATCATCCCTGCATGCCTGGTATGAAACCCACTTGGTCATGGTGAATTTTTTTTTTTTTGATATGTTGTTGAATCCTATTGGCTATAATTTTGTCGAGGATTTTTGCATCTAATTTCATGAGGGATATAGGTCTGTAGTTTTCCTTTTTTGTGGTGTCTTTACCTGGTTTTGGTATCAGGGATATGGTAGATTCATAGAATGAGTTTGGTAGTATTTCATCCTTTTCTATGCTCTGAAATACCTTTAGTAGTAGTGGTGTTAACTCTTCTCTGAAAGTTTGGTAGAACTTTGCAATGAAGTTGTCTAGGCCAGGGTTGTTGGGAGTTTTTTGATTACCTTTTCAATCTTTTCTTTAGTTATGGGTCTGTTTAGTTGTTCTACCTTTGTGTTAGTTTAGGTAGGTAGTGTGTTTCTAGAAATTCATCCATTTCTTCTAGGTTTTCAAATTTGTTAGAGTACAATTTTTCATAGTAATCTGATATGATTCTTTTAATTTCAGTTGGGTCTGTTGTAATATCACCCCTCTCATTTCTTATTAGGGTTATTTGCTTCCTCTCCTGTTTTTCTTTTGTCAGTTTGGCCAATGGTTTATCAATTTTGTTAATTTTTTCAAAGAACCAGCTTTTGGTCTTGCTAATTCTTTCAATTGTTTATGTGTTTTCTATTTCATGTAGCTCTGCTCTAATTTTTATTATTTGTTTTCTTCTGGCGCCTGAGGGTTTCTTTTGTTGCTCTCTATTTGTTCAAGTTGTAGGGATAATTCTTTGATTTGGGCCCTTTCTTCTTTTTTCTATGTGTACATTTATTGATATAAATTGACCTCTGAGCACTGCTTTTGCTGTGTCCCAAAGGTTCTGATAGGAAGTGTTTTCATTCTCATTGGATTCTATGAATTTCTTTATTCCATCCTTAATGTCTTCTATAATCTAGCCTTTTATGAGCTGAGTATTGTTCAGTTTCCAAGTGTTTCATTTCTTTTCCCTGCTTTTCTTGTTATTGATTTCCACTTTTATGGCCTTATGGTCAGGGAAGATGCTTTGTAATATTTCAATGGTTTGCTTTATGACCTAATATGTGGCCTATTCTAAAGAATGTTCCATGTGCACTAGAAAAGAAAGTATACTTGGTTGCTGTTGGGTGGAGTGTTCTGTATACGTCTATGAGGTCAGGTTGGTTGATTGTGGCATTTGGATCTTCCGTGTCTTTATTGAGCTTCTTTCTGGATGTCCTGTCCTTCACCAAAAGTCGTGTGTTGAAGTCTCCTACTATTATTGTGGAGCTGTCTATCTCACTTTTCAATGTTGATAGAGTTTGTTGTATGTATCTTGCAGCCCCGTCACTGGATGCATAAATATCGAATATGGTTATATCTTCTTGGAATATTGTCCCTTTAATCATTATATAGTGTCCTTCCTTATCCTTTATGATGGATTAACTTTAAAGTCTATTTTGTCAGAAATTAATATTGCCACTCCTACTCATTTTTGATTGTTGTTTGCTTGATATATATTTTTTTCCATCCTTTGTGTTTTAGTTTGTTTGTTTCTCTAAGCCTAATACGTGCCTCTTGTAGGCAGCATATAGACAGATCTTGTTTTTTAATCCATTCTGCCGCTCTCTGTCTCTTTATTGGTGCATTTAGTCCACTTACATTCAGCGTAATTATGGATAGGTAGGAATTTAGTGCTATCATTTTGATGTCTTTTTTTGTGTGTTGTTGACAGTTTCTTCTTCCCACTTAATTTAATGTGCTAAGTAGATTATCTTTATATATTATCCTTTCCTCATATTTGTTGTCGTTGATTTTGTTTCTGCTGAGTCTCTATTTTTTTCTTGTATTTTATTTTGACGTGTAGGATAGTTTGTCTCCTTTGTGGTTACCTTATTTTTTACCCCTATTTTTCTAAATTTAAAAGTAACTTTTATTTCTTTGTATTAACGTAACTTTTATTTCATTGTATTAACATAACTTTTATTTCTTTGTATCGCCTTGTTTTTCTCTCCATATGAAAGATCTATGACTACATTTCTTAGTCCCTCTTTATTGTTTTAATGTTGTCTTCTTTTACGTAATAGCATCACTGTTACCCTGTTTTGAGCATTTTTTTTAATCTTGCTTTGTTTTTTTGATTTCCCTGTCTGGGTTGACTTCTCATTGCTCTGCCCAGTGTTCTAGTCTTGGGTTAATACCTGATGTTATTGATTTTCTAACCAAAGAACTCCGTTTAGTATTTCTTGTAGTTTTGGTTTGGTTTTTGCAAATTCCCTAAACTTCCGTTTATCTGGAAATGTGCTAATTCCACCTTCATATTTAAGAGACAGTTTTGCTGGATATACGATTCTTGTCCTGGCAATTTTTTTTCCTTCAATTTTTTTAAATAAGTCATCCCATTGCCTTCTTGCCTGCATGGTTTCTGCCGAGTAGTCCGAGCTTATTCTTGTTGGCTCTCCTTTGTAGGTGACTTTTCGTTTATCCCTAGCTACTCTTAAAATTCTCTCTTTATCTTTGGTTTTGGCAAGTTTGATTATAATATGTCTTGGTGACTTTCTTCTAACATCTACATTATGTGGAGTTCGATGATCATCTTGAATAGATATCTTCTCATCTTTCATGATATCAGGGAAGTTTTCTGCCAACAAATCTTCAACAATTCTCTCTGTATTTTCTGTTATCCCTCACTGTTCTGGTACTCCAATCACTCATAGGTTAGTTCTGTTGATAGAGTCCCACATGATTCTTAAGGGTTTCTTCATTTTTTTTAATTCTTTTATCTGATTTTTCTTCAAATATATTAGTGCCAAGTGATTTATCTTCAAGTTCAGAAATTCTGCCTTCCACTTGCTCAATTCTACTCTTCTGACTTTCTAGTGAGTTGTCTACTTCTGTAATTTTATTGTTAATCTTCTGAATTTCTGATTGCTGTCTGTCTATGGATTTTTCCAGCTTATTAAATTTTTCATTATGTTCCTGCATACTATTTTTAATTTCTTCAGTTGCTTTATCTGTGTGTTCCTTGGCCTGGTCTGCATATTGCCTCATTTCCTTCCTGTCTTGAAAAAAAAATTTTTTTTTTTTTTTTTTTGTCTTGAAGGGTTCTGTATATTAATCTTTTGTATTCTGCCTCTGGTAATTACAGGAAGGCACTTTCATCTAGAAGATTCCTGGATTCTTTGTTTTTGAGAGTCTTGAAGGGTTCTGTATATTAATCTTTTGTTTTCTGCCTCTGGTAATTCCAGGAAGACACTTTCATCTAGAAGATTCCTTGATTCTTTGTTTTGAGAGCTTGTTGAGGTGATCATAGTCTGTTTCTTTATGTGACTGGATATTGACCGTTGTCTCCAATCCATCCATAAGTTACTGTATTGGTTTATTTTATGTTTTCTTACTGTGTTGTAGCTTCCTGCTTTGTTTTTGTTTTGATATGCCCAAATGGGTTGCTTGAGTGAGCTAGCTTGATTATTTTCACCTTTGGAGCTCTGATGTACTGTCCCCAGTTGGCTAGAGTTGTTATCAGGTATATCAGTCTAGGAGTCCATTCACTTTTCTTGTATGAATTCAGCTCAAGTGTCCAGGTAGCTGTTCATCAAGTGTGTGGTACAGGCTCTGTCCTACAGTCCTAGAGGGGTAGGGGTGATTGGTATAGGTACCGGTATCTGGTTGCCACAGGAGGTCACACTCTGAACAAGGCAGGGGGCTGAGAATCATCCCCACATGTCTCTGAGGAAAGCGTGTCTTTGATCCCTAGAGCATACAGGTGGGTGTGTTCTGCAGACAGACCATAGGCACCCAATGGTTTTGGTTGTAAGGACTGGGAGTTACCAGGTATCCTTGGACCACTGTTGTGGGTGGCTGGGTGACCTGAGTGGAGCTACCAGTCCTTATGCCCCTGATGTGGGTAGGTAAGGACCCTGTACAATAGGCAAAGCAATGTCAAACATCAAAACCCACCTCTCCGCCACCCAGCTGAAACGGTTGGAGTCTGCCAACAAGGGTCTATTCTCCTGAAATAGGCCCATACACGTCCATGCAGAGGGGAAAGGTGTTCAAAGTCCATGGACCGTTTATGCCTGGACAGGAACTGCTTCTGTCCTGAGCTCCCCCGCTTAGTGGAGCTGGCAAATTATGTTTTCCCCCAATTGCAATTTTTTTCCTTCTCTGAGGCCAAGAGGATGGCTCTAGGTGCTCAACAGGGCCTTTCTCAGGCCCAGGGAATTCAGCTGCTGAAGCTGGCTTGGGGGTGGGAGGGATGCGGAAAAATGTACTCAAGTACTTAGCTTTTGCCGAGAGCGCCGTTCTTCTCAGGTTCCAGAAGTGTGAGTAGGCTGTATGGCTGGCTGCTTCTCCCCGAGGAAACTGTGGCCAAATGCTAGTACTAGCCTGCCGCCACTCTGGGAATGGTGCCTGAGGGCTCCCCACGATTCAGGTCTGGTAACTCCTCTCTGCTTCTGAACTGTCTCTTCCTCCTTCTGCACCGCAGTTCATTTTCTAAGCTTGCCTTTGATGCTCAAGGCTCCTAGCTTGTCATAAATATACTCATTTCACTTGTTTTTTTGGGTCTTTGTTGTAAAGAGGGCTCGCTGGAAGCATCTGTCTATTCCGCCATCTTGGCTGCGCTTCCAGGTTTTAATTATTTAATGAAAGAAAATTAAGGTAGTTTATGCTCAGAGCAAGATGAGCAAGTGACAGAAAATTCACATTCTGGCAGAATGGTCAGGAACTGCTTCACTATTTGACTTCCGTGCTGCGTGGCTACAACCTTGTTCTCTACAACCTCGCAGTCTTTGACAGGAGGGGGCAGAAGCAGGAGAGCAAAGACAGAGAGCTTGAGAGTGAGACTGTTACTTCTCTGGTAACCTATTCGACTATTTTAAGGACGGCTTGGAGGCCACGATAGCCAGCCTCCCATACCCTGTGTACTGAGGATCTTCTCTTTCTTCCTTTCTTTCTTTTTAATTACCTTAAAATAATATTTACTGAAGAACAGGGGAGAGTAAAGAAGTGCTTTACTCGAGCAACACAAGCCCTGAGAGCATTTGTAAGGCAAGCCAAGTAAGGCAGCTCATGCCAGCAAGCTATCGTCATTACTCATGTTCTAAGTCTTCAGTGACCCTTCAGGAACATCTGACCCATTCCAGGCACAATGGGGTGGATGGTGTCTCAGTCCTTTTGATCTGGTGGAGGGGCAAGACTGGGGTACGGATTAAAAGAGTAAAGAGTAAAGAAGGGACAAGCTCAGGTGCCTGCCAAGAAATTGATTCGACAGCCTAGGAAGTCAGTCTGACTAATATATGCTTTAAGTAGATGATCAACAAACACTAGACATGCAAACAATAGCTTCCATTTGTATCAACGCACCCCACCACAGTCCATTAAGAGCTTTACATCCATTCTTTCTTTTATCCTAACCACAGCCTGTGAGAGAGGCACTCTTCTCCCGTTTTTACAGATCAGATCATTGAGGCTCAAGGTCTCTTATTTAATAAGAGCTGGAGCTGGAACCCAGGACTTCTAATTCATCTTTCTTTTATGACACACTTAAGCCTTGGCAAGCACATTCTGACATAAGAACACTCGAGATAATACTCTAAATTGAGAAGAACAATTAAAGTCTATCAATCTACTGGAAGCTTTGTTCACACGATCTTAACTAACATTTCCCCTTTTGAAACTGTTTTTCATTTCCCAGCCCGTAATGCTAATGCCAAGAAGACAATCACAGACAGGTCCAAGGCCCCATCTCTGGGCTTCAATGCCTGGGGCCAGTGTGACTTACCTGGAACTGCCCTGTTTGCTCAGGAATGGGCCAGGTGGTTCGTAAGTCTGGACCTGAGGCAGATTCCGTGCAGAGGCAGGGAGTCTCAGAAATGATAGGCTCAGGCAGGTCCCTTCCAGAGGACACTGCACTAGAGTGGCAGGGTCCCAGGCTGGGCACACTGATCATCCTGCTCGCGATCCGCTCCGTCACGAGTCCTGCCCTCCCACAGAGACACACAGAAATAAAATAATCAGAGCTACTCTGGGTCAATGCTTTATGTTGTCACATTTAATTCTCAATATAGCCCTGTAAAGTAACTGATTGTGCCCATTTTATAAATAAGAAACCTACGGGATCAGAGAGCCCAAGCAACTTATCCCAGAAGACACTGATTAGTAAGTGACCTAGGCAGGATTTGAACCCAGTTCTTGTTGGCAACAGAACCCCAGTGCTTTCCAGCCTTCTCAGACAGCACTGTAAGCTGTCATCAAGTCAGTTCCAACCCATGGCAACCCCATGTGTGCCAGAGTAGAACTGTGTTCCACAGGGTTTTCAATGGCAGATTTTTCAGTAGGTCATCAGGCCTTTCTCCCAAGGCACCCCCAACCTCCAACCTTTCAGTTAGCAACCAACCACATTAACTGTTTGCACCACCCAGGGCCTCCTCTTAGAAAGTAAGAACATAATAAACACCCTAAATTCCCTCTGCTCCATCAAAGGAGTTTTAGCAAAGTTGAATTTTTAAAAGCTGTACCACTGTTACAAATCAGATGAGTGTACGTGGTAATGCATTTGTAGATCATGATGAAACAGAAGATAGCTACCCTTTGACAGTTGTCTTGGGCTGGGTTCTCTGGAGAAGCAAAACCAGTAAAGTGTAAAAATATATATGGAGAGAGACCTATATCAAGGAGATGGCTCACGTGGTTGTAGAGGCTGGAACATCCCAAGTCCATAGATCAGGACAGGGGTTTCTCCTGATTCACACAGCCACAGGGCTGGTGGACCCAAAATGGGTAGGTCGGAGAGCAGAGCTCTTGCTCACAGGCTGTGAAAATCGACAAGTCCCAAGTTTGGCAGGTAAGCTGCTAGCTCAAGTCCCAAGAACTGGAGGTCAGACGAGCAGGAGCCAGCTGAGGATCCAGAGCAGGCAAAAGCCAGCGCATCTGCTAATATTCGGGTATAGGCCACACGCCCAAGGAAACTCCCTTTCAACTGACTGGCTACTCACAGCAGATCCCATCATAGGGGTGATCACATATAAACATTGAGAATCATGGCCCAGCAAATCTGACACACAATCTTAACCATCACAACAGTCAAGCACATTTTTTATTGGCATTTAAAATTTTTTTTTATACACTCTATTTTTTTACAGCAGTTTTAGTTTCACAGAAAAATCACGTGGAAAGTTCCCATACACTCCCTCCTCTCCCTGCACAGTTTCTCCTGTTAACGTCGAGTAAGGCAGATTTGAAATCCCCCTTTCCTAGAAACTTTGCTGGCCTTGCCTGTAAGTGCTTAGCCTTAGAATGTCCATACCTCAGCCCTTCCCAGCCTAATGGCCAAATGATTTTCCCTTGAGACACTGAGCAGGGTCAGCAGCCCATTCCTTTCCTTGTCAGCATCTTCAGAACATCCACATGGCAACCATCCATGTGTGTGCATGAGAGAAACCTGTCTCAGGTTCTGGCCCACAGAAGGCAGGTCCCAGGCTGCCTCAGTCACTGCAGACAAGGCACAGACCAGCCCTGACCCCCCTGCACCCGCCCCTGTCTCATCACCAGCTACCTTGGCAGAGGGAAGCCCTGAATCGTCTCCTCAGCCTTCCAGAAATTCA
This sequence comes from Elephas maximus indicus, assembly GCF_024166365.1. NCBI lineage: Eukaryota > Metazoa > Chordata > Mammalia > Proboscidea > Elephantidae > Elephas > Elephas maximus. The sequence goes on from NC_064842.1 coordinate 775,135, forward strand.
AGTCTTGACCAAAACAGCAAACTCTCTCCCCAGGAGAGAAGAGCAGATTTTCAGCCTCAGATTAAAAAGAAGAATTCTTTTTATAGCGTTCTGTCTTTCCAATCTCCTCTACAATCAGTTCTCTGAATTTCAGATAGAATCAATTGTCTTTTCTCATCCCTACACCCTTTATTCCCTGTGTCCGGCCCTAACCCTCTTCAGGCTTCAGCCCTGCTGTCAGGGGCCTGGCCAAGGACAACCATCTGTGGAGACTGAGCTCAAAGTGGGAATCACAGCTTGATTCTATACTTATGTTTCCTATAGCTGAGCATTGGCATATTTTCCATGTATGCTTATCCAGCCTCCTCCATTAAGCTGGACTCACAGAATATTAGAAATGGGAGGAGTGTAAGAGCTGTCTAGAGGGTCGAGAAAATGAGGGAAACCTTGTATGAGATGAACTGACACAATAGCCGCGACAACGAACTCCAACTACCAATGGCCAGGAAGGTGGCCCAGGACCGGGCAATGTTTAGTCCTGTTATCCGTGTGGCCAGCGTGAGCTGGAGCCAACGCCACAGCACCTAACACCTCACACTGCCTGGACCACCTCACGCCCTGTGCCCCAGCACCTCCAGGGGCTTTGGCACTTGACCCTGAACTCCCCTCATTACTGCTAGAGGGTTGCCTCTTCTCTGTCCTCGTATCTCGGCCTGGTTGCCTCCAAAACAAAAGCAGAGCTCTCCAAAGTCAGTGCTTGCTGTTGCTGACCAGAAAAGCAGAATCTTCTAGCTTCGGTCACCCTCAGGAGCCTCTTAGCTTTGCCGCCAGGCCTGCAGGCACAGGCACAGCTGCTTGGGCCAGCTTCTGTGGTGCGAGGAGGGGCAGAGAGACAACTCAGGCCTACTGACTCTGCCTCCACTCGTCTGCTACAATCCCAGCCGCTGGCCCTGCCCTCTGTGGGCTAAGCTGCCTCTGATCCTGTAAGCAGGGAAATGGGACTCTACGAGACTATTCTAGATCCATTTCTGGGCAGGTCTTGCCCCCACACGCCCCAGCCTGGAAATCCCAGCAGGGCATTTGTGCTCACAGATGGCTTGGGCTAGCGACAGTAATCACGCTCTGATGGGGGTTAACGAGCTTCCCGGGCCTGTTGGGTGACTCGGCTTTGAGAAGCTGTCCAATCCAGAGCTGGGTCTCTCCCAGCTGAGTCAGAGCTTGCAAATGCTGAAGTCACCACCTCCGTGTCCATAGGATGACACACACTCGGCAATGCTGTCACTACAGATTCCCTTCCACCGTAGGGTTCACATGCACGGCCTGCGAGACGGCTTGGCTCTAGGGCTTTGGGCTTTAAGTGAGTGTCTTAGTTTCCTGGTGCTGCTGTAACAGAAATGCCACAAGTGAAAGATAAGTGGCTTTAAATTTATTTTATCACAGTTTAGGAGGCTAGAAGTCTGAATTCAGGGTGCCGTCTCTAGGAGAAGGCTTTCTCTCTGTCAGCTCTGGAGGAAGGTCCTTGTCTCTTCTAAGCTTCTGCTCTTGGGTGATCTTCATGTGGCTTGGCATCTCTTTTCTCCCATTTCTGCTTCCTAGCCTGCTTGTTTAATCTCTTTTACATTTCAAAATAGTTTGACTCCAGATACACCCTACACTAATCCTGCCCCGTTGACATAACAAAGACAACCCATTCATAAATGGGATTGTAACCATAGGAATAGAGATTAGGATTTACAACACATATTTTGGGGGACACGATCCAATCCATAAAGTGGGTTTCTTTTTTATGGCACATCTCAGTGACTCCTGCGAGACAGAGCAGTAGTGACTTGTGTAACCCAAGGAGGAAGATGATCTAAAACTAATTTAAATTTGTCCCTGGAACGTGTAGGTGATTTATTTGTTTTAGGGAGAGTACTTACCTTCCTGATGATACTTAATATAGGGTAATAAGAAAGAAGTGGCATTCCATCATCCCAAATTAGTTCGACAGGCAGCTCTGGAGGCGGAGGAGGAAGAGGGGAGCCCTTGGGGCAGGGTTATAAAATATCTGCCGGAGCTGGGGACACCCCCACTCCCTCTCTATACGCCCAGGGATTACAAGGGCTCAGTGCTGTGGCTCCCACAGATAGGCTTGCCCATCTTGCCTCTTCCCTTTGGTGGGGAGAGGCCTGCCATGTTGGAAACAACAGAGGAGCAAATCAGGCAGAGAAAGAGGTGCTTCTGGTGGCCAGGGAGTTGAGAACTGTCCCATGAAATGAAATAGGGGGGTATTTAATGTGTCCTTTCCAGCAAGTACGAGGAGACCCCCACCCTGAGACAGGCTTTCAAGAGCTCATGGATGACCAGCTTCCTGTTGCTCTTTCTAGGATCTTGGAAGGAGCCCGGGTCATTCAGTGGTTAAGCCCTCGGCTGGTAACCAAAAGGTCAGCGGTTGGAACCCACCAGCAGCCCCACAGGAAGAAAGACCTGGCGATCTACCCCTGTAGGAAGAAAGACCTGGCGATCTACCCCCGTGAAGGTTACAGCCTGGGGAGCCCTATGGGGCAGCGCTGCTCTGTCACGTGAGGTCGCTCTGACTCAGGGCCGGCTCAGCGGCACCAAACGGGGGGGGGGGTGTAGCGAGAACTGGGCAGGATTTAGACTCAGAAGACAAACTGCTTATCAGTGGCTTTGGTATCTTGTGAAGGTGATTTAATTACTCTGACTTTAATGTCCTCATCTGTGAAAAGGACAACAGGAATAACAAGAGGGGCTACCTTACGGATAAACTCCTTGCTGTAGAGTTGATTCTGACTTGTAGTGACCCTACAGGACAGAGCAGAACTGCCCAATAGGGTTTCCAAGAAGTGGCTGGTGGATTCAAACTGCCGCCTATTTGGTTAGCAGCCAAGCTCTTAACCACTGTGCTTAGAGAAGTAGCCACTAAATAAGAGCATTTATGAGAGTATCTTGGAACCCGTAAAGCCCTGCACAAATGCCAGCTATTACCCTGACCCTGACTGACTCAGCGAGGCCCATCCACAGGTCCGGAAATGCAGCTCCAAGGACGCGCCCTCCTCACAGTGAGCCGCCCGAGGGTCTGCAGCACTGTGCCTTCTCAGCGCACAGAGGGTACAGCCAGGTGTGCCCCATCATCAGCGCTCTGATGCGGGCGAAGACGGCACAAGAACCCAGGGTAAGACTCCTGCCTGCCTGCACACAGTCCTGTCTCCTTCTCCTGACATTTGACTGAATTTGTTAATGATTCTAGATCTCGGCCTCTTCAGAAATGCTTGGCAGTGGAATTGTCATCTACCTGGAAGCCAGGTTTGCAATCTGCCCAGACTGTCAGTAAGAGGTACTTCCAAACACTCTGCCCAGGCTGTCTTATCTAAGATCCTTTCTTCAAAGGAGAAGGGGTAGAAAGTGGGAAGATGGGGGGTAGGTGAGGGGGGAAGAGTAGTGGGGTGTGTATACGTGTGTGTGTGCGCACGCGCGTGTGCGTATCATAGCCACTGCTGATCTTCACTTGCACGCTTGGCTCTCTTTTCCCATTGAGGAGGAAAAAGAAGAAGCATTATTGAAGCTCCAGGGCACCCTTAAATGTTCCATACCCTGGTCTGAACTCTTGTCCTTGTATCTCAACCTGTACCCCTTTTTCTTTTGACAGTGCTCTCATCCCTGATTTAATGTTTCTGTTCTCTCGTCCTCAAACACTAAGGTCACACATAGGACCTCTGGAACAAGGGCCAGACACTTTTAGAGGGAAATGAGAGATGTGCTGCAGAGAAGGGGGAGCAAGCTTGCCTGCGTGTCCCAAAAATGCCTACCCTGGCTTAGGTCGGGGCTAGCTATTCCTGTGTCTTCAAGACTTGTGTTCCTAATCTGTCCAAATCCAATGGGCCTTGGTCCTCATTTTACTTGGAGCCTTCAGCTACAATTAGTCTCACCTTAGCATCTTCAGTTCTTCTTCAGCTATCTACCTTCTACTTCCCATGCCCAAAGTGCTTCCTACCCTTCATTACTGGGTAAATTTCAAATTGTCTTCAAAACTGTCTCTAAAAGGACTTAGTAAATAAATCAAGAATCTTCAAATGGTTCATAGACTGTCTTAGGTCATGTTCCCTAGGGCCAGAGCCTGACATGGGGATTCACAGGCATAAGATTTACTGGGGGATTGCTCTAGAAGAAACCTGAAAGGAAGGAGGAGAGCCGGCTAGGAAACAAGAAAAAACTAAGTAGGAACTTGGTTTTGGGAAAAATATAACTTCAACCTCATCCTTCAGGGAGCGCTGGAGTATAAATGTCAGCACAGAATTTGTCCTGCCTTGAGAAAAGGAAGTGGGTGCTTCTGTATCCCCATACCAGTCAGTCGCGTTGGATGTAGGCTGGAGGAGGGGGTCATTCCCAGGCATCTGGGAAGTGGCTGCAGTCCCTCAGAGTGTGAGCTACCAGCAGCAGCCCCCTCAGCAGCTGGAGGAAGGGCACCCCTGATTAAACCAGATCCCAGGGGCGCCAAAGGCCTCTGCTATTGTCTCAGTCATCTACTGCTGCTATAACAGAAATACCGCAAGTGGATGCGTTAACAAAGAGAAGTTTATTTCCTCACAGTAAAGTAGGCTAAGAGTCCAAATTCAGGACGTCAGCTCCAGGAGTAGCCTTTCTCTGTCTGTCGGCCTTCTCATCAGTCTTCCCCGGACTAGGAGCTTCTCCACACAGGCACCCCAGGTCCAAAGAACATGCTCTGTTCCTGGCACTGCTTTCTTGGTGGTTTGAGGTCCCTACTCTCTGCTCACTTCCCTTTCCTTTTTGTCTCTTGAGAGATAAAATGTGGTGCCTGCTACACCCCAGGGAAACTCCCTTTACATTGGATCAGGGAGGTGACCTGGGTAAGGGCGTTACAATCCCACCCTAATCCTCTTTAGCATAAAATTACAATCACAAAATGGAGAACAACCACACATACTGGGAATCATGGCCTAACCAAGTTGACACGTTTTGTGGAGACACAGTTCAATCCATGACAGCTATATACCCTCTGCCTCTTTAATTTCAGTCCTGAAATTCTGCAATATTGAAATTATTCAAAGTATAGAAAAAAACAAAGTTGTTTATTGCAGTATTATTTAGGATAAGGAGTCCTTGGATAGTGCACATGGTTAGCACACTCTGTTGCTAACCAAAAGGTAGGAGGTTCAAGTCCACCCAGAGGTGACTCAGAAGAAAGGCCTGCTAATCTACTTCAAAAAAAAAAATCAGCCATTGAACCCTATGGAGTGCGGTACTCCTCCGACATACGTGGAGTTTTCACGACTTGGGGTGGACTCAACAGCAACTGGTTTTCTGGTTTTGATTTATGATAAACATTTTTTAATTTAAAAACCTTACATTTCAATAGGATGGTGTCATGAATTGAATTGTGTACCCCAAAAATATGTGTCAACTTGGCTGGGCCATGATTCCCAGTACTGTGTGATTGTCCACCATTTTGTCATCTGACACGATTATCCTACGTGTTGTAAATCCTACCTCTACAAAGACAGGAAAAGAGGAAAGTCCAAATGGATAACAGAAGAGATTCTAAAAGTTGCTCTTGAACATCAAGTAGCTAAAGCAAAAGGAAGAAATGATGAAGTAAAAGAGCTGAACAGAAGATTTCAAAGGGTGGCTCAAGAAGACAAAGTATTATAATGAAATGTGCAAACAGATGGAAATAGAAAAGCAAAAGAGAAGAGCACATTCAGCATTTCTCAAGCTGAAAGAACTGAAGAAAAAATTCAAGCATCGAGTTGCAATATTGAAGGATTCTACGGGGAAAATATTAAATGACCCAGGAAGCATCAAAAGAAGATGGAAGGAATACACAGAGCCATTACACCAGAAATAATTGGTCAACATTCAACCATTTCAGGAGGTAGCATATGATCACGAACCGATGGTACCGAATGAAGAGGTCCAAGCTGCACTGAGGGCACTGGCAAAAAACAAGGCTCTGGGAATTGATGGAATACCAACTGAGATGTTTCAACAAACAGATGCAGCACTGGAAGTGCTCACTCATCTATGCCAAGAAATTTAGAAGACAGCTACCTGGCCAACCAACTATTGCCTATTCCAAAGAAAAGTGATCCAGTTGCATGAAGAAATTACTGACCAATATCATTAATATCAGACACAAGTAAAATTTTGCTGAAGATAATCAAAAGCAGCTGCAGCAGTAAATCGACAGGAAACTGCCAGAAATTCAAACCGGATTCAGAAGAGGACGTGGAAGAGGACATATTATTGCTGATGTCAGATGGATCCTGGCTGAAAGCAGTTGTTGTTGTTAGGTGCCGTCGAGTCAGTTCTGACTCATAGCGACCCTGTGCACAACAGAAGGAAACACTGCCTGGTCCTGCGCCATCCTTACAATTGTTGTTATGTTTGAGCCCATTGTTGCAGCCACTGTGTCAGTCCACCTCGTTGAGGGTCTCCCTCTTTTCCGCTGACCCTGTACTCTGCCAAGCATGATGTCCTTCTCCAGAGACTGATCCCTGCTGACAGCATGTCCAAAGTATATAAGACTCAGTCTCGCCATCCTTGCTTCTAAGGAGCATTCTGGTTTTACTTCTTCCAAGACAGATTTGTTCGTTCTTTTGGCAGTCCATGGTATATTCAATATTCTTCACCAACACCACAGTTCAAAGGTGTCAATTCTTCTTTGGTCTTTGGCTGAAAGCAGAGAATACCAGAAAAATGTTTACTTGTGTTTATTGACTGTGCAAATGCATTCGATTGTGTAGATCATAACAAATCGTACTTAACATTTGGAAGAATGAGAATTCCAGAACACGTAGTTGTGCTCATGAGGAACCTGTATACATAGATCAAGAGGCAGTCATTTGAACAGAACACGGAGATACTGTTGTTGTTAGGTGCAATGGAGTTAGTTTCAATCCATAGCAAACCCATGTACAAGAGAACAAAATACTGCCCGGTCCTGAGCCATCCTTACAATCATTATGTTTGAGCCCATTGTTGCATCCACTGTGTCAATCCATCTCGTAGAGGGTCTTCCTCTCTTTCACTGACCCTCTACTTTACCAAGCATGATGTCCTTCTCCAGGAACTGATCCCTTCTGGCAACAAGTCCAAAGTATGTGAGACGTAGCCTTGCCATCCTTGCTTCTAAGGAGCATTCTGGTTGTACTTCTTCCAAGGAGATACTGCATGGTTCAAAGTCAGGAAGGGTGTGCATCAAGGTTGTATCCTTTCACTATACTTATTCAATCTGCATGTGAGCTAATAATTTGAGAAACTGGACCATAGGAAGAAGTATGCGACATCAGGATTGGAGGAACACTCATTAACAACCTGCATTTTACAGATGACACAACGTTGCTTGCTGAAAATGAAAAGGACTTGAAGCACTTACTGATGAAGATCAAAACTACACCCTTCAGTATGGATTACATCTCAGCATAAAGAGGACAAAAATCCTCACAACTGGACCAATAAGGAACATCATGATAAACGGAGAAAAGACTGAAGTTGTCAAAGATTTCATTTTACTTGGATCCACAATCAACATCCATGGAAGCAGCAGTCAAGAAATCAAAAGACACTCTGTACTGGGCAAATCTGCTGCAAAAGACCTTTTTAGAGTGTTAAAAAGCAAAGATGTCACTTTAAGAACTAAGGTGCACCTGACCCAAGCCACGGTGTTTTCAATCATGTCATATGCATGTGAAACCTGGACAATGAATAAGGAAACTGGAAAAAAAAAATTGGAGCCTTTGAATTACGGTGTTAGCAATGAATATTGAATATATTTATACTAGAATATAGTTATATTAACTTGGCTGTACCTTGGCACCATGAATCCTGGGAGAAGCAGGTATTGGACAGTAGGCTTTCTGCACTGAGGTGAAGCCAGCACAGGTGGGCAAGAGGGTGTGGCAGGAAGGGTGAAGACCCACTCTCCTGTTTGAACTTGTCCTTGGAGCTGGTCCTGTTGAGTCTTGTGTGATGGAAGCATACTTTGGACTGCTAGGATGTGGGGTGACACATTGGAAAAAAATCACAAGACTCAAAATAAGACTCGAGTCAGTGGTTATTTCACCTGTAGTGGTCGATAGAGTATGACAGACCCTCACAGTACTCAGGGTCCCTTTGCACCACCTTGTCACTGTTTGGAAAGTGGTCGTTTATTGCTCCCAAAAGCTGCTTCTCATGAGACAAAGTTCTCTTGAGAGCCAGTCAACACGCAGGTTTTTTCTATTGCTGGCTCCATGCCACACTGTTCTTGCTAGAAGAAAGTCTTCATCGCCCTTCACCCACATGACGTGACCTGCTTGGACCAACACTCTGACATACACTCAGTCCTCAGTGTAGCAAAAGTGATCTTTATGCACTGACCAGTATTTAACAGCACCCTATGAAAGCCTCCATAGGGGCAGAGAGAAAATAGGAAACAGTCCCAGGAAGTTCAACTTGATAGATATAGACCAAACACCTGCAGCCTCCAAGGCCCTGAGTAGGTCACGCAGGGGGGCTTCTTTCAGTGGCAGAAGCTCTTTAGCCTTCAGCCCTTCCACTGGGCTGGGCAGGAAAGGGAGGAAACCATATGTATACGTTCGAGATATGTTTTCTCTTCTTTTCCCTTTAGGAAGATGTTCTTGGGAGTTCTTTTTCAGGAAGTTGGTCACTTCCCGTCCAACTGATAAGGTTTCCTAAAGGCAAAAATAGCATCTCTGCCACACAGAGTTGGCTGCGAAGATGTCCTCAAATGCTAGCAGGCTGGCCTCCAGGACTCCCCCGCTTCCTCTAGATCATGCTCCGGGTAGCTGGGCTGCACAATTTTCTGCACAGATGGCCCTAATCCTACCTCCAGGGACACTGTGGTCTTCCCCAGGCCCAAGACCCAGAACAGATCTCACTGCTGGTGTGAGAGCTCAACATGGAGAATTCTACATGTGGGGTCGTCCTTCTAGGTCATCACGAAGGTCCATTTGCCAAGGTCGGGGAATAAAACATATTTAGTTTATTTGCTTGATTCATATTTTTTAAATACTTAGACATATGGACATTGGACTCCATTTACACTCTTGCCTGCACCCCAAAAATGTTTTTGTTGTACTCAAAATATGCAAATCTGGGTGTGACAGTTAAGGTTGTGTGTCAACTTGGTTGGCCATGATTCTCAGTGGTTTGGCAGGTATGTAATGATGTAGTCCTCCTTCATGATGGGATCTGATGTGATCGGCCAATCATTTGTAAGGAGAGTTTCCTTAAGGGGTGTGTCCTGCACCCAATATACACATGTACATTCTGTAAAACTCACTTGCTCCCTCTGAATCCTGCAGCCAGCTCATCATCATCTGACCTCTAGTTCTTGGGACTTGAGCAGCTGCCTGCCATCTCACCTGCCGATCTTGGGATCTGTCGGCCTCCACAGCCCAGGAGCCAGTACCTGCTCTCTGACCTGCCGATCTAGAGTTTGTCAGCCCCTGCAGCTTCATAAGTCAGGAGAAGCCTCCAGCCTGGCCCACAGACTTGGAACTTGCCAGCCTCTACAACTGTGTGACCGTTTTCTTAAGACAATTCTCTCTCTCATATATAGATATATATGCTTCACTGGTTTTGTTTCTCTAGAGAACCCAGCCTAAGACACTGGGTATTCTTAAACTGACTACTTCCCAGGCAGGGAGACCTGTACCCAAGTGGATCTGCCTATAGCCACATTTCAAATTGGAGATAAAGGGGCAGAAACATGCTTCGTGATTTGAAAATACAGATTCTAGAAGGTGGAACCAGAACGGATCAAGAGCCATAGTTATACAACTTGAAAAGTGCTGTAACAGATACAAATAGAGTGTCCTGTTAGCGCAGAAGAGAGGGAGCTTACTTCTTTCATCTAGGGAAGTTTCCATTGTGGAAGCTGGAACTTCCAGGATGAGAGGTGTTTAGGAGTAGCCATTTTGGTCAGCACAAGGCAGATGTCATGGATTGAATTGTGTCCCCCCAAAATATGTGTCAACTTGGTTAGGCTATGATTCCCAGTATTGTGTGGTTGTCCTCCATTTTGTGATTTCAATTTTATGTTAAAGAGAATTAGCGTGGGATTGTAACACCATTGCTAAGGTCACATCCCTGATCCAATGTAAAGGGAGTTTCCCTGGGGTGTGGCTTGTACCACCTTTTTATCTTATGAGAGATAAAAGGAAAGAAAAGCAAGCAGAGAGTTGGGGACCTCGTACCACCAAGAAAGCAGCACATGGAGCCCAGCACATCCTTGGGACCGAAGTCCCTGCACTGAGAAACTCCTAGTCCAGGGAAAGGTTGATGGCAAGGACCTTCCTCCAGAGCTGACAGAGAGAGAAAGCGTTCCCCTGGAGCTGACAACCTGAATTTGGACTTCTAGCCTACTAAAAAAGAAAATAAACTTCTCTTGTTTAAGCCATCCACTTGTGGTGGTTCCTTTACAACAGGACTAGATGACTAAGACAGCAGGAAAGAGCAGTGTGGCTGGAGGACTGAATGTGTAAAGAGTCCTGAGAGACAGAGGTGGGAGGGACCAGGTGGGGAGGGTCTTTATTTAGTAGGTCAACGTTTCCCAAACTGCTTTGCAGCCACCTTTGTGCCATGAGGGGTTCCTAGGATGCTACCAATATTTTTCTTCTGGAATTATGGTGGTGTGGTGGTTAAGTGCTATGGCTGCTAACCAAAGGGTCGGCAGTTCAAATCCTCCAGGCGCTCCTTGGAAACTCAATGGGGCAGTTCTACTCTGTCCTATAGGGTCGTTATGAGTCGGAATCGACTCGAGGGCACTGGGGTTTTATATGTTAAAAAAAAAGAAGAAGATGTTATGAATAAGTACATAAAGGGGGAGAAAAGAGACAAATTTCCCAAGAATTCCAAATAATTTATGTAGCCACTTTGCCCTTAGGAGAAGCGTGGCACCCCACTCCAGAACTGTGGGTGCACACAGTGACTTCCCAAGAGCACAGTGTACAAGGGGGAGAAAGCAACCTTACAGGGGACCAAGAGCCTGACACACACACCTCAGTCAGGCCGTGAAGGTCGACATCAACCGTGATGTCACATTGGTAGTACACCCTCAATCTGGGGTGATAAGAATGGCTCTTTATCCCTGTTGTCTTTCCCCGAAAAACCCAGCTCCAGTCTGATCATAGGGGAACATCAGATAAACTCATGTGAGGGACATTTCACCACACATGACCAGTGCTTCTCAAAACAGCCAAGGTCATCAAAAACAAGCAAAGTCAACCGATGACTGCCCTGAGAGGGAACACAACAGAGAACCCCTGAGGGAGCAGGAGACCAGTGGGGTGCAGACCCCAAATTCTTGTATAAAGACCAGACTTAACAGTCTGACTGAGACTAGAAGGACCCCAGTGGTCATGGCCCCCAGACCTTCTGTTCCAGGACAGGAACCATTCCTGAAGCCAGCTCTTCAGACATGGATTGGACTGGACAACGAGTTGGAGACGAATGCTGGTGAGGAGTGAGCTTCTTGGATCAGGTGGACACTTAAGACTATGTTGGCATCTCCTGCCTGGAGGGGAGATGAGAGGGTAGAGGGGGTTAGAAGCTGGCGAAATGGACACGAAAAAAGAGAGTGGAGAGAGAGAGCGGGCTGTCTCATTAGGGGGAGAGCAATTGGGAGTATGTAGCAAGGCGTATATTAGTTTTTGTGGGAGAGACTGACTTGATTTGTAAGCTTTCACTTAAAGTACAATAAAAGTTGAAGAAAAAAAAAAAAAAAAAAAACAAAGCCTGAGAAACTGTCACAGCCAGGGAGCCAAGGAGACACAATGACTAACCATGATGTGGTGTCCTGATGGCATTCTGGAGCAGAAAAAGGAAAACAGATAAAAACTAAGGAAATCAGAATAAAGTATGGACTTTAGTTAATGATAACGCGTCAGCATTGGTTCATAAGGAGCTCCGATGCCGCAGCGGTTAAGCGTTCAGCTGCTAACCAAAAGGTTGGCAGTTCGAACCTACCAGCAGCTCCCCAGGAAAAAGATGTGGCAGTCTGCTTCCGTAAGGATTACAGCCTTGGAGACCCTGTGGGGCAGTTCTACTCTGTCTTTGCAGTTTTTCTTTAAAACCTAAAACTGTTCTAAAAAAATAAAGTTTATTTTTAAAAAAAGATATTGAGGACACTTATTTGTTGCTCTCCAGGGACCACTTGCCCTTACAAACAGTGTGTCTACCCAGATGTGGGGCTCACTTACCCGTCAGTGACCGTCTCTGCATTGGGCATTCCGTCCTAGCTGTCAGCCTGTATTTGTGATACTACTCAGTGTACCTTGTAGCCTGGACATTTACACACCCAGTCCTTGAGATTCTGTGGTGGGAAGAAGGAAGCGATGGTAGAGGGTAAAGCCCCCAGCTCCGGAAGTAAAACTACCTTGATTCAAATCCTGACTCTACACTTACTAGCTCTGTGACCTGGAACAATATTCGGTAACTGCCTGAGCCTCTGTTTCCTTGTCTGTAAAACGAAGGATCTTAACAACACCTATTTTGCAAGTTGTTTTTAGAATTACATGGTGGCGTAGTGGTTAAGAGCTGTGACTGCTAACCAAAAGGTCGGCAGTTCTAATTCACCAGCTGTTCCTTTAAAGTCCCATGGGGCAGTTCTACCCTGTCCCATAAGGTCGCTGAGAGTTGGGATCAACTGCATGGTAACACGTTGGCTTTTTTTTACATATAAATTGATTGGAAAAGTGTTGACACGTCAGAGCTCAGCACACCTAGCTATTATCATTATTGTCATTGTTCAGTTCATGAGCTCCTTCTAGTATTCTCCTCAATGTATTCTATGCAAAACGTGTTCTGAAGTTAAGTGTTTGGGGAACTGCTGCAACAGACAAGAGGGAAGCTTTAAAAGAGTTTTGAGCAGGAAGGTCTGCGTCTAGGGTTTTACTTTCTCTGCAGATGTGCCCATCAAAGATACAGGGCCAGAGTGGCCACTTCCTTCCTTTGTTCCTGACCTCGTTTGTCTGGCTGGAATTTTATGAACTTGGCACATTTTGGTTGTTAACTTAGGGGAAAACAGATGAAGCTACATATTTAACTACACAATATTATTATAGCTGTCAGTTCCACCTCACATTCTTTTTCAGAGGCAGAATATATAAATAAACACAGAGATCTAATAAATATAGTTCTTAGTTATTCATTCAATTCCATTTTAATTACAAGTATAATTTCCATTTCTTGCCAACGCCTACATTTTTTGCAAAATTAATTTAATGGCCATTTTATTATCTAACTTGTGGTTTGTCATAGTTACATCACAATGGCGTAGTGGATATTGGGCTTCAATAGCTTAGTCCATATTCCACCATAACTGCATTTTTATTGTTAATGCTTATTTCATGGACCTAGCTGCATTTAACTTGTGGACTATGTAAACACAAAATGTATCAATTTAATTTTTAAAAAGCCCTCAAACGCTTGTTAACCATACTCAGAGGGAGGTAGTGAAGGATTTTCTTTGCTTTCTTCCTTTTTTTTTTTTAAAGGTTCATTTCTGTTCAACAGGAAAAGGTTTGGTTTTCTAAGAAAATCATAATAACCTGGATTATGATAATCTGTGTCATAAAGCCCCCTGGACAGTCAATAATGCTTTCAGTTTCTCTGATGCCTTATCTTTTGAATAAAAAGATGAAAATCTGTTTGGTTGCCTCAGCTTTCTGCGAGGGAAGAAGCATAGACAAAATGCTTCCTGTTTAGCCATGAAGGAAGGAGTCAGTGAAATAGAGAGTCCCAGGGCATGCTGGGAAGGGAAATGGAGAGTCCCAGGGCATGCTGGGAAGGGAAATGGAGAGTCCCAGGGCATGCTGGGAAGGGAAACGGAGGCCCAGCACCATGGCAGCTAGGGAGCCAGCTCCCCTGGGCTCCTCCTGAAAGCTCCACACACAGCTCTGCCTGTGAAGAGCCCATAGTTTAGTTAGGAAGGTGTGCGTGTATATATATGTGTAAACACACACATGTGCAATTCAATCATGGTGAAAGTAGAAATGGTTGGAGCGGTAAATACTTTGTTATGTACATTTCACAGCAATAATTTTTTTTTTTTTAATGAACGCAATTCAAGGCCATCTTATGTGGCAAATGAATAATACGGATAGTAAGAGCGGAAATTCTGTAGGCTGGAGTATCAGAGAAAGTTTCGTGGGAGCAGTGGGATTTCTGATGAACCTTGAAGAATGGGTAGATTTTGGAGAAATGGAAAATTTTTGGAGAAAACAGAGTCTCATAATGTGAGGAAAGTGTAAAAGGAGAGGGGGAAGTGAACACAGTAAGTCGGGAAAAACTATCGCCCCAAACCATTTCACTACCCATTTTCATCATCTCCTGAACTTCAGCTGGTTTGGATTGTTTTTTGCCATTGGCAAAGCTGTTTTTTGCTCCCGCCCTTCCGTTAAGCCCTAAGGTAACCCCCAGCATATACCTTTCTGTTTTTGTGGGTGAAAAACCAATCTGTATTTTCTAACTCTGGCATCCTAAGGCTGGAGGTCATGACTGTGTCCTGCCATGTGCCTGGGAGAAAGACGAGGAGTTAACACCCGGCCTTGATCCGGCCACACATCAATGGTTAGACTCCCCTCAGGACAAGAGGGGGATCATATCTTCGGACACTTCTGGGGTGCCTGCAACCAGCTAACTTTGGGGAGGATCTCCTCCGTCACTGACCTTGGCTTCTCCAGAAAGAGATCAAATATGGCGGGGGGAAGACCTCTTTCTCCCATACAGAGTTTCCATTGCTGTGTTTATTCAGCTGCAGTACTGACCAGTCTGGCCTCAGAGTCAGGACTGGCTGGAGTATGGGCCCTGAGGCACGGATCCACTTTGTGGTCTGTCTTGACCCTCTGGGGTCTCAGCCATTTGTCTGGTTACTCCATTTATCCTGGCCGTGTGGTTTAGCCAAGAAGAAAAGGCTTCTGGGCAGAATGCCACTAGGAAGATTGTCCCCCAGGAAACAACACACCCTTTTATTTATGGCCTTTCCTTTCCCCCATGGACTCAGATTTTACTTTCTCCCCCTATTTAGGTACAAGAGACAAAGAGTTGTGTTTAATATGCAAAAGTAGTAGTTCACACCCAAATTGCTATTATCCCTGCAAACAGGCTGCTTTCAGGGCTTTAAAACCCTTCCTTCCGCTGTGCTGCGTGGGTTATGGTTACCTGTTTGTCGCTGGGAGTTTTACGCAGCACAGCCACAAGGACATGGAAGCAGTTCTATACCAGTATTTCTTTTTCTAACCACTCGTGACCCACTGGACTTCTGTTAAAACAATTCTACCTGGATGTTGAAAAAATTCCATGTACAAAGATTGCAAATAAATATATGAATGAAGAACAATCATGTTTTATCTTCTTAAAATTTATTTTTATTTTATTTTCCAAGACAGATAATAAAAGTCACTGAAACACCAAGTATGAAAGTACTATCTGCCCTCCATTTCTTCAGTGTCCTCGTCTATAAAATGAAAAGTTTGCCGTGAACATATTCTTTTTAAGTTTCCCCCTATTCCATGTTCTGTGATTCTACGGGAGGATATGGCTTTGTTTTTGCTGAAAATTTAAAACAATAACATTGTACAGAAAAAGAGGGAATGAGAGTCAAAAATCTGGCCTGGAGTAGGTAGATGACCACCACTCAGGACCCATGGCTGTCCTGGTTCTAGGAATGGTTAGCATTCACGTGGAATGAAGTCAGGGTCAGCAGTAGTTCCATATATGTATACCTGGAGTTTAAAATGTGCAGGCCAGGATCGCAAACTCAAATGCCTTCAGGGTTTTGAAGCAAATATTGTGCATCTGTGAAGCATTAGGGTGAGAGACCAAGGGGTGTGACAGGGACCATAATCAGCTGGAGAGTGCTGGCCTCCTCCCTAAAAGTATGTAGATAAATAGATCATAAAACAGGGTGCTACAAGACATACAAACCCAGATGTGCTATTTTAGGCTCAGGGGCAGGCTGGTAGTTTTCTACCCTTAAATTCTAATCCGGCCGTCTTTATTTTCCAAGTAAATAATCTGAGGTCCAGAGAGGGACAGTAACTTCCCTAGGTCACACAGCTGTTTAGTGGTACAGCAAGGAGGAGAAGCCAGGTTTCTTGATTCCTGATGGTCTTCCATCTCACTACCCCCCAGCTTGAATCTGCTCCAGCCAAGCAAGCTGCCAGTTGTCCCAAACACCAGATGGGTTGTGGCCAAGGGTGCTCATTAGCCAGTTGGTTATAGCGATCCCTACTTCACAAAGGCAAAAGTAGATCATGTGTTAGAAGCACTTTTAAGAAGTGTTGGTCATTACACCCACAGACGTTTACAGCAGCACTGCGCAGTATAAACAAAACGCAGCCTCGTAGGTAGTTGTAAATTGCCTACGAGTCACACTTTAGAAAGTCAAACCAATGTATCAGAAATAATATCATTTCTCAACTTGTAATAAGTATAAAAATTACTAATGAAATATTTAAATTGATGAAAATATGTATAACAAAGCATACGCCATGTCAACAATTCCTACATGTACAATTCAGTATGAAAGTCTTACTTTCATACAAAATCCAGGGTTTATTTAACTGTTAGCGCACACCTCACCCTTGACAGTCACGTTTTACATGCTCAATAGCCTTGTGTGGCCAGTGGCTACCATATTGAACAGTGTATTTCTAGAGGGTTCCCTGTTGTTCCGTTCTCACCTGCCCTCAGCCAATTAAGGAGGAGTGAAGGTCCTCAGAGCCTTGTCTCTTCCAAGCCTCCCACTGCTGGGTAATTAAATCCCTGAGCAACCCCTGAGTCACTTGCAACTGTGGAAGGCAATTTCAGAAATCCGTCTCAGAGCCAAGAACATAGCTCCCAACACACAGGGAGGGAAGGCAAGTCCTTTGGGCTGGATACTGCTCCCAGGTGGCCCTCCATGAGAAGGGGCAGAGGTAAGACATTGCCAAAGGGCTGGAAGAGAGCAGAGAAGGCAAACAGGCGCTAACAAGCCAGTTACAAGGCCCTGGTAGCACAACAGTGGGTTGGCAGTTCAAACTCACCCAGCACCTCCGCAGGAGAAAGACTCGTTGATCTGTTCCCATAAAGATAATACCCTAGAAAACCTATCAGGGCAATTCTACTCTGTCACATGGGGTCGCTATGAGTTGAAATCAGCTCAACACCAACTAACAACAACAACAAACCAGTTTCTGTCCAATCAATGCCAACTCATGGCACCCCCATGTGTGTCAGGGTAGAGCTGTCCTCCAAAGGGTTTTCAGTGGCTGATTTTTGAGCAGCAGATTACCAGGCCTTTCTTCTGAGATGCCTCTGGGTGGACTCCAACCTCTAACCTTTTGGTCAGCAACTGAGTGCATTAACTGTTTGTACCACCAAAGGACTCCCAGGTTCCATTAGGGTCGCTGTTTCCCTCCAGAGGCACCATGAAGGAGAGTCTATGGGACTTCACTTACTTAGTCCTCACAACATCTCCATGAGGAGGGTACTGCTGTTATCCCCATTTTATAGGGGAGAAGACTGAGGCACAGAGAGGTAACAAAGCTCGCCTGAGGTGATGTAGCTTCATGACTGCATGGTCTATTTTCAGGCAGGTTTTAATCTAAAACAGTATCACTTCTTCCCAATAAAGTGGTTGCTCCTTATTCTTTCTCTTGGCCATTACTTTGCACCCACCCACTGTTCCTGGTGAACCCCTGGAAGTAGGGAGACACAGGGAGCCCTGGTGGTGCAGTGATTAAGAGCTCAGGCTGCTAACCAAAAGACGGGCAGTTCTAATCCACAAGGCACCCCTTAGGAACCCTATAGGGCACCTCTACTCTGTCTTATAGGGTCACTATGAGTCAGAATCGACTCCACAGCACACAACGACAACAAGGGAGACACAGTCAGCAAAGAAGTCAGAGGTGATGCCAGGGATCAGCTGGGCTGGCTACCAGCATAAGAGTAGCCACTGGGCCATCAGCATAGCCGTAGGCAGGCACTGGGCTATCCCCATAGGAGTGGGCACTGGGCTATCACCATAGGAGTGGGCACTGGGCCGTCAGCATAGGAGTGGGCACTGGGCCCTCAGCATAGAAGTGGGTACTAGGCTATCAGCATAGGAGTGGGCAGTGGGCCGTCAGCATAGGAATGGGCACTGGGCTATCCCCACAGGAGTGGGCACTGGGCTATCCCCATAGGAGTGGGCACTGGGCTATCCCCACAGGAGTGAGCACTGGGCTATCCCCACAGGAGTGGGCACTGGGCTATCCCCACAGGAGGGGGCACTGGGCTATCCCCATAGGAGTGGGCACTGGGCCGTCAGCATAGGAGTGGGCACTGGGCTATCCCCACAGGAGTGGGCACTGGGCTATCCCCACAGGAGTGGGCACTGGGCTGTGGCAACTGATTTGGAATGGGAAAGGAGGGAAATGTAAAAATGTTATTTATCCCAAAACATCCTATCTACCTGAGTTACTCCTATCAGTCAGTTCTCTTCACTGGAGGTAAGGCCGTGTCTCCAGAAGACCCTGGTACGACCTCGAAGCGCGTCTCAGAGCCCACAGGGAGCAGTGGCTGGCCCAGGCCATTCCATGCTGTGGTCTACCATTTTCCACCTGTGGCACCTTAGACAGTTTACTGACATTTCTGTGCCTCAGCTTCTTCATGCTAAACCCTGAATATAAAAATAGTGTCACCTGACGGGGAAGTGGGAGGATTAAAAGAGGTGAGGAAAGTTAAACATCTGGACAGTTTTACCAGCTGCCATGGAGCCAACTCCCACTCATGGTGACCCCGCGTGTGTCAGCGTAGAACTGTGCCCCCAGGGCTTTCAATGGCCGATTTTTCAGAAGCACGTTGCCAGGCCTTTCTGCTGAGGTGCCTTGGAGTGGACTGGAGCCACTAGCTTTGGGGTCAGCAGCCAAGCGTGTCAACCCTTTGCCCCACCCGGGAACTGCTGGACAGCGACAGCACTCTCTAATCCAGTGCCCAGGAACGTTTGGAGATAGCACGGGCTCACAGATCGCCTAGTTCAGTGTCTGTAACCATGGTTTCACGTCAGAGCTACCAGGAGACTTTATGAAAATACAAGCGCACAGACCTTGTGCTGAACGGGAAACTGGGGGCTGAACGGGCTTGGTTTCCCAGGTGGGGGAGGGCTGCAAACAAGCCGCAATTGTCTCCTGCCTCCGCTGGTGCTGGCACACCGGAATATTAAGTCCTTATCCGTGCGGTGCCAAAAGCTCCAAGAGGCCGGGACGTAGGGTAAAGACAAGGACTTGGAGTCAGGCCCTGTCACTTGCTAGCTGTGTGACCTCTGTGTGAACTTCAGTTTCTCTACCTGTTTAAGGGAGACCTGGGTCTTGTAAGTTTGCACTCAGGGTTAACTTAGACCCAGCAGTGCCTGCTGGTCAGTCATCAGCATCACTGTCTTGCCAGGAAGGGCCCTCTGAGAAGACGAGCCTGGAGCGTCGGGAGCCTCCCTGGCAGCCACTGAGGTGTCCAGCCTTGCAGCTGGCCTTTAGGTGTTGGCTGGAACGGGATTTTCTGCAGAACAGCTGCCAGGTCGTTGAGGTCAGCAATGCAGAAGCTGGGTGGGGTGAAGACAGGTGGGGGAGGGGCTCATTTGCTTCTTCCTTACTAAAACATAGACTTCTGTCCATCTCTAGGGGGCTATGAGCCCACAGGGAGCCCTGGTGGCGCAGTGGTTAAGCACTCAGCTGCTAACGGCAATGTCCCCAGTTGGAACCCACCAGCTGCTCTACTACAGGAGGAAGATGCGGCGGTCTGCTTCTGTAAAGCCTACCTTTGGGAACCCTGTGGGGCAGTTTTACTCCTTCCTGTAGGGCCGCTGTGAGTCAGTGGCTTACGAGCCCTCTTGGGATCCCTAAGTGGGGCATACAGGTGAGCACTCAGCTACTAACTGAAAGGTTGGTGGTTTGAACCAACCCAGAGACACCTTGGAAGTAAGGCCTGGCAATCTTCTCCTGAAAAGGCCTCCATTGAAACCCCATGGAGTGGTTCTACCATGTACACACAGGTTGCCATGAGTCAGAACTGACGCCGGAGCACCTTTCTTTTTTGTAGGAGCCTCATATTAGCCTAAGGGGTCTGCTCTCTTTGCCAGTGGAACAGACAGGCCACCTGGGCTGAGCTCTGCCGAAGAGGAGAGGTGAGCTCCTCATGGTGGTTGTTCCTCCCCTCCCCCAGGGAGAAGCCTCTTTACCACTGTCTCCCATTTTCTGGTCTCTTAGCTACAATATTGTGGTAATTGGCATGGGGGGATGCCACCATGAGTTGCCACACTGGGTGACACCAACCGTAGTGGTGCCACTGTCTGAGACCCAGTTGACGGAGGTGACCGGCCAGTGATTCTGCCCTCCCCATTCCCATATCCCACTCCCGACACACCCAGTGGCATTCTTCCATCTGTCCAGGTGAAAAAAAAGGGAGCCCTAAAAGGAGAAATCTCTCCTGCTGCTCTTGGTATGGAGCCCTGGTGTTGCAGCGGTTAAGTGCTCAGCTGCTAACCGAAAGGTCAATGATTTGAACCCACCAGCCACTCTGCGGGAGAAAGATGTGATAGTTTGCTTCCATAAAGGTTATAGCCTAGGAAACCCTATGGGGGAAGTTCTACTTTGATCTCACAGGGTCACTATGAGTCAGAATTGACTTGATGGCAATGGGTTTGGTTTTTGGCTCTGGGTATCACCCAGCTCAACATATGGTGTTTTTACCAAGATCTTTCTAGCCATAAACATTCTAACAGGGCCTTGGGAGTCGGGGTGGAGGGAGGTAGCTCAGAAGTCAAATTTAGCCTTTGTGTGTGTGTGTGTGTGCCTTGCTGTAACCTTGTTATTCACATAATGACTCTTCTTGCTTTTGAGCCCTTGTTGACATTTTCCCTAATTCTGTCCCCATTTCCAAGAGCTCATACACCCCACCCCTCCTCCCTGGTATGCTGCAGAAGCATGTAGGAACTTAGCCTCCACTTGAATGTAGTCCTTGCCTGTCTTATTCCTTTTCTCGTCCCCAGAATATCGCATGGTGCCTGGCACGAAGATGGTTCTCAATCACGGTCGTTGAAAGTCATCGAGAGCCTTGGTACTGCACAAAGTGTGAGTCTTACAGCCCTGTAACCGTTTCTCTGGAAGGCTCTGTCCGTCTCCGGCTTGGCTGGGCAGACGGCAAACAAGGGGTGGGGAGGAGAGGAGCCAAGGGCTTTCCAGGTCCTCCCCCAGGCAATGGGAAACACCTAGAATTTAAACCAGAAAAGTGAGTTCCAGAGACACATCTTCCATTCCTATCTAGGTAACCGACCGACTACAGGCTGTCACTTAGGGCTCCTGAGCCTCCGTTTGTTTTGTTTTTCCTGAAAAATGGAGTAAGATTTTCCTTTCCTGACTCACAAAGAAGTTTTAACAAAGAAGTAAGATTTATGAAAAGGATTTATAAAGAAGTATATGAATGACTATTATTTTCATAAGGTGGCTTCACTAGGTGGGGTCAAAGGGTTGTGTTTCGAATGTATTAAGCACCTGCTGTGTTCTAGGGTGGAAACCCTGGTGGCATAGTGCTTCAGAGCTACAGTTGCTAACCAAAAGGTCAGCAGTTCAAATCCACCAGCTGCCCCTTGGAAACTCCAGGGAGGCAGAGCAGCTCTTCTCTGTTCTATAAGGTCACTATGAATCAGAATCGACTCAATGGCAATCGGTTTGTTTGTTTTGTGTGTTTGCTATGTTCTAGGTGGAAGCAGCCCTGGTGGTCCAGTGGTTAAGCACTCATCTGCTAACCGAGGTTAGTGGTTCAAACCTGCCAGCCACTCCACAGGAGAAAGATGTGGCGGTCTGCTTCCATGAAGATTACAGCCTTGGAAACCCTATGGGGCAGTTCTACTCTGTCCTATAGTGTAGCTGTGAGTCAGAATCAACTGAACAGCAACGGGATGTTCCACGCACTGTGCGAGGGGCTTACAGCAGAACATCACCTAGAAGTGAAAAGAGTCTGTGTAGTCAGCCCCAGAAGGAAGCCATTCACAGATGGTGCTCGGCCAGGGGGTGTCCTCGGTACTCCTGTTACTAACAAGGCCAGCAGCCCCAAGGGAGCCATTCACAGAGTGGTCCTCAGTACTCCTATCAGTAATGCGGCCAGAGTCCTTCAGGGTCTGAAGCTGTAATAACACCCAAGTCATTCTCATTAGGCTTCTGGACACCCCCAGGCCACATGCCCGTCTGTGAATGGCTCTCTTCTTTGAGACGAGAACAGTACTACCCTGAAACACATGGGGTCTCCATGAGTCAGAATTGACTTGATAGCAACTGATTTGGTTTTTTAAAAATCTCTGCTGAGGCCACATACGGATCACGGACACTGTGATTTCAAGTATCAGCAGCCACTCTAATAGTAGGTATTGTTGTTGTCGTTGTTAGGTGCCGTCGAGTAGGTTCCACCTCATAGCAACCCTACACACAACAGAATGAAACACTGCCCAGTACTGTGCCATCCTCACAGTCGTTATGCTTGAACCCACTGTTGCAGCCACTGTGTCAGTCCATCCCCTTGAGGTTCTTCTTCTTTTCCGCCGACCCTCTACTTCATCAACCATGACGTCCTTCTCCAGGGACTGATCCCTCCTGACAACATGTCCAAAGTATGTAAAACACAGTCTCACCATCCTTGCTTCTAAGGAGCATTCTGGTTGTACTTCTTCCAAGGCAGATTTGTTCGTTCCTTTGGCAGTCCATGGTATATTCAATATTCTTCCTCAATACCACAATTCAAAGCGTCACTTTTTGTTTGGTCTTCCTTATTCATTGTCCAGCTTTCACATGCATATGAGGCGATTGAAAATACCAGGGCTTAGGTCAGGTGCACCTTAGTCTTCAAGGTGAAACCTTTGCTTTTTAACACTTTAAAGAGGTCTTTTGCAGCAGATTTACCCACTGTAACCTGTCATTTGATTTCTTGACTGCTGCTTCCATAGCTGTTGATTGTGGATCCAAGTAAAATGAAATCCTTGACAACTTCAATCTTTTCTCTGTTTATCATGATGTTGCTTATTGGTCCAGTTGTGAAAAGAAAAAAAAAAAAATTAGGCATTGTAGAGGAACAAATAATAGCGTTCGCCGAGACTTGTTTTTACCAAAGTGGCAGGCACTACTCTAAGTGCTTTACATAGATTAACTCATTTAATCTTTACAAGAACCCCGAGGAAGTAGGTTGTATTATTCTCGTTTTACAGGTGAGGACACTGAGGCACAGAAACTCACAGTAACTTGGCCAAAGTCTCTCAGCTTTGAGTGGCGGAGCCATGATTTGAACCCAGGCAGTCTTGCTCCAAAGAAAACTGAGCCTGCTGCCGACCTTGGCAGCAGCCTCCAAGAAGCCTGTGGCCTCTGCCCAGGGGCAGGGACAACACTCTCTGAACAGCCTCCTCTTTCCCAACTTGCCCCAGGGAACATTAGGTCATGAGTGGCTCTCCAAGGGTGAAGAAGGAAGGAGGTTTTCCACTATTTGTTCTATTTCTTTATACCTCTTGTAACAATTTGTAAAAATAATAAAAGTAAAATTATGACTCTCACACAGATATGAAATGAATGTGTTAAAGATTTTTTTAATTTGTTATTAACGAGAGGATTACAACCTGTTCAAAAGAGAATCCAAAGAAGAGATACAAGGATACATCAGGAATATTAAAAAGAATTTGCAAATTGATGCAAACCTGGCTTTTCCAGGGTGTGGGGAGGTATTGCTCTCCCACCAGGCAGAATCATTTGCAGGTCAATCGAAAGGAATTGTTTTCATTGCTATCAGTTCTCTACAAGAAACCAAAAAAAAAATTATTGCAGTTGAGTTGATTCCAACTCATAGTGAACGTTTAGGACAGAGTAGAACTGCCCTGTAGGGTTTCCAAGGAGCAGCTGGTGGATTTGAACTGCCAACCTTTTGGTTAGCAGCCGAGCTCTTAACCACTGTACCACCAGGGCTCCAGCTGAGGGATTGTGAAATGATTCAAAGATAATGATAGGCTAGACTCAGACAACTGGAAGGGTGTGCTCTCAATAATGCTTTTCCCTTGGTTTGTCTTGCTAGAATCTTTAAAACAAATATATATCATTGTATTATTTGAATAATTAAGGATGTTAATTTTATATATATACATATATATTTTAAAGAATACAAGTTCATCACTCCCTTCGTCCTCTCAACCCCTTTCCTGCCACTTTCCTTCCTTGGTCCGTTGACCAATATATTTAATTTATACTCTGATTTGATAGTTCCTCTATCTGAAGGCTTTGTAATTTGATTCTTCTTTTGATTATGTTGACTTTCACTCATGGTGCTTTGTTTTCTTATGTATTGTGTGATTTTTTTTTTTTTTTTTTCAAAAGCTGTGAGCTTGTATTTATTGGATCTTTGTCTGTGGGAATTTTTTTGAGGCCCGGTTGAGGGTGTTTTTCTCCAAAGATTTGCATCTTCTTTTTCTAGGCACCCAGAATCACTACCAAGCCAGGATCTATTTAAATGAAATTCCCAATTTCAGGCTTTTCAGAATATGCATGTACAGTGAGTTTGGGCCCCAAACCTGAGTAGAGAGCTGACTTATGGTTACATATGTCTCACGGAAACGGTTTTTCTCTCCAGCCAAGAGTAAAGGCAAGACAGGTAAATGCCTGGTTATTTCCCTTTGTGGGGTACCCCACCCCCATTGCAGTTCAGCCTTTCAGAAGTCCCAGCTTGGTGCTGGGATGTCTGATCTAATTCTTCCACTTGTGTCAGCCCTCTGGCTAGAAAGCCAAAACTCTAAATTATGAGTCATTGCCAGGCCGCCTCTGGCTTCAGCACTCACTTCTCTAGCCTTGGGCCAAAAAAAAAAAAAAAAAACTCATTGCTGTCCAGTCGCTGCCGGCTCATAGCGACCCTATAGGACAGAGTAGAACTGCCCCATAGGGTTTCCAAGGAGGACCTGTTGGATTCAAGCTGCCGACATTTTGGTTAGTAGCTGTAGCCCTTAACCACTACGCTGTCAGGGTTTCCATAAAGCTTTCAGCCTAGAAAACCCTATCGGGCAGTTCTACTTTGTCACACGGGGTCACTATGAGTCCAAACAGGGCTTCTGGCCTGTTAGTTCTGTTGAAACCCCTGCTGAACAAACTAGTTCAAAGCCCCAAGTCAAAATCAACTCGATGGCACCTAACAACAGCACATTGCCAGACACGGAAGTTGCCTGTTATTTCTAACGTAGCAGCATGGGGTAGTGAAACAAACCCGGGATTTGGTCTGCGTTATTCAAAACAGCTGTTATATGCCAGGCACTGAATCAGACGCTGGTACTATCTCCGTCATAAATCAGAACTGGTTGAATTTGGGCTCTGCTGCTTACCAGCTGTATTAACTTAAGTGCGTTTCTTAACCTATAAAAAGGAGACAGATATCTCGTGGACTGTGGTGAAGATTAAAAATGAGCTAACCTATGAGTATTAGCTGGAGACCCTGGTGGCGTAGTGGTTAAGTGCTATGGCTGCTAACCAGAAGGTTCTGTGCTGTATGCGTTGGTCTGGTAACGTGATGTCAGACTGATAACAAGAAGACTGAGGCAATTTCAGGATTCTCATCTAGACACACCATGCAGAGAGAAAGGCCATCTTCCCTGTGTCTCTTTCCCAGAATCCCTTTTTTTGTGGGTTTTTTTGGCCAGAATTAGGCCACAGGACCCTCCTTAAACCAGTTATTGGCAAAGGGAATAGAGAGATCACGAGTGGCTTAGACTAACTAATACTTTAGCGGTTTCTTTATTTGCCTTTGGAATTGGGAATGGGATCATCTTTCTTTGAGCCTCAAAAGGAAGGAACAGATGAGCAAAACTGGGACTCTGTTAGCAAGGAAGCCAGAAAGAGAAGTTGAGTGGGCCTGAAAGTGGTCAGTACAGTCACTAGTCGTAGCAGTAAGATGACAGCCTCTCGGGCTTTTGACAGCAGGTACTGGAACCCAGGGTAAGGGGCGTCTGGGTTCCAGGGCAGGAAAGGAAATGTTGGATCTTAGAGGGGGAATTCTAAGTCATCAGGCAGGAGCTTGGTCAGAACAGAATATCACAAAGCAGATGATAACGGGGAATCAGGATACTGAAATCAAACCATGCTTCCTGGCTGCAGAACTGCCTTGCTGAGGGCTGCAGGCTGCAGGCTGAGAGCTTCTCCTTTTCCTCCTCCCTGGAGCAGACCTGGCCCTAGACCGACTGCAGGTGGAGCCCTCCCTGGGCTAGAGGGTCAGCACCATAAGGGCGAGGACCAAGCCTAGCCCACACTGGTGTTGCTCTCCTCCATTTGGGTGAATACTCCGAACTTCTCTACAGCCTTCTTTCCACAATTGACAAAGTCTGCTCTGGGACAGAGGCCTCCCCACCCCAATACCTGGGGAAGGATGGCTGTCCTTTCCTTTCAAATGAAACATAATAAATAAGAAAGTAAAGCAAAACACAGACAGACAAAAAGCAGACTCAGAAAGAGAGAACTAGGAAAGCACACTTTTACAAAAGCAAGAGAGAATAGAAAGAGGCGAAAAGAGAAGCCTGCCTCTCTTCATCCGCGCTATGGGGAATCAGGGCATTTTAAACTATTATTAAATGTCGAGATTTATTACTTACCCTTCCCTTCCCTATTAGCCCTCTTTTTAGCAAACGGTTTCTTAATTCATCTGGAGGCAGAAGGATGAACAAAGGATTTTTCTGCCTCAAGAGAACGCCCCGCCTCTCCTCCTCTCCACTCCTAGCCCTAGGACTCCACGGCTTCAGGAAACATTTTCAGCTCAACAATTCCCTTTACTAGAAAATCTTAAGCTTTCCCCTCTAGGTTTCCAGCAGCCTGGCCTCTGGCCCGGAAATAAAAGAGGTTTACTGAGAGGTAATAGCAGCTTTCAAATAATCTCAACATTCACCAAGTCTCGCTCCATCTGTCCCAGGTTCAGGTTCGATTCCTCAATCAAAAATGATGAAGGTTGGAACTGAGGAGAGGTTTTGAACTGTGTTTAATTAATTAAAAACAACAGACTAATTTTGAACGATGACTTCTTACGTGGAACCCCAACATTATAAACAGGTAAAAGCAGAGGCTCTCTGTGAAGGGAGGGAGAACGTGTGAGGATGGAGGGAGAGAAGGAGGGGCATCTTTAAAGGCCCCCCACCCTTGGCTCCAGCAACCCCAAGTCTGGGCCCAGAGCAGTTGGACCCCCACAGGCGCAGCTGTTCTCAGAGGTCTTCTCTGTGTAAACATTAGGGTTCTGCTCTTCCTTTCTCAAAAGAAAATCTGATTCTTCTCTTCTAGTCTCAACGTTGCGTGACTTACCTTTCATAGATGTGAAGCAAGGGGGGAAATTCTCTAACTCCATTACTCTCTCTTTTTTTTAATGTTGAAATGAAAGAGAACAGTACAGGGAATAATATAACCAACACCCACCATCCACAATCGGAAAATTACAATTTGACATATTTGCCTCAGATAATTTTTTTTTTTTTTAGTTTTGGAAGCTGACTTTTTGTTTTTTTAATAGTTTTTACTGTGCTTTAAGTGAAAGTTTACAAATCAAGTCAGTCTCTCACACAAAAACATATACACCTTGCTACTTACTCCCAATTGCTCTCCCCCTAATCAGAGAGCCCATTCTCTCCCTCCACTCTCTCTTTTCATGACCATTTCGCCAGCTTCTAACCCCCTCTACCCTCTCATCTATGCTCCAGGCAGGAGATGCCAACATAGTCTTAAGTGTCCACCTGATCCAAGGAGCTCACTCCTCACCAGCATCCCTCTCCAACCCATTGTCCAGTCCAATCTATGTATGAAGTGTTGGCTTCGGAAATGGTTCCTGTCCTGGAACAGAAGGTCTGGGGGCCATGACCACTGGGGTCCTTCTAGTCTCAGTCAGACCAGACCATTAAGTCTGGTCTTTTTATGAGAATTTGGGGTCTGCACCCCACTGCTTTCCTGCTCCCTCAGGGATTCTCTGCTGTGTTGCCTGTCAGAGCAGTCATCAGTTGTAGCCGGGCACCATCTAGTTCTTCTGGTCTCAGGATGATGTAGTCTCTGGTGTATGTGGCCCTTTCTGTCTCTTGGGCTCATAATTACCTTGTGTCTTTGGTGTTCTTCATTCTCCATTGATCCAGGTGAGTTGAGACCAATTGATGCATCTTAGATGGCCACTTGCTAGCGTTTAAGACCCCAGATGCCACTCTTACAAAGTGGCATGCAGAGTGTTTTCTTAATAGATTTTATTATGCCAATTGACTTAGGTGTCCCCATGGTCCCCAAACCCCTGCCCCTGCTACACTGGCCTTTGAAGCATTCAGTTTATTCAGGAAACTTCTTTGCTTTTTGTTTAGTCCAGTCGTGCTGACCTCCCCTGTATTGTGTGTTGTCTTTCCCGTCACCTAAAGTAGTTCTTATCTACTATCTAATTAGTGAATACACCTCTCCCACCCTCCCTCCCTCCCCCCTCTCGTAACCACAAAAGAATGTTTTCTTCTGAGTTTAAACCATTTCTCAAGTTCTTATAATACCGGTCTTATACAATATTTGTCCTTTTGCAACTAATTTCACTCAGCATAATGCCTTCTAGGTTCCTCCATGTTATGAGATGTTTCACAGATTCCTCACTGTTCTTTATCAATGCATAGTATTCCACTGTGTGAATATACCATAATTTATTTATCCATTCATCCGTTGATGGGCACCTTGGTTGTGTCCATCTTTTTGCTATTATAAACAGTGCTGCTACGAACATGGGTGTGCATATATCTGTTCGTGTAAAGGCTCATATTTCTCTAGGATATATTCCAAGGAGTGGGACTGCTGGATCATATGGTAGTTCTATGTCTAGCTTTTTAAGGAAGTGCCAAATCGATTTCCAAAGTGGTTGTACCAGTTGACATTCCCATCAGCAGTGTGTACATGTTCCAATCTCTCCACAGCCTCTCCAACATTAATTATTTTGTGTTTTTTGGATTAATGCCAGCCTTGTTGGAGTGAGATGGAATCTCATTGTAGTTTTGATCTGCATTTCTCTAATGGCTAATGATCGTGAACATTTCCTCATGTATCTGTTAGCTACCTGAATGTCCTCTTTAGTGAAGTGTCTGTTCATATCTTTTGCTCATTTTTTAATTGGGTTATTTGTCTTTTTATAGTTGAGTTTTTGCAGTATCATGTAGATTTTAGAGATCAGGCGCTGATCAGAAATGTCATAGCTAAAAACTTTTTCCCAGTCTGTAGGTGGTCTTTTTACTCTTTTGGTGAAGTCTTTGGATGAGCCTAAGTGTTTGATTTTTAGGAGCTCCCAGTTATCTAGTTTTTCTTCTGCATTCTTAATAATGTTTTGTATACTGTTTATGCCATGTATTAGGGCTCCTAACATTGTCCCTATTTTTTCTTCCATGATCTTTATCATTTTAGATTTTCTATTTAGGTCTTTGATCCATTTTGAGCTCATTTTTTGTGCATGGAGTGAGGTATGGGTCTTGTTTCATTTTTTTGCAGATGGATATCCAGTTATTCCGGCACCATTTGTTAAAAAGACTGTCTTTTCCCTATTTAACTGTTTTGGGGTCTTTGTCAAATATCAGCTGCTCATATGTGGATGGATTTATGTCTGGATTCTCAATTCTGTTCCATTGGTCCATGTATCTGTTGTACCAGTACCGGGCTGTTTTGACTACTGTGGCGGTATAATAGGTTCTAAAATCAGGTAAAGTAAGGCCTCCCACTTTGTTCTTCTTTTTCAGTGAGGCCTTGTTTATCTGGGGCCTCTTTCCCTTCCATATGAAGTTGGTGATTTGTTTCTCCACCTCATTAAAGCATGTTGTTGGGATTTGGATTGGAATTGCATTAAATGTATAGATCGCTTTTGGTAGAATAGACATTTTTATGATGTTAAGTCTTCCTATCCATGAGCAAGGTATGTTTTTCCACTTATGTAAGTCTCTTTTGGTTTCTTGCAGAAGTGTACTGTAGTTTTCTTTGTATAAGTCTTTTACATCTCTGGTAAGATTTATCCCTAAGTATTTTATCTTCTTGGGGGCTACTGTAAATGGTATTGATTTGGTGATTTCCTCTTCGATTTTCTTTTTGTTGGTGTAGAGGAATCCAACTGATTTTTGTATGTTTATCTTGTATCCCAATACTCTGCTGAACTCTTCTATTAGTTTCAGTAGTTTTCTTGAGGATGCCTTAGGGTTTTCTGTGTATAAGATCATGTCATCTGCAAATAGAGATAATTTTACTTCTTCCTTGCCAATCTGGATGCCCTTTATTTCTTTAGCCTCAGATAATTTTTTAAAGAAAGAAATAAAATTTGGCAGATAAAGTTGAAGCTCTTTTGCTTCACAACCCGCTCCCCCATCCTATTTTCCTCCTTCTCTCCCCAGATAAACACTGTCATGACTAAAGACTGGCCCTGCAAACATGCTAATCCCTAGTCCATGTGAATACATCACTTTATGGGACAAAAGTGAGTTTGCAGATACCATTGAGATGGGGAGTACAGCCTACACTGTCCAGCTGGGCACAGTGTGATCACAGGGTCTATAAGAGCCCATTGGGTAAGAGGGTCGGAATCAGAGCAGACGTGTCTATGGAAACAGGATGGAGTGATGTGGTCAAGAGCCAGGGAGGTCAGGCAGCCTCTAGAAAGAAAAGGCAAAGATTTTCCCTAAGGCCTCAAGAGGGAACAAGCCCCGCTGAACCACTGCAGACTTCGGACTTCCAGAACTGTGAGATAATTAGATCTATGTTGCTTCAGACCACTGAGTTTGCTGTGTTATTACAAGAGCAATAGGGAACTGATGCAGTGGAACCTGTGAGTGCTAAACTCGACGGGACTGCCTTGTTTATCCGGGTCTCCCAAGTTTTCCGCCTTTGACAGAGTGCAGTCTTACTACTTTTCTGTGGCTCGTTTTGGTGGAAAATATTTGCACTTTCCTTCTCTGACAGGTTTCTGCCTTACTCAGGTTCCAACTTTTCCAGGTTTTACTGTACAGTGAGTTTGGCAAGTTCCACCGGACCCATGTTTTTATGTTTGGACTAGACAGACAGACAGACAGACAGATGGATAGAAAGGAAATAATTTGCTGTATAATTTGCTGTATATACTTTCTACACTCGGTCTGGTATTTTTGAGAATTTATCCACTCCTGCACAAATATCTAGTTCACCTAGTTTAACTACTGTACAGTATTTTATTATCTGAATATACCAAAAACCCATTGCCATTGAGTCAATTCAGACTCATAGAGACCCTATAGGACAGTTTCCAAGGAGCGCCTGGTGGATTCGAACTGCCAACCCTTTGGTTAGCAGCCATAGCACTTAACCACTAAGCTACCAGGGTTTCCCATCTGAATATACCTCAGTTTATTTCTCTAGCTCTTTAAAACTAACATTTAGAATATTTCTAATTTTTTGCAGCAACGAGTATCCTTGTACATGTTTTTTACATACATGCAAAAGTTTCACTAGAATATGTATCTAGAATGGGGGGATTCTGGTTTTACTCCAGCCTGCAGATTACAAAAATTCAAAGCCCTTAGCACAGGTGCCCTAGACCCCTTGACAGGGTCACCTCTGCGGAAGGAATAGGATTTGGGGCATGGAAAAGGAGGAAAACATTCAGATTCACCTTAATCCTTTGATGTTGTTTTACTCTTTTCTAGGCATTTATTAACTAACTAACCAGTGCCATTGTGTCCATTCTGACTTGTGACAACCCGCACCAGAGCTCCAAAACTAAGGGTCCTGACTCACATCAGAATGACCAGCCCGGGTCTGAGCTCCGTCTTAAAACCTAACCCGTTTTGCCATCAAGTCGATTCCGACTCATAGCGACCCTATAGGACAGTGTAGAACTGCCCCCATAGAGTCTCCAAGGAGCCCCTGGCGGACCACTACGCCACCAGGGTTTCCAGCTTAGCTTGTGCCTAATTCCCTGCAACCATCTAACCTTAGTCAGACTTAAGAAGGTAACAAAGGATTTCCTCTGCAACCTTCAA
Source organism: Elephas maximus indicus (assembly GCF_024166365.1). NCBI lineage: Eukaryota > Metazoa > Chordata > Mammalia > Proboscidea > Elephantidae > Elephas > Elephas maximus. The sequence continues at coordinate 807,140 of NC_064842.1, forward strand.
ACCCTTGGACAAACTTCAATAGACAACAAAGGAAATTTTTCTCTGCGGTTAGTCTAAAAAACGTTCCCATGGGACATTCCCTTATTGGGAATTCCCTCACAGCCCTCCCCCCCACCCCCCGCAAACGTTTTAAGTTAATTACCTTGTGACCACCCTGTAAACCCCCCCTTGGTCATGTATTTAAACTAACCAATCCAAATAGCCCACATTTGTGTTTCCAACCAATCGCTGTAAAGCCCCTGGCTCAAGTTGTCCCGCCTCCTGCTTACCTAATCTTGCAACTTCCAATCAGAGTGTTGTATTTTACCTCATAAATATGTCTCTGTGACTCCACCACTTTGGAGCTTTTGGTTTCACTTTGTGAGACCAGACGTGTTCCTGGTTTGAATTGTCTTGAGCCTTCGATAAATCTCTTTGCGTTTATTTCTAACCAAGTATGGGTTCTTACTCTTTGATGGAACCCGTGTTTGTCAGAGTAAGAGCTGTGCTCCATAAGGTTTTCAATGGCTGATTTTTCAGAAGTATTTTGCCAGGCCTTTCTTCCAAGGTGCCTCTAGGTGGACTAGAAACTCCAACCTTTTGGTTAGCAGCTGAGTGTGTTAACCTTTTGCACCACCCAGGGACTCCACATGTAAGTTACTTCATAAGTAAATAAATGAAAATTTTCCAGACATTTAGGATTCTAAAATGGAGATTAAAAACCAGCAATACTCAGGCTGAATACGGCTGGCAGAACATACTTTGTTTGGTCCATACCGGGTAATAAAAATATTGAAATATTCATTTATACTAAATAATTAGGAGATTTCACATTGTCAAAAACCTAAATGCACAGAGAAACACCAAAAATTAGTGTAACAGAATATATGTATTGTGAGTAGAATTGAACCGGGCAGTGTCAACTCAAAGGTATCGGGAAGGCACTCGGAAGAGGAGATAGTAAAAGCAGGTTATATAGACAGGGTCAGGCAGGATTGTCTCCTGCAGGTCATAATTCCCCTAAAGAGCCCAATGCCTAAGGCAAAATTATCTCCACTAAGCTACTTACTGGAGCCCTGGTGTTGTAGTGGTTAAAAGCTTGGCTGCTAACCAAAAGGTCAGTGGTTTGATCCAGTTGCTCTTTGGAAACCCTATGGGGCAGTTCTACTCTGTCCTGTAGGGTTGCTATGAGTAGAAACTGACTAGACAGCAAAAGTTTTTTTTTTTTCAAAGCTATTTACTAGGCTGTTGTTTGACTTGAAGGTTACTTTAGGAAAACAAGTCCTTAAAGGCTCACTGTTCAAAAGGACACCTAAGGGCAATTGTCCTAGGTGGGTCACCCCAACTCCATGGACCCAGAAATCTGAATTCTAGGAAATTAAAATAGTTTCTCAACATAAAAATCCAAAATTCTAACCTCTTTTGAAACACTGGAAGAGTTAGAAATGTGAAGCCTGCGTTTTCATGTGGCAACAGTCAACAGGAGCAAAGTTGGGGCTGGTCCCTCTAGGTGGAGCAAATGCTCTCTCATTTTGCCATGGTCCCCACCTCTCTCTATTGCCTTGCCCCCTGTCCACATTACTAGTTTATCTCCTGGCTTCTGTAGGAATTTCAGTTTGCCACTCCAGATAAAAAACAGAACACCTAGTTAAATTTGAATTTCAGATACACGAGTAAGTTTTTAGTATGAGTACATCCCAAATATTGCTGGCCACCTTGCATTTTTATTTGCTAAATCTACTTCCACAGTCCCAGCCCTAGACAGCCTGGCTTTCACCCATCGCCCCAGCTTTACCACTCACTGTCTTCTTCACAGGCCCTTCCTGAACATGCCATTTGTGTTCTTCTCTTGTCTGGAGATCCCATTCCTGCCCCTCTCCACTTACCTAAGATTAAATCAGTGCTCTTCAAGACCAAGACGGAACTCCAGCTGCTGCAGAAATTTTCTCTGTCCACCCTGCCCTTGGGATAGCTCCTTCCTCCCAGTGCCCACGGGGTACAGGGAGAACTCTGTTGTGGTTGTTGTTAGGTGCTGTTGAGTCGATTTCGACTCACAGCAACCTCATGTGACAGACTATAGCCACCCCATAGGGTTTTCTAGGCTGTAATCTTTAGGGAAGCAGATCACCAGGTCTTCATCCCTCACAGTCACTGAGTGGGTTCCAATCAACAACCCTTTGGTTAGCAGCTGTTAGGCTAACCACTTTACCACCAGGGCTCCTAGAATTCAGCTGTGTAGCATTTTGAGCTACAGTGTTATTTATCTTTTTGCAGATAAGTTATCTCCTCAACTAGTTTACAATCTTTGACTTTTTTTTTACTTATCATTGTATCCCCAGGGCCTAACAAATGCTTTGTACATATGAGGCCAAGATGTGCTGATATCAGGATAACGTATCAATTAGCTTTTCATAACCAACACCCCAAAACTTAGTGGCCTAAAATAACAAGTGTTTAGTATAGTTCTTGACCCTGTTGTTGGTTGGGTGGTTCTTCTAGTCAGAGCTGGTTTTGCTGGGCTGCATGGTCTAGGACCACCTCACTCATATGTCAGAAGCCTCAGATGGAATGCTGGGACAATGGTGAGGCTGGACCTCTTCCCATGGAGTCTCTACCTCAGATGGAATGCTGGGACAACGGCAAGGCTGCACCTCTTCCCATGGAGTCTCTACCTCAGATGGAATGCTGGGACAACGGTAAGGCTGGGCCTCTTCCCGTGGGTCTCTACTTCAGATGGAGTGCTGGGACAATGGCAAGGCTGCACCTCTTCCCATGGAGTCTCTCCCTCAGATGGAATGCTGGGTCAATGGTAAGGCTGGACCTCTTCCCATGGAGTCTCTCCCTTAGATGGAGAGCTGGGACAATGGTAAGGCTGGATCTCTTCCCATGGAGTCTCTCATCCTTAACGAATCTGGGCCAGGCTGGTCACATGGTGTGGAAGGGTTCCCAGAAGCCAGAGCCTCTGCTTGTAGTGGGTGAAGTGCTGTAACGTTGAGGGGATGGCAACTGATGTCACGAGACAAAATGTGTATAAACTGTTGAGCGGGAGACGACTTTGCTCTGTAAACTGTCACTCAAGCTGCAGTAAAACATTCAAAAAAGGGCCTCTGCTTGTGTCACATCTTCCATTTTCCCATTGGCCAAAGAAAGTTGTGTGCCTGGATTCAAGAGGTTGAGAAACAGACTACTGCTTGTTAGGACCAAAACAAAAAACACTGCTGCCATCGAGCCGATTCCGACTCATAGTGACCCTACAGGACAGAGTAGAACTGCCCCATAGGGTTTCCAAGGAGCGGCTGGTGGTTTCGAACTGCTGACCTTTCGGTTAGCAGCCAAGCTCTTAACCACTGTGCCAGCAGGGCTCCACTTGTTAGAAAGAGGGTCGAAATCACCATGCAGAGGGACATGACTGCAGGGAGACAAGAACAAATTGAGGCTATGACAGCAACAACCTACCACAGACGGTAACAAGAATCCAGCTTCCACTGTGCTCGAATTCATCCCAATTCAAGAAGTATGCTAATTTTCAACTCGGTCTCTGCATACCAGTAAAACTTGACTTTGTTTGGTATGCCGACTCCTTCCCCAGGGACCGTCCCCTGCTGTTTGCTCTTCCTGGAATCCTTGCCAGGCTCATTATTACACTTCCTTTAGTCCCTTCCTAAGTCCCTTCCTTAGGGGAGCCTTCCTGAGTCTTCAGGCCAGGCCAGGGCTCCTGGTCTGTACACTGGGAGCACCACATGCTGCTTACTAGTTATCTCTTGAACGTTAGTTTCCCCATCTCAAGGGCAACACCCGCTTCGTGATAACCCCATGTGTTAAAGTGTAGACCTGAGTCCCATGGGGTTTTCTTGGCTATAATCTTTACAGAAGCAGATCGCCGGATCTTTCTTCCCTGGCACTGCTGGGTGGGTTCAGACCGACAACCTTTAGGTTAGAGGTGAGCACAAACCGTTTGTACCACTTATGAAAACTGCCCAACATGTGAAAGAAAAGGTACAAGAAGGCCCCTACACCCATCACCAACTTTAACAAGCTCGATACTTTGTCCTGTTTGTTTGTCACTCTCCTTCTCTAACCCTATTTTTTTTCTTTTGCTAGAGCATTTTAAAACATTCCAGACACCGTATTGTAACACCCCAAATACTTCACTACATATATCTGAAAGAAATAAGGACTTTTTTTACGCAGCCACAATACTTTTTTCACCCCCAACAAAGTGAAGCATAATTTCTCAATATCATCTAATACCCAGTCCATATTAACAATTTCCTGATCATGTAAAAATACGTTTTTTTTACGCTGGTTTATTTGCATGAGGATCTAAACAAGGTGCATGCGTTAACCTGGCTGTAAACAAGGCGCACAGGTTAATCTGGCTGACGTGTCTGGTGAGTCTCTTTTCTTCTGAACTAGAAGGGCTCCTCTTTGCTGACAGCCTGCTCCGGCCTTCACCCCTGGCCGGGCAGGCAGTGAGGGACTTGCAGCAGGAAATGTGAAGTTAATCTGGGGAAAAGAGGGGGAAGTGGAGTGGGTATCAGAGTCATCAGATCTTGAGAAAAAAAAAAATCCTAATCAGCTTCAGAAGAAACTGGTTCAAATAAGAGACTCAAGAAGGAGAGTTGAGCTGCGTGCTCTCTAACGCCTAAGAATGACAAGAATTCACTGAGAAGCTGATCCCTGTGGGTGAGAAGGGGAGGGCGAGAGAGCGGAGACAAGGTGCGCCCATAAGGCAGGACCAGCCAGGTAGTCTGCAGGGCCCGGTGCAAAATAACAATCCCAGGCCCTTGTTCAAAGAGCATTAAGAATTTCAGGATGGTGAGAGCAGAACATGAAACCGAGTGCAGGGCCCTTCCGAGCGCGACGTCCTGTGTGAACCTGCCCTGTGCTCGGGTGGCAGGGCCACAGCAGTGCTTCACCAACCTGCGTCTCGCTTGCATTTTAGAGACATAAAAAGGCAGTGGGAATCTTTTCCACATCTGGTAGACACTACCAGCATTTCAGGAGTTCCTCGGTGGTACAAATGGTTAAGTGCTCAGCTACTAACCGAAAGTTGATGGTTCAAGCCCACCCAGACGTGCATCGAAAGGAAGTCCTGGAGACCTACTCCTGGAAAACCAGCCATTAAAAACCTTACGGAGCACAGTTCCATTCCGACGCACACGGGCATTCCAGGAGTTGAAATCGACTCAATGCCAACTGGTTTGTACCAGCGTCTCAGACTGTCAGGCCACTTAGGGGTTTCAAATGGTCGCAAAGATAAGAGCTACGTAATTCTCAGCTGTGGATAATGGTGATTTGTCTGCTACCATGAGGGGGACGTCTGAATCCCCAGGCTTTACGCTTCCCTATGTGAGCACGGGCTCAGGAGCCAGAGTGCTGCCTTCAGATCCAGGCTCTGTCACTCACTGGTCACTGTGTCACCTTGGCCAAGTTATGCGATCTCTCTGTGCTTCAGTTTCCTCACCTATAAAATGGGACAAATGAAAGTACCACCTCCCTGGGGTTTGAGGATTAATTTGCTGACATCATAAAGCGTAGAAAAGGGCTGGCATGCAGTAAGCTCCACGTGTTTGTTAGACAACCTAAACCCAGAGGCTGGACTCGAAGGGTCCAGATAGCAGTCTGGTAAAGGTGGCACCTGTGGAGTAAAGACTGATTCTGCTCTTCTCGTGGAGGGGCTGTGCCTGGCATCATGCAGTGGTCCTTCATGGATTAGTGTTTATTGATCACCTACTATGTGCAGGCACTTGCCGAGTTGAGAGCGGGCTAGGAACGGTCCTCACCCTTATGGTGCTGACCCTCTAGCCCAGGGAGGGCTCCACCTGCAGTCGGTCTAGGGCCGGGTCTGCTCCAGGGAGGATGAAAAGGAGAAGCTCTAGGCCTGCAACCCTCCACAAGGCAGTTCTGCAGCCAGGAAGCATGGTTTGATTTCAGTATCCTGATTCCCTGTTATCATCTGCTTTGTGATATTCTGTTCTGACCAAGGTCCTGCCTGATGACTTAGAATTCCCCCTCTAAGATCCAACATTTCCTTTCCTGCCCTGGAACCCAGATGCCCCTTAGCCTGGGTTCTGGTACCTGCTGTCAAAAACCCAAGATGCTGTCACCCACCTGGATGCCCTTTGGAAAGACTCCCAGGGTCCTGGACTGGGTCTGACCACCTTGGGTTAGCTGTCATTATGTCACATTGGTGTTTCCAGCCTGTCCTGGCGTCATGTGTGTCCATCTCTCCAGGAATTAGACCCTGATGTTGCCTTCATGTCCTCAACGCCTGCCATGTTATGGATTAAGGGGCTTGGTCAAAACAGAATATCACAAAGCAGATTGATAACAGGGAGACTGAAATCAAACCATGCTTCCTGGTTCCAGAACTGCCTTGCTGACAGCTGCAGGCCTAGAACTTCTTCTTTTCCTCCTCCCTGGAGCAAGCCTGGTCCTAGACCTGGGGCAGGACAGACTGCGGAGCCCTCCCTGGGCTAGACGGTCGGCACCATAAGGGCAAGGACCGTTCCTAGCCCACTGTCCACTTGGCAAGTGGCTGCACATAGTAGGTGCTCAATAAATGCTAATCCACGCAGGACCACTGCAGGATCCTTCTCACCAGCACTCAAGCCCAGGGTGAGGATACAAGGCCGGGGAGGTTGTGGGAGCCCTTACAAATGTCAGTCCAACACTGAAACCAGATGCCTTTCTTCAGGCAGCAAGCCCCTGGCCCACTTCCAAGGCCTTTAGGGTGGCCACGGAGGGGTGAGGCCGGGTCAGAGGGAAAGCGCCGGGTAAAGACCAGCTCTTTCCTGCTGCCCTCTCCAGCCCTGGAGGCCATTTTTTCAGTAATTTATTTTATTTTATTGTTGTTGTTGAGAATAAACACAGCTAAACACACACCAATTCAACCATTTCTACGTGTACAACTCAGTGACATTGATTACATTCTTTGAGTTGTGCAGCCATTCTTACCCTCTTTTTCTGAGTTGTTCCTCTGCCATTAACCTAAACTCACTGCCCCTAAGGTTCCCGCCTGACCTCTCCAGTTGCTGTCATCCCTTTGATCCCATAGAGATAGTTCTTAAAACAGTACAACACTCAAGGCAGACATTCTTTACTAGTTAAGCTATTGTTTGGCTTAAAAAATACTTCAAGGGATATTTTTGGATTAAGGTGTAAGGTTTATCTACTTCAGGGCAGTAGTTTTGGGGGCTCATCCAGCCTCAGTGGATCCTTCAGGCCGATTTGAACAGGCTGTCACCATCATCCTGGGACACAGTCTGGTACATACCACTCAGGCTCCAGGAAATAGGACTCGCCAGGTAGCTGGTGATGAAAAGAAGTGGCAGGTGGAAACCAGTGAGAGTTTTTACACGTCGCTCTCCTGTCCCCAGATCTGCACTTTAGAACTGGTGATACTGAAAATACAAAGTGTCTCCAAGGTCACTCTGAAATAAGCAATATATATGAATCTGCTCCCTTAGGGCCACAGAGCCCATGGTGACTTAGAGCTGCAGGTCGCATTGACGGAGGAAGTGTGATAAGAACAGAGAGCCACACCTCTGTTATGGATTGAATGTGTCTCCCCAAAATATGTATTGAAAGCCCTACCCGCATACCTGTGGATGTGATCCTATCTGGAAGTAAGGTTTCCGTTGCTACGTTAACAAGGCCGTATCAGCATAGCGTGTGTCCTAAGCCCGATCACATCTGTGTTATAAGGAGCAGCATAGACGCTGTGACAGGGAAGCACAAACAGGGGAAGATAGATGCCATGTGAGAATCACCAAGGAACAAAGGAATGATGGAAGGAGGAGCTTCCCCTAGAGCAGAGAGAGAGAGACAGGGAGGGAGAGACAGAGAGACAGAGAGCGAGCCTCGCCCCACAGGCGGTGCCCTGAATTCAGACTTAACTAGCCTCCAGAACTGTGAGAAAATAAATTTCTGTTCTATAAGACCGCCCACTTGTTGTATTTCTGCTTTGACAGCACAAAGAAACTAAGACACAGATCCTTCTAGGGTTGCTCCAAGAAAATCAGAGAGGGCTTAGGTGTGCAAATCTGGGGTTGCTTGGTCAGAGCCTGGCCCAGGAAAAGGCGAAACAGGAGGACAGACAACCGGGAAGGTGGCCAGGGTGCAATGCCTGACTCTTTAAGCCCATTGGCCCATTGCTTTCCTGCAACACCTGGATCTATGGCGTTCATCTCACAGAAACGCTAGGCGTCTGTCGTAGTTGTCATTAGGTGCTGTCCAGTTGGTGTCAACCCATAACCACCCATGTACAACAGAACAAAACACTGCCTGGGCTTGCGCCATCCTCACAATCGTTGTCATGTTTGAGCCCATTGTTGCAGCCACTAGGCTTCTGAGCAAAGGGCAAATTGAGTTAGACTGTAGGCTAAAGGTTTTCTGTAAACTAAGAAATTTTAAAACAATTTGATGTTGATGTCTTACAGGACCAGTCAACAAATTAATTAATCAACAACTTCTAAACAACGACCAAAGACTGGTGGAGGGTGGGAGCAGTAAAATGTGTGACCTCTCCAAGGCATATTACAGTTTAATAGGACAGCTTCTGACAATCCTAGAAAACATAAAAAACATCCAGAAAGAGAGAAGTAACAATTTCCAGACAGTACAGGATATGGAGTACTGAGGTTGCGGAAGTCTTATCTTTGCAGGGCCCATGAAGACTTAGAAAATGTAAACTTTGAGTGTGGTTGGGTACGGTTTAGATTTGTTCCACACTTATGAAGCGCCTGCTGTGCCAGGCAATTCCTGGGTGGTGCAGACGGTTAACATGCTCGGCTGCTAACTCTAAGGCTGGCAGTTTGAGTCCACCCAGAAGTACCTCAGAAGTCAGGCCTGGCAGTTCAGCCATTGGGAACTCTGTGGAGCACAGTTCTACTCTGACACATGTGAGGTCTCCATGAGTCAAATCGACTCAAAGGCAACTGGTTTGGGTTTTTTATTTTTGGTACCGTGCCAGGCACTGTGCTAAGAACCAGCATCTTAGTGACCTACTGCTGCTGTAAAACAACACAAGTGGGGGCTTTAAAGAGCAGAAATTTATTTTCTCACAGTTCTGAAGGCTGAAAGTCTAAATCAGGGGCTGGGCTGTGTCAATTCCTCCTTGTTGCAACCTCAGGGGTTCCTTGGTTCTTTGGGGTTCCTTTGCTTGAAGACCATCCTCGAGTGGCATGTCCCTTCCCCTGTGTGTGTGTCTCTGCTGATGCTGGTCCTTTCATAACTCAGAAGTGATTAGGTTTAGGGCCCTCTCTACTCTGATAGGGCCTATGTAGGGTCACTATGAATCAACTTGACAACAGATTTGTGTTTTTTTTTTTTTCTACGCTGATATGGCCTCGTTAACATCACACAAGAAAGCTGCTATTTCCAAACAGGATCATATTTACAGGTACAGGGGTTAGGATTCCAACACATATTTTGGAGGAGACAATTCAACCCACCACAACTGGGAACACAGATATGAGCACTGTATGGGCTGAGTCCTCAAAGAAGAGCTCACAGACCAGTGTGGGCAGCAGGCTTGTCAACAGAGGGACGGGGCAGCCCTGGAAAAGGTGTGATGATTGTCTGGGGAGGCAAGAAGGGGGCATGGGGCATGTGCACGTGTGTGTGTGCACGTGTGTGCGTGTGTGCATGCGTGCATGTGTGTGCATGTGTGCACGCATGTGTGTATGCATGTATGCAGAGAGAGACAGAGAGAGGGATAGAGAGCTCTGGATGCACTCCACTGAGGACGTGGCATTTGAGTGGAGTCTTAAAGCCCAGCTCACCTGTGGACTTGGAGGAAGACATTGCAGGCAGAGGGACCAGCACGTGAGAAGGCATAGACAGAAGCCACTTAGTAAAGACAGGATGAGACTCTGGAGAAGTTGGTGTGATTGGAAGAAAGGATACATTTGGGGTCTGGTAGCAGATACACCTGGGAAGCGTGGGCAGGAGAGAGATCCTGAAGGCCTTGTTTGCCAGAGAGTGTGAGCTCTTATCATGTACGGGATTTGGAGACAGCCCAAGCTTTAAGCAGGAGAGCGGTGGGTTCATGCTTACTGTTCAGAAAGACCATGGCTGGCAAGAGAAGGGAATCTTGGAGCTCAGAAAAGCCAGAGGAAGGGAGGCCAGTTGTGGGGCCACGAGGTGGAGAACAGGGCACTGAGATTTTAAGCAATGAAATAGCGGCAACACATAGGATGTTCATAGCTGTGTGTGTGCAGGATGGATTAGAGGCAGAAGACCTTTAGGAAGAAGGCCCATGAAAGCTGTTTAACAAATACTATGCCACTGCCCCATTTTCATTTGGGAGTTGTTAAAATAGCTGTCAACTCTGTAGTCTTCCGAAGTTTGGGTAACAATTTCATTGCTCAGTCTGAAGGGCTTCTGCTTCGCAGGAGGTGTCGTAGCTGACTGGGCTTGCTGTCTTCTCGAAGCTTCACAGCGTGTCGTCCTGGCCCTTGGCTGAAGGGAGGGACTGTGGTCTTCACAGTGCTGTGAGTTTTCTGGAAACATGTACCAAGTTCAGTTGGTGCAACTGCGTCCGCTAAAAAACAAATTCCAGGACCATTTCCAAATCTTGTACGGACCCTTGCTCCGCAGCACCAACGGTTAATTCCAAGTTACTGAGACTACCCCATCTGACGTCGGGGTCCTGGGTTGGCTGGGCTGTAAGTAAAAGGCACTGAAGGAAGAGACTTTTGTTCTAATGCCAAATCCCTGGGAGACCGGTGTCTGGAATGTTTACATCCTCCTGGTTTTCTACATGATTTCTCCAGCTCTTATATTTCATACACCAAGAGCAAAATATAACAGGATCCTAGTTTATTATGTGGTGGGTCTGCCAGGTGCGTTGTGGGGCTAAGGATTTACCACACTCGCCAGCTGGGTAGCTTGGGAGACCTACTGGAGCAGAGGACGAGCAAGGTCTGGGTCATGGTTGAAATTCCCATTGGCGGGCACGCGCTGACCTCCACTCTCTCTGGCCCAGATCATAGGGGGACTGGGTGAAAGGGTAGGGATGGCTCATTGTGGCCCAGGCCCCCTCCCTCGAATCCCATTGCGTGTCCTGAACGCTGGATCAGTAGTATGAACTTCAGATGCAGTGAGACCTTGGTTAAGAAACCCTCTGGGAAGAAAAGACCATTCTACTTCTCAGCTGTGTCTTTTTGCAGTCTTCATTGGTGATGTGCAGCAGCCTTGATTCATAGCTCATGAGCAACTCTTAGACAGAAAACCTGCTATCTGCACTTCCAGACAAAACACCTGCCTTACAGCTTCCATTTGCCCCTAGATAGTCATAGGTCCGTAGGGTAAGCCATGTTTCTCTTGCCCATTCTTTTTCTATGCCCCCCTCCCTCCACCAGCACTGGGGCCTCTTCTCCCCAGGCAGTCCCCAGAGGACTTTCTTTTCCCTATCAAGGCAGGACCGCCTTGTACGGGTTGTTTGTACTTGGGGGTTGACTGCCCTTCGAGGTAATGACTTCCGTCACCATTTCAAGTTTTTTCCTCCTGGGGGGCAGTAGGGAGAGGGTTGTGGTTAAGAGGGGTTTAGAACCAGATCAAAGCCAGGTGGGAATCTGGCTGCCGCTTACCAGGGGATAAGTACTTCACCTGCCAAACCTGTTTCCTTCTCTGAAAAAAAAAAAAAAAGCCTGCTCTGCCAGTTTGCTGCAAGGATTGGAGGAGAACGTGCGTGTTAGCTGTCATCACTGTTCCTGCACATGGTAACTGCTAGCTGTGACTATTTTATTAGCGAACTGCCAAGCTAAGGGCCTTAGTGCAGCAGCTAAAAAGTGGGCAGAAGTTTTTTCTTCAGTTATTATATTATGAATAATTTCAAACGTGTAGAAAAGTTTAAAGAACAGTACAGTTGACACAGTGCTCAGATTCAACAGTTGTTTACATTTTGACAAAGATACATTTTTTCTGAACAGACATCACCCCTAAATACTTCAACACACATCTCTTAAAAATAAGGACATTTTCCTACATATTCACAGGAAGAATATTTATTACACCCAAGTCAACTCATAGTAACTACCTGTTGTCGTGAAGGACCATCAGGTCGGTTCTGGTTTAAGGGGCCCCTATGTAAAACAGAACAAAATGCCGCCCGGTCCTGCGCCATCCCCACAATCGTTGCCATGTTTGAGCCATTTGTTGCAGCCACTGTGTCAGTCCATCTCCTTGAGGGTCTTCCTCTCTTTCACTGACCCTCTACTTTACCAAGCATGATGTCCTTCTCCAGGGACTGGTCCCTCCTGATAACAAGTCCAAAGTATGTGAGACAAAGTCTCTCCATCCTCCCTTTAATGTGCATTCTGGTTGTACTTCTTCCAAGACAGATTTGTTTGTTCTTTTGGCAGTCCATGGTATATTCAATATTTTTAGCCAACATCATAATTCAAAGGCATCAATTCTTCTTTGATCTTTCTTATTTATTATTCAGCTTTCACGTGCATATGAGGCCACTGAAAATACTATGGCTTGGGTCACCATTGCTGGTGTCAGACAGATGTTGGCTGAAAACAGAGAATACCAGAAAGATGTTTACCTGTGTTTTATTGACTATGCAAAGGCATTTTACTGTGTGGATCATAACAAATTATGGCTAACATTTCAAGGAACGGGAATTCCAGAACACTTAATGGTGCTCGTGTGGAACCTGTACACAGATCAAGAGGCAGTCATTCTAACAGAACAATGGGATACTAGGTGATTGAAAATCAGGAAAGGCGTGCATCAGGAGTGTATCCTTCCACCATACTTATTCAATCTGTATGCTGAGCAAATAATCTGAGAAACTGGACTATATGAAGAAGAACACAGTATCAAGATTGGAGGAAGACTCATTAACAACCTGCATTATGCAGATGACACAACCTTGCTTGCTGAAAGCAAAAAGGACTTGAAGCACTTACTGATGAAAATCAAAGACTATACAGCCTTCAGTATGGATTACACCTCACCATAAAGAAAACAAAAATCCTCACAACTGGACCAATAAGCAACATCACGATAAACGGAGAAAAGATGGAAGTTGTCAAGGATTTCATTTTACTTGGATCCACAGTCAATGCCCATGGAAGCAGCAATCAAGAAATCAAAGGATGTAGTGCAAAATCTGCAGCAGAAGACCTCTTTTAAGTGATTGCCTAGTATCACCTAATTCCCAATCCATATTAAATGTCCCAATATGTCTTCTCATAGGCTTTTTTTTTTCAAACAAGATCCAATTGGAATTCTCACGTTGCACTTAGTCGTCATGCCTTTCTCTTGATCTAGAGCAGTAAACATGGAGAAACACTGAGGTCTGCATTGTTCCTGAAACCAGTTCCATTTACCGCCAGGTAGACAAGTACATGGCTTCCACTGAGGCACTGGTTCGGCCCGTGTTTGCTAGCACAGGCCCTATAATATGGTTGCAGCTTTTGGTTTGCTGAACTTGCTGTTTCTAGCTTTACTATAACTTGAGGCTGTTGTTAGCTGAGTCCAGCCACCCCCCAGCTCCTGGTGATCCTACGTACAACAGGATCAGATTGCTGTGTCCACAGGGTTTTCACTGGCTGATTTTTGGAAGTCGCTCACCAGGCCTTTCTTCCTAGTCTGTTTTAGTCTGGAAGCTCCATTGAAACCTGTTCAGCATCACAGCAACATGCCAGCCTTCACTGAGTGACAGGTGGTAGCTGTGGATGAAGTGCGTTGGTTGAGAATTGAACCTGGGCCTCCCGCATAGAAGATGAGAATTCTACCACTGAACCAACACTGCCCCCCAACTTGATGTTTAAAAAAAAGAAACCCGTTGCTGTCAAGTCGATTCCAACTCATAGTGACCCTATAGAACACAGTAGAGCTGCCCTATAGTGTTCCCGAGGAGCGGCTGGTGGATTTGAACTTCTGACCTTGTAGTTAGCTGCTGTAACTCTTAACCACTGTGAGACCAGGGCTCCAACTTGATGTTAGGGCCTCAGTTTTATTATATTTATATTCCCACCACCTGCACAGCATCTGACTCGGACAAGGTGCTCAGTAAATACGGATAGGAGGAAAGGAGGCAGGAGCTCAGGAAGGAAGGAGCATGGGGAAAGGAGGCAGGCCCAGGCAAGCAGCCACTTCCATGCCCACAGGTGCCTGGAGGAGGACGCCGCTCTGTGGGAGCACTCACCCTCCTGTGATCTGGGAGGGCGATTCCTGGCTGTGACACGTGCCTTCTGTCCAAACCTGCCTTCTTCCTTGCTCCATTTCCTGCCATCCATGTCTGAGCACCAGCTGGGGTCTCTCTGACCCTCTGCTAACTTTAATCTTCCCCTTCTAGGATTGCTATGAGTCAGAATCGACTCAACAGCAACAGGTTTTCTTCCAAGAGACCAGATTAACATTTGACATTATTTAAAAAGTAGTCTACACCAGATTATTCTTCCAACAACCATATCATTTTCCAGTACCGTGGAAGGAAATGCCTCCGTGGTTTCTACTTCAGTAATGAAATTCCCGACTAAACGGTGAATCATGGGGAGCGTATCAGACAGATGTCATGGCATCTGGAAGGAGCAGGCTCTGCTAAAGAGAGCGGACACATAAGGGTTCGCTCCCAATGCCAAGGGAGCACCTCCCAACACAGCCAACAAAGTTTGGTTCAGGCTCCGGGTCAGACCACTGCTTCAGCCTGACGGAGAGAAGCAGACCAAAGTTTGTATCGTGAGCTTTCCCCACGCTCCCACACTATCTGATCCATCTCCAAACTTTTGGGTTAAACAGAAGTAAAGAAGATACAGGAAATGAACACAAGAAACTCTAGATTATCTGCACAGTGGACTGGCAGATTTTCCTTCCAGGCTTACCTCTGCTTGCTGAGCAGTTGGCGTGTATTTAGAGTACACAAAGCCATTAGTTATCAGGAAAGTTAAAATGCTGAGTGTGTGTGTGTGTGTGTGTGTGTGGACACATGCGGATACTTCCTTGATTACCCAGCTGTTTTGTTTTGTTGTTTACCTTTCTGGGCCCTGGCTCCTCTACATTTATGGAGACGCCTATAAGGTGACTGTGGTCAACGGTGAATTCCCAAGAGCCTTTTGTTCCCTCTTCCCTCTTCTCGGATGTGTAAACACGTCACACATCAGCTGTAGAGGGTTTATATACACAAGAAGTGGCCGACCTTGACCTCTGAGAGGAGGGCGTATCTGTGACCAGGAAAAAGCTCGGTGTTTGATGATGGTTTTATGTCCTGCTGTCAGTAGAGAGTTCTTTATAGGGCTTGCTGATGGCCCAGGGCTCCAGGAATCATCGTGAGTGTTTAGCCAACTGTTTTAATGAGTCTGTATAAACACACTTTATTTTTATATTAGTAACAGGGAAGGAGAAGTTGGAAGATAGGTATAGAGGAGGATTTTTAGCTTCTCTGCTCAGAAACCTTGGGAACTCCTCTACAGAACCAGATCTGGCCTTTTCTCACTAATTCCTTCTTCCTGGGGCTTTTTCTTTCTTTCTGCAACATTCCTGCACGTCCACTGAGTCTCAGGCACAGCGCAAGTGCTGGGTACAGAGATGAATGGCCCCAGCTCTCAGGTGCTCAGGCGGTGGGGAGGCTGGCAGAGACACAGATCATTCCGGTGTGATAGCCAATGACAGACGTGAGCACAGGGCACCCTGTGAACTCAGAGGATGGCCCCACCCAGCTGGGCCTGGGAGAGGGGGCCTTCCTGGGGGAAGTAACAGGGTGACTGATTAGGAGTGGGGCTGGGCCTTTTCCCAGCAGGCCAGGTCATTCCTGTGATTTGAGGGTTGGACAAAGGGAATGGGTGGAGGGCTCCTGGGACATGGTATTTTCATGGTGGATGACAACACAGTTTGATGTCCCTGGGTGTGGGTGGGACCACAGGGGCATGATAGAAATGATGGATGCTTCTACTCTGAGAAAGTACGGGTGACCAACCTGGGTACCTTCCAATGTGTCTACTCAGATGGTTGACCCCCGTGAATCCTGGAAGAAATGAAAGCTGAAATGAGGGAAATACCATTTATGTGATACATGCCCAAAGGTGAAGAGTCACGCCAGGAAGCGGGCAGGGGTAACCAGGGTGTGAGGAAGGCCAGTGCCCAGCAGTGTGGGCAGTGAGGGGGAGGTGGGGCAGTACACCTGGCCTCCCAACAAACACAGCCTGGCAGACAGCTCGTGCTGCAAGTCTAACTGGGAGCTCAGGACTCTGAGAGGTTCTTTGAGTGAGCAGTCAGGCTCTGGCCACGGCACTGCTCTGTGCTCTAACAGCAGGACGCCACCCTGGCTGCTCCGTGAGATGATGGGTGGCAGGAGGCCTTTTATAATCCCAAGAAGGTGAGAGGAGTCTGCTCAGGAAGATTTAGTCCCTGCTTTTTTAGGCCTTAGCCTGATAACAGAAACAGTACACATGAGCTAGAGAGACCTAAGTATCGTGTACGATAACATCAACTGCAACCATAATGGTGGCCACCGTGTGTTCAGTGTCTGCTCTGTGGCAGGTGTTATTTAACTTAATCCTCATGATGACTGCATACGGATACGTAACGATGGAAAGTGCTGTAATTCGCTCCATTTTATAGGTGGGAAGTCGAGGTTCAGAAAGGTCACAGGTAGGCGGCCCTAGAATCATATCTGAATCCAGATTGTTGCGACTCTGCAGCCCACGATCCAACTTCACACTGCAGACAAATGCCACCGCAGCTCCTCTAGGACCTGGAGGCTGGACAGCTGGACACAGCCCACCAGGGGCGGGGGGTGCACTGGATGCAGCCCACCAGGGACAGGGGGTGCACTGGACGCAGCCCACAGGGGCGGGGGGTGCACTGGACGCAGCTCCTCTAGGACCTGAAGGCTGGACAGCTGGACACAGCTCACCAGGAGCGGGGTGGGGGGCACTGGATGCAGCCCAACAGGGGCGGGGAGGGGGACACATGAACTACGTTTCTGAAGCAGTTATTAGTTATTATGAGGATGCATAACTTAAAATTTTCCATTTCTCTAATTAGTGTAGTATTAATGTACTCAAACAATACTAGTATTAGCCCAGAGCATAGGATGTGAGGAAAAAACACGGATTTGAAAACAGGCTGTCTGAAGTATATTCCCTCAGTGGCTGATAGCAGCACCTGGGTGTAACCCCCCAAGCCATCCCCCTGTGTGTGTCAATGAAATAGCTCCTCTCACAGCTTTACTGGCCATACCTTAAGAGCAGTCTATCTCTACGTTAGATTTGGGTCTTCTTTATCTCATTGGTATTACGAGTAATTTATGCAACAATGGCTTTTTAAAACCTTCTAGCAAAAGTCTTTGAGTTGCTTTATGATTCTTCAATAGATGAGAGACTGAGCACCATCAGTTGCCCCGAAGAAGAATGGAGAAGGATGTGGCAGTTCCCACCATTGAGAGGAGAGCTGGGATCTGCACAGACCACCAGACTGCCTACCTCACTGCTTGCTCTGAGTTCTTGATGGGTCTGAGGGAGGGACGTGGAGTCTCTAACAAGCCGCGTGGCCTCCCAGGAACTTGCCAGGGAGTTTAGTGAGTGACCAGGACTGCTGCTGTAGTACTCCTGGGGTTGCACAGAAACGTGTCCTGCAGAGACAGACCTGTGAAAGGTGTGGCTTGGAAAGATTCGCACCAGCGTGCCTCAGACTTCTGGGCAACCAGGTCCCACCTCTGCACCAAGGCCATTTAGCTCAGTGCTTCTCAGTCTGTAAAATGCATGCACTCCACCTGGGAATTTCGTTAAATGGGAGATTTTTTACCCACTAGGTGTGGGTGGGACCTCGGATTCTGCATCTTTAACAAGGTGATGCAGATGCTGCTGGTCTATGGACCACTGTGGACAACAAGGACTTACTATACCCCTCTGTCTCAACGTAGCCTGAATTTCAGTGGCCATTCCAGGCAAGCACAAATCCGTACTACCAGCAGTGAAGGGCGTTCTCTTGCTTAGTAACTTTCTTACCTTACAAAAGTTCTTCCTTTTAGCAAACCCAAAGCCCTGGCTTCAGTGGAGACGGTGCTCCACAGCAGAAGCCGGTTATTCAAAGGCTCCTAAATCAGATCTATGGTGAAAGCATCATTTCTCTCTGTTCTTGTGCCTGCGTTCTGCAGTTTGGTTGGGAGGAGTGAAACGATTTGGGTACTGCTGGCTGGTGACGGGAATCCAGGACACGCAGGCAGCTGCTCATCCGTGGAGCCTCCTCACACACCTACGTGCCGCCATCCACCCTCAGTGACCTGCTCACAGGCAGCAGAAGTTGTGAAAACTGAAATCTGAAGAGAGAATGGAAGTCGCAGTTTCACCTTCAGCATTCTTACTAAGCAGAGCACGATCAGGTTGTTCACGGGCGACAAGCACCCTGGTCTGGATTTCCTCTTTTCTCCACTGCTCGATTTTTTCCACAGTCAAGTGACCAGAGAGCAAGGCTTCGGCCATCTCTAGTGAAAAGCAAAGGAGCCTGAATAGCCCACACCATGAATGGGAGTCGGCTGGTTGTGTCCTAAGTACCCAAGTCCACCTCTGTTCTCACCCCCCTGAAGGCTTTCCTTCTGGCCTAAAATGTCCGCTGCCAGGTCTGTGCACCTTTAAAAAAAAAAATCAACCTCTCTCCTCTCTGATGGGCATTTGTATTTTTAAACCTTTCTCTCTGCCTTTGGGATGAGAAGATTTTCCCTTGTTAAAGGGGCTAACCGGTCACCTGGTGACAAAGTTATTTTATGTACCAGCTTGGAACAGCACAGTAGGGCCGATGCAGACATTGCCCACAATAAATGCAGACATTTCCAATCGACGACCTCACAGTGACATTCTGAGATGGGGATGGCCTTTTCCAGCAGAAGGTGAGGCATCCAAGTGGCGACTGCCAAGACAACCTGTGTGATTTGCAGGTCCCCAGAGTGCAGGGCTCTCTGCAGACAGCCAGGGCTGGAGGCCACACGGCAACTTCTGGTTTATCCTGACAGCCAGCGTCTAGGGTGCTCTATATGGGCATGACCCACCAGTCTCGGTCATGACTCTGGCCTAGGATTCACAAGTGTTCCAAAATTAGTAACCAGCCTTGTACACCCACCGAGTGCTTGGACACTTGTATTGAAAACACTGAATCGATGGGACAGATGAGCACACAAAGGGAAGGGTAAAAGGCCTGTCCACAAAGGGAAGGGTAAAAGGCCTGTCCGGGAAGGGTAAAAGGCCTGTCCACGAAGGTCTGGAAATCCTTCCGCAGGATATAGTCCTCTCTGCTCCACCACTTACCACGGCTGTCAGGTCAATCTGACTCGGAGCAGCCCTCTGTGACAGAGTAGAACTGCCCGCTGGGCTTCCAAGGATCAGCTGGTGGATTCAAGCTGCCAGCTTTTTGGGTAGCAGCAGAGCTCTTAACCACTGTGCCACCAGGGCTTCGCTCCACCAATAGTACCTCGTTTCTTCATCCACTCAGGGGTTTTTATCAGGCATCTTCCCTGTGCCTAGCCCTGTTGAGGTCTGAGGCAGGCTGCAGTGATAAGACAGTGTTTATCCCCCGGGGAGTCCCTGGGCGGTGCAAATGGTTAATGCGGTCAGCTGTTAATCAAAAGGTTAGAAGTTCGAGCTCACCTATCGGCACCTCAGAAGAAAGGCCTGGCAATCTACTTCCAGAAAAATCATCCATTTAAAAATGTTATGGAACCACAGTTCTACTCCGGTACACGTGGAGTCACCATGAGTCAGAATCGACTCAGTGGCAGCTGGTGCTTACCCTCACGGAGTTCACATTTTAGAGGGGGCGCTTGGGTGAGTGACTTCATCTCTGATAGTTTCTTCAGCTGTAAAATGGGAATAGTGATGTACCAGAATCACCGGATAACAGATACAAAGCACCAGCAGAGTGCCTGACACTTGGCAGACATTTGACTAGTGTTAGCTATTTACGGTCCAGTCCTCTCTCTGGGGGCCACAATCCCACAGCTGGGAACACAGCCACAGTGGGATGGGACCAGAGACACTGAACTCAGTATAAGCCCCCGCCCATTGGTCAACCCTCACTCACCTGGTCTAAACGGAGCTGGGTGCTCAGTGCCTGACGATGATGGTGATAAAGAATTCCCCCCAAATGTCACTCAGCTTTACAGACAAGCTTCGTGCCCATTAGTGTGGACACCGCACAATCAGACAGCCCCACTCTGTGTCACTAGTCACGGTCCCACTTGAAGAAGGTGAGAGGTCCAATCACAAAACCAGTGCCGCCTGACTTTTTAGCCAACAAGTGCATGGTGTCCCAGGTCCGCAGCTTCCCTGAGTGTCAGCTCCTTCCCTGGATTGCCTTGGTGAGGTTTCCTGTCCCCTGCAGACACTGATTGCCTCTCATCTCAGTGTCTTCACAGGTTTCTGGTAAGGACCAGGGTGGGAGACAGGCAGACAAAGCCATCGTTATGGAGAAGTCAGTCCCTGCGTCTGCCTGCATTGTGTGATTCTGAAAACCAGTTGGCATCGAGTTGATTCCAACCCACGGCAACTCCATGTGTGTCAGAGTAGAACCGTGCCTCATAGGGTTTTCAATGGCCGATTTTTTTTAAAGGAGATCACCAGTCCTCTCTTCCAAGGCGTCTCTAGGTGAACTCAAACCTCCAACCATTGGGTTAGCAGCAGAACCCATTAGTTAGCTGTGTGTATCACCCGGGGTCTCCAGTGTGAGTCTAGCAAGCCCCTAAACAGCCCACCACTAGCCCATCACTCAGCCCTGTGGACAAGGGACATCTTATTCCACAGTTCAGAGAACCAAAAAACCCACTGTCGTCGAGTCAATTCCAACTCACAGCAACCCTACGGGACAGAGTAGAACCACCCCACAGGGTTTCTAAGGCTATGATCTTTACAGAAGCAGACTGCCAATCTTTTTCCCACAGAGCGACTGGTGGGTTTGAACCACCAACCTTTTGGTTAGCAGCTGAGCATTTAACCACTGTGCCACCAGGGCTCCTCACAGTTAAGAGAAAAGGTTCAAAAATACAAAGGAGGGATAACTGTTGTATTGTGCAGTCTTGTCCTAGGGGCCCTGGATCATGTCGAAGAATCCATTCAGCAAGATGATTCTATAATCCTATCTTGAACTAAAGAGTTTGAAGCTGGGCTGAAAAACTCCAGCAGGGAGAAGAGAAAAGAGAAGGGGAAAAAAAAAAAAAAAAAGACTTAGAATGTGAGAAAAGCTTTGAGATTTTTCCATTTGGCTGTATTTGGAGCCATTTTTCCACCTAGCACTACCAGGATTGGAGCCACTCCTTGGAAAACCTATGGGGCAGTTGGAATCAACTCTACAGCAGTGGGTTTGGTTTAGGCAAGTTGACCAAGCTGGCCAACTTGTGCGACTTGAAATTAGCAGAGGACAGGGTGTTCAGCGGTCTCTCTGACCCCTCAGCCCCTCTGCCTTTTGCTGTGCAGTCCTGATTTACACAGAGCCCTAGTGCTGCAACGATTAAGTGCTCAGCTGCTAACAGAAAGGTCTCCGTTCAAACCCACCCAACGGCTTTGTGGGAGAAAAGAAGTGGCGATCTGCTCCAGTGAAGATTACAGCCTAGAAAGCCCTACGGGTCTGTTCTACTGTGTCACATGGGGTCACTGTGAGTTGAAAATCAACTCGATGGCCCCCAACAACAACAACCTCCATTATCTTGCAATAGTCTCCTTTTCCAAGCCGCTAAGCATTTCTTACCCTTTTGCAAGCCTTTCAGTCTGTGTTAGGGTGTGGTGGAGCCAGACAGGTCTGGGATGAAATCAACCGCTTGTTAGTTATGAGACTTCAAACACCTTATTATCTAAGCTTCAGTTTCCTCATCCATAAAATAGGACCTCTTTACCTTGGCTTATAGAGTTACCCTGAGAATTAAATACGTGCAGGCACACACGATCATATTTAAGCTTTAATTAAAAAGCTGATCCCTGAGCTCTTGAGTAAGGATTAGGTGCATGTCCAGGTGTGTCAGTTAGTAGCTCTGCCTCAGTCTCCTCATCTGTAAAATGGGGATAATAGTACTAATTACTTCAAGGTTTTTGGTAAGAACTAAATGAATTACTATACGTAAAATACAGGGACTACTAATTGGCCCACAGTGTGTGCTATGTAAATAGTAGCTATTAATAATAACAAGCAACACACGCAGCATAACGTGAGGATGGCAAGACTGCATCTCACATACTTCGCACGTTTTCAGGAGTAATCGGTCTCTGGAGAAGGAGATCATGCTTGGTAAAGCAGAGGGTCAGCGAAAAAGAGGAAGGCCCTCAATAAGACGGATTGACACAGTGGCTGCAACAATGAGCTCAAACATAACAACGATTGTGAGGATGGCACAAGACGGGCGGTGTTTTGCTTCGTTGTACTTAGGGTCGCGGTGAGTCCGAAACGACGCCCCGGCAACTGACAACCGGCGGCCAGGCTCCCCTTCCTCCCGCCGCCTCCCGCAGCCCTTCTCCCCGGAGGGTGAAGCTCCCGCAGCCCTTCTCCCCGGAGGGTGAAGCTCCCGCAGCCCTTCTCCCCGGAGGGTGAAGCTCCCGCAGCCCTCCCGGGGAGCCCGGCCAGAGTCTCTCCTTCAGTCCTCTGCTGGATGCAGAGCCGAGCCCTCGGGACCAGGAGCTGTTGGTCTGCGGCCTACTCCAGTTTGCAGATTTATTCACTGAATGGTTTCTTAGAAAAACGTTCCACCAGACCTAACCCAGAGCATCCCTTGGCATGTGCCAGGGCTGACAGAACGTAGGGGTGCAGTCGATTTTGGGAACTCCTCCCTTCATGAGGGCTGCATGCCTGCCTGCGTCCTGAGAGGGCCCCCAAGTCACACATGTCCCTCTCTGGGATGCCCCTGAGGCTAGAACCTGGGACACATAGTGGAATGAGGTCAGTGAAAGCTCTTGGTCCTTTGCACCCCTTCTGTCTCCCTTGACTTACCTGCTGGCCTACCTGGGCCACCAAACGTGGACCTGAAATCACACCTGATTGGCTAGCTGTCCCAGTTGTCATATTAGCTGGAGGGAGGTACAGCTAAACAGGACAGCCAGAAGGGAAGGAGCTCTAGGGGCCAGCAGCCAGTTTAGTACAGAAGTCAGGGGACAGGGATTCAATACATTTTTAAATCATTACCCTGTTCCTAGGCATTATGCTGGTTGTTGTTGTTGCTGGGTGCTGCTGAGCCAGTTCTGACTCACAGCGACCACTATGTACAACAGAGTGAGATACTGCCTGGTTCTGCGCCATCCTCACAATCGTTGCTATGTTTGAGCCCATTGTTGCAGCCACTGTGTCAATTCATCTCATGGAGGGTCTTCCTCCCTTTCACTGACCTTACCAAGCATAATGTACTTCTCCAGGGACTGGTCCCTCCTAATAACATGTGCAAAGTACGTGAGATGAAATCTCACCATCCTCGCATCTAAGGAGCATTCTGGCTGTACTTCTTCCAAGACAGATTTGTTTGTTCCTCTGGGTGGCCCATGGTATATTTAATATTCTTCACCAACTCCATAATTGAAAGGCATCAATTCTTCTTTGGTCTTCCTTATTCCTTGTCCAGCTTTCACATGCATATGAGGTGACTGATAATACCGTGGCCTGGGTCAGGTACACCTTAGTCCTCAAAGTGACATCTTTGCTTTTTAATGCTTGAAAGAGGTCTTTTGCAGCAGATTTGCCCAATGCAATACGTCTTTTGATTTCGTGACTGCTGCTTCCATGAGTGTTGACTGTGGATTCAAGTAAAATGAAATCTTTGACAACTTCAATCTTTTCTCCATTTACAATGTGTTGCTTATGGTTCCAGTGGTATTTTTGTTTTCCTTACGTTGAGGTATAATCTATACTGAAGGCTGTATGTAGTCTTCGATCTTCATCAGTAAATGCTTCAAGCCCTCTTCACTTTCAGCAAGAAAGGTTGTGTCATTTGCATATCGCAGGTTGTTAATGAGTCTTCTTCCAATCCTGATGCCAGACTCTTCTTCATATAGTCCAGCTTCTTGGATTATTTGCTCAGCATACAGATTGAATAAATATGGTGAAAGGATACAACCCCGACACACACCTTTCCTGATTTTAAACCATGCATTGTCCCTGTCTCAGTTATCTAGTGCTGCTATAACAGAGATACCACAAGCGAATGGCTTTAACAAAGAGAAGTTTATTTCCTCACAGTAAAGTAGGCTAAGAGTGAGCACCTCCAGCACTGCATCCGTTTGTTGAAACATCTCAATTGATATTCTATCAATTCCTGGAGCTTTGTTTTTCACCAATGCCTTCGGAGCAGCTTGGACTTCTTCCTTCAGTACCATCAATTCCTTATCATATGCTACCTCTTGAAATGGTTGAACATCGACTAATTCTTTTTGGTATAATGACTGTGTATTCCTTCCATCTTCTTTTGATGCTTCCTGCATCATTTAATATTTTCCCCAAAAAAATCCTTCACTATTGCAACTCGAGGATTGAATTTTTTCTTCAGTTCTTTCAGCTTGAGAAACGCCGAGCGTGTTCTTCCCTTTTGGTTTTCCATTTCCAGCTCTTTGCACATGTCATTATAATACTTTACTTTGTCTTCTCAAGTCACCTTTTGAAATCTTCTGTTCAGTTCTTTTACTCCATAAATTCTTCCTTTTGCTTTAGCCTGTTCCCAAGAAAGGTGATCCAACCAAATGTGGAAATTATAAAACAATATCATTAATATCACACACAAGCAAAATTTTGCTGAAGATCATTCAAAAACGGCTGCAGCAGTATATCAGTAGGGAACTGCCAGAGATTCAGGACAGTTTCAGAAGGGGACGTGGAACCAGGGATATCATTGCTGATGTCAGGTGGATCCTGGCTGAAAGAAGAGAATACCAGAAAGATGTTTATCTGTGTTTTATTGACTATACAAAGGCATTCGACTGTGTGCATCATAACAAATTATGGATAACATTGTGAAGAATGGGAATTCCAGAACACTTAATTGTGCTCATGAGGAACCTTTACATAGATCAAGAGGCAGTTGTTTGGACAGAGCAAGGGAATACTGATTGGTTTAAAGTCAGGAAAGGTGTGCGTCAGGGTTGTATTCTTTCACCATACCTATTCAATCTGTATGCTGAGCAAATAATATGAGAAACTGGACTATGTGAAGGAGAACAGGGCATCAGGATTGGAGGAAGGCTTATTAACAACCTGCATTATGCAGATGACACAACCTTGCTTGCTGAAAGTTAAAAGGACTTGAAGCAATTACTAATGAAGATCAAAGACCACAGCCTTCAGTATGGATTGCACCTCAACATAAAGAAAACAAAAATCCTCACAACTGGCCCAATGAGCAACGTCATGATAAACAGAGAAAAGATTGAAGTTGTCAACCATTTCATTTTACTTGGATCCACAATCAACAGCCATGGAAGCAGCAGTCAAGAAATCAAAAGATGCATTGCATTGGGTAAATCTGCTGCAAAGGATCTCTTTAAAGTGTTGAAGAGCAAAGATGTCACCTTGAAGACTAAGGTGCGCCTGACCCAAGCCATGGTATTTTCAGTCGCATCATGTGCATGTGAAAGCTGGAAAATGAATAAGGAAGACTGAAGAAGAATTGACGCCTTTGAATTGTGGTGTTAGCGAAGAATATTGAATATACCATGGACTTCCAAAAGAACAAACAAATCTGTCTTGGAAGAAGCAGAGCCAGAATGCTGCTTAGAAGCAAGGATGGCGAGACTGCGTCTTACATACTTTGGACATGTTATCAGGAGGGATCAGTCCCTGGAGAAGGACATCATGCTTGGCAGAGTACAGGGTCAGCGGAAAAGAGGAAGACCCTCAACGAGGTGGATTGACACAGTGGCTGCAACAATGAGCTCAAGCATAACAACGATTGTGAGGATGGTGCAGGGCCGGGCAGGGCAGTGTTTCGTTCTGTTGTGCATAGGTTCGCTATGAGTCAGAACCGACTTGACGGCACCTAACAACAACAGCAACAAAGTAGGCTAAAAGTCCAAATTCAGGGCATCAGCTCCAGCGGAAAGCTTTCTCTCTCTGTCGGCCTTCTCATCAATCTTTGCCAGGACTAGGAGCTTCTCCGCGCGGGGACCTTGGGTCCAAAGTTTGTGCTCTGCTCGCGGCACTGCTTTCTTGGTGATATGAGGTCTCCCTCTCTGCTTGCTTCCCTTTCCTTTTTGTCTTTTGAGAGATAAAATGTGGTGTAGGCCACAACCCAGGGAAACTCTTTACATTGGATCAGGGATGTGGCCTGGGTAAGGGTGTTACAATCCCACCCTAATCCTCTTTAACATAAAATTACAATCACAAAATGGAGGACAACCACACAATACTAGGAATCATGGCCTAACAATGTTGACACATATTTTAGGGGACACAATTCAATCTATGATAATCCCCTTGTTCTGTTCAACAACTGCCTCTTTGTCTATGTATAGGTTCCCCATGAGCACAATTAAGTGTCTTGGAATTCCCATTCTTTGAAATATTATCCACAAGTTGTTATGATCTACACAGTCAAATGCCTTTGCATATTCAGTAAAACACAGGGAAACATCTTTCCAATAGTCTCTGCTTTCAGCCAAGGTCCATCTGACATCAGCAGTGATATCCCTCGTTCCATGTCCTCTTCTGAATCCAGCTTGAATTTCTGATAGTTCCCTGGTAATGTACTGCTGCAACCATTTTTGAATAACCTTCAGCAAAATTTTACTTGTGCATGATACTAACGATATTGTTCAATAATTTCTGTATTCTGTTGGATCACCTTTATTTGGGATGGGCATGAATGTGGATCTCTTCCAGGCGGTTGGCAAGGTAGCCGTCTTCCAAATTTCTTGATATAGATGAGTGAGTGCTTCCAGTGCGGCACCCATTTATTGAAACATCTCTATTGGTACTCCATCAATTC
This sequence comes from Elephas maximus indicus, assembly GCF_024166365.1. Lineage (NCBI taxonomy): Eukaryota > Metazoa > Chordata > Mammalia > Proboscidea > Elephantidae > Elephas > Elephas maximus. Next base: position 834,015 of record NC_064842.1, read on the forward strand.
CTGAAGTCTTGTTTTTCACCAATGCTTTCAGTGCAGTTTGGACTTCTTCCTTCAGTACCATCGGTTCTTAATCATATGCTACCTCCTGAATTGGTTGAACATTGACAAATTCTTTTTGATACAATGACTCTGTGTATTTCTCCCATCTGCTTTTGATGCTCTCTTCATTGTTCAGTATTTCACTCATAGAATCCTTCAGTATTGCAACTTGAGGCTTGAGTTTTTTTTCTTCGGTTCTTTCAGCTTGAGAAATGCCAAGCATGTTCTTCCCTTTTAGTTTTCAAACTCCAGGTCTTTCCACATTTCCTTATAATACTTTACTTCATCATCTCGGGCTACCTTTTGAAATCTTCTGTTCAAGCTCTTTTACTTCGTCATTTCTTCCATTTGCTTTAGCTACTCTACATTCAAGAGCAAGTTTCAGAGTCTCTTCTGACATCCATTTCAGCCTTTTCTTTTTTGCTCACTACACTGGGCCAAACTAGCTGTGCTGAGGATGAAAGGGAAAGACTCTATCATCAATCAGCAGAGCTAATCATGCATTGAGCACTTATTTTGCCTAAGGCACTGGAGAGGACACAATGGAACATAAGACACAGCCCATGCCCTCAAGGAGTTCACAAAGCTTACCAGGAGACAGAAGCACTTAAAGGGTAAACCAACAATATCTGAAGTCATCAGTTTGTCCTTGCAGATATTAGACTTGTAAGGCACTTTAAACTCCTGAGACTCTGGGTAAAATATATCCCAGTAGGAGAAGCATGATAATAACCACAATAGTGAATAGTAGGGGGCAGTGGTGGTTCAATGGTAGAATCCTTACCTTCGTTGTGGGAGATCTGGGTTCAATTCTTGGCTATGGGGTCACCATGAGTCAGGGGTCACCATGAGTCGGGAGTTGACTCAAGGCAGCTAACAAGAGCACTGCTATACACGAGGGATCCTTCTGAAGGTTTTATATATATGATTTCATGTAATTTTCATAGTAACCTTTTGTAGTAGGTACACTTTCTGATGGGGAAACTCAGGAACAGGCAGGCTAAGGCACTAGCCCAAGGTCACACAGGAAAGAAATGATGGAGTCAGGATCCAAACCCAGCCTCTCCAGCTCCAGAGGCCACGTTCACCCTCCATGTTAAATTACCTGGTTGGAATCAGGGAGGGCAGCCCTGGAAGTCACATTGGAAGGGAAGCAAGGCACCACGCTGCTTCCTCTCAGGTGTGGGGAGCCCACTCAGTACTTCAGAGCTAACACATGGAGCCCTGAGGAGGACGAGAAGGCCAGGAACTAACTCAGTCGCCATATTGCCAGGCTTCAGACTCAGTCACAGCTTTGGGATTTGACATCACAGCCCCTCAGAGCAGGCTTTGTTTCTTTTCTCTCCTGTTCTCCTGCTTGGCCATCACCCTCTCTGCCCTGCCATCACTGACTAAAGGCCTCTCATATGTCTTACACTGAACACCCTGAGGGAGAATCTGCTCAGCTTGTCCAGTCACCATCCAGTATAGGAAACTCTGTCAGGGCAGAGGTCTCCTGCCAGGCCCCTCTCAGGCTTGTGGCCAGCCTCAGAGAACCGCCTCTGGGGGAGGAAAGCATGCTAGTCTTATCAGTTGTGACCTGGTGGTGGGGGTCATGTGGCACAGAGGAACCCAATGGAGTCTCTGCAATATGAAAGCACCTGACTGACACATGAACCCACAAGGAAGGAATGTCCAGCTCTACATCCCTAATTAACTGAATTGCTAGTGGGGTCACTGTGAGTCAGAATTAGCTTGACAGCAACGGGTTAACGGGCTCATGCAGAAGCCTTAAAAAACATGCATATTCGCACAAAATATAAGATTGTTTATAAGAGTGAAAGGCAAAACTACACAAGGTCTCCTACCATAGGAGATTAGTTAAATTCAGGTTCGTCCATACAACAGACTACTATACAGCTATTAAAATCAATGCTATAGCATATACCAAAAACCAAACCGGTTGCCATTGAGTCGATTCCGACTCATAGCGACCCTATAGGACAGAGTAGAACTGCCCCGTAGAGTTTCCAAGGAGCGCCTGGCAGATTCAAATCGCTGACCCTTTGGCTAACCGTAGCACTTAACCACTACGCCACCAGGGTTTCCATTTATTAACATAGAAACATAAAATGTTTCAGTGTATTGCTAAAAGTCACGATCAACTTGTAAACACAAAAGAATGTTTAAAATTCTATTTAAAACAGAATTGTCATCTGATCCTATTTCCTTAGGCAAAAATGTATATGTGGGTATAGAGAAAATTTGCATTTATACACAGAAAATGTTAATAGAGGCTATCTGACAGGAAGGTTTTTTTTTTTTTTTCCTTTTGGCTTATTTGTATTTAAGTTTTCCTACAGTTTAGCACAGGACTGGGCAACATTTCATCTTGTCACACTTAAGTTCACTGTGAGTTGAAGCTAACTCGACAGCAATTAATAACGACAATGAAACATGCATTTCTTATATAATAAAACTTTATTTAAAAAATCTAATAGTACATTATCAACAACCTTAATTTTGTAAAAAGTATGATCTCACCTTAAGCATGAGAAAACGAAATACATTAATTTCTGGTTTTCTCTCCCTTTCTTCTTTCTTGTTTTTGGTGGAAAGCAAATAGTATTCACTGTGGAAATGAGTCTAGGCCAGTACTTACATTAGTCATGGAATATGAGAGCTGGAAGGGGTTTTAGGGATCATCTAACCCAGTCCCTTATTTAGCAGATGAGAAAACTAGACCTAGGGGCTTAGCTAGTCCTGTAAGCACTTGGTAGCAGAACCCTGGCTGGAATCCGGGTCCGGGACTCCCAGTCCAGGGCATTTCTACATCATCATGCCAGGCCATTCCATTTGCTGTTGACACAAGAGAGACTGGAATCACTTAGCGTGGCAGTGACAACTCTCGGCATGGCACAGGCTGCTGTGGTGAGGGTGACGATGGGCAGCGTTGGCTCTTCAGCTCTCCTGACAGGCAAACGTGGGCAGTCAGGCTTACCTCGCTGTAAATCTGAGGGTGAGAGTTGAGACATTGATGAGTGATGGGAGCATAATCTCGCAGTCTCTTCTGGAAATCTCTGCCCACCCCGGAAAGCTTTGTGTGACTCCACACGAAGGCAGAGCCTGAGCCACAAGGCTTCCTCCAGGCCCCTTCCTTCATCTGCTGTTGGGTTACAAATGCTGCTTGGGGTATTTTCATTCTTCTTCACAACACTTACCTTTCTGGAAAACAGAAGAGTAATAGTAATTGCAAGTCAGTTTATAATAAACATTGCCCTCCACCCATTGCAGAACGAATTTTGAGATGTTGCACTGATAATAGTGTTTTGTCAACTTTCCTAGAGAATTCCTAGCCTTAGCATTATCGTATTAGTCAAGACTTTTGGGTGCACACACAAGAAAGCCCACTTAAGCTATCTTAGAAAAAAGAGGACGTGTATTAGCTCATGGTATCCAAAGGTCAGGGAAGCTTGGAGCTGGAACCAGGAACCAGGGCCTCTGACGTGCCAGCCATCATCTGTCATGGCAGCTTCAAGCTATTTCACTGCAGACAGGCTGTTTCCCCTGTCCACGGCCATATTTCACCTGACAGTCTCCATAAACAGAGATGAACTTACCTGATGATCTCTCACTTGTCCCAAGTTAGAAAATCCCAGGAGAGGGCCGGTGTGGGTCAGGTGTTCACCTCGACCTGGTCAACTGATTCCCACAGAAACACACAGTGTGTCTACGGAAGCAACAGTTCCCAGAAACTGGGAGGCACTGGGCTGAGACAAGGCGGGTGCCCCCACCCCTCCCTGGAGAGAACGAGTCTGAGAAGAGGCTGATGGTGGGTGAGAATCCCTAAAAAATCAAAAGAAAAATTCTGGGAGTGGGATGTGTTTGGCCAGGGACATCTTTATTTATTTTTCTCTCAGTGTTTTGACATCCAGTGGAAGGAGGGGAGGGACTACAGTGAATTTCTCCTTGACTCGGGCCCCCAAAGAGGCCTGCCTGAGTAACTCAGACTCGAGACAAGTTTCAAGAACTGTCTCTCCGGCTCCCTCTTCAGAAGACTAAACTGCGGAGTAACAATCCTGTAATTTTAACTGTATTTATAAATCCCTGATTCTTTATGTAGTGCTTTCTTCTTTTCTGCGCTTAGCCTGAATGTTGCTATTTTCATAGAGGAAAGAGATTATAATTATAGGTCAAACACCAGCTCCAGAAGCGGCAACAGGCAGCAGGGACATCTATGGCTCCCTGCCCTCTTCCAGGTTGCACCCTGGACATCTCCCCCTTCTTCCCGGGGCCTGGGTTAGCTCTCCGCCTCTCCCTACTCAGATCTCTGCTCCCTTTTGTTGGCCAGTCCAGCATATCATGAGACAAAAGGGAAAGTTAATACCAAAAGCCAATGCGCTAAAACGGCATGATGGTTGAGTAGGCTTGCTTCTTGGGGATAATTCAAATGGAAAAGAAAAGAAAAAAAAAAACCATTTCAGGTCATTGGCCTTTTCAAACAGACCGCCGGCAATATTTACTCCTCCTGAAATAGCACAGTCACATGAAATAAAACTGTGTTCTGTAAAGCCTGCAAAACAAAAGGACAATTTACAGGCTGGCAAACGCACTGAGGGCCCTCTGTTTGCTGGCCGGATCAGGGCCACAGCTTCCTGTCTCTCCTGCCATCTTCTGCCCTAGAACCACAGATCTGTGGGTGTCAAGGTCAGAGTGCCCAGGAGACCCTCCTCAACCTTTTTCCCTCCAGGAATTTGGAAAGGGAGTCTGAGAGTTGAGAGCAGGGCTATGAGCACAAGATGGACAAGCTGGCCTCCACCGGTGAATGGGGATCCAGGTTGTGGGGCTCCAGAAGCAGCTGCCAATGGCTTCTACCACTCTCCAGCAGGGTCGGCTGTTCTTCTCTCTCCTCTCCCTCCTCCTCCTCCTCCCCTCCTTCTTCTTCTTGCCACTTCGATCTTTTTCTTTTTTTTTAATTTTATTTTTATTGTGCTTTAAGTGAAAGTTTACACATCAAGTCAGTCTCTCATACAAAAACTTATATACACCTTGCTGTATACCTCTAATTGTTCTCCCCCTAATAAGACAGCACACTCCTCCCCATCCTCTGTTTTCATGACCGTTCAGCCAGCTTCTGTCCCCCTCTGCCCTCTCATCTCCCCTCCAGACAGGACCTGCCCACATAGTCTCATGTGTCTACTTGATCCAAGAAGCTCACTCCTCACCAGTATCATTTTCTATCCCATAGTTCAGTCCAATCCCTGTCTGAAGAGTTGGCTTTGGGAACGGTTCCTCAATCATTATGTGTATAATTCAGTAACATCAATTACACTCACCATGTTGCCCACCCCATTATCCATTTCCCCCTTACTTCTTTATCCTCTCTGTTCTCTCTCTGTTGCTTTCTCTCTCTTTCTTATCTTTCTAGTTGTCTCTATATAATGGGCTGAATAGCGTCCCCCCAAAATTCATGTCCACCCAAAACTTCAGAATGTGACCTTGTTTGGAAATTGGGCTGGAATTGACTCAGTGCAACTAACAACAACAACAACACAGATACAATTAAGGATCTCAAGATAACATCGCCTTGTATATAGGGTCACTCTGAGTCAGAATCGATACGACCGCAACGGGTTTGGTTTTGAGTTTAGGGTGAGGATGGCGCAGGACTAGGCAGGGGTTCATTCTGTTGTACGTGGGGTCTCTGAGCCAGAACTGAGCTGACAGCAGCTAACAACAACAACATCCTTTTTAATTTCCCCATTTGCCTTCTCTCCTGACCCCTTAGTCCTGCTGCTGCCTGGAAGGTGTAAAGGTGCTTATGATGGGGTCACAGGTACATGAAGAACCCCCACTGAGACTTCAAGATGACTCAAGGCACCTGTTGGCCCCACTCCTGGAGGCTTTTCTTCTCAGTTGCCCAAGATTCCTAAAAAGTCTAAAGCTGCTTTAACAATGATACATTATATTGGTAAACATCTATTAATTTGATTTTTATGTCACCCTTCGGAGGTGGGCAAAGCACTTGGGGAAACAGAAAAATAAAGAGGTGGGGGAAAGAAATGGGGACTTACCGCTAACAGGCACGGGGGCTCTTTTTGGGCTGATGAAAATGTTTTGGAATTAGATAGTGGCAGTGTTTGCACAACCTCATGAACATACCAAAAACCACTGAGTTGTACACTTTAAAAGAGTGAATGGTATGATGGGTGAGTTATATCTCATACAAAAAAGAATAACTAGGACACTCTGGGGTGAGGGAGAAGGGCTGAGGTCCTGATTCTGCAGGTGAGGCTGCAAGTTAGCAAACTTTTGGTTATTGGTGTCAGTGTTCCTTCATTTGTGCCCACTGGCTGGTGATGGTTGGGATCGTTAGTGACCCATGAGGTGGTACAAGTTCCAAGTGTTGATGGGAGTACAGTTGTGTAGCGCATACACTGTACAACTCTGTGGCTGTGTGCGCTGGCCCCGGCCAGTTATATATTTCTGTGGGCTTCTTCAACACTTAGAGCCTCCACTGCCCAAGTTAGAAGGCTGGGTCCTTTTTTCTCCTTCTCATGAGTGCCCATCTCATTTCCCTAACTACAGTGGGAGCTTGTTGAGGATAGGGATCATGTTTTTACGGAAGGGCTGCCCTCTGCCTTTCCTGCCCTAAGGTGGGCACCCATGGCTGCTCCTGACACTGCCACTTTCCCACCCCCCAAGGGAAAAAAAAAAAAAATGTTGCCTTCTAGTTGATTCCGACTCATTGTGACCCTGAGGACAGAGCACAACTGCCCCACAGGGTTTCCACGGAGCAGCTCGTGGATTCAAACTGCCAACATTTTGATCAGCCAGACTCTAAACTTAGCACAGACTACAGCCCACCTGGACGTCTTCAACCCAGAACAGGACTCTCCCCTATTTGCTGCTAACCTCCACGTATTCTTCGCCAAAGGTCAGGGATGGCCTTTGGCTACAGAGGTTTTCCTCGCTTCTACCCTGATACTTAGCAGCATTTGCTACTCCACCCCATCCCCTCCCCCACCCCCTTGAGAGGAAAGCTGGTTTGATTTCTGGAGGGCATTTTGACATCTGGTCCTTCTTGGTCACAATGCATTCCAACACAGGGTAGGCTGATATGAGGATACTTTTGATGTTGTTATTGCTGTTAATTGCCATCCAGTCGTCTCTGACTCACAGCAACCCCACATACAACGGAACACAGACGTACCCAGTCCCGTGCCATCTTCACAACATCAGTGTGCTCAAGTCCTTTGTTGAGGCCACTGTGTGTTTTCAGTGCCTCCAACCTAGGGGGCTCATCTTCCAGCACCATATCGGGCAATATTCTGTTGTGATCCATAAGGCTTTCATTGTCTAGTTTTGGGGGCAGATCACCAGGCCTCTCTTGATTCTTTCTTAGTCTAAGAAGCTCTGCGGAATCCTGTCCACTGTGGATGCCCCTGCTGGCATTTGAAATACCAGTGGCCCAGCTTCCAGCGTCACAGCAACCTGCAAGTCACCTCAGGACGACACACTGACAGACAGACAGGAGGCGGTGTCTTTGATATCGAACTCCAGCAAGACTGAGGCTTAAGCACTGAGGCTAGTTCCAATGCCACTATAAGCTTTATCTTTCTGTGGAGCAAAAGGAGCTTCAAATTAAAACACAGAATTTAGCTTCCTCCATCCAGATCTGCCTGCATTTTCTAAACTTTCAGGAACAAAAATATGTTATTTTCTGACAGTGCTTCATTCCTTTCTCCTCTGGAAACCACCATCAAGAGGTGGTTACCTGCTGGAATCCCTGTGCTGTGACTCCCCCTTCCGACCCTCTGCTCTTCATCCCACCCCCTGAAAGAGATTAGCACAGCTGACCCTCCTCCAAGGGTCTGCATTCCATAAGGCGGTCTGTCTCCAGGCACCCAGCCTGGGTGTTCACTTGAGGCTATTCCATAAGGGGGTCTGTCTCCAGGCACCCAGGCAGGTGTTCACTTGAGGCTACTCCATAAGGGGGTCTGTCTCCAGGCACCCAGGCTGGGTGTTCACTTGAGGCTATTCCATAAGGGGTCTGTCTCCAGGCACCCAGGCAGGTGTTCGCTTGAGGCTATTCCATAAGCGGGTCTGTCTCCAGGCACCCAGGCTGGGTGTTCACTTGAGGCTATTCCATAGGGGGTTTGTCTCCAGGCACCCAGGATAGGTGTTCACTTGAGGCTATTCCATAAGGGGGTCTGTCTCCAGGCACCCAGGATAGGTGTTCGTTTGAGGCTATTCCATAAGGGGTCTGTCTCCAGGCACCCAGGCTGGGTGTTCATTTGAGGCTACTCCATAAGGGGTCTGTCTCCAGGCACCCAGGCAGGTGTTCGCTTGAGGCTATTCCATAAGGGGGTCTGTCTCCAGGCACCCAGGCTGGGTGTTCACTTGAGGCTATTCCATAAGGGGGTCTGTCTCCAGGCACCCAGGCAGGTGTTTGCTTGAGGCTATTCCATAAGGGGTCTGTCTCCAGGCACCCAGGCTGGGTGTTCACTTGAGGCTATTCCATAAGGGGTCTGTCTCCAGGCACCCAGGCAGGTGTTTGCTTGAGGCTATTCCATAAGGGGATCTGTCTCCAGGCACCCAGGCTGGGTGTTCACTTGAGGCTATTCCATAACGGGGTCTGTCTCCAGGCACCCAGGATAGGTGTTCGCTTGAGGCTATTCCATAAGCCGGTCTGTCTCCAGGCACCCAGGCTGGGTGTTCACTTGAGGCTATTCCATAAGGGGTCTGTGTCCAGGCACCCAGGCTGGGTGTTTACTTGCTACCTGGGTGAACAGGAATGTCACTTCCTGGTCCCAGCTCTGGCAGCCTGCCTACCCTTCCCTGCTGGCTCAGAGCCAGAGATGGCCCGAGGTCCACACGGTCTCTCCATGCAGGCACGTTCTCAGTGTGCCGGAGGTCAGGGCACATCTGGACTCTGAGAGTTTCTGCCTTCTGAGAGAGCGTGTGGCTGTGTGTGCTTTTTTGGTATATTTTGTGTGTTCGTGGATCTTGTATATGTGTATGCATATGAAGTATGTGTGTCTTGGGGGAGTTAAGTGGCAAAGTGTTTATAAAAATAAACATTTATTATAACATTCAAAAAATACAGAGAAGTATTTAAAAAAACCTCAGTATCACACTAGTGAACATTCTTCCGTGTATCTCTATGCATATACACATGCACACAAAAATTTTCCATAAGTGGCATCAAACTACGTATCAGAAGGCTGTTTTCTAAGCTAATAATAATAACTGACAATTACTGAGTGCTTGCTATGTGCCGAGAACTGTGCTAATCCCTTGACACGGACTGTTGTTCAGTGCCGTCAAGTCGGTTCCAACTCATAGTGACCCTTTATGCAACAGAATGAAATGCACCATCCACACAGTCGTTGCTATGCTTGAGCCCATTGTTGTAGCCACGGTGTTTGTCCATTTCATTGAGGATCTTCCTCTTTTTCACTGACCCTCTACATTACCACACATGGTGTCTTTCTCCAGGGACTGGTCCCTCCCTCCTGATAACACGTCCAAAGTATGTGAGATGAAGTCTCTCCACCCTTGCTTCCAAGGAGCATTCTGGCTGTACTTCCTCCAAAACAGATTTGTTTATTCTTCTGGCAGCCCATGGTATATTCAATATTCTTTGCCAACAACACAATTCAAAGGCATCAATTCTTCTTCGGTCTTCCTTACTCATTGTCCAGCTTTTGCAGGCATATGAGGTAACTGAAAATACCATGGCTTGGGTCAGGCATACCGTAGTCCTCAAAGTGACACTTTGCTTTTTAACACTTTACAGAGGTTTTTGCAACAGATCTGCCCAATGCAAGATGTCATTTGACTTCTTGACTGCTGCTTCCGTGACCATTGAATGTGGATCTAAGTAAAATGAAATCTTTGACAACTTCAGTATTTCTTCATTTATCATGATGTTGCTTATGGGTCCATTTGTCAGGATTTTTGTTTTCTTTATGTTGAGGTATAATCCATACTGTAGGCTGTAGTCTTTGACATTCATCAGTAAGTGCTTAAAGTCCTCATTGCTTTTAACAAGCAAGGTTGTATCATCTGCATATCACAGGCTAATGAGTCTTCTTTCAATCCTGATGCTCCGTTTTTCTTCATATAGTCCAGGTTCTCGGATTATTTACTCAGCATACAGATTGAGTAAGTATAGTGAAAGGATATAACCCTGATGCACACCTTTCCTGATTTTAAACCACGTGGTATCCCCTTGTTCTGTTTGGACAGCTGCCTCTGGTTCTATATTCAGGTTCCACATAAGCAAAATTAAGAGTTCTGGAATTCCCATTCTTTGTAATGTTATCCATAAGCACAGCTCTGTTCTGAAACAGATGGGGTCAGAATCAATTCAACTGGTTACGAGGCACAGAGGGGAAGAAATTAACACTCTCTGGGGAAGTTGAGGTGACATTATCACTGTGTCCCAAAAAGAGAGAAGCTCGTTACTGGGGGACAAGGTTGAGGAAGGTGGTGGAGAGAAGACCACTCCAAGCTGAGAAAATAGCATGTGCAAAGGCATTGGACACCACTAGAGTATAGAGCGGAAGGCTGGCAGAGGACGCGACTGTGGAGGGTCTTGCACGCTCAGTTAAGGGGTTAACGGAGTGGGGAGCTACTGGAGGTGTTTGAAAGGACAGGAGCGTGATCCTGGTGGTGTTTTAAAGACAACTAGAAGTCTGGAGGCAGGCTTGGCATGAGGTGAGAGTGGGGCAGGGAAACTAGTTAGGTGCAGAGGAAATGAGGGCGTGGTTCTCAATCCTAGGGACATGTGAGGATCACCTAAGGAGGTTTCTTAATGTACTGATGTGCAGGCCCCACCCTCAAGATTGGGATGCATTGGTCTGGGGTGGGGCTGAGGTGATGTCTATCTTTCAAAGCTCCCCAGGTGATTGTGGTGTGCAGCTGGGGTTGGGACCAGTACTGGGTCCTGGTTAAGCACACAGGCTTTGGCTGCACCACTTACCTCCAATCAGGGGACCCCGACAAGTTACTTAATGTCTTTAAGCCTTCACTTTTCTCATCTGTAAAATGGAGATGGTATCTATCTATCCCGCTGGCTTGTAGTTAATTCAAATAAGGTATGTAAGTGTTTGAGCATCGTCCCCAGCATCCAGAAAGCACACAGTAAGCTATCATTAATTTATTATCATAATTCAGGAAAGAGATGAGGAGCAGTGGAACTAAACCAAAGGCAGGGGAGACTGTAAGAAGAGTATGAATTGTAAAAACACTTCAGAGGTGAAAAGATGGGGCTTAGTGAACAATTAGATAGAAGGTGAGTGGGGAAAAGAGAACTGAAGAGAACTCCCTGATGCCATCGCTGAGTTTGGGGGTGCAGGCGGAACTGAAAGATAGGGCTCAAGGCAAGGGATAAGTGTTGGGATGGAGAAAAACAGCTGGATTAGACATATTGAGCTGGAGGTTCTCGCAGGGCATTAGGCAGAGACATCTAGCAGGAAGTTGGAGTTCTCATCTGGAGCTCAAGAGAGAGGTCTACACTGGAGATATTTTTGGGGAGCCAGAAACATCAGGTGGAAAGCTGAAGCTATAAAAGTGGGGAGTATTTCCCAAGAAGGGTATACATAGTGAGAAGAGATGAGGATCGAGTCTAGAGCATGGAGAATGCCCACATTTAAGGGTGGGTGGTAGGTAGAGGATGAAGTCACCCAAGGATGAGGCAGGAGACAGAATATAGTAATACAAATTACCATACGGAAGTAGTTCAAAAATGACCCTGGACACTCTAAGAAATAGCTAGCTACTTTATCTGCAGGGAAGGAAATAAACCTGGGATAGAAAAAAATTTAGTTGAGAGTGTTGAGCAAAATAACAAGATAGTTTATATGGTTGTTTTGATGCTAGGATGCTCTTAAAAGACTTCACGCTTTTTCATCTTGCCCACTCCTTTCATCGGGCATCCTTTCCTTCTGTATCTGGATGGCACAAATGCGCGCAGGAGCTGTGGTAAAAAGTCTCCTTCCCTTTCTGCCCTGTAGTACAACCTGTGTGGGGGTGGCGTGATCCCTTTACCGGGCAAAACTGTGGGCATATACTATACCTGGAGACCCTTGCTTGAAGCTCTCAGGATCAGCCTGGGGAAGGGCTCGTTGCCCCTCACTCCTCTCAAACTTCTGTGACTGACAGGAACGGGATGTGGTGTTGCAGCTTCCAGGCCAGCCAACCCCTTCCAACATGCAAAGAAGCCACTCCTCTGCCTCAGGGTTAGCCTTTCTCACCTCAGCCCTCCAAAAGGAGGACCTGTCTGAAAAGCAGCTCCTTTCAATCAAAGGTTTAGGACAACCCAGGCAACTTACTGAGCCCAGATAGGGAGACCCCAGAAGGGAGCAGCCTTGGGAATCAGTTCTGTATCAACAGCCTAGGCAGCAGGGACTGTGGAAGAATTTCTGGAGCTCATGTCCGGTATTAGTGGTTCTCATAGTTGGGTCCTCAGACCAGCAGCATCAGCACCACCTGGGAACTTGTTGGGAATGCAAATTCTCAGTCCCCATCCCAGATCTACGGAGTTAGGAACTGGGGGTGGGGCCCAGCAATCTGTGTTTTACCAAGCCCTCCAGGTGATTCTTTTGTTTTATATTTTTATTATTGACATAAATTTAAAATTCCTGGTTTGTACTAAGGACCATGATTGATGTGAGAAAATGGAAGACCCCCTTCTCTGACAATTACTACATGTATCATTGTGTTGTGAATTTGTGGGGGGGGGGCACTGGATTTTGGGCTCACCTTTCTAGCACGTTCATGTTATGAGGCTCCTTCTGAGTCCCGTTGTGAAGACCTGACAAGTTATCGATTGGTACTATGTTTCATTCTGAGCAATGTTCACCTTGCTCTGCAATTGTGATCCTTCATCAGCTGTCAGTAACCAGGCTGTCAGAGCTCTAGAAATACCTCGCTTGACTGAAAACAAGATGCTGAGGGATGAGGAGGTGGCACCAGCTCTGCTGCTGGAAGCTGTGCACTTGGTCACCATCTATTCAGCCTCTGAAACTTCTCCACACCTCTGCAGGTGAGATGTACGGCTCCCTGTTCTGAGGAGATGTTTAGGTGATTTTCTGTACCTATACAGAACAGCCAGGGGTGGGTTATCCAATAGGCAAGGTAAGCATGATGCTTACCTTGCTTACCAGATCATCTGTTGTGAAAAATTTCACTACAGATTAGTAAGTAAGGACAAGTAAGCCCATGCTTACCTTGCTTACTGGGTCATCCGCCCCTGTCAGGGATTGTAATTTTGAAAAGAGGATTTGATCCTGTAGGAAGGTGCTGTGGGGTTGGGAGAGAGACAGATGCCAGCCATACCTAGAAGCAGAATCTTTGACGTGGTGAAAAAATTGAAATTGTTCACTACAGATGATCTGGTAAGCAAAGTAAGGACTGTGCTTACCTTGCCTATTGGATAATCCACACCTGGGTACAGCTAGAAACTAGTGCTGAAGGATCAAGTGTCTGGTCAACATTCTGGACCTTATCTGTGTTCACATCAACTCCTGCAATCACTTTTCACCTTAGTTCATAGCCTTATTTAGCAGGATGAAACAATTCACTTTTTCCTTCAAACTTGTCAGGTTCTACAATGATTGATTTTAATTTGGCCAGGGTCTAAGCCCTCCAGGTCATTCTGATGTACACTCAAGTTTGAGAACCACTGTCCTCCATAATTAACAGAACTGGAAACAGCCAGGTCAGGGGTCTACTCCTTTCTGTATATCTCTTCATATTACACCGTTCTGCAGACTGTGGAGTTTAATAAAGCCTATTCAGCAAGTATTTATTGAAGATCTAGTATGTGAAAAACTCAACACTGAAGGCAAACACACATACATGCACACTACAGACTTTCTCTTTGGCAACTTACACTTCCATTGGGAAGTACCAGTACATACATATATAAAAGTTATGTCAAAGACAGGGCAAGGCCAAGTATAAGGGTTGAAATGAGTCATCTATAAATTATACCACAAGGAAGCAACTGGCCAAATCCAGAATGTGGGACATTCCAAGAGCAACTGACCTGATTTATTCAGTAGTCAATGGCTTTGGGGAAAAAAGTAGAGATGGGATGGTTCTAGATTAAGAGGAGTTAAGAGACCTCAGAGACATAACCACCAAATACAATGAGTTAAGAAACCTTGTTTGTATCCTGATTCAAACAAACCAACTCTAAAAATGATCTTTTTTAGACAACTGGGGAAACTTGGATATAGACGTAATAGATGACAGTAAGGAAGTAAGGAGTTATCAGTTTTATTAAGTTTGATACCCATTGTGGTTTTGTAAGAAAATGTCCCTCTTTGAGATGTAAATTGATATAACGTGTAGAAATTTGCTTTAGAATGCTTTGGCCAAAAAAAAAAAAAAAAGAGGGTGGAAGGAGAATAGATGAAATAAGCACGGCAAAACTTGATGGTCCTTGAAGTTAGCTGATTGGGTTCATAAGGGTTTCATGTAAGTTTAAGAATTTTCAGAATAAAAATTTTTATTTTTGCATGTTTGTTTGCTTTTTAATGAGTAGTGTACACACGGAAGGGTGCGGGAGTTCAGAGGAGGGTGCTAGTGGTGAGGACTGACCCACTGAAGAAGAGTTTGTGGCAGAGATGGTGCTAAGCCCTTCCTTCATTCCCCTCCCCTCTCTCCTTCCCTTCATATGTGAGTGTTCCCAAGTAGCAGGCAGGGTGCCAGACTAGAAGCAGCCTGGTAGGAGCAGTGGCTGTCTGGGGAGTGGGGAGACCAGTGGGGAGGTCCATGCAGACTCCAGAGGCATGTGAGGAGGCCAGGCGAGGTGTTGGCTGGACTTTGAACTGTAGGCTGTGATGAGGCCCCTGTGCAGGAAAGGGAGGGATGAAATCTGTGCTCTGGATGGATTAATTTTGACACACTGGACAGGACACGCTGAGTGGGAGTTCTGGTGGGGGACTTTGCCCAGGCCCAGGCCTGAGGAAGTGATAGGGCTTGGCCTGTACTGGAGTGACAGTGATGGGGGCATGACACAGTGACAGCTCAGAGGAATCAAGAATCAGCAGAATCTGCTGGTGCCCATTTATGAAGCTAGCAGGTGTGAGTCAGAGATTAAACTCAACAATGAGTAAATGGTGGTGCTGATTAATAGAAATAAGGAAGCTGAGCTGGCTCTGAAGATGAGGATGAGGGGCTGGTTTTGGATGTGCAAAGTCTGAGGCGAGGACAGAACAACCAAGCTGAGATACTCCAAATAACAGACTGTTCTGAACAATAGGCCAACTCATGGGGGAGGGGAAGAGACGCAAGAGACAAATCAATTGACCGGTTAAATCTTTCACTCAGCCCCTTTCCCCAAAATAAAACCTAATTAAAATTTGAAGACTAAAGTCTGAAAAAGAATATGAAAAAGGGTGCTTCCTGTTGTCTAGGGAGATTGGTTGACCAGAGACAAGAGCAGGTGGGCAGCCGAGTGTTTCCACAGGCGCTGAAGGGGCCTGGATTTGAGATCCTGCTCTCCTATGGCTTTGCTTCCCATGTGTCAGAGGAGAGACTTCCCAGCGTTCCATGGGGCACAGCTCTACTGAGTCACCTGGTCTGCACGAGCTGGGCCTTGACCTACGGCTGAAGGAGGATAGGGCATCAGGCTGGGGACCAGTTCTACCACTCTGGTTCCAAGTACCTAGGATATGACATTCTCTCTGGAGATGCCATCAAAGTTCCATGCCCCACAGAACTGGGGGACTGATGTTCTGTTGTGACTACTTAATGACAAAGAAGAACTAAAAAAAAAAAAAAAGTACATGAGGCAGGATTTCAAGAGCAGAGTTACTTCAGCGCTTGTGGAAATAACTGGGTTGTGCAACAAGACTTTTAGGTGAAAAGGGCCCATTAGGTCCTGGTCTGACAGTTGACCACCTGTAAAATACAGCCCACTCTTCCTTTTTTTTTTTTGGAGCTGAAGATAGGATGATGGTGAGACTCCCCTCAAAGAGAGACAGGCCTGATGCTGCCTGAGGCCCCAGAAGCCTGTGTTGGTTTCTCTCTCTCTTTCTTCATTTCAGAAAATGACACCAAGAGGCCAATAAGACACAAGGTGGGTTTTTTTTCTCAACTGCCTTCCTTCCTGCTAAAATTCTCTCAAGCTCTGCCCCGCCCCTCTTCTTTACCCCACCCTCACCCCACCACAAACCTACTTCCTCCCCTACAGTCCTGGCCTGCCTACTAACACCCTGCTTCTCCCAAGCCCCGTGCTCCTCCCCCACGCAGCTGGCTCAGGGGTCATGCCCAGGCAGCCTGATGCTGGCTGAGGTTCTCACCTCACTCAGCAGCCCTGGACAGAGCTGGCACCGCCGCCAAGCTGGGTCACCTTGGGAAGTGACTGGGGTTCTGCCTGTGCTGTCAGACATGGGCCTTGTCTTACAGTAACCACTTTAAGTATGACCTGTGATTATTCCTATTATTAATATATGAATAAGAGCTACCACTGAGTGAATACCTACTATACTCCAAGCACAGTGCTATGCATATTACGTTCTTCTCTCATCTACTTCTCCTGACAAACCCAGTGTCGTGGATTGAATTGTGTCCCCTCAAAGTATGTGCCAACTTGGTTACACCATGATTCCCAGTATCGTGTGACTGTCCTCCATTTTGTGATTTTCCTATGTGTTATAAATCATAATCTTTGCCAGTGGTTAAAGAGGATTAGGGTTACATCCCTGATCCAATGTAAAGGGAGTTTCCCTGGGGTGTGGCCTGCACCACCTTTTATCTTACAAGAGATAAAAGGAAAGAGAAGCAAGCAGAGAGTTGGGGACCTCATACCACCAAGAAAGCAGTGCTGGGAGCAGAGCTCGTCCTTTGGACCCAGGGTCCCTGCATGGAGAAGTTCCTTGTCCAGGGGAAGATTGATGAGAAGGCCGACAGAGAGAGAAAGTCTTCTCCTGGAGCTGAGGACCTGAATTTGGACTTTTAGCCTACTTTACTGTAAGGAAATAAACTTCTTTTTAAGGCCATCCACTGTGACATTTCTGTTATAGCAGCACTAGATAACTAAGACACCCAGCAAGTCTGTGCTATTATAATCCACTTTTTAGACATGAGGAAGTAAGGTTTAGCAAGGTTAAGCAACCTGCCTAAGGCCACTTAGGGGCAAGTGGTAGTGCTGGGATGCAGACTCACCAAAACCCAAAAAACCAAACCAGTTGCCATCAAGTCCATTCTGACTCATAGCAACCCTATAGGACAGAGTAGAACTGCACCATAGGGTTTACAAGGAGCAGCTGGTGGATTCAAGCCACCGACCTTTTGGTTAGTGCCACCAGGGCTCTGGGGCTGCAGACTCAGACACGCCTACTTCCCAATCCCTTGCTTTTAACCACCATAGCACACTGCTGGGAGGGTATTATGTATTAAATTGTGTCCCACAAAATCCGTGTTGTAAATCCTAACCCCTATACCTATTGATGTAATCCCATTTGGGAATAGAGTTTTCTTTTTTATGTTAATGAGACCACATCGGTATAAGGTGTGTCTTACACTAATCACTTTTGAGATATAAAAGGAGCAGATTAGGCGCAGAAGCAAGCAAGCAGAGATGGGAGTAGATGGCATGCTGCCACGTGAAGATAGCCAAGGAACTGAGGAAGGAGACCTGAAAAGAGGCAAGGGTCTTGCCTCAGAGCGGATAGAGAATGCCTGTCCCTTGAGCTGGTGCCCTGAATTTGGACCGCTAGCCTCTTAAACTGTGAGAAAATAAAACTCTGTTAAAGTCACCCACTTGTGTTACTTCTGTTATAGCAGCACTAGATAACTAAGGGAAACCCTGGTGGTGTAGTGGTTAAGAGTCTGGCTGCTAACCAAAAGGTTGGCATTTTGAGTCCACTAGGTGCTCCTTGGAAGCCCTAGGGGGCAGTTCTACTCTACTTCATGGCAGTGGGTTTAGATAACTAAGACAAAAGGCATTTAGCTTGATTTATTCCCACCTGCTGAAGTGGGGAAGACCAGTTCAAAAAGGAGGTCATTTTGGGGGTAGCAACTGATCGACAGGGATCTGGGATCAGACTGCCCCAGAAACCATGGAATTCTGTAACTGGTCCACTGCAGGGTAGCCTGCTTTTTCT
This sequence comes from Elephas maximus indicus, assembly GCF_024166365.1. Taxonomy (NCBI): domain Eukaryota; kingdom Metazoa; phylum Chordata; class Mammalia; order Proboscidea; family Elephantidae; genus Elephas; species Elephas maximus. The sequence goes on from NC_064842.1 coordinate 852,161, forward strand.
CAAGGGTGTGGTAGCCAAGTTCCATTCTTGCCAGGCCTCTGGGCCCACATCCTAGTTGGTTTAGTGGTAATAGGGCCAAGGTCAGGAATGTGATTCCTTTGTGGGTCAGTTCACTTCCATCCACCCCGTGGTCACAGACCGCATTCCTAACTTTGCCCAGCATTTCTCAAGAGCAGACCACTGGATGAGAATGAAAGTGGTTTAACCCTAAATTACCTTTTAATTAATAAATAGACAAATCATAAAAGTACATATCCTACAGATGGATGGTCAAGAGTTAGAACCGCATATAAAAACAGCTTTTATTTGTGGTGGAGAGCTAGTGTCTCAGTGAATCTTGATTCCAGAAAGGCCAAGCTCCAAAATTTGCCCCTTCTTCCCCGAAAATGTACTGGGAAACTATAGAGGTATTCCAAACCAGTTGAGATATTAAATTTTGTTCGATCTGAGCTTGTGGAGTTTGATACACCATCCCCATCAGATATCCCTCAGACAAAAATAACATTTCTTAGTATTCAGTAACTTACCACAGATCCAGTACAAGGTTCAATAAATAAATGGGGACAAGCCGTACAGACTAGCCTCTGATAGTGATGGCTAAGGATTGTAGGGATTGTGAATTGTCCCAAATTGGCTCTGGGCCAGGCAAGGAGACAACCCCCACTGTGTGCACAGGGCTGCCTTGGGCTTGGTGGAGTGCCGTGGCTATCTGCAGAATTTTGACCTGCGTTGAGACAGGGCGCAGGCCAAGATATGCAAAAACAGACATAGAAACATGCACAGAAGACAGAACACATAATGATGAAGGAAGCAGAGACAAAAGAAAAAGTATCAAGCGGGTTTAAGCCAGGGCTTCGAATCAGTTTGTTCCAGTGAGAATCTGCACTCTAACAAGTTCCCAGGTGAGAACCACTAATAGAGCAGTGGTTCTCAACGTTTATTATACATAAGAATCACCTCGGGATCTTGTTAAACTGTAGATTCTGATTCAGTATATCTGGGGTGGAAATGCAAATTCGCAGCAGGGGTTCAAACCAGAACCAGATCAAACTGGTTGGAACCCCTGGTTTGGAGATGGCAGATTCTGCAGTGACCCAGGTGGTAATGTGAGTTCTCCTGATAGAGCGCCTGAGGGGAGGAGGTGGTGTGAGCTCAGAAGGCAAGAGAAGAAGGCACCTGACCATATTCACTTTCAGGTGGTCTGCAAAGGTTTCATGCAGAAAGAAGGATTTCCAAGCACCTGGGTGAGGAGAAGGAGCCCAGGGCAGGAGAAAGTAGTTCTGGGAACAAGCTGTCTCAAACTATCAAGAATGCTGATTGGGTTGAAGCCTTGTGTCACTTTCTAAAATTAGATGAGTCCAGAAATAGCCATTGAGGAACTATGGGAAGGAAGGAGCTCTCCCTTGAGTTCTGGGACTGTCCTGCAGGTGGGTGTCCACTTTACACCCTGACCTCTGCTCATTCCTTAGCCACCACCTCTGCCTTCTCACTTCCCGCATTGGCTCTGTTCAGCCCCTTCATGCTCATTGGAAACATGTGCCTAAAACTTCATCTCTCCAGTGACATTCAATGTTCTTTGCAGAGGATACCTGGATCTCCTGGGTCAAAATTCTTTTTTTTTTCCTCTCCCTAATTTTGCCAAATATTCCCACTTGTTGACCAAATAGTTGCTGAGTAGTTATCATGGGCTGTTGGGGGAATATCCCCCACCCCATTACAAAATATTCATCCTAGTGCGGCCGGGGAAAAAGATATACACGTAATTACATAAAACAGCAGTGAAAGGTGGTATATGACTGTACTGGGTCCACCCAGAACGTGTGAATGCGACCTTACTTGGAAATAGAGTCTTTGCAGATGTAATGGATTAGGGTGGGCCCTAAAATCAGTATGACTGATGTCTTTGTAAGAGGGAAATTTGGACACAGAGACACAGACACACAGGGGAGAAAGCCATGTGAAGATAGAGACAGACATTGGAGGGATGCATCTACAAGTCAGGGATTGCCAGGAACCTCCAGAAGCTGGAAGAGGCAAGGGAGCATTCTTTCTTAGAGCCTTCAGAGGGTGCATGGCCCTGTGGTCACCTTGATTTTGGAATTCTAGCCTCCTGAGCTGTGAGAGAATAAATTTCCACCCAATCTGTGGTAATTTGTTTCAGCAGACCTAGGAAGCTAATACAATGACTAAATGCCAAGTATAAACAATGGGTGGGAAATGTTTTAGGAATTCAAGGGGAAGGGAGATCATACTAGGACTGGAGTCCACACTGGACTGCAGGGCCTCATGGGACAGTGGGCCTCCAGTGGAGATGGTAAGAGAGTAACCTAGGAAAGCTCCAAGTAACACAAGTTTAGGGAACATACTTGCAGGAGGAATTTCATGGTGGGGAATAATGTTCAATTAAAGAGCGCCTTATGGTTTACAACTTCTTTCTCACAAACTGTTGAGTTTAAAAGTGATGAGCTGAGCAATATTGTAGAGACTTCTGAATATCAGCTAAGACCTGGAAGGTTCAGCAAGCATGAGGTGGACACCTACCTCCTGTCAAGCAATTTTTCCTTATTATCTCATTTAATTCAAGAAGGAACCTTTCAAGGCTGATATTATTATCACTGTTTTGTTGTCATTGTTAGGTGCCATTGAGCCGGTTTCAACTCATAGTAACACCATGTACAACACAACGAAACACTGCCTGGTCCTGTACCATCCTAACAATTCACTGCTATGTCTGAGCCCATCATTGCAGCTACTGTGACAATCCATCTTCTTGCGAGGCTTCCTCTTTTTCGCTGACCCTCTGCTTTACTAAACATGATGTTCTTCTCCAAGGACCTATTCCTCCTGATAACATGTCCAAAGTACTTGAGATGAAGTCTTGCCATCCTTGTGTCTGAGGAGCATTCTGGCTGTACTTCTTCCAAGACAGATTAGTTCATTTTTCTGGCAGTCCATGGTATATCCAATATTCTTCACCAACACCATAATTCAGAGGCATCAACTCTTCTTTGGTCTTCCTTATTCACTGTCCAGCTTTTGCACGCATATGAGGCAACTGAAAATACCACGGATTGAGTCAAGCACACTTGAGTCCTAAAAGTGACATCTTTGCTTTTTAACACTTTTGTGTTTTAAAAAAGTCTTTTGCAACAGATTTGCCCAGCGCAATATGTCATTTGATTTCTTGACTTCTGCTTCCATGGGTGTTGACTGTGGATCCAAGTAAAATGAAATCCTTGACAACTTCAGTCTTAATCTCCATTTATCAAGATGTTGCTTATAGGTCCAGTTGCGAGGATTTTTGTTTTCTTTATGTTGAGGTGTAAACCATACTGAAGGCTGTAGTCTTTGAGGTTCATCAGTGCTTCAAGTCCTCTTTGCTTTCAGCAAACAAGGTTGTGTCATCTTCATATAGAAGGTTGTTAATGAGTCTTCCTCCAATCCTGATGCCTTGTTCTTATTCAGATAGTCCACCTTCTCGGATTATTTGCTCAGCACATAGATTAAATAAGTATGGTGAAGGGATACGACCCTGAGGCACATCTTTCCTGACCTTAAACCACACAGTATGCCCTTGTTCTGTTTGAACAACTGCCTCTTGGTCTACATAATGGCTCTGCATGAGCACAATTAAGTGTTCCAGAATTCCTATTCTTTGAAATGTTATCCATAATTTGTTATGATCCACACAGTCGAATGCCTTTGTATAGTCGATAAAACACAGGTAAACAACTTTCTAGTATTCTCTGCTGTCAGCCATGATCTATCTGACAACATCAATGATATCCATCCACATCCTCTTCTGAATCTGGCTTGAATTTCTGGCAGTTCCCTGTCAATGTACTTTTGCAACCATTTTTAAATTATCTTTAGCAAAATTTTATTTGCACATGATATTAATGATATTGTTTGATAATTTTCACATTACATTGGATCACCTTTCTTTGGAATGCACGCATATATAGATGTCTTCCAGTCAATTGTCCACATAGCTGTCTTCCAATTTTCTTGGCATAGATAATTGAGTGTCTCCAGCATTGCATCCATTTGTTGAAGCATCTCAGCTGGTATTGTCGATTCCTGGAGACTTGTTTTTTGCCAATGCCTTCACTGTAGCTTGGATTTCTTCCTTCAATACCATCAATTCTTCATCATACGCTACCTCCTAAAATGGCTGAATATCAACCAATTCTTTTTGGTACAGTGATTCTGTGTATTCCTTCCCTTTTGATGCTTCCTAGATCATTCAGTATTTTGCCCATAAAAAACCCCAAAAACCCAGTGCCTTCGAGTTGATTCCGACCCATTTTGCCCATAGAATCCTTCAATCTTGCAACTCGAGGCTTGAATTTTTTCTTCAGTTCTTCTGGCTTGAGAAATGCCCAGCATGCTCTTCCCTTTTGGTTTTCTAACTCTAGGTCTTTGTACATTTCATTATAATACTTTGTCTTCTCAAGCTGTCCTTTGAAATTTTCTGTTCAACTCTTTTACTTCATCATTCTTCCATTTGCTTTAGCTACTCTACATTCAACAGCAAGTTTCAGAGTCTCTTCTGATATCCATTTTGGTCTTTTCTTTCTTTCCTGTCTTTTTAATGACCTTTTGCTTTCCTCATATATGAGTCGTTGATGTCATTCTACAGCTTCGCTGGTCTTCAGTCATTAGTGTTCAATGCATCAAATCTATTCTTGAGATGGTTTCCAAATTCAGGTGATGTCTTAATTATCCAGTCCTACCATAACAGAAATACCACAAGTGGATGGCATTAACAAAGAGGAATTTATTCTCTCACAATTTAGGAGGCAACAAGTCCAAATTCAGGATGCCAGTTCCAGGGGAAGGCTTTCTCTCTCTGTTGGCTCTAGGCGAAAGTCTTTGTCATCAATCTTCCCCTGGTCTAGGAGCTTCTCAGCACAGGGACCCTCGAGTCCAAAGGACACACTCCACTCCTGGCACTTTTTTCTTGGTGGCATGAGGTCCCTCTCCTCTGCTTGCTTCTCTCATTTAAATTTCAAAAGAGATGGATTCAAGATTGCTTCCTGCCTCATTAACATAACTGCCTCTAATCCTGCCTCATTAACATCATAGAGGATTTACAACACATAGGATAAATACATCAGATCACAAAATGGAGGACAATCACATAATACTGGGAATCATGGCCTGGCCAAATTGACACACAATTCAATCCATAACAGGTGGGATATACTCAAGGTCATATTTTGGCTCTCATGGACTTGTTTTAATTTTTTTCAGCTTCAACTTGAACTTGCACACAAGCAATTGATGGTCTGTTCTGCAGTCAGTCCCTGGCCTTGTTTTGACTGATGGTATTAAGCTTCTTCATCATCTCTTTCCACAGATGCAGTCGATTTCATTCCTGTGTATTCCTTCTGGCAAGGTTCACATGTATTTTCCCCATTTCTGTTGTCGAAAAAAGGTATTTCCAATGAATAAATCATTGGTCTTGCAAAATTCTATTCAGTTGTAATACTATGTAATATGCTTCTGCTTTAAAATTAAAAAATGTCCATACTTATTTTTTTAAATGTAAATATAAATTTGTTATAATAAAAATAAGTATTTCCGTTTCTTAGCAGTTTGAACCCACCCAGCAACTCCGAGGGAGAAAGATCTGATGATCTCCTCTCACAAAGATTACAGCCTAGAAAACTCTGTGGGGCAGTTCTGTGTCACATGGGGTCACCATGAGTCAAAATCAATGTGACAGCACCTAAAAATTGTAACAACAATGATAATCTACATAGGTAGCACTGTCACTCATGCTGTCTGCATAAAATGTTCAAAGAAACACACATAATATTACATCAGCATGTAAAAAAAATCATTCAAACCAATCAATCCATGGATACCAACTGGATCAGAGATGTGTTTACGTGTAATACTAGAAACTACACATACACCCAACACACGTGTACTATGATACGACAATATTTTACATGTTTTTAAAGGAAAAATTATTTACAATGCTTCAGGTATTAAATTGGAATAAAATTAAAAATTTAGTCCTTTAACCAATAGCCACATGTCACAAGTGATAACTGTATTGGACAGGGCAGCTCTAGACTGACTCTCAGTAGCAGAATCACAGCTATGATTCAAACCCTGATTCTAAGTCCAAAATGCCTTCTCAATCCCTTACTGCCTCTCAAGCAAGAAGCTCTTGTTCATGTTTCCTTTAGATTCTTGAGCATATGCTTCAGTTCTGAACAGCTAATTTTACCATCTCTGCCATTTCTGGGTCTGCTTCTATTGACTGATTTTTCTCTTTATTATGGACCACATTTTCCTGCTTCTTTGCATGTCCAGTAATTTCCGATTGACTGCTGGATATTGTATTGTTACATGGTGGGTGTCTGAAATTTGTTGTCTTCCTTTAAAAAGTGTTGAACTTTGTTTCGCAGGCAACTAAGTTACATTTAGATCAGTTTGATCTTTTCCAAGGCTTGTTTTTAAGCTTTATTAGGGAAAGTCTTAAAGTAGCCTTTACTGCAGGACTAGTTTAGCCCTATGTGTAGGCATGACCCATCTGAAATCTGGAGTGTCTTTTGAATGCCACAATGTTCAAAAAGATCTCTTCACTCTGCCTGGTTGGAACTTGTATGCTTCCCCAGCCCTATGCTTGGTTTCTGCCTTCCAGTGGTCTAAAAAGTACATCCAGGCAGAAAGCTGGGATTATTGTACGGATCACTTCATTTGTTTCTCTTCTCTCAGTGATCACAATCCTAAACCGCGTGTTGTCCAATGTCTAAAAACAATCATTTCATATGTTTTATCCAATTTTTTAGTTGTTTACTGATGAGAGAGAGGAATCCAGTTCCAGTTACTTTTCTTGTCTGGAAGTGGAAGTTTCTTCACTGCAATTTCTTTTGTCACTGCAAAAATTGTTCTTACTAAAATCAGTAAGAATATTTTTTTCTGGACAAGTTGAACTTGCTTTCCCTGCTGCCACTGACAGGGGCTGTTGCTTCCTCTTCTGTGCTTCTTTTCCCCCAGGAATCTAAGGAATTGCATTTCCCTCATTTTTGTTTTAGCAACCCATCTGCTGCTCTCAGTTTCTTTGCTGGTGCTACTTCAGTGTCACTTTTCCTGTGGGTGTGCATTCTCTAGGGTGGTGTCTCAGCCTCCTTCTCTTCTACCATCCAGCTCCTTTTTGGGGATCCCTACCCTAGTCACTCCACTTCAATATTTTAAAATGCATGTGTATGTAAGTATAGTATTTCCTACATATAAAACGTGTACAGAATAATTAATAAACACTCACGGACCCAACATCCAGTTAAATAAATAAATAAATAAAGTATTACAAGCCCTCAGTATACCTCTTCTCAGTTGTATTTCCCTTCCTATCCTCCTTCTAGGGGACAACCAGTTTTCTGAATTTGATGTTTTTAATTCCCATAAAATTATACACATATACATATTGTTGTTGTTTTTGTGTGCCTTTGAGTTGATTCTGACTCTTAGCGACCCTGTAGGAGAAAGTAATACTTTAGGGTTTCCTTTTACAGAAGCAGATTGCCAGATCTTTTCCCCCATAAAGCTGCTGGTGAGTTCGAATCATTGACCTTTCAATCGGCAGCTGAGTGCTTAACTTTTATGTCACCAGGGATACTGGGGTATATATATATGTGTGTGTGTGTATATATATGTATATATGCATATAGTTCAGGAGTTGTGTATATTTCCCTAAGGTCCCTAAGTGATGCGAACAGTTTGAGCTCAACTGCCTAACCTAAAGGGTGGCAGTTTGAAAATCGACTCAATAGCACCTAAAAACACCTATCCATTTACCTGAACTATTAGTAGCATTATTTTACATACTTTTTTAAACTCCGTCCATCCATCCATCTATCCAGGGTTACAGCCTTTTTGATTAAAACATGTAGCTATCAGGGAGAATCAACTCAACGCCAACAGTTTTTTTTTTTTTTTTTTTAAGGGATCTCCCAAGCAGCCCTGGTGGCACAGTGGTTAAGCACTCGTCATGCCAACAGATGGGTTGGCAGTTCAAACCCACCAGCCACTCCACAGGAGAAAGATGTGGCAGTCTGCTTCTGTAAAGATTATAGCCTTGGAAACCCTGAGGGGCAGTTCTGCTCTGTCCTATAGGGTGGCTATGAGTCGAAATCAACTCCATGGCAGCAGGTTTTTTGTTGTTTTTTTTTTAAGGGATCTCCCAGAAGAGTAGTTATCTTAAAGAAAGGAGTCAGTATCGCTGCTTGACCCAACATACAGCCTTGGCCATCTGTGAGGGGAGGGGCAGTCCTGGCTACAGCAAGGACTTGTCGTTTTGTTTTGTTCCCTGAACCCATGGCAGAATTCTGAGAAGAGCAAAGGTGCAAGGGAGAACTAAGTGTACAACTACTACTGATGCTACCACAACTGTCATCACCTGGTCTGCTCCACGTGTCCATTATGAGGCAGGCTCTCTGCTGAATGTTTCTCAAAGCACTATGTCTAATCTCTTGGATAATTCTCAAATAAGCATTCTTATCCCGGTTCGATAGATGAAAAAATTGAGGCTGCAAAGACCTTAACCAGACCCTCCGTCCAAGTGTTAACGAACGTCTGCATCTGAAGAGTCCACAATGTTAAATCCAACATGTCCAAGATGCCTCTCAACCTACGGCCTCTCCTCTCCTTATTCCTGCAAATTGACAGCTGTGGGGTTAAACCTCTTAGATCCAGCTCTGATCGACCACTTCTCTGCTCCAGAGCCTTCAATAGCTTTCACGGGTAAAGAATTAAGTGTAACTCCTCACCGTGGCATTCAAAGCTTTCCGTAGTAGGCCCCTAGCCTGTGTTCCTAGCTTTATCTCCTATATCCCAGCCCAACTGAACTCTTTGCTGTTCCCCAGACATGTACACATACTGCCACCTCAGTGACCTTGCTCATGCCAAGCCGTCTACCTGAACGTTCTCCCCCTTTATAGCTATGTATTGAAAATCTATACGTTCTTCAAGATCAGTTTTAAATTTCCAGTTCCTCCGTCACATTCTCCATTCTCTCATCAGAATATTACTTTTCCTCCTTTAACTATAATTACATTTTGTTTGTACATCCGTTACCTTCTAGACTTGAACTGCGATTCTGTGTGGTTTTCTTCCTCATAAAAGCATAGGCTTCTGAGATAGCACAGACTGTGTCCTACTCACCTTTGTTTCCCTAGCAGCTCCCATCACCATTATTTCCTGGCACAGAGAACCAAAATGTGCTCTATTACGTTACTGAAATAACGTAGTACTTTCTCTCCTAAGGACAATACTCCAGTAATTTATGCTGAAATACAAAGCCCAATATGTGCAAGGACCAGAACGGCATCTGACGCAAGATTGTGCCATTCTCCAGTCCTAGCCCACCTGGAGTAAGATAGGAAATACGACCACTGCAATTCAATGTGAGAGACCAGGATCTAGCTCCTGAGGACAGGAAGAGGCCTTGGCCAGTCACAAGCTAGGGAAGCTGGACACTTTACGTCAGCCGTGCCTGATACTGGGGGGAGAGGTTTGGTTGGGAGACAGAGTCTTGCCTCCTTTATAAAGGCACCGCAGGAGAGGTTTTGTCACAGTTGAGTTTGGAAGGTTGTTAGGAATTAAGAACACAGGGTGAATGAGTGTGTGTGTGTGCATATGGTGTTCAAAGGGTCACTCAGCCATTTGTGAACAGCGAGGGCAATTTTGTTTCTGATCCTTGGCCCGGTGCCACAGCAGACATGGGGGCTTTCCTGCTGTCTTCTGTGCAGCCCGACTAGCCCTTGACACTGGACAATACAGAGACACATGGCAGGCAACATCTCTTGTGCCCATGTGTTTCCATTATAAATTTTTTTTTCCTTAGAGAGGAAAAAGAAGTTTGTTTAATTTCCTTCTTTGCTCCGGCCCGCTCCAGGCTGTCAGGCCAGTCTAGTCATCTTCTTTCCCCAAATTAATATACAACCTATCATCACCTCTTTTTAAAAATAAAGACCTAGCTACCCAGCTTCAATGACCTTAAAAACTCAGTTTCTGTTAATTCAACCTCAGATTCATCTTTATTTCCCTATTCCTTTCTCTGACACCCCTCCCCCACTCCACCAAAATGGCTCAGCTTCTGGACTTTTTGTTCAAGGCCCCCAACTCATTTGGTCACCCGATTCAAAACTTTGGCATTACTTGTAATTCTTCTCTTTGACTTTCCACCTACCTTTAATCAAGTATTTTCTTGCTTTTTTTTGTAAATTCTTAAAATTTTCAAGGCCATTTTTAGCTTAAACCATTTGCCATCAAAGAACGGGGATACAGAGTGGGGGCGAGGAGTTGGGGTATCATTTGGGATTTTTTTCAAAATGCATTTGTCTCACCCCAAGATGCTTCTTTCCCTTGGAGAGGTAGGAACGTATAGGAAGGTTCTGAAAAGGCTCCAAAGTTGATGCTGACACAGATTGCTTAGCACCACTCACTCAGGTGCTTATCACCTGGGCACCTGCAATCACCTCAACCAACCTCCTTGGCTCTCACTTCCCCTGCCCAGTCTTTTTAAAACACTACTTTCAACAAAACATCTTCCATTAAAGGTGTAGGTATGTATATATGTACGCTTATATAGGTGTATCTGTAGTCATATGTATATACATGCTTGTACTACACATGTATTCATATATGTAACAAAGCAGAGAGGCCATAGTCACAGATGCTTCCCAGACATAATCAAACACCTTAATGGGGTTGAAGTCTTAGGACCATACTCTCGTGAGACAACTTGGTCAACTGGCATAACGGTCCATGAAGTTTATGTTCTACATTCTAGTTTGGTAAGTACCACCTGGGGTCTTAAATGTTTGCGAGCAGCCATCTAAGATACAACTATTGGTCTCTACTTGTCCAGAGCAAAAAGAAGGAAACCAAAGATTCAAATAAGAAACTAGTCTACAGGCCCAGCTGCCTACACAAATTATGGCCTCATCTACCCTGAGACAGAAAGCCTAGATGGTGCCCAGCTACCACTACTGACCATTCTGACCAGGGATACAATAGATGGTCTGGGATAGAATGGGAGAAAATTGTAGAACAAAACTCAAATTCTTAAAAAAGGCCAGACTTACTGGACCACTAGAGGCTAGAGGAACCCCCGAGCCTATTGTCCTGTGATACTGCTTACACTTTGAACTGAAACACTCCTGGAGTGCATCTTTCAGCTAAATTACAGAGTGGCTCATAAAATAATATCACCTGTGAGTACTGTGCTCCATGGCGGGGGAGGAAAAAAAAAACCATCTATATGAGACCAAATGGTCAACATTTACCCTAAAGCAAAGATGAGAGGTTTGGGGGTCAGGAAAGCTAAATTAACGGCAACAGCTCTTGTGAGAGAGATATGGCAGTCTGCTTCCACGAAGATTTACAGCCTGGGTACCCAGTGGGGACCGACTCTCACAGCAGTGGGCTGTTTGGTCTCTCCTGGCTCTGCACCTTTATCCCAAGGCTTTGAACCAGTTGGTTCCAGTTCAAACCCCTGCTGAGAATTTGCATTTCCACTCCAGATGTACTGAGTCAGAATCTACATTTCAACAACATCCCCAAGTGAGTCTTTGGTGTAACAGAGAACCACCGCTCCTCCAGCGATTCTCAGGATTGGTCCTTAAGCCAGCACCACTGGCGTGACCCGGGGACTTGTTGGAAATGCAAATTCTCAGCAGGGACCCCAGCCGGAAGGAACCAGTTTACAGCCCTTCTTTACACATCCTTGTCCCGCTGTTTGTAATGATTTTCCCTTTGTTTCCCTAACTCTTCCTAGTTCAATTCTCGTATCTGTCCCTTTATTTTTTTAGGTGAAAGTTTACAGCTCCAGTTAACTTCTCATACAAACAATTACACACATTGTTTTGTGACACTAGCTGCAATCCCCACAATGGGACAGCAGAGTCCCCTTTCCACCCCGGCTTCCCGGTATTTTTTTTTTTACTAAGCCCATTATATAGGACGTACTGCACAAAAAACCTAAGACGGCCAATGCCTGTCCTTAAACTTATGAATCCAGAAGCAGCCTCCGAGGGAGGAATCCTAACCAGAGTGCGTCCAAGTCCCACAGCGCGCGGAGCACTGATGGCGAGTCTCCCCGCTCCGCTGGGGAAGACCCGGGGCGCCAAGCTGGGAACCAGGGGCTCCCCGGCAGCAGGAGCAGCCAGGCCGCCCGGCGGCCCCTCAACTACCGCCCGGCTACGAATTCACCCGGACGCTGCCACCGCACGGCGCCGGGCCGCCGAGGTCCGAGCCGCCGGACCGGGTCCCCGCGGGCTCCGCCGCCGCCGACCACAAAGTCCGCCGCCCGCCCTCCGGCTTCAGTGACGCCACACCCGGCCTTCCTCCTGCTTCGCGCCCTGAGCCGCAGGCGCCCAGTCGCTTCCGCTCCTCATTGGCCCGCCGAGCGGCGGGGGCGGGACCAGCACTCTATTTACCTCTGTAAAGGCCGCCGCACCACCCCTCGGGTGTTTACGGGCCGTCAAGGCAGCAGGACTAGCCCGCAGCTGCTGCGCAGGCGTGCAAACGTGCTCACTCCGGGGGGCACTTTCCCCAGTCCCCCGAGGATTCGTTACTTTGCTGTGACGCACTTGGCATCCCGCTCCCCGCCTTCACTTACGATTGGCTGTTGCTAAAGTCCGTCACACAACCACGCCCCTTCCTATGCCTATCCTGTCAGCTCGACGCTAAACAAGCCGTCCAGGAGGCCACGCCTCACCCCCTTCCTGCCGCTGAGCTCTGCGATTGGCTCAGGGAGCTGGCATGCTTTCCCGCCCCCTGTCTCTCCTCCCCGCGGGAGCCGACCTTCACGCGGCATCTGAGAGGCTGGCGGGACACCGCGAAAGTTGCCAATCAAACCCCTCCCCGCCCCCTCCCTCGGAGCCCCTCCCCCAAGCCGCGCGCCCCTGCGCGCGCACACGGACACACGCGCCCTTCCCTGTAGCAACCGCCGCTCAAGTTGTAGCGGTCGTTCGCCGGGCTCCTCCGTGGGCGGCACACGGGCGCCTGGGGGAGGGGCGGTCGCTCGCCGGGCTCCTCCGTGGGCGGCACACGGGCGCCTGGGGGAGGGGCGGCCGTCGCCGGGCTCCTCCGTGGGCGGCACACGGGCGCCTGAGGGGGGAGGGTCGCTCGCCGGGCTCCTCCGTGGGCGGCACACGGGCCCCTGGGGGAGGGGCGGCCGTCGCCGGGCTCCTCCGTGGGCGGCACACGGGCCCCTGGGGGAGGGGCGGCCGTCGCCGGGCTCCTCCGTGGGCGGCACACGGGCGCCTGGGGGAGGGGCGGTCGCTCGCCGGGCTCCTCCGTGGGCGGCACACGGGCGCCTGGGGGAGGGGCGGTCGCTCGCCGGGCTCCTCCGTGGGCGGCACACGGGCCCCTGAGGGAGGGGCGGCCGTCGCCGGGCTCCTCCGTGGGCGGCACACGGGCGCCTGAGGGAGGGGCGGCCGCTCGGCGCTCGGGGAACGAGTGCGCGCCGAGGGCCGGCGGCGGGTCAGCGCTTCGGGAGATGCGGGGCCGGCGCTGACAGGAAGAGCGGGCACGGCGGCGGCCGCTCCGAGGGAACCCGCGATGGCAGCGCCCCGGGAGGCGGCTCCGGGCTGGACGGGCGGCGCGGGCAGCGGCCACTGAAGTGCGACCCGGGCTGAGCGGACGAGGCGAGCGCCCGGCGTCCGCACCCCCGGCCCCGCCTCAGCTCTCCGAACTTGGGGCCCCTTCCCGCCCGGGCCCCGCGCCCGGAGTCCACAACTCGTTCCCCGCCGCCGGCCCGGAGTCCCCGGGACCGCGATGCGGCCGTGAGGCGGCTGAGGCGGCGGCGGCGGCGCGGAGGAGCTCGGCGGCCCCGGGAGCGGAGGGCGGCGCGGACGGCGAGGGCGCGGGCTCGGGCTCTGCACGCCCGCCGCCGCCGGATCCGGGCACGCAGCAGCCGGCCTGCCCCGCACCAGGGCCGCGGCGATGGCGTCGGCGGCGGGGGCTGCCGGCGCCGCCATCTCGGCCGCGGAGAAGGTGGACGGCTTCACCAGGAAATCGGTGCGCAAGGCGCAGCGGCAGAAGCGCTCGCAGGGCTCGTCGCAGTTCCGCAGCCAGGGCGGCCAGGCGGAGCTGCACCCCCTGCCCCAGCTCCGAGGTGAGCGCCGCGCGGGCTGCGGGGGGCTGTGGGGGGCCGGGCGGCCGCGGGGGGCTACGGGGGCTGGGGTCTGCGGCCCTGTTTCCGACGGCTGTGTCGGGCTGTGCTGCCTCTCCTGCTGTTTCCCTGGCCCCCCGTTTCCCGGGTTGGGGGAGGCAGGCAGGCCCCCCAGCAAACACTCCTCCTGCGCGCTGCCTCACCTGCGTTTGGGGTCGCACCTGCCCCTCCGTCGCCCAGGCTCGCAGTCACCAGCGCCGACCGCCGCTCTTAGCTAGTCGCTCAGCTGCACAGCCGCCTGCACCCACCTCTCCTATCTTCCCGCCCGCTGGGTGCCCCTAATGCACACCCGGGGAGAGCTAGCCACCTTTAGATTCAGTTATGAAGAGAAAGCCTGAAATCTGAGCATTGTAGGTTTTATTTACTGGGTTAGTAGGTGTAAAAGTGATCTCCAGCCCAAAGTATAATAGAAGGGGTGCAACCCCCTTCCCGTCCGAGAAGACATGTCCGGGGAGTGGGGGAGTGTGGAAGGTGCACACCTTCACCTGCCCGCCGTGGCCCCGGGCCTTGTAAGCTGGGCCGGAGGTCAGACCCCCGTCCTGGCTGCTGCCTGCGGGACAACTTGCCACCCCACTCGCTCGCTCTTGCCCCAGGGTCAGAGGATTTTAAATATGTTGCCTCCTGGTGTTCTCGTTTATTCTTTGTGAATTGCTTTCTTCATTTTATAATTTTAACACCTCTTCTTAAGAGATAGGCATCGCCGATGGAACAGATAGATGGTAATGCCTTGGACAGGTAAACGTTTCTTTTTCCAAGGCGGGGAAATGAAAGGCCCATACGAAAACATAATATTCAGCATAATTTTCTGTCCATTGAAAAAGCTGCAGCATCCCCTTCAAGGCCAGTTTGATTGTCTTTGGGCATGTGTATCCAGCCATAGTTTGGCAAGGAGTCTAAAGAAAACCCCAGATCGAATCATAGTTGGAACCCTTCAGAGACCCTTGGGGTGCTTCTAAATCAAAGACATTCTACAGACAAATCAAACTGGCTTTTGAGGTTTTACTTTAGATATGCGTAAGAGCTGCCATCAAATTCGTCATTTGATTGCTCTTTAGAACACAAAAGTGGTTAAAACTTAACACTTGGTAGTCAGTGGTAGGCCAAGTTGTCAAGAGTTTAATTCTTGAGTGGTGTCAGAGCTATAAAGGAGCCCTGGTGGCACGGTGGCTAAAACTCTTAGCTACCAACTGAAAGGTGGACAGTTTGAATCTACCAGCTGCTCCTTGGAAACTCAGTGGGATAGTTCTACTCTGTTCCTACAGGGTTACTGTGAGTTAGAATGAACTCAACAGTGATGGGTTTGGGGTTTTTTGTTTTGTTATTCATGGATTTTAAATTTTTAACTTAATTGAAATATCATAGTTATTTTTATTAATTTTATCATTAAATTGTCTATTTTTGCAGTTTGAAGACTTAGTGCTAGCATTTTTCTTTTATATTTAATAGCGTTTTTTAGTAAGATGTTGTGGTTCTTGTAAGTGCTGTGAAACCCTGGTGGTATAGTGGTTAAGAGCTATGGCTGCTAACCAAAAGGTCAGCAGTTCTAATCCACCAGGCGCTCTTTGGAAACTCTGTGGGGCAGTTCTACCCTGTCCTATAGGGTCGCTATGAGTCAAAATCAACAGGACGGCAACGGTTTAAGTCCTAGAGTTGCTAGCCAAACGGTGAGCAGTTTGAATCTACCTGGTGATCCTTGGAAACTCTGTGGGGCAGTTCTGCTGTCCATTGGAGTCGCAATGAGTCAGAATCAACTCCATGGTGACAGGTTTGGTTTGGTTTTGGTTTTAGTGTTGTGCTTGTTAATATTTTATCCACTTTATTTAGTAAGTTATTTTAATATTAAACGTGGTTGATTTCAGGCCAGGAGAATGCAGGTTTAATACATTTTACTTTTGGAAATCTGACAAAAACATGCAGGATTAGTAATCACCTAATTTATGTGACATACGGCTCAACAAGCTGAAGGTGCTATTGAGTTTTTTATTTATAGTATTTGATCACTATTACAAAGAGAAGAAAAGTAAATTGAAACTTTAATTTTAGATGTTTTACGTGAAAATATAGTATTCTCCATAAGAAAAGTTCTGCATTCTAAATAAATATATATTAAAGAAGACCCTTACTCACATTACGCACTAACAGGAAAAACTACTTTTATCTCAGATTCAAAAAATGTTTGAAAAGTGATTTAAAATTTTTTTTCGCTTCTCTTGGTAGTTTGGCAGTGTACTTGGCACCACAGCATTGTGTTTCTTGTCAGTAGCCCTTTTTTTCCATTTGTGGTCTTAACAGAAACCAGTGGAAAAAGCTCACTAGTAGGTGTACGGAAAGAGAATTTTTCTTTCTGCGCTGAAATACAGTCTTACTCTGGAGTGATTCAGATATCTGTGTGTATCCGAGATCTTTCAAGTGTTTATTTCAACCTGCTTATGTTACACTTTGTCCATGTGAGTCTAAAGTGGAAGGGTGCCAGCTAGTTTTCCTTAAAGCATTCTGTACTATGGGTAAGGATTAACAAAATAATCCAATCTTTCCTCTGTAACAAGTTCATTTCTGCAAAATCATTCCCTAAGTGGATTGCAGGATTTTCATGGTGAAAATGTTCAGAATAAATTATCTGTTTTGTTATTAAAAAAACCCAAAGCCCATTGTTGTCTAGTCGATTTCGACTCATAGTGGCCCTATAGGACAGAGTAGAACTGCCCTATAGGGTTTCCAAGGCTGTCATCTTCATGAAGCAGATTGCCGTTATCTTTTTGCTTCAGAATGGATGGTGGGCTTGAAACGTCAGCCATTCAGTTAGTACCCTAGTGCTTAACCACTGCGCCACCGGGGCTCTTTCTGTTTTGTTATAGAAAGAATTTAATAAACAGGCATTTTTAAAAGGATTTAAAAAAAATGAGAAACTATTATGTGGGTCCCAAAAATTAAACTGCCTCGTACTGTATAGCTTTAATTTTTTTTCTCAAAACACTATCTCTTGTTACGTTAATCCTATAAGCTTCTCTGGGAGCTAGGTACTAAACCAAAAAAAACCAAACTTGTTGCCTTCGAGTCAACTCCAACTCAAAGTGACCCTATAAGGACAGTAGGGTTTCTAAGGAGCACTGGTGGATTTGAACTGCCGACCTGTAGGTTAGCAGCCAGGAGCACGTAATCATTCATTTTTCAGTATTTTAATTTATTTTAGCATAGGGCTTAATTTTTCCACTTCAGAGTTTTCACCTGTTGACTAAGAATTAGTAGATTTTTACCTTTTAGTAAGTCTCTCTTAGAGACAATAGGAAGTTTTTATTGTTTAATCTATTTTTTTATTAACTTTATGGAAGGATTGGTCTGCTGTAGTAGTTATCTTATATCTGTATAACATTTTAGCATTTTCAAATTATTTTATCTTTTTATTTTTTGTTATAAAAATATTATTGTTCTTCGTAACAAGTAAAAGAGTCCAAAAATGTATATCCTCAATCCCCATACCCCAACCCCACTGCTGTCAAGTCGATCCTGACTCATAGCGACCCTATGGGACAGAGTAGAACTGCCCCATAGAGTTTCCAAGGAGTGCCTGGCGGATTCAAACTGCTGACCTCTTGGTTAGCAGTTGTAGCACTTAACCACTATGCCACCAGGGTTTCCTTCAGTCCGCATATCCCCTGCCTTTTCACACCTCCTAGGGTAATGTCCCCGGCTCAGCGTGTTCTTATGAACATCATGTTTTGTTCAAGACCCGTATTATTCCCATTATATTGACGAGGAAGTAGAGGTTGAAACAGGTTGTGTTTAAGCCTGTGATAATGTATCTGGATCGTGTTGCAGCTGACACTGGGACCCAGTTCAAATAATTTCATTATTTTTCTCACTTATTCATGCTGTTTGAGATCAGTCACAGTAAAAGGTAAAATTTTAATCTTTTTGAGTCATTCTCCTTATTTGTAAAATGGGGATAATATCTTCTATCTTTCCAGGATTGTGGGGGTTAAGGAAAATAATATAAAGTACCTAAAAATAGGCAAAGAATGTTAGTTCCCACTCTCTTTGATATTTGAAACACCAGCTTTAAAGTATTTTTAAAATGAAGGATTCGCAATAGCATTACTTAAATAGCAAATCATATTTAAAGTGTTTTAAATATGATTTATAATCAGAGCTTTTAAAATATTGAAAAATATAGATTTTTTGCCATGCAAAGACATTGACTCCATCAGTAGAATGGTATAGATGTGCATTTTTCATAGATGACAGCCATTATATAACACAGAACAGAAACTGGTTTTGAGATTGAAGTCCCCTTCAGATGAGGCCAAGAACTTATCAGGTATCACACAGATTCTTTTTTGGTCCATTCTTAGAAACCGGGTCCCACTTGAGATAACTGAGAGCAGTGAACAGCGATGCTGATTGAAGTGCCTTGCGTATCTTTAAAAAAATGAAGTTTTTTTTTCCCCTCGATGTATGTGGTCCTTTAGGTCCCTGGGTGGCACAAAAGGTTTGCCTTTGTCTATTGTTAGGTGCCGACTAGTCGATTCCAACTCATAGCAACCGTATGTACAAAATGAAATGCTGCCTGGTCCTGCACCGTCCTTAAAAGCGTTGCTATGTTTTGAGTCCATTGTTGTAGCCACTGTGTCAATCCATCTTATCGAGGGCCTTCCTCTTATTCGCTGACCCTCTACTTCACCAATCGTGATGTCCTTCTCCAGGGACTGATCCCTCCTGGTAACATGTTCAAAGTACGTGAGACAAAGTCTTGCCATCCTTGCTTCCAAGGAGCATTCTGGCGGTACTTCTTCCAAGACAGATTTGTTTGTTCTTCTGGCAGCTGATGGTGTTGTCAATATTCTTCACCAACAAAGGAGCCCTGGTGATGTGATGGTTAAAGTGCTCGACTGCTAAGTGAAAGGTTGCTCGTTTGAACCCACCAGTGGCTCTTGTGGGAGAAAAGACCTGGCAATCTGCTCCCCTAAATATTGCAGCCTAGGAAACCCCACAGGGCAGTTCTTTGTCCTCTAGGGTCACTGTGAGTCAGAATTGACTGAACGGCGTACAACAACAGCAAACTCACCAAAAGTTTGGCGGTTGGAACCCACCCGGTAGTGCCCTGGATGAAAGGTCTGGTGATCTGCTTCTGTGAAGATTACAGCCAAGAGAACCCTATGGAGCAGTTCTGCTTTGTAACACATGGAGTGCCACGAGTTGGAATTGACTCAGTAGGACAGGGTGGAACTGCTCTATAGAGTTTCCTAGGCTGAAATCTTTACTGAAGCAGATCTCCAGGTCTTGTCTTCTGCAGAGCAGCTGGTGGGTTCAAACCACCAACCTTTTGGTTAACAGCCGGGCACTTAACCATTGTGCCACCAGGGCTCCTTGTGGAGCAAGTACACTGACATAATCTGAAGTTTCACAACTAGCTGAGCATTTTGAGGTGGAGGAGGGGATTATTACTCATGCAGTTTTTAAGGTTTATAGGTCTTCTCAGTGTTCATCTAAACCTCAAACCCCTTTTGTGATCAGGTGGCATTAAGGGAAAGCTGAAGTGTTAAGTATGTTAATCAGAATATGTTAAGAAAAATATTTGTTTACGAAGGGATAGAGCATTTGAATCATTTTAGGACTATTTTCTAGGAAGACTTATTTTTAATTTAAATTTTTTTTATTTTACTTTTGTAAAATGTAGAGAAATTGCCAAATAGTGTAAAGTTCTTGGGTCCACTGCCAGTTTTCATATGAAGGAAGAACTTTACTGCTTAGGTCTTTAACATCTTCAGAATTCCTACTCAGGATCATTTTTCTTTTTTCTCTTCATTTTATTATTGTCTATGATTCTTAAATATTGGATTATTTTATGAAGTGTCTAATTGAATAAAGTGATAATCCAGTAAAGTGTGTTTAGTAAAATGGTGTGATCACTGGACTAGAACACAGTTCCGTAAATAGGAGACTAAGTTTTCTTCCTTCATTGTTTATACTCACAGTTGCTTTGGGCTCGTTGTTTAACCCTTTTGAACTTCAGTTTAATCATCTTTACCTGCAAGACGAACATTTTCCCTTGATAAATTCATAAAAATGAATGAGTGTTTTATGAGTTATTGCCTGTCTATGGATCAAAGACTGCTTATCAACAAAAACAATAGATCTTTGGGCTTCATGTTTTAAATTTAACTTTTAAAATTATAAACAGCTAGGGGTACAGAGTCGTTTATTATTTGTTTAACACTATGGTTCTTAACACTGACTGTACACTTGGAGAGCTCTAAAAAAAAAAATGTCTGGGCTCCACCCAAAAGATTCTAAATTAATTGGTTACAGTAGGACCTATGCATTTGTCGGTATAAAAGGTCCCCAGGTGCTTCTCATGCACAGCCAGGGTTGAGAATCACTGGTTTAGCACTATCTGTCTATTGATTTAATTCATTAATTGAGACTTTGGCCTTTTCTCTCATACTCACGGCTCATTACCCAGCCTGTTAACATTTCATGCCCTCTTATCACCTCCTGCTATTTACTTCCCATTCCCTTAACTTTGCTGCCCCCTGTGGCTAATCAGTTGAGATCCTGAAGGGGATAATGCTGGCGTTACATTCTGGAGTTTTAGGTATTATGAGGTGAAACCAGTGTAAAGTCGTGCGTTACAGATTAGAAAGTAAGCATAATTAAGCCCCTGTGTACCTTGCTTACTGGTTAATCCTCTCCTGTGTGGCAACCTGCTTCTGTGAAGATTTACGTTCTTGCAAACCCTTTGGGGCAGTTCTGCTCTGTCCTACAGGGTTGCCATCAGTCAGAATCAACTCGATGGCAGTGAGTTTGTTTTGTGTGTGTGTGTCTGGTTTGAGGTGATTGTATCTATTGGATTTCGCTGTAGTCATCATAATTGTTGGTGGTGTTAGGTGCAGTCAAGTCAGGTCCAATTCACAGTCACCCTGTGTACAACAGAACAAAACACTGCCTGGTTCTGTGCCATCCATACAATCCTTGTTATGCTTGAGCCCATAGTTGCAGCCATTATGTCAGTCTATCTCATTGAGGGTCTTTCTCTTTTTCGCTGACCCTCTACTTTACCAAGCGTGGTATCCTTCTCTAGAGACTGGTCCCTTTATATGAGATGAAGTCTTGCCATCGTTGCCTTCTGAGGAGCATTCTGTCCATACTTCTTCCAAGACAGATGTGTTTGTTCTGGCAGTCCATAATATATTCAGTGTTCTTCACCAGTGCCACAATTCGAAGGCATCGATTCTTCTTTAGTCTTCCTAACTAATTATCCAGTTTCCACATGCATATGATGCTGTTGAAAATACCATGACTTGGGTCAGGCGTACCTTAGTTCCCAAAGTGACATCTTTGCTTTTTAAGCTTTAAAGGGATTTTTTGCAGCAGATTTGCCCAGTGCAGTATGCAAGTGATTTCTTGACTGCTGCTTCCATGGGCATTGATTGTGGATCCAAGTAAAATGAAATCCTTCAAAACTTCAATATTTTTTTCATTTATTATGATGTTGCTTATTGGTCCAGGTGTGAGGATTTTTGTTTATGTTGAGGTATAATCCATACTGAAGGTTGTGATCTTTGATCTTCATCAGTAAGTGCTTCCAGTCCTCTTCACTTTCAGCAAGCAAGGTTGTGTCATCTGCATAATGCAGGTTGTTAATAAGTCTTCCTCCAATCTTGATGCCCTGTTCTTCTTTGTACAGTTCAGCTTCTTGGATTATTTGCTCGGCATACAGATTGAATAAGTATGGTGAAAGGATACAACCCTGACCCACACTTTTCCTGACTGTAAACCATGCAGAAGATTTTTACCAAATTCTGCAGTCTTGAAATTTGATCAAACTTGCGATCAAGATGCATTGATAATTACTGATGATTGGAATGTGAAAGTCAGAATCAAAGAAGAAGAATCAGTAATTGGAAAATACGGCCTTGGTGACAGAAATGATGACAGAGATTGCGTGATAGAATTTTGTAAGACCAGTGACTTATTCATTGCAAATAGCCTTTTTCAACAACATAAACGGTAACTATACACATGGACCTCGCCAGATGGAATACACAGGAATCAAATTAACTACATCTGTTGAAAGAGACAATGGAGAAGCTCAATATCATCTGTTAGAACAAGGCTAGAGGCTGACTGTGGAACAGACCATCAGCTGCTCATATGCAGGTTCAAGTTGAAGCTGAAGAAAATTAGAGCAAGTCCACGAGAACCATATCCCAACTGAATTTAGAGACCATCTGAAGAATAGATTTGACGTATTGAACACTAATGACCAAAGACCAGAGGAGTTGTGGAATTGCATCAAGGACATCATACGTGAAGAAAGCAGAAGGTTGTTAAAAAGACAGGAAAGAAAGAAGAGACCAAAATGGATATCAGGAGAGACTCTGAAACTGCCCTTGAACATGGAGTAGCTAAAGTGACTAGAAAAAATGATGAAGTAAAAGAGTTGAAAAGTTTTCAAAGGGCAGCTCAAGAAGGCAAAGTATTAAAATAAAATGTGAAAAGACCTGAAGTTAGAAAACCAAAAGGGAACAACACACTTGTCATTTCTTAAGCTGAAAGAACTGAAGAAAAAAACTCAAGCCTTGAGTTGCAATACTGAAGGATTCTATGGGGAAAATGAAAAGCAAAGATGTCACCCTGAAGACTAAGGTGCACCTGACCCAAGCCATGGTATTTTCAATTTCATCATGTGCACGCCAAATCTGGACAGTGAATAAGGAAGACTGAAGAAGAATTGATGCTTTTAAATTGTGGTGTTGGCAAAGAATACTGAATAAACTATGGACTGCCAAAAGAACGAACAAATCTGTCTTGGAAAGTACAACCAGAATGCTCCTTGGAAGCAAGGATGGCGAGGCTGCGTCTTACATACTTTGGACATACTGTCAGGACAGATCAGTTCCTGGAGAAGGACATCGTGCTTCGTAGAGGGTCAGCAGGAAAGATCAAGACCCTCAATAAGATGGATTGACACAGTGGCTACAACAATGGGCTCAAGCATAACAACGATTGTGAGCCTGGCAAAGGACCAGGCAGTGTCTCGTTCTGTGGTACATAGGGCCGCTATGAGTCGGAACCGACTTAACGGCACCTAACAGCAAAGACAACATGGGGAAAATATTGAACGACGCAGGAAGCATCAAAACAACACGGAAGGAATACACAGTCACTGTATGGGTTTTTACGGGTACCAAAAAGAATTGGCTGATGTTCAGCCATTTCAGGACATAGCATATGATGAAGAACCAATGGTACTTAAGAAGTCCAAGCTGCACTGAAGGAAATGGCGAAAAACAAATCTCCAAGAATCAACGGAACACCTATTGAGATGTTTCAACAAACGGATACAGCAGTGGAGGTGCTCACTTGTCTGTGTCAAGAAATTTGGAGGACAGCTGGCCGATTGACTAGTGTAGATCCACATTTGTGCCTATTCCAAAGAAAGGTGGTTCAACAGAATGTGGAAATTGTGAAACAATATCATTAATATCACACACAAGTAAAATTTTGCTGAAGATCACTCAAAAGCAGTAGCAGCAGTACATCGACAGGGGACTTCCGGAAGTTCAAGCTGGATTCAGAAGAGGATGTGGAACGAGGGATATCATTGCTAATGTCAGATGGATCCTGGCTGAAAGCAGAGAATACTAGAAAGATGTTTGTCTACCTGTTTATTGGGTATGCAAAGGCATTTGACTGTGTGTATTAAAACAAATTATGGATAATTTTGCAGAGAACAGGAATTCTAGAACACTTGTGTTCATGGGAAACCTGTACATAGACCAAGAGGCAGTTGTTGGAATAGAACAAGGAGATACTGTGTGGTTTAAAGTCATCATAATTAAAGCCAGTTATTATCATTTGATACCAGGTTGTCAATTTTTTATTCTCTTTGTGATATTTGGAGCTGTGGCTGAGCTGGCAAATAAAATTCAGATATATGATAGAGGTTAGCCTGGTCTTAATCCTATCATTCAGGATAATAAATGAGGATTCCAACCACTTTTGAATGTAACGGTGATTTCTGCTCTACAGTCATAGGTTTTTCTGCTTCTTTAAGACCTAGACCTAATACTACTACTGTTGAATTACATAAATTGTTATGTTGTCAGAACCTTTGGGACACAGTGAAAGCAGTGCTCAGAGGTCAGTTTATATCAATAAATGCAAACATACAAAAAGAAAGAGCCAGAATCAAAGAACTGTCCCTACAACTTGAACAATAGAGAGCAACAAAAGAAACCCTCAGATACCAGGAGAACAAATTTTGAAAATCAGAGCAGAATTAAATGAATTAGAGAACAGAAAAACAATTGAAAGAGTAAATAAGGCCAAAAGCTGGTCCTTTGAAAAAATTAACAAAATTGATAAACCATTAGCCAGACTGACTAAAGAAATACAGGAAAGGAAACAAAGAACCTGAAAAAGAAATGAGATGGGCCATATCACAACAGACCCAACTGAAATTAAAAGAATCGTATCAGATTACTATGAAAAAATGTTCTCTAACAAATTTGAAAACCTAGAAGAAATGAATTCCTAGAAACACACTACGTACCTAACTAAAACAGACAGAAGTAGAACAACTAAATAGACCCGTAACAAAAAAAGAGATTGATGAAAAGGTAATCAAAAAACTCCCAACAAAAAAAAAAGCCCTGGCCCTGACAGCTTCACTGCAGAGTTCTACCAAACTTTCAGAGAAGAGTTAACACCACTACCACTAAAGGTACTTCAAAGCATAGAGTACAGAATGCTCCCTAACTCATTCTGTGAAGCTGGCATGACCCTGATACCAAAACCTGCTAAAAAAAAAAAAAAGACACCACAAAAAAAGAAAATTACAGGCCTATATATCTCTCATGAACATAGATGCAAAAATCCTGAACAAAACTCTAGCTGATAGAATTCAACAACATACCAAAAAAAAAAAATTCACCATGACCAAGTGGGATTTATACCAGGTATGCGAGGATGGTTCAGTATTGGAAAAACAATTAATGTAACCCACCATATAAATGGAAACCCTGGTGGCGTAGTGGTTAAGTGCTACAGCTGCTAACCAAACGGTCAGCAGTTCGAATGCGCCAGATGCTCCTTGGAAACTCTGTGGGGCAGTTCTCTACCCTATAGGGTTGCTGTGAGTCGGAATCTACTCGACGGCAGCAGGTTTGGTTTGGATTTTTTTTTTTTTTTTTACCATATAAATAAAAGACAACCACATGATATTATCAATTGATGGAGAAAAGGCATTTGACAAAGTTCAACACCCATTCATGATAAGGACTCTCAGCAAAGTAGTAATAGAAGGAAAATTCCTCAGCATAATAAAGGGCATTTATACAAAGCCAGTAGCCAACATCATCCTTAATGGAGAGAGTCTGAAGGAATTCCCCTTGAGAACGGGAATCAGACAAGAATACCCTTTATCACCGCTCTTATTAATCATTGTGCTGGAGGTTCTAGCCAGAGCATTTAGGCTAGATAAAGAAATAAAGGGCATCCAGATTGGTAAGGAAGAAGTAAAATTATTTCTATCTGTAGATGACATGAGCTTATACACAGAAAACCCTAAAGAATCCTCAAAAAAAAAAAAAAAACTACTGAAACTAATAGAAGAGTTCAGCAGAGTATCAGGTTACAAGATAAACATACAAAAATCAGTTGAATTCCTCTACACCAACAAAAAGAAAATCGAAGAGGAAATCACCAAATCAATACCATTCACAGTAGCCCCCAAGAAGATAAAATACTTCGGAATAAATCTTACCAGAGATGTAAAAGACCTACACAAAGAAAACTACAAGGTGGTACTGCAGGAAACCAAAAGAGAGGTACATAAGTGGAAAAATGTACCTTGCTCATGGATAGGAAGACTTAACATCGTAAAAATGTCTGTTCTACTAAAAGCCATCTATATATACAATGGAATTCCAAACCAAATTCCAGTGACTTTTTTTAAAAATAATTTTTATTGTGCTTTAAGTGAAAGTTTACAAATCAAGTCAGTCTTTCACATATGAACCTATATGCACCTTATTACATACTCCCATTTACTCTCCCCCTAATTTTTTAATGAGTTAGCCTGCACCCTCCTTCCAGCCTATCTTTTCATGACCATTTTGTCAGTTTCTACCCCCCTCTACCCTCCCATCTCCCCTCCAGACAGGAGATGCCAACATAGTCTCAAGCATCCACGTAGTATAAGTAGCTCACTCCTCATCAGCATCTCCCTCCGACCCATTGTCCAGTCCAATCTGTGTCTGACGAGTGGCTTCGGGAACGGCTCCTGTCCTGGGCCAACAGAAGGTTTGTGGACCCTGACCGCCGGGGTCCTTCTAGTCTCAGTCAGACCATTAAGTCTGGTCCTTTTATGAGAATTTGGCGTCTGCATCCCACTGTTCTCCTGCTCCCTCAGGGGTTCTCTGTTGTGTTCCCTGTCAGGGCAGTCATCATTTGTGGTCGGGCAACATCTAGTTCTTCTGGTCTCCAGATGTAGTCTCTAGTTTGTGTAGCCCTTTCTGTCTCTTGTGCTCATAATTACATTGTGAGCTTGGTGTTCTTCATTCTCCCTTGGTCCAGGTGGGTTGAGACTCATTGATGCATCTTAGATGGCCACTTGCTAGCCCAACGACATTTTTTTTTTTAATAATTTTTATTGAGCTTTAAGTGAATGTTTACAAATCAAGTCAGTCTGTCACATATAAGCTTATATACACCTTACTCCATACTCCCACTTACTCTCCCGCTAATGAGTCAGCCCTTCCAGTCTTTCCTTTCGTGACAATTTTGCCAGTTTGTAACCCTCTCTACCCTCCCATCCCCACTCCAGACAGGAGATGCCAACACAGTCTCAAGTGTCCACCTGATACAAGTAGCTCACTCTTCGTCAGCATCTCTCTCCAACCCATTGTCCAGTCCCTTCCATGTCTGATGAGTTGTCTTTGGAATGGTTCCTGTCCTGGGCCAACAGAAGGTTTGGGGACCATGACCGCCGGGATTCCTCTAGTCTCAGTCAGACCATTAAGTCTGGTCTTTTTATGAGAATTTGGGGTCTGCATCCCACTGATCTCCTGCTCCCTCGGGGGTTCTCTGTTGTGCTCCCTGTCAGGGCAGTCATCGGTTTTGGCCGGGCACCATCTAGTTCTTCTGGTCTCAGGATGATGTAAGTCTCTGGTTCACGTGGCCCTTTCTGTCTTTTGGGCTCATAGTTGTCGTGTGACCTTGGTGTTCTTCATTTTCCTTTGATCCAGGTGGGTTGAGACCCATTGATGCATCTTAGATGGCCGCTTGTTAGCATTTAAGACCCCAGACGCCACATTTCAAAATGAGATGCAGAATGTTTTCTTAATAGTATTATTTTGCCAATTGACTTAGAAGTCCCCTTTAGCCATAGTCCCCAAACCCCCGCCCTTGCTCCGCTGATCTTTGAAGCGTTCAGTTTATCCTGGAAACTTCTTTGCTTTTGGTCCAGTCCATTTGAGCTGACCTTCCATGTATTGAGTAGTTGTCCTTCCCTTTACCTAAAGTAGTTCTTATCTACTAACTAATCAGTAAATAACCCTCTCCCACCCTCCCTCCCTCCCCGCCTTGTAACCACAAAAGTATGTGTTCTTCTCAGTTTATACTATTTTTCAAGATCTTATAATAGTGGTCTTATACAATATTTGCCAACGACATTTTTTAATGAGATGGAGAAACAAATCACCAACTTCATATGGAAGAGAAAGAAGCCCTGGATAAGTAAAGCATTACTGAAAAAGATTTTTTTTTTCTCCAGCATGTTTTTGCATATGTTATCTTACTTAATTTTGACCATAACTCTTTATCTAAGATAGGGCATTGAGAACCTGAGGCTACTTACCTACCCTATCCCTGTCTTGTAGTTGACCTTTCTCCTAACAATTTGAATGTGTGTTTGTGGATGTGTGAGTCAGTGTTCAGTTATATAGTGGTGCTATTTCTCCATAGTGAGATAGTAAACTTTTTGTGAAAGCAGAAGTCAGTATCTGTTTTTTAAAATCACATTATAGTACTGTTTTAGTTTCCTAGAGCAGCTGTAACAAAATACCAGACCCTGGGTGGCTTATAGGAACAGAAATTGAGTGCCTCATAGTTCTGGAGGATGGGAGCCTGAGATCAGGGTGTCCGCTGTGTGGATCCCATCTGAGACTTTGAAGGAGAAACTGACCCAAGCTGCTCTCCTAGCTCCTGGTAGCTCCAGGGCTCATATGGCATCCTTCATTTGTCTGTCTGTCTCTGTATCTTTTCTTTTGTAAGGCTGCCAGATGGGATTAGGACCCAGCCTGCTCCTATATAATCTCATGTTAATTGATAGCATTTCAAAGACCCTGTTTCCAAACAAAGCCAGGTTCACAGGTACCAGGGGTTGGGACTTTATCTTTTCAGGGGACACAATTTAATCCATAATAGGTTCCAAATACAGTTATTCTTTGCATCATAAATGCGGTCATGTAAACAGTCGTTATTTTAATGAAGAAATTACTTAATGGTTGTCTTCTAGTCACCTACTTCCTTATCCAGTTATTGATTGTGCCTCTTTCGGTGATGTTTATGCTACTTACAGTTAAATGCTTGACTACTAACTGAAAGGTTGGTGGTTCGAACCCACCCAGAGGTGCCTCGAAAGACAGGCCTGATGGTCTGCTTCTGAAGGGTCACAACCTTGAAAACTCCACGGAGCAGTCCTCACCATGAGCCAGAATTGACTCAACAAAAACCAGCAACAACTCGTAGGCCAATTCTCTAATGTTTTGTTTTTGTTTTAATATATTTATGTCTGAAATTCTTTAAAGGTTATTTAAAGTTAGTGAATTCTGGATTTTTAATAACTTGATAGTAAATAGTAAATGCAGATTTAAAATGAAGGATTGTTTGCTCTTGTCAGTGACCAATAATGTTACGTGTTAGTGACACGTAACATTATTGATAGATTTATTGTTTGAAAAGGTAATATGTAAATTTATGTGTAAAAATAATACTGGGTTGACTCCCAGACATGGACATGTATGCGTGTATGTATGTAAAAACTGAATAAACTAAAATAAGTACTTAGCAGTGATTTCTAAATTTGAGGTACAGCCTTTGTTTACAAGGATGTCCTTGAAAGAGACGTGAGGAACAGATTTAAAAGTGCAGTTACTTGTAGTGCCTCACAAGTAACAGCGGTCCTGAACGCTTTGCTGAGTTTTATGTGGCAGGCTAGATTTATACAAATAAACTCTGCTTGTCGGAGCAGGGTATTCGCTAATAAGCAGGTTCAAGCCTACTTTTTATGTATATCTTTTTGAACTCTCCTCTAAAGAAATTTGTTTATGGGCCTTATGAGAGAGTAACGGTGAATTTAAGAAATCCTCCAATTTTGATTAAGCTTCCTAAAGAAACCTACTGGTATTTCTTTTTTTTTTTTTTCCCAGTGTGGTTTGATGAATACAATAGGCTCCCATGATAAAATTCAGAGAACCCATTTCCTAGTTGGATATTGAAAGTGAAGGATTTCTTGGGAACACACTCCTCCTGCTGGAATGGTGATGCTGATCGCATCTTTTATAACCTTAAAACCCAAAAAAACCAAACCCATTGCTATCAAGTCTATTCTGACTCACAGTTTATAACCTTACGGTGGTAGTATCTGGTGGAACCTCTCAGAGATGAATGGAACCTTGGCAGTCGTTCTAGTTGAACCTCCACGGGGACTGATTTTACTCTTTTTCTTCTAAATAGATAGGCATCTTGTCATTTCATCAGAGAGGCTTTCTTTAAGGTAGAGAGGAAAGTAGTTTTAAAGCTTTAGTCCCACATCTTAGATAACCTGATATTTTGCTTAATGAAAGACCTGTATAGGTAATAGCTAAAGAGGTTAAATGTCTGAAACAAGAATTTTTCAATGAGCGGGCTTGGAATTTATAGTTCAGGAATATCAAATTTTAAACAGAAATTATAACTTTTGTCTTTAATTGGTTTTGACTTTGCTTCACTCATTCGTAGGTAAAGGATATTCTAGACCTGTAGCTGTTTCAGAAAGTGATAATTATTAAATTTACTGTTAATCGCATGCCTGTAAATTACTGAAGTGAATAGGGTGAGACGGTTTTAGTTGTAACCCCTGAATTTTGATTAGCATAGCTGGGTGTGTCCTACCCCCCAACAGAAATTTTCAAACTTTTAAAGAGATACATAAAAACATCTGTTGAAGCTACAAGTCAAACAGATTTTGTATCTTCTGGAGGAATATGTATCTAGTTTTTCTTTTTTTTCACTTACACTACCATTTTTCTTTTCATTGGCCAAAGGAAGAAGGGTTTGTTGTTTCTACTTGCTGTGAAACTATACACGTACTTTCCTTTTAAAAATCTGGTACTGTTTTCCTCTCTTTGGTTTCCTCGTTGTTGTTATTAGGTGCTGTCCAGTCAGTCAGGTCCGACTCATAGTGACCCTATGGGCAACAGAACGAAACACTGCCCAGTCCTGTGCCATCCTCACAATTGTTGCTCTGCCTGAGCCCATCGTTGTAACCACTGTGTCAGTCCATCTCTTTGAGGGTCTTCCTCTTTTTTGCTGACCATCTGCTCTACCAAGCATAATGTCCTTCTCCAGGGACTGATCCCTCCTGACAACGTGTCCAAAGTATGTGAGACACAGTCTCTCCATCCTTGCTTCCAAGGAGCATTCCAGTTGTACTTCTTCCAAGACAGATTTGTTTGTTCTTTTGGCAGTCCGTGGTGTATTCAGTATTCTTTGCCAACACCACAATTCAAAGGCATTAATTCCTCTTTGGTCTTCCTTATTCATTGCCCAGCTTTCGCAGCCATATGAGGTGGTTGAAAACACCATGGCTTGGGTCAGGTGCACCTTAGTCCTCAAGGTGACATCTTTGGTTTTTAACACTTCAAAGAGATCTCTTGCAGCCAGTTTGCTCAATGCAGTGTGTCATTTGATTTCTTGACTGCTACTTCCATGGGTCTTGATTGTGGATCCAAGTAAAATGAAATCCTTGACAACTTCAGTCTTTTCTCCGTTTATCATGATGTTGCTTTTTGGTCCAATTGTGAGGATTTTTGTTTTCTTTATGTTGAGGTGTAATCCATACTGAAGGCTGTGGTCTTTGATCTTCATTAGTAAGTGCTTCCAGTCCTCTTCACTTTCAGCAAGCAAGGTTGTGTCATCTGCATAACGCAGATTGTTAATGAGTCTTCCTCCAACTCTGATGCCTCCGCCCTTCCTCACGTAGTCCAGCTTCTTGGATTATTTGCTCAGCATACAGATTGAATAGGTATGGTGAAAGGATACAACCCTGATGCACACCTTACCTGACTTCAAACCATACAGTGTCCCCTTGTTCTGTTTGAACAACTGTGCCTTGATCTATGTACAGGTTCCTTATGAGCACAATTAAGTGTTCCAGAATTCCCATTCTTTGCAATTTTATCCATAATTTGTTATGATCTACACAGTTGAATGCCTTAGAATAGTCAATAAAACACAGGTAAACCTCTTTATGGTATTCTCTGCTTTCAGCCAGGATCCACCTGACATCAGCAGTGATATCCCTGGTTCCACGTCCTCTTTTCAATCCAGCTTCAATTTCTGGCAGTCCCTGTCAATATACCGCTGCAGCTACTTTTGAATATCTTCAGCAAAATTTTGCTTGGATGTGACAATTAATGATAT
This sequence comes from Elephas maximus indicus, assembly GCF_024166365.1. Classification (NCBI taxonomy): domain Eukaryota; kingdom Metazoa; phylum Chordata; class Mammalia; order Proboscidea; family Elephantidae; genus Elephas; species Elephas maximus. Next base: position 884,046 of record NC_064842.1, read on the forward strand.
TGTTCGATAATTTCAGCATTCAGTTGGATCACCTTTCTTAGGAATAGGCATAAATACGGATCTCTTCCAGTTACTTGGCCAGGTAACTAGCTGTGTTCCAAATTTCTTGGCATAGACGAGTGAGCAGTTCCAGCCCTGCATCCATTTGTTGAAACATCTCAATTGATATTCTGCCAGTTCGAGGAGTGTTGTTTTTCGCCAATGCTTTCAGTGCAGTTTGGACTTCTTCATTCACTACCATCGGTTCCTGCTCATACGTTACCTCCTGAAATGGTTGAACATCGACCAGTTCTTTTTGGCATAGTGACCTCTGTGTATTCCTTCCATCTTCTTTTGATGCTTCCATGGTTGCTTAATATTTTCCCCATAGAATCCATCAGTATTGCAACTCCAGTTTTGACTTTTCCTTTAGGTCTTTTAGCTTGAGAAATGCTTGGCACATTTTTCAGTTTTGGTTTTCTATCTCCAGTCTTTGCACGTGTCATCATAATACTTTACTTTGTCTTCTTGAGCCGCCCTTTGAAATTTTCTGTTCAGCTCTTTAATGTTGTCATCTTTTCCTTTTATTGTAGCTACTTGGTGTTTAAGAGCAAGCCTCAGAGTCTCTTCTGACATCTATTTAGGTCTTTTCTTTTTTTCCTGTCTTTTTTTTTAAATTTTTATTAAGCTTCCAGTGAACATTTACCATTCCAATTTTCCTGTCTTTTTAATGACCTCTTGCTTTCTTCATGTATGATGTTCTTGATGTCATTCTACAAGTCATCTGGTCTTCGGTCATTAGTGTTCAACGTGTCGAATCTATTCTTGGTTACCATAGTCCTTAAAATTTTGATGAACCATTGTGGAGATTAAAACTTTTCTTTACCCAGTAAATAAAACTACGAATGGTTTTTTCTTTTGAAGATAAATGCTGTTAGGAGCTTGTAGTTTGGTGGGAAGTACAGACACATAAGCAGGCAGTTTCAGTTAGTGTGATAAGTGTTGTGCTAAGAGTAAGCACTAAGATGCTAGGGGAGTATGGGAGTCTACCGCAGTCGGGGGAGTATGGGAGTCTACCGCAGTCGGGGGAATATGGGAGTCTACCGCAGTCGGGGGAGTATGGGAGTCTACCGCAGTCTTGGTATGGGAAGGGAAAGCTTCCTGGAAAAGTAACAGGTAAACTGCAACCTAAACGGCCAGAAGATGTTAGGCCAAGACAGATGGGGTCTAAGACGTCCACCTAGAGTGACAACATGCGCAGACTCAGGGGTAAGTGAACTTACTGTGTTCTGGCCACTGTGAGCGGTCTGTGTGGCTTTGATACAGAGTGTAACAAGGAAACTGCTAGAGAAGAGACTGGAGCCATAGCTGGGGTCTAGATCGTAGTCTCAATGCCCCGTTGAAGAATGGGTGAGCTTTTTACTGCATTTATATCTGACAGTAGTGTGAACAGTTTATTAGGTAGTTTGTACAGTGTATTAGGGAATGGGAGTAACACCAGTTACGAAGGCCTTGTCTAAGTGGGGATGGGGTGGTATCATAGGCAGCACCTGATAAGAGAAGAGTCAAGGATAATGCATATCTGACTTGGTCAACTGGATGTGTGAGAGCAGTTTACTCAAAGGGAAAAAGGGGAGAAGATCAGATTTGGGAGGGGGAGATAATGGTTCTTTGTTGAACAGGTTAAACTCACTGTGGGAAATATGAAGTGAAGCTATCTGGTAGGAAGTTAGATATTTATGTCAAGCTAAGTACAGAGATCTTTGTGAGAGAGAACAATTTGGGAGTCTGGCTTACAGATGGCATTTGAAGTAATGGAAGTAGAAGTGACTACCCACTGACGATGTATAGAATGAGAAGAGGCCAAAGATCACCAGTATTTAGATGATGTCAATGGAAAAGAAGACTGTGAAGGGGGAGCCAAGAGGCAAGAGAGATGGCTTGAATGGAGGCCAGGGAAGAGAGGAGAGAGTGAGACAAGGTAGTCAAAGGAAGAGGGTCTTTCGAAAAGGGGCGGGGGTGTGGTAGTCACAGGGAGAGGAACTGTGGACAAGTCAAATAAATAAGTGAATGTTTACATGGGTGTGGTAGTCTTTAGGGAACACGGGTGACTTGAGAGATGCTTTAGAGAATTCATACACTAGAAACCAGGTTGAGAAGTGAATGGAAATTGTGACAGTGGAGTCAGTGAGTATGGCCACTTTTAAAAACACTCTGCTTGCTGGGTGGATAATGGATTGTCACAGAACAGGACTTTTAGAAGACAGAGCAATTGTCGTTAGGTGCTGTCGAGTCAGTTCCGACTCAGCGACCCCACGAACAACAGAATGAAACACTGCTCAGTCCTGCACCATGCTCACAGTAGTTGTTACGCTTGAGCCCATTGTTGCAGCCATTCTGTCAGTCCATCTTGTTGAGGGTCTTCCTCTTTTTTGCTGACCCTCTTACTTTACCAAGCGTGTTGTCCTTCTTCAGGGACTGAACTCTCCTGTTAACACGTCCAAAGTATGTGAGATGAAGCCATGCCATCCTTGCTTCTAATGAGCATTCTGGCTGTACTTCTTCCAAGACGATTTGTTTGTTCTTCTGGAAGTCCACGGTATATTCAGTATTCTTCTCCAACACCATAATTCAAAGACATCAGTTCTTCTTTGATCTCCCTTATTCACCGACCAGCTTTCACGTGCATAAGAGGCAATTGAAAACACCACGGCTTGGGTCAGGCGCACTTTAGTCCTTAAAGTGACATCTTTGCGTTTTAACACTTTAAAGAGATGTTTTGCGCCAGATTTACCCAATGCATTTTTTTTTTTTTAATCAGTGAAACATAATTTTGGACTGGAGTAGTAGCAACGAGATGGAGAGAAAGGTGTTTGAGATATGTCTTAGATGATGTTGTTAGTTACTGTCGAGTGGTCTCCAACTCATGACGACCTTACGTATAATGGAAAGAAGCGTTGCCCAGCCCTGCACCATCATCATGATCATTAGTATGTTTTTATATCAGTCCATGTCATTGAGGGTTTCCTTTGTTTTCATTGACCCTCTACCAGAATATCTTAGATACTTTTTAGTGAACTGATTGAAGGGAGGTGGAAGAGAGGTAGAAGTTAAGAATGACTTGTAGGAGTTTTACTTTGAATAACTGGATAAACAGGGGTACAGTACTGAGAAGTAGCACACTGGAGAAGAACCAGGCATAGAGGGAAAATCTAGAGTTATGTTTTGGAAATTTCAAGTTTGAGAAACCTATTTATGAATATCAAATAGGCTTTTGGATGTGTGAATCGAAGAGTGCCCATTTGGTAATTTCCATGAATTCTAAACGTTAATTACATTATTTTAACCTTTAATGGCCTGCCAAGACTTTGAAGTTTGTTCATTAGGAAATGTCCAAAGTTTGCTGGACACTTGGCCTTCTGGCCAAATTGGTATTATCTATGCCCTATTCAATGGAATGTCTTCTGAGTACACCAGATGGCAAGATGTCCTTGGTATATGTGTGATGGAGATCACAAAATATGTTGGGACAAGTGTTGAATAAGGTTAGAGTTATTTAATTGCCTGTTTTCTGTGTTTAGACTGTGACTAAGTTCTTCCTGTACAGCATTTAGGCAGTCAGTGCTCAGTTTTAATATTTATTGACTGAAGTAAGGAAGCAAAAGCTACTAAATTGATTTAAAGAAAAACACCGTTTGTGTCATGCAGTTATTCACATTTTTATAATCTATAACTGAGTAATGTTTACATACAGCCCCAAACTTGTTCGCATATTGTGGGTGAAGAAACCAAAACCTAGGTAGATTATGTTTTTGTGAGTCACTAATAGCTTGATCATCTCAATTAGTTATTGATTCTTCCTCAATAGTATGTGTGTTGCCTGCAGTAAAGCAAAGTTATTTTCTAACAGTGTTAATGAGAAATATCTATAATTGAGAGCCTCACCGAGATAGACTCGTTTCTTTTGGGTCCTGGGCAAGTAGGCCAGTATTGAACGTAGGTTTCTCTAAGAACCTTGAACGCGGGAATCTTTATTTATTAAGATCCTCTGATACAAAAATGCATCACTGGTCTTCTTTGGTTTCTCCCTTTTAGTGCTGATTTCCCCCATCTTTTTTAAGTAAGGAATTTTTTTACTAAAGAAATAACTTGAGAGCACTAGTTTTATGAATGAGTACTAAGAAACAAGACAAAACGAACTGTTCGAATTTGTGTCAGAGCTAGATTTATAAGAGTCACTACTCTTAAGGTTTTTTTTTTTTTTACTCTTAAGTTTAACGGCTACTACCCAAAAGGTCAGCGGTTCAGATCCACCGGGCACTCCTTGGAAACTATGGGGCAGGTGCACTCTGTCATACAGGGTCGCTGTGAGTTGCAGTCAACTCGACGGCAGTGGGTTCGGTTTTTGGTTACTCTGTAAGTTATGATGTTCTGTAATTAACAGCTTTGAGGAATTATGGGTTATCAAGAACTGATTAGACTATTTTTACTTCTCTTTGAGAAATGCTGGGTGTACTTCAGCCCCCCTCTACACAGACTGTATACACAGTTTTTGAAAACTTTTTGACTGTAGCCATATTAGCATAGTACTCTGTCTTTCTGGTCAGTATTTTTCAATTGTTTAAGGGAGGAAGGTTTTGAGCAAGGTAACTGAGACTTGGATATAGAAGCCAGTTGGGCCAGTTCGTCTATCACTTGACTACTTTTACTGGCCCGTTAAAACTTGAGACAAGCTGAAATTAGATAATTATACCTTGTCTCCTGAAGTGGTTCCCTGCATGCGTTCGTGCTTCAGTGAATGAACTTTGAATCCAGAGTGGAAATAAAGTAACAAATACAACAATGAAAGGCTTTAAGATGCATTTATTTTTTCATAGTGCTGTTTCCTTCATAGGAAATTCTGTCATTCATGTAAGAAAGGTAAAAATAAACCCAGTACCTAGCTACCAGATAGCCAAGCACTGGCTTTGGTACTTTTTTTTTTTTAAGATTCTCTAAAAAAAAAAAAAAAAAAAAAGTTTTTTTTTCTTTTTTTTTTTTAGAGAAGTGGCTGTTCCCCCTATGGAATAGGAATGACTATTTTAGGAAACAATATTTGCTGTGAGTCATGAGTAAGTCTCAATATTCATGGTTTTCTAAAATAAACTCACAGTATTTAAAGAATATGTAATAAGAAATGTCACATTCTTAACTACTCTTTCTTTTATAATGGCTTTATTATTTTTGTAATAACTTACAGGCTCATTATTAAAAATCTTTAAAAAAAAAAAGAAACTAAAAGGAACCTGCATAAGTGGAAAAACATACCTTGCTCATGGATAGGAAGACTTAACATGGTAAAAATGTCTATTCTACCAAAAGCCATCTGTACATACAATGCACTTCTGATGCAAATTCCAATGACATTTTTTAATGTGATGGAGAAACAAATCACCAACTTCATATGGAAGGGAAAGAAGCCCCAGATAAGTAAAGCATTACTGAAAAAGAAGAAGAAAGTGGGAGGCCTCACTCTACCTGATTTTAGAACCTATTATACAGCCACAGCAGTCAAAACAGCCTGGTACTGGTACAACAACAGGCACATAGACCAATGGAACAGAATTGAGAACCCAGATATAAATCCATCCACATACGAGCAGCTGGTATTTGACAAAGGCCCAGTGTCATTTAATTGGGGAAAAGATAGTCTTTTTAACAAATGGTGCTGGCATAACTGGATATCCATCTGCAAAAAAATGAAACAGGACCCATACCTTACACCATGCACAAAAACTAACTCCAAGTGGATCAAAGACCTAAACATAAAGACTAAAACGATAAAGATCATGGAAGAAAAAATAGGGACAACGTTAGCAGCCTTAATACAAGGCATAAACAGAATACAAAACATTACTAAAAATGACGAAGAGAAACCAGCTAACTGGGAGCTCCTAAAAATCAAACACCTATGCTCATCTAAAGACTTCACCAAAAAAGTAAAAAGACCACCTACAGATTGGGAAAAAATTTTCAGTTACGACATCTCCAACCAGTGCCTGATCTCTAAAATCTATATGATTCCGTTAAAACTCAACCACAAAAAGACAAACAGCCCAGTCAAAAAGTGGGCAAAGGATATGAACACGCACTTCACTAAAGAAGATATTCAGGCAGCTAACAGATACATGAGAAAATGCTCTCAGTCATTAGCCATTAGAGAAATGCAAATTAAAACTATGATGAGATTCCATCTCACTCTAACAAGGCTGGCATTAATCCAAAAAACAGAAAATAATAAATGTTGGAGAGGCTGCGGAGAGATTGGAACTCTTATACACTGCTGGTGGGAATGTAAAATGGTACAACCACTTTGGAAGTCTATCTGACGCTTTCTTAAAAAGTTAGAAATAGAACTACCATACTACCCAGAAACCCCGCTCCTCGAATATACCCTAGAGAAATAAGAGCCTTTACACGAACAGATACAGGCACACCCACGTTTATTGCGGCACTGTTTACAATAGCAAAAAGCTGGAAGCAACCAAGGTGTCCATCAATGGATGAATGGCTAAATAAATTGTGGTATATTCACACAATGGAATACTACGCATTGATAAAGAACAGTGACGAATCTGTGAGACATTTCATAACATGGAGGAACCTGGAAGGCATTATGCTGAGTGAAATTAGTCAGGTGCAAAAGGACAAATATTGTATAAGACTACTATTACAAGATCTTGAGAAATAGTATAAACTGAGAAGAACACATACTTTGGGGGTTACAAGGGCGGGAGGGAAGGAGGGGGGAGGGAAGGAGGGTGGGAGAGGGTTATTTACTGACTAGTTAAAAAAAGTTAGTAGATGAGAACTGCTTTAGGTGAAGGGAAGGACAATACTCAATACATGGAAGGTCAGCTCAACTGGACTGGACCAAAAGCAAAGAAGTTTCCGGGATAAACTGAATGCCTCGAAGGTCAGCGGAGCAAGGGCGGGGGTTTGGGGACTATGGCTTAAGGGGACTTCTAAGTCAATTGGCAAAATAATTCTATTATGCAAACATTCTGCATCCCACTTTGAGGTGTGGCGTCTGGGGTCTTAAATGCTAACAAGCGGCCATCTAAGATGCATCAATTGGTCTCAGCCCACCTGGATCAAAGGAGAATGAAGAACACCAAGGTCACACGATAACTATGAGCCCAAGAGACAGAAAGAGCCACATGAACTAGAGGCTTACATCATCCTGAGACCAGAAGAACTAGATGGTGCCTGGCCACAACCGATGACTGCCCTGACAGGGAGCACAACAGAGAACCCCTGAGGGAACAGGAGAACAGTGGGATGCAGACCCCAAATTCTCATAAAAAGACCAGACTTAATGGTCTGACTGAGACTAGAGGAATCCCGGCAGTCATGGTCCCCAAACCTTCTGTTGGTCCAGGACAGGAACCATTCCCGAAGACAATTCATCAGACATGGAAGGGACTGGACAATGGGTTGGAGAGAGATGCTGATGAAGAGTGAGCTACTTGTATCAGGTGGACACTTGAGACTGTGTTGGCATCTCCTATCTGGAGGGGAGATGGGAGGATAGAGAGGGTTAGAAACGGGCAAAATTGTCACAAAAGGAGAGACTGGAAGGGCTGACTCATTAGGGGGAGAGTAAGTGGGAGTATGTAGTAAGGTGTATATAAGCTTATATGTGACAGACTGACTTGATTTGTAAACTTAAAGCACAATAAAAATTATTTTAAAAAAAAGCTATAAAAAGAACCTTGAAAAAGTAGAATATAAAAATCCCAACCTAGAGGAAACCATTCTTAAAATCTCAAGCATTTTTCCATGTTTTCCCCCCAACGGGATTATATAATGCAAACTGGAATCCCTGAGTGGTGCAAACAGTTAATGTGCTCGGTAGCTAATCGAAACGTTGGGGGTTTGAGTCCACTTAGAGGTACCTCAGAAGAAAGGCCTGGTGATCTACTTCTGAAAACTCAGCCATTGAAAACCCTACTGTGTCGCAGAACCCAGTTCTGCTCAGACACACATAGGGTCACCATGAATTGGAATCAACTTGATGGCAACTGGTATAATGCAGGCTATTCTGTAACCCATTTTTTCACTTACTAGAATATCATAAATTACATAATTAAAATTAATTTAGAATGGTTTCTAAATAAAGCTTTCATTTCTGGAAATAATGAATTAAATAATTTGAAACCTTGGTTGTAAATTCCTTAAATTAAAAGGAGGGAAAATAATTTCTAACGATACTAGTATTTTCTGGAGGTTGTACATGGGTCTTGTCTTAGCAAATCCGATGAAAGGAATGCACTGTCTCCTCAGAAAAAAAATTATATACAACATTTTGTATAATTCAGGGTTCTTGGATCCTCCCACCGGAATCCCATCCATGGTCTGATGGCAGAGGGAAGTGGGGTGTCTATGGACCTTAGGCCCTGCTTTAGACTTGAACAGCCTTGTTAATTTAGGTAATACTTTTTTTAAATGCAGTATGTTTCTTAGGAGCCCTGGTGGCATAGTATTTAAAGTGCTCAGCTGCTTAGTGAAAGGTCAGTGGTTCAAACCCACCAGCTGCACCTCAGGAGGAAGACGTGGCAGTCCGCTTCTGTAAAGATTTTCAGCCTTAAAAACCCCATGGAGCAGTTCTACCCTGTCCTATAGGGTGTCTGTGAGTTGGAATTGACTCGATGGCAGTGGGTTTTTTCGTTAAGTGTTTCTGAGTAGTTATTGGTAGGGTAACTACAAGACGAAAACCCCATCACAATCATCAAAATTAAAAATAGCAGATGGTGCCCAGCTACCACCACCGGCTGCTTTGACAGGGATCACAATAGAGGGTCCCGGACAGAGCTGGAGAAAAATCTAGAACAAAATTCAAACTCACAAAAAAGACCAGACTTACTGGTCTGGCAGAGACTGGAGCAACCCTGAGAGTATGGCCCCCTGGACGCCCTTTTAACTCAGTACCAAAGTCATTCCTGAGGCTCATCCTTCAGCCAGAGATTACACAGGCCTGTGAAAAGAGTGAATTCTCATGTACAAACACCATTTTAAGGAAACCCCTAGTGTACTATCTAAAACTTTAATTTCCATGCTTTACAGTTACTATTTAAATGTAAATGCGCCCACAACTTTCACAGAAGGGTTAAACTGTACTGTTCAATTTTTATTTCAAAGTCAGTTGCTTGCTCTGTTTGTATTAAAAAACCGCTTCTGATAAGTAAAGAACAGGGTCTGGAGATGAGTGAATAGGACAAGTTATGTGGACACCATAGAACATGGAACTTCAGGCTCTAGGAAGCAGGAGACCGAAAAACAGCCTCCTAGGGAAGTAAAGGAGGATTTATGCTATCTGCTTAATTCTGTTTGAGTATAAAACATGCTGTTTTTAAATTGGACAGGTTGTGACGAGCATTTTTGGGGCTTTTGGGAACAGCAAGTACTAAAAAAAAAAAGATCCTTATAAATGGAGCGCTATAGCTATTCTTAATTTTTTTTTTAATTGTGCATTAGGTGAAAGTTTACAGAGCAAATTAGTTTCTCGTTAAACATTTAATACACGTATTCTTTTTTGACATTGGTTGCCAACCCCGCAATGTGTCAACACTCTCCCCTTCTTGACTTTGGGTTTCCCGTTTCCATTCTTCCAGCTTTCCTATCCCCTCCTGCCTTCTCGTCCTTGCCCCTGGGCTGATGTGCCCATTTAGTCTCATTTATGCGGTTGAACTATGTGTATTATTGTTTGTTTTATTGTCATTGTTGTTCTTCTTAGGTGCCATCAAGTCAGTTCTGACTCATAGCAACCCTACCTTCGACAGAACATAATACTGCCTGGTCCTGCTCTGTGCTCACAATCATTATGCTTGAGCCCATTGTTGTAGCCACTACGTCAGTCCATCTCGTTGAGGGTCTTCCTCTTTTTCGCTGACCATCTACCCTAGCAAGCATGAAGTCCTTTTCCAGGGACTGATCCCTCCTGATAACATGTCCAAAGTATATGAGACGAAGTCTCGCCATCCTTGCTACTAAGGAGCATTCTGGTTGTCCTTCTTCCAAGACAGATTTGTTCTTTCTTCTGGCGGTCCGTGGTATGTTCAGTATTCTTTGCCAGCACCACAACTCAAAGGCATCAATACTTCTTCGGTCTCCCTTATTTATTGACCAGCTTTTGCATGCATGTAAGGCAACAAAAAACACCATGGTTTCGGTCAGGCATAGTTCGTCCTTAAAGTGACATCTTTGCTTTTTAACACTTTCAAAGAGATCTTTTGCAGCACATCTGCCCAGTGCAATGTGTTGATTCCTTGACTGCTGCTTCTGTAGGTGTTGACTGTAGATCCAAGTAAAATGAAATCCTTGACAACTTTTAATCTTTTCTCCATTTATCATGATGTTGCTTATGGGTCCAGTTGTCATGATTTTTGTTTTCATGTTGAGGCGTAATCCATACCGAAGGCTGTAGTCTTTTATCATCATCATCAGAAAGTGCTTCAAGTCTTCTTCACTTTCAGCAACCAAGATTGTGTTACCTGCGAAACGCAGGTGCTTAATGAGTCTTCCTCCAATCCTGATGCCCTGTTCTCCATATACTTCAGCTTCTCGGATTATTTGCTCAGCGTACAGATTGAATAGGCGTGGTGAAAGAATACAACCCTGACGCACACCTTTCCTGACTTTAAACCATGCAATATCCCTGTTCTGTTCAAATGACTGCCTCTTGTTCTATGTATAGGTTCCTCATGAGCGCAGTTAAGTGTTCTGGAGTTCTCAGTCTTTGCGATGTTATCCATAATTTGTTATGATCCACACAGTTGAATGCCTTAGCATAGTCAATAAAACACAGGTCAGGTAAACATCTTTCTGGTACTCTCTGCTTTCAGCCAGGATCCACCTGACATCAGCAGTGATATCCCTGGGTCCACGTCCTCTTCTGAATCCAGCTTGAATTTTTGGCAGTTCCCTGTCGATGTACTGCTGCAACCACTTCTGAATGGTCTTCAGCAAAATTTTGCTTGTGTGTGATATTAATTTCTGCATTATCAAACTGTTGGGAAGCATGTTCTCACGTTTCCTAAAATGTGATGTCTACAGTTTTTTTCCGTTGTTTTCAGTTCTAATGAAATCATAGAACTTTAACGGTCATATTTAGTCACAATGATGTAAATCATTTGTTAATAAATATTTCCGTTGTTACTTTATAATAGCCCTACCCTTTGAAGTTTCAAATAAAAACTGATTTTAGACTTTTAGTTATTAATGTTCTAGGGGTATTGCCAAAAAAAGCTGCGTGTCCTATATTCTGTGCCAGTTTCTTAAATTAGAATCTTGGATTGCATCCTCAGCGTGTCAATGTGCTGCTATTGCTGGGTTGCTATGATACGGTGCTTCTATAATTTGTAGCGTGAGTTCTATATGAAACTCTGCTTTAGGTGTCAAATGTGAGCAGCAGTAATTGGGAATAAAACAAAAACCAAACCTGTTGCTGTCGAGCTGATTCCAACTTACAGTTTCCTTTAAGGAAAATTATACCTATAAAGCTGTTATTTTCTGTTACAAATGATGATATCTGGTAGTTCAAATATTTATCCTTAAATATAAAATGAACTACGTGGACTAATTTGGTTGACCCTAAGTGTTTTAAGTGTAGTTCATTTATCACATTGGCTTTATAGGGGAAGAAGAGGAAGTCTTTATAATAAAGAAAATCGTACTGTTCTTCATGCTGTTTGGTGTTTGAGGTCTCCAGAGAAATACAGGTTTTCTGATAAGGTACATTAGAGACACTACCAGCAAAACATCACAAGAAAAAAAAAATCCAAAGTATTTTACTGTAATGGTTTTTTTTTTTTTTTAATTTGGTGGACTGTTCTTAAAGCCAGCCGTACATATTAATAAAATATTCTTACCACCTTTTAATTTTATTAGGCGGATTTTTCATTTTCATGTTCCCTGAAAATGTCTACAATCTTATGTATTATTATAAATTAGTATAGGCAGCATAAAGATAAAACTGGGATTTCTAAGTATGTCTTATGTATGCATTTATGGTAGAATAATGTTTATATGATTATTGGTCAGTGGCATTACCACAGTTGCTCTTTTTATAAAATTTTTATTTGTGGTAAAATATAAATAACAAAAAATTTGCCATTTTAACCACTTTCAAATGCACAATTTAGTGGCATTAATTGCATTCTCTGTTTTGTGTGACCATCGCCACTATTTCCAAAAGTTTTTCATCACCCCAAACAGGAACTTAGTACCTCTTAACAACTTCTCATTTCCCATTCCTCCCAACACCTGGCCACTAAATAAACTTTTGTCTCTAGTATTTGCCTGTTCTAGATACTTCATGTAAGTGGGTTCATACAATATTTGTCCTTTTGTGATTGACTTATTTCATTCAGCACGATGTTTTCAAGGTTCATCCATGCTGTAGCCTGTGTTAGAACTTCATTTGTGTTTATGGCTGAATAATATGTCATACTTTATCTGTTCATCTGTTGATGGGTAATGGGGCTGTTTTCACCTTTTGTCTGTCGTAAACAGTGCTTCAATGAACATTGGTGTACAAGTCCCTGCTTTCAAGTCTTTTGGGTACATACCTAGGAATGAAAGTTGTGGGTAATGTGGTGATTCTGTGTTTAACTTTGTGAGGAACCACCAAACTTTTCCACAGCAGCTGTACCGTTTTACATTCTCACTAGCAAATCACAAGGGTTCTGATTTTCCTACAATATTGTCAGCATTTCAACAAGTGCCTTTTGTTTCTAGCCCTCCTAATAGATGTGGGGTGGTAGCTCGTTCTAAGTTTTGATTTGCATTTCCTTGGTAACTAATGATGTTGAGCATCTTTTTTTTTTTTTTGCTTTAAAGAACTGAAATTTCTTTTCTCACGGTTCAGGAGGCTGGAAGTCTGAATTCAGGGCACCTGATCTAGGGGGAGGTTCTCTGTCAGCTTTAAGGGAAGGTCTTTTGTCTCTTTTGAGCTTCTATTCCTGGTTCCTTGGTGATCTCCACGTGGCGTGTATCTACCCTAATTTGTGCTTGCTTGTCTCTGTGCCTAATGTGCTCTCGTTTTGTATTTTAGATGAAGGTTTAGGGAGCAAACTAGCTTCTCATTAAACAGCACACACGTTGTTTTGTGACCTTGGCTGTCATGACGTTGAACACTTCTTCACATGCTTACCTGACAGTGGTGTATTGTTTTTGGAGAAATGTCTATCGAGATCCTTTGCCTGTTACCAAATTGAGTTATTTGCTTTTTTATTATTGAATTTTTCAAGAGTTCTTTATACATTCTGGATACAAGTCTCTTATCAGATAAATGTTTTGCAAACATTTCTCCCAATCTACAGTTGTCTTTTCACTTTTCCTGTTGGTGTCCTTTGATGCACAAAAGATTTTCATTTTGATGAAGTCCAAATTACCTGTTTTTTTTCTTTAGTTGCTTATGCCTTTGATGTCTTATCTAAGAATTCTTTTCCAAATCTAAGGCCATGAAGATTTACTTCTCTGTTTTCTTCTAAGGGTTCTGTGGTTTTAGCTTTTACAGTTAGGTCTTTGATCCATAATTTTCATATATGGTGTAATGTAAAAAGTTCACATTCACTCTTTTGCCTGTGGCCATCCACTTGTCCCAGCACCCTTTGTTGAAAAGGCTGTGCTTCCCCCATTGAATGGTCTTGGCACCCTTGTTAAAAGTCGTTTGATACATGGTTTTATTTCTGGAGTCTCAGTTCTCGTCCATTGATAAGCCTGTCTGTTTTTGTGTCAGTACCATGCTGTCTTGATTACCATTGCTGTGTAGTAAGTTTTCAAGTTGGGAAACTTTGGTCTTCCTTCTCAAGGTTGTTTGAGCAGTCCTGCGTCCTTGCAGTTTCATATGAGCTTTATAATCAGTTTGTCAATTTCTACGATGTAAGCTAGGATTCTGACAGGGAGTGCATTAAATCTGTTTGGGAAGTACTGACATGTTAACCTGTGGGTGTGGGTGTGGGTGGGTATGTGTGAACGGAGCCCTGGTGACATAGTGGTTAAGAGTTCGGCTGCAAACCAAAAGGTCAGCAGTTTGAATCCACCAGCCACTCCTTGGAAACCCTATGGGGCAGTTGTACTCTGTACTATAGGGTCACTGTGAGTTGGAATCTACTCAATGGCAACAGGTTTCGTTTTTTTGGTTGGGACATGTTAACAACGTTAAGTCTTCCCATCTGTGAACATGAGATGTTTTTCAGTTTATTTTGATCTTCTTTCTTTTGACAATATTTTGTAGTTCTCAGAGTATAGGTTTTACATTTCTTTTGTTAAATTTATTTGTAAGTATTTTATTCTTTTTGATGCTTATTTGAATGGAATTGTTTTCTTAATGTCATTTTGGAATGCTTGTTGCAAGTGTAGAGAAATACAATTGATTTTTTAAAACAGTGCTCTTGTATCCTGCAACTTTCCTGAACTTGTTTATTAGTTCTAATAGTTTTCTAGCGGATTTCTTAGGATTTTCTATATACGAGTTCATGTTATCTGCAAATATAGTTTTACTTCTTCCTTTCCAATCTGGATGCCTTATATTTCTTGTTCTTATCTAATCGCCCTGGCTTGTACTTCCAGTATAGTGTCGAATAGAAGTGATGAAAGCAGACATCTTTGTTTTGTTCCTCACATTGGAGGGAAAACATTCAGTCTTTCATCATTATGTGTGATGTTAGCTGTGGGTTTTTCATAGATGCCCTTTATCAGATTGAGCATGTTCTTTTTTGTTCTTAGTTTACTGAGTGTGTTTTTATTATGAAAGGATGTTGGTTTTTGTTAAATGCTTTTTCGCATGTATTGTGGCTATTGTGCGATTTTTGCTTTTTCTGTTGACATGATGTTTTATATTAATTCTTTTTTGGCTGTTAAACCAATCTTTCTTTCCTGGAATAAATTCCCCTTGGTCATTGTGTATAATTCTTTTTGTTGTTTTGTTGCTGGATTTGGTTTGCTAATACTTTGTTGAGGATTTTTGTATACATATTAAAATTAGTTGAAAATGTTCCTTGTTTTTTTGGAAGAGTTTGTGAAGAATTGGTGTTCTTTAAATTTATGGTAGAAGTGAACATGAAGCCATAAATTCTGGGTAGTTTTTTTTTTTTTTTTTTTAATGCATTGAATTTTTTTACTTCCTTTAAGTATATTCAGGTTGTGTATTTTTTTCTTGAGTCAACTTTTGATGGTTTGTGTCTTTCTGGGAATTTCATCCTAAGTTATCTAATTCATTGGCATGCAGTTGTGCAACTTTTCCTTTATGATATGTAAAACCAGTTGATTCCGACTCATGACGGTCCCATGTGTGTCAGAGTAGAGCTGTGCTCCGTAGGTTTTCAGTGGCTGATTTTTCTAAAGTAGACCAGCAGACCTTTCTTCCAAGGCTTCTCGGTTGCAGCTGCGTTAACTGTTTACGTTACTCAGGGACTCCTTTATTTCCATAGGTTCAGTATAATGTACCCTCTTTTATTTCTGATTCTAGTAATACAATTGTATAATAGTCTTTTCCTTTTCTCTTCGTCATTCTAGCTAAAGATTTGTCCGTTTTGTTGATCTTTTCCGAGAAACGACTTTTGGCTTTGTTGATTTTTCTCTTCTCTGTTTCATTCATTTCTGCTGTAATCTTTATTATTTCCTATTTTGGTTTGTAGGCTTAGCTTCTTTTCTTTTTCTAATGCCTTGAGGTAGAAGGCTAGGTTATTGATTTGAGATCTTCTTAATTATTAGCTTTTATACTATATATTTCCCTCCCTTTTAGCAATGTTTTAGAGAGCAGTGGTGGTTCGGTGGCAGAATTCTCACCTTCCACCTGGGACTTGGGCTGGATTTCTGAACAGTGCATCTCATGCGTAGTTACCACCTGTCACTGGCGGCTGGCAGGTAGCTATGATGCTGAACAGGTTCCAGTGGAGCTTCCAGACTAAGATGGACTAGGAAGAAAGGCCTGGCAATCTACTTTTGAAAATTAACCAGTGAAGACTCTGTGGATCACAGTGATCCAAGTTGCTGCCAATCATGGGGATGGCACAGGGCCAGGCAGCGTTCATTCCGTTGTGCGTGGGCTCATCGTGAGTTGGAGGCCAACTCAGCGGCAGCAACAGACACTGCTTCAGCTGCGTCCCGTGTGAAGTGCGCGTCCCGCATCTCAGTGTGCTGTGTCTTCGTTTCCGTTCATCTCAGTGCGTTTTCATACTGCCTTTCAGTTCCTTCTCTGACCCACTGGTATTTTGTCATTGTTGTTAGTCGCTGTTGAGTCGTCTCGAACTCAGGGCAAGCCCGTGTACAACAGAAGGAAATGGTGTCTGGTCCTCTGCCGTCTTTGGAATCATTGGTTGTTTGAGTCCATTATTGCAGCCACTGTGTATCTTGAGTGCCTTCCAACCTAGGGGATTCGTCTTCCAACACTATATCAGACAATGTTGTGTTTTGATCTGTAGGGTTTTCATTGGCTAATTTTTGAAAGTAGTTTCCCAAGCCTTTCTTCCTAGTCTGTCTTATTCTAGAAGCTCCACTGAAACCTGCCCACCATGGGTGATGCTGTTGGTATTTGAAGTATCAGCGACATAGCTTCCAGCATCATAGCAATACGTCAGCCACCACAGTACTACAGACTGACAGATACGTGGTGGATTGGTTATTTAGGATTATGCTATTTAATTTCCATATATTTGTGAATTTCCCAATATATTTTTCTGTTACTGAGTTTTAATTTTATTTCATTGTGGTTGTAAAACATAATTTGTATTGTTTCTATCCTTTGAAACTTACTGAGGTTTGTTTTATCCTAGCATGTAGTTTTCTAGAGAATATTCTGTGTGTATTTGAGAAGAATGAATGTACATTCGCCTGTCGTTGGGTAGAGTGTTCTGTAGATGTCTGTTAGGTCTAGTTGGTTTATAGTGTTTTTCAAATTATCTATTTCCTTGTTGATTTTCTGCTTAGTTCTGTTTATTACTGAAATTGGCCTATTTTTGTCTATTTCTGTCAGTTTTGCTTCATGTGTTTTGGTGCTCTGTTGTTAGGTGCATATATATTTATAATTGTTATATCTTCCGGATGAATTGACCTTTTTATCATTATAAAATATTCTTCTTTATCTCTGGTAACATTTTTGTTTTAAAACCTATAGTGTTTTTGTGGTTTCCATTTGCACGATATATCTTTTTTCCATCTTTTTACTTTTACTCTGTTTGTATCTTTGAATATAAAGTGTATGTTCTTTGGACAGTGTATCACTGGATCTCATTTTGTAATCCATTGTGACAGTCTCTGCCTTTTGATTGAATAGTCCGTTCACATTTAACATTATTATTGCTGTAGTTGGATTTATGTCTGCAAATTTATTTTTTGTTTTCTATGTGTTTTATGTCATATTTGTCCTTCTGTCCCTCCTTTACAGCTTTCTTTTGTATTAAGTAGTATTTTCTAATGCATCACTTAAATTTGCTTAATGCTTTTTCACTGCTTTTTTTAGTTAAGTGGTAGCTCTAGGGCTTAGCATATCCATTGTGACTTATTAGAGTCAGCGTCCCCCTTTTTGTGGAATTACTTTCATACAATTAAATCTATTAATGTTACAAACCCAAGAAAACATTGTTGTGGTTATTACCTTATAATCTATACTATTTTCTTAGCCCAGCACAGCTTTACTTCTACCTGCCTCTGTGCTGTTGTTGGAAAATATAACAGTCCCATGCTCAGTAAAGTAGGAGGTTAGCAAAAAAGAGGAAGACCCTCAACGAAACAGACTGATGCAGTGGCTGCAATAGTGGGTTCAAGCATAACAACAATTGTGAGGATGGTGCAGGACTGGCCAGTGTTTTGTTCTGTTATACATAGGGTCACTATGAATTGAAACTGACTCAACGGCACCTAACAACAACATACAAGTCCAAACATACATTACATACATATTATTTTATACCATTTCTTTTTTTTTAAACTAGTTAAGAGTTAAGAAAGGAGAAAAAAATGTGCATTACAGTGACTTATATAATTACATCATTACTTTTTACTTGTGCTCTTTGTGTGGGCTCAGAGTACCTTTTGGGATCACTTACTTTCAGCCTAAAGTACTTCTTTTTATATTTCTTATAAGGCGGGTCTGCTAGTAACAAAGTCCCTCAGTTTTTATCTGGGAATGTCTTCATTTAGCCATAGCTTAAAAAAAATAATAATTTTTATTGTGCTTTAAGTGAAAGTTTAGAAATCAAGTCAGTCTCTCACACAAAAACCCATATACACCTTCCTAAACCCCAATTACACTCCCAATTACTCTCCCCCTAATGAGACAGCCTGCTCTCTCCCTCCACTCTCTCTTTTCGTGTCCATTTTGCCAGCTTCTAACCCCCTCCACCCTCTCATCTCCCCCCCAGGCAGGAGATGCCAACATAGTCTCAAGTGTCCACCTGATCCAAGAAGCTCCTCACCAGCATCCCTCTCCAACCCATCGTCCAGTCCAATCCATGTCTGAAGAGTTTAGCCATAATTTTTGAAAGATAGTTTTGCTGGATATAGGATTTTTGGTTGACAGTTTATTTTTCTTGAACATTTTGAATATGTTATTCCACTAACTTCTGGTCTTCCACTGTTTCTGCTGAGAAGTCAGCTGTTATTGGGGTTTCCCTGTAAGTGGAGAGTCCTTTTTTCTCTTACTGCTTTTAAGATTTTCTTCTTGTCTTTAACTTTTGGCATTTTTCTGTTTCTGTTTGTTGATCTCTCTGCATTTAGACTACTTGGAGTTCATTGAACTTCCCGGATGTGCAGGTTAGTGTTTCTCAATAAATTTGGGGAGTTTTAGCCATTATTTCTTTGATTTTTTTTCCTGCTAATTTCTCTATTTCATTTCCTTCCAGTATCCCCATTAGGCATGTATTGGTGTGCTTAATGGTGTCCCAGATTTCTCAGATGCTGTGTTCATTTTTTTCATTCTTGTTTCTCTCTCTTCTTCAGATTGCATAATTTGTATTGATACATCTTTGACTTCTTAATTCTTTCTTCTGCCATTTGAAGTCCTACGTTGTGCACCTCTAGTGAGGTTTTTATTTCAGTTATTGTACATTTCAACTCCTGAATTCCCATTTGGTTTTTATAATTTCCCTTTATTGATATTCTCTATTTGATGCAACATTGTCATGGTACTTTCATTTACTTCTTTAATCGTGGTTTTCCTTTAGTTATATGAACATTCCATTTACTTCTTTAATCATGGTTTATTGTGGCCTTTTCTTTTAAATCAAACAGCTGGTTACTCTCACAGGGAGTTTCTGTTGCCTGCTTTTTTTCTGGAATATGGGTCATTCTTTGCCTGTCTCATAATTTTTTGTGGAAACTGGACATTTTAGGTAATGTATTATAGCAACTCTGGGTACTGGTCTACCTCTCGACCCCAAGGCTTGTTATTGCATGTGTAGGGATTGGTGGATTATTTTAATGAGGTGCCCGCCCCCCCAGTTAAGGCCCACCTAGCTGTTAAAAAAAAAAAAAAAATTGCTAGTTGTTTGCTCAGTTGTTTTCAGCAGTGCCCTGGGGCATAAATTGTTCTACAGACTAATCCAATTAAATTCAGATTCCTTCAAAGGAATAGTTTCAAGATCAGTGTTTGATATTTGTTCTTACCTCAAGAGGACTCCTTCTAGCTATTTCTTTCCCTAGTTCTCTCCTGCAAACTGGACAGCCTGAAATTTAGCTTGCATCTCCATTAAATTTATAAATTTCCCAGTTGCCTTTCACTACAACCCTCAGTGTTTCTAAGCGTGCCCTTAGGCTTGAACTTTTCCATGCTCTGTTACAAGTAAAGTCGGTTCCTTTAGGCCTTACTTCTCCTCCCAGGCAAAATCCGTGAGCCAGGGCTCTGGAGCTGGGGGTGGGAACAATGGCACATTTCTCTCTGAGTGTCACCCAGCTTAGGAGCTGGTCATCAGTGCAGGGGAGTCTAGTAGCCTGAGGTCTTCTGCCTCTCCTCACATGGAATCACCACCTTTTGAGCGTGGCGGTGGGTGATCAGTACACAGTATTCTCAGTGGTGCTGTGCTCAAGAGAGAGCCTCTGTTCCATGGACGGGGGCTAGGTGGAAGAAGGGGGCTTCACTTCTCAACTGTGGGCGGGATGTGTCCCACTCCTCATGGGAAGGAAGCCCTCATTTGGAAGCTGAGGGAAAAGGGATCCCACCTCGCCAAGCTGGGAGCGGGGAGGGAGAGAGCAGTCTTGATTTAAACACCACAGACTTGCCTTTCTTACTGAGCTTTCATATGTTTTCTTGGATAGATGTTTCTTCACTTGCCATTTGTTCTTGGTACCATTTCCAGAGGCTTTATTTAAACGGTTGATTTTAAAAAACTTCCTCACCAGTTTCACTGGGCAGCTGCTCATGCTATCGTTCTGGAGATCAGTTTCCCTCTGGACTAATAAATATTACTTCTTTTGTAGTATAATTAGTGCCTCACCCTTATCCTAGGAGTTTATAGCTTTCAGCTATATAAAAATGGCAACTAATCATTAGCCATTAGAGAAATGTAAATTAAAACTATGATGAGATTCCATCTCACTCCAACAAGGCTGGCATTAATCCAAAAGACACAAAATAATAAATGTTGGAGAGGCTGCAGAGAGATTGGAACTCTTACACACTGCTGGTGGGAATGTAAAATGGTACAACCACTTTGGAAATCTATCTGGCGTTATCTTAAACAGTCAGAAATAGAACTACCATACAACCCAGAAATCCCACTCCTCGGAATATACCCTAGAGAAATAAGAGCCTTCACACAAACAGATATATGCACACCCATGTTTATTGCAGCTCTGTTTACAATAGCAAAAAGCTGGAAGTAACCAAGGTGTCCATCAATGGATGAATGGTTAAATAAATTGTGGTATATTCACACAATGGAATACTACACATTGATAAAGAACAGTGACGAATCTGTGAAACATTTCATAACATGGAGGAACCTGGAAGACATTATGCTGAGCGAAATTAGTCAGAGGCAAAAGGACAAATATTGTATAAGACCACTATTATAAGATCTTGAGAAATAGTATAAACTGAGAAGAACACAAAATTCTGTGGTTACGAGGAGGGGAGGGAGGGAGGGTGGGAGAGGGTTTTTTACTGATTAGTTAGTAGGTAAGAACTGCTTTAGGTGAAGGGAAGGACAATACTCAATACATGGAAGGTCAGCTCATCTGGACTGGAACAAAAGCAAAGAAGTTTCCAGGATAAACTGAATGCTTCAAAGGTCAACGGAGCAAGGGCGGCAGTTTGGGGACCATGGTTTAAGGGGACTTCTAAGTCAATTGGCAAAATAATTCTATTATGAAAACATTCTGCATCCCACTTTGAGGTGTGGCGTCTGGGATCTTAAATGCTAACAAGAGGCCATCTAAGATGCGTCAATTGGTCTCAACCCACCTGGAGCAAAGGAGAATGAAGAACACCAAGGTCTCACGACAACTATGAGCCCAAGAGACAGAAAGGGCCACATGAACCAGAGACTTACATCATTCTGAGACCAGAAGAACTAGTTGGTGCCCGGCCACAATCGATGACTGCCCTGACAGGGAACACAACAGAGAACCCCTGAGGGAGCAGGAGAACAGTGGGATGCAGACCCCAAATTCTCATAAAAAGACCAGACTTAATGGTCTGACTGAGACTAGAGGAATCCCGGCAGTCATGGTCCCAAAACCTTCTGTTGGCCCAGGACAGGAACCATTCCCGAAGACAACTCATCAGACATGGAAGGGACTGGACAGTGGGTAGGAGAGAGATGCTGATGAAGAGTGAGCTATTTATATCAGGTGGACACTTGAGACTGTGTTGGCATCTCCTGTCTGGAGTGGGGATGGGAGGGTAGAGAGGGTTGGAAGCTGGCAAAATTGTCACGAAAGGAAAGACTGGAAGGGCTGACTCATTAGGGGGAGAGAGTGGGAGTATGGAGTAAGGTGTATATAAACTTACATGTGACAGACTGACTTGATTTGTGAACGTTCACTTGAAGCTCAATAAAAATTAAAAAAAAAAAAAAAGAATGCCAACTAATTTGAAAACTTAGAGGAAATGGGCAAATGCTTTGAAATACACAACTTTCTGAAGTGGAGGCAAGAAGAAACAAAAATACGAATAGTTGTAAAAACTCTGGCAAGGACATTATAAAGAAAATTGTAGACCAGTATCCCTTGTGAAAATCGATGCAGTAACCCTATCGTGTAAATAGGATTATACACCATAATCAAGTGGGCTTTATATCAGGGGAGCAAAGCTGGTTTTATTTCAGAAATGATTTTGCCACATAAATAAAATAAGAGAGAACTCTTACTATCACTTCAGTAGATGCAGAGAAAGCATTTGATAAAACCTTGAATGTATAGCTTGGCAAATTTAAGAAATGTATACACTTCCTTGAAACCATCACCCAGATCAAGAGATAGAACATTTCCACCATCCCAGAAAGTTTCCTCATCCTACTCCCCCCAACCGTGCCCCCCAGGTAACTAAGATTCTGACTCTTGTCACTATAGGTAAGTTTTTCTTGTTCTTGAATTTCATATAAATGGAATCATACAGTGTGTACTTCTGTGTGTGATTTGTTTCCATCAACATTATTTCTGTGAAATTTATTCATATTGTTACGTGTAACAATGTTATATTTTTATTAGTAAGCGGTGTCCTATCCTATGATTAGACCACAGTTTATACATCCATCCTACTGTTGGTGGCTCTTTGGGTTGTTTCCAGGTTTGAGTTTATGAACAGTGGTCTTATGGACATTTTTGTACATGTCTTTTGGTGGCAACATACATATTTGGAGGGGGCCATATACCTGGGAGTGGATTTACTGGATCATAAGGTAGATAATACCAAACACTTTTCCAGAGTGATTGTGCATTCACGTTAACAGCGTGAAAGGGTTCATTTGTTTGACATCCTTGCCAGAACTTGGTATTATCACTTTAAAAATTCTTAGCACATTGGTATCTCATGTTTTTAGTTTTGTTTCCTAAATGGCTAATGATGTTGAATACCTTAACATTTGCTGTCTTTTGGTTTAAAATTTTTATTTTATTTTTTCCCATTTATTCCATTCCCTAAACCCATTCTTCTCTCTTTCATATATGTACCTCTCTAACACTTTTAAGGAGCCGTGGTGGTACGGTGGTTAAAGTGCTCAGCTGGTAACTGAAAGGTTGACAGTTTGAACCCACCAGCCACTCCAAGGGAGAAAGACGTAGCAGTCTGCTTCGGTAAAGATTTACAGCCATGGAAGCCCCATGGGGCAATTCTTCTCTCTCCTGTAGGGTCACTATGAGTCAGAATCCACTTGACCACAGTGGATTTGGTTTGGTTTAACACATTTAATACAAGTTCTTTTAACTTCCTTTAGATGTATACCCTTGATGGTAGGTTTTTTGTTGTTGTTGTTTGTTTTAACATGAATGACACTGCATTATAAATTTAATTCTTTTTCTTTAATTCATTCAACATTACGAGATCTTTTTTTACCATGTTTTTCCATATTTGTTGACAAAGTTGTGAAAGTTTTCAATGCTTTTTTGTTAGTATTACATTTGGGAAAAAATCTCTTTGTTTTAGAATTCATGAAAAAAATGAGATGCTGTGACTGAATATCCCTTGACCCTAAACTGCTGAGGTTACTGTGTATCGAGGAAGAATTTCAGGCATTTCTCTAGCCGTAAAAGCTAGTCCAGCCTCAGAGGTAAGACAAGGTTCTCAATTAACAAAGTCGTTCTTCCCTTTGGTTTTTATATTTTTACTGAAAGCATGCACAGTTTTCAGTAACATAGGATAGTATTTCTTCTTCAGCCAGGACTGTGATAAATGAGGGTGGTGTGTCAGAAACTCCTGTGAGATTTCTACAAATATGTATGCTCAAGCAGCTGAATTTTTTTTTTTAGATTTTAAATTATAAAACATTTCAAACATGCAAAAAAGTGAAAATATATTGCAGACATGTATTAATAAGTACCCATCATCAAAATAAAACAGATGTTAGCATTTACAGTGTTTGCTTCAAAAAAAAAACCAAAACCAAACTTGTTGCCATCAAGTCAATTCCGACTCACAGCGATCTATAGGACAGAGTAGAACTGCCCCATATGGTTTCCAAGGAGCGCCTGGTGGATTCGAACTGCCAACCTTTTGGTTAGCAGCCGTAGCTCTTAACCATTATGCTACCAGGGTTTCCATGTTTGCTTCAGATTTTTTAAATTTAAATTTTATTTTCAACATAATAAATGTACATAGTTTGAAAGTCAAGTTGTACAGTAAGTGTTGTAATGGAGGAAAAAACCTAGTAGTTTCCCTTTTGTGCCCTTCCCTTTCCTGAGTCCTACTTCCCAGAGGCAACCAGTTTAAACTCTTTTAGCCTTTTTTTTTTTGGCTCATCTCCATATTTCTAAACTGTTTAGGGACTGTGCTCAGATACTGGGGTTCTTACTCTGGATTCACTGTTTACTTACTAACTGTGAGTTTTTCAGCACCTCACTTTCCTCATCTGTGAAATGGAGTGTTATAAAAATTCCATCTATTTTACAGAGATGCTGTGAGGAAAAGATGAACTAGCAACATGTCAAGCATTTAGCACAGTGCCTGGAGTATATAAGCGCTCAGTGGTATTTCTCTTAGGCCTGTACCGTGATTACTATTAGTGATGGAAACTCTGGTTGCACAGTGGCTAAGAGCTACAGCTGCTAACCAAAAGGTCGGCAGTTTAAATCCACCAGGTGCTCCTTGGAAACTCTGTGGGGCAGTTCTGTCCTGTCCTGTAGGGTTGCTATGAGTTGGCATTAACTCTACAGCAATGTTTTTTTTTATTACAATTACAGGCAGTCGCTGGGTTACAAACGTCTGACTTACATACAACCAGCAGTTATTAGGAACCAACCCTGGTTAAAGCCTATTATATTAAAAATTCGAGGTTCATACAATGGTTCATAATAACAAACGGGTGCTACTTTGCAGCACACATCAATTCAAATCATTATTACTTTTATTGTTACTGTGTTATGTTAAGGATGTTTTAGTGTATCTGGAAGTGTTTCTTTAATGTTTTTTATGCATAGATAGGTACTCTACTGTATACTAAGGCAAAACACTTGACTAACTGATGTTAGATATAATCTGTACCTAACTGTTGTGATTTACATACAAATTCGTCTTAAAGACAGATTTAGGAATGGGACTTGTCCGAAATCCAGGAACTACCGGTATTACACTAAGAGGCAGATTAACCAGTAAGCCAGGTAGCACAGGCTGCTTACGGTTAGCAAGGTACGAAAGGGCTTAATTGTGCCTACTTACTAACCTGTAGCGCACAATTCCACATGGGTTTCACCACATCTTTGAAACCCATCTTTGATGTGGCAGAAAACAGGTGAAATTGTGCACTAGAGATTAGCAAGTAAGCGTAAGTAAAGGCATGCATATCTGCTTATTGGGTAATCCATCCCTGATACACCACTTAATTCTCCCTTTTAAAATAACAAGCATCTATTAACTACTCTTGTTGAGGTTTTAAGTTTCTTAATGACCTTCCCGTTCCCCTTGTCAATTCCACACTTCATCCACATCTTATTTCAGGTCTAGCAGAATTTTTATTAGGTCGGTATTCAGCATTTATGTCTTAAATGCAAATACTATCCACAGCTGAACTGAATACAAGCAGTCCAAGGTTATGAACTAGATCCGTTCCTAACTGTGTCTTTAAGTTGAATTTGCAGGTAAGTCCAAACAGGTGTGTGTAGTTCTTATTTGGCCTTACTTTAGTTCAAGAAGGGGCCCTGGTGGCACAGTGGTTAAGCATTTGGCTGCTAACCAAAAGGTCAGCAGTTTCAATCCACCACTCGCTCCGTGGAAACTATGGGGCAGTTCTACTCTGTTCTGTAGGGTCACTGTGAATTGGGATCGACTCAATGGCAGCAGATTTGGTTGGTTATTTTGGGTAGTGCAGGAAGGGGCTGAAAACCTTTTCAGTGATTCAGAAGCTTAACATGCAGCGAGTGAAGGTGATTGTGATAAAGAATTTGTTGCTAGGGATTGGTTGAATCATTTCAAAGTGAGGGTAATTTTACATAACAGTAAAGAGCAATTTGACAGAATTTTAAACACACTAAGTTGGGTGTCTGTGACCCGGGGGCTTAATGTAGTGTATTATGATTACATTTATTTTCTTGTGCAATAGTTCCCCGCCCCCGCCGCCGAAGTTAATAGCTGCTGTATGTATATATGTATAATTCTTGTGTATCTATCAGTAACTCAGCCAATGGTGAAATAATGGTGTAATTTCTCTCAGTTAGGTAGTCTTATCGTTTCAATTTCATTTTCTCATGGAGATTTTCTTTCTGAAGTACTAAGTATATCTGATCTAATCCGGACCAATTACATACTAGGCTTTTCTTTCTGGCATCTGGGAATCCCATAGTTTTTCTTTCCTTTCTTATATTTTATCTACTTTCTTTTGATTTATTGACTTTTTTGGGTAGAGCGCATATTCTGGTAGCTTCCTGAGGAGTGTTGGAGGAGGTAAAACTTTTGAGAAACACCTTATATGGCCAAAAACTCACTTCTTTACCCTTTTACTTGATAAATAGTTTGGGAATGGAATTGTATGTTGAAAGTAATTTTCCCTTAGAGTATTGAAGTCATTGTTCCATTGTCTTCTAGTGTTCAATGTTTTTTTTTTTTTTTATAAGTCCAATGCTATTTGATCCCCGATCCTTTGTAAATGACCTTTCTATTCTCTTTTCAAATATTTTACTTATCTTTGGTGTTCTGAAATTTTAGCGATATTCAGTGGTGCGCTGAAGCTACCTCGTGAGAGTTGGTTGAACATGTCTTCTCCCCAACCCCAAGTTCAGGGACATCACTCAGAGAGCTTGAGATGTGCCCTGTTGTTGTTCTCAGGTGCCGTCGAGTCAACTTCAACTCACAGCAACCCTGTCTACAAAGGACAAACACTACAGGTCCTGTGTCATCCTCACAGTCGTTGCTAACGTTTGAGCCCCTTGATGTCAGTTTATCTCATTGAGGGTCTTCCTCTTTTTGTGGACCCTCTGCTTTACCAAGCATGATGTCCTTCTCCATGAATTGGCCCTTCCTAATAACATGTCCGAAGTACATGAGACAAAGTCTTGCCATCCTTGTTTCTAAGGCACATTCAGGCTATACTCCTTCCAAGATAGATTTGTCCATTCTTCGGGCAGTCTGCGGTACACTCAGTATCCTTCACTAACACCATAATTCAAAGGCATCAATTCTTTGATCTTCCTTATTCATTGTCCAGCCTTCGCATGCATATGAGGTAATCGAAAATACCATGGCTTGGGTCAGGCACACCCTAGGCCTCAAATTGACATCTTTGCTTTTAAACACTTTAGAGAGGTCTTTTGCAGATTTGCCCAGTGCAATGCATTGTTTGATTTTTTGAGTGCTGCTTCTGTGGGCATTTACTGTGGATCCAAGTAAAATGAAATCCTTGACAACTACTGTCTTTTCTCTATTATGATGTTATTTGTTGGTCCAATTGTGAGCATTTTTGTTTATGCTGAGGTTTAATCCATACTGAAGGCTGTGGTCTTTGATCTTCATTGATTAAGTACTTCAAGTGCTCTTCACTTTCAGCAAGCAAGGTTGTGTCCTCAGCATAAAGTAGGTTATTAATGAGTCATTCTCCAATCTTGATGCTACTTTCCTCTTCATATAGTCTGGGTTCTCGGATTTTTTGCTCAGCATACAGATTGAATAAATATGCTGAAAGGATACAACCCTGACACACACCTTTCCTGATTTTAAACCATGCAGCATCCCCTTGTTCTTTTTGAGTGACTGCCTCTTGGTCTTTGTACAGATTCCATGTGTGCACCATTTAGTGATCTAGAATTCTCATTCATCACAATGTTATCCATAATTTGTTATAGTCCACAGAGTTGGATGCCTTTGCATGGTCAATAAAACACAGGTGAACATCTCTCTGGCATTCTCTGTTTTCAGCCAAGGTCCATCTGACATCAGCAGTGATATCCTTTGTTCCATGTCCACATCTGAATCTGGCTTGAATTTCTGGCAGCTCCTGTCAGTGTATTGCTGCAACCGCTTTTGAGTTATCTTCAGCAAACTTTGACTTGTGTGTGACATTGATGATGATGTTCCATGATTTCTGCATTCTGTTGGATCACCTTTCTTGGGAATGGACACAAATATAAATCCCTTCTATTCAGTTGGCCAGGTAGCTGTCTTCCAGATTTCTTGGCACAGACAAGTGAGCACTTCCAGGGTTGCATCCATTTGTTGAAACATGTCAGTTGGTTTTCTGTCAGTTTCTGAAGGCTTGTTTTTCACCAATGCCTTCAGTGCTGCTTGGACTTCTTCTTCAGTACCATTGGTTCTTGATCATATGCTACCACCTGAAATGGCTGAATGACAACCAGTTCTTTTTGGTAACAATGACTCTGTGTATTCCTTCCATCTGGTTTTGATGCTTCCAGGGTCATTCAGTATTTTGCCCATAGAATCCTTGAGTATTACAACACGAGGCATGAATTTTTTCTTCAGTTCTTTCTGCTTGAGAAATGCCGAGACTGTTCTTCCCTTTTGGTTTTCTAACTCCAGATCTTTGTACATTTCATTATAATACTTTTCATTGTCTTCTCGAGCCA
This sequence comes from Elephas maximus indicus, assembly GCF_024166365.1. NCBI lineage: Eukaryota > Metazoa > Chordata > Mammalia > Proboscidea > Elephantidae > Elephas > Elephas maximus. The sequence goes on from NC_064842.1 coordinate 912,729, forward strand.
CCCTTTGAAATCTTCTGTTCAGCTCTTTTACTGCATCATTTCTTTCTTTCTCTTTAGCTGCTCTGTGTTCTAGAGCTAGTTTCAGAGTCTCTTAAATCCATTTTGGTCTTTTTTTCTTTACGGTCTTTTTTTCTTTACTGTCTTTTTAATGACCTTTTGCTTTCTTCATGTATGATGTCCTTGATGTCATCCCACACCTTATCTAATCTTCAGTCATTAGTGTTCAGTGCATCAAATCTGTTCTTGAGGTGGTTTTTAAATTCAGGCAGGATATACTGAGGGTTATACTTTGGCTCTTATGGACTGGTTTAATTTTCTTCAGCTTCAACTTAAACTTCTATTTGAGCAATTAGTGGTCTGTTCTGCTGTCGGCCCCTGGCCTTGTTCTGATGATACTGAGCCTCTCCATTGTCTCTTTTCACAAATGTAGTTGATTTGATTCCAGTGTATTCCATCTGGCAAAGTCCACGTGTGGGGTTGCCATTCACATTTCTGAAAAAAGGTATTTCCAATGAATAGGTTGTTGGCCTTGGCAAAATTCTGTCATGCGATCTGCATTGTTGTTTCTGTCACCAAAGCCGTATTTTCCAGCTAATGAGAGCTTGGCTGCTAACCAAGAGGTCGGCAGTTCGAATCCATTAGCCACTCCTTGGAAACCCTATGGTGCCCTTGTACTGTAGTTCTCCTCTGTCCTATAGGACCGCTATGAGTCAGAACTGACTTGATGGCAATGGGTTTGTGTTGGTTTTTGGTTTTTTTTTTTTTGGATTGGATTCTTCTTTGTTTCCAGCTTTCGCGTTCCAATCACCAGTAATCATCAATGCATCATGATTGCATGTTTGATTAGTTTCAAACTGCAGAAGTTGGTAAAAACCTTCAGTTTCTTCATCTTTTGCATTAGTGTTTGGTGCGTACATTTGAATAATAGTCATAGTAGCTAGTCTTCCAAGCAGGCGTACGGATGTTATCCTGTCACTGACAGCGTTATACTTCTGGATGGCCTTCAAAGGTTTTTTTTTTTTTGATGATGAATACGGCGCTGTTGCTCTTCAAGTTGCCATTCCCAGCACAGCAGACTGTGTGTTTGTCCAATTCAAAATGGCCAACACCGGCCCATCTCAGCTCACTAATGCCTAGGATATAAATCTTCAGGCATTCCATTTCATTTTTGACAACTTCCAGTTTTCCTAGATTCATCCTTCGTGCATTTCACGTTTCGATTGTGAATGAACGTTTGTAGCTGTTTCTTATCATTTTGAGCCGCGCCACATCAGCAAATGAAGGTCCTGAAAGCTCAGCTCCATCTATATCATTAAGGTCGTCTCTGCTTTGAGGAGGCCGCTCTTCCTCAGTCATATTTTGAGTGCCTTCCAACCTGAGAGGCCCTTCTTCCAGCACTATATCAGACGATGTTTCCTGGCCATTCATAAGGTTTTCACTGACCATTTTTTTTAGAAGTAGATTACCAGGTCCTTCATCCTAGTCTGTGTTTTCTGGAAGCTCCAAACCTGTACATCATTTGTGACCCTGCTGGTATTTGAAATACCAGTGGCATAGCTTTCAGCATCACAGAAACATGCAAACCCCTATAGTACAACAAACCGATAGACAAGTTGTGGAACATGCCATGGTTGAGCTATTCATACCATAAAGTCTGCAGACATTTAAAAGCAGGGCATTTTTCCCCTGTAAAGACCTGGTTGTTAAACATTTACCAGTACACCACTTGATGTGATTAGGTCCTTTCTCGATCTTTGGGATGGACAATCATTGTGCCCTTTCATTCATTTCTAGGAAGTTTCCTTAAAGTTTTTTTTTTTTTTTTCCCTCATAATTTCTGATTTGTTTTTTCTCTCTTTCTGGAATTCATTTGAAAATCAAATGTTAGAATGTGAAAATGTAAAATCTGAGTAAAAGAAAGAAAACATTTCTATTTTCCATCTTTTTGTATGCTTTTGAAGCTATAATTTATCTTGAAAATTATTTTTTTATAGTTACTGTTAAATGTGGTACAATAAAATGTACCCATTTTAAGTGTATATTTTGATGAGATTTTATACATCTATGTGTCCACTGCCCTATCAAGCTATATAACATTTCTCTCAGCCCCAGAATTTCCCTTGTGCCCCTTCACAGGTCAGTTTCTCCCACACCCCTATCCTTGCCCCTTCCCCACCTCCAGCACATACCTACCTCCAGGGAACCACTGTCACTTTAGGTTAGACCTGTATATTATATATACTCTTTTGGGTCAGGATTCCTTCACTTTGAGATTTTTTTTCAGTGTTATCAGTAGTTTCTTTTCAGGCTGAGTAGTAGTCCATTGTGTGACTATACTGCAGAGTATTTAGTATTTATTCAGCTGTTGATGGACATTTGGGATGTTTCTAAGTTTTGAGTTACTATGAATAAAGCTGCTTTGAACTTTTGTGTACACGCTAAGCAACGGATGAGAGTTCCAGTTTCTCCCTGTTCTCAGTGACACTTAGTATTGTCAGTCTTCTTAATTTTAGCATTTTAATGGGTGTGCATTTGTATCTCGTGCTTAGAATTTGTGTTTCCCTGATAACTAATGGAATTGAGCATCTTTTCATGTGCTTATTAACTGTTTCTGTATTTTCTTCTGTGAAGTGTCTATGAAATCTTTCGCCCATTTTTAAATTGGGTGGTTTATCTTTTTATTATTGAATTGTAAGAGTCCTTTGTCTATTTTGGATACAAGTCCTGTGTCAGATATATGTGTTGCAGATATTTTTTCCCAGGCTATGGCTTGCTTTTTTTTGTTGTTGTTTTGTTAACGCTGCCTTTTAAAGAGCAGAAGTTATTAATTTTGTTGAAGTTCGTCTTATCAGATTGCTTAAGTTAGTGCTTTCTGGGTCTTGTCTTAAAATTCTTTACCTTATTTGATGTCACAAAAATATTCTAGAAGTTTAATGACACTTTGGGTTTTACATTTAGATCTGTTACCTAGGATTCAAGGTTCTTTTTTTTTTTTTCCATGCACATATTCAGTTGTTCCAACAAATTTGTTTAAAAAACAAACAGATGTAATTTTTTCAACATTGGATTGAATTGGCATCTTGGTCAGAAATCAGTTGACCAAATGTGGGTCTTCTTCTAGACACTATCTTTTGTTCTGTTTATCTATTTTTTATATCTATACCAAAATCACATTTATCATTTATTATAACTTGATAATAAGTCTTGAAATCAACTACTTAAGTTCTCCAACTTTGTTCATTATCAAAATTATTTTGGCTATTTTTATACAAACGTTAGAGTCAGCTTGTAAATTTGAACAGAAAGCCTACTGGGATTCTGATTATGATTGTGTTACATTTATAGGTCAATTTGAGGAGAATCACCAGCTTAACAATATTGAGTCTTCCAATCCATTAACATGGTATATTTCTCTCACAATAGCATGTAGTTTTAAAGTGAAGAAGTCTTGCATGTCTTTGTTAAAAATTTATCTTTAAGAACTATATATTTTTGATTCTATTATAAATGGTGCTTTGATTTCATTTTCCAGTGAGAGTTGATTTTTGTATGTTGACCTTATATCCTGGGATAAGCCCTGACTTTAGCTCTGTCCTTGCTGCCTTCCCTGGTACCAGGCTCTCACACACAGACCCCAGCCCCACTTGAGGATTGCTTGCCCACCTGGCTGTTTAATTTTCCTTGATTGTGAGTCCCAGTCCTGACTTGGGCCTGCCCCTCTGCCCCATTCAAATGCTGTCCTTTATGTGGGCCCTCACCTCTCCTTGTGTTTGCCTTCCTTGCTTGGGCTACCTGTCTTGTATGAGTTTGCCTAATGTCTTTTTCAGCAAAGGAAAGAAGGAAGCCAAAAATATTTAAAGAGAGGAAGGGGAAGGGTTGTGGGATGTTTTTTAAATTTCCAGTTTATTTCTTGTATAAATATAAGGCTATTTTCTCTTTCCTCTTGCTTTAGTTTTGGTAATTTTTGTGTTTCAAAGAACTGTTTCATCTACATTCTTACATACATGTTAGCGTGAAGTTATTCATAATATTTTTTACTAATCTTTTAATGCTTGTAGGATTTGTAGTGATACTGTTTTTTTATTATTGCTATTTGTAATTTGTGTTTTTTCTGTTTTTCTTAATGAATCAGTGCAGGTAGGGTTTATCAATTTTATTTATCTTTTCACACCACCACTTTTTGCTTTCATTAGTTTTCTCTGTTTTGTCAGTATAGTGATCTTATAGGACAGAGGAGAACTGCCCCATACGGTTTCCAAGGCTGTAAATCTTTGCAAAGCAGGCTGGTACACCTTCCTCCCGTGGAGCTGCTGGTGGGTTTGACCTCTTGGTTAGCTGCTGAGTGCTTAACCATTGTGCCACCAGGGCTCCTTGTTTTCATTTGTAGCCTTGCTTTATTATTTTCCTCTCTTACTTTGGATTTAATTTGCTCTTTTTCTAGCTTACATGGGTTTTAAGCTTTTTTTTTCCGTCTAATATAAGCAGTAACTGTAACGTTTCTGCTGAGCACTGTCTGGCTACATCCCATAAATGTTGATGTTGTGTTTTCATTGTCATTTACCATATCAACAGATGTTAATTTTTACGTCTTTCCCTTTTATCGTAACAAGAAAACTGCTGTTTACAGGATTTAATTTAGTACCTCTGAACCTCTGAAACAAAGGTACCGTTGAGGCTTTTTGACTGTGCTTTTGGAAATACATGGGAGATGCTGTGAGTTCGCTTCCAGACCACCGCCATAAAGTGGATATCTCAGGAAAGCAAGTCAGACAAATTTTTTTGTTTCCTAGTGCATATAAAAGTTACGTTTACACTATACTCTAGTCTGTTAAGTGTGCCATAGCATTATGTCTAAAAACACCAAGGTACATACCTTAATTAAAAATACTTTATTGCTAAAAAAAATGCTAACCATTACCTGAGCCTTGAGCAAGTCATAATCTTTTTACTGGTGGAGGGTCTTCCTCGCTGGTGACAGCTGTTGGCTGATCAGGGTGGTGGTTGCTGAAGGTTGGGGTGGCTATGGTAATTTCTTAAAATAAAGCACTAACAAAGTTTGCTGCATTGGTTGACGCTTCCTTTCACAGTAGATTTCTCTGTAGCGTGCAACACTGTTTAATAGTATTTTACCTACAGTATAATTTTACAGTGATGTGCTAAATTATCCCTTGGTCTTCTGGATTGAATTCTGTACCCCCCCCCCAAATATGTATTGTAAATCCTAACCCCTGTGCCTGTAGTTAGAGCCCTGGTGGCCCAGTGGTTAAGGCTTGGGCTGTTAACCAGAAGGTCGATAGTTCGAATCCACCAGCTGCTCCTTGGAAACCCTATGGGGCAGCTCTACTCTGTCCTGTAAGGTCGCTATGAGTCATAAGCGACTCCATGGTAATGGTATACCTGTGATTATAATCCCATTTGGGAATGGGTTGTCTTTGTTATGTTAATGAGGCAGGATTAGTCAAACTCTTTGAGAAACAAAAGAGAATAAATGAACAAGCAGAGTAGAGATGAGGGAACGAGAGATTCCAAGCCACGTGAAGATCACCTAGGAGCAGAAGCTTAGAAGAGACTAGGACCTTCCTCCAGAGCCGAGAGAAAAAGCCTTCCCCTAGAGCCAGCACCCTGCATTTGGACATCTAGCCTCCTAAACTGTGAGAAAATAAATTTCTGTTTGTTAAGGCCACCCACTTCTGGTATGTCTGTTACAGCAGTACTAGACAACTAAGATACTTGGTTTAGGGTCATTTTTTCCCCATTTATTTTGTTTTCTTTCATGCTGCAGGCTTTCTGTGAATGTCTGATGATCCTTTATTTTCCATTAGTATATGTCAATGAACAAAAAAATCAATTTAGAAGTTGTAGGGGACGTATTGACTGTCTGATTTTACTTAGAGTAATTGGGCAGAGAGCTAGTTAAAAGCTACAATGCATGGATCTTCTCTGGAACCGTACAGCTTCATTATGAAAGAGCTTTCCAGTTTTGCATGTGGAACATGAATGCTTCACTGTCTTTTGGAATAAAATGCTCAGCTGCCAACCCACCCAGCAGCTCCATGGGAGAAAGACCTGGCGATCTGCTGCTGTAAAGATTACAGCCTAGAAAACTAACTCTATGGGGCAGTTCTGCTCTATCATGTAGGGTCACTATGAGTCAGAGACCACTCAGCAGCACCTAACAACATCAACAATAGACTTTTCAGCACACATAGTTTTTTTAATTTAATTCCTCTGTTTTCAGGTCATGTCTTAATTCCTTTTTCTGTTTCACCAGGCATTTCTTAGTCTTGAACTAATCTGGAGTTCTGTAGGACCCTTGTCTGTAATCCTTTTTTTTTTTTTTTTCTGGAATGTGACTTTCTCTGTCTTGATTTTGTCAATAATCATATGTCCATCTACTTTGAGTTTGCCAGAAATTTGTTGACATCTCTTGCCGAAGGGCCCATTCTTCTGTTCTCTTTGTTATTGTGGCTTTCTTTTTTTTTCCCTTCCTACTCTTATTTTAGAGGGAAGGAGAGGATACAAACATATTTGCCCTTTTAACTAATATGTATTGTGAATTGTTAAATAGGAAAGGATGAGAATATAGCTTTTAAAGGAACGTTTGATGTTTTAAGGCGTTACTAGTCTTGCACCTGTTCTCCTGGTACAGCTAGGTGGCTTGAATCTCAGGTTCATTACAGATGTGCTGTATGGTCTTAGGCATGCAGTGTAGTGTGGGATCTTATAATCATAAAACCAAATCAAGCCCCCGGCCCCCAAGTCGACTCTAACTCACAGATACTCTGCAGGACAGCAGAACTGCCCCCTAGGGCTTCCAAGGCTACAGATCTTTACAGACGCTGACTGCCACGTCTTTGTCCCGTGGAAGCACCTGGTGACTTTGGAACTAGTATGATAGTATAACCTATTATAAGGGCCCTAGTGGTTTTTTTTTTTTTTTTTAGTGGTTAAAGCTCTTGGCTGCGAACCAAAAGGTCATGCGTATTGTAAAACAGTGGCTTTCAACGTTTTCACTGTGAACCACAAAGAAGCACATTTTATGCCGTAACTCAGTACCCATGTACAGTTTCATGGAATAATATCCTTAAATGCAAAACACTTGATATTTCATATTATTTACTTTTTTTAATCCTACTAAAATGATCCTACCACCCATCAATGGGTTGCAAATAGTACTCTAGAGCAGTATTTCTTGCAGTGTCAGCCAGGTAAATCTACACGTTGGGTATTAAAAAATTTTTCAATATTTAAGATATGCAGGAAGGGCTAGCGGGGCTGTTGAGTTTTAAAAGTCGTGTTAATAATTCTCCAAAGATGAAATGTCTCAAGTCCTGAGAGTTGTCTTGATTCTTCCCCTACAGGAGGTCATATAAGATTTTTACAGTGGGGAGAATTTTTTAGTGGGAGCAAACTCCAGTCATAATAAAATGAAAGGCAATTAAAATGTGTTTAAGAAACTCATCTTTTAGGCATAAACTAATCACTGTATTTTGCAAAGCGAGGCACATCTTTTTTTTTAGATATTCCCTTGATTTTGTAGTTTCTTTTGTATTTTTCGTAATATTCATGCAGAACATTTTATACTGAGGATTTAGTAACATTGCCTAAAATTGCTTTTTGTAAATCCTTACCTATGACATTGTTATTGAAGAGATGAATACAAGTTGTTATTCCAGGTCCTTACATAATATTCCTAAATTGCTATCAAGTTGCTTTGAAGCAATGTAAAGACTTAAGGCATATGAAATTATTGAATATGATACTAGTTAGTGGTTTGATTGATCCCAGGTAAATACTTAGGAAGACCAAATTATACTAATAGGTGTATGGGTGGGTTTTTCTCTTTTCAGACAAGGTCACTAGGATTTTGAGTATTGTTAGGTACTGTTAAGTCAGTTCTGACTCAAAGTGGGCCTGTGCACAACAGTACGAAATACTGCCCAGTCTTGAACCATCCTCACAGTTGTTGCTGTGTTCGAGCCTATTGTTGCAGCCACTGTGTCAGTCCATCTTGTTGAGGGTCTTCCTCTTTTTCACTGACCCTCTGCTTTACCAAGTATGATGTCCTTCCCCAGGTACTGCTCCCTCCTGATAACATGCACAAAGCATGTAAGATGAAGTCGTGCAGTCCTCGCTTGTAAGGGGCATTCTGGCTGTACTTCTTCCAAGGCAGATTTGTTTGTTCTTCTGGTGTATTCAGTGTTCTTCACCAACACAGTATTTCAAAGGCGTCAGTTCTGCTTCAGCCTTCCTTTTTCATTGTCCATCTTTTGCATGCGTATGAGGCTGCTGAAAATACTGTGGCTTGGGTCAGGAGCACCTTTGTCCTCAAAGTGACATCTTTGATTTTTAACACTTCAAAGAAGTCTCTTGCAGCGGAATTGGCCGGTGCAGTACCTTGCTTGATTTCTTGACTGCTTCTTCCATGGGCGTTGGAAAATCTTCTGGAGGAGATCCAAGAGATAAGTGCCCAGAAAAAGAAACTTCCTTTTTCATGTGTAACATATTCCTGAACCTACTGTTTGCCAATCCTGAAAATCATTTTGTCTTCTGACATGTTAGCCACTGACCACTAGCCTGTGGTGTAAGAAAAAAACACTTTACCCACATTAAAATAGACGTACTTGACTTCACAGCATTATCTCATTTAATCCATTTGAATCTATATCAAGATAGGCTGTTGATGATAAAAATGGTAATTGTTATCACATCTTAAACATAGCTGTAATGTAATGATTTGCTGTTTGTGTCACTTCTGATACCCAGCATCAACTTAAAACTTTTCCGTGTTCAACAGCCTGTTTCTCAGTGCATAATCTTTTTTCAGATTTAGAGTTTTTCAAGAATCAAACAAAGTATTCATCAACTCCTTATAAAATCTCTGCTAGATGTAGAAGAAATTAAAGGAAACCCTGCTCAGTGAAATGAAAGAAACGGTCATTGCCCTTGAGGAATCTTAAACTTTTGGTGGGTGATTGTAAAAAACGGCAGTGCGTGGGCATCTGACTTCCTCTAACTTCACAAGGGGGACAAAGAATCAAGGTCAACAGCCCAAGGCTGATTCAGGTGAGGCAGAGGTCAGACATACCTCCTCTCTCCAATCTTTTATCAGCTCTGACACCAGCCTTCCCTCCCATGGCACTCTCTACTTCTTTGCTAGGTTTGATAATTCGTTGCAATGGCCATACACAACCATACTCAGAGTTATGGGATTTATTAGGGAAGTAACAGGTTAGAATTAAGGATCAGGAACAATTCAGGATACAGTTCTTTGATCAGAACAGCCGCTTCTCAGCCATGCCCACAGGCAGACTTCTCTGTGGCCTTCAGCCCCTCAGCCTGTCCTCTGCCCTGCTCAGGCAAGTGCTACAAAGCTCTTTTAGCTCTGCTGGTAAGTGCCCGGAGGCACTCAACTCTACTAGTAAGCCTCAGTGCAAAGGCGCTCAGCTCTCTTGCCTGTGGGTCGGAGAGCCTAGCTCCACAGACAAGTGCCTTGAGGCACCACACTCTGCCCGAAGAGCACTCACCTCTTTCTCGTGGGTCCGCACACACTAAAACCACCTTACCCTGTGAACTGGGAAGCCCACTGCGCCATCTTGTGCTGGTCTCCTGGTTGTACTGTCTCTGCGTCTTGCCATCTTGCACCATCTCTGGTGTTACAAAACTCGCTTTCTCTCCTGAGTCTAGGAGGTTCTTAGTGCAGAAACCCTGGGTCCAAAGGACGCTTTCCACTCCTGTCTCTTCTTCGTGGTGGTAGTGAGGTTCCCGTTCTGCTCTGGGATTGGCTTTCTTTTAAACCTAGCAGGATGGCAAAACTGACCAGTCACCTCGTTAGGGTTCCGTATACCTTATTTGCATGGTCTTGTCCCCACAGGGGTTTCATACACTTTATTCGTATTATTAGCAAGCTGTCCAATCTCTTTGGTGGGCCACAAGCACCTTATTTGCATAGTCCTACCCAGTCATTTTGTAGGAATCGTAAGACCATGGTGAGAAAGACCATATTAAAAATGGTTCATTGTTCCACAGTGATAAACATTTATTAGATATAGGCCTAAAGATAACACACACTCAGGTATCTGAGATTGTGAGCCGTCTAGATATCCAGAGAAGGGGCACATCAGTGTACACTGACCTACTTAAGAACATTTTGTGGAGAATGTGAGGTTAAAGTTTATTCTTAAAGGGTGAGTAGGATTTGGAAACAGGAAATCTGGGAAGGGATTTCAGGTAGGAAAAGTATTTTAAGAAAGGAGAGAGTAGGACTGTTATATAAGATGATCATATACTGAAGTGGTGGGATATTGTATGAGTTTGTATTACTTTCGGCATCGGATGGAAAAAGACTAAAAAAAAAACAAGTTTTGTTAGAACTGAGTTAGCCTGTAAAGGTATGCCTTACTCCCCCAAACCATCATTAAAATGGAATTTAATTATATTATAAAGATATATATAATATAAAGACATAATTAAAAATACATGTCTTAATAAATAGTTATAGATATTACTGAGCAACTGAGAAAATTGTGGGGATTTCCTTTATCCTGTGAGATGTGAGAAGGATTCTTGTAGCCCCAGTAGCCACCACTCTCTCCAGTGTATAATTTATACCCAATCTGAGAAGTGCATCAAGGTAAAGAAGCTTACAAAAAAGCTGAAATGTGTTCTAGTCTTTCAAACTAAGTACCAGTATAAAGTGACATTATTTATTAATTGGAATTAAATATATATAACCATCTCAGCTTTAAGGGGAAAAAATCCCAGTGTATTTAAGAAAAAGACCTCTCAAGATACAACTGACTTCTCAGAGAATGAGTTAAGTGTTCAGAACGGTTGATGGTGATTTGTGGGTGAACAAGGATGGCAAACATAGAGGTATATGTAGTATGTATGCCAGATGGTTCCTCAGTGTCACCCCAGATAGGATGAGATTTAATTCTGGGGTAAAGATAACTGTTTAACATATTGCTTGGTATTAAGAACAGCTTTAAATTCAGTGGTCTTTTTTTTTTTTTTAAGGATAAGTCAAAATGTGCCCACTTAAGAACAGTGTCGTTAATGGTGACTGTATGAAACTGTTGAAATGTTAGTCAAAAAGGTGGTGTACTCTCTCAGTATTTCCTGGACTCTGAATTGTGGACCTCAGTCTTCATGTCGCAGAGGAGAGCCATTATTGATCCTGGAACGGAGACTGTTACATAGTTCATGTCGTGGAGGAGAGCCATTACTGATTCTGGAGCGGAGACTGTTACATAGTTCTCTGTAAGGATGGCGTTGTCTTAGAAGAAGTCTTCTTCCAGAAATTTCTACCAGTATAGCCACAGTTAGGCTGCAGTAAATTCTTTTTTTTTTTTTTTTTACTTCAGAAGTCATGCAATTTTCCATTCCTTATAATATATTCATATTTGTTTTATTTAAAAAATTATGTTTTAAATTATCATTGAACAAAAATGACCAACCGAAACGATGTGCCCTATTAGTCTTTTGACTTTGTGTAAGTGGGCTTAGGACATCTGACCCACTGCATTGTAACAGTATGTTATCCACATTGGCTTTTTAAGGACAGAAACTTGAATAAAGTTGCAAAGTAATTTCATTAGCTTTCTTCCCAAAGGAGTTAAAAAAGCCTAGGCAGTTTGGAGACCATGGTTTCAGGGACATCTAAGTCAATTGGCATAATAAGAAAACATTCTGCATCCCACTTTGGAGAGTGGCATCTGGGGTCTTAAACACTAGCAAGCAGCCATCTAAGATGCATTAATTTGTCTCAACCCACCTGGACCAAAGGAGAGTGAAGAACACCAAAGACTCAAGGTAATTATGAGCCCAAGAGACAGAAAAGACCACATAAACCAGAGACTATATCAGCCTGAGACCAGAAGAACTTGATGGTGCCAGGCTACACGCAATGACTGCCCTGACAGGAAACACAACAGAGAACCCTGAGGGAACAGGAGAGCAGTGAGATGCAGACCTCAAATTCTCGTAAAAAGACCAGACTTAATGGTCTGACTGAGACTAGAAGGACCCCGGAGGTCATGGTCCCCAGACCTTCAGCTAGACCAAGACAGGAACCATTCCCAAAGCCAACTCTTCAGACAGGGATTAGACTGGACTATGGGATAGAAAATAATACTGGTGAGGAGTGAGCTTCTTGGCTCAAGTAGACACATGAGACTATGTGTGCAGCTCCTGTCTGGAGGGGAGATGAGAGAGTAGAGGGGGTCAGAAGCTGGCTGAATGGATACAAAAATAGAGAGTGGAGGGAAGGAGTGTGCTGTCTTGTTAGGGGGAGAACAACTAGGAGTATATAGCAGGGTGTATATGAATTTTTGTGTGAGAGACTGACTTGATTTGTAAACTTTGACTTAAAGCACAATAAAAATTTTTTTTTAATGAATATTAAAAGCTCTACTCCATTAATAAAATAACAGTAGGAAAAAAAAAAAAAAAGCCTAGGCATCCTTGATAGGTTATCATCTTTATGAAGATTTCTACCAATATCTTTGTATAAAGTAGGTACTAGTTTTGCCAGAATGCTCCTTAGAGGCTAGGATGGCGAGACTTGTCTCACATATACATGTTATCAGGAGGGACTGTTTGCTGGAGAAGGACATCATGCTTGGTAGAGGGTCAGCAAAAAAGAGGGAGACTTTCAACGAGCCAGACTGACACAGTGGCTCCAACAGTGGACTCAAGCATAGCAATGGTTGTGAGGATGGTGCAGGACTGGGCAGTGTTGCGTTCTGTTGTACACAGGGTTGCTATGAGTTGGAGCCAGCCCAAAGGCACCTAACAACAACAACAGCTTTGAATGGATGGATATTTTTGTTGTTAGGAGCTAAATACCAGTGTTGAAATGTATGATTTCTTAAAATTTCATCTCAGTAGTTCAAAAACTTAAATAATTGAACAAATTGTAGGTCCTTGTTTGTGATGTGGAAACCCCCGTGGCGTAGTGGTTAAGAGCTTCGGCTGCTAACCAGAAGGTCAGCAGTTTGAACCTACCAGGTGCTCCTTGGAAACGTTACGGGGCAGCTCTGCTCTGTCCTGTGGGGTCGCTATGAGTCAGAATCGGCTTGATGGCAATGGGTTTGGTTTATGATATGCAAGTTCAGAATTGATGTTATCTTTTGAATGTTGCAAACAAAAAGATTTAATAATTTGTTAGAATCAAATCAATATAATGTGCCTATATTATTATTGTCACAAATATAAGATAAAATGATAAAAATTTATTTAGTGCCTGTTATGTGCCATTATGTGCCATCCACTGTACTAGATACTAGCGATAGGTGAGTAGACAGACAGACAGACAGATGGGGAAGGAAGGGTATTCCAGGCAGAGGAAACAGTGCAAAACTTTCAGGGAACTTCAGCAAAGTACACGTTGGTACGTGCTGAGAGATGACTGTTGACAGGCAGGCTGCTGTGCCTTGCATACAGTCCTCAGGCGTTTGAACGTTATCCTCTAATTATTGGAAAGTCATCGGCAAGTGTTGAGTTATGGTCAGGTGGTTTCTTGTGTTAGCAAGATGGCTTTTGAATTAGTTGGGAGGGTAATTCAGGTGAAATAGTGGTTATAGGACCAGGCAGGAAGCGCAGTTAGGGTATCATTACTATAGTCTAGATGAGGGATGTGAGGATCTAAATGACAGGGGGAATGGCAAAAAATAGATTCAGGATATATTAAAGAAACAATAACACTAATAATAATGAATTGTGGGTAGAGAGAGGAGGAAGAGTCCAGTGTGAATCCCACGCTTCTGGCCTGAGGATGTGACTAAATGGATACATTTCCTTCTTTTGAATTTATTTTCTTTTGTTTTTGAGAATATACACAGCAGAACATACACCAATTCAACAATTTTTACATGTACAATTCAGTGACATTGATTACATTCTTTGAGTTGTGTGCAACCATTCTCACCCTCCTTTCGGGCATTGTTCCTCTCCCATTCACGTAAACTCACTGCCCCCTAAGTTTCCTATGTAATCTTTCGAGTTGCTGTTGTCAGTTTGATCCCATAAAGAGATCTTTAAATGCACGGTGTTCAAGATGGCTAAATTTCTCATTCTAGTTCTGAGAGATTTTATGTCTGTGAATAGCTTCCATAAAATGAATAAATACACGGGTAACTTGAGTAGGTTATTTCTAAGCTTTTCTCTGTTTGTATTTATAGATGCCACTTCAAATGAACAGCAAGAGCTTTTCTGTCAGAAGTTGCAGCAGTGTTGCGTACTGTTTGATTTCATGGACTCTGTGTCAGACTTGAAGAGCAAAGAAATTAAAAGAGCAACACTCAATGAACTGGTTGAGTATGTTTCAACTAATCGTGGTGTAATTGTTGAATCAGCGTATTCTGATATAGTAAAAATGGTAAGCCTCTAGACTTATGTTCCTCAGATTTATATAAATTCAAGTAAGATCTGAGGTGTAATTAGGAATTCATGAGACTGATTTTTAGTAAATGTACAATAATTAATGTACGCAAAAGAATATTTTTCAAAGTAGTCCATTTGAAAAATTATCCACCCATTCCAGTGATGCTGTCATTGCTTATAAATAGTCTGGGGATTCAGCAGCAGTGATGGCTGGCAGTTGCAGTACTGAACAGTACAGATCTAGAGCTTAGGAAAAAGTTATAGGCTCAGATTCTACAGATTGATAATTATAATGTTATGGGGTGAATATCACTGAGAGAACTAAAGGAGGACGAGAAAGAAGAGCAGCGAAAACCTCTGGTCATCTCCACATTTAAGCGATGGGTAGGGGAGTCAGGTTAACATTTTTTATTTAGAGCATTTCAGTATCAGTGTTTGTAGATTCTGTAACGTTTGAACTGAAATTCAGAACCTTTAAGAACTAAAATGAAATACATGTTTGAAGTACTCATGTAGAAAATGGATTACTGCCAACGTCAGAGAAGTAAGATTGTTTAGGGTACTGTTTATTAGTCATTCAATCTTACTCTCCATCAAACAGTAGAAATTTGTTTAGGATTTGTAATTTTTGTATTTTGTTACATTCTTACAAAAGGCAAAAGATTTAATTAGAGTGAACCTTTTGCTGAGTACATGATTTAAACCTAAGTGTTACCAGGATATGGATGCTGATAGCAAGTAAGTTGTTTTCGTTTTCCTCCCCTGGACTAATGTGTGTTCTGGAGAAAGATCTTAACATACTATTTGGATTTTCTTTCATATTGTACTAGAGACCTGTCAAAAGTTGAGGACTTAGGAAATCTTGATTTTTTTTTTTTTTTTTTTTTGAAAACTAAAATAAAACCCTTAAAATTTTTAAAAGATGAATTATAGAGAGAACATTAATCAGAATGAACCTGGCTTCCTAAACCCCCATGATAGCAAAAAGGAAATGACAGTTTGAGAATAAAAATACTGAATATTGATATATTTCCTTTTTTTTTTCTTATCATAAAAAAATGCTCAAGGAAAAAAAGCAATATTTCCCCATTCTTAACTGATTTCAGATGCTTTGTATTCTTAAGTTTTGAAAATTCTAGAGAAGATAGCCTTACTTAATCTCTGAAGTTTTGACTTAGATGTTGACAGTACTCAAGTATTTGAGTCAAATTATGTTGTAATTTTCTATATATTAATTCTGGTTTTCAGTTTCTTTGCCTAAGTAAAAAGGTAGTTTTGTTTGTTTTTTAACTTCTGAGTACTTGATTGAATTTCTAGACAAGAGTAGAGCCAACCCACCCACTTAGTCCTTTAAAGTGCTTCTGTGTATTTGTTATATGTAGTTCATTTTATTGCTGTCTGCAAAGTTAACTACCTTTTTTTTTTTTTTTTAACTACCAACAGTAAATGTGATCTCCGGATAAATTATCCCTCTAAAGGCATATATTTCATTTCTCAAAATCCATTTATGGCTTTTTGCTACCCTGAATTTTATGTCCGTGTCCCTCATGTACTGGCTCTGACTTCTAGCTGGTCAAGCTTTCTAAGTCTTATGGTGATAGTCACAGGCTGCTAACAGTGCTTTGGCCTGCCATAGATGACATTGCCTAAGAATACTTTTATGATTTGGAAATTTGCTGGCACCACCAAACATCCCTGATCTCATTCTCTATCTCCCAAATAGTTTATCCCAAATGACCAGTCCCTATATAATGTGGCCTTAAATATTTACTGAACCATCTGGTCTGTTGGTCTGTTCATTGTTCTTCAGATAATTTGTGGTTTAGGACCACCATCTGTCCTTTTTTAGAGAAATAGAATATGTAGTTACTTTGCATTGAAATGGTGTGAAGGGTGGAATTATAAATACTGAATTTCATTGAGTCTAAAATGAAGATTCTCAGGATACATCCCAATTTCAGATAGGTAAAATTTTTTTTTAAGTTTCAGAGTAGAAGAAAACATTGAATTAAATAAATCATCAGGGGGTATTATAAACTACGTCCACTATAGCAGTGAAGTTACTCTATCCCTCCCCCGTCCTCCCGGTGTATGTATGTGTAAGAATGAAGGTCTTTAAAAGTTTTTTTGAGTTGTAAGGTAAATAGGTGGCTGGATTAGAATATGGGTGGAGGTGTGGAGAAAAGAAAATAATCAAGGATAGGTAGGTAGTAAACCTTACTTCTTTTTCCCTGAAATTTTCTTTTTTAAGCAAAACATGGAAAGAAAAACTTGTAATTTATGGAAGAGAAATCCAGAGGAAGTCTTCAGTAGCTTAGGATCTGAAGAAGTAGGAGTTACTGGATAGAGAAATGAGAGAAACAAACAGATGCCTTTTTCATATCTGGAAGACATTTGCAGATTTTGAAATAAGTTCTGAGCTTACAGCCGTAACTTAATGTTATCCTTAAATAAAATGATCTTAAAAATATTTTATTTTGTGTTGTTGAATCCAACTACACAACAAAGAATGTAAATCTAAATTTATTTTTCTTTATAGATCAGCGCTAACATCTTCCGGACTCTCCCTCCAAGTGAGAATCCGGATTTTGATCCAGAAGAAGACGAGCCCACGCTCGAGGCCTCTTGGCCTCACATACAAGTACGGAGCCTAATCGTGTATTAACAGTTTGTACATTTATGGTATTCTGCTGAGATCTTGGCCTCACATACAAGTACGGAGCCTAATTGTGTATTAACAGTTTATACGTTTATGGTTTTCTGCTGAGATCTTGGCCTCACATACAAGTATGGAGCCTAATCGTGTATTAACAGTTTATACATTTATGGTATTCTGCTGAGATCTTGCTTTTTTAGATTCTGAGTGCTGTAAAAAAAATTGACTTCTATTAGGTTTTCTTCCCAAAGTAGTGTTGAGAAGTCCTGTTTGAACAAGCTTTATTCTGTAGACTTTCATCTTCTTCCTTAGGAAGAAAGAATTACTTCCTCTAGAACTTATTTTTTTTTTTTAATGGCTTTTATTGTTTTGTTTTCCTTAAGTTTTTCTGGTTTTGAAATGAACATATTCATTAAAGAAAATTTAGAGAAATTCTATTACCCAAAGGTGATCACTGATAATATTTTGGTTCACATCATTTTATAAGCATATATAGTTTGTCTTAATGCACATACAAAATGGTGTAGCTAAGTTAGAATATAAATATACATTTTTATATGAAGCATATACACTAAATGTAGTAAACATTTTTACAGTTTTAATTTTAGCTGTTGTAGTGGGTATATAGTAGTATCCATTGTGGTTTTGATTTGCATATTCCTGATGACTGATGATGTCAGACATCTTTTCTTGTGCTTATTGGACAATGGTACATCTTTTTTTTATAACATTCGTTCAAATCTTTTGTCCTTTTTAAAATTGGTTTGTCTTTATTATGAGAGTTGTTAGAGCTCTTTATATATTCTGATGCTAAGTCTTTTGTCAGACAAATGATTTTGCAAATATTTTCTCCCATTCTGTGGATTGTCTTTTTACTTTCTTAGTGGTGCCCCTTGATGCACAGAAGTTTTTAATTTTGATGAAGTCCATTTTATCTTTTTTCTTTTGTCATTTGTGCTTTTGCTGTCATGTCTAAGAAACCACTCCCTAACCCAAGGTTATGAAGGTTTTCTCTTAGTTTTCTTGGAAGAGTTTTATAATTTTAGCTCTTACATGTAGCTCTGTGATCCACTTAGAGTTTATTTTTGCGTATAGTGTGAGGGAAAGGTCCACATTCACTCTTTTGCATGTAGAGACCCAGCTGTTTTAGGAACATTTGTTGAAAAGACTGTCCTTTCCTTATTGAATTATCTTGGTACCTTGTTGGAAATCAATCAACCATAAACGTGAGGGGTTCTTTCTGGCCTGTCAGTTTTGTTCCATTGATGTAGATCACTATTCCTTTGCCTTTATCACAGTCTTGATTACTGTAGCTTTGTGTAGTAAGTTTTAGAATAAGTAATTGTGAGTTTCCAACTTTGTTTTTCTTTTTCAAGATTGTTTTGGGTATTCTGGGTGCCTTCTATTTCCATATGAATTTTGGAATTAGCTTGTCAATTTCTGCAAAATAGCTGGCTGGGATTTTGATAGGGATTATATTGAATATGTGTCCCCTGCTGCATTGCTGAATTTATTAGCTCTAATTAATATTTTAGTTGATTCCTTGGGATTTTCCATATACAGGATCATGTCATCTGTGAATAATTTTACTTCTTCCTCCCCAGTGAGATGCCTTATGTTCTATTTCTTGCCTTATTGCCCTGGCTAGAACCTCTAGTAGTGTTGACTGCAAATGGCAAGAGCAGACGTCTTTGTCTGGTTCCTGATCTTAGGGAGAAAAGAGTTCAGTCTTGTACCACTAAGGATGGTATTGACAGTGGCTTTTTCATAGATGTCCTTTATCAGATTGAAGAAGTTCCCTCTTACTCCTAGCTTGTTGAGTGCTTTTATCATAAAAAGGTGTTAGATTTTGTCAAATGCTTATTCTGTGTCTATTAAGATGATCATGTGGTTTTTGTCCTTTATTCTTGTGATGTGGTATATTACGTTGATTGGTTTTCAGATGTTGCATCAGTGTTGCACTCCTGGGATAAATCCCACTAGTCCCCGTGTGTGACCCTTTTCTGTGTTGCTGAATGCAGATATGATTTACTGATAATGTTGTTGAGGACTTCTACGTCTGTAGTCATGAGGGTGTTGTCTGTAGATTTCTTCTCTCGTGGTGGTTTCATCAGCAGGTTAATTCTGGCCCCTTAAAATGAGCTGGAAAGTGTTCTCTCCTGCTCTTTGTAAGAGTTTGTGAAGAGTTGATATTCTTTTTTAAATGGTAGGATTCACTGGTGAAGGGTTTTCGTTTTGTGGGAAGGTTTTAAATTACTAACTCAATCTTTTGTTATAGGTCTTTTCCATTACCTATTTCTTCTTGAGTCAATATTGGTAGTTTGTATCTTTCTGGGAATTTGTTCATTTCATATGAGATACCTAATTTGTTAGCATATTGCTATTGTTCACAGTGTTCCGTTATAGTCCTTTTTATTTCTGTAAAGACAGTAGTGATACTCTCTTTTTGAATGATTTTAGTAATTTGAGTTTTCTCTTTTTTTTTTCCCCATGATCAGTTTAGACAAAGGTTTGTTTATTTTGTTGAGCTTTTCAAAGAACCAACTTTTGGTTTTTGTTGATTCTTTCTGTTGCTTTTCTTTCCTCTATTTCATTTATTTCCACTATAATCTTTTATTATTTCTTTCCTTACACTTAAATTGGTTTTAAGGAGCCCTGATGGTGCAAGCAGTTAAGCAGTTGACTGCTAACTGAAAGGCTGGCATTTCCAGACCACGCAGCGGCTTCATGGGAGAAAGGCTGGTACCTGCTTCTGTAAAGATTACAGCCTAGGAAACCCTAGAGGGCAGGATTACTGTGTCACATGGGGTCGCTGTGATTCAAAATCGACTCAGTGGCAATTTTAACAGCAACAACTTTGGTTTGAGTTTGCTATTCTTTTTCGTCAGGTAGAGAGTTAGGTTATTCATTTGAGATCTTTTTTGATACACGTACAGCTGTAGATTTCCATTTAAGCACTGCTTTTTTTTTTTCAGCTACATTCCCTAAGGATTTTTTTTTTTCACTTATTTTTACTGTGATAAAATACGTTTAGCATAACATTTACTATTTTAACCATTTCAAAGTATGCAATTTAGTGATTTTAAGTACATTCATATCATTGTGCGGCCATCACCACTGTCTAGTTCCAGAACTTTTTCATCACCTAAACAGAAACTCTGTTTTTTCAGAAGTAAATTATCAGGCCTTTCTTTCAAGGCGCCTCTGATAGACTCAAACCCCAACCTTCCGGTTAGTGACCAAGCACATTAACTGTTTGCACCACCCAGAAACTGCTGCCACTTCCTGTAAACCAGAACCAAACCCATTGCTGTTGAGCCGATTCTGACTCATAGCGACCCTGTAGGACAGAGTAGAACTGCCCCATTTGGTTTCCAGGGAGTGGCTGGTGGATTCAAACTGCCAACCTTTTGATTAGCAGCCGCGCTCTTAACCATTGTGCTGCCAGGGCCCCTGGCACTTACTGTACCTCTAAATAAAATGAAAGCAGGGCCCCAGGATTAGTGAAAGGTGATAAAATTTTAAGATTTATCAGCACAGTAGAGCATACAGAATTAGAAAACTGGAAGTGGTAGACTATTTTTGATGGTATACAAGTTCATCTGAAATTTCTTGTCATTGTTGGTTTAAAATTAATGATAGTATATTTAATAATGCAGTGGTTTTATAAGCAAGAAATTGTCATTAACTGACAAGTTACCTTTTTTTTTTAATCACATGCAATTAGGTAGTCTGAAAAAGTCCCTTCAGTCTTTGAATTTTTAAAGTAAAAATAGTTTTTGATTAGGATATTTTTATATGCCTGTGGAAATTAACAGTTGAAATTCAGCCAGATAAGCAATATGCTTCCCAGTTTTTACTGGTATGATTCGAAGTTTCATTTAAATTTCCTGAAATCAGTGGTTCTTAACATTTTAGGAGATGAGTCACTTTCAAAATACGATTTTAAAAAATGGTTTTTATGTCAAGATAAATCACAGCAATACACAAGACATTTTAATACTTCTGTGGTCCCCTGTTTTCAGTAGACTCCCCTGGCAGACTACTTCTGAGAAGAATTACCTAGTGAAAACCTTATAAATAGCAGCAGAAATTGATACAGTGCCGAAAGATGAGCCCTTTGGGTTGAAACGCATTCAAACTACGACTTACAAAGAGCTTCCTCCTCAAAGTAGAGTCGATTGTAATGATGTGGATGAGGTCAAGCTTTCAGGACCTTCATTTGCTGATGTGGCATGACTCAAAATGAAAAGAAACAGCCACAAACATCCATTAGCAGTCAAAACATGGAATGTGTGAAGTATGAATCTAGGAAAATTAGGAGTCATCAAAAATGAAATGGAACGCATAAACATCGATCTACTAAGCATTAGTGAGCTGAAATGAACTGATATTGGCCATTGTGAATTGGACAATCATATGGTCTACTATGCCAGGAATGACAGCTTGAAGAGGAATGGCATTGCATTCATCACCTGAAAGAACACTTTAAGATCTATCCTGAAGTACAGCAGGGCCAGTGATAGGATAGTATCCACATGCCTACAAGGAAGACCAGTTAATATGACTATTATTCAAATTTATGTACCTACCACTAAGGCCAAAGATGAAGAAATTGAAGATTTTTTACCAACTCCTGCAGTCTGAAATTGATCGAACATGCAATCAGGATGCATTGTTAATTACTGGTGATTGGAATGTGGATATTGGAAACAAAGGAGGAGGAAGAGTTGCTTGGAAATATGGCCTTGGTGATAGCACGATGCTGTAGATCGTGTGATAGAATTTTGCAAGACCAACGACTTCTTCATTGCAAATACCTTTTTTCACCAACATAAACGGCACCTATACACATGAACCTCACAAGATGGAATACACATGAATCAAATCGACTACATTTGTGGAAAGAGATGATGGAAAAGCTCAATATCATTTGTCACAACAAGGCCTGGGGCCAGCTTCAGAACAGACCATCAATTGCTCATATGCAAGTTCAAATTAAAGCTGATAAAACTTAGAACAAGTCCACGAGAGCCAAAATACGACCTTGAGCATATCCCACCTGAATTTAGAGACCATCTGAAGAGTAGATTTGACACGTTGAACACTAATGACCGAAGACCAGATGAGTTGTAGAAGGACATCATACATGAAGAAAGTAGGAGATCATTAAAAAGGCAGGAAAGAAAGAAAAGAACAAATGGCCGTCAGAAGAGAGTTTGAAACTTGCTCTTGAACATAGCTGAAGTCAAAGGAAGAAATGAAGTAAAAGAGCTGAACAGAAGATTTCAAAGAGCAGCTTGAGAAAACAAAGTATTATAATGACATGTACAAAGACCTAGAGATAGAAAACCAAAAGGGAAGAACACACTCGGCATTTCTCAAACTGAAAGAACTGAAGAAAAAATTGAAGCGACAAGTTACGATACTGAAGGATTCTACGGGGAAAATATTAAACGACACAGGAAGCATCAAAAGAACGTGGAAGGAATACACAGAGTCACTATACCAAGAAGAATTGGACAGCATTCAACCATTTCAGGAAGTAGCATATGATCAGGAACCAATGGTGCTGAAGGAAGAGGTCCACACTGCACTGAAGGCACTGGCGAAAAACAAGGCAGAATAAAAACTGAGATATTTAAACAAACGGATGTAGCTCTGGTGATACTCACTTGTCTCTGCCAAGAAATTTGGAACACACATACCTGGCTAGGTGACTGGAAGAGATCTATATTTATGTCTATTCCCAAGAAAGGTGATCGAACCGAATGTGGGGATTATTGAGCAATATCATTAATATCACACACAAGTAAAATTCTGCTGAGGATCATTCAAGAGTGGCTGCAGCAGTGTATCAACAGAGAACTGCCAGAAACTCCAGCCGGATTCAGAAGAGGAACCAGGGATATCATTGCTGATGCCAGATGGATCCTGGCTGAAAGCAGAGAATACCAGAAAGATGCTTACCTGTGTTTTATTGACCATGCAAAGGCATTTGACTATGTGGATCATAACAAATTATGGATAACACTCTGAAGAATGGGAATTCCAGAACACTTAATTGTGCTCATGGGGAACCTGTACATAGATCAAGAGGCAGTTGTTCGGATAGAACAAGGGGATACTGTGTGGTTTAAAGTCAGGAAAGGTGTGTGTCAGGGCTGTGTCCTTTCACCATACTTAGTCTGTATGCTGAGCAGATAATCTGAGAAGCTGGACTATATGAAGAAGAACGGGGCATCAGGATTGGAGGAAGACTCGTTAACTGCCTTGTTATGCAGATGACACCACCTTTGCTTGCTTAAAGTGAAGAGGACTTGAAACACTAACAGTATGGATTACACCTCAACATAAAGAAAATAAAAATCCTCACAAGGGGATCAGTAAGCATCATCATGATAAATGAAGAAAAGATTGAAGTTGTCAAGGATTTCATTTTATCTGGATCTACAATAAACACCTGTGGAAGCAACAGTCAAGTCAAAAGATGCATTGCATTGGGAAAATCTGTTGCAAAAGACTAAAGTGTTGAAAAGCAAAGATGTCACCTTGAAGACTAAGGTGTACCTTACCTAAGCCATGGTGTTTCCAGTAGCCTCATAAGGTTGTGAAAGCTGGACAATGAATAAAGAAGACCGAAGAAGAATCAACGCCTTTGAATTGTGGTGTTGGCGAAGAATATTGAATATACCGTGGACTGCTAAAAGAATGAAGAAATGTGTCTTGGAAGAAGTACAACTAGAATGCTCCTTAGAAGCAAGGATGGTGAGACTATGTCTCACATACTTTGGACATGTTGTCAGAAGGGATCCGTCCCTGGAGAAGGACATCATGCTTGATAAAGTAGAGGGTCAGTGAGAAAGAGGAAGACCCTCAGTGAGCTGAACTGACACAGTGACTGCTACAGTGGGCTCAAACATGGCACTGATTGTGAGGATGGTGCAGGACTGGGCAATGTTTAATTTTGTTGTACATAGGGTCGCTGTGAGTGGGAACCGACTTGACAGCACCCAACAACAGTCCCCTGATTGAGGCTCCGCTTAATATGTTGATGTTAAAAATCATTCCAGTAACTAAAATTTGGTTTACAGTTTTTAAATTTGGCAGTCAAATGGTCTAGGGACACCAGCCTCCAAAAAGCCCAAGCAGTTGCCATTGAGTTGATTCTGACTTGTGGTGACCCCATGTGTGTGTCAGGGTAAAGCTGTGCTCTAATAGGGTTTTCTTTCAAAGCTAGATCTCCAGGTTCCTCTTTGAGGGCACCTCTGGGTAGATTCTAACCACCAGCCTTTTCAGTTAGTGGTAGAGTGCTTAACCATTTGTACCACCCAGGGACTCCTCTAGGGACACCCAACCCCCCAAAAAACCCACTGCAGTCAAGTTGATTCTGTCTCATAGTGAACCTATAGGACAGATTAGAACTGCCGCATAGGGTTTCCAGGGCCATAACCTTTACAGAAGCAGACTGCCACATCTTTCTCCGCAGAGCAATTGGTGGGTTCAAACTGCCAATCTTTCAGTTAGCAGCAGAGTGCTTTAACCACTGTGCCACCAGGGCTCCTCTAGGGACACCAAACCAAAAACCAAACCTATTCCTGTTGAGTCAATTCTGACTCAGTGGCGCCTTTTATACGAGAGTAGAACTGCCCCACAGGGTTTCCAAGGAGCAGCTGGTGGATTCAAACTGCTGACCTTTTGGTTAGCAGCTGCAGCACTTAAGCACTGCACCACCCAGGCTCAAAAACCAAACCCGTTGCCGTCAAGTCAATTCCGACTCATAGCAACCCTGCAGGACAGAGTAGAATGGCCCCCTAGTATTTCCAAGGAGCACCTGGTGGATTTGAACTGCTGACCTTTTGGCTGGTTGGTTAGCAGCCAGGGTTCCCTAGAGAACACCAGACACTACTAAATACTGTACCTAGAGAGCTGGTTTAGAATTATTCAGTGTACTAGATTGTGTTACTATTTAATTACCATCTTCAGTTTCTAGAGTAGAATTATAAAAGCAGCTCTGATAGATGAGATTTTAGGGAATTGTAGCACTGAAGAAATTTGTTCAATGAAAGTTTCTTTTCCTGTTATGAATCTGCTTTGTATCAGTTCACCTGGAATTTTTTTGTTTTGTCCTAAAAGTTTACATTTAGTTTATTAGATCTTCGATGTTAAAAATTTATTTGATAGGGTGGAAAATATATTAAATTTAATTGTTAATGAGGGGAACAATCATAGATTATTTCAAGACCTCTTAAATTTTTGTTACCATCGCTTTTCTGGAATTTTCTAAAAATGTGCTTATTTGCAGTTTACCTTTTTTTTTTTTTTTTTTAACCTCTCTTTATAGTGTAATAGAAATACTAATGAGCAATGGAATATCCTAAAGAGACATAGAGGAAAAGAACAAAAGAAGGGCCATTTCAGTACTAGGAGATTGGTTATACTTTTAATTTACTAATTACAGCACTCTGTGGTAACTCTTAAGAAGCTGTTAACCGAACGGTTGGCATTTCGAGCCCACCCAGCGGCTCTGTGGGAGAAAGACTGGCAGCCTGCTCTGTAAAGATTACGGCCAAGAAAACCCTATAGGGCAGTTTTACTCTGTCACGTGGGGTCACTCTGTGTCGAAAAATAACTCAATGGCACCAACAACAACATGGCCATTATCAGTGTGTTACAATGATAAGCTATTCTTTTTCTTTCCAAAGTATTATTGCTTTATGTTTATTGGGTACCAGCAGAGCCCTGAGGGTGCAGTGGTTAAGAGCTCAGCTGCTAACCAAAAGGTCATCAGTTCAAATCCACCATAGCCGCTCCTTGGAAACCTTCTGGGTCAGTTCTACTCTATCCTATAGCGTTGCTGTGAGTTAGGATTGACTCAATGACAACAGGCTCTTTTTTTTTTTTTTAAAGATAATTAGAGTTTTGGGTGCCATACTAGCCTGGAATACAGGCAGATTGTATGGTGTTTTCACTTTCTTTTCTTAATTATTTTCTTTAGTGGCACACAGATAATCAAAATTTAATTATGTAGAGTACTGACTAGAACGTAGACCCTTTTAGGAACAGTATGTGTTTTAGGGAATTGAATGCTCTTCTTTGTGATCCATGTAATTAGAAATTGAGACTAGGGACATACATATTGGACAGTGTACACATTCACGTTCAAATAGCTCTTGACCAGATACCATATTTTTAAATATTTGCATGTGCTAAAAATCTAAAACACCAGAGGCCGTAGCCTCCTGCACTGACAGCGCAGGCCCAGAAATAAAAGGGAACTGCTTTTATCTTTATATAAGGATAAGGAACGTTTTTATTACTTTGCCCTTTTAATTGTAAATATTATTATATTTTTAATTCTTATAAAAGAGCAGGAAGGGAAAAAAGCTAGGCTGACCATATTTAAACTATACAGGGTTCACGTAGAATTTGTTCTGTTTTTAAAGGTTTACAAAGAAAAAACAGATGCTGATAGAACTGAGATTTTGTCTGTGTTCTGGGCAGTGTTTTAGGCACTTAGTGTAATACCACCCTCAGTTCTGCATATGTTAATTCACATGTGATCTCTTTCTTTTAGCTTTTTGTATAAGTCTTATTTTCAGATGCTTCAATGATCCGTGCTTCTCTCTGTTGTACCTTCTCTGAAGGCTTCTTAGTGGTCACGACCAGATTTTAAGTACCTTAGGAAAAGTGGGAAACCCTGGTGGTGTAGTGGCTAAGTGCTGTGGCTGCTAACCAAGAAGTCAGCAGTTCGAATCCACCAGGCACTCCTTAGAAACTATCAGGCAGTTCTACTCTGTCCTATAGGGTCGCTGTGAGTCAGAATCGACTCGACGGCAGCAGGTTTTGGTTTAGGAAAGGTGTGGTCAGTAATTAATGAGAAGAATGGTGAAGTTACCCTCCATACCCCACACTTTTTAGTTGTCTTTCGTCTTTTTAGGATATTTCTTGGTGAGCATAAGTAGAGAGCCAACTATGCGCTGAACATATGTGAGGTTTGCCCATTTTATTAGTGAACTGAATCCATTGCTGAAGATGTCTGTTCTTTATTGTATGGCAGAGATACACGCAGGGAAACGTGCACCAATTCAGCAACTTCTCCGTGTATAATTCAGTGACATTGATTACACTCTCTAAGTTGTGCAATAATTCTTGTTATCCTTTTCTACATTACAATTAACATTAACTCACTGCCACCTGAACTTCTTTTCTTTCTTTTACACACACACACGTATAATTTTTTATTGTATTTTCGGTGAAAGTTTATAACCTCCCTAAACTTCTTAAGTAAACGTAACCTTTCAAGTTACCATTGTCAATTTGATCACATATTAATTTTTTTAAGAAGTGCAATGTTCAAGGCAAAGATTCTTTACTGATTAAGCAAAAACCTATTATTTGGTTTAAAGATGACTTCAGGGGATAGTTTTGGTTTAAGGCTTAGCGATTACCTCAGGCACAGGGCAGTAGTTTCAGGGGGTCATCCTGCTTCACTGGCTTCAGAAGGTAGATTCCATGAGAATTTGAAATTGTTTTATAGATTTCTCCCCTTTTAATCAGGATTCTTCTATAGACTCTTTGATCAGAATGTTCAGTAATGGTGCCAGGCACCATCCAGTTCTCCTGGTCTCGTGGCAAAAGAGGCAGTTCATCATAGAGGTAATTAGACCCTTAGGGATTGAATTGTGTTCCCCCAAAATGTGTTGTAAATCCTAACCTCCTTGCCTGTCGTTATAATCCTATTTGGGAATGGGTTGTCTTTGTTACGTTAATGAGACTGGATTAATATAGGGTGTATCTTGAGTCAGGGTCTTTTGAGATAAAGAAGAGATTAAACAAGTGAGCAGAACAGAGATGGGGGAAAAGAGAGATAGCAAGCCACGTGAAGATTACCCAGGAGCAGAAGCTCAGAAGAGACAACGACCTTCCTCCAGAGCCAACAGAGAGAGATAGCCTTCCCCCTAGAGCTGGCACCCTGAATTTGGGCTTCTAGCCTCCCAAACTGTGAGAGAATAAATTTCTGCTTGTTAAAGCCACCCACTTGTGGTATTTCTGTTATAGCAGCTCTGGATAACTCAGAGAGACGTGCGTTCCAGCTCTTCCTCTGATTCTTGACTCTCCTTCCCCACTGCTCTGGGAGAATGGAGAGCAGTTGTCGTTCCTTGGGTACACATACCATCTGATATGTTTTTGGTTTTGTCTTACCTCTGTAACTAGTGGATGAGTTTCTGGGCTATACAGTGACTTGTATCTGTTCACACTGTATGTAGCGCAGCATTGGACGTGAAAATAAGCACTAAGCTGTGCTGTCCGTGAAACTGTGTAACCCACCGTGAGACCATGCTCACTTTTCTGAGCAGCTGTGATCATTTTGTGTCTGTGTCACATATGTGTCCCCAAAGCAAAATTATTTATATTGTTGATTAAGGAAATTATCTATGAATAAAAACTTAATTGGACACCAACCTCCTCTTTGTTTTTTGTTATAGTCTCTTAATTCATAGTAAGTGTAAAAAGTTAGGTAAGCTAAGAATTATTCCTTTCATGTGGTTGGGTAAAGATGCATCAAAGAAAACAGCATTTACTCAGATCCCAAAAATTTTGTTAGCTTTAAAATATTATTAAACTCATAGTGGTAAAAATTTGTTGTTCTGTGGTGAATGACAGAGCCCAGACCTGGTAATGTTGTATGCTGTGAGGTCTCTGAATTTAATGTAGCAACCTTTTTTTGTATGTGTATCTCTTTTTATATACCTTTTTTTTTTTTTTTTCTAGTCCAACTGGCTACCTAAATATTTATTAAATGACTTTTTACTTTGAGATCTAATCCTCCTTTTTAATTTTTAGGGAACCAGGTCGGTATGTTGTTTAATAGCTAGTAAAGGCATATTTGGGGCTTGACTATGTTATAATTTTAAACTTTATTCTGCCCTCCTCCTTGAAGGATGTGGTGTGTTCCAGGTTGAAGCAGACACCCTGATCTGGGGCAGCAAGTGAACATTTGTTACTCCTATGCCGCTCAGCACTCTTTAAGTGGAAGGCCTGCTGTGACTTGTAGTTTCATCTGCTGTGCTACACAGCGTTCTTCCCTAGCCCGTTGATAACTTGGCTTATTATTTCCCAAGTGTGGATACCGCAGGTGGTTTTGATTGTTTTTAACTTTAGTTTTATAGAAAGACTTGAAGTTTTTAAATTTATTTTGTAATTGATACACTGCTCCTTACAACCCAGTTTACTTTTATCTGGGGCTTTTGACCCTGGATTTAAGTTGAGATAGGTTAGTATTTCACAGGAGAAGGAACATACCCCAGTGAGCGTGGGCTGCTGTGCAGTCTTCTTAATTAAATATGTTACAGGCATCATAATTATTTCCTAGTTCCTGTAGTTTAACATTTTCAACAGGTGATGCAAAGTAAGAAATCCAGAAATTTACCAGCTTAGGAGTTGTTGGAATTGTGATTATATATTTAGTTTAATAAAAAACAAAACAAAACCTGTATTTTAAAAAACTTAATCAACTGATCACATTTTATAATGAGATCCAAAATCTCCCTGCTGTTGACACTTTGGGAGATGCATTCTTACATGAAGTGACCCCTTAGGGCAGGATTTTCAGGCATTATCTTAGTTTTCGTTGGACTTTTCTCTCTTAGCTGGTGTATGAATTCTTCTTGAGATTTCTGGAGAGCCCTGATTTCCAGCCCAGCATTGCCAAGCGATACATTGATCAGAAATTTGTACAGCAGGTAAGGAGCTCTTACGTTTTCAGTTTTCTTATATCGTCAGTTAGCAGTCATGTGTTAACTTAGGATTAGAGCAGTTTAAAGTCTTCCAGAAAATTTAATTGTTTATTTCCACTTGACAGCACTTAGTATTCTTGCCCCTTAGGATGAGAGTGAAGTAGTTTGAGAATACAAGAGTATTTTTAATCAAGGGTAAGCATCTAATAAAGTCAATCAGATTAAGTCCCAAATTGTCATAATTATCTGATAAAGACAGAAAAACAAGCCTTTCTGCAGAATCAGACTGAGAAAATTTAGTATGATCAGTTAATCTAAGCACAAAACTAAGAAAAAAG
Source organism: Elephas maximus indicus (assembly GCF_024166365.1). Classification (NCBI taxonomy): domain Eukaryota; kingdom Metazoa; phylum Chordata; class Mammalia; order Proboscidea; family Elephantidae; genus Elephas; species Elephas maximus. The sequence continues at coordinate 942,848 of NC_064842.1, forward strand.
TTAAGTCTTTGAACTTGATGTAAGCATTGTTGACACAAGTGACAGAGAGGGAGCAGGAAGTGGAAGCGCTGTCAGGCTTTGAGCTTTCCTGTCGTTAAGCAGCATTTATCTTCTCTTTCCCTTTGCCACCTTAGGCATCCCAGCCACCCAGTCTCTAACCCACACAGAAAATGGAATCTTTAACAGGAAAAGGAGGTAGAATTAAACAAACGTGGAGTTGGCTGGCCCTGGACAAAATCATGAAGTAGACCAAACCCTTCTAGACCCGTTTTCTCTTTTTTGAGATAACTTATCAGTATGTAGACCTCTTTAGGGTTTTGATGCTCTCCTCTCGTAGCGTTATCACTATTTTAAAGGAAGGTAGAAGGTGGGTAAAAACAAAAAAAGCCCAAAGCCATTGCCATCCAGTGGATTCTGATTCACAGGGACCCTGTGTAAGCCCAGTGCTGAGGCCAGGATGAACATCATTGCAAGGACCTCTCCCACCCTTCAGCCCTGCTCTGTATCTGCTATGACGGAGATTCAACAGGGCATGAGCTCCACATATTTAGGATTCACTTTCAGTCGTTTGTAAATACCTCCAGCCTCATATAAAGTATTCTGACTAGTTGCTGTAAATGTATTGATAAATGAAGAATATTAAGGTATGTCCTTCAGCTGCCGAGTAGCTCTTCATAAACTATATAAAGTGTGTGTTAACAGTATAAAGCACGTCAACCATGGAAAAAAAATTAAACGGTGTTACGTTACTTTGGTAACCGAAGTGAATGCACACTTACCGCCTTCTGTAGCTCTTGTATGGGTATACTAAGGAGGCCAAAACCCATTGCCGTCTAGTTGATTCCAACTCACAGTGACCCTATAGGACAGGGTAGAACTGCCTGACAAGAGTTTCCAAGGAGCACCTGGTGGATTCAAACTGCCAACCTTTTGGTTTGCGGCAGTAGCACTTAACTACTATGGCACCAGGGTTTCCTAGGAGGCCTAGTGATGCTGTATTCAATTGTGGTTGTGATAATAGGCTGAGGGGACAGGTGCCTCAGGGCTTTCTCAGTCAGGAAGTTGGAGTACTGAGGCTACTGGATTATTCAGTAGGTTTTTAGGGGAGCAAAGAGAAATCTGGTAGAGTAGGACCCATTTTCCATCTTCTACTTCAAATGCCCGAGTTATCTGAGGTTTTTTTACTCCAAATGCCCGAATTATCTGAGAAGCCAAGGCTAGTCATTTATTTTTAGCAGCTTATTGCTTTCACACATCACCTATCGACGGTGTTGTTGGTATGCTGATGCAGCAGCTAGTACATATGGTAATTCTCAGTTCTGCTTCTTGAAATTATTTGTGTGGTAAGTTTTAAGACTTAGAAGGACAGAATTTAGAAACTTAGAAATTTTAAAGGTGTATATTGGGACTTTCATAATTTCAAGAGAACAACAGAATTGCGTAATTCCACTTTATCTTCAAATCATAGAATTTCAGAAGAAAGGAAGAAGCTAAAATTTAGTGTTTTTATGTGCCAGATGCTGCCCTCACAGGCCTTTATGTATATCAGCAACTCAACCGTATCGGTGTGCTCACAGCTAGCAGGTGGCACGGTCAGGATCCAAACTAGACCCTCTGAACATGGTAGTAAAAAACCTTCTCAAAAACAAAAGCCTGTTCTAGTCGGGGACTTCCAGCTCTGTTGGCAGAACATGTTTATAAAGAAAATGTCCTACATCCTACTTTGGTGAGTAGTGTCTGGGTCTCAAAAGCTTGTGACATGTAGCTCAGTTGGCATAACACAGTTCACAAAGAAAATGTTCTACAGCCCACTGTGTTGAGTAGCATCTAGGGTCTTAAAGCTAATGAACAGCCATCTAAGATACCCCACTGGTCTCACCCCGTCTGGAGCAAAGGAGAACGAAGAAAACCAGAGACACAAGGGAAAAGATGAGTCCAAAGGACTAATGGACCACATGCATCATGGCCTCCACCAGACTGAGTCCAGCACAACTAGATGGTGCCCAGCTGCCACCACTGAGTGCTCTGACAGGGGTCACAGTAGAGGATCCCAGACAGAGCTGGAGAAAAATGTAGAACAAAATTCTAACTCACCAAAACAAATACCAGACTTACTGGTCTGACAGAAATTAGAGAACCCCCAAGAATATGGCCCTGGACACCCTTTTAACTCAGTACTGAAGTCACTCCTGAGGTTCACCCTTCAGCCAAAGATTAGACAGGCCCATAAAACAAAACGAGACTACATGGGCACCTGAGCCCAGGGGCAAGGACTAGAAGGCAGGAGGGGACAGGAAAGCTGGTAATAGGGAACCCAAGATCGAGAAGGGAGAGTGCTAACATGTCGTGGCGTTGGCAACCAGTGTAACAAAACAATATGTGTATTGTTTAATGAGAAACTAATTTGCTCTGTAAACCTTCATCTAAAGTACAATTAAAAAAATTTTTTTTCAAAAGAAAAAAATCTGTTCTAGTCTTCCTCATTTTATCAGTGAAGAAACAGGCTTGGAGGTATGAATTTTCCTTACAAGTGCAAAAAAAAAAAAAATTGTTGCTAACAACTGTTAGTCTAGTTTAGTATTTTTCCTCAGAGTATCAACTTCTATTAAATTATATGTTCTGGAATTAGACGTGAAGACAGTAGCAGTTTAGGGCACCTTTTATTGATAATGCAGTCGTATCTTCCAAATAAGCCCAACATAGAAACTTGAATTTGAGTGTCTTGAGTAGTTTAGCCATTTTTAATTAGAGTAATTTGAACTGAATTTGTTAGATACATCAACAGAAATTTCACACTCCATGGATATTTTTTGCTGGAGCCTCATGAAGTACCTTAACAACCTGGCAAACAAAGAATGCAAACTGTGAGCAAGGGTCCTGTTTGTTGTTGTTAAATTGCCATCCAGTCAGTTCCAACTCGCAGAGCTGCTCCGGAAGGTTTTCAAGCCTGTGGCCTTTTGGAAGCAGATCGCCAGACAGGCGTCTGGGTGCGTTTAAACTGCCAACCTTTCAGCTAGTAGTTGAGTGCTAAAATGTTTGCACCACTCAGGGATAAATAAATACAACTGAAGTCATGACTGGAGTCCCAAGATGGTACAAGCAGTTAACATGTTTGGCTGCTAACTGAAAGGTTGAGGGTTCGACTCCACCCAGAGGCACCTTGGAAAAAACGTGTGGTGATGATATGCTTCTGAAAAATCACCCATTGGAAACTGCATGGAGCATGTTTTGTCCCTGACACACATGGGGTTGCCATGAGTCAGAATGGAATCAACTCGATGGCAACTAAGTCATGACCGCCCTTAAAAGATATCCACTCTAGTAGGTGAGATGGACATGTAAACAATTAGAAACAATTCAAGACAGAACAGAATACATACTTCTGAGGAGGTTCCAGGCTCTCCATCTTTAGTTAGCAGCACCAGAGTGCAGAACATAAACTTGGCTGGTGTCTTCATAGCTATTTTTGTTCTATAAGGAGAGATTACTTTGTATTTTTTCCTTTTGAAAAACTTCATGTTTCATATTAAAAGACTGTAGTACTTTACGTTTTGAAAGGTCTGCTTAGCCAGCCTCTGCAGAAGAGTGGAGGTAGCTGTAGGAGAGCAGTAATTTGGGCAGTTTGAGCTGTTTGGAATTTTGCAGCCATTTGCTAAGCTGACCAAATAAAAATCTGTGGTCTCATCTTTTATTTCGGCATTATTTCATGTACGATTTCTACTCTATTGGCATCTGTCTGCCAGTATTTTATCCTAAAAACTGAAAATTAGTTTTTTGAGCTATTATTATTAGTATGGTGACTCTCGTGTTTTTTTTTTTAGTGTAAAATCATTAAAAAAAAAAACAGATTTTATAAATTTTTTTAAAACATTTACAGGTACGTATTTTTTAAAACATCATTTGTTTAAGGATTTGTATTTTTTAAAACATCATTTGTTTAAGGATTTTTTTAAAACATCATTTGTTTAAAGATTTTGGCTGTTGTTTTGGTCTACTATGAAAAAGCATTAACAGTCTCTTAGATTTCAGCGCGAAATTTTGAGCCGTGATTAGCAGTCAGGAGCCAGATAGAATTTTAAAATCAAAAGACGAGGCAAAAACGTTGACACTATTTGAAATGCTTGTATTTATTGTATTTGTATCATTTTTTGAAATGAAATAAGTGAAAAGAAATACTCCCTAAGGGTTTCTTTAGCTTCATTAATTAGCAAGAACAAAATCAATCTGATTAGGCAGAATCTTTTTAATTTTTTTTTAAGATTTCATGAGTAATCTTAAGATCAGAATTAGAATAAAGTGAAGTTTTAGCTCGGTTATTTTTTAAAAGTAATTTCTCAGATTTTTTTTAAAGCTCCTGGAGCTTTTTGATAGTGAAGACCCCAGAGAACGTGACTTCCTGAAGACTGTTCTGCATCGAATTTACGGGAAATTTCTTGGATTAAGAGCATTCATCAGAAAACAGATTAACAACATTTTCCTCAGGTAAAGAGATCATATACACAGTTTTTCTTTTTTTCCCCTCCATGTATGAAAACTGCAAATTTAACTGATGGTATTTGAGTTGTTTATAGCCTTCTTCATAAAACTAAAAATAGATGTCACTTAATTGTTTCTGACTTTCAAAAACTTGTAATATATTACTGATCTGAGTGGATGGTAGTGATGAGGACAATTAGTAGGTAATGTCATTGTCAGTCATGTTTAAAGATTTATAGAGAGCAGAATGTATTTACTTATCTACTTCTTTGAAAATTTTTTTTTTTAATTTTGGACTGCCTTCTAGAGATGGAATCAACACAGCCTTTGAGTTTTGCATATTGTCATTCTAAAGAAGCAACTAAGCATCCTTTAAGCAGTTTATTTTCATCCTAATGTGGGCACTACTATAAGGTGTAGCGTCTCACATAGCAAAAATTATCTTCAGTTTATTGGTTAAATTAGAAAATAGAATAGGTGGAATGATTTGGGTAAAGGTAAATTTCTCTTTGTAGTGTTGTATTTTTAGATTTTTAAATCAGAAAAAATTCTTTTAGTAAGAATACATGTAAAATCAAATTATATTTTATTATCCATAACTTTAAAAATAGTTTTCCCTTTAAGATTGTGTGTGAATGCTTTTTAACCAATAGCTCTTGGAAGTACTTTCATTTGATTACACCTCCATGAGGCCTATCTTGCAACTACTTTATAAATGTTAATCTTTTAAGTAGTTGCTTCAGATCAGGAGATTTCACATTCACACCCACATTTCAGGGTTGTTTTGTTTGTTTTAATTGAAGATCGGGAAAACTAGGGTGGTATTGTAGCAATTAGAGATGAGTCATAGCTGCCTCCCATAAAAAGCGCGTGTTTCTCCAGCTCCCTGTCACCCCTCCTAGTCCACTTCAGCCGTTTATGAGACCTCTCTGGTCCTGCAGTCACTTGAGTCTATAACCCCTGCTTTACAGGTGATCCTGAACTTGAGGTTTAGAGAAGTTTTGATTTTAAAAAGTGGCTTTATTACGTATTGGTCTCTTGGGTTTTACTATAAGAGTAGATATTTTCTATTTTGAAGAAGATTTCTTTGAGAAAACCTATCTTTCTTATAAATTATTAAGTAAAGTAGAATATTCCAAGTGAAACAATATTCTGTTATCTTAACGAATAGCATGTTTTAACAGTAGCACATGGGTTCAAAGAGGAAATAGACCTTCTTTTGTAATGAAGCAACTGATTTGGGAAAAAATAGTTTGCAAAGAAAACCTAAAGCATGCTTGTGTGTTCCTATAGTTAGTTGCTCCGTGGATTGATTTCTTTACCTGTCTTTTTTTCTCCTAGTTTATTTTTTGATGTTTGATTCCTGTTACGTCTATCTTTATTTTAAATTCAGGTTTATATATGAAACAGAACATTTCAATGGTGTTGCTGAACTCCTTGAAATATTAGGGAGGTAGGTCAAGTTTTTTGTTCTTCTTGAGAATTAACATTGATAGTTTTATGTATTAAAATCTTAGCTGAGGTTGGAGAAATTATATTTTAGGACTTAAATATGGAACACAAGACATAGTTTCTCAACTGAGTTCTTATTATAGCTCTTAGAGGGTCTGCATATTATAGTACTGCCATGCAAGACATCTGTTTCAGAACAGACTCCTGCTTCTGAAGCAGTGGCATGTTTTATGCTGGTCTCACCAAACCGCCAGACTCCCACAGAAATGTAGCATCTGATTGGGAAGAGATGAGATAAGCTGCAGTGAGTCTCTGATGAATTTTACAAGAATTCTTGTTCAAATGTTGATAGACCACTCCTAATCCATCTGTTCTTTTTAGAAGAATCTAAAGTCTTTGGTCTTTGTTTATGTGAATATTTTGCCTTCCTTATCCACCACATAACAGTAGTAACTTGAGAGAATTTTACACCTCCTTATTACTGCTTAGAAGATGATTTTCGTCTCCTCTGTAATATTTAGAGTTAGGAACGGTGTGCATCAGGGCTGTATCTTTTCACCATACTTACTTAGTCTGTATGCTGAACAAATAATCCGAGAAACTGGACTGTATGAAGAAGAACGGGGCATCAGGATTGGTGGAAGACTCATTAACAACCTGCAATATGCAGATGACACAGCCTTGCTTGCTTAAAGTGGAAGAGGAGTTGAAGCACTTACTGATGAAGATCAAAGACCACAGCCTTCAGTATGGATTACACCTCAATGTAAAGAAAACAAAAATCCTCACAACTGGACCAATGAGCAACATCATGATAAACAGAAAAGACTGAAGTTGTCAAGGATTTCATTTTACTTGGATCCACAATCAGCTCCAATGGAAGCAGCAGTCAAGAAATCAAATGATGCATTGCTGTGGGCAAATCTGCTGCAAAGGACATCTTTAAAGTGCTGAAAAGCAAACATGTCACCTTGAAGACTAAGGTGCTCCTGACCCAAGCCATGGTATTTTCAGTCACATCATATGCATGTGAAAGCTGGATAATGAATAAGGAAGACCGGAGAAGAGTTGACGCCTTTGAATTGTGGTGTTGGCAAAGAATATTGAATACACCATGGACTGGCAAAACAACAAACAAATCTGTCTTGGAAGAAGTGCGGCCAGAATGCTCCTTGGAGGCAAGGATGGCGAGACTGCATCTTACACACTTTGGACATGTTGTCAGGAGGTATCAGTCCCTGGAGGAAGGACATCATGCTTGGCAGAGTACAGGGTCAGCAGAAAAGAGGAAGACTCTCAACGAGGTGGATTGACACAGTGGCTACAACAGTGGGCTCAAACATAACAACGACTGTGAGAATGGCTTAGGACCAGGCAGTGTTTCGTTCCGTTATACATATGGCCACTATGAGTCGGAACTGACTCGACGGCACCCACAAAACAACAACAACAACATGATATTTAGAGAATGATTATGGAGAGAACTACTTCTTAATTTCAGACCCTCAACAAAATAAGAACATAATTAAAAATGTATTTCAGAAAACACTGAGAATTCTAACAAGACAATATCATGTTGTTGACTCCCCTGCAGCTTTAGGAAGGAAAAATGAAGACAACAAGGTATAAACGAAGTGACAGGCTTTATGGAAAACAAAGATAAAAATTACCTAAATCCCGTTGCCATCCAGTTGACTCCAATTCATAGCAACCCTATAGGACAGAGTAGAACTGCCCCATAGGGTTTCCAGGGAGTGGCTGTTGGATTCGAACTGCTGACCTTTTGGTTAGCAGCCAAGCTTTTAACCTAGTGGGTCATTAATCGACAGTCCTAGTTTCCTTTTGGTTTCATTGAATGACTTAGAGGACAGACTGCAAAATGAATTCTTTCTCAAGTAGTTTACTCGTAGATGAGTTAGCCATGCAACACCAGGATTGGAGCAGAGCACTGTTTCTTACGTGGATCATGGGAAAAATAACTTTCAGAAGGAAAGTAATAGGTACCTAACCTTCTCCTGCCTTTTTCCCTCCAGTATTATCAATGGCTTTGCGCTGCCGCTGAAAGCAGAACATAAACAGTTCCTAATGAAGGTTCTCATTCCTATGCACACTGCAAAAGGGTTAGCTTTGTTTCATGCTCAGGTAAGTTTCAGAAAAAGTTCAAAAAAAATTAATATTGTTTCAAAGACTGAAATACTGAGATGACAGTTTTAAATATAATTAAGCAATTTGTAAATTACCCCAAACATATTTTATTATATCAATATTAAAGTATTGTGATATTTAGTATTATTAAATAAGGTCAATATGCTTTAAGTGTAGATATACTAAAGATAATATCAAATTCCCTTACTTTCTAGTTCAGGTCCTGCCTGACCTAATTAACTATATGATTTTGAGTAAATCCCACATATCTGCAGACTGTTCCTTCCAGTTCAGATAACCTCGTTACCCGCTGCTGTCATATAGCGACCCTATAGGACAGAGTAGAACTGCCCCATAGTTTCTAGGAGTGCCTGGTGGATTTGAACTGCCAGCCTTTTGGTTAGCAGCCGTTAGTAGCTCTTAACCGCTAAGGCACCAGGGTTTCTGATAATCTAGTCAGAGAGTGATTTCTGTGTCCTCTGCTGACATTTAGAGAATACAGGTAGCCCCCATCTCACGATGAGGTTCCGCTCCGATGACTCCATCCTAAGTCAGTCCTGACTGAAGTGGAATGCCTCTTTTTTTTTGGAAGTCTTCATTGTTATTGCCCTTTATTACCAGTATCTTCGTAAATCCCATCATCTTTCGGCTCTGGGGGTTGGCATGAAAGTGATAACGTCAGCACATTGTGTGCTACAACACTGTGTAGTAGACATCACTAACAACAAGGTGTGTAAAAATGGTTGTAAGTGCGGTTTGTCGTAACTCGGATATGCCTAAGTCGGGGGCTACCTGTAATACCGTATTCTCCACATAGACATATATGTAGAAACATGCTGAAAAACTAAAATGTTAGCTTTATTCTTATTTCAGTTAATTTTATATTCAAAAATTAGTACTAAAGAACATTCTCTTTTTTGAACTAGAAGTTACTTTAAAGGTTAAAAAGTTGCATAGTTGTGAGTATATTCATTTTTACATTTTGAAATAAGTTAAAATACAAACTTGTGAAAGTGAGGTAGTCATTTTTGTTGGCTAACTTTTTAAATCCTGCCTCTGAATGTGATTTTCCTCAGTAACATTTATAAACCTTCTCTTCGTTTCAGCTCGCCTACTGCGTGGTGCAGTTCCTGGAGAAAGATGCAACCCTGACAGAACCAGTAAGTGTTGTATTGATTTCTGTGTTTTTCGTCTACCTCGTAGCTTTCTTTATAGCCCTTTAGACTAGTCAAACAGTAGTAGGAATGTACTTGGAGCTAAAATCATGAAGAAGAAATGTGAGGTTCATCTACATCCAGAGAGTTGGGTTGGGAGAAGCAGGACGTTGTCGTAAGCTCTGTGTCTTGAATAAATAACTCGGATTTAGGTTAATGTTTACACAGTGGTTGAGATGTACGGTGTGGCACTGGTGACCACAGTTTGGCATTTTATATACGTGGTATTGTAGGTGCTGGTGATGTTTTTAATGTTCATTCATCTTCTAGAATTTAAGTGTACCATGACGGTCCGGGAAACCCTGGTTGCGCAGTGGTTAAGTGCGACGGCTGCTAACCAAAAGGTCAGCAGTTCGAATCCACCAGGAGTTCATTGGAAACTTGATGGGGCAGCTCTACTCTGTCCTATATATAGGGTCGTTATGAGTCGGAATGGACTCGATGGCAGTGGGTTTCGGTGAGGGTCCCAAAACTATTCCCTTGTTTTTTGTTTTTTTTGGGGGAGTATGATTTTCCCTCTTGTTAGTGATAAACCACGTGATAGGGGCTGAAAACATTTCCTTGCCTTTGGTGATTAGATAACCTTGGAATAAAGGTTGTTGATGAGTCAGCACACCATTTCAGTTTTGAATGCTACTGCTTATTTGCCTGTAAAATGAAGATGTAGGAAAGAGTAAAAGGTTAATTAATTGTCATGAAAATTAACTGAAGATTCAAGAATAACAAAAGATGAGGTAAGGTGAAATGGGTAGAAAAATACAAAAGCATAGAACACTCTTGGCATTTTAAATCTAAATAGTTAAGCTAAGATCTTAACAAATAGCAAAGGGTTTGAGGAACTAAAATTATAAAATTTTCTATAAAGGACCTTCTGAGGTTCTTAGGAGTGCTTGAAAAAATTATGTGCTTAATATTCTTCCTTTGACTTGAACTTTGTGTAAAGAAACAAAAGATATTTTCCACTCCTTGATTTTGGGAATTTTTAGACTTTTAGACTCACAGTTCTTTCTGGAAAACAACTGAAAACCATTTTAAAAGACGAATCAGGGATGTTAGAAGCCCAGTACTTATATGTGAAACCACATAAACCTCTAAAGTAGATTAAAACTTAGTACAAATCAATGTTGTTGTAGTGTAAAAAATAACCAAGTTTAGTAAAGCAAAAAGAAAGTTTTATTTGGCATATATTCAAAAAGACAAAGTTGAGAAGCAGACAAGCGTGCTGCCACAGCCACATCTGCCCGAGTCCAGAGAATATTACAGAATAAACAAGAATGGGAAAATGGACAAGCACGCTGCCACAGCCACATCTGCCCGAGTCCAGAGAATATTACAGAATAGACAGAGGTGGGAAAACGGACAAGCACGCTGCCACAGCCACGTCTGCCTGAGTCCAAGGAAGGTTACAGAATCATCAGTATATATTAACACTACAGAAGAGGCAAAACCACTGAAAGCTTCACCTTTTCACAGATCAGCTAGAAACTGTGATCCTACATTTTGAATTGTCCCTCTCGACAATCATTGGTACAGGTTTCAGTAACAACAGTCAGGAGGGTCTTCATTGGTCCAGCAAATTTCTGTTCACTACTTGTTAACAGAAAAAGCTAAGAGTGGAAAGTCTTTTGTGTTCTGGTATATGTGAAAGTTTCCCTAAAAGATACTTTTCAAGATTCTTCTATCGATTGTCTTTGTCCCAGGGCCCAGTTGATGTGTCCTTGTGAGCCCAGCTTCAGCTGGGTCACATTCTCCACGCTCAAGGACAGGGAATAATGACTCCAATATTATTTCCTAAATCAATGTTAAGTCCCATGAGAATTCAGAAAAAGAAAACCCATAATTCATGATCGATGCTTGGTAAATAGTAAACAAATGTAATTTTACTTAAGTAAATTTGAGGTGGATAGGGAAGATAGACGATTTCTTTTTAGAGAGTGGAAGATCAGGAAGAGAGATGATGGTCAGGTACCTGGTTTCGGGGAGCTGAAATGCTAGAAATAGGAGCAGGATGAGGAGATAATAAGGTAAAGCCCAGATTAACAAAGGGAAATCTTTCTCAATTCATAAAGAGATCTTGCAGTTTATACTGTGGGCTATTCTAACACCAAAATTATGGCCATATTATTTGGGTTTATTCTTAGTACTCATTTTCTGGAAACCTGGTATCTTAAGTTACCTAGTGCTGCTAAATAGAAATACTGCAAGTGGGTGGCTTTAACAAACAGAAATTTGTTTTCTCAGTTTAGGAAGCTAGAAGGCGGGATTCAGGGCCCCAGCTCTAGAGAAAGGCTTTCCGTCTCTGCTGGGTTTGGGGAAAGGCTCTGGTTCTTTGGTGATCCTCACGTGGTTTGGCATCTACCTACATCCCTGCCTCTTTAGTCTGCTCCTTTTGTATCTAAAGAGATTGATTTAAGACACACCCTACACTAATACTGTCTCATTAACATCACAAAGAAAATCATTCCCAAATGGGATTATAACCACAACAGGGGTTAGCACTTACAACTCAGTATATTTGAGGGACACAGTTCAGTCCATAACACCTGGCATCTATATCCAAAAAAAAAAAAAAATTTTTTTTTTAAGCCTCCTACAAATTATAAATAAGTCGGAGTTTTGGCTCATTTATTACATTCCTCTCTGTGTATCTAAATCTTTCATTGAAATTATTTTCTAAAATGGAAATGGCTTTGTTTTTTCTATTTTTACAAGTAATGTGTGTTAAATTGATTTGCACGGTACAAAAACATACAAAGCACAGTGTGAAAGTTCCCTGTGACCTTGTACCTAGAGATAGCCGTATAAGTTGGTGCATATATTTCTAGACATTTTTTTCTACACATATATATTCGTGTGTAGGTTAAACAGTAGGATAGTGTTGACCAGGTTTTTTCACCTCTTAATACAACACAGCTATCTTTCCATATCAGTTGGCTTCGTTTTTTCACTGGTAGCGTTAATTTCCATTGTACAGATCACTATAATGTATTTAATCAATCCTCTGTTAATGGAAGAAACCTGGCGGTGCAGTGGGTAAGTGATTTGGCTGCATACCAAAAGGTCCACAGTTCAAATCCACCAGCCGCTCCTTGGAAACCCTCTGGGGCAGCTCTACTCTATCCTCTAGGGCCGATTTGGGTTGGAATTGACTTGATGGCAACAGGTTTGGTTTTTTGGTTTTCTGTTAATGGACACTTATTTGAAGGAGCCCTGGTGGCATAGTGGTTAAAGTGCTTTGCTGCTAACCAAAAAGTTGGTGATTTGAACCCACCACCCGCTCCATGGGAGAAAGCTGTGGCAGTCTGCTTCCGTAAAGATTTACAGCCATGGAAACTGTGGGGCAGTTCTACTCTGCCCTGTGGGGTTGCTATGAGTAGGACTCCACTGGACGGCAGTTGGGGTTTGTTTTTGTTTTCTTCCGTTTTTGAGTTAGAGTTTCTCACTGCTGAAAATATGCTGCTGGGTGAGGCCATTTTGGGGAGTGCAGGAATTACTCTATACCATCTGTGGTAGTAGTTACAAAGATCCACACGCCTATAAAAACTCTTAGAACTGTACACCAAAAATAGAAAAAATAATTTTAACTGTATGTAAACTTTTAAAAATAAAAACATTTTAAAAAGTCCGTGTTGTTGGGTCAAAGGATACATACAAATTTTAACATATTCCAAGTGGCCTTCCGCAAAGATTGTACAATTTAATAATATCCCAGTCCAGAGTGTGAAAATGCCTGTTTCCCTCACCTTAGCCAGTACTGAATATTAAGCTTCTTAAGTCTTTGCTAGTCTAGGAGGTGTGGAGTTTTATTTTCATTGGCTCTTTATTACAGGGACCGAGCCATCCTTTATATGCTTATTGATCATTTCTGTTTCTTTGTCATTTGCCTACTTTTAAACCTTCCCCTTTTATAGTTTGCAAATATTTTTTTCCACTTGAGGTTTTTCTTTAAACTTTTGAATATATTGTTTTTAATCTTTGCCTTACAGAATAAAATATTTTTTTAGTGTAGTAAAATTCATTATGGCTTCTAGCCTTGATGTCATGCTAAGAGAAATCTTTCTACTCCCTGAGTTTATAGAAACATTCTCTAGTATAGCTACTAGAGAATGTTGTTGGCTGGATTCAGTTCCTCGAGTGCTGTTGGAATAAGAGCCTGAGTTCCTAGCTGGCTGTTGGCTGGAGACCACTCTCAGTTCCTTGTCTACATGGGCCTGTCCAGCATGGTAGCTGCTTCCTCAAAGCTTGCAAGCCAAGAAGGCAGTAAAGTCTGTCGCTTGTTGTTAAGTGCTCTCGAGTCAGTTTCGACTCATAGCAACCCTATAGGACAGAGTAGAACTGCCCCCTAAGGTTTCCAAGGAGCAGGTGGTGGATTTGAACTGCTGGCGGCACAGTGTTTAAGAGCTGAGGCTGCTAACCTAAACCTCTAAGTCTTAATTTCCTCTGTATCCGTGTGTTAGCACTGCCGTAACAAATAACCACAAACTTAGTGGCTTAATAAAAATGCAGAGATTTATTCTCTCACAGTTCTGGAGGCCGGAGTCTTAAGTGAAGGTGTTGGAAAGGCTGTGCTCCCTCTGGAAGCTCTAGAGCAGACTCTCTTCCTTGCGTCTTCCAGCTTCTGCGGCTCCAGATGTCCTTGGCATGTGGCCAAGTCACTCCGGTGGCTGCCTCCGTGGTCACATTTCCACCCGCCTTCTGTCTCTCCTCTGTGCGGCCCTTTGAGGACACTTGCCACAGGGTCCAGGGCCCACCCACAGAAGCGAGGATGTCCCACCTCTCAATCTGTAACTTCATTACATCTGCAAAGACCTTTTTTCCAAAGAGAACCACATTCACAGGTTCTGGACATTAGGATATGGACGTATTTGGTGGGGGCGGGGGGTGGTCAACATTCAACCCACTGTACCATCCAAAATTGATTTTTGTGTGTGATAAGGGTGAAGAACTGTATTAGTTTTCTATTACTGCATAACAAATTACCACAGAACTTACCGGCTTAAAATAATAAGCATTTATTATCTTGTACTTCCTGTGCATCAGGAATCTGGGCACAGCTTAGCTGGGTCCTCTGCCACAGGCTCTCCTAAGGCTGCAGCCCTAGTGCTGGCTAGGGCTTGGGTCTCACATAATGGCTCGGGTGGTGAAGGACCTGCTTCCAGGTTCAGGTTCACAGGATTGTTGGCTGGATTCAGTTCCTCGAGTGCTGTTGGAATAAGAGCCTGAGTTCCTAGCTGGCTGTTGGCTGGAGACCACTCTCAGTTCCTTGTCTACATGGGCCTGTCCAACATGGTAGCTGCTTCCTCAAAGCTTGCAAGCCAAGAAGGCAGTAAAGTCTGTCACTTGTTGTTAAGTGCTCTCGAGTCAGTTTTGACTCACAGCAACCCTATAGGACAGAGTAGAACTGCCCCCTAAGGTTTCCAAGGAGCAGGTGGTGGATTTGAACTGCTGACCTTTTGGTTGGCAGCCAGGCTCTTAACCACTGTGCCACCAAGGCTCCAAAGTCTGCAAGCAAGATGGAAATCACAATCTTTTGTAACCTGCTCATGGAAGGCAGTCCGTCACTTTTATCACATTCTCCTGGCTAGAAGCAAGTCACTAGACCAGCTCACACTCAAGGGCAGGGGATTGGGGACACAAGGGGGCAATACCAGGAGACAGGGATCATGGGGGATCATCTTAGAGGTCTGCCTTCCCTGCCTTCAAAAAAAAAAAAAGTTCTTGGCTATTTGCGTACATTTGTAGATTTTTAGAATAAATACTTCAATTGGTATTTGATTGAACTTAAATTTATGGATTAAATAGAGGAGAAAGTGTACAGTATTAAATTACTTCATCTGTTTGTAGTCTTTCATGATCTTCAGTAAAGTTTTACTTTTCTTCATGTCTTAAGCATTTCTTGCAAATTTTCTTACTGGGTTGGTACCAGATCAGTATTCTTCCCGGTTTTAATTTGATTGTTTGTCATTACCAGACCAGACTAATAACTCTGAAATGAACTTTAAAAGGCTGTCAAAGATATATTTCCCCATAAGCACCAGGCCCAGATGGCTTTACAGCCTGTTTGTAAAACCATTATGCAAGGTCATTGCTGGTGTTTTCTGATAAATTCTTAGTTCTAGCTTCCTAAACTTTTATCAGAACATACAGTAAATAAAAAATATCAGGTGACTCCAGAATCTTTTAAGATGATCACATAGATTTGTTTTTTCCTTTAACCTCTAAATACGAGTTGAACCATCCTGGCATTTCTGGAATAACTTATAATTGGGCTTGGAGCAGCATTCTGTAAATAGACTGTTGGATTCAGTTTAGTACAGTTTTTTGCAACTACGTTCATTTAAATCCATGGTCCCTTTCTTGTGTTTTGCTTCGTTTTGGTTATCAGGGTTGTTCTAGCTATGAAATGGGAAATTTTCTGGCTTTTTCTGTGTTTCATAATGGTTTAAATAACAGGAGTTACCTGTCCCTAAAAGTTGCTCTCTAAAATAACCTCCCCACCAAGTTGGTAGTGAGGACCCCACGAAGTTACTATCATATTTTCCTTTTTCTTCATAGCACTTATTACTATTAAAATTACTGTATTTTATTTTTAATTGCTCACTTATTAGAATGTAAGGTCCATGAAATGAGGGACTTAATCTGTCTTGTTCATCACTGTGCCCGTACCATCTAGAACAGTATCTGGTACATAATAGGCCCTCTTTATTGAACTAATAAAAATCTAAAGCTGAGCAGAAAGTCTGGGTATACACTTAAATATTAAATAATATTGATCTGCTTTAGAATGAATATTGATATAATCACAGCAATTGAAAATTACGTTGTGTAACTCATGTTAACCTTTTCCTTTTTTGCAGGTGATCAGAGGATTGCTAAAATTTTGGCCAAAAACATGCAGTCAGAAAGAGGTGGGCTTTGTTCATTAAATGTAGCGTATTTTATTAGAGGAAACCCTGGTGGCGTAGTGGTTAAGAGCTACAGCCACTAACCAAAAGGTTGGCAGTTTGATTCTACCAGGCTCTCTTTTCAAGTCCAGGGCTAAAAGCCATGATTCTTTGGGACTGGCTCTCCTGACCCTGCAACAGAGCAGCCGCCTTTCTGTAAGGGCTCGGGAGACCCGGCAGGTCGCTGTGTACCGCGTTAAACTGCACACGCCATCCAGACCTTTTTGCTCACTGTGTCATTTGTAGATTAACCATGTCATTTGTATGGTTTCTGTATTAACATCGGATATTATTTTGTCATTATGTTCCTAATAGAAAATTTTTTCAACCTAGGTGATGTTTTTAGGAGAAATTGAAGAAATCTTAGATGTCATTGAGCCAACACAGTTCAGAAAAATTGAAGAGCCGCTTTTTAAACAGATATCGAAGTGCGTATCCAGCTCTCATTTTCAGGTGTGTTTTCAGCGATACCATTTTGATTTTATACTGTTCTTTCTTTTGGTTTTGACGTCTCTAAATGTCTTTTTAGGTCGCCGTTTGGTTTTGACGTCTAAATGTCTTTTAGGTTGCCGTTTGGTTTTGACATCTCTAATGTCTTTGTAGGTCGCCGTTTGGTTTTGACATCTCTAACGTCTTTGTAGCTCGCTGCTTGGTTTTGACGTCTCTAACGTCTTTGTAGGTCGCCGTTTGGTTTTGACGTCTCTAATGTCTTTGTAGGTCGCCGTTTGGTTTTGACGTCTCTGATGTCTTTGTAGGTCGCTGAGAGGGCTTTGTACTTCTGGAATAATGAATATATTCTCAGTTTAATCGAGGAGAACATCGACAAAATCCTGCCAATTATGTTTGGCAGTTTGTACAAAATCTCCAAAGAACACTGGAATCCGTAAGTACCTTTTATGCTGATCGTGTCTTCTTGTGTTGTGTGTGTTAGCATTTTTGTCATTTGATCTTCTAACGCATACATGAAATCTATGCAGATTTGGAACTTATTCAAAGGTTAACACCACCTAACTTTGTTCTGTATTTTCTGTAAATATAGCTTTATAAGGTTGTACATGTATGTATCTGTATGCTCCTTAATATGGTCCTAATTTCAACTTAAAATCGCAAATCTCCTTGAAAGTAGCACTTACCTGGTATAACATTCTTCACCCATGTATGGTGGAACCCTGATTGGTAAGACCAGTCCTCATCTGTGGAGGGTGCACCCACCTTTCAGGCTGATGCAGAGCTGTGTGGATCTACACCCAGCTGTAGCCTCACCTCCACAGATAGCACCATCCCAGGGAAAGCTGAACTGCTAGAAGGCCATATACGGGGAATTTAGGATGCATATATTACCTGACTTCTGTAAGATCCTTTTTATCCTGCTTTCTACTTTTTTTCTTACAAATTATTGTAGTTTGATCTTTTTTATCTTTAATACTGTTACTCAGGGTCTTAGATAGGAGACCCTAGAACAGAAATGAAGATAACCAGATATTTTTAGCTATCACCACTTACTGTGAAATCTTGAGCAAAGTACTGAACTTCTTGAGCCTCAGTTTCATCATCTCTGAAATGGATTAAACACATCAGCCAATATCAGTCCCTTTAGAGAGGACACTGTTACAGTTCCTGTCTGTTAGCAGCAGCAGTAACCCCGCACTGGCTTATTTTCATTTTAGGACCATTGTAGCGCTGGTATACAATGTGCTGAAAACGCTAATGGAGATGAATGGCAAGCTTTTTGATGACCTTACTAGCTCATACAAAGCTGAAAGACAAAGGTATTTGCTATTTTGAATTACCGAATTATTGCATGTTAGATTAATCGAATGAGATTCAGTTCAGTAAGGTATCTAAGTTAAAAACATAATGTTTAAGAAGTCAGTTACATTAAGCATTACTATTTTAAAGTCTCTAAACTCTTTAAGTCATTTCCAGATAAACTAGTGCCAATATTTTTATTAATTTGTTGAGCAGAAATTACAATGACATTTGTTGTTTAAAGCTGCTCTATAATGTACTTGCTTAAAGTCAGATTATAATTAAAGGTGGATCATAAATCCTGTCTGTCTCATTCTTGGCCTTGGTTTTCATCACACTGGTAGCGTTTGCATTGTAAAATACAATTTATATTGATTTTTAGATGTTAATTTTTACAGTTAGGTTTCCTGTTCTTACATTTATGAAAGTTGTTGTCCACGTGGGCTTTCACAGTGAGCTCTACTGGTCAGCTGATCCTTGCAGGATAACTTGGTAATTTTTTAGCTGCATATTTTAACAGCGTGGTGTTTTGAAGTCAGCCTAGTTCCCTTTTGGGCAGAGGGAACTCTTGCAATGATGTGCCTGCAGCTCAGAGTTTAACATTTTTCTCCTTGCAGTAAAATACAAAGAAAAAATGATAGCACACATCAGCCTTTAGGAAAATGGCTTAGTAATTATCTTTTTGAGAATTTGATAAATTACTACCCAATAGTCTTAAAAATCACTTCCTTCTCATGTATTTATTTAAACTTAAGAAGGTGGACAGTGACTGCTGTACCTGTGCCCACCTATTATTTGAGGATAATAGTTATTTACTTGTAATAAGTGTATTAGTATATAGTTACCTATTTAGAAAAGCTGATATATTTTTACTACAGATTCCTAGTTATGGTTTTCTTGTGGCAAGCAGAGAAAGCATCCTGTCCCATCCGTCAGCTTAGTGCATTCTTTCCTTTAAATAGCAGCTTTTAGGAAGGAATAGGAACTGGGTACATGGTTTGAGCCCCAGGAAGCAATGGAAAGAAAGAAATGATGGTTAGAATCATATGAAACTTACATTTGAAAAGTGTTTATTCACAGTTGTGAATAAACTGAAAAATCAGTTGTTACCGTATCTGCATAAACCCACACCTTTGTCTCCTTAAAATCATATACGTATAACCACAGAAGTGTAAGTCCTTTTACACAGTCATAGGGCCTTTCAGAATAGTTTGGTCCAAATTATTCAGGGTTGTTTTCCTTAGAATTGAAATGAACTAATTGAAACAACATTCCTTTTTTATTTTTTTTGGAGAGAGAGATTTTTCAAACTTAAAGTTTTAGTTTTACATGTAAGAGACAGAAGATCGAGGCTGAGTCTGGCTAGGGGCTAGACAAGTGCTGCAGAGCCCCCTCTGTGAGTGGAAAGGGCTCCAGGGACCTAGTGGCCGTGCCCTTCAGTCTGTGTTGGCGAGAGTGACTGTGACTGCCCCAGCGCCCACACGAGAGAGGTTTACGTGAGAAAGTTAACACAAAAGTAGTTTGTAAAGGGTAAAGCAGAAACAGTGGGGCGGTGAGGATAGTGTGGGAGAGTGGGGACTGTCAGCTGGTCTGGGAGACATGCAGATTTAATAATTACGTTTAGAGGAGTACCCGCAGGAATACCCGCAGGAAGCCAGGTGCTCCAGGTGACTGAACTTCAAGACTGTCTTAGAGGAACTTCAGTGAGTGTGGGTGAACAGTGTCTTCTCCAGCAAACTGCCAAATATAGTACCTTTCTTTAGGTTCTGAAATAAAAATGTCTCATTACAAAAATTTTGGTTTGTCTACAGAGAGAAAAAGAAGGAATTGGAACGTGAAGAATTATGGAAAAAGTTAGAAGAGCTAAAGCTCAAGAAAGCTCTAGAAAAGCAGAACAGTGCTTACAACATGCACAGTATTCTCAGCAGTACAAGTGCTGAATAAAAAAAAAAAAAAAAACGCCTGCCACCTCTGCTGGATAGGCACAGTTTTGTACACTTTTTTTGAGATATGTAAAAATTGCGAAACAAACCTCATAAGTATAATATAATTAAAAGGCCAACTTTTTTCCTGGCAACTGTAAAGGAAAAAATATATGGACTAAACATAGCCCTGTTTTATCACGGTCACAGTATATTATAACCTTTGTCTAATCATTGATTGATTGGGTCACTTCTGAAGTTTCACAGCAGTGAATGAATTCTGTCTGTGACACGAGTGAGATAATCATGGGAGTGGTGAGAATTATGACTTGAATTCTTTTGATTACATTGCACATAGGTGGTGGCCTGCTCTGTACATTGTTCTCTTTTATGATGTGCTTTTCACATTGCTGCAGACCTTAGTCAGAGTCTAGGAAAAAGAGTATTTCCTAAAATAAAACTAAGGTATAATCTTTCCCTTCCCCTCATCTCTCCCAGAAATGTGATGGAGGGAATTACCTGCACTCTGGAATTTGAGCAGAAAACTTAAATTTCCAGGCTTTTTAAAGCACAAAATATAAATACTGGGAAAGTAAACCAAATTATTAAGATTGCTCTGCAACTCCCAAGAGTGATGAACGCAGATGAGTAGAGGCAGCGCAGGTGAACAGCTTCTTCTCCATCCATTCCTCCTCTTCCTCTGTCCAAGCTGAAGGCGGGCCTTTCCAGTCCTGACACCCTGCCCTTCCACTAGCCCCTCCTGACCCAGGGGTGGAGACTGAGTCCCACAGTGCGGTGATGCAGAGTGCTAGCTGTCACTGCCTGGCTGATGAAAAGGAAATGCAGTAGGCTTTGCCAGAGTTCTGAAAAGGCTGATTGTAGAGGTGTTGTATGTTTTTATCTTGGTCAAGTATTTCTCATATATTTTGTTATCAGAGTACCATTCCAATCTCTTAACTTGCAGTTGTGTGGAAAACTGTTTTGTAACAAAAGATCTTCACTGGGGGATTGAGCAGCATTTAATAAAGTCTATGTTTATATTTTGCCTTATGTCATCTTTGTTTTTTTAGCTCAAAGCTTAAGCATTCAGAAGTCTGCTCCCCTTGACACGTATTATACATATGTGTATACTTGGACATTTTTAAGACAAATTGTGGGATGTATTCTAAAATTCTGGGTTTTAGGATATCTTTCCATCTTCCTTCATATCCCTGTATATTCAGAGGATAGGTTTAACTTACTTAAAATGTTTTAATTAAAATAGACCAAGGTAAATCTCATAATCCATAATAATAACAGTGGTGTTTTTGTTTTGTTTTTTGTTGAAGGAGGAAGGAAGAATGTGACAGAGTCTGAAGTCAGACATGGTTATAAAGTGTCTTCAACTACTGATGTTTATTCAGCCTTCTTTAACATCCGTTAAAAATCTCTAGTACATTTCTGCACATCACTCCTGGGTCAGCGTGAAGCAGCTCCTTTTGCTGTCTGTGGGCCTGAAAGAAATTCTTCCTTTAGGGTCAGTGGCTATCTAGTTATTCTAAAGCACATGTAAGAGGCCACTCAGCTTTCCACAATCCAAAAAATACGGTTTTAGTATAATCATTGGAGCAAATTTTATTAGGTGTTTAAGTAATATTAAAGCGATGTTTTGAGATACAGGGAGTTCCCAGCTTACGATGGGGTTCCATTACAACGACTCCATCATAAGTCCATTTTGACGTAAGTCAAGTACTGCGACGGTTAAGGTTGTGTGTCAGGTTGCCTGGGCTGTGGTTCTCAGTGGTTTGGCAGTTATAACTTGGCAGTTGTGTAATGATGTAATTTGGCAATTTTGTAATGATGTGATCACCCTCCATTTTGTGATCTGATGTCATCATCCATGGATGTGATCTAATGTGATCAGCCAATCAGTTGTAAGGGGAGTTTCCTCGGGGGTGTGGCCTGCATACGACATATATGGGTGTTCTGGCAAAGCTTGCTCTGATGTTGCATCCAATTTGTCATCATTGGACTTGAGCCAGTAGCCTGCCATCTGACTGCCGATTCTGGGATTTATCAGCTTCTGCAGCCCCATGGGCCAGCAGCTTGTCATCTGACTTGCCAATCTTGGGTTCGTCAGCCCCTGCAACCACATGAATCAGGAGAAGCCTCTGGCCTGACACGCGACCCATGGATTTGGGACTTGTCATCCTCTGCGTGAGCCATATCCTTGAGATAAATCTCTCAACATATGTACATACACACTTCACTGGTTTTGCTTCTCTAGAGAACCCCCCCAAAGATCGTTGGTACTGAGAGTGGTTCTAGAGGAACAGAATTATATGGATGAGTTTTCTGAATTGGTTCTCAAGTCTGGCTAGCCTTAGTGGCACTGATGCCTCTGCCTCCAGTAGCAAAGAGGGCACTAACACATGCCATGAAGTGACAATAGAAATACTCAAAATATCGCCATTGGTGGATCAGATGTTTGTGAGAGCTAAGGCTCTGGATGATTGCATATTTGATAACCTTTCTACAATTTTGTCAGAATGAGAAGTATAAAGAAGATGGTCGGTCCTGCTTTCGCTAGAACAACTGGCAAAAGAGATGAGCTCAGGGCCTCTCAGAGTCACAGCTCAGTTGCCACATAAAAGGCCTAAAAATTGCCATTCATGCCCTTAAAGTCTCATTTCTTGTAGTAACAGACCTGATGTTACTGAAAACCAAACCCAGGGTCTTACTGTAAGAGTGGCTGAATTACAATGCCAATTGAATTCTTGACCTTGAATGACATCTGAAGTTAAAGTGAGGGGGTATCGATTGGGAGGAAATGGGATCCTGAAACTTGGGATGGGGATATATGATCTGAAGAGGGTGCTCCATCTTTGTTTTACCCTCCCAGGTAAAACCATTATTCCTTCCACCCCCATCTGAGATTAACCCAGCTGTGTCTAAAGAGTCTTTGAGAGAACACCTGGGGGCGGTGTATAGGACATTGCCAGAAGCAGATCCCTTACAAGACTTAGGTGAATGTCCCCAGGAACCACCCCCACTACCCATTTTTGCTTCTAGACCTATGACTAGACTGAAGTCCCTGTGAGCCCCAAGAGACGAAATACAAAGTATGACCCAGGAGGAGGTATGCTACACTCCAAAAGAGCAGCTTGATTTTTCTCATATATACAAACAGAAACTTGGGGGATATGTGTGAGAATGGATATTACGGGTGTGGGATAATAGTGCAAGGGACATGAAGATGGATCAGTCTGTTTATTGACATGGGCCCACTAAGCACAGATTCTTTGGTGTTTCAGCTCGAGAGGTTAGGAAAGGATCTAATAGTTTATTTGGTTGGATTGCTGAAGCATGGATTACGCAGTGGCCTACGCTAAATCAAGTTGAAGTACCAGATTTGCCTTGGTGTACTGTATAGTAACCGAAGACTTAGGGAAATTGGCATGTTAGAGTGGATTTATCAAATTGGATCCACAGACCCACACAAGGAGTGCCCAGAGGACACACCTTCCACCACAACAGTGAGGAACAAATTTGTAAAGGGAGACCCACTATTTTTGAAGACTGCTGTAAATTGTTATTTTATGTAAGTCAAATTTGACAGTGGGAACAGCCCTAATTGAATTAAGACACATAACTATAATGGGGAGCCCTGGTGGCACAGTGGTTAAGAGTTCAGCTGCTAATGAAAAGGTCAGCAGTTCAAATCCACCAGCCGTTCCTTGGAAACCCTATGGGGCGGTTCTACTGTGCCCTATAGGATTGCTATGAGTTGGAATTGACTTGATGGCAGTTTTTTGTTTTTTTTTTTAACTACAATGGGGTTGAATGGACCCAGTGGTGGAAGCAACCAAGTGGTAGCATTTAATGGCCAAAACCAAGGTGGGCATGGTTACCATAATGAACAGTGGAGTCAAAGTAGTAATCAGAATAGTCTTAACTCATATGGACTTAACGGCATTGGCTCCTTAGTCATGGTGTCGTTAGGAAATAGATGGGAAATCTATTTACTTGATGTGTCAAGTGAACAGTAGTTTAACTTAAATCATCAGATTAGAGAGTCAGGGCCCCTCAATCAATTCCCAGACTTGAGCAAGTTTACAGACCCACAACCCCTTGAATGAAGGGGAGGCCAGGTCCCCATGAGAAGGACCCCACTACACTGCTAAAGATTTATACTGTTAATCTTGCTCCCAGCCTTCCCCAAAGGGATTTACGACCTTTTACAAGAGAGACTGTTCACTGGAGAAAAGGAAATAATCAGACTTTTGGGATTACTGGACACTGGCTCTGAACTAATTCCAGGAGGCACAAAACATCGCTGTTGCCCACCAGTCAGAGTGGGAGTGTACAGAGATCACGTTATTAATAGTTTTACCTCGGGTTCACCTCACAGTGGGGCCAGGAGGTCCCCAAACCCACCCTGTAGCGATTTCCCTAGGTCCAGAGTGCATGATTGGAATAAACATACTCAGCAACCGGAAGCACCTCCACATGGATCCCCGACGAAGAGAGTACGGGCTGTTATGGTAAGAAAAGCCAAGTGGGAAGATAGTAAACCAAAAGCAATGCCACATTCCTGGAGGGATTGCAGAGACTCCTGGCACCATGAAGAGCTTAAAGGATGCAGGGGTGGTGATTCCCACCACATCCCCATTCAACTCTCCTATGTGGCAGAAAACAGATGTATCTTGGAGAATGACGGTGAATTATAGAAAACGTAACCAGGTGGCAACTCCACTGCAGCTGCTGTTCCAGGTGTGGTCTCATTGCCTGAGCAAATGAATGCATCTCCAGCCGTTGATCTGGTCACTGCCTTTTTCTTGATTCCGGTTTCAAAGGATCACTAGGAGCAGTTTGCCTTCACCTGGCAAGGCCAGCAGTGCACCTTCACCTCCCTACTTCAGAGTTACATCAGCTTTCCAGCCCCGTGTCATAATTGAGTCCACAGGAACCCTGGTCACCTTTTCCTTCCACAGATGTCAACACTGATCCATTACATTGACAACGTTATGCTGACTGAACCGAGTAAGGAAGAAACGTCAATGACTCTGGACTTACTGGTAAGACATGCTGGAGGGTGAGAAATCTGACAAAACCTCAGGCACCTTCCACCTCAGTGAAAGTTCTAGGAGTCTGGTGGTGTGGGGCACGTCAAGATAGTCCTTCTAAAGTGAAAGGTAAGTTGTTATATCCAGCCCCTCCTACAATTAAAAAGGAGGCACAATGCCTGGTGGGCCTCTTTGGATTTTGGAGGCAACATACTCATTTGAGCATGCAACTCTGGCCTATTTATCAGGTGACTCAAAAAGCTGCTAGTTTTGAGTAGGATCCAGAACAAAAGAAGGCATTCCAACAGATTCAGGGTGCTGTGGAAGCCACTCTGCCACTTGGGCCATATGATCCACCTGATCCAATGGTACTTGAAGTGTCTGTTGCAGATAGAAATGCTATTTGGAGTCTTCTGCAGTCCCCTACTAGTGAATCACAGTGCAGACCCTTAGGATCCTGGAGCAAAGCCCTGCCATCCTCTGCAGAGAACTGCTCTCCTTTTGAGAAACAGCTTTTGGTTTGTTACCGGGTCTTAGTAGAGACTGAACACTTAACCATGGGACACCAAGTCACCACGTGACCTGAGCTGCCCATAGTGAACTGAGTGTTATCTGACCTACAGAGTCATAAAGTTGGACATGCACAGCAGCACTCCGTCATTAAATGGAAGTGGTATGTACGAGATTGGACTCCAGCAGGACCTGATGGAACAAGTTGCCTGAGGAATTGGCCCAAATGCCCATGGTCTCCACTCCTGTCACATTACCTGCCGTCTCTCAATCAACCATGGCCTCATAGGGAGTTCCTTATGATCAACTAAGGAAGAGAAAACTCATGCCTGATTTACAATGGTTCTGTGTGATAATGCAGGCACCCCTTGAAAGTGGATAGTGGGAGCATTATAGCCCCTTTCTGGGATCTCCCTGAAGGTCAGTGGTGAAGGGAAATCCTCCCAATGGGCGGAACTTTGAGCAGTGCACCTGGTGGAAGTAGAAATGGCCAGATGTGTGATTGTATACTGATTCATGGGCTGTGGTCAGTGGTTTGGCTGGATGGTCAGGGATTTGTAAGGAAATGTGATTGGAAAATCCCTGACAAGGAGGTATGGGGAAGAGGTATGTGAATAGGCCTCTCTGAATGTGCCAAAGAAGTGAAGATATTTGTGTCTCATGTGAATGCTCACTGAAGGGTGACCTTGGCAGAGGAGGATTTTAACAAATGGATAGGATGATGCATTCTGTGGAAACCAGTCATCCTCTTTCGCTCATGAACCAAGTGGCCATGGTGGCACGGGTGGAGGTTATGAATGGGTTCAGCAACACAGACTTCCACTTACCAAGCAAGGCCGACTTGACTACAGCCACTGCCGAGTGCCCAATATGCCAGCAGCAGAGATCAACACTGAGTCCCTGATAGGGCACAGTTCCTCGAGGTGACCAGTCGGCAACCTGGTGACAGGTTGATTACATGGGACCACTTCTGTCATGTAAAGCACAATGCTTCATTCTTACTGAGATAGACACTTACTCTGGATAAGGATTCGCCTTTGCTGCATGCCGTGCTCCTGCCAAAACTACCACCCATGAACCCACAGGATGCCTTATACACTGTCATGGTATCCCACACAGCATTGCCTCAGATCAGGGGACTCAAGTCACAGCAAATGAAGTGCAGCAATGGGCCCATGCTCAGGTAATCCATTGGTCTTAACCATGTTCCCAATCATACTGAAAAGCAGCTGGCTTAACAGAATGATGGAATGGCCTTCTAAAGACACAATTATGGTACCAGCTAGGTGGCAGTACCTTCCAGGTTTGGTGAAATGCTGTCCAGGAGGTTGTATATACTCTAAACCAGCATCCAGTACATGGTCCCGCTTCTCCCACAGCCAGGATTCATGGGTCCAGGAATCAAGGGGTGGAAATTGGAATGATACCACGCATTACCCCTAGTGACCCACTCACAAGATTTTTGCTTCCTGTCCCTGTGACCCTATGCCCTGTGGTCTAGAGGTCTTAGATCCTAAGGGAGAAATGCTCCTACCTGGAGACACCACTGATTCCATTGAACTGGAAGCTAAGAACACCACCCAGCCACTTTGGGCTCCTTATGCCTCTGGATCAACAGGCAAAGAAGGGAATTACTGTAATGGCTGGTGTGATTGATCCTGATTACCGAGAGGAAATCAGATATTACATGATGGAGACAAAGAAGAGTATATCTGGAATTCAGGAGATCCCTTTGGGCATCTCTCAGTATTACCATGCCCTGTGATTAAAGTCAGTGGAAAACTACAGCAACCGAATTCCAACATTAGTACTCATGGCCCAGACCCTTCAGGAATGAAGGAATGGGTGGTGGAAGAAGCTAGGTTCTAAATACCAGCTGCGACCACGTGACCAGTTGCAGAAACGAGGACTGTAATTGTTATTTCCTTCTTTTATTATATGTATATATATGTGTATATGTAAAAAAACCCAAGCCCCCACGTGTCTGTCAGTTTGTTGTACTGTGGGGGCTTGTGTGTTGCTGTGTTGCTGGAAGCTATGCCACCGATATTCAGATACCAGCAGGGTCACCCATGGAGGACTGGTTTCAGCTGAGCTTCCAGACTAAGACAGACTAGGAAGAAGGACCCGGCAGTCTACCTCTGAAAAGCATTAGGCAGTGAAAACCTTATGAATAACAGCAGAACACTGTCTGATACAATGCTGGAAGATGAGCCCCCCAGGTTGGAAGGCACTCAAAAGATGACTGGGGAAGAGCTGCCTCCTCAAAGTAGAGTCGACCTTAAAGACGTGGATGGAGTAAAGCTTTCGGGACCTTCATTTGTGGATGTGGCACGACTCAAAATGAGAAGAAACAGCTGCAAACATCCATTAATAATCGGAACCTGGAATGTACAAAGTACGAATCTAGGAAAATTGGAAATCGTCAAAAATGAAATGGAACTCATAAACATCAATATCCTAGGCATTAGTGAGCTGAAATGGACTAGTATTGACCATTTTGAATTGGACAATCATATAGTCTACTATGCTGTGAATGACAACTTGAAGAGGAATGGCATTTCATTCATCCTCAAAAGAACGTTTCAAGATCTATCCTGAAGTACAACGCTGTCAGTGATAGTATAATATCCATACACCTACAAGGAAGACCAGTTAATACGACTATTATTCAAATTTGCACACCAACCACTAGGGCCAAAGATGAAGAAATAGAAGATTTTTATCAGCTGCTGCAGTCTGAAATTGATCAAACATGCAATCAAGATGCACTGATAATTACTGACAATTGGAATGCAAAAGTTGGAAACAAAGAAGGACTGGTAGGTGGAAAATATGGCCTTGGTGATAGAAACAATGCCAGAGATCGAATGATAGAATTTTGCAAGACCAACGACTTCTTCATTACAAATACCTTCTGTCATCAACATAAACGGCAACTATACACATGGACCTCGCCAGATGGAACACACAGAAATCAAATTGACTATATCTGTAGAAAGAAACGATGGAAAAGCTCAATAGCAGTCAGAACAAGGGCAGGGGCTGACTGTGGAACAGACCATCAACTGCTAATATGCAAGTTCCAGCTGAAACTGAAGAAAATGAGAGCAAGTCCATGAGAGCCAAAATATGACCTCGAGTATATCCCACCTGAATCTAGAGACCACCTGATGAACAGATTTGATGCACTGAACACTAGTGACCGAAGACCAGATGAGTTGTGGGATGACATCAAGGACATCATACATGAAGAATGCGAGAGGTCATTGAAAAGACAGGAAAGAAAGAAAAGACCAAGATGGATGTCAGAGAAGACTCTGAAACTTGCTCTTGAGCGTCAAGCAGCTAAAGGAAGAATTCATGAAGTGAAAAACTGAACAGAAGATCTCAAAGGGCCTCTTGAGAAAACGAAGTATTATAATAACGTGCAAATAGCTGGAGATGGAAAACCAAAAGGGAAGAACACACTCGGCATTTCTCAAGCTGAAAGAACTGAAGAAAAAATTCAAGCCTCGAGTTGCAATAGCGAAAGATTCCATGGGGAAAATATTAAATGAGGCAGGAAACATCAAAAGAAGATGGAAGGAATACACAGGGTGATTATACCAAAAAGAATTAATCGATACTCAACCATTTGAAGAGGTGGCATATGATCAGGAACCGATGGTACTGAAGGAAGAAGTCCAAGCTGCTCTGAAGGCATTGGCAAAAGACAAGGCTCCAGGAATTGATGGAATATCAATTGAGATGTTTCAACCAACAGATGCATCGGTGGAGGTGTTCACTCATCTATGCCAAAAAATATGGAAGACAGCTTCCTGGCCAACTGACTAAGATCCATATTTATGCCTATTCCCAAGAAAGGTGATGCCACCAAATGTGGAAATTATAGAACAATATCATTAATATCAGAAACCCTGGTGGTGTAGTGGTTAAGTGCTACGGCTGCTAAACAAAGGGCCGGTAGTTCTAATCTACCAGGTGCTCCTTGGAAACTCTGTGGGGCAGTTCTACTCTGTCCTATAGGGTCGCTATAAGTTGCAATCAACTTGACAGCACAGGGTTATCATTAATATCACACACAAGCAAAATTTTGCTGAAGATCATTCAAAAACGGCTATAGCAGTATATCAACAGGGAACTGCCAGAAATTCAGGCATTTCAGAAGAGGACGTGGAACCAGGGATATCATTGCTGATGTCAGATGGATCCTGGCTGAAAGTAGAGAATACCAGAAAGATGTTTACCTGTGTTTTATTGACCATGCAAAGGCATTTGACTGTGTGCATCACAACAAATTATGGATAACATCCCAAAGAATGGGAATTCCAGAGCACTTAATTTTGCTCGTGAGGAACCTTTACATAGATCAAGAAGTGGTTGTTCAGACAGAACAAGGGGATACTGATTGGTTTAAAATCAGGAAACGTGTGCGTCAGGGTTGTGTTCTTTCACCATACCTATTCAATCTGTATGCTGAGTAAATAATACGAGAAGCTGGACTATATGAAGAACGGGGCATCAGGATTGGAGGAAGACTCATTAACAACCTGTGTTATGCATATGACACAACCTTGCTTGCTGAAAGTGAAGAGGACTTGAAGCACTTACTAATGAAAATCAAAGACCACAGCCTTCAGTATGGATTGCACCTCAACATAAAGAAAACAAAAATCCTCACAACTGGACCAATGAGCAACATCATGATAAACAGAGAAAAGACTGAAGCTGTCAAGGATTTCGTTTTACTTGGATGCACAATCAACAGCCATGGAAGCAGCAGTCAAGAAATCAAAAAAAAAGATGCATTGCATTGGGTAAATCTGCTGCAAAGGACCTCCTCAAAGTGTTGAAGAGCAAAGATGTCACCCTGAAGACTAAGGTGCACCTGACCCAAGTCATGGTGTTTTCAATTGTATTATATGCATGTGAAAGCTGGACAATGAATAAGGAAGACCGAAGAACTGACACCTTTGAATTGTGGTGTTGGCGAAGAATATTGAATATATCATGGACTGCCAAAAGAACAAATCTGTCTTAGAAATACAACCAGAATGCTCCTTAGAGGCAAGGGTGGCAAGACTGCGTCTTACCTACTTAGGACATGTTGTCAGGAGGTATCAGTCCGTGAAGAAGGACATCATGCTTGGCAGAGTACAGGGTCAGCAGAAAAGAGGAGACCCTCAACGAGGTGGATTGACGACAGTGGCTGCAACAATGTGCTCAAACATAACGATTCTAAGGATGGCTCAGGACGGGGCCGTATTTCGTTCTGTTGTGCGTAGGGCTGCTATGAGTCAGAACCAACTTGACAGCACCTAACAACACAGCAACATGTATGTGTATATATAACAAAAACCCAAACCCAGTGCTGCCAAGTCGATTCTGACAGTGACCCTATAGGACAGGGTAGAACTGCCCCATAGAGTTTCCAAGGAGCGCCTGGTGGATTCAAACTGCTAATCCTTTGGTTAGCAGCCGTAGCATTTAACCACTATGCCACCATGGTTTCCTTATGTGTGTGTGTGTGTATATATATATATATATACACGTATATATGTAAAACCAAACTCACTGCCATTGAGTGGATTGACTCATAGCAACGCTATAGGACAGAGTAGAATATAGCAATTATTTTTGTTTTCTTCCCTCCCTTATAAAAAGATGTAAATGGGGCTAGTGTGTTTTCACTTGTACGTTAGTTATAATGTTAGGCAGAAATACGACTTTGTAATTGCCTTTAGAGATTGTATATGGTTTAAGATGTTTACAGGTGCCAAGCTGACAAGGGGTGGACTGTGATGGTTAGGGTTGCATGTCAACTTGGCTGGGACGTGACTCTCAGTGGTTTGGCAGTTATGCAATGGTGTAGTTTGGCAGTTACGTAATGATGCACTCATCCTCCATTTTGTGATATGATGTAATCATCCTCCATGTGATGTGATCAGCCAATTAGTTGGAAGTTTCCTCGGGTGTGGCCTACATCCTATATATAAATATGTATATATATGGATGTTCTAGCAAAGCTCACTCTGGATCCTGCAAGTGGCTCGTCATCATCTGACCTCCAGTTCTTGGGAGCTAAACCAACAGCCTGCTGTCTGACTGCTGATCAAGGATTCATCTGTTTCTCCAGCCCCATGGGCCAACAGCTTGTCATCGGACCTACCAATCTTGGGTTCATCAGCCCCTGTAACCATGTGAATCAGGCGAAGCCTCCAGCCTGACGCCTGACCCATGGACTTGGGACTTCTCATCGTCCATGGCCACAGGAGCCATTTCCTTGAGATAAATCTCTGTATATATTTACATATACACTTCACTGGTTTTGCCTCTCTAGAGAACTCAGCCTAAGACAAATACCTTTTTTTTTTTTAGTTTTCATAGCCTAGTATATGGCAGTGTTTTGCATAGTAAACCGTAACAGTGAACATCTGCGTGTGAATGTCTGAGAATGACTAACACGAGGACATTACGTGCTGCACCACCGTATGCAGTACAGATTACTAGATGTACAAAAACATGCAATTCGTCCTAACTAGAATACATCGTAAGTCAGGGACTACCTATAGTTTAAAAAAAAAAAAAACCACAAACTTATTTTCTAGTACTTTTAATGTAAGCTCTCTTAAGAATTTTTAAGTTTTATGCCTGGCTCTGCATTTGCCCTACAGTAAGATTTT
Organism: Elephas maximus indicus; assembly: GCF_024166365.1. Taxonomy (NCBI): domain Eukaryota; kingdom Metazoa; phylum Chordata; class Mammalia; order Proboscidea; family Elephantidae; genus Elephas; species Elephas maximus. Next base: position 974,991 of record NC_064842.1, read on the forward strand.
ACAGAGTAGAGACCCTGCTCAAGTCTGACTTCTCAGAAGTAGGAGGGAGTATTTCTCACAGTCAGTTTCCATAGCTAACCAAAAAAACACAATTTCTTGCTGCTAAGTTAGACACGAGATAAAAGTGCCTTACTCAAACATTTGAATTTTGTTTCTTTGAATTAGCTAAATCCAAGTTACTAAATTCAAGAAATGCAACTAAGTCCTTTTGGATGCAAAGGGCATGTAAATTAAATCTCTGGTAACAACTTTTATAACCTTAAATCAGCCAATGGCTACCATGTGAAAAATTCCGAATTTTTGTTTGTTTGTTTTAAATAAGCACTCCCTGTCAGAGGCTGAGCTGAAAGCCCATTTCTCAGACAAGTGGTTGTTCAGGACGTGGTAACGGTCACACAGCTTGTCCACGGGACTCGACAGGCCCCTCTTCCTGACCAGCCCCCTCCATCACCATGCCCAACCTACTCTTCTGTACGCAGTATAACCCTGGCTCCATCTCAGGAGTCTAGACTCACGCTACTTTTCATTACTGGAGGTTACAGGATGAAAGAGCACTGGTGCCTAATGATTTAGCCAAAACCAAAAACCCACTGCTGTTGAGTCGATCCTGACTCTTAACGACCCTACAGGACAGAGTAGAACTGCCCCACGGGGTTTCCGAGGCTCTACATCTTTACAGAAGGAGACTGCCACATCCTCCTGCCACAGAGCGGCTGGTGGGTTCAAACCGCTGACCTTTTGGTTAGCAGCTGAGTGCTTTAACCACTGCACCACCAGGGCTCCTGATATTCATGCCAGCACACTCAGTTCTTTTTGATTTAGCCGGACTTCTTTCTGTTGATAAAATCATCAAGACACACCAAGTCGGCACCTACTATGTTCATCTGCCCTAAGTGCTTCTGCGCATTTCTCATTCTAAACTTTGACACCTGCATCACCGGACAAGAAGTGGCTGGCTAGTCCTGCATCACCAGACAGGAAGTGGCTGGCTAGTCCTGCATCACCGGACAGGAAGTAGCTGGCTAGTCCTGCATCACCGGACAAGAAGTGGCTGGCTAGTCCACAAGACGTTTAGTTACTAGCAGCTTTTAAAGTCTTGCTTAACACATGAGAACTCGTCAGAAGCTGGACAATGCAGATAGCAGGCAATGCTGGGGCCAAGAGGGTGTGCCCTCCCTTATGCACAGACACAGGTTTCCAAGCATGACCTGTACACCTGGACAGTCAAGTTTTCTGGAGAAAGACAATCACACTCTGTCCACTTTAAAAACCTCAGGGGGACTCAAGGTAGAAGGTAGAGCCTCGGCGAACCTGGGGGAGCTTACCTGTACCCCAAGCCCAACGGGAAGGAAGGCGTCTCCCACAACTGAGTAACTTCCAGAAACCCTGACAGCCATTTCCATCTTCTGCAAACCCTATTCATACATCATTGGCCAACCTTTTAAATGTTCGTTAATAAATACATAAATAACTTTGAGGTTATTCATTGGATCTGTTCCATTAGGCTCTCAACAGCATTTTTGGCGGGCCAGGTTAGAAGTTCCGGTTTGACAGGTTGTTACTCCCAGCAAGGCCCCATTTCTTCAAGTGAATACAGGAGTGCTGGCCCCTGGGTTTACAGAAGCGGAAGCCATGAGAACTTCCATGATGTGGACGTTTCTGTAAGTGACACAAAGTGACTTCAGCTGATGTGGTTTGTCGCCTGGCCTCTTCTACGGTGTCTCCTCCTGATTTTGATCATCCACTTCACACTCAGTTTGGCAAATTCTGCTGCTTTAAATAATGCCAAGAAGGCCCCGCAGAGAAGAGCAATCGTGTTCCAAGGATTGGCAGTGATGATCTGTAAAACAAACGCAGGTGTGCGTGGTTTGCTGCAATTTGGTTCGTAAGGCATGTTCGTATTCTTTTCCAAAGTCCCCTGAACTATTGAGATTACAAGACCACGTGGGTTCTAGAACTGCCGTAACTCTACATTTCAGATTAAACCTTTAATATCCACACCTCAGTCTGAGAAGAAAAATACTAACCCCTCCCTTAGAGTGATTCTGAAAGAAAAAATGTTTTTCAGAAAAGCTCTACACAATTAATGATATTCAGCACTGAGCTTTAATGTTTTGGCCTAATCCAAAAATAAGTGACCTTGCTACAAATTTCCTAAAACCATATCAAACCGGGAAGGTCAGGTCCTCTTGTTTTCCTCCCATCCATTACCTTAGTCCAGCGACTGCCTTTCCTTCCAAATTCCCCTCATGGACTCCCACCTCCCTCCAGGCCTTTGCTCCCTCTCTCCCGTGCCCAGGATGCTGTCCCCCTGTCCAGACGTACGAGTCCTTCGAAGCGAAGCGTTCTCTGACCACTAATAAAATCCTCTCTGGACTTCAGCAGGTGCTTATCCTGCAAATTCCTGTGGCGGTCCCCGCCTAGATTAGTAACTCTACAGCTGTAGCCTACTCCCTCCCTCACGAATGTTAAACTCCCTGAAGGAGAGGTCCTATCTTGGATTTCGGAGTTCCCCAGCTGGTACAGAGGACTCTCAAGTCCCAGCTTAGCAAGAAGACCTTCCGTGATGTGAGCCTCCACCTTCACACACACGAGGTTTACACCACCAGCACTGAGGAGGACTGCTGTGAGGCTGAGTGACAATGCAGAAGCTGGCCCTGGTATGAGGCTTCACTGGCCCATGACAGGTGCCTTATACTGAATGTGATAGTTTAAAATGTTTGATCTCATGTTTTACCTGTGATGCGGGACACTATCATTCCTCCACCCACAGCCCCCGTACACAGCCTGCACCCACAGCCCACGTACGCAGCCTCCACCCACAGCCCGTGCACATAGCCTCCACCCACAGCCTCCACCCACAGCCCCCGTACACAGCCTCCACCCACAGCCCGCGCACACAGCCTCAACCCACAGCCCCCGTACACAGCCTCCACCCACAGCCCCCGTACACAGCCTCCACCCACACCCTCCGTACACAGCCTCCACCCACAGCCCCCGTACACAGCCTCAACCCACAGCCCTTATACACAGCCCGCGTACACAGCCTCCACCCACAGCCCCCGTACACAGCCTCAACCCACAGCCCTTGTACACAGCCTCAACCCACAGCCCCTATACACAGCCTGCGTACACAGCCTCAACCCACAGCCCCTATACACAGCCTGCGTACACAGCCTCCGTAAACAGCCTCCACCCACAGCCCCTGTATGCAGCCTCTGTACACAGCCTCCACCCATAGCCTCTGTACATAGCCCCACAGGTTCAACAGTGGTGGTAACAGTGGAGCACGTCTGTGTCACACAGACCCTGCTGGGTCGGGACGCTTACAGGCTGAGTCTCAGCTACCAAACTTCCTCCCCTAAAGCTGCGGCTACATCAGGACAGCGTGATGATCTGAATGCCAGTCAGACCTGGGACAGGCTCCTGTGGACAGATGGTGTGTCAAGAACATCCCTGCAGCAAAGCTGCCGCACTGTTCCTCCTCCTCCAAGTCTGTGAACTGATGCTTTCAGGGTTTTATTCGTACCTTTCTGCTCTGACTTGGGAAACCCCGGTGGCGTAATCGTTAAGTGCTATGGCTCCTAACCAAAAAGTCAGCAGTTCAGATCCACCAGGCGCTCCCTGGAAACTCTGTGGGGGCAGTTCTACCCTGACCTATAGAGTTGCTATGAGTCGGAATCAACTCCATGGCAACGGGTTTGGTTTTTTGGTTTTTGCTCTGACTTGCCATATAAGAAGTACCTTCCTCCAGAGCCTTCCAACAGCTGGAGTGTAGACGCTAGTTTCATACTTTGTGCTCAATTCATTCAAATCACATGACCACTGAGCTGCCACTCTGTGAAGCACAGTGCTAGACACTAGGCAAGCGGTGGTGAACAAAAAGGCGAGCCCCCCCACCACAGAGACAAGTCTTGTGAAGAACAGAAGCTCAATTAGCACAGACTGTAACATAAACGTTAAGTTATACACGGCTACCTGCTCTGAAAGAAGAGGGTGAGGAAAGCGAGGCGGATTTATCAGCCTGCAAGGATAAGCCAAAATGCTTCAGGGCAGGGAGTCTAGCCATAATCTTACTACTACTCACATCTTGGACTTTCTGGATGAAAGGATCCTTCCATTCAAAGACCACAAAGAACAGCTGTGCACTTTTCTCGGCAGCCGGCCTCTGGTCGATGTAGTTAACCACACTAGTCTAGATGGAGAAGATAGGAAGCAGTGTCAGCACATCTGAGCACCTCCCCAACCTGGCTGGCCCGGGGCGCGCAGTCACAGCAGGCCGACCTTGGCTGTCCTCACACGAGAGCCAGGAGCTACACCCCAAGAGCCTGAGCCTGGGCCAGAGCCAAGGCCTGACCTTGGTTTCCACAGTTGTCTGGGGAAACAAAGGAGCTGGGACGCATGACAGGCATTTTAGATGTCACCAAAATCTGCCATTAGGTATCTGTACTCACAATTAAGATCAGACCATATCCAGACAATGAAGCGGGGCTCATAAAAGCCATAAAAATCCCAAATTTCAAAATATTTTACCTTAAGAGCTGTATATTTCCAGTTGTCAAGTCGACAGGGACAAAGTACAACCAAAAAGACCCACAGAGCTGGGCGTCCCCTGTAAATAGTTAGCAGGCATCTTGGTAAGATCTGGTTATAATTACTAAAGAGGCCATGCGGTGTAACGGACAGCAGGCAGGGTCTAGAGGCAGAAGGCCCAGTCCTGGCCCACAGGGGCCTTGGGGCCTTGTCGTGTGATCCAAGCCTCAGTTCTGCCACTTGTAAAACAGGGAACAAAATGCCTACCTCACTGAGGTGTGGTGAGGATTAAACGAGACAATACATGTGAAAACATCTTAAACTCTAAAACCAGGTGTAGAAACATTTTATTTTTGGTTCAAAAGAGCTCATGTTACCCCCCAAAAGACTTAAGATAAATTTAATTTGGACCATTGAAAAGGTACATAAAACATTTCTAATCACTTCATACCCACTAGGATAGATTATCAGGAAAACAAACTAGCAAGTGTTAACAAGCATATGGAGAAAATGGAACCCGCCTGCACAGGCGGTAAGATTATAAAATGGTACAACCACGTGCAAGTTTGGTAGTTCCTCAAAAAGTTCAACAGAGAATTACGTCTCAGTTACCTAGTGCTGCTGTAACAAGTACCACAAGTCCGTGGCTTTAACAAAGAGAAGTTTATTTTCTCAGTTAGGAAGCTAGAAGTCTGAATTCAGGGTGTCAGCTCTAGGGGAAGGATTTCTCTGTCAACTCTGGAGGGTGGTCCTCCTCTCTTTGAGCTTCTGCTCCCTGGGCAATCTTCATGTGGTTTGGCATCTCCCTTCCCCTCTCTCTGCATGTCCTAATCTGCTCTTTTTATATCTTTTAAGAAACTGACTCAAAACATACCCTACACTAATCCTGTCTCGTTAACATAACAAAGACAATCCATTCCCAAATGGGATTATAACCACAGACACAGAGGTTAGGATTTACAATGAATGTTTCTGGAGGACACAGTTCAATCTGTAACACCCTATGACCCAGCAATTCCACTCCTAGGTGACCTGAAAGCAGGGCTTCTAACAGGTACTTGAATACCAGTGTTCACTGCAGCATTATTCACAAGGGCTAAAAGGTAGAAACCACCCAAGTGTCCATAGAGATGAATGGATAAACAAAACGTTGTACATACAATGGACTATTACTCAGCCATTAAAAAAAATGTTCTGATACATACCATGACATGGACGGACCTTGGAAACATTCCCATCTCCGTTGAGTCAGTTCTGACTCCACAACCTAAAGAACAGAGTAGAACTGTCCCACAAGGTTTCCAAGGAGTGGCTGGTGGATTCGAACTGCTGACCTTTTGGTTAACAGCCGAGCTCTTAACCACTGCACCACCAGGGCTCCTTGAACACATTACACTGAGTCAAGTCAGTCGGGCACAGAAGGACAAATTGTATGTTCCCACGTATGTGAAACAGACAAATACACAAAGTGGCGGTTACCCGGGGCTGGAGGGAGGAGGGAATGGCAGCACTGCCTGAAGGGCACTTGACTTTCCGTGAAACTGAAAATGGATGGTGGTGATTGTAGCACATGATGAACTGAACACTTAAAAATGGGTGAAGTGGTACACAAAAATAATCTACAGTGCACCAGTTTGCTCAGATTCTGGCTCCTTTGGTCCAGATCACAGCTGGAGCTATGAAGCAGGCAGGGCTGCACCAAGCTGTGCGGCAAAGGAGTCCCTCATCTCCTTCATCAGCGCTGCTGTGGGGCCAGGTGAGAAAGGACTTAAGTTCTTGGAGAAAAGTGTGGTGTCAACATCCAGGAGCAGACAGTTATGATACAAAACAGGAATATTCAACAATTTGGGGTTGTCACTCCCCAAAGCAGAAAAAGGGCCTGTCCTCTTAAAGAAAACTGGCTCTGGGCCTCTCCCAAAGGTTTCCAACCTGGGACAGTCCTAGGAACCAGAAACCTGGAGTCTGAGCTTCAAGAGTAACTTGAGGCTGTGCCAACGGCGCTGGTCCGTGATTTCTGGCGGGAAATGTCCTTCTGCTCCAGCCCAGACCTCTCCTAACTCTTGAGCCGTGGAGTCTGGGCCAAATGAAACACCTCCAAGGGGGAACAAAGGGCGAGATAACACACGCAGGGTCTAGCCACGTACCCACAGGACGACCTGGCTCTCCGTGTAGACAGGGAGAAGGGGGCTGAGTCACCGCAGGGTGGATGCCCTACAGACAGGGATCAGGCCTTCTTTTGCGGCTGAGAGACGGCCCGGCCCAGGCAGCTGAAATTTCCCATCTCTCTATCCCCACTGTCGTGCGCGTTTCCCAGGACCTTTTACCTGGATCACAGCAAACGTATCTTCTGGCCTCTAGGCCAGTGGGCTCCAAGCTTTCTGATCACACCTCCCTTCCAGTAAATATTCTCAGCACATAACCAATATATTCCTATTTACAACTTTATAACGACATAACATGTACTATTATTGTCCCATTTTTGTATACATGTAAAAATGTTAAAAGGATGAGAAAAAAATAAATATAAAAAAGAAAGCTAGTACTTCCTCCTGCATCCCAGTGGACCACCAGGTGCACGGCACTTCAGAAACCACTCTTCCCAGAAACTGATCGTCTTCCAGGCTGCCACATGCCTCCCAAACACCAGGGGCACAGGGCTAAGAACACAGGCTTTGGTGTCAGATACACCTGGGCAGGTCACCCACCTCTCTAAAATGCAGGCGCGTGGGGAGGATCGGCCACGGTGGGTGGAAAGGGCCTGGCACTGCACTTCCACGTGGCATATAAAGCCCTCGAACCAAGGACTTCTCCAGAGTATAGAGCCCAGAGCTCACCAGTGTCAGCATGGGTGAGCAGAGGGGGCAGGGAGCTCTGCCTAGGGGACATGGAGCTTCTGTTAGAAGATGGAAATGGGGACCAAGTAAGTGTGCTGACTGAGCTACACGAACAGAGTTAACGTCGCACAACTGTACGTGTGAAGAATGCTGAAAGGTTTTATCACGCATATATTCACCACCACCACCACCCCCATACACACACACAAAACATGATGACTACTCATCCCAGCCAAGGTCTACTCCTCCGCAAAGGCACCCTCGACCCCAGATGTGAGTGTGGCAAAGTCGCCTGCAGCTGAGCCACCCAGTCACCTACCTCCTGCCGAAACTCCACGGCTTCCCGCCCGTCCTCCTCCTGGGTCTCCACCAGTGACATCTTGACCCAGGTACGGAAGCCGCCAGAGAACTTCCAGCTGGAGTAGGCAGTCTCGCAGGCCTGCATGAAGCCCACCTTGTCTGGGCTTGGAGGGCAGAGAGAAATAAGGTCCAGGTTAATCCAGTCCTGAAGGCAGGATGCACACACGGCCAGACCCAGACGCCAGCCCCTACTTCAAGCCTCCTTCTGTGCTGGTGCCACCAGGATGCTGCACACCCCCTGCTTCCTCTCCAAGCTCTGCTGCTTGGCTTCCAAAAGGAGGGGGAGCTGTCACTGGCCTCAAGGCAGGAGCCATGATCCCTCCCACCTTATCACTCCTAAAATCTGCACCCAAAGCAGCTGGCCCTACAGAAGTCTGCAGAAGCTCCCCACACCACAGTGCTGCCAACTGCTCAGAGAACCCCGGGCTTCAGATGACCCTAAGGCAGCCCTCATACACCCTGGAAGGCCAGCTTGGGCAGAGCGTTCCTGGGGAGCTCTCAGCCTGAGGGCAGTGCAGACGTATCAGCATCGGGCAGTCATGAAGCACGAGCAAGAAGAAACCCCACTGCAGGACAGAAGCAGCTCAGGAAGGGGCACCGAGGAGTGGGAGCCTCAGAAAGTCTCCCAGGAGGAAGAAGCGCTGTGCCAGCCTGCAGCAGTGAAGGGAGATGGGCAGCAGAAGGGGCACAAGTGTGAAGGAGAGGTTCCGAGCAGGGTGGTGTTGGAGAGCGGTAGGGGCAGCCCCTCCTCCCACAGCAGCTGCCTCCCCACTCTCTTTAAAAGCAGGAAACGCTGGGAGGGACTGAATCACACACAGCTCAGGCAGGCTCCCACCCCTACGAGCACTGGGCCCATGGTGGCGTGCTGGGAGCAGACCAGAGCCTCTGACGGTCCGGGACCGTCGTCATCACCCAACGCGGTATGCTGGGAGCATTCCAGAGCCTCTGATGGTCCAGGACCCTTGTCATCACCCAAGGCGGTGTGCTCGGAGACCAGAGCCTCTGATGGTCCAGGACCCTTGTCATCACCCAAGGTGGTGTGCTGGAAGCAGACCAGGGCCTCTGATGGTCCGGGACCCTCATTACCACCCAAGGCGGTGTGCTGGGAGCAGACCAGAGCCTCTGATGCTCCAGGGCCCTTGTCACCACAAGTGAAGATCAAGAGCAAGGGCAGCACTTACAGGCAGAGTGCTAAGGGCCTGCCCTCAAGGGTCATGAAATGGAAGGCAGCTGCTGCTTCTCAGCAACCCGACAGGGGCAGACCAAACCTCTCCCCAGACCCAGCTAGCTCTAGTGCAGGCAGTCGGAGCACTCCTCCACAGCAGACTGGCACGGTCTATGATGGTGAGATGAATGGACCCACTGAGCCCCCAGGGTCCTTTTCTGTGCCGGGGGGTAACCTGGCTGCCTGCTCCCCTGCCCTGACCCGCTTCTTCACCCGGGTATGCGCAAGGCTGTGGAATATGACAGACAGGGCAGTGCGAGCAGGCCAAGAACCCTCAGAGCACCTCTGCAGGAACTCCTGGTAGGAAGAGAACAGGAGGTAATCGATGGCGCTGAAGTCCTCGCTGCTCTGGTTCAGGCGGAACTGCAGGAAGACCAGCTCCCGCTTCTTCACCTCCCGGGGCCCCCGGACGATCAGGGCAGACTTCTGCAGAAAGACAGAAGGCAGGATCTCAGCCTGGGATGCGGTTCTCCTCTAACCACCTCAGGCACAGCGGCTTCCAGCTCTGAGGACAGGCCCCTGCCTGGAGAGCCCATCGTTCCTCGCCCCAGCACTGGACCGCTGGCCAGCCTCTCAGGCTCTGGAGGTGGACACAGATGAGCTATGCACAGCCTCCTGTTCAGCCCTGGGTGGTTCTCAACGCCCAGACCAGAGCGGGGTGCAACTCATATCCTTTTCCAGTATTCTCACGGGCTGTCGGAGCCACGGAAGTGCTTGACTAAAGAAGGTTACCTTTAGTCTGTCACAAACGCAAATCTTCTCTTCCGGACCGTCACTCTCCATTTTGTTGCTAATGTCATTTGTTGTATGGACGCTTTACATTTGATGTAGTGACGTTTATAAAAAAAAAAAAAAAAAATTTTTTTTTTTTTTTTTTTGGTTTGAGTTTTGCTTGCTAAGGAAAGCCACAATTTTATCAGTATTCTCCTGTATTTCTTTATAGCCATTTTTAGATTGTCGTTACATGAAGACATCTTAGGGACCTTTTGCTTTAAATTTTGTACACAGCGTAAAATAGGGATCTAGCTTCCCCCACAAGCAATGGACAGACGGGCTCCCCCACTCTTGTATCCTAAATTCAAGTGCACAACCAATGTGTCTTCTCTTGACCCTAACAAAGTTCACAAACTTGTCTCTTTCTGCACCAATACTGTGCTGTTCTGCAGTCTGACGGGGCAAGTCCCCTCCACATTACTCCCCCATACTCTCAAACCATCTTGGTTATTTTCATTCATTTACTATTCCAAATGGACTGTAAAATTAGCTTAAGTTGCATTTAAAAATCCACTGGGGCCTTCTGATGGCACTGAACTTAGGGACTAATTTATAAGAGTTTCTTTCTTTACAAATGCTCTACAGATACTTGAACAGAGTATTCGTCAGGTACAAACCTGTCACACTCGCACGCACACGCATTCACGCGCTACATTTATTATTTGTGCTATTTAACTCTTTACTACTTGTCTTGGTAATCTACTGCTGCTATAACAAATACCACAAGTAGATGCTTTAACAAAGAGAAGTTTATTTCCTCACAGTAAAGTAGGCTAAAAGTCCAGTCAGGGCGTCAGCTCCAGGGGAAGGCTTTCTCTCTCCATGGGCCTTCTCATCCATCTTCCCCCCCTACTAGGAGCTTCTCCATGCAAGGACCCTGGGTCCAAAGGACGTGCTCTGCTCCCGGCACTGCTTTCTTGGTGGTATGAGGTCCCCCGTCTACTTGCTTTTCTCTTTTATATCTCAAGCGATTGCCTCAAGACGTGATCCAATCTTGTAGGTAGAGTCGTGCCTCACTAACACAACTGCTGCCCATCCTCCGTCATTAACATCAGAGAGGCAGGATTTACAACATATATGAAAATCACACAATACCGGGAATCATGGCCCAGCCAAATTGATACATTTTGGGGGGACATAATTCAATCTACGACACTATTTTTTGTTTGTTTGATCTGCGAATTTCTGAGGAGGTGGTAAAGTCACACTCTAAGGTGTTTATCTTTCATTTCTAACAGGTTTTGCTTAAAATCTACAAATGATATGCTGTTTTGTACGTAGAGCAGAGCCCTGATGGTGCAGTGGTTAAGAGCATGGCTGCTAACCAAAAGGTGGGCAGTTTGAATCCACCAGCCACTCCCTGAAAACCCTATGGGGCACTTCTGCTCTGTCCTGTAGAGTCACGCTATGAGTTAGAATCCACTCGACAGCAACGGGTTTAGTTTTTTGGTTTTCTACGTACAGATTTGTGACTGTTCAATCTTCCCTGTGGAGAGTAGTGGAGTCGGACCTTGTCAAGATTAAACAGTCCGCTTTTAATCCTTTGCACCATGAATTCCGTTTAGCTGATAATATTGCCACTCCACTCTTTCTGGTTATAGCTGCATTTCTGTGAGAGATCTTTCTCCATCTATTGTTTCCAAACTTTCCGTGACATTTCAAGTGTGCAGCAGAGACTGCTAACTGCCCTAGTGTCCATCGCCCACATCTCCCTCCAGTGCTACGACCAAGTCCCTGGCCCCAGATTTCGGCAGAACCGAAGGCCGCCCCGCTGAGGCCTCATCTCTGCCTGGGATGTGGCACAGCGAAGAACTGCTGGACTGTGGTGGAAGTGACTTGTGGGACTCCATCATTTCCCTGAGAGGGAACTGCCTGTCCTCTACTTCACCTCAGCATCCCGGAGCGGGCACGTGCACACATGCTGCAGAGCGGTTCTGACCACGTGGACCAGCACAGCACCCAGTGACAAGACAGAGCCTGACAACCCTCAGGGGCAGCGCTGCCAACTGTGTGTACTGCCCAAGTGCCCGACCATCACTGAACAGTAACAGACTTCTACCTTTTCTCGGCCGTTGCGTGTTGGGTGTGTATTTCTCATACAGTAGCTCAGAACGTACTGACTAGTATATAAATGGTTATCTGGAACTAGAGTGCTATGGTTACAAAAGCCTAAAAAAGAGGCACGAGCTTAACATTTGGCTGGTGGGAAAACGGCGGGCGGTGAGGAAACAGATGCGGATCCTGAAGCCTGGAAGGCTGTGACCCTTACTGGGCCGACCGATACTTGGAGAAGTTAACGGCCGTTAAGTTGAAGCCCAAGAGATGGGTCTAGAAGAACAGAAAACAAATGAGCCCCTGAAGATTTGAGACATATGCCCAGATGATACTCCTGACTGTGGTCCCTGTCACGTGTACATGACCAGAAGGATCTACACGTTTCTGAAGAAATCTCATTGTGTCAAACGTGGAGGGGAGAAGAAGAATAACAAGCAAACCCTCAAATCTGTGACCGCTCATTCTAACCAACTCAGTCCATAAGCGGGGAGAGCTGCGTAGCCCGCAAGGAGGCGTATTTTCTAACGTTCACTTGAAACAGGGCCACAGAGGAGACTGGCAAGGAAGAAACTCCCAGAGGACAAGGCCAAGGGCTACTGAGGACAAGGGCATCCCTCCCAGAGTAGAAATAAGGTCTCACTTGGTGCCCAGGCAAGGGTCGCATGGTTCCACCCAGCAGGACTCCACTGCAGCTCAGACCAGTGACTGCTAAGTGAGACCCACGCTTCCTTTTCCAAATGGGAGTTCTGCTCTTATCTTACTTCTCCTCCACTGGAGGACACTGGATTGGGATGGGGGCATGATGGACACAGGGAGATAAGGTCCCTATTAGTCTGCAGTTCGTGGACTGCAAGGAGTCATGTGTAGAGGCATTGAGACTAACCAGGGCTGTAGGCGGTAACTGTACTCCACTCAGCTTTCATGGAAACAACTTTCCTTACTTCATGGGTTTTACAACATTTAGTTAAATTATGTAACTACCATTAACAAGTGCAAGTACAGCGGGCATAAGCAGGTTTGGGGGCAAGTACATCTGACTCCTAACTGGAGAGCGCAAGAGAGGGTTGGCCTCCAGAGGGCGGCGCTGGCCACAAGACATGAGCTTGTCACAGGCACCCAGTTAGTGCTCCACACGAGATGTGAGTGTGTCATGGGCACCCAGTTAGTGCTCCACATGAGACGCGAGCGTGTCACGGGCATCCAGTTAGTGTTCCACATGAGACACGAGTGTGTCAGGCATCCACTTAGTGTGTTCTACACGAGACATGAGCATGTCATGGGCACCCACTTAGTGTGTTCCACATGAGACGTGAGCGTGTCAGGGACACCCACTGAGTGTGTTCTACATGAGACGTGAGCATGTCACGGGCATCCAGTTAGTGCATTTTACGTGAGCGTGTCATGGGCATCCAGTTAGTGTGTTCTACATGAGACGTGAGCGTGTCATGGGCACCCACTTAGTGTGTTCTACATGAGACGTAAGCGTGTCACGGGCATCCACTTGGTGTGTTCTACATGAGACGTGAGCGTGTCACGGGCATCCAGTTAGTGTGTTCTACATGAGACGAGAGTGTGTCACCGGCACCCACTTTGTTCTACATGAGACGAGAACGTGTCACGAGCACCCACTTAGTGTGTTCTACATGAGACATGAGCGTGTCACAGGCATCCACTTAGTGCATTACATGGAGGGAACGAGAGACCTGGGAACCTAGACAGTTTCTATGGTACGCAGAGCTCTATTTAAAATTTTTAAAAATCATTTTCCTTTACGTTTTTAAGTTAGCTTCCATTTCCCTATTCCAGGAATTGGTGGCACAATGGTTAAGTGTTAGCTGCTACCCAAAGGCCAGTGGTTCAAACCCACCAGACTCTCCATGGGAGAAAAGACCTGGCGATATGCTACCGTAAAGATTCTAGCCTAGGAGACCCCTAGGACAGTTCTATTCTGTCCTGTAGGGTCGCTATGGGTCGGAATTGACTCAGCAGTACAGAACAATGTTAGAGTCCACTTGGTTTGTTCACGTCAGTCCTTTTCTCTCAACTGGTTGATTTCATGCAGATGTCTAACCCACTGCTGTGGTCAATTCTGACTCATAGCGACCCTTTAAGACAGAAGAGAACTGCCCCATAGATTTTCAAGGCTGTAAATCTTTATGGAAGCCGACTGCCACATCTCTCTCCCGTGGAGCAGCTGGTGGGTTCAAATCACCGACCTCTCAGTTGGCAGTTGAGCACTTTAACCACTGCACCACCAGAGCTCCCTGCAAATGTCTAGTGACACTTCATTCTCCATTCTTATTTACGAACAAAGGTTAGGCTGACTAGATGCCACATGTGGGTGTCTTCCACATGGTGCGCTTGTTTCTGACAGGCCTCTGCTTGCTGGGGGTGGCTGGCCGTAACCACGCCGTGTCAGATCACTGGCAGGCTGGGTTCTCATCCGTACGTGTTGCTCCGGGGGAGAAATTCATTTCCTTTTGCCTCCTGGCACTGTCCATTGTGGAAGGCCAAGCTCAAGCTCTGCTCTATGTCTCTCCTCTGCCCCAGTGAGCAAGCAGGGAGCCTTCTCCTCAGCTTATTTACAGAACGGCTCCAGAGCCCTTCACCCGGAATCCAACCCACCCCAGTGGCTCTGAGGGCCAACAGGCAGCTCCATAGTTATGACCCCATGACGGCCCTCTGGCCAACCCTGTTCTTTGACCCTGCAGACTCAGAGCTTGGAGCTGGAAGAAGAGTGTTCGCCTCTATGGTGGGCCTCTCTTGCATCAGTTTTGGGTTCTGGATTTGCTCGGATTTTTTACTCCAATAATCTGATCCAATCTACTGTATTTTACACTATTTCTCAAAATGTCTGGTCCGCTGATGACAGTCATTCTTAAAACCCATTAAACCAGTTGCCACTGAGATGGCTCTGACTCGCGGCGAGCCCGTGTGTCAGAGTAGAACTGCGCTCCACAGGGCTTTCAGTGGCTGATTTTTCAGAGGTGCATGTGGGTGAGATCACACCTCCAACTTTTCGGTTAGCAGCCAAGTGTGTTAACTGTACAAGAGGCTCCTCTCTTATCTCAGATCCCACTAATAGCTCCCAATTACCCAGTGGCTCAAGTCCAGCTCCGCAGCAAGACACATGGGCTTTTCCCGCCTGGCCATCACTTACATCCACAGCTTCCTCTCCCACCACTGTGGGGCAGCTGACTCTCCAGAAACACCAGACTACGGAAATTTTTCACACAGAAGCACAAACACAACATACCGTTTCATCCCTTTGTATCTTGGTGCACAGTGTTCCTTGGCCTGGAAACTCTTTCCTTCCTCTCTTTGACCTGGAAATTTTACTTACCCAAACCAAACTCATTGCCATGGAGTCGACTCTGACTCATAACGACCCTGCAGGACAGTGCAGAACTGCCCCATAGGTTTCCAAGGAGCAGCTGGGAGATTTGAACTGCTGACCTTTTGGTTAGCAGCCACGCTCTTAACCACTGCACCACCAGGGTTCCTTCAATCCTTTCTGAAGCAAGAATATGAGATTAAAAAGATATAAACAAAAACTTTCTACTCTGCCTTCAAATCCCTCTACAGGAGTTGCTTCCTTTTGAAAATTCTCCCTGCCTCCCTTGTGGATTCCATGGTTGTCTGCCATCAGTTGGTGTGTGTGTATGTGCATAATGGCAGAGCCAGGGGCTCAGCCAGGAACCCTGAGTACCAGACCAAGGTTCCCTCTTGACATCAGCATATTTATTTCCAAGTATGGACTCCCAGATCCCATCCCAAGAGATTAGGATTCAATTGGCCTCACAGGGAACCTGGTAATCTATACTCTTCTAAAAGCATCCCAGAGATTCTGCCAAGCAGTCAGTATGGGAACCACTTTGCTATGTCCCACTGGCCCTGCCCTTTAGTGCTGTCAGCCTTGGGTCAAGGACAGGATCTTACTAAGTTATCAGGAATCCCTGAGGGTTCAGACAAGGCTGACAGTCTCTGACTTCCCTTCCTGAGTACAGGCAAGCCAGCCATGGCCAAGCCTCCACCTGTCACACCCTCAGGTCTGCTTAAGCTCAGGACCCATACCACGGGAGTCTGAGAAAGAAGGTAGGATGGAAGGGCCTCTGGAGCAGCCCTGAGCCTCTGGGGTGCAGGGCTAGCAGAGCGCATGACCCAGACTCAGTCGGAGCGACAGGACTTACCATGGTCTGATTGGAGAAAGGGTCTGTGTAGTTGATCCTCTGGGTGGTACAGTTCATGTCTCCCGGCTGGCCAGGGCTCCTCAGAGGAGGAATGACCTCGTAATGGTGCTCACAGCTAAGCAACTGAGCCTGACCGGGGTACAGGGCAAGACCTGGGAGCACAAATAGGCAAGGCAAACATCAGAAGTCGCAGTCCCTGACCACACGCCTGAAAATCATCTCACGCCCACCAATAGCCCATATTCAGGACCCCCTAGGCGACTGCTGAGGAGGGAGGAAAAGGTTCCAGAGCCATGTGCCCTGCCGTCCAAAGCCCCAGTCTAATGGAGGGGACGATTCCCCTCGGCACACCCTCTCCTGTCCTGGGACACAGCAGCCCCAAAGTCTATACCAAAAACCACTCCACTTCAGAACCCTGCTCCACACACCCCAGGGGCAGCCCTGGGCAAAGCCTAGCAGTGCCAGTCACACCAGCCCCATTACATCTGTAGATTCACCAAGAGGTTCTGCGTGGCGTTTCCCAGATCTCATTTTCTCTCTCCCTTCCTGCTCTGATGGGGGCTCCCAGTGTGAAAATGACACCCCAACAGTCTCACCTCCCCCAGCTGAGGCATCGAATTAAAGGCTCTGACAGCAGCTGTCGGGCTCCAGAGCAGACACGCAGCAGCGACAGCGGCATCAGAAAGGCCAGGAGGCCAACAGAGGAAGGTAGGCCAACAGAAGAAGGAAAGCCAACAGAGGAAGGAAGGTCAAGAGAGAAAGGAAGGCCAACAGAGGAAGGAAGACCAGCAGAAGAAGGAAGGCCAACAGAGAAAGGAAGACCAGCAGAGGAAGGAAGGCCAACAGAGGAAGGAGGACCAAACCAGACTACCAGGGTAAAGAGGGGCAAACAATGAGACAGGCAAAGGCAGGGAAAGAGCTGGGATACCAGGCCACAGGCACCCTGGGTGCAGAGCAGGTTGCAGACCCTGGGGTGGGCAGGCAGGTGGCAAACCCCAGGGTGGTCACTGGGGTGGGCAGACACCAGGGCGAGCAGAGCAGTGGGTAGACACGGAGATGGATACGAGGGTGGGCAGGCAGGTGGCAGACCCCAGGATGGTAAGATACCAGGGTGGGCAGGACAGACACAAGGGCGGGCAGGCAGGTGGCAGACCCCGGGATGCAAACCGGGGTGGGCAGACACGGGGATGGACAGACCCCAGGGTGGCCAGGCAGTGGCAGACCCCAGGGTGAGCAGGAGCCTGAGCCCCCAAGCCCATGCTCCCATTTGCTCCCACGGCTTCCAGAGTCCCAATGCCAGCCCACCGCTGGGCAGAGCAGGGTGCCCACTCTGTAGCAGAGATGGACTTCTGCTCTGGTACCAGACACCCAACAGGGTAGCAGAGATGGACCCCTGCTCTGGCACCAGACACCCAGTGGGATAGCAGAGATGTGTGGTGTGGCCTGGAAAGGCCTCTGCCCACCTGACAGGCCTTGCCTGCCCCTGCTGCCTCCCCACCCCACAGTTCAGCCCCAACCTTGCCAGCCTTACCTGGCACTTCTCCTCACTGGCCTGCTGGCGCCAGCCAGGCCAGCCTCATTCTCTGCAAGAAGCCCTCTGCCTCCCTACACTCACCTCCCTGCAGAAACTCTTCAATCTCTGTGCTTTTCTAGGCCCAGCTCTAATCCCACCTCTCGAAGTTTTCCTTGACCACCCAGCTCTGCAGTGACCCCATGATGCTCTGTCCATCTCTCTCCTTGGCACACACCACATTCTGCCAGGAACGAACAGTAGCTCTTTGGGTGTGTACTCCACAGCTGGACCCCACTCATCCTCCCCTGCCCTGCCCCACCCGCAGTGACCAGCAGTGTGCTGAAGGGGCAGAGACAGGGCCACCCCAGATGTGGGTCCTGACACCTGGTTCAGGGCAAGCTTTACCTGGGGCATCATAGCGATTCACCTCCTTGTAGGACACAGACATGACAGGGTGCTTGAGTTTCTCACGGAAGTCCGTGATGGTCTGGTAGACCAGGAAGACAGCCACAGCCATGAGCAGCAGGTAGATGAATATAAGCAGGACTGAGAAGACATTCTTCAGGCAGGCCTTGCTGACGCGGATGCTGCTGGAGGCGGACTCGCTGTCCAGGGCTGAACAATGACACCACCACCATGTGTCTCCAAGCACAGGGCAGTGTGCAGCCAGGGCCTGAGCAGACTCCAGGCCTGGTACTTTACCCTGGAGGGCGAGGCCACCCAGACCCCATCCCCACCCCCACCCCCCCCATCACAACAAACAGCACCTATAAGCGTTTACTCCACACCTGCTCTGTTGGCAGGGGACACAGAGCTGAAGGAGACTCGCTTACTGTCTTCAGGAAGTTTACTTCCTAATGGGACAAAGTTATAAGGCTCGCTTACTGTCTTCAAGTTCACCTCCTAAAGGCAAATACAGGTAGAAGACTCGCTTACTGTCTTTAAGAAGTTCACTTTCTAAAGGGACAGTTAGAAGACTCACTGTCTTTAAGGTGTTCACTTCCTAAAGGGACAGTTAGAAGCGAACAAATGAGCCAACCCCTACCTCTCTGGAGCTGAGGGCTGGGGGAGGGAGTGGTGACCCCAAACTTACCTTTCAGGCCTCAATTTAGAAAGGAATTTCCCCTAGAAGCCTTCCTTTATTTGGGTACCTCCTCCTTGGTGTCCCCAGGGTGCCCTAAATGTCCCCTACTTTGTCCTGCATTGTCACTATCTACATGACTTTTTTTGCCTCCAGGCTGTGAGCTAGGGACAGGGCTAGTCTTGTTCACAAAGGAACCCTAGCCTCTCATTCAGTGCCTAAAAGAAGAAAGTGTTCAGTGCTTAAACAGTACATGACTAAATGACTAATGAAATGTGTCCTGATGCCTGTCCCACGACATAGCTGTCCTCCGTCACCATCCTGAGCCTCAATTGCTCTCACCGTGGCGCCCTGGCCCCCTTCTGCTGCTCAGCCGGATCCACTGCTCTCAGAGGGAAAGGCCTGTCTCAACCAAACCACAGCTGAGCACAGGCCTGGGTGCCCCAGGAGGAGATGGAACGCAAGCCCAGAAAGAATGGTTTCTGGCTTCCAACAGCGGCAAAGCAGCTTGGTCACACCACTCTTCCTCAGGTAACAATTATAAAATGTGGACAACGTAGTTAAAAATCATTTGAAGGCATCGGAGAAACTGGAGAGTCTACCAAGAAAGACAGGAACCGGTGAGAAGTGTGAATCTGTAGCTCTGGCTTGAGGGCAGTCCCCAGGCCCTCCCAGGCACAGTTCAGGCAGAGAAACGAGAAAATCGGGGGAAAATCCTGGAAGGAATGGCATCACAGAGGAAGTGAATCTCAAATCTGCATGTAAGATATGCTCAAATCCTTGTTTGGAGATTCCAGGGTACCAGCAAAAAAGCAGCAGCTGGAAACTGAAAGAACCAAGTAGAGATTTCAACTGCTGCTAACGCAAAGGAGATAGCCACATCAGCTGCCAAAACACAGAGTCCAAAATCTCCATAAGGTCGTTTATAATGTCATGTTTAATCAAAAACCATTAGACTTGCAAAGAAATAAGAAAATATGACCCATATTCAAGAATAAGAAAAAGGAGTCCGAAGCAACGTCTGCCAAGATGAACCAGACGTTGCAATTAGAAGACAGGAACTTTAAAGCACTTAAAGGACTTTAAGCAAAATACACGGATAAAGAATTGCAGCAAAAAATCCAAACTATAAAAAGAATTAAATTGAAATTCACTCGACAGTCTTAACAGTAGACAGAAGACAGCAGAAGAAAAAATCAGTGAACTTAAAGATCAATGAAGAGAAATTATTTAATCTGAAGAAAAGACTGAAAAAAAGGTGCAGCCTAGATACCTGTGGGGCAATATCCAGCAATATGACAACATGCAACTGGAATCCCAGAAGAAAGAAAATGGATCTCAAAAAAACACAGGTACACATCGCTGAACATCCACAACACACTCTGTGAAATAGGGCCTTAAAAGATTCAGCTGTTGTGCCAACACCGTACTGTATACAGGCAATACTATCCGCAGTTAAATCCCCACAGCAAAGCCTATTATATTAAAGCCTTACGGGAGCCCACTGGACAAGGCCAGAGGGCTGTATGCACCAAACACAGGAGGCCGGCCTTGCCAGGGGTGACGCTGGGCTGGGTGGGGTCTTCACTGGCAGCAGGATCAGGACTTGGCACACATCTGGGGTGCAGCAAGAGGGGGTGCCAGGCCCTGGCTGCTGCCATTTCTTGATCACATGCAGCCCCTGCTGCTGCCCGGAGCCCATGAGTGGCCCAGGCCCAGTGGGCTTCCCCTCCAAAGCTTCCCGGCCAGTGCCTGCGGCAGGAGCAGAGCAGCCACGGCAGGCGCTGCCCTGAGAGGGAGCGAGAGGCTGCAGGGCTGCCGGGCGGGTGAATGAGGCCAGGAGGATGAGGTGCTGAGGGGACTAGGATGCACCCTGCAGCCCCCCTGCTCATTTACTCCAGGGGTTTGGGGTCTTTAAAACCATTAGGGGGAAGTGATAAAACGAGAGAGCTGCTTTCACTTTAAAACAAACAAACCTTACGGGACCAGAGGCGGACATCTGCAGTCGGACCATCGTGGGCTTTGTTCAGAGGAAGGGCACTGGCTGGGTGCTGCACCCTGCCAAACTCCCCTTAGCAGAGGGCACTGGCTGGGTGCTGCACCCTGCCAAACTCCCCTTAGCAGAGGGCACTGGCTGGGTGCTGCACCCTGCCAAACTCCGCTTAGCAGAGGGCACTGGCTGGGTGCTGCACCCTGCCAAACTCCGCTTAGCAGAGGGCACTGGCTGGGTGCTGCACCCTGCCAAACTCCGCTTAGCAGAGGGCACTGGCTGGGTGCTGCACCCTGCCAAACTCCGCTTAGCAGAGGGCACTGGATGAATGTTCACTCTCACCGCGAAGAAGGGAAGAACTCTGAACCATTGTTTCCTTTTTAATGATGTGGTCTTTCTTTTGATACATAATTTATATTCCACAAAAATTCACCCTTTTAAAGTGAATACACTCCGTGGTTTTTAGTATATCCACAGTTATGTCACCATCACCACTGTCTAATTGCTGAACGTTCTCATCACTCCAAAAAGAAACCCTGCACCCGTCAGCAGCCGCCCCTCTTCCCCGTCCTCCCCAGTCCCTGGGAACTACCAATCTACTTCCTATCTCCACAGATTTGACAGAATCATACACGTAACCTCCTGTGTCTGACTTCTTTCACTTAGCATGTTTTCAAGGTTCGTCCATGTTGTGGCAGGTATATTTCTTTTAGTTGCCCAATAATATCCCATTGTATGAACTGTCCATATTTTACTTATTATTGTGTTTATGGACATGTGGGTGGTTTCTACCTTTTGGCTACAGTGAATAATGCTGCTATGAACATATGTGTACAAGTTTTTTGTATGAGGACTGACATTTTTGTCTTGTGTATATACCTACAAATGGATCTGCTGGGTTACCTCTACGTTTACCTGAGGAACGGCCTGTTTTCCACAGCAGCTGTACCATTTTACATTCCCCGCAGCAACATACAAGTGTTTCAATTTGTCCACACCCTAACTTCCAATACTTGTTATTGTCTGTCCTTTTGATTTAGCCCCCCTAATTTTTTAATGGGTGTGAAAGGAGCCCTGGTGGTGCAGTGGTTAGGGCTCTAGGCTGCTAACTGCAAGATCAGTGGTTTGAATCCACCAGCTGCTCTGTGGCAGAAAGGTGCAGCAGTCTGCTTCCCTAAAGATTTACAACCTTGGAAACCCTATGGGGCACTTCTATTCTATCCTGTAGGGTCACTATGAGTCAGAATAGGCTCAATGGCTATGGGTTTTGGTTCGGAATGGGTGTGAATCGATTTCTCATTGTGGTTTTTAATCTGTATTTCCCTGATGACTCATGATGTTGAACATCTTTTCATGTGCCTATAGGGTCACTATGAGTAGGAATTGACTCAACCACAATGGATTTATTGGCCATCGCTGTATCTTCTGAGAAATGTCTACTAAGATGTTTTGTCTATTATTAAATTGGGTTGGTCCTTTTATTGCTGATTTGTGAGAGTCCTTTATATAGTCTAAATACTACGTTCTAAATATAAGACCTTTAGTAGATACATGATTGGCAAATTTCATCTTTTCTGTGGGTTCTCTTTTCACTTTCTTAATAGCGTTCTTTATGTACATTTTTCATTTTGAAGACCAATTTATCTTTTTCCTTTGGTTGCTTTCTTCGTCTATTCTATTAACGTACAATTGTTTCCACAGAGACTTAATTCTAACGACTCATTTGTCAAGTGATTTCCTCAGTCTATTTGATGACATCTCTAATGTAACACACTGCTTATTCAATTAGCACGTCTGCTCTGATTTCTCCCTTTAAGAATAATAAACAGTTGTGATTCCCTTGATAGAGACAAAATGAACAGATTCAGGCATTTACTATATTACGGTATGGAATTATTTATCCCAGGAAGTAAGTTTGGGAACGTAAGCCTGAATGTCTGGGTGTTGAACTGGACTCTATGCTGCTAGGTGCTCAGTACACTCAGCACCCTATCACTGTCCTTCCATCTTGCTACTCCTGGCTCAAGGCCCTCCATTCAACAACTCCACCTCCTCTTCTGGCCCCAAATGTGGACAAATGTCAGTCTACACGGCCCTCCCCTGCTCATTCTACACCGTCTCTGCTTTTTCAAGGCTCTCAGCCCTCACCCTCCAGGACCTCTTCCACTTTCCATCTCCAGCCCCACCTGTCTCCAGTCCGCCCTACATGTCTCACTGCCTCAGGGCCCTCTCCAACCAGATGCACCACAAGACTGAAGCTGGTATGTCTACAACAGCCAGGCATCTTCCCTTCTAAGCCATCTGCTCCAGACTCCACCTCTGGAAATGACTGCTCTCCAGTCACATGACTTCTCCCACTCGCCCACATCAAAGCAGCCTATCATGTTAGCCTTTGACGCGGCACCGTTACCTTTCCTCACTTCTAACCCAGCCCTACACTACCGCCATACCCATCTTCCTAAATCCACACTTTACTCTTCTTATTCCCCTGCTCCCCTAAATAAAGCCCTAACCCTGGCACACAAACCCGCCCCCCAATCTGACCCCATCTATCTTCCCAACCTCAGCTCCCTCCACTTCCCTCACCAACCCTCCGCTCCAACCATGCTGTGCTACGCTCTTCTCTGAACATTTTATTTTATTGCCACCTCTACATATTTATTTATTCACGCCATCTCTCCTTTCTGGCCAGCCCCTTCTTTTTCACCTGAATGTTCCACAAACCAGCCCTCCTTCACTCACTCCTGAGGCACCTGTCTACCATTTATTTGGCCCTTATTCATTCATTCCACAAACATACAGAGCACCTACCCTGGGCCAGGCACTCTACTAGGCACTGGGGTTATAGTGAAAGGGGGGAGGGTGTGATGGTGAAGGCTGTGTGTCGGCTTGGCTGGGCCTTGATCCTCAGTGATTATATGCGGTCACTCCCATAACTGAATCTGCTGTGAGTAGCCAATCAGTTGAAAGGGAGTTTCCTTAGGGGTGTGGCCCGCATCCAAATATAAGCAGACCTTCTTCTGGCTTTCTGCTCACTCTAGATCCTGTTCCTCTGACCTCCGGTTCTTGGGGCTTGAGCTATCAGCTTATCTGCAGATCTTGGGACTTCTGGATCTTCACAGTCTGTGAGCAGAGCCCTGTTCTCCGACCTATCGATCTTGGGTTCGCCAGCCCTGCAGCTACATGAGTCAGGAGAAACCTCTATCCTAATCCATGGACTTGGGGTCATTCCGGCCTCTACAATCGCATGAGCCGTTTCTTTGACATAAATCTCCCTCTGTTTATATTTATATGCTTTATTGGTTTTGCTTCTCTAGGGAACCCAGTCTAAGGTGAAACAAAGTCTTTGTGGCTCACAGAACTCAGGAGCAGGGCAGATGGATGACAGCAATTAATCAAAGAATCCTAATAAATGTGGACTCCCACCTGTGCTAGGCACAGCACAGAGAAAGCAGTGAATGCCAGGAAAGCACGTAACGGGGAAAACGACCTGGTCAGGGAGGTCCAGGAAGGCTCTGCAGAAGGACGGTATGCTGTCTCTTTGACTAACTTGCCTTCTCTGTCTACATGTTCAGAGCTCCTGGGATTGGCCATGCCTTACATATCCCCTTGAGTTTTAACACTCACCACGACAGGTGAAGTTGTCCGTGAGCGACTCTGGTGGAGAGAGGGGAGGATGTGAGCAGGGAAGCTCTGCCACTCATCAGCTCCGAGCACTGAGCACTGCTCAAGCGCTCTGTAGCTTACGCTCCTCACTGTAAACTAGGACAGCCATGTCCCTCACAGGGCGGCTGTGAAGACTTGTGTGGTAAAGCGCACACCGAAAGTCCTACAAAGACCTGGTAAGTGACCCGCCCAACCCAGTGCCATCGAGTCAATTCCGACTCATGACAGCACCCGATAATGGCGGCCACTGTCGCCATTACTGTTATTGTTGTCATTGTTAGAGGGCTCAGAGGCAGGAAATGAACTCTAATTGTTCTGTAGTAGGAGACCAACCACCGACTTTGGACCAAGTCTCAGTTGAGACTAGCCAAATGGACTTCTAAGAACTGGATCTTCTAAGGTCTAGAAAGGAGATGAGTCCAGCGGGGGTCACCCAAAAGCAGGTGAGGCTCTTGCCAGTCAGTAAAGCTTCCCAAAATTTGCTCTACTGGGGGCCTGGCTTCCTGCTCTGACCTCAGGCTTTGAGATGCCAGGAATCTCAATGGGGCAGCCTGGACGTTTGCTATAAAAGGGAACACCCTCATCTTTCCAAGTCTGATCTCTCTCCTCCTCTTGCTGCCTCCATCTATTCTCTTCTGACTGGAGCAAGAGGGCTGTGCAGGGCTTCCAAGCTGCTCTCCCTGGAGCCTGATGGCTTTCTAGGCATTGCCAGGGTGAGAGTAGGGGGACAATCATGCCACTGCCTTTTACATACAGGGCTTTAACAAAAGTATGCTTAGAATGTTTCTGAAAGCCACTGGTGTAGTAGAAAGGGCATGGGCTTGGGGTCAGACCCAGCTCAGGTTAGGCTCTGTCTGTTTACTAGCTACTTGATCTCCCACCTTTCCCTCACCATCACTGAGCCTCAGGTCCTCATCTATAAAAATGAGGATAACCACTCACAGGGATGCTTGTGTTTTTTTAAATATTTCATTGAGTTTTTTGTGAAAGTTTACAAGAAAGTTTGTATTTGACAATTCCCGCACAAACTGTTCAGTGACATTAGTTACATTTATCACAATGTGTCAACACCTCTTTAACTGTGTCGTTTGTTCCCTTTCCAGTATTCTGGTTTCCCTGCCCCTTATCTTCTCATTCTTGCTTTTAATTAACTGTTAACCTTCTGGTCTCATGCTGATGGCTTTTAAATAGGTCACAATCTTATGGGCAATATATTTTGCTAAAAGGTGATCTCAGGGGGATAGACTTGGCTCTAGGTTTGAAGAGTGTCTCAGGGCGTTCTTTCTCTACTGTTCCAGTTTGTCTGGCTTTTGTTTTTTTTAATAAAAATTTGAGTTCTCAGAGGGTCGTTTTGAGAATTAAATGGGGCACGGGTCTGACAGGCCTGATATGGAGGAGCAGTCAGTAACCTTCAGCTTTCCCAGCCTCTCTCCTTCTACACAGTTTTCTCTAAGGACGAGGCAGAATTACAGAATTTCCTATCCCGTTCCCCTTCCCCACAGATACAGGAGTCAAGGGGAGCAAAACCCCACATCCCCCAATCCACCCAAAAAGCTGAAGTCAGGCTAGGGCTCCATTCACTCATTCAACAAGTATTTATTGCATGGTGAGCAAGACAGATAGGTCTCTGCTCTCACGGAGCATACATTCTAGAATAAATAGACGTTAACCTAGAATGCAGGCATGAGCCAAAGTCACACAAACAAACATACACGCCACCAGCAACAACCACAGAGAAACACAGAGGCTACGGGTGACAGGGGTGGAGGGTGGGAAGTGATGCGGCCAGGACAGAGGTCAGAGAGGCTCTGTAGAGACATGCGTGAGCTGAGAGGTGAAGAATGGTTAGGCATTAACTAGGTGATGGAGGGAAGAGAATTCCAGGCAGAGGAGTAGAACACCGAAAAGACCCTGTGGTGGTAGTGAGTGAGGCTCAAAATAAAAGGGCAGCACTGCTGAAGGGTGGAGAAAGAGGGGAGAAGAAACGGAAGCAGTAAGAATGACTCCCAGGCTCAAATGGCAATGCCATTCCTGGAAACAGTGAGCACTGGCTCATTTCCTAGTGCTGCTATGGCAAAAAATACCACAAGTGGGTGGCTTCTAAGAAAACAAGTTTATTGTCTCTCAGTTTTGGGGGCTAGAAGTCCAAATCAGGGCACTGGCTCTGGGGAAGGGTCCTTCCTTGACTGTAGCCCCAGGTGTTCTTTGCTGGTAGATGGTTCTCCACATGGTCTCTTCCCTCCTGTGTGTACCTGTGTCTGTTCTGCTCTTTGTAACACCACTCACAGGGGATTAGGCTTAGAAATGTGAGGTACAGAAAACCACCTGGCCTTCTGTTCTGGGTCCCTGAGAGCCAGACCACCTGGGGGCCGACACTAAGCCTCAGGAGGTGTGATGTAATTGACCATGGCCACTAAAGGCTTTGGAAGATGGGGACTTAGTGGAGCTTCTGGGTTAGAGAGAGAGAACATTTTGTTCTGACCTAGTCCCCAGGTGGCTAGGGAAGAGAAAGAAGAGCCAGCTGCTCTGAAGTGGAGGGAACCATGTGGATTTCTGAGTTTGCAACCAGTGCCCCCTGACCTCAGCCCAGGTGGCTGGGATGAGAGAGAGTACTGCTTGGAGCGGTTGGTGACAAGGATGGAGAAGTAGGGAAGTGATGACTAGATCAATTTCGAGGTGCGAACTGGATTCATGCTGATACTTAGCACTCTTAGCAAAGAAGGGGGGATTTGCCCACTCCACTGCCTGCTATGCTCAGTTAGCTCAAGGACCCATCCTACTCCTCCTGTATGACCTCATCACATAAAAGAAAATGCCTATTTCCAAAAAGGTTATATTTGCAGGTACAGGTGGGCTAGAACTTCAACATAACTTTCTGGGGGACACAATTCAACAGCTGAGAGAAGAGATGATTAAGTCAACTTTGAACATGTGGAGTTTAGCGTACCTTCAAGACATCCAAGCAGAGCTGTCACCTAGGCAGTTGGATATATACAGGATATACAGGTTTATAGCAGAGATGAGCAAGCAGACACACATTAGGGGGCCTGGGTAGACTGCCCAGCAAGAGGGGAAGGAGTGAGAGAAGGGAGCGTAGGACAAAGATCTAACACCCAAGAGCTAAGATGTGACTGCAAAGCAGTCTAGGAGTGACCATAAGAGGAGAAGTTAAGGGAGCAGAGTGTATCCGGAAGGAAGAAGTGGTCAATACTGTGTATGTCGCTGGAGGCTCCATGAGATGCCATGTGACAGACAAGACAGACAGGACCCTGTTCACTCAGCTGGGCGGAAGTGCTGGAAGCCTGAAGTCAGGAGGCGGGACCTAGTAGATATCCTCCCAGAGGGCTCTGGGAAGTGGCCCAGACGTTAGAGGACCAACTGCTAGCAGCTTCCTAGGGAAGGAGGAAAAGCAGAAGCCCAAAGCCCTTGCTAGGGTATCTAATGGCCTGGCCTCAGGGGCTAAGCAGGCACCACCCTGGAAGTATTCTCTGTCCCAAGGCTAGTTAAATTTGTATGGCTTTAAAACTAGGGCAATACACGAGATCCGACACCAGGGTGCAGGACAGGGGCTCCTGCTCTCCAAGAACCCAGGTGGAGAGATGCGTGGACTCAGCCTCGGGCTCCAGCATCAGCGCAGCAGCTCTCCAGCACTTCCGCCCCAGCACTGAGCCTGCTCACCTGGTAAGACACCTGGGCCTTGGATTTTGACCGTTTCCTTTTCCTGCTCCTCTGCCTGCTCAGAGTTCTCAACCACCTGGTCCAACTCCTCACTCAGCTGAAGAGAGAAACAAAGAGGGCAAGCAGGTCAGCTACATCAGCCTTGCTTTCTAGAGAATAAGCAAGCAGAAGCTGCTTCTCACTTAATGGCCTCCAGACGTAGGGTCTGTTACACCCAGTCTACAAATGAGAACACGGAAGCCCAGAAAAGTCAAGTTACTTCAAATAGCGGCTGGTGTCTACCAGGGCCTGTAAGAAATGGAGCCAGGAGTCAAATCCAAGCTGGTCTGGCTCCACAGCCCATGGCCTTAACCACTTCCCAAAGGAGGAGGAATGCAACTTAGGGCCTTTGAGAGAGCAGGGGGTGCAATGACGGCTGACTCCGAGCTCTCTGAGACACTGGCTGAAGTCTAGTGACACCGGCTGCAAAAGGCAGAACCCAGTGGAGAAGGCAGTCCATCCCAAGGATAGATGCTCATTAGCAGCCTGGCAGCAGGCAAATTCAACCCCACTTCATCAGTGTTCTACCAAATGGAGAAATAATGCCACTGAGGAGGGCAGGAGAGGTCAAGTCCAGAGTTCAGAGGAGACGCTATCGCTGAATTGAGAGAAGGGGTAGCTTCCCAAGTGTGTTCTTAGGCTCAGTGTCAACACCTGGGGTCTCAAGACATTTTCATAAAAAATTCACCTCCTAGGTTTAGGGTCAAGGTTTCATGGGACATCCCAGTTAACTGGCCTAATAACATGTTTAGTGTTTCTGTTCTACCTGCTAGTTCCATACATAGTACTTGGGGTCTTAAAAGCTCACAAGCAGCCATCTAAGGCACAACAATTGGTCTCTACTCACCTGGAGAACAGAGGAAGAAGGACAGGCAGGAATAGAAGGAGAAAATGGAATGTGTGGCTAACTGCCTCCCTAACTGCTTTCCTTTCTCATGAGACCAGAACTGGATGGTGCCCAGCCACCACTACTAAACATTTTAATCAAAGATTCTACAGAAGAATCCAGATCGAAAGGGCAGAAGTGCAGAACAGAATTTCAAATTCTCATGGAATTCAGACTTCATGGAGCCACGGTGGCTGGATGAACCCTTGAAACTATTGTCTTGAGATAATCTTTAAACTTTAAACCAAAAATATCTTCTTAAAAACCAAACAATACTTTAGCTTAAGTTGTTAAATTTTTTGTCTGCGTTGAACATCACGCTCTTTTAAGAACTATATATATGGAATCAAGTTGACAACAGCAACTCAAAAAATCAGGAGATTAGATAGGAACCCTAGGTGGCAGTGAGTTTATGTTCACGGGGGAGGAACAACTCAGAAAAGGAGGGTGGGAATGGTTGCTCAACTTGAAGAACGTAACCAATGTTACTGAATTGAACACGCAGTTCATTGGTGTATGTTTTGCTGTGTTCATTCTCAACAACAACAAATAATTTTTTTTTTAATTCACTTCCAAGAGATTTCAGTTAAAATAAAGCTCTTATGCATCTATTATCTTTCCATCTCCCTTTCCCCCTCCACGCCTCCACTCCTGCCCCTCAGAATCAGGAAAGACCTCCAGTTTTAAACCCTCCAAGCACAAAATAAAGAAAAACAAGTGGGAGGGTTGTGGGAGGCTGGAAAAGGCAGCAGGGGATACCAGCCTCCAGTGGGAACACAGACAAAGCTGACAAAGGGAAAAGAGATTAGAGGCTGCTGCACCATTAAAGTGTCAGGACTAAAGTGTCAGGACATTAGGGCTGACAAGGCCCAAGGCTCTCTGATCCAAGACCCCCAGGTTCAGCCCGACCCAGTGACAACACCCTCCTCTCCTACTTCCGTTCCTGGCCATCCACAGCCATAGTGAGCCCACCTCCTCGCTTCCCCCGACCAGCTGAGTACAAGGTTTCCACATGCCCTACCCGCCACAGCAAAGAAACCAAACTTGGGAGCAACACCCACTCTCAGCATGATCCCGGCAAAAACACTGCTGCGGGCCACTCTCCAGGCAGCCTTCTTTCTCTGAAGAAGGCAAGAGACAGGGAGCTCAGAATGAGCATATGTAGAAGGCAAAGGCAGGGGGCACTTCCAGCGCCTTCTACTGTGCGAGTGCCCTTACACAGCAACAGCCTCTACCCCGGCCTTGCCCTTTCACGTGGGATGGCAACCGATATTTTACTAAACATTTTGGGAAATTCCAACGCTGAGGAGACATACAGGCTCCACATGGATGGGTGAGAGACACGGTCCCATTAGGCCAGGACCCCTCAGCTTCCCTGAAGCAGGAGCTGCCCACAGAGCTGTGACAGCAGCTACCATTCCCTGAGGGACCACCACTGACCAGGCACCGAGCTACGCACCTTCCTCACACTCACTGAACCCCCTCACAAGGACCCTGTGAGGTAGGGACTGTCATCTTCATTTTTCAGAGGAAGAAACGGAGACTTAAAGAAGTGACTTGACAAAAGACACAAATAGCAAAGCCCTACTTTCTACCCACTGTGCTCTGACTCCTAGAAACTGAAAACACTGGGTTTGAGAGAGAGGCGTCTCATTCCCCAGGATTCCTCCATGGTCAGATGCCCACAGAATCCACAGCACTGGTTAAAATCCATCAGGGTCCTGTGGAATAAAGAAAGCAGAGGGCATGAAAGGAGAAACCTAGAACTCTGTCCCAGTGCGATTCCAGTCCAGGTCCTACACTAAAATATGGCAAACCTCAGGCAAATCTCCTGTCTTCAACTCGGCTTCCCCTTCTACCGTGGGGTTAAGCCATCTTTATACACGGCACACAGCCTTCTGTGAATCGCAATCACAGTGGAGAACTGTACGTCAATAACTACCGATCGAGACAGACGGCAGCAAGTTCATGTAAGATGGACAGGCAGAATGCCAGACTGGTCTCCACGGAACATGTGGGACTTGACATGGTCCCTGAATAACTTGGCGGGGGGGTGCTAACCAATGGAAGAAGTCCCTGGGTAGCACAAGCAGTTTGTGACTGGCTGCTAACCTAACAGTCTGTGGTTCAAGCCCACTCAGCGGCTCTGTGGAAGGAAAGCCTGGCCATCTGCTTCTGGAAACTCGCTGAGGGGTCTGGCCTGTTCTGGGTAGACCAAGGGCGGCATCAGGCCCATGAAAAAACGAGTACTACTGGCTCAAAGCAGGACGTTAAAATTAATCTGGACAGCGCGTAGAGAGACCTAAGGGGAGTTAACGTTCATCACACCCGGGAGATTAGAGCAGAAAAAAGGACACAAAACGGAGAAGGGCAGAAGACCAGGAGCTGCCAAGTGAGGGAGCCACGGTGGAGGCACGAGGAAGACGTTCACCCAAGGCGGCCCAGGTGTCCGGGTGTGGGTGGGTGTGGGTGGGTGTGGGTGGGTGTGCGTGGGAAGGGGGAGCGGCCACACAGCAGAGCTGGGGGGTCAGGAGGAAGACGGCTGGGGAAGGCCGACCCGGAGCTCCGCACAGATGGGAGACGAAGAACCGGAGGTGGCGCTGAGTCGTGGGAGGCGGAGAGAAGACAGAGAAGGGGAGCAGCTCGCTAACAGGGTCTCCCCCGGGAGAGCTCGCCGCCCGGGGCCCGAGGGATGTGCCATCCGCGCGGGTCTCCGCGGAGCCCAGACACCCACGGAGCTCACCTGCTGGTCCCGGGAGGCCCCCTGCGGCCTTGCCCACGGATGCCCATGGACGCCCACGAACATCCAGACACCCACAGGCACCCACGGAGCCCATGGACCCCCACGGGCGCCCACGGAGCCCAAGGGCACGCAAGGAGGCCACATGCCCACGGAGCTCGGGCGCCCACGGAGCCCCACGGACGCCCACGGACCCCCACGGAGCCCACAGACACCCAAAGACGCCCACAGATGCCCACAGACCCCCACGGAGCCCACAGATGCCCACGGACTCCCACGGGCACCCACGGACCCCCACGGAGCCCACAGACGCCCACGGACGCCCACGGGCGCCCACGGACCCCCACGGACCCCCACGGACCCCCACGGAGCCCACAGACACCCAAAGACGCCCACAGACGCCCACAGACCCCCACGGAGCCCACAGACGCCCACGGACTCCCACGGGCACCCACGGACCCCCACGGGCGCCCACGGACCCCCACGGAGCCCACAGACGCCCAGGGACGCCCACGGGCACCCACGGACCCCCACGGACCCCCACGGAGCCCACGGACGCCCACGGACCCCACGGACGCCAACGGAGCCCACAGACGCCCACGGACTCCCACGGGCACCCACGGACCCCCACGGAGCCCACAGATGCCCACGGACTCCCACGGGCACCCACGGACCCCCCCGGGCGCCCACGGACCCCCACGGAGCCCACAGACGCCCAGGGACGCCCACGGGCACCCACGGACCCCCACGGACCCCCACGGAGCCCACGGACGCCCACGGACCCCACGGACGCCAACGGAGCCCACAGACGCCCACGGACCCCACGGACGCCAACGGAGCCCACAGACGCCCACGGACCCCCACGGAGCCCAAAGACGCCCACGGAGCCCACAGACGCCCACGGGCGCCCACGGGCACCCACGGGCACCCACGGACCCCCACGGACGCCCACGGACGCCCACCTGCTGGCCCCCCGCGGCCGCGCCCCGCTCCCCTCCTCGCGCCGGGACCCTCCCGAGCCCGGCCCGGCGCTGCCTCACGAGAAACTCGGCTTCCGCCCCGCACCCCTCGCACCTCCTGGTAGGATGTGGAGAGCTCCTGCCGGATCATGGCACTGGCCAAAGCTAAGGCACCTCAGCCCGCTCCGGCCCCGGGGACGAGGGGACTGCACCGGGCCGAGCGCCTGCACCTGCGGGCTCCACAGGAGAACCGGTTCCGAGCGGCGTCCCGGAGGCGGGGCGGGGCGGGGCGCACTCGCGCATGCGCCCGCCGCCGGAGCCGCGAAAGTCTCGCTGGGAAGTGTAGTTCCGGGGCGGTGACGCCGGCGCGTCCCCCGACGCAGGCTGCGTCCCGACGTTAGACGCCTGGCCCCGCCCGCCGCTCTGCTGCTCTGTGGCGGGGGAAGAGGGCGGAAGTGTGGGACGAAGGGGACGAATGAGCGGGAAGTAGGCAGTTCAGATGGGCAGGAGCGCTAGGCGGCAACTGGCAGGGGGGCCCAGCTGGTGGTTTGTGGCCAGCAAACGCGGACAGAGCGCTTTGTGCGTTACGAAGCCCTTTCACGCACATGATGCCCTTGAGCCTGCGGGGACCCCTTCGGGGGGCCGTTTTTCTCCCTGTTTTACACATGGACAAACTGGGTGCCCTGTCCCGGAAAGAATGGGGTGGTATGGCACGATGATGATTTGATCCGCGAGTGCACTGCAGAATTGGAGTTCTTTCCAGTATCCCCTGCAGGCTTCGCGCTCTTCACCGCAGAATGCACCTGCTAAGCCCTGTCCTGCCTCACGGGACCACGTGGGAGCCAAAGACATGGCACAGGGAAACCTAGCGCCCTCCTTTAGGGCACTGTTCACCACAGCAGGAGCTGCCTGCCCTGAATGTGGCGGAAAATTGAGTGGTGGCCCTGTGGCGGGGAGGACCTGAGGACCACATCTTCCTCTCCTCCTGCTGGGCGAACAGCTGTTCTGTGTGGCCAGCCTGGGCTGCCTGGTGAAGAAGCAGATGGAGGCTGCAGCCGACCCCCTCCACTCAGGCCACTCAGGGCCTCTTCCCTCGTCGGTGGCAAACATGGTAGCTCCATCCACATCAGAGCACCCTGGACCTCCTGACACTTTAGCAGTCCCATCACTTCTGACCACCCTCTCCCTGCCTCAGGCCCTCTGTTTTTGCATCTATTAAATGGGACAATATATATAGCATCTAACACCTTGTAGGCAGTCAACAAATGCTTGTTAAATTTATGAATTAACCACTTTTTCCAGCCATTTCATTTAACAGTCACTTGCCAAAACAAATAACAACTAATTAAATTTCTTACTGTACTAATACAAGCATGGTTGATAGAACAAGTCACAGAATCATACAATTGTCGATCTGGAAGAAACCAGAGAAATCTGTTCCAGTCCTTTCACTCCTCTCTACTCTTTGTTGATGTAAACAAATTGGAAGATTATGGGCTCCTAATGTGGTTGCCATGAGCCAGATTCAACTCAGCAGTACAGTAACTGTTGTTTGTTTGTTTTTGCTTTTTAACATTTGAAGGAGATAGTGACTAGTAGGAAGGTCAACACTCATTCAACAAATACAATGTGCTAGGCACTGGAGATAAAGAAATGAGTAAGATACACCCCAAGGTCCTTGCTCTTGTGGTTCTTACATGCTAGTGTGGAGAGAGACCACAAACATGCAAACATGCTGTCTCCAAGTCTCCTCACAGTCCCCAGGGAGCACACTCCAGTCAGACTCTCAACCCCTCCACTCCAGTGAAACAGTGCCTGGCAAGGTCACAAATGACTTCCCTGTTGTCAGATCCAGCAGTCATTTCCCCTCCTCCTCTTGGTCCATTAGCAGCATTTGACTCAACTGACCTTCCCTCCTCCTCTACACAGCTTCCCCTCTGGCTTCCGGGACAGCACACCCTCCCCTTTTCCTCTTGCCTCACTGGCTGCCCCTTTTCAGTCTCCCTGCTGGCTTCTCCTTATCTCCTCAAGTCTGCAGGGTGATATTCCCCAAAGCCAGGTCTTCAAACCTCCCCTTTACCCACTCCCCAGGGGCTAGGTGAAGTGGCCTCTTCTAGTCTCGTGGCTTGAGTTACCCTGGAATACGTATTTCCAGCTTCCAGCTCTCCCCTGATCCTCAGGCTCATGTGTCCACTGCTGACACACTTTCACTTGGATGTCCACCCAGCAGTGATTAAAAGGGACTCGGGGGCCAGACTCTTGTTATTGTTAAGTGCTGCAGAGTCAATCCCTTCTGAGATAAAAAGAGCAGATTGCGCAAGCACAAATGAAGGAAGATAGATGCCATGCGACGTGAGATCCCAAGGAACAAAGGAACAGAAGCGGAAGAGAGACAAGGAATTTCACCTAGAACTGGTGCCCTGAA
Source organism: Elephas maximus indicus (assembly GCF_024166365.1). NCBI lineage: Eukaryota > Metazoa > Chordata > Mammalia > Proboscidea > Elephantidae > Elephas > Elephas maximus. The sequence goes on from NC_064842.1 coordinate 1,009,939, forward strand.
TTCAAACCCGTGGCCTCCCAAACTGTGAGAAAACAAATTTGCTTGTTAAATCCACCCACTTGTGGTGTTTTTGTTGTGCAGCACTAGGAAACCAGCACACAGATCATGTCATACCTCCGCTTCAACCCCTGCCAAATCCTCACAATGGCCTATGGGACCCTATACTCTCACTCCTCTTCCCCTCACTCTCTCAGCTCCCACATGCTGAGCACACAGCGGCAGAAGAGCCTCTGCATTGACTGACCCCTGTGCTGGGAACGTTCTTCTTCTGGGTATCCTCACCTCCTTCAGGTCTTCCCCCTGATTACAGAGATGACTTCTCTGAGCATCCTATTAAAGCATAAACCCCACTGGCAGCACATCCCCTACCCTGCTTTATTTTTCTCCCTAGCACTGACCACTTCTGACATTCATTTATCTTCAGTCTTCCTTCACCAGAATCTAAGCCCTGTGAAGGCAGTGCTCTTGCATCCACTGCCATATCCCAAGGCCTTCAACAGTACTTGGCACTTACTAGTACTCAGCAGTTGTTGAATAAATAAATGAACAAAATAATGTCATATATGTAATGGTAACAGCTCTAGAGAAAATAAAACAGGGTATGTAATAGGGACAGGGCAGCTGTGAGGGGTGGGGTGGCTAATTTATCTTGCAGGGCCAAGAGAGGCTTCACGATGATAGGGTTTGTGGACCCCACAACCCAAGGTGCTTGACACACATATGATAGCTGACCCAGACCTAAATTAACCTCCATTTTTAAGATCAAAACTACACTTTGGCCTAAGACTCTCTGTTGCTGCTCTTCTGAAAAGATCATTTTGCCTCCTGTAAAAGTTTAATGCTGGTAACACAGAGAGAGCAAGGATCAGGGCTTGACCCTGTGGGGAATGTTCTGTTAAGAAGATGTTTGTTAAGAATGTTTACACAGTTTGCCTCAAGGAAGGTACTTTGGTCAACAGGAGGTTAGGAAATAGAATTCATGTTAAATGAAGCTGGAACCTGTGACTGACTCGCGACCTTGCAACTAAGATAAGGTAAACATCAATCAGCCAGCCTTAGTCCTGATATCCAGACTGCCAAGTCGAGCTTTGTGTTCACTCACTGGGATCTTCCTCTCCGTTTCTGCTGACTCTTTGTAAATCTGTAACTAATTAAAAAGCATAAGCCTGTTAGTTTAAGATAAGACACAGACATGCTGCTGTGACAAAAACCTGACTCCATTTATTCCGAACAGAGTGTTCTTTCAAACAAATCTTAACCAAAACCAGATCAAACTTGCTGCTGTTAAGTCGATCCCAACTCACAGCCACCTTCTGGGACAGAGTAGAACTGCCCCATGTGTTTCCAAGGAGTGGCTAGTGGATTGATTCCAAGTGCTGACTTTTTACTTAGCAGCTGAGCTCTGAGCAATCCCAAGGACTGTCCCATAGAGTTTCCAAGGAGCGCCTGGTGGATTCAAACTGTCCACCATTTTGTTAGCAGCCGTAGCTCTTAACCACTACGCCACCAGGGCTTCCAACAAACAATCTTAGGATGTGTTGTAGGGGGAAAATCTCACAAAGTTTAGTAAAGCAAAAAGAAAGTTTTATTCGGCATATATTCAAAAAGGCAAAAGTGGGACGTGGACAAACACGCTGCCACAGCCACGTCTGCCCGAGTCCAAGGGAGGTTACAGACTCATCAGTACATATTAACACTGCAAAACGGGCAAAACCACTGAAAGGTTCACCTGTTCACTGGTTGGCTAGAAACCGTGATCTTATATTTTGAATTGTCCCTCTCAACAATCATTGGTTCAGGTTTCAGTAAGGACCATCAGGAGGGTCTTCATGGGTCCAACAAATTTCTATTCACTAAATTTTAATAGAAAAAGATAACAGGGGAAAGTCTTGTGCTCTGGCTCATGTGAAAGTTTCCATATAAGATATTTTCCAAGATTGTCTTAGCTGTTGCCTTCATACCTCAGGGCCTAGTTGATGTGTCCTTGGGAGCCCTTGTGAGCCCAGCTCCAGCTAGGTCACATTCTCTACGCTCAACCCGAAACCAAACCAAACCCATTGCCGTCTAGTCACTTCTGACTCATAGCAACCCTACAGGACATAGTAGAACTGCCCCATAGAGCTTCCAACGAGCACCTGGTAGATTAGAACTGGCAACCTTTTGGTTAGCAGCTATAGCTCTTAACCACTACACCACCAGGTATATGTTCAAGGACAGGGAATAACGACTCCAATATTATTTCCTAAACCAGATGTAGCAAATAGATTTACCGATGTTAAGAACATCTTGGTCAAACACATTCCAGGAGATGAAAGATTAATAGGTTAGAGGTTAATGTTAAGAAATTTTGTAGTTTAACAAACCTCTTATAACTTTTTGCCATCCCCCGCCCCCACCTCTCTGTGCCCGTGAGCACAGCCTCTGTTTGTTTCATCTGATAAAAACTGCTCTCTCTCTGGGTACCAAACACATTGCAGCATCTTGACTGGTATGTATGTCTGTCTCCCTGGTTCAGGAAACTTTTTTTTTAATCCTTCAATAAATCTCTTTGTTTTTATTTCTAGCAAGTGTAAGTCTGGTTATCTTGAGTTGAGACCTGAGTGATTAGGAGCCCACACATGGTGCCCTGCACCCCAAGCAGAGGGGCCTAGTACAGGCGTTACAAAGGCCAGGTTGGAACCCAAGCAGGAAGAGCGGGGCTGGAGGGGCGTGATGGAGGGGCAGATGCGGGACAGTCAGAGAAGCAGGCAGAGGCCAGATCACGGAGGCCGGCTCGTGCTGAGCCTGGGCTTGTTGGCTCTCAAGTCCAGTCCTTGCCTTGCCCTGCCCAGCTCTGGGCTGCAGGGACTGGCTCTGCAGGCTGGGTTTCTGCTGGATTCAGTCAAGAGGAAGCACTGCTGGGAGACTGGGGCAGTCAGGGCAGGGGGTAGGCCAGGATTTTTCTTTCTCTTATTCCATCCCTCTAGTAGCTTCCCTTCCGTGGCTCCAGCCCCTGGTGCAAAGGCTTTTCATGGTCTTAGTTCCAGCCAGGAGTCCCTGAGTTAACAACTCTGCTGCTAATAGAAAGGTTGGAGGTTCAAGTCCACCAAGAGGTACCTTGGAAGAAAGGTCTGGTCACCCACTCCCGAAAAGTCAGCCATAGAGAACGCTGTGGAACACGGTTCTACACTGACACGCGTGTAAAGGTTGCCACGGTTCTACGCTGACACGCGTGTAAAGGTTGCCACGGTTCTACGCTGACACGCGTGTAAAGGTTGCCACGGTTGTACGCTGACACGCGTGTAAAGGTTGCCACGGTTCTACGCTGACACGCGTGTAAAGGTTGCCACAGGCTGAAATCGCGAAGCTGACCGCAGCAACTGGTTACACGAAGCTGACCGCAGCGACTGGCTAGCTACAGCTAACCCACGTCCCCGGACTCCAGCAACCCCACCTCCTCCTTTTCCTGGCAGGACGGTGGCTTTCTGCTGTCGCTAAATCTCTGCGTTGCCTCAGGGTTGGTTCTCAGCCTTCCCCATTTCATCACCCAGGTAACAGCTCTGTGCATTACAGCCATTCTGTTTGAAATGCTCAAAGTGAACCAAAACCAAACCCACTGCTGTCAAGTGGACTTAACTCATAGCTACCCTCTAGGACACAGCAGAACTGCCCCATAGGGTTTCCCAGGCCGTAATCGTTATGGAAGCAGACTGCTACATCTTTCTCCCGCAGAGCGGCTGGTGGACTTAACTCATAGCTACCCTCTAGGACACGGCAGAACTGCCCCATAGGGTTTCCAAGGCCGTAATCGTTATGGAAGCAGACTGCTACATCTTCCTCCCGCAGAGTGGCTGGTGGGTTCCAGCTGCCGAACTTTTGGTCAGCGGCCAAGCACTTAATCACACTGTGCCTTGCAGGTACTGCCTGGTTCCAAATGATTTGGTTTCAACTGGAGAAAAGCAACCAGGGGGATGCCTGGAGAAACCCAAGAAAAATATGTTTTTAGAATCCTAACCCCTACACCTGTGTAGCTAATCCCATTTGGGAATAGGGTTTTCTTTGTTATGTTCATGAGGTCATACCAGTGTAGGGTGCCTTTTAACCCAATCACTTTTGAGATATAATAGAGCAGATTAGGTACAAAAGCAAGCACAAACGGGGGCGGGGGGGGAGGGAGGAAGATGCCACAGAAGAATGTTAGAGATGCTGAGACAAGGATTTTCCTTCAAAGTGGACAGAATCTTCTCCTAGAGCCAGTTCCCTGAATTTGAATTCTAGCCTCCTAAACTGTGAGAAATAAATTTCTGTTCAATAAAGCCATCCACTTGTGGTATTTCTGTTACAGCACCATTAACGAACTAAGACAGCAGGTTATTCAATTATAAACTTATTCTCTTATCCCGGGGAGAGGGCAGCTAGATCTAACCAGCAGAAATTTCAGAGTATTTCCTGACTCAAAAAAAATTCCTAACAAATTAAACTGTACAAGTAGAAGGAGGTCAAGCAGAGGAGCAGCGCATTGCATGTCAGGGATATTATGAAGGAACGCCACGCATCAGGAAGGGGGTGATATTCTACTCGCTTCCAGAAGGGCCTCTTCCAACCTGGAGATGCTGTGACACTCTCTAACACTGACACTGTGCTCCCCAGTTCACACAGCTTTTCACACCCATTATCTTTTTTTAGTTTCAACACCACCCTGTGAAGTAGGCAGTAAGTATGAGATGAGGAAACTGAGATCCAGAAGTTAGCTGACAGGTCCTGTTTAGGTCACTCTGCACTAGAAGGCTGTCAAAAGTGTAAAAAAACTCTAACTGTGTATGGAGAGAAATGATAGAATTTTGTTGAGGAATACAACTCAAGCTGAGCTGTTGTTAGGTGCCATCGAGTTGGTTCCAACTCGTAGCAACCCTATGTACCACAGAACGAAACACTGCCCGGTTCTGCGCCATACTTAAAATCGTTGTTATGCTTGAGCCCATTGTTGCAGACACTGTGTCAATCCAGAGGGTCTTCCTCTTCTCCACTGACTCTGTACTTTACCAAGCATGATATCCTTCTCCGGAGACTGATCCCTCCTGATTACATGTCCAAAGTATGTAAGCCGCAGTCTCCCCATCCTTGCTTCTAGGGTGCATTCTGGTTGTACTTCTTCCTAGACAGATTTGTTTGTTCTTTTGGCAGCCCTTGGTATATTCAATATTCTTCGCCAACACCAGAACTCAAATGCATCAGTTCTTCTTCAGTCTTCCTTATTCACTGTCCATCTTTCACAGGCATATGATGCAATTGAAAATACCATGGCTTGGGTCTGGTGCACCTTAGTCTTCAAGGTGACATCTTTGCTTTTCAGCAGTTTAAAGAGGTCCTTTGCAGAAGATTTGCCCAATGCAATGCGTCTTTTGGTTTCTTGACTGCTACTTCCATGGGTGTTGATTGTGGATCCAAGCAAAACAAAACCCTTGACAACTTCAATCTTTTCTGTTTACAAGTCCAGTTGGGAGGATTTTTGTCTTCTTTACAGTTTTTTTTTTTTTTTTTACAGTGAGGTGTAGTAATCTGTACTGAAGGCTGTAGTCTTTGATCTTCATCAGTAAGTGCTTCAAGTCCTCTTCATTTTCAGCAAGCAAGGTTGTGTCATCTGCATAACGCAGGTTAACTAGTCTTCCTCCAATCCTGATGCCCTGTTCTTCTTCATATAGTCCAGCTTCTCAGGTTATTTGATCAGCATACAGATTGAATAGGTATAGTGAAAGGATACAACCCTGGTGCACACTTTTCCTGACTTTAAACCACACAGTATTCCCTTGCTCTGTCCAAACAACTGCCTCTCGATCTATGCACAGGTTCCTCATGAGCACAAGCTGAGCAGCACCGAGTAAAATTACAGTGCTCTGACTTTCACAAAGGAACGCAGGGTTTTTATACAAGGTGACTGCAAGCACAAACAGGCCTTTCTTCATATCAGTTAATCTATTTCAAACGCATTCTTCTTGAGGGCAAGCATTTTTTTTCTGACCACAATCCGCACACACTTTCTGGAATCATAGTCAAGCAAGCATAATCACACTTGTTTATAAAACAAGACTTGTTTACCCAAAAGTGGTGCTTGTACTTTATAAGCAGCAGCAGGGGTTTGAAACAAAATGGAGTCTGACCCAGACCTGTGTCAGCCATTTTAGTTATGCCAAGCACCTCAGTTTTAGAGCGCTCTTTCATAAGCCTATTCTGATGAACACATGAATGTATGAACACTTGGTGCAGTCACTGAGGGGAGGTGTAGCCTGGCAGTTAAAAGCAGACTCTGGCCTTGAATCCTGGCTCTGCCATCAACTGTGATGCCTTGGGCAAGGTACTTGAGGTCTCTGTACCTCAGTTTTACCATCTTCAAAATAGGGAGTAATAATAGAACTTGCCTCATAGAGTTATAGTGAGGATTAAGTGAGTTAATACATGCGAAGTCCTTAAACCAGTGCCTGGCAGTAAACCGTTCTTTGGACTCCTTTGCCAACTCTCCTCAACTGCCAAATGTTGGAGGGCCCCAAGAACTCTGCCCATGCTCTGCTCCTTATCTCTACCCACATACACTTCCTTGGCAATCTCATCCAATACCGTGGCTTTAAATACCGCCTATATGTCAAACAAAAACAAAAAAACCAGACCTGTTGTATGGAGTTGATTTCGATTCATGGCAACCGTATGTTATAGAGTAGAACTGTGTTCCATAGGGCTTTCTTGGCGGTAATCTTTATGGAAGCAAATCACCAAGTGTTTCTTCCGCAACGCTGCTTCGTGGGTTCAAACTGCCACCCTTTGATTCCAAAATTTATATCTCCAGCCTAAAACTCTCCCCCACCTCATATATCCAACTGCCTGTTTGACACCTCGGAACCCTGGTGGCAAGTGGTTAAGAGTTATGGCGAGCTACCGCTGCTAACCAAAAGGTCGGCAGTTTAAACCCACCAGTCGCTCCTTGGAAACTCTATGGGGCAGTTCTACTTTGTCCTATAGGTCGCTATGACTTGGAATCAACTTGATGGCAATGGGTTATTTGACACCTTGCTTATTTGTCTAATATGCATCTCAAACTCGGTGTGTTCAAATAGAGCTCTTGACCTTCCCCCCTAAACCTGCTCCTCTACGGTCTCTCCTTTCTTTGTAAACAGCAACTCCATCCTTTCAGTTGCCCAGACTCCTCTCTGACTCCACATCTTGTCTGTCAGCAAATTCTGCCAGCTACACCTTCACAGCATATCCAGAGTACACCCACTTCTCCCCAGCTCCCCTGCTACCACCCTGGTCTAAGCCACCATCATCTCTCACCTGGATTATTGCAGCACTCAAGTAACTGGGCTCCCCGTTTGTCTATTCTCAACAAGACAGCCAGAGGGATCTGGCTAACATTTTAAGTCATTCCTCTGTTTCATTTCCTCAAATAGCTTCCCATCTCACTCAGAGTAAAAGTCAAAGTCTTTTAAGTTGTGCTGTGAGGACCCAGCCTGATCTGCCCCTACCCCTTACCTCCTCCGTCCTGATTTCAGCTCCTACCTTTCTCTGGCCTCCTTGCTGTTCCTCCAACAGCCCAGGTGCTCTCCTTTCTGAACTTTTCATGGACTTGTCTTTCCCTCTGCTTGAACTATTCTTCTTTCAGGACTCCCTCTCGCACCTCCTGTAGACTTTTATACAGATACTTTCTTCTCAGCGGGCCTTCCCTGGCCACCCTATTTAAAACTGCAATGCCCAAGACTCCCTATCCCTTTCTCCTGCCTTATTCTTCTCCCCCGTAGTATTCGCCACATCTAACATACACTGTATCTACCTTACCTGCTGTCCTATCTTCCCCGTGGACTGTAAGCTCCATGTGGGTGGGTCTTTGTCTTGCTCAGCGGAGTGTCCCCAGTGACCTGGCACATGGAGACCCTCAAAAATACTTGTCAAATAAATTAATGAAAGAAGCCTTACACAAGTGTTAGCTATTATTTAGGGTCGTATCTGGAAGCTGTTCCCCACCCTTCAGGACCCAAAATTTAAACCTCATGGGAGGAGAAAAAATATCAGCCAAAAATGAAATTGCATTAGTAAAGTTGGGGTTCTACTTTATGAATGTACCATCCTAGTTGAGGTGCTGGAAGGTTGGGGTGTGTCACCTGGATAACTAGTGAAGGAAATTGGTAACACGTTGGTCTGTTGCCCAACTTTCATCAGTAGCTAGTGAGGAGACTTGGGTTACACTTCCAGTTCCCAAGTTTCCAGGGGCGCGTCCCAGGCCGCGGGGAGGAGGAGGCGCGGGGTCCGCGGCCCGGCTGCTCGCCCCGCGGGTTGGGAACCTTGGGCCCGGCTGCTCGCTCCCGCTCGGGGGGCCTGGGGGCGGCCTCGGGGAGGGCCTCGGGGGCCTCGGGGAGCCTCGGGGGGCCCGGCTGCGGCGCGGGGCGGGGCTCCGGGGCCGCCCCCGCCCCGCTCGGCGCGCTCAGCATGGCGGGCCCCGCTCCGGGGCGGAGGCTGCGGCCGCTGGCAGCGGTGGCCCTGGTTCTGGCGCTGGCCCCGGGGCTCCCCGCAGCCCAGAGCCGGCAGGCGCCGCGCCCCGCCGAGCGGGGGCCCCCGGTGCGGCTCTTCACGGAGGACGAGCTGGCCCGCTACGCCGGGGAGCAGGTAGGCGGGCCTGCGGGGGGCGGGGGCGGCCGGGGGCGACCGGGGGCGGCCGAGGCCTTGGGGCGACGGAGGCCTTGGGGAGACCGAGGCCTTGGGGCGACGGAGGCGTTGGGGCGGCCGAGGCTTCGGGACGCGCGGCCACGGGGCGCCCCCTCCCGGCTCCAGACGGCGCCCCTGAGGGCCGGGCCCGGCCTGCTGGGCCCCTCAGTGCGGGTCGATGGCGCAGGGGGAAGAGGCCCTACAGCCCCCCCACACCGAGCCCCACTCGCTGGAGACGCCGTGGATGGTGGTCCATATGTGAACCCCAGAATCTTTTTTTTATTTAATTCAGTACCAACATCAACTGGGCCTCCGGTTCAGTTTACTCACTGGGGGTACTGGGAGAGGAGAGGGAAGGAAGCAAAGCTGGATCTGGCGTTCCTATTAAATGCCTGCTCCCCGGGATAGGTGGGGACTGGGGTAGGTCCAGGGCGGGTGCAGGCGTTCCCTGCTCCTTGTTTTTCTGCTCCTGTGTCTCTGGCCTCCTCTGCAGCCAATTCTCCAACCCAGTTTTAGTGCCCCTGCCCTTGGGGCTGAGCCAGAGGTGAGTCATATTGGGGTTGGGTAGAGGGGAGGTCAGAGGTTAGAGACAGGAGTGTCCCCCTACTCCCACTCTGGACAGTAGTCTGGAGGTTCCCAGAAAACCCCTCACAGCTTGTGCTCGGATTCGTGGGCCTAGGTCTGGTGGCTCTGCAGTGTAGGGACAAAATGCTGTGTATGAACCGGACCTAGCGGGGCTGATGTTAGATTGAGGAAGGGGTGAGGGGACAGCTTTGGTGAGGAAACCATAGGACCACAGCATTTCAGCAACCAGTCTTTTTCTTTTACAGATGAGGAAACTGAGGCATGCCACCACTTAGCAGTAGAGCCATGAAGGGATCCCATGTTTTCTTTGTTAAAACCCCCTAGCCTGGACACTCTGACCCCTGAGCAGACAGGCCTTAGATGGATCCAAATCGCAAGGGAGACTCAGAAACGTGGCCCTCAGGTGGTGATCTCAGTTTGGGCATCAGCTGTAGAGAGAGGCTGGCTGAGAACACAGAAGGGGGGCCAAATGGCAGGGTTGTGGCTGGATGTCAGGGGACATCTTTTAGGGGAACGGGGGAACCAGATGGTGCAGGGTCGGAAATCTGTGCGGAAGAATAATGTAGCATAGCAGGCTTGAGCCCGCTGCCTTAGAAAGGCCTGCATGTAGGGCTGGACCTTGCCTAACTGATAATGGTGGCTCACCCTTCTAGACTGCTTGTAGTCTGGTTTATGTTGACATCTTATGTGCTTTGCAGAGGGCGGCTTTGTGACCAGACCTTAACTAAAAGCCGTGGGCTCCCAGTGAGTCTTTTCTGGGTTTTCCTGGGCAGAAACACTGCACACATGTTGCTGTATTTTTGTTGTTGTGGGGATAGTGCCCTCTGTGGGAGCCTCAGGGGAGGGAGAGAACGGGAGGGAGCCTCATGTGGAACCTTCCAGACACCGCCTGTGTTTTTTTCCCTTATGATCGGCTCTGTGTCATTGCTAGTCACTGTAATAAGTCTTAGCCCTGAGTACAACCCTATGCTGAGTCCTCCTCATGAATTTCCAAATGTGGGGGTGGCTCCCCCCCATTCCAAGGGAAGAGAAAGTTCAAACTTGAGGGTGCAGCAGCTGTGCCAGGAGCTGCAGAGTGAGGACTAAGAAAATCCTTTGTTTTTTTGATGTTACTGATACTTAGTTTGTGTAACGCTTTGTATTTGAAGAAAGTAGTTTTCTTAAGGGTAGCCAAGAAACGTGCAAGCCAAGAAAGTGGGTGCAGACCGCTCCTCAAAGAAGTTGGGTCATTAAGGGAACGAGAGAGGGAAGCTTGAGGTAGAAACAGGATAAGGACACTGTTGATTGGGCCGTGGAGCCCTGAGGATGTCTGTGTTGTTAGCTGGCTTGCAGTCAGCCTCTGACTCATGGCGACCCCATGTGTGACAGAGTACAACTGGGCTTTACAGGGTTTTCTTGGCTTTAATCTTTATGGAAGGAACGCCGGTGGTGCAGTTAAGCGCTTGGCAGCTAACCTAAAGGTTGGCAGTGGCTCTGCAGGAGAAGAGACCTGGCAACCTGCTCCCGTAAAGATTATAGCCTAGAAAACCCCATGGGGCCATTCTGCTCTGTCACTTGGGGTTGCTATGAATCAGAATTGACTCAACAACGCCCAACAACAACAATCTTTGCGGAAGCAGTTTGCCAGGCCTTTTTTCTGCAGACATGCTACGTGGGTTCGAGCCACCAACATTTAGGTTAACAGCTGACTGTGCCACCTGGACTCCTAAGGATGTCTCTAGGCAGAGGGAAGGAGCCAGAGAGAGGAATAGAGTTACGGAGGAGAAAGATAGCGGAATGAAGTGGGTTAGAGTTGGCTCTGGTGTGGTTTACCCTAAGGTGGTTTACGCTTGTCGTCCTGGGTGATTATCAGTGGTAGTCCCTTTCACTGTTACAACTGTCGTGATTTGTGTAAAACACATGATCTCTTCCTGTGTAATACATGTGTGATCACCCAGTTGGAGCATTCTACTTGTTCTGCTGTGTGACTTTGGGCACATTACTAAACCTCTTGGAGTCGCAGTTCTTTTCACCTGTAAGATGCTTATAGACAGGATTCTACCAAAGGAGCAGAACCAGTGAGACAGACAGATACTGTTGTTGTTAGTGTCCTCGAGTTGGTTCTGTCTCATAGATGCTGGTAACAAGGAATTGGCTTCTGTAATTGTGGGAGCTGGCTAGGTAAGTCCAAAATCTGTAGGGCAGGCAGTCATATCAGAAGGGCAGGCTGAAAACTTTTGGGTAGGGTCTGATGCTCTAGCCCACAGGCAGAATTTCTTCTTCCTCAGGTAGACCTCACTTCTGTTCTTAAGGACTTTCAACTGATTGGATCAAGCCCACCCAAGTAATCTAGGATAATCTATACATAAAATGAACTGATTGTAGGTATTAATCACATCTGCAGAATTCCCTTACAACATCACCTAGGCGAGTGTTTGATTAGATTCCTGAGTGCTAAGCCCACCCAAGTTGACACATAAAACTGATGGTCACAATGTTTATAATAAGAGTTCCTACTCTAGAGTGATTTTGTGAAGATAAAATGAGATGGTGATATGCAAAGTGCCCAACATAGGCCAGGCATAGTGCTAGCATTGTTGCTGTTAGGTGCCCTGGATCCTACGTACAACAGACGGAAAAGTTGCCCAATTCTACGCCATCCTCACCATTGTTGCTATGCTTGAGCCCACCCTTGCAGGCAGTGTCAGTCCATCCTGTTGAGGGTCTTCCTCTCTTTCGCTGAAGCTCTACTTTACCAAGCATGATGTCCTTCTCCAGGGACTGGTCCCTCTTGACAACATGTCCAAAGTATGGGAGACAAAGTCTTACTAGCCTTGCTTCTAAGGAGCATTCTGGCCGTACTTCTTCCAGGACAAATTTGTTTGTTCTTTTGGCAGTCCATGGTATATTCAATGTTTTTTGCCAACACCATAATTCAAAGGCATCAATTTTTTGGTCTTTCTTATTCATTGTCCAGCTCTTGCATGCATGTGAGGTGATTGAAAATACCATGGCTTGGGTCCAGTGCATCTTAATCCTCAAAATGACCTTTTTTGCTTTTTAGCACTTGAAAGAGGTCTTTTGCCCCAGATTTGCTCAGTGCGATACATTGTTTGATTTCTTAACTGCTGCTTCCATGGGTGTTGATTGTGGATCCAAGTAAAATGAAATCCTTGACAACTTCAATATTTTTTCCATTTATCATGATATTGCTGATTGGTCCAGTTGTGAGGATTTTTGTTTTCTTTTTGTTGAGGTGTAATCCATACTGAAGGCTGTGGTCTTTGATCTTCATCAGTGAGTGCTTCAAGTCCTCTTCACTTTCAGCAAGCAAGGTTGTGTCATCTGCATAATGCAGGTTGTTAATGAGTCTTCCACCAATCCTGATGCCTCATTCTTCTTCATGTAGTCCAGCTTCTTGGATTGTTTGCTTGGCATACAGATTGAATATGCATGGTGAAAGGATAGGACCCTGACACACACCTTTCCTGACTTTAAACCACACAGTGTCCCTTTTTTCTGTTTGAACGAATGCCTCTTGTTCTAAGTATAGGTTCCTCATGAGCACAATTAAGCATTCTGGAATTCCCATTCTTTGCAAAGTTATCCATAATTTGTTATGATCCACACAGTGGAATGTCTTTGTATAGTCAGTAACATGTAGGTAAACATCTTTCAGGTGTTCTGGCGTAGATTAGTATTCTTGAAATACTTCCTGAAAATCTGAACAGTGCCTCAGTGGTGCCCCTTTAAACCCACTTCTCCCCACTATCTGTAGTAAGGGTTGTATTCCAAAACCAAACGAGTTGCAGTGGAGTTGATTCTGACTTCTGGTGACGCCATGAGTGTCAGAGTAAAACTGCTCCACAGGGTTTTTAGTGGCTGAGTTTTTGGAAGTAGACCATGCTAACCACCTGCACCACCCAGAAATTCCAAGGGTTGTGTACAGGGGTGGATTATCCAATAGGTGAGGTAAGCGTGGAGTTTGCCTTGCTTACCAGATCATCTATAGTTGGCAGTTTCACGTCTTCGATGTGGTGAAACCATGTGAAATTGTTCACGACAGATTAGTAAGTAAGCACAAGTAAGCCATGCCTACCTTGCTTACTGGATCTTCCACCCGGTCAGGGCTTGTAAATTTGAAAAGAGGCTTCGATTCTGTAGGAATGTGCAGTGGGGATGGGATAGAGACAGATGCCAGCCATATCTAGAAGCCGAATCTTTGATGTGGTGAAACAATGTGCCATTGTTCCCTACAGATGATTTGGTAAGCAACGTGAGCACCGTGCTTACCTTGCCTGTTGGATAATCCACCCCTGGTTGTATAAGGAGGTTATTTAGAGGACCTTTCATGTAGATGACACATGGCTCACAGCGTAAGCATGTTGAACAAAAATGAAAATAGGGCAAGAAGATAAAATACGTTCTAGGTGCCATTCTGTGACCCTTGTTTTCTTAAGTTCTGGTCAGAATTGGCCTTATATGTGGAGAGACTGATGGTCCCCCTTCACTGTTGGCTGTACCCTTGTTCCATTACCTGCTATTATAGCAGGATTTTACTGTTTGCTTATAAATTTTAAGTCCAAGAGTAGTTCAGGTTTTCAGTGAGGAAGAATTGGGATGTAGACTCAGACGGGTGTGAGTCTGAATCCTGGCTTTTTATTCACTAGCAGAGAAATCTTTGGCAAGATTATTTAAACGCTAAGCCTCAGTTTCTTTATCTACAGAATGGGTATAGTGAAAGCTTCCTCACAAGGTCATTATAAAAACTAAGGTCAGTAAGTACCATACATGGAGTCCCTGCATGGTGCCAACGGTTAACACATTCTGTTGGTAACCAAAAGACTGACAGTTCAGTGGCACCCAAAGATGCCTCCGAAGAAAGGCCTGGCATTGTACTTCTGAAAATCAGCCAGTGAAAACCCTAAGGATCACAATGGTCCGATCTGGTTGTGCATGGGTTCTCTGTGAGTTGGGGACTAACTCAACGGCAGCTAACAACAATTACAGAGAAAAAAACCTGCAGCTCAGAGAAGTTAAGTAATTTACCCAAGGCAACACAGCTCATGTATTGGCTCAAACCCAGGCCTGTGTGACTTTAAAGCTTGTGCAAAGACCATGACACCAGGAGGCTCCGCTTTTGATCTCTTGGGAAAGCGGCCTCTCCTGTGTGACCACAGCTCTGCTGTGGTCATAAATAGATAAAAAGTGTCATATCTATTTACATACATTCAACTCTAAATCCAAAAGATCTCCCCCTCTGGCCTTCCTGGGGATGGGGTTTGGGAAGACTCCATGGTGTCAAGCTGGGACTGAGCATGTCTGTATCATGGCTCATGTTCCTGAGTCCCCATTTATGTTCCTGAGCCTTCTACCCACCCTTGGCCTTCTCAGTTGGCATTTCCCAGGCCTGACAACCACTGCCTGCCGGCCCCTGTCAGTGGCTGTCCGACTGCATGTGATGAGAGCTCACCCTTCCCCATATGACTCTGAGGCTTAACTGAAAAGTCCCTTCCCCTGTGGAGCCTGGGGAATGCTGTGTAACAGACGTCCAGCAGGCACGAGACATGCCTTCCTGCCTCTGTGCTATGACTCCCTTTTAGGCGCACACCTTCAGTGCATAGTTTAATGAGGAGATGAATATTTACCTGTTGGGAAAATGCACTGTATGATCTGTGGTTAAGTATGTCTGTACCTTCTGTATGTGGGTGTCATGTTTATTTGGCTTTTCGTGTACAGGAAAGCGAGAAATATCACAGGAAAAGCAAAAGAATGGGAAATATGACAAAATATCATAGATAAAATTATAACTGCAATGTAGTTTTCAGAATTGATGTAAACACCTAGCCCCATTTGATAAGTGGCCAGAGTGGAGGACCAGGTGATTCCCTTGAAGGAGAAGCAGTTGGTCCTCACTGAAGCATGCAGTCTGCAGGCTGGTAGAGATGTGCCATTTAAAGTAACCCCTGAGACTAGGATAGTAGTCTTGTGGGACATCTTGCCAATAGGGATAACATAGTTCATGAAGTGTGTGTTCTACGTCCCAGTTTGATGAGCAGCGTGTGGAGTCTTAAAAGCTTGTGAGCAGCCACCTAAGATACAACTATTGGTCTCTACTCGTCTAGAGCAAAAGAAAAAGAAGGAAACCAAAGACTCAAAGAAGAAACCAGTCTACAGGATTAATAGTCTACACGAACCACCGCCTCATCTACCCTGAGACCAGATGAACTAGATGGTGCCCAGATGCCACTCCTGACCAGTCTGATCGGGGCCACAATAGATGGACCCTGATAGAATCAGAAAAAACAGTGGAACAGAACCTCAAATTCCTAAAAAAAAAAAAAAAAAAAAGACCTATTGGACTGATTGAGACTGGAGGACTTCCTGAGACTATTGCCCTGAGACACTCTTCAGACCTTGAACCAAAACTAACCCTTGAGGTCACCTCGTAGCTAAATAACAAATTGGCTCAAAAAATAATGAATAACACCTGAAAGTACTGTGCTCCTTTAAAACGTCACCTGTACGAGACTAAATAGTTGCTAATTACTTCAAAACTAAGATGAGAATATAAGGGGGCAAGGAAACTCCGTTAACGGAAACAGCAGGAACAATGAGAATGTTCACGCATTGTGAAGAATGTAACCAATATCGTTGAACAACTTGTGTAGAAATTGTTGAATGGGAACCTAAACTGCTGTGTAAACCTTCACTGAAAACACAATAAATTATTATAAAATAAAATAACCTTTGGTAGATAAGGTGGAGCACTTCTCCACAAAGTCAACAGAATCCTGGGAACTAGATTTATAAGCCAGTTAGTGAATAATAGTAACCAGCCATTCCTGAGCTCCTTCTGCGTCCTGCCAGGTGTACACACACAGTGTTTCATTCAGTCTTCTGGAAAGGTACCAGCACCAGCCGCCATCAAGTCAGCTGTGACTCATGGTGACCCCCCGGGTGTCAGAGTAGAGCTGTGCTCTGTGAGTTTTCAGTGGCTTGATTTTTCCCAGTAGATAGCTGGGACTTTAATCCAGAGCGCCTTAGGGTGGCCTTGAACTGCCAATCTTTTGGTTAGCAGTTGAATGCATTGACCGTTTGCAGCACCCTGAAAGGTAGGTAGGTGTTATCTCCATTTAATAACTAGAGAAACTGAGGCCAGAGAAATTACGTGACAGAGGATAGTTGCCTTGGGCAAGTTGCTTAACTTTTCTGAGCCTTAGTTCTGTTTCTGCTAAAGCTGGTGTTGAAGACACTTGACTGTAAGCTCCATGATGTCAAGAACTATTAAGCCTGCCCCCCTGCCTGCCCAAGAGGATACCAACCAGTGTGTCTTTGGAGGGCCGGAGATTCCTGCAGGCCCAGCAGCACTTCCACCCTAACGCTGACCTGAGAGCCGCCTGGCAGGGTCCCCTACCCCCAGCAGGGCTGGGACAAAGGGAAGACCTGGTCCCGGGTGACTATCCAGGATCTGCCAGTCCCCCAGACCACACCTGGACCTGAGAGAAGTTAAAACTCATGCTATTTGTGTTCATCTGTCTCTTTAGTTTATAGCAGTTTGGGGGAGGGATAGGGAACTCTAAGGTAGCATTTTATACCTATTAATGTAGCAAAAATACGGTTCTTAGGTAGTACAGATGGTTTGTGCTGTACTACTAACCTAAAGGTCGGCAGTTAGAACCTACCCAGCTGTGCTGTGGAAGAAAGGCCTGGCAACCTGCTTACGTAAAGATTACAGCCAAGAAGACCCTATGGGGCAGTTCTACTCTAACATATGGGATCGCTATGAGTCACAATAGACAGCAACTCTTTTGGTTTTGTTTTTATAACCTTAGTTACTGATCTCTGCACAGCTCAAGATGGAAAATAGCTTTACTAACCTGCACAGGAAGGTTTGCTTCCTGTTCACAGCATCTTCCCTGCTTTCCAGGACGATCAGCCCATCTACATGGCAGTGAAGGGTGTGGTGTTTGATGTCACTTCCGGAAAGGGTAAGTAGCTTGGGTGTTGAATCTCCACTTCTGGGGAGCTGAGGAGCCAGAGTGGAGACTTGGGGCGGTGGGGGGAGGGGGGGTGATGGATGGGAGGGAACGCCGGGCAAGGCCTTCTCCTTCTGTCTCAAATGACCCAGTCGAGTTGACAATCTTTGTCAGCATTTTACTTCAACAGTTTTTTCTAACAATGCCGCGCCTTGACGCAGAAGCCTTCTGTGGCTCCCCGTTGCCTATAGAATCAGCCCAGACTTGATAATTTAGCCTAGTTGAGGCGGAGAGAAGACATGCTACCCCTTTAGGTAGGAGCCCTGGTGGTACAAATGGTTGAGCACTCAGCTGCTAACTGAAAGGCTAGCGGTTCGAACTTACCCGGCCATGCCGCAGGAGGAAGACCTGGTGATCTGCTCCCATAAAGATTACAGCCTGGAAAACCCTATGGGCAGTTCTGCTCTGTCTCTTGGGGCTGTTATGAGTCGAAATCGACTTGACAGCACCAGACAACAACTCCTTTAGGCAATCAGCGTGGCTTCGAAGGAGAAGGTTGAGCAGCCCAGCCTGGGCTACATCGATCTTTTCTCTGTTACCAAATTTAAACTGTGGCAGGATTATGTACCGCAGTCAAGTATATGCTTAAGTAACATGACAAAATAAAAATATGTATCTTAAAAAAAAGAGAAACTGAAGCCAAGAATCAGATCATGGAACATCGTAGGGTATTTTATTGCCGTTTAATGGTTTTCCTGATTATAACTACAAATGATATCATGGAGGTAGCTATTGTAATGGCTTATCTTTTATTTGATACCAAACACTGGGGCATGGAAATGGACTTGGCTCCCACCAAACATTAAGAAGACCAAGCATTTTGATTGTTTGTTTCTCATTTTTAATAGTTTTAGGAGACTTTCTTCATCCTGTATTTTCTAAAACTCAGCTCTCTGCTCAGCATGTGTAGACTGCTCCATGTTCTGAATTGGTGGAATCTGGACTGGTGGATGGGGTGGGTCAGTGCACTTCACGCCGTCATTGCCCTCCTGCTCCTTGGGCCTGGAGTCTTTTAGGGTTGTTTCGGTCTTGGGAGCCCCCCACCCCAGTTTGCAGGTCCCTGGCTGCTCTGCCTGCGGGTTCACACCTCTTCCCTCCTCCCCACACAGAGTTCTATGGGAGAGGAGCCCCCTACAATGCCTTGACTGGGAAGGACTCCACCAGAGGGGTGGCCAAGATGTCCCTGGACCCTGCAGACCTCACCCATGACATTGTGAGCCAGATTCCAAGCCATCATCAATATGTCCCACCCTAAGCCATGGCCTTCTTTACCTCCAGGCAAAGACTAATAACTAGTCTGTTTCTACTCCAGTCCACTCGGTGGAGTAGCCAACTGTTTTCTCAAAATACAAAATCTTGCTATGCCACTCCTACTTGGGCACCTTCCATGGCTCTCCATTGCCTACAGAGCCAAGTCCAGTCACTTGTGAACTTGGCATCTAACTCAGTGATCTTCACAGTTTGGCCCCAGACTGATCCCCCTTGCAGCCCAGCCACAGCAGATGACCCCCCACCCCCCTAGCCTCTTGCAGGTTTGCTGACAGTCTGAGACCCACTCTGCAGTTCTGTGGAGGACTTAGCTTGCGTGTTCATGTGCCTCTGAAGGAAAAACAGTGCAGATACAACCATGTCAGGATCTAATCCCAACAGAAAGGCTGGCGTCATCTCAGCTGTGCTCAGCACCAGGCAGAGCCGATCAGACTCTATACCACATTACAGAAAGGACTTAAGGAGGGAAAGGGTGCCTCAGTTTGTAGTGAGCGGCCTGTGGAGAATTTTGTGAGGTTAGCCAGGAAGAAGGGGGTGGACATGGGTTGCAGCAGAGCGCCCCCCATGGGTGTTCCCTGGGAGCCTTGAAGACTCTGATGAAGTCATTGCTCCCCTCTTTCCCTCCCCACTCAGGGCTGTCTCTTAAAAAGTCAGTTGTCTATTATTTGCTTTGCTCTTTTGTTCAGGGTGTGGGGAGGGCAAGGCTGGGATGGAGGGAAGTCAGTGGCCAGCACAGGTCACTCACCCCACCCTGTGTTTCTCGGGCTTTTCTCCCCTAGACGGGGCTCACACCCAAGGAGCTGGAGTCCCTGGATGACGTCTTCACCAGAGTGTACAAGGCCAAATATCCCATCGTCGGCTACACAGCCCGCAGAATTCTTAACGAGGACGGCAGCCCCAACCTGGACTTCAAGCCGGAAGACCAGCCCCATTTTGACATAAAGGATGAATTCTGATATCCATCTGCAGAGTCAGGGTCTTGGGAGGGTGGGGCAGAGGGACAGTCAGGTGTAAACCTGCAAAATCTGCTCCCTGAAGCCTCTGAGTCGCCGGGGTTGGAATAAAACAGGTGTGTAACCTGGAACTGCGATTTTTTATTGTCATAGTCAAGTTTTCCATCCACCTGGTAACCTGCCCACACACCAGCCAAGGTGCTGTTAATACCCGTCTCCTGGCCAGAAGGGGAGGCCCCCAAATGTCAACGTGGTTTCCTAGTGGTCGGATGATGAGTGGCTTTTATTTCTTTATACATTTCTGTATTTTCCAGATTTTCTACTGTGACTGTGCTTACTTTATAATAACAAAAATAAGCTTTCAAAATTATCTATCCATTTATGCTTTTCTGCACTTTCCAGATTTTGTACAATGTGTCAGTATTAGTTCTGACATTAGAAATTCATGTACCGTTACCTTTAATGTGTACCTACACTTCCGTGCCCTTCCTTTATGAGCTGCCTCCACCTCCTCTGTCTTCCTGGCTCCTGGAAAAACACAGCAGCGACACTTCCCCCTTCCTGCTGTCCCAGGGCAGTTCTTAGGCAGTGGGGCACTTCTGGAGTAGGTGGGCGCCTCCTCACTGGGGACAGTGGGGTGCTTCTGGAGTAGGTGGGAGCCTCCTTCACATTGGGGGCAGTGGGGCGCTTCTGGAGTAGGTGGGAGCCTTCTTCACATTGGGGGCAGTGGGGCGCTTCTGGGGTAGGTGGGCGCCTTCTTCACATTGGGGGCAGTGGGGCGCTTCTGGAGTAGGTGGGAGCCTCCTTCCCATTGGGGACAGTGGAGCACTTCTGAAGTAGGTGGGAGCCTCCTTCCCATTGGGGCAGTGGGGCACTTCTGGAGTAGGTGGGAGCCTCCTCAATGGGGGCAGTGGGGCACTTCTGGAGTAGGTGGGAGCCTCACTGGGGGCAGTGGGGCACTTCTGGAGTAGGTGGGAGCCTCCTCAATGGGGGCAGTGGGGAGCTTCTGGAGTAGGTGGGAGTCTCCTCATTGGGGGCAGTGGGGCACTTCTGGACTAGGTGGGAGCCTCCTTCTCATTGGGGACAGTGGGGTGCTTCTGGAGTAAGGTGGGAGCTTCCTTCCTCCTTGTTGGGGGCACCTCTGATGATGGCAGGGCTCAAGCCCACCAGGGAAGGTGCTCACTTTCTGCTCAGGTCCTCCAGCTTGGAGCATAACTTTGTGGGCCACCTTTTGGAATGTAGCTCAGAGTTAGCTCCACCTCCCTCCCCTCACCTGGGAGGAGACTGCAGATCCTGATCTGGGCCATAGGCACAGCCTTAGAGAGCTGTGTTTGTGTGTGTGTCTGTGTGCATGTGTGTGCACGTATGCAAGGGGCTGGACCAGGTGTGTCTGCATGCATGTGTGTGCACGTGCAGGGGGATGGACCAGGTGTGTCTGCATGCATGTGTGTGCATGTGCGGGGGTGCTGTACCAGATGTGTCTTGCACACGTGTGCATGTGCGGGGAGGCTGGGCCAGGTGTGCCTGTGTTCACGTGTGTGCGCGGGGGGGTGGGGGGCTGGACCAGGTTCCACAAGGTCAAGCCAAAGCTGGTACACAGTTCATCTCCTGAACCAATGTGTACAGTACACCTGTGCCAGGTGCCACACCAGATGCCACACCAATTACAGCCATGAGTTAGATCTGGCCCTCTCCTTAGGAAGCGCATACTCAGGGGATGGCCACATAGACAGTTACAACCCTGTGGGGTTGGCGTAGGGTGGAGCATGTACAAGACACCGTCAGAGTACAGAGGAGACCTGAGCCCAAGCGCCAGTATGGACTCTTTACTGGGTGACTGGCCATCCTGGTTTCCCTAGAACTTTCCCAGTCTGAAAGTCCTGCATCCCAGGAAACCCCTCAACCCAGGCCAGCCTGTGGGATTGACCTCCTCCAGGTAAGGGACCCAGGACACCCAGGCTAGGCACTGCCTGGGAATGAAGAAGGAATAAAGAGCTGAGAAGGAGAAGAAGCTGAAGGAAGGGTGGTGGGAGAGCAGAAGGGGGCTGGGTTCTTCATCATTTACCCTACACGTTCAAGTTCAGTGTCTCAGGTGGAAGCTCAATGCCCAGCCTTCAGCTGGTGCTCACTGCGTTGGTGTTGGTGTAATTTGTGAAGTTTGCCCCAAATCTAAGTTCCTTCTGCTAGGGTACACCCCCTCGCACACTCTCAGGGAAACAGCTCCTTCTGCTTCATGTTTCTGGACCCCAGAATGCTGGTCAGTAACCCCCACCTCAGTGTTCCCAGCCCTGATCCCCTCTCCCCCTTGCAGATGACATGTTGCCACAGCTCCTTTGCCATAACGGGGAGGAAGAGGGCTAAAGAAGTAAACAAAGCCCTGGAGCATGGTGCCCACCTCTCTACTTGGAACATTGAAAAGTCTTTCAAATAGATCACTGACTAGTGAATGTCTCAGAGGGGTGGCGGGAAGCTGTGGGCAACCGTGTTGACAGGCCTGCAGGAGAGCAGGCCAGAGGAGGCTGACCAGAAACCCTGGTATCTAGAGGGGGTTCGTACAGAGCTCACCTGGCTCAGGTCCTTGCCTTCTCCCAACCCTCCAGGATCGTGGACCTGAGACCTCCAGACTCAGAAGTCTCACCCCTCAGGCACTGGTGCCGGGGGCTTCCTCACCACCACATCACTAGTTTTCAGGAGAAAAGCTATGAATCTGAGTACGTTCAAACCAAACCAGTTGCTGTGGAGATCCCCCAACTCATGACAACCCCGTGTGTGTCAGAGTAGAAACGTGCTCCATAGGGTTTTCAATGGTTGATTTTTTAGAAGTAGATTGCCAGGCCTTTCTTCTGAGGTGCCTCTGGGTGGACTCAACCCTCCAACCTTTTGGTTACCAGACGAGTGTGTTAACTCTGCAACCACCTAGGGACTCCATCCTCTACACTGGTTTCATTCAACAGGCTGTTTTTTAGCCCCCAACCTCTAACAAAGCGTGGTGCCAGAAGCATCCTGAGATGCTTCTGAGAGGCTGACGTGAAACATGCCTAGAGCACAGCCCCCCGCACCCTCCAAGATTATTCCCTTCCATGTAGGAAGAAGTTCCTCCTGCAGCCTCGTCCTGGAGATCCCAGAAAATCACTGCCGGGAGAATTGTCACGAACATACACTGCATTGTATGGGTGGTCTTTTATGCTCCATTTCATAGCCCCTCAGCCCAGCACACGTATAATCGCACTGGCTGCCTTATGGGAAGAGCAGAGTTGAGAGACAGAGTTCTGCCAAGATATCTACTTATAGTCTGAACCCAGATCACACCGTAAGGAATTCCCCTTTCCATTGACTGATTATATCACATTAAATTACATTATGGAGGATGATTACATTGCATTGCATTCAATTACATTATGAAACAGCAACTAGTCTAGTGTTTGGCAAAACCACAGGGCCCCATAGGCTCGCCAAGCTGACAAGTAAAATTAAACACCACAGTGTCCGATTCAGCTTTCTACCCTGGGGTTCCTCTGACCATTCAGGGCACTCACCAGCCAGCAAACAGAGTTACCATCCAGGGCATTCACCAGCCTGCAAACAGAGTTACCATCCAGGGCATTCACCAGCCTGCAAGCAGGGTTAGCATCCTGGGCACTCGCCAGCCTGCAAACAGAGTTACCATCTTGGGCACTCACCAGCCTGCAAACAGAGTTACCATCCTGGGCACTCACCAGCCAGCAAACAGAGTTACCATCCAGGGCATTCACCAGCCTGCAAGCAGGGTTACCATCCTGGGCACTCACCAGCCTGCAAGCAGAGTTACCATCCTGGGCATTCACCAGCCTGCAAGCAGAGTTACCAACCTGGGCACTCACCAGTCTGCAGAGTTACCACCCTGGGCACTCACCAGCCTGCAGAGTTACCACCCTGGGCACTCACCAGCCTGCAAACAGAGTTACCATCCTGGGCACTCACCAGCCTGCAAACAGAGTTACCATCCTGGGCACTCACCAGCCTGCAAGCAGAGTTACTACCCTGGGCACTCACCAGCCTGCAAACAGAGTTACCATCCTGGGCACTCACCAGCCTGCAAACAGAGTTACCATCCTGGGCACTCACCAGCCTGCAAGCAGAGTTACCATCCTGGGCACTCACCAGCCTGCAAGCAGAGTTACCATCCTGGGCACTCACCAGCCTGCAAACAGAGTTACCATCCTGGGCACTCACCAGCCAGCAAACAGAGTTACCATCCAGGGCATTCACCAGCCTGCAAGCAGGGTTACCATCCTGGGCACTCACCAGCCTGCAAGCAGAGTTACCATCCTGGGCATTCACCAGCCTGCAAGCAGAGTTACCAACCTGGGCACTCACCAGTCTGCAGAGTTACCACCCTGGGCACTCACCAGCCTGCAGAGTTACCACCCTGGGCACTCACCAGCCTGCAAACAGAGTTACCATCCTGGGCACTCACCAGCCTGCAAACAGAGTTACCATCCTGGGCACTCACCAGCCTGCAAGCAGAGTTACTACCCTGGGCACTCACCAGCCTGCAAACAGAGTTACCATCCTGGGCACTCACCAGCCTGCAAACAGAGTTACCATCCTGGGCACTCACCAGCCTGCAAGCAGAGTTACCATCCTGGGCATTCACCAGCCTGCAAGCAGAGTTACCAACCTGGGCACTCACCAGTCTGCAGAGTTACCACCCTGGGCACTCACCAGCCTGCAAACAGAGTTACCACCCTGGGCACTCACCAGCCTGCAAACAGAGTTACCACCCTGGGCACTCACCAGCCTGCAAGCAGAGTTACCACCCTGGGCACTCACCAGCCTGCAAACAGAGTTACCATCCTGGGCACTCACCAGCCTGCAAACAGAGTTACCATCCTGGGCACTCACCAGCCTGCAAACAGAGTTACCATCCTGGGCACTCACCAGCCTGCAAGCAGAGTTACCATCCTGGGCATTCACCAGCCTGCAAGCAGAGTTACCAACCTGGGCACTCACCAGTCTGCAGAGTTACCACCCTGGGCACTCACCAGCCTGCAAACAGAGTTACTACCCTGGGCACTCACCAGCCTGCAAACAGAGTTACCATCCTGGGCACTCACCAGCCTGCAAGCAGAGTTACCGTCCTGGGCACTCACAAGCCTGCAAACAGAGTTACCATCCTGGGCACTCACCAGCCTGCAAGCAGAGTTACCGTCCTGGGCACTCACCAGCCTGCAAACAGAGTTACCATCCTGAGCACTCACCAGCCTGCAAGCAGAGTTACCGTCCTGGGCACTCACCAGCCTGCAGAGTTACCATCTCCTGCTCAACCCTGGATGATTAGGGGCCTGGGGCAGTGGACAAATCTCCCCACACCTCAAGGCTCCTCAGAGGGTCTGCAGTGAGCAGCTCAGGAGCCCACTTGGGTTGGCCAAGCCTCCGTCCTGCCTTCATTCTTCCCATCCTCCTGTCCCTGATCTCATGGATAACTTTCCAAATGTGTGTGCGAGCATACAACCCCTGTCCCAGCCTCTGCTTTGGGGGAGAACCTAGGCTCAGACACAAGTTTACTTTCCTTGGGTACCAACAAACTCCCTTTTACCAAACTCGGGTTTACTGGTAACATCTTATGTGGAAACCCTGGTGGTGCAGTGGTTAAGAGCTACAGCTGCTAACCAAAAGACTGGCAGTTGGAATCTACCAGGTGCTCCTTGGAAACGCTATGGGGCAGCTCTACTCTGTCCTATATGGTCGCTATGAGTCGGAATCAACTTGACAGCAATGGTTTTTTGTTTTTTTTTTTTTTCTGGTAGCAGTTTAGAAAGTCCTCGTGTCAGTTACTGTGGCTGTGTAACAAGTTGTTAACTGCCATCTAGTCAGTCCCCAGCTCGGTACAACCCCGTGCACAAGGGAGCAAAACGCTGCCCGGCTCTGCGCCATCACCAGACTGGTTGTGGATCAGACCGTCGTGAGCCGTGAGCCAGAGGGTTTTCAATGGCTGATTTTCGGAAGTGGAAAGCCAGGCCTCTCTTCCTAGCCCCTTTAGTCTGAAAGTTCTGCTGAAATCTGCTCAGCATCGTAGCGACACGCGAGCCCTCACTGACAGGTGGGTGGCAGCTGCATGCGAGGTACGTTAGCTAGGAATCCAACCGAGGCCTCCCGCAAGGAAGACAAGAACTGGCCCAGGTGCCACCGATGCCCCTCTGTGCAGCAATCCCTCCCGCACTTATTACGCTCACAGATCCTTTACGTCTGTGGAACTGACAGCTGGGAGGCTGGGGGCTGGAGTCACATGAAGGCTGGCTCACTCACATTTCGGGTGGGTGATGCTAGCTGTCAGCGGGGAGCTTTGTTCCTCTCTGCTTGCCTTCTCACAGCATGGCGGCAGGGTCCGGAGGATGAGTGTGCAGACAGAGAGGGTGGGGGGAGCTGCATCTCCTTTATGACTCAGTCTCTGAAGTCAGCGGTGTCCCTTATATTCGTCAAGGGCCACAAATCCCACCCAGGCTAAGGGGCACATGGGCTTGGAAATGTCTCCTTGGCCATTTTGGGAAACTAAGGTCGGCCAATGTTCCCTCTTGCACCATGTCATTCCAAGATTGCATCTTGTCATCTTTGGACCTGCAGTGCACACAGCGGGTGCTCAGTAAACACAGTTGTCTGGTGAAAGAGCACAGGTTTTGGAGTTAGATGGAGCTGGGTTCAAATCCTGGCTTCACCACTTACTACCTGCATGATCCTAGAAAAGTTAACTTAGCTTCTCTCAGCCTCAGTTTCCAAACCTTTAAAAACAAAAAAACAAAAACCCATTGCCATCGAGTGGGTTCTGACTCAGTGACCCTGTAGGACAGAGTAGAACTGCCCCATAGGGTTTCCAAGGAGCGGCTGGTGGATTCTAACTGCCAACATTTTGGTTAGCAACTGAATACTTAATCGCTGCGCCACCTGGGCTCCTCCTAACCTTTAGAATGAAGCAAAAACACCCATTTCATGGGGTTGTTCCCAGGATCAGGTGAGAGCAGGTGAGTGTGGCCTCGCACACTCCTGACCCCTGCAGTCCTCCCCCGTCTCCTCCATCCCGCCGCCCTCCACCCGGGTCTGATGGCATCTGAGACTCCCTGCATGTGCATGGACACAGGTGAGTGGAAAGCAGTTCGGGATGTCCCAGAGCCTTGGCTACAGTCCAAGGTTTGGAGGAAGTCGGGGGGCTGGGGCAGGGCTCATTCCCAGACACCTCACTCCTGGCCGGGGACCGGGAGCATGAACCCAGCTCTCCTGACAATGATGAAGGGCTCTCTCCTACGGCCTCAGTCACTAGTTTCCCAGGTGCCCTGAGGGTCTCTCCGGTCCCAGAGTGCTGTGAAGGCCTGCCTGGCCTGCAGGCTTTGCCGCCAGAGGCCCGGGTGTGCCCACTGTGGTGCAACTTGTCCCACCCCACCCCACCTGGTGGCCTGGGTGTCAGCCCAGCTTTCCAGTCCCCCTGGGGTTGGCCCCACCCCACATTCAGAGGTTAGGTGAAGTCAGTTCCAGAAGGTTCCACACTTAGAGTCTCTCCCGGGCCCTGCTCAAGTCTTTCTTGCTGCCTGGAATGCCCTTCCCTCTTGCCCAAACGTCCCCATCTTGGCTTCGTTTTCCCCTCGTCAGAGGTGTGTTAAGATGGTCACACAGCACCAACACACCCCTGCGGTGCCACTGAACTAAAATTGTGTTTTTATTCATCTGTCTCCCCACAGGCTGTGAAGCACCTTCCCTGATTACATCTTTATACCAACACCTGGCACAATGCCTAGCACCTTCTGTGTTTGATAAAATGAATGAACAAGTGATGAAAGAAGGAATGGGTGAGGGGACTGGTGCTTCCGCCAAGGGCACACCTTCTTTAGCAGCCACCTCCCACCCCACCCTCGGGGATGGAAGTGAGAATACAGCCCCCTGCCACCAAGGTCTCAGCTGCACCGGCTGGGCACTGCTTCCAGGATGGCTCCTGGACCAGCCACGTCTGAGCGCTTCTGCAGCCTTGGCAGCTAGAGAATGCATGAAAATAGTAAGATGTTTCCCAGACAACCACCAGGGCACAGGGTGCCCAGCAGGGGTGGCCTCAAAGCCTTGAGCTGGAGGAAAACAAGTACCGCCCTGATGTCCTTCTCCCGTTGGCTTCCTGAGGACCACCTGCTCCGAAGCCCAAAGGAACAAGTGGGCTGGAGGAGCTGCCCAGCTGCCCAGGGTCCTGCCTGTCAGTCCCTGTGTCGCTGTCCCACCCCTGCCTGCGTGTTCCCCAGGCCCCCTCTGGCTGCCCCCACCCCTCCCTGAGGACTCACCCAACCCTGCACCCCCGCCCCCACCAGAGTGGTCAGGGCTGCAGAAGCCCCAGCATGAGACTTGGCGGCCAGAGGCCTGATATCAGGTGTGCCTGCTGTGCTGAGCTTGTCACCACCCCTCCTGAAGGTTTGGGCCTCTGCCCAGGTCTTCTGTCCACCTGAGCCTGGGCCGCACCTGCTGTCCAGCGGAGCCCTAGTCCTTCACCCCACCTGATGCTGGGTCTAGCTGTGGCCTGAGGCCCTGCTGCTCACACCACCGACCACTCCTCTCTAGGATGGGCAGAGGTTCTGGTGGGCCCTGGGCTGAGGGAGTGGATGGGGGTAGGCATGAGCTGGAGAGGGTCCCGGGACAGGGCTGAATTGCCGAAGGATGAAGCCAGAGCAGGCAGCAGGCTGGCAGAGGGCAGCAGGTCTCCTGCAGAACCCGAGGGAGGGAGAGACCAGACACAGCAGACTACAGGCCATTTGGAGGGGAAGAGGAGGCAGAGTTTGGAGGGTGACCGGGAGGGGTCAGAAAGTAGAAGCCCCAGGTCTCCGGTGGGTGGTGGGTGGGGCCCTTTTGGGAGCTGGCCTGTGAACCATGCTGCCTTCTCCCCATTTGTGATGAGCCTTCTGCCTCCTTCTCAGCTTTCTTCCTGGAATACTGGGTTTGCTGCATCTCCTTGGCTATGGTTACTTCCACACAGGAAAGCCCACCCCTGTACTCACCTGCCCGGCTGAGCCCCGCTTCCCCCTCTGCCCACTAACCTGTCAGCATTAGTGTTGCTCAGGGCCCAGCTAACCTCTTGTCTAAGCCTGCTGAGCCGTGTAGCTGACGGTTATGATAGTGGTATTTTATTGAGCAAGGCACAAGCCATGTGCTGGCAGTAAATACTTACTCCTTCGTTTGATTTTCTGCAAGGAGGGACGACCATTTCTCAGATGACAAGCTGGTTCTCAGGAAGGGTAAGTAACTCACCAGAAAACCATGTATCTGACAACCAGTCGGTGCTAGAGCTGGGGTTCCAGCGTAGGTCCTACTTTTGTCCCGGGTACCTTCCATTCTGCTTCATTTACCTGAAGATCAACCCTTCTTGGGGCACCTCCCAGGGCAGCTGGAATAAGGGTGCAGCAAGCTGAGCTGGTGGCAGAGGCTCTTTAAGATGAAGGACCTGTGACACAGGCTCAGGGCACTGAGCCCCATGGCATCACCCAGAAGGGCCCCACCCGTGGGAGCTTTCTGCCTGCTGACAGCAGAGGCAAGGAGGCCCCAGTGACAGGAGAGGATAGCAAAGGTTTAGGTGGCCATGATGCCTGTGTGGAGGCCAGGTGAGCAGTGGCTGGGGCTTCTCAGGCTTATCGTCCCATATTCCTGGTACTGCCACTCAGGGCCCTGAAGGTGGCTTCTCACTGCCCAAACCCCAAAAACAAACCCGTCAGCATCAAGTTGATTCCTACTGGTGGCGACCCCATGTGTTACAAAGTGGAACTGCTCCACAGGGGTTTTCTTGCCTGTAATCTTCATGGAAACAGGTAGCCAGGCCTTTCTTATGCAGCACCCCTGGGTGGGTTCCAACTGCCAGCCTGTAAGGTTAGTAGCTGAGCACAAACCATCTGCGCCATCCCGGGACCCATTCTCACTCCCCAGGAGCCCTGAAATACACCTGCTGCCTTTCCTGCCTGTACCTCTCACTCACCCCTCCTTCCTCAGTCAGCCATGACCCTCTCCTGTCAGTCCTGACCCCTCTCTGCTTCCATCACTTCCCCTCAAAGTCCAGGCAGTTTTCTTTCCACGATTTATTAATTATGCTGATTTCACACATTCATCTATCCACCAACCCCGTGATTGTTTCATGTCTACTAAGTCTTCAGCACCGTGGAAGGTGCGGGCTTGGGGTGGGTGAGGGAGAAGCAATGAACATGAATGCAGGAACGGCCCCTGCTCTTAAAGAGTCCCAGGAAGAAAGTCTTCCCTTCCCTGGGACCAGTAGCCTCGGGGAGCTCAGCCCCAGGGTCCTGGCAGGGCAAGATGGGGGCATGAAGTTGCTGTAGGGTGTTGAGCTCTGGGGATTTTCATAGAAACTTAGACCAGGTCTCACCTACTGTCATGGGGAAACTGCCAGAAATTCAACCTGGATTGTTATGAAGTGGACTGTGTCCTCCAAAATGTGTGTCAGCCTGGCCAGGCCCTGGTTCACACTGTCGTGTGGTTGTCCACCACTTTGTTTCCCTGTCAATGTACTGCTACATTTGCTTTTGAATGATTTACTTGGGTGTGACATTAATGATGTCGTTCAATAATTTCTGCATTCTCTTCGACCACCTTTCTTTGGAATGGCCACAAATATGAATCTCTTCCAGCCTGTTGGCCAGGTAGCTGTCTTCCAAATTTTTTGGTATAGATGAGTGAGCATTTCAGCACTGCATCCAATTGTTGAAACATCTCAATTGATATTCCGTCAATTCCTGGAGCCTTGTTTTCTGCCAACGCCTTCAGTGCAGCTTGGACGTCTTCCTTCAGTTCCCTTGGCTCTTGGTCGTATGCTGCCTCCTGAAATGGCTGAATGTCGAGCAATTCTTTGTGGCAAGGTGACTCCGTGTATTCTTTCCATCTTCTTCTGATAATTCCTGCGTCATTTGATATTTTCCCTGTAGAATCCTTCAGTATTGCAACTTGAGGCTTGAATTTTTTCTTCAGTTCTTTCAGCTTCAGAAATGCCGAGCGTGTTCTTCCCTTTTGGTTTTCCATCGCCAGCTCTTTGCACATGTCATTATAATACTTTGTCTTCTCAAGTCGTCCGTTGAAATCTGTTCAGCTCTCTTCCTTCATCATTTCTTCCTTTTGCTTTAGCTACTCCACGTTCAAGAGCAAGCTTCAGAGTCTCCTCTGACATCCATTTTGGTCTTCTCTTTCTTTCCTGTCTTTTCAAGGACCTCTTACTTTTTTTATGTATGATGTCCTTGATGTCATTCCACAACTTGTCTGGTCTTCAGTCACTAGAGTTCAGTCAAATCTATTCCTGAGATGGTCTGTAAATTCAGGAGCCCTAGTGACCCAGTGGTTAAGCATTCGGCTGCTAACCAAAAGGTTAGCAGTTCGAATCTACCAGCCGCTCTTTGGAAACCCTATGGAGCAGCTCTCCTCTATCCTATAGGGTCACTATGAGTTGGAAATCAACTTGGCAGCAATGGGTTTGGTTTTTGGGGGGCCTTATACTCAAGGTCGTACTTTGGTTCTCATGGATTTGTTCTAATTTTCTTCAGTTTCAGCTTGAACTTGCATACAAGCAATTGACGGTCCGTTCTGCAGTTGGCCCCTGGCCTTGTTCTGATGATGATATTGAGCTGTTCCCTCTTCTCTTTCCACAGAAGTAGTCGAGTTGATTCCTGTGCGTTCTATCCACTGAGGTACTCGTATATAGTCACTGTTTATGTTGTTTAAAAATGGTATTTGTGAACTCCTGAGGGAGCAGGAGATTAGTGGGATACAGACCCCAAATTCTCATAAAAAGACCATACTTAATGGTCTGACTGCGACTAGAGGAATCCCGGCGGCAAAGCTCCCCAGACCTTCTGTCGGCACAGGACAGGATCCATCCCCGAAGACAACTCATCAGACATGAAAGGGACTGGTCAGTGGCGGGGAGAGAGATGCTGATGAAGAGTGAGCTAATTAAATCAGGTGGACACTGGAGAGTGTGTTGGCAACTCTTGACTGGAGGGGGGATGGGAAGTTAGAGAGAGAGGGAAGACGGCAAAATAGGCAGAGAGAGAGGGAAGACGGCAAAATAGGCACGAAACGAGAGACTGAAAGGGCTGACTCAATAGGGGGAGAGCAAGTGGGAGAAGGGAGTAAGATGTATGTAAACTTACATGTGACAGACTGATTGGAATTGTAAATGTTCACTTGAAGCTTAATAAAAGTTAATTAAAAAAAAAAGAAAGAAAGATGCAGTCAAAAAAAAAAAATGGTATTTGCCTTGAAGAAGTCATTGGTCTTGCAAAATTCTATCATGTGACCTCCAGCATCGTTTCTATCACCAAGGCCACATTTTCCAACTACCGATCCTTCTTTGTTTCCATCTTTCACATTCCAACCACTAGTAATTACCAAAGCATCTTGATTACATGCTTGATCAAGTTCAGATTCGAGAAGTTGGCAAAAATCTTGAGTTTCTTCATCTTTGGCCTTAGTGATTGGTGTGTAAATTTGAGTAACAGCCGTATTAACCGGTCTTCCTTTTAGGCGTATGGATATTATCTTATCACTGACAGCATTGTACTTCAGGATAGATCTTGAAAGGTTCTTTTTTTGTTTTCCTAGATTCATGTTTGGTACATTGCACATTGTGATTATTAATGGATGTTTGCAGCTGTTTTTTCTCATTTTGAGTCGTGCCACATCAGCAAATGAAGGTCCCGAAAGCTTTACTCCATCCACGTCATTAAGGTGGACTCTAC
The DNA here is from genome assembly GCF_024166365.1 of Elephas maximus indicus. Lineage (NCBI taxonomy): Eukaryota > Metazoa > Chordata > Mammalia > Proboscidea > Elephantidae > Elephas > Elephas maximus. The sequence continues at coordinate 1,042,165 of NC_064842.1, forward strand.
TTTGAGGAAGCAGCTCTTCCCCAGTCATATTTTGAGTACCTTCCAACCAGGGGGGCTCATCTTCCAGCACTGTATCAGACAATGTCCCGCTGTATTCATAAGGTTTTCACTGGCTCATTCTTTTCAGAAGTAGACTGCCGGGTCCTTCTTCCTAGTAAGCAGGTAAAATTTTGCCGAAGATCATTCAGAAGTGGTTGCAGCATCAACAGGGAACTGCCAGTAATTTAAGCCCGATTCAGAAGAGGACATGGAATGAGAGAGATCATTGCTGATGTCAGATGGATCTTGGCTGAAAGCAGAGACTACCAGAAAGGTATTTACCTGGACTGTGCACAACAACAAGTTATGCACCAGCTTACACTAAGCAAGGTATGCATGGGTGAAATTGTTCACTAGGGATTAGTAAGTATGCACAAGTAAGCCTGTGCTTACCTTGCTTAGAGAGTAATCTGGCCCTGACTTGGATCTACAATCAACACCCATGGAAGCAGCAGTCAAGAAATCAAATGATGTATTGCTTTGGGCAAATCTGCTGCAAAAGACCTCTTTAAAGTGTTAAAATGCAAAGACATCATTTTGAGGACTAAGGTGTACCTGACCCAAGCCATGGTGTTTTCAATCACCTCATATGCGTGTGAAAGCTGGTCAATGAATAAGGAAGTCGGAAGAATTGATGCCTTTCAATTATGGAGTTGGTGAAGAATACTGAATATACCATGGACTGCCAAAAGAATGAATATATCTGTCTTGGAAGAACTACGGCTAGAATGCTCCTTAGAATCAAGGATGGTGAGACTACGTCTCATGTACTTTGGACATATTATCAGGAGGGAGCAGTCCCTGGAGAAGGACCTCATGCTTGGTAAAGTAGAGGGTCAGCGAAAAAGAGGAAGACCGTCAATGAGATGGACCGACACAGTGGCTGCAACAAGGGGCTCAAACAAGGCAATGATTGTGAGGATGGTACAGGACCGGGCAGTGTTTCTTTCTGTTGTACAAGGTTTGCTAGGAGTGGGAATGACTGGATGGCGCCTAACAAGAGCAACCTTGTGCGTGGGACGACAGTGTCTCCTTGTGGTCACTCTGTGGAACTCTCTAGCACCTGTTTTATAAAGCCCAGAGGATTAAGCTCCCCTCAAGAACTTCTATTTTTGGTTCCCAATATTTCCATAATGAAAATGCTAAAAGCAGCAGCCACATGGCTTCCCAAAGGACTCAGAAGCTGCTCTGTGGAACCCCCATCTTCTCCAGCTGAGTCAGGTCTACTCTTCTTTCTCTGGTGCTGTTCTCTGTCCCATGGGATTTGATCGAAGGGTCCCCGGGGGCGATCACATGTTCACTTTGCTGAGTGCTAAGTGTTCTTCAGAGGAAAGGCCGTGTGCACACTCAGTGACGTGTTGGAAAGGACACTGGATCCAGGATCAGGTGGCCTGGAGGCTCACCATGTCAGCTGCTCAGTAGGCCGAGGTGGCAAACGCATTAACAGCTGCATTTACCCTGTCATTTCTCTGAGAGGCACTGCACCAAGAGTTTCACCTACATTTTTTTACCTTGATCCTCACAGCAAGCCCGTGAGGTTGGGGTTGTCATCTCTATTTTACAGGTGAGAGATCAAGGCACAGAAAGGTTAAGTGATTTCCCAAGACCACACAGTGTGTGGCAGAGGCAGGACTTGAACTCAGGTCTCTGGGGATCCACTAAGCCACACTGAACTGTGTACTTAAAAGAATCAGTAATTAGTGGTACGGTCCAGAAATCCATGTTTTTACGTTTCCCAGGTGGTTGTAATGTGGAGCCACATTTGGGACCATGGGGGTCCCATCACTTCTAATATTCAGTGATCCCAATCCACCAGGCTCTCCTTGGAAACTCTATGGGGCAGCTCTACTCTGTCCCACAGGGTTGCTAGGAGTTGGAATTGACTCAATGACAATGAGTTTGGTTTTTGTTGTTGTTGTTGTTAAATGCCTTCCAAGGATCAGGAGGTGAAGTTGTGATAAGGGGAGAAGCCTGGATTAGGGCCCGAATCCTCATGAGCACACAGGACCACAAGCACAGCAGAAACAACACAGAAAGGGAAAGAAAGGCCTCAGAGGACAGAGCAGTTGTCCTGCTGGCCTCCCCTCTGCTCTGGCATCTGGGACTGGTTTGCAGGAGAGGAGAGCAATCGCCTTCTACAACAGGCTTCTCAGAGTTTGTTGTCACCACACAATCGCCTTCTACAACAGGCTTCTCAGAGTTTGTTGTCACCACACAATTGCCTTCTACAACAGGCTTCTCAGAGTTTGTTGTTACCACACAAATTAACCACTAGCTGTTGAGTCGGTTCCATCTGATGGCGACCCAGCGTGTGTCAGGGTAGAGCTGTTCTCCATACGGTTTTCAGTGGCTGATTTTTCAGAAACAGATCACCAGACCTTTCTTCTGAGGGCCTCTGGGTGCATTTGAACTGCCAACCTTTAGGTTAGTAGTATCCCAGTGCTTACCTGTTTGCACCACCCAGGGGCTCCCTGTTTCACAGATCCGTCATCCATCAATTTACCTCAACTCTTCTAGAACCATTTTATATTTTTTAATCGATTCACACATTTGTTGAGCACCTACTATGTACCAGGCGCTGTGCCAGGTCCTGAGTCTGCAGAGGTGCATAAACCCAGCGTGGCCCTGCCTGTGAGTCAGCTGTCCAGAGGGGGAGCCAAACAATAAACAAACCAGGAAAAACATAACTGCACACCACGGTGCTCTGAAGGCGTGGTGGTGAAGGGTGGCAGTGGGTTCTAATTAGACAGGATTAACCGGCAAGTTCTGTCTGAGGTGACATTTAAACAGGCACCGAAACCAGAAAAACAAACCCATCATCATTGAGTCAGTTCCGACTTGTGGTGGCCCAGGCATGTAAGGGTAGGACTGCCCCACAGGGTTTTCTTTTTCTTTTTTTTATTCTACTTTAAGTGAAGGTTTACAGAGCAAGCTAGTTTCTCATTAAACAATTAATACACACATTGTTTTGTGACATTGTTTGCCAGCCCCACCACATATCAACGCTCTTCCGTTCTGGACCTTCGGTTCCCCATTCCCAGCTTTCCTGTCCCCTCCTGACTTTTTGTTCTCGCCCCTGGGCTGGGTGGCCTCTTAGTCTTGTTCTGGTGTATGGGCCTGTCTAAACTTTGGCTGAAGGGTGAACTTCAGGAGTGACATCATTACTGAGCTAAAAGTGTGTCCAGGGGCCATACTCTCGGGGCCTCTCTAGCTTCTGTCCTATCAGTAAGTATGGTTTGTTTGGTTTTTTTTAGTTAGAATATTGTTCTACATTTTTCTCTATAGGGTTTCTTGGCTGTAATCTTTATGGAAGGAGACCATCAAGTCTTTCTTCCCTGGCACTGCTGGGTGAATTTGAACTGCCAATCTTTCAGTTAGTAGCCAAGAGCAAACCACCCGTGCCACCCAGGGACCTAAGCAGACACCAGAAGAGTGTTTTAGCTTGTCCATCCTCTTAGCAAATGAGTGCAGGGCAATTCAGCACAGAGCTTGCTTTCCTCCAGGCTCCTGCCGGGGTCCCCTCCAGGACAGTGGCATGGGGATTGCTGGCGTCCCCTCTCCCCAAGTACCCAGATGTCCCTCGGGAGATGGAGAACTGGAGCTTCCTTGGACCGAAGGGTCTCAAACAGCAACTGTTTGGGGTGGGGTGGTAATGGGGTCAGGGCCTGGCAGTGTAGCATCAGAGGAATTCCTGCTGGTCAGGGCCACAATATTGGCTGACCTTGCTCTGGCTCCCAAAGGGAGGACCCACATCCAGTGCCCGGGGAGGAGCTCGAGGTCCAGAAGTGTGTCAGTCTGTGTGTGCACGTGTAGGAGAGGGGTCAACTCCAGCTCTAGCTCCTGGGTGCTGGGTGCCCTAGTTAATACGGTGCTAGAAGCCTTAGTTATTAAGGCACTGGGTGCCCTAGTTATTAAGGTGCTGGGTGCCTAAGTTTTTAAGGTGCTGGGTGCCTTAGTCATTCAGGTGCTGGGTGCCTTCATTACGAAGGCATTGTCTTTCAGCCCCAAGCCCACCCTCCTATTCTCTGCTCTGTGGTGCTGGGCTGGGCCTTCGCAGTCCACGTGTCTGCTTTGCCAGCTGCTCCTGGTTAACCAGATGCTGTCCGTTCCAGGTCATGGCGACCCCATGAGTGTCAGAGCAGAACTGTGCTCCATGGGGTTTTCAATGGCTAATTCTTCAGAAGCAGATCACGAGGACTTTCTTCCAAGGTGCCTCTGGGTGGATTTGAACTGCCAGCCTTTCATTTAGTAGCTAAGCACTTGACCGTTCGTGCCACCCAGGGACTCCTTCCTTCCTGTTAGACTGCGCCAATAGGAGGCACTAGAGGGGGCTGGGCAGCTGGAGGCGGAGGCACCTACTCCCTGCTGTTTCTTCCTGCTCCTGTGAGCTCCCCTACAGTACATTCACTCCCTCAGCAGCTAAATCCCGTTGGCCGTTGGCAGAATTGCCTTCATCACCCCCCACTCAGAGACCCCAGCCCCAGGTGGCAGGCGCCCCTTCCTCAGATGTTGCCCTAGAGGGCCCCTCAGCTTTAATAATTCCTTTGTTGCCTTGCCCTAGGGGTGATAGTGCTCCCTGCAGTGACTGTCTGTTGATTACGTCTTAGGGTTCTCTGACATTAGTGTTTCGTGGCCCAGACCATTTCCTGACCATTTCCCTGGTGGCCGTTCATGTCATGACGGGCCCATGGAAGGCGAAGCCAGTTTCCTTACCCCACAGGTGGTTAGTCGCTGCCCTACCCTGAGGAAGAAGAGCTTGTCCTCCAAGCAGTCCATGAGCCGACTCTCGGCACCTTCTCCATCAGAGCTGCTCTGCAGGGCCCTGCATCTCAGGGAGGAGGGGCAGTGAAGAGAGGAGGGGCTGGCCATCCAGTTACGGCCATCTCTAGCAGCCCTCTCTCTCTTCCCTGCTGCTCTGCACCTTGCCTTCATCTGCACACGGCTTCCAGACAAGCTCACGAAGCACACCCACGAGGAGAGGCTATGGGCTTCCCCGTGACTCACACAGCCCTGAAGGTTCTGGGTAGGGGTGCTGGTTCTGGGTGTCACCTCTGGTCACTCTGAGTGTGGTGGGGCCACGCCTTATCAGCAGGCTGGAGGGGAGGGCTATGGAATGGCTGCTCTACCACCGAGGCTCAGCATGGCGGACCTTCCTGCCCCACCCCTGCAGCTGACCCAAAAGACAGCTGATTCCTGGGCTGAATGGCCAGAAATGGGACCTGAAAATGTGGACCAATCAGCTTCCTGTCTTAGAAAGTTCAAATTAGGGAACAGATAGAGAGAGTTAGCTGAGGCAGCTGAGCGGAAAGCTCATGAGATTTACCTCAGCTGGGCGAAGTACAAGCAGAATCAAGGAGCTGGACAGAGGAGAGAGACCAGTGGGAGACTGTGGGGCCGTGGAGAGAGGGACAGAGTGTGGCTGCCTGCGACCCCAGAGCCTGTTTCCCTTCCCATTAATCTCTGTCTCAACAATATAGTGGCCTTTCCTTGAAGACACTTGACTGAGTCTTTGTTCCTGGCTACCGGAAAAGACCAGGAGGTGGAAGCTAAGGTTGGCAGCAAGGGGAACCCAAGAAAGGGGTCTTCTGGCCGGAAAAAAAAGAAACCCAACACTTGCTGAGCAGCTACTATGTGGCGGGCGTGATGCTGGGTGCCCTGCCCGAGTTCGATGCTTGAGGTCTGGTTGATGATGGAGTGGGTGGGAGGTGAGAGGAGGGTGAGAGGACAGCCTTAGAAGAAAGGATAGTGGGGCGCTAGATGACAGACTTTGGACAGATGGGAGGTGGGATGCTGGGCCACCAGGCAGGGTGACAGCAGCTCTCTGCCCTTAGGTATTTTTCTTATTTTCTATCTCTTCTGATTTTGTTTTGGGGAAAAAAATTAGTGTTTCAACCAAAAGCAAACAAACAGTGTGCAAAATATAACCTGTCAGTGCCTTTCTGTTAACAGAGAGGTCGGGCTGTGAGTGTGAACACCGGCTGTGTACACGTCCGGCTTCTGAGAGCCCAAGCCTCGCGCTGGGCACCCCAGTCCACCTCTCGTGGTGTCTGTGGTGCTTTGCAGAGATCTGCCTCCTAGAGTCCAGCACCTCCTGCTCCCAGAGGCTACTGTGCTGCAGAAGCTGTATCTGACCGACTGAAATTAACTGCCCTTGCGTTTGTCTCTCCCTGGACGGTGCAAACCGTTAACCACTCACCTGCTGACCAAAGGGCTGAGTCCATTCAGAGGTAGTTCAGGAGAGAGGCCTGGTGATCTCCTTCTGAAAAACCAGCCATTGAAAACCCCACGGAGTGCAGTTCTCCTCTGACACACGTGGGGGACACTCGGACGCGCATCAGCGTTGACTTAAATTCCACGGGTTTGTGTTTGTCTAGCTCTTTTTTCACTTTTATAAAACTCTTCTGTAGCTAACAGATCAGATTACTCTCAAGCAGCTGAGACCCCCATTTCCTCGGCCATACAAGTCACGTCATGGCAGGTGCCTGCACAGGTGCTCACCCCAGTGTGGCCAGCTGTGCCGGTCTCCTGGGCTGCTGGCCCCTGGGGCCGTGAGATGACCACAGTGCACAGTGCTGTCCCTCCAGAGGAGATGAACAGCCTTTGCCCTGGGCCACAGGGCAGTTCCCACACCGTGTGCCTCGGGTTCCCCGGATTTCACCAAGATTCTCAGGCCAGCAGCCTTTCCTGGAGTCTCTTCAGCACAGCCCTCTGGGGTCAGGTTAGGGGGTGACCAAGTAGTCCTCAAAGCTGCCCCCCTCCTCCCCTCCTCAGGGAGAAGCTTCTCTCTTGCACCAAGACCACCCACCTAGCCTCTTGGGATGAGTTCCTTCTCAAAGACACTTTAGTCCCTCATGCTAGTGGACTCCTGAGGCCTCAGCCCACAAGACACATCATAGAGCCAACACCCACCACGCATAGGTGGCATTACCCTCATGTCATGGGTGGGACACTGAGGTCCTGAAAGCTGAATGACTTGCCTGAGCCACACAGAGTCTCCGGGTCCCTGATACCAGTCAGCCCCATCCTCTCATCATGACATTGCACCTCCCATTACCTCATGGCTGTGCCAGAAGGTATCGTCCACTGTGATGCCATCCAGGCCCCTGCAGGCCCGGCACCTCCACTCTGAGGCGTCTGCTGCAGCTGCTCCTCCCCAGGCCCACACATCGGAATCAGCTCCGGAGCTTTGAAAGACACAGACGCTGGTGCCCAGGTCCAGGAGAACGAGTCAGTAAATTTGGGTCCCAGGCACAGTGCCTGTATTTTAGAAGCTCTTCCTCTAGCAAGAACACAAGCAGACTTGTAACCAATGCTCATTGCAGCATCATTCACAACAGCCAAAGGGTAGGAACAGCTTAAATGTCCATCAATGGACGAATGGAAAAACAAAATGTGGTACCTACACACGGGGGATTACTACTCAGCCAGGAAGAGAAACCAAGTCCTGATACGTGGCACAGCGTGCGTGAGCCTAGAAGACAAAAGTAAGTCAGCCAGAAAAGGACAAATACTGTGTGGTCCCACTTACATGAAGTATCTAGAATAGGCAAATGCGTAGAAACCAAAGTTTCTTCGTGGTTACAGGGGCTGGGGAAGGGGAAAACGTGGGAGTCATTACGTAGGTGGCACCGAGTTGCTGTTTGGGGCCATGCAAAGTTTCAGAAATGATATCAGAGGTGGTTATACAACCTGGTGAATGTAACTAATGCCACTAAACTGTACACTTGGTGAAAATGGTGAAAATTTACCCCAATAATGGAACCCTGGTGGCACAGTGATTAAGAGCTTGGCTACTAACCAAAAGGTCAGCAGTTCGAATCCACCAGCAGCTCCTTGGAAACTCTGTGGGGAAGTTCTACTCTGTCCTACAGGGTTGCTATGAGTCAGGAGCCACTAAACAGCAATGGGTTTGGTTTGGTTTTACCACAATAATAAATTTTTAAAAAGCACCATGTGCCCAGCGCTTTGTGGGCTCAGTGGTACCTTGCAGAGGGAGGTGGAAGGTTGGGATGGACCATGCAGTGGAGGGACTGAGGGTAGGCCACTAAAACACCACCTCTGCTGTGGAGGAGGGTGTGCGGGCTGTACCATCGTGGCCTTGAAGCCATGCAGGGCAGCCACTGTGGGTCCTGGGCTCTGGCTTCAGCCCCCTCGGCACCAAATCACAAATCCCGGCCCTCCGTTTCTGTGCAAGCTGGGTGTTCAGACTTCAGAGCTTGGCTTCCCCATAGAAATCACACTGTGAGTGGTGGTTTGGTGCTCAGCCTGGGTCACAGGGCCCCATTTCACACTTGATTAGACAACGTGGAGTGGCAGGCCTTGTGGGGCCCATGGCCATCCCCTCCACCACAGCACCCCCACCCCGTAGAGCCCCACTCTGGGCTCAGGGCTTCCAGCTGTGAGAACAGGGAAATCCCTGTTCTCCTGGGGTCCTCTGAGGCCAAGAAGGGGTCCTCAGTGGTGGAAAGGGTCTACAACTCCATAAGGTGGGGTAACAGCCAAAGCCCATGTTTTCAGTGGGGAAGGGATGCAGCCATCTGGGGGAAGGAGAGGAGGAGGGTGGGAGGAGGTCTGTGAGGAGGGGGCCCACCCACTGCCGTTGAATCGATTCCAACTCATAGCGACTCTATAGGACAGAGTAGAACTGCCCCATAGAGTTTCCAAGGAGAGCCCAGTGGATCTGAACTGCTGACCTTTTGGTTAGCAGCCATAGCATTAAACCACTACGGAGGAGAGATGAGGCAGGAGAGGTCTGTGAGGAGGGGGCCAGGGAAGGGCATTTCTGTAGCCATGACCTCCCTGCTCTGACATGGGCATCCTGGGTTCAGCTTCAGGGCAGCCCTGTAGAAGCATGGCTGCTTGTGAAGAGCAGGGTGTAGAACCGGCAGTGTTAGGCTCTCGCCTCAGGAGCCAGAGGCCAGCTCGGGGTTCCACTTACAGTGCACTGGCACCCCTTTACATGTCACTGTATACCCCACCCACCTCAGAGGTTTGCCCGCCCCCCAAGTCCAGGATGGGGTGGTTGCAAGGACCCAGCAAATGCTGGCTATGGCCCACCCTTGCCTATCCTGACCCTTGCCACAAACAGGTGGAGGCAGGACTGGCCCCCGTGAAGGGATAACTAGGCTTCAGCAGTGAGCTCTTTCCAGGAAGCCCTGGGCCCAGGGCTCAAAGGAGCAGCACTGGGGCAGGGTGGGTCTGCAGGTGGGTGGTGGGGCACCTTCCCCGCTTCAGGAGGGTGAAGCAGGAGAGAGTTCAGGAAAACGGGCCTGAGAGGCAGTGTGTCTGGGACGCCTGTGACCCATCCTTGGACTGGCAGCGCAGGATCCTTTGTCACCTGGCTGGTTCTCTGAGCTCCGAGCTGCCTGTGTGTGTGTGCGTGTGCGTGTGTGCGTGCGTGTGCGTGCATGTTTGTGTGTGTGTGCATGTGTGTACGTGTGCATGTGTGTGTGCGTGTGCATGTATGTGTGCATGTGTGCGTGCATGTGTGCGAGCGTGTGTGTGCGCGTGCGCGTGTGTGCCTGTGTGTGCACGCCTGTGTGCGCGTGTGTGTCTGTGTGTGTGCCTGTGTGTGCGTGTGTGTGTCCGTGTGTGTGTGTGTGTGTGTGTGAGGGGAGGGGAGGGGAGGCCCTTCTGGGAAGCTCTTGTCACCTAGGTTATTGGCAGCTCCGGGGAGGAGGGGGCGAAGAGCCCTCAGTGACTGACACAGAAGGGAAGCTTCTCAGACTCATCTCTCAGGAATTTGTCTCACTGCCTCTTATTCAAAGATTTGATCTTTTTTAATTGTGGTAAAAATACGTATAAAAACATTTGCCATCTCACCATTTTTTATGTGACATTAGTTACGCTAACCGTGTAGTGCGGCCACCACCGCGATCTGTTTCCGGATTTCACCTTCAGGGTTTAGGAGCCCTGCTGGTCAAGGGTTAGTACTCAGCTGCTAACCAAAAGGTCGCGAGTTTGAACCCACCAGGTGCTCCTTGGAAACCCTGTGGGGTAGTTCTCTGTCCTGTCCGGCCACTGTGGGTCAAGGTCAACTCAATGGCAACGGGTTTGGGTTTGGTTCGAAGGACCCAGCGCTGCTGCACACGGGGCTGGGTACAGACAGGCTCCCCCCAGGTGGGTGCCTTCCCTTGCAGTGTCACCGCTGGCTGGCTGCCCCTCAACCCCCAGCTGAAGCCTCCCAACCCCTCGGCAGAGGTGAGAGGTCCTGCTCCCAGGCTCCCAGCGCAGCCTGCCTGGCACTCTCTGGGCCTTGGCCTCTGTCCTCACCCTAAGCCTCCCACTGCAGGATTTTCTCAGATGCCCTCACCTGGGTTCAGTCCTGCCTTCACTCCATGGATGAGGGCTGTGCTCTCCACTGCTGGATGCGGCGGTGCTTGTTCATGAGGGATTTTCTTTTGGGCTGGCTTGAACGCATGTGCATGTATGTGTGCAAGTGTGTGCATGTGTGTGCGTGTCCTCATCAGACTGGCAGGTAGGTCCACAAGGGCAAGCATCATTTGTCCTCCTCCCCCTGGACACTTGATCGATGGTATGATGGCACTAATCGACCATCCTGGAGTCACATGTGAAGGGGCACTGAGGCCCCGGGCAGGATTTCTGAAGGAGAAGGATCAGAAAGCTGTCTCCTCCCACCCCCACTCTCTGCCTTCCTGCTGTCCTCCCACTACAGCCTGGCTTGTCCAGGGAGGCCATCCCAAGTGAGGGTGTAGGGACCCTGACTGACAGAGAGGTGGTGATGAACCCAGAAAAGGTGAAGTTCCCTCAAGGCAGGGGTGTGGGGCAGCAGGACTGGGATTATTTTTACACTGTGCCATGAGGAGACCTCGGGGATCCTTGCAGGTGGCTCCAGGGCCTTGGAGCAGTGGAGGAGGCAGGGCCCAGCACCACCCCATGTCCGTCAGAGTCCAAGTTTATATCAGACTGCTGGGCAGGATTGTACTTGAAGAACATGTCCCTCGGCTGCAGAGTGAGAGAATCGTCAGCCTCTCTCCAGTCTACAGCCTTCCTCCATCCAAATCCTTCATGGGTGGCCCTCACAAGGGGCTGTGGGACTGGGAGGATGTGCCCACACACTGCAGGAATCCTGGTGTTGAGCCCTCTGCTTCTTTGTTGGACAAGGCAGTGCCCAGGGCTAGCTCAAGGCTGTGCATATGACAAGTGCTCATTGCAGCCAAGTCCAAAGAGTGGGGAGAGATGGGGAGGGGTGCCCAGGTACTTCTTCCTGGCCCTGTGACACACAGCAGGAAGTCCTGCTTTCTGAAGGAAAGAGTCCTTATCCAGTTGTCCAAGACAGGGCACCAGTCCTGGTCACAATGGGCCCACCTGAGACCCTAGGTAAGTGACTCAGTTTCCCACCTGTGGAAATTCAGGTGAAGCCCCTGCCAGCCCCAATCCTTCCTCATGAAGTTACACTGAGAGGCCTTCACGCACCAGGTGCTACTGTGCTCTGGTCCCTGTTGTGGTGGAAATGCAGGTGAGGCCCAGGGCGGGGTTGCAGCTCCTGGGCTGGTGTTTCTGATCCAAGCTTGAGAGGAGCTGGAGAGCCACCAGCTCAGCTGTGGGCTGGAGACCACTTGGAAGGTGGCAGCCGGACCAGCATCCTCGGCACTGGGTGGGCTTCCAGACGTTTTGTCAGGAATGGCACAGGTGGCCCCGGGTATGGTGAGTTGACGTCAGGGCTTTGGGGGCAGCTGGAACTTTCTGTTGGATGTAACAGCCAGCCCAGACAGGAGTCTCTTTAACTCTTTCCTTCAACAGGCTGACTAACCTACCTGCCCCAATCCTTCATCCACGGGGAAACGGAGCGGGAAGTGACCTGTGTGCTCCAGGATTGCCCCTTGAGCAGGAAGCCCAGAACAGGGGGAGCTTCAGCACAGGAGAAGCTCACACCAGTGGTGGGAGAGAAAAAAACCCAGGGAAATGGAAAAGAAGCAGGAGCTGGTCTTGGGGGGTGGGGTGACCTGCCCCATGAATAAAAAGCAGCAGGATTGGGGTAGGGGGGCGGAGCTGCCAACATGCAGCTTCTTGGTTGCCTGTTTCTCTCTCCCTCTCACCCCACGTCCTCCCCTGTCTACCCAGACAGGGCCTGTCAGTGTTACAAAGGACCAGGTGAGTCCCAGTCCACACATACATCAGCCGTGAGAAACATCTCTGTACTAGAGAAGCCATACATGCTTGCAGGAAAAAGTGCAAGCAATAAATAGAATACAAAGAAAAAGAAAGTTCTCTTCCCTTCCTGCCCCTGGCCTCTGCCCCCTTTTGAAGCCATTCCCAATGAAATAATTTCTAACCTGGGATGGGCTTTGTGTGTGGTCCCACCCGTGGAGTGTTCATGTGAGTTTCTGTGGGGCAGTCCCAACCCCAACCCCAAGCATGTAAAATGACGGGCCCAGTGTTTGATTATCCACGTCTGTGAGCAGCAGTGACTGTGGTAACGCAAAGTAACATGTAACCTTAAACCACTTCTCGTCAATGTGGGTTGCGTTATTTGGTTTTATACATTTTCATTGCTGCCAAGTTACCTTTCTAGATCTGCCTGGTTCCCGCTGAAATTGAGTTGAGTTTGGATTCACTGAGCCCAAACCAACTGGTGGGGTTGGGTGGGTGACCTGGGCCCAGAAGTGTGTTGGGGTGGGGACACTGGAGTGGGGACTTAGCAGCGTGGCAAGATTTGAAAGGCCAAGAGCCAAGCTGCCCCATGCACTCGCCCCCTGCCAGAATCCCTTCCCGTGGGTTAATAAGACTCGGCCTAAACCTAGTTCCAGCACTTTCTGTATGACTCCAGGAAGCTGTTTGTGCCCCTCCAGCCCCACTCTCCATCCTTCCCCACCTCCCTCTGTGTGTCGGGAGCCAACCTGAGGCCCCACCGGTGGGCTCCCTTGTCCTCTGGCTTCCAGTTGGTCTGGCCAATGGGCTGGAGGAGAGTGAGGCCGCGGCAGGTGACGGCGAGGTCATGGTAGGTGGCCCAGAGCTTGGCAGTGGCTGCCAACAACTACGAAGCAGGAAATGATGCAAAACATTTCAGACGGTCCCTAGCCCAACAGCAGTGGATGCAATATGTTTAGGATAACGGCTCGTTGCTCCTAGGTGTCGCTGAGGCAGTTACAACTCACAGCGACCCTGTGTACAACAGAGCAAAACACTGCCTTGTCCCGCGCCATCCTCACAATCGTTGTGATGCTTGAAAGAGGTCTTTTGCAGCAGATTTGTCCAATGCAATTTGTTGTTTGCTTCCAAGGGGGGTTGATTGTGGATCCAAGTAAAATGAAATCCTTGAAAAATTCAATATTTTCTCTGTTCATCATGATGTTGCCTATTGGTCCAGTTGTGAGGATTTTCTTTTTTTTTTTCCTTTTTTAAGAAAACAAAAAACATTCTGATAAAAAAAGAAGAAAAAAAAATTACAAAAGATGAAGACATCTCTTCAGTGTCCTGCCACGAGACACTGTTTTAATCCACTGAGACGTTTTCCACGTGACTTCTGGCTCAGAACTGCCAGGTTCTTGTCCATTGAGGTACTGGCTGCAGCTGGCTCTGATCTGGCTCCTGCTGGTGTCCTGGGGTACCTGTGCGTCCAAATGCCATGGAGAGATAGGCCAAGCTGGACTCCAGGGCCTGGATTCTAGGCCCAGCTTTGCCATTAGTGTGCCCTTCCTAGCGAATCACTCTGAGTCTTATTTTTCTCCTCAGTTAAAAAAGGGATAATAATTGGGCTGATTTGTTGAGATGACAGAAGTGATGAGGCAATATGAAATCAACTGCAGAATCTTTCTGATGCAAGGGAAGTGGAGGCTCCACCCCTTACCTCAGCTCACTCACCCCAAGGCTGGTTTTGAACACAGCTCGCCACTCTGCAATTGAAGTTGGCCTGCCCACATTGGTGAGGGCCTTTCCAGACACCCACGGGACCGTCTCAGAGCAGGGAGTTCTCAGGCCATGGTTCCCCCATGGCAGCACCCCCACCCCCACTGACCATCTGGCAACACCAGAAAAATCCAAAGCCCTGTTGGTGGCTAGTTTTGAGCCTACATACCCTGCTCCCATTTCCCATGGCCCCTGCACACACGTGTTCACTCCCAGCCCAGGTTGGCTAATTCTCGGGCTGCTCTTTCTTGGGAGCCTTGGTGGCGCAGTGGTTAAGAGCTCAGCTGCTAACCAAAAGGTCAGCAGTTAGAATCCACAAGCCCCTCCTCGGAAACCCTATGGGGCAGTTCTACTCTGTCCTTATAGGGTCACTATGAGTCGGAATGGCCTTGAGGGCCATGGTTTTTTTTTTTGTTGTTGGGAGCCATTTCTGGTTTCAGGAACCTTTGTAATTTCTCACATTTGCTATATTCATTTCACACTGTGATGGTTTTTAGTGAAACCCTTAACATGAAAGGGGTTTGTGTCTTAAGCTTGGGATAAAAAAACAACACAAAACCCCAAAAAAACCAAACCCATTGCCGTCGAGTCCATTCCAACTCATAATGACCCCACAGGGTCTCCGAGGCTGTCAGTCCCCATGGAAGCAGACTGCCACATCTTTCTCCCGCAGAGCCGCTGGTGGTTTCAAACCGCCAGCCTTTCCGTTAGCAGGTGATTGCTTTAACCACTGCACCACCAGAGCTCCTTCAAGCTAGGGGTAGTAATGACAATGTAGGAACGTTAACTTAGCTGATTACAAACCACTCCTTAAATTCATCTCGGTTAACACACCTATGCGCTCATCCAGGTAAACCAGCACCGCTGCCATCTTACAGAAGAGTCAAATGAGGCTCAGAGAGAAACACCTCTGAGTAACACCGCGTTTCCCCGACCCCGTTTCCTGTGTCTCAGCCTCCCCAGCTCCCTGAGAGCTGAGCCGGCTGCTGTCTTCACTCCGACTGGCCCACACCTGTCTTGTCCCAAGGCAGGAAGCCGCTGGGGCCTTTGGAGGGAGAGAATCAAGGCGCCTTCAGGCTGATCCAGGGCTTGGGCCCAGTGTGGACCACTATCCTTTACATCCATAATATCTGCTTCTTGAAAAAGGAACCAAAGTGAAGCACATGATCCTGCCCAGGAGGTGGGCCAGGGGTGTCTGGTTTGTGAAGAAAGACAAGTTTGTTAAACGTGTGGTATTTATCTGGCTTTAACACAGAGGGTCCCTGTGGTCCTAGGGTCTGAGAGTGGCCCCGTGGAAGGTGGAGGGGTCAAGTGGGGATGGTCATCTCCTTGAATAAAGTCAGGGGTTCACGAGCGGAGGAGACACCATAGTGCGGGCGGCCAAACCAGCCCTGCTGTCAGGGCTGTACCACCCTCCCATCCATACATCTGTGGGCTGGTGTCTGGGATATCGGGTCAGAGTTCAATAAGTCTGTGAGGAATGGTTGGTTAGAGACAAATGCCTAGGAGCAGGGAAGAATACGTAATAAATTCATAAACCGGGTTTAAAAAATATGTATTTTATATTAGGACTTTAATGACAAATACCAGCTTAGGAAAATAGAGTTTAAGTTTGGCTCCAAACACGTGTTCATTCAAACAACGGACTACTCACAGGCCTCGGGGGTTTAATAAAGAAGAACGGGGGCTTACCGTAAGTTGGTGAGGAACCGGGTGGCAGGGCATAAGCCGGGTCCTTGTCTGTGCAGCACTTCAGGCAGCTGAGGGCACAGTGGGCTCTTGCACCACCTGTACCCAGCGGCTTCCCTTCTGGTGCCAGCCTGGCCAGCCCCCTCTGCTTGGTTGTGGGGGTAGACTGGTCGGAGGAGACTGGCTCTCTTACTACCCAGCGCAAAACACGGGCTGTAAAACTGTCGCAAATAGTTGAAACCAGAGGGGAGAAATATTTATTTTTTATCCCTACTTTTTTTTTTTTTAATTTCTTGTTGTTTTTGATGAAGCTTTACAAGACAAACTAGTTTCTCATTAAAGAGTACACATATTGTTTTATGACATTGGTTAACAACCCCACAACATGTCAATACTCCGCCTTCTCAATCTTGGGTTTCCCATGACCAGCTTTCCTGTCCCCTCCTGCCTTCCAGTCCTTGGCCCCGGGCTGGTGTACACATTCAGTCTCGTTTCGTTTTATGGGCTTGTCTAACCTTCAGCTGAAGGGTGAACCTCAGGAGTGACTTCAGTACTGAGCTGAAAGAGTGTCCAGGGGGCCATATTCTCAGGGTTTCTCCAGTCTCTGTCAGGCTAGCAAGTCTGGTCTTTCTTTTTGAGTTAGACTTTTGTTTCCATTTTTCTCTAGCTCTGTCCGGGACCCTCTAGTGTGATCCCTGTCAGAGCAGTCGGTGGTACCGGGGCACCATCTCGTTGTACTGGACTCAGTCTGGTGGAGGCCGTGGTAGATGTGATCCATTAGTCTGTTGGACTAATCTTTCCCTGTGTCTTTAGTTTTCTACATTCTCCCTTGCTCCCAAAGGGGTGAGACCAGTGGAGTGTCATAGATGTCTGCTCACAGGCTTTCAGGACCCCAGACACTACTCACCAAAGTAGAATGCAGAACATTTTCTTTATAAACTATGTTTTGCCATTTGAGATAGCTGTTCCCCGAGACCATTGTCCGCACAGCCCTCAGCCCAGCGATTCTGTCCCTCAGGGAGTTTGGATGTGTCTGTGGGGCGAGGGGAGAAATACTTAGATATGCGGCTCTTTAACTTTTTCAAAC
This sequence comes from Elephas maximus indicus, assembly GCF_024166365.1. Lineage (NCBI taxonomy): Eukaryota > Metazoa > Chordata > Mammalia > Proboscidea > Elephantidae > Elephas > Elephas maximus. The sequence continues at coordinate 1,058,849 of NC_064842.1, forward strand.
TGGACCCACAAATAAGAAATAAATTTATACTGTAGACAAATATATACACACACACAATACATGCATATACACAGATACATAAAACTGAAACAAGATTTTTCTAAAACAATTCTTAATCATATTATGTAAAATAACCTGATATTTTATTTTATTCAATGTCATTTCAATAAAATGTGGTTTGAGAAGCACTACATTGATTTCGTCACCCACTGACGTGTGGTGGCTCGCAGTTAGAAGCCGCTGGTTAAGCTGCCCAAGCTGATAGCTAGAATACGGAAGAGACTGCACAGTTCATCCATCTGGACTTCCCTTTGGACTTAAGTTGGCCCAGGTTAGTGGTTGTGCCCCCCCCCATTGGTGCTAACGTGGGGCCCTGCACCCATGGGCTTCCTGAAAACACAGATGTTGTGGCGAACACCAGGGCTTTGAGTAGAAAGGGAAAGTCTCAGGGGAGGAGGCACCAAGCCTTTCTCTTCAGCGTTAACGTTTAAGTGGAATCCATTTAGGGAGCGGGAGACAGGCTGAATGAGGGTGGTGAACAGGGTAGGGGACAGTTAGAGACAAAATTGTCCTCAAAGTGGTTTGGGGGCATTGTTGTGTGGGAATAGCAAGACCTGAGCAGAGACTCTGGAGCCAGCCTGCCTGGGCTCGGATCCTGGATCTACTTCTTCCAGTGGTGTGGCCTTGGTTAAGTCCCATTGCTCTCTACGCCTCAATTTCCTCATCTGTAAAATGGAGATATAAAAACCAAAAAACCACAGTGACGAATCTGTGAAACATTTCATAACATGGAGGAACCTGGAAGGCATTATGCTGAGCGAAATTAGTCAGAGGCAAAAGGACAAATATTGTATAAGACCACTATTATAAGATCTTGAGTAATAGTAAACCTGAGAAGAACACATACTTTTGTGGTTACGAGGGGGGGAGGGAGGGAGGGTGGGAGAGGGTTTTTTATTGATTAATCAGTAGATAAGAAATGCTTTAGGTGAAGGGAAAGACAACACTCAATACATGGAAGGTCAGCTCAATTGGACTGGACCAAAAGCAAAGAAGTTTCCGGGATAAAATGAATGCTTCAAAGGTCAGCGGAGCAGGGGCGGGGGTATGGGGAACATGGTTTGAGGGGACTTCTAAGTCAATTGGCAAAATAATTCTATTATGAAACCATTCTGCATCCCACTTTGAAATGTGGCGTCTGGGGTCTTAAATGCTAACAAGCGGCCATCTAAGATGCATCAATGGGTCTCAACCCACCTGGAGCAAAGGAGAATGAAGAACACCAAGGCCACATGACAACTAAGAGCCCAAGAGACAGAAAGGGCCACATGAACCAGAGACCTACATCATCCTGAGACCAGAAGAACTAGTTGGTGCCCGGCCACAATCGATGACTGCCCTGTCACGGAGCACAGCTGAGAACCCCTGAGGGAGCAGGAGATCAGTGGGATACAGACCCCAAATTCTCATGAAAAGACCAAACTTAATGGTCTGACTGAGACTAGAGGAATCCCGGCAGCTATGGTCCCCAGACCTTCTGTTGGCACAGGACAGGAACCATCCCCGAAGACAACTCATCAGACATGAAAGGGACTGGTCAGCGGGTGGGAGAGAGACGCTGATGAAGAGTGAGCTAATTATATCAGGTGGACACTTGAGATTGTGTTGGCAACTCTTGTCTGGAGGGGGGATGGGAGGATAGAGAGAGAGGGAAGCCGGCAAAATTGTCACAAAAGGAGAGACTGGAAGGGCTGACTCAAGAAGGGGAGAGCAAGTGGGAGTAGGGAGTGAGATGTATGTAAACTTATATGTGACAGACTGATTGGATTTGTAAACGTTCACTTGAAGCTTAATAAAAGTTAATAAAAAAAAAAAACCTGAAACCCATTGCCACCGAGTCAATTCCGACTCATAGCAACCCTATGGGACAGAGTAGAACTGTCCCACAGGGTTTCCAAGGAGCGGCTGGTAGATTCGAGCTGCTAACCTTTTGGTTAGCAGTCGAGCTCTTAACCACTGCACCACTAGGGCTCCAAACAAGGATATAGTAGCACGTATTTCATAGGGTTGTTTATTTAAGCCCATCAATGTACCAGTGCTTGATGCTAAACAAGAAGGTTGCTGAGCTGCCCACATGTTAGGCTCCAGAGTCTTGACAGCCACGGTCAGCATAAAGCACAGAGCAGCTCATAACAAGTGGTGTATCAGGGCTGGCGAGTGTTAAAACCCCCCATGCCATGAGAGATCAAAGGTGAAATTCAAAACATTCCCCACCCAGAGTCAGAGGAGGTCCACACATCCAGCCGCACCCAATAAAGTGTAAATATTAAGAGCTTGCTAGGTGCCGCTGAGTCCATTTTTGGTTCACAGCGACCCCGTGTGACAGAATCGAACTACCCCACGGGATTTTCTAGGCTGCAGATACATCTTTCTCTTGTGGAGCTGTTGGTAGGTTTGAACAACCAACGTTTAGGTTAGCAGCCAAGCGCTGAACAATTGGGTCCCCAGGGCTCCTTGAAGAGCTACCACTATCCAAGCTGCACTTTTGCTGGGTACGTGTCCTGTACCTGTCTTCACAACACAAGTTAACTGCCTCTCAGCTTTCATCAAAGCTCTCTCCACCCCGGTGGACGTTTTATCACTTCACTCGTTCCTGCACAGTGCGCTGCACAGTGACTGAATCGGTGGAGGTGAAGGTCTTCATACGCATGGTTCTCGATCCATAGTGTGGACAAGCCCTCTCATGTAATTTCGGTGAAGTCCAGGGTTTAAAGACCCCTGCAAGTGTTGTGAATCTCTCTAACTGCTGCCAAGATGTGCAGGCAGGTCAGCAGCCCCCAGCCCACGGTGCTAAGGAGAGGAGTCGGTGCCTGGAGGCTGGGTCACAGCTTGCGTCTCCAGCATCTCTCGCTGTGCCCGACATAGATTGTGAATGAACGAAGGAAAGAAAGAACGAATGAGCTTCTCACCATCCCGCTGACATTACTTAGCTCAGGGCCTCAGCTTCTCTAGCCTGGACTAACTGGTCTCCCTCCCATCAGCCCTATTGCCTCCATCCCATATCCCACACTTTCGCTAGAATGATCTTTCTAAAGGGCCAATTTGATAAGGTTACCTTCCTCCCTATCTCACAGGCCTGCCTAAACCCTTGGAAGGCTTCCCGCTGCCTATGATGCAGGTCAAACTCCCTTCCAGACCACCTCTTCAGCCTCACTAGCCCCTGCAAACCCTACTGTCCCGTCCTACCAAGCAACGTGTGTTCCCTGACGATGCAACACACTTTCAGTCCTCCACGCCCTTGCCCATTATGTTGCCGGGGCCTCACCCCTCGCAGCCCTGCCAGCCGGCCTGGCCTCCTTACAAAGAACTACAGTGCTGGGTGGAAGCACTGCGTCCTCGGGCAGCTTTCCCTGTCCGCAGTGGCCGGAGCTCCTTCTCAGTCCTCACCAGGCTGGCACTGAGGTTGGCCTCGCTCCCCGCTCTGGCCACTAGAGGGCAGGGGAGTGTAGACAAGCGGCTCATCTAGCTTTGGGGCGTCCCCAGGCTGCAGACCCGCTGCTGCTGCTCTGTCCCCACAGACACCATGGTTTGGGCCTTGCCACACCTCGCTCCTGGGATGCTGCACAGCCCCTTTGCGAATCTCCTGACCTCAACCAGGTCTTTGCTCCCTTATGACAGGGCTGCCGGAGCTGCCTTCCTTCCTCATTATGTTTATCACCTTTCCTCTTCCCACCCCACCTTGCCCCATCCACCCTTCCTCCAGAACATTCGACGACTCCTTGTTATTCCTACAAACACTCCAGAGTTCTCTGCTTGGGTTTCTTGTGTTTATTAATAGTGTTGCAACTTCAATAACGAAAAAAATAATAATAATAACAATCCATAAATCTACCTCCTAATTTTCTCATGTCTTCTCCTCCTCCTCCTTCTCTATCTCTCTGTCTATACATAGATAGACAGACTGACAGACAGGCAGACAGATAGATAGGTGGATAATAGGTAGGTAGTCAGGGCATAGATACAATCTGGAATTGTACAGTTTGGGCCTAGTTTGGGATCATAAACATTTTTTCAAATTGCCATTCAGACGTTATAAGTAACTGTTTGGTTTCAGGCCAGGCTTGCCAGCCTCCCCTCCCCCATCTCACTCCACCGCCCCAGCACAGGTTCTGCTGCTCTTTTGCGTTTAGAACACCTGCCGGCCCCTGTGCTGGCCTCCATACCTACCAGTCTGTCTCTGAAACACCTGCCCTTGCTTGTCTACTGAGCCGCAATGCTGATCCCCCGGACCCCTCCTCTATTGTCCCGTCTCCCAGAAAGGGTTTCCTGAGTGGTCAGCCCTGGCTCTGGCACTCCTTGCCCCTTGCTGCCCACCGCCAGCTCACCGATGCCCCTGTTGTCTTCACGAGACCCTGGCCTGAGGACCTTCCTTCGAATGAGTCTCTGTATTACTTTCCTGTGGCTTCCATAGCAAAATTACCACAAGCCTGGTTACTGAAAACAACAGAAATTTATTCTCTCACAGTTCTGGAGGCCAGAAGTCTGAAATCAGGTGTTGGCAGGGCTGCCTTCTGAGGGGTTTAGGGAAGAACCCACTGCCGTTGAGTCGATTCCGACTCATAGCTACCCTACAGGACAGAGTAGAGGTGCCCCATAGAGTTTCCAAGGAGCACCTGGCGGACTTGAACTGCGGAATCCTCCCTTATCTCTCCAGCCTCTGGAGGCTCCCAGCATTCCTTGGTTGGTGGTTGTATCCCTCCAATCTCTACTTCTTATTCACCTTGCTTTCTGCTCTGACTGTGCCAAATCTCCCTTCATCACTCTTACAAGGTTGCTTGTCAGTGGACGTAGGACCAAACCTCCCTTCTTCACTCTCACAAGGACACTCGTCAGTGGACATAGGACCAAATCTCCTTTCTTCACTCTCACAAGGACACTTGTCAGTGGACGTAGGACCCACTCAGATAATCCAGGATGATCTGCTAATCTCAGGATCCTCAACTTAATCACATCTGCAAAGACCCTTTTTATAAACAATATAACATTCATAGGTTAGAGGGATTAGCACATGGACCCATCTTTTGGGAGCACCTATTACTCTCCATTTGAGAATGTTCATAGCCGGCCTTCAGGGTCAGCATGGAACAAAGTGGAGCTTTCCAAATACAGCTGATCATCGAAATCACGGTGGGTGAGTGAGACTTAGAAACAGACCTCAGCTTAGGCTTCCCAATGGTTCAGACTCAGGAGGCCTGGGAGTCAGGACCAGGTAGATCATGCTACTGTAACAACCCCCAAACTCAATGGCTTGATATGACAAAAGGTTTTTCTTTCTTTTTTTAATGATTGTACTTTAAATGAAGGTCTGCAGGACAAACTAGTATCTCATTAAACGGTTAGTACACATATTGTTTTGTGGCATTGGTTACCAGCCCCACGACACATCAATGCTCTCACTTATTGACCTTGGGTTCCCTATTCCAGTTTTCCTGTCCCCTCCTGCCTTCTCGTCCTGGCCCCGGGGCTTGTGTGCCCCTTTAGTCTCGTTTTGTTTTATGGACCTGTCTAATCTTGGGCTGAAGGGTGAACCTCAGGAGCGACTTCATTACTGAGCTAAAAGGGCATCCAGGGGCCATACTCTTGGTGTTTCTCCAGCTTCTGTCAGGCCAGTAAGTCCGGTCTTTTTTTGTGAGCTAGAATTTTGTTTTACATTTTCTCCAGCTGTATCTGGGACCCTCTATCGTGATCCCTGTCAGAGCAGTCAGTGGTGGTAGCTGGACATCATCTAGCTGTACTGGACTCAAACTGGTGGAGGCCATGGTAGTTGCGGTCCATTAGTCCTTTGGACTAATCTTTCCCTTGTGTCTTTAGCTTTCTTCATTCTCCCTTGCTCCAGACAAGGTGAGACCAGTGAAGTATCTTAGGTGGTCTGTCACAAGCGTTTAAGACCCCAGGTGCTACTCATTAAAGTAGAATGTAGAACATTTTCTTTATGAACTATGACAACAAAAGATTTTTCTTGCTCACTCGAAATGATTATCTTGGGCTGGATTGGGACTCTCTTCTGAGCTGTCCTCACTCCGGGACCCAGGTGATGGAGGAGCAGCCACTATCCGGTGTGTTGCTGGGCTCCATGACAGAAAGAAAGAAGAGTGGTGATTTGCGAGCTGGCTTTTGTGTGTGTGTGTGTATGTTTGTGAAAATATGCACACATTCAACAAATTTTACATGTACCGTTCATTAAAAGTTGTTTCCAGGCAATAGATTTGGGGGTTTCTCCAGTCTCAATTTATCTAGCAAGTCTGGATTCCACTAAGAATTTGAATTTCCATTCCATGATTTTCCTCCTTTTGATCAAGATCCATCTCTTGGATATTGGATCAAAATGTTCAATAATGGTTGCTGGGCACCATTTATTTCTTCTGGTCTCACGGCACAGGAAGTAGTATGAATTGGTTTTTAATGCTTCTGCCCAAAGTGACACTCATCACTTCTGCTCATATTTCTTTGGCAACTGTACCCACCATGGTGGGGAAGTGCAATCCCATACCGTGTACTTGGGAGGAAAACTGGTATCTGGTATCCATATTTTTTCAGAAAGTGCTGCAAGTTTGGGGAACATGGGACCAGATGTCTCTGGAAGAAGATCTGGTGATGTTCTTTAGCACGGAGCCATCACATCTCTGACTTGGGTGTCCTCAGCTAAGACTGGCACCAAGGAGAGGGGTAGAGAAAGTGAGGAGTAAGGCTTGATGACCTGTGGATTATACCTGTTGGTGTTCTTGCTGCAGATATCAGGAACTAACTCTGGTTAGCTGAAGCTAAGAGTAAACGTATGGAAAAGGATATTGGATGGTTCACAGAATTGACTAGAACCTTGGCCAACTAAATTCAGGAGAATGGGGAGAGAAGACCAAAGGGAAGTGAAGCAGCTAAGGACAGAGTCACAGCAATACAGTCTGGTTAGGAGGCTGGTGTTGATGCTGCCTCCAATTCCCACTGACCACTCTTGACTCGACTGCCATGGTTGAATGTCATCTATAACTGCCCATCTCCCCCTTGAGAGTCAAGACCTAAGCATGAACACCCCATGGACTGACCATGGGTGACACATTGGCCCTCGAGGACTGTCTGCCTCCGACCAATACTACACTGTGGCCTCTTCCAATAGGAAGGGGGCCCAATGTGGGCAAGCAAAAACAAACACATATTGTCTACCGAGATGATGACAAGGTCTATACAGAAGACTTATAAGGAGACAGAAGACTCGAACAAGACTATAAACCAACTTAAATATTGCAACCTGAGGCTTGAATTTTTTCTTCAGTTCTTTCAGCTTGAGAAATGCCAAGCATATTTTCTAACTCCAGGTCTATGAACATTTCATTATAATACTTTGCTTTATCTTCTCTAGCTACCCTTTCAAATCTGCTCAGCTCTTTTACTTCATAATTTCTTCCATTTGCTTTAAATACTCTGTGTTCAAAAGCAAGTTTCAGAGTCTCTTCTGACATCCATTTTGGTCTTTTTTTCTTTCCCGTCTTTTAAATGACCTCTTGCTTTCTTCATGTATGATGTTCTTGATGCCATCCCACATCTCATCTGGTCTTTGGTCATTAATGTTTAATGCATCAAATCTATGCTTGAGATGGCCTCTAAATTCAGGTGGAATATACTCCAAGTTGTATTTTGGTTCTCGTGGACTTGTTTTAATTTTCTTCAGCTTCAACTTGAACTTGCATATGAGCAATTGATGGCCTGTTTCACAATTGGCCCCTGGCCTTGTTTTGACTGATGATATTGAGCTTCTCCAACGTTTCTTTCCACAGATGTAGTCAATTTGATTCCTGTGTATTCCATCCAAGGAGGTTGTTAGGTACTGTCAAGGCAGCTCCAACTCATAGTAACCTATGTGCAATAGAACGAAACACTGCCCAGTCCTGCGCCATGCTCAGAGTCGTTGTAATGCTTGAGCCCGTCGTTGCAGTCACTGTGTCAGTACATCTCGCTGATGCTGTACTTCACCAAGCATGATGTCCTTCTCCAGGGACTGATCCCTCCTGACAACATGTCCAAAGTTTGTAATATGCAGTCTCACCATCCTTGCTTCTAGGGAGCATTCTGGTTGTACTTCTTTCCAGAGAGATTTGTTTATTCTTTTGCGAGCCCTTGGTATATTCAATATTCTTCGCCAACACCACAATTCAAAGGTATCAATTCTTCTTCGATCTTCCTTATTCATTGTCCAGCTTTCACATGCATATGATGTGATTGAAAATACCATGGCTTGGGTCAGGCACACCTTAGTCTTCAAGGTGACATCTTTACTTTTCAACATTTTAAAGAGGTCCTTTACAACAGATTTGTCCAGTGCAATGCGTCTTTTGATTTCTTGACTGCTGTTTCCATGGGTGTTGATTGTGGATCCAAGTAAAATGAAATCCTTGATAACTTCAATCTTTTCTCCATTTATCATGATGTGGCTTATTGGTCCAGTTGTGAGGATTGTTGTCTTCTTTATATTGAGGTATAATCCATACTGAAGGCTGTGGTCTTTGATCTTCATTAGTAAATGCTTCAAGTCCTCTTCACTTTTGGCAAGCAAGGTTGTCATCTGCATAATGCAGGTTGTCAGCGAGTCTTCCTCTAGTCCTGATCCCCCATTCTTCGTCATATAGTCCAGCTTCTCAGATTATTTGCTCAGCATACAGATTGAATAGGTGTGGTAAAAGAATACAACCCTGATGCACACCTTTCCTGACTTTAAAACACCCAATATGTCCTTGGTCTGTCTGAACAGCTGCCTCTTGGACCCTGCTGTTATCTGAATACCAGTTCCATAGCTTCCAGCATCACAGCAACATGCAAGCCCTATAGTATGACAAACGGACAGACACGTGGGGGTCCACATGTATAGTCACTGTTTATATTGTTGAAAAATGGTATTAGCCATGAATAGCCATTGGTCTTGCAAAATTCTATCATGGGATCTTGGGTGTCGTTTTTATTACCAAGGCCATATTTTCCAGCTACTGACCCTTCTTTGTTTCCAACTTTCACATTCCAATAAGCAACATCATGATAAATGGTGAAAAGATTGAAGTTGTCAAGGGTTTAATTTTACTTGGATCCACAGTCAATGCCCATGGGAGCTGCAGTCAAGGTATCAAACAATTCATTGCTTTGGGCAAATCTGTTGCAAAAGACCTCTTTAAAGTGTTAAAAGGCAAAGATGTCACTTTGAGGACTAAGATGCATCTGACCCAAGCCATGGCATTTTCTGTCGCCTCCTATGTATATGAAAGCTGAACAATGAATAAGGAAGACCAAAGAAGAATTGATGCCTTTGAATTATGGTGTTCGCAAAGAATATTGAATATACCATGGACTGCCAAAAGAATGAAAAATCTGTCTTGCAAGAAGTACAGCCAGAATGCCCCTTAGAAGCAAGGATAGCAAGACTTCATCTCACATACTTTGGACGTGTTGTCAGGAGGGAGTAGTCCCTGGAGAAGGGCATCATGCTTGGTAAAGTACAGGTCAGCAAAAAAGAGGAAGATCCTCAATGAGATGGGTTGACACAGTGACTGCAACAATGGGCTCAAGCATAACAATAATTGTGTAGGTGGAGCAGGACCGGGGAGTGTTTCATTCTGTTGTACATAGGGTTGTTATGAGTCAGAACCAACTTGACAGCACCTAACAACAACAACAATGTAAACTAACTAGATCTAACAGACATGTATAGAACACTCTACCCATAAACAGAAGAATACACATTCTTCTCAAGTGCACATGGAACGTTTTCCGGGATAGACCATATGTTAGGTCACAAAGCAAGTCTCAATAAATAAAAAGATGAAATCTTCGCTGACCACAATGTAATGAAACTAGAAGTCAATATCAGAAGGAAAAATGAAAAATTCACAAATATGTGGAAATTAGACTAGACATTCTTAACCAATATGTCAAAGAAGAAATCACAAGATAAATTAGAAAATACTTAGAGATAAATAAAAATGAAAATAAAACATACCAAAACTAATCAGATTCAGTGAAGGCAGTACTCAGAGGAAAATTTATAACTGTAAATGGCTACATTAAAATAGAAAAAATATCTCAAATCAGTAACTTACTAGGGCTATTGGGTGAATTTAGCAAAATTACAGGGTGTAAGATCAACACACAAAAATCAGTTGTGTTTTATACCAGCAATGAAACAATCTGGAAAGGAAATTAAGAAAACAATTCCATTTACACTAGCATCCAAAAGAATAAACATAGCTGGGAATAACTTTAACCCAAGAGGTGAAAGTTTTATACATTAAAAACATGAAAAGATGCTTAGCATCATTAGTCATTAGGGAAATGCAAGTCAAAATCAGTGAGATACCACTTCACACCCACTACAATGGGTATAACTTTTTTTAAAGGAAATTAACAAGTGCTGACAATGATGTGGAGAAATTGGAGCCCTTGTGCATTGCTGGTGGGAATGTAAAATGGGTGCAGTTGCTGCAGAAAACAGGATGGCAGTTCCTCAAACAGTTAAATACAGAATTACCATGTGACCCAAAAATTCCATTCCTACCTACATACGCCAAAGAATTGAGAGCAGGGACTCATACGGAAGGTCGTACACCGATATTCATCGCAGCGTTATTTACAACATCCAAAAGGTAGAAACAAGCCAAGTGTCCACCAACAGACGAGTGGATAAACAGAGTGTGGTGTATACATACAATGGAATATTATTTAGCCCTAAAGAGAAGCCAGAAATGAAGTTCTGAAACATGCTACAACGTGGATGACCTTTGAAAACGTTACGCTGAGTAAAATAAGCCAGACACCAAAGGACAGATAGTACATGGTTCCACTCACATGAAGTATCTAGAACAGGCAAATTCGTGGAGACAGAAAGTGGATCAGAGGCTGCCAGGGACTGGTGGAGGGGGGAGTGAGTATCTGTTACTTAATGGGTGCAAAGTTTTGGTTTGGGGTGATGAAAACTTGAAATACACAGCAACGATAGTTGCACAGTACTGTGGATGTAATTAACGCCACTGATTGTACACTTTAAAAATCGTTAAAATGGGATGTTTTCTGTTATATATATTTTACCATAATAAAAAATACATAAAAATATAAGTTTTGAAAGTCATGGCTACCTGTTTTTTTTTTTTCACATTCAAAAACTTAGTTATAATGAATGTTTAATTCATTCTTTCGCTCCATATGTATTTTATCGAGCTCTTATCACAGCCGAGGCTCCAGCGGGGATAGAATGAGGTCAATATGGCAGAGCTGCTTCCTCCAAGAGCTTTTTATCCGTTTACGGGAGGGATCCACCATGCTCACGTGTGGTGGGAGGTGTAAGCTACCCAGAGAGGGAGTTACCACCATGTGGCTCTTGACCCTGGATGACACAAGTGGTGCTTAGCTGCTAACTGTAGGGCTGGAGGTTCAAATTCACCCAGAGGCACCTTGGAAGAAAGGGCTGGTGATCTGCTTCCAAAAGAAATCATCCATTGAAAACTCTATGGAGCGCAGTTCTGCTGTGACACACATGGGATCATCCTGAGTCAGAGTTGACTTGATGTCAGCTGGTTTTGGCTCTTGACAGAGCAGCAGAAACTGAAGCAAAGCAGTAGAGTGAAGCTGCCCAGGCATTGCCAGAGGTCATTGGACACTCACTGGCCAAAGTCGACAAGTACCACAGCTGGAGGAGACCAGCCCTCTTGGACTTTCTCTTTTCTTTACCTTCTTGTTTAATTTTTACTCAGTTTGGGTTGATTAAATAGTAAATCAATGACTTTCTATTTGGTTGACTTAAAAAATATGACATTGGCAATCCGTTTCCTTGAAGCTTCTTCAGGATCCAATGCCAGAGCTCAACCCAAGGTCCTACTAGTTTGGACAGAGGAGGGCTGGTCTAGGAGCCGCCTTCAACAGGGTCCTCAAGGCTCAGTTCCAGCCCTTACCAGTGATAAGAATGTGGCTGAGAGAAATCAGGAGATCCCGAAGAAGGAGAAACGTTCAAAGGGCAAAATGCTCTCCATCTTATTAACTCGCAAGTAAACAATGCCACCCTAAGTACAGGTGAGTAACCCAGGAAGAACTGAAGCTGTGGAAGGGCAGAGTTGCTTTCTATTGCCCAGGAAACAGCAAGGACAAAGTGAGGTCTCTTTGCAATTGTGAACGCTGTTTATGTCTTTTTTTTTTAATCACTGGAAGAAATTATTTCCTTTCCAGAAACATCTGTCTTCTGGAAGTTGGCCTGGCTGTCAGTGAGTGCCCTGGCCCACACTCACCTGAAGAAGGGTATGGGGGAAGACTGTGGATGGTGGTCTGAGGTTCTCCAACTACACACTCTTGGACCCAGCCCCAGTGGTCAGGAGACTCAGCCTTCCAGCCAGATCACACTTGGTTAAGAGGATGTGAGATCTTCAGCATGTGACCAAGCCTTGCTTGACTCAGCAGCAGTGTGGGCCGTGGAAACGCGCCTTAGGGACAGTTTTGTGTGAGCCCAGAACAACAACGCTCAGCCCAAGGAGTGGTGAGCCAACCTCAAGCATGTGGAAAACAAGAGCCTGGGTTTCTCCTGCTCCTCCAGAAGCTAGAAATAGAGCCCTGCCCTTTGTCCCAGAGGAGCTGAGGCAGCTGCCCTGTGTGGGTGTTGCTGACCACAGCCCTGTCTTTGCTCTTCTCTCCTGCTGATTCCCGCTCCATGTCTTGCTTTCCACCCCTCGCTTCTCCGACCCTTGTCCCACAGCCTTGTGGGGACTGTAGGCAGTGCTTGGCTCCTTGCTGGGCGTCTGTGTGAATGAAGGTGGTTTCCAGGCCTCTCACGAAGAGCATGGCTGGACAGTGTGGTGAGCCCCAGCTGCCGGTGACAGCCACAGGATGACAGTATCCTGTGGCATGAGTATCGCCACCCCAAAACCATCTGTCCACACAGTTGACCTGACCTGTGGTCCGTTAGAAATGTTTGACTTCTTCATGGCTGTCGCTTTAGCGTCAGACACAAGCCTCTAGGGTTCTGTTTTTTAACCTTTATTAACTGAGACCCACAGGAAGATAGGCTGTTTCACGTTGTATCCAGAGCTGGCATTATACCCTGAATGTGTCCACGTGCCTCTTCACTCACGGCTCCTCACCTCAGGCTCCCTTTGGGTTCAGCCAGTGGGTGTCCTGGCAGGAGAGCTGAGGTGGGCGGGGGGGTGGAAGGAGAGGGGGAGTGAAGTTTAGTGTGGAATCCCTGTCAGGGTTGCCATAGGGACTGGCTGGTCTTGTCCCTCAGCGGACCATCACAGCTCCTATGTACACATCTCTCAAAAACGATTCCCTCCTTTGAGCCTAAAGGTGGTAACTAAGTCCCGCTGTTCCTAGCCCTGGGTCCTATGCCATCTCTGTTCCCTGCACCTGGCCTCCATCTTTGTAAATATTCTATTAACCAATCCTCAAATCACTGGGTTAGAAAGTGCCATCTTTCTATTGCTGGGACCATAGTTCGTACGTACATTCATGTTGTGTGTGTTTGTGTCTGTGTATGGGTTCGCTCACACACATACACACACAAGATTCATGAGAAGACACGCACCTTTACTACCCATGAGGCATTCTAACATATTCTAAATTTTTGAGACTGTTCATCCCATCCACTAAACCAATTCCATAGGTCCCGATACACAGTTTGAAGTCATTGTTTTAGGGGCAGCCCAGTGGGGCAGCTCTTAGCTGGTCTGGCTACAGGGTCTAGCAGAGGTCAGTGTGGACAACATCACAGCTGCAGTTGGGTAACTGCAGAGGGGCTGCTCTATGGGGTTGCCCTTGGAGAAGACTGGGCTCCTCTCAGGGGCACCTGTAGGGGGCTGTTCCTTTTTGTGCCCTTCACATTCCAGGACTGGGTTTCCACTTTGTAGTTCTAGAAATCTGAGTTGGTGGGAAGCCTTCGGGCAGCTGGGCTCAGGGTGACTCACACGACCAACCAACAGGAGTGTAAACATGGGAGCACTGACTCAGCCACACAGTGCAGACACAACGATCTAGTGGGCCAGGGAGTCAAGTTTCCCCACCGAACCTTTTCTTCTGTGAGGAAGTTCTATTTAGAAAGCCAGTTGTCACCAGAAGGCACCTGGCCAGCACTGCCTGCCAGCAAGGGAGTTTCTAGAAGCCTGTAGGTACCTGTGCACACCTGGGTGGCCTGGGTACCGTCTCTCCAGGATGCTCTTGAAGTGCCTGCCACCTTGCTGACTCATCTCCTGTAGCCAACCTATGAATCTCTTATTCTGTTCCTTTCTATGTCTGAGCAATGGAGAATCTTCTTTCAAGTTCTTGGTGATGGAGGCGGTGTGTTTATCATAGCCCTGTGCAGCTGCTCCCTAGGTGGAGGATGGGGTTTGTGTCCATCACGGTCTCCCATGGCTGCTCCCTAGGCGGTGGTTGTGCGTGTGTTCATCATGGCCCCATGGCTGCCCCCTAGATGGTGGGTGGGGGTGTGTTCATCATGGCCCCATGGCTGCCCCCTAGATGGTGGGTGGGGGTGTGTTCATCATGGCCCCATGGCTGCCCCCTAGATGGTGGGTGGGGGTGTGTTCATCGTGGCCCCATGGCTGCCCCCTAGATGGTGGTTGTGCGTGTGTTCATCATGGCCCCATGGCTGCCCCCTAGATGGTGGGTGGGGGTGTGTTCATCGTGGCCCCATGGCTGCCCCCTAGATGGTGGGTGGGGGTGTGTTCATCGTGGCCCCATGGCTGCCCCCTAGATGGTGGTTGTGCGTGTGTTCATCATGGCCCCATGGCTGCCCCCTAGATGGTGGGTGGGGGTGTGTTCATAGTGGCCCCATGGCTGCCCCCTAGATGGTGGGTGGGGGTGTGTTCATCGTGGCCCCATGGCTGCCCCCTAGATGGTGGGTGGGGGTGTGTTCATCATGGCCCCATGGCTGCCCCCTAGATGGTGGTTGTGCGTGTGTTCATCATGGCCCCATGGCTGCCCCCTAGATGGTGGGTGGGGGTGTGTTCATCGTGGCCCCATGGCTGCCCCCTAGATGGTGGGTGGGGGTGTGTTCATCGTGGCCCCATGGCTGCCCCCTAGATGGTGGGTGGGGGTGTGTTCATCGTGGCCCCATGGCTGCCCCCTAGATGGTGGGTGGGGGTGTGTTCATCGTGGCCCCATGGCTGCCCCCTAGATGGTGGGTGGGAGTGTGTTCATAGTGGCCCCATGGCTGCTCCCTAGGTGGTGGGTGGGGGTGTGTTCATCGTGGCCCCATGGCTGCCCCCTAGATGGTGGGTGGGGGTGTGTTCATAGTGGCCCCATGGCTGCCCCCTAGATGGTGGGTGGGAGTGTGTTCATAGTGGCCCCATGGCTGCCCCCTAGATGGTGGGTGGGGGTGTGTTCATCGTGGCCCCATGGCTGCCCCCTAGATGGTGGGTGGGGGTGTGTTCATAGTGGCCCCATGGCTGCCCCCTAGATGGTGGGTGGGGGTGTGTTCATCGTGGCCCCATGGCTGCCCCCTAGATGGTGGGTGGGGGTGTGTTCATCATGGCCCCATGGCTGCCCCCTAGATGGTGGTTGTGCGTGTGTTCATCATGGCCCCATGGCTGCCCCCTAGATGGTGGGTGGGGGTGTGTTCATCGTGGCCCCATGGCTGCCCCCTAGATGGTGGGTGGGGGTGTGTTCATCGTGGCCCCATGGCTGCCCCCTAGATGGTGGGTGGGGGTGTGTTCATCATGGCCCCATGGCTGCCCCCTAGATGGTGGTTGTGCGTGTGTTCATCATGGCCCCATGGCTGCCCCCTAGATGGTGGGTGGGGGTGTGTTCATCGTGGCCCCATGGCTGCCCCCTAGATGGTGGGTGGGGGTGTGTTCATCGTGGCCCCATGGCTGCCCCCTAGATGGTGGGTGGGGGTGTGTTCATCGTGGCCCCATGGCTGCCCCCTAGATGGTGGGTGGGGGTGTGTTCATCATGGCCCCATGGCTGCCCCCTAGATGGTGGGTGGGGGTGTGTTCATCGTGGCTCCATGGCTGCCCCCTAGATGGTGGGTGGGAGTGTGTTCATAGTGGCCCCATGGCTGCCCCCTAGATGGTGGGTGGGAGTGTGTTCATAGTGGCCCCATGGCTGCTCCCTAGGTGGTGGGTGGGGGTGTGTTCATCGTGGCCCCATGGCTGCCCCCTAGATGGTGGGTGGGGGTGTGTTCATAGTGGCCCCATGGCTGCCCCCTAGATGGTGGGTGGGAGTGTGTTCATAGTGGCCCCATGGCTGCCCCCTAGATGGTGGGTGGGGGTGTGTTCATAGTGGCCCCATGGCTGCTCCCTAGGTGGTGGGTGGGAGTGTGTTCATCGTGGCCCCATGGCTGCCCGCTAGATGGTGGGTGGGGGTGTGTTCATCGTGGCCCCATGGCTGCCCCCTAGATGGTGGGTGGGAGTGTGTTCATAGTGGCCCCATGGCTGCTCCCTAGGTGGTGGGTGGGAGTGTGTTCATCGTGGCCCCATGGCTGCCCGCTAGATGGTGGGTGGGGGTGTGTTCATCGTGGCCCCATGGCTGCCCCCTAGATGGTGGGTGGGAGTGTGTTCATAGTCGCCCCATGGCTGCTCCCTAGGTGGTGGGTGGGGGTGTGTTCATCGTGGCCCCATGGCTGCCCCCTAGATGGTGGGTGGGGGTGTGTTCATCGTGGCCCCATGGCTGCTCCCTAGATGGTGGGTGGGGGTGTGTTCATCGTGGCCCCACGGCTGCTCCCTAGGGCGTTGGCACTTGTACTTGGGGAGTAGCATGAACTCCTTCTGCTTCACTGACCAGGTGGCCCAGAGATGTGTGGCCAGTGACTAGCCAATCAGCAATAATTGCAAGTGAATATTAATTGAGCGATTCGTATAATGCTAGGTATGGTGCTAAGCACCTTATCTGCAGTATCTTATTTATTTCCCTTTATAACCTCATGTTGTTAGGTGCCATTGAGACAGTTCCAGCTCATAGCGACCCATGTCTAACAGCAAGAAACGCTGTCTGGTTCTACACCATCCGTACAATCTTGCTATGTTTGAGCCCATCGTTGCAGCCGCTGTGTCAGTCCATCTCATTGAGAGTCTTCCTCTATTTTGATGACCCTCTACTCTACCAAGCACGATGTCCTTTTCTAGGAATTGGCCCTTCCTGATAATAGGTCCAAAGTAAGCAAGACAAAATCATCCTCGCTTCTGAGGAGCATTCTGGCTGCACTTCTTCCAAGACAGGTTAGATAATATAGTACTATTATGTCCATTTTACGCATAAGGAGACGGAGGCCCACAGAAGCCAACTGACTTAGTGGCCCTAGAAACAGTCTGTGAACATGCATGTGTGCTCTGAAAGGACAATGACCCTGTGCCCTGATGAACTCTTACCCTCTGCAGGCAGGACTGCGCTCCCTTTGAAAGCACCCTCCCCACCCCGCTAGCCAGCCTGCAGTGCCCAGGGCAGGACGTGGCATGTCAGGGTGCCCTGTTACGCACACTTCCTGACAGATGCAGACAGGAGACCAGCCTCCTGCCAAAGAGGGCAGGGCAATGGGAGCCTCAGACCACAGGGAAGTGACCCTGTGGACACATCACCTCAGGTGGGTGACTCATTGCTTGCATGGACGGAAGTCAGTCCTCACACGGAGGCCCTTCCCTTTTCTCTCCAGAGCAATAACAAAGCTGGCTCTGTGATTGTCTCCATGGGAACTAGGAAACACTGGATAACATGGAGGCGCTGAGACAGGTGGGCTGAGCACGTCCAGATAAAAACAATCCTTCACTGCTCCTTCACCCAGAATCCCAGGTATCTCACCTATTTTAAGCAGATTATGTAAATAACCAGGGGGAGCCCACTGCCACCTGGGTTGAAAAACCTGGTCTGAACCGGGAAGTCTGGGGAGATCACAGCCTGTGCCAGTTGAATCAGGCCCAAATTCCTGCTGGGAAGAAATAGGATCTCTTGCAAGGGAGCACCTTGTCTGTGGGATATGCCGCCCCTCCACACGTGGGCCCTGTCCTGGACACTGTGGGCAATACTGGAAACGGTGAGGGTGGGGGTCTGGGAGGGGCCTGGGAGGGGGCGGGCATTGTGGAGTGAATCAGAGCCCTCCACTTCCCCAGCAAGCCTGAGAATGGCGCCCCCTCACTGACACATGAGGGGTCACCGAGGACAGCTGGGGCCAGGGACTGGGCTCTCTTACAAGCTGCCCTCTGTCTGACGCTCTTCGGCTCTCCAGCCCTTCAGTGTGTATCTGTGGACGGCGTGGGGCTCAGACACCTTAACGTCAACGTCCCCCATCCCCTAAGATTAAAACCAAAAGTCCAAACCAGTTGCCATTGAGTTGACTTCCACTCATGGTGACCCCACATGTGTCAGAGTAGATCTGTGCTCCCTAGGGTTTTCTGGGGCTGATTTTCTTGGAAATAGATCTCCAGGCCTTTCTTCCAAGGCACCTCTGGATAGACTGGAATCTTCAGCCTTTTGGTTAGCTGCCCAACACTTAACTGTTTGTACCACCGGGGACTCCCTCTAAGATTAAATAGGTTCAAGTCCAAAATCACCTTATCCTCCCTTCCCCAACCAAATGTCTTCTCTTCCCTAAAACGCTGACATTCCAGGTTTAAATTCTCTACATCCAGGTTGTCGCCAACTTCTGTGGAACCTCCTTCCATATGAGTCTCTCATGTGGGGCCCCCCCTTCCCTGCCTCACGGCCCCTACCCTAGGCCATCTTCTCACATGTGGCCACTGTAGCTCCTCCTAGGGGTTCTCTTGGTTCTATCCTTGCTTTCTTCCCAAGAACTAGTGTTTCTCAAGATTTTGATCTCTGTCCTAACATCCAGTATTTTCTGCTACTTGTTGGATGTCACCATCCAGATGGCATTTCAAACTCAAAATGTCGGAAACATAGCTCACGTCCTGCCCTGCAGATCTGCTTATCTTCTTGTGTTTCCTTTCTTGGTGACTGGCTAACCCACTCAATAACCAGGAAATCCTGCTGCCTCCTGCAATTCTGCCTTCATCTTCACTCCTCCCACCCCACTGGCAGCCAAGGACTTTGGCTGTGGCCCAGAGTGTCTTCACAAATACCTCCACCTTCCCTGTCTACTGCCCAGGTTCTGGTGAGGGCCATTACCACCACCCGACTGGCCCGTGCCTCCTGGTATGTCCCCTCCCCCCATCCTCCTCACAGTGGTCAGAACACATGGCTGTGGTCACAGTGGCCCTGCTCAGAACCCCTGGTGCTCCTCACCACAGAAGAGTAGCCTCTTGTGAGGAAAGGTGAAGGAGTGAAGGGCTCCTGTCTGCTCTCTCTCTCTCACAGGCTCCACAGCTCCAAACACATCAGCTTGCTCTTCCCTGCCTGGGCCTTGTCCCTTTCTAACATCAACCCCTTTCTCATGCTGATTTTTCTGCCTGAAACCCCACCTTTCCCTCAACCCAGGGACCTTCCGCAGTCTTCCCAGCCCCCGCTTCCTCAGGTCCCAGGCAGAGGCCATCACTCCTCCTCTGTGCTCCTACAGTGTTTGTTTTCCCGCCTCCTCACTAGCCTGGGAACTGTTAGTGCTGGGCCTGTCTCATCCCTCAGGCAGGTGCTCAGAGAGCCTGCCCTCTAAGCCCTTTCTCCTGACCTCTCCATACCTGGCATTTGGCATCTACCACAGCCTCCCTCACCTCTATCCAGAGCCTCTCTCGGGCGAGGACCCCCCACGCCCCGTGGTCTCCTCATGCAAGTCTGCTGACTTCTGGGGGCTGACCGCAAGCCCCACCATCTCTGCTCTGTGCTTACTCTGCTCCTTACCAGGATCCTCTTCCCCCCAGTAGACCCTCCAGCCCTTCAGCGCCCGAAGATTCCCACCCATTCGCTGAGATGGTGCATGCCCCATGGCATCCTCAGACGTGCCCTCCGCGGTCCTCTCAGTCAGGCTTAATCCTCTTCACCCTCCATCCCTCCACCCCATCCTCCATCCCTCCTCTTCCCATCCCTCATCCCTCCATCCCCCCAGCCCCTCCACCCCTACCCCTAGAGCCCACCCCTGTTAACAGGTACCCCATTTGATCTTTCATCAGTGTTACCAACCCAAGTCTGCTGTCTTCCCCTAGACAGAGGGTCCTTGAGGGGCAGGAACTCTGCTTCACTTTTTTCTGTATTCCCCACAGCGCTTTGCACCTTATTGTTGCTATTAGGTGTGGTCAAGTCGGTTCCAACTCACAGCGATCCTATATGACAGAGTGAACCACCCCACAGAGCTTCCAAGGAGCGGCTGGTGGATTTGAACCGCTGACGTTCTAGTTAGCAGCCAAACTCTTAACCACTGCACCACCAGGGCTCCTCAAATGTTTGTCAAGACGTTGAATCCTGCCATTTCCTGTGCAGAACCCTCCATGCCTCCCCAGGGACTGTGATGGGGACTGGCCACCTCAGGCACATAGAGGAGCAGATGGCTCTGTCTCTGTTGGATTGGAGACCTTGCCACTGCTGTAGAGGGATGCAGGAGCCTGAGGGGAAGAGGGGCTCCCCTGACTCCCAAGTCAGCTAATGCATAAGAAAACTCAGCCTCTGTTATGGATTGAATTGTGTCCCCCCAAAAATGTGTGTCAGCTTGGCTAGGCCATGATTCCCAGTATTATGTGATTGTCCACCATTTTCCTATGTGTTGTAAATCCCACCTCTATGATGTTATTGAGGCAGGATTAGAGGCAGTTATGTTAATGAGGCAGGACTCAATCTATAAGATTAGGTTGTATCTTGAATCAATCTCTTTTGAGATAAAAGGAGAGAAGCAGGTAGAGAGATATGGGGAACCTCATACCACCAAGAATGAAGAACCAGGAGCAAAGAGCATCCTTTGGACCCAGGGTCCCTGCGCTGAGAAGCTCCTAGACCAGGAGAAGATTGATGACAAGGACCTTCCCCCAGAAATGACAGAGAAAGAAAGCCTTTCCCTGGAGCTGGCACCCTGAATTCAGACTTCTAGCCTCCCTAAACTGTGAGAGAAAAAATTCCTGTTTGTATAGCCATCCGCTTGTGGTATTTCTGTTATAGCCCACTGCCATCAAGTTAATTCCAACTCACAGTGACCCCATAAGATTTCTAAGGCTGTAAATCTCTGCGGAAGCAGACTGCCACATCTTTCTCCCACAGAGCTGCTGATAGTTTCCAAATGCTGACCTTACGGTTAGCAGCGGAGCATTTTAACCACTGCGTCACAAGGGGCTCCTTCTGTTATAGCAGCACTAAATGGCTAGGGCAATCTCTCGTGGCTGCTGGTGAGCGGCACTTGCTGAAAATTTCCGGGCTCCCCACCCCACCACCGCTCCCTCTCCCTCACCATGCCAAAAACAGTCACTCTCCTTCCGCCATTCCTGCCACCCTGAATTCCTGGGGCTGGGTGTACACAGACCCCATAATTTCTCCTCCCTACAGGCACCGCCTGACCCACATGCACGCTCTCTCTGCAATCTCATCTCATTTTCCTGTTTCTTGTACTTCTGGTCAGTCCTGTCCTCCCGTTCTGTGTGTCCACAGGTGACTCCCTCCTTTCCCGCCTTCACTCATGCTGTTTCCTATCTCTGGAATTCTCTTCAACCTTTTCTCCACGGATCTGAATCCCCCCACCGGCTCTGGTCTCCTGGCTTCCCCGTGAATTCTCTGATGGACAATCAGCTCTCTGAGCCACAGGGTCCTGTTGCAATCAGTAAGCACCACACCATTTAATTTTGTTCTGCACTTGATTTTTTTTTAATGCGCATTCATTTTCTTCCCCCAACCACATTACGAGCTTCTTGGGGGTAAAAGTATTCCGTACATTGCTAGGGAAGACAGGTGAATGTAGGCTTTCCTGAGTCCCTTAGATCCGGTTTTAGTTGGATCAACTGTTAAAGCCCTAAGGTCTGACCGACATTTGGCAGCATTAGTTGTTCGGTGGTAGAATTCTCTCCTTCCGCAAGGCAGATCTCGGTTCAGTTCTCAGTGGATACGCGTCCTGCACACTCAGCACCTGTTTCTCAGTGGAGGCTTGTGTGTTGCTATGATCTTGAATAGGTTTCAGCAGAACTTTCAAACTAAGACTAGGAAGAAAGGCCTGGAGGTCTACTTTGGAACATCAGCCAATGAAATCCCCATGGACCACAATGGTTCGATTAGCAACTGATCATGGGCTGATGCAGGACCAGGTAGCATTTCCTCTTGTTGTGATGGAGTTGCCATGGGTCGGGGGCGAACCTGATGGCAGCTAGCAACAAGTCTGATAACGTCTTTCTTGGGCAGCTCTAAACATAGATCACAAAGTGCAAAGAAGCCTCGCATTTGGCTTCCTGGCGATGTAATAGACCAGAAGCCCACCTTCTTCATTCAGCACAGCTGGTTGGGAGCACCCCCGGGAGACCAGAGAAGTTAGGGTTTCCACGCTGGGAGAAGTCGCAGCCCTGCTCTGCAGTGTTGGAGGAACAATGCTGCAGAGCTCTCGGGACATTGGAAGCTGAGCCTAAGGGAGGCGAGAGGCAGAGGACACAGCCTGGAGCAGGGGGTGAAGCCAATGGTCCTGGGCCACCCCGCCAGGCACTGGCACTGTAGCTGCTCCCCCTTCCTCGGGTGCCACCACAATAGGGGCTGGGCTTGGAGGTGGCTATAATGAGCTGATCAGGTCAGGGAAACAGATGCTCGCCGCCCAACAATATGCTGGACACTATGCTAAGTGATTCACAAGTACCTTCTTATTTCATTCTTGCAGCCCAGTGAGGTAGATGTTGTTATCGTTTCCAATTTACAGACAAGGAAACTGAGGCACAGAGAATTCTGATTGATCTTCCTGCCATGTTTCTGTGGCACAGCACCCCGGACTTCAGGACACAGAGGAAGAGAAATGCCACCCTCTTATCCAGTGGCGAGCTGGTTAATTTTAATAACCAGTTCTGGGGATGGGGAGGGAGGGGGAAGCCTGGTTTGTAACACCTGCTGATTTCCGGAGTGTAAATACTCCCCACGTGGCTGATTTCAAGTTGCTAACCCTCGGGGGCCAGTGTGACAGTTTCTGTACATCACTGCCTCGCACACCTTTTGGGTAAATCACTGAGCTTTGTCCAGGAGCTATTTCATTTAGGAAGCCCTGGTGGTGCAGTGGTTAAGAGATCGGCTGCTAACCGAAAGGTTGGCAGTTCAAATCCACCAGCTGCTCCTTGGAAATCCTACAGGCAGCAGTGATTCTCAGAGTGGTCTCTGAGGCAGCAGTGATGGCATCACCAGAAAACTTGTTAGAGGTGCAAATTCTCAGAACCCACCTTGATGTTGTTGCTAGGTGCTGTCGAGTCGGTTCTGACTCATAGCAACCCAATGCACAACAGAACGAAACACTGCCTGGTCCTGCGCCATCCTCACAACTGTTGTTATATTTGAGCCCACTGTTGCAACCACTGTGTCAATCCATCTTGTTGAAGGTCTTGCCCTTTCACTGACCCTCTGCTTTACCAAGCATGACGTCCTTCTACAGGGACTGGTCCCTCCTGATAACATGTCCAAAGTATGTGAGACAAAGTTTCGCCATTCTAGCTTTCAAGGTGTGTTCTGGTTGTACTTCTTCCAAGATAGGTTTGTTCATTTTTCTGGCAGTCCATGCTACCTGTATTCAATATTCTTCACCAACACAATATTTCAAAGGGGCCAACTCTTCTTTAGCCTTCCTTACTCAATGTCCACCTTTCACATGCATATGATGTGATTGAAAACACCATGGCTTGGGTCGAGCTCACCTTAGTCTTCAAGGTGACATCTTTGCTTTTTAACACATTAAAGAGGTCTTTGCAGCAAATTTGCCCAGTGCAACGCGTCTTTTGATTTCTTGATTGCTGCTTCAATGGGTGTTGATTGTGGATCCAAGTATAATGAAATCCTTGACAACTTCAATCTTTTCTCCGTTTATCATGATGTTCCTTATTGGTCCAGTTGTGAGGATTTTTGTTTTCTTTATGTTGAGGTGTAACCCATACTGGAGGCTGTGGTCTTTGATCTTCATCAGTAAGTGCTTCAAGCTGTCTTTACTTTCAACAATCGAGGTGTGTCATCTGCATAACACAGGTTGATAATGAGTTTCCCTCCAATTCTGATGCCATATTCTTCTTCGTATAGTCCAGCTTCTCAGATTATTTGCTCAGCACACAGATGAATAAGTATGGTGAAAGGATACAACCCTGACGCACACCTTTCCTTAATTTAAACCATGCAGTATCCCCTTGTTCTGTTAGAATGACTGCCTCTTGATCTATGTACACGTTCCTCATAAGCACAATTACGTGTTCTGGTATTCCCATTTTTCGCAATGTTATCCGTAATTTGTTATGATCCACCCAGTTGAATGCCTTTGCATCGTCCATGAAAAACACAGGTAAACATTGTCTGGTAGTCTCTGCTTTCAGCCAAGATCCATCTGACATCAGCAGTGATATATCCCTTGTTCCCCCCATCCTCTTCTGAATCCAGCTTGAATTTCTGGCAGTTCCCTGTCAATGTACTGCTACAACTGCTTTTGAATGATTTTCAGCATAATTTTACTTGTGCATGATATTAATGATATTGTTTGATAATTTTCGCATTCTGTTGGGCCACCTTTCTTTGGAAAGGGTACAAATATGGATCTCTTCCATTCGGTTGGCCAGGCAGCTGTCCTCCAAATTTCTCGGCATCGATGAGTGAGCACTTCCAGTGCAGTATCCGTTTGTTGAAATATCTCAGTTGGTATTCTGTCAATTCCTGGAGCCTTGTTTTTTGCCAATGTCTTCAGTGCAGCTTGGACTTCTTCCTTCATTACCATCAGTTCTTGATCACATGCTACCTCCTGAAATGGTTGAATATTGACAAATTCTTTTTGGTAGAGTGATTCTGTGTATTCTTTCCATCTTCTTTTGATGCTTCCCGGTTTGTTCAATATTATCCCCGTAGAAACCTTCAGTATTGCAACTTGAGGCTTGAATTTTTTCTTCAGTTCTTTCAGCTGGAGAAATGCTGAGCATGTTCTCCCCTTTTGGTTTTCTAATGCCAGGTCTTTGCACATTTTTTTTATAATACTTTGTCTTCTTGAGTTGCCCTTTGAAATCTTCTGTTCAGCTCTTTTATGTCATCATTTCTTCCTTTTGCTTACACCCTAGGCCTCCTGAATCAGAAACGTTGGAAGTGGAGAGGAGGGGCAGCAATCTGTGTTTTAACAAGCCCTAAAGTGATTCTGATGCTGTCTCAAGCATGAGAATGACTACAGCAATGGGGTTGTGCAAACTGCTTTCATGCTCAGATGTTAACCTAAAGGCTGGAGGTTCAAGTCCACCCTTGGAAGAAAGGCCTGGCAACCTACTTCTGAAAAATCAGTCTTTGAAAACTCTGTGGAGCAAAGTTCCACTCCAATACCCATGGGCCGTCGTGAGTGGGAACCCACTTGATGGTAACTGGTGTTGGTGGAGCAATGGGGTGATGGGCCCTTCACAAGCTCAGGTGGTCTCAGCCTTCATCCTGCAGTTGGGAGGATGGGACCCATTCACACCTGAGAGGTAGGCAGATTGAGAGCATAGAGTGAAGGTGTGCTAGAAGGCAGTGAGTGAGTGGACTGGGTAGGTAGCTGCCTCTGGGTGCTTGGGGAAGTCTATCTGTCAGCCTTGTTCTCTTCAGCAAGGTGATGGGTGCCCTCCACAGCAGTGTGAAGGGACTTAGCGACTTACCCGTGGACACAAAATAGGTGGGCAGGTGGGAAGACTGGGCTCTGACTCCAGGCCAGAAGCAGGGGAAAGAGGGGAACCCAGGCTGAAGAGGAGGAGGTGACGAGGTTAGGAATCTGAAGTATGAAAGAGGGGCTGGATACTGGTGAGTCCTCAGCCTCGGGGTCTCAGACCAGAAGACCTGAGATGACTTCTGGGGCAGGGGACCACCGGGGGCCCAGGTCCAAATCCTGCCAAGCTCTCTGTAGGACACATTCGCTGTCTAGTTGTCTCAAGAACCTCTCCCCTCTGCCCCCAATCCTGATTGACTATTAACTAAGAACAAACAAATTAAGATCCAAGCCTCAGAAATGATCTAAGTTGTGAGTCAGCCCTGGAGGCCATGAAACACCTGGGCAATCAGCAAGGTTGTGATATCACCCGGTGAAATGCCTCGCCCCAAGTCAGCTGTGATCACGTGGGAGATGGGATTCCCCGCCCCCCACACCCCAGCTGAGCTCAGATTTTTTTTTTTTCTGATAGAGAACCAAAACAAACAGAAACTACCCTGTCACATGAAATCAGTAAGTCATGTGAGGGGAGAGTTTCTCTCCTAAGGTTTTAGTCACAAAGACTCAGCAAGCATTACTTAGCAGAATCAGGCCCTGCTGGGATGCTCTTTCTTGCTTTGGCTGTAATTTCAGTTATGCTCCTTCCAGGAAAGAATCTCTGTATGAAAGGATTTTCTCAGAGGCACCAGCTCTAGAATTTCTCCAACGAAGATTCTGGACTCAAAACCAGCTTTCCCCTACCAAGCTGCTATGTCACAGGGTGTCATCTGGCCTTGGTATGTACGTCTGCTCTTTGGGAGAGGCAGGCTGCCTGCCACCCATGCCCTCCCCCAGCCCAGAGTCAGTGGAGTCGCTAGGCTTGCTGTCACCCAGTGCGGTAACTCATGGTGTCACCTGGCCCCCCACCTCTGCTCCCCCGCCTTGGCCAGAGTGGCCCCACCCAGCCTATCCCCTACAGCTTCCGCAGCTCCTCCCTCTCCTGTTCGCCAAGGTGGAGACCCTCCAGCCTGGCCACTCACTGGCAGCTGTGTGAGTTTGGGCAAGTTGCTTAAACACTCTGGGCCCCAGGTCACACATCTATACAAGGGAGATAAAAATTTCGCGTTCAAGGAGCTGTTGTGAAAATAAAATAATGGTTGTAAAATGGCTGGTAAAATGGTTGACACGTTGTTGTTAGGTGCCGTCGACTCACAGCGACCCTCTGTACAACAGAACAAAACACTGTCCAGTCCTGCACCATCCTCACAATCATTGCTATGTTTGAGCCCATTGTTGCGGCCACTGTGTCAATCTATTTCCTTGAGGATCTTTCTCTTTTTCTCTGACCCTTTACTTTACTAAGCATGATGTCCTTCTCCAGGGACTGGTCCCCCGATAACGTGTCCAAAGTACATGAGGCAAAATCTTGCCATCCTCGCTTCTAAGGATCACTCTGGCTCTATTTCTCCCAAGATGGATTTGTTCACTCTTCTGGCAGTCCCTGGTGTATTCAATATTCTTCGCCAATGCCATAATTTAAAGGCATCAATTCTTCTTTAATCTTCTTTATTCATTGTCCAGCTTCTGCATGGATTTGAGATGACTGAAAATACCATGGCTTGAGTCAGGCACAGCCTAGTCCTCAAGGTGACATCTTTGCTTTTTAACACATTAAAAGAGACCTCTTGCAGCCAATTTGCCCAATGCAATATGGCCTTTGATTTCTTGACTGCTGCTTCCATGGGTGTTGATTGTGGATTCAAGTAAAATGAAATCCTTGACAACTTCATTATTTTCTCTGTTTATCATGAGTTGCTTATTGGTCCAGTTGTGAGGATTTTTGTTTTCTTCATGTTGAGGCGCAATCCATACTGAAGGCTATGGTCTTTGATCTTCACCAGTAAGCGCTTCAAGTCCTCTTCACTTTCAGCAAGCAGGGTTGTCATCTGCATAACGCAGGTTGTTAATGAGTCTTCCTCCAATCCTGATGCCCCGTTCTTCTTCATATAGTCCAGCTTCTCGGATTATTTGCTCAACATACAGATTTGATAAGTATGGTTAAAGGATACACCCCTGACACACACCTTTCCTGATTTGAATCCATGCAGTACCTCCTTGTTCTGTTTGAATGACTGCCTCTTGGTCTATGTACAGGTTTTGCATGAGCACAATTAAGTGTTTCGGAATTCTCATTCTTTTCATTGTTATCCATAAATTGTTATGATCCACACAGTCAAATGCCTTTGCATAGTCATTAAAACACAGGGAAACATCTCTCTGGAAGTCTCTGCTTTCAGCCAGGATCCATCTGACATGAGTAGTGATATCCCTCGTTCCACAGCCTCTGCTGAATCTGGTTTGAATTTCTGGCAGTTCCCTGTTGATGTACTGCTGCAACCGATTTTGAATTATCTTCAGCAAAATTTTACTTGCAGCTGATATTAATGATGTTGTTCAATAATTTCCACATTCCTTTAGATCACTTTTCTTTGGAATGGGCACAAATATTGATCTCTTCCAGTCAGTTGGCCAGGTAGCTGTCTTCCAAATTTCTTAGCATAGACGAGTGAGGGCTTCCAGCATTGCATCTGTTCATTGAAACATCTTGATTGGTATTCCATCAACTCCTGGAGCCTTGTTTTTCACCAATCCCTTCAGTGCAGCTTGGACTTCTTCCTTCAATACTGTCTATTCTTGATCGTATGCTACTTCCTGAAATGGTTGAACATCGACCAATTCTTTTTGGTACATTGACTCTGTGTATTCCTTCCATCTTCTTTTGATGCTTCCTGAGTCGTTCAATATTTTGCCCATAGAATTTTTTTCTTCGGCTCTTTCAGCTTGAGAAATGCCGAGTGTGTCACTCTCGGCATAGTAGACCACATGATCGCCCAATTCAAAATGGCCAGTATCAGTCCATTTCATCTCACTGATGCCTGGGGTATCTATGTTTTTGCATCCCATTTCATTTTTGATGACTTTCAATTTTACTAGATTAGTACTTCATACATTCCACATTCAGGTTATTAATGGATATTTGCAACTATTTCTCCTCACTCTAAGTGCCATAAAAAAAAAAAACATAGTAGGTACTTAATATATTGTAATAGCCCCCTTAATTCCTTTTGGGGATGAAATGAACTATAATTACAAAAAAAAAAAAAAAAAACCCAAACTTGTTGCCGTCGAGTGGATATTGGCTTGATAGCGAACCTATAGAAGAGAGTAGAACTGCCCCATAGGATTTCCAAAGAGCAGCTGGTGGATTTGAACTGCAAACCGTTTGGTTAGCAGCTGTAGCTCTTAACCACTGCCCCACCAGGACATAAATAGATGAACCATTTATGTCAAGTCTCCAAATTTATAGCAGATTGGAAGCAATGATGTGTAAGCCAGAGAAGGGCTGCTATAGGGAGGCTAAGAGGGCAGGGAAGTGAACACACAGAAGCCTGACAGTGGTGTGGTCACCTAGAAAACATGCAAAGCCTGACTGGGGTGTGGGGGTGGGGGGCTACTAGAAAAAGTACAAAGGCAGGTGTAAAAAAAGTAGAGTCTCAAGACCATATAGTGTGGGACCAAACAGCCACCCATATCCCAACAACCCCAAGGCTGTCATCATATTATAGGACCACTGAGTAGATGACGTTCACAATGACATTGTGTGCAATAGCCTCTAAGACACCAGGGGTGGATGTAGTGTGTTTAAAGATGTTTCCATCCAAAATGTTTAGCATTTTTAAAAAAATGCTTAAGCTTTGTAGGGCACCGTGGTAAATGTTTGGGTGTCCAGAGAATCTGCCTACCACAAGCTCCCCAAAGTTTCGATTAGCTGGGTTTGTACTTCTCCCACATTTGTTAGAGGACTTAGAACCATTCGGGGCACACAGGCGTGGAACGAATCTCTGCGCACGAATAGATTCACAAAGGGCTGGAATATGGTTGTTCTGGCTCCCATTTCCAAATATTCTGTGTGTTAATTGATTGAGGTCAGGGTCTGTCTTCATCTTCTCTCTGATATGGAACTAACTGGTCATCCCAGCCTCCCCCAACCCCAATAGGCTGTCCCTTCTTCTATATTCCAGAGTTTAGGTAATGGTGCTACAGCCTACCCGACAACAACAGTGATAATAACTACACTAAGGAAATTAGCAGTTTACATTTTTTAAAGCTCTTAGCAGGACCCAGGCTCTCTATGTACCTCATTTCCTGGTCTGGGTTAAAGTCCTGTGAGGTAGGATTAATTATTTCCTGCTCTCAGGTGAGGGAAGTGAGAGTCAGATTCGCTTGCTCCTAAGGGGCACAGGTACATCTGGCCTTCAAGCTGCTCTGTGTGCTGTCCGGGGTCCTGGCCAGAGGTGCCTCTCAGCCGCTGCCAGGCAACCCCGTGTGTGTTTCACTCCCCTGAGCCACCAAGTCTGGGATGAAACCTGAGGCCCTAGGATTTCCCTGTCTCAGGACACCCCTCCGGGGCGTGGGGAAGGAGTTGCATTGTTCAGCCATGCAGGTGACCCAGCAGATAGGAACGTGGCTTCAGGCAGCCACCCCGCCCTGTGTGAGAATGTTCCTGGGACACAGAGCAGCCTCAGCCAGCTCTTGACAGGTGCAGACTCTGCTACTGGGGAGAGGAGGGCCTAGTCCTGAGCACCCACTACTTGTGCTCTCTGCCTGGGTTGGTCTCCCACCCCTTGCCCTGCCCTGCCCTGCCTCTGGGTCCCCAGCAAAAGGTGCTTTCAAGGCTTAAAAATGTCTCCAGTTTTCCATTTGATTTTTAACTTTTATTTCATGTTTATGCTTTGACTTGTCTTTCTCTCTCTCTCTTTCCTTTCTCTTTTTCCCTCCCTCCCTCCTTCCCTCCCTCCCTCCCTTCTTCCTTCCTTTCTTTCTTTCTCTCTCCTTCTTTCTGACATTAAATCCTTTTGGAAAGTAGCCCCCAAATAAATAAGATATCCATATAATCAAAAACTCCCACATAGTCTCCATTCCTCTTTCTTTCTGAGGCCTAGAGCCCTGCTGGCTTCCATCCTGGAAACACAACAGCATCTGCTGGATCTTTTCCCCTTTCCATCCTCTCCACACACACTGAAATTGGGGAGGTGTCCTAGAGGGGAGAAGGGGGCCTGGTGGGGAGAAGAGGGTCTGGTGGGGAGAAGGGGGTCTGGTGGGGAGAAGGGGGCCTGCTGGGGAGAGGGGGCCTGGTGGTCTTTGGAGCTTGAACCTAGACTGTCATTTATGGACTGCGTGACACTAAGTTACTGAGCAGCTTCAGGTTTTGTTTTTCTTTTCTCTAAAATGGGAAGCAGAACTGCTTGCTTACGTGTGAGGATACCAGGAGATGCTTTCCCTCCCCCACCTGAATCCTAAAATCAGTAAAAACCAGTTACCATCAAGTCGGTTCTGACTGGTGGTGACCCCATGTGTGTCAGAGTAGACCTGTGCTCCATAGGGCTTTCAATGGCTGATTTTTCAGAAGTAGACCACCAAATCTTTCTTCTGAGGTGTCTGTGGAGGATTCAAACCCCCAACATTTTGGTTAACAGCTGAGCACATTAACCTTTGTACCACCAATGACCCCATATGACAGAGTAGAGCTGCCCCATAGGGTTTTCTAGGCTGTAATCTTCACGGGAGCAGATCACCAGGTCTACTTCCCATGTAGCCGTTGGGTGGGTTCAATTCGCCAACTTTTCAGTTAGTAGCTGAGTACTTAACTGTTGTACCACCAGGGCTCCTTTCTGACACCCATTTCCTCCATGAGGCCTTCCTTGATTATCCCAAGTATGGCAGAGACAGCTAACTGCCCACTCAGTCTTCACTCCTCCCTTTTTTATACTAACAGAATCCCAATATTATTTCGGGCAGCAGTGTGCCAGCTAAGACACTATATTTCCGAGAACTGGGGGAAGAAAGATGCTATGCATCATGGAGATCACCAAGGAACCAGGAAGGAAAAGCTGAAGAGACAAGGACCTCCCTCCAGAGCCAACGGAGAGAGAGCCTTCCTCTAGAGCTGGTACCTTCAATTCAGACTTCTAGCCTCCTAATTGAGAAAACACATTTCTGTTTGTTAAAAAGAGAAAGAGACTACATTGCCACACTTCCTTGCAGCTAAGGTGTTCATAGATCACAGGTATGGCCGAAGAGATGTAGGTCGCTGGGAGGAACTTCTGAGGAAATTCTTTGAAGGAGGCTGGCTCAACTGACATATGCCCTTTTGCTCCTTACTCTCTTTCCCTCTTTCCTTGTCTGGAATAAGAACGTGATGGTTGGAGCCACAGTGATCATGTTTAGACCACACAGCTACCTTGAAGATGCAAGTCAGACCCTAAGTATGGCAGAGCACAAAGAGCCTGGGAAACTGAAGGAGTGGTGGGGAGCAACCGTACAAGCTCTGGCCTACCAGATTTGGGGATTTATGTTAAAAACCAAATCAAATCCTATTCTGACTCATAGTGACCCTATAGGACAGAGTAGAACTTCCCCATAGGGTTTCTCAAGGGTGGCTGATGGATTTGAACTGCTGAGTTTTCAGTTAGTGGCCATAGCTCCTTATGTTACATGAAGGAAAAAGAACCAGTATTTTGGGAATTCTATTACATTCAGCCCAACACAGTCCCTATGGATACATGGGTTAGTGGCCTTGCTCTATTCTCTGAGTTCCAATCACATACATGGTCTTACCTGTATTCAATGGGATCTGGTCATAAGCAAAGTAACCCAACATCTTGACTTCTTGGAGCCCTGTGTGTGAACAGCACAAAGTTTTCTGAACCACGTAGGGTGTCTGCACCCCAAGTCAGTGATGCCTGCTCTCAAGTTTGTTCTCCATCACCTAGCACTTCTCTTATGGAAGAAATGGAAGGCAGATGAATGCTGATTGCAAAGCAAACAACAGGACTATGGGGTTTGTTAACCCAAGGTAGTGTGATGGGGAATGGGTGGACCGAGGCCAGCAGACCAACCTACTTCTGAGGTTTCTGGGAAAATTACTCAGGCCTTTCTCTTTATAGGTATGTGGGTCCTAGACCACGAAGAAGTAACGTCTCATTATTTTTTCACATGTCCACATTCTATGTCTAACCAGCTCAAGCCTGCAAGAAATTTACGGGCATTTGCTGTGCACCTCCAACATGCAAGCTTCCGTGGTAGGTGCTAAAGGAACTTGGAGATAAAAAAGGCCCAAGGAGTTCCTAAGGGTGATGGAAGATTTGGCAATGGGTAATGGTGATGTCTGCACAACACTGTGATCACAACTAAAGTCACTGTATTGTACCTGTGAAGAGTGCTGAAATGGCAAATATTTTTACATATGTATTTACCACAACAAGCAAACGAATAGGCAAATACCCAGACTTTGCCCTCTGGGAGCTGGCAGTCGAGGTGGGGATGGCCCATGCAGATGTGACTTTAGCGTGAGCTTAGGAGGTTGTGGAGAGAGTAGAAGTGGAGAGGGTGTAGAGATACAAAGGAGGGGGAGCCTGAGGGCTCAGAGGGAAACTGCATCAGACCTGAGCTTTGAAGGATGACAGGCATTTCAACAGGTGGGCAGAGCTGGGGGCAGGGGGCTTGCCTAGTCTAAGGGAGCAGCAGAAACAGGGAACAGGATCACAGGCATGGGGCGATTTCAAAGTGATCCCAGTGTAATAGGACTATAGTGTTGGTGGCCTGAGGGAGTGAAGCTTGGGTGCTGAGGAAGTGTGGGAGATACAGCTATGATTGTTGTTGTTGTTAGTTGCTGGCCCAGTAGATTCTGACTCGTGACAACTCCATGTGTGCAGAGTAGAACCGTTCATAGGGTTTTCGAGTCTGTGACCTTTCGGGAAAAGATTTCCAGGCCTGTCTTCTGAGGTGTGTATGGGTGGGTTTGAATAGCCAAGCTTTTGGTTAGTAATTGGATGCTTAACTGTTTGTACCACTCAAGTGCTGTGTGATATGTACCAGGGACTGTTCTAAGGGCTTTCTGTGAATTAACACGTAACAGCCCTGTAAGGTGGGAACTACTATTATGCCCATTTTACAGGCTGGGAAACTGAGCTTTAACCAAGGAACGATTTGTTTGCCCAACAGCAAACCTCTGAGAACAGCCATGATTCAAACCCAGATAGTCTGGGTCTAGAGTCCACTCTTTCAGCCACTAAGCTATAATAGGAAGGGGTCAACTATGGGAAGGAGTTCTTTTTTATGTAATTTATTGTATTTTGTTGCTGAGAATATAAACAACAAAACACACCAATTCAACAGTCTCTGCACGTACAATTCAGTGACATTGATCACATTTTTAGACTTGTGGAACCACTCTCACCCTCCTCTTCTGAGTTGTTCCTCTCCCGTTAACATAAACTCACTGCCCCTAAGTTTCTTATCTAATCTTTTGAGTTGCTATTGTCAGTTCGATCCTATATAGATAGTTCCTAAAAGAGCATAATGCTCAAGGCAGACGTTCTTTACTAGCTAAGCTAAACTACTGTTTGGTTTTAAGAGGATTTGGGGGGATATTTTTTATTTAAGGTTTAAAGATTACCTCAGGGCCATAGTTTTGGGGGTTCACCTAGCCTTTATGGCTCCATAAAGTCTGGATTCAAAATGAGAATTTGACATTCTGTTCTGCATTTTTTCCCTTTTGATCAGGATTCGTCAAAAGAATCTTTGATCAAAATGTTCAGTAATGGTAGCTGGTCACCATCCAGTTCTTTTGGTCTCATGGCAAAGAAGGTCGTTGTTCATGGGGGCAATTAGCCACATATTCCATTTCCTCCATCTGTCCCTCACTTTCCTTCCTCTGTTGCTCTAGGTGATTAGAGACCAATTATTGTGATGGAGGGCCCCAGGCAAGCTTTTAAGACCCTGGGAACTATACAATGAGCTAGGAGATAGAAGCGGTAAGCACAATTTTAGGCCAATTACCTGGGATGTTCCCTGAAACTGCCACATGGGAGAGAGTTCTTACACATCAACTCTAAGGGCTTTGGATTTTATTGCGTAGATCTGTGAACTTGTGACTTTGATGCATCCCTCTGGGGGTCTCCTGAGGAAGGGCTAAGGCAGGGAGAGAGTAAAGGCAGGGGACCCATTAGGAGGCTGGAATCCAGGTGAGAAATTATTGAAGGCCTGGCCTGGGAAGGGCTGTGGGGACAGAGAGCTGAGGTTGGAGCTCCTGTGCAGAGATGGGCCAGGGCTGTGCTCTGTCCTCGGTGAGGTGGTAGGTACTTCAGTTCTTAGTACGTGTGAGGTTAACGGATTGGTACCAAGGGAGAAAGATGGAGACTTTAAAGACATGAGGAAGGAGGTGCAGATGGATGCAATGTGGTAGTGGCAGCATTGGACCTCATATAACTTCAGAGAGAATGAGAATCAGCACCAGCATCAGCCCAAAGCTGATTCCTATGAGGTGGAGCTCAGACATACCTCCTCTCTCCAAACTTTTTTACCAATTCTGACACCAGCTCTCCTCCCCACGGCACTCTCTATTTCTCTGTTGGGTCCTGTAATTCATTGCAATGGCCACAGAGAACTCACAGACCATACTCAGTTAAGTGGTTTATTAGCGAAGTAACACAGGATCTGTAGTAACTTAAAGTAACAGGAAAAGGATCAATGTCAGGAAGTAAACAGGAAGGTCTGGAAGGCTCCCTCAAAGTGAAGAGCACATCCCTGCCTTCTTCAGTGTAGGAAAGCTCTCTCTCTCCCTCTCTCTTGTCTGCATTACAGACCTCCTCTTAGCCCCTGAGGACCAACCTCCTCTCTGCCTCCTGAGGACAGGCTCCTCTGGACCACCTGAGGACAGGCTCCCCTCAGCCCCCTGAGGACAGTCTCTTCTCAGCCCCCTCAGGATGGGCTCCTCTCGGCTCCTGCCCCCCTTGGGCAAGTGTTACAGCTCTTTAGCTCCACTGACAAGTCTGACAAGTGTCTAAGGCACCCCACTCTGCCAGCAAGCCTCCTGCCTAAAGGTCCTTGGCTACCTGGCTCCATGGGTCAGCTCACCTACTGTAGCTGCCTCACTCTGTGGATCAGGAAGCCCACCCATGATGTCTCCCACCGATCTCCTGGTTCTGCTGCTGTCACTTGAATGTTAAAAGCTCTGTCTCTTGGGTCTAGGAGGTTCTAGGCACAGGGATCCTAGGTTCTGCTCCAGGCTCTTCTTTTTGGTGGTAGTGAAAGCATCTTCAACCTCTGTGGGATGAGTGTTTACATAGGCAAGTGGCTCAATCCTACTGGATGGATTTTATGCTTTTCTTTATTTTCATAATGACTGACCAAACCCCTCTCTGGGCGAAACTGACCAATCTCCTCTCTGGACTAAACTAAACACCCCTTGTAAAAACAGTTTTCTGTGGGCAGGGACTGGCTTTTTCCCTGGTCAAAAGTAACAAGCTTCTCCAATGAACAAGGTCAGCTGTAACAAAACCTCAGGGCCCAGGGGAAAAATCTCCCAAGTTGTGTTCTCTTTCTCTCTTTTTCACATAACAGAGGCAAAACTCCACATAAAGAAACTTGTTTCACCACAGTGGAGGAGCCTGGAAGGAGAAGAAAGGCTGTTCAGGTTTGCACACACTCATCCCACAATTTATCCTACAAATACCTGTAGGGAGTGGGGCCAAGATGGTGTAGTGGTCAGATGTTTCCTGTGATCCCTCTTACAACAAAGACCCAAAAAAACAAGTGAATTGATTATATATGACAATCTAGGAGCCCTGAACATCAAAGACAAAGTCGAGGAGCCAGACTGAGCAGCAGGGGGAGGGAGAGACAGTTCAGAAGCAGTGAGAATTTGCCAGATCTGACCTGACTGGCACACAGGCAAGCAGTAGTGCTCAGGACATATTTTCCACATCAGAAGAAACTGAGCAGCTGAGAGTCTACACAAGCCTGTGGAATCAGGAGAAAGTGGCGCTGAATCTGTGAAAGTTAAGTGCAAGTGTCTAACCTACTGCGTGGGGTCAAAAAAACCTCCCCTCTCTGGAAAGTGCTTCTCTCCCATTTCCCTGCCCCCTTCCCACTCTCCCCCGCTCCCCGTCCTGGGTCCTGGTCTGGCTTCATCAATTGCCATGCTCCCTGGGCCAGAAGCGGGACCCATTGAGTACCCAAGCTATTCTCCCTGCTTTGCAGAGGACACAAATTAACCAAACAGGAAAAAATAATCTGCTAGCTCCCCTAAACCAGGAACTCAGGGCAGGCACAGCCCCTTTGCCTAGGCACAGGCATAAGGGGTCCATGGACTTTGAATGCCTATCACCCCTGCCTAGACATGTGTGGGCCCATTTCAACAGCATAGACCCTCATTAGCTTAGTACAACAGGGTACATACCTGAAGCCTATTTTCAACTGCAACAGCTAAGGGAGAGTGGCACATTCATGACATTTGACACCACCTTGTCCATTAAGCAGGGTCCTCACCTACCCCCATCAGGGGCCTAAGGACTGGTGGCCCTACCCACTCCACCTAGCCACACATGACAGGGATCCGAGAATAAGTGGTGCCTCCCAGTCCTTATAGCCAACAGCACTGGGTACCCAAAATCTGTCTGCAAAACCCACCCACCTACATGCCCTAGGGAACAGGGACATGCCTTCCACTCAGGCACTCAGGGGCAGCTGTCAGCCCCCTACCAAGCTCAGCACATAACTCCCTACTGCAGCCAGATACTTGTGCCTGCTCCAATTACCCCTACATAGTCCAGTCCATCCAGGACTATAGCTGAGAGCCTGTACCACACACTTACTGACTGAACTTCTGAGCTGAAACCACACAAGAAAAGTAAATGGACACCTGGGCTCACATACCTAGTAACAGCTCTAATCACCCAGTGACAGGATGTGAGAGTTTCAAAGACACGAATAATGAAAGTAGCTCACATAACCAGCCTATTTGGGCATATCAAAACAAAATAAAACAAAACAATAAGCTAGGACACAGTAAGCAAACATAAAATAAATATAATAAATTATTGATGGCTTGGAGACAACAGTCAATACCAAATCATATAAAAAGGCAGACCATGATGGCTTCAGCAAGTGACCAAAACAAAGAAACCTCCCAGAAGAAGATAATTTCTTAGAATTACTGGAAGTAGAATTCAAAAGATTAATATACAGAGCTCTTCAAGAGATCAGGAAGGAGATCAAGTAAAACACAGGCCAAGCCCAGGAACACACAGACAAAGCAACAGAGGAACT
This sequence comes from Elephas maximus indicus, assembly GCF_024166365.1. NCBI lineage: Eukaryota > Metazoa > Chordata > Mammalia > Proboscidea > Elephantidae > Elephas > Elephas maximus. Next base: position 1,096,740 of record NC_064842.1, read on the forward strand.
TAAGGTTATACAAGAGCATAATGACAAATTTAACAGATTACAAGAATCCCCAGGGAGACAGCAAATAGAAATCCAGAAGATTAACAATAAAATTTCAGAATTAGACAACTCAATAGAAAGTCATAGAAGCAGAACTGAGGTATTGGAAATCAGAATTAGTGAGGCTGAAGGTAAAGCACTTGACACCAATTTGTTTGAGGAAAAATCAGACAAAAGAATTAAAAAAAATGAAGAAACCCTAAAAACTATGTGGGGCTGTATCAAGAGGAATAACCAAGAGTGATTGGAGTACCAGAACAGGGGGGATAACAAAAAATTCAGAGAGAATTGTTGAAGATTTGTTGGCAGAAAACTTCCCTGATATTGTGAAAGATGAGAACATACCTATGCAAAGAGCTCATTGAACCCCACACAGGGTAGATCTCAAAAGAAAGTCACTAAGACACATTATAATCAAACTAGCCGAAACCAAAGATAAAGAGAGAATTTTAAGGGTAGCTGGGGATAAACGAAAAGTCACCTACAAAGGACAGTCAATAAGAAAAAGCTCTGATTACCCAGCAGAAACCATGCAGGCAAGAAGGCAATGAGATGACTTATATAAAGACTTGAAGGAAAAAATTGCCAGCCAGGAATTATATATCCAGCAATACTGTCTCTCAAATATGATGGCAAAATTAGGGCATTTCCAGATAAACAAGTTAAGGGAGTTTGTAAAAGCCAAACCAAGATTACAAGAAATACTAAAGGGAGTCCTCCAGGTAGAGAATCAATAACATGAGATAGCAACCCAAGACTGGAACACAGGACAGAACACCCAGATATCAAATACCTTACCTGTTTGTGACATGTAGTATGGACAAGCTTATTCACTGTAGCATTGTACATGAAAGCAAAGAACTGGAGCCAACCTGCATGTCCACTGACAGAAGACTGTCTATATTATAGTTTATCCATACATCGAATTACTACGTTTGTGTACAGCACGTGAACTAGGAATGGTTTTTACATTAAAAAAAAATCTTTTTTTATTGTGCTTTAGGTGAAAGTTCACAGACAAATTAGTTTCTCATTCAAAAATTTATACATTAATTGTTTTCTGACATTGGTTGCAATTCCCACAATGTGGCAGCACTCTCCTCCTTTCCAACCCAGGTTCCCTGTGAACACTCATCCAGTTTTCCTGTCCCTTGTCTTTGCTTTTGGGTAGATGTTGCCTATTTAGTCTCGTACACTTGATTGAACTAAAAAGCACGTTCCTCCCATGTGTTATTGTTTGTTTTATAGGCCTGTTTAATCTTTGGCTAAAAGGTGGACTTCGGGATTGGCTTCAGTTCTGAGTTAGCGGGCTGTCCAGTGGCCATAGTCTTGGGGGTTCCTTCAGTCTGTGAGCAGTAAGACTGGTCTTTCTTTTTTTTTTTTTTAATTTATTGTGATTTAAGTGAAAGTTTACAAAGTAAGTCAATCTGTCATACAAAAACTTATACACACCTTGCTAAGTTCTCCTAGCTGCTCTTCTCCTAATAAGACAGCACACTCCTCCTCTCCACCCTGTATTCCCTGTGTCCATTCAACCAGCTCCTGTCCCCCTCTGGCTTCTCATCCCACCCACATAGTCTCATGTGTCTATTTGAGCCAATAAGCTCACTCCTATCATTTTCTGTCTTATAATCTAGTCCAATACCTGTCTGAAGAGTTGGCTTCAGGAATGGTCCCAGTCTTGGGCTAACTGAGGGCCCGGGGACCATGACCTCCGGGGTCCCTCCAGTCTCATTCAGACCGATAAATCTGGTCTTTTTACAAGAATTTGAGATCTGGATCCCACTGTTCTCCTACTCCATTAGGGATTCACTGTTGTGTTCCCTTTCAGGGCAGCCTTTGGTGGTAGCCAGGTACCATCTACTACTTCTGGTCTCGGTCTGATGTAGTCTCTGGTTTATGTGGCCCTTTCCGTCTCTTGGGGTCATCTTTACCTTTTGTTTTTGGTGTTCTTCATTCTCCTTTGCTCCAGGTGAGTTGAGACCAATTGATACATCTTAGATGGCCCCTCACTAGTGTTGAAGACCCCAGATGCCACTCACTAAAGTGGTGTGCAGAACATTCTCTTAATACATTTACTTATACCAATTGAAGACTGGTCTTTTTTTATGAATTTGAATTTTGTCCTAAACTTTTCTTCCACTTTTTCTGGAACCCTCTATAGTGATCTCTGTCAGAACAGTCGGTGATGGTAGCTGGGCTCAGGCTGGTGGAAACTATGGTCCATGTGGTCCATTAGTCCTTTGGACTAATATTTTTCTTGTGTCTTTGGTTTTTTTCATTCTCCTTTGCTCTGGATGGGATGGAACCAATAGATGTACCTCAGATGTCCACTCACAAGCCTTTAAGACCTCAGATACCACTCACCAAAGTAGGACGTAAAACATTCTCTTTATGAGCTATGTTATGCCAATAGACCTACATGTTCCCCCAGAGTATGGTCCCCAGCCCTTATCCCCAGTAACATGGTCCCTTAAGGTGTTTGGATGTGACTAGGAAGCTTCCATGGCTTTGCCTTGGTCAAGTCGTGCTGACTTCCTGTATATTGTGTGTTGTCTTTCCCTTCACCAAAGTTAACACTTGTCTACTATCTAGTTAGTGATTTCCCCTCTCCACCCTTCCCTCCCTTGTAACCATCAAAGATTATTTTTTCTGTGTGAAAATATTTTTGTGTTTTTATAATAGTGGTCTCATACAATATTTGTCCTTTTGTGATTAACTTATTTCACTCAGTACAATGCCCTCCAGATTCATCCATGTTGTGAGATGTCTCACAGATTCATCACTGTTCTTTATCGTTGCATGGTATTCCATTGTGTGTATGTATCATAATTTGTTTATCCATTCATCTGTTGATGGGCATTCAGGTTGTTTCCATCTTTTGGCTATTGTAAATAATGCTTCGATGAACATGGGTATGCATATGCCTATTCGTGTGATGGCTCTTATTTCTCTAGGATGTGTTCCTAGGAGTGGGATTGCTGGATCGTTTGGTATTTCTATTTCTAGCTTTTTAAGGAGGTACCATATTGTTTTTCCTAATGGTTGTACCATTTTACATTTCCACCAGCAGTGCTAAGAGTTCCAATCTCCCTACAACCTCTCCAACATTTGTTATTTTCTGTTTTTTTGATTCATGCAAGTAATAATGCCAGGGTGAGATGGTATTTCATTGTTTTGATGAACATTTCATTAATGACCTTGTGCATTTCCTCATGTGTTTGTTAGCCACCTGAATGTCTTCTTGGTGAAGTGTCTCTTCATATCTTTTGCACATTTTTGAATTGGATTATTTGCCTTTTTATTATTGAGGTGTTGAAGTATTTTATAGGTTTTAGAGATTAAACCCCTGTTGGATATGTTGTAGCCAAAAAATTTTCTCCCAGTCTGTAGGTTCTATTTACATTTTTGGTGAACTTTTGTGATGAGCATTAAGTGTTACATTTTTAAGTGGTTGGAAAGAAATGAGGAATAATATTTTGTGATATGTGAAAATGATATGCCATTCAAATTTCAGTGCCCCTAAATACATTTTCATTGGAACACAACCACACTTATTCATTTATGTATCATGTGTGTGGCTTTTGTGCTACAATAGCAGTGCTGAGCAGTTGTAAAAGGAGACCTGTGGCCCATACAGCTGAAGCTATTTACCATCTGGCCCTTTACAGAAGATGTTTGCTGACCCCTGGTGTAGACTGTTTCTGGAAAGCTGCACAAGCAACTAACCACAGTAGTTGTCTCTGTGGAAGGGGCGTTCAAAGAGCACGGCTGGAAGGGAGACTTCTCACAGCATAACCTCTGTTAGAAAGTTATGAATTTCAAATAATATGAGTGTTTAACCTCTTTTTAAGCTTAATTTGAAATTTAAGAGCGAAAAAAGTGTCCCATTCAGGATGGGTCCTGTTTCCCATCCTAAACTGAAAGAAGAAGGAAAGGAAGAAGAAAAGGTAGCTGACCTGTGGCCCCTTCAGTGGCTGATCTGTGTGAGGTTGTGGACCTCCAGGCTGGAAAAGGCTTCAAGCTAAGTGGGACGTGACCTCAGCCTTGCCCTTGCTACATGGCCGTGGCCACTTTACATTCGTGTGGGCAAGGGGTACCCATGTGCCTCCAGGTCCTGCCTAGGAAGAGGGACCAGAAGATTGGCTTCCGTCTCTCAGACAAGCTAGCCCAGACTGGGGCCTCATCGGCAGGCTCCTCCCCCCTGAGCTGACCAGACAAGGAGCAGAGTGGCCTGGGAATGTGGAATGGTGAGGAGACCATGGAGAATCTGGACACTGGGTTCCTGTCTTGCCTAGCCACCACTGGTCTCTATGATATCAGGTAAGTCCCTGACTGGCCCCCCAAGGACCTCAGTTCCAGCCCTGTCAATGGGGACCATGACCAGTGATGGTTGTCTAACTGCTGCTCAGCTGCCCCTCCCCCCTTCCCCCCGTGTGGCTTGTTGGGCAGCCACTCCAGACTGCACAGAGGATCTCGATCAAAAAATGACAACAAACAAGTCTGCAACCAGCCTCGCCTAATGGTCTCTTGGGCCAATGGCTCTGACAGCATTGCCCCTGATCCAGGCTCAGCCCTGAGTGACAGCCAGTCTGGCAGGAAGCCAGGCAGGAATTGGCTGGCAGGGTCAGTGGGCACGGCGGAGGGCCCCTCTTGAGCACATCCAGGCAGATCCATTAACAGCCCTGGGGGCTGGAAATGGCTGTAGCAGCCACAGCCTGGAGGAAGCAGGCCTATGAGAAAGCCCTGCTGGGGGTGGGCACACAGGCATGTGGCTGCATCTCCTCCTGGCTCTGCTCAGGCCTCCCTGGCCTCTCAGCTACCCACAGTCAGGAACGGCCAGCTGGGAGGCCCAGCAGATACTCAGGAATTACCAGGTGTACCCACATGGTCTGCCCTCAGGGCTCCCTCAGGCCTGGAAGGCTACTCCTCTCCCTCCTCCTTGACAAGTCCATACGCCTCATTTATGATTCAGTTCAAAACTTTCCTCCTGGACACACGAGCCAACATGAAGGAACTCTCAGTAGCCAAGTTTGCAGTAATTTGAACAGCAAAATAATGATAATAGATCATAACACAGGATAAGAATAAAACAAGAAATAATGAGTTCATACTTACATAAATAAGTACTTGAATAAATAAACAAACAGGGGAGAAGGGGCAGCTGTTCCTTACAGTAAAATTCCAGTTAATAACACTAGAAGGAATGGTGGAAATAGAACATCACCATTTGGCAAACACCCAGAGTAATCATTGTTCAGGCATGAGTCACTAATGGAAGCAAAAATTCATGGGTGAAATATAAAAAGAAAATCTCAAAGTATCTCCCCATAAATTGCTTATTAATTACAAAGGGGAAAATAGTACTTCGCAGAGGAAAACTCTGACAGATGCCACCTTAACTAGGTGATCAGAGTTAACATCACAAGTAATACAACATACCGGACTCAGTACCACCTGATATGACGTATTGAGAAGGACACATAGGGCTTCTGTGATCTTCTTGTCCAATATGCACCTCCTGGAAAGGCCAGCCAAACCCACACTGAGGACATTCTACAAAGTAACTGGCACGTACCCTTCAGCAGTGGGAAGGTCACAAAGAGTAAGCTTGAGGTACTACCCCAGATTAAAGGAGACTCTGGTGGCACAACCATGAAGATCTCAGCTGCCACCCGAAAGGTTGGTAGTTCAGACCTGCCCAGCGATTCTGCGGGAGAAGGTCCTGGCAATCTGCTCCCATCAAGATTACAGCCTAGGAAACCCTATGGGGTAGTTGTCCGCTCACATGGGATTGCTATGAGTTGGAATAGACTCAAAAGCACCCAGCAACAACAAGGGAGATAAAACACCTAAATGCTGTGTGTGATGTTGGACCGGAGAAGGGACATTTGTGAGGCAATCGATGAAATTTGAATGAGGTTTGTAGAGCAGTTAATACTAATTTCCTGGTTTTGATGGCTGTAGTATAAATTTAAAAGATATTAACATTTGAGGAAACTGGGTGAAAGATATTCAGGAATTCTTTGTACTATTTTGAAACTTTTGTGTAAGACCAAAACGTTTTGAAAACAAAAACAAAACTCTTTCCTCTTCTACCTGACTTCCCCAGAGAGTCACTCCTCGCGGCTCCATATGTCACCAGCCAGCCACTTCACGCATCGTATTGCTGTTATCTGCTTATATAGCTGCCCCCCTAGGGCTGCGAGTTTTAGGACAGGAACTGTTTCTTTAATTTTTATTTGGATGGAAGCTGCCTTTCTCCTTTCCTCTTCCAAGAAACTCTCTACCCCCTTCGTTGACCAGTCGCCATGGAGTGGACTCTGACTCACGGAGACCCCACTGTATCACAGTAGCCCTACCCCCTTCGTTGACGAGTTGCCATGGAGTGGACTCTGACTCACGGAGACCCCACTGTATCACAGTAGCCCTACCCCCTTCGTTGACGAGTTGCCATGGAGTGGACTCTGACTCACGGAGACCCCACTGTATCACAGTAGCCCTACCCCCTTCATTGATCAGTCGCCATGGAGTGGACTCTGACTCACGGAGACCCCACTGTATCACAGTAGCCCTACCCCCTTCGTTGACCAGTCACCATGGAGTGGACTCTGACTCACGGAGACCCCACTGTATCACCGTAGCCCTACCCCCTTCGTTGACCAGTCGCCATGGAGTGGACTCTGACTCACGGAGACCCCACTGTATCACAGTAGCCCTATCCCCTTCGTTGACCAGTCGCCATGGAGTGGACTCTGACTCACGGAGACCCCACTGTATCACAGTAGCCCTATCCCCTTCGTTGACCAGTCGCCATGGAGTGGACTCTGACTCACGGAGACCCCACTGTATCACAGTAGAACGTTGCTCCTAGAGTCTTCAATGTCTGATTTTCTGCACGTAGATCACCAGGCCTTTCTTCCCAGATGCATCTGGATGGTCTTGAACTTTCAACCTTACATTTAATAGCCAAGTGAGTTAACTGTTTGCACCACCCAGGGATTTCACCCTCTTCATTACCCTCCTGTAAAAAGCACCACTGTTTATTCAGTTGCTCAGGCCAAAATTCTAGAGGTCATCTTTAATGTCTCTCTTTCTCTCTCATCCCACAGCCAGCCCACCAGCAAGTCCTGTTGGGTTCTACCTCAGAGCTTATCACCAACCAGACCACCTCTCTCCACCTTCTCTGATACCACCCTCATCCACCACCATCGTCTCTCAGCTGATCACAAACCTTACCTTCCTAACGGGGCTCCCCTTCTCCACAGAGCAGCCAGAGGGCGGTTTTAAAGGGGAAAGTCAGATCACATCACTCTCTTTGCTTAAAATAGTCCAATAGTTTCCCATCACGATTGGTGCAAAATCCAGACTGCCATCAAGTCCCATGAGGCCTACCTGATCCAATCTCACCTCAAACCTCCCCCTCTCTCGCCCTGTTCCAGCCACACTGCCCTTCCATCTCTCTGGCAGATGCGCCAAGCTTGTTTCCATCTCTGGGTCGTGGACCTATGTTCTTCAGCTCTTCACACGGCAGTCACCTTCTCAACATTCAGGTCTCAGCTCAAATGCTACCTCCTCCAATAGACCTTACCTGATATTGAGCTAAGGTGGTCCTGTTCTTTTCCAGACAGCCTTTGTCCAATGATCCTGTTTTACTTTATTTAGAGCCTTTATAAACCCCAAACCAGCTGCCATGGAATCACTTCCGACTCATGGTGGTCCCACGTGTATCAGAACAGAACAATGCTCCACAGGGTTTTCAGTGGTTGATTTTTTAGAAGTAGATCCCCAGGCCTTTCTTCGAAGTTCCTCTGAGTAGACTCGAACCTCCAAGCTGTTGTTTAGCACCTAAGTGTGTTAACCATTCGCACCACCCAGGAACTCCAGAGAATTTATAACCATCTGAATTTTTAAAGTTTATTTATGTGGTTGTGGTCTGTCTCCCCCAGCTAGAGCGGAAGCTGCATAAGGGCAGGAATCTCGCCTGTCGGTGACACATAGTAGACGTTCCGTAAATGAGTGTTTAGCGGATGAAGGTCACAGACAGTTTGGACTTGGACCCAGGATTCCTGCGCTCCAGCCTGGTGTACCCTGGTACAGCACAGCCTGATGGTTAAGGGCAAGACCTGTGAGCTAGACTGCTTGAGTCTGCTGCTTAAGCTGCATGATGTGGGCAAATTACTAACCCACTCTTTCCCTCAGCTTTCCCAACTGTAAAATGGGAATGATAACAATAGTACCTCTCTACTAGGGTTCCAAGGATCCCTGGTGGCACATTGGTCTTGCACTTGGCTGCTAATTGAAAGGGAGAAAGAAGTGACAGTCCTTGTGGCAGCTTCCATAGATGTGGCAGCTTCCTAAAGATGTACAGTCTTAGGAGCCCTATGGGGCAGTTCTACTGTGTCCTGTAAGGTCACAATGAGTTAGAAATGACTTGATGGCAATGGATTGGGAATAGGGTTTGTCGTAGTGTGGTGGCTTGCATGCTGCTATGATACTGGAAGCTATGCCACTGGTATTTCAAATACCAGCAAGGCCACCCATGGTGGACAGGTTTTAACAAAACTTCCAGATTAAGACAGATTAGGAAGAAAAGCCTGGCAATCTACTTCCAAAAATTAGCCAATGAAAACCTTATGGGTCACAATAGAACATTGTCTGACTTGTTTGCTTTGGACAGGTCATTTTTTATTGTGGGATTAATCCCTGGAGGAGGACGTCATGTTTGGTGAAGTATAGGGTCAGCGAGGGTGAGGAGACCCTTTGTGAGATGGATTGGCACAGTAGCTGCAAAGATACACTTGAACATGTTGGAGATTGTGAGACGCAGGACTAGGCAACGTTTTGTTCAGTTGTAAATAAGGTTGTATGACGCAGAGTCAACTGGATAGCAGTTATCCCCTCCCCTCCCCCTCCCCCTCCCCTCCCCTCCCCCTCCCCTCCCCTCCCCTCCCCCTCCCCTCCCCCTCCCCTCCCCTCCCCCTCCCCTCCCCTCCCCTCCCCTCCCCCTCCCCTCCCCTCCCCCTCCCCTCCCCTCCCCTCCCCTCCCCCTCCCCTCCCCCTCCCCTCCCCTCCCCTCTCCCCTCTCCTCTCCTCTCCTATCTCCTATCCTATCCTATTCTATCCTATCCATTTATCCTATATACCCTGTCAGGAAAGATGTGCATCAGGGTCGTATCTTTTCACCACACCTACTCAATCTGTATGCTGAGCAAATGATCTGGGAAGCTGGACTATATGAGGAAGAATGTGGCATCAAGATTGGAGGAAGGCTTATTAACAACCTGCGTTACGCAGATGACACAACCTTGCTTGCTGAGAGTGAAGAGGACTCGAAGCACTTACTGATGAAGATCAAAGACCACAGCCTTCAGTATGGATTACATCTCAACGTAAAGAAAACAAAAATCCTCACAACTGGACCAATAAGCAACATCATGATAAAAGGAGAAAAGATTGAAGTTGTCAAGGATTTCATTTTACTTGGATCCACAATCAACACCAATGGAAACAGTAGTCAAGAAATCAAAAGATGCACTGCATTGAGAAAATCTGCTGCAAAAGACCTGTTTAAAGTGTTGAAAAGCAAAGATGTCACCTTGAAGACTAAGGTGCTCCTGACCCAAGCCATGGTATTTTCAATCATCTCATATGCATGTGAAAGCTGGACAATGAATAAGGAAGACCAGAGAAGAATTGATGCCTTTGAAATACGGTGTTGGCGAAGAATATTGAATATACCAAGGGCTGCCAAAAGAACAAACAAATCTGTCTTGGAAGAAGCAGAGTCAGAATGCTGCTTAGAAGCGAGGATGGCGAGACTGAGTCTTATATACTTTGGACATGTTGTCAGGAGAGAACAGTCCCTGGAGAAAGACATCATGCTTGGTAAAGCAGCTAAAAAGGGGAAGACCCTCAACGAGATGGATTGACACAGTGGCTGCAACAATGGGCTCAAGAATAACAACGATTGCGAGGATGGCGCAGGACAGTGCAGTGTTTCGTTCTGTTGTGCATAGGGTTGCTATGAGTTGGAATCGACTTGACGACACCTAACAACAACCACCTATCCTGTCTGCCCACCTGTCTACCTAACTACCTCTCTACCTACCTACCTACCTACCTTTCTATGTCTGTCTGTCTATCATCTATCTATCTAATTTGTCATCTATCTAATGGGGTTGTTGTAATGAAATGAGATAGTATATGATGAATAGAGTACCTGACCTATAGGAAACGTTCCATGCTGATCCTGGCCTTGTCTCCTAGACCTGGCGGGAGATATGGGAAAGTTCCTGGTTCCCAGGGAGGCATGTCTAGGCAAACTGGGCGTCAGAGGCTCCAGGTTTCTCCTCAGACTCCCCATTTAGAATCTCTGCCCAAGGAGAGAGCAATTGGCACCATGGGAAGATTTTTTTTTTTTTTTAATTTTTGCAAAAATACATATAACACAACATTTGCCAATTCGATGTTTTTCCCAGAGCACAATTTACTGAAGTCCATGACATTAATCATGTTGTGCAAACATCTCCCATAATGGTTGCCAAATTTCCCATCACCGTAAACAGAAACCCACTGCTTCCTATACAATGAGTCCCCTTACCTCTTTTCTCCTGCCCCTGGTAACCACTAATAAACTTTGGTCTCTACATATTTGCCTATTCTAGTATTTCATGTAAGTGAAATCATACAATATTTGTCTTTTTGATTGACTTTTTTTTTTTATTTCACTCAGCTTAATGTTTTTCAGATTCATCCTTGTCGTAGCATGTATTAGGACTTCATTTCTCTTTGTGAATGAGTAGTATTCCATTGTATGCATGTATCACATTTTGTTTATCCATTTATCTGTTGATGGGCATTTTGATTGTTTCCACCTTTTGGCTATTGTGAATAGTGCTGCAATGAACGTTGGTGTACAAGTGTGTATTTGTATTGCTGCTTTCAAGTCTCTTGGGTATACACCTAAGACTGGGATTGCTGGGTCGTATGGTAGTTCTATGTTTAACTTTTTGAGACACCACCAAGCTCTTCTCACCAGTGGCTGCACCATTTTGCATTCCTACCAGCGATGCATAAGGGTTCCAATTTCTCCACATCCTTGCCAACATTTTTTTTTTTTTATCTTGACTATCCTAGTGGGAGTGAAGTGGTATCTTATTGTGGCTTTGATTTGCATTTCTCGGATAGCTAATGAAGTCAAACATCTTTTCTTGTGCTTGATGCCATTTGAATATTCTCTTTCGTGAAATATCTGTTCAAGTTCTTTGCTCATTTTTTGATTAGGTTGTTTGACTTTTTGTTGTTCAGCTGTAGAAATATAATATATATATTAGACTTACTGCATATAGATTCCTGAAAATTTTCCCCCAACTTATAGGTTGACTTTTCACTTTTTTGATCAAGTTCTTTGATGAACAGAAGTACTTACTCTTTATAAGGCCTATCTATTTATTTAATCTTTTGCTGCTCATGCTTTTGTTATCATATCTGAAAATCCATCGTTAAAAACTAGGTCCTGTGGCCACATTCCTATATTTTCTTTCATGAATTTTATGGTTTTGGTTTTCACATTTAGGTCCTTGATCCATTTTGAGTTGTTTTTTGTGTATGGTGCGAGGCATGGACCCTGATTCATTCTTCTTCACGTGGAAATCCAATTTTCCCAGCACAATTTATTGAAGAACTTGTCCTTTCTTGTCGAATGGACTTAGCACGCTGTCGAAAGTCAGCTGACCATAGATGTGTGGGTTTATTTCTGTGCTCTCAATTCTATCCCACCAGACTATGTGTCTATTATGATACCAGCAGCAGGCTATTTTGATTACCACAGTTGTATAGTATGCTTTAAAATCAGGAAGTGTGAGTCCTCCTACTTTGTTCTTCTTCAAAATTGCTTTGGCTATCAGGTGCCTCTTGGCCACGGGGAGATTTTGACCATAAAAGCCTTGGTTGGTTACTGGGCTACGGTTGGCCTTGGAGTTCTATTGGTGCTTCTGGCTGATTCAGGAGGAGAAAAAAGAGGATCTAACTCCTCAGACTCTTTCTGAACCCCACTTTTAGGTGTACAGCTTCCAGATTACTCAACAGGACCACAGTTTCCTTGGAATCAATTGCTCTGGCTCAAAACTATTCACATTGTGACAGGCTCACTCAGCCACCCCCAGAAAAGCTGACTCGCCACTCAACTTGCTTCCTGATTTAATACCTATATATAGCCATACTTACAGAGCTTTCTATGTATGTATGCACTTAGACAACAGCAAGGCTAAAAATACCCCACCCCATATCCCATTTCTTTGTTTTCTGTAAATTCCTTGTTCTAAATTTACAGCTCAGGAGACTGGAAATTGCTGTCACAATGGGATGACTGCTTGCTGTGGGTGGCAAAAGAACAGAGGACAGGCCTGTCCCAGCTCAGCTAGAAAGCTGGTTTGCTGTGACGCTTTAGAATAACCTCCCCCTAGGTGGGCCTCAGTGCCCTTCAAGAGAAGGAGAAATTGAACTTGATTATCTAAGGTGTGTTTTTGCTCTCCCATTCATTGGCTCTAGGTTTGAAGACCCAAGTGCCATGGTGCGAATGGGAAAAGTTGGCACAGACACCAGAGTGATTCCTGATCACTCATTCGTTTGTTTACTGAGAACTTACCATGTGTCAGATAAAAATCCTCCTCAGGGAACTTACATTCTAGCCAGGGAAGACAAGCAATAAACAAAATAAGTAAATGAAATATATAGTATTTTCAATGGTGATGCACATAATGGAGAAAAATTGAGTAAAAAGGGGGTGTAATTTTATTTAAGGAGGTTAGGGAAGACCTCCCTGACAAGGTGGTATTTGAATAAAAACATGGAATGGAACTGTACCCAGTAGGAGGGGAGGTGAGCCAAACACACACCTGGAGGAATGTCCTCCTGGCAGATGCCAAGACCCTAAGGCGGGACTGTACCTGTTTGAGGCCATTGTGGCTGGAGTGAACGGGCAGGGAGAGAGTTCAAGAGCAGAAGTAGAGAGATAATGTCGGCCTGAAGGACCGAGTGGGCCTCTGTGATAACTTTGCCTTTAACCTGAGTGAGATGGGGAGCTATTAGTGGGCTTTGGGCTGAGGTGGAACCTCAGTTGACTTTGGTTTTCAGGGGACAGACTGGCTGCTGAGTGAGTTCATAACAGGTTGCAGGGGCACAGGACGGAATCAGGGACCCCATGTAGAAGACTACTAAAAACCAGACAAGGGGCAACGGTGCCTCAGAGCAGAGCAGTGGGGAGATGGGGAGAAGGGACCAGGATCCATATATACTTTGAAGGATTTGCTGTGGATTGAGTGTGGGTATGAGAGAAACAGAAGCCAAGGGTAACTCCAGTGTTTTTGACCCGAGCAATGGTGGTACTGCAAGTGAAGGAAGGCTCAAGAACTCCTTTGGGACCCATGAAGCTTGAGACGACTATTAGACATCCCAGTGGAGGAGCTGAGTGGGCTGTTGGGTGTGTGAGTCTGGAGTTCAGGACAGATTCTGGGTTGGAGATACATATTTGAGAGTCACCTATCTTCTATCTATCTATGTCTGTCTGTCCGTCCATCCGCCCCTCCGTCCACCCGCCCGCCCACCTGCCCGCCCATCCACCCACCTACCCATCCATCTATCCATCTAACTATTTATCTATCAGTCAGCTATCTGTCTACGTATATGTGGTACATAAAGCCACAGGCCTGGATGAGACCTCTGAGATGGTGTGTGGGGTCCATGAGCTGAGCCGTGGGCCACACCAATGTTGAGAGGTTGGGAGACGAGAAAAAGCAACAAAGGAGACAGACAGAAATCAGCAAGAGAGGCATGGGCACCCCTCTTCCTGCTTCAGCTCTTCATCTGTCAGAGGAGGGACTGTCCAGGGTCCCCGTCGGCTGACCCCTGTGCTTCTAAGACTCAGAATGGGACTAAGCCCAGGTTCCAGGAGGAAACCATTGCCTGCTGTCTCCTGAAAGTGCTGGGGGCCAGGTTCACCCTTGAGCTGCCCCCTGGTGTGGTGGCATCTGCAGATGGCCTGGAGCACTGGTCACAGTGTGGGGCGGGGGAGCAGGAGGCTGGCAGCCCTGCCCTGGCAATCCTTCTGCAGGCCCTGCCCAGGAGGGGAGCTGGCCAGGGCCAGGGCAATCCGGGGCAGGAGCTGGCTTTGCTCTGATACTGCCTCTCCCCTGTGGGCAAAAAGGAGCTTGGCTTTTCTCTCCTGACAGAAGTCAAAAGGGGACCAACTGCGTAAGTTCTTAATCATACTCGAGATTCGGAGCACTTTTGGCAACAAGTGTGAGGGTGGTCTCTAATCAACATCCCTGTCCTCTTCCTCCACCTCTTAAGAAATTGAAAAACATTTTTCTTTGCCAGCCCAGAGGTAATGCCCAGTTCAGGGTTTCCCCGGGATCTCTAGGCTCTAACCCTGAACAGACCAGAGTTGCCTGGAAACAGGCCTGGGGCAGTGGGTGTCAGGCCCCCAGGAATCCAGGCCTCAGCAAGTGGGGCTCGGAACTGCCCCGTCTGCCCCAAGGGCACCCAGCGGTCTGGGGCTCTGGTTTTACTACAATACCAAGTCACTTTTATTTTGCACTTATGGGGCTGAGAACTTCGTATGTATTAACACATTTAACCCACAAGAATCGTACTGGAAAGCCTCATAGTAACTTCAGGTATCTATTATTTATATCAAGAACTGATTTAAAAAACAACACAATTTCCTCCGAGGTTGCTGCGTCTTCCTTATCTCCACAATAATGAGCCTCCAAGTTTTGTGCAATTGACTTTTTTGGCCTCCACTAGTGGTGCTCTGGTAGGGTTTTGCAGCATATCTGTTCTCTTTTACAAATGAGTGAACAGAGGCTCGGAGAGATTAATTTATGTTCCAGAGTTACTCAGAAAGCTGTAGCCTGACTCCACAGCCTATGGGTTTAATCCTTTTGCCACAGGGCTCTCTTAGGCCTCAGAGTCCTCTTCACTTGACACCTGGGGAAACTGAGGCCCAGAGAAGAGCAGCACCTTGCTTCAGCTCACAGGGGCTCTGACAGAGTTGAGACCAGGCCTGGGATCTTCTCATGGGCTGCCTGTCACGCATTCAGTGGATATCCTCTGAGTAAGCCCTGCAGTCATGACCCAGGAAGATGGTGGAGAGGCTCCTCCCAGGGCAGAGTACCGTTCAGTGCCTCTGTGCTCGGTGGGCCTGAGGCCAGGAACTGCTCTGGGGAGGCAAGGATGAGCCAGCAGGAATCCTGCCCTCGAAGTTATACGGGTTCACCCTCCCCAGCCACAGTGCAGGGCCACACCTCCTGCCTCCTCTTCCCTCTCTGCCTGAGGGGTCCTAGGTGCCTTCCACACCCCGGTCTCTGACATCCCCTGGGGAGCTTCCCCTTGTTGTTATTGTTGTTGTTAAGTGCTGGCGAGTCAATTTCCACTCATGGCCACCCCATGTGATGGAATAGTACTGCTCCATAGGATTTCTAGGCTGTGATCACCAAGTCTTTCTCCCACGGATCCACTAAGTGAGTTCAAATCAACAAAATTTCGATTAGCAGCCAAGCATTTAACTGTTGCGCCACCAGGGCTCCCTCCTCTCTTTGTACATTCTGAATTCTGTCTCTGCTGTCCAGTACTCGGCTGCATTTGTGTCTGTCTTCCAGGCAATCAGAGAGCCCCCTGTGGGCCGGGACCATGTCCTGCCCCCTCTGCATCTCCTCTCCCCAACCTAACGAGCAGTAATTTGCTGCATTAATAGTTATAAGGCAGAGCATGATAACATGTTACCAAGTGAGAGATTTTAAGAATTCAGAAGGTGTGGAGGCCATTTCATGAAAGAGTTGGTATCCTGCTATGCCCTGAAAGAATGAGCAAATCCTTGTTAGAAGAAATACAACCAGGATGCTCCTTAGAAGCCAGGATGGCAAGTCTTCAACTTGCTTACTTTGGACATGTCACCAGGAAGACCAGTCGCTAGTAAAGGACATCATGTTTGGTAGAGGATCAGAGAAAACGAAGGAAATGCTCAGTGAAATGGATTGACACGATAGCTGAAATGGGGGACTCAAGCACACCAACCGTCACGGAGACGGTGCAGGACCAGGCACTGGTTCCTTCTGTTTTATGTAAGGTCACCGTGAATCGGAGCCGACTTGACTACAATAACAACGACAACACTTTAAAAGATAGGAAGAGGTTATACATATGAGAAGGCATTTAGAAAAAGAGCTTGAACCAAGGCATGGAGAGAAAATTCCAAGAAAGTGGAAATGAGGGGTCGTGTTTGGGAGAACTGCAGCCACTCTACCTGGCTGGACCATAAAGGGGAAAAGCGAAAAGTAAGGCTGGAACCTGACTGTGGAAGCTCTGGATTGCCAGGGTGAGGATGCAAAGCTCCGAGCTGCAGGCAGTGGGAGGTCGAGGACAGTGGACACAGGGCCTCCCGAGATGGTCAGTAGGAGCAGGGGACGCTGGTACAGGGCTTCACGCACAGTTTTAAAAGGACATTTTTCTTGAGTTTTTGGTTCACACAATCCCCACTACGTGTCTTGAGGCTAGTATAACCCTCACTTTATAGATGGAGAAACAGACATGAAGTGATTTGCTCAAACTCACAGGGCTGGGGCTTGACCCCAAAGCCTGTGAGGGAAGCAGGCAGGGACTGGAGGTGGAGGCAATGCGTCCAGGGATAGTGGTGATGGGGGGGGTGGTGTGACCTGGGACAGTGGTGATGGGGGGTGGTGTGACCTGGGATAGTGGTGATGGGGGAGGTGGTGTGACCTGGGACAGTGGTGATGGAGGAGGTGGTGTGACCTGGGATAGTGGTGATGGAGGAGGTGGTGTGACCTGGGGTAGTGGTGATGGGGGAGGTGGTGTGACCTGGGGTAGTGGTGATGGGGGAGGTGGTGTGACCTGGGATAGCGGTGATGGGGGAGGTGGTGTGACTTGGGACAGTGGTGATGGGGGAGGTGGTGTGACCTGGGGTAGTGGTGATGGGGGAGGTGGGCTGGGGTGGGGTCAATAAAGGAGATGACATCAGGTGAGGGAAAAGAAGGAGGGGCAAAGCTAGAGCTGGCATCTTGAGGTGGGTAGGGAGGAAGGGAGCACTACTAAGAGAAATGGACCCCCCACCACTAGGAGCAGCTTTAAGAGCCCCATCATGCTCCCCTGTGTCAGCCCAGGCTTTGACTCGGTGCAGAAGAAATTGGGGTGAGCATACCTGTTATGGATGGAATTGCGTATCCCAAAATTTGTGTTGTAAACTCTAACCTGTCTGTGGTTATAATCCCATTTGGGAATGAGTTGTCTTTGTCATGTTAATGAGACAGGATTAGTGTAGGATGTGTTTTGAGTCAATGTCTTACAAAATATAAAAGGAACAGGTTAAGGAAGTAGAGATGAAGGAAGAGAGATGCCAAGCCACATAAAGATTGCCCAGGAGCCGAAGCTCAGAAAAGACAAGGGCTTCCCTTCCTTCAGAGCTGACTGAGAGAGAAAACCTTCCCCTAGAGCCGGCACCCAGAATTTGGACTTCTAGCCTCCTAAGCTGTGAGAGAATAAATTTCTGTTTGTTAAGGCCACCCACTTGTGCTATTTCTGTTACAGCAGCATGAGACGACTAAGACAGTATCAAAACCAGGTCACAGAAATTAGGGAGATTCCACAGGGCCTGCTGATAATCAGGTGAAATGCAAAAGAAAGACACTGGCCCTGGCTTTTGGACTCTGATGTCAAAATGTGAACCAGTGGCCCTACTGCCTCTACAGTGAGGCCCATGGAAACCAGTGGGGACACGGCTTCCTTCCAGGACTCCCACGTTGCCAAAGCAGAAACTGCTCAGAGTTCACGAAACCCCTTTCCCTTTGCTCGCCGTCATTTCCAGCTCCCAGCATCCGCAAGCTCCGGCTGATTGAATGTGGGCAAGGAAGGCGGGCCGCTCCCAGGCCTGGCCCGCAAGTCTTCCCATGCGGCTTTTTTCCTTGTCTGCCAGCAGGGTGTCATTGCCCAGGGTGACCCCAAGCTCTGTGATGAGAAGGGCAACTGAATGAGGGTCCCTGCCCCCAACCAGGGACACCCTCATTGGACAGTTAGCTGAATAAGGAGCAGGCTTCTATTGTGTTAACCGAAACCAGTGCCTTAGAGTGGCCTCTGACTTGTGGCCGCCAGTGTGTGTCAGAGCAGGACTGGGCTCCACTGGGTTTTCTGGCGGTTTTGCAGAGGTAGATCACCAGGCCTTTCTTCCGAGGCACCTCTGGGTGGACTCAAACATCCAACGTTTCAGTTAGCAGCTGAATGTGTTAACCTCTTGCAACACCCCAAAAAACCAAACCAAACCTGTTGCCATCAAGTCGATTCTGACGCATGGCGACCTTATAAGACAGAGCAGAACTGCCCTATTTGGTATCCAAGGAGCGCCTGGTGGATTTGAACTGCCAACCTTTTGGTTAGCAGCCAAGCTCTTAACTACTAGGCCACCAGGGCTCCTCTTGCAACACCCAGGGACCTTTTATTATGTTAAGCCACTGACATTAGATGGTCCTAGCATTACCTTACCTAATAAAGTGTGGAGAGACTTTTGAGAACCATAAGAGGCTGCAGGATTGTGAGGTATTTTATTCTCTTCGTACCTGAAAGGAGCCTTGGTGGCACAGTGGTTAAGTGCTCGGCTGCTAACCCACGGGTTGGAGGTTTGAACCCTTCAGCCACTCCACAGGAGAAAGATGTAACAGTGTGTTTCCATAAAGATTACAGCCTTGGAAACCCTATGGGGCAGTTCTGCTCTGTCCTATAGGGTTGCAAGGAGTTGGAATCAACTCAATGCCAATGGTTTTAAGGTTTTTTTGGTTTGGTTTCTGTATTTTAAAATCTCAGTTTTTAGCCCAGAAAGGACCATTTGGAAGAGCCAGCAAGGCCAGCAGACACTGGTTTGGGGTTGTGCTAGGAACAAGGAAAGTCCTCCTCATGCCAGGCCCAGAGCTCCTGTGAAGTATCCTCTGGTTGTGTAAAATCGGCCATCTCCCTCTCTCCTAGCAAGCCTGGTGTTCACACCACTGGGCCCACAGCCCCAGGGGCCACACAAAAGGGTCCTCTCCTCCTGCTGTGCAGGTGAGCTCATGGAGAGGAAGAGCTGGACCTGAGGTCACAGCCTCCCCTGGTGCTGTGTGCACACCAGCAACACTGATCGTTGTCGGGGACGAGGCACGTGGTGGATGACTGACATCACCATGGCTCCCAGAGAATCCACCTCCCTGTTCCCACGCCCACGTAGCCCCTGCCCACACTGGCTCTGGGCTTGACATGTGATTTGCTCTGGCCCAGCGAAAATGAGCAGGTGTGATGCAAGCAGAGGCTTGGAAGCCCTTGGGCATTGGGGCTTGCTGTCTCTTGCTGTCGTAGAAGTCTGGGCCAGCCTACGGAAAGGCGAGACCCCGCGGAGCAAAGATGAGTTGTCTCTGTGAGAGGATGGAGGGCAGTTTTGCCCCAGGGGACACCTGTCTGCAGGTGTTTCAGGTTGTTCTAACTAGGGCAGAGGCACTACTGCACCCAGTGGTAGAGACCAGGGACGCTGCTAAACCTCCTGCAGTGCACAGAATAGCCCCACAACAGAGAATGATCCAGTCCAAGACAGTGCCAAGGCTGAGAAACCCTGCCCTAGAGCAACCAGTACCCCAGCTGACCTGCCAGCAGCTGCAACCTCATGCCTGCCCCAGGCGAGACCAGCAGAAGAACTGCCCAGTTGATCCCAGCCCAGACTCTTGGCCCACAGATTTGTGAGCAATAAAATGGTGCTTGTTTTAAGAGGTCAGGTTTGAGGATGGATTTTTATGAAGCAAAGGTCAACACTCTCATGGCCCTGGCTCTCCACCCCCCCCCACCAGACTACTGCCCACTAGGCTGGCTTGGCCACTGTGACATGTGCCTTGAAACAGGGCACTCCAGGGCAGAATCCAACCTCAGCACCCAGCCCCAACATCCATTTGCTGTGGGATCTTGAGGAAGTTCCACAGTGTCTTTGAGTCTGAGGTTCCTGACTGGCTAAATGGGGCCAGATCGTTGGTGTACAACAATTAATGAGGGCCAGACGCAGCTCTAGACGTGGTGATATGCAGTCAACCGGATGCTCAAGGTCCCCGCCCTCACAAAACTTACAGTATGAATGGGGTGGGGGCAATAAACAAACATGGTAAGGGTGGAAAGGGCCAAGTATCAAAGTCAACTTCATAGAGTGGTTGTAAGGATTAAGCATCTTAAGAGTGCCTGATGGTTAGATCCTTGGCGGCTGTCAGCTCATGGCTTCCCCATACTCAGTGGGATCAGACTGCTGTGATCCACAGGGTTTTCACTAGCTGATCATTGGAAGTAGATCCCCAGACCTTTCTTCCTAGTTCATCTTAGCCTGGAAGCACCACTGAAACCCACTGAACACACAGCAACGTGCAGCCTCCACTGACAGACCCGTGGCGGCTGCACTTGAGGCGCACTGGCCTGGAATGGAACCCAAGTCTCCCACACGTGAGATGAGGATTCTACCACTGGACCACCACTGCCCCCGGTAAATGCTGTTGTGTGCCGTTGAGTTGATTCTGACTCATAGCAACACTATATGACAGTGTAGAGCTGCCCCATAAGGTTTTCTTTATGGAAGCAGATGGCCAGGTCTTTCTCCTGGGCAGCTGCCGGGTGGGTTCAAACTGCCAACCTTTGGGTTAGCAGCCCAGTGCTTAGCAGGGCTCCTGTGGATCCTAAATTCCAGGCTGTGGCGGTTGATTTCTAAGTCTATGGCTGTGGTCTTGCTCTCCCCTTCCAGGGACTCAGGAGGCAGAGCAGGAGGAGGGAGCCAAGAAGGCAATGGTGTCTTTGAGGACCTCCTGGAAGGAAAAGGTAGTTTTCCGTTAGGAAAGGAATGATTGTCACTGGGATTTCAGCATTCCTCCTGCTCTCCCTGAATACAGTTGTGCTCCTTCCACTATTCTAGTGCCTTGTAACAATAGCTGAACCTGTCTCACGAGGTCATTGTAAAGAGTAAGTGAGTGAAGGGGTAGAACAGTGTATTACGTTTTCCCTGCTGTGACCAAACCTGTCAGACTGGGGTCATTTGTTCCTTTTAGGGGCTGTGAAACTTTCCTGTCTACCTTTTCACTCATTTCTCAGAGGTTCAGTACCTTGTTCTTTGTGTATTAGAATTAGTTAAAACTATAAAGGGAGTATATGATCATTGTACAAACATCCAAACATAGATAAGCAAGAGGAAATTAAAACCCATCTAAGTCCCACCATTCAGAGAGAACTATGGCTAACATTTTAGAGTTTCTCTCAATCCGAGTTTTCCCCACTCAACATATGCATTTAAATAAATAAACCAAACCAAAAGCCACTGCCACTGAGTCGATTCCGACTCATAGCGACCCTACAGGACAGGGTAGAACTGCTGACCTTTTAGTTTGCAGCCATAGCACTTAACCACTACATCACCAGGGTTTCCATTTAAATAAATATGTACATGTATTTACTGCCAGAGGGTCAGGATACTCAGCCTTACGCCCCCCTTGGAGGCCCTCACAATTGAGGGAGGCACAAGATCACTGCTGGCTGCTCTGAGCCTAGAACCCTGTGAGGTCAGGGGACAGGAGCTTCCTGCCCAGCTCCACTGTGCTCCCAGCCCCGAGCTGAGCCTGGGGCTGCCTTCTCCCAGCCCTGTATGGAATGGCCCCATCTTGGGGCTGATTTTGATCCCTCCCATGGATGCAATTTGTTGTGTGGGAACATTGTGTCAGAAAGAAAACCCGCAGGCGAGTCTCTGTGAATGAATTGGGCCTTTATGTGAAAAGTCACTCTGCTGCACCCCAGCTCCCCCTGACCCACTCTTAAAACTGACCTTGACAGGGCTAATAACCAGACATTGAGGGGGTGGGCTGGGGAGTTCACAGAACATCTGTAGCTTAACAACAGCTGGAGGACTTTGGAGAAGATGCAAGGGTGACATTTAACCAGGCGAGAGGGACTTCTCCCAAACCCAGGACTGTGGAATTTTCTTTCACTTTCTACTCTAGAACTTCTCAAAAACCCTAAAAAATCATAACAGCTCTAATTTATTGAGCATGCCCTTTGTACCAGGCCCTTTACAGAAACTACATCCTCGCCTGTTTTGCAAGGTAGATAAAGAAACTGAGGCTCAGCAAGGCCAGGGCTTGACCCAGGCCCTACTGCCAGGAAGGGGAAGAGATTTGAACCCAGGCAATTTGACACTAGAGCCCATGTTGGCTCTTCTTCTTCTTCTTCTTCTTTTTAAATAAATAACTAATGTTTATTTTATTTAAGTGACTCATCCCATCGAATAGGGCTAAAAAAACATGTCAAAAGCAGTAGCCCCCACTTCAACCCTCTACCCCTCTGCCTTGCTCCTCAGAAACAACCATGTTCAACTCAGCACCCTTTTCTGATTTTTACTCTGGATTTTAAAATATTCATGTAAATGCTCTTTTTTACACAAGTTTATTTTCCTGGAATAAATACTCCCTTCCCTTTTACCATTTCTTAGTTTACTTACTACAATTTTCCTCCCAGTTTCTTTAATGAATCTGTTAGAGTTTTAGCAATAACTTTTCCCACTGTTCAAACATGAAGTCCCTGGATGGCACGAATGGTTTGAGTTCAACTACTAACAGAAAGATTGGTGGTTTGAACCCACCCAATGGTGCCTCAAAAGAAAGGCCTGATGATCTACTGCCATAAACATTACAGCCAAGAAAACCCAATGGAGCAGTTCTACTGCGTAACCACTTGGGGTCACGATGAGTTGGAATTGACTCAATGGCAAAAGGTTTTGCTTTGTTTTGTTCAAACATGCCGTACATTCATGTGTTTGTTTCTAACCCCTCCCTGTCCAAGATGGAAACTTCCCCCTCCCACCCAGGGCTCTGCCCTACCGCTCAGGCTGGGCTGGCTCCTCTCTGGTTGACCTCGAGGCTTCCCCTCAGCTTTTCTTCTGTGCTGGAGCCCCTGTTCCTGATGCATGGCTTCCCCTTTCACAATGGGCACATTTTTTGGAGTCCTGTATATCTGAAAATGCTTTCATTTTCCCTTCACATTTGAGTGATAGTTTGGCTGGGTATGTAATTCTGAGTTGAAAATCATTTTCCCTTAGAATGTCAAAGGTATTTCTCCATTGCATAGAAATGGTGTTCCTGGTGAGAACTTTGATGCCCTTGTAATTCCTATTCCTTTGTCTGTGAGGTGTTTTACTCTCTGGGGCTTTCTAGATGCTCTCCTTGTCCCTTGTGTTCTAATGTTTGTTACTGATGTGCTCTAGTGGGAATCCTTTTTGTTCATTGCACTGGGGACCCTACTATTGAAAAATTTAGTTACTGTGTTTTAATTTCTAAGAAGTCTTTCTTCTCTGATTACCCTATTTCGTAGAATCCTATTTTTATGTCTTATTTTCCTGAGGTTACTAATTTATAGTTTTTTTTTAAGGTTTTTCTGCTTGCTGTATGGTATGTGTTTCCTCTGAGTACCTTTTGTGTCTGTTTGTTTTAATCTCTGTTTCATAGTGGAGGCTTGTGGTTTTCCTCAGATGTCTGGTGCTCCTCAATATTTAGGGGCAAGCAGGCTTGTTGTCTAGTAGGTTTCACAGTAGGTGCCCCAGTGGCTAGAAGATTGTTTTACTGAGAGTCCTCAAGGCCTTTTCCTAGGAGCTGACAAGGGTAGAGGCAGCTCAATCTATGCAGAGACGAATTCTCCAATCACCTACCTGGAAGGACAGTCACACCTGACTGGTGGTGTTCTGGGAGCGGACAGGGCTCTCGTGAGGATTAAATGAGTTAAGACAGGTGAAGCACCTAGAAGAGTGCTTAAACCAAAAGAAAAAAAAAAAAAAACCTGCTGCTGTTGAGTTGATTCTGACTCATACCGACCCTATAGGACAGAGTAGAACCGCCCCATAGAGTGTCCAAGGAGCGCCTAGTGGATTTGAACTGTCAACTTTTGGTTAGCAGAAGAGTGCTTTTGGCAAGTATTGTGTAGACCCCTGATTTCTTAGGTCGAGGCACCAAGCAAGAGCTGACAGGGCCATCGTGATGAACACCACTGCAGTGTGTCCAGGCTTTTCATGCGTGCGGGAAGTTTGCTCCATATGGCACGATCTAAGTAGCAGTTTTAAAAGTCAGTGCATCTGTCATTAGAGTTCTTCTAACCCCTCTCTCACTCTCAGGAGGTCAGCTCTCAGGTGTACCTATCTCTACAGCTAAGTTCTTAACCTGGGTTCCATGGGGGCCCCAGGGGGCTAAGATCTGCCAGCTGTTGCGTGGAACACACTGGGGGCATGTGTGTTTTCCAGGGGCTAGAGTGCACGGGTTTCATCGGATTCTCAGAGAGGTCACTAACACCCCAAATATTAAACATCACAGTTTTTCAGGCTCTCCCACCCTCCTACTTTATGCTTCTAATGCGATTTGGGTTGAGAAATAAAATTGCTAATCCCATTCGAATTATGATTAAGGTCAGAGTCAACAGGATCCGAGAAATAGCCAGAAGGGTTCTCCTGTTGGGGTCAGGGGTGGGCTTCACGGGGAATGGCCGTGGTCTCTGTTTTCGCTGCTTCTGCATCCTACCTGGCTTTTAGCGGTTTTCAAAATATGGATGACTAGATAGGTGACCACACGATAGCCAAAACGACGGAATCCAACACACCAGGACGGTGAAGACGGTGCAGTACCCAGCAAAGTTTCGTTCTGTTACAGGGAAGGTCGCCATGAGCTGGAGCTGACTCACGGCAACTAACGACAGCAACAACAAAGGTAAGTGATTACCAGGCGTGAACTGGTTTCCACTGTGTCCCTGCTATGGACATTTTTCATGTCTGTCAGGCAGGCCACGTGTCCTGAGCCCTATGCTCTATTCTAGCCTCTGGGTTGGGGAGTATATTAAAGAAATCCCATGGGCTGCACCCCAGGGGCAGATGGTTGAACTTGTTTGATGAGCTGCAATGACATCTGCCTAAGGAGAGCCATCTGCTTCTCCCTGACAGCTGCCCTACCACTCTCCCATACCGTCACACTCAGGGGTAAGGAGTCAACACTTACGGTTGGAGTTTCTCGTGACCATGGGGGTGTGTGGTTCTTAAGGGGAAAAAAATCAGAACAGAACAGCAACATCTAAGCTAACTGTCCCTCCCTCTGAAGTTTAACTCTCACTCGTCTTCCCATTTTTGTGACTCAAAGGCAGAGAGAAGAGGGTTCCCCCAAGCTCCATAAAACATTTGTTGGTTGACCAAGTCCTAGTGAGGGTTTTGTAAATCCCTTGGAGATGATGGGGCAGTGATCTGCAGCCTGACCCAAAAACATCCTGGGAAATTCTGCGGCAAGCCAAAAGAGAATTTGGGAGTCCAGGGTACCTGCATGAGGCCCAAGTGAATCCACAGCAAGGGGACATCCTCCCTGCCCTCCCTCCCCCTCCTACCCTGGTCACCGCTCAGCACTGACCCTCTGGGGCCTGGAGGGCAGGTAGCCAGGCCCAAGGCAGTTGGGGACCAGAGTTCCTCTGCAGAAAGCCACGCCCCCCATATCTCTCACCACAGGGACTCTGTGACTCACTCTGAGGAAGGCATCATGGATGTTTTCCTAATAGCACACTTGTCACTGAACCATTCAACAGTTTGGCCTGGCAAGCTGTTTGGCTCAAGCCGCAGGACCAATAGGTAGTCATCAGACACAGCCCAGCATTTACAGCGTCTCCTGCCAGAGAGCTGGAGGGGGCAAGGACCACCAAGCCAATGTCACAACCCTCCTTTTGAAGCTGGTGTGATTATGATCCTGGAGTCACAGGGAGGTCGCATGAAAGGGATGTGGTGACTCAGCCCCCAGGCCCAGCAGGCTGCACTGCAGAGGGGCTGGGACAGGGGCCTTGAGGGTAGACAGCCGGGGTTTGAATCCTGGCTCTGCCACTTGCAAGCTGTGCAATTTAGTCAGGTTCCTTAACCTCTCTTAGCCTCTTCATTCTTCTGTGAAATGGAGCCAGCACTAAGCTCACGGGGCTTTTGCAAGCATTCAGTGAGGGACAGCAGGTAAAAAGCACTCAGCGCAGTGCCAAGCGCTCATGAATGTGGCTGTTAGTATCAGCGACTCCAAGTCGAGAGCCCTTGCCCCTCTTTGGCTCCCTCCTCACCTCCTCTGCCTCCCTACCTCAGCTTGGTCTCCTGTTGTGCTCTCCTGTGGTGCGTCCTCTCTTTGCTTCTTTTGAGTAAAGAAAGGTGGCCATTTCACCTACATTATGTCATTCCATACTCTCAGGTAGCACTGGAGTCCCTGGGTGGTGGAAACAGCACGCTTGGCTGCTAACAGAAAGGTTGGCTGTTCGAATCCACCCAGAGACGCCTTGGAAGTAAGGCCTGGTAACCTACTTCAAATAATCGGTCATTGAAAAACCTGTGGAGCACAGTTTTACTCTGACACACGTGGGGATGTCATGAGTCAGAATCAACAGGACAGCAATTGGTTTGGTTTGGTTTGATTATTATCCCTAGTTTACAGGGGTAGCAACTGCAGCTGAGTGAGTTTGGGTGACTTCCCCAAGGCCACCACTAGGGATGTGGCAGAGCCAGGATTCAAGCTGGGTCTGACTCCAGATTCACTCTCCAACATGACAGCTTCCAGGGAAGCCCATGATAACAGGCCAGCTGCCACCAGGGACTCTGCTTGTGGCCAAGAATGTCACTGCATTCTTCCCAGGCAGTTCACTCCCTGGACTCTGGACTGTTGCCAAGGAGGTATGAACAAGAAAGCAGGAAGAGGACTTTGCTTGGAGGAGCCGGTAAGGCAGTGAGGTGGACGAGCTGTCATTTACGGAGCCCGGCCTCAAAGCAGTGTACATTCAGTGTCTTGTCTATTCCACACAGCAATCCTAAGCACTAAGCCTACGGCAGTCCCTTCTTCACGAAACAAGGTCAAGGTACCTGCCCCAGACATACCTAGGTGTCTAACTCTGTTGTTAACCTCTTACCTACTCCCCTCCATCGGTGTGAGATGGAGTTTGGCCCAAGCGTCAGTTATCAGAGGTAGAACCACATTCAGGCTAAACGACCTCAACCTGCCTCCAAGGGCAGGACTGGAGGACCTTGTTCTCCTTCAGGAGCTTCCCTGCCTCTTGCTCTGAGTCCTGGAGCAGTTTCTGCGCATGTGTGTGTGCACGTGCGCATATGTGTGTGCACATGTGTGTGCTTTTGCGTGTACGTGGTGGGGGGACAGTGAGGGGCATTCTTGCAGCTTCCATACATTTTGGGGTGAGGGTCGGGGTTAAGAAGCAGCACCAGCCTAGGTAGCATCTTCCTCAGAATTCCCCATCTCAAAGCTGCCTCTGTGTGTCCACCATGGAGCTGGGACCTCATCAAAGGGCAAGGTGAATCCTGGAGCCCACAAGATCCTCTACCTGTCCTATGCGCTAACCTTACCCACAACCCCACCCTCCTAGGATGTAATTTCCTGGAGAGCAGGAGCTCTATCTACCTCTTTCTCCTCTGTGTCTCTATCTCCTGTAACAGTGCATGGCTCTCAGCAGACATTTGCTGACTGACTGACTGGCTGGCTGGCTGACTGGCTGGTTGGTTGACTGGGTGACTGACTGATTGAACAAATGAATGAAGGAATGAGTGAATCACTAGCTGAAAAACACCCCGTTTTAATTATAAACGGGAGCTAACATGGCAGGAATCTGCTGGGCTGTTGAAGGGTGAGGGAGACTAGATGGCTCCCCAATCAGCTGCCTTGTAAAGAGCTGAAGTGGGGCACGTGCAGGTAAGCTGGATGGAAAGAATGTGTGAAGGATTCTGGGAAGCACGAGCTCAAACTGTGAGACTGGTTGAGGGTTGCTGACAACCAGTGACGCCAACAGGCTTGCCAGGGGCATCACAGAGAGGGCAGTCCAAGGCTCTTCTGCGTCCTGGGCCTGTGCTGCAGGGTTTTGGTGCTGCTGAAGGGTGACTGCCCCAGCACTGCCTCTCCTCCCATCACTGATACGTGAGATGTCACCATGAGAAGGAGTTGTGGGCACGACATGGAAATCTGTCTGGATTTGGAGTCACAAAACCTAGGTTAGAATGACTCTCCCTCCACTGTAGTATTCCTCCTTTTAATGTGACCTTGGAAATGTCCCTCTTTCTGTGGGTATTTCCTCACAGCTTCATTGTCTATGAAATGGAAAGGCTATCTATCTCACAGGGTTGTTGTAAGGATTAAATGAAGTCATTTCAATGAAGGAGCCCAGAACTCATGACAGCCCTGCATACCTCTTCCCTGCTACTCTGTCACATTTGCATGGCGCCAACTCCACCAAGAAGCAACAGCCCTCAGACATCTCCTCAAGCACAGACTCCCACATCCTAGGCTCAGAGCACAGAGCCTCTCAATGGATGGTCTCCTGGGCTTTTCCCTTCAAAATTCCAAATCTCCTCCCAGTCCCCACAAACCTCCCCTCCCAGGCTTCCCTGTGGAGCAGTCCCTGAGACAGAATAATCCCCAGTTAAATTCTCTACTCACTTCTCTGTGAAAATAATTTGCCAGTGCCCTAAGGCATGGCTCCTAAACAGCCACCAGGGAAAGGTGATTGTGGAGCTCAGGGAATTGCGGAATCGGCAAGCTCTTGGGGAAACAGGTTCTGTGTTCCTCCTGCTCTGAACAGTTCACATTAAACACAGAAGAAGCCTCTGGAAAATGTGAGAAGTCACGGAGAGGTGTGAATGACAGAGATGATTAAAGGGTTGGAACATGAGACAGATGTGAGACAAACGGTAAGGCAAGCATTGAGCCCAGAGGAGAAAGGAGTGAGAGGCAGGTAACTTACCATCTCTTCCTGTGTTGTAAAAAAGACGACATCCCTTGGCTCTTTCTCACCTCTCGGCCCACGTTGCCTTGTATTCACTCCCTGTGCCTTTATCTCCTACCACCTGTCTGTCAGTTTGCGGTACTGTGGTGGCTTGGGTGTTGTTAGGATGCTGGGAGTTGTCACCGGTATTTCAAGTACCAGCAGGGTCACCTGTGATGGACAGTTTCAGTGAAGCTTCCCAAGAAGAAAGGCCTGGCAATCTACTTCAGAAAATCAACCAGTGAAAACCTACGAATCACAGCAGAATGTCGCCTGCCGTGCTTGCTTGGGACGCGTCATTGGGGGGATCATCACCGGAGGGGGACCTCACGTTTGGTGAAGCAGTGGGCCAGCTGGGGTGAGGGAGACCCTTGGTGAGATGGTTTGGCATAGCAGTGGCAACGATGGACTCGGACGTGCTGATGATGCTGAGGATAACGCAGGACAGGGCAGCGTTTCATTCTGTTGTACATAAAGGCACCACCAGTCGCAGTCGACTCGACAGCAGGTAACAACAACCACCTTCATCTCACCCAGCTTTGTGTGCTATTCATGTTTCAATTACCTGTGACTGTTCTTGAGCTCCGACTCTACCCTAGACACTTTTCCAGGTTCTGGAGACACAGTGGTGAAAAGACAGGGTCGAGTGGGAGAAATGGGCCTATCAACACAAACTCCGTAAACTACAAGGCTGTAGGAACAGGGTCCTGTGACTGTACCAAGGGTAGGAACGACTGAGGCCTCAGGAGCCATGGGGGCTCAGGAGCAAAGGGGCCGCTCAGCCCTGCCTGGGCTTCAGGGGAAGCTTCCTGCAGGTGATGGTGCCCAAGCAGAGTCTTCAAGGCTGAATCCGTGAGCCAGGTGAGGACAGGTGGCAAGGGCATTCCAGGCAGCAGGTGGCACAAGCAAAGGCCTGAGGTATGAAATGCAGAATTTATATTGGGCTCTGTTGGAGCAAAAAGCAGAGACCGGGTATGGTACAGGATGTGGCCAGAGGGCCAGGCATCTAAGACCTTGGCCCTGTGGTAGGGATGTGGGCTTTTTCAGGAAGCCAGCACTTCCCAGAGTGTTCACAATACCACAGGTTACATGTAATGTTAATAAAACAACAACAAAAACCCACTGCTGTCAAGCTGATTCTGACTCATGGTCACCCTATGGAGCAGAGCTGCTCCATAGGGTTTTCTGGGCTGTAATCTTTCTGGAAGCAGATCTCTAAGTCTTTCTTCCGAGGAGTCTCTGGGTGGGTTTGAACTGCCAATCCTTATAGATGTTCCAAAAAACTCAAAGATGCTTCTTGGTAAAATAAGTTGGATGACATGAAGTTAAATGAGTGACTCTCGACTGAGGTAATTTTGTCCCTCCAGGGGGCATTTGGCAATGTCTGCAGATGTTTTTGGTTTCCTAATTGGGGAGGGGGCTGCTGGCACATGGCTGTAGAGGCTGGAGGTGCTGCTAGCTATCCCACAGTGCACAGGACAGCCCCACTGCGAAGCTCTGCCCCTCCTCAGCTCACTCGTCACTTGGTACTGTTAGCTTGCTGGCCTCTCACTGGGCTGTGGAGACCTGGGTTACTGGGTTCAGGCAGCTGGATTCTGCGGAGGGAAAAGGAAAGGGTATGATAGAAAAGAACATTCTGACGGGGTTTGGTAGACGAGGTTGCACTGGTTGAATGATACCCCTGCCAACAGGGTTGGTGGGTGATTCCAGGGAGTCTTTCCATCCTAGCAGCACCTCACTGGCTGCGGCCAGGGGTGTGGGAATCAGACCTGGCCCTGGGGAGATGACCATTCCAGTCATTCCATCTTTGGAGACCTACTGTGTGCTAGGCACTATGTGGGTGCTGGAAAGAGCAGCCCACGTGGCCAGGTTTTCCTTCCCCATTTTATTTTTCTTGATAGCATCTTTTAATATATTACATGTTGTTGTTGTTAGCTGCTGTCTAGTCAGCCCTTGACTCGTGGCAACCCCATGTACAATGGGACCAGATCATTGCAATCCCTGGGGTTTTCACTGGCTGACTTTTTGGAGGTAGGTCGCCAGGCCTTTCTTCCTAGTTCATCTTAGCTTGGAAGCTCTGCTGAAACCTGTTCAGCGTCATAGCAACACGCAAGCCTCCACTGACAGACAGCAATGGTTGCACCTAGGTGGACTGGCAGGGAATCAAACCCGGGTCTCCTGCACGGAAGAGGAGAATTCTACCGCTGAACCATCACTGCCCGCTAATATACTGATACTTCCCTGGATTTTTAGTTTGTCTGTCTCTTTCCCCACTCCCAGAATATCAGCCCCGGGGGCAAGGCTTTTTATCCGCATCCTTCACAGCAAAAAAAAAAAAAAAAAAATTTTTTTTTTTTTTTTTCACAGCAGGTGCTGGGTTAAAATTGTGGAATGAGTAGATGTCTGAGTCCCGATCCTGCTTCCCGCTCAGAGAGCCTGGCTCTGGGCTAAAGTCTACCGCCCACAGATCCTCCTCCGCACTAGCTGGAATGCGGGGTGTCCCAGGAAGCATCCCTCCTAAGCCACAAAGCAGCTTTTCATTACCTAGAGTGATAATTCTGAAGCTTCTTTAGGGAGAGGACATGGGAATTCCTCCCATGCTCACTGGATCTGAACAACCTGGGATGATGGGCGGAGCATAAGCTGCAGGAGGAGGAAGGAGGACAGGAAGATGCAAAAGGCCAAGCAAGCTGGCAGCCAAATGAAATTGTGACCACTTGACAGGACAAAGGTGTGGACAAAGGCCGAGCTGCCTCCCGGAACTGTGGCCAAGTGTTGTGACCCACGAGTCTAATCGCATCTGAGAGCGGGTGATGCAGAGGGGTGGCCCCTTGCGGCTGGCAGGGTTTTAGTCACTGCCTACTCACTCAAGGAAACCCATTTGTCAAA
The DNA here is from genome assembly GCF_024166365.1 of Elephas maximus indicus. Taxonomy (NCBI): domain Eukaryota; kingdom Metazoa; phylum Chordata; class Mammalia; order Proboscidea; family Elephantidae; genus Elephas; species Elephas maximus. Next base: position 1,128,519 of record NC_064842.1, read on the forward strand.
GCATGGGGCCCACAGGTCCTCCCCAGTGATAGGTAGGGAGAAGAACCAAAGCAGGGGAGCAAGTGCCTGCTGGGGACAAACACCAAAGAATAAAATACGATGGGCAGGGCAGGTGTTCAAGCCCAGCCAGGGTTGCCGGGGAGCTCTGTGTTAACAGGGAGTCCGTTTGCCCCCAGGGCTGCAGTGCCCAGAGCTTTGGTTGAATGTGGGCTCAGTGCTTGCTATGGCTGCTAGAAGCCTAGGATCAAATCCCAGCTGACGCTCCAAGCTGGGGCTTTAGGGCTGCAGAGGCCAAGACCTGATGCTGCCCCTTTGAGCTTTGTGACCTCGGGCAAGTCATTTTCATAAAAGGTGTGTGCGGGTGAAGGGAGGCTTTGTTATCTGCTCTGCTAACCTAACAAGTTTATTGGAAGGACTAAAAAGATAACGCATGTGGAAAACCAAACCAAACCTTTTGCTGCGCGTTGATTTCAACTCAAAGCAATCCTACAGGACAGAGTAGAACTGTCCCATAGGGTTTTCAAGGAGTGCCTGGTAGATTTGAACTGCTGAACTTTTGGTTAGCAGCCGAGCTCTTAATCACTGGGCCACCAGGGCTCCCGTGCACATGGAAGGCCTAGAGGATTATAAAGTGTAGAACGCAAGTAGGCAGGCTGGTTGCAGCAACGGCAAACCACCTGGGGTGTCCTCTTAGTTACTAGCCTGCGTGGCATGCCCCTCACCAGCAGGAGATGCCGTCTCAGACCTTTGGGCGGTTCTCGGAATCCCATTAGGAGCACTTTAATTGACAACCAGTTGGCTTAGTGTGGCGTCAGTGAGTATTCACAGAGCAGTGGTTGGTTTCTTGCCTAGATGCCCAGGGGAATTTAAGAAAAACCGAAAAGCATGGTCCCTACATTCAAGGAGTTTGCCATTTGGTAGGAAGGTGAGATTTGTTATGAAGCCTTTGAATGCTAATGTACAAAATAGAATGGAGTCAAGTGGCCATTTATTTGATACATAATCCAAGAAGGCTTCATGAAGCAAGTGGGTCTTGAGGGTGGGTGGGGTTTGGAGACAGGAGGAAGGAGAAAGTGTTTCTACTCTGGTGGAGGATGAGGTGCCGAGCAGCAGGCAGGGTGTTGGGGAGGCATGGGTCCCAACCCCTCCGTGTCGCCGGTACTCAGGTCATTATGCACACATTCCTAGCACAAGCCGGGTCTTAACGCATCTCTGAGCCTTTGTCCATGCTAATTCTTCTTTTGGAAAGAGCCTCCCTCCCTCATCTTCTTGTCCCCCTAAATCTCATGGCCATCTACCCATCGAATATCTAACTGTCCTGTCAGTTCCACGGTCACTTCCACTGTAAAACTGTCACCACCCCCCCCCAGCCCCCTCAGTGCTTCGTCTTCCTCGTCATGGCACTGATCGTGTGGGGTATGATTTGTTAGTTGACCTGTGTCCTCCATGAGGCCGTGACCCTCAAGGGCAGAGGTTCTCTTCTGTGCATCTTTGCAAGGACATGCGTTGAATAAATGTAAATGAAAGATGGAAACAGTGATTGACTGAATGAATGAATCTGCAAATAGAGAGTCTTGCTACAGGCTCTGGAACACATGACCTGAGACCTGTTCAATCTGATCAGATTGAAGTAATGATTGATGAATCGACTGAGTTATAAGTACAGTATGATGAAATACATCATCACTATTCAGCTCACTGGGTCGATGTTTTTGTTTTAACCTCATTTCCCTAAAGTTGGTGACGCTGAGACCTGAGGCTCAGTAGGAGTTGACTCAGGGAAGGATGTAGAACAGCCTGTACACGGTCTGGAGGTAAAAGAGAGCAGTGTGCTTGATGCAAGTGGTTCAAGAACAGCTAGCAGGCGGTGAGCAGGGTCTGGAAACTCAAGAGGTGTGCAGGAGCTGGGCGCAAAGGGGGTGAACCTGTTTCCTGAGGACAATGGGGCACAATTAGAGGTTTTAAGCAAGCATGTTGCAAAGACACTGACTAAAAAGCAGAGCATGGACTGAGGAGAGCAGGACTAGACACTGGTTTAAAGGATGCTGCAGAAGCCTGGGGTGGTGGCCATGAGAATGCAGAAAAGCAGAGACACCGAGAGGCAGAACTGACGGGACTAGTGTCAGCCTGGGTTGTCAGTGCTGGGGATGGGATGAAAGAAAACGAGTCGAGGGTGATGATTCTCAAGATTCTGGCTTGGGAAGCTCATGGATCCCAACCGAGCTCAGGGAGCCTGGGGGAAGAGGTGCAGCTGGGCTGAGCGGGAAGAAATGATAAGTGATCCCCAGGAATTTTTCTGTACATACATAGGCTTTGTTCTGAGAGTTTTCAGTGTATGAGATAGCTAGCTAGATAGACAGACAGACAGGTAGGTAGGTGGATCGATGGATGGATGGATTGGTAGATGGATAGGTAGGTAGGTAGGTAGATAGATACATAGATAGGTAGATAAGTGGATGGATGGATGGACGGATGGTTGGATGGATGGGTGGACGGATGGACGGGTGGACGGGTGGATGGGTGGTTGGGTGGGTGGGTGGATGGATGGATGGATAGGTACACAGGTATAAATAGATGTAGATATATACCAGTAAAAAGTCAGTTACAGCCAAGTGGATGCATTCATGGTGACGCCGTGTGTGTCAGAGTAGAACTGTGTTCCATGGGGTTTTCAATGGCTGGGTTTTTGGAAGTAGATTGCCAGGGCTTTCTTCTAAGGCCCCTCTGGGTAAACTCAAACCTCCAAACTTTTGGTTAGTAGCTGAGCGCGTTAATCGTTTGCACCAGCCGGGGACTCCATATATTTGTTGTGCTGGATGACTTCGAGTAGATTCTGACTCATAGTAACCCTATATGACAGAGTAGAACTTTCCCATTGGGTTTTTTTTTTTTTTAATCTTTACAGGAAGGAGCCCTGGTGACCCAGTGGTTAAGTGCTCAGCTGCTAACCAGCCAAAAGATCAAAGGTTTGAATCCACCAGCATCTCTGTGGGAGAAGGATGTGTCAGTCTGCTTGCATAAAGATTACAGCCTTGGAAACCACATGGGGCAGTTGTACTCTGTCCTATAGGGTTGCTATGAGTTAGAATTGACTCGACAGCAATGGGTTTGGTTTTGGTGAATTGTTATGGAAGCAGATCTCCAGGTCTTTCTCCTATGGAGGTGCTGGGTGGGTTCAAACCACAGAACTTTCAGTTAGCAGTTGAGTGCTTAACCATTGTGTCACCAAGGCTCTTAGGGATTTCATATAGATAATAGATATTCTGCATTTTCCATTAATGAAACAAAAAATTGAGGACAGGGCTTGGCAACAAGGAAGATCCAGGAAGACCAGCCAGCAGGGGCGGATTAGCCAGTAAGCAAAGTAAGCACAGGCTTACTTGTGCTTACTTACTAAAGAAGTAGTGAAACCCATGTGAAATTGGTTACTACAGATTAGCAATTAAGTACAAGTAAACCCATGTTTCCCTTGCTCACTGAGTCATCCACCCTGTTAGGGATTGTAAATTTGAAGAGACTTTGATTTTGTAGGAAGTTGCTTCGAGGTTGGAAGAGAGAGAGATGCCAGCCACACCTAGAAGCAGTCTTCGATGTGGTGAAAAAATGTGAAACTGTTTACGGCAGCTGATTTGGTAAGCCTCTTGGGTAATCCTCCCCTCCAGCCAGGTGGTATGAGAAGACCTGTGTGAGCACGGAAAGCACCTCAGCACCATGCTTACTTTGCCTCTTGGCTAATCATCCCCTCCAGCCAGGTGGTGTGAGAAGAAGGTGTGTGGGAGCATGGAAAGCACCTTGCACTCTGAAAGCGACCTCCTTTCGGGCCTCTGGCCACGGCCGTGGCACCAGGGAGTCGTTTTGAATAAAACAGTGTGGGTGGGAGATCTGAGTGACCTGGCAGGACACCAGGCAAACAGCTGTGAGAACCCCTTGTGTAGACAAGGCCCCTCAAGTAAACAAAGTTCCAAACTAGCCTCCAGACCAACCCTGCCCTTGAGAAAGAGAAGATCAAATGGATACCCCTCTGTCTGAGAGTCCCATTGGGTGTTCAGGACCAAGACCTTTGTCCCTATCCTCGTGGCCTTGGATGCCAGCCCCTTCCTTGCTCTCTCTGCTTCCCCAGCTCAGTTGTAGGACCCACCTCCAGGCCCAGGCCAGCCAGCCCCTGAGCCAGACAGGGCAGAGTTGGGCAGCCCCAGTTGCTCGGGTTCCTGGGCCAGTGGCGGCATGCCCCAGCTCCCCCACTGATGCTTGCTAGGGTCACAGCCCAGCTCTGCCTTGATCCCCCCAGGCTGCTTCAAAGCCACTGGACCAGACCTGGGGGTTGTCCTTAACTTCTCAGCGAAGCGTCATTGTTATGGGTTGGGCTGTGTCTCTCAAAAATGTACACTGAAGTCCTAACCCCTGGTGCCTGTGAACATGACCCTGTTTGGAAATAAGGTCTTGGAAGATGTTAGGAGTTAAATTAACATGAAGTCATCCCAGGGTAGGGTGGATTCTAGTCCAGTCTGAGTGGTGCTCTGTCACAGAGGAGGAGATACACACAGTCAGATAGAGAGGCACTCGACACATGTGGGGATGCGGCTACAAGCCAAGGAATGCCAGAGGCTGCCAGGAGCTGGGACACCAGGGAGGACCCTCCCCTAGAGCCTTCAGAGAGAGCAGGGCTTTGCCGACACCCTGAATTTAGACTACCAGCCTCCAGAGCTATCAGACAACAGAGTTCTGTTGTTTAAAGACCCCCATGTTGTGGCAATTTGTTTTAGCAGCCTTAGGAAACTAAGAAAGTCATAAAACAACCCCACGAGGTGGGACAAATTATCCCCACTTTGCGGATGAAGAAATGAGGCCCTGGCAGGTGACCTGGCCACTTAGTGGTGGAGGTGGGATTCGTGCCTGTGTGAGATTCCAAAGCCCCTGCTCTTCCCCTGCTCTGCACTTTCCTTGAACACAGCAGGGCTCTCCCCACCACCACCCCTGGCCCTACCAGCTTGTCTGTGCCTGGACCCTGGCCCTGCAGGCTTGTCTGTGCCTGGACCCTGGCCCTGCAGGCTTGTCTGTGCCTGGACCCTGGCCCTGCAGGCTTGTCTGTGCCTGGACCCTGGCCCTGCAGGCTTGTCTGTGCCTGGACCCTGGCCCTGGCTGGCATGGTCTGATAGACAGTCTTCATCTCCAGAGATTGTGAGGGGGCGTCATTTACTCCTCCTCAGCAAACACTTGGAAACCCTGGTGGCGTAGTGGTTAAGTGCTACGGCTGCTAACCAAAAGGTCAGCAGTTCAAATCTACCAGACGCTCCTTGGAAACTTGATGAGGCAGTTGTACTCTGTCCTATAGGGTTGCTATGAATCAGAATTGACTGGAGAGCAATGGGTTTTTTTACCCACTACAGGCCAGCATTGTGCACGGCTGTTTTGTTGTATTCTGACTGTCTGAACTTGTCCACATCTGGGCCTGCCCCTGGACTTGCTTCTAGGACCATGGGCTGCCAGAGCTTGCTATGGCCTTAGGGTGCCGTTGCAGAGCTGCCTGTGGCCAACTCAGGCCGGCCTCAGACATGCAGCCAGATGCCCTCTGTCTCACTGTGCACTAATAGCCCTCTCTGGTCTTGCTTCTTGTCAGACCCAGGCAGGAACGCTCACACCTGAGCCTGGTCCAGTTGACAGCTCAGTTCATCTCTGCTGTCACCCACAGAAGGTGGTAAGAGGACGGGAAAGAACCAAGCAGCCCCCAGATCCTTTTGCTTCTTGACAAACAACATGGCAAAGTAGAGGTTAAAGGCAAAGATACTTTGTGGGGAGCTGTCAACAGTCACACTCTCCCCTCTGCGGGTAGGGAGCCCACAAGATGGGGGCCGTGAGCACTGGAGGTCAGGCGCCATCAGCTCCTGGGAGGTGCTGCAGAGGGGTGGGAAGGCAAGGCCTGGAGGGGTAAAATGACGAACCCAAGTTCACACGACATTACTGTTTTATTTCTGTTCCTAAGAGTGGTATATGTTCATTGTAGAAAATTAGACAGTACCAAAAACTGTTTAAAAAAATAAAAAGTATGTAAAAGAAAAGGATCAAGAAAATTGGAAAATACTGAAACTATAAAGAAAAAAATTAAAATACTTCATCATCCCATTACCCAGAGATGAAAAACACTGTTGCCATTTTTGTGTGTTTACCTCTAGATTTTTTCTATGCACAAATATGGGTTTATCCTGTACTTACTATTTGTGCCCATCTCTTACCACTTAGCATTATATTGTTGCCATTGCCCCCTTGATGTTGTTGTCAGGTGTCATCTAGTCAGTTCCGACTCATAGTGAGCCAATGTACAACAGAACTAAACACACTGCCCAGTCCTGCACCATCCTCACAATCGTTGTTATGCTTAAGCCCATTGTTGCAGCCATTGTGTCAATCTCCTCCTCTTTTTCACTGACGCTCTACTTTACCAAACATGATGTCCTTCTCCAGGGACTGATCCTCCCTGACAACATGTCCAAAGTATGTGAGACACAGCCTCACCATCCTTGCTTCTAAGGAGCATTCTGGTTGTTCTTCTTCCAAGACAGATTTGTTCGTTCTTTTGGCAGTCCATGGTATATTCAATATTCTTCACCAATGCCACAATTCAGAGGTGTCAATTCTTCGATCTTCTTTATTCATCAGCCAGCTTTCACATGCATAGGAGACAATTGAAAACACCATGGCTTGGGGCAGGAGCATCTTAGCCTTCAAGGTGACATCTTTGCCTTTCAACACTTTAAAGAGGTCCTTTGCAGCAGATTTACTCAATGCAATGCGTCTTTTGATTTCTTGACTGCTGCTTCCATGGATGTTGATTGCGGATCCAAGTAAAATGAAATCCTTGACAACCTTAATCTTTTCTCCATTTATCATGATGTTGCTTATTGGTCCAGTTGTGAGGATTTTTGTTTGCTTTATGTTGAGGTGCAATCCATACTGAAGGCTGTGATCTTTGATCTTCATCAGTAAGTGCTTCAAGTCATCTTCACTTTCAGAAAGCAAGGTTGTGTCATCTGCATAACGCAGGTTGTTAATGAGTCTTCCTCCAGTGCTGATGCCTCGTTCTTCTTCATATAGTCCAGCTTCTTGGATATTTGCTCAGCATACAGGTTGAATGGGTATGGTGAAAGAGTACAACCATGACACACAACTTTCCTGACTAAACTCCCGGTATCCCCTTGTTCTGATCGAACGACTGCCTCTTGATACCAAGTGTTTCATGAAAACATCATTTTAGATGGCTGCTTAGTATTCTGTCATATGGGGGCACCAACATTGTTGCAATCAGTTCTCTGCTCTTGGCTCAGGGTTGTTCCCCACCTCCATTTTGTCTAATATAAATAATACTGAGATGAATATGTTTGCACACAGATATTCCTGCACAGACCTGATTATTTCCTTGGGTTGGATTCTGAGGCACACAGTTGGACAGACCACTGTGCCTTGGTGTGACCTCTGACCAGGAAAGGAGAGAGAGTCAAAGTTTCACTTGTCTTACAACTTCTCTTTGAATGGCCCTGCTCTATTACCAGACCTCTTTAGTTCAGAAATCCTTTGCAACCAGCTCAAGAAAACACAGAGGCTTTGATACAAGAATGTAGGTGCAGAAACACAGCCAGTCCTCAGAAAGGGTCTGGGAAAGAGGAATGCTGTCAGGACTTCCTCCCCTCCCCTCTCTCCTCTCTCCGCAGGTTCCTGTGGTACAGTGGTTCTCAAACTTGTGTGTGTATCAGAATGGTCCGGAGGATCCATTAAAACACCAATTGCTGGGTCTCACAAACTTCCATTTCTAACCAGCTCTCAGATGATGCTGACGCGGCTGGTCTCCCTAGGCCAGACTTTGAGAACCACTGTCAGAGGACAACGAGGCTGCTGGGGGCTGGGGGGGCACCCTCTAAGTCTGCTACCACCGCACTGAGAACCACTGCCAGAGAAAAATGAGGCTGCTGGGAGCAAGACAGGCACCCTCTAAGACTGCTATCACTCCAGTGTCTGAGCAAACGCAACCCTCCCACTGTGATCTTGCCAGTGGCACCAAAGCCAGGACACTGCCACCTCCCTGCAAAAGAACCAGGGCAGGAAGGGGTGAGGCTGCTATAGCCCTTCCCTGAGGCTACCCCCATGGGACCTTTCACTGAGAACAGGCTCTGTCACTTCTCAGGCAGTTCTCTGACTGCAAACCTTCTTTCTACATCATCCCACTACCTGGATGCTAAGCCATGGCTGAGGAGGGCCTCCCTCTTCAGGCCGCTTGCTGGGACGGGCTTTTCTGTCCCAGGGTTCCCACTGAGCAGGGGTCACTGAGGATGACTGGTCGGGGAGCCCTCTGCAGGGTGTGGCCACAGGGAGGAAGGGCCCAGCCCAGGCATGGTCACTGAGGGCTTGCTACAGAGTGGCTCCAAGAGGCAGCCAAGAGGAGCCAGCTGATTGTCCCAGAGAACTCCCAGAGGAGCTAATGCTCCCATGACAAGTGACATCTGTGAGAACCCTGTAAGCTGTAAAAGAACCGACATTTCTTGTGCTCCTCTTCGTGCCAGCCACCAAGTGCTTTACTTTGGTCCCTAGGAACGGAGATGTAGAGCCCTGGTGGTGCAGTGCTTAAAAGCTCAGTTGCTAACCAAAAGGTTGGCAGTTTGAATCCACCAGCCACTCCTGGAAACCCTATGGGGCAGGTCTACTCTGTCCTATAGGGTTGCTATGAGTCGGAATCCACTCAACAGAAATGGGTAAGAACCAAGATGTGGAGACTCACCGTTATCCCCACAACACAGAGGAAGAAGTGGAGACACAGAGAGGCAAGGTCACTTGCTCAGGCTCACTCATAACCTCTGCTGCACAGTCACTCTGGGGAGATGGCAGAGGAATAAAAAGAAGGAGGAGAGGAAGAAAACGACGGGTACATATTCTTTTGCTCAGTCACTAATTACCACTCTGAGATAGTAAATATCACACCCATTTTACAGATGAGAAGACTGTAGCTTAGTCGCCCGGCTGGTGTGTGCTGCCCCAGGTCTGGAGCCCAGGATTGTCGGCCTCCAAAGCCCAGGCTGCCTCCACTCCACTACTCTCCCTCCTGGGAGAGTGAGCTTCAGAGTGGTGGCGTTGGGACCAAGCAGCAATAGCTGAGTAGGGGTTCAGTGGACAGAGGGGGTGGGAAGGCCATGCCAGGCTATGACCCTGCCCCAGCAGAGTCTTGGGGCTTGAAGTGCATGTCCTGTACGTCACTAGAGGAATGGAATGGGATGACAGATTCCTCTGAGTATTAACTAGCCAATAGAGTATCACATCTGAATGTTGTGACACACAGAAAAGGTTACAAAATAAATGCACGAGGAAAACTTGGGACATAGAACTGTATTTGGTAGAGAAACATGCACACGTGTGTATACACACATAGACCTGCCTGAAAGAAAACGGATCATATCATTAAGTGGATTTTTCAGGATGCAGGCTTATTTTCTTATTTTTTACTTTCTGTATTTTTCAAACACAATGATCTTGTGTTACTTTTACAGACAGAAAAAGAAATCTTATTTGTGTACAAAGATGCAAGCACCTAGCTTTTTTCCTGACACCATCACCAGGGCGAGGCAGGAGCTCTCCTTTTCCCATCCTCACTGCAACCCCATCTCTCATGTTGATTCTCTAAGATGTTCCATTTGTCAGCTCCTGGTGTTTAATTCATCAGATCAAAACCATTTTTGTGGGGGTGGGAGAGATAGAGTTTAGTGGAGCTGCTCTGAAGGCCTTGGGAGGGATCAAATTCAGCCAGGTCTGATGTGTGCACACACACATACATGCGCACACGTACACATGCACACATGTGCACACACATGTACACACCTACACACATGTGCACATGCACACACAAATATGTAACTGCACACACATACACATGCACACATGGCTGTACACAGGTACACACATATGTACACAGGTACACACATACATGCACACACAGACACACACCCACACACATACACAAGTGCACATGTACGTGCACCCACACATGTGCCCACACATACATGCACATACACACATACACACACGTACGCACACATGCATTTGCACACATGTACACGTGCACAGACATACACACGTGTGTACACGAACATACACACGCGTACACACATGCACGCACAGACAGGCACGCACACACATGTACACATGTGCACAAGAGTACACATGTACACACATGAGTACACAGACATGCACCCCACATACGTACATACATGTGTGTGCACACATGTGCATGCACGTACACACATGTACACACGTACTCACATGTACACATACACATATGAACACACACATACACACATGTACGTGTGCACACACACACAAGAGCCCTGGTTTCTTCAGTGCTTTTCCCATCTGACCAACCTAAGGTGTGGCTTCCCCTGAAATCCCCAGCAGACTCCTGACCACACAGCCCTGAAGGCTCATGTTGCCATCTGTACATCACTGTGCCCCTAAACCCCTAAACCACTCTGCCCCTAAGGGTTTGCAGAAAGCAGAAAGCAAACCCTTAGACTCAAGTTGAAGCTCCTGCAATCTGTAAAAGCTTTTAAAAATCAAACCTGCATGGGACTTAGTGGTCTGTAATGATACGTAAGTCCACTCATTGTTCTTTTTATGATTGCATTCTCACACATTTCCACTTGTATTTGGGGGAGTTTAACCCGAATGCTCCAGTGTTACTAAGATAACTTCTGGAGCTAAGTAAAAAGAAATCACATAGAAAAATTGGCCACCAACAACAAAAAGTTGTTTGAATTTGAGATGTAGCCACTGGGTTGTTTTAAAGAATTCGAACACTTTTCCCCTAAATTTGAAAAGTACCTCTCCTCCTCCCCCAGTTATAATTTTTAAAGGTCTTGGGTTCCATTTTCAAAACAAGTTCTATATTTTTAAGGGTGACACATACCAAGTAACCAGAAACGAGCCTTGACTTGGAAAACCTCCCAGTTCTCATAAACATGCAATCACTGGCTCCTTTCAGGATGATGAATACTATTGATTGGCTCAGATCAGCTTGTGATCCAGCGGTGGTATTACGCATTGGCTATAAAACATCTCCTCATGAATTTTGCATTGGCTTGAGTGTCTGGGGAGGGGCAGCAGCCTCTCCGTGTCCCCCTCCCTCCTGTCCTCCCCTCGGCGTGTCTCAGGGCTGATGATGCCACACCGTAGGGCCACCTTATTGGATCAGAGCGATGAGCTTTACAGCCTGATTCTGAGTCGAGTCCAATTTGTTTTTCAGGAGCAGCAGGCTTACGAGTAGTCATGTGGCTTTTGTTTCTGCGATGGCATCACAGAATTACTAGAAGATGCCGTAAGCTGAGGTCATTTCTCATTAACTGGCTCTTTGCGCGACGAAGACGATGTGTCATTCTGCACTTGCAGCGTTTCCAGCGTTTTCCAGGAGAAAGGATAGTGCTTTTAGCCACTTGGGGGAAGCTCTTGAGGCAACTCTTGAGATGCACCATGTCAGCACTTTCAAACATTGTACCTTGGCTCACAGTTCTCATTACGACCCCGGGAGAGGTGGGACATTATTCCCACGGTGGAAACTGAGGACCTGAGAGATTTGGAACTTCTCCTGAGCTCACACTGAAGTGGGTGGCAGGGTGGAGCCCCAGGACTCCAGACTTGATTCAGGGGCCGAAGTGAGCCCGGGAGCGGCTTTCTCTTTAAGAGAACAGGACAGCTTCACTCAGAACAAGCCTTTCCCTGGCTACAGCCCCATTGGCTCTTCTATTCTAGATCTGGACAGCAGAACAAATTCCAGCTCTCATGTCTACACCAAAAACCTGGCTTCAGCTCGGTTGATTCTTCTAGTCTAGATCTGGACGGCAGAACAAATTCCAGCTCTCGTGTCTACCCCAAAAACCAAACCAAATCTAACTTACGGTGACCCATGTGTGTCAGAGTAGAACTGTGCTCCACAGGGTTTGCAATAGCTGATTTTCAGAAGTACATCGCCAGGCCTTTCTTCCATGGTGCCTGTGGGTGGGCTTGAACCTCCAGCCTTTCAGTTTGCAGCCAAGCACATGAAAGATTTCACCACCCAGGGACTCCTCATACCTAGAAGTAGGACTTTACTCTTATACTCTCATTTGTGTTCAGGGAATAAAATACGTTTCAAGCACAGGTCATCAGGTGGTCCGAGGAATGGGGAGGGGTGACTGGGGTAAAGTGGAGGGCTAAAGGATTAACTGCGTGTGGTCTTCTTCCCGGCCCTGCTTCCCTTGTAAAACACAGAGAGCCTGTGAATAACCTGAACACAGTGGATGAGAGCTCTGAGTCTCTGTACTGTGGTTGACTATTGCCAGGCTGTTCTGTTGTACCCTCAAGGAAGGAAGAAAAAAAATAAAGGAATCAGGACGTGCCACATGTAAATGAAAGCAGGGGCTCTTCCTGGTTTCAGCCTCTGCTAAGAGAATCTGGACTCTCCCTGGGAACAAAGTGCATCATTCGTCTCGTTCACAGCAACTGGCATACCTGAGCAATGAGCCTATAACTTCCAAAAATAATGATGGCAAAAGAAGAGAGATCTTTCTTTTTATCCATCTCCAGGGCGCCTCTCACCATAGCACAGCGGCGCCATTTGTTGTTGAGTCTTTGGTGAAGATTGTTGGCTAAGACTGAAGATAGAAACAAATGCCTGACCAGTGCCTTCTCCAGCAGGGCAGTTGAGACACCTAAGAAGACTATTTTGTTTTTGCTCCTGGAAATTAGGCCTTTTCCAGTATCCACCCTTTGATTTTATAGATGAAAACTCTTGAACCATCTTGGAGAACTTCCCAAAGTTAGTTACCGAGTCAGCCTGAAGGGAGTCATGTTGTGGATTCTTTCAGTCCATGTTGTAGACTCATCATCCTGGCGCCTTCACCAGGATAGTCGCAGTTTTCCAGACAGCAGCTGTGAGGGACTCGGTGGGTGGCAGAGTCCTTTGTTACTCTTCAGTAAATATCTCAGAATAAATCCACAGTTTCTAGGCACTCAGGACCTTCCTGAAAACTTACATTTACTGGTAAAATTTTAATCAGGGATGGTGTACAAAATACTGTGTTAAGCTCTGGAATTATAATTTTGCAATATCTTAAAACCCGTTGCTGTCGAGTCGATTCCAGCTCATAGCAATCCTATAGGACAGAGTAGAACTGCTCCATAGAGTTCCCGAGGCTGAAATTTTATTATTTTTTTTATTGTGCTTTAGATGAAGGTTTACTGAGCAAATTAGTTTCTCATTAAACAATTAATACACTCATTGTTTTATGACATTGGTTGCCATCCCTCAATGTGTCAACACTCTCCCCTTCTTGACCTTGGGTTCCCCATTTCCATTTGTCCAGCTTTCCTTTCCCCTCCTGCCTTCTCATCCAGCCCCTGGCCTGGTGCACCCATTTAGTTTCGTATGCTTGGTTGAGCTACGTTTGTTATCGTTTGTTTTACGGGCCTGTCTCATCTTTGGCTGAAGGGTGAACATCAGATGTGACTTCAGTACTGAATTAAAAGGGTGTCTGGGGACCATACTCTCGGAGTTTCTCCAGCCTCTGTCAGACTAGTAAGTCTGGTGTTTTTTTGTGAGTTTAAATTTTGTTCTACATTCTTCTCCAGCTCTGTCTGGGACCCTCTATTGTGGTCCTGTCAGAGAAGTTCGTGGTGGTAGCCAGGCACCATCTAGTTGTGCTGGACTCGGTTTGGTGGAGGCCGTGGTCCTTTGAATTAATCTTTCCAAGGCTGAAATCTTTACGGAAGCAGACTGACTCATCTTTGTCCCTCAAAGCAGCTGGTGGGTTCGAACCGCCAATCTTTCAGTTAGCAGCCAAGTGCTTAACCACTGCGCCACCAGGGCTCCTTGTGGAGCACCACAGGTGAAAGGAACCCTGTCCAGTCCTTTAAATTATTGCCTAGATGGAAGTCCTCAGACCTCGGGAAGCATCTTATCTCTGCTTCTCTTTGTTTCATGCTGAGGAAATACCAGCCATTGATAGAAAGTTCTGAAGTCACCTCCCTTAAAAAAAGAGTGCCCTCCTTAAGCTTCTAAGGGCTTGTTCTCTTGTGTCTTTAGACTTGGAGTAAACAAACTAACAGTGCCTCCCCTGCTCCGGTCACCCCCCCACCCTCCACTAAGAGAGTTCTCTAGTCAAGCCTACAGCCCTTAAAGTCTTTTAAACCTGAAAGGGATCTTAGAGGTCCCTCAGTCTAACCACAACAATAAAAATGAAGTGGCTCTTATGAAAAGGATCTGATATCAAGTGGCATCAAGAAGGATAAAGTTCAACCAGCCAGTTCATTGTTCTGCTTCTTCAGAACCTTCAACTGTGATAATGTGGGCTAAATGGCAGGAGAGGATCTTAGAATCACATGGGTCTTTGAGGTGCACTGCCCCTGGTCTCATGACAAAGATGACACAAGATGACAGGGCATCTGGGAAGGCTGTTTGCAACCGCCTTGCAGATTGTGGGTGAAAGAGTGGGTTGATTCTGATGACTATGGTCAACTTTTCTTTCCTTCCTCCTGTTCCAAAAAGGTGAATGAAGAAGCATCGTCTGGCCATAGATTGTGAAATTTCATGTGTATTTTTTATTTTGGTGGAAAATGTTTTTCATAACCAGTGGTGTGATCATGACACAAGTCTATGTCTACTTGCAGGTCAAGAGAAACAGTGTGGGAAAAACAAAGAACAAGCAGGATTGAAATTTTTCTTAAGATCTTTAAGGAGGGGTAGCTACCTCCACCGGTCGGGGAATGGCTTTCAGAATGGCCTTGGTAACCTCTTTCACTCTTAAGCCTGACTGTCCTCCACAGTCACTGCACCGGGAGGGGCTGCTACTCGCCCATGGAAGGTGGTCCTCAAGTTTGTGTTGTCTTTACGTGTACCCCACAGGCTGATGCCTCCTTTTCCGGCTCTGGCTCATTAAAGCCAACCTGTAAGTTCAGCTGAATGTGTCCCCCGAAACTATGTGTTGGGATCCTAACACCTATAGCTGTAGTTGGAGCCTTCGTGGTGCAGCGGTTAAAGCTACGGCTGCTAACCAAAACATCAGCAGTTTGAATCCACCAGCCGCTCCTTGGAGGCCATATGGAGCTGTTCAACTCCATCCTATAGGGTCACTATGAGTTGGAATTGACTCGATGGCAACAGGTTTGTGTGTGTGTGTGTGTGTGTGTGTGTTAATAAGGCCATATCAGTGTAGGGTGTATCTTAAGCCTAATTGCTTTTGAGATATAAAAAGAGCAGATTAGACACAGAGACAAGCAAGCACAAATGGGGGAAGATGGATGCCACATGGAGATGACCAAGGAATCAAGGAGCACTGGGGCTAAAGAAGCTGAGACAAGGATCTGCCCCAGAGCTGGCAGAGAGGGAAAGCCTTCCTCAAATTTGGACTTCTAGCCTCCTAAACTGTGAGAAAACAAATTTCTGTTCGTTAAAAGCACCCAACTTGTAGTATTTCTGTTACAGCAGCTCTAGATAACTAAGACAGGATGCCTTCCCTGCTATTCCACCTTTGTTAGTCTCCTGTCCTCTGATAAATCTCCTCCCTTAGATTCACCCTTGGACTGAAAATTCCTTGTGGCCTTATTCATCCCCTAGATTCATCCCTTAACCAGATCCCAGTGCCTGGCACAGAGCAGGGACTCAGTGATGTCTGTGAACCAAATTGATTACTTCTGGATCTGCTCTCAGTGTGGTTCTCTGTTGCCTCATATGTCATTCATCTCAACCTGCAGTTCCTTTCAGCCCTTGTGTTTACATGTATGCACCTTCCTCCCCAGCATCCAGCCCTGCACTGCTGCTCTAGGAAGTCATCAGTAGCTTTGTGTTGACTGGCCTTTGGAATGGAATCTAGCATGGAAGTTACACGACAGATAGGTGCTAAATGGGGCTAAGTTGTAGCTTAAATATTTTGAGCAAGTTATTCACTTAAAGGTGGGGTGTCTACAGAGAAACAAGTCAAACACTTCTACCTCTTCTCTTGCCCACCAAGCTCCTTGAGGCAGTAATCTGTAACTACTTCCTTCATCTTATACCTTGTCCACTTAAATCTAGTTTCATTTTCTGCCCCTTCCACACATATGAAAACTCTGAAATTGCTCGCTCTAACAGCCAAGTGTAATAGCTTTTCTTGAACTATATCCTTACTGATCTTCCTAGTGAATTGGAAGTACCTGCTAACTACCTTCTGGAAAATCTTATCCCCTTGTCTTTGGAGTGAATGGAGTACAGTTTGCCCCCCAAATGACTAACTCACTTCCAGCTCCTTCATTGCCTCCTCTTGTGCCTAACTTACAACACCGGTGTGCAGCAAGATTTGTCCCCAACCCACTTTTCTTCATTTCTGCACCTCCATCATGGTGATTGCAAGCACTCCTACTATTTCAACTAACACCTCTATGCAGACACCTCCTAGACCTTTATCCCTAGTCCCGATTATCTCCAGAGTTCTCGCTTCATATTTCCAACTGCCAGCTGGGTCATTTCATCCAGATCATCCTCCTAGCTTCCCAAGGGCAGCAGTTTAAAACTGATCGAACCACCTTCTGCCCCAAACCAGCTCTTCCTCCTAACGTCCCTGTTAACATTTGTGGAACACGCCACTAACATTAAAATAAAGGGTTAAACTGAATCATCTTTCACTCCCCTATCTCTCCCAATCCCATATCTAGTGAGTTGGCAAGTTATAGGGTCACCAAGCATTCACTGAATGCCTACTTTATATAGTGGTGGGAAAAAATAAAGGGGAGAGGCAAAGACGCATGGTCTCATCCTTGATCATCTTACAGCTTAATGGGTGTCATAGATTGAATTATGTCCCCTCAAAAACGTGTGCATCAACTTGGTTAGGCCATGATTCCCAGTATTGTGTGGTTGCCCTCCATTTTGTGATTGTGATTTTATTTTGAGAGGATCAGGGTGGGATTGTAACATCACCATTACTCAGGTCACCTCCCTGATTCAAGGTAAAGGGAGTTCCCCTGGGGTGTGGTCTGTGCTACCTTTTATTTCAAGAGATAAAAGGAAAGAGAAGCAAGCGGAGAGTTAGGGACCTCATACCACAAGAAAGCAGCACCAGGAGCAGAGCACAACCTTTGGACACGGGGTCCCTGCACCTGAGAAGCTCCTTGACCAGGAGAAGATTGAGGACAAGGACCTTCCTCTAGAGTCAACAGAGAGAGAAAGGCTTCCCCTGGAGCCGGTGCCCTGAATTTGGACTTGTAACCTACTAGACTGTGAGAAAATAAATTTCTCTTTCTTAAAGCCATCCACGTGTGTTATTTCTGTTATGGCAGCACAAGATGACTAAGACAATGGAAGAAGAAGACATTCAGCAAACAATATCACAAATAAGTTAAAAATCACAACTGTAAACATTGCTATGAAAGAAAGCTAAGTGCTGCACTGAGTCCTCCTACTAAGGGGAGGACAGAGAATTATTCATTCATTTGGTGAATATTTATTGAGCACCTACTAAAGGCCAGGCACTGTTCTTGGTGCCATAGTCCTTTCACCCCACCTCTGCAGTGTTTCTCAAGTCTATTCCCAGACTATCCCAGGTCCCTACCGCTGGTCTTTCCAAAGCTTCCTCCCAGACCTTCTATCCTCTGCCTCTCCGTGCCCATATGTCACAATCAGACCAAGAGTCCCAAAATGCAGCCCTAAGCAGGTTGCTTCCTTGTTTTGAAATGTCTGAAGGCTCTCCGATAACAGTAAATACAATGTATGCTCTGCAGTTAGGAATTCTAGACCCCCAACTTAAGATCTGACCTTCAATCTTTCCTCCTGGTCTTGCCTCTCAATACCTTTCGTGCAATCCTGTTCTCCAGCCAAACAGGATCACTCAGCGCTCACAAACTTGCCAAATACTTTCGTATCCAAAGTCGTTCCCTCTACTTGGAATGACTTCTGGTCTATCTCTGTTTGCTGAAAGCCTTCCTTCCTCTTTAAAGGTTCAGTTTAATGGCCTTATAATGGTAAATAGTTGTGCCTTTTTCTCTTTAATAGCTTGCATAAATGGCAAGGACTAAGTTCTGATCATACTTGTGGTAAGTCTACCCACCTCGCCTCATGTGACTTTCAAACGGGTCTCCTTACTAAATATGCTCAATAGGAAAGGGCTCTAGTGGTTTCACACGTGCACATCACATCTTTCAAAAAGATCTATGAACTCTTCAAGAGCAAGGACCATGTCTTGTCTTTTCCCTTTGTTTTCTCTGTAATTCTTAGTACAGAACTATAACTAGAGGTGTGTAAATGTTATGAAAATGAACAAGTGATAAGTTACGCTTTTTCATTGGAAAACGCATATTGAATTAAAATCTATAAGAGTATTTTGCAGTTTTAGATTGATGCCATGTTTGGACACTAGGAAAAGAGAAAACAGTAGCTGGCGTAGTCACAACCATAACATTCTTTAGCCTTTTTTTTTTTTTTTTTTTTAATGCTCTCTAAGTGACTGTTCGTGCTCTGATAAAGGATCTACTGCTTTTTAATGTGTTTATATTGTAACTTTCTAACTTACCGAACTCCATTATTGGTCCTTTAAAAAAATTACCCTTGTGTTTTCCTGGTAGATAATCATGTTTTCTGCAAAGATAATTTTGTCTCTACTTTAAAATAGTTACATAATTTCTTTCTTTTTCTTATCTTATTGCATTGGTTAGGACTTTCAGATCAATATTTTTAAAATGGAGAGAATGAGCCTCTTGACTTTAGTGGTTTTTTCCCACTAGTAATTATCATAGTAGATGTTGGTTTAAAACAAATATCTTTATTTTGTTTAAGAAGTATTTGTCTATCCTGGATCATTACATCCAACTTTTCCTTTTATATTACAATTGTATTTGGGCCCTTGTCTGATTGCTTTCTCAGACTGAGCTACATTTAAGTGAAGTGGAGATTTGGCAATTGTTCAGTGATATGATCAATTATACATAGTCAGGCCAGGTAAACTATGAGTTGTTTGGTTTGACTATCTTTATAGGTTAAATTATCACAAGAATTGATGAACATTCATTAGTTTTTGTACCATGTAGACATGAATTCTCTGGGGTAAAGATGACAAAATATAAAACTGCTGGTGAATTGTATTCATTCGCTCGTTAATTCAACAAATAATTATTGAGTGCTGCTGTGTGCCAGACAGAGCCCTCGTGGCACAGTGGTTAAGAGTTACAGCTACTAACCAAAAGGTTGGCACTTTGAATCCACCAGCTGCTCCTTGGAAACCCTGTGGGACAGTTCTACTCTGTCCTATAGAGGTGCTATGGGTCAGAGTTGACTCATGGCAATGGGTTTGGTTTTTTTTTTTTTTTTTATGTGCTGGACACAGTTCCAGTGCTGGGCTATGGGAATAAACAAGACAAAGCCCCATTCTCACGGAGCTTTCATTCCAGAGAGGGTAAAGAAATAACAAGTTAAGAAATTAATGAACAAGATATTTTCACTATCTGTGCTGTGAAGATAACAAAACAGGGTGTTGTATTAGGAAATGATTGCTGGGATGAGCCATTTTAGCCAGGGGGTCGGAGAAAGCTTTTCTGAGGACGGTATTTGAGATCTAAGCGACAAGAAGTCAGCCATGGAAAAATCACAGGGATGGAGGGCGATGTAAGGGTGGGGAGGAGCATTTCCAGCCCAGGGAACAGCAACCACAAAGGCCCTAAGCTGAGAGTGAGCTTGGCGTTTTACAAGAACAAACAGAAGGAAGAGGAGCAGTAAACAGAAAGAGAACCACCGTAGGATGTGAGGTTGGCGTGTAGGAGGGCCCGATGAGGGAAACCATTTTTAAGGATAAGGCGGACAATTACACATTTGCTAAGTTGAAATGTTCACATTTAGGAGATTTACAATAAAAATGCATGCACTCCTAAAATTACCTCAACAACTTAAATAGCCAGGAAATAAGCCTAAATAAGGCAAATAAGCGACTACAGTCTATTCCACACCGGCTCTCACCCGGTACGGCCAGAGATCTTGGAATGATAACATGCAGTCCTGGGAGCAAAAGTTTCTTATGCAACAGATTGCAAGCCAAGGTCTTTTTGGCAGTTCAGAGAGACACGTCATCTAACCAGCTAGACGTGGCTTTTCCAAAGCTGGACCCACATCATCTACACCAGTTGCAACGTTCATGGTAAGTTCAACAAAATCACATGACCCAGCTCCTTTCTTCATACTCTTATTTGGAGAGAAAAACCAGCAAGTGAAACATACTTTCAGAACCCACTAAACTTATCCAAAAATAAAGTATGTAACAAATGATCTTGAGTGACTCAGGGTGGTCACCCTCCATGGGACTATTTTTGGTTTGTCATGACTGGCTGGTTGTTGTGGTCTCAGACCAGGCCCAGTACACTGGTCAAAGCAGTGCTTTGTCACAGCACAGAGCTTGTGACAAAAACCTGGCAATGTCCTGTCCCCTTACGAAAGAATGTTGGATCCCATGAAGTGATGGGTGTGACCACCTCTGCCCCCATCAGGCAGCCTGGTCGTTTGTTACACAGGAGTTTTTACATTTCATCCTGTTATTGTTGGAAAGAACAACTCACTAATCAGGTCTTTTGGATTGTGATGGCATTCGTGGTGATGAGAATCTGAAAAAAGCAGGGGCAGACTCCTCAGCTCAAATGTTACCAGGTGGTCATTACTCCTTAGACATGCAAAGCACCTGGCACAGGACCTAAAACAGAAAAATTCCTCAATAAAAGTCACCTTGTTATTTTTGTATTTTATGTTTTTCCCAAAAGGGTTCTTTAGAAGTCTCTAGAATGGCTCCCAAAGATGAATGTACACAGTTATGCCAACCCATTTCCAATGGCCTCCAGCAAAATGAGATTTAAAAAAAATTTTAGTAAACATATACACACGTATATGAAACAGTCTAAACTCCATCATTTATCATTTCTTACCAGGCTTTTAAAAAACTTGACCTGTTCTTTCTTTTACAAGAAAATGTCGTTAGTATACAGTAGTTGTTGTTATTCTAGATGTCCTTACTTGGTAAAATTGAAGAGTGGTACCTCAATGTCAACTCTACCAACTTCTTGGAATTTTACTAAGCCCTGAATCCCAAATCTGGGAAACCCTGGTCTGAATGCTTGCAGCCTCCAGTTTTCTGGCCTTTATGGTCCCCATCGACAGTTTGGGGTGGGTGAACACTGACACTGTAGCCTCTTCACCAGTTTACATCATTCTTCTACATCATATCTCAGGACTGAAAGCTGGAGACCAGCAAGAGCGGGATGAGGAATGGTAGGGAAGCATGGATAGATATTGGTATTAATATCATTAGCGTTGGTACCAGTACCACAAGTCGTCACTGTTGTTACGTGCCGTCGAGTCAATTCCTACTCATAGCGATCCCATGTAACAGAGTAAAACTGCCCCATATGGTTTTCTAGGCTGTGATCGTTAGTTACAGGAGCAGATCTCCAGGTCTTTTCTCCCTCAAAGCCACTGAGAGGGTTTGAACTTCCAACCTCGGTTAGCAGCTGAACGCTTAACCGCTGTGCCACCAGGGCTCCTTTCTAGTACTGCATCAAGCCCGGCACCATTGAGTTGATTCCCTATTTCTGGTTTTCTGCTTTTATTGCTATGGGCCTTCATCACTACCCTATCTCTTTCCTCTTCTTGGTGTATCTGGCCTAAATTCCCTTTTGGTGCCTTTTCCTCCAAGTTTCAGTTCCTCACACAGTCTTTGTTTAGCAAAGGAAGTTGCCTTTTATGGTTTCCATCTCTATTTCTCACTAATTTTCCAATATTCTTTGGTTAAATACATATTTATCTGAAAAGAGTTTCCTCTGAAGTCCTTTAGGCTACGCTTCCAGGGGAATTTTCTGATTTAAGTGTCCTGGTGGTACGATGGTTAAGCACTCAGCTGGTAACCAAAAGGTTGGCTGTTCACTCCCACCCAGAGGCTCTCTGGGAGAAAGACCTGGCCAATCTGTAAGGATTAAAGCCTAAAAAAACCCTATGGGCAGTTCTACTCTGTCACTTGGGATGGATACGAGTCAAAATCAATTCCATGGCACCTGACAACAACGTGTTAGAATGTTTTCTTGAAAAGTTTTATAAAGTATCCATGGATTTTTTTGTTTCATTTTCATTTTTTAAAGAAAGCATAAACAGTGACAGAAAGAAGAGGGATGAAGAGGTTCAGGTATTGTCCTGCTGAGGTGCAGAGAGAAAGAGACAGACAGCCTCCACTGATGGCCTTCTAGTCAGAGGATTCTGGGCTATTTGCATGATTTCAGTTTACAGGACAATAGAACTCAGAAATTGAAATTATCATCACAACACTATATGTTCTTTAGGTAAATTTTGTTACTTCATTTCATTTAGAAATAAGATTATTCTACCCAGTGTGCTGTTGATCCTTAGTATTAAGAATCCAGGTTCTATATGGTTTAATGAACAGGCCACGGCAGCATTACCGTTGGTAGAGGCCGTGGAGTCGTTTCTGACTCACAGTGACCTTACGTAAAACAGAATGAAACACTGCCCCATCCTGTGCCATTCTCACAATCCTTGCTATGTTTGAGCCCGTTCTTGCAGCCATTGTGTCAACCCATCTCATCGAGGACCTTCCTCTTTTTCACTGACCCTCTACGTTACCAAGCATGATGTTCTTCTCCAGGGACTGGTCGCTCCTGATAATATGTCCGAAGTATGTGAGATGGAATCTCACCATCCTCATTTCCAAGGAGCGCTATGGCTATTCTTCTGAGACAGACTTGTTCGTTTTTCTGGCAGTCCACGATATATTCAATATTCTTCGCCAACACCACAATTCAAAGGCGTCGACTCTTCTTCTGTCTTCCTTATTCGTTGTTCAGCTTTCACATGCATATGAGGCCATTGAAAATACCACGTCTTGGATCAGGCTAACCTTCCTCCTCAAAGTGACATCTTTGCTTTTCAACACTTTAAAAGGACTTTTGCAGCAGATTTCCCCAGTGCAATGCATTGTTTGATTTCATGACTGCTGCTTCCATGGCTGTTGATTGCCGATCCAAGTAAAATGAAATCCTTGACAACTTCAATCTTTTCTCCACTTATCGTGATGTTGCTTATTGATCCGGTTGTGAAGATTTTTGTTTCCTTTATGTTGAGATGTAATCCATACTGAAGGCTGTGATCTTTGATCTTCATTCGTAAGTGCTTCAAGTCCTCTTCACTTTAAGCAAGCAAGTTTGTGTTATCTGCATATCACAAGTTGTTAATGAAACTTCCTCCAATCCTGATGCCGCATTTTTCTTCATGTAGTCCAGCTTCTTGGATTATTTGCTCAGCATACAGATTGAATAAGTATGGTGAAAGGATACAACTCTGACCCACACCTTTCCTGATTTTAAATCACCCAGTATCCCTTTGTTCTGTTCCAATGACTGCCTCTTGGTCTATGTACAGGTTTCTCAAGAGCACAATTACGTGTTCTGCAATTCCCATTCTTTGTAAAGTTATTCACAGTTTGTTATGATACACACAGTTGAATGCCTTTGCATAGTCAATAAAACACAGGTAAACATCTTTATGGTATTCTCTGTTTTTAGCCAAGATCCATCTGACATCAGCAATGATATCCCTTTTTCCACATCCTCTTCTGAATCCAGCTTGACTTCCTGGCAGTTCCCTGTTGATGTACTACTGCAACCATTTTTTAATTATCTTCAGAAAAATTTTATTTGCATGTGATATTGATGATATTGTTCAATAATTTCCACATTCTGTTGGATCACCTTTCTTTGGAATGGGCACAAATATAGATCTCTTCATTTGGTTGGCCAGGTAACTGTCTTCCAAATTCTTTGGCATAGATGAGTGAACACTTTCAATGCTGCATCTGTTTGTTGAAATATTTCAACTGGTATTCTGTGTATCCTTGGAGCCTTGGTTTTCGCCAGTGCCTTCAGTGTAGCTTGAATTCCTTCTTTCACTACCATAGGTTCTTGATCAAGTCTACCTCTGAAATGGTTGAAAGTTGACCAATTCTTTTTGGTACATTGACTCTGTGTATTCCTCCCATCTTCTTTTTTTTTTATTAACTTTTATTGAGCTTCAAGTGAATGTTTACAAATCAAGTCAATCTGTCACATATAAGTTTATATACATCTTACCCCGTACTCCCACTTGCTCTCCCTCAATGAGTCAGCCCTTCCAGTCTCTCCTTTCGTGACAATTTTGCCAGCTTCCAACTCTCTCTATCCTCCCATCCCCCCTCCAGACAGGAGATGCCAGCACAGTCTCAAGTGTCCACCTGATATAAGTTAGCTCACTCTTCATCAGTATCTCTCTCCTACCCACTGTCCAGTCCCTTTCATGTCTGATGAGTTGTCTTCGGGGATGGTTCCTGTCCTGTGCCAACAGAAGGTTTGGGGACCATGACTGCCGGGATTCCTCTAGTTCCCATCTTCTTTTGATGTTTCCTGGGTGGTCCAATATTTTGCCCATAGAATCCTTCAATATTGCAATTTGAGGCTTGAATATTTCTCTTCAGTTCTTTCAGCTTGAGAAATTCCGAGTATGTTCTTCCCTTTTGGTTTTATAACTCCACGTCTTTGCACATCTCATTACAATACTTTGTCTTCTCAGGCCACCCTTTGAAATCTTCTGTTCAGCTCTTTTACTTCCTCATTTCTTCTATTTGCTTTAGCTACACTACATTCAGGAGCAAGTTTCAGAGTCTCTTCTGACATCCATTTTGGTCTTTGTTTCCTGTCTTTTAAATGACAGTTTACTTTCTTCAAGGATGATGTTCTTGATGTCATCCCACAACTCATCTGGTCTTTGGTTATTAGTGTTCAATGCATCATGTTTATTCTTGAGATGGTCTCCAAATTCAGGTGGGATATACTCAAGGTCATATTTTGGTTCTTGTGGGCTTAGTTTAATTTTCTTCAGCTTCAAATTGAACTTGCATATGAGCAATTGATGGTCTGTTCCATAGTTGGCCCCTGGCCTTGTTCTGACTGATAATATTGAGCTTTTCCATTGTCACTTTCCACAGATGTAGTCAATTTCATTCCTGTGATTTCCATCCTGTGAGGTCCATGTGTAGAGTGGAGGTGTATATTGTTGAATAAAGGTATTTGCAATGAGTAAGGTGTTGGTCTTGCAAAATTCTATAATGGGATATCCAGCGTTATTTCTATCACCAAGACTGTATTTTCCAACTGCAGGTCCTTCTTCTTTGTTTCCAACTTTGCATTCCAATCACCAGTAATTATCAATACATCTCGATTGCGTGTTTGGTCAATTTCAGACTGCAGAAGCTGGTAAAAATCTTCAATGTCCTCATCTTTGGTGGATAAATTTGAATTATAGTCATATTAACTGGTCTTCCTTGGAGGGATATGGATATTATCACTAACAGTGTTGTGCTTCAGGATAGATCTTCAGATTTTTTTTTTGTCAGTGAGTGCAAGCCCGTTCCTCTTCAATTTGTCATTCCTAGCATAGTAGACCATATGATTGTCTGATTCAAATTGGCAAATACCAGACCATTTCAGCTCACTAATGCCTAGGATATCAATCTTTATGCATTCCATTTCATTTTTGATGGCTTCCAATTTTCCTAGATTTATACTTCATACATTCCACATTCTGTGTATTAATGACTGTTTGCAGCTGTTTCGTCTCTTTTTGAGTCATGCCACATCAGCAAATGAAGGCCCCTAAAGCTTGACTCCATCCACATCATCAAGATTGACTCTTTTTTGAGGAAGCAGCTCTTCTTCAGTCATAACAGACAACGTTCCACTGCTATTCATAAGATTTTCACTAGCCAGTTTTTCAAAAGTAGACCACCAGGTCCTTCTTCCTTGTCTGTCTTAGTCTGGAAGCTCCACTTAAACTTGTCCATCATGGGTGACTCTGCTGGTATTTAAAATACCAGTGGCATAGCTTCCATTCTCACGGCCATGTGCACACCACCACAGTATGACAAAGGGACAGATGCATGGCAAAGCGGCATAGTATATGGAATAAATATTGAACCAGGAGTCAGAAGACCTAGGTCCAATCATGGTTTTAGTAGTAACTAGCTGTGTGACCTCAGACAATTTGTCTAACTTTTCTGAGTCTGTTTCCTTACTAGTAAAACAAGTTGAAAGGAGTAGGTGACCTACTGTTAACGTACTTTCACACTTTACAATTCTCTGTACATTTTTCTCTATAGAAACTTGGGAAACTCTCATTACTAAAAAAAAAAAACTCTCTAAGAGATAGGAAGATCTCCATCAGTAGCTCCAGCCTTGCTGTAATTAGATCTTGGTAACTAATACTTCTGAGTTTCCCATATAAGTACATGTTGCTATTTTCTAGAGAACAGTGGAATTCGGTTGTAACATCCCCTCATGAATGATTACATCTGAATTAAATACCTTGTTTAGTTTAAAGATTATGTGAATGACTTTTACAGAAAGCAATGCATTTTGTTTTGTTTTTTTGTTAAGAGGCCGTCTTAGTGCTTAAACTGAAATATTAGATGTCAACAGTCTATCTTTGAAAGTACATTCAACACCAAAATAAAATTATTTAAAGTTGAATTTTTATTTAATATTAAGTTCTAATAAAAATAAAGCTATTCACAATGGTAGCATTGAATATACATCTTGTTGCCAATGTAAAGACTCTGTATCATTTTGATGTGTGTATGTCTCAATCTACATACGTACAAATTAAAGAATAATTAACCAAAACCAAACCCATTGACATTGAGTTGATTCCAATTCATAGTGACCGTATAGGACAAAGTATAACTGCCCCATAGTGTTTCCAAGGAGCAGCTGGTGGATTCAAACTGTCAACTTTTTGGTTAGCAGCTGAACACTTAACCACTGTGCCACCAGTGCTCTTAAAGAGTAATGCCAAAACCAAACCCATTGCCATCGAGTCGATTCCAACACACGGTGACCCTACAGGACAGAGTAGAACTGCCCCATAGAGTTTCCAAGGAGTGCCTGGTAGATTCAAACTGCAGACCTTTTGGTTAGCAGCCCTAGCTCTTAACCACTACACCACCAAGGTAAAGAGTGATTACAAATTGTTTAATATTGCAGCGTGTTCCTTAGCTACTCTACGCAGCTGTTGAGAATATCGTGCTAATTCCTGAGTATTTTTGGAACCATGATTGGACCACAAAGAAAAGCAAGAAAATTTATTGCTGGCATTACTAGCACAAGATACTCCTTATGAAAGAATCTATTGCATTCATGGAAATTGAGGAGGATTTGACAATTAATTTGCCATTTCTATTACCAAATGTTTCTTCTCCTCAAGCCTTCCCCGTCCTCAAAACAGTGTCTGACGCTGATATTGGTAGCAATGTAATTCACAAAAATTCATAGCAGGAAGTGTGGCAAAGGGTTTCCCTGGGATCTGGATTGGGTTAGTCACTACAGCAGATGTTTAGAGTAACAGGCTGCACCATGTCAGTGCTGGGCACCAAATGCCTAGACAGAGTGCCCGTGTGTTCTTTATGTGTGTGTGTGTGTGTGTGCATGTGTATGTGTGCAAGTGAGCCACAGTGCATGTCTGCAAGGTTCTCTGAGGCACAGGGCCCAGGGCAGGGGTCATTCTTGCCAGGAACTAAAGGTGGTACACACCCACATACTCGTTGCTGTCGAGTCGATTCCGACTCATAGCAACCCTATAGGACAAAGTAGAACTGCCCCAGAGGTTTCCCAAGGGTGGTACTACCATTTAATTTAACCCCAAATCTGTAAAGATCACATACTAGATCTCTTAGCCAACTCTGTGTTTGGATGATTATCTTTGTGTTGTAGAGTTGTCTTAGGATACGAGGACCATGTAGAATTTCAGAATTTTCTCATGCTTGAGGGCCTTTTCTTACTCAAATGCAAAACACGTTTTATACACCAAAGGAAAGAAGAATAAAGAAATAGCATGAGTCTTATATTGTGCAACAAGAACTGAATCACTGTAATTTCATCCTACTGCACATTAAAGTTTCTGTTTCACTCCACTTCCATTCACCTCTGACCTACATCTGCCAAAAATTGGAGGTTAGATTCCAAAGGCAGAGCACAGACAGTTCAGGGCCTCCAGTCTCACCCTCATAGAAGAAAACCTTATGTGCTGTTTATACTTAGGCAACTATCACTTCTTATACTTCAAGAGAGATTTCTTCACAGATGAAAAAGCATAATGAGTTCTAATAAAAGTACTGATTCTCTTACTTCCTCAAAATTTCCTCTGATTTTCTTTCATCTAAAGTGGATATAAGAACTAGGTTAATACTTGCTCTTGGCTTAAAAAAAAAAAGAATATAAAATGCAAAGTAAAGAACTTCTTTACTCCACCCCTAACCCCCAGTGCATTTATCAGTTAACCACTCTTAATGTTTTTTAAATAATTTATTTTGTTTTTATTGTTGTTGTTGAGAATATGCCCAGCAGAACATATACCAATTCAACAGTTTCTACATGTACAATTCCGTGACACTGATTACATTCTCTGAGTTGTGCAACCATTGTCATCCACCTTTTCTGTGTTGTCCCTGCCTCATTAACAGAAACTCATTGCTCCTTAAGGTTCCTACCGGATCTTTCAAGTTGTTGTCGTCAGTTTGATCCCAGATAGACAGATCTTCAAAGAGCGCGATGCTCAAGGCAGGTACTCTTTGCTAGTTTAGCGAAACCATTGTTTGGTTTTAAGAGGACTTCAAGGGATATTTTTGATTTAACGTTTAAAGATTACATCACGGCAATAGTTTTGGGGCTTCATTCAGCCTCCATGGCTCCTAAAAGTCTGGATTCCATAAGAATTTGAAATGCTGTTCTGTATTTTCCTCTTTTTGATCAAGATTCTTTTATAGAATCTTTGATCAAAATGTTCAGTAATGGCAGCCAGGCACCACCCAGTTTTATTGGCCTCAAGGCAAAGGAGGCCATTGTTCATGGAGGCAGTTAGCCTCCTATTCTGTTTCTTCCTCGTGTTCCCGACTCTTTCCTCCTGTTGCTCCAGGCAAATAGAGACCAATTTTTGTGCCTTGGTTGGCTGCTTACAAGTTCTTAAGACCCTGTAGAATGAACTAGGAAGTAGAACAGAAGCACTAAACTGGATACTAGGCTAACTAACTGGGATGCCGTATGAAACCACGACCCTAAACCTCCAAACCAAAGAACAAAATTCCATGAGGTGTTTGGTCATCATACAAGCAGCCTCAGCAGCTACTCGTTTTTTTTTTGTTGTTGTCGTTATTGTAAATATATCTATTACACAACTTTTGCCAATTCAACTTTTTGCGGGTGAACAATTTATTGACAGCAGTTGTATTAATCATCTGTGCAACCCTACCCTTAATCAATGCAATTTTTCCATCACCGTAAACCGAAACTCAGTACGGCACAAGCCATAACCACCCCCCTTACCACCTCCCTCCCGTGCCTGGTAATCACTAATTAACTTTGGCCTCTATGCATTTGCCTGTTCTTGTCTTTTTACATAAGTGAGATCATACAATATTTGTCCTTTTGTGATTGCCTTATTTCACTCAGCATGAAGTCTTCCAGCTCCATCCATACTGTAGCATGTATCAGGACTTCATTTCTCCTACTGGCTGAGTACTATTCCACTGTATGTACGCACCACCGCACCACATTTTGCTTATCCACCCTCTGTTGATGGGCATTTAGGTTTTTTCCACCTTTTGGCTATCGCGAATAGTACTACGATAACACTGTTAACATTTTTTCTTGTGTAGCTTCCCAGAATTTCTCTAGGCATATACAAGGACCTATCTTTCTGTTTTTTTTTTTTTTTACATTAATGGGATCATACCATACATGCTCGTCTGTGCCTTTTTTTAAAATCATATCAATTTAACTTGCAAATATTTTCACGTACTCACACATACAACAAAGTTATCTCCTAACCCACCCATTGCGGTCGAGTCGACCTAAAGTTCTTTAAAAACCAAATGAGATAATTGCGTATCATTCATTATTGACACCAAACCTATGGTAAAACCAAAAAAAAAAAAAAAAGCCACTTCTGTCAAGTTGATTCCAACTCATAGCTACCCCATAGGATAGAGTGGAACTACCCCACAGAGGAGCGGCTGGTGGATTCGAATTGCTGACCTTTTGGTTAGCAGCCAAACGATGAACCACTGCACCACCAGGGCTGTCAAAAAATGTTAGTTTCCTTCCTCCCTTGATTTAAAGAAGAGTCAAATGGACTTCTGATTGTGAATCTGGAGGATTCTGTTAACCAAGTGAATGGAGGTAGAAAGTCATGAATCATGGAATCTTTGAGTGGATGGTTCTTACAGATGGCTTGATTCAAGTAGTAGACTCTGTACCCAAACCAAGGTTTTGCTTTCAGTTTGGTACTCCCTTAAGCTTTTACTGTTTCTCATGTAATTTTGCTTTTTATTTATTGTTCATCTTAAAAATTACAGTAGAGCATGTAATGGTGGTGGTGCTGTTAGGTGCTCTTGAGTCTGTTCCTACTCAGAGTGACCCTTGAGCCCATTGTTGCAGCCACTGTGTCAATCCATCTCATAGAGGGTCTTCCTCTTTTTCACTGACACTGTACCAAAAGGTCAGTGGTTCAAATCTACCAGGCGCTCCTTGGAAACCGTATGGGGCAGTTCTACTCTGTCCTATAGGGTCGCTATGAGTCAGAATCGACTTGACGGCAACGGGTTGTACTTTACCAAACATGATGTCTTTCTGCAAGGACTGACCCCTTCTGACAACATGTCCAAAGTATATAAGACGCAGTCTCGCCATCCTTGCTTCTAAGGAGCATTCTTGTTGTACTTCTTCTGAGACAGATTTTTTCATTACTTTGGTGGTCCAGGGTATAATCGATATTCTTTGCCAACACCACAATTCAAAGGCATCAGCTCTTCTGCTCTTCTTCGGTCTTCCTTGTTCATTGTTCAGGTTTCACATGCATGTGAGGCAATTGAGAACACCATGGCTTAGGTCAGGCACACCTTATTCTTCAAGGCGACATCTTTGCTTTTCAACACATTAAAGAGATCTTTTGCAGCAGATTTCCCCAAGGTAATGTGTCTTTTGATTTCTTGACTGCTGCTTCCACAAGTATTGATTGTGGATCCAAGTAAAATGAAATCTTTGACAGCTTCAATCTTTTCTCCATTTATCCTGATGTTGCTTATTGGTCCAGTTGTGAGGATTTTTGTTTTCTTTATGTTGAGATGTAATCCATACTGAAGGCTGTGGCCTTTGATCTTCATCAGTAAGTGCTTCAAGTCTTCTTCACTTTCAGCAAGCAAGGTTGTATCATCTGCATAACACAGGTTGTTAATGAGTCTTCCTCCAATCCAGCTTCTCATGTTATTTGCTCAGCATACAGATTGAATAGGTATGGTGAAAGGATACAACCCTGATGCACACCTTTCCTGGCTTTTTAAAGTACAATTTAATCTGGCTGAAAAAGGGGGATGACTGATTGAGCCAACATTAGTAGTGCCGTAGGATAAGCTCTTTTCCCCGAAGAGGCTCGCTTGTTTTCCTTGTAAACATATGATGATCCAAGGAAGACTCCTAAGATGAGGTTAGGCAATGATCACATGACCATAAGCCATGAGGCACAGGCTCCCATCTGAAAAATGGAAATTCTGAAAAGACTCATGTTTATGTCACAAGGGTGCAGCGAAGCAAAACAGGCACAAAGCTTAAATTTAGGCAACTCAAGCACTCTGTCATTTAAAAATCATTCAGAGATTCATAGATTTGGAAGAAATCTTAAAGGGTTTATGTCACAAGGGTACAGCGAAGCAAAACAGGCACAAAGCTTAAATTTAGGCAACTCAAGCACTCTGTTATTTAAAAATCATTCAAAACAGAGATTCATAGATTTGGAAGAAATCTTAAAGGGTTTATGTCACAAGGGTACAGCGAAGCAAAACAGGCACAAAGCTTAAATTTAGGCAACTCAAGCACTCTGTTATTTAAAAATCATTCAAAACAGAGATTCATAGATTTGGAAGAAATCTTAAAGGTCACTGCACCCTCTCATTTTACAGATGAGGAAACCTGGTCTTGGCTAGTCAGAGGAGCAGGACATTAGAGTCCAGGTCTGCTGTATCGGAGCTGGGGCTGTACTACCAGATTATTTATTTCTAGTCATCTTATTTTGGTCCCATCCTAGGCCAATAACCTCTTTTAAAAATGTTTTTATGATTATCTCTTCCTTCTATTACATGTGTGAAATCTCTAAATCCAGTACAAGGGAATCATATATCTCTGCTTGGGAAAAATGTTTAATGGACACCTGAATTGTGTAAATAAAGCCACTTCTTCAGTGAAAGGTGTGGGAAAGTTATGACTGCCCCCAAATCTTTCCTACCCAAGGCTATGGGGACGAAAGAGAAGGTGGGTGTAAAAGATGGTATCACACTGAAATATTTGAAACACACACACACACCAAGCATACTGGTAAAAACAGACCATGCCTATTCAAGGGTATGAAATAGAGATTGTAAGAAAAAGGATTAGGAACATTTATGTGATTCACTGCAAAATATTGGCAGTAATAATTCACCTTTTGTAGCCATTTACTAGTCATTCAAATTCACTCAAGAAGAATTTACTGGTCAAAAAATGGGCAAAAGACAAGAACAGATAGTTCACCAAAGAAGAAATTCAAATGGCCGACAAGTACATGAAAAGATGCTCAACATTATTAGCCATTTAAAACCAAAAAACCCAGTGCTATTGAGTCAATTCTGACTCACACTAACCCTATAGGACAGAGTAGAACTTCCCCATAGGGTTTCCAAGGCTGTAAATCTTTACAGAAGCAGATTGCCACATCTTTCTCCTGCAGAGTGACTGGTAGGTTTGGACTGCCAACCTTTTGGTTAGCACCTAAGTGGTTTAACCACTACACCGCCAGGGCTCTCATTAGCCATTAGAAAGATGCAAATCAACCACAAGGAGGTATCACCTCAACCGCAATAGAATGGCAATGATCAAAAAAACAGAAAACAAGTGTTGGCGAGGATGTGGAGAAACTGCAACCCTCATCCATTGCTGATGGGAGTGCAAAATGGTGCAGCCACTGTGGAAAACAGTTTGGTGACTCCTCAAAAAGATGAACACATAATTGCCATATGACCCAGCAATCCCAGTCCTAGGTATAAACCCAGAAGTGAGGGGAAGAATGTAAACAGAAACCTGTACACCAATGTTTACTGCAGCACTTTTCACAGTAGCAGAAAGGTGGAAACGATGGCCATCAACAGATGAATGGATAAGCAAAACGTGGTATATTCCCTACACAATGGAATATTACCCAGGTGTAGGGAAAAATGAAGTCTCGTTGCATGCCGTAATGTGGATGAACCTTGAAATCACGCTGAGTGAGATAAGTCAATCGCAAAAGGACAAATATTGTGAGTTCACTTACATGAAATAAGCAAATATACAGAAACCAAAGATTAGTAATGATTGCCAGGGGTGGGAGGGAGGAGCAAAGGGGAAATGTTTGTTTGGGGGACATTAAGTATATGTTGATGGTGGTGGAAGATTTTGGATGAGAATAGTGATAATGGTGACACAACATGAGAAATGCAGCCTACGTCACCGGGTTGTAAATGTGGAAGTTGCATTGGCAGATGTTTTGGTGTGTATATTCCACCACAATAAAAATTAAAAAAATTTTTTAAAAGAGGAACAACAACAAAAGGAATTTACTAGGTGCTTTCTGTGTTTCCTAAGCACCAAGGAATCCAATATGAAAAGGCACGATTTCTCGTTTGAGCAGCTCAGCCTAAGGGAGGAGATAAGTAGGCAGAGATAGACAGGAGGTTTGGTGTCAAATGCTAACATTACAGTTAACTGGACGGTGGATTTTTAAAAAGTAAAGACTTCAGCAGTATTGTACTTGACCAGTTCTTCAATTTTCCAGTTTCTAAAATGTTTAAGAATATTTTATTTCTATTC
This sequence comes from Elephas maximus indicus, assembly GCF_024166365.1. NCBI lineage: Eukaryota > Metazoa > Chordata > Mammalia > Proboscidea > Elephantidae > Elephas > Elephas maximus. The sequence goes on from NC_064842.1 coordinate 1,162,488, forward strand.
CATCCCCAAATGAATTTAACACTAAGCTTAAGTCAACAAGGAATATTAGTGTTTCTCCCCATAACTAGACAGCATAAACAGATACTAGAGAGCCTTTAGCTAGTGTAACTTAAGTCTTAGTACCTGCTTTTGAAGGTTGATGAGAATATAGAAGGGAATGAATTGAAGCTGCTACCATTAAGATCATATAGCTAAAGCCTGATATGTAAGTTAACTAGGCAAATCCGCAAAAGTCCTCTTTAAAGTGTTAAAAAAGCACTTTAAAGACTAAGGTGCGCCTGATCCAAGCCATGGTATTTTCAGTAGCCTTATATGCATGTGAAAGCTGGACAATAAACAAGGAAAACCAAAGAAAAATTGATGCCTTTGAATTATGGTGCTGGCGAAGAATATTGAAAATACCATGGACTGCCAGAACAAGGAACAAATATATCTTGGAAGAAGTACAGCCAGAATGCTCCTTAGAAGCAAGGATGGCGAGAGTGCATCTTACATACTTTGGACACGTTATCAGGAGGGACCAGTCCCTGAAGAAGGTCATGATGCTTGGTAGAGGGTCAGTGAAAGAGAAGAAGGCCCTCAGTGAGATGGATTGACTCAGTGGCTACAACAATGTGCTCAAGCATAACAACAGTTGTGAGGATGGCGCAGGATCGGGCCATGTTTCATTCTCTTGTACACAAGGTCACTATGAGTCGGTACCAACTCGATGGCAACTAGTAAGTTTCTCTCTTTATTGATTTACATGTAATGTTTACATAGAGTAGGGCTTCGAATCTTCTGGTTGCAGAAAATACAAGCTTTCAGCAACTGACAATTACATACTTGCGTAGATTTTTCTAAAGTCAAAATAGTTTGCTAAATTTGGACAAAGAAATTAACAGTAAAAAACTCTTCAACATCTGTGATACAATCTCATAAAAATTATTTCTAAATTTGTGACAATTCTATTTACAGGAATGCATTATTCATTATTTCAGAGAGCATTGCTTATAAATCACATAAAGTTTACAAAAAAATCTTTCCATTTTTAAATAAAGCTAAGAATTAACAGTAGTCAAGAAAAATAAAAGAGCTGGTTAGATACATTTTTATAGCAATGCTAAATGTAGATTTAAGTGTAAAGGAATATTGTTTCATTGAATCTTCATTTAAAATACGGTAGTTTATTTGGGGTAGGAATAAAAATGTTACTATGGACTCTATCAGGCTTCCATGGCATTTTTTAGTCTTTAATTTCAAGCATTTCTAGACTTTTCTAAAGACAGCAGAAATGCTAACAGTTATAACTGTTCTATAAGTGGTAGGCAGGCATTTATTACTTTGAAAAATGACTCTATTAATAAGCTTCCCGGAAAAGAGCAGTTAATAATACTGCACAAACATAAGCTTACTAAGGTTTTGAATTTTAGGATGTCAGAGGGACTCAGTGGTATATGTGAATAAACATATCCTAGTAAAAAAAAAAAAAAAAGCACAAAAGAGCTAATGGCACAAAATTTATCTTCCTAAAGGTTAGTTTCAAAGCTAACTAAACTATGTATTTCTTTCCAATCCTTATTAAATAACCATAGATTAAACCCTGGTGATGCAGTGGCTAAGAGCCTGGCTGCTAACCAAAAGGTCAGCAGGTGGAGTGCACCAACTGCCCCTTGGAAACCCTATGGGGCAGTTCTACTCTGTGTAGGATTGCTGTGAGTCAGAATCGACTCAATGGCCACGGGTTTGGTTTGGTAATATTTTCATTAATATTTAACAATGAAAAATGACACAAAAAATCTGAAAGAGGGAAAAACATTCAAGACATCATTTTGTCAAGAATGGCTATGTCCTATACACTAAGGGTCAACTAGGCTGCAAACAACAAATGTTCTGAAGTTCTTCATGAAAAAATGCTGAAGATACTGGTATTATGACATCCGTGACACCTATATAAAGTGCCCTAGGATAGAAGAGTAGTGCCAACTAGGTAAAAATTACTCAAAGAATTTTTACGCTTTCCAAAATTGTAATAAAGTAAATAAATTTAATAAATAATTGTCGGAATCGACTCAACAGCAATGGATTGGGTTTTATTTAGATAAATAACAGATCACAGAAGTTATATAAAAAATCTCTGGGATATGGGTCACAAGTCTGAATTCAACAAAGAGAAGTCTCTGCAGTGACAGTTGCTTCTCTTGGGAGGGTCGAGGGGTTGTTGTTGCTGCTGTTAGGTGCTGTCCAGCCGGTTCTGACCCATAGCCACCCCATGTGCAACAGAACTACCACTGCCTGGTCGTGCGCCATCCTCACAATCCTTGCTATGTTTGAGCCCTTTGTTGCAGCCACTGTGTCAAGCCATCTTGTTGAAAGTCTTTCTCTCTTTCACTGACCCTCTACTTTACCGGTCTTTCTCCAGGGACTGGTCTCTCCTGATAACACGTCCGAAGTACCTGCCTGAGATGAAGTCTCGCCGTCCTTGCTTCTAAGGAGCATTCTGGGTGTACTTCTTCCAAGACAGATCTGTTCATTTTTCTGGCAGTCCACGGTATATTCAATATTCTTGACCAACACCATAATTCAAAGGCATCGTTTTAGTCATCTAGTGCTGTCTTAGAAATACCACAAGTGGATGGTTTTAACATAGAGAAATTTATTTTCTCACAGTCTAGTAGGTTACAAGTCCAAATTCAAGGCGTCAGCTCCAGGGGAAGGCTTTCTCTATCTGTTGGCTCTGGAGGAAGGTCCTTGTCTTCAATCTTCCCCCTGGTTGAGGAGCTTCTCAGGCGCAGGGTCCCCGGGGTCCAAAGGACACGCTGTGCTCACGGCACTGCTTTCTTGGTGGTATGAAGTCCCCCTGTCTCTCTGCTCGTTTCTCTCTTTTATATCTCAAGAGATCCCCTCAAGACACAATCCAATCCTGTAGGTTGAGTCCTGCCTCACTAAGACAACTGCCACCCATCCTCCCTCATTAACATCGTAGAGGCAGGATTACAACCTATAGGAAAATCACACAATACCTGGAATCATGGCCCAGCCAAACTGATACATTTTTGGGGGGACATAACTCAATCCTTGACAGGAATCAATTTTTTTAATTTCATTTTATTTTTGTTGTGCTTTAAGTGAAAGTTTACAAATCAAGTCAGTCTCTCATACAAAAATTTATATACACTTTGCTGTGTACTTAGTTGTTCTCCCCCCAATGAAACAACACACTCCTTCTCTCTACCCTGTATTCCCCATGTCCATTCAGCCAGCTTCTGTCCCCTCTGCCTTCTCATCTCCCCTTCAGACAGAAGCTGCCCACATAGTCTAATGTGTCTACTCCAGCCAAGAAACTCACTCCTCACCAAATATCATTTTCTATCTTATAGTCCAGTCCAATCCCTGTCTGAAGAGTTGGCTTTGGGAATGGTTCCAATCTTGGGCTAACAGAAGGTCTGGGAACCATGACCTCCAGGGTCCTTCTAGTCTCAGTCAGACCATTAAGTCTGGTCTTTTTACAAGAATTTGAGGTCTGCATCCCATTGCTCTCCTGCTCCATCAGGGATTCTCTGTTGTGTTCCCTGTCAGGGCAGTCATTGGCTGTAGCAGGGCACCATCCAGTTCTTCTGGTCTCATGCTGATGTAGTCTCTGATTTATGTGGCTTTTTCTGTCTCTTGGGCTCATAATTACCTAGTGATTTTGATGTTCTTCTTTCTCCTTTGCTCCAGGTGGGTCGAGGCCAATTGATGCATCTTAGATGGCTGCTTGCTAGCATTTAAGACCCCAGATGCAAAGGCATCAATTCTTCTTCACTGTTGTTAGGTGCTGTCGAGTCGGTTCCAATTCATAGCAATCCTATGCACAACAGAATGAAACACTGCCTGGTGTTGCACCATCCTTATAATTATTGTGCTTTCCCTCTAGATATATAAGTGTGAGTGTATATATGTGTATATATATATATATACACATATATATCATCCTTACTCATAGTCCAGCTTTCACACTCATATGACGCAACTGAAAATACCATGGCTTGGGTTAGGCACACATTAGTCCTCAAAGTGACATTTTTGCTTTTTAACACTTTAAAGAGGTCTTTTGCAGCAGATTTTCCCAATGCAATACATCATTTGATTTCTTGACTGCCGCTTCAACAGGTGTTGATTGTGGATTCAAGTAAAGCGAAATCCTTGACAACCTCAATCTTTTCTCCGTTTATCATGATGTTGTTTATTGGTCCAGTTGTGGGGTTTTTGTGTTCTTTATGTTGAGGTGCAATCCATACTGAAGGCTGTGGTCTCTGATCTTCATCAGTAAGTGCTTCAAGTCCTCTTCACTTTTAGCAAACAAGGTTGTGTCATCTGTATAACACAGGTTGTTAATGAGCCTTGCTCCAATCCTGATGCCACATTCTTCTTCATACAGTCCAGCTTCTCGGATTATTTGCTCAGCATACAGACTGAATAATTGTGGTGAAAGGATACAACCCTGAAGCACACCTTTCCTGACTTTAAACCATGCAGTATCCCCTTGTTCCGTTCGAACGACTGCCTCATGCTCTATGTACAAGTTCCTTATGAGCACAATTAAATGTTCTGGAATTCCCATTTTCTGCAATGTTATCCATAATTTGTTATGATCTATACAGTCGAATGCCTCTGCATAGTCAATGAAACACAGGTAAACATCTTTCTGGTATTCTCTGTTCTCAGCCAGGATCCATCTGACATCAGCAATGATATCTCTCATTCCATGTTTCATCACCCTCACATAACTTTGTATGGAAAATTTAACTGAAATTCTTCCTAAAATCCTAATTCAAATTTTGTTTTAAAATCTTTCAAATGTATACCACTTTCTTCATTTAATTAATTAAACATAGTGAATGTAAAAATGTGAACCTGCTGATTTAGGATTTTACAGAGGCACTAGGTTATTTATTACTGAAAACATTTATAATCACTGTCCCATAACCAAACTCGTTGCCAATGAGTCAATCCTGACTCATAGTGACCCTATAGGACAGAGCAGAACTGCCCCATAGGGTTTCCAAGGCTGTAGATCTTTACAGAAGCAGACTGCCACGTTATTCTCCTCAGAGCAGCTGATGAATTAGAACCTACGGCCGTTTGGTTAGCAGAAGAGCCCTTACCACTGTACCACCAGGGCTCTATACTAACTGTAACGTGTATTTATTTGCCAAATTACATCTCTGGTAACAACTTATTTGCTGTCAAGAGACTGTCATAAAATTGAGCATGGCATCAATTCCCGTTGCCTGAGGGTTCTGGCTGGTAAAGCTTTACTGCAAAGACTCCCTTCTCTTTGGCAATGGTAGCTTCTATGGAAGAGAGTAAGAATAATCTCTTCATTTTATGTTCTTAAATCTTCTCTCAGGGCAGGCCATGAGGTATTATTGTGCAGAGACCACCTCTATAGCAAATATAAGCACTGCATTTAGCCACCAGTCTTAACTATCTACCAAAGCAACAGACGTTCTGAAATGCCTATTGGTTACAAAAGTGCCTGGAACCTGGCCATTGCCAATATGTGGGTTACAGTGCTATGGCCTGGAGAGCTGGACAAAGTTCCACCATATTGAAACTAGGAGTATACCATACTACTTAGATTCCAAAATAATTTAGAGTTTGGCTGTTGGTTTTAGCTTCCTTCCTCATGAGTGGGGAGGGAGAAGGAGAGAGGGTGGGATTGGAAAAGAAGGAAACTTTCTTTCAGCAGCCAATACAGGTCAGCAGTTCAGTGCTTCTCATTTACAAATTCTCTCCCTTCCCAAAGTAGGTGATCTGGTTTGGGAAACCCACATTCACTCAACAAAACACAACAAAAAATTCAGCTTTTACACATGCCAACACTACTCTAGAGAAGCCCTGGTGGCATAGTGCTTAAGCACGCATCTGCTAACTAAGAGGTCAGTGGTTCGAACCACGGGAAAAAGATTGTGTCAGTCTGCTCCTGTAAAGATTTCAGCCTAGGAAGCCCTATGAGGGCAGTTCTACTCTGCCCTATAGGGTCAATATGAGTCAACTCAACCCCATACAACAATACTATTCTAGATGCTAGATATGGAGACAAAGACCGTAGTTCATAGTGTCCACACCTCAGGCTAGTGGAAGAAACATAAGCAAACACAACACAGTGAACAGTAACTGAATAACAGATGTGTGCTCAAAGAGAACAGGGGAAGGTTTCCAGAAGTGCTAACAGGCAGCCCACAGGATGCAGGTGACCATTCCAGGGATAAGTATTTTTAAAGCAAAAACTGAATTTCGGGACTAAAAACTGTGAATTCTGAACATGATGACTTTTACGTTAAGGTTCCTACATATTACATACGCCCACAACGATAGCCCACATGAAGGGAATTGGCCGTTTGAGAGTATCACTCATCACCATCCCACCTGCTCATTTAAGGTGCCCCCAAAATAGGCATCACATTGAGGAGAAATGTAGTCGGGAGGGTAGGACATTAGGACAAAGAGACTTCTGTTGCTGCAGGAACAACGTGAAATAGTTTGCATGTTTTGGTGTATTTAATTGTTACAAATACCAGCCTAAGTGCAGTTTAGACTGTAAACTGTCAGCCCTTTAAAAACTATTCTAAGATGGATACTGAACCCGGAATAAAACCTTTGAAAGCTTGTAGGCTCCCTATTCATATCTCAACAGCCAATGTGATATTTTGGCAAAACAAATAAAAATTACGTTTGGATTTCTGGATTTTCAGCCATTCATTCACATCACAATCCCCAAAGCTACCTTTATTCCACAATTAACTTTCCTCCATTTCTTTTCTTAAAAAAAAGGGAGGGGGCATATGAAATTTTTTTTAAGGTTATAAAAAAACCTTTATAGGCTTGAAAAACTTGAAATAGAAATGTTTAATAACCTAACAGTTAGGAAATGTTTCCAGGCTTCATTTGCCACTGCCGGCTCATCACGTTTAATACTCTTCTGTAATTTCCCACACCTTCAGCTAACTCGGTCAAGAGGCTTAGGAAGGTCCCTACAACTTGGGAAACCGGAGGAGCGACCAACGACAGAAAGCAGGTCACCGCGGCGGCCGAGCGCCCTCACAACCGCAGCTCACTTCAGGCCGACAGGGCTCCTGCCGGGGTTGGGGTAGCGCTGAGGGACCCTCGGGGTCCCGGGGTTGGGGTCGCGCTGAGGGACCCCCGGGGTCCGGGGCTGGGGTCGCGCTGAGGGACCACCGGGGTCCGGGGCTGGGGTCGCGCTGACAGACCCCCGGGGTCCGGGGCTGGGGTCGCGCTGAGGGACCCCCGGGGTCCGGGGCTGGGGTCGCGCTGAGGGACAACCAGGGTCCGGGGCTGGGGTCGCGCTGAGGGACCCCCGGGGTCCGGGGCTGGGGTCGCGCTGACCGACCCCCGGGATCCGGGGCTGGGGTCGCGCTGAGGGACCCCCGGGGTCCGGGGCTGGGGTCGCGCTGAGGGGCCCCCGGGGTCCGGGGCTGGGGTCGCGCTGAGGGACCCCCGGGGTCCGGGGCTGGGGTCGCGCTGACGGACCCCCGGGGTCCGGGGCTGGGGTCGCGCTGAGGGGCCCCCGGGGTCCGGGGCTGGGGTCGCGCTGAGGGGCCCCCGGGGTCCGGGGCTGGGGTCGCGCTGAGGAACAACAAGGGTCCGGGACTGGGGTCGCGCTGAGGGACCCCCGGGGTCCGGGGCTGGGGTCGTGCTAACGGACCCTGGGCCCGGCCTTGGGAAGCGGCAGCGCCTCAAGTCGGCCCAGCAGCTCGGCCGTCCCCCTTCCGGGGGACCCAGGCGGAGGACAAGGGTCGGGAGCCGCCCCCGGGCGCCCTCACCTCCCGTGACGCCGGGGAAGCCTCGGCAGCAGAGATCAGACACCAGCGCGGGGCGCTCCGGAGCGCGCGGCCCGGCGCTGGGGGCGGGGACGCGGGCCGGGTGAGTCATCGGCCCCTCCCACCCGCCGAGAACGCGCTGACGTCAGCCTCTTCCCGGAAGGGTGACGTCAGCGCGCCGCAGGACGGTGGCGAGGCCTCCTGTGGAATGCTCGCGAAGTTTCGATTCCTTAAAGGGACCAGGCCTGGGAGCACACAGGAGTTGGAGAGAGGCCCAGTGGAATCAGAGGCCGCCTGACACCCTTCGTACTGAGAAATGCTGATTATTGAGATTCGATGACAGAGGAGAGCAACTGTGTGTCCCCGGCGTGCCTCGTGAAGTCCCAGAACCTCCTCCTGGAAGTCCTCCTTGATTAACCAAAAGGACATCTCAATTTCCCTCTGATTCTGACCCAAAAGCCAGAAAAAGTTTTCCATGGCCCTTGACTCCCTGTCCCTTCACTTACAGAATCAGGCCGTGGTTTGAGCGTTAATGTAATCCATCAACGTGGGGCGGCTTGGCCCGTTTATTGCTGTTTTTGACTGTGTTCAAACTCTGCCATTAATGGTATGGCCCGAAACAAGTTACTTCAGCTTCCTCAGTGTAGCATAGGTGAACTGATCCCCAGACCCCTTTCCTGCGCTGGTATTGCCTGTGGAGGCTCCCAGAAGGCAGGAACCCCGTCCAGCAGTTGTTCACTGGGCACTACCACGGCTCCACAGTGAACTAGCCATGAGGTTTACCGTGTACCAGATATTTTCGTGATTTTTCCCTGTTTCATCCTCATATCTCTTCCCCGAGGTAGTTGTTACTGTCCTCATTTTCACCGATGAGGGAGGAGATCAAGGTACAACAAGCTTCAGTGTGTTTCTACAGGTTACACAGCTGGTGAATGCAAGCTGGAAGTCCTTCCCAGGTCAGCTGGACTCCAAAGTCTCTGTTTTTGGTGGGGAAGGTGGGCTGTTAAAAATGTGTAACTCTAGGCATGTTGAACCCCTAAACCAAAACCAAACCCATTGCCACCGAGTCCAGCTCATGGCAAGCCTGTGTGTTAGAGAACGGCTTCCTGGGGTTTTCTTGGCTCTAATCTTCATAGATCACCAGCCTTTCTTCCGTGGTTGCACGGGCTGGAGCTGCCAACCTTTAAGTTAGTAGTTGAGTGCAAACTGTTTGCTACACTGAGGCCTCAACCAAACCAAACCAAACCCAGTGCCCTTGAGTTGATTCTGACTCATAGCGACCCTATGGGACTGAGTAGAACTGTCCCATAGAGTTTCCAGGGAGCGCCTGGAAGATTCAAACTGCCGACCCTTTGGTTTGCAGCCATAGCACTTAACCACTGCACCACCAGGGTTTCCACTAAGGCCTCAGGACCAATTTTTTTCATTTTTAATGCAATCCCAGTGCTTCTAACAAGTACCCACTCCCCACCACTCCCACCTCACCTCCCGCCCCATGCCAAAAGAGCTGCAGGGAAGGAGGTGCCAGGGCTCAGGGGCCGAGCAAGGGTGAGGTGAGTAAGGAGGCACTGGCTCCCCAGTGCTGCCCTGCATGCACACGACCCCGAGAGTCCTTGAAGTTCGCATTTGGGGCACCTCACTCACCTCCCCCTAGTCCAGGCCCTGCCAGGACTGCCTGACCTGCATTTCCTTTCCTGAAATGAGAGAGGCCACCTGCTTGAAGGGCACTCACCTGGCACCTAGTGGCCAAATCTACTCATGCACAGGAGGAATGCCTTGTTGCTCTTCTGCCACCGTCCCCTCAGCTATGAAACAACAGAAAATTTTCTATTGGAACAGCATGTCCGTGCCAAGAGCAAATTAGAAAACTATAGCTTCTCAAAGTTTGAGCAAAATGATGGTGCCTGTGTAGTGGAAAGGAGCCCAGTGCGTGAGCTGCCATCACCGTGTCTCTTGACAATCATTACTGGCGCTTGGCGGAGGGTCACAGCTCATCCCTGAGCACACATGCCAGGCCCCAGGAGCACTTCGTCCCCCAGCCCAGCCTGTGGGGATGTTTGGAGCTGACCCCTCTCTCCTTGCACCCAGTTTCCAGCCACCACCGAGCTCTCTCTCCTGTGTCCCCTGCTTCTGCCCTCGTGCTGGTGGAGGCGCTGCCAGGGCTCGCCTGCTCTGCCAGCTTCCCGTGCCTGTGCTCCAACATCTTGTGTGTGCTCCCAGGAAGCAGAGAAAACCCAGCTAGGGCATGTGTGGACGGTAGCTTCTTCATCTGCACTGGGGCTGGGCAGACATGGAAGCTGAGAGCAGGAGGGTGCCTTCAGGCCAACCAGGCCAGCCTCTGTTTTGTAAGGGAGCTGAGGTCCAGATGAGTGACCTGCCCAGGGCCCCACCGCTTTCTCTGTGGATCACACGCCCTGTGACAAGATTCGGGTAGGACAATGGTGAACACATAGGGTGAACTGTAACACATCGCATACATGACGAGAGGGAAGAAGAATGGCGGCCTTAAAAAAATGTTGTCGTTAGCTGCTGTCGAGTAGCCTCCAGCTTATGGTGACCTTATGTGTACGGGAAGGAAATGTTGCCCAGTCCTGCGCCATCTTCACAATCGTTGGCATCTTTGAGTCCAGTTGGACAGTATTCTGTGGTGATTCATAAGGTTTCTATTGACTCATTTTCACAAGTGGATTGATCAGCACGACTTTCTTCCTAGTCTGTCTTAGTCTGGAAGCAGAAATCGTAAGGAAGAAAGGGAAAACCCAGTCCCGGAGTCCCTCTGGCTATGTCCTCGCTCCATTCTCCTCTCCCACCCAGCTCAGGACAGGTGAGGAGTCACCATTCCTCCTCGGTCTTAGGAACCACTTCCCAGAGGAACTACGCAAGCTGGATTGCATTTTTAAACCTTCCAAAATAAAGATCTGTGTGTCATCTCAGGCTTTGATTTTTTATCTCCCAGCCTTCGCGCCCCATCCTTTTCCTATCCCAGAAGCCCCATTAAATGTCACTTGGAGCCATAAATGTAACTGGCCGCTAATGTGGAAGGATTGCGATCTCCAGCAAACGGCCTCAGCAGCAAAGGGGCAGGAATTCCGGGGCTGTTCCCAACCATGCCGGTGACTCACTGGGTGACACAAAGCAAAGCTTTTGTGGAGCAATGGGCGACAGGCCTGCTCACCTGACAGCTGGAAGGGCAGGGTGGAAGCTGTTTGGCTGGCTCTCTGGATGGTGAGATGCCCAGGGGTCCCTGGCTGAACTCAATTCCACAGTAACACCTTACAAAGGTCTGACTATGAGCTCTGTCCCGCTAGAGTGCCTGCCTCCAGTGGAGCCACTGAGCTGATTGTGGCTGGATGACAGCATTGCCCTTCATGATATCATTCTCATGGGCTAAGAATGCACCCCGACCATCCTGAACTCCGCTTTAATCACTTGTTAGCGATTTGCCCTCCAGGAATTTATTTGAAACTGTCTTTAACCCGTTTATATTTTCAGCCTGAACAGCCTTTGGAGACGGGTAGATTTACCATTTATGTAAAAGCACCCAGACAGGACCTGGCACGCCACAACCCAAACCCAAACCCGTTGCTGTCAAGTCGATTCCGACTCATAGCAACCCTATAGGCCAGAGTAGAACTGCCCCGTAGAGTTTCCAAGGAGCACCTGGTGGATTCCAACTGCTGACCTTTTGGTTAGCAGCCGTAGCTCTTAACCACTACGCTACCAGGGTTTCCAGACCTGGTATATAAAGCTTGCTATAATTAATGGCATAATAACTAATTAATGATATAATAACTGTTATTCGTTCAGGTGGCGTCACAGGTTTATTTGCAGACAGTCACGTGCCATCTTTGTCTTTGTCCCTCTCCCCCACTCTCAGCCAAAAAACATTTATTACTGGCATGAGGTCCTATAATGGGTCTAACTTTGCACACAACTTTCATAAACACAATCAGTGTCATCTAAAGACCATCTAAACCAACACATGATGGATGCTCAATAAATACTTGTTGGACAGATGGACGGATGAATGGATGGATGGATGGACAGACGAATGGGTGGATGGATGGATGGATGAGAAAAGAGAAACCCGTATGGGAACTGGGTAGAAACCACATAGACATATTAGGAATAGGTGCACTGGGGGCTGGAAGGCAAACATCAGAGCATAATTGGTGTGCAGGGTGAAGGGAATGTCCTGATTTTATGGTGGATGCTGTGTGTGTGAGAGACAGAGAGAGAGACAGAGCTCTCCTCTGGTCAGCTCTGGAGCTCCTCCCCAAGGAAGGGACACTGTGGGGGCATCCCTGCCAGCTGTCATGGGGGTGGCAGGAGTAAGGAGGCTGGCTTGGGCTCCAGAAAAGGAAGACTAGGCTCTGCAGCCCTCTCTGTTTTCAACATGTATCACACTAGAATGAAGTTTTAAAAGTCAGGTGAGGTGACACCACCTTTCGGTGGGGTTCAATCCACTGTGGGGTCACACAGACTTGGGCTGAAATCTGACCCCCAACACCAGCCAATCTGAAACTTTGGGGAAGCTCCTCAACCCCTCTGATCTCCATGGGGGTTGAGCGGAGCATTTTGAGAATCAGGTGAAAAACATACCTGAAGTACCTGGTGCAACACCTGGACTGTACAGCAGGCTAAATATATACAGCACCCCCCCCCCAGCCAGTTCCTGTCTAACGACTGGGATTATTAAACACTCCAATGGCTGTTCATTGCAAAGCCAGTGAGGCCGGGGAGGAAGGCTGTCTGCTGTCCACTAGGGAGGGAGTCTGGTGGGAGCGGACGTGCCTGTCCTCAGACACACGTCAGAGGTGCTGGCCTCAGAAGGTCAGGCATCAAGCCCCTCACTCAGCTTTCTCTCCTGGAAAGGTCAGGGTGATGGACTGCTGTCATATTTAGATGATGGCTCGCAGGGAAGCCTCGGTGGGTTAGTCACCTATGACATGACATCATATTGCCACTCAATATAGTAACAGCTGTTGGTTGCTTTGGGGGCCAGGGGCAGGGGCAGCTTTAGTTGCCCAACCGTACCTCAAGGATAAAGTGGACAGAACCAAGCACGAAGACATGGCAAGAGGAGAAACCCTCCTCTAAATAGGATGTTCCACAGTTCCCTAAGGATTTTCAGCACCTCACCCCAAAATGTGAGTCTTACCTTTTCCTTGACTTTGGGACCAAGTGGGGGAAATGTCATTTGGTCAGGGGCCAAGTGGGGAGAAAGGTGTTTGGTCAGGAAGCCTCCAGCTGGGGGAATACCCACGTGGCCTGGCTGGGGAAGTGCTACCCTGAAAAGTGGGGAAGAGAGAAGTTTAGTGCACCAGTCACACGGCACCCAAAGAGTGCTCTGAAGGATGGGGTTCGAATAGGGCTAGAGTTAGGGTGCTGTACAATCTCTAGGTTGGATTAGGCATCTCACCCCTCCACAGGTTACATGCCAACCGTGGGGCAGATCAGCACCCCGCTGAGCATTGATGCCACCTCAGCCTCATTCTGGATGAGGCCACGGTTTGACAATACCACTGCTCAGTGCTGTAGTCAACTGGAGTATTGACCAGTCACCTCACAATGGGATGCCCCTGGGTTTGGTTAAAACCTTCCTGTCACTGTGTTCTCCTTGACCTCCAGCCTCTTCTGAGGTCCCTGTGCTTTAGGAATAGAAGGTTCTGTATCAGCAGGGTAAGATGTGTGGCTAACTGGGTGTGTGCTGGATATGGGGGAAGCTGACTGCTCCTAAGTCTTTAGGAATAGAAGGTTCTGTATTAGCAGGGTAAGATGTTCAGTGAACTAGGTGTGTGCTGGATATGGGGGGAGCTGACTGCTCCTATGTCTTTAGGAATAGAAGGTTCTGTATCAGCAGGGTAAGATGTATGGCTAACTGGGTGTGTGTTGGATATGGGGAGAGCTGACTGCTCCTAAGTCTTTAGGAATAGAAGGTTCTGTATCAGCAGGGTAAGATGTTCAGTGAACTAGGTGTGTGCTGGATATGGGGGGAGGTGACTGCTCCTATGTCTTTAGGAATAGAAGGTTCTGTATCAGCAGGGTAAGATGTGTGGCTAACTGGGTGTGTGCTGGATATAGGGGAGCTGACTGCTCCTATGTCTTTAGGGACAGAAGGTTCTGTATCATCAGGGTAAGATATATGGCTAACTGGGTGTGTGCTGGATATGGGGAGAGCTGACTGCTCCTATGTCTCAACTGGAACAGCCCAGAGGGAGGGGAGTGACCAGGTTAGGTACCAAAAGCCCTGGGCCAGGAGTCAGGAAACCTCAATCAGCAGCTGGTTCTGCCACTGGCGAGCCCTATGACCTTGGGCAAATCACTGCCTCTCCTTCGATTTGGATTACTTGTCTCGCTGTAAAAATATGTGCACTTGGGGTCCTTCCAACCCCAACTGGCACTCTCCAGTCCCTAAGTGTGGATTCTCAGGTCTGTCTGTTCTTGGCAGAGCAAAAAGGGCTGGGGTTTCAGTGTCTGGCTGGACCTCCTGTGTGTAACCTTCGACAAGGACCTCCCTCCTCTGAACCTCAGTCTTCCCATTTATAAAATGGGTGATTATGTGACACCATGTAAACACATTCAAATGACACCCTGAGTACAGGGGGAAGGTGGGGTAAGGAGGGCTGGGAGGAGTCGTCCGGGGTTATTGGCCGGCTGACTGTGCCCAGGGCTGGAAGCTGGAGAGGGTGGGGAGTGGGGAGAAGCCGGCCACGGAAACCTCCAGACGTGCCCAGCTGGGCTCCGGCTCCTTACTCAGCAGCCCAGGGAGGGGAAACAATGAGGTTGTAAACGATGCTGAACACAGGCCCGAGAAAGCTGCAAGCTGAGGGGTCGCGCAGCCCCAGTGGGCACAGGACCAAAGCATAAAAGGTCGTGGGGAGCCCGGCCAGGATCTGGGTCCAGTGAAATCAGAGGAACCCCCCATATCCTACCGACGCCCCGGGATAATAGTCTTGGACCGTGCACCTCCCGGCGGCTCAGCTTCACCTCCCACGGTTGTAAAACATCTCCCGCGGGAGCCAAATCCAAACCCGTTTTCGTGGAGTGGACCCCGACCCACAGAGCCCTAGAGCACAGAGCACGACAGTCTCCCGGGGTTTCCAAGGATCAGCTGGTGGATTCGAACTGCCGACCTTTTGGTGAGCAGCCGAGTTCTTCACCACCGCCACCAGGCGGGGAAACAGCGGACCCCGCCCAGTGACCCTCAGCTCACGTGGGGGTCACACTGTGCACAGAAGCCCTCGGAGTTCCCGTTTAGTCCTCACCTAATAGCCTGACCTGGGGCCGCGTCCCGAGCCTGCACCTCCGCCCCCGCCCCCGGGGCCCCCCGTTTTTCGGCCTGAGGCTGGGGCGCCGGAGCTGGGGGGCGGCTGCCCGAGCTGGGGGGCGGCTGCCCGAGCTGGGGGGCGGCTGCCCGAGCTGGGGGGCGGCCGCGGGCAGCGGGCTGCTGACTCATCCCACAGTCACTCCCCACCCCGGAGCCAGCGATTCTCCAGCCATGAGTAATCGGCTTTAGGGTGTTGACGGGCACGGGCGGCCGGGCCCGGGGTGCCCAGCTGCTGTGACAGCTGAGTGATGGGGTCAAGACCACGCTCTCCCCAAAAGCTGCCCCCTCTGGGCGCCGCCCCGTCCCGGGAAACCGGTCAGAGGTCGTGATGAACCGAAACCAAACCAGGGCGACCCCATGCGTGCAGGCCAGAGCCGAACTCCCTAGGTTTATCTTGGCTGTAACTTTTAAGAAGCGGATCTCCAGGTCTGTCTTCTGCGGATTTGCCGGGTGGGTTCGAACCACCAACTTTTAGGTTACTACTAGTCCAGCTCAAACCATGTGGCAGGTGAATTCAGAGTCCTTTGCGGGGGGACCCAGATCTAGCATCGTTACCTGAAAACCGTCATGTCTGATCACTTTCTACTAAAAAAACAAACAAAAAAACCCCTGAGTACCTTGGAGGCTGATCACTTTCTATGAAAAAAAAAATCTGAGTACCTTGATGTCTGATCACTTTCTACGAAAAAAAAAAAAAGTATCCCCCCTCCCCCCATTTACCCAACTGTAGGGAGAGATGGATCTAAAGACCTCAGCCAGTTATTTCTTAGAGCAGACTTGTTACCAGTATTGGTTATAATAATAGCATAAGGTTGTGTGAATGAATGCGCTACCATTCTAAGGCAGAAAGGGACACAAATCATTCCCCCAAATTTAAAGATAGGACAGAAGCCCGTGGAGGGGGAACGCCTTCCTAAAACCCCTTTGCCTGATGAGTGGGAGAGAAGCCTGAGGCCCTTTGAGTGCAGTGTGCCAGGTATTTAGACTTAAGGAGAGAGAGCTGAGAGCCGGGGTCCTGCCTGGGCTTCCTCTTCTCATAACGGGAATGTGGATAAGGCTCTCATGCCTATCTCAGAGGCAGAGCCTTGAGCTCGGGAGTGCAGGGACAGTTGTCTGTCCTGCCCAGTCCCTCCAGTGTCTAACTTGGAGCCTGCACATGTAGGTGCTTAGTAAATATTTGCAGAATTCAGGAAGGAGTAAAAAAAAAAAAGCTATGAAATCCAGAGCTCTGTCCTGTTTAGTTGGTCTTCTTACCTTTAGTTCCCCCTGCCCAGGGCCTGGGGCTCAGCAGGCGGGGCCAGGCTTGGAGATGTGTCTAATTAAGGCATTAATTAATTAATGAAGAATAATAACCACTCACATAGTTGAGAATTAAGTGCTAAAGTCAGATGAGAGTCGGACACCCCTTTGGAGAATGCTCGTTTAAAAACACGGGGCTACTATTAATTTGTATGTTGGGAGCAAATCCGGAGAGCTGTTAGGCTTAATTTCACCTGCTGATTCTTGATGTGAAATCATGAATGCAGGTGTCGTAACAATAAAGTCTACTCAATGTCTGGGCAGGGCGTCGTGATGTGAAGTGGAGGATAAGTAGTTGGGCTGGATAATCCCTTAAAAAGCACAAGTTTTGCTCTCAGATACACGTCTAAGGTATGAAAGAAAAGGAGAAATTATGAACACTTTTTATCTCCTTTGGAGAAGTGTCTATTCAGATCCTGTGCCCATTGTTTAATTGGGTCGTTTGTCTTGTAATTATTGAGCTGTAAGAGTTCCTTATATATTCTAGGTAAATTCTCTTATCAAGTATATGATTTTCAAATATTTTCTCTCATCCCGTAAATTGTGTTTTACTTTCTTGATGGTGCCTTTTGAGGAACAAGTTTTTCATTTTGATTAAGTCCAGTTTATCCTTTTGTGTGTATGTGTGTCTAAGGATCCGTTGTCAAATCCAAGGTCATGAAGATTTACCCCTGTTTCCTTCTAAGAGGTTTATAGGTTTTATTCTTACATTTAGGTTTTGATCCATTTTTAGTTAACTTTTATGTGGTGTGAGGTAAGGACCCAACTTTATTTTATTCTTTTGCATGTGGCTATCCACTTGTCCCGTTTTTTTACACATTAGGCTAAACTATTGTTCGGTTTTAAGACGACTTCGGGGATATTTCTGATTTAAGGTTTAAAGATTGTCTCAGGGCAGTAGTTTCAGGGGTTCATCCAGCCTCCACAGCACCAGAAAGTCTGGAGTCCAAGAGAAGTTGAAATTTCTGCATTTTCCCCTTTTTGACCAGGATTCTGGCCACAAAATCTTTGATCAAAATGTTCAGTAATGGTAGCTGGGCACCATCCAGCAATTCCAGTCTCATGACAGAAGAGGCAGTTCCCAAGGACTAATTTCTAAAGTGTGATAAGGGGTTACAAGGACAGCTATAGCCTTTTACAAAATTATTCTGCTCTCTGAGACAGACGACTCTGCTCTCTTGTTCTTTGAATCCCTGCTTTGGCTTTTCTGCCTTTGTCTCCCTTTCTTCTTTTCCCTCCTCCCTTCAGCCCTAAATTAACTCCTTCCTTTTGCTTTTTTTCCCATGTTAATTTCCTCCCAAACACCTCTTCTCATCTTGTAAGCTTCTTATAGCATCCAGCATGGTGTCATTCACATGGTGAGTGGTCAATAAAAGTTAAAAAACAAAAACGTAAAAAGTTATGAACTAAATTGTATGTGAGGCTGGTAGCTGAACCACATGTAAAAATATTCCAGTTCACTTAAGGATGTCTTTGAGGAAGTAGTAAATATTCATTTTATTAAATCTTGCCCCTTGAGTACATACCATTTAAATGTCCCACGATTGCATCACCTGGAACCCCTCCCCCCAGGAAATAAGACACACTGAGAACCTTGGCCTGCCCTTCTGAGAGCCCAGGTCTGTTCTTTGTGGACAGCCTGGGCCGGCCCATGTGTCCCCTCTCCATCCATTAATAATATTCGTAGGCTTACTTCAGCAGTAATTACAAACCAGTACCTCCATGGCTGATCAGTCCAAACGTGATCAGTCCAAACGTCGTTAAAGGAGTGAGGATCTATGGGCCCATCCACACCTCCGAGGATGATTCCTTAGAAAATTTAGTGTGCGCTGCCAGGGGCTGTTTCTTGGTGCTTCTGCCCTGGGCAGGTGCCCCAGCAGGGTGAATCCAGGCTGGGGGGACTTCTAAGGTCTGAATCTCCACCCCTCTCTTCATGTCAAGGTTGCATGTCCCAGACAGTCCTGCCTTCACATCTTCTAGTCCACTGTTCCTGTAGGTACGTTAATGCACCCTGATTTGGGTTTGGATGACATGATCCCTATTCCCTAAGGTGTCTCAAGTACAAAGGTTACTCACCTTTGATCCTGATTTATTTATTTTAAATTAAATTATTTGATAGTGTTAATTTTAATTAAAATTTTTTAAAAGTATTATTTAATACTGGTTTAATAATTCGACAGTATTATTTCAGTATCTTAATTTAATACTTTTGTTTAATACTATTTGTTTAACTTAATGGTGTTATTAAGTCACCAGCAGATTGCTGAAGTATCCAGATGCTTAACGTGCATCCTAAAACAGACTCCAGCTGTTCAGAACCATCGTCGACGAAGCTCATGTTAGCTTTTTCTAGTGGTTCCCCTTCCTTTCCTCCCTCCTTTCTTTTTCTCCTCTTTTGGTTTACTTGTAATTTTTTGTTTGTTTGTTTGCTTCTTGCTTGCTTTTGATAGAAGTCTTTCTAAAAATTGTACCTGGAAGGAGACATGAAATCCTGACTAAGGGGCCCGGGCCTAGGCAGGAGACCTACTTTTTATTATACGCACGTTTTTACTGTTTGAATTTTTAATCATGTGCACATATACATTTTTCCTAAATAAAAACAGTCAAACCAGTTTTTTCTTGTTTTCACTTTTTAAAAGAGCTCTATTTTCTCCCAGTCCTAATATCAGCTTGGCTTTTCCACACCAGAAGTGAAAAACAGAGACAGCTTCCAAAGGGAAGGGAGAAGCTGACAGTTAAACGCTTTGTGTGTCCAGAAGAGAGAACAGGATCGAGGGCATTGTTTACCTTTTTTAGAGGCTGTTGTTCAGTATGTAAGCATCTCCCTGTATCATCAAATATTCTTTTACACAAGATTTTCAGTGGTTGCAGGGGAGCCCTCTAAATGTTTGTACCGTAATCTATTTAACTTGTAGCCTGTATTAAACATTTGGGTGATATCCCACTTGTCAGCCTTACAAATACTGCTGCCGTGACCATTGTTGTAGCTAAATCTTTGTGCACGTTCATACTAAGTTAAATGTATTTTCTCAAAAGAGAATAGCTAAATCAAAGAGTATACAAAGTCTAGGGCCTTATGTCATTCTTAATGCAGTTTTAACTTGAATTTCTGTAAGCATGAAGACATTTCCCCATGTTTGTTAGCAAGTTTTATTTCCTGCTTATGAATTTTCTCTTTGGTCTTTGCCTATATAGCTGTTGGTATGTTAATATTTGCAATCATCGAGAATGTATAAATATATAATGTATGTAATATGTATTATATATGTAATATATAAATATTTACACATACATAAAAATACAAATAAAGACTCTCCTGTCTACTATTTTTTATAATAATCTTTCCCTGGCTTGATATTTACATTTTAATGTTGGTTATACATTTATTTTTGATACACAGAGTTTTTAAGATTTTAAGTAATCAAATCCATCAATCTTTTCCTATCTAAAGAATGACCTTTTTCATGTAGAACTTTGAAAATTATTCCATATTTTCTTACAACTAAAAAAAAAAAAAAAAGCTTTTTAAAGGTAAAATTTAAATATAGAGTGAAATGCACAAGTCTTATCTGTGTCACTTGGTGAGTTTTGACAAAGGTATATATCTGTAACCCTACCCTAACTCATATCCATATACAGAATTTAATATCACCCCAGCAAGTTCGCTAGTGTGCCTTCCCAGTCAATCTCAACCCCACTCCACCCTCAGAGGCAACCACTGTTTGGAAGTGTTTTCACTTCAGCAGAATTGCTGAGTCACAGGGTGGGTGTAGGCTTCGTTTTCTAACTAACTGCCACTCTTCCAAAGTGGTTGTACCATTTTACACTCCCAGCAATAATGCGTGACTGTATCAGTTGCTCCATATCCTTGCCAACATTTGGTGTTATCAGTCTTTTTAATTTTAGCCCTTCTGTTGGGTGTGTGGAAACCCTGGTGCCGTAGTGGTTAAGTGCTACGGCTGCTAACCAAGAGGTCAACAGTTCGAATCCGCCAGGCGCTCCTTGGAAACTCTATGGGGCAGTTCTACTCTGTTCTATAGGGTCGCTATGAGTTGGAATCGACTCGATGGCAGTGGGTTTTTGGGGGTTGGGCGTGTAGTAGTTTATTGTGGTTTTAATTTGCATTCCCTTGATGACTTAGGAAATCCTGGTGACACAGTGGTGAATTAAGTTATTGAACATTTTTTTATGTGCTTCTAGTTCTATTTTTTTTTTAGTTTTGTCTTAATGGTTTTGTATTTTACATCTATTTATGCATCTAAGAGTTATTTTGATGTTTAATTTGAGGTAAAGCTGTAAGTTTGTTTTTTTTCCCTAAATAATCTATTATCTGAGCACAATTTATTAAATGATCATTTTATCCCCTATTTTGGGATACTTTCTTTATCACAGATTAAGTTCTCAGGTGTAATGTGGTCTCAGAATATCTATTCCGTGCCACTGATTGCCATGTTTGCTCGTTTGTCAGTTCTAGGATGTTTTATTGATGCTTGCTTTTTCAAATGGTTTAATACTCGGCAGGGCTACGTTCCATCATTTCTTTTCATGTTTAACTTTTTATTTTTTCTTCTGTTCCTATCTAGTTATTCTTTCCATGAACATTAGAAGGATTCTGTCAAATTCTGAAAAGAATCTTATTAAGATTTTTATTGAAACTATATGAAGCATAAAAATTAATTTAAAAAAGCTAACATCTTTGTGATAGCACTTAAAATTCAAGTCTTATATTTCCCAGGAACATTTTGTAGTTTTCATCATATGAAGCTTTCACGTACTTATTGAAGTTATTTCAAGGCATTTAATAGAGGTTTTCAATGTTGTCATTCTTGCTAATTTTTGCTATGGTAATTTGGTTTTTTTTATTGCATTTTATAACTGGGTAATTCTGATATATAAAAAAGCTACAGGCTCTTGTGCCTCTTTCTATATTTAGCAGATTTATTTTTTTTAATAATATTTTATTGTGCTTTAGGTGAGAGTTTACACAGCAAATTAGGTTCCCATTTAACAATTTTTATACAACTTGTTCCATGCCATTGGTTACATTTTTCACAATGCGTCAGCATTCTCATTATTTCCACTCTGTTTGTTCTGTTCCCATTAGTCTAGCTTCCCTGACCCTTACCTTCTCATCTTTGCTTTTGGGTACATGTTGACGGTTTGGGTCTCATATAGTTGATTATTTAGGGGATCACAGAATTCACAGGTGATGTTGTTTGTTTTATAAGTCAAGCTATTATTTGGCTGAAAGAGTGGCTTCAGTTCCACATTCAAAGGGTACATTAGGGCGACAGTCTTGGGGGTTCCTCTAGCCTCTATCTGCCCAGTAAGTCTGGCCTTTTGTAGTAATTTGAGTTTTGTTCTACATTTTCTCACATTTTATCTGGGATGTCTATTGTGTCCCTGGTCAGAATGGCCAGTAGTGGTAGCCGGGCTATTTAGCAGTTTTCTTCAACTCTAATATCAATTCTAATAATTTTTAGTTGAATTATCCTTTTGAGCTTCCACATATACAATTTTATCATCTACAAATAATTATGTCTGTTTTTTCCATTCGAATATTTATGCATCCTATTTTTATCTGTGTTCTATTTCATTGGTCTGAACTCACGTATCAAAAATGGCAATAACCTATATCCTTGTTTTGTTCCTGATTTTAGCAACAAATATTAATAAATTAACTATAGTCTTAGTATTTAATTCTTAAGGATGATTTTAACTCCTTGAAATAAGTGTTTTTATTTTTTTTTTAAAGGAGTACTTAAATTTGTAATCATTTTTGAAATACAAACTAGAGGCTGAATTTTAATGCCTTTTCTGCATCTATTGAGAACCCCGTTTGTGTTTTATTTTTTAACCTGTGAGCGTGATATATTACTGTGTTTTTCTAATATTAAAACATAAAACCTTTCTATTCCAGGACAAAACTGACTTGGGTTATTCTTTTGATACCCTATTAATTTTGATGCATTTAGATTTTTTTCTCTGTGTTCATAAGTTAAAGGTTTTTTATTTTTATCTATTTATTTTTTTAGCTCTCTTTTTCAAGTTTTGACATCAAAGCTAACTGTGTAAAGTCAATTAGATAAACTTGCCACATTTTTCAATGTTTTAAAATAATTATTGAAGTATAGCAATTATCTATTCCTAAAAGGTTGAAAAATTTTCCCTATAAAGTTCTCTAGGCCTCGACACTTTTTTCTGGAGGAAATTCTACCCCGCCCCCCCCCCCCTTTTTTTTAAGTTTCTTCAGTCTTAATTGGTATATTTAGGTTGTGTACTTCTAATTTAAAAAAAAAAAAAAAACTAGTTTTTTTTTGTGTATTTCTAGAAGACCATCCATTTCATGTAAGTTTTTAAATTTATAGCTTATAATTTTGCAAAGTATTGTCTTGTATTTAAAATATCTTTTCCTTATCTGAACCCTCCCTTTCATTTCTACTTTTATTATTCCTATGGGTTTTTTCTTCTTTCTCTTTTTTTTAGATTCTCTAAAAGTTTGTCTATTCTATTGTGTATGTTTTTAAAAGTAACTTTCAAAATTATCTATTTATTAGATTTTCCTATGTTCTAATTCATCTAGTTTTGTTTTGCCTTACTCTTTTCTCTCACCTGATTTCTCAGTAGTTTTGTTGTTGTTTTTTTTCTAAGTCCTTGGACTGAATACTTTCACTTTCCTGTTCCTTAAAAACAATGAAAACTTCAAGATTGTGACTTTACCTTCCTGTGCAGCTTTGACAGCATTTATAATGTTGGCTATGGAGTCTTCTTATTTTAGTTATTTTCTAACTGCTCTATTCTTATACCTTAATTTTGTTTTGTTTAATTTTTGCTCTGTCCTTATACTTTGCTGTTTTTGTTTTAATTTCTTATATGATAAGCTAGTTTTACAGCCCTACGATCAAAGAATTAGGTTTGAATAATTTCAGCTTTTTAAAATATCTCCCATGTGGGATTATATGCATTGCCAATATGGTCTCCCATTCTGTAATTTGTCTCTCCATTTTGTTTACAGTGTCTTTTTTTGTGCATTAGTTTGTTGTCTTGATGTAATTGAGTTTATTCTTCTTTTATTTTATTGCTTGTATGTTTGTATCTTAGATAAGAAATCTTTTCCTAGTTGGTGAGATAATAAATGTATTTTCCCATATTTTCTTCTAAAAGTTGCAAAGCTTTCCTTTTCAAATTTAGGTCTTTAATCTTTGTGGTTGGTGTGACTAGGAGTCTAATTTCACTTTTTTCCCGCAGGGATAACCAGTTATCCCAATCCCACAGTCTTTCCCCATTGCTTTGTGATGCGACCTCAGTCACGTATATAGGTTTCATTCATCTAAATGCCTGTCTCCTGTGCCAATACCACCATGTTCTTTATAGTATGTCCAAGTATCCAGTAATACAAGTCCTGCTACCCTCTTCTTCAGAATCATCTCAGCTCTTCTTGGCCACTTCACATGAATTTTAGAATTAGCTTGTCAAGAATCACACACATATTTGGGGGCTTTTATTTTATTAAAATGGAATCAAGTTGATAGATCAGTATGGAGATCATTGACATTTTTATGTTATTGGGTACTCTTGTCAATGAACATGGTATGTATCTCCATTTGTTTAGGTTTCCCATTATATTGTTCAATAATGCTTCCATAGTTTTCTTCATAGAGGTCTTCCACATTTAACAAATTTATCCCCAGGTACCATGTAATTTCTGTTACTGTTGTGATTAGGATTCCTTTTTTTTTCTATTGCATTTTCTAATTAGTTATTACTGTTAGGAACACTATTTGTGTGTGTGTGTGTGTGTGTGTGTTTTAATCCAGCACCCTTGCTGAACACTTTTTAGTTCTAAGAGTTTCTCTGTGAAATTTTTTGCTCTTTATGTAAATAATCACGTTTTCTACAAACAAAAAATTTCTCTCTGTCTCTCTGCCCCTCTCCCTCCTTTCCTCTGTCCCTCTTTCCATGCCTCCTTTCTTTTGCTTTGCCTTGGTTAAGACCACCAGTATAATTTGAGTAGAGACATGACTGGCATCCTTGTGTTATTCCTGACCATAACAGCAATGTCTCTAAAACATCACCAGTATGATATTTGCTTATAGAGTTTCAATATATGGCCTTTGCCAGGTAAAGTTGTCTTCTACACCTAGTACATTAAGGTTTTTTTTAGCGATGCATGAATGCTACATTCTGTCAAATGCCTTTTCTGCATTTATTGTGGTGATATTATAGCCTTCTTCCTTTAATCTGTTACTTTAACATGTTTCCTGATCTTCAATTATCCTTTCGTTCTTGACATTAAATCCTACTTGGTCATGATATTTTCTTTAAGATTTTGCCCATCCATTGAAAGCGAGAGTAAGTTACAGTTTTCTTTACTTGAGCTGCTCTTGTCTGGCTTTCTTGTCTGAAAAATAAGTTGAATAATCTTCTTTAAAATTTTTTCCAATTCTCTGAAATGGTTGTAAAAAAGTTCCAAAACATCAGGGTTTATCTGTTTTTTTTTTTTTTTTTTTAAGTTCTGGTGAAATGATTTGGGCCTTGTCTCTTCGGAGGTGGGAGACTTTTGATTAACAATTTAATCTCTTTAATGGCTAAGGTTTTATTCTAGTTTTATCTAAATAAATTACCAAAATTTTATTTTTCTTGAAAATTATCAATTTCCTTTAAGTTTTTATATTTATTGACATAATATTGTTAATTCTTTCATGTATTTATGTAATTCTTTTATGCATTTCAAAATCTCCACTGTATCTTCTATTTCTTTTTTGTTCCTATTTTCTGTCTGTGCTTTTTTCCTTTTATTAATCTGTTTTTCTCGAGGCTTGTTTATTTTTTGAAGTTGTTTCAAAATACCACCATTTGATTTTATTCTTCTCTCCCAAATATTACTTACGTTGTTTCTATATCTTTAACTTTTTTCTCTTACATTTGTTATTATTTCCAGTCTAGGTTTCTCTGTTGTTCTTTTCCTAGTTTCATAAGTTGAATGCTTTATTTATTTATTGTTCTTTTTTTTTTTTTTTTTGCTGGATGTATTTTTAAAGTTTTAAGTACTTTCATTGTCCTCTTGACCACGGCAGGAGCATGTTTTAGTTGCCTGTTGAACCCTGTTCCCTGTGTTACTCTTTTTCTTCCAGAGTTATAGTTTTACCCTTTTAAATAGGAAAAAAATAGTTAATGGTATTTACAAAAACAGAATATCTTTTATTACTTCTTTTACTGATGGTCTGGTTGGTAAACTCTCTTGGTCTTTGTATGTCTGAGATACCTTATTTGCACGGCTTATATTCTAGACCCACAGTGATTTCCCCGTGAACATTGAACATGCTATCCTCTTGTCTTCTAGAATTTCTGTTGTCTGTGAAATGGCTACTGTCATACTAGTTTTCATTCCTCTGTAGGTAATCCATCCTTTATCTCTGTTAACTTTTGCTTATCATCTTATCATTAATATTCTGCAATTTTAGTACATTGTGTCTAGGAATAGATTCCTTATTTCCATACTTGCTACTCAAACATCTTTTCAATGTAAAGTCTTCAATTATAAAAATTCTCAGCAGTTATCTCTTCAAATTCTGCCTCGTTGTCATTCCCTCCTTTTTCTTCTTTTTGTATTCCTATTAGATAATGGTTGGTGTCTCTCAATTGATCTTCCATGTCTCTTAACCCTTTCTTTTCTTTGTCTACAATCTGAGTGTTTCCACTTCTCTCATGCTCTCTTCAACTTTATTCAGTCCAGAGATTTTCTTACCTAGTACCTTTTTTATTTCAATCATTATGTTATTCATCTCTGAGATTTTCAGTTGGCTCTTTTCATACCACCTAGTATCGTTTCTACATTTTTTGTTTTGTAATTTCTTTTATTCGTTTCTTTTAACACCTCAAATATATTTATTCTAAATTCTTTGTTAAGCTTGTCTGTAAAACTAATTTCAGTCTGGAGTAAAATCATGTTCTGATTATTGACTTTGTCAGTTGTCTTTCTCAGCATTAGATTCTTTGTGTATTTTGGAACTTGGTTTGCAGGCTCCTCTGAGATGGAAGCTATGCTTGCTTAGCTTTTGCTTCTGTTTTCTTTCTCTTTCTTCCTCACTCAGGCTCACCCTCTTCTCCCACTACTGTAATCGTTCCCACTACTGTAATTCTCCCACTACTGTAATTGTTCCACTTGGCCCTCCAGCTCTCGCATAATTTTCAGCAGCAGTTCAGGGTTACTGCAAACCCAGGATGAGAGAGACGCCACAGATCCAGTCACTGACACATTCCCAGCTACCAGGCTGTGTCTGTGTCCTCCCATGCCCAGGCTCCAACTTCTAGGATCTAGAGCCCCAGGAACTCTCTCTTATTCCTGCCTCCTTTTCCAAGTTTGGGAACCCCAACCCCATATACCTCCCTACCATAGGACCTTCAGTTCCACGACAGGAGGGACCATATATATTTTGATCATCATCCTATATCCAGTGCATAAAATAGTGTCAACACATAACAAGTTAAATGAATGATGGCTAACATGTCAAAAGGCAGACTACAATTTTGGAGTTTAACATGGAGCTTTGTTTATCCATGGAAGAGGAGAAGCACTGGTCTAAGAGTTAGAAGACTTTAGCCTCAGACTTGCCTCTGCACGTAGCTAAGTCACCTAATCATCCTAAATTCAAAATTCCTCTTCTATAAAACGAACATCCCATGGCGGGTTGGCAACACCCTATCCAGATGGTAGTTGTTTTTGTTAGGTGCCATAGAGTCAGTTCTGACTTATAGCGACCCCATGTAGAACACAACAAAACACTGACCAGTCCTGTGCCATCCTCACAATCATTGCTATGCTTGGACCCACTATTGCAGCCACTGTGTCGATCTGGCTCATCAGGGGTCTTCCTCTTTTTTGCTGATCCTCTACCAAGCATGACTGTGGACTGCCAGAATGCTTCTTAGAAGCAAGGATGGGGAGACTACGTCTCACATGCTTTGGACATGTTATCAGGAGGGATCAGTCCTTGGAGAAGGACATCATACTTGGTAAAGTAGATGGTCAGCTAAAAAGAGAAAGACCATCAACAAGATAGATTGACACAGTGGTTGCAACAATGGGCTCAAGCATAACAATGATTGTGAGGATGGTGCAGGACTGGGCAGTGTTTTATTCTGTTGTGCATAGGGTTGCTATGAGCTGAAACCAACTCGATGGCACCTAACAACAACAACAACCAAGCATGATGTCCTTCTCCGAGGACTGGTCCCTCCTAATAACACTTCCAAAGTAAGTGAGACAAAGTCTTGCCATTTTTCCTTCTAAGGGACATTCTGAGTGCACTTCTTCCAAGACAGATTTGTTCGTTCTTCTGCAGTCCGTGATATATTTAGTGTTCTTCACCAACACCGTAATTCAATGGCATCAGTTCTTCTTTGGTCTTCCTTTTTCATTGTCCAGCTGAATGCATGTGGGGTGATTGAAAATACCATGGCTTGGGTCAGGCACACCTTAGTCCTCAAAATCCAGATGGCAGCTGCCTGGATTCCAGAGTGAGGGTAAAAGAGCAGATCCCCAGCTGACCCCCGATGGATATGTACTCTGAAGGAGAAATAAACCCATTGTTGTAAGACAGTGAGCTGTTAGGGCTGTTTGTTACTACAGCACAACCTGGCTGGTACTGACTGATACTCACTGCATCTCCTCCCCTCATTCTCAGGTTGTGATCCCTGTTGCAATCCTCTTTTTCACTATTGCTTCCCAATTTCTGTGGATTTTTAGATATAACAGACAGCAATCATTCTTCCCTCTATTTTCACAACTAAGAACAAACACATTAAAAGCCAGTAATTACCCCACATTTAAGGCCCCTGGTGGCACAATGGTTAAGCACTCAGCTGCTAACCAAAAGGTTGACAATTCTAGTTCACTCACTCATGGGAGAAAGACCTGGTGATCTGCTGGAGGGATGGAGAGACAAAACTTTTGACCTGAATGTAATTTAATTTTTGCATGATGACTGTCTTAGTCATCTAGTGCTGCAGTAACAGAAATACCACAAGTGGATGGCTTTAACAAAGAGAAATTTATTTTCTCACAGTCTAGTAGGTAACAAGTCCAAATTCAGGGCATCAACTCTAAGGGAAGGCTTTCTCTCTCTGTTGGCTCTGGAGGAAGGTCCTTGTCCACAATCTTCCTCTGGTCAGGGAGCTTCTCAGGCGCAGGGACCCCGGGGTCCAAAGGATGCGCTCTGCTCCTGGTGCTGCTTTCTTGGTGGTATGAGGTCCCCAACTCTGCTTACTTCCCTTTCCTTTTATCTCTTTAGAGATAAAAGGTGGTTCAGGCCACACCCCAGGGAAACTCCCTTTACCTTGATCAGGGAGGTGACCTGAGTAAGGGTGGTGTTAGAATCCACCCTGATCCTCTCAACGTAGCATTACAATCACAAAATGGAGGACAACCACACAATACTGGGAATCATGGCCTAACCAAGTTGATGCACACATTTTTGGGGGGACATAATTCAATCCATGACAATGACAATAGTTATTGTTTACTTCAGTAACACAGTTATATCAACAGAGGCTGAGACAGTGTGGGGTGTGCTGGCTCCCACACGAGATGACCCCTGATGGTGGTGCTCTTTAAGGTCTTGGCCTTTGGTTTAGTGGGGCTTCTGCTTTTCCTGTCCCCGCACTGCTTTCTGCTCTTGGTGGGCATGCCTCTAGTGGGAACCTCAGCCACCTTCCTCATTGTTCCTCCTCTGTCCCTTAAAGTGGAGAACCTGAGAACTAAGAACTCAGACAACAAACGATGAGAAAGACCGGTTTTGAGTAGATACCTAAGAAAGGTTCAGCAGCGACCCGAGTAAAGTGCACCGACCCCGTAGCATGTCATGTGGGTGCCATGGGGGTTTCCCTTTATTGTTGTTGTTACTGTTTTGTCAGTGGAGGCGTGATTTATGGAATTTAAAAGGCAGAAAATATTTGTGGTTCCTTACTTATTTACACTGCTATGAAAAGTGCACTTTTTGCTGTAATTATTAGTTGTTTGAAGAAAAATACGTAGCATAAATGAAATACGACCCATACTATGAAAATGTAAACCACATAAATTAAAAACCACAAAGCAATTAATCAA
Source organism: Elephas maximus indicus (assembly GCF_024166365.1). NCBI lineage: Eukaryota > Metazoa > Chordata > Mammalia > Proboscidea > Elephantidae > Elephas > Elephas maximus. Next base: position 1,192,030 of record NC_064842.1, read on the forward strand.
TACTCAGGCCTACTTAATCCGTACATATGACGTATATTACACATCTACGACAAAACCTTGGCTGTGCTTTGATATTGGAAGTTGCCGGAGGCATGGCCCCTAGACAGGGGATATAGTTGCATATTCTTAAGAAAATACAATCGCATCGTTTTCTAGAACACAGCCATTAGAACTCGGTTAACAAAATGCTATTTAGAGCTGTCTTGTGATGAACATAAAAACGCAATCTGTAAAATGCACGTTAGTTTCTGAGATGGATTGACACAGTGGGTGCAACAATGGGCTTAAGCATAACAACAATAGCGAGAATGGCATGAGACCAGGCAGTGTTTCGTTCTGTTGTACACAGGGTCGCTATGAGTCAGAACCGAGTTGACAGTACCTAACAACAACAACAGTTTCTAAGTAAAAGGGACCTTCTAAAATGTGTAAGGAACAGCCCAAGACAATGTTCTCTTAAGCTGTTGTAACACATTGCTCTGCACCTAAAGCGCTGCAAGATTTAGAAATAAAGATACAGGAGACCAGGTAAACGTGAATTTCAGATTAAAAAAAAAATTTTTTTTAGTATTAAAAAAAAACCCAAACCTGTTGCCGTCGAGTCGATTCTGACTTATAGCAACCCTATAAGACAGAGTAGAACTGCCCCATGGGGTTTCCAAGGAGCGCCTGGTGGATTCCAATGTCCAACCTTATGACTAGCATCCTAACTCTCAACCACTGCGTCACCAGGGTTTCCTTTTTAGTATAAGTACATCCCAATATTGCATAGGATATACTTCTACTAAAAAACTATTTATTGTTTATCAGAAATGCTAATTTATCTGGGCTTCATGTACTTTATCTGGCAACTCTAACCACCTAAATTTTGTACTTGATATTTTTACACCATCCTTTGGAAGGGCTTGGCCAGCCTCTGCCCCAAGCCCCATAAATGCCGTATTAGTGAGCTCACGTTCATGTGTGTCTACTTCCACGTTGTCAGGCTTATGAAGAGACTGGGTTCCCCGCCCACTCACCTGGTAAGCAGAGTTGGTCTTCAGAACTTCTCCACAGGAAGGGCTGTGTGGGCTCTTCCCCAGAAAGCCCTGCTTTGTCACAGTTGTGAGGGTGGAGAAAAAAAACATGCCACTCATGAGATTCACCATTTGCCACGTCATGAGAGACTTAGTAAAACTGAGTGCCTGAAGGAGGCTTGGAGAAAAGCCTTCTTCTGAAACAAGCCACATTACTTTTAGGGCTCAAACCCCCTGACATCTCTCCCCGCACAGATAAAAGAGATGGAGTGGCTTCAGACAGGGAACCTGAACTAGGGGAAGGGAGGGAATGCCAATCTCACTGTGCTCCCAATGCAAGTAGGCTGGTTTAGTTAATCTTCTTCATCACTGGCTGTAGCGTGGCCCCCGTGTTACACACCAGGGAACAGAAGCTCAGAGAGGTCAAGCCCCTCGCTCAGAGTCACACAGCTGGTAGCAGTCTGGGATTCACACTACAGAAAGTAGTTTCCATGTTTCCATGCTACCACTCTTCCTCTCTAAAGAGTGCCAGGTTGTAGAGTGTTCTAGAAGAGGCCAGAGGCTGTCATGAGTAGGCTTACCCCAATGAGTTTCCAAGAGAATGAGCCATGAGGTGCAGCAAAATGAAAATGGGCTTCAGAGCTGCACGAGCCTGGGTTGAACCCCACCTCCACCTTTTAGGTGTCTGGCTGCTACCTAATTTACCCTTATCTGCCAGGGTCCCAGCAGGAAACAGATGACATACACGACAGGTTTACCAAATGAGAGTTGTTAACAAAGGGACCAATAGCTGAGGGCTTGGCAGGGTTACGGGGACCAACATGGGTTGCTGAAGCACCACGGGACTCAGAATAGCAGAAGCCATTACCACCCTAAACCTGAGGGTCAAGCGGAGAGGATACCTGCCTGCGTCCTGCTGAAAGCTGGAGGTGGGGTACAGGGGACTCAGACAGAAGCGGTGACCCTGGAGGAACCATGCCCTGGATCCGAGGTCCTAACTGCAGCCTCTCTTCTCCCCAGGCTGGGAGGCCACCCTCCATAGCGGTCAGCCTCGTAGGTCACAGAGCCAGGAGAAAATGGATGGAAGGGGAAGGGGCATGGTAAACAGATAACAGCACTCAAGCTGAGTATCAGTTTGCTTTTTTAAAATGGGAATCATAGCACCTACCATGTGGTGGGGTAAATATTAGGAAACAATTGGCTAACTCACTCAACAAGCATTATTAAGCACCTACAGTGTGCCAGACGGTCTGCCCAGCTATGGGGGTGACCAAAAGAGTCTGCATTTCTGCCGTCACGCAGATCATACCTGCGAGACAGCCAGACCTTATAGAAGCATTTATGAGGGAGCCAGATAAAATACCACCTCTCACACAAAGAGTGCTCATAAATAGTAGCTATAATTTATTTTTGAAAGTATCCTAAAGAAACCTTTGTCACATAGCACTTCTCAGTTTTGTATACCAATATTTACTAACAGCTACTGCTATCACCACAAAGTTTTGAGCCCCCTGAGGAGCGAAAATAGCTGTTACTAGCCAGGTTAACCTTCTTCACTAAGTCGCCCCTCTCCTTTCCCTCCTGTTAAAACACTACCTCCCCCCTTTAACCTGGAGTTCTCCAAGTGTAGCTCCCAGGCCACCTGCATCAAAACCCTGTGGAAGCTTACTAACCACGTAGGTTGCAGGGTCACCCAGGCCTTCCAATGGGGAGGCCTGGAAGTGGGGCCTGGAACCCTGCATGGTAAACATGGCCCTGTGGCTGCCCTTTTGCAAGCCCTTCCATCAGCTGATGCACCCCCCCACCCCACACACACACTCTGCCGAACACCAATAGGAGGAGGTGAAGAGACCCCCCCCCCACACACACCCTGCCAGGTACCAACAGGAGGAGGTGAAGAGAACCCCCCCCAACACACACACGCCCTGCCAGACACCAACAGGAGGAGGTGAAGAGACCCCCCCACCCCACATACACCCCTGCCAGACACCAACAGGAGGAGGTGAAGAGACCCCCCCCGCCCCACACACACACCCTGCCAGACACCAACAGAAGGAGGTGAAGAGACCCCCTGCCCCACACACACACCCTTCCAGACACCAACAGGAGGAGGTGAAGAGGCCCACCACCCCACATATACACCCTGCCAGACACCAACAGGAGGAGGTGAAGAGACCCCCCCCCCGTCCCACACACACACCCTTCCAGACACCAACAGGAGGAGGTGAAGAGGCCCACCACCCCACATATACACCCTGCCAGACACCAACAGGAGGAGATGAAGAGACCACCCCCCCCCCGCCCCACACACACACCCTTCCAGACACCAACAGGAGGAGGTGAAGAGGCCCACCACCCCACATGTACACCCTGCCAGACACCAACAGAAGGAGGCAAAGAGACCCCCCCCACCCCACATACACACCCTGCCAGACACCAACAGGAGGAGGTGAAGAGAGACGCCACAAGGAACGAGCTGTTCTGAGGGCCACACAGGCCTCCCGAGGCAGAGGGCAGAGGACCTTGACAGTGAGCTGAATCACTGCACAGAAAGAGAGGAAGGCCTGTTAGCACAGCAGGGGTGGATGGGGCAGCAGGTTGCCTTGCCGTTTCAGTCTGGGGGCTTCTGACCACTGAAGGCCCCAAAGGCGCTGCTGGATTGGCCTGCCTGCCCACCTGTCCACACTCACCTTTGTTCTCTGCCCCTGACTCACCACGCTTAGTCACGCTGAACTTTCATTTCTCAAACAGCTGGAGCTCTTTCCTGCCTCAGGGCCATGTTCATGGTGTTCCCTCCGCCTAACCGGTTGTGTGGAGTCCATTCTGACTCACGGCGACCCCACGTGTCAGAGCAGAACTGTGCTCCACAGGATTTTCGATAGCTGACTTTTCCGAAGCAGGTCTTTCTTCCGAGGCGCCTCTGGGTGAATTTGAACCTCCAACCCTTTGGTTAGCAGCCAAGCCCGTTACCCATTTGCACCACCCAGGGCTCTTCCCTCTGCCTAGGGCACTCTTCTCAGACTCTTCCCATGGCTGGCTCCTTCTCATTCTTCAGGCTTCAGCTTAACAAGTCCCCTCCTCAAACCTCCCCAACCGAAGTGCATCCTCCCTCTCATCTTCTATTTCATCTCATTTGTTTTTCCAGAAAATTTATGAGGATGTGAGATTTTAAAAATTTATTTCTTTGTGAAACAGAAGTACATTTTACAGTCCACATAATCATACATACAAAAAAAAAAAAAAAAAGACAAACCAAACCTTTTGCCGTTGAGTCGATCCCGACGCATAGCGACCTTAAAGGACAGAGTAGAACTGCCCCGCAGGGTCTCCAAGGAGCACCTGGTAGATTCAAACTGCTGACCTTTTGGTCAGCACCCATAGCACCACGAGGGTTTCCCCATATATACAAAAGGTGACAGATTGTATTTTGTGTTGATTTAGTTTCTGAAACCTTCGTCTGTCGTGAGAAACACAATCTAGTCTTGTCCAGGTGAACTTAGCTAAGTTAATGACTATGGAGTCATTCTGGGTTATCAATAAAATTCAGCATTCTACCCTGGGTCTCCTTCTCGCCTTCCTGGAGAGGCTCCCAGTTCTGGGGTGTGGGGGGGGGCTTACATTTGTGTGGTGCTAAAATTTTTTTTTTTTAAAAGAGAGGCGCCAGCTCCATGGTTGTTGGTGTTTGTCCACCAAAGCTTCGCTGAGGTATAGGGTCCCCTTGGCCTTTGGTGGTTGGCATCCATCCCCCTGGCTTCCTCCAAGATGACCAGGTCCTGCCATGGCCCCAAGGGCCTCCACACCCTCCTTTCCCCAAACCGTGAGGCTGCCCCAGGCCCACCCACCTGGTACTGCCCCCAGCCATGCCTCTCTCCTGACATACAGGCTTCTCTGGAAAGTTATCTGCAGGAGGGGGTGCAAGTCTGCTCTGTTCTGGGGTTCCCCACATTTTCACGGAGCATCTATTATCTTCTGCCCAGAGCTTGGCTGGGGACAAGGAGGGGCGTCCACAGGCAGCTCCTCTTATTTCTCTCTTCTCTTCCAGCAGGTGGAACTTCATGCCGGGGGGGGGGGGGAGGTTGGTGGGGGAACACTCTTCTCACGTCTTTGCACACTCTTCCTCTCTGCTGCTCACAGTGCAGAGTGGGCGGCAGAGGTGACTCCACGAGGCCGTTCTCAGCACCCAGCACACTGCCTGGCACACGCCGAGCATTCAGAAAGGGTTTGGTGGGTGAGAGAATGAACCAGCGAATCTATCAGTATGAGTCTGCCACGTTGGATGGTACTCTAGCCCGGGAAGATAACCTTGGAGAAAGTGCCAAAGAGCCTAACGTGATAAGAGCTTAACGTCTCCCCCAAAGGAGTTGTCCAACCGCCTCCGCAAGAGTGGCGAGCGCCCTCTCTGCAAGCCAAGCATGGATTGATGTTCAAGACACAGACCTGTGAAGTGCTGAGCTCACAGCATGCTCCCATCACCTTTGAATTTTATCAGAGGGCAAAAAATAACCAACAGTTACCGGTTTTAAGCCCTAAAAAGTGGCTTTTTGTTCTTATTAGTGCTACAGCCTTGGGAATTCCAAAGATAGGTGATGAAGAGCTAATTCCCAGTTTTACCCAAATCTCTGCAGTGCCCTGAGGAAATTCGTGTAGCCAGCAGCTCCTCAGGGCGGCTCTCGGCCCTCCTGGGCAGAGGAGCCCTCCGGGTGCTTCAAGCCAACCTCAGAGGTTTTAGTCTTTGACAAATGAACATTTTCTGTTTCTGACCCGAGACGTGCTTTATTCTCTTTTTCTCTCAAGGAGGAGTGGGTGAGTTAGGGGGAAGGAGAAAAGAAGGGGATCATGTCTTGGAAAAGAGATGACCATTTGGAAGTTAAAAACAATGGAAGCTAAGATTTCAGGAACATGAGGTATTAAAAGGTCGTATTAGATAGGATCTCACGATAATAAAGTAATGCTCAATTTAGACGTGATTAAAAACCCACAAAACCAAACCCATTGCTGTCAAGTCAATTCTGACTCACGGTGACCATTTAGTACAGAGTAGAACTGCCCATACAGAGTTTACAAGGCTGTAATCTTTTTTTAATCTTTATGGAAGCAGACTGCCACATCTTTCTCCCTCGGAGGAGTTGGTGGATTCCAACTGCCGACTTTTCCTTTAGCAGCCGAACACTTACCCACTGTGCCACCAGGGCTCCTTATAAGTGATGATTCTTTAATAAATATTTGAGGACGGACACATTAATACACAAAGAAAATGCATACCTATGAACTTCAGCTGAGTTCAGAAGACTTTTAAAAGCTGGTCTAGGAACGAAAATATTCCTTTATAATATGGCTTCTACGGGAAATGCGTTTTGCCTTCCAAACAAGTGATTCACAAGTGGACTTCTGCAGAAGTTGGGGTTGCTGCCATGGGGGTGGGTTACATTACAAAAACCACGGTCTCTAGCCCACGCCTCTCGTGACCAACCCACACGTTTAGAAGCCCGCACAGGCTGGGCTCCAAGACATAGTCATAGGCCAAAGACAAAATATTGTTCACAGGGAAATACTCTGGTTCATGAACTCAAACAAAGAGCAGAAAATGGTCATAAAAACCAGCTTTTCCATGATAAAGTCAGCTGCCACGAAAATGAAAGGATACACTCATTCAAACAATCACATGTACCTCCTCTCCCCAAACCCCTTGAAATAACACTAAAGCTATTTTTTAAAAAATTATTAACTCATAAGGACAGGAGGACAGATACCAGCAGACAAGAGATGTCAACAGAACTGTGGAAGGGGTGGGGATGCTGTAATTAACTTGGCAAAGCAGAAGGGGTCCAGGTGTGGCACCTGTTGGAGGATGCTGTCAACAAGGGAACCATTTCTCCTACAGACACTTCCAGACTCGGCGTCCAGAGACACTAGTTACCGCAGAAAGTGATGCAGAAACCAGGGAAACTAGTCTGAATCACGAGGGGCGCCCCCTAAGTAGCGACCTCTCATCTCTGTCGCCAGGTGACTACCTCTCCCACCTTGAGAGGTTTCTTTTAAAGAGAACTTGAAACTGGAGAGGTTTAGGACTAAAGGATTCCTGGCAGGGTGAGGACGTAGATGAAAACAAGGGGATTAAGTAAGAGGGCAAGGAGCCCTGGTGGCATAATAGTTAAACGGCTGGCTGCTAACCCAAAGGTCGGAGGTTCGAACCTATCCAGTAGCTCCAGGGGAGAAAGACCTGGTGACCATCTTCTGTAAAGATTACAGCCTAGAAAACCCTATGGGGCAGTTCTGCTCTGTCACATGGGGTCACTCTGAGTCAGAATCGACTCCACGGCACAACAAGAGGAGAGAGAGGGCACACTCTTCTGAACTTTAGGACGCTCAGCACAGTTTTCCTACCTTGCCCACAGATGGCCCCTAAGCAGGCATGTATCCACCAGCCTCACCGCAGGCAGGAAGATAGAGAAGCTGGTCAGCCCAAAAGACAAGACTTGGGGTTGCTAACACTGGGGTCTACCAGTGAAGAATTCAGCTGGATGTCTCACCGCTGGTCGGCAAGGCTCGTCCCCATCCAAAGACTCTGGTCCTTTTTCTGGGCCTCACTCTCATCTGTCACATTGGGTCAACAGTGACCATCTTGTGGGTGTGATGACAGGGATATTTACTCTCTTCTGATGTCTAATTTTAATTTGTATCAGAATAATAAAAGTACAACGTTTAAAAAGTCAAACCTTACTACAAGGTTCATGATGGAAAAACAGCAGTCCCCCAGCCCATGTGACCCCACCCCTGGTTTTGCTCCCTGGAGGTAGTTACTTTCAATTTTCTCAGTTGTTTCTTCTCCATATTTATAAATATTATACTATCATTTCCTGATCTTTCTGTTTTGGACATTATCTACTGACTTCTAACTTCGAACCACCAGGGCTCTGTTGTTGTTATTAGGTGCCATCAAGTCGATTTTCAACTCATAGCACCCCATGTGACCAAGCGGAACTGCTCTATAGGGTTTTCTTGGGTGTAATCTTTATGGATTGCCAGGCCTTTCTCTCACAGAGCTGCTAGGTGTGTTCAAACCGCCAACATTTGGTTAGCAGCCGAGTGCTTAACCATTGTGTTGCCAGGGCTCCTTACAGTATCAGACATATCTACATTTTAAAAAAGAAAATTATCATCCCAATAGGAAGCCAACTAAAATGTGGTATCATTTTGAACATTTGGAGGAGCGTAGTAGGAGAGAGTCCATTTGGCCAGTTTTGCTAGGCGTGTCCTTCTTTAGGTTGCAGGGGGTAGTGACCTTGGCCCTATGGAGAAGGAAGTGTGATCCTAGCACACCCCAGGGCATCGTAGTAATCCATACTTGCACAGTTGTAATAATGCAGACCCTGTCTATTCGCTTTCTACTCTTAAAATAAACCCAACCACAAAGCAGGGAAGACTTGACCATGGTGACAGCTGGTTGGAGATGTCATCGTTCTTGATTTGATCACATAAAAATAAAGGTACAAATAACAGATAATGGAGAAGGGGAGATGGAAAGAAGGGTGGTGTGCTAATATCTTCAGCTAACCTAGTGAGTGGTCCAGAGGCACTTCGCACGTGGAGGAAAAACTAGGGTGTTAAGTATAGTGTATAAATGTACAAAGGCAACCAGAAGAACTAAATTATAAATCAAAAAATGGGAGGGACAGAGGAAAACAGAAAGTGAAATACTCATATTTTATAGGGGTAAATCCGTAGAGATTATTTCAAATTGATCGAGAATTTTTTAAATTACACAAACATATTATTTAGGATCCCTGAGTGGTGAAACTCATACACCACCCAGGAGCCCTAAATAGTCGGAACTGACTCAATGACCATGGGTTTGGTTTGGTTTTGGGGGTTGGTGTAAGCGGGTAAGCGCTCGACTACTAGCTGAAAAGTTGGCGATTCAGATTCACTCAGTGGCACCTCAGAGGGCAGGCCTGGCACTCTGCTTCCCAAAGATCACAGACTTGAGAACCGTGTGGAGCGCAGTTCTACTCTGCCCACATGGGGTCGCCATGAGTTGGAATTGACTGGACAGCAACAACAACAAACATGGTTATTGACAATTAGGAACTCCACTACCCAAGTAAATTCTCATAGGTAGTTGAAAGTAGCAGCCTTTGGAAAGTGGAATGAGCCTGAGCACTCTTGGTTTCCCTTACAACCACTTCCACACTGTTTGATTGTTCACCTTGTCCGTGTTACCTCAGTTTTAGAACCGTAAAAGGGGGACCCATTTAAAACGCACACATTACTGTAAGTTGGACGACAGACGCTCGTTTTGCAATGGCAACCTGTATTGTTATTCCTACAAAAAGTGCCCATTTTCCAGACACCTTTTAAAATAGTAACATAAGCCTCGTAAGTTTCTTGCTGAGACTTACAGAGTTAGCATTGTCGGGGGAACATCAGAGAGCAGGATAATGTATGCAGTTGGCTACAAGGTAAGTGTGCCAATCACCCAGCTGTGCAGCAGAGACTGAGCACAAGTGAGAAATATGCCTTTACGATGGACCTGGTTTCTTGAACCAAGCCTACTTTTAGTCTGGAGTCTTCTTTTATTACCTAAGTAGATCTCTCTGGCTTGCCCTAGTCCTATCCACATCTGTGATGCTGGGTTTAAAGCAGGATTGGAGACTCAGGGTGTAACAAACAGCCACGCGTTCCGCGTTGTGCAGTGGCTAACACACGGTTCCCTTCATCATCTCTGCTCCCTGTCAGACTCTTAGGAGGGGCTGGGGCAGTGCCCATGTTTGCCAAGAATGTGGCCCTTCATAGGCTCTCAATTTGTCGAAAGGATGAAATTCATGGCAAGGCACACAATCTGACCCCAACTAACATTCCCTGCCTCATCTTCCCTTAAGTAACCCTGACCAGGCACATGTGGCTACTCCCTGTTCCTGGAGGGAGACACACTCCTTTGTGCCTAAATGCCTTTTTATATCCTGATTCCTTGACTTGGAAGGCCTTTCCCCACTTTCTCAAAAGAATGTCTTCAAGACCAACTTTTAAAGAAGCTACCCCCACTGCAACTAACCCTGGACTCTTCGGGACGAGAGGACCCCGCAGCAGCCTGCCCCATCCGGCGGCTCAGCAGAAGTTCCTTGACTACAGACAACAGTTGCCACCAGGCCCCAACTGTGAGGAAAACCTAAGGTGGTATTTTGGTTTATGACCATGGGGAAAACATAATAAAGAAGCTCATCAAGCTGGTTGAGGAGGGCATTTGGTGCCCAGCAAGGGAGAGGTGAGGTAAACATCGTCACTGAGGGATGTGGTTTTGAGAGAGCGAGCACTCTTTAGATGCGGGTGGTCCAGCCAAGGGATTCGCCATGCAAATGCTTTGGGAGAGGCTCTGCTCACGCTGCCCCAAGCCCAGCGCCTCTGCTGCTCCAATCGGCTGGCCTCCATCATGTTTGTGGACAGACACGCATTGCATTCCTTTATCCTGGATGTTGCAGCATTTTGTAGGTACTCAAAAATTTTTTTCTCGTGGATATTTTCAGATATACACAAAAGAAGTGAGAATAGTATAGTAAATCCTCTTATGCCCCAAGCCCAGCTTCAACAACGGCCGATGTTTCGCCAATCTTACCTCATCCATCCTCCTGCGCACCTTTGTTTTTGGCGGTGTCTTAACTCCCCAGTGCCGCTGTAACATAAATACCACAAGTGGGGGTTTTAAAGGACAGAAATTAATTTTCTCACAGTTCTGGAGGCTGAAAGTCCAAATGAGGGTCTCGGCTGCGTGGACTCCTTCCTCGTTGCAGCCTCAGGCGTTGCTGGGTTCATGGTGATCCTCACATGGCATCTGTCTTCCCCAGTGTGTACATACATCTTTGTGTCTCTGTTCCTCTTTACATAACTCAGAGGTTAGGTTTTGGATCTGCTCTGTACAAGGAAGGCCTCAGTGAGTTGATTGCATTACGTTAGATTGCATTATGGAAAGTGATTAACTTACATTCACCTGCTGCCCGCGAGTCCGTCCTGACTCATAGCACCCTACAGGACAGAGTAGAACTGCCCCACAGGGTTTCCAAGGAGCGGCTGGTGGATTTGAACTGCCAACCTCTTGGTTAGCAACCGAGCTCTTAACCACTGCGCCACCAGGGACCCAATTATATCCACATGAACAGGGATTATTTGGGGGGAACACTCTCCAATCCATAACAGGTGGGGATACTTTATTTAAAGCAAGTCACAAGTCTCATGTCACTTTAGCCACATCTCAGGGTATATTTCTAACGGGTAAGGGCATTTTTAAAATCATAATCACAACATACCTAACAAAACTAACAATAATTTTCTAACATAAATTAGTCAGTCTATGTTCATATTTCCAAAATTATCTTTTGAAATGTCATATTACAGTTAGTTTGATCAAATCGGGATTTAAACAAGGTCCACATGTTACATAATGCTTACATATCTCTTAAGCTCTTTTAATATCTGATAATTCTCCCTTCTTCTTCTTCTTCTTTTTTTTTTTTTTTGTATGTTATTTGTTGTTGAAGGCATGAGATCATTTGTCCTGAAGAATTTTCCCCGTTCTGGATTTGGCTGGACCCTGACAGTGCGGTTTAACCACTTCCTCTATTCTCTAACTTTCCTGGAATTAAAAAAAAAACCCAAACCCATTGCTGTCAAGTCGATTCCGACACATAGGGACCCTATAGGACAGAGTAGGACTGCCCCCAAAGGGTTTCCAAGCCGTGCCTGGTGGATTCAAACTGTCGCCTTTTGGTGAGCGGCCGTAGCTCTTACCCACTGCGCCACCAGGGTTTCCTTTCTTGGAATAGTTAGATTTAGAAGCTTAATTAAATTCAGGTTCACTTCCCTTGGTGGGCAGTCCCAGTGGCACAGTGGTTGAGTTTGGCTGCTAACCAAAAGGTTGGCAGTTCAAATCCACCAGCTGCCCCTTGAGAACCCTATGAGGCAACTTGCTATGAGTTGGAATTGACTCCCCCACCCCCTACCCACAATTTTTTTGATACATCTTATCATTAGCAATGTGCACTACATACAATGTTGCAGTTGATGTTCTCATTGTCAGATGTTCAAAGTTCAGATTTATAAAGATACTGATAAAAAAAGGCAATAACAATGAAAAATAAAAAAGTTTTGAACTTATGTCAGAACCAGTTTAGGACAGAGGTGTCAGAACGGAACACCATCGTAACTGTGGGACTGCCTGTACTTCCTGCCACATCACAGCTAGAGGGCTGTGGTGTCTGGTAGTCCCACTTCTAGGGATATTAGGATGGACCGTGGGCTCAAGTACTGCCAGCCCAGTCCACTCACTGATGACACGGCATTTTAAAAGTAAGCGATCTCAAGCCAACCTCTGCATCCGTGCTTCTCTCTGTGTATGTATTTATGTCAGCCACCATCCTCAGCCCTCTGATGTCTTCTGTCTGTTCTCTACACCCTGAAAAGCCCTGCTGTCCCTGCTCAGTCTGTGATGCTGAAGAACCCTTCCCGAATTCTTGAGCGCTCAGATTTCACCCACGGCCGCTTCTGGTTTCCAGTTAGCCTTTGAGTCGCCTGCCTGGGGTGCCCATTCAGACACACAGACCTACCTGGAAAGAATCCTCAGCACGTTACCAGTTGCCGTGGGCGACCCCACATGAGCAGAGTAGAACTGTGCTCCAAAGAGTTTTCAATACTGATTTTCTGGAAGTAGATTGCCAGGCCTTTCTTCTCAGCTGCCTCTGGGAGGACTTGAACTTCCGACATTTTGGTTAGCAACCAAGCATGTTAATGTTTGCGCCACCCAGGGACCCCACCTACCTTAGCAGCTCGTTCTAGTGGCAAAGCTGTCACAGAGCACAAATCCTTCCGCACAGTGGAGGCCCCTGCCTGAATTGAATTTCATTTCCTTTAGTGTGGGGCTCAGTGGGTCTGAAGAGCGGCTGGCTATGCAGACAGGTACTCAGGAAGTGAAGCAGGAGGCTGAGATGAACCCCAGGTAGCCTGCACGCTTCCCGACTTGAATGCAAGACTGGCAAGGACCATAGCATACCATGTTTTATTTTAACTTCCCAGACAGGGCTTGTCATTTTTCTTTTAAAATTAAATACAGAAAAGTTATCTTTCAAAGTAATTGTTCAGAGCATAAGAGCTAAAAGAGAAACCTGACAATTTCCCCAGGGTTGGAGTTAGTCTTGTACCTATTTGGGCCCTTAGAAGTTAGAAGAGGCTACAGGCAAGACCTAAAGTCAGCCTATCTCTTGTATGTTCTGTCTTAGGGACGAGGGACGGGGCAGCATGCAGGTGGAAGATGGGACAGGGACAGTGGATAAGAAGAGGCTCAGAGGAGGGGGGCAGAAGGGGTGAGGAGAGCTTGAGTCTGCAAATAGAAAGAGGATGAGCCAGGGTCCTAGACTGTAGATCAGCACTGTCCAGTAGAAATAAAATGTGAGCCACAAATGCAAGCTGTATGTGTGATTTTTTATTTTCTGGAAGCTACATGGAAACCCTGGTGGTGTAGTGGTTAAAAGCTATGGCTGGTAACCAAAAGGTCTGCAGTTTGAATTCACCAGGCGCTCCTTGGAAACTCTATGGGGGCAGTTCTACTCTGTCCTATAGGGTCACTATGAGTCAAAACTGACTCAGCGACAGTGGGTTTGGGGTTTTGTTTTCTTTTCTTTTGTTTGGTTTGTTTTAGTAGCTACATTGGACCCCTGCTGGTGCAGTGGTTAAGAAAGCAGCTGCCAACCAGAAGTTCGGCAGTTTGAATCCACCAGCCGCTTCTTGGAAACCCTATGGGACAGTTCTGCTCTCTTTTATAGGGTCGCTATGAGTCGGAATCGACTGTAGACAGCAATGTGTTTGGTTTTTTTCGTAGCAGCCACATTAATAAAAGCAAAAAGAAACAAGTGAAATTTATTTTAATAATATATTTTAACTCAATACATTCAAAATATCATCATTCCCACATGTAATTAACACAAAAATTATTAAGATGATCTTTTTCTTTTCTTTTTGTACTAAATCTCTGAAATCTGGTGTGTCATTTACACATACAGCACATCTCAGTTCAGAGTGGCCACATTCAGGGGCTCGATGGCCACGTGTGGCAGTGGCTGTGGCTTTCGACAGTGCCACTCTGTATCTCGCCCAAAGCTCAGCCTCTGAATACAATTTCCAGCTGGCAAGATGGAGATCACCCTGATCCTCTGATAGTGCTGGGTGACATGTCCAGGAGGTCATGGCTGTGAATGGTGCTTTGCTGGCTGGAGCTATAGGTCCCTCACAGACTCCCACCTCAGGGGACAGAAGAGAGAGCTACCAGCATCTGTGAGCAGAATTAACTAAGTGGTCAATGCCCTGGCCACCTAGACTTATCACGTATTGAACAGAAAGGGCAGGTGACAATTTTACAGACCAGACAAATTTCACAAGAAAAACCAGGGGGTTGGAGATGAGGTTGTCCACTGTGGCCTTGCTATCTACAATCTTTCTATTCATTTAAAAGAATGAAAGAACATTTTAATAATACCCCAAGCACTGGGGATGCCAAGATGAGCAGAACAGGCTTCTTGTCCCCAAGGAGTTCATATCACAGTGGGGAACACATATATAAAAATGTATATTTAAGGGCCAAATAGATGCATATCTCCTAAGACTCTTTTGCAAGCAAATTTCAAAAAACCCAGGGCAAAATGGTTTAAGCAAGAAGGGGGAATGCTCACCGGTCTAAAGACTCCAGGTTTGCAGTCTGCCTCACGCAGCCTCTCATCTCTTGGCTCTGCAATTTCTCTTGGCTCCACGTGGCCACCCCAGCAACCCTGAGCTCACAGCCCCGAGATGCAAGCCCCAAGGAAAGCTAGGGCCCTGTCTCCCAGCCGCATCCTCCTGGCAGCGCCTGGGTCTGATTGGGTCCCCAGCCTCCGGACAAATCACTGTGAGCCCTGGATGGTTTGCTCTGGTTGGCTGCCCAATGCAATGGCCCAGGAGTAAAAGGGGGTGGCTCCCAGGAGAAAACTGGGAAATGGTTACCTGAATTGCGATGCATGGATGCTGGTTGCTCAAGAAACAACATCCATAAAAGTGATGGGAATACAGAGAAAATATGACCAGGGCTGGTTTCATGAGTTTGAGATCAGTGCGGTCACACAGGGGCTCGCCCTCAGAAGGACCCCTCCCTTGACGCGGTCACACAGGGACTCGCCCTCAGAAGGGCCCCACGCTCGGCGCAGTCACACAGGGGCTCGCCCTCAGAAGGACCCCTCCCTTGGCGCGGTCACACAGGGGCTCGCCCTCAGAAGGACCCCACCCTTGGCGCGGCCACACAGGGGCTCACCCTCAGAAGGACCCCACCCTTGGCGCGGCCACACAGGGGCTCACCCTCAGAAGGGCCCCACTCTCGGCGCGGCCACACAGGGGCTCGCCCTCAGAAGGACCCCACTCTCGGCTCGGCCACACAGGGGCTCGCCCTCAGAAGGACCCCACTCCCGGCGCGGCCACACAGGGGCTCGCCCTCAGAAGGACCCCACCCTTGGCGCGGCCACACAGGGGCTCTCCCTCAGAAGGACCCCACTCCCGGCGCGGCCACACAGGGGCTCGCCCTCAGAAGGGCCCCACTCTCGGCGCGGCCACACAGGGGCTCGCCCTCAGAAGGACCCCACTCCCGGCGCGGCCACACAGGGGCTCGCCCTCAGAAGGACCCCACTCTCGGCTCGGCCACACAGGGGCTCGCCCTCAGAAGGACCCCTCCCTTGGCGCGGTCACACAGGGGCTCGCCCTCAGAAGGACCCCACCCTTGGCGCGGCCACACAGGGGCTCGCCCTCAGAAGGACCCCACCCTTGGCGCGGCCACACAGGGGCTCACCCTCAGAAGGGCCCCACTCTCGGCGCGGTCACACAGGGGCTCGCCCTCAGAAGGGCCCCACTCTCGGCGCGGCCACACAGGGGCTCGCCCTCAGAAGGGCCCCTCCCTTGGCGCGGTCACACAGGGGCTCGCCCTCAGAAGGGCCCCACTCTCGGCGCGGTCACACAGGGGCTCGCCCTCAGAAGGGCCCCACTCTCGGCGCGGTCACACAGGGGCTCGCCCTCAGAAGGGCCCCACTCTCGGCGCGGTCACACAGGGGCTCGCCCTCAGAAGGGCCCCACTCTCGGCGCGGTCACACAGGGGCTCTCCCTCAGAAGGACCCCACTCTCGGCGCGGTCACACAGGGGCTCGCCCTCAGAAGGGCCCCACTCTCGGCGCGGTCACACAGGGGCTCTCCCTCAGAAGGGCCCCACTCTCGGCGCGGTCACACAGGGGCTCTCCCTCAGAAGGACCCCACTCTCGGCGCGGTCACACAGGGGCTCTCCCTCAGAAGGGCCCCACTCTCGGCGCGGTCACACAGGGGCTCTCCCTCAGAAGGACCCCACTCCCGGCGCGGTCACACAGGGGCTCTCCCTCAGAAGGGCCCCACTCCCGGCGCGGCCACACAGGGGCTCACCCTCAGAAGGGCCCCACTCTCGGCGCGGCCACACAGGGGCTCGCCCTCAGAAGGACCCCACTCCCGGCGCGGTCACACAGGGGCTCGCCCTCAGAAGGACCCCACTCTCGGCTCGGCCACACAGGGGCTCGCCCTCAGAAGGACCCCACTCTCGGCTCGGCCACACAGGGGCTCGCCCTCAGAAGGACCCCTCCCTTGGCGCGGTCACACAGGGGCTCGCCCTCAGAAGGGCCCCACTCTCGGCGCGGTCACACAGGGGCTCGCCCTCAGAAGGGCCCCACTCTCGGCGCGGCCACACAGGGGCTCGCCCTCAGAAGGGCCCCTCCCTTGGCGCGGTCACACAGGGGCTCGCCCTCAGAAGGGCCCCACTCTCGGCGCGGTCACACAGGGGCTCGCCCTCAGAAGGGCCCCACTCTCGGCGCGGTCACACAGGGGCTCGCCCTCAGAAGGGCCCCACTCTCAGCGCGGTCACACAGGGGCTCGCCCTCAGAAGGGCCCCACTCTCGGCGCGGTCACACAGGGGCTCTCCCTCAGAAGGGCCCCACTCTCGGCGCGGTCACACAGGGGCTCGCCCTCAGAAGGGCCCCACTCTCGGCGCGGTCACACAGGGGCTCTCCCTCAGAAGGGCCCCACTCTCGGCGCGGTCACACAGGGGCTCTCCCTCAGAAGGGCCCCACTCTCGGCGCGGTCACACAGGGGCTCTCCCTCAGAAGGGCCCCACTCTCGGCGCGGTCACACAGGGGCTCTCCCTCAGAAGGGCCCCACTCCCGGCGCGGTCACACAGGGGCTCTCCCTCAGAAGGACCCCACTCTCGGCGCGGTCACACAGGGGCTCGCCCTCAGAAGGGCCCCACGCTCGGTGTGGCCACACAGGGGCTCGCCCTCAGAAGGACCCCTCCCTTGGCGCGGTCACACAGGGGCTCGCCCTCAGAAGGGCCCCTCCCTTGGCGCGGTCACACAGGGGCTCGCCCTCAGAAGGGCCCCACTCCCGGCGCGGTCACACAGGGGCTCTCCCTCAGAAGGACCCCACTCTCGGCGCGGTCACACAGGGGCTCGCCCTCAGAGGGACCCCACTCTCGGCGCGGCCACACAGGGGCTCGCCCTCAGAGGGGCCCCACGCTCGGTGTGGCCACACAGGGACTCTCCCTCAGAAGGGCCCCACTCTCGGCGCGGCCACACAGGGGCTCGCCCTCAGAGGGGCCCCACGCTCGGCGTGGCCACACAGGGGCTCGCCCTCAGAGGGGCCCCACGCTCGGTGTGGCCACACAGGGGCTCGCCCTCAGAAGGACCCCTCCCTTGGCGCGGTCACACAGGGGCTCGCCCTCAGAAGGGCCCCACGCTCGGTGTGGTCACACAGGGGCTCGCCCTCAGAAGGGCCCCACGCTGGGCGCGGTCACACAGGGGCTCGCCCTCAGAAGGACCCCATGCTTGGTGTAAATTTCTGCTGTTGCCACAGGAAATTAATAATTTTTTAACAAGGGACCTGCATTTCCATTTTGTTCTTGGCTCTGCAAGTCACATAGCTAATCCTGGATGTGACTGACATTACCTAGGCGAGGAAGTGACTTTGGAGCCGAATTTTGAAAGATAAATAGCAATTTTCCAAGTGCAGAAGATGGGGGAGGTGGGGGGTGGGGAGGTGAGAGCAAATTACCGGCAGGAGGATCAGCACAGGCAAAAACTTCCTGATGCCAAAAGTTAAAGAGAAACAAGACTCCAGCACCTCTAGTGGTTGGGGTGTGAGGTGCCTGTGGGGAGCCGTCCCACCTGGGGTGGAAAAGGGGCCGGGGGATGATTGGGAGGGACTTTGTGTGTCAAGACAGAAGGCTGGCAGTCCATAAATAGGTCTTGAATGAACTAATAAATACAAATACAAGTCAAGTGAATTACGACATCAGAAAAAGAGGATTTTTAAATACCTAGATTGTTCGTTGAGAAATTGTTTGCAAATAATAAAAGCTGAACAATGAATAAGGAAGACCAAAGAAGAATTGATGCCTTTGAACTATCGTGTTGGAGAAGAATATTGAATATACTATGGACTGCCAGAAGAACAGACAAGTCTGTCTTGGAAGAAATACAGCCAGAATGCTCCTTGGAAGTGAGAATGGCGAGACTGTCTCACACACTTTTCACATGTTGTCAGGAGGGATCAGTCCCTGGAGACGGACACTATGCTTGGTAAAGTAGAGGGCCAAGAAAAAAGCGGAAGACCCTCAACCAGATGGAATGACACAGTGGTTCCAACAATGGACTCAAGCATAACAATGATTGTGAGACTGGCACAGGACCGGGCAGTGTTTCGTTCCATTGTACATAGGGTCCTATGAGTTGGAACCTACTTGGTGGCTCAGTGGTTAAGAGCTACGGCAAGCTACGGCTGCTAACCAAAAAGTCAGCATTTCGATTCCACCAGCTGCTCCTTGGAAACTCTATGGGGCAGTTCTACTGTGTCCTACAGGGTCACTATGAGTTGGAATTGACTCAATGGCAACTTTTTTTTTTTTTTTTTAACAACGTAAGAGCCACATTGGGATATTAAAACAAAACAAAACAAAACAAAAAAACCTAGATTATTCAGAACGACCATTACGAGATAATTGCTCACTTTCCCCTCTCACTTTTCCACTGCATGCTAAGTAAGCTCTCTTGTTTGTGATATTAGCATCTACTGATGTTTATCACCAGCATGTTAGCAAAGTTAGCATTCCACCTCTGTGACTTCACCACCCAAATATTTATGAATCAGAGAAATGTTTCTTCAAACGTGTTTTCCAATTGTTGACTTTATAACAATAATAGTGTGCTTTAATTACAAAGATGACGTTTTAAAACCTAAATAGAACAAGCCTCAGTTGTGTGGGCGTTCATTGCTTTGGTGATAAAGGAGAAACACAGACAGTGACTCAGAACATTTGTTTCGTTTTCATTTTGTATTTCCTCTGGTTGTACATGTCGGGACATGTAAGGCAGCCAACGCAGAAACTGCTGCAGGGAGTGTGAAAGTTAAAACCGAGGCTTTCAGTGTCAGAAAGAAAGTCCACGGTCCCCTCTCACCCAGCCTCTCCCTTTTCAAGGTCAACAAGAAGGGAAAAGAAGATGGTGACTCCTTCCCAGCACATGGACGATGAGCTAGTAGGGTCAACATTTTGTTTCCAAATGCTTTAAAGGAATGCTGAAGAGACAACACTGGTTCTTCTGCATCGAGAATGTCTTTTAGTTTCTGCCACCACCTTATTTCATCATCCAAACGTCAGAGGAGACATAACGTTGGGGTGTCTGCTGAGTGTCAGGTGTGAGGCCTTTGCCTGCTTGTTCATACTGGTATTCTCACCGCCTAAAAAGCGCCTGGCACACAGCAGGCACTCAAACATTTGATGAGTCAGTGAATGAGCTTACTCCTCACAGAAATCCCATGTGGCAGGTAATTTCACATCATGGGGCAGAGACTAAGTGTTGGAAATTGAGGAAGAAAGGTGGGAGTCAAAGCCAGGTGCGTCCGACTCAGAGCACCACGGCTCCTCCCAGGTGACTGGCTTCTGTGGCCAGGTACACGGTCTCTTCTTTAGAACCCTTGGCTAACAGGAAATGATGACAAAGGAAAAGAGGCTTTTAAAGGGTGACGTCACTATCAAGATCCTTGTCCTCATCATCCTCATCGACTGCAGACATGGAGCTTAAATCATAGAATTGAAGAACTCTAAGGAATTTCAGAGCTTACAGTAATAGATGTAAAAAAGCCAAACCCATTGCTGTCAAGTCGATTCTGACTCAAGGTGACCCCATGTGTTACTGAGTAGAACTGCCCCATCAGGTTTTCTTGGCTGTGAACTTTAAGAAAGCAGATCACCAGCTTTTTCTTCTGCAGCATTGCTGGGGGGGGTTGAACCATCAACCTTTAGATTAGTAGTCCAGTGCAAACTATGCCATCCAACCCTCCTCGCAAAAAAACAAAAGCAAAAACAAAAACTCATAGCCACACTATAGGACAGAGTAGAACCGCCCCATTGGGTTTCCAAGGCTGTAAATCTTTACAGAAGCAGACTGCCACATCTTTCTTCCTCAGTGTGGCTGATGGGTTCGGTTAGCAGCCGAGCGCTTTAACCACGGTGCCACCAGGGCTCCTAGGGACCTTTTCCAACTTACTGATAACTTGTTATATGCCAGGCACTAAGTTACTATGTATGTATACCCCCCCATATCAACCCTGCAGGGTAAGTCTTCCTGGCTCCATTTTAAGGACGAAGTAACTGGACCTGGGGGGCGGGGGGAGGGAGGGTGAGTAGTTTGATCAGCATCCTAGGCCAGCAAGGGGCAGAGCTGGGACTCTCACTGCCCCCTGGAGCCAGGCCCTTACAGCAGATACCTTGACGAGCACAGGAGGAATCCGAGCCTCAGAGAGGGACCCGAGGTTACCAGTTCCTGCAGAACCAGAATTTGAACCCAAGCCCCATGTTTTTTCCACATGACCATAGCATTCTCAAGTCTAGATGAGTGCACTTTGGGTTTCCTTTTGTTTTACCGAGCCCAGGCGATGCTGGTCTTCGCTGGACAAAACCTGACTTTATTGAGGACTAACCCGTCCTCTCATTCCACCTGAATTCACACCTCCATTCCCCAGGTTCTGTGACTTTCTTAAGGGCAGGCACTGTGTGACTCTTTCCTGTACCCTAGCTTAGTCCCTGGCACGTGGTTGTATATGGGAGGTGCCTGACACATTTAATAAAGCCAGGATGGAACCTCAGGCTGTAGCACCCTTTGATGGCAAGACTGGTAAAGGTAGGCACAGGGTAATATTAGCTTTTCCTTTCCTCATAATATAAAGTTCATACTTTCATCTTTGAAGAACTAACATACCCTCATTACAGAAAAATGGGAAAATTCAGAAATATACAAGCAAAGGAGAAAAAATCACCTATACTTCCATCAGCCAGAGTATAACAGGTTTAATATTTTATGGCAAGTTCTTATTTTTTCTCTATTCATGTATTTTGTTTATTTATATTTTTATTGTGATTGTCCTGTGTTTACAATACATTACCTTAGCTACCTAGAGCTACCATAACAAGACATGCCACAAGTGGGTGGCTTTGAAGAACAGGATTTTATCCTCTCAGCGTTTTGGAGGCTAAAAGTCCAAGCCAGGGCACAGGCTCTGGGGGAGGGTGCTTCCTTGACGGTAGGCAGTAACGCCGGGAGGTCCTGGGCTCCTAGCCGGCTCCTCACATGGTCTCTTCCCCTGTGTGTCTCCCTGTCTGTAGTCCCCTGCTCAAAACACCACGCAGGGAGGATTCGGGTTAGCACGTGCCCCACGCTCCCTGTCTGCACTGCCCTGTATAAAACACCACTCAGGGAGGACTTGGGTTGGGATGTACCCCACTCTCCTTGTCTGCACTCCCCTGTACAAAACACCCCTCAGGGAGGACTTGAGTTAGTATATTCCCCACTCCAGGATGACCTCTTTAACATAAGAAATAAAAACCTTTATTTCTAAACAAGGTCACATTCACAGGTACAGGAGTAAGGATTTCAACATACGTTTCTGAGGGACACAATTTTTTCCACACCATATACATGTGTGTGTTGTTGTTAGCTACCATGGAGTCAATTTTCGACTCATAGTGACCCCATGTGATAGAGTAGAACTGCCCCATAGGGCTTTCTAGGCTGAAATGGTTAAGCGCTCAGCTGCTAACTGAAAGGTCAGGGATTCATACCCACCAATAGCTCTGAGGGAGAAAGACCTGGTGACCTGCTCCCTTAAAAGTTATAGCCAAGGAAATCCTATGGGGCAGTTCTATTCTGTCCTATAGGGTCACTATGAATTGGAATCGACTCGATGGCACACAACAACAATCTTTATGAGAGTGTTTTGTGGATACTTTTTGTTTTGAATTAATGACACTTGGGGGTAGGGATACCACCATCTTCTCATCTAGTCTTGAGTGTTCTCCTGGGCAGCAGCTCTCCCTTGGGCCCTGCGTGAGCCTCTATTCTATGGGGCTGTAAATTACCTATTAACAAGCCTATTCCTATGATTAATGAGCACATGGAGGACAGGGGTGCATAACTGCACACCTGCAGCTCTGAACATAGACCCAGCACATAGTAGGGGCTCAGTAGACACTTGCTGAGCCAAATCCTGAACACCTCCTGAGTGCTGAACCTACATACTGAACACCTCCTGAGTGCTGAACCTATACACTGAACACCTCCTGAGTGCTGAACCTATACCCTGAACACCTCCTGTGTGCTGAACCTATACACTGAACACCTCCTGTGTGCTGAACCTATACACTGAACACCTCCTGAGTGCTGAACCTATACACTGAACACCTCCTGCGTGCTGAACCTATACACTGAACACCTCCTGCGTGCTGAACCTATACACTGAACACCTCCTGCGTGCTGAACCTATATCCTGAACACCTCCTGCGTGCTGAACCTATACACTGAACACCTCCTGCGTGCTGAACCTATACACTGAACACCTCCTGCGTGCTGAACCTATACCCTGAACACCTCCTGAGCGCTGAACCTATACACTGAACACCTCCTGAGCGCTGAACCTATACCCTGAACACCTCCTGCGTGCTGAACCTATACCCTGAACACCTCCTGCGCGCTGAACCTATACCCTGAACACCTCCTGAGCGCTGAACCTATACCCTGAACACCTCCTGAGCGCTGAACCTATACCCTGAACACCTCCTGCGCGCTGAACCTATACCCTGAACACCTCCTGCGTGCTGAACCTATACACTGAACACCTCCTGAGTGCTGAACCTATACACTGAACACCTCCTGAGTGCTGAACCTATACACTGAACACCTCCTGAGTGCTGAACCTATACCCTGAACACCTCCTGCATGCTGAACCTATACCCTGAACACCTCCTGAGTGCTGAGCCTATACACTGAACACCTCCTGCGTGCTGAACCTATACACTGAACACCTCCTGCGTGCTGAACCTATACACTGAACACCTCCTGCGTGCTGAACCTATACCCTGAACACCTCCTGTGTGCTGAACCTATACACTGAACACCTCCTGCGTGCTGAACCTATACCCTGAACACCTCCTGTGCACTGGACACTCTTCCGTGTTTGTTGATTTGCCATCTAAACCAGATTTGAGATTCCTCAAGGGCAGGAGGTGCTCTTCTCTTGCTCTGGACCACCTCTGCCAAGAGCAGCTCTGGCAGAAGGACACCTTCTGATGGACTGGCCGACAGGTACATACCCACCGGGGTGACTCACTCCGTCCTCAGCCACTTCAGTTTCAAGAACAAGTTCCTCAGCAGATGATTTCAGATCATCGTATTTTGGGAAACAGAAAGAAAGTCCAAAAAGCCTTACTCATTCTACTCAGCAATAACCGGGCTTATGTTTGTGGTTAAAGCAATTAGGGAGTAATCAGAGATTTGGCAGAGGGGACAGTATCCCAGAGGGTACAGGGAATGTCACAAGCAGGAGTCTTCTAGAACTTCAGGAGTACAAATTTTCTGCTAAGGTCAACTCTGGAAGCATTGACACGTTCGACAAGCACACGAAAAGCTAAGACATGGGCAACAGTACAGCTTAGTGTATGTTTTGAAGTAGGTCAGACTTGTATTTAAATCCAGTGCCTGTGAGCCCGGCTTACTTCACCTGTAAAACTGAAATAATAATACCTACCTCACAGGGTTATTATAAGGATGAAACAAGATACTGGATATTTTTAAAAGTGCTTACCACTCTGCCTGGCACGTAGTATGTGCTCAGTAAACGTCGTGAGATGCTGTCAAGTTGATCCTGACTCATAGCAACGCCACGTACAACAGAACGAAACACTGCCCGGTCCTGCGCCACACTCAAAATTTTTGCTATGTTTGAGCCCATTGTTGCAGCCACTGTGTCAGTCCATCTCCTCGAGGGTCTTACTTTTTTTCACTGACCCTCCACCTTACCAAACATGATGTCCTCCTCCAGGGACTGGTCCCTCCTGATAACATGTCCAAAGTACATAAGATGAAATCTTGCCACCCTCACTTCTAAGGAGCATTCTGGCTGTACTTCTTCGAAGACAGATCTGTTGGTTCTTCTGGAAGTCCATGGTATATTCAATATTCTTCTCCAACATCATAATTCAAAGGCATCAATTCTTCTTAGGTCTTCCTTATTCATCGTCCAGCTTTCACATGCATGTGAGACAATTGAAAGCACCATGGCTTGGGTCAGGCACACCTTAGTCCTCAAAGTGATATCTTTGCTTTTTAACACTTTAAAGAGGTCTTTTGCAGCAGATTTGCCCAATGCAATCCATCATTTGATTTCTCGACTGCTATTCCATGGGTGTTGATTGTAGATCCAAGTAAAATGAAATCCTTAACAACTTCAATCCTTTCTCCATTTATCATGATGTTGCTTATTGGTCTAGTTGTGAGGATTTTTGTCTTCTTTATGTTGAGGTGTAATCCATCCTGAAGGCTGTAGTCTTTGATCTTCATCAGTAAGTCCTTCAAGTCCTCTCCACTTTCAGCAAGCAAGGTTGTGTCATCTGTATATGGCAGGTTGTTAATGAGTTTTCCTCGGATCCTGATGCCATATTCTTCATATAGTTCAGCTTCTCAGATTATTTATTCAGCATATAGATTGAATAAGTGTGATGAAAGGATACAACACTGACACACACTTTTCTGGATTTTTAACCAGTCAAGTATCCTCTTGTTCTATTGGAATGACTGCCTCTTGGTCTATGTACAGGTTCCTCATGAGCACAATTAAGTGTTTTGGAATTCTCTTTACAATGTTATCCATAATTTGTTATGATCCACACAGTTGAATGCCTTTGCATAGTCAATGAAACACAGGTAAACATCCTTCTGGTATTCTCTGCTTTCAGCCAGGATCCATCTGACATCAGCAATGAGATCCCTGGTTCCACGTCCTCTTCTGTTCAGCTTGAATTTCTGGCTGTTCCCAGTCAATGTACTGCTGCAACTGCTTTTGAATGATCTTCAGCAAAATTTTACTTGCGTGTGATATTAATGATATTGTTTGATAATTTCCACATCCTGTTGGACCACCTTTCTTTGGAATGGGTGCAAATATGAATTTCTCCCAGTTGGTTGGCCGGGTAACTGTCTTCCAAATTTTTTGGCATATATGAGTGAGCACTTCCAGTTTTGCATCAGTTTGTTGATACATCTCAATTGTTAGTCTGTCAATTCCTGGAGGCTTGTTTTTCGCCAATGCCTTCAGTGCAGCTTGGACTTCCTCCTTCAGTACCGTTGCTTCTTGGTCACATGCTACCTCTTGAAATGGTTGAACGTCGACTAATTCTTTTTGGTACAGTGACTCTATGAATTCCTTCCACCCTCTTTTGGTGCTTCGTTTGTTTTTCAGTATGGAACGATGCTCAGTAAACAATAATTGCTAAATATGACCTGGCCACACAATGTTTTTTTATATTTGTTTTTAAAATCAGTCAGTAAGCCAGCCTGAGACATGGAACTCTCCATTTGGGCCTAGACATTTCTGATATCTCAGTGTTTGATGTGGCCTGTTAGCTTCAAGGCTGAAGTGGAAAAAAGAGCAGCATTTATTGAACATCTAGGATGTGGAAACTTGACGGGGATATACTGTTTTTAATCCTCAATATCACCTTGTGAGGGAGTTAGTACTCTTTTTACAGGAAAAACTGAGGTTTCGGAACCCACTGAAAGGTAACTAGGAGGTGGCAGTTTGGAGATTTGTACTCAGTTCTGAATGCAAGCCCCAAATTTTCCCTGCCACGGCCCCTCTCTCTCCACTGCCCCCCTTTTCAGCCCCAAGGATATGATGCGTGGCCACTAGTGAAGGGTGCCAGTGAAATGCTGTTCGATGCTCTCCTTAGAATCAGCCTTTCTTCACCTCAGCCCCAGTCTTAGTAATGGGCGTCCCCCCAGGCAGGGGCCAAGTGGGGCCTAGTGCACCAGACGGCTGCTACGGCTCCTTTCAGCGTGAGAACTGGCGATTCTGAAAGCACAGAGGGCTGCTTTCCTCTCTGAGCACCAGTTTCCATCAGGTGAGGGCACAGGACTATACCAGAGCCACACGTTTTCTGTGAGCACTTGGCGAGAGCAGTACGCCTCACGGTCATTCCAGAGCTGTATACTTTCTGGTAAGTTATTTATCGTCTCTGTGTCTGAATTTTCTCATCTATAAAATGGGGATGTTCACAGTCTTTACCTCATAAGGTTGTTATGAGGATTGGGAATCAACTAAACGTGACTCAGTGAGTGCTGTATAAACATTTGCTGTTATTATTTGACACTTAAAAGCAGACGTGGTTGTTGGGTGCCTTGGAGTCGATTTTGGTTCATTGGGACCCCGTGTGACCGTTTAGAGCCACCTCCACAGGTCTTTCTCCCAAAGCCGCTGGGTGAGTTCGAACCAACATCCTTTCAGTCAGCAGCCCAGCGCTTAACCATTGTGTCACCAAGGCTCCTTAAAGGCAGAAGACCAAAACCAAGCCCGCTGCCATTGAGCTGGCTCCGACTTATAGCAACCTTATAGGACGGAGTAGAACTGCCCCATAGGGTTTCCAAGAAGCGGTTGCTGGATTTGAACTGCTGACCTTTTCGTTAGTGGCCAAGCTTTAGAGAACTAATTCCCCCAGGGTCCTAGGAGTATGACTTTCAGTGTTCCCCCAGCCCAAAATATATTTAATATTTTCTCTCTCTCCTTAAACACTCTTGTGTGATTTTTCATTCTAGTTTTTTTAAAGTTGTGATTTTAGATTACATGTAATTTTGAAATCTGCTCTTTTGTTTCATACTCTGAATTGTATGTAATCTTTATTAGTATAGTTTCTCCTAATTAAAAATACGCTGTTCATTTTAGTGTGAAAAAGAGCATACATGCGTGATTGTATAGAACATACACATTCATTTTAAAACTAACACTGAGTACCCACCACCCAAGGTAAGACACAGACGACAACTCCCCCTGCTCAGAAGTCCCCATTTGTCCCTGTCCACATTTGTTTAGTGTAAAGCTGTATTTTATGCACTTTAACTAGAACAGGCCCTCTTGTAAGATCCCCCATTTATCTGGTGAGTCTGGTGCACAATGGCAACTGCGTGTGTGCTCACGCCCAGCCTGAGAAAGGTGGGGGTGGGTGACTTCCAGGGTCCCTTGGGTTCTGATGTCTTGTAGCTCTGGGAATCAGTACCACCAGACTCCAAGAACCCACCCCGCTGCAGGCTCAGGTGACTGCTTCCCTGGTACCAGCATCACCTACACACAGAGCTGGACAGAGATGCTGGAGCTGGTACCGCCTGAGCAGCCATGAGTATGCTCCTGAAGGTGCAGGCAGGAACATGCAGCTGTTCTGCCCACCGCACACAGGCTGCGTTTCCTGTTTCAAGATGGACACGAAGAAAACAAAGGGGATGGGAAAGTCGAGGGAGAAGGATTAAAGAGACATTCCGCGGGGAAAAGTGCCTGGAGGGTTTTTGTCTGGAAAGTTTGGAAACAAGGAAAATGCACAGGTAGTCACAGTCTTTGGGGGCTCTTCCATCTTCCACTATACTCTGGGTAGCACTTAAAGACAGAAATCAAGGCCCCTTCGGGAACCCCACTTAAGAAACATGGGCAATTACGGTAGTTGGTAACCGCTTCCCTATAATAAAGATTCAAATTGGTACAACAGTAAAATATGGCAACACCCTAAATGCTAAAAATAAGGAAATAGCGGAGTAAATTATACAACATCCATTGCCCACTAAAAATCATGATAATGAAGCCAGGATAACCATTACCTCTGGGAGAGGAGGAAGGGCATGTGGGATCAAGAAGGGACACACAGGCTTTTAGGTACTGGAGGTGGTGGTCTCCGTCTTAACTTGGGTGGTGGGTACTCAACTTTTGTTTTGTTAATTGCTATGGATTGAATTGTGCCCCCCATATGTGTTTAAATCCTAAACCCCTATACTGTACTTGTGAATGTAATTCCATTTAGGAATAGGACTTTCTTTCTGATGTTAATGAGACCATATAATTGTAGGGTGTGTCTTAAGCCAATCATCTCTGCCATATAAAAAGAGCAGACTGGGCACAGAAAAGGAAGAGCAAACAGAGGGGAAGGCACCCACCACATGAAGGAAAACAGAGGGGAAGGTACCCACCACACGAAGGAAGACAGAGGGAAAGTACCCACCACACGAAGGAAGACAGAGGGGAGGGTACCCACCACACGACACCACACGAAGGAAGACAGAGGGGAGGGTACCCACCACACGAAGGAAGACAGAGGGGAGGGTACCCACCACACGAAGGAAGACAGAGGGGAGGGTACCCACCACACGAAGGAAGACAGAGGGGAGGGTACCCACCACACGAAGGAAGACAGAGGGGAAGGTACCCACCACATGAAGAAAGACAGAGGGGAAGGTACCCACCACATGAAGGAAGGTCACCAAGGAACTGAGGAACAGAAGCCGAAAAGTGACGAGGACTTTCCACCGGTGCTGACAGAGGAAGAAATTCTTCCCCTAGAGCCAGGGCCCTGAATTCAGACTTCTAGCCTCCTAAACTGTGAGAAAATAAACTTGTTTGTTAAAGCCACCCACTTGTGGTGTTGTTATAGCAGCACTAAGAAACTAAGACATTATTAAAATGAATGTATAACCAAAAAAAACATACTAAACCCATTGCCTTTGAGTTGATTCCTACTCATAGCAACCCTATAGGACAAAGCAGAACTGCCCCATAGGGTTTCCAAGGAGCAGTTAGTGGATTCGAACTGCTGACCTTTTGGTTAGCAGCTGAGCTCTTAACACCGTCACGTGTATGGATACTATATTTCACAATGTATTTTTGAACATACATTTAATTACAAAAATGATAATAATAAAGACCACATACAATTCAGAGAAATAACAAAAGAGCAAATTTTAAAATTGCATGCAATCTAAAATTACGACTTTTAAAAAAAACCTTATACATGAGAAAATAGACTGAAGGAAAGCACATTGAGATGCCAAGAGTGTTGAAATTGTGGGTAATTTTTCTCTTGCCTATTTCCCAAACTTTCCAAGTGGCTAAAAAATATACACTTACAAAAGTTTCCTCAAAGAAAAGTATGGTTCTTTCAAGTATTTTCAAATCACTTTCACATCTATTATCTCATTTGATTTTTAAAACAATCCTTTTGGAGGCGGCGTCAGTATTAATTAGTTTCATTTTATAGGTAGCAAAACTGAGACTGTGTTCATGACTTGCACCATGTCACTCTGTTGGCTGGGAGTAAAGCTGTGACTGGTCCCCAGGTCTCCTGACTCCTGTCGGTCCTCTGCCCACTCGAACGCCCAGGGTTCCTTCTTCTGGTACATGGAAATAGCTGCTACCTGGCCTTCGGCCCTGTGGTCCAAGGTGGGCGTCTATGGCTGCTCATAATTGACTACACACAAGAAGGTCCCTAAAGATGCAACCCCCGCCTTCTCTTTGCAGGGCACCAAGTTGGAGGGGGTAAAAGTTCTTGGAAACGTTCAGAGAGAGAGAAGATGAGCTGTCTGGACCACGGGCTGTGTTTGAGAATCAAGTCGGACAACATTATGGAAATGGGTTTCTCCAAGTGCTGGTCAACAAGCTCTCTCTGATGCCTTCTCTCTCCCTTCACTTAGAAGACACCAGAGGCTTGCAAGACAGTGCCACCTGAGCCTACAGTCAGGACCCTCAGAGAAGGGTGGGGGCTCAACCAGAGACAGTCCCTTGCTCAAGGATACCAGGCTCAGAACCACACCAGAACCCAAATCCCCCATTCCCAGCCCAGGCACTTTGCACGGAGTCAGTGGGGGGAGGAAGGCATTGGTCAGCACAGCACTGAGGTGAGCCCCAGGCGAATGGCCGTGCTGCTGTGGATGAATAACCGGAAATGCTCTCATCGTTTCCTGTCTGGAGATTGTCATTCCTGGACATTGCTCAACTCTTCCCAACTGTTTGCCACTGATGTTGTTGTTAGGTGCCGTTGAGTAGGTTCCGACACATAGTGACAGAACGAAACACTGTCCGGTCCTGTGCCATCATCACAACCATTGTGCTTGAGCCCATTGTTGCAGCCACTGTGTCAGTCCATCTTGTTGAGGGCCATTGATAAGGAGTGCAGAATTAGCTCTGGGGGGGAGGTCGAGGGGTATCCCCAGAAAGCCCCCCTCCCGATTCACAATTAGCGACACCATTACTGTGCCCCTTTCTCCATTCACTCTCACAACAACCCTGAGTTAGGTGCTATTATTAGTGCCATCTTTCAGCTGAGGAAACTTAAACCCAGAGAATGAAATGACTTTTCCAAGATGACACAGCCACTAAGTGCTGAATCCAGAATCAAAGTCCTCCCTTCCACACTTCAGAGTCCACTGTGCAAGGCTGCCCCCACTTTCCCCAAGAAGGCCTCAGGTCAGAGACTCTTAAATTAGTAATCTACACACCCAAACTGACCTTACAGAAAGGGTGGGCTTTGGAGAGGAGAATGGAGAGGACAGGCCACCCAACTCCTGTTCCAGGGTGAAGAAGTGGGTTGAGCCGGGTAGACTGGGCTGCTAGCTCCTAGCTGCTTCCCTGGCCGATTTTAACTTGTGTTTAATTTGGGTTTCTGGGATCTCTGAGAGCAAATAGAGTCTTCCGGGTTTGCAGAACAGAACGGTGGGATGGGGAGGGGCTGGGAAGGGACAGCCCACTGGACTAAAAGCTCTAAATATCTCTTGGGCTCCTTTTTTTTTCTGGTTGTTTGCGTTTGGCTCCTTGCAATGTTTTGGTGTTTAGATTTGGTTGCCACGAGTGGGCTGTTTTTAGCTGCCCAGTTCCTTCCCCTCCCCTTTTAATTTTTTCCCCTTGCTTTTGCACAAGCCCCAGCACGAAGTCTTCAGGTCTTATCTCACTCAGCAAAAACACACCCGGCTGATCTGAGAGTGGATTCCCCAGGCGATTCCCGGAGTAAAGCCTCAGCAAAATATTCCAGTCTCTGCTTATCTCGCTTTCATTGAGGATTAACCCCTGAAATAACCCAGGCCCGGGCTTCCTTCTGGGGCGGGGGGGGGGGGGGGGGGCGGGGGGCAGGCATTCTGTGCCTTTGTCTGGGGAGCTTTTCTTGCCCCTCCTCTGGATGGGACTGCTTGTGTGTGGTGAGAGTGTGAGCCGTGGACATTGGCGGCACGAATGAAAGCCAGGGTAGAGGAGGACGCACAGCCTCAGGTACCGATCCCGGAGATCACCGAGCTGGGCACACAGAGCTTCTCCCGCTGTTCCCCAGCCTCTCTCTCATTCCGCAGACATTTCACAGCTCTCCTGGGGGAAGGGAGGAAAGGAGGCAGCCAGGACTAGTTTTTTGTTTTTCTTGGATAAGAGTTTCATTCACGTGGGGGTGTACTTCTCTGTCATGATTCTTATCGCTTTTAGAGTCCCAGTAAGAGAAAAAGGCAGAGGAAAGAAAGCCAGGCTCAGGCTCCGGCAGATGCCAACGGCACTTCTGCCCAGGTGTGACTTGGAGATTCAAAAGCAAGGATTACTAGAATGAAACCAGATTAATAAACGGAACGGGAGGAGGCAGGATGGTAACAAACTGTGAATGCCTCTCTTTTCCCTGACCCTTTGCTTCCTCTGTTTTGTGGACACTGGTGTGTTTACTGCTCGAGCTGAATTTCCCCTTAAGGAAAGGGCCAAACTTCCACAGCTCTTGCTTGGGTGTGTTAATGGCACCACAGTTTAAAATGTAAATTGGATAAAGATTTCTGCGCGCGTTTCACAGCAACAAGTGAAAAGCTTTCACGTGGTTCTTTCCCGCCTCCTTGTCTCACTTTATCATAATATTTATAATAAATAATTAATGGTGCTATTTATTTCAGTGGAGGTTGGTCGGATAAGGAGAGAATCCCAAATAACTTTCATTTAAATTGTACACGTAAATTCTACGTTTAAATGAAAAGTTATTTGGGATTCTCTACTTGTCAGACGCCCTTTCCATCCGCTCTCGCTCGGAGTTCTCGGGCTGTGCAGACACGCCCGGGGTGTACCTGCCCGCGCGTCGGTGGGAGGGCGGGGTGTGGGTGTGCGGAGCGGGGTGTGCGGGGTGTGTGGGCGTGAGAAGTGGAGGGTGGGGCCGGGAGAGCCGTTACCAGGACGAAAAGCAGAGGAAAACAGCCGCCCCACGCTTCCCGCGCGATGCGCCAGGGGAACCTTGTCTGCTGCAGAGCAGAATCCCCGAGGGCACCGCGTGGAACCCCAGGGCTGTCGGATGGGGCGGAGGACTTCCGAGGCCGCCCTCCACGTTGTACAAGCTCCAGGTGGGAGAGGGCATCTGGGTGAGGTTCTGGCTTGGGGGCAAGAAACCCGGGTGTGGAAGATTCGGCGCTACCTGCAGCGCCGGGGATCTCTGCCCCAGGCTGCTCCGCCATCGGCAGGGCTGGGGAGGGATGCGGATTCTCCAAGGTGTGAGTGTATGTGTGTGTGTGTGTGAGTGCAAGACGCTGCGCCCTGGCCCGACCGGGCGCCAGACCCCCGGCTCCGCCACGACCTTACCAGTCAAGGGCCGCGCCTGCAGATGCGATGGGACCTGGTGCCCCGAGACACCTAGAGTTCTTACTCCAAACTATGGCCTTCGATCACCCATCTCCCAAGAGGCAGGTCGAAGCAGGTGCTTCTGCCCTCGGCCTCACACCCCCCTCAGTACCCCGCCACTCCTGGCTCGCGTGGGTCTCCCTCCCAGGCAAATTCGAAAGGCCCCGGGCCACGCTTGCGCCCACACCTTATCGTCTAAGAGTGGCTGAGAAGGTCCCTGGTTCTGCCGTTGTCGGAGCCGAGATGGCTACAGTCTGGGAATCGGAACCGGGAAATCGTTTTAAGGTTCAAACCCAGTTCTGCCGAGGCATCGGGGTCCCGCCACCCTGGCCTGAGGACCGAGGGGATCTCTACTGCGGGTTCCCGTCCTGGCGGCGGTCAGTGCGTCCCCAGTACCGGCACTCTGGTCCCCGCCCAATCTGCTCTCCGCGCAGAAAAACACGAGAAAGATGAGGACGAGTTTCCCTACACACTGGCCGAGGGCGAGGCGACCCGCTCCAGCCTGGCCGGCCCCCGGGGCCGAAGCGCTGTCTCTTTCTCTTGTCTCCCCGGCTGCTCAGTTTCAGTCCGGCTCCGGGTTCCCCTTGTTTCTCCAGATCTCTTATCCGTCTACGCTCTCTCGTTCGTTTCGCCGGGAATCTCTCTGTCAATTTCAAATGCTTTGTGGTTGTTTAAAAACATCCGAACTGACAGGGTCCTACCCCTCGCCATCTCCTTCGGATCGGGTTCCAGTGAGCACCGAGGTGTATCTGCGTGTGCGCTCACGTGGGATGAGCTGGAGCCGCGGGCGCCGGGGGACGGCGCGCGCCGAGCGCTGCTGTCCGCGCTTGGGTTAACGCGCCGGTTTCTCGTGGTCCCCGCGGCGGAGGTCACCCCGGAGAGTAACGGTGTGGGGTCACGCCTGGGTGACTTTGGGCACCTCTCCCGCACGAGAGAACAACGCTCCTGCCCCCACCCAGCCCTCTACTCGAGAAGGAGGCGGCGGGCGGGGTAGGGGGCACTTTCTTGAAGCTCCAGATAATGACCGTGCATTTTAGAGAAAGGTCGCGCCCCCTTCCCGGCCTCACCTCGCCTGGGCCGCGGCCGGGACCAGCCTTCTCCCCACCCCTCCCGCAGCCTAGCCGAGGGAGGGATGCCAGCGCGGTGGAGTCATGCCGCTGGCTTGGGCACCATTGGCTCACGCCTGGAACACGCAGCGGCGAGTACGCACATCTGGCGGCGGGCCCGGGCGGCTCCGGTCCCGATTTGGAGAGAGAGGGCGGGCGGGTGTGTGTCCCAGCGCGAGGCCGGGAGAACGCGCCTCCGGGCCCCTCCCCGAGGTTGCATCACCAGGCCTCCCTCGCCGCCACCGCCTCCCCGCGCCTTGGTCCCTCCTCCGCCCCGCCTTCCACTGCCCGGTCCGGCGAGTTCTCGGGGAAGCTATTAATAGCATTACGTCAGCCCGGGGCTGGTAACCCGGAGTCAGCGGGCGCGCCGCCAGCCCAGCGCTATAAAAGGGGTGATGCAACGCGCTCGCAGCCACAGTCGCACGCAGCCAGGCGCGCACAGCACAGCACTCTCCCCGCCGCCGCCCAGCGGACCCGCCAGCCCGCGCACCGGCCGTGCGTCCTCGGGACAGCCTGCGCGCCCGCCCCCGTCCTGCCCCCGCCCGCCCTCGGGACCCAGGCCGCCTCGAGCCGAGGCAGGAGGTGAGCGCTGGAAGCCGAATGAGTGAACGCGGCGAGGGCGGCTTGCTTTCATTGCCTTTGCGCCCCTCCAGTGACCGGCTCCCGGACCCCTGCGCCCACCCCGGGCCCGCGCACCCAGCCTCCGCTTCCCCAGAACTCTGGCTGAACTTCTGCCAGCCAGTGCCGCTTCTCTGCGCTTCAGAAAGTTTCTCGAAAAGTGAAAGAACTAACTTTCTCTTTTGACTTGGGGCGCGAGAGGCTTCTGGTGACGGAGAGGACGGGCGCCCGCTCCCCGCTGACCTTCTAGCGCAGCTCCTCTCCGCCCTGGGCGCCGACTTACCGGCTGGGAGCCCGCGTAGGGAGGTGGGTGCTCGGGTGAATCCCAGGCCTCCCCGGATCGCCGTCCGGCTCCATCCATCGCTTCGCGCCCGGGCACCGCCAACCAAGGCGATCCTTCCCGGGCTCGGCGTTCGGGCGCCGAGGCCGCGGGCTCGCAGAAGCGCTGCCCCAGGCGCCGAGCGGAATGAATGGGGAGGGAACGGACGAACCGGGGACGCTGGCGCGGCGGCTGGGAGTCGCTCTGCCTGCACCCCAGGAGCGCTCGGCGCCGGGGACGCGCGGGAGCCCAGAGCAAAAGTTAGTCGGGTAAGTTTAGAGGTGGCGAGCGCGTGAGTCGCTGTCCCGGGCGGAGGGCGGAGAGGGCTCCCGGCACAGGCTCGTATTGGCCTCCGGGACCCGGGACTTCCTGTCTCATCTCTTGCTCGCTTTTCTCTGCTACCTGCGACTCTCGCTCTGGGTTTTTCTATGGCGGGTACTCAGACTTCTCTGCTTCGTGCCCATGGACACCCACCGTGGGGAGGTGAGAGTGCGAGCCCGGCCCTTCAGATAATTGAGAAGAGAATGGCTTTGTGATCAAGTGTCCAGGGCTCTGGGAGCTTACACGGCAGTCGATGTCGTCGAGCTGCAGTCTCGTGCCTGCAGCCGGGAGCGGTGGGTACGTAGACGCTGCCCGCCCCGCTGCCTGTCTGTGAGCGGGAGGTGGTGGCTGAACCCGATACCCACCAAGGTGCTTTCTGGGTTAAGATTTTCGGCTTCAAGGGTGGTGGCGCAGTGGTTAAGCGCTCGGCTGCAGGCTGAAAGGTCATTGGTTCAAACTTACCACCGCTCCGCGGGAGAAAGATGTGGCAGTCCGCTCCCGGAAAGATTACAGTCTTGGAAACCCTATGGGCAGCTCTACTGTATCCTATAGGGTCGCTGTGAGTCTGAATTGACTCCACGGCAGTGAGTTTTTTGGTAGAGTGGGCGTCTCTGTCTTGTCACTTACCAGCCTCCCAGGCAGTGGGGAAAGGGGACCTGTCTTCCCAACTTCTTTTCATTGGATTGGCTCTCCACCCCCTCCTCCTTTCCTGCTTCCCCCTTGATTCTCTCGTGTACTTAATTCATTTCCTCGTTGATTGTTTTTCCCCCTAATTTCATTGCTTAAATCACATATGCTGCCTTACAAATAAAGATGTTGCAAAATCTCTGATGGAGCCACAAAAAAAACTGGGAGCTAGAAAGTCTGGGTGTTTTCTCAGAGCACATATTTTATTGTGGGTGTGAGAGACAGTTTTTCTTTGGGCCTTCTGTCACCCCAACTTAAACTAAAGGAGAAGTTGGTATCACTGTCCCCCTGGCTTTGCATTTAGCATCTCGTGTAGAATAATGCTGCTTCATGTAGGCTCTTGATCTGAAGACGTCCTGGACAAAGGGGCAGTCGGGGCGGGGGGGTGGGGAGACTGCAGTTGTTCTTGTCTTGATGGTGTCAGAGATGGCGTGGAAGGCCACACCCCAGGCCCACAGTGTGGATAAGACACCGCACCCAGCACCGTGGGAGCCTTTGGACCCTTTGTGTCATAACTCCACCCTTCTCACCCTCTTTGCCCTTTCAGCGGTTTTTTAACTTTTCCTTCCACCGTGATCCTTTTTCCTCTGTCCATATTCCCTCCCCCGTTTAGCTCTCCCAGTGGTCTCTGTGTTGGTTGGCACCAGGTTACTAGGGCTGTTGATCTCTCACATACCTGGTACAATGGCTCTGTTCTCTGTGCCTTGGGTTGACCCCTCTTGAGGTTGGATCCCTGTTGGTGGTAGAGCAAAAAGAGCAGCAGGTGGCTGGTCAGCAGCTTGGCCTGGGCTGGCGACTCAACAACTTTATGACCTTGAGGAAGTCACTTTACCTCCCTGGGCCTCAGCTAACTCGATTACAAATGAGGATCTCAGCTAGATGACTCTAATATTGGTGTCTTATGATTTCTGGTAGATAGATACCATGATTTGTTCCATTTTAAAGCTGGGGTGGAGCGAGCTCAGTGGCTTCAAGTGTTCCCTAGCTAGGACACCATGGACATATTTTTCGAGGGAAAAATGGTTTCACATGTGAGAAACTGGTTATCTCTCAAGCACGTAACAGTGGCGACAGGCTGGTGCCAGCAGATAGTAGGGTGGAACGTACCTAGTGTGTTAGAGACCCAGAGGTCAATCAAAGTGCAGAAGAAGCTGAGAGCTGTCCTGAATTTCTTGAGGGTTCCCATTAATTCCTGACTAATGGGGGACTGAATTGCACTGAGCACAAAAGAATGAGTTCTCCATGAAATGGGGAAAGTAGAATCACAGTAATGAAGGGTGCCCAGTGTGTGTGTAAGTCCACCTTCATCTCATATGCTCTTCGTGATAGCGCTGTGCGGGAGTTGGGGCAGGCAACACGGAGCTCATTTCACAGATGAGGAGACCCAGGCCCAGGAAGTGTAAGTGGCCAGTAAGCGGGCGCTCAGCTTGTGAGTGGTGGTGGTAGACCTGGAAACTGTCTCGGGTCCTGAAGCCCAGCCTTGTACCTACAACCTTCACGAGGGTTGACACAAAGGGTTAGTTAGTGAGAAGACCAACGCTGGCTTCCTAGCATCATAAGATATTTTGTGAGTAGTGCTTTGAGGCAAGAGATGAAAACCAAAAGTGAAAATTCAGTGTAGTTGTAGTCACTAGGAAATAGCGTTTGGGAACTGAATTTCCAGTTAAAGAGATACATGAGTGAAGTTTCACTTTCTTAAAAATGATGAGACTGCTAACTACGTGACACCATTTCTGACTGGAGATAATGAAGTAGAAGCGAAATACAGGCTCTTTGCAGCAGATCTGGGCAATTTCAAGATCAACGTAGAAAGTCAACTCAGATGATCTAAGAGAGATGTGAAGATAACCGGGAACTTTTTTTTCTTCAATTGGTGGTGGTGAGGGGAGCGTTCAAGTGTCTCGGCTTTCTGAAAAAACTGTCTGAAGATTTAACTTCATTTTCCTTGTGGGGACACGGCCTTAGTCTGGGCTGAATCGTATCTTAAGAGAATATGTGGAGGAGTAACTCTAACGTATCCCAAGAGGCTAAGTTTCAGCCTAGTTCAGAGAAAGGCCAAGTCTGTACAGATACAACCACTTTATTTTCTGAAAGGCTTTTAACATTTTACCACCCATTTCCGTCCCCAAGTAAGCCCACCCAATGCTTTTCATAAAAACATTCCATGCCACTGACATTCTTCACTTTTATCAGGACTGCTGACTTTATACTAAGAAGGGGGAAAAATCCCAAACAGTAGACCCTAAGCCCTAAGAGCTCATTAATAAGCTTAGTTGAGTGGAGAAATGGAACTATACTCAAAAAAAAACTGCAGTGGAATTCAAACTGCCCATCCAGTCCTCCAAACAAAGGCCAGTCCAGTGGCAGCTCTGAGTTCCATCCCTGAACTATTTGGTTTTTAGTAAAGTTGGAAAGGGAGGAAAGTGTGAAAGGATGGAAGAATCTTAAGACTCTGGCTTCAGATGGCTGCTTTCTTAGGCATTTATCACCTATCAGGGAGGGGTATCCTCCCAGTAGCCTAGGTGATAGGATTAAATTGATAGACCTTCAGTTGTGACTCAGAACACAGGGCTGTGGGAAGAGAATCGTGTGTATTTTCTAGGTTTCTCTGAATAGTGAACAACATTCGTCGAAATTGGAGTTCCTGCCCCCATCAGAACCCACCTGGATTCCACAGAACCTCTGCCAGAGAGCCAGCCCTGGGCTGGAAGGATCCGTGGGGGCACAGTAATAGTGTACCTCCTGTTTGCATAACGGAGCCCTGGTGGTGCAGTGGTTAAGAGCTCAGCTGCGAACAAAAGGTTGGCAGTTAGAAACCAGCCACACCTTGGAAACCCTGTGGGGCAGTTCCAGGGAACTGACTCGACAGCAGCAGGTTTTTTTTTTTTTTTTTTCGATTATTTGCGTAACGCTTTCCAGACCGTACCCGTGTGTTATTTTCTTGAGTTGTCTCTGGACTCTGGGAAAATCGAGTGATCCACCCACCGTGGTCAAGTCAGTTCCAACTAATGGCGACCCTGTCCGCCTGTTACAGAGTACAGCTGCTCCATAGGGTTTTCTTGGCTGTCATCTTTATAGAAGGAGATTGCCAGGCCTTTCTTCCACGCTGCCACTGGGGGTGTTCAAACTGCCAACCTTAGGTTAGTAGTCAATGCAAACAGTTCGCACCACCCAGGGACCTTCTTGACAGAGGATGAGGAGAGGCCACCGGGGGTAAGATTATTTGTCCACGGGATCTTGGTGTGGCTTCAAATCCTGATCTTCTACCCCATTTGGGGAACTCTGTGGATAAAAGACCTACTTAAATGTACTCCCACAATGCAGGCAGCATCCTGACATACAAAGATCAGCAATCCATCAAACAGAGCTCAGGTTTCCCCTGGCTCTCTGCTTAGTCTTCTCGCCATTGCTTTAGTTCTAGCTTCCCACCCCTCTTCCGTACCTGCCTCCTAAAATGTTTGCTCTGTTTTTGTTTTGTTTTGTTTTTTTAATATTCTATATTCTGTAAGTTATGGGCATCAGCTCTGGAGTCAAACCTAATCCCAAGTCCTGGCACCGCCTCATGTTACCTCTGAGACTTTGGGCAAATTACTTAGCCTGTCTAAACCCTAGGTACCTCAACTTAAAGTGGGCTAGCACCTGCTCAGACGCACTTGGGGTCTCCTTGAGTCAGAACTAACTTGACAGCAGCAGGTATTCCAAATCGGAACTGTGAAACTATTACTCTTGTCCCTTTGGATTCTCTGAGCTACAGAATGATAGCGGTAGAAGGGCCCATGGAGGCATTTCATTCAGCCAAGTTCCGTTGGGTGGTCTGCAGCCGGTCAGTGGGCGTCGTGAGCAGACGTGGCCAGGCGCTGGGCCAGACTCCGATGGAAGAGGCTGAACCCTGCGCTGAGGACTGCTCAGTCATGAACCAGATGCAGACTGAGTCTCAGAGCGCTGAGGTGACTGGTCCAAGTCACACAGCTCCTTGGTGGCAGAGCAGACCTGGTCCCTGCGCTGCCCCAGCCCAGGCCTCTCCCTAAACCACAGGGACCTCAGAGGTCCACATCCTTGGCTCTTCACTGCTGGACTCTGAGGCCTTGCTTCACCAACCCTAACCTTAAGGAGAGACTGCTAGTCCCCTGGTGACCTGAACCCTTGCCCCTCTCCACCTGCCAAGGGCTGGGGAGAAGAGCTACCTCTGTCCTTCCCGCTGACTTGGTCCAGCTTCCTGAGGGAGGGACTTCAGAGATATATTTGCGGAATCGAAGCCTCCCCTCACTTGCCTTTCACTTCTACCTGCTGATAAGATTCGACTTGATTTCAGATTCCTTCTAAGTTTCTTTTTGAAAAAGAAACTGAAAATGGGATTTTGTAATAGTCTCACCAGTTTAGAAAAATGAAATAAAATTGCTCTACTGCTTTCAGATGCCTGAGTGGCACAAGCTGTTTGTGGCTGGGTGCTGACCTAAGGGTTGGTGGTTCACACCCACCCAGCGATACTGCAGAAGAAAAGGCCTGGCTATTTGCTTCCTTAATGATTACAGCCAAGAAGACCCTGCGGAGCAGTTCTACTCCGTAACATACAGGGCTGCCGTGAACCAGAACTGACCCGAAGGCGGCTAACGGCAGCCGTCCTCTTGAGGACAGTTTGAGGTGGCATTTGCGTCTGTGCACACCAGCAAAAACTCATAGTTCTTTTGAGTTCAGAATAGCCCAAAAGGTCGACTGTCATAAACTCCATTTAGGCCTTTTATGCACATCACAGAGCTGTGTGTTTTAGGAACTGTCTCATTCGAGATGAATGTGGCATGAAATGAAAACAAGCAGAACTGGGGGCGGGGGGGTTGGAGGGACTTATGGGACTTCCTGTGGGCAGGGGGCTCTGGTGGTGTTGGAGATTGCGGGGGGATGTGACCCCATGCCCCAAGACCCATGAGGCAGTTTTGGTTTTTATGTGTCTTTCAGCAAAATGATGCTTCAACACCCAGGCCAGGTCTCTGCCTCAGAGGTCAGTGCCTCAGCCATTGTCCCCTGCCTGTCCCCTCCTGGGTCACTGGTGTTTGAGGACTTTGCCCACCTGACACCGTTTGTCAAGGAAGAGCTGAGGTTCGCCATTCAGAACAAGCATCTCTGCCATCGAATGTCCTCTGCACTGGAGTCAATCACGGTCAGCGACAGGCCTCTGGAGGTGACAGTCACCAAAGCTGAGGTAGGTTCTACACAGGTGCCCACCCACCACGGGGCAGACATATTCTCGGCAGGGGGCCACGGCAGTGAACAAGACAGAACCACTGCCTTCAGCTTGCTGTTTACTGGGAGGAGGTGATGATACTACAATAGGAAAACATGTGAGAGATGAGTATGGAGGAGAAAGATAAAGCAGGGAAGAGGAGGGGGGTGTCAAGGCAGTGGTGGGCTTGCTATTTTAAATCAACGAGGCCGGAGAAGGCTTGGCTGACAGTGACCTTTGGTTTGAGCAGACGTGAAGGAGAGGAGGGAGGGAGCCACGCAGACACCTGACAGAGCAAGAAGGGCACTGAGGTGGGAGTGAGGCTAACACACCTGAGGAGCAGCAGGTGGGCCGGGAGGCTGGGGTGGAAAGTGGGTGGGGGTGGAGTGGGAGCTGAGGCCATGGGTGGGGCAGATCATGCTGTAGACTAGTGTGAAGATACGACTGCTTAGAGTGAGATAGGAAGCCACCGGAGGATTTATGAGCAGAGGTGTGACATGACCCAGTGGTCACCTTGGCCGTCATGTTGAAAATAGTTGGTTAGGGGCAAGAGCAGAAACAGTGTGTACAGAAGGGAGACCACCACAGCAATCCAGACAGCAGGTG
Source organism: Elephas maximus indicus (assembly GCF_024166365.1). Taxonomy (NCBI): domain Eukaryota; kingdom Metazoa; phylum Chordata; class Mammalia; order Proboscidea; family Elephantidae; genus Elephas; species Elephas maximus. Next base: position 1,233,963 of record NC_064842.1, read on the forward strand.
AGGGGCTCTGAGTCAGGATGGGCAGTGAGGGGCTGAGACATGTTTAGATTCTAGGTCTGTTTTGAAGGTAAAGCTGACTTACTGGTAGGCTCAACGCAGAGTATGAGAGAAAGAGAAGGCTCAAGGTTGACTCCAGAGTTTTTGGTCTCAGCAGCTTTAAGGGCAGAGTGCCCAGTTGCTGGTTAAACTGGGAAGACGGACGGTAAAAACAGGAGTTCCGTCCCATTTGACACCCAGTGGAGGTGTCAGGAAGACTGGCTGTGTGGGTCTGAAGTTCATAGCAGAGCCAGGGGTAGCTGGAAAGTTGGAAGCCACCATAGGGATGGCATTTAATGCCATGAGATGGGGTGAGATCACCTATGTGTCTAGTTCTGAAGAAGTATGGAGTGTGGTAATTATTTTCATTGCTGCAGGGACCCAGGTGCCCAGAAAGTGGTGCAAGGCCCAGCCAGGCAGCCCAATCCTTCCGTGGCAACACTCAGAGCCTTGGGACCAGGTGTCTGCTCCAAGTTCAGTTGTGTTTCTGGCACTTGAACTGTTCCCTACTCAACGATCTTCTTTGGGACACCGGGGGTGGGGGGGAAATGGGCGCAGCAAGAAGTCAGGGAGGAAGTTGTTAGCAATGCTGTGGCGCTCCAGGACGTCAGAGCTGAAGTCCAGCTGCTTTGTTGGCCTTTCCTTCATGGTTGCAAAATGAAGACCCATATAAAGTGGTTCAGAGACAGGAGTGTTTCAAGTTTACCTAACAGACATGGTCACAGCTTTTGGGCTAGGGCTGGTGGAACTGACCAAAAAGACTGAGTCTAAAACGAGGTTGATTAAAAATGTAAACCATTGCCGTCGAGTCGATTCTGACTCGTAATGACCCTATAGGACAGAGCAGAACTGCCCCATAAGGTTTCCAAGGAGCAGCTGGTGAATTTGAACTGCGGGCCTTTTTGGTTAGAGGCCATAGCTCCCCATAGCTCTTAACCACTGTGCCACCAGGGCTCAAGAACCTAAAGGGGGGTAATAATGACTCCTGCCTAGGATTGATCTGAGGGTTGAATGAGGTGACATATGTTCAGGGTTGAGCAGAGGGCCTGGCTGGTATTTAGCATTCAGTGAACAGTAGCTGGACCTACTACGTGATGCTGTGTCCCTAAGGCATCATTAGGGGCCTTAGCTGTGACCAGTTATCCTGAGAGGAGGTCATGGTTGTTGGTGCCCAGGCCAGTAATGGCCAGTGCAGGGTGGACCATGAAACGCTCAGGGAGGTTTTTTTTTTAATCAAGTTTCTTGAGATAGGAGGATGCGATGAAGGCAGCCCCTGGAGAAGTACATCATGCTTGGTAAAGTAGAGGGTCAGCAAAAAAGAAGACCCTCAATGAGATGGATTGACACGGTGGCTGCAACAATGGGCTGAAGCATAGCACAGCGCAGGACCGGGCAGTGTTTTGTTGTATGTAGGGTCACTATGAGTCGGAACTGACTCGAGGGCACCTGACAACAACAGTGAAAGTAGTAAATTCCCATGGAAGGAGGGAAAGCTTTTGGGAAGGATATTTGGAGGGTTCTCCAGCGGAAGAAGCAGGCAGCCTGCTTAATTGAAACGCTCCTTAAAACCGCCCAGCTCATCCGCTCTGGTTCTTTGTTCACCAAGTGGTCTTATATTCTAAAGTCAGTTAAGTGGGTTTTCCTACTGGGAAGAGAGTGCTCCAGCTGGCCTGCTTGGTGATTCGGGGCCCTTGTTGCTCTAATCCTCATTTTAAAGAAAGACACTGAGCCATGGGAACCCACAGGCACCCTGTGATTTTGGGCAGCATGAGTCTTTTTCCCAGATCCCAGCCACCTCTGGGAAAGTGACAAGGCCAAGCAAGGCAGTTGTGATGAGGGACACCAGCCAGAGTGGCAGGGGGACGATGCAGGAGGAGGAGCCAAAGGCTTGGGCTTACACCCCTGGGTGGTGAACGCGGCTAAGCTCTCAGATGCTAACCAAAGGCTGGGCAGTTTAAACTTACCCAGAGGCGCCTCAGAAGAAAGGCCTGGTGATCGGTTTTTTGATTTTCATTGTTCACCCTCAAGTGTGCGTGTGTTTGGAGGGGTTTTTCACAAAAGTCCAGGGCTTTAGTTTTTCGGGTCCTGTAGTACTAGGGCCACCCTGATTTGTCAGTTTTTCTGGCAGTAAAAGGTGGTGCACTTGGGGTGGGTGGCATTTCTTGCCTCCTGTTAAGTGTGTGAAGGTCCCTCGGTGGTGCAAACGGCTTGCGCTCAATTGCTTACCTAAAGGTTGGGACCCACCCAGCAGCGCCACGGACGGTCTGCTTCTGTGAATGTTACGGCCGAGAAAGCCCTGCGGTGCCGCTCCACTCTGTGACACGCGGGCGTGCCGTGAGTCGGAATCAACTGGACGGCAATGGGCTTGGGTTTGGTTATTAAGCACGTGCCTTTTGGGTTTTATAGGCAGCCCCCGAAGAAGACGAAAGGAAGAAGCGGCGTCGGGAGAGGAATAAGATTGCAGCCGCCAAGTGCCGAAACAAGAAGAAGGAGAAAACGGAGTGTCTGCAGAAAGTGAGTGCCTTCTAGCCCTGCCCCTCTGCAGGTCCTGCCTGCCCACCCTGACCTCACCTCAGCATCAGAAAGGGAGTTCAAAAAAACCCTACCAGAAAGCGTTTTCGGGAGAAGGACCTTATAGCTGGTAGCAGAAGTGCCAGGTGACGGATGAGGAGGCAGCAAAGCTGTTGGCACAGCAAACGTGACTCTGGATATAAAAGAACAGTCCTGTGAATTAAAGGCCCCAGGACCATCTACGGCCGGACTCTCGGCAGCCTGGGCCGGTCCAAACACGTCCCGCCGTCTGCAGGCTGCAGGGCACGTCGGCCCAGCTGGAAAGGCTTCTCTCCCTGTTTTCCCGAGAAAAGCTGCCAGCCCTCATTTGACTCACTATGAAAAGCCTTTAATTCATCTCTTCAAACAAGTGATTTCCTTAATTCACAAGCAGTGGTTATGCTTTCGTGGTGCTCCTGTCTTGGTCTTAACTCTGCAGCCCTTCTCCCTGACTCGTCCAACAGCCCAAGCTCCCGGCTGAGGTCAGCTGCTCCCCTTCCTGAAGCAAGAAGCACCAGGGTCATTAGCATCTGTGGGCCAGCTGGGCGGGCAGTGATGCCAGGCAGCCAGGCAGGCTTTCCGTGGCTGATGCCCCTCCCCCAAGAATGGACAGGCCAGGGCAGAGTCTCAACCCAGGTCCACAGACCCCCAAGGATTCTCTTGATTGCCTCAGGGCGTCAGAGAAAATTAGGAGATTTTGCATCTCTGCATACGTTTTCCTGGGGAAATGAGCTTCTCAGTGAGATTAGGAGCTCACAAAAATTTAGGGCCACAAGCTGGATCTCTCCCTAGTACCCCAGGGCACTTGCAGGCCCGGAAGACCTAAACGTGGACCATTAGGCTCCACACAGGAGAGATCTAGGAACCATGGGTTCTGCTGAAGGCTTGTTACCAGTGGAGTCACAAGCCGCCTCTGCGGTAGAAACCCAAGGGCGTCTCTGAAGAATCCCCCAAGATCAAGGCTTCTCCAGGGTCTGGATTCTCCCAACCTGAACACCCTCTCCCAGCTTTGTGGAGCATTGTAGCAGAGACGGTGGTGGTTCCTCTGCAGGCCAGTCCCTTCCTGAAGAGGCCTGAGGGGCCCCAGAGGCTCTCCCTGCCACTAGGCAGTACCCCCAGGTCACCCTGTTTTTGCCGGCCCTCGTGTTCCGTTCCTAACCCCTCTCTTGTCCCCCAGGAGTCGGAGAAGCTGGAGAGCGTGAATGCAGAACTGAAGGCCCAGATCGAGGAGCTCAAGAACGAGAAGCAGCATCTGATCTACATGCTCAACCTCCACCGGCCCACCTGCATTGTCCGGGCTCAGAACGGGAGGACTCCGGAAGATGAGAGAAACCTCTTTATCCAACAGATAAAAGAAGGAACATTGTAGAGCTGAGCAGGCGTGGTATGGGGCCAACTGGGGAGTCCTCACTGAATCCTTCTTTTATACCCCACACCCTGAGGCTGTTGGGGATCTGACTTCCTGTGCACCTCTAGGGTCCCAGCAGCAGAGACCCACCAAGGCAGGAGGGCCTTCGGTGACTCAACTGGGCCTCTCCGCTCGGCCCCAGAGTGGACTTTGGACCAGGGCAAGTACATTTTTGCCTCAACTCCAGGTCTTAGGCTTTACCGTACTGGCCATTCTTAGACGCTCCGGGTGGCTCCTGGTTTGGGTGGCTCCTGGTTCGGGTCTTGGCCGCCTTTCCTCCAGATTCTACAAAAACCAGGAGTCCCGTCATTAGGATTCATGCAAAGCAGTGTCTGTGCCTTGGGTGGGCGGGGCCGTCTCCTCTGCTGCTGCTGTCACTTGTGGGGAAATGGAGCGAGAATGGCGGCTAGCCAGGTTGTGCAATGGCCCGGGCTGTGCTTTCTAGCAAATATGCTGTTCTGTGCAGGAATTACCGCGTGCAAGGCATTCATTTCGGAACTGTGCTTTGTGCTTGTTGACCTGTATTTGTTCTGTGCAGCCCTGGTGTGGCTTTTACAGGACTTTTCTGAGAGTCTGGGGAGCTGTCACCACGCGCAGCGTCTCACAGTGGTCAGGGGGCTGGAGGGGCTCGTCAGCCCTGGCAGAACAGAATTCCCCTGAGGCCAGCAGCATGGCTTTGTGCCAACAGGGAAGGCCTCCTTTGCCCTGGCGCCCAGGCGTTAACATGAAATCTTTTAATTATGGGTCCTCTGCTGCAAATTCCATTATAATATCACAGGAAGGAAGCAGAAAGAAAAAGCCGGCTTCCAAAGGGTCAGGACTCTGCTCAGTGACTTAGGTCAGGAGGTGTTTGTAGGCCAAAGAGCCAAAGAATTCCATATTCCTTTTCTTGTGGTCGAAAACCACCGTCAGTGGAGACATGTTTGAAGCCAGGTGATGCCCAGACTTTCGCATTATTGGCTGTTAATGGCGTTGTTTTTGTCATTTAGATATTTTTAAAAATCTGGCCCAGAGCATTTGCCACAGTGAGAAGACGCACTGGTCACAAAGATTCTGGCTACTGTCTGACTGTATAAATTCTGATGTTTCTGTGAAATCCTCAGAGTGTTTAATCCTACTCAATGTTATTACAAGTTTCTGTAAGAGAAAATATTACTTATTTATCCTAGTATTCTTAACCTGTCAATATAATAAATATTGGAACCAAGCTGTGGTAAGCTAAGTCTTGTGCTGGTTTCTGTTCTTTCAGACCCATTGGTTATTGAGGTCTAATCGCTCCCCTCCCCACCTCCGTGTGGGGGTGTTTAAATGTTCTCAGAGGGTCATCCTTTATTCTTCAGGGTGCCATTAGGTGAGATCACTGGCCGTAAATCCTATTCCTCAAAGGCACCCAGTTGCTCAATTTCTTGTCAACAAACCCTGAAACACAGCCCCAAATATATCCTTTAGGCAAACAATTTGGTGTTAAGATAGAATTTTGATAATAAAACCTGAATTGCTAAATACCTCAACTATTGGTTTCTTTGAATGTATAAACACCTAAAATGTACAGCCTGTTGTTCAGCCTAAAACCCTGATTCCTTACATTCTGCCTCAGAATTCCTCTTAAATTATTATTCATTTGAGTAACATCTGTTATAGTGTCTAAATGTGTGCCTCGTTGCAAATATGTATATCAAATATCAGAGAAGAATTAGGTGGGGGCAGGGAGGAAGAAAGAAAAACATTAGGAAGGGTGTGATAATTCAAAGAAAGGTAGTCTACCTAATTTTCTGGAGTTTCGGGGCATATGATTCGTTTAACTCACTGCCATGAAATTGATTCTGACTCATAGCGACACTACAGGACAGAATAGAACTGCCCCGTAGGGTTTCCAAGGCCGTAATCTTTATGGAAGCAATTGGCCATATCTTTCTCCTATGGAGCACCTGGCGGGTTCCAACCACCAAATTTTTGGTTAGCAGATGAGCGCTTTAACTACTGTGCCACCAGGACTCCTTCAGGAATAGAACCAGGCTCAGTTGCTCTTTAATTGTACCTATATATAAAGCTCACAGGTCAGGATTAAAAATTGACTACTCTGCTACCGATTCAGAGAGATACATTCAACTTTAGATCTACTTCCCATGGTGTTGCTGCTCCTTGCGAGCTTGTGTGTGGTTCCTTTAAACCTTATTAACCATGACACCTGCGTCCTAATTTTGCTGCCTTAATTCACATCGGGGCCATGTTCCTAATCTGTAAAGAGCCTAAGTGAGGTCCACACTGCCCACCACTTCTTTCAGGAGATAATCCATTTCCCTTGTCTTGGTGGAGGAGCCAAAAGAAAAAAATTCTCCCTTTTGTTTACCCTTTGGTTAAAAGCAAAACCAAACCCATTGCCATCGAGCTGATTCTGACTCATAGTGACTCTACAGGACAGAGTAGAACTGCCCCATAGGGTTTCCAAGGCCGTGATCTTTACGGAAGCAGACTGCCACGTTTTTCTCCCATGGAGCAGCTGGTGGATTAGAACCGCCAACTTTTTGGTTAGAAGCTGAGTGCTTTAACCACTGTGTCGCCAGGGCTCCTTGCAGTGGGTTTGGGTACCATTATGAAACTGAAGACAGTTTTTAAGCTGCTGTGGACAACAATGGATTAGAGAGGAAGGTTGGTGGCTGGAGCTTGGGCAAGAAAAATTGATCTGAGAAAAGCAGGGTTTATGGTTAGCGTAACTGTGAGTTCTTTTAACAGATGGATTATACGTAGTTCTGTTTCCTGTAGACACGTCTGCTGTGTTTTGATACTTTAATAATAATAAAAGGATGAATGTGTATTTACTGTCAAGTGTTTAGTTCGTCTTGTTTCACATTCGAAGGAGAGAGAATAAGCTTTGATGGGGCTTCCACCAGAACGAGCTTCAGCCACCCAGTGTGACAGTGCCTACTGCCGGGTGGTGACGTCACATTGGTTGGGCATGGAAACCCCACCCTCCCTCCCCACCTTCTTCCTGCCCCTTGTCTGCCCTGAGATCTGGCCTCAGCTATTCAGGGTAAAGAGCTTGAAAGGGTTTGGGCGAATGGAATCCTTTCAGTTTCCATCAAGAGGTAAAATGCTAAATATTTTCCATCTTATCTTAATTTCTCCCCTTGGGCTTTGAAAATAAGCCCTTGGAAACCCAAACCTATAACATGCCTTCCTCTCTTCCTGGTCCCATATACTCTGATTTGTGTTCTCTAGCACCATTTCTCTGGAGTGGATAGTGCCCTCCAGCCAGGGTCTGCCTGACCTAAAACCTCAAAGGAAGCTGAGTTTGTTGTGGAGCTTTCCGTGTGAGAACACAGAAGCTTCTTCATTTGGCAAAAAAAAAAAAAAAAAACTGCTCTCAAGAATGAATTCACACTAGGGAAGAAGAGTGTTTAAGACTAGTTTTGACGATAGCTAACACTGACTGAGCAAGGCGGTATGCTGAATACCCGCTTTATCTCATGAATACTCACTACCGTTGTTACCAAGAGTCCCTGGTGGGGCAAACAGTTCAGTGGTCTACTGCTACCCGAAAGGTGGGCATTTGAATCCACCCAGAAGTGCCTTGGAAGAAAGGCCTGGCAATCTACTTCCAGAACACCACAGACATGGAAGACTCTATGGAGTGCAGTTCTACTCTGCACACACAGGGTTGCCATAAGTTGGAATCTACTTGACAGCAATTTTTTTTTATAGCTGTTATCATCCCCATTTTACAGATGAGAAACAAACAACAACAAAAAAAAACAAACCAAACCCATTGCCATTGTGTCAATTGCGGCTCATAGCCTCCTCTAAGTGGAGTGTTAAGAAATATGCACAAAGACACCAGGTGACCTTTCTAACACGGAAGCCTATGTCTGTTAACCCTAACAGCTCCAAGCAGGTGTGTGTATTTTAACAAAGTTAGCCTTTCTCCTCAAGAAATGAGTCTAAGGTGTGATTTCATGCATAACGTCCAACTGGTAGAGAAATCTTGGGAGCAGGGGTCCTCCTCAGAACTTCCAAGGAACAGCTTGGAAGCAGCTATTCTGTAGTTAGCTCTGCGGGAGCTGCAACAGGGCAGGAGACAGCTCCTCACAGGCATAACCAGCTCCCAAGGCAGTTCTGTGTGGCCGGGGGGGTCAGGACAGGAGGCTGTTTGTAGGTTCCTGGAATTTAAGCTTACGCTTCCTGTTTCTCATTTCACTGAAGAGAGAATGACTGGGTCCTAGCACATGGGCTGTTTGTGTACCTGAGTAATGGAGAGGAGGGATTGAGGTACACCTGAATATTTAACCCCCAGTTAGGCCAGCCGCTGAGGAAAGCGGCTGTGGGAAGGAGCTGTCCGGGTGGGTCCTTCATAGCACAGAGCTTTGCTTGTGTGGTTTCGCGTAATGCACCCAGTTGGCCTTCTTGAAGGTAGTTGGGTCCGGCTTGAGAACATGTGGCTGGCCCAAGCCTTTGGTGTGAGACAAAGTACTGTAGCCATTCAGAACAAAGGCTTTAGGTCAGCTACACTTGGTGCAAATGGTTAAGTGCTGGGCTACCACCCAAAAGGTTGGCAGTTCAAATCTACCCAGAGGTGCCTTGGAAGAAAGGCCTGACAATCTACTTTCAAAAGATCGCAGACATTGAAAACCTGGTGGGGTTGCCATGAGTCGGAATCGACTGGCAGGTGACTGGTAGACTTGGATTCAAACACTGCCTCCACCACCTGTTAGTTGTCTGACTGCAGGCAGGTGATACAACCTCAGCTCCTTTACCTGTAAAATGGGGACAGTAGTAATAGCACCAACCTCAATGGGTTCTATGGTAGTGTATGTGAAAGACGTGCCTGTTGCCTAGGGAGAAGCAGTTTTTAATATTATTATTAAAGGTCTTTATTGTCAACATTTACTGAGATTTTATAGAATGGGCTAAAGGCCAAGCCTGCCAATTCTAGGTTATTCAATAAAATCAAGCCATGAGCTCAAATGTTGCAAGCTGTTCCATCAGCTGGCATTCCTACAGCGTTTGTGTAGTTGCTGAATCTTCTGAATTTGAAAAGAAAAAGAAAAAAGCACCAACATAAAATTTTCCTATTTGAAAAGACATTCTGTTTCGGCATCTGTTTCGGCACCTTCCAGGGGTGCCTCTGTGCAGGCACAGGGTGTTTGTGGGGAGGATGGTGGGCCTGGCCTGAGGGGCGGCTGGGGGAAGGACAAAGGGGTAAATGACAGTGACAGGTCACAAAGGGCAGCAGGGATAAATACAGCTGCGCAGGGGGCTTAGGCTGAGAAGGAGTTACTTTTCTTGCCAGGACCGCTGTTTGCAGCTCCTCAAAGAGAGCAAAGTCAGGTGGAAACCCTCTCTGGAGCCCACGCCGCATCTCTACACCCTAGAAGAGATTCTGCGTGGTGCCCAAGCCTCTTGCTGCATCCCCACAGCAAACATCTGGACCCTCACCCCAGCCTCTGGGCGGGGGACTGCTGAGAGACCTGCGTGGAGCCGCCTTTGGCCCAGGAGCACCGCTGACCCCTCGTCTGCCAACGCGGCCAAGGAAGACCCAGATCTGCGTGCTGGCACTGCTGCAGGGCCAGAAGGTAGCCGCCATGAGCAGCGATTCTCTGTTACCATATTATACGGCGCAGAGTGGCTCTGCCATGGGGCTGTTCAACACGGCCATGGGGAAGCTGCAGAGACAGCTGTACAAGGGGGAGTACGATGTATTCAAGTACGCACCCATTTTTGAGAGCGACTTCATCCAGATCACCAGAAGGGGTGAGGTGATTGACGTGCACAACCGTGTCCGCATGGTGACAGTGGGCGTCGCCTGCACCAGCCCCGTCCTTGCCCTGCCCGATGTGATGCTGCTGGCCCGGCCAGCTACCGGCTGCGATGAGGATGGCGGCCAGGCCCCCAGGGGACGAGGCCGCAAGGCCACCAAGACCTTAGAGCTGACCCGGCTCCTGCCCTTGAAGTTTGTCAAGATCTCCGTGCACGACCGTGAGAAGCAGCAGCTGCGCCTCAAGTTTGCCACGGGCCGCTCTTGCTACCTGCAGCTCTGTCCCCCTCTGGATGCTCGGGAAGACCTCTTTGCCTACTGGGAGAAGCTCATTTATCTGCTGCGACCCCCAGTGGACAGTAACAGCAGCACCCATGCCATTCCAGCTGGTGACATGATTTGCATGCCTGTGTGGGAGAAGCGGGAGGACAGGCCAAGCCCAGCAGCCGTCGATGTCCATGGGAAGGGGGATCAGGACCAGGTGAGTGTCAGGAGCCTCCACGTGTTCTCCGAGGTGTCTGGGGTCACCTCTGCTGCTTTTGCTGGTGGAGAGGGAATCCAAAATGCCTCCCACAAACCTACCCCAAACACAAGAACAAGCCCCACAGCAGGCGCTGTGAGCATGGCAGCAGCTGGGTCCTCAGGCCCGCAGCAGACAAACATGGCAATGGCAGAAGCAGCCGCCAAGGATCCCAGAGGAAGCAAAACCAGCCTTGCCATTGCAGGTGCTGCCAACACATCCTCGAAGAGTATCAAGGTGGCTGTGGCAGAGGCTGCAAGCAGATTCTCGGAGCCCACTGGCACACTGGAGGACTCCGTCAGCCTCTCCCCAGAGGCCAGCAAGAATGTGGAAATTGCAGGAGCAGAATCTACAGTTGAGACCGTTGCAGAAACAGCTGGCGAGCCAGCCAGGGGACCTCCTGTCTCACCCTTGCCTAGTGAAGGTGCCATGAGTGAACAGCACAGAAGCCAGCGAGGCCACCAGCCCAACATTGCAACCCGGAGGGAGCAAAGGGCAAGGAGGGAGCGAAGGGAAAAGGACACAGCAGTCAGTAGGAGGGGCTCTCGACACAGCAGGACAGGCAAGAGTCGCCACAAGACGGAAGGCGACAAGATGAGCCGAAAATCTTCCAGCCGGTCCGTAGCCAGCCGCAGAGCCACTAGACGTGACAAAAAGGACAAAAGCCGCGGCAGCCCCAGGGGCAGCAGACACTCCTCGGCTCACAAAGGCGTCAGCCGCACGCCCATCTCAAAGGAGTCCAGGACGTCCCACAAGTTGGGGCGAAGCCTGTCTACCACAAGTTCAGGTTCAACGACCAAGAGACTCAGCAGGATCAGCTCCTTCCTGAGGAATGTCAGAGCCAGCCTGACCACGAGAACAGGTGCCTCACTGCGGGACAGAGGGGTGGACATTGTGTCTAAGACGGTGGAGAAGAGCAACTTGGAGGCCATCATGGAGACAGCAGAGGGTAACCTAGGGCTCGAGATCACAGGTACCATGACATCTGCCACCATGGAGGCAGTGACCTTTGAAACCCACTAAATAGGAACCAGAGTGCGGGAAGTATCCCTGGAGAGCCTATGGCAGCTTTCCTGACTGCAGTTTAAATATTAAAATAATCTACAATTAATAAATACAATTTCCAGATGGCATGCTGTATTTGAATTTCTATGTCCTGTAGCCCAGTAGTGACATCACAGTGGCTTCTATGATGTCAGCCTCACCTCACACCCATTCACCCCATGCTCGTTAGAGCTGCATGAGTGCTCCATCCTGCCACAGTCCCTTTCTGGCTTTGGTCCCTGAGGTTATGGCTGGGAGTCACAGGCTGTGGGCTGGGAATCTCCACCACCTTCTGCTCCTTTTTATAAACTCTTCTTTCTCCTGAAGGTCCATAGGCAACAAGGTCCATTATGAACAAGAACAGAACTCATTTCCCCTCCGGGCATTCTTGGGAGGAAGGAGGGGTGCAGCAGCATTTGGTGACAATCAGAACAGGGCTGACTAGGTGGCTTATAAGGACAGAGGCTCTGTCCCTGGTGGGTAACAGTTTGACTGCTAACCAAAAGGTCAGCAGTTCCAATTCACCAGTAGCTCCTTGGAAACCCTATGGGGCAGTTCTATAACTTTGCCGTTGAGTCGATTCCCACTCAACGGCAATGGGTTTGGTTTTTGTAGAAGACAGAAATTGATTCATAGTTTGAGAGACTAGAAGTCCAAATCAATGTGTGAAGTTTTGAGGGACAAATGCTTGCCCCACTATTTCTTGGCCGTTTGATGCGCCTTCAGATGGTATCATGGACTGAATTATGACCCCCCAGAATGACCCCCAAAAAATGTATGTATCAACTTGGTTAGGCCATGTGTGGTGGTCCTCCATTTTGTGATTGTAATTTTATGTGGAGAGGACTAGGGTGGGATTGTAACACCCCCTTACTTAGGTCACCTCCCTGATCCAAGGTAAAGGGAGTTTCCCTGGGGTGTTGGCTGCACCACCTTTCATCTCTCAAGAGATAAAAGCAAAGGGAAGCAAGTAGAGCTGGGGACCCCATACCACCAAGAAACCAGCAGCAGGAGCAGAGCGCATCCTTTGGACCCAGGGTCCCTGCACCTGAGAAGCTCTTCGACCATGGGAAGATTCAGGACAAGGACCTTCCTCCAGAGCTGACAGAGAGAGAAAGCATTCCCCTGGAGATGATGCCTGATGCCCTGAATTTGGACTTAGCACTTTATTTCTCTTATGGCTGCACTAGCTGACTCAGACACATGGCCATCCTTGCTCTGTCTCAGTGTCTCTTCTCTTTTATAAGGACACCACGATGATTGAATCAGGATCCACCCTGCTCCGGTGTGACCTCATGTTAACTGACAACATCTTCAAAGACCCTGTTTCCAAACAAGGTCATGTTCACACAACCAGGGGTTAGGATTTGGGTTAGGATTTCAACATTTTGGAGAACACAACTCAATCCATAGACTTAGCAGTTCTACTCTTGGGTTGAGTTGTGTTCTCCAAAATTTTCGGAACCAAAATTTCAACATCAATGGAATAATTGGTAATACAGTGGGATATGAATAGAGTGGAATATTATACAACAAAAAATGAATAGTAGCTACACACATTATTAGCACAGATGAATCTAACAGTTTTTTAAAAAGCAAGTGAGAAAAGAATCCATATGGCATAATTTCACTATAATTTCACTACATGTTTGGTAATACATGTTTGGTAAAACTTGTAGTATTAGTCCTGCTATAAAAGAAACACCACAAGTGGATGGTTTTAATGAACAGAAATTTATTTTCTCACAGTTGAGGAGGCTAGAAGTCTGAATTCAGGGCACCGGCTCCAGGGGACGGCTTTCTCTCTCTGTTGACTCTGTTCCTTGGCTCCATGGTGATCGTCCCAGGGCTTGCCACCTATCTTCCTCCATCTCTGCTGGAGGTTGATTTAAGACATACTCTACACTAATACTGGGGTTTTTGGGGGGTCTACACTAATATTGCCTCATTAACATAACAAAGAAACTCCATTCCCAAATAGGACTATAACCTGTGGTCTCTCCTGATAACATATCCAAAGTATATGGTGCGCAGTTTCACCATCCTTGTTTCTGAGGAGCATTTTGTCTGTACTTCTTCCAAGGCAGATGTGTTCTCTTCTGGACATCCATGGTATATTCCACATTCTTCGCAAACACCATAATTCAAAGGCATCAGTTCTTCTTTTTTCTTTCTTATTGTCCTGCTTTCGGATGCATATGAGGTAATCGAAAACACCACAGATTAGAGCTACTTACCTTAAGGTGACTTTTTTTTTTTTGCTTTTTAACACTTTAAAGAGGTCTTTGCAGCAGATTTGCCTAATGCGATGTGTTGATTTCTTGACTACTGCTTCCACGGGTGTTGATTATGGATCCAAGTAAAGTGAAATTCTTGACAACTTCAGTATTTTCTCTGATGTTGCTTATTGGTCCAGTTGTGAAGATTTCTTTATGTTGAAGTGTAGTCCGTACTGAAGACTGCAGTCTTTGATCTTCATCAGTAAGTGCATCAAATCCTCTTCGCTTTCAGCAAGCAACACTGTGTCATCTGCATAACACAGGTTGTTAGTGAGTCTCCCTTCAATCCTGATGCCCCATTCTTCTTCATATGTCCAGTTTCTTGGATTATTTGCTCAGCATAGAGACTGAATAAGCATGGTGAAAAGATACAACCCTGACGCACACCTTTCTTGACTTTAAGCCATGCAATATCTCCTTGTTCTGTTTGAATGACTGCCTCTTGGTCTATGTACAGGTTCCATATGAGCACAATTAAGTGTTCTGAAATTCCCGTTTTTCACAATGTTATCCATTATTTGTTATGATCTACACAGTCATACCTTTGAATAGTCAATAAAACAGGTAAACATCTTTCTGGTATTCTCTGGATTTCAGCTGAGATTCATCTGACATCAGCAACAGTATCCCTTGTTCTACATTCTCTTCTGAATCTGGTTTGAATTTGAGTTTAGAGACCATCTCAAGAATAGATTTGATGCATTGAACACTAGCAACCGTAGACCAGATGAGTTGTGGAATGACATCAAGGACATCATGCATGAAGCAAGACGTCATCAAAAAGACAGGAAAGAAAGAAAAGGCCAAAATGGATGTCAGAAGAGACTCTGAAACTTACTCTTGAACGTAGAGTAGCTAAAGTGAAAGAAAGGAATGATGAATTAAAAGAGCTGAACAGAAGATTTCAAAGGGCCCCTCAAGAAGACAAAGTAAAGTATTATAATGCAATGTGCAATGACCTGGAGTTAGAAAACCAAAAAGGAAAAACACGTTCAGCATTTCTCAAGCTGAAAGAATTGAAGAAAAAATTCAAGCCTCGAGTTGCAATAACGAAGGATTCTATGGGGAAAATATTAAACGACACCGGAAACATCAAAGAAGATGTAAAGAATACACAGAGTCACTGTCGATGTTCAACCATTTCAGGAGGTAGCATATGATTAAGAATTGATGGTACCGAAGGAAGAAGTCCAAGCTGTACTGAAAACATTGGTGAAAAACAAGGCTCCAGGAATTAACAGAATATAAATTGAGATGTTTCAGCAAATGGATGCAGCGCTGGAGGTGCTCACTTGTCTATGCCAAGAAATTTGGAAGACAGCTACCTGGCCAGCCGACTAGAAGAGATTCATGTTTGTACCCTGTCATAGATTGAATTGTGTCATCCCAAAATATCTGTCAACTTGGCTAGGTCATGATTTCCCAGTCTCGTATGTTTGTCTACCATTTTATCATCTGATGTGATTTCCCTATGTGTCGTAAATCCTGTCACTATGCTGTCATAAGATGAGATCTACAAGATTAGTTAGTGCCTTAAACCAATCTCTTTTTGAGATATAAAAGAGAGATGTGAGCAGAGAGACATGGGGACTTCATATCACAAAGAAAGCAACACTGGGAGCAGAGTGTATCCTTTGGACCCGAGGTTCCTGTGCAGAGAAGCACCTAGACCACGGGAAGATTGATGACAAGGACCTTCCACTTGTGATATTTCTGTTATAGCAACTCTAGATGACTAAGACATACCCATTCCAAAGAAAGTTTATCCAACAGAATGCAGAAATTATCAAACAGTATCACACACAAGTAAAATTTTGCTGAAGATCATTCAAAAGAGGTTGCAGCAGTACGTTGACAGGGAACTGGCAGAAATTCTACCACAGGTATAGAGGTTAGGATTTACAGCACTTATTTTAGAGGAACACAATTCAATCCCTAATACTGTTGACAAAAACAAGGGTTTTCTCTAGGGTGGAAAGGCAGGAGATGAGATCAAGGAGGTGGGCACAAGGCCTTCGTGGTGTTGTTAGGTGCTGTTGAGTTTGTTGTGAGTAGGAACGAAACACTACCCTGTCCTGCACCATCCTCACAGCCTCAACGGTGTCAGTAGGCATTTATTGTGTTTTTTTACATTTTAACATCTCCGAAATCAAGATGATCCTACAATCACTGTGGCAGTTGTGATGAATCTATTGCTTCAGACATAATTGTGTATGTACAAGAGTAATATATGACAAAAATCTAAGTCCGAAAGCCCTCTTTCATTATCAAAAATTTTAAACGATAAAACATTAAGTTTTCACAAGAACCGTTGGTTTTTAGGAAAAAAAGGAAGGAAAGATATCCTTATCTCCCAGATGAGAACACTGTGGGGCCTTTGCAGATCAGTGACCTACCCCCACTCAGTGTGAGCCCTGTCCAGGCCCTGGGGAGAAGGCAAAGCCAACAATTCCAGGGGTGGTCCCTTCTCATCAAGGAGACAGGGCCGCCGTATCTTCCTGAGACAGCTACATATTTACCACCATGCTGCAGAACTCTATAAAGATGAGCTCCAAATGTGCTGGATAGAGAAGAGGGGAAGCTGGGAGGCTCCTGGTAGCTAGCGACTCTGCTTGGTGTTTGAATTTCCGTGAGCTCAAAGCCCTTAGCTGACTTTATCTAAGAGCTTCCAGACCACCCTTAATCTGAGTCTGGCTCCCAGGCTTCTATCTCTTGGATCCAGAGTGACCCGACTGCAGCTGTAAACTGACCCCCCACCTGGAATTCCGGGGCCTTGTTCCCCACCAGCAGCCACCACTCCTGACTCTGGCTGCCTCTCTCTGCAGCCCAGTCCTCCTCCAGCTGCTAATTAAACTTTTTGAAGCCAGTCTCAGAATGGTTTCTCTACACCAAATCTTCAGGAATTTTCTTCTTCTGGAGTTCCAAAAACAAATCTTTAAAGCCCACCTCAAGAGGAAGGTTCAGACATAGGACATAGCATGCTATTGCCTGGACCGTGAAGGTTAATCCCTAAAGCTCCTTTTGAGAATAGTCCTGGAAACTATTGGAGTGAGTCAAGTTATTCTTAAGAAAGGAGGGAACATGCCAGAGATTAGATACAAATTGGCCCTGGGAGGAAAACAACCTGAGAATCATTAACCCAGAGCTTCAGAGATGACTAGGGGGCCTGTCAGGAAACAGAATTAATGGTTTACCTTGACCAGCTTTTTCCTTGACTCAAGGTGGGGGAATTATAAAAAGACCACATCACATTCCTTTGATCTTAGGATTTCTACAGAGGCAAGTCTAGGTAAACACCAGTCTGGATGAAGAAAATGCAATAAAAACTTCTGTGTAGCACTTAGCCGTTTACAAATTCTCTAAGTGTGTGCTCTATTCTGGTTCTCACATCTCTCCGCTTTGCAGATCAGCAGACTGAAGTTTGGAGCATTTAGAAAACTTGTTCAAGGTGGTAGGTGATGGAATAGAATTCATGGGTACCAGAGTCAGCACTCTTCCCTGGCCCCTTGTACCTTGTACTCTTCCCGAGGGAAGGCTTTCACAGAGTAGAAGCACTGGGCCCAAGGTATGGGAAATCAGGAATGGACGGTTGAGCAGGCTGACGGGAGGAGTCTTCTGAGCCAAGATATGGGCGAGGGGGCAACTGCAGAGCAACACACTTCACGGAGCACCCACTATGCTGGTTCTGGGTCCTGTGTGGAGATACAACCAGTGGGCAGACAGGATAGGTGCGTGAGTGATTGTTACAGCTGAATGTCAGGTCCAGTGAGAGACGAGTGATTGTTACAGCTGAGCATCAGGTCCAGTGAGAGATGAGTGATTGTTACAGCTGAGCGTCGGGTCCAGTGAGAGACGAGTGATTGTTACAGCTGAGTGTCAGGTACAATGAGAGACGCCTGTTCAAGGAAGGACTCTGGGTCACGGAAGACTTCACAAGAGGAACTGGCAGTTTTGAAGAATGAATAGGGCTCTGCCAGGTGGAGAAAGTAGGAGGGCAAGGGTAAGGGTGGAGGTGCTAGGGAAGGTCACAGGAAATGAACTTGTGCAAAACACAAAGACTTGGGACGTCACAGTATGTTCAGAGAGGAGGGACATGAGGCTAGAAAATCAGGCAGCTGGATCTTGGGGGACCTGGGGTGCTGTGGAAATGGCAAATAGTTGAGACTTTGGGAGCCACCGAAGGCAAGCACCTGATGTGAGTAAGGTGTCTGGCTCCAGGGTGCAGAGCTGATGGACAAGGGGTTGTCTGGAGGCAGGGAAAACTCCAGGAAGCCGCTGCACTAATCTCAGTCAGACCTGGCAGGCCCGGAACCTGGGCAGTGGCACTGGGCAGAGTCAGGAGATGTTGAAGATATGGGACGGGACAGTCTTCCACCTCACATCGCAGACAACAGGAAGCCCAGGGTTTAGGCTCAGCCGTGTCTAAAGGAGCAGGAGCTAACAAAAGTCATGTCTTTATGGTGATGACTGTTGGATTGTGAGCAAGAAGACAGGCTAAGGAGAAAGCAGGGAAGAATGTGTTAGATATACAACATGTTCTAGATTGCGTTCTAGATTGCTAAGGGGTAAACACCAGGATGGGGCAGGGGGCTGTGGGGCTTCAGTCCTGGTAGACCTCCAAGACAAAAGACCACTTTGAAGTTTCCTTTGTCTGTAGGACACTGCCTTCTCAGCCCGCTAGAGCCCCTTGTGGCCAGGCCTGTTACTGCAGGTTGGCCCTTGAATGAGGGGAGCCGCCTCAGTCACAGTCACCCCTGTCCTTTGTCACACAATTAGCCTAATGCTAATTCACTGGCAATCAGACTAACCCCTGGGGTGGGGGGCTGCAGCAGGCAAAATGAGGCTGGAAGGAGAGATGAGCCCAGGACAGGAGAGAGACCCGGAATGCCACATAACTCCCCCACACCCCGTGGTCTTTATTACTGCAAATGGGACCTGTAATCCACAAGGTGAGGGGTGTGCAAAGCTGGGTCCTCCATGAGCAGAAGGGCAGGGAAGCCAGGCTCTCCGCTTTGCCAGTTTACAGAGCTTGAAGTGTGCTGTGAGGTCATTTTTTCCCACACTCTAAGCGGGAGCTCCCTCACAGGTGTGCAGAGGTATTGATACTTCTCAGCTTTGGTTGCCAGGGGCATTGTTATGGGTTGAATTGTGTCCCCCCAAAGGATGTATTGAAATTACGGTTCCTGTACCTGTTGACGTGACCATATTTGGAAATAGGGGTTTTCTTTTGTTATGTTAATGAGGTCATACCAGAGGAGCGTGGGTCCTAAACCTCATCCCTTTGAGTTATAAAAAGAACAGTATTGGGGGCACTGAGTTTATGTTAATGGTGGTGGAATCATTTGGAAAAGGATAACACAATGTTTGCACAACTTGAAGAATGTAATCAATGCTGCTGAATTATACATGTAGAAATTGTTGAATTGGCATATGTTTTATTGTGTATTTTTCAGTACAGTAAAAAAAAATGTTATGAGGTAAAAAAAGAGCAGACATACACACACACTCATGGGGGCGGGGGTGGGAATCGGGGGTGGGGGGTGATAGAAACCAAGGAATGCCAAGAAACTTCTGGGCAGGACCCTCCCCTAGAGCTGATGCCCTGATTCGGATTTCTAGCCTTCAACACTGTGAGAAAATAAATTTCTGTTCTTTAAAGCTACTCATTCGTGGTATTTGTGTGACAGCAGCTCTAGGAAATTAAAATACCCCAAGGTGCCATTCCAATGTCATCATTTTCTAGGTGTGCCATGGCCTGCAAAAGGTTGAAGGGCACCTTTCTACACACATACACACACACACACACACACGTGCACACACTGCAGTTCACATGTAGAGCATGGGTGAGACCTAGCAAAGAGCAGCGGAGAAGCACCCCCTTGGACATTCAGCCTGCTCCCCAAAGCTGCAGCTGATGCTGACCTTGTTGCTGCTCTTTTCTCTTTCTGCTGATGTTGTCACACCCCAGTCTCTAGTTCCGTAGCCCCAGAACACTGCCGTAATGCAGTTTACACCCACCAAAGGAAACATGAGAAAAATACGGAGAAATGTAAGTTTCTCATACTGCTGAATTTGTTCTTTAAAGACCTGTCCTTGTCTAAATCCTTCCTCCTGTTTTTAAAGTTTTCTTTTGAAGTAAAACATATGTACAGAGAAGCTCGGTGTGACATACGTACAGAGAAGCGCAGTGTGACATACATACAGAAAAGCACAGTGTGACACACGTACAGGGAAGTGCGGTGTGACACATGTACAGAGAAGCGCGGTCTGACATACGTACAGAGAAGCACGGTGTGACACGTACAGAGAAGCGCAGTGTGACATATGTACGGAGAAGGTCAGCGTAGCATAGGTACAGAGAAATGCAGTGTAACATACGTACAGAGAAGCATGGCGTGACATACGTACAGAGAAGAGAGGTGTGACATACGTACAGAGAAGCTTGGTGTGACATACGCACAGAGAAGCACAGTGAGACATACGTACAGAGAAGCTCGGTGTGACATACGTACAGAGAAGCACAATGTGACATACATACAGAGAAGCTTGGTGTGACATACGCACAGAGAAGCACAGCGAGACATATGTACAGAGAAGCTCGGTGTGACATACATACAGAAAAGCTTATAAATCATAGCAGATGACTTGACATTTCATAAAATGAGCGACACCATACAACTGGAACTGGGTGGCGAATCAGAATGTCTCCACACCGCAGATGCCCCCTCTCCCTCTCTTCCAGGCACTGCCCCCGAGGGGAACCCGCAGCCTGACTTCCAACACCACAGATTAATTTTGCCGCCTTTTCAACTTTATATAAATGGGATCCCACAGTATATTCTTTTTAAATCTAATTTCTTCCACTTAACATCATGTTATGAGATTTACCTCTGATTTCCCATTCATTCTTGTCGCTATATGGTATTTCAGTGTGTAAATATGCTATACTGTCTGCTATCAATGGGCATTTCAGTTATTTCCAGGCTTTGGCTATTAAGAATGGAGCTGCTGTGAACATTTTTATGTAGATCTTTCGGTAAAAATGTACACAAGTTTCTGCTGGGCACATGCTAAGGAACGGAATTGAGAACATGTGTAGGTTCAGCCTCAGTAGGTTCTGCCAAGCTGTTTTCCAAAGTGGCTGTCATCTTACAGCCCATCAGCCAAGTCCCAGAGTCCTCACTGCTCCATGTCCTTGCCAGCGTTTGATACTGTGTATCTCTTCTTAGCCATTCTGGCGGGATGTAGTGCCTTTTCTCCCCATTTTATGAAAAATAGACTTAAAAAAAATAAAGTGTGATGACCTAGAGAAAATGGTAGTTTTGTTGTAATGTCTTTAATGGGCAATGTTGGCTCAGTACCAATTTGTTTAATCCAACACCAATCTAGGTGTTGACTTAAAGGGGATTACTCTTGATAATGTTGGTGGGACTCATCTAATCAGTTGAAGACCTACCTTAAGAGCCAAGGAATGGCAAGACACTCCCGGGGTACCTACAAAGAAAGACCCTCCCCTTCTTTCCCAGAAAAGAAACAATCCTGCCTGACTTTCCAGTAGAATAGCCTTCCTGGAAGACTTCAGACTCAAGACTGCAACGTCACCTCCTGCCTGAGTTTCCAGCCTGCTGGCCTGCCTTACCGATTTCAGATTTGCGAGTCCCACAATCACATGAGCCAATTCCTCTACATGAACATATATGTATATTTTTATATATGCCTTATTGGTTCTTTTTCTCTGGGGAACCCTGATGTTGTTGTTGCTGGATGCCGTTAAGTTGATTCTGACTCATAAAAAACAAAAAAAACCACTGCTGTCTAGTCAATTCCAACTGTGACCCTATATTACAGAGTAGAACTGCCCCATAGGGTTTCCTAGGCTGTAATCTTTACAGGAGCCCTGACGGCACAGTGGTTATGTATGAGCTATGGCTGCTAACCAAAAAAGGTCAGCCAGTTCAAATCCACCAACTGCTTCTTGGAAACCCTATGGGGCAGTTCCACCCTGTCCTGTAGGGTTCCTATGAGTTGGAATCGACTTGATGGCAAAGAGTTTAACCTTTACAGGAACTGATCACCAGGTCTTTCTCCTGCGAGTGGATGGGTGGGTTCGAACTGCCAACCTTTGGGTTAGCATCTAAGCTGATTAAAAAAAAAAGCTGATAGTATACAGTATATATCATATAGCTCCCAAATTAGTTTTGAAATTTCACGGTCTCTGAAATCTTGTTTATACAATTTCAAAGGTTTTTATTAATACTATTACTACTATTTGAGGAAAGGAGGCTTTTTTAAACCTCTTCTACCATCCTGCTCCAGTACATTTTGCTTTGTAACAAACTACCCCAAAACTTTAGGATTTAAAACAACAATTACTGTCTCCTATCTCTAGATTCTTCTCCATCACGGATTTGGGCACTACTAGGCAATTCTTTTCCTTGTGGTATCCGCTGAGGTTGGTCAGTAGTACTTAACTGGAGCATGAGCTGGTGTGGGGGGGTCTAAGGTAGATAGCTTTAATCACGTATTAGTTGTCTTGTGGGGAATGGCTGGAAGGTAGAGCCCAGCTGGGGTTGTCCACAGAGATACCTCCACACAGCCTTTCCAGCTAGATGGTGTCAGGCAATCAAACTGGCTTTCCTCAGAGCAAGTGTCCCAAGAAAGCCAGGTGGCAGGTACTTCTGACTGCCCCCTAGAAGTTACCCCACATAACTTCTACCACATTCTTTTGGTTACAAGCAAGTCACAAAATCAGCCCATTATTTAAAAGAAGAGGAATAAGACTTTACTTCTTGATAGGGGAAGGGCAAGATCACATAGTAAAACAGTACGTAGGATGGTAATCTTATTGAGGCCTTCGTTATGGGTTGAGTTGTGCCCCTCCCCCAAAGTTATCTTGAAGTTATCCTGGTATGTGTGAATATGACCTTGTCTGGAAATGGGGCTTTGATGATGTTATCAGTTAATGTGAGGTCCTACTGGAGTAGGGTATGCCCTAATTCTATACAACTAGTCTCCTTGAGAGGAGGCAGTCCTTCGGGTAGCCCAAATGGCTACTATTACCCCCCTTTTCTGCCCCACTGCTAACCTCTTTGGACTTCGGAACAATCATTGCACCTC
This sequence comes from Elephas maximus indicus, assembly GCF_024166365.1. Lineage (NCBI taxonomy): Eukaryota > Metazoa > Chordata > Mammalia > Proboscidea > Elephantidae > Elephas > Elephas maximus. The sequence goes on from NC_064842.1 coordinate 1,256,669, forward strand.
CCTGTCTGAAGCCTAATGGTTTGTCTAAATAAGCAGCGCGGCTAAGACGATACAATTATGGGCTAGAGCCCCCATGTCTGAATACCCACCTTGTGCAGTGAAACACAGAAGCCCTGGAATATACAACCGGTGGGGGAGATCCCCAGGACCCTTTATCCACAGTGTGAAGACAGGGGGCACTGCCCTGGTGGCCGTGATGGGTCTTTTCCTGTTGTACACCATCTATCGTCTGTGAGTAATAAAAAGGCTTTGACTATTGTCCACCCTGTGTGAGCATCTCGCGTGCACACCTTGATCAGGGTAAATGGACACAACACCCATGGAGGGGCTGGTGCCACTCGGTGGAATTCTCATCCCAGTACTCTGGTGGGTACTTGAGATCTGGAGACAGCCTTTAAGGTAAGCTGCGTGTGCAACGCAGTCCTTATAAAAGAGAAGACACACAGAGACAGGGAGACAGAGCAAGGCCGCCAGGTGACGCTGCAGCTGTAGGCCAAGGAAGGCCTGGAGCTAGGAGACAGGCTTGGAACAGATTCTGCCTCAAAGCTCGGAAACAATCGACACAGCCAACACCCTGGTCTCAAACTCTCAGCCTCCACAACTGTGGGACAATAAACTTCTGTGGCTTAAAGCACCCCACTCCATGGTATTACCTCACGGCAGCCCTAGGAAACCAATACACCCACTTTGGAAAATACAATTTGCCATACACCCATCCCCCCGCTCCATCCCTAACAAAGGAAACCTGGCCAGAAGTACCTGAGGAGCCCTGAGGAGCCCTGAGGTGCTGTGGTAGGCACTGCAGGCCTGTCTTCCGTACTTCCCCTCTTCCCTCCTCCCCTTTTCACCTTATTTTCATTCTCCGCCTTCTTTCCTCCCCTTTCAGTTAACCGAGCTGCCAAGGGCTCCCATTGGACAGTACTGAGTCCCTTCGTCCCCTTTTCCTCCCCACACACCTTCAAGCTCCTTGACCCCCTGGCATGTTGTGCCTGGAAGGATCTTGGCTAATCCCAGATGCACTTCACAGATGAGGAACTTGAGGCCCAGAGAGGAGACGGGGCTTTCCCAAGATGCTACTTCAAGTAAATAGCAGAGTTCTGGTTAGCCCAGCACAAAACATAGCCTCCAGTGGGGCCTCAAGAGTGCCAGCTGCTTGCTTCCAAGTCTGACTGCCTGGAAGCAAGGCTACTTGTCTCTGTTTCACATCCATTTCAGTTTCTGCTTGGCTAAGGGGGAAACCAAAGATGGCAGGCTTCTCCCAGAGGGGCCTGCCCAAGCCCTGGCCCTGGCCCTAGCCTTCAGAGATAGGCTGGGCGGGAGTGGGGGTGTGGCTTGTACCAGTCAGGACCAGTGCACCCAGCCCCTCCAGCCATCCCACTGGACTCTGGAATCACATAGCTCTCCCTGATCCTGAAGGCCAAGGAGTCTCAGAACTCTGACCTCATCTAGAAGCCTACAGGCCAGTTTTCAAATTTTCTGGGCATCTGGAGGTGGTGAATTTAACTCAAGGTGACGATGGCTGAAGTCTAGCTGAATGTAAATCTAAGGTGACATAGAGATACAGACCCTAGGGACAATAACTCTGTTATGTAAAAGCCTGTTTCCTCTGATAAGAAGCCCAGATAGGAAGAGGCTAGGGCCCAGAGGGGGAATCCCAGGCTGGCCCACCGAACGTCCCATAGCAACAGCGGCTGGATCTTGAGGGGAAGTGCGAAGGCTGTAGGTCTTTATGACAAACACTTACAGAGCCCTAAACACATGCTAAGCTTTGTGTTAGACCTGGGTGTTAGAAACAATAAAACACAGCCTCTCCTCAAAGGAGGTTTCAGTTAAAAAAAAAAAAAAAACCAAAATAGTTGCTATCAAGTCAGCTCTGACTGCTGGCAGCATCATGCATGTCAGGGCAGAGCTGTGCTCCACGGGATTTTCAGGGCTGCGACCTCTGGAAGTAGATCGCCAGGCCCGTCTTCAACGGTGGGTGGGAGCGTCGTTCTGCGACCTGGAAACAGGAGGATGAGGAGAATTCTCTTCTAAGAAGCCCCTCGGAACTTTTTTAATCCACCAGTTCAGTGTTTGAGTCCCAAGGTTGCACCTCTGCAGGTTAGTGATAGCTGGGGGTGTGACATGGGTAAGCCATCAGTGCAGTCACTCTGGGGACACAGAGAGAGCCCCTGAGGCTGTCTGTGTGCCTGGCATGGGGAACACATCTGTGGAGGACTGTGTGGTAACAGGGACTGAAACGATCGCTTCAATTGCTAATCGGCATAGCCTGCCACTTCATAGGAGTCCCTGCTAGTCCACCTAGAGGCTCCTTGGAAGACAGGCCTGGTGATCTACTTCCAAAAAGCCACAGCCTTGAAAACCCTATGGAGCACATCTGTATTCTGACATGCACAGTGTCACCACAAGTCAGAGGTGACTTGACAGCTGCTGAGTTTTCTGTTTTTTTACTGGTAACCTCCTTTGGGGAGAGGCCATGTCTTAATGTTTCCAGTCCCCAGGTCTAACACAAAGCTTAGCATGTATTCAGGGCTCCATAAGTCTTTGTCACAAAGACCTACGTCAGTCCACCAGTTAGTCCCCTGCATCCAGGTGTGCTTGCAGCTAAGGTGCCTGCCCTCTGTAAACCCTGCTCCCGCTCCTCCTCCGCAGCCCCCATTGACAGGAAGTCCTCCAGGAGCTCTAACAGGCCATGAGGGACACTGCTAATGATGTTAGCCCCACCATGGACCCCAACCAGCAGACCCTCCCCTGGACCCTCTGTGGGGCTGATAGAAACAAGCCATGGAGGGCCCCTTGCCGTTCTTCTCTCTGGGTCATCCCCCTTCCAAACAGATAAAGGGGAAATTTCTTTCCCATCATACTCCCTTCCTGAGGGAAAAAAAAAAACGAAAATAAGAACAGAAAAATCACTAAACCAGGGGAAACGTCATCAGCTAACGGTGTAATTTCCCAACCTCTTGTTGGCCAGAGCCGGTGCCTGGCCCTTACATGTTCTCCGGCCGTGGCTGCAGCAACCTGAGTTGAAATGGTGAAGTCAGCCCCACGCTGTGTACACAGCCAAGGAACTGGGAGCCCACCCTGTGTTTCTCCCCAAGCTCTGTGGTCTCTTTGCTGCATCTTATTTGGGCTCTCTCTTGTAGTGCTAATGTCTGTCAGGTGCTTCCTGTCTGCCAGCCACTTTTCTAAAAACTCACAGGAATTAGCGTGTTTAGTTCTTTTTCTATAAAACTCTGTAAAGTAGGAATTACTGTTCTCATTTCACAGATGAGAAAACTGAGGCACAGATGAGTTAGAATGAGGTCCCCAGTAGCAGGGTATGACTCCGGAGTCCACACGCCTGACCTCACCGTGGGTGACTCCGTGGAGTTCGTGGTCTTAGAAGGTAGCTGACTCTACGCCTGGGCGAGTGGCCAGCCTGCAGATGTGGGTCAATAACCTCTGACTTAGAGCACTGGGGTTCTGCACCAGGGCACCTCTCCCCAGCGGTGGGGATGACCCCATTTTCCCTCTGCCCCTGGGCCACGGCTGTGCCCTTCATTCAGGCTGAGGAGTGTTTCAGCTACTGAGGGAATGACCTGCCTTGTGAGGGGTGTTGCTCGTCTCTTCTGGAAAATTAACCAGGAGCCCCATGCTGCTGTCATCTGCCTCGCCCGAGCCACTTTAAAATGTGTGAGCTGCCTGGAAGGTTCTTTGTGACGCTCAGGGAGCCCCCAGGCAAGCCCAAGGGGTGACTTCCAGAAGCAACAAGAAATCCCAGGCTAACACCTGCATGGTAAGAGAGGGGAACATGGCCCTGGAGAGACCTCCTGACCACACTCTTTCTAGTAACTTCGAGCGTGAGATTCCCAGACAGCCATGTCCACTCCCACTCTCAAATCCTCCAGAGCACCCCCTGGTGCTCTTCCTACGTCTCCCTTCTCTCCTTTTCCTGCCTCAGGCTCCGCACCTCATGGCTGTCTCCACCTTGGGTCACTCGCTCTACCCTCCTTGCTTCCACATCGGCTCCCCTCCTGCCCCCAGTTTGGCTGCCTTTCTTCCGCAGGCTCTCCAGTTCCCTGCCTGGCCTTGCTTTCTTCTGATCTGTTATTCTCAGATCTGAGGGTCCCTTCCTCACCCCAAATCCTGTCCCCCCAAACACACCCCATGTCCACCATGTGATTCTAATCCCTCCCTCAGGCCCCAAAGCGTGGACATTGAGGATGAGACTTCAGGGGGCCAATTTGGGGACCTGCAGGCTCTTTTGCCTACAAGCCAGAGTTGCCATTCTCTTTGAAGGTGAAGCTGAGGCTGCCTGCCCTCTCCCCACGTCCCAGGGGCACAGAGCTTGAGCTTATTTGCGTTAATTCCCTGGTGGCTTTGGCTCACTGTCAAAGACGTGGTGGCATGCTAATTTATGCATACTGGATGCAAATGAATATAGAAAAATATGTGACCCTGGATTTACTGGAAATCAGAGGCTCCCCTGATGGGAAGACAGGAAAATTTTGGAATCTACTTCCCATGAGAAATTTAAAAATAGAGTGGCCTGCCTCCCCGTTGGGGGTGGGGAGGGATGTGGCTGGTAGTCCTTTGGAAGAAGGAGCTCAGTCCCCATCCCACTCCCCCCATCTCTAAGCAACCCAGTAAAAGCCAGAGAAAGAAAAGGCACCTGGGCATCAAGCCCTCTCCCTCTCTTCTCTGGGCTCTGGGCTCAGACTCTGGCTCTGGACTCTGGGCTCTGGGCTCTGGCCTTGGGCTTGGGCTCTGGCCGTGGGCTTGGGCTCTGGCTGTGGGCTCTGGGCTCTGGGCTCTGGGCTCTGGGCTCTGGGCTCTGGGCTCTGGGCTCTGGGCTCTGGCTCTGGGCTCTGGGCTCTGGGCTCTGGGCTCTGGGCTCTGGCTCTGGCTCTGGCTCTGGGCTCCGGGCTGGGGCTCTGGCCTCTGGGCTCTGGGCTCTGGGCTCTGGGCTCGGGCTCTGGGCTCTGGGCTCGGGCTCTGGGCTCTGGGCTCTGGGCTCTGGGCTCGGGCTCTGGGCTCCGGGCTCTGGGCTCTGGGCTCTGGGTTCGGGCTCTGGGCTCGGGCTCTGGGCTCTGGACTCTGGGATCAGGATCTGGCCATGGGCTCTGGCTCTGGCTCTGGGCTCTGGGCTCGGGCTCTGGGCTCGGGCTCTGGCTCTGGCTCTGGCTCTGGGCTCTGGGCTCTGGGCTCTGGGCCCTGGGCTCTGGGCTCTGGGCTCTGGCTCTGGGCTCTGGGCTCAGGCTCTGGGCTCTGGGCTCAGGCTCTGGGCTCTGGGCTCGGGCTGTGGGCTGTGGGCTGTGGGCTGTGGGCTGTGGGCTGTGGGCTCTGGCTCTGGGCTCTGGGCTCTGGGCTCGGGCTCTGGCTCTGGCTCTGGGCTCTGGCTCTGGGCTCTGGGCTCAGGCTCTGGGCTCTGGGCTCGGGCTGTGGGCTGTGGGCTCTGGGCTCTGGGCTCTGACTCTGGGCTCTGGGCTCTGGGCTCTGGCTCTGGGCTCTGGGCTCTGGGCTCTGAGCTCTGGCCTCTGGCTCTGGCTCTGGGCGGTGGGCTCTGGGCTCTGGACTCGGGCTCTGGGCCCTGGCTCTGGGCTCGGGCTCTGGGCTCGGGCTCTGGGCTCTGGGCTCGGGCTGTGGGCTGTGGGCTGTGGGCTGTGGGCTCTGGCTCTGGGCTCTGGGCTCTGGCTCTGGGCTCTGGGCTCGGGCTTTGGCTCTGGCTCTGGGCTCTGGCTCTGGGCTCTGGGCTCAGGCTCTGGGCTCTGGGCTCGGGCTGTGGGCTGTGGGCTCTGGGCTCTGGCTCTGGGCTCTGGGCTCTGGCTCTGGGCTCTGGCCTCTGGGCTCGGGCTCTGGCTCTGGCTCTGGGCTCTGGGCTCTGGGCTCTGGGCTGTGGGCTCGGGCTCTGGGCCCTGGCTCTGGGCTCGGGCTCTGGGCTCTGGGCTCTGGCTCTGGCTCTGGGCGGTGGGCTCTGGGCTCTGGACTCGGGCTCTGGGCCCTGGCTCTGGGCTCGGGCTCTGGGCTCGGGCTCTGGACTCCGGCTCTGGGCTCTGGGCTCTGGGCTCTGGGCTCTGGGCTCTGGGCTCTGGGCTCTGGGCTCTGGGCTCTGGGCTCGGGCTCTGGCTCTGGCTCTGGGCTCTGGGCTCTGGGCTCTGGGCTCTGGGATCTGGCTCTGGGCTCTGGGCTCTGGGCTCGGGCTCTGGCTCTGGATCTGGGCTCTGGGCCCTGGTTCTGGGCTCGGGCTCTGGGCTCTGGGCTCTGGCTCTGGCTCTGGGCTCTGGGCTCTGGGCTCTGGGCTCTGGGCTCTGGGCTCGGGATCTGGCTCTGGCTTAGGTCCGTGAAGTCAAAGCCATGGTGCAGCTTATGCCTGGAGAGCAGGTTCCCAGGCAATTACTGCATCTTTGAACACAGACGTATCCCTGTCTGGTGAAAAAGGTTGATGTGTTTGGAGAATAACCTGAAGTTCGATGGTTTGACTGCACCCACAGGCACCTTGGAAGGAAGCTCTGCTGACCCGCTTCCAAAAAATTTAGCCACTGAAAACCCTGTGAAGCAAGTTCTACTCTGACACACGTGGGGTCGCCACGAGTGGGAGTCAACTCCACAGCCTCTAACTCTCCTACAGCATTCTGCTCCTCTGACCGCTTAGTCTCCTCCACTGCCCCTCCTCTGCTTGTCTCTCACTGGGCATGGCTGGTTAAGTGACAGAATGTTCTGGAACCTTGGGGGGAGGGCTAGGAGGTCTCAAGGTTTCTATAAAGAAGGACTCAGAGGACTTCTCTGGGGCAGGTCAAGTAACCACAGAGTCTTAGGTACCTCTGTCCCTGGAGGAGGGGGAAAAGAGCCCCCTAAGAAAGAGCAAGAGAGGAGCGTGGCCCACAGGCTCGTTCTTGTAACCCTAAGCAAGGTTGTCCAACAACCCCAAGAGGAAGAAACTGACCTTTTCTTAAAGATTTCAGGACAAGGAAAGTTTCTTCCAAAATCTTTCCAACAGTCTACCACTTCCACCATAAAGTTTTTACTTATATGATTATATATGCTTAGTGTTGTCATAGAAGCCTTTTTTTTTTTTTTTTTCCCTAATACTTTCCCCCCAGGTAGGCAGAAAACAGCTGCTCCCTACTACTAAAGTAAAAAAACTAAAGTAACACTCCAGCATATCACCCATTGTGAGAAAAACCTTAAGACAAGCTCCCCCGAGACCCAGGGACCTCCCCAGCTGCTTCCCTGAGAGTCCCCACACCCCAGGTGACAGGGAGTGCTATGTGCTGAGCCCTGCTCCCTAGCTAGCCAGAAAGTCTTCCAAGGTCCAACTTCCATCTGGTCAACATTCGGGGCTGCCCAGAGGAAGGAAACAGTGCTCATCTGTACATTTAAAAGGGAAAGGGCACACTGTGCATATGGTATGTTAACCTAGCATCTCCTTTAAGACTCTGAACAGTCCCACTAAAAACCAAAAACCAAACCCACTGCCGTTAAGTTGATTCCTACTCATAGCAGCCCTATAAGATGGAGTAGAACTGCCCCACAGGGTTTCCAAGGAGCAGCTGGTGGATTCAAACTGCTGACCTTTTGGTTAGCAGCCAAGCTCTTAACCACTGTGCCACCGGGGCTCCAGCTAGTGATCAACACTCTCCATTTTCTCCTTTTCTTCTAGCACACACTATAAACTACAGTTCCCAGCCGCTCCTATAGGGTCGCTACTCTGTCCTATAGGGTCACTATGAGTCGAAATCGACTCAATGGCAACGGGTTTGGTTTCGGATGCAGTTAGGCAGGGTCATGTGACTGAGCCTTGGCCAATGAAATGTGGAGACAAGTGATTTTTGCCACTTCCTGGCTGGCCCATTAGAACTGCCCACAGTGGTCCTGCCCTCTCTTTTCCCATCACTCTCTGGATGATCTGCACAGCATGAAGCCATGAGATGAAGATGGGATGAGCTTGGGTCCCTAAATTGTGGTCAGAGAAAGGCTACACAGGTGGTGGGGTTGATGAAGAGCAGAATCCTTGTAACATGTCAGGCCTGACCCTAACTCTGGGGCATTAGGGTCAGAGCTAGAACGTGGGTGGCTGCTGTCAGACATGGAGAACTTGAAAAGTGGGGATATGTGTTATCTTCACATCTTTGGGAATCAGCTTTATGTCAATTCTTTTTTTTATATAATTTTTATCGTGCTTTAAGTGGAAGTTTACAAATCAAGTCAGTCTCTCAAACAAAAACGTATATACACACCTTGCTACACACTCCCAATTACTCTCCCCCTAATGAGACAGCCTGCTCTCTCCCTCCACTCTCTCTTTTCATGTCCATTTCGCCACCTTCTAACCCCCCTACCCTCTCATCTCCCCTCCAGGCAGGAGATGCCAGCATAGTCTCAAGTGTCCACCTGATCCAAGAAGCTCACTCCTCACCAGCATCCCTCTCCAACCCATTGTCCAGTTCAATCCCTGTCTGAAGAGTTGACTTTGGGAATGGTTCCTGTCCTGGGCCAACAGAAGATCTGGGGGCCATGACCACCGGGGTCCTTCCAGTCTCAGTCAGACCATTAAGTCTGGTCTTTTTATGAGAATTTAGAGTCTGCATCCCACTGCTCTCCTGCTCCCTCAGGGGTTCTCTGTTGTATTCCCTGTCAGGGCAGTCATCAGTTATAGCCAGGTACCATCTAGTTCTTCTGGTCTCAGGCTGATGTAGTCTCTGATTTATGTCACCCTTTCTGTCCCTTGGGCTAGTAATTACCTTGTGTCCTTGGTGTTCTTCATTCTCCTTTGATCCAGGTGGGTTGAGACCAATTGATGCATCTTAGATGGCTGCTTGCCTAGTGTTTAAGACCCCAGATGCCACTCTTCAAAGTGGGATGCAGAATGTTTTCTTAATAGATTTTATTATGCTAATTTTACGTAGATTCTTATTAATGCAATAAAAGAATCGAAAAAACCTTTTTAGCATTCATCCCAAGAAGGGTCCCCCGCCACCTTCACTGAAGGCTTCATCCCGTGGGTGCAGGACCATGAATTTGGTGGACGCAGAGCACAGCCAGGATTACCGTAAAAGTCTGCTAAAGCCATCATCATGGTTTGCAGCTCACTGCTGTACCAGTTCATCCCCCAGGCAATGAGGGCTGAGTAACCATCTCATAGAAAGGCTCCAAGCTGTGATCACGCTCAAAGAAAACGTACTTACCAATTGAGCATCCTCCACACGCCATCATTCTAACAAGTACAAGCTAAGATCAGCCCAGCCTGATTTTTAAAAGAGGGAGGGGGAGCCAAAGGGTTATTGGTAAGAAGGGAGAAGGGAGGGTTAAAGGATTTCTTAAAATTCCTACAAAATAGGAAATCCTGCACATACAGTTTTCAGGGCCTCCAAATACCTCTTTTGTTTTCCCCAAACATTTCTGCCGAGGTTCTATGCTAAAGAACAAGTTTTTGGTCCTAACACTGTGTTCCTCCTCCTTAAAACGGTGACCTCCCTAGAAGAGGCAGTGTACGTCTTATTAGTCAATTGCACGTTATTGTGACGTGGAACTTGACGGGAACTGACATTTATTGAGTCCCTATCATTTATGGTGCCAGGATCTTTAAATACATTGTTTTATTCGATTTTCACATTTTACAGATGGGCAAACTGAGTCTCAGAGATGCTTAGTTGCCTGCTGTCTCAGTGAAAGACGGCAGATTTGACACCAGTTTTGTGTTTGCCAAGTCCTTGCTCGCTGCCCTATGCCGGCGTGTTTCATGTCTGGCTGCTACTCACAGTCACCGAGAGGACAGTTAAAAACACAGATTCCTGGGCCTGGGCCCAGACTTGTAGACTGCTCTCCCTGGGCCAGGACCCTGCAATCTGTTTTCGCATACACCCTAGGGGCGAGTGGAGATGAGTCTGGGAACCATCACAATGTGCCTTGCAGCTGAAAAGAGGAAGTGGGCAAGTGAGTGGGGAGGCCAAGGGAGCGGGTGCCGGGGAGAGGAGAGTGTGGCCCTGGGCTGGCCCTCCTCAGGCAAGGACTGGCCCCCGTCATGTAGGAGCTGAGTGCCTGATGTGGCTCCCCGGCCTTGTCTCCTCCACCCCCGTCTCTTGACATGAGGCCCTGGAGGACAATGCATGAAGTCAAGGGTCCTTCCTAGGCAGCTGTTTGCCTTAAATCTCTGCTGTGGAAAGGGATGTCATTCATGTGGAACTCGCCTGCAAAAAGTCATGTCCAGACCTATTTTTAAATTCACCAGAAATAAAGAAGGCAAAGCTCATCAAGGCTCAGAATCTGCTGGTCATGTTCCCGGCTCTGTAAAACTGCCTTGATTTGGTGCTCATCAGTGCCAAAGCCTGAGATCACCGAGCGGCAGCTGGGCTTATGCTGGCCACCGCGCCAGCTTGGAAGCCAGTTCATGAAGAATGCGGCCAAAGCGAGGCCGAGGGTGCTGTTGCCGTAGGGAGCTGAACGGCTACTTGAAAAGCCATGTTAGCACAGCCGCGGACGTCCTCCTTGGGAACAGTAATAATGCTGCCATTTATTGAGAGCTTACTACGCACAGGCTTATAATCCCTTTTGTCCATAGGTGGACCATATAATTTATGCCCATCAAACTGGGCAATTTTGAAATTGAAACGGTCAGGAGAGCTATTAATATTTTCACCATGACCACAAATATAAACCTGGGGTGTCTGAAGAAAACTAGGATGTATGATCACCCTATATACCCGAAACCTTGGGGCCAAATGTGTTTCAAATTCAGATTTTTTCAGATTTTAGAAAGGCAATGTTGTGTATATGTATATATGTACATGTGTATCTATATTTTAAAGAGCCTTGGTGCAGTGACTGAGCACTTGGCTGCTAACTGAAAGGCTGATGGTTGGAACCCACTAGCCACGCCACAGGAGAAAGACGTGGCAGTCTGCACCCACGAAAATTACAGCCTTGGACACCCGATGAGGCAGTTCTACTCTGTCCTGTAGGGCTGCGATGAGTCAGAATTGACTGGATGGCAACGGGTTGTATATGTATCTATAAACCAAAAATCAAACCCATTGTTGTCAATTCCAGCTCACGACGACCCCAAGCGTTACAGAGTAGAACGGATTCTGTAGGGTTTTCTTGCCTGTAACCCTCATGGAAGCAGATTGACAACTCTTTCTTCTGAGGCTAGGGGATGGGTCTGAATCACCAACCTTTAGGTTAGCAGTCGAGTGCAAACTGTTTGAACCACCCATATACATATTTATGTTGTTGTTTGCTGTTAGGGGCTGCCAAGTTGGTTCTGACTCATAGCAACCCTATGTACAATGGAATGAAACACTGCCCGGTCCTGCGCCATCCTCACAATCTTTGCGATATTTCAGTCCATTTTATATCAATCCATCTCATCAGGGTTGTCTTAGACATCTAGTGCTGCTATAATGGAAATACCACAAATGGGTGGCTTTAACAAACCGAAATTTATTCTCTCACAGTTTAGGGGGCTAGAAGTCCGACATCAGGGTGCCGGCTTTCTCTCTCTGTCCACTATGCGGGAAAGTCCTCATCAATCTTCTGGGTCTAGGAGGTTCTCAGTGCAGGGGCCCAGGTTGAAAGGACATGCTCCTCTCCCAGCTCTTCTTTCTTGGTGGTAGTAGGTCCTCCTCTCTCTTCTCTCTGCTTTTCTCCACACCCCAGGGAAACTCCCCTTACATCAGATCAGGGTTTATATCTGGAGTATGGGTGTTGCATCAAACCCTAATCCTCTTTAACATAGCCTAATCTTGCCTCATTAACCACAGGCAGAGATTAGGGTTTAGAACACACTGGACAATTACATCAGATCACAAAATGAAGAACAATCACGCAATACTGGGAACCATGGGCTAGCCAAGTTGACACACAGTTTGGGGGAACACAATTCAATCCACGACAAGGTCTTCCTCTTTTTCACTGACTCTCTACTTTACCAAGCATGAAGGGACTGGTCCCTCCTGATAACATGTCCAAAGTACGTGAGACAAAGTCTCACCATCCTTGCTTCTAAGGAGCATTCTGGCTGTACTTCTTCCAAGACAGATTTATTCCTTCTTCTGGCAGTCCATGGTGTATTCAATATTCTTTGCCAACACCATAATTCAAAGGTATCGATTCTTCGTCGATCTTACTTATTCATTGTCCAACTTTCACATGCATATGAGGCAATTGAAAATACCATGGCTTGGGTCAGGTGCACCTTAGTCCTCAAGGTGACATCTTTGCTTTCCAACACTTTATAGAGGTCCTTTGCAGCAGATTTGCCCAGTGCAATGCGTCGTTTGATTTCTTGACTGCTGCTTCCATGGTTGTTGATTGTGGATCCAAGTAAAATGAAATCCTTGACAACTTTAATCTTTTCTCTGTTTATCATGTTGTTGCTTGTTGGTCCAGTTGTGAGGATTTTTGTTTTCTTCATGTTGAGGTGTAATCCACAGTGAAGGCTGTGGTCTTTGATCTTCATTAGTAAGTGCTTCAAGTCCTCTTCACTTTCAGCAAGCAAGGTTGTATCATCTGCGTAACACAGGTTGTTAATGAGTCTTCCTCCAATCCTGATGCCCCGTTCTTCTTCACATAGTCCAGCACCTCAAACCTGGCGGTCTGGACACCAGTGGTCAATTCTTCCCCTGGAGGTCCTGTCCAGAGACCTTGTGATACTCGCCCAGGGGTGTGGGGTCATGGTTATTAAGTGGGCCTGACGATCTGAAACCAAATTTGTTTTAAAGAGGGTGATTAAAGTTGCATAGTGATCAGACCTGAATATTAAGTCATGAGTTTAATTGGTAAGAGAATGTTCCCTTTTAGATGACACAATCACCTCCACTGTTGAGTTTCTTTGCTGATGTTGAGTGGCCACGAGGGATTTAAATGTTTGAATCTTAGTGATTGCAGGAGAGGGCCTTTGACACGCCCTAAAGTGATGCCCGCCTCCCCCACCCCGTGCACCTGGGTGAGAGCCTCATCTGTCACTAAATTAAGGATGAATCCTGCTGTGAAGCCTCTGCCAAAGAGCCCACCTCACCCCAGCTAAAACCGCCTCTACAGGCCCTGCGGCGCTGCCCTCTCCAGAGCTGGGAGCAGCCTACCCAGGGCTTTCTAGGCTTGCTGGCCTGGTACCAGGCCCTGGGCTCACCTCCCTTCCTATCGTAGGCTCACCAGCCCTGGAAGGGATATCGTGTGCGCTTTGTGTGTTTGCACATGTGGGTGTGTATGCATGTGTGTTTGTGCGTGTGTGTGCGTGCACCAAATGTGTGCACGTAAACATCAGCACTGAGCACTGCTTCGTCCCACCCTCCCCTCCACCCACCGTGTGAACGCGAGTTTGAGTCATTTAAATTGGAGGACGGAAGGATGGCCTCACCCCTAGATGCAACATGGAAAAAAAAACACCAAACGAGTTGGCATCAGTCGGTCAGTTCCTACTTGAGGCAACCCCGTGTGTGCAGAGGACAACTGCTCCATAGGACTTTCGATGGCCAAGACCTTTTGGAAGTAGATCACCAGGATGTTTTTTCTGAGGTGTCTTTCGGTTAGTAGCTGAGCCCTTAGCTGTTTGTGCCACCCAGGGACAACAGAACTTGCAAATTCCAAGGGCACCTGCCTCTCTCTGCCTGATGAGTTCAGCACAATCCCCAAATCACTGGAGATGTGGCCAGTGACCCTGACGACACTGCCCCACCAATGTCTTCCCCGGGGGACCAGACCACAGCCTGGAAGCCTCCTCAGAGAAGACCCGCGCAAGAACAGCTGCAGTTACGGCCCTGGGACCACGCTCCCCCCAGCCCCTTCCTCGGTGGCAGTGTTCCTTCTAATGTCTTTTTCTTTCTTCTTCTTCTTTTTTTTTTTTTAACTCTATTCTTCTAATTCCCTGAAGCTGTGGACAGACAGCCACACAGCACACCCGGCAGACACAGACAGATGCTAGTGTTGTAGTCACGTTACATTTACCCAGCAGTTGAGATTTGCAGAATGCTAGGCAGCACTCAGTCGCGGCTTTGATCAATGGTAATTAATGACGATGGACACAAAGAGGCCAACCACTGCCGTCTGAGGCCCTGTTTTTCCCAAGCCGCAGGCTCTGCAGCGGCTCTTCATGTTCCTGGCTATCAGCTACGTTGTTTGGCTTTGTTTTGGCCGTGTAGCAACAACCTCCCATAGTGTGAGGTCTTGGTGGTAGGTCAGCCTTGGGGACCAACAGAGCCAAGTGCTCCTTGTGCCTGCCCCCAGGTGCCCAGGTCTTAGGCCTGGACCCCAGCCTGAGCCCACAGGGCACTTCTGCCAAGACTTCAATCTTGAATGAGTGACAAAGCCCATATCGGCACTAGGAATTCTCCCCAGCAAGAGCAGCCCATACCAGGTTGTTCCTGCTGAAAGGCATTTCCTCTGCTTCCTGCTTCTTTCCTGTGGCTTCCTCCAGACTCACACCATACCTTCCTTCCAATAAATTCCCCTTCTGGTGACAACAACCAGACTCCTGGTCATGACACCAAACTCCTGTTCAAGACAACCAGGCTCCTGGTCATGATATCAGACTCCTGTTCACAATAACAGACTTCTGGTCATGACAGCCAAGCTTCTGGTGACGACAACCATACTCCTGATCATGACACCAGACTCCTGGTCACGACAACCAGACTTCTGGTCATGACATCAGACTCCTGGTCACAACAACCAAACTCCTGGTCACGACAACCAGACTTCTAGTCACGACAGCCAGAACTTCTGGTCACGACAGCTAGACTTCTGGCGACCACAACCACACTCCTGATCACAACAACCAGACTCCTGATCACTGCAACCAGATCCCTGGTCACAACAACCAGACTCCTAGTCACAACAACCAGACTTCTGGTGACAACAACCAGACTTCTGGTCACAAAAGCCAGACTCTGCTTCTTGCTCCTGAAAGCATTCCCTCTGGTTGTGACAGGACCTCTTGCTAACAGAGCTCCACGTTTTCATTTGTTCATATACATGCCTGGCCCAAGCAAATGGGTTATGAGTGATCAGCCCTAGCCCCTGGTCCTGTGACACAGTTCTGGCCAAAGAGACCCAAGGGGAAGCTGTTGGGAGTTTTGGGACAGCTTTTCCTCACTGATTGTGTCCTGTCCCTCTTCCTGCTTGGGAAGCTACCAGGTGAGAAGGGACCCTTAGAGCCCAGTAGCCATCTTGCCAACTGAAGAAGGCAGAGTGAGAAGGCAGAAGACCCTGGGTCCTCTGTGTTGGCTCAGAGCCACTGCACCAACCCCAGAATCAGCTCCCTCTGACCTGAAGCCTTTCTGTGATAAATCATCCCCACCACTTGGTTCTCTTATACCAAGTGTTTTGTTATTCACAGCTAAAAGCATCCAGATACACTGATTCCCTGAATTTCACTGTTTTCCAAATGAATCCATCCACATTGTTGGAGCTGGAGGAGATGTGGGAGACCATCTAGCTTTGGAGCATTTTGTAGAAGAATCTGAGGCAGATGTAGAGACAGAACCAGAGGAGGAGCTGGAACACCTGAGTTTCACGTCAGGGCAGATTTCCCAACACCTGAGGAGGCTGAGGGCCCAGGGTAGGGGGAAGGGTGAGGACTCCCGGGGACAGAGCCTGGATCCTGGTGATGGAAAGCCCTGGGCAAAGGGGCAAATAAGAAGGGGCAGTGTGGGTCCCTGCAAGACTCAGGCAGGGCTGTGGCCTGAGAAAGCGTGAGGAAGGACAAGGTGTGTCTCCAGGTCTTTCTGCCAGGGCTGTCGGTGCACAGGCACACGTGCACGTGCACACGCACACCCCTTCGCCCTGGGCTCCACTTCCCAGCCGCCTTGAGTCTGGATCTCTGTCCTCACCCACTGGCCTGGCAGACAGGACCGCTTCCTCTCATGGAGGAGTATGCTCGTTTTGTGGTTTCTGGTTGATCTGTCAAACCACTCACTTTCCTCTGTTTTCACAAATTTCTTTTAGCTGTGCTTGGCCAAAGGCAAGCCTACGCCCTGCAAAGCTGCAAAAGAGCGGACCAAACCTCGTGGGAGCATTGAGCACAGGCAGCAGGCAGCTGGCAGAGCTGCAGGTGTACCGGCACTTCTTCAGAGGCGTCAGGAAGGCCTCTCCGGCCCAGATCACACTTCCCGTACCTGGAAGTCAGTACCTGAAATTCCCCTGTTGGAGATACAGTGTAAATATTGCTGGGAGACATAACTCCTCATATTCTCTTCAAGGTAAAGGAGTTTTCATGGCCCTCTCAGGAGGTAGACATTGAGAAGAATAAGAGTGGAAAAAGGATCAGGCGTATTGGAAGGTGGAGGTTTCTAACCCAAGACTGGCTCTGCAGTCCGGCTGTGTTGACAGAGAACACACTGGGGAGCAAGAAGGCAGTGGGGACAGTTATGCCCCTCCGGGGGGAAATTCGGGTGAGAGGAAGGGCAGGAAGGGGGTGGCCAGTGTGTCAGAGCCACACTGTGGTCCTCACAGCCAAGGTATCCAGTGTGCAGTACTTTGGTAGCAGCTGCTAGGGAGCCACTGAAGGTTCTTGAGAAGGAGAATGACATTATCCAGAAGCCAAACCTGGCAGCTGTGGGAGGGGGATTGGATGGTGGACTGATGTCAGGGAGCCTAGGAAGGACATAATGAAGGCCTGACCACAGGCATGAGGGGGATGGTGGAGGCCATGGGAGAGGAAGGGAGTAGAATCCAGGGGACCAGGGGACCAGGGGACCAGGACAAGTAGGAGGAATGCTGACCGTATTAAGGGGAAGTGGAAAGTGAGGGAGCTGGCTTGTGGGGAAGGAATACTGAGAACTTGAAACAGGCCCTCATGGGTCATCAAGTGGAGATGCTGTTATTGTAATTATCGTCGTCTGACAGATGCTCAGAGCTGACTCTCTGTGAGGCACTGTGGTAAGCCCCTCATCTGCATTATCTCGTTTAATCTTTGCAGTGCCATCCAACGGGTAGGTGTTATTTCATCCCCATTTTACAGACAAGGAAACTGAGGCTCTGAGAAGTTTAAGTACTTGCCTGAGTTCCCACAGCTAGTAAGTGGCAACAGTGAGATGTGAACCCCTGATCCCGACTTCAAAGCTCCTAACCACTAGTACTCGGCTCTGGCACTTGGGTCCACTGCCACGGAGATGACACGGGGGTCTTAGGAATGGCTGGGACCCCAAAGGAAATTTGTAGCGCGAGGCAGAAGAACTAATTGTTCCCATGTGCCCTGTCACTGTCCATCAGTCAGCCTTTCATTCAGTGCTCCAAGAGCAATTTCCCTGTTGTGCGGGTTTTGAGTGGAGTTTGGAATCGGCCTTAACAACCACCAACGGCTCCCTAACCACAGCCCAGAGTGACCCTAACAGCCCCAGGGAGGCCTCTTCCTCCTCCTCCCTCTAACTCAAGCTCCCAACTTCTTTTTTCTAATCAGGACTTCCTTTCTGGCCGTGAGTCATGGGCAGAACTCTGAAGCACAATCTGGGTATTGGACACAGAGGTGGGGCCCTGGGCAGGGAGCAGGTATGAAGGGTGGGGTTCCGTGGGAGCTCCAAAGATGGCCTGGGGTGGGGAGACATTGAAGGGCTGAGAGAGTGGGGACTGCAGCTGGAAGAGGGAGGGAGGTGGCAGGAGACAGAACAGGGAAGGACAGGTGTGAGGTCTAGGGAGCTGGGGCTGGGCCTCACCCCTTTACCTGGATGCCTTGCTTTTATCCACCAATATCCCCACTCTACGCTTCTGACTCCCTTTTCATCCCCTAAAGGAAAAAGACACTCAAGGAAACACTTCAGCTGAAATCAGATTGATTCCCTTCCGCTCTACGCCAGCCCTGAATCTGTCCCCTCAATGGCTCCCCTTCTCTGGGCCCCCAGGCACCACCTTTGATGCCTCCTTCTTCTCCATCCCAAACGTCTTCAGCCCCCAGTCCAGCCCATTTTATCCCAGAAACATCTCCTTCATCAGGCCTTCCCTGTGACTCCCACGGGAAAGGGGGTGAGCCTCAGGAACCTGGGGGAAAGCACCTGCCCTACAGCACCCCCCCATCCTCCTCCCTCACCTTAGAGCCTGGTGGGGAAGGTGGTACGGGGAGGTGATCCAGCTCCAGTTCTCCCTCCTCAAAACCATCTTTCTCATTCCAGCACTGTGTTCCAGGGCCTAGGCCACCCTGGCTTCCTAACAAGAAAGTGTTTGTTGAATAAGTGAATGAATGAACGAACATGTAACAAAAGGAGCTAAGAGCAGAGACTTCTGGGTAGAGCCCTCCTCTGCCTATTTTTGCAGATGAGGAAACAAGCGCAAAGAGACTAGACTTCCCAAAGATCCAGCTATTGGTAATGGAGGCCTGGGGTTCAAACCAGGTCTTCCTACTCTAAAGGCCGCGTTCTTTCCACCAACTGTAAAACCCAGACAAATCTGGGGCCTGGGGGAGGGAGGTCATGGAGGCACAGAGTCAGAGTCAGTGCTCTGTAGCTTTCACCATCCAGGAGAGGCACAGGGCCCCTTCTGAGGCCTAGAGGGACCAGGTGGGGTCTGGTTACCTAGCATGGGTGTCTCAGTTCTAGCCCAGACCGAGTGGTTCTCCTCCTTTTACTGGGGACCTCAAGTTCCAAAACAAACAGCCAGGGGTTGGGACACAGCCCATGCTCTGGAAAGACCAAGTATCCCAGGTGCGTCTGGGTGGATTTGAACCTCCAACCTTTTGTTTAGCAGCCAAGAGCATTAACAATCCAGGGACTCTGACATTCAATTAACATTTGTTAAATTGAACATTCTTATTACTAGTGAGATATTGGGTTTGCAGCTTTCATTTGACTGGATTTGGGTTAATAGTCTCACATATCTCTTCATTTTCCTTCGTGGTTTGGGCTTGGTGTTTGGGAAATGACAACGAACACTAATCGAGGGTCTGTTAGCTGCTAGGTCAGCCCTCAGGATTTGGCCCCTGGGTGCATAGCATGAACATTTCCTGAGATGCGAATTAGAAATGCAAATTCCAGAGCCCCACCCCAGACCAGCCGATGCAGAAACTCAGGGTGGGGCCAAAAGCAACTAGCATTTTAATAAGCCCTCAGGTGATGCTGATGGACACAAAAGTGTGAGCACCACTGCACACAAAAGTGTGAGCACCTCTGTGGCAGGTGTTTTGCGTGAATAACCTCATTTAATTCATAAAAGCCTAAAAAGGTGAGAATTAACATCCTGGATTTACAAATGAGAAACCTGGGGCTTGGAGAAGTGACCTTTCCAAGGGCCTCACCTGGTAAGTGAACGCCTGGTCTGTGTGACTCCACACAACTGGCTTTTTCCCCTTCACTACTACACTGTCTCCAGGAAGTGGGACTGTTAGTTGTGTTTCCTGAAGGGCTTCCTCCAGGCAGATGTGGGAGGCAGGCGTGGCTGGTGAAGGTAGAAAGTTCTTCTGGGCAGAGTTTTTCACATGGTTTGCAAGACCAGCTGGACTGGTAAGATTTGTGAAATCAGGCAAATATTTAGCACTAGGACTGTCCTGGTATCGCACTGGAGCTAAGAAGGCCTTACTGTTAGCTCGCAACTTGCCCAGAGCACCTGCCGTCTGCCAAGCACCGGCTTCTGCAGCGTTGGAGACAGAGCCCCCACAGGGCTGTATTCCTTACCTGGTTTCCTCCCCCACAGCATTGCATTGCAAAATCGTTTCCTTTGCTGGGTTCCACTCCCCACCCCCCACCCCCCAGCTTTGCACTGAACCCTGCTTTTGCTTGGAGTTTGTGTAAACCCCACTGAGCCTGCGCTTCAGGATTAAGAATGTTGTAGAGGTAACTTGTGTGAACGCCCTACCTGTAAACCCCTTTAAAGGTAACCTGTCTGCCCGCCCTTGGTGAGCAGCTTTGGCAGCAGCAGCTCTGACTGCTTATTTCCTTGTGCAACGAAACAAAGGTGCGTTTCCTGTTCTCCCACCTCAGTCTCTCCATTGCTGGCTGAGAGTTATGCCAAGTAAGAACTTGGGGTTTCCACCCAGGAACACACTGAGACCTGCCGTGACAGCACCAGTGGTGACGTGTGGAGTTTCTACTGCTTTAGGGCGCCGTGGTAGAGGCTTGTGGTACATTCTCCACTGAGTGTTGTTATGTCCTTTGACAAACGGGGAAACTGAGGCCTAGAGAAGCTCTACGGGGTCATTCCCTCCCGCCACCCTCGTAGCCATCAAGTTATGGGGAAGCAGTCTCAGAGCCAGGCAAATCTGGCCCTGGCTTCAGGACCCAGCACCCACGCCCACTTGCCCTTTTGGCTCTCTGCCCAGAAGAAGGCCAGCTGGAACCCACTGGGCAGGTGGGTGGCTGCCGGCGGGAGTGTGCCAGGTTATCTGAGCCGGAGGAGCTCAGGAAAGACCTATCAGAGGCCACAAGAGGGCGCTGTGATCCAGGACGCCCCTGGATCCTGCACAACACCTGCTCAGAGAGCGGAGAGCGAATCCTGGAGGACAAAAAAAGCTACCTGCAAAGGACTCCACCCGAACCCATCTCCCTCCCTTCCTTCCTCTTTCCCCTCCGCCCCTCCCTGACATCCAGCCCAGCCCACTGCTCCCCAAGTTCTGATTTAAGCGTGCTCACAGTCAGAGGACTTTAAATACTGCAAATCTGGACGTCAAAAGTGAACTTTCTGCTGTAAGTCATGGGTGTGCTTCAAAAAGCAGTCCTCCTAGTGCCTTCTTAGTATCAAAAATAAGTTACAAACAGGAAGCACAGCCCTGCGCCCCTCATTCTCCTCCCCCAAGTCCTCGCCCACCAGTTAAGAAACACGGTGTACCTGCGCTCGCGCTTGGACAGGCAGAATTTTGGGTTCAAATCCTGAATCTTAAAAATCACACAACACAGCAAGCTCTTTAATGAGCCTAACTTTTCTCATTGAATAAGATGAGAATGATTGCAGTACCCGCCTTGCAGGGTTGTTGAAAAAGCTGAACACATAGGAACCACCTAGAATGGTGCTCTGGCCACAGTGAGTGCTCAGTAAACATCACCTTATTCTGCTGACCCTCCACTGAGTAACCTGAGTCTTACCGCGTGCACCAGTCGTCTGGCGCTCAGCACAGCAGCCTGTATCCTGGGCTGACTTCTCAGACAGGATGTCTGACGACCGGCAGCTGTGTTGTGTCCATCTCTCTGCTCAGAAGTGCTCGGCATCACAGGCCCTTGCTGGGGCATGGTAACTAGAGAGGGCTTGGTGGCCACCACGAGCCACAGCTCTGGACACGATTCTGCCTCATCTTGTATTCCCTCAGGTGGTAGGTTCTTAAATAAACCTGTCAGTGCAGTTGCTAAGAACCCTTGTCTGGAAGGGGCAGGTGCCCTGGTAGCTTAGGGGTTAAGGTGCTTGGCTGCTAGCCAAAAGTCCAGTGGTTGAAACCCACCAGCCACTCTGCTGGACAAAGATGTGGCAGTCTGCTTCTGTAAAGATTACAGCCTTGGAAGCCCTATGGGGCAGTTCTACCCTGTCCTGTAGAGTTGCTATGAGTCGAAACCAACTCCACAGCAAGGGGTTTTATTTTTGGTTTAGGCAAGAGGTCCCCTTCTGCTCGCCTGACGTGGGGATGGAGGCAGATGGGGTGGTGCGGAAGCTTGTTTGGCTTCGTGACCCCAATACTCCTCAGCATGTTTTCTCCCTTTCAAAATCAGCAGCTGAGAGCTTGACATAACTAACATCACGATGAACCTATCAGCTTTTCTCCTTCCTTCGTCTGTCTCCTCTGCATACCTTTGTTAAAGACTTTGTTTTGACCTAATGTTAATAACTTTGTTCTTTGGTTTAATCTGACGCAAATAACTTTTTGTTCTGTCTGACCACCTGTGACTTACAACCCCCCACAGGAAAATCAGAGTTCAGGTATCCGATATGCATACCCTCAGTCTGATAGGGTCTTTTTGTCACTATCTTGTAATGAATCACTCCTTCTGGCCAGGTCATCTGCGGACTACAAAGACACTTGTAACCCTTGTAAGACTCTATATAAGCGCTAATGTAAAATTGCTCTTTGGGACTCCATAGAGACAACCTGTGTTACTGCCAGGTCCGTGGGGATGTGTACATCTCCTGAATAAACTTTCTCACTCTTTCTGACTTGGAATATGTTTCATTGGCTCAGCTGCTGCAGGGCATGGACCCTAATCAGACAACATCCTAATCTCTCAGGATGGATAGACTATGTGCTCCATGCAAAGGCCTGGCCTAGAGCCTCAGCACTGACCCAGACCAGACTGTGGGGCGCTCCAGCCCCTACCGCTGCATGGCCCATGGGTTATCAAGTCCACTTCCAGGTGTCGGCATCTGCAGTTCTGGGGGGTTTTATGTCTTGTTGACTTTCCACCTCTGAGAGTCTCTCCCTGTATGGCTCAGCCCTGGGCCCAGAAAAGGCCTTACAGAGCGGTACAGTCACTGAGCGTGCTGTGCTGACTGCCTCTCTGATCCAGAGGCCTTGGGCTGTGCCAAGTTAGATCTGTCAGGTCTTCAAAGGCACTGTGATCAAACTCCTTAGATCCCCTCAGAGGCCCCTCTGGAGCTGTTCACAGATCCCTCGCATATCATTGAAAAGCTAACCAGGTATGTAAATGAGTCTCAGGGGTGTGAGCTTGATGTGGGCTGTGGAAATTGCGTCTGGTCCATCAAGGACGGCCTCCTGGTTGAAGTGGGGCGGGGGGCGGGGGGCAGCGGAGGCTGAAGCTGCAACTGAAACGGATGTAGTTTGACAAAGAGAGGGTGTGGTTTTAGGCCATAACCTACCCTTCCCTGGTCAGTTCCTCACTTGAGTCATCCCAGGTTCCGCTGCCAGCTGCTGAGAAGGCTCGACAGCCCTCAGGAAGATAGCTGAGCTCCTGGAAATCACTGTCCACCAAGAGCAAACCCACCACTTCCACCCCCAAGTCTTAGAAATCCTGCCTGACTGCAGCTGGGAGCGGAATGGAGCTGAGGGTTTAGCAATGACCAAGTATTTGGGTTTGGGGCAGGCTGGTAACTACTGGTCTCCAGTCAGGGTCCCTTGATGGTAGTCGCCCTCTGGGGGGTGACATGTTCAAATGTGAAATGGGAGTTGAGCCCAGAGGGAGGGGTCAGCCAGGAGCTGTCTCAGGGCCCTTGTCTAGCTGGCAGGTGGGGCTGTACAGCCAGCAGCTTCCTGTCTCCCTCTCCGGGCTTCGAGAGAGCAATCTAAGCTCTGTGTATCTGCTTCAATTTATTGTGAACTTTCAAGCTGGTGCCGGGCAAGACCTTTTGGATACCTCAGAAGCGCTTTTGGTTTGGTCTTGTTTTTTATAGTGCCTTTTCTTGGAAGTAGGGAGTCCATTTTTGCCAAGAATAAAACAAAGAACTAGGTTTGAGATTGGATCAGAGCATAAGAAGAAATTAAGCTTTGATCCTTTCCATTGCCCTATTTTTAATTATGCAACAGGACAAGTAATAGCTAACATTTAATCCTGCTAAGTAGATCCTTTTTATCTCCATTTTGCACAAGAGAAAACTGCACCCAGAGATGATACATGACTTGCCCGACCCCACATACCTGGTAAGTGGTACCCTACACACAAGCATAGTGCCCAGGCCCACAATACTTTAGGGGCCCACAAAAATGTTTTACTTTCTTTTTAAATCAGGAGGAAAAAAATGAACTCTGAAGTCAAAGAAAATTGTTTAGTATAGAATATTAATATATTTGCCTAAACCAACAGTTGTAACTATACATTTTTTTTTTTTAATTCATGATGTAGTGTCACTTATATCTGAGTGTAATATGAGGCGATTTAACAATTTAACACCTTTGAGGAAACCCTGGTGCATAGTAGTTAAGTGCTATGGGTGCTAACTAAAAGGTCAGCAGTTCGAATCCTCCAGGCGCTCCTTGGAAACTCTAGGGAGTGGCTCTACTCTGTCCTATAGGGTTGCTATGAGTCGGAATCGACTCGATGGCAGCGGGTTTTGAGCATGTGCTAGGAGCAGGCAGTTGGTAGGTTGTTGCTGTTGTCAGGTACTGTTCAGTCAGTTCCGACTCATAGCGACCCTCTGCACAACACAACGAAACACTGCCCAGTTCTGAGCCATCCTTACAATTGTTGTTATGCTTGAGCTCATTGTTGCAGCCACTGTGTCAATCCACCTCATTGAGGGTCTTCCTCTTTTCCACTGATCCTGTACTCTGCCAAGCATGATGTCCTTCTCCAGGGACTCATCCCTCCTGACAACATGTCCAAAGTATGTAAGATGCAGACTCGCCATCCTTGCTTCTAAGGAGCATTCTGGTTGTACTTCTTCTAATACAGATTTGTTAATTCTTTCAGCAGTCCATGGTATATTCAATATTCTTCGCCAACACCACAATTCAAAGGCATCAACTCTTCTTCAGTCTTCCTTATTCATTGTCCAGCTTTCACATGCATATGATGTGATTGAAAATACCATGGCTTGGGTCAGGCGCACCTTAGTCTTCAGGGTGACATCTTCACTTTTCAATACTTTAATCCTTTGCAGCCGATTTACCCAATGCAATGTGTCTTTTGATTTCCTGACTGCTGCTTCCATGGGTGTTGATTATGGATCCAGGTAAAATGAAATCCCTGACAACTTCAATCTTTTCTCCATTTATCATGATGTTGCTCATTGGTCCAGTTGTGAGGATTTTTGTTTTCTTTATGTTGAGGTGCAATCCATACTGAAGGCTGTGGTCTTTGATCTTCATTAGTAAGTGCTTCAAGTCCTTTTCACTTTCAGCAAGCAAGGTTGTCATCTGCATAACGCAGGTTGTTAATGAGTCTTCCTCCAATCCTGATGCCCCATTCTTCTTCATAGAGTCCAGCTTCTCATATTATTTGCTCAGTATACAGATTGGACAAGTATGGTGAAAGGATACAACCCTGACACACACCTTTTCTGACTTTAAACCAATCAGTATCCCCTTGTTCTGTCTGAACAACTGCCTCTTGATCTATGTAAAGGTTCCTCACGAGCACAATTAAGTGTTCTGGAATTCCCATTCTTCGCAGTGTTATCCATAGTTTGTTTTGATCCACACAGTCGAATGCCTTTGCATAGTCAATAAAACACAGGTAAACATTCTTCTGGTATTCTCTGCTTTCAGCCAGGATCCATCTGACATCAGCAATGATATCCCTGGTTCCACATCGTCTTCTGAAACCAGCCCAAATTTCTTGCTGCAGCCGTTTTTGAATGATCTTCAGCAAAGTTTTGCTTGCGTGTGATATTATTCTATAATTTCTACATTCGGTTGGATCACATTTCTTGGGAATAGGCATAAATATGCATCTCTCCCAGTCAGTTGGC
Organism: Elephas maximus indicus; assembly: GCF_024166365.1. Classification (NCBI taxonomy): domain Eukaryota; kingdom Metazoa; phylum Chordata; class Mammalia; order Proboscidea; family Elephantidae; genus Elephas; species Elephas maximus. The sequence goes on from NC_064842.1 coordinate 1,281,908, forward strand.
CAGGAAGCTGTCTTCCATATTTCTTGGCATAGACGAGTGGGCACCTACAATACTGCATCTGTTTGTTGAAACATCTCGATTGATGTTCTGTCAATTCCTGGAACCTTGTTTTTCGCCAATGCCTTCAGAGCAGCTTGGACTTCTTCCTTCAGTTATCATCGGTTCCTGATCATATGCCACCTCTTGAAATGGCTAAACATCGACTAGTTCTTTTTGGTATAATGACTTTGTGTATTCCTTCTATCTTCTTTTGATGCTTCCTGCATCAATTAATATTTTCGCCATAGAATCCTTCACTATTGCAACTTGAGGCTTGAATTTTTTCTTCAGTTCTTTCAGCTTGATAAAAGACGAGGGTGTTCTTCCCTTTTGGTTTTCCATCTGCAGCTCTTTGCACATGTCATTATAATACTTTTTCTTCTTGAGCTGCCCTTTGAAATCTTCCATTCAGTTCTTTTACTTCATGAATTCTTCCTTTTGCTTTAGCTGCTCAACGTTCAAGAGCAAGTTTCAGAGTCTCCTCTGACATCCACCTTGGTCTTTTCTTTCTTTCCTGTCTTTTCAATGACCTCTTGCTTTCTTCATGTATAATGTACTTGACGTCATTCCACAACTCACCTGGTCTTCAGTCACTAGTGTTCAGTGCGTCAAATCTATTCTTCGGATGGTCTCTAAATTCAGGTGGAATATGCTCAAGGTCATATTTTGGCTCTTGTGGACTTGCTATGATTTTCTTCAGTTTCAGCTTGAACTTGCATATGAGCAATTGATGGTCTGTTCCACGGTTGGCCCCTGGCCTTGTTCTGACTGATGATATTGAGCTTTTCCTTCTTCTCTTTCCACAGATGTAGTCAATTTGATTTCTTTGTGTTCCATCTGGTAAGGTCCATGTGTATAGTTGCTGTTTATGTTGGTGACAGAAGGTATTTGCAATAAAGAAGTCATTGGTCTTGCAAAATTCTATCATTCGACCTCCACTATTGTTTCTATCACCAAGGCCATATTTTCCAACTACTGATCCTTCTTTGTTCCAACTTTCGCATTCCAATCACCAGTAATTATCAATGCATCTTGACTGCATATTCTATCAATTTCAGACTGCAGCAGCTATAAAAATCTTCTATTTCTTCATCTTTGGCCCTAGTGGTTGGTAAGTATATTTGAATAATAGTCGTATTAACTGGCCTTCCTTGTAGGTATATGAATGTTATCCTCTCACTGACAGCGTTGTACTTCAGGATAGATCTTGAAACGTTCTTTTTGACGATGAATACAATACCATTCCTCTTCAAGCTGTCATTCCCAGCATAGTAGACTATATGATTGTCTGATTCAATATGGCCAATACCAGTCCATTTCAGCTCACTAATGCCTAGGATATCGATGTTTATGCGTTCCATTTCATTTTTGATGATCTCTAATTTTCCTAGATTCATACTTGGTACATCCCAGGCTCTGATTATTAATGGATGTTTGTAGCTGTTTCTTCTCATTTTGAGTCATGCCATATCAGTAAATGAAGGTCCCGAAAGCTTGACTCCATCCCCATCATTAAGGTCGACACTACTTTGAGGAGGCAGCTCTTCCCCAGTCATATTTTGAGTGCCTTCCAACCTGGGAGGGCTCATCTTTCAACACTATATCAGACAATGTTCTGCTGCTATTCATAAGGTTTTCACTGGCTGGTGCTTTTCAGAAGTAGACTGCCGGATCCTTTTTCCTAATCTGTCTTAGTCTGGAAGCTCAGCTGAAACCTGTCCTCCATGGGTGACCCTGCTGGTATCTGAATATCGGTGGCTTAGCTTCCAGCATCACAGCAACACGCAAACCCCCACAGTATGACAAATTGACAGACACATGGGGGACAATGTTAGGTACTGGGGAGGATAGACAGGAGATAGCATTAGTCACTATTGAATGTCCACGTACCTAGTATAGAAGTAGTCCATGGGTGGTGCAAATGGTTGACACATTTGGCTGCTGACCAGAAGGTTGAGATTGAGTCCACCCAGAGGTGCCGCAATTTGCTTCTGTAAAGATTTCAGCCAAGAAAACCCTATGCAGCACAGTTCTACTCTGGCACACATGGGGCTGCCAGGAATCGACTGCAGCAACTGATATGGCCCTAGTGCAGGCCAGGTGCTACGTACACTTGCTTTCCCCACTGAAGGGGCCAGACCCACACTGAACATGTAGCAGACCACAGCTGAGAAAGTTCTACAGGGTTTGGACCAGGTAGCTCACGAAAGCCTTCATGAAGGAGGTGGGATTTGAGGAGATCCTTGAAGATTAGATAGGAGAGAGAGGATTAAACATGAAAGGAGGGAGACAAGGAGGTGGGGTGGTGTGAGGAATGTTGAATTCACTGGTATTTGGCAGTCTGCTCCCATAAAGATGACTGCCTAGGGAACCCTACCTGTGGGGCAGTTCTACTCTGTCATATAGGGTCACTGTGAGTCCAAATGGAAACCCTGGTGGTGTAGTGGTTAAGTGCTGCAGCTGCTAATCAAGAGGTCAGCAGTTCGAACCCACCAGGTGCTCCTTGGAAACTCCATGGGGCAGTTCTACTCTGTCCTATAGACTCACTGTGAGTCAGAATCGACTCGACGGCAGTTGGTTTGGGTTTTTTTTTTTTTTGTTTTGTTTACAAATTTACTCTCCAGCACACTACAGCAAGGAGAACTTGGGGTGGTGGATGGACAGGCTGTGCTCTGATTATAGCCATCAGTGCCTATCAGTTAAAACTCAGTCTCAAAACTACTACTGAATTTTATTCTTTACGTGTCACTTGGAGGACCCACGTTTAACTATTACTGCTGTTTTCATTCCATCAGTAATAATTAAGGCCTAATTGTTACTTAAACTCACAAATGATTCTTACATAATAGAGGGGTAAACGAGACTTGGTTTTGTCAGTTGTTCCTCCTGTTAGATATTAGCTAGTATTCACTCTTTTGCAGTTAATGTACGCCAGTAATTAGCAAATGGTACCAAAGGTTGTAAGAAATCATCTCACTTCCTTGTTTTTGCACGAGAATGACACACCAAGCATGGCAGCATGGTTCCCATGGAGTGGACTGCTGGTTTACAAACAACGTTCCTCAGAGCTAGGATTTGGTAAAATGATGAGGGACAGGTCAGGGGCTGGGGGCTGGGGGTCCTTCTTCTTGCTTTGACCAGAGCAAGCTGTATATCGCACCACCAGGGTTCTCCATGTATGGGGCCCTGGTGGTTCAATGGTTAAGCTCTGGCTGCTAACTGAGAGGTTGGCTGCTTGGACCCACCCAGTGGATCCTCAGGAGAAAGACCTGGCAACCTGCTCCCATAAGGATTACAGCTTGAAACCCCTGTGGGGCAGCTCTAGTCTGTCAGGTGGGATTGCTGTGGGCTGGAATCAATCCAATGGCATCCGACAGCAACATGTATGTGCACACACACAGAGAGAAGCCCTGGTGGCATGGTGACTAAAGCGCTCGGTTGTTAACAAAAAGGTGAACAGTTTGAACCCACCAGCCTCTCTGGGGGAGAAAGATGTGGAGAAAATTTAGGGCCTTGGAAACCCTACGAGGCTGTTCTCTGTCCTGTTGGATCGCCATGTGTCGCAGTCGACTCATCGGCAAAGGGCTTATTTTTCTGGGTTATGCGTACACACGTATGTATATGTATGTGTATGTGTATATGTATATATACATGTATGTATTTCTACATAAGATTTCGTTTTAAAAGAGAAGTTCCTCTGGGGGGGAATATATTTGAAAACCACTGCTGTAAAAACTCAAGAAAGGTAAATCAGAACTCTGGAGCTAGTTTATTTCTTGATTCTCTGCCTTTCCCAGGAGAACCTCAGCTGGTTTACAGAACTCCATATTATGCAGCAAGGTTTTTTTCTGAGTGCAGAAGGGAGTGGAAAGAAGGTAGGCCAGCGGAAGAAAAAGCCAGCTGTCGCCAGGGCAAGGTTAGTGCCCCTGTGCACACACCAAGGAGCTGGCCAGGGGGCTGGGAGCACAGGCGGCAGGTGTGGGTGTAGCCGCAGAAGGGTTGTGGGACACATTCGTCCTCCATCTGTCGGTGAGGCCCTGAGCTCCCAGGGATGCTCCTGGAAAGTGAGTGAGAGTCTCTTGGAGGAATAGTTTGGCCCTGGGCAGGTACGTCCTCCTCCATCATGACCACTATCCTGTGTCCTTCTTGTCCTAGAAACTCGTGGGCTGGGAGAGAGAAGGGCTCTGCCTGTCCCACCTGGCTGTCCCCTATCCTCTGGCCACACACACCTCCCCTCACCCTACCCCCGCATGCTGCAGTCACCTCCTCGTCAAAAATTATCCAAGAAGAGCGACGAAACCCACAGCTTCACACTGAAGGATCTCTACCGAATAGGAGTAGCTAATGTCCCCATTTTACAGATCAAGAAACTGAGGCCCAGAGAGGTTAAATAACTCACCGAAGGTCACACAACCAACAAGTGACAGAGCTGGGTTTTGAACACAGGCACTTTGACTCTGTGCTCTTAACAACTCATGGTGACCCCATGTGTGTCAGAGTAGAACTGTGCTCCAGAGGGTTTTCAATGATTGCCAGGCCTTTCTTCTAAGGCACCTCTGGGTGGGCTCAGACCTCCAATCTTTTGGTTCACAGCTGACAGTGTTAACTGTTTCCCCACCCAAGGACTCCAAGCTTCACTATGTTGTTGCTGTTAGGTGCCATTGAGTCGATTTTCGGCTCATAGCGATCCCATGTGACGGAGTAGAACTGCCCCGTAGGGTTTTCTAGACTGAAATCTTTATGGGAGCAGATCCCCAGGTCTTTCTCCAATGGACTCGCTGAGTGGGTTCGAACTGCCAACCTTTCAGTTGGCACTTAACCATGGAGCCACCAGGGCTCCTACTTTACTGGGTTGTTGTCGTGCCATGAAGTTGATTCCGACTCATAGCAACCCTAGAGGACAGAGTAGAACTGCCCCATAGGGTTTCCAAGGATGTAGTCTTTACAGAAGAAGACTGCCCCAGCTTTCTCCCAGGGAGCAGCTGATGAGTTCAAACCACTGACCTTTCGGTTAGCAGCCGAGTGCTTAACCACTATGCCACGAGCACTCCAGTTTCACTAACGGGGGGAAATTGAGGGCTAGAGAGGTTGAGAAACTCCCTGGAGAGCACAGCTGGCTTGTCTACTGCTTTGCCCCAGGCCTTAACACCTCTGCTCGCTAACCACTCCCCACCTTTGTGCTCCTGTGCCCCCAAAACCATTCGTGCAGATGTTTCCTCATGGGGGCTCTCAGGATCTTTGCTTCTGCTCCTGCCTCAGCCTGTCATTTCCTCAAAGATCAGGGTTGTGTTTACTAGTTCTCTTCATGTCCTCTCCCTCCAGTGCTGTAAAAGCAGCGTGGTGAGGGCTTCTGACCTCCTCCTCTAACTTCACAAGGGGGAAGGAGAATCAAGATTCACAGCCCAAGGCTTATTCCTATGAGGCGGAGGTCAAAGATGCCTCCACCCACCAACATTTTTACCAGTTCTGACATCAGCTGTCCCTCCCATGGGACTCTGTACTCTGCTGAGTTTGATAATTCATTGCAGTGGCCACACAGAATCCACAGACCATACAGTGATAAGGCTTATTAGGAAGTCACAGGTTACTATTCAGGATCAGGGACAACTCAGGATACAGTTCTTCAGTCAGGACGGCTTCTTGCCTATACCCACAGGCAGGCCTCTCCTTGGCCACCTTTCGGCCCCTCGTCCCGGCCTCTGCCCTGCTTGGGCAAGTGTTACAAAGCTCTTTAACTCAGCAAATAAGGGCCCGTGGCACCCCACTCCACCTGTAAGCCTCAGCCTGAAGGCCCTCAGCTCTCTGGCTCCATGAGTCAGCTGACAAGTGCCCAGAGACACCGCACTCCTGGTTCTGCTGCCACCCTTTCTCTGTCACTGCTTCTCGGGGTCTTTCACCATCTCCAGTGTTTCAGCTCTCTCTCTCTGTCTCCTGAGTCTAGCAGGTTCTCAGTGCAGGGATCTTGGGTCCAAAGGACATGCTCCACTCCTAGCTCTTCTTTCTCTGCGATGTGAGGTCCCCCTTTCTGCCTCTGGGATGGCTCATTTTAAGCCTAGTGGGCTGACAAAACTGACCAATCCCCTTTTTAGCATTCCGTACACCTTATTTTCATGGTCCCACCCCCACAAGGGTGCCAGGTACCTTATTTACATTGTTAGCAAGCTATCCAATCCCCTTAGTGGGTCATAAGCACTTTATCTGCACAGCCCCACCAGTCATTTTTTCAGGTTTACCAGTCCTTTGGTGGGAGCACAAGACCTTGGTGAGAAAGGCCATATAAACATGTAAACACATAAAACTGATCTGCAAATGCCAAGGGCCCCACTTGAAGTTCTTCATACGGTGGACCCTAACTAGATCCAACTGCTTGCTCCAACTTCACGGCCACAACTGCATCGGCAGCTGACATCTTGGTGGAAATGCAGAAATGAGGAAACAGCCAGAAGTAGTTTCCTGGTCCTTCATCACACTTAGCAAAACTTTATTTGCATACATATGTATAAAGCAGGTATCTGCCAAAAAGACAGAAAAATTTCCTTCCCAGGAGTGTCTGGGGTCCAGCCATGTAAATCATCATGCAGCTGAGGAGGTGGCTGGGAGCTGGGTGCCAGAGCCAGGGAGAACCAGAGACTGGAAGGAAAGCCCTGTTCCCTCCCCCTCACCCCTGCCCTGGTGACTCACGGAGAAACTATGCAGCCCCGGCTTGAGTCGAGAGGTGATAATAAACGGACTCTTACTGGCTGCTGAGGCCCCTGGGTAGCTCAAACGGTTTGCACTCAGTTGCTAATCTAAAGGTTGGCAGTTCAAAGCCACGATTGGACCCACCCAGCAGCACCAGATTCCGTAAAGGTTACAGCCAAGAAAACCCTATGGAGCAGTTATATGTACTCTGTAACACATGGAGCTGCCACGAGTCAGAATCGACTTGAAGGCAATGGGTTTGGTGCTTTTTTGGGTACAGACTGGTGAACTTGAAGGGTAGTGAAATTGATCCTTGGGCCTCCCTCAGGAAAATACATTCACCCAACCTTGGGTGATGTCTGGGCAGGCAGGGAGGTGAGATGGAGACTGGTGCCGGGGAAACGTCACTAACTGGGACCTTGCTAAGAATTTGGGACAGCTTAATTTTTTTTTTTTTTTTTCAGCAATTGGAGCAAAGCTTACTTTTGTACAACCTATGAGGAACAGTTCTACTCCGTCCTATAGGGTCGCTATGAGTCGGAATCGACTCAAGGGCACTGGGGTTGGGTATGAGGAAACAAATTTCTAAGCAAATTAATTCAGTTATTTGTTCATTTATTCAATGGGTAGATGGGAGGTACAACCCCCCCTAAAATGGCCTTTGTTGTTAGGTGCCGTCCAATCGGTTCTGACTCATAGCGACCCTATGCACAACAGGACGAAACACTGCCCAGTCTTGCACCATCCTCACAAGTGTTGCTATGCTTGAGTGCATTGCTGCAGCCACTGTGTCAATCCATCTTAATAAGGATCTTCCTCTTTTTCACTGCCCCTCTACTTTACCAAGCATAACGTACTCCTCTAGGGACTGATCCCTCCGGATAACACGTCCAAAGTATATGAGACATAGTCTCATCATCCCTGCTACTAGAAGCATTCTGGCTGTACTTCTTCCAAGACTGGTTTGTTCGTTCTTTTGGCAGTCCAATATATTCAATATTCTTCACCAACACCACAATTCTAAGGCGTCAATTCTTCTTCGGTCTTCCTTATTCATTGTCCAGGTTTCCCATGCATATGAAACCAAAAAACCCAGTGCCATCGAGTCGATTCCGATATGAGGCAATTGAAAATACCACAGCTTGGGTCAGGTGCACCTTAGTCTTCAAGGTGACATCTCGGCTTTTCAACACTTTAAAGAGGTCCTTTGCAGCAGATTTGCCCAATGCACTATGTCCTTTGATTTTTTGACTGCAGCTTCCATGGGTGTTGATTGTGGATCCAAGTAAAACGAAACCCTTGACAACCTCCACCCTTCCTCCGTTTATCATGATGTTGCTTATTGGTCCAGTTGTGAGGATTTTTGTTTTCTTTATGTTTAGGTGTAATCCATACTAAAGGCTGTGGTCTTTGATCTTCATCAGTAAGTGCTTCAAGTCCTCTTTACTTTCAGCAAGTAAGATTGTGTCATCTGCATATCACAGGTTGTTAACAACTCTTTCTCCAATCCTGATGCCCTCCCTGTTCTTCTTCATATAGTCCAGCTTCTCTGATTATTAGCACACAGATTGAACAGGCATGGTGAAAGGATGCAACCCTGACACACACCTTCCCTGACTTTAAACCACACAGTATCTTCTTGTGCTATCTGAACGGCTGCCCCTTGATCCATGTATAGATACCTCATGGGCACAGTTAAGTGTTCCAGAATTCCCATTCTCCACGACATTATCTATAATTTGTTATGATCCACGCAGTCGAATGCTTTCTCATAGTCAATAAAACACAGGTAAACATTTTTCTGGTATTCTCTGCTTTCAGCCAGGATCCACCTGACATCAGCAGTGAGATCCCTGGTTCCACGGCCTCTTCTGGAACCGCCCTGAATTTCTGGCAGTTCCCTGTCGATATACGGCTGCAGCTGCTTTTGAATGATCTTCAGCAAAACTTTACTTGCCTGTGATATTAACGATATTGATCAATAATTTCTGTATTCAGTTGGATCACCATTCTTGGAAATAGGCATAAACATGCATCCCTTCCAGTCAGTTGGCCAGGTAGCTGTCTTCCAAATTTCTTGGCGTAGATGAGTGAGCACTTCCAGCACTGCATCCGTTTGTCGATACATCTCAATTGGTAGTCTGTCAATTCCTGGAGCCTTGTTTTTTGCCAATGCCTTCAGTGCAGCTTGGACTTCCTCCTTCAGTACCATCAGTTCCTGATCATATGTCATATGAAGCCCTGCTGGCAGAGTGGTTAAGTGCTATGGCTGCTAACCAGAGGGTCTGCAGTTCGAATCCACCAGGTGCTCCTTGGAAACTCTATGGGGTAGTTCTACTCTGTTTTACAGGGTTGCTATGAGCTGGAATCGACTTGATGGCACTGGGTTTTTCTTTTTGTTTTAATAATTTTTATTGAGCTTTAAGTGAACGTTTACAAATCAAGTCAGTCACTTATAAGCTTATATACACCTTACTCCATACTCCCACTTACTCTCCCCCTAATGAGTCAGCACTTCCAGTCTCTCCTTTCGTGACGATTTTGCCCGTTTCTAACCCTCTCTACCCTCCTATCTCCCCTCCAGACAGGAGATGTCAACACAGTCTCAAGTGTCCACCTGATACAAGTAGCTCACTCTTCATCAGCATCTCTCTCCAAGCCATTGTCCAGTCCCTTCCATGTCTGATGAGTTGTCTTTGGGAATGGTTCTTGTCCTGGGCCAACAGAAGGTTTGGGGACCATGACCGCCGGGATTCCTCTAGTCTCAGTCAGACCATTAAGTCTGGTCTTTTTATGAGAATTTGGGGTCTGCATCCCACTGATCTCCTGCTCCCTCAGGGGTTCTCTGCTGTGCTCCCTGTCAGGGCAGTCATCGGTTGTGGCCGGGCACCATCTAGCTCTTCTGGTCTCAGGATGATGTAAGTCTCTGGTTCATGTGACCCATTCTGTCTCTTGGGCTCATAGTTATCGTTTGACCTTGGTGTTCTTCATTCTCCTTTGATCCAGGTGGGCTGAGACCAATTGATGCATCTTAGATGGCCGCTTGTTAGCATTTAAGACCCCAGACGCCACACCTCAAAGTGGGATGCAGAATGTTTGCATAATAGAATTATTTTGCCAATTGACTTAGAAGTCCCCTTAAGCCATAGTCCCCAAACCCCCGCCCTTGCTCCGCTGACCTTCGAGGCATTCAGTTTATCCCGGAAACTTCTTTGCTTTTGGTCCAGTCCAGTTGAGCTGACCTTCCATGTATTGAGTATTGTCCTTCCCTTCACCTAAAGTAGTTCTTATCTACTAACTAATCAGTAAATAACTCTCTCCCTCTCTCCCACCCTCCCTCCCTCCCCTCCTCGTAACCACAAAAGTATGTGTTCTTCTCAGTTTATACTATTTCTCAAGATCTTATAATAGTGGTCTTATACAATATTTGTCCTTTTGCCTCTGACTAATTTCACTCAGCATAATGCCTTCCAGGTTCCTCCATGTTATGAAATGTTTCACAGATTTGTCGCTGTTCTTTATCGATGTGTAATATTCCATTGTGTGAATATACCACAATTTATTTAACCATTCATCCGTTGATAGGCACCTTGGTTGCTTCCAGCTTTTTGCTATTGTAAACAGAGCTGCAATAAACATGGGTGTGCATATATCTGTTTGTGTGAAGGCTCTTACTTCTCTAGGGTATATTCGGAGGAGTGGGATTTCTGGGTTGTATGGTAGTTCTATTTCTAACTTTTTAAGAAAATGCCAGATAGATTTCCAAAGTGGTTGTACCATTTTACATTCCCACCAGCAGTGTATAAGAGTTCCAATCTCTCCGCAGCCTCTCCAACATGTATTATTTTGTGTTTTTTGGATTAATGCCAGCCTTGTTGGAGTGAGATGGAATCTCATCGTAGTTTTAATTTGCATTTCTCTAATGGCTAATGATCAAGAGCATTTTCTCATGTATCTGTTAGCTGCCTGAATATCTTCTTTAGTGAAGTGCGTGTTCATATCTTTTGCCCACTTCTTGATTGGGTTGTTTGTCTTTTTGTGGTTGAGTTTTGACAGAACCATGTAGATTTTAGAGATCAGGCGCTGGTCGGAGATGTCATAGCTGAAAATTCTTTCCCAATCTGTAGGTGGTCTTTTTACTCTTTTGGTGAAGTCTTTAGATGAGCATAGGTGTTTGATTTTTAGGAGCTCCCAGTTAGCTGGTTTCTCTTCGTCATTTTTGGTAATATTTTGTATTCTGTTTATGCCTTGTATTAGGGCTCCTAACGTTGTCCCTATTTTTTCTTCCATGATCTTTATCGTTTTAGTCTTTATGTTTAGATCTTTGATCCACTTGGAGTTAGTTTTTGTGCATGGTGTGAGGTATGGGTCCTGTTTCATTTTTTTGCAAATGGATATCCAGTTATGCCAGCACCATTTGTTAAAAAGACTATCTTTTCCCCAATTAACTGACACTGGGCCTTTGTCAAATATCAGCTGCTCATATGTGGATAGATTTATATCTGGGATCTCAATTCTGTTCCATTGGTCTATGTGCCTGTTGTTGTACCAGTACCAGGCTGTTTTGACTACTGTGGCTGTATAATAGGTTCTGAAATCAGGTAGAGTGAGGCCTCCCACTTTCTTCTTCTTTTTCAGTAATGCTTTACTTATCTGAGGCTTTCCCTTCTATACGAAGTTGGTGATTTGTTTCTCCATCACATTAAAAAATGTCATTGGAATTCGGATCGGAAGTGCATTGTATGTATAGATGGCTTTTGGTAGAATAGACATTTTTACTATGTTAAGTCTTCCTATCCATGAGCAAGGTATGTTTTTCCACTTATGTAGGTCCTTTTTAGTTTCTTGCACTAGTATTTTGTAGTTTTCTTTGTGTAGGTCTTTTACATATTTGGTAAGATTTATTCCTAAGTATTTTATCTTCTTGGGGGCTACTGTGAATGGTATTGATTTGGTGATTTCCTCTTCGATGTTCTTTTTGTTGATGTAGAGGAATCCAAGTGATTTTTGTATGTTTATCTTATAACCTGAGACTCTGCCAAACTCTTCTATTAGTTTCAGTAGTTTTCTGGAGGATTCCTTGGGGATTTCTGTGTATAAGATCATGTCATCTGCAAATAGAGATAATTTTACTTCCTTCTTGCCAATCTGGATGCCCTTTATTTCTTTGTCTAGCCTAATTGCTCTGGCTAGGACCTCTAGCACAATGTTGAATAAGAGCAGTGACAAAGGGCATCCTTGTCTGGTTCCCGTTCTCAAGGGAAATGCTTTCAGGTTCTCTCCATTTAGAGTGATGTTGGCTGTTGGCTTTGCATAGATGCCCTTTATTATGTTGAGGAATTTTCCTTCAATTCCTATTTTGCTGAGAGTTTTTTTCATAAATGGGTGTTGGACTTTGTCAAATGCCTTTTCTGCATCAATTGATAAGATCATGTGGTTTTTGTCTTTTGTTTTATTTATATGGTGGATTACATTAACGGTTTTTCTAATATTAAACCAGTCTTGCATACCTGGTATAAATCCCACTTGGTCATGGTGGATTATTTTTTTGATATGTTGTTGAATTCTATTGGCTAGAATTTAGTTGAGGATTTTTGCATCTATGTTCATGAGGGATATAGGTCTGTAATTTTCTTTTTTTGTGATGTCTTTACCTGGTTTTGGTATCAGGGATATGGTGGCTTCATAGAATGAGTTAGGTGGTATTCCTTCATTTTCTATGCTTTGAAATACCTTTAGTAGTAGTGGTGTTAACTCTTATCTGAAAGTTTGGTAGAACTCTGCAGTAAAGCCATCCGGGCCAGGGCTTTTTTTTGTTGGGAGTTTTTGGATTACCATTTCAATCTCTTTTTTTGTTTTGGGTCTATTTAGTTGTTCTACTTCTGATTATGTTAGTTTAGGTAGGTAGTGTTTTTCTAGGAATTCACCCATTTCTTCTAGGTTTGCAAATTTGTTAGAGTACAATTTTTCGTAATAATCTGATATGATTCTTTTAATTTCAGTTGGGTCTGTTGTGATGTGGACCATCTTGTTTCTTATTTGGGTTATTTGTTTCCTTTCCTGTATTTCCTTAGTCAGTCTAGCCAATGGTTTATCAATTTTGTTAATTTTTTCAAAGAACCAGCTTTTGGCTTTGTTAGTTCTTTCAATTGTTTTTCTGTTCTCTAATTCATTTAGTTCAGCTCTAATTTTTATTATTTGTTTTCTTCTGGTGCCTGATGGATTCTTTTGTTGCTCACTTTCTATTTGTTCAAGTTGTAGGGATAGTTCTCTGATTTTGGCTCTTTCTTCTTTTTGTATGTGTGCATTTATTGATATAAATTGACCTCTGAGCACTGCTCTTGATGTGTCCCAGGGGTTTTGATAGGAAGTGCTTTCATTCTCGCTGCTTTCTATGAATTTCTTTATTCCCTCCTTAATGTCTTCTACAACCCAGTCTTTTTTCAGCAGGGTATTGTTCAGTTTCCAAGTATTTGATTTCTTTTCCCTAATTTTTCTGTTATTGATTTCCACTTTTATGGCCCTGTGGTCTGAGAAGATGCTTTGTAATATTTCGATGTTTTGGACTCTGCAAAGGTTTGTTTTATGACCTAATATGTGGTCTATTCTAGAGAATGTTCCATGTGTGCTATAAAAAAAAAAGTATACTTTGCAGCAGTTGGGTGGAGTGTTCTGTATAAGTCTATGAGGTCAAGTTGGTTGATTGTGGCACTGGGTTTTTGATGTTACCTCCTGAAATGGTTGAACATTCACCATTTCTTTTTGGTATAGTGATTCTGTGTATTCCTTCCATCTTCCTTTGATGCTTCCTGCATCGTTTAGTATTTTCCCCGTAGAATCCTTCATTATTGCAATTCGAGGCTTGAATTTTTTCTTCAGTTCTTTCAGCTTGAGAAGCGCTGAGCGTGTTATTCCCTTTTAGTTTTCTATCTCCAGGTCTTTGCACATGTCTTTATAATACTTAACTTATCTTCTTCAGCCACCCTTTGAAATCTTCTGTTCAGCTCTTTTACTTCATCATTTTTTCTTTTGCTTTAGCTACTTGACGTTCAAGAGCAAGTTTCAAAGTCTCTTCTGACATCCACTTAGGTCTTTCTTTCTCTTATGTCTTTTTTAATGACCTCTTGCTTTCTTCAGGTATGATGTCCTTCCACAACTCTTCTGGTCTTCAGTCATTACTGTTCAATGCATCAAATCTATTCTTGAGATGGTCTCTAAATTCAGGTGGGATATACTCAAGGTCGTACTTTGGCTCTTGTTGACTTGTTCTAATTTTCTTTAGTTTAAACTTGAACTTGCATATGAGTAATTGATAGTCTATCCACAGTTGGACCCTGGCCTTGTTCTGACTGATGATATGGAGATTTTCCTTTGTCTCTTTCCACAGATGTAGTCAATTTGACTCCTGTGTATTTCATTTGGCAAGGTCCATGGGTATAGCTGCCGTTTCTGTTGGTGAAAAAAGGTGTTCGCAATGAAGAAGTTGTTGCAGAATTCAATCATGCAATCTCCAGCACCATTTCTATCACCAAGGCCATATTTTCCAACTGCCAAGCCTTCTTTGTTTCCAGCTTTTGCATTCCAATCACCAGTAATTATCAGTGCATCCTGATTGCATGTTTGATCAATTTCAAACTGCAGAAGTTGGTAAAAATCTCCAATTTCTTCACCATTGGCTTTAGTGGTTGGTGCATAAATTTGAATAATATCTTATTAACTGGTCTTCCTTGTAGGTGTATGAATATTATCCTATTACTGACAGCATTGTACTTCAGGATAGATCTTGAAATATTCTTTTCTGCAATGAATGTAACACCGTACCTCTTCAAGTTGTCATTCCTGGCATAGTAGACCACATGATTGTCCAGTTCAAAATGACCAATACCACCAGTCCATTTCAGCTCACTAATGCCTAAGATGTCAATCTTTATGCATTCCATTTCATTTTTGATGATTTCCAATTTTCCTAGATTTATACCTTGTACATTCCTGGTTCCGATTATTAATGGATGTTTGCAGCTGTTTCTTCTCATTTTGAGTCATACCATATCCGTAAATGAAGGCCCTGAGGGCTTGACTCCATCCATGTCTTTAAGGTCGACTCTACTCTGAGGAGGCAGCTCTTCCCCAGTCATCTTTTGAGTGCCTTCCAACCTGGGGGGGCTCATCTCCCGGCACTATATCAGACAATGTTCAACTGCTATTCCTAAGGTTTTCACTGGCTAAATCTTTTCAGAAGTAGACTGCCGGGTCTTTTTCTTAGTCTGTCTTAGTCTGGAAGCTCAGTTGAAACCTGTCCTCCATGGGTGACCCTGCTAGTATTTGAATACCGGTGGCATAGCTGCCAGCATCACAATGACACACAAACCCCCACAGTATGACAAACTGACAGACGTGTGGGGGAAAATGGCCTTAGCTGTCAAGAAAAACAAAAAACTGGGTAACTAAATCAACTTGTGGTGCTGCTTCAACCCACGGTGAGCATCAGGGATTTTCAAGCTGTTTCGAGGCCCTCATCTTCGGCAGAAAAATAGACAAGTAAAACTCAAACTGTGGTATCTTGTCATTGAAGGAGATCCATGGGGTCTTACTGTTGGCCCTCAGCTGCTCCTCCCAGTAACAGTGGATGTCCTTGAAAGAAATGAAAGCCGTTGTGCTTTGTAATATTTAAACAATGTATCTTTTTCAAAAATTCAGACTGCCCTCCCTAACTTCATTATTCCTGAGATGAGCCAAAAAAAAAAAAAAAAGAAACGACTTTTGAAAGACCACTTTGGCTTTGGAATGCATTAAGTCCTTACCACTCAGAGTGTGGTCCACGGACCAGCAGCATCACCAGGGAGCCTGTTAGAAATGCAGACTCCTGTGCCCCATCCCAGACCTCCTGGGTCAGCATCTGCGTTTTAACAAGATCCCCAGGTGCTTCCAGTACCCCAAAACCCAAACCCATCACCATCAAGTGGATTCGACTCATGGCGGCCCTATAGGACAGAATAGAACTGCCCACAGGGTTTCCAATGAGCTGCTGGTGGATTTGAACTGCTGACCTTTTGGTTAGCAGCCCAACAACCACTACTCCCCCAGAGCTCTGGTGTTTCTGATGCGTTTTTACAACTCGAGAAGCACTGAGTCGTGTATTGTGTTCATGGGCAGCAAGCTTTCCTTCAGAGTTTTGCTTTGCTCCTAATGATGCTAAAGGGGTGTGTTTCTCTCTGAGAGTGTGGCCACATTCTGGGGGCAGCCAGCCCTAGACCTCACTGGGCAGAGGGAAGCAGAGAAGGAACAACCCGAGGTCTCTACAGACAGATGGCGTGGGAGTGCGATGGCCTTGGTGGCTGACCTCTAGAGCGGGAGGAACGAGAGAGGAAGAAACCCAGAAAACCGGCTCCCAGGAGGCAGTGGGCTGCAGAGGTAGGGGCTTTAAGAGGGGTCTTGATGAGAGTGGTAGGGGAAGAGAGAAGCCCCTTTAGAATCTGCACAGCGACAGGGAATAAACAGGCCCCATGATCCATGGGGGTCTCTATTTCAGCCCAGCCCATGGGTGGTGGGCTGGGGGCTGAGGAAGGGTCAAAGGCAAGGAACTGGGTTGAGGTCTGACCCCGGGCTCAATTCAGAGATCCTGGTCTGTCTACTCCTGACTCATGCGGCAGATGTGAGAATTTGGCAGCATTCCAAGAGCACAGAGGAAGAGCTGGATTTCTGAGGCTCCAGCTGACAGACCAGAGAAAGGCAAGGTGAGATGGGACAGGCACTTATGTAAGACAACCCCACGCCAGCTGCTGCATAAGAAAACCAAACACCAAATCAGTTGCCATCAAGTCGATTCTGACTCACAGCGACCCATATGTGTGTCAGAGTACAACTGCTACTGCACAGGCTTTCAGAGGCAGATCGCCAGGCCTGTCTTCCAAGGCACCTCTGGGTGGATTCAAACTGCCAACCTTCCAGTTAGTAGCCAGGTGCTTTATCATACCATTGTGGCCATACAGGAATGGGTCTTGGGGCATGAAGGTGTGTTGCTGTTGCCTTATGTGCACCTGTAGAGAAAATCACCTAAGTTTTCCTACGCAACAAGTCCCTGGGTGCCGCAGATGGATAAGCCCGCAGACCATGTCCCCCAGAATGCAGGGTAATATTTGCACAAAAGCAAAGATAAGAAGGCAGCAAAGCCAAGGCCATGAAACACTTTATGTACAAACTATTAAATGGAATGTAACTTGCTCTGTAAACTTTCATCTAATGGACAATAAAAAAAAAAAAAAAAAGAACAAGAACAAGAAAGAAAAAAAGCCCCGTGGAGCCCATGACAGACATTCTGACTCTGACACACGTGGAGTCACCGTGAGTCGGAAGCTACTCAATGGCAACCGGTTTACTGGTATTATTTTTAAAATTCCATGTAAATTGAGAATCAGCCTGTCAATTTTGAAAGAAAAAAAAATCTTTGTTGTGAATTCAACATTTTTCTCCCTCTATGTCCCGGACCCTCTATTGTGATCTCAGAGCAATTAGTAGTGGTAGCTGGGCACCATTTAGTTTTTCTGGTCTCAGGATAGGCTGTGTTTCCCGTGGTATATCAGTCCTTTGGACAAATTCCTGCCTTGAGTCTTTGGTTTTCTTCACTCTCCTTTGCTCTGGACTAGAAGAGACCGATATTTGTATCTTGAGACCTCTCCAGCTTTTGAGACCCCAGACGCTACTCACCGCAGTAGAGTGTAGAACACTGCCTTAATGAACTAAGTTGTGCCAATTGGCTTCGATGTCTCCTGAGTCTGTGGCCCTTTGCCTTCAAGCCAGGCAACTTCATCCCATGAGGTGTTTGGTTATGTCTTAGAGGTTTTCCTGACTGTGCCCCTTGTGTGCTCTATTGTCTATATTAACATATAAGGAGCACCTATAGTCACGTATGTAGAAATACCCACCACTGAACCTGTGTCTGCTGGTGGCTGTGCTCCCTTACGTCCTCCCACACCTCTTGACATACCTATCCATCTGTGTATCCACTCCTAAATTTTTGTTTGTTAATACATTGTTGCAGGATTGTCTAAGCTATAGTAGTTAAAAAAGTTACATAGTTGCCCTTTATTCCTGTGTTCCTTTCAGTGTCCTCTCTTGCCTTTGTCATGTTGTGCTGACTTCTCCTATATTGTATACTACCTTTCCCTTCACCAAATGGTAACACATGTCTTCTGTCTATTTGGGAATATTCCCTCCCTCCTTCTCCTATCCCCGGTAACTATAAAAAAATTTCCCCCCTCTGTGTGTAACCTTTAGTTGTTACTTTATAATAGCAGTCTCATACAATATTTGCCCTTTTGTGATTAACTTACTTCATTCAGCCTAATGTCCTTCAAGGTCATCCATGTTGTGAGATGTTTTGTGAATTCATCATTATTCCTTATTGTTGTGTAGTATTCTGTTGTGTGTATGTACCACAGTTTGTTAATTCATTCATCTGTTAATGGGCACTTAGGTTGTTTCCATCTTTTTGCTATTGTGAATAATGCTGCAACGAACTTGGGTGTGCACATGTCTATTTGAGTCATGGCTCTTATTGCTTTAGGGTTTATACCTAGAGGTGGGATTGCCGGATCATATGGCATTTCTATTTCTAGCTTCTTAAGGAAGTGCCGTACCATTTTCGATAGAGGCTGTACCATTTGACATCCCCAGCAGCAGTGTATAAAAGTTCAAACTCCCCCATAACCTCACCAACATTTTTTATTTATTTATCTTATTAGTGCCAGTAATGTCGGGGCAAGACGGTGTATCACTCTAGTTTTGATTTTCATCTCTCTAATTGCTACTGATTGCAAGCATTTCTTCATATATTTGTTAGCAGCCGGGATGTTTTCTTTGGTGAAGTGTCTGTTCATATCCTTTGCCCATTTTTTAATTGGATCGTTTGTCTCTTTCTTGTTGACGTATTGAAGTTTTCTATAAATTTTAGAGGATGAACTCTTGTTGGATACCTCATAGCAAAAATTTTCCCCAATCTGTAGGTTCTCATTTTATGCTTTTGGAGAAATCTTTATTTGAGCATAAGTGTTCAATTTTTAGGAGGTCCCATTTATCTAGTTCATCTTCTGCTGTGTGCATTTTTAGTTATGTTTGGTATTCTATTTATGCCACATATAGGGCTCCTAGCATTGTCTCTATTTTTTCCTTCATGATCTTTATAGTTTTAAGTTTTATATTTAGGTCTTTGGTCCATTTTGAGTTAGTTTTTGTATATGGTGTGAGCTATGGTTCCTGTTTCATTTTTCTACAGATAGATACCTAGTTTTGCCAGCACCATTTATTGAAAAGACTGTCTTTTTCCCTTTTAATAGACTTTGGCCTTCAGTCTTTTGTTAAAGATCAACTATACACAGGTGGAAGGATTTACATGTGGGTTCTCAATCTGTTCCATTGGTCTATGTGTCTGTCATTGTACTGGTACCAGGCTTTTTTGACTACCGTGACCATATAGTAGGTTCTGAGATCAAGTAGTGTGAGGCCTCCTACTTTGTTCTCCTTCTTAAATAATGCTTTACTTATTGGGGGCCTCTTTCCTTTCCGTATAAAGCTAGTGATTTGCTTTTCTATCTTGTTGAAGAATGCTGTGTGATTTGAATCGGGATTCCATCGTACCTATATATTGCTTTGGGTAGTATGGACATTTTTACAATGTTAAGTCTTTCTGTCCAAGAGCATGATATATTTTTTCATTTATGCAGGTATCTTTTGAATTCTTGCATAGTGTTTCATAGTTTTCTTTTATAAGTCCTTTTACATTACTGGTTAGATTTATTCCTAAGTATTTTATCTTTTGGGGGGGCTATTAAGCCAATGGTATTGTTTTCTCAAATTCCTTTTTAAAGTTCTCTTTCTTGACGTAGAGGAATCCAACTTATTTTTGTATGATCTTGTATCCCGCCACTTGTCTGAATCCTTCTATTAGTTCCAGTAGCTTTCTTGTGGAATCTTTCGGATTTTTAATGCATACGATCATATCATCTGTGAATAAGGATAGTTTTACTTTTTCCTCACCAATTTTGATTCCTTTATTTCCTTTTCTTTCCCTATTGCTTTAGCTAAGACTTCTAGTACAATGTTGAATAAGAGTAGTGACAAAGGTCATCCTTGTCTGGTTCTCATTCTCTCTGCATTGAGAATAGTGTTCGTTGTTGGTTTTGTAAAAACTCCTTTTATTATGTTGAGGAAGTTCTCTTCTATTCCTATTTTGCTGAGAGTTTTATCAGGAGTGGGACTTTATCAAATGGCTTTTCTGCATCAATAGAAATGATCATGTGAGTCTTTTCCTTTGCTTTTTTTTTTGTGGTAGATCACGTTGATTGATTTTTCTAGTGTTGAGCCATCCTCGCATGCCTGGTACGAATCCCACTTGATCACGATGTATTATTTTTTCATATGCTGTTGCATTCTATTGGTTAGGATTCTGTTGAGAATTTTTCAATCTACATTCATGAGGGATATTGATCTGTAGTTTTCCTTTCAAGTGATTTTTTTGCCTGACTTGGTATCAGGGTCATTCTGGCTTTGTAGAATAAACTCAGGAGTATTTCTTCCTTTTCTGTGTTCTAGAATAGTTTAAGTAAATTGGTGAAAACTCTTCTCTGAATGTTTGGTAAAATTCTTCAGTGGAGAGTGGGCTGGGGCTACTTTTTGTCTTTGGGAGTTTTTTTGTGTGTGTGACCCCTTCCATTTCCTCTTTTTTTTTATGGGCCTGTTCAAATTTTCTACCTCGGTTTGTATCAGTTTAGGTAGGTAATGTGTTTCTAGAAATTTGTCCATTTCCTCTAGGTTTTCAAATCTGTTAGAGTACAGTTTTTCTTAGTATACTGTTATAATCCTTTTTATTTCAGTTGGTTCTGCTGTAAGGTCACCCACCTCATTTCTTACTTGGGTTATTTGCATCCAATCCTGTTTTTCTTTTTTCAGTTTGGCCAGTGGTTTGTTGACTTTATCGATCCTTTCAAAGAACCAGCTTTTAATCTTGTTGATTTGTTCTATCATTTTTCTGTTCTCTGTTTTATTTATTTTTGCTCTAATTTTTATTATTTCATTTCTTCTAGTGACTATGGGCTTCTTTTGCTGCTCTCTTTCTAATTGTTCCAGCTGTAGGGTTAACGTTTTGATTTTTCCCTTTCTTCCTTTTTGATGCGTGTGTTTATTGCTATAAATTAACCTCTGAGCACGCTTTTGCTGTGTCCCAAAGGTTTTCGTATGTTGTATTTTCATTCTCGTTTGATTCTAGGAATTTTTAATCCCATCTTTGATGTCTTCTATTACCCAGTAGTTTCAAGCAGAGTGTTATTTAGTTTCCATGTATTAGATTCTTTTTCCTTGCTCTTCCTGTTACTGATTTCTGCTTTCATAGTGTTCAAGAATGTCTCCACCGCTGTATTTTCAATCTCATTATATGCCTGTGAAAGCTGGACAATGAATAAGGAAGACCAAAGAAGAATTGATGCCTTTGAATTGTGGTGTTGGTGAAGAATATTGAATATACCATGGACTGCCAAAAGAAAGGTCAAACCTGTCTTAGAAGAAGTACAATCAGAATGCTCCTTAGAAGCAAGGATGGCAGGGCTGCATCTTACCTACTTTGGACATGTTGTCAGGAGGGATCAGTCCCTGGAGAAGGACGTCATGCTTGACAGGGTACAGGGTCAGCAGAAAAGAGGAAGACCCTCAACGAGGTGGACTGACACAGTGTCTGCAACAATGAGCTCAAGCATAGCAACAATTGTAAGGATGGCGCAGGACCGGGCAGTGTTTCGTTCTGTTGTGCATAGGGTCACTAAGAGTCGGAACTGACTCGATGGCACCTAACAACAACAACAACAGTGTTGTGATCAAAGAAGATGCTTTATATTATTTTGATGTTTTTGAATTTGAGGCTCACTTTGTGGCCTGAAATGCAGTCTATTCTGGAGAACAATCCATGAGTGTTGGAGAAGAATGTGTGCTTGTTGCTGTTGGGTGGAGTGTTCTGTATGTGTCTATGAGGTCAAGTTGGTTGATTGTGGGATTTTGATCTTCTGTGTCTTTGTTGAGTTTCTTTCTAGTTGTTTTATCCTTCACCAAGAGTGGTGTGTTAAAGTCTCCTAGTATTATTGTGGAAGTGACCATAGGTGTCTTTTGGAAGTAGATCTACAGCCCTTCTTCCATGGTGCCTCTGGGTGGACTCGAACCCCCAACCTTCTGGTTAGCAACAAAACACGTTAACTGTTTGCACCACCCAAGGACTCCAAAAATAATACAATGAGTCTGAAATAGAATAAGGTAACAGAGACATGCATGAGGTTTGACAGCAGCACAGAGGAAGGAAGAATAGCTCTGACTAGGGTACCCAGGAGGCTCAAAGGAGGTAACATTTGATCTGGGAGTTGAAAGATGACTAAGCACTTACCAGGTGGAGACATTCTTGAAGGTCTACTTAGGTTTTACTGGTCATAAGGAGCAGACACTCATTTTATTTGGCCAAATAAGGGGGTGGCTAAAAGAAAACATGTGGGACTATCCTGGAGTCAAAGTCTCATGGGAATTATTGGCAAGACCTCCCAGATCCTTGGCTTGGAGGGCAGTTCTGGATCTCAGGCTCCTTTCCTGGCCTTAGCAGCCAGGTCTGTGAGTCTTTAATGTCTGCCTCCTGTCTGTGTTCATCCACTTCTGCCTCCTCCTACCAGCTGATTCTTTCTCTCCAGCTTACAGATGTGAAGCTGGAAGGATAGGTTGTACCAGATGGCAAAGGGTCTTGATTGGCTAGGGAGGTTGGTTCTTTATCACTTTATCATTTTGCCACTGGGGATTTTTAGCAGGAAGAAGAAATTATCAGATTTGGGTTTTAGGTAGATAATTCTGATGATATGTGAAAAACCTGCCTGGCAGAACAGGGAAGAAGATACTCCAAGTAAGAGATAACGAAGGTCAAAACCTATGGTGCTCAGGAAACACGGAGCTTGGGCAATAGCAACTACATCCTGAACACCCACTATGCACCCCGATGCTGGCCAGAAGTTTTATATCCTCTTAGGGGACAGAGGGGTCCCTGGGTGGTGCAAATGGTTAAATTTTCAGCTGCTAACTGAAAGATTGGAGATTCGAGTCCACCCAGAAGTGCTTCAGAAGAAAGGCCTGGCGATCTACTTCCAAAAACCAGTCACTGAAGACCCCGTGAAGCCCGGCTCTCCCGACACATATGGGGCCGCCACGACTTGGGGTCAGCTCAGCGACAGCTGGTTTTTACTGCTGGGGGCATGTAGGGTCGCCACGACTTGGGGTCGACTCAGCGACGACTGGTTTTTACTGCAGGGGGCAACGGACAGGAGGGCTAAGGCATCTGCGTTCTGCAAAATCTCCCCAGCTGATCCTGGTTGAGAACAGCTGGTCCAAACAAGGGGGGTGGCAAAGAGAGACCAGACGGAAAGGAAGACGGGGATGGGTTTGGAGACCCCCTGGGCTTGGCGGGAGAAGGAGGCCAGGTGCGCCTGCAGTTCCCAGCTGGGCAAACTGGGTGAGAAATGGTTTCATTTTCCAGGATTTAGGAAACAGAAGGCAGAGTAAGTTCACACATGAGAGTGGGAGGAGAAAAGCTTGGGAGGACAAAGGTCTCTGCGGGTCCCCAGAGAGGTCAGAATTAGGTCTGCTGAGGGTGCCCAGCGGGGCAGTGATCCAGGGTGGACTGGCTCCAGACGCCCTTTAGATTTGGCCTCCACAGGTCAGACTCTGCTGGGGAAGGAAGTGTTCTCTGGACATCAATTAGCTGGACAGACGCAGAGTCTTAGGGCTCTGAGAAAGCATAAAGCAACTTTCTTCATGGTTTTCTTGTTGTTTAGCATGGACTTTGCTAGCTCCTGGCCAGCGGCCCCTTGGTTTGGAATGCTGGATCACATTTAACCAGTGTATCAGTCAGGATTCCAGGACTTCAGTCAGATAGTTCCACCGAAGAGATTTCAATCGAGGGACGATTTAGGAGGATGTGGGCAATGTCGGGGGTCCCTGCGTGGTGCAAATGGTTAACACACTCGGCTGCTAAACTACAGGCTGTAGGTTCGAGTCCACCCAGAGGTGCCATGGATGAAATGCCTGGTGATCTACTTCTGAAAAATCAGCCATTGAAAACCCTATGGAACACAGGTCTGCTCTGACACACATGGGGGCACCATGAGTCGAACTGCAACTGGGCAGGGTTAAGGGAACCAAGGAGAGATGCTGAGGTACTCAGGGGCTATCGGCAGTGGGAAGCCTAAAGGGGCAAAGGGCAGAATGGAGTTGCTAGAACTCAGTGGGAACTGGAGTTGTGGAGGAGGGGCTGCTGCTCCAGGAGAAGCTACAGTGACAGAGCTGTGCAGCCACTTCCGGAAGGAAGGCTTGGAGTCAGGAAGGGACAGGCAAGAAACACCAAGACCCAAGCTGTCCCTCTTTCACCCTCCAGCTCCTGCTGGTGCCTCCCATTTGCTGAGGCCAGTTGGAAGCCAGGCATCAGGGAACCCAGGGATGGGTGTATCTGGTCAGCCTTGCAGACAGAGAGCAAGGCAGAGAAAGGTAGAGAACAGATCAGGTGTGTGTGCTTAGGAAGCAGGTAAGGATGAACCAGCACCATCACATTTAGAACCCAGCCTGGGTAGCTGTGGAATGGAGAAAAACCACAGCACGGGAAGTCAGGATACTGGGATTCTGGCGAGGCCTGACCCTGCTGCACACCCACCACCCTGGGAGGCATGCCCTGGCATCTTGGGCCTGGACACCTTCAGCTGTGGATCAGACCACCGCACTGTCAAATCCTTCTGGGGTGAAGTGTCACGCTTGGCTGTAAGTCAGCATGAACTGGGCTGGGTGCTGTGCTCTCTGCTCCCAGGGCTCAGACCACATCCAGGTGCAGGAGCCAGGAAGCCTGAGGGGTGCTGGCCAACACCTGAGACTAGACCTGGTACTCCTCTGTTCTAGGAAACGCACAGGGCATGAAAAGTCAGTCTGGGGCTTTCTCGAACATGCTTGTCACAGTGGTGAGGCACATTCAAAAAGAAAGAGAAAAGGCTGCTTATCTCCAGAGAGCAGCAGCTCAGCAGACCTGCCTGGCTGCGGCTCCAAGTCCTGGCAGCCCCCACTCAGTTCCTGATAACCGAAGATGAAACTTGAACAGCAAAAGGGAAGTCTCCTGTCTCCTACGGGGTATCAAATCCTGTTTCTAGATGGTTTCAGTTCTTAAAGAAACAGGATTCCATATTTTCTCACCCAATAAGCTGGAAGGCACAGAACCTCCAGTGACCACCAACCACAATTTCACGGCTCTGGGGTGAAATGGGACGAACCACACAGCCCTTCTGAAATCTGCCTTTGGAAGGGGTTCCAGATATTTCTGAAATGTATCAGGATCTTTCTCCTTTTTAACGTGAAGAGCTGCCTGGGTAAGTGCACAGATTTCATCACTCTGACCTGGGCCCCAACGTGCTACTTGGGCTTTTACTTTCCTAGCTTTCTGTGGGCTCAGGTGACTCAGCCAAGTGCAAGTTATCACTGTATTTTGGAGGTGGGAAGAAGGCCACGCACATTGGCTTCAGGGTCACCCACAGGCTGGCCTCAGAGAGTTGCCACTCCTTTGTCATGCCTGGGAAGCATCCAGAGCTGCTGGAAGAGTGGCCACAAGTGGAATGGGTTGGAATATTGCTGCTTTGAAAGCATTCGTTGGTGTTCACAGGCTCCCTTATGTGTCTTCTGATCACCACTCGTCTGTCAGTTTGTTGTATTGTGGTGGCTTGCCTGTTGCTGTGGTGCTGGATGCCATGCCACCTGTATTTCAAATACCAGCAAGGTTACCCACGGTGAGCAGGTTTTAGCAGAGCTTTCAGACTAAGATAGAACAGAAAGAAGGACCTGGCAGTCTACTTCTGAAAAGCATTAGCCAGTGAAAACCTTATGAACAGCAGTGGAATATTGTCTGATAAAGTGCTGAAACATGAGCCCCTCAGGTAGGAAGGCACTCAAAATAGGACTGAGGTAGAGCTGTCCCCTCCAAGTAGGGTCGACCTTAATGACATGGGTGGAGTCAAGCTTTGAGACCTTCATTTGCTGACGTGGCACAACTCAAAATGAGAAGAAACAGCTGCCAACACCCATTAATAATCAGAACGTGGAATGTACAAAGTATGAATCTAAGAATATTGGAAGTGGTCAAAAAATGAAATATCAATATCCTAGACATTAGTGAGCTGAATTCAACTGGTATTGGCTTTGAGCAGGATAATCACATGGCCTACTATGCAGGAATTATAAATTGAAAAGGAATAGCATCACATTCATTGTTGAAAAGAACATTTCAGGATCTACCCTGAAGGACTACACTGTCAGTGATAGGATAATATCCATACACCTACAAGGAAGTCCAATTAATACAGCTATTATTCAAATTTATGCACCAACCACTAAGGCCAAAGATAAAGAAATTGAAGGTTTTTATCAACTTCTGCAGTCTGAAATTGATCAAACATGCAATCAAGATGGACTAATTACTGGTGATTGGAATGAGTAAGTTGGAAACAAAGAAGAAGGATCAGTAGTTGGAAAATATGGCTTGGTGATAGAAACAACACCAAAGATGGAATGACACAATTTTGCAACACAAACTACTTCATTGCAAATACCTCTTTTCAACAACATAAACGGCGACTAAACAGGTGGACCTTGCTAAATGAAACATGAGGAAATCAAATCTACTACATCTGTGGAAAGAGACAATGGAAAAGCTCAATATCATCAGTCAGAACAAGGGCAGGGGCCAACTGCAAAACGGACCATCAATCATATGCAAGTTCAAGTTGAAGCTAATAAAAGTAGAGCAAGTCCATGACAGAGAAAATATGACCTTGAGTATATCCCACAGAGTTTAGAGACCATTTCAAGAATAGATTTGATATGTTGAACACTAATGACTGAAGACCAGACAAGTTGTGGAATGACATCAAGAACATCATACATGAAGAAAGCAAGAGGTCTTTAAAAAGACAGGAAAGAAAGAAAGACCAAAATGGGTGTTAGAAGAGACTCTGACTTGCTCTTGAACTTAGAGTAGCTAAAGCCAATGGAAGAAATGATGAAGTAAAAGGACTGAACAGAAGATTTCAAAGGGCGGCTCAAGGAGACAAAGTAGACATGTGCAAAGAGCTGGAGTTAGAAATCTAAAAGGGAACAACACGCTGGGCATTTCTCAAGCTGAAAGGACTGAAGAAAAAATTCCACCCTCAAGTTGCAATATTGAAGGATTCTGCAAGGAAAATATTGAATGACGCAGGAAGCATCAAAAAAAGATAGAAGGAATATACAGTCACTGTACCAAAAAGAATTGGTCAACCTTCAATCATTTCAGGAGGTAGCATATGACCAAGAACAGATGATATTGAAGGAAGAAGTCCAAGCTGCACTGAATGGAATGACGAGAAACAAGGCTCCAGGAATTGACAGAATACGATTGAGGTGCTTTAACAAATGGATGCAGAGCTAGAGGTACTCACTTGTCTAAGTCAAGAAATTTGGAAGATAGCTTCCTGCCCTACTGACTGAGAGAGATCCATATTTGTACCCATTTCAAAGAAAGGTGATCCAACTGAATGGGGAAATTTTGAACAATATCATTAATATCACACGTAAGTAAAATTTTGCTGAAGATCGTTCAAAAGAGGTTGCAGCAGTACAAAGACAGGCAACTGCCAGAAGTTCAAGCTGGATTCAGAA
Organism: Elephas maximus indicus; assembly: GCF_024166365.1. Classification (NCBI taxonomy): domain Eukaryota; kingdom Metazoa; phylum Chordata; class Mammalia; order Proboscidea; family Elephantidae; genus Elephas; species Elephas maximus. The sequence goes on from NC_064842.1 coordinate 1,309,364, forward strand.
GAGGATGTGGAACCAGGGATATCATTGCTGATGTCAGATGGATCTTGGCTGAAAGCAGAGAATACCGGAAAGATGCTTATCTGTCTTTTATTGACTGTGCAAAGGCATTCGACTGTGTAGATCATAAATTATGGAGAACATTGCGAAGAATAGGAATTCCAGAACACTTAATTGTGCTCATGAGGAACTTGTACATAGACCAAGAGGCAATAGTTTGAACAGAACAAGAGGATACTGCATGGTTTAAAGTCAGGAAAGGTGTGAGTCAGGGTTGTATCCTTTCACCATACCTAGTCAATCTGTATGCTGAGCAAATAATCCAAGAAGCTGGACTATATGAGGAAGAACACAGCATCAGGACTGGAGGAAGACTCATTAACAACCTGTGACGCGCAGATGCCACAGAGTTTCTTGCTAAAAGTGAAAAGGACTTGAAGCATTTACTGAGGAAGATTAAAGAGTACAGCCTTCGGTATGGATTATACCTCAACATAAAGAAAACAAAAATTCTCACAACTGGACCCATAAGCAGCATCATGATAAATGGAAAAAAGATTGAAGTTGTCAAGGATTTCATTTTACTTGGATCCACAATCAACGCCCATGGAAGCAGAAGTCAAGAAATCAAGTGACGTATTGCACTGGGTAAATCTGCTGCAAAAGACCTGTTTAAAGTGTTGAAAAGCAAAGGTGTCACCTTGAAGACTAAGATGTGCCTGACCCAAGCCATGGTGTTTTCAATCTCCTCATAGGCATGAGAAAGCTGGACAATGAATAAGGAAGACTGAATAAGATTTGATGGCTTTAAATTATGGTGTTGGCTAAGAATATTGAATATACGATGGACTGCCAGAAGAACGAACAAATCTGTCTTGGAAGAACTACAACCAGAATGCTCCTTAGAAGCAAGGATGGCAAGACTGCGTCTTACATACTTTGGACATGTTGTCAGGAGGGGTCAGTCCCTGGAGAAGGATGTCATGCTTGGTAGAAGGTCAGCGAAAAGAGGAAGACCCTCCGTGAGATAGACTGACACAGTGGCTGCAACAGTGGACTCGAGCATAACAACGATTGTGAGGATGGTGCAACGATTGTGAGGATGGTGCAACGATTGTGAGGATGGTGCAGGACCGGGCAGTGTCTCATTCTATTGTACACGGGGTCACTATGAGTCTGAACCTACTTGAAGGCAGCTAACACAGCATAACATAACATAGTTCATTGAAGAGAACAGAGGAGGGGGAAAGAAAGACAAAGAGAAAAATAAGAAAAAGAATAGGTCTCTGAGCGTGTGAGAACGCGTAATTAAGGAGAAAGGTGATGCGTCCTCTGGAAAAGAAGAAGGGAAACATTTCTGCAGGATTCACCTCCCCAGTCCCCAGTGCTGTCGGGTCGATCCCGACTCATAACGACCCTATAGGACAGAGTGGAACTGCCAAGATTTCACCTCCCCAGTCCCCAGTGCTGTCGGGTCGGTCCCGACTCATAACGACCCTATAGGACAGAGTGGAACTGCCAAGATTTCACCTCCCCAGTCCCCAGTGCTGTCGGGTCGATCCCGACTCATAACGACCCTATAGGACAGAGTGGAACTGCCAAGATTTCACCTCCCCAGTCCCCAGTGCTGTCGGGTCGATCCCGACTCATAACGACCCTATAGGACAGAGTAGAACTGCCAAGATTTCACTGAGACACACCCAGAAAGCTTTCTCACTGAAGTCAGACCCTGGAAGAGGGAATAAAAGATGCTGTGGAATCTTTCATGTCAAGATTCATTGATTTACCTATTCATTTACTTAAAAAAAAAAAAAGTTGCCATTGAATCAACCTCAACTCATGGCAACTTTTCTCTCATCACCCCACACAAAAAAAAAACATTCATTCGTGCATTCTTTTCAATATCCCAGGTCTGTAAATATGTCTAACGATTCTCATTGGAACTGGCTGTAACTGCTGGGTTCCATCACTGATTCATGGTCTTTCATAAGAAAAATTTAACCCCTGTTCATTTCACGGGAGAACTGTGCTCCATGGCATCGCCAGCGACGGGTTTTTCAGAAGTACATTCTCAGGCTTTCTTCTGAGGTGCGTCTGGATGTAGTCAACCTCTAACTTTTCAGTTAGCAGCGGAGTGCAGTATTCATGAAGTTAAATGAGCAACAACAGTAAAATAGGATGCGTCCTGTGACCCATGTGGCGTCGTGGGAAGCACATAGGAACAGCACCCAAACAAATCAGTAAGGTCTGGAGCGACTGGCCATTAGCTATGACCTAACGGGTGTTCCAGAGTCAGAGAGAAATGAGGAGGCGGAGCAAGCCTGAGGGCCTAGTGTAGGAGAGCACAGCCCAGCCCACGAGGTGCCCCAGATCCTTGTAGCTCCTTGGAGATGTTACTCAATGTCAGTAAACTGCCTGGCTTTCTCCATGGCTCTGTCCATATGGGGTAAATTCTTCCAACAACACTGGGAGCATCTGACACTTTAAAAATTAAAAACAACTGAAAAAAGTTAAAGTCAGGGCTCTTATTCAGGTAAGAAATGAACAGGTGTTAAATTTTTTATTTATTAAAGACCATGAATCAGTGAGAGAACCAAGCAGTTACAACCAGTTCCAAGAAGAGTCATTAGACATGTTTACAGACCTGGGATATTGAAAAGAATGTGCAAATGAGTGTTTTTTGTGTGGGGTGCTGGGAGGAAAATACATTGATTGTTCTGTGGACAGCACATGACTTGCACAACTACAGACAAGAATTGGGAAGCCTTGGTGGCACTGTGGCTAAGCACTCAGCTGCTAACCAAGAGGTCAGCAGTTCAAAACTACCAGCCACTCTGAGGAGAAAAATGTGGCACTCTGCTTCCATAAAGATTTACGGCCATGCTGAGACCGGAAGAATTAGATGGTGCCCAGCTACCACCAATGACCGCCCTGACAGGAAACACAACAGACAGTCCCTGATGGAACAGGAGACAAGCGGGGTGCAGAATTCAAATTCCAGTAAAAAGACCAGGCTTGATGGTCTGACTGAGACCGGAGGGACCCCAGAGGACATGGCCCCGGACTCTCTGTTAGTGCAGAGCTAAAACCATTCCCGAAGCCAGCTCTTCAGACAAAGATTAGGCTGAAATATAAGGCACAAAATGATACTGGTGAAGAGTGTGCTTCTTGGCTCAAGTAAACACATGAGACTAAATGGCAGCTCCTCCCTGGATACAAGATGAGAAGGCAGAGAGGGACAGGAGCTGGTTGAATGGACATGGGAAATACAGGGTGGAGAGGAGGAGTGAGCTGTCATATTGTAGGGAGAGCAACTAGGGTCACATAACAATGTGTGTGTAAGTTTTTGTATGAGAAACTGACTTGAGTTGTAAACTTTCACTTAAAGCACACACACAAGAAAAGATTTACAGCCACGGAAACCCTATGGGATAGTTCTACTTCGTCCTATAGGGAGGCTATGAATTGGAATCAACTTCATGGCAATAGGTTTGGTTTTTTTTTGGTGGGGGGGGGTTAGACAAGAATTATTTTGCCATTTTATCAATTAGCTACAATTTAAAACCTGTGCTGTCTAGCCAACTCTGACTCATGGTGACCCCATGTGTGTCACAGTAGAGCTGTGCTCTATAGAGCTTTCTTTTTGTTTTATACAAGAATGCCCATGGCAGCTTTATTGACAATTTCCCCAAACTAGAAATAATTCAAATGTCACTCAACAGGAAAATGGAGAAATTGTGGTATGGTCTTACAATGGAATATTACTCAGCAATGAAAAAGAACAAACTACTGATACAAAAAAGTGGATGAACCCCACAGACATTCTGCTGAGCAAAAGAAGCCAAACACAAAAGAATAATACTATATGATCATGTTTACATTCTAGAAAAACCAAACCCATTGCTGTCCAGTCAATTCCAACTTATAGTGACTTACAAGGCTGAGTAGAACTGCCCCATAGAGTTTCCAAGGAATGCCTGGCGGATTTGAACTGCTGACCTTTTGGTTCGCAACCATAGCACTTAACCACTATGCCACCAGGTTTTCCTTACATTCTAGAGCAGTCAAAATCAATCTAAGAGGAAAAAACCAGGAAGTGGTTGTCTCTGGCAGGTAGAGTTTGACACGAAAGGGTCAGCAGCCATTTTCTGGCAAGGAGGAAATGTTCTATCTTGTGATAAGGAAGTGGGTTACATAGGTATATCCATTTTTCAAAATGATATGTCTAAAACTTGTGCATTTCAACACATAAATGTCAATTTTACCAAAAAATAATTATAAGAAAATGACGATAATAATAGAATGTTGGGGAGAGGGGATTGGGAGTGGTGGAAATAGACCTGAAGTAAGAATTTTAATAATTGTTGAAGCTGGGTAATGGATACATGGGTGGGGTTATTATACTATTTTGTTTATTTTGAATGTTGTTGTTGTTGTTAGGTGCTGTTGAGTCGGTTCCGACTCAAAGCAACCCTCTGCACAACAGAACAAAACACAGCCCGGTCCTGCGCCATCCTTACAATCGTTGTTATGCTTGAGCTCATTGCTGCAGCCACTGTGTCAATCCACCTCATTGAGGGTCTTCCTCTTTTCCGCTGACCCTGTACTCTGCCAAGCATGATGTCCCTCTCCAGGGACTGATCCCTCCTGACAACATGTCCAAAGTATGCAAGATGCAGTCTCGCCATCCTTGCCTCTAAGGAGCGTTCTGGCCGCGCTTTTTCCAAGACAGATTTGTTAATTCTTTCAGCAGTCCGTGGTATATTCAATATTCTTTGCCAACACCACAATTCAAAGGCGTCAACTCTTCTTCAGTCTTTCTTATTCATTGTCCAGCTTTCACATACATATGATGTGATTGAAAATACCATGGCTTGGGTCAGGTGCACCTTAGTCTTCAGGGTGACATCCATGCTCTTCAACACTTCGAAGAGGTCCTTTGCAGCCGATTTGCCCAATGCAATGCATCTTTTGATTTCTTGTCTGCTGCTTCCATGGGCGTTGATTGTGGATCCTAGTAAAATGAAATCCTTGACAACTTCAATCTTTTCTCCATTTATCATGATTTTGCTCATTTGTCCAGTTGTGAGGATTTTTGTTTGATTTATGTTGAGGTGCAGTCCATACTGAAGGCTGTGGTCTTTGATCTTCATTAGTAAGTGCTTCAAGTCCCCTTCACTTTCAGCAAGCAAGGTTGTGTCATCTGCATAATGCAGGTTGTTAATGAGTCTTCCTCCAGTCCTGATGCCCCGCTTCTCAATAGAGAAGAGTCCAGCTTCTTGGATTATTTGCTCAGTATACAGATTAAATAGGTATGGTGAAAGAATTCAACCCTGATGCACACCTTTCCTGACATTAAACCATACAGTATCCTCTTGTTCTGTCCAAACAACTGCCTCTTGACCTATGTAAAGGTTCCTCATGAGCACAATTAAGGGTTCTGGAATTCCCATTCTTTGCAACGTTACCCATAGTTTGTCGTGATCCACACAGGCAAATGCCTTTGTATAGTCAATAAAACACAGGTAAACATCCTGGTATTCTCTGCTTTCAGCCAGGATCCATCTGACATCAGCAATGATATCCCTGGTTCCACGTCCTCTTCTGAAATCACCCTGAATTTCTGGCAGCTCCCTGTCTATATACTGCTGCAGCCGTTTTTGAATGATCTTCAGCAAAATTTTGCTTGCATGTGATATTAATGATATTGTTCTGTAATTTCCACATTCGGTTGGATCATCTTTCTAGGGAATAGGCAGCAATATGGATCTCTTCCAGTCAGTTGGCCAGGAAGCTGTCTTCCACATTTCTTGGACGAGTGAGCACCTCCAGAGCTGAATCTGTTTTTTGAAACATCTCAATTGATATTCCATCAATTCCTGGAGCCTTGTTTTTCACCAATGCCTTCAGAGCAGCTTGGACTTCTTCCTTCAGTAGCATTGGTTCCTGATCATATGCCACCTCTTGAAATGGTTGAATGTCAACTAATTCTTTTTGGTATAATGACTCTGTGTATTCCTTCCATCTTCTTTTAACGTCTCCTGCGTCGTTTAATATTTTCCCCACAGAATCCTTCACTGTTGCAACTTGAGGCTTGAATTTTTTCTTCAGTTCTTTCAGCTTGAGAAATGCCGAGAGTGTTCTTCCCTTTTGGTTTTCCATCTCCAGCTCTTTGCGCATGTCATTATAATACTTTACTTTGTCTTCTCGAGACGCCCTTTGAAATCTTCTGTTCAGTTATTTTACTTCATCAATTCTTCCTTTTGCTTTAGCTGCTCAACATTTGAGAGCAAGTTTCAGAGTCTCCTCTGACATCCACCTTGGTCTTTTCTTTCTTTCCTGTCTTTTCAGTGACCTCTTTTGCTTTCTTCATGGATGATGTCCTTGATGTCATTCCACAACTCATCTGGCCTGCAGTCACTAGTGTTCAGTGTGTCAAATCTATTCTTCGGATGGTCTCTAAATTCAGGTGGGGTATACTCAAGGTCATATTTTGGCTCTCATGGACTTGCTCTGATTTTCTTCAGTTTCAGCTTGAACTTGCATATTAGCAATTGATGGTCTGTTCCACAGTCGCCCCCTGGCCTTGTTCTGACTGATGATATTGAGCTTTTCCATAGTCTCTTTCCACTTATTTTGAAAAGGTTTGAAATTTTCCAGAATGAAAAGCTTAAAAAAAAAAATGATGGAAAATACAAAATAAAACCTGTTGCCGTCAAATCAATTCCAACTCATATCCACCCTACAGAACAGAGTAGAACTGCCCCATAGGGTTTCCAAGGAGTGGCTGGTGGATTCGAACCACTAACCTTTTGGTTAGCAGCCAAGCTCTTAACCACTGTGCCACCAGGGTCCCTTAAAAAATGACAGGTTCCAACAAAATGGAATTGAACAAGCTCTAGCCCGGAGCTGTGTCCCTTGAACGGGGGTTTTAGTGTCATATTTCTAAGCTCCATCTTCTCATTTTATAAGGATTGGTGGGATTAGGTAATTTCTTCAGTTCCTTAGAGCTTTATTTAAGATTCTTTGAAATACTCCCTTGTGATGCACTCTTACTTCAGAAGCTGTGACAACTCGCTCTGTTCACTTGCTGACAGCGAGAGTAAGCGCTCAGATTGTAGGTAGTCCAAAATGCTTGGCAGTGCTTTGGGAATGGGCTCTTTGGAAGAACACTCTTCCCCATTGCCATCCCAGTAGGGCTCTTGTGGCAATGCAGCTTTGCATCCATTGGTTCTCAATTAGGACGGCAAAGGATGCAGCAACAGCAGTTCCTGAAGGAGAGAGGTTGCTAGGGTAAAGATGACCATAGTTGGCACTGCAGATGGTGTCCTCTCCACTGGTGTGATGGTTATGATTGTGTGTCAGCTTGGCTGGGCCGTGATTCTCAGGGTTTATATGGGATCACCCCTATGATGGGATCTGCTGTGAGTAGCCAGTGAGTTGAAAGGGAGTTTCCTCGGGCGTGTGGCCTGCATCCGAATATAAGCGGGCGTTCTGGCTTTCACCTGCTCTGGACCCTGCCTCCTATTCATCTGACCTCCGGTTCTTGGGACTTGAGCTTGCAGCTTACCTGCTGGTCTTGGGATTCGTCAATCTTCACAGCCTGTGTGCAAGAGCCCTGCTCTCCACGACCTGGAGATCTTGGGTTCGACAGCCCCTGCATCTATGTGAATCAGAAGATGCCTCTATCCCAATCCACGGACTTGGGACGTTCCAGCCTCTACAACCTCATGAGACACTTCCTTGATATAAATCTCTCTCTATATGTATTTATATGCTTTACTGGTTTTGCATCCCTAGAAAACCCAGCCTAAGACAACTGGCTTCCTCTCAATGGGACTTACATCACTGCCCATGTTTGAGTTCCTTGTAAGAAAGGCAGTTGCTGAAAATTACATCAGCGTCCAGAACCTAGAAACCCCAGTTGTGCTCCCTGCCTTCACAATGGCACACTTGTTTTCATTCCGCAGGGCACGACCTCTTGGAAAGTTCCAACAACGCCCTTGGGGGTGGAACCCCACATCAGTGTCCAGCTTGGCAGCTCCCCTATTTTGAAGAAATCCATGAGTTTCTTCTCCTTCAGTGCTACGACTGACACCATCTTGGAGTCCTGGATTTTTTTAATATAATTTTATTTATTTTGTTGTTGTTCAGAATATACAAAGCAAAACATACACCAGTTCAACAGTTTCTACATGTACCGTTTAGTGACATTGATTACATTCTTCGAGTTGTTTAGCCATCCTTACCCTCATTTTCTGAGTTGTTCCTCCCTCATTAAAATAAATTCATGCTCCCTACAGTTCCTAAGTAACCTTTCGAGTTGCTATTGTCAATTGGATTCCATATAGTTCTTAAAAGAGCACAATGCTTGTTGTAGATTGATTCGTGTCCCCCAAAGATGCGTGTCAACTTCACTAGTCCATGATTCCCAGTATTATGTGATTGTCCACAATTTTGTCATCTGATGTGATTTTCCTACGTGTTGTAAATCCTACCTCTGTGATGCTAATGAGGTGGGATTAGCAGCAGTTATGTTAATGAGGCAGGACTCAATCTATACAATTAGGTTGTGTCTTAAATCAATCTTTTTTGAAATATAAAAGAGAGAAGCCAGCAGAAAGACAGGAGGACCTCATATCACCAAGAAACAAGAACCAGAGTCCTTTGGACCTGGGGTCTCTGCGCTGAGAAGCTCTGAAACAGGCTGCTCAGCCATATTGAAAACCCCAATCAACACCCCTTCCCCCCTCTCTTTGTCTTGTTAACCACGAGCTTGTTTTGATCAGGAAGTCGCAGGAGGTAGTGGCTCTGTCCACTGACTAGCCCTAGTTACACCTTGAAGCATGCACAGATTGAAATCACATACTTCAACTGAAAACCCCCCCCCCCAAATATAGGCATGGGAGGGCTAAAGGCAGAAAATTCTGGGTACCAAACCCAACCCCCTGATGCCATTGGAAACAAAAAGCTCCCCAGCCCCCTTAGTCAGTGAGCACGTGGCTTTAAGGTCACTAGACCCCACGCGCTCCTTGTATGCGCAGATAATAAACTTGCCACTTTCTGTTTCCCTTGCAATCAGTGTCCGTCTTATTTTAATCGGCTAATAAGACAGGACAAGAACCCAAGTGGTGTTTGGTTACAGCTCCTCAACTGGGAAATGTTGGTGACAAGGCCCTTCCCCCAAAGCCGACAGAAGGAGGAAGCCTTCCCCTGGAGCTGGCATCCTGAATTTGGACTTCTAGCCTCCTAGACTGTGAGAGAATAAATTTCTCTCTGTTAAAGCCATTCACTTGTGTATTTCTGTTATAGCAGCCTTAGATAACTAGGATAATGCTCAAAGCTGATATTTTTTAATGGTGACACAGGGGTTAAGTGCTATGGCTGCTAACCAAAAGATCAGCAGTTTGAACCCACCAGACACTCCTTGAAAACCTTATGGGGCAGTTCTACTCTGTCCCACAGGGTTCCTATGAGTTGTAATTGACTCAACGGCAACTTTTTTTGTTTTTATTGTTTGGTTTGAAGATTCCAGGGGATATTTTTGGTTTAAGGTTTAAAGATTATCTCAGGGCAATAGTTTCAGGGTTCATCCAACCTTCATGGCTCCAGGAAGCCTGGAGTCCATGAGAATTTGTAATTATGTTCTATACTTTCCCTCTTTTGATCAGGATTCTTCTATGGAATCTTTGATCAAAATGTTCGGTAATGGTAGCCAAGCGCCATCAAGTTCTTCTGGTTTCATGGCAGAGGAGGCAGTTTTTCGTGGAGGCAATTAGCCACACATTCCATTTCCTCCTCCTATTCCTGCCACTCCTTCTTCCTATGTTGTTCCAGGTGAATAGAGACAAATTGTTGCACCTTGCATGGCCGTTTGCAAGCTTTTGAGACCCCGTGCACTACACATCAAACTATGACGTAGAACAGAGGCAATAAACATGTTATTAAACCAATTAACTGGGATGTCCCATGAAACCATGACCCTAAGCCTCCAAAACAAGAAACCAAATCCCATGAGGTGTTTGGTTGTACATAAGCAGCCTCAGTAGCTACTCTTGTTTTTGTTTGTTTGTCATTATTGTAAATATATCTATCCCACAACTTTCACCAATTCAACTTGTTCCGGGTGTTCAACTTATTGACAGCAATTGCATTAGTCAGCTGTGCAATGCTATCCTTAATCAATGCAATTTTTCCATCCTCGTTAGCCCCCCTCTCCCCCCTCCCTCATGCCCCTGGTAACCACTAATAAACTTTGTTCTCTGTATGTTTGCCTTTCCTGTGTTTTTATATAAGCGAGGTCATACATATTTGTCCTTTTGTAATTGCCTTATTTCACTCAGCGTGAAGTCTTCAGCTGCATCCATACTGTAACACGTATCAGGACTTCATTTCTCCTACTGGCCGAGTACTATTCCACTGTATGTAAGCACCACATTCTGTTTATCCACCATCTGTTGATGGGCGTTTAGGTTGTTTCCACCTTTTGGCTGTTGTGAATAGTGCTGCAGTGAACATTGATGTACAAGTCTCTAAATTTCTGCTTTCACGTCTTTTGGATATATACCTGGGAATGGAATTGCTGGTAGTTCTATTTTTAGTTTTTTGAGGAACTGCCACACTGTTTTTCACAATGGATGTACCATTTTGCATTCCCATCAGCAGTGGCTAAGGGTTCTAATTTCTCCACATCCTAGCCAATATTTGTTACTTTCAATTTTTTTTTTTTTAGCCATCCTGTTGTTGTTGTCATTAGGTGCCGTTAAGCTGATTCCAACTCACAGTGACCTTATAGGATAGTGTAGAACTGCACCATAGGGTTCCCAAGGAACAGCTGGTGCATTTGAACTGCCGACCTTTTGGTTAGCAGCCAAGCTCTTAACCACTATACCACCAGGGCTCCTTAGCCATCCTAGTGGGAGTAAAATCTTATCTCATTGTGGTTTTGATTTGCATCTCTTGATGGCTAATGACGCTGAGCATCTTTTCATATATTTGGTGGCCATTTGAATGTTCTCTTTGGTGAAATGTCTATTCAAGTCCTTTGCCCATTTTATGATGGGGTTATTTGTCTTTTTGTTAAGTTGTTGAAGTTTTATGTATATTTTGATTGTTAGATTCTTGTTGGATATATGGTTTCTGAAGATATTCCTCCAGTCAGTAGCTTATCTCTTTACTTTTTTGGCAGAGTCTTTTGATCAACAAAAGTTTTCAACTTTTATCAGGTCCCATTTATTTATTTTGTATTTTGCTGTTTGTGCTTTTGTTATTATGTTAGATAACCCACTGTGGAAAGCTAAGCCTGACAGCATTGCCCTTTTTCTTCTAAGAATTTCATGGTTTTAGTTTGCACATTTAGGTCTTTAGTCTATTTTTAATTTGTTCTTGTGTGTGGTGTGAGGCAAGGGTCCTGTTTCATTTTTCCGCAGGTGGAAATCCAGTTTTCCCAGCACCATGTATTGAACAGAACCTTCTTTCCCTATTGAATGGACTTAGCACCCTCGTCAAACATGGGTTGGCCATAGATGTGTGGGTTTATTTCTGGAGAGTCTTGGGTTTTCAATGGCTGGTACTCCAGAAGTAGATCTCCAGGCCTTTCTTCCAAGGTACCTCTGGGTGGACCCCAACCTCTCAACTTTAGGTTGGCAGCCGAGTATGTGAACCATTTGCACCCCCCAGGGACTGCAGCTATAAGTTACAGAGTTGTAAAATAGCCCAAAAACACTAAAGTCTATAACCAGATAAGCTGAGGAATGTTTTCTAGACAATGCATAATTTTCCCTTTAACTATTTGCATACACGCTAACCTTTATAATTTCTCTCTTTTCTCCCTCCAGAATAGAGGTTTCTTTATTCAGCTCCTCTGTGCACTATTAAAAAAAAATTTTTTTCTTTTTTTTTTTAAAAATTATTCGGGTGATAAAACATAAACGCAAGATAAATTAATTAACCTTAAACAAATATTAAGGGGTCCTGGTTGTGCAGAAGTTAAGCATTTGGCTGCTAAGTGGAAGGTTGGCAATTCAAACCCACCAGCTGCTCCGTGGGAGAAAGATGTGGCAGTCTGCTTCCGTAAAGATTTACAGCCTTGGAAACCCTATGGGGGCAGTTCTCTGTCCTGTAGGGTCACTATGAGTCAGAACTGGCTTGATGGCTATGGGTTTTTAAAGCAAACGTTAAGGACTTAAATAGTGACGAGACTCCGGCAATTATATTTATAACATTTAAATAAAAGTTGAGATAACAACTGAAGAGATTTGTGTCCCTCAGCTCCAACTTCATCTTCATCATCTTATTATCACTTTCACCATCGTAACTAAAAGACCTCTGTTAGACGTCTGGTCGATGCTGTAAAAAGAGGACTTAGCTTCACCTTTGACTTAAGGGAATTCCTAGCCTACAACAGACATACTTACCCAGATGACGAATTCGGGTTAGATTCAACAGGGACCAGCAAGGAGAAATTCCCATCATCAAGAGAGTAGCGTTAAGTGATTTGGGGGCTGGAACGGGGATGAGGGCCTAATTTGGATGAAAGCTAGGGAGGGAGTAACCATTCACTCAGCTCATCATCAAACGGATTTTTGTAGTGCTTACCACGCCCTGGTTGCTAACCAAAAGGTCATTGGTTTGAGCCCACCAACCACTGTGGCAGAAAGATGAGGCAGTCTGCTTCTGTAAAGATTACGGCCTTGGAAACCCTATAGGGCAGCCTGAATCTGTTCTCTAGGGTTGCTGTGAGTCAGAATCAACCCAATGGCAACGGGTTTTCTTGTTTGTTTTGCCAAGTGCTTGGCACAGGGTTGAGCAACCAAGGATATTTGGTTGAATAGAGCAACCAGCTGCTTGTAATCTAGGTAGCAGTGTTCCCTGTTCAGTCCAGATGGGAACAACAGTTAGGTCTTCTCTGCTGGAACTGAAAGAGGTCTAGACTGAGATCTCAGAAGCTGTATGATGAGGCAGCCCTTTAAGGCCCATTAAGGTGTGTTATTGTCAGATGGCATCCGGTCAGCCCCCAACGCAGCGCAATGAAACCTGTGCCTTCCATGATCAATAAGGGACGGGACCATTGAGATCCATAGGTTTTCACTGGCTGATTTTTGGAAGTAGATAGCCAGGCCTTTCTTCCTAGTGTATCTTAATCAGGAAGCTCCACCAAAACCTGCCCAGAATCCTAGCAGCATGCAAGCCTCCAGTGACAGATGGGTGGTGGTTGGTTGAGCACTAAGTACCCTGGCCAGGAATTGAACCTGGGTCTCCTGTGTGAATGGTGAGAATTCTACCACTGAACCACCAACCGCCTTCATCTTTAAGGTGGAGGGATTGCTTCCCCAGGCTGGTGCTGCCCCCATATAACTAGGTGTTTAACCACCAATTATGTGAACAATATTTAATTAGTAAAAACAGTAGCTATAACAGTTAAAGAACTGTTCTTTTCATCCTTTAGATTTTTTAATCTCAGGATGCTGGCCACCACAGGTGTTTCTCAAACTTTCTTGCTTTCTCAGTCTCCAAAAAGTATTGCCTAGTGAATTGAACCTTCTGTGAGTTTATGACATTTTGGGAGCTACCTTTTTCCCTTGCTACCGTTGGAAACCCTGGTGGCGTAGTGGTTAAGTGCCACAAGTGCTAACCTAAAGATTGGCAGTTCAAATCCGCCAGGCGCTCCTTAGAAACTCTATGGGGCAGTTCTACTCTGTCCTATGGGGTTGCTATGAGTTGGAATCGCTATGAGTTGGAATCAACTCGATGGCAATGGGTTTGGTTTTTTTGGTTTTACTGTTTTGGGGAAGGATTGCAAGGAAGCTCCATGAAAGCTGAGCATGTCGGGAAACGGTCCCGTTCCCAGCATTCCAGACAACGGCAACTCTACCCTCCAACAACAGTCACCCCTGGGATTCAGACATGTGGGAGGTGAATTCAGGGCAGAAGCTGGCACCCTGCAAAAGGTGACTAAAAACTTAAACCAGCTTAAGAAGAGTTTTGATTAATTGGTAGCTAGACAAACAGCAGATTATTAAAAGGAATCAGGGAAGTTCCAAGTGCGCCCCTGGCCTTTCAGGGTGGTGTCGTAGAATGCAAACGCTGGACTCTCCCTGGCATGTTCCCTCAGGGCTGTGGTCAGAACTCTGGGCCAGTGGCCTTTTTGGTCTGCAGTGACATTTCAGAGCTTCTTAAGAATGTCTTAACAGAAAAGGTCATGCTAGAACAGCCAGAGGAGCAGGTGAGCTGTCTCAAGGGGCAGGCCTGTCCTAAATGCGGCCCCAGGCTGACAGTGCAAGCCTTCAAGCTGCCACACCAAGTACCCCGCACTGCTAAATGCAGACGTTTGAGTGTCTGTGCTGCTGAAGCGAGCACTAAATACTGACTTTTGGTTTAGGTCATGCTAATTCTGATGATGTCCGTGGTGACTGATATCCTTTGTCCCAAACAGATACAGGCAGTTGCATGGAGCCGATACTGACTCGTGGTGACCCGACGTGTGTCAGAGTAGAACTGTGCTCTATAGGGTTTTCAGTGGGTGGTTTTTTACACATAGACTGCCAGGTCTTTCTTCCAAGGCACCTCTGGGTGGACTTAAACCTCCAACCTTTCAGTTAGCAAGCAAGCACATTAGCTCTTTGTGTGTAGAAAAATTTCTTCAAGGTGGTCATTTTCCAATGGGCAGTCCAGGAAAGTTCCCTTGACTCCAGAGTAAAGCAGTTTCCAGAGACTACCCTTGGCTAGCCCACCCTCACCCCTCATGTAAAGGGGTACTATCAGGTGGGTTTCCAACAATGTCCCTCCTGGGGACTCAGCATAACTTCCTCAGGAGCAGGGATGGTTTAGGTTCAGAGCTCAAGGACCCCATAGCTCTCTCCTCTTCCCCTTTCCCTTCCTTCCTCTCTCCTTCCCCTCTTTTCTTCCTTCTCTCCTTTTGCTCACTGACGCTCTCTGTCACCGGCCGACTGCAGCATGGATAAGCCCGCCGGCACCTCTGGTGTCACAGGAGGGAAGTCCATCAGTGAGAGCTGGGGCCAGCCTTTCCTCCTAGCTCTCGCTGGGGTGGAGCAGCAGCCCTGCCAGTAAGTGTATCCTGGCTGCAGAGACTCTAGCATTGATGGGAAAAAAGAGGGTTTTTGGGTTTCTGGCTTTCCTGTCCGTTACCGTCATCATTCTTACCCAGGTTTGGGGCTGAAATTGAGGCGTGATTCAGTGATGGAAACCCCAAGCTTCAAGACTTGGGCCGGGGCGATAGCAGTGTGATTGTGGACAGGAAGTGGGATGGCTGCGTGGGTGTGAAGGAAGGGCTTCCTCCCTCTCAGACACTTTCTATGCCCAGGGGTTGTTGGGTGATTCTATGCGGGTGGGGGATGAGGAGGCTTACTCAGCCTGTGTCCCTCCTCCCCAGCCCAACAAAGAGCAGCTGGGAGACTTTCCATCCCGAGGCCTGGCACGCAGCAGCAGCGTGAACACAACCTGACAAACCCACCCTCAGCAACCTTTCTACTTTCCTCCTGGAAATGACAGTTTCTCTGGTTTATACAGAATCTTTCCTTTTTCACAGGAGGAGTTGGACGCTGAAATGAGACAGCCCCTAATGGTGCTGAGACCTTGCTGAGGAGATTCTTAGAGGCCGAGCTCGGCTTTCCCACCACCAAGTGCAGTCCAGTCTAGTTGTGTCAGAGTAGAACTCTGCTCCACAGGGTTCCATGGCTGTGACCTTTCAGAAGCAGATCACCTGGCCTTTTTCCTGAGGTGCCTCTGGGCGGTTTGAACCACCAACCTTCTGGTTAGTAGTTGGGCACTTTGCACCACCCAGGACTCAATACTCTGGAGAGTCGTATCTTCAGCCATCTGGGAAGGGAATCGGCCCCCAGCACCATGACTCTTTACCGTGGGCAACCCTAGTTTTGGTTCCTGCTTCCAAATTGACTGCTTTGATATCAAAATGTGAGTTCAAACTAATAAATACACAGCTTAGGAAGGAAGGCAAGTCTCTAGCCCCCTGCAGACAGCAGTTAATTTAAATACAGTTCTTGATGGCAGAGAAAAGAATTAGCGTCTCACAGCACAGCGGCTGGATCTGGGAGTGGAAGACAGGATTGACAAGGCTGGAGAGTTAGCCGGGGACGCAGAGGAATCAAACCCGATGCCCAGGTTTGTGTCTCAGCAGATGGTGGAGACCTTCATTAAAGAGGTAAAGACAGGATGAGGTAACGGTGTAGCTTCAAACGTGCTGAGTGGGCACACTGTGAGAGGCCCCCTCAGGGACCTGAGGGCCAGCTGGACGGCAGGTCTGACTCAGGACAGACTTGGGTTCTGGATACAGACGGATTTCAGGAGGCAGGTCGGCTAGAGGGATCAGCCAGCCAGGAGAACGTGGAAGCACTGCAGGATCAGGGAGCAACCTGCAGAGTGTAAAGTGCCCCTATGCGGCCGAGAAGCTGCTGGTTGAAGGACAGCAGCAGCTGAGCGTCTGCATGTACGAGGCACTAACATTCACATGTTCACACTCAGGCACACAGTCCCCTGGACCCAGGCTCTGAGGCCACTCTTCACAGTCTGGCTGCTTTCCCGCAGTAGACAGTCCCAGCTGTCCTCGTGAGGAGCTGGCAGGAAGTACCACCACTAGACACCAGCTGAACAGGACCCCACCTCAACTCACCTCCTTGTTGCCCAGCTTCAGCCTGACCCTACCTACTAACTCTAAAGTGAAGCTTGGGGGTCTCGTCTGGTTCTGCTACTCACCTTGAGCAAGTCTCTTTCTCTCTGAACCTCAGCCGCCTCATCTGCGAAGTGAAGGAGTCGGGCTGCATGATTTTAAGGTCTCTTGCACTAAAAGAAAACCCTGGTGGCGTAGCGGTTAAGAGCTACAGCTGCTAACCAAAAGGCTGGCGATTCAAATCCACCAGACGCTCCTTGGAAACCCTATGGGGCTGTTCTACTTTGTCCTCTAGGGTCACTATGAATTGTAATTGACTCGACAGCAGCAGGGTTGGTTTTGGTTTGCACTAAAAGATCCATCATTCCCCTGAATGGCTGTATTTGGAAAGCTTTGGTCTGGTATCCCCAGCAGGCATCAGCCTCCCAGTGCCTCTAACTGGAGGGGTCCTGCAGCCTTCAACCAGTGCAAGTCGGAGGAGGCCAGGTGGTCTCCAACAGGAGCGGGAGCCTCTCCATGCAAGGAGCTTATGGGGAGCAGTCGGGATTAGTGATTGTATGAAGTCAGCCAGACCACCACCCCTGGACAGAGCTGCCCTCTATTTCTTTCCTTTTCTTTCTTTTTTTCCCTTTTTAAATCTTCTACACTTGCAACAAGAAAACTTGCCTTTCTGTTCTCATTTCTTGTTCCCTTTATGATGGGACGGCTCCACCCTCCACAACCCCTGTCTTGTTCCAGGGAAGATGAGAATTAGAGGGGTGTGGGGAGTGCTTTCCCAATTTGCTTTCCTCTCTGGGGTCAACTCTCATTCGCTTGGTTCTGCTTTTCCTGAAAGAATAGAGCTGGGAGGGACTTTGAAAGGATATTGCTCCTCTCCTTGCCTACCTAAATATTTGTTTAAGTAAGGCAGCAGGTCTCCCCCTATTCCATTGTGACTCAGGCTAAGATAGAAATAAATTTCCTGTCAGATCCTGTACCTACTATGGAATGGTGAGGTGGCCTGGGAGTGTATAGAGTGTACAGTATGGAAAACCAGCCTGGGGTAGAAAACCTTCCCAGACAACCCAGCATGGGTATGAGAGCTGGCGAGCACCGAGGGCTGAGCAAAGCACAGGTCAAACACACCCCTTCTGACCCAGCTAGGTCTGCCTCCTGAAAGCATAGGGGTGGCAGGGAAGTCCCATTGTCCACCATGGATGTCTACCATGGACGTCCACCACAGATGTCCATCATGTGTCTTCACCATGGGTGTACACCACAGATGTCCATCATGTATGTCCACCATGGGTGTACACCACAGATGTCCATCATGTATGTCCACCACGGACATCCATCACAGCTGTCCACCACGGATGTCCACCATGGATGTCCACCATGGATGTGGCTGCTGGGGAGACACACAGGAGAAGGAAGCAAGACCCATGAGCCACAAAAACTGGAGACCAAAGGAGGCCTCTTCAAGAAGAGAAAGTGTGTTATGTCTCTAAATTCCAAGAACCTGGAGAAAGGAAGGACTACAATAACCATCTTTATTATCCAAATTCTGGAGGAAATGATTCTGCACACAGCGGAACCTACTAGCTGCCAAAGTGGATGAGAAGTGACGGAAGGTGATGGTGGCATCCTTGCCTGCGTCTGCTCAAGGGCTCTGGACGTCAGGCGCCTGTGGGGCTCTCTGCTGAGCCCGGTCTCCTGAGGACAGGCCTCCTCAGCTTCTCGGAGGAGGCAGGGTGACAGGTCCTCCTGTGCACAGATGCTGAGGGAGACTGCTCATTCCTGGGGTGAAGAAGGCCAGGCTCCTCGCTCCAGGGAGGAGGATGTCCTCCGGCTTCACCGGGGCAGACAGCCAGCTACGGGGTCCGGCCGAGGCACGGACACGAAGTTCACGGGGCAGAGCAGCAGCGGGCACATCTTCTCGTGCTCCTTCAGCACCTCGCTCAGGTGCTTCAGCTCCTCTGTCAGCTTCCCGATCTCCCTCCGCAGCACCGTGTTCTCTTGCTCCAGGCACTCATACTCCTGGGAAAGAAGACAGTCAGCAAAACTATTTCCAAAATGAGACTCCCTTCCTCTGTCCTCCCGGCAGCTGTGACCCCCACCTCCTTCCCCCAGAACTTGGCCTTTGTCAGCCCCACTCTAGCTCTCATATTTGTCCGTTTGGTTCACACCTCTCTCTTCTCACTAGACAGGTGCACGGGGACAGGCCTTTGCTCTTTATAACAACTGTCCCACAGGGTTTCCAAGGAGCAGCTGGTGAATTCAAGCTGCCAACCTTTTGGTTAGCAGCTGAGCTCTTAACCACTGCACCACCAGGGCTCCATAACGACTTTACTGCGGTATAAACAAACAAACAAACAAAAACCCAGTTGCCATCAAGTTGATTCTGACTCATGGTGATCCCACATTGTGCCCTCCATAGGGTTTTCTTGACTGTGACCTTCCAGAAGCAGATCACCAGGTCTGTCTTCCACAGCACCTCTGGGAGGGTTTGAACCACCAACCTTTTGACTGGTAGTCATGGATTCGTTATATTCGACATAAAACAAAACGGACTCATTTTAAGTGTACAATTCCATGAGTTTTGTCACATGTACACACCCATGTTGATCAAGATACGGAATGTTTCCTTCACCCCCAAAAGTCTCTTCGTGCCCCTCTGCAGTCATTGCTCCCCACCCCCAAATGCTGAACTGCTTTCTGAAAGTCTTTGCTGGGTTCACTGCTACACCTTCAGCACCCAGACCAGCACCCAGCACGTAATACATGTTTGCTGATTGCAAGAATAAATGGAAAAAAAAAAAAAACACCTTTTGCCTTGGATTTGCTTGAGCGCTTACTTGTTATGTTTCCACTGTATCAGCAGTTACAGAGGCTCAGAACTGAAGGGATCATGGAGACCCCTCAGCCCAGCCCACCCAGCGTAGAGACCTTCCGTCTGTTAACTCTAGTCCTTGCCCCTTCTGAACCGCTCTATTAAAAAGCTCTTCCTCATGGTTGTTGGGTGCCCTCAGGTCGATTCTGGCTCACAGCAACCCCACATGTAACAGAACAAAACGTTGCTTGGTGCCGCGCCATCCTCACAATCGTTGCTATGTTTGAGTCCATTGTTGCAGCCACTGTGTCAATCCACCCTGTTGATGGTCTTCCTCTTTTTCGCTGACCCTCTGTATACTGACCCATAATCCCTCTCTCCTTCAAACCCACCCAGTGGGCTTGGTTCAACTTTATCGAACCACATAAAGTAAATCCACCACTTTTTCAATGTCACAGTTCTTAAAACATTAGAAGACAGGCCTACGCCCTTTCCCCTTAGCCATTCTCCTTCCTGAGCTCAACTGTCTTAACTCCCCCAAGTTCCTTGGGTGACAGGACTCCCAGCCCCTCTGCCCTCCTGGAGACAGCCCCCGATACACACTCCAGTTGGGCAGAATCTCTGAGACAGTGCTGCTCCCCAAGTGTAGTGCCTGATTCTGGGGTGGGCTGGCCAAGGGAGGACAGATCGTGGTGGGCCCTCCCTATGCCGACCCAAGTCTTCAGCCACCCGTCACTGCTGATTCTTCCTGAGCTTGCGGGGAAGTGCAAGCTTCACCTACAACTGCTGCTTCTGAGTCTGTGCCCGGATGGCTGACGTTCTGGAGCTTCAGAGTGGGACTTCACACCATCTCCACGAAACCCCACTCTGTAGTGGGACACATTCCAGTCTAGCAAAACCGTTTTCAATCTTGGCAGTATCATCTCATGGATTAGTGACACCACACAGCTTTCCACTGTCCGTTAGCTCAACAAGCAGGTGTCCCTTTTCTTCATCTAAGTTCCACAACACAGCCAATCATAGAGCCTACGGCTGCCAACAGAGACCTCTCTAGGCCGACAGACTTATTTAAAAGGTGCTGAGACACCATTTCCCCTCCTTTCTAGGTTGATTCGTATCGTTAATGCCATGCATTTCCTGGGTTGGGGACCCAAACTTATTACCCATCTTGTCTCTTATTAGAGAGATACCACTAAATATCACTAAAGAAAATCATTTAGAAAGTTTTTGTTACAGCCCCTGCAGACACATGCAAATTCTCAGCTCTGCCCCTGGTTGTCCACCTCAACTGGCTTGTCTTCTTCCTTTTCTGTGTAGGCACAGACCAGGCCCACTACCTCCAGGAAGGCTTCCCTGATCATAGCATCTATCTGAGCCACATCTTTTACTGTGTGTTCTATTCAGTCTGGAACCATGTTCAATCTCACTTGTGTTAAATAATGTCTCTCCTCGAATATCAGAAGCGTATAGCACCTAAAAGCCCCCGCTACCCTCCCCTGCACCCCTGCCTGATGGGCACAGCACCAACACCTATGCTCAGTGGCTTCTCAGCCCTTGTCCTCTGTCTCCTCTTACCCTCTTTCTTCTCTCCTACCCTCTCTAGGCACCTTCCTGCCTTTCAGGACCTAGGAGCCCAGAGGGACTGCACGCAGAGGCCATCTGAGCCATTCCTCTGTCTCCTGCCCACCCCAGGCAGCCTTCCAGCGTGAGCTGGAACCCTCTCCAAGGCAGCAGGCCTCAAACCTCTCCCCAGACTGCCCTGGGTCAGACTGTGGCCATTCTCACTGGAGCACCGGCTCCACCTGCCTTCAGTCCTCCTTCATGCCTCCCAGCCCAGCCCCTCATGCTCTCCTTTGGTCTCTAACAAGCTGTGGTCCTGGAGTCAGAATCCAGCCTATAAACCCAGCAACAAAGCCCTCCATGGCCAAGAGCGGGGGTCGAGTGGGAGGATAGAGATGATGAGTGAGGTATCGTGGGAAGTACAGCAGAGAGTGGGACAGGCTGCAGTTCTGCACACACACGCATGCATACATGCATGCAAAGACATGTGCACAGGCACACACATACCTGCACATGCACACACACACACATGCACAGACACAAATGCACACAAGCATGCAGACACATGCACAGACATATACATACGTGCACACATAGACATGCACAGGCACACATGCATGCACATACATGCGGGCACACATACAGACACATACACACGTGCACATTCATGCATGCACACAGACACATGCACAGACACACACATTCATGCTCCCATGTGCACACATACAGATACATGCACAGACACACATACGCACACATGTGCCCACACGTGCACACACACATGCACACACACATGCATGTACATGCATATATGCACACACGCATGCACACTCACACACACCCCACCCTGCAGCTGGAAAACGCTCTTCCCCATGCAGTGTAGTAAGAGTGGATCTGAATGGTTCCAACGAGCCAACATTTTAATTAGATTCTAAAGGACAGGAAGCAAGTACCCTGGGTGGGACAAATGGCTAAGCACTTGACTACTAGCTGAAAGACTGGTGGTTTGAACGCACCCAAAGATGGCTCGAAAGTAAGGCCTGGTGATCTGTTTCCAAAAGGTCACAGCAGGGCCCCATGAGTCGGAATCAACTCAGTGCCAACTAACAACAAGCGAGGGTACATCTCAGAGAAATGGGTGTAAAGCTGTAAAGGCTCTGAGTTTCCAAAAGTAAATTTCTATAAGCTCATGAGACCCACAGACCAGGAAGCTCTCTGCTTTGGGCAGAATATTCCATGTGTGTTGAATTCTCTGGGGAGAGTCTAGCTCCTGAGCTGTATCCCTGGAAGCCAGAAGTCCTGCCTGCTGCCTTCCTGAGGTCCCATCGTCTCCACCAAACCACAGCTCAAAAGGCTTCAGAGCTGCCTGTCCTGGGGCCACAGGGCAGGCCCACATTTGTCGTCTCCTCAGGGACTTTCTCTTCTGGGATTTAATTTTTAATCATAAATCTGCTGATGGACTTTTATCGAGCTGAGGAATAAGGAGAAAAGAAGTCAAAATCTTCTTTCTATAAAATAAGAAGACAATCTGGGAGGGGAGGAAGAGCAGGCAGAGAACACCAAGTGGGAACAAATAGGAAAGGAATAAAACCCACTTTCACACTATGAAGAAATTACTTGACCTTAACACAAACGGAAAGTAAAGAATATTAGCCCCTTTGTCATGTTCAAAGAGATTATCAGTTTAGTTCAAATCCTGCTGAGCTTCCAGTCATTTGCATTGGGGTCTGATGTCACTTCGCTGCCAGGGAACACGCTGCAGGCAGAGAGCTAGACAGCCAACTCACCACAAGCCCAGCCCTGGCTGGGGCAGCAGTTCTCTACTGGTGGACCCTGGCCCCCCACGGGACTTCTGGCAATGCCTGCATACATTTTTAGTTGTCACACTCGGGCGAGAGGTGCAATGCATCTAGTGGGTAGAGGCCAGGGACGCTGGTAAGTATTCTACAATGCACAGGACAGCTCCCCACACAACAGAGAATTACCCAGTCGTTTTTAGGAAGCCCTGGTGGCATAGTGGTTAAGAGTTATGGTTGCTGACCAAAAGGTTGGCAGTTCCAATCTACCCTGTGTTCTTGGAAACCCTATGGGGCAGTTCTACTCGGTCCTATAGGGTCACCACGAGCCGGAGTCGACTCGACAGCAACTTTAGTTTTTTTTTTTAGGGCCGCTGCGAGTCAGAGTGGACTGGATAGCACGTTTTTTTTTTTTCTTTCTTTCTTTTTAGCGTCAATAACCCATTGCCATTGAGTAGATCCTGACTCAAACCTACAGGACAGAGTTGAACTGCCCCATTGGGTTTCCAGGGAGTGGCTGGTGGATTCGAACTGCTAACCTTTTGGTAAGGAGCCGAGCCATGGCGGCACAGTGGTTAAGTGATACAGCTGCTGGCTGAAAGGTCAGCAGTTGGAATCCACCAGCCGCTCCTTGGAAACCCAATAGGGCAGTTCTGCTCTGTCCCGTGAGGTCGCTGTGGGTCAGAATCCACACCAGCCGCTCCTTGGAAACCCAATGGGGCAGTTCTGCTCTGTCCCGTGAGGTCGCAATGGGTCAGAATACACAGCAACGGCTTTGGGGTTTTTTTTTTTTTTAATGTTAATAGTGCCGTTGTTGAGAAGCCCTGGGCTGGCCATCTTAGAGAGGTTGTCAGGGGAACAAGGAACTGTCTGGGGGCATTTGGGTTCCAGGGAGCCCTGAGGCAGAGGAAAGGATCAGGGACCAGAGGTGATAATTAGGATGAGAAAGAAAGGAGCACGAGAAGGCCACCAGGAGGTGACAGGGCCACCACAGACCCATTTCACAAGTAGGAAAGCTGAAGCTCTGAGGGATACAGTGAATTTCCAAGGTCACACAGAGTTGGGGCCAGATCCCTGATGTCAAGGTCAACTGCGACTCTCATACAGCAGCAGCAACTCTGCTTTCTTTTGACAGTGCTGGGGCCCAAATTTCCCCATGGTGGTTACCAGCAGCAAGGGAGTGTAAGAGCCCAGAATTTTACAAAAAGTCCATTTCCAAGCCTTGAGCTGATACACTTCCCAGCAAGAAAATTGTGTCACCAACAAGGGCTATACAAATTAGTGTCATAATCAGTTTCTAAACCAAGTGGGTACTGACACAAAGCACTCTCTTAGAACGTGCAATATCTGAAAGAACCATGGTAACGCATACCACAACCATATTGCCCAAGCCCTTGTCAGTTTAAGACATTTGGGGCTCTTTAGGATGGCATCACTG
Organism: Elephas maximus indicus; assembly: GCF_024166365.1. Classification (NCBI taxonomy): domain Eukaryota; kingdom Metazoa; phylum Chordata; class Mammalia; order Proboscidea; family Elephantidae; genus Elephas; species Elephas maximus. The sequence continues at coordinate 1,333,609 of NC_064842.1, forward strand.
CCTTCGCTTTCTGACTCAAAATTCATTCTCAGTCTGACACCTTTGGGTGCCCGACTCGAACCAGTCTGACCCACTTCTGAGCCACGATTCTCCTTGTCTCAGAGACTGGGACTGCTCATTCGGTCCCTTGTGTGGATGTGGGCTTGGGTGTGTGCCTGGTGTTCGGAGATGAGCAGAGGCTGAAGTTCCCATGAGAGTTGTAAGCACACTGAAGAAAGATTGGAAACCTGCAGTGAACAGTGAGGCACACAGACACTGTTAAGAACTGCTTCTCATCAATACAGTCCAACTTCCAGCAACCACAGCCTGAGGGGAAGACTTCAGCTGAAGAGTGACCCCAGCCCATCTCCCCTTTCCTCCCCTCTGAGGAGGCCTCGCCTTGATGGTTAGCCTTTGGACTTTGGCGATGAAGAGCTGAGAGGGAAGGGAGGTGGCCAAGAGACCCAGAGACTCATAAACGCCGGGCAGTGGAGGAGGGTTTTCAGGGTGTTGAAGGCGAGGGAGGCACAAGAGCAGCTGAGGTGTGGAAGTGAGGGGCAGGGGAGAAAAGTGGAAACTTCAAATAAGTCTTGCTCAAAATATTCTCTGTGGTACTCAAGAAAGACAAGAATTTGAGTTACTTCACAATCCTTAACATGCTACCCCAGAGTGTGGGGCTGAGGGATGAACGAGGGAAGTCCTTTGACGGGTTCATATCTCCAGGGAGCAGCAGGAGTCATGGCCATCGGGTGGCTGTTTCCTGGACCCCTCAGTGCTCCCAGTGAGCTGGCTTCACCCCAGGCTTGGGGAAAAAGTTTCCATACACTGTGTGTGTCCAGCTCTCACCTTCCTCATCCTAGAAGTAGCCCAGAGTTCCTGGATGATACAAACAGGCGCCATCTTCCTACAGATGAAGCCACTGTCCTGGCCTCCCCAGCACTATTTTCAACAACGCTGGCCTTACCAAGGCCTCCTCATCTACCTCCGAAAAAATCAGCCACTGAAAACCCTATGGAGCACAGTTCTACTCTGACACACATGGGGTCACCATGAGTTGTAATCAACTGTACGACAACTGGTAGACGTGGCCCAGGAGCCCTGAGACCTGAGTGGATTTCTATTGTGACCTATAGCAATGTTCCCCAACTCACTGGGAAATTATAAAATTATTCTTCACATTTTTTAAACAGATACCCCACCCCTAAAATGCTTTTTAAGTTTAAAAAAACCGTCATTCAATGTTCTACCACTAAACAGTCAGCCACGCAAAACACAGATGCCCGTAACTGTGATGTTCAACCTGGAAGGAGGCTGGGAGCAAACAAGAAAGGGAGTATTCACGTAGCACCTTCCAGCCCAGAGACAGTGTCCCTCTTGTTCTGCACACATTTGGGTATGGATGGATTTTCAGCTCCCTGTGCCAGCCACCCATCCCCCCGCACCTCTTTTGACCAATGGCCCTTTTGAGCAGCTAGTGAGGGAGAAGGTGTGGGCTACAGCTTTGAGGTCTTCCTACAGACAAAGCCACTGTCCTGGCCTCCCTAGCATTATTTGCCAACAATGCTGGCCTTGCTGAGGTGACCTGCCAGTGGAAGTAATCCTGATATGTTCCTCTGGCTCCACAGAGAGAGAGGAGAGCCAGACTTTCCATGGAGAGAGCAGGTTTCAGACCAACAGCCTCATGTCTGGATAGCGCAGCTGGCCTGACCGGCCATGTGGCACGGTCTACAGGGAGGAGAACATACTACGATCCTCGGGACGGGCCCTTCACTCCACGGTTCCAAGAGGATTCAGGTGGGAGCAAACGTGGCACGAGCTCTAGTTCCCACGGCAGCTGGCTCACTCGGCTATCAAATCCAACAATGACGGAAACTGAGAGTGACCCAAAGCTCATTTGAGCATCTTTGTTGGTGCTGTAGTAAAGTTATGTATTTGTTACCTTCAGTGGTAAGCAGAATAATGCCCCCCCCATCGCATTTACATCCTAATCTCTGTTACCTGTAAATACGCTACCACACGTGGAGAAAGGGACTTTGCAAATAGTATTAAGTTAAAGATCCTGAGAAGGAGAAATTCTCCTGAGCCAGGTGGGCCCCATGTCATCACAAGGGTCCTTTTAAGTGAAAGAGGAAAACAGGAGACATGATGATGGAAGACGCGTCAGAGCGAAGCAGCAGGACAAAGGCTGCTGGCATTGCTGGCTTTGAAGGCGGAGGAAAAGGCTCCAGCCAAGGAATCTGGGAAGCTTCTAGAAGCTGGAAAAGGCAAGGAAATGGATTTTTTCCCAGAAGGAATGGAGCCCTGCCAATATCTTGATTTTAGCCCAGAAAGACCGATTTCAGATTCCTACCCTCCAAAACATTAAGACGGTAAGTTTACGTGGCCTTGAGCCACCAGCTGTGTCCCAGCAGCTGCAGCAGATGGACACAGCTTCCTCAGGACAGGGACGAGATCTTCCTCCTCTCTTTGTGACCCGATGGTAATGCCTTGCCCACAGTTAACCAGTGGCCGTGGAGCTGATTCTGACTCGTGGTGACTCCGTGTGTGTTTGAGCAGAACTGTGCTCCGCAGGGCTTTCGATGGCTGATTTTTCAGAAGTAGGTCACCAGGCCTTTCTGCCAAGGTGCCTCCGGGTGGACCCAAATCCCCAGCCTTTTGGTGAGAAGCCAAGCATGTTGAACGTTAACCATCTGCAGCACCCAGGGACTCCTGCCCACAGCAGTGCTGAATAAACATGTGTGGGATGGACCAGTTCAGACGCGTTCCATGGAAGATCTGTGTCCACTACGCACACAATCACTTGGGACTTAGAACTGAGTGTCCTCCAGTGTTTTTGATATTAGTGCACCTGGACTGGACTAGAAGTTTCTTGAGGGAAAGGGCCCTGGCTGTCCAGCTGCTGTCTGAACACGGGCCGTGTCCTCACTCTGAGCTACATGTCCTTCCTGAGGCTTATTTGGTAATGTGAAACTAGAACCACGATTGCTTCAGGAGCAGGGGAAAGGAAGAAAGGACATCACAATTCTTGTGCAGAAATTTCACAGAACTGACGAGGGCTGGGAAGGGCCTTTCCTGGTCTGGAGAAACCCTTCCAGGCACACTTTGGGGGTTCCTGTGCCACAAAGTCTCGGTAGATTTATGCAGAAAGTCAGCCCTTGGAATCACCTTGAAACAAAAATTGTCCTAACAATCTCCTCTTTCTAGGGCCCAGCCTTCCTATGCCCAGGCAAGAATCTGACATTTATAAATTACATCATCCCATGAATTTGTATCAGTAGGTGACCCCTCCCTGGATGTTCCTACTAAACCCGTTCCCTGTTCATCGTTAAAGGAAGGGTTTTGGAGATTGCTTTCCCCACCCCATAATACCCCCATCCCCCATCCTAGCCTGGGCTAGCTGAGACAATACGGCAAGACAGCATGGCAGGAGAGAGCCAAACTAAACTTCTTGATTCTTCTCATTGCCCCAGTACAAAGGACAACAGCACAGACTTGCATCAAATCGTCCGATAGATCCTTGCATTCCTTCCCAGCCAGTTTCTGACTGAAACAGCCCCCACGTCCTGGCTGTAGGATTATGCATAGGAGGTGAGAAAAATGCAAGCGTTTAGGAGAAATCCCTGGCTCCCGATTGGGTGATGAGAAAGGTGTTAACTCCATTAAATACAATCTGAAGATAGTGCAAAGGGGAAGTTCCAGGGCAGACAGATATTCTGTTATGAATAGGTTGCACCCGAGGGGTCTCAGCAGACCCATGTGGAGACACTAAGCAGACACTGGAGGCTTGGGTTCAGGACAGAGGTCCTGCCTCTAGAGATATACACCTGAGAGTCAACCGTGTTGGGAACTAATGCTGAAAGAATAGATTAAATCTTCCAGGGTGAGAAGAAAAGAGGGCAGAGTTCAAAACCTTGTCGACACCAACATTTAAAGAAACAGAGGGAAAAAAGAAAAAAAAGGCTAACAAAGAGATCAAGAAAAAGTGACACAATGGGCAGAACTAGGAAAAGTGGTTAGTTTTTAAAAGCTAAATGGGAATGTCTTCAGGAAGAGGACGGTCAGTGCCATCTGCTGTTCCAGCGAGGTCCAGGATGATGAGAGCAGAAAAAGGCCCCTGGACCTAGCAGGTACAGGCATAGAAGCTTTGGTAAGAAGTATGTGTGCACATGCGTGTGTGTGTGCATGTGTGTGCGAGTGTGCATGTGCATCTGTTGCAAGGTGGGGTGGGGTGGCAGAAACCAAATCCCAGACACCCAGAGCATTCTGTTGTAAGTAAGCTGCACAGAGGTCCTTCCTGGAGAGACATACCTGAGAGCCACCTGTGTTGGGAGAATAGATTAAATCTTCAAACTACGTCTGGGACTGAGGACATGGAGCCAGTAAGTGTAAGATCATTGTTCTAAGTAGGGAAGTGAAGGAAGGAAAGAAATGGAACAATAGGAGCTTGGGCGAAAACCAGGTTTGAGAGGAGGTTTTGTTTGGTTTGATAATGAAAGAAACTTGAGTGTGAGAAGGAACCAGTGGGTAGGGAGAAATGCAAATGTCAGTGAGCAAGGAATCAGAACACTGGGCTGAGGGACCATAGGCAAAGCTCCATGGCCCCAGTGAATATTGCTGGGTGTTGCTGAATTGGTGATGATGGACGGGACCTCATCACCAGCCCCACAGTCAGGGGTAGATTATCTAATAGGCAAGGTAAGCATGGTGCTTACCCTGCTTACCAGATCGTCTGTAGTGAATTGAATTTCATCAAAGATGTGGTGAAACACAGGTGAAATTGTTCATTACAGGTAGGTAAGTAAGCACAAGTAAGCCTGTGCTTACCTTGCTTACTGGTCATCCATCCCTTTCAGGGGTTGTAAATTTGAAAACAGGCTTTGATTCTGTAGGCAGGTGCTGTGGGGTTGGGAGAAAGAGAGATGCCAGCCATACCTAGAAGTAGAATCTTTGACATGGTGAAAAAATGTGAAATTGTTCACTACAGACGATCTGGCAAATGAGGTGAGAACCTAACCCTGACCCTAACCCACGGTGCCAGGCCAAAGGACCACTCTTCCCAGTGGCTCCACTCCAACCACAGTCTTACCTCGTGGAGTTTGTCAGCCTTCTGGGTCTGCTTCTTCCTACTTCTCTGAGCAGCAACACGGTTTTTCTCTCTTCTTCGGACCTTCCTGTCATCATCTTCTGGACTCTGGGGGAAAGCATTTGGTCAGATGTGAAGTTGAGGCTCCTCACCTCACCCCTCTCTGCTTTCTCTTTTCACTCAGCATTGCCAGTCACGCTTCACCAATTTATTGCAGTGTGCAGCACTTGTTAGGTGTTGTCCAGTCAATTCCGGCTCATAGTGACCCCATGTGACAGAGTAGAACTGCCCCAAAGGGCTTCCTATGCTGTAATCTTTATGGAAGCAGATCACCAGGTCTGCTGGATGCCACTGGGTGGGTTCAAACCACCAACCTTTCAGTTAGCAGCCAAGCTCTTGACCATTGCTCTACCAGGGCTCCTGGGATAACTCTAGCTCTTTGTTAAGAAGCACTCACCAGGCTTAGCTGCTAATCCCCACAACCACCCTGAGAAATGGGTGGTCTGACCACTATCTGAAAGATGAGGAATAAGAAACTCAGAGAGCTTAAGGAACTTGCTTCAGGTATCATGGCTAGTAAGCGGCTGAGTGGGAAGTGGAACTCAGGTCTGTTGGGCTCCAAACCAATGTTCGTAAACCTTTCCAGGGCGTGTGCAGGAAGACTTGTGGTGCTCATCCAAGACTGGGAAAGCAGAGAGCACCTGGAACTTGCTGTGTGCCAGGCTTCCCCACATCACGCACAAACAGGTGCCTTTATACTGTATGCAGATCACGGTTACAACTAAATGCAACCACATAACTCCACCAACAGACAACGTGCTCATGTGAACAATGCTTGGCTTCCATTTTGTTTCAGAAGTCAAAGTGAATCAGAAAGCAAATTTTCAATGTATCTTGAAAGTTTTTATATGAGTTTTAGCCAAACTTAGTCAAATCCTGCAAGAGTTATCATGAAACAGGCAGGCAGAAAAATGCGCTTACCATGATGAAAACACGTCACTCCGTTACAGAAAACATGCAGAAGCAGAATAGTATTTGCTTTCCAGACCCTGTGAGAACACACCAAGGTAGGGGGGCAGGGAGGGAAAAAGCGCTACCCTTAAGAAATCTAAAAACCAAGAGGTTACCCAAAATGGAGCACAAATACAGGAAAGACACTCAATTATTAATATTAATAGAAAACAAAACACTAACAACACAAAATGATCATTTTATCTACTCCTGTATTCCAAATAGGTGAGACACACATCATCCCTCCAAGTTACTGCAGGTAAAGAGATTTTCAGTGAATGTGAGTATGTAAGAGTGTAAAAGGGGAAGAAAATAACACACAGAACAAATAGGAGTGGTCTGGAGACAGTGCTTAAGAGGACAAAGTGTAAAAATGAAAGCTTCTAGGGGCAAAGAAGACTTGGTAATCATAACCAGGACACCACAGTTAGACACTCAAGAAGTGTGAGAAAGAAAAGGAGTGAGAAAATGTGGTGTAGAGGGCAGAACTTCAGTTTTAGAATAACATACACCCTGGTGGTGCCTCTTACTACCAATATGATGGTGGGTAAATGGCTTAAATTCTCTCAATTTTCAATTCCCTCATCTATTGTAAGTGTGATTCATTTTTTTTCAATAAATACTGGCTGAGCACCTACCGCCTGCCAGCCAGTGTTCTAGGCACAAGCCCTGAACAGACGGTGGGTGATCTCATGGGGCTTCCAAGCTGGCAGCCCACTGCTAGGGCTCATAAGATAACACGTGATTTTTGTCTTCAAGCTTCCAGCACACAGCACGCCCTCAATAGGCCACTTGCCTCTGCCGGGGTTGCTGCTGTTTTTTATTGCCTCTGCCACAGGGCTTGCCACCAAATTTTGCCTCTTCACTTCCCATCATCCTAAGTCATGGGGCACTAGTCACTCTGCAGTGAGGCAGCCCACATCCTGCCCTCTGGGCGCTGACCCTCGACCTGGGCTTAACCACGTAGCTGTCCACACCTGACAACCCAGCAGAAGAAACAAAAAATCAAGACAGAACATACTGAGACAGTCATATAACTATTAACCATATTTCATTTAATCCTCACGAAAATCCTGAAAGGTGGATGTTATTATATTCATTTTACAGATGGGGAAACCGAGGCTCAGGGAAGTTAAGCAAATTGCCCAAGGCTACTCAGGCCGTGTGTGGCAAAGCCGAGTCCTGAACTTAGATCTCTGAGACTTAAAGTCACCGATGACATTATGTGCCAGGCACGGCGCTCGGTGGCGCCATAAAGATGAAAAGACCCAGTCTCGGTCCTTCACTGGAAGCAAAGCTGGCGGACGGCCCTGCCTGAGCGCAGCGTTGTCCGTTTCCCGCGGGCGCGGTTGTAAAAGCTGCCTGGGACATCGCCGCCGAAACCGACTGGACGGGGACGAGGGGTTTCCTCTAGCGCTGGGGGTGGAGGGGGTGGAGCCTGCGTCCATTGCCGGGGGCCCCCACCCCACGCTCCCCATTCCGCCCGCAACTGGAGCGTGTGCTGGGAGTGGCTCGGCGCCAGCAGCCTCCCCGGCCGAATTCCCCTCTCCACGCCCTGGCTTTCACCCGGAGTGGCCAGGAAGGGCTAGGCGCTCAGGCCGTGGGGCAGTGGCGCCCCGGACAGCGTGGAGCCCACGTGCGGGGAGCGCGGCCGGGCTGGGCCAGCCAGGCGTCGGCGTCCTGCCTCCTCTCCCCGCCCGGGGCGCAAGAGCCGGCTCCCCATCCAGGCCCCGCGGGCACCGTGAGTGCGCCAGGGCGGCTGGGCAGAGACGCACGCAGGGGCCCCTGGTCCGCCCTCCCGCCCGCTCGTCTCCCGGAGCGCCCTCCACCCCCGCACCCCAGCAGCCACCACCCCGGAACCCAGCGCCCAGCTCCTCGCGCCCCGGGCGCCCCCACTCCTGGGGCCCCTGGCACTACCTGCGGCTGCGGTTGGTTCCCGGGCGCCGCGACGCTCCTCTGCAGGACACTGCCGGCCGCCGGGAGCCCTTGCGACATGCCGGGCGCTCCTCGGCCCGACCGCCCTGCCCCCGGCGCTGCTACGGGGACCCTCCCACCCGGGGCATCCTGGCTCCCCGGCACCTGCCGGCCGCCCGGCCCCTTCCGCCCCGCCCCCGCGGGCTTCCCGCTCTCCCTGTCGGCGGCCGTGGCGCGCGGTCCCGGGGCTCCCCACCCCAAGGTCCGCCCTCGTCCTGCCCGTCCCCACGCCGGGCCCGCCCCTCCTTCTCCCACCCCGCCTCGTTTCCTCCTTTCCCGCCCTCTCGCCGCACCTCGGGGTCCCAATCCCACCCCGGGCGCAGGTTTCCGCTGGGGCCCTGCGCTTCGTGGAAGTCACGTGGTGGCTCCGAAACCCGGAGGGAACGCGAAGCCCACCCGCAAGAGGCTACACTGGGGTGGGCATGGGGGGTTAGGGAGGCGCAGCGCGGCACAGCCTTTGGGGTCCCTCGGCCGCCCCTGAGGAACTCGGGCTGAAAAACACGAGTGGGTGGTTTGGCTTGGTGGTTTTTTCCCGGTCCCATCACAGCATCTTCCTGCGCATCCGTCACATCTCGCCAGCCGCTCACAGTCCCGGGACTTTCTCCGCAGCCATTAGTCAGCCTGGCGCCCGAGGCGCTGCCCTCCCCACCCTCACGCCCTCCTCGGCCCTCGGCTCCCCAAACTGGGAGGTGCAGGGAATGGAGACGGACCAGCCGGCTTCACCAAGTCCCACCGCGCACCCTGAGGGTCACCCCTCTTTTCACCAGCCCCGCCGAGCTTGTGGGAGGGAGCAGACGGGGAGGCCCCGAGGGTGAATTCCCAGGGAGAGGGGGCCGGTTGTCCCAAGAGAAACAGTGACATTGACCTCACTGGACGTCACCGTTGACAGGTTTGGGGATCCGGGCCCCCCCCACGCTAACGTTAAACGCGCCAGATCTTATTTCTTTTTCAAGATCAAAGTGATCTACAGGTCAAGATGCGTGGCTGTCACCACGCCGGTGCCGAAGTGGGAGTGAAGTGGAGGTGCGCGGTGCTTTCCCCTCCACCCGCCTGCCAGTTAAAAGAGGCGACGTCAAGACAAAATCGTACATGGTCCCAGCAAAGAACTAACGAGCGGTTACGGGTTTGTGGTCTGGATGCTGTCAGCACCGGGAGAGAAAGATAACCGCGAACCCGGGGGGTGGGGGCGGGAACTCCGACCAGAACTCAGAAGTGCTGTCCGGGTGTGGTCGTTAGTCCTTCGGGCTCAGAGTGCGGCAGGCGCAGGGACGGACTCTGACCTCAGCCCAGTGCCCCTAGCTCTCCTTCAGGTCGAAGACACTCTCGAAAGCTTCGAGACGGTGCTTCGGTGAACTTGGCTGTCTGGCCGAGGTCAGGAGAGCGAGCGGAGATGTCTGTGAGCAGGGGTCCTGAGAACGCAGGGCGGAGATGCAAGGCAGCCAGCGGGAGGGCACGGGGGACACAGCCCGTTACAGCCACAGTGCCACCCACTACAAGGTCAAGGGAAGCAGAGCGGAGCCATCTCTCCTCGGCTCTGTTGCCTGGGTTTCGCCTCTCCCTTGTATTTCATCACCGAACATACCCCATGGAGGCTCCTGGGCTGTTACTTTTGTATCCCACGCCGGTACACACAGGGCGCCTTGTGCAGCATGCTACACACAGCAGGTGCTCAATTTACTGACAAATGAAGCGTGTTTCAGCTGAGCCCACATTCTTGAAACTTAAAAAGACTCTAACAAGTTAGGAAAACCTCTGGGGCGAGTGGTGGTTAATTCTGAGCAGGGCTTGCATCCCCCCATCCCCCCCCCCCCCCCCGCAAGGTGTTCAAGAACAGAAAGGGCAGGCAAAGCCCGGAGCAGACGTTAGGTGCACTCCCAGCTTCCTTCTGGCTGGTGTCGGTTTTCTGCTCTTACTTAACCACACCACAGTCTAAGGCATTTGTGGCTGTACCTGCTTGTCTCTGCCCCGGGAGCCTGGGCCTTGTCCCGGCACACAGGGACTCTCCGTTTAGGCATGGCCTGGGCTGTCATGTTAGGCAAGGCTACCTTCACATACCTCCAAGGAGGAGTCGATTAACTGCTTAGTGTTTAAGGAACAGATCAATTTGACCTACATATCATAATCAAAATTAATGGATTAGGCAGTCAGATATAGAAAATAAAATTAGGGAGATAAAACAGAATTAAATCCTTATTAAAGCCCTGGGAATAAGACCACAAGGAGAGAATTATCTAAGACTAAAAAAAACTAAGGCATGAAGAAATCCCGGTGGAAAGATCTGGACTGTATACGAATGTTAAACGGTTTTAGACGACAAAATAGCCAGAAGTTAAAAACAAATATACTAGGAAAAATATTCATGATAAACATGACAAAGGGTTAAGATCTCTATTGGATCTATAGGTCATAGAAAGAAATAAGAAAAATATTGGGACGAACCCCAAAGGCAAATTGCTCAAGTGACATGAACTGGAATTTCTCAATGGAGTTAAAAAAAATAGAGATAGGAAAAACACATATTAAAATAAGAAATTTTTCAAATATTGAATTACCAAAACAAAAGGTTATAATGTCAAATGCTGGTGAGCGTGTGGTGAAATTATTACTCTTGTATTTCACTAGCATTGTTACACATTGGTGCAAATCTATTGGAATGCAATTTTATTGTAGCTTTCAAGAACCAAAAGAGAGACACCACTTATGACTCAGTTCTCCCACATCTAAAAAAAATCCTAGGAAGATAGTTGAAAATAATGAGAAAAATACTATTGCACTAAATATACATAATAACATTCTTAAGAGTGAAAAATTATAAGCAACATAAATGTCCAATTGTAGATGAATAACTAAATAAAACATGGTGCAGCCACTGGGTAGAATAGTGTACATTTTTAAAATTACAAGCATGCAGACAAATTTACTACATGACAGACTGATTTGCTATCAGGTAAAGTAAGAAAAACAACCAGGATACAATAGTACATGTATAACACATGTAACATTATGTAAAAATATGACACATGTAACATTATATAAAAATGTATACATATGAGAAAAGACCAAAAGACCAAGGTAACAGTAGCTTTTCTCTCATGGTGGTGGGTTTATACGTAATTTTCTTTTGTCTGTTTTTTAAAACTTTTTGAAATTTTGTTTTATTATGTTAACATTTTTAAACATTTTTTATTTACAGATGATATTCCCTTCCTTGACGCTAAGGTCAGTTGTCATCCCAGAATGGCAACAATGCTCTGACCAGGTGGAATCCTCTTGTTTTTCTGTTGTATTTTCTGGCTCATTTTATCACCTTTAAGTCAAAAGGAGAAAGAAAAATGAAATGAAGAAAAGATAAACAAGCCCAGACATTTCAAATGTCACCTTTTCCTCCTCTGCCTTTTCTTTTTACTTGTGCTTTTTTCCTTTGAACTGAGAAGAGAAATTATATGATTTGGCGATTTCCTATTAATACCACAATGACCTTGGAGTGCAACTTTGGGGATAGAGAGAGGAGGTTTACAGCTCAGTGACCACATTCTTTGGTGATTCCCTTCACAAGAAAACAGTTGTTTAAAAAATGTGACTCAAAGGCTAGAAAACCTGGTCACCATTTCACCTTTGCCTTTTCAGTAGTTGAACTTTCACTACTCTTTCTCAGAGGGTGGTCCCGTGGGCTTCCGGTGGGACTAGAGAATAGAAAGTTTAAGGCAGAGACCACTGTGTCTACCCTGCTGTTGTGTGCCAGGCAGGGTTCTAGGCACTGGGATACAAGGAACAAAGCAAAGATCCACACCTTCACAGAGCTTACTCTAGAGAAGGGAGAGACGGACAATGAGCAAACACAGCATGTTAGTTAGCAGTACGATCTATGAGAAACATGAAAGCAGTGACCAGCACTAGGGAGTAGTAGAGGGAAGGTTTGCATTTTTGAATATGGAGGTGGAGCAAGGTTTCCTTGAAAGAGGTGAACCACGGGAACATCTGGTGGAAAGGGGCTCGTGAGGCATGAAGGGCAAAGGCAAAGCCCCATGGGAGGGTGGCCGGTCATTCCTGAACTGCAGGAGGCTCCCATGGCTGCAGTGAAGTGAGAAGGTGGTGGACACCAAGACATGGGGGCAGAGAGGTAACGGGGCCAGCCAGGTCATGTAGGGCCTTTGGGCTATTTGGCTTTTACTCGGAATGAGATAGGAGAACACCAGACAGAGGGGAGACAGGATCTGACTTCAGTTTTTACAGGACCACTTTGGCCGCTATGTTAAGAAAACACTGACAGGCGCAAGGAAGAAACAGCCAGGTGTCTGTCGCGGTAACCAGGAGAGCAGGAATGCGGGCTGGGAGGGAGTTGGAATCCACGGGCCGAGGCAAGTTTTCCATGCAGCTAATGAGCTCAAGCTTCAGAGCCTTCTGCTTGCACAGGCCCCTTTCAAGGCACAAGGGGCCACAGTATGTTCACATGGTCATGCGTTTTCATAAAACTTGCAAAAGTGGAATATTTTAAACATAATAAGATCACTACATCTTCCCACCCCAGCTCCTTTTCAGTCCCCTCATGTCTGGTGATGTTGAAGTCATGAGACATTTTGGAGACCCTGTGGAGGAGAGTTTACTTGGGGGTGCATTTATAGATTGGGGTGTATGTTTGTGGTTTGCACTTGTTCTGTGTGGGGTCACATTATCGCCAGTTGTACAGCTTCCAGGACTACTCTTGCTGCTATTCTTGGGCTACCTCACCCAATAGCATGGGTTGTACCGAGACACAAACACGTCTTACACTGCCCGCACCAGGAGTATGTGGGTGCCCGAGGAGACACAAGGGTTCAAATGCCAGAAGCCAGCATGTGGAAATTCTTCAAGTCATTAGACACACAAAGCCGCAAGCAGAGGATTCAGTTCTCATTTAGGTCGAATCAAAACAGGACTCTCTCCTGTTGGGAATAAAATGATAAATGCACCACGCTGAAAACCAAGCCCACTGCCATCGGGTCAGTTCTGACTCACAGTGACACTGCCATCGGGTCAATTCTGACTCACAGGGACACTATGGGACAGAGTAGGACTGCCTCAGAGGGTTTCCAAGGCTGTAGTCTTTACGGGAGCAGACTGCCACAGCTTTCTCCCATGGAGCACCTGGTGGATTAGAACTGCTGACCTTTTGGTTAGCAGCTGAGCACTTCACCACTGTGCCACCAGGGCTCCTAAATGTACCATAGTTTTATTTTTTCCTTTTTTTTAATGAGAGTGGTATATGTGATAAAGATTTGAACATGACATTTTAACGGCTATTTGGAAGGATGCTGCAGACGTGTTGGTAAAACAGGTCAGAAATTGGACTCCCCCACCGTGCATCTGTCGGCATGTCACACTGTGGCAGTGCGCATCTTGCTATGATGCTGGAAGCTCTGCCACTGGCATTTCAAATACCAACAGAGCCACCCACGGTGCACAGGTTTCAGTGGCGCTTCCAGACTAAGACAGACTAGGAAGAAAGGCCTGGCGATCTAATTTAGAAAATCAGCCAGTGAAAACCCTGTGCATCACAATAGAATATTGTCCAATGCGGTGCTGGAAGAGGAGTCCCCTAGGTCAGAAGGTGGTCAAAATGCACTGTGGCCGCAACAATGGACTAAAAAATACCAATGAGCGAGAAGATGGTGCAGGACTGGGCAACATCTCATTCTGTTGTACATGGGGCCACCGTGAGTCAGGGCTGGCTGGACTGCAACTAACACCAGCTAAGTCTCTATCTTCCCATTATCTATTCCACTTGTGTGATAATCTCTAAAAAATAATGTCATCATTTTCTGGATTATAACTGTTTATACTAACACAGAATTTGGCCAGAGTCAAAAAGAAAGAAAAGAAATCACAGACATCTAACTTGCTTGTAGATACAGTGCACCACCCTTTGTCATCTCTACATTTATTTATTAAAGAACTGAGAGAAAAATTATATAAAATTAAAGAACTGTAAAGGCAGATAAAAGTAAGCAAAAAAAAATCAAAATTTTTCCAATATCAATAATCAAATCATAATTTAAAATTTCAGATTTATTGGAAGCAATTATTCATTAAGGGGAAAAGATAAATGTCAAATGGAAGGGATGAACAGGCTCTTGAATTACTTTGTGATCCAACAACGAGGCAGAGTGAATGACAGAACACTCTGGGAGAACATTTATGTTTCTATTGCTCTGGCCTGAAATATTGACACTGATGAGGAAACACCAAACCCATAATATGCCCCCACAATGAGAAAGAACATCTGTGACAAGCTGGTTAATGAGTGTCAACCATTCTAAGAGTGTTGAAGATGAATCACTGAAAAAGAAAACACGAAATGTCCCGAAATATTACTATGCATACGAAACAACTTGATAGAGGGTTTCCCAAATCTGACAATTCTAAAAAAAATTACATGACATTACCAACGTGTTATGAAGCTGAAAGAAATTTTCTAAACTATGAATGTTTTCAAAAGTAAAATTCCTCTCAGCCACACAGAAAAAAAAAAAACACAGAAGGACTGGGTTATCTCCCTACCCTTTCCATAGGAATTCGTTGTCTTAAGAGGCAAACAAAGACATGTAGGAAAAAATCATTATAGAGGTATGTCAGCAGGGTAGGTAATCAATATGTTACTCTTCTTAATTTTTTAATGTTTTTGCTATTTATTTGTTAGCTTTTTAAATTTGTAATTTGTTGTGCTTTTCTTAGAAGGGAAAAATTACTTATTTTTCTATTCATAATATTCCTTTTTGGAAAATAGGGTATTAAGAAAAAGGCTGTATTTTCAAAAGTTTGCTTTTGGGTTGGATGTGGGGTATAAGGAAAGGGTAGCAGTCAAGAACGACTCCGTAGTTTGGGCCTGAGCACCTGGAAGGCTGGACTGCCATTGGCTGGAATGAGGAGGACGTGAGAGGAGCAGGTTGTGGTTAAGGTCAGGAGTTCTGTTTTAGACATGTTACATTTCAAATGCCTAATACACACCCAGGAGCCCTGACAGCACAGCAGCTACGCTGGGCTGCTAACTGAAAGGTTGGCGGTTAGAATCCACCCAGCAGGTTCCTGGGAGAAAGACTTGGCAATCCACTTCTGTAAAGATTACAGCATTGAAAACCCTATGGGCCAGTTCTGCTCGGTCAAATGGAGTCGCTATGAGTTGGAATTGACTCCACGGCACCCAACAACAATACACATCCGAGAGAAAGTGGGGATCAGAGGACTGGATGATAACGGCCCCAGGAGTCAGGAGAGGGGTCTGGGCTGCATGGCTAGGGTTTGGTGTCACCCAGTGGGGTAACTCATGGTGTCCCCTCCCATGGACCGACTCCCATGCCAGACCATACGGAATCCTTAGGAACGTCTATTATCAATTTTAATCAGAATAATATGTGATAAATATAGTTGTAAACTGCTAAAATATAATATTTCTTAGATTATATGAATAGTAACAACAAAATTGTTTTGTAAAATTCCAACATTGTTGGTTACGTTATTAGGTACTAAAGTAGAAGAATTTTTTTTCTTCTTTTCCTTTAATTACTTCTTAATTCTTGAAAATGTTATTGATAGACATCCACAAATACTACTTACCACAATCACTTACCACAATATTGTAGCTAAAACAACAGAAAATTTGACAAAATTAGCGACAATAAAAACACCAGCAGCAAGGAGAAAAGCGGCGCCTGCTTGCAGCTGTGCAGAGGAAACCATGTGATTCGAAGCACCATTGTAACTGGGTAATAATGCAGCTCTGGCCAGAGCATATTGTTGTTGTTGTCAGGTGCCAACGAGTCCGTTCCGACCCATAGCGACCCTGTGCACAACAGAACAAAACACTGCCCGGTCCTGGGTCATCCTCACAATCGTTGTTATGCTTGAGCTCATTGTTGCAGACACTGTGTCAGTCCACCTCGTTGAGAGTCTTCTTCTCTTCCGCTGACCCTGTACTCTGCCAAGCATGATGTCCTTCTCCAGGGACTCATCCCTCCTGACAACATGTCCAAAGTATGTAAGACGCAGTCTCGCCATCCTTGCTTCTAAGTAGCATTTCTGATTGTAGTTCTTCTAAGACAAATTTGTTTGTTCTTTTAGCAGTCCGTGGTATATTCAATATTCTTCGCCAATGCCACAATTCAAAGGCGTCAATTCTTCTTCAGTCTTCCTTATTCATTGTCCAGCTTTCACATGCATATGATGCAATTAAAAATACCATGGCCTGGGTCAGGTGCACCTTGGTCTTCAGGGTGACATCTTTGCTCTTCAACACTTTAAAGAGGTCCTTCACAGCAGATTTACCCAATGCAATGCGTCTTTTGATTTCTTGACTGCCGCTTTCCTTGCTGTTGATTGTGGATGCAAGTGAAATGAAATCCTTGACAACTTCAATCTTTTTTCCATTTATCATGACATTGGTCCAGCTGTGAGGATTTTTGTTATTTTAAAAAAAAAAAAAAAAATTTTTTTTTTTTTTTTTATGTTGAGGTACATGCAATCCATATTGAAAGCTGTGGTCTTTAATCTTCATTAGTAAGTGCTTCAAGTCCTCTTCACTTTCAGCAGGCAAGGTTGTGTCATCTGCATAATGCAGGTTGTTAATGAGTCTTCCTCCAATCCTGATGCCCCATTCTTCTTCATAGAGTCCAGCTTCTCGAATTATTTGCTCAGCATACAGATTGAATAGGTATGGTGAAAGAATACAATCCTGACACACACCTTTCCTGACTTTAAACCACTCAGTATCCCTTTGTTCTGTACGAACAACTGCCTCTTGATCTGTGTAAAGGTTCTTCACGAACACAATTAACTGTTCTGGAATTCCCATTCTTCGCAATGTTATCCATAGTTTGTTATGATCCACACAGTCGAGTACCTTTGCATAGTCAATAAAACACAGGTAAACATCCTTCTGGTATTCTCTGCTTTCAGCCAGGATCCATCTGACATCAGCAATGATATCCCTGGTTCCATGTCCTCTTCTGAAACCGACCTGAATTTCTGGCAGTTCTCTGTCGGTGCACTGTTGCAGCCTTTTTTGAACAAACTTCAGCAAAATTTTGCTTACACGTGATATTGTTCCATAATTTCCACATTCGATTGGATCACCTTTCTTGGGAATAGGCATAAATATGGATCTCTTCCAGTCAGTTTGCTAGGAAGCTGTCTTCCATATTTCTTGGCATAGACGACTGAGAACCTCCAGAGATGCATCCGTTTGTTGAAACATCTCAATTGATATTCCATCAATTCCTGGAGCCTTGTTTTTCGCCAATGCCTTCAGAGCAGCTTGGACTTCTTCCTTCAGTACCATCGGTTCCTGATCATATGCCACCTCTTGAAATGGTTGAACATCGACTAATTCTTTTTGGTATAATGACTCTGTGTATTCCTTCCATCTTCTTTTGATGCTTCCTGCATCGTTTAATATTTTCCCCATGGAATCCTTCACTATTGCAACTCGAGGCTTGAATTTTTTCTTCAGTTCTTTCAGCTTGAGAAATGCAGAGCGTGTTCTTTCCTTTTGGTTTTCCATCTGCAGCTCTTTGCACATGTCATTATAATACTTTACTTTGTCTTCTCGAGAGACCCTTTGAAATCTTCTGTTGAGTTCTTTTACTTCATGAATTCTTCCTTTTGCTTTAGCTGCTCGACGTTCAAGAGCAAGTTTCAGAGTCTCCTCTGACACCCATCTTGGTCTTTTCTTTCTTTCCTGTCTTTCCAATGACCTCTTGCTTTCTTCATGTATGATGTCGTTGATGTCATTCCACAACTCACCTGGTCTTCAGTCACTAGCGTTCAGTGCGTCAAACTTATTCTTCGGATGGTCTCTAAATTCAGGTGGAATATACTCAAGGTCATATTTTGGCTCTTGTGGACTTGCTCTGATTTTCTTCAGCTTCAGCTTGAACTGGCATATTAGCAATTGATGGTCTGTTCCACAGTCAGCCCCTGGCCTTGTTCTGACTGATGATATTGAGCTTTTCCCTCATTTCTTCTCAAACTGACAGACAGGTAGGGGAGAGCATATTAGAAGGTTCAAAAAATAAATTAGCAAAGGTGTATTGATATATGTAAGCTGGGCTTACAAAAAATGTTTTCTTTGTTATAACTAAACTTGGATATTTTAATAGAAAATAATAAATGTCTGCTGAAACACTGCATAAAAATTTTATAGACCATCACTTTGGTGTCACCCCCTCTGACAGTGTCACCAGTGGGGTCTGCACCCCTGCACCCCTCTAGAGCCACTGCTGAGCTGGGGTATACATTTTGAAGTCATAGCTTACAGATGACATTTAAAGCCATGGAGTCACCAAAGGAGAAATTCAGAAAGAAAAATGGATGCTGAGAATGAGCCCCGGGCACTGGACACGAAGAATCCGAGCTGAGGAGGAAGTGTGAAGATCACAGAAGAGGAGTGACCATTGTGATGGGAGAAGAAACAAGAGACAGATGTCCTGGAGGCCACGAGGAGTGTTTCTAGGGAAAAGGGTGAGCCACAGTACCAAACGCTAAGAGCTGATGAGAACTGACCATTGGATTTAGTGAAGTGGTGCTCACTGGTGTAGTCAACAGAGCAGCTTCAGGGAGTGGTGCCAGTGCAAGGCCAGCTGGAGTGGGTTCAAGAAATAAAAGGAGAAAAATTAGAGTCACTGGGTGGTGTGAACAGTTAAGTGCTCAGCTACAAACTGAAAGGTTGATGGTTTGAACTCACCCAGAGGCACCTTGGAAGGAAGGCTTGGCTATCTACTTCTGAAAGGCAGTTGTACTCTGAAACACATGGGGTCATCATGAGTTGTAGTGGATTGTGTGTGTGTGTGTGTGTGTGTGTGTGTGTGTGTGTGTGTTTTGGTTTGGCTTAATGTAGACAACTGTTTCAGGGAGTTTTGCTATAAACAGAAAGAGAGAAATGGGATGGTAGCTGGGATGGGAAAATGGGGTCAAGAACAAGTTTTTCTTTAAGATGTGTTTGTTTGCTGAAGGATAAAGATCCAGGAGAGAGAGGAAAGTTCTGATACAGGAGAGAGCTCTTGAGGTGATGTCTTTGAGGCCCGGCATGGAGAATTAGCCTCTGCTGGGGCTCAGGATGTGCTCAACATTGTCACGGGAGAAAAGGTGGAGCAAAGCTGGCGGGTACGACAGGGCAGGTAGATGCCGAGATCGGAAATCTCTGCGAGCTGGAGGCCAAAAGATGTGTTGACACGAATGCTGAGTTTATGCTTTGTGTCCACCAATGGGGGCTGGTCAAATAAAATTGTGTTCCACCCATACTGTGGCAGAAACATTACTTCCTGTTTGAAAAGAAGACTGTGCTTTGTGATACAGTGTGTGTGAAAGAAGCAAAGTGCATAAGAGTGTGTAATACGCTGTCGTTTGTAAACACAAGGAATATCTTTGCAAGGACGCGAGGGAAGCTGGTTTCAATGGCTGTGTTCCGGAAGGGGGACTGGGTGGCGGGGTCGGAGAGGGAAGGACGTTCACTTTTCTTCTGTATCCCTCGCACCTTTAAGTTTGGTACCATGTGCACTTATTAAATACAAAAAAAAAAATTTTTTTTTTTTTTTTACCTATTCAAAATTAACTTTAGTTTTTAATACTAAGTTAAGGGGCTTTGTGCTTGGCATGACTATTTGGGTTTGAAGAAAAGCTGCGTCAGGTATATAACTGTTGTTTTTCTTTTGTCAGGAATCCTTCTATGCCTACCAGAGGTTTTTTTCTATGTAATTTTAGTAGTACAAAATTTGAGTAGCTCAGAACTCCTTGGTTATTCAGCTTCGGGTAGAATTAATAACTGATTTAAACCTATTTGAATTAAAGGACTAATTAAAGCACTCTACCTGGCACTTGATAACCATTGTGGCTTCCTGTTGGTCAGCCATGTCCTGGGGAGCTTTATTGTCGCATCAGGCAAAAGGAGAAATGGGTACCTGGATACACATGTCTTTATGTACTTTTTATAATAGTTTTTTTTTCTTAAAACTTTAAAGTAATTGCAAAAATATTAAAAAATTGAAAAGTGTATTAAAATGTACGTTATTCTAAGTTTGAATATCTCATGCATATAAAAAACCAAATTTATCGTAGTTTTCTTTTCCTGGATTTAACCGAAGCAATCTCACCAATAAAATTTTCAAAATCTACTTCTTTGCTTCTCTTGTTTTCGGCTGAGAGCTGCTCAGTTACAACAAATGTGAGAAGGTAACTTTGAAAGTATGTTTGACGAATGTAAAACTTCAACAAGATGTGTATACATATACTTCCCAAACTTGAAAATAAATGAAAAAGACAAGAAATGATGACTACTGGATGAGAGTACGAATTATTATGGGAAAAGTACATATCAGATAGAAATTAAGGAGATAGTGGTATCCAATTTTCACATCTGAATTGGAGTTATGAAAAATTAAGTGAAATGTCTTCTGATCTTTCATTTTTCATCAGAGAAAATTGACTTTCTATGAATACATCTGATTTACAAAAAGCAGCCTCTGACTTAGCTCTTAATAGTCTGATAACTTAAAAACGAAACAGAACAAAACATTGCCATCTGGTCGATTCTGACTTATAGCAAGCCTATAGGGTTAGGGCCTATAGGGCAGAGTAGAACTGCCCCACAGGGCTTCCAAAGAGTGGCTGGTAGATTCGAACTGCTGACGTTTTGGTTACCAGTCGAGCTCTTAACCATGGCAACAACTTAAGTCCTGTAGAAATTCTGAATAGTTGTAAGCAGTGTGCAATATCAACAATGTGCAATGTAAGATCAGCTTTATGTTTGGATATTCTAAAACTGATTGACACATTTTGCTTAGCCCAATCTCCTCTAAATTTGAAAGTGGCCTTGAAACTTTTTTTAACAATGCCAGGCACAGTGACCCTCTACCATTTCACTACTCTGAAATTAATTAAAAATTATTTAAGATCATTACTTGGTCAAGAGAATTGTCCAACATGACAATCCTCTCAACTGAAAATGAGCAAAGCGAAGAAGTAGAGTTTGAAAACTGCCATTAAATCAAGGAAAGTAAAATGATCACAAGTTCATTTTTAAATAAAAATGACATATTTAAACGAAATAATATTGTGAGTTTTTATGTACCTACTTTTCAATTTTTAAATATTTCTTCAGCTTCTTTAACGGTCTGGAAAAAAAAATCAACCATTAAAAAAGGACTAGAAACATGAGTACCAGGCGCCCATTTTTTCTTTTGCTTGAGGCTCCGGTATGGCTTGATAAGGCACTGTTGAACCCTGTGTTTGTTCTAAATTTTCATGCTTTGTTTATCGAGGATTTTTTAGCATTAATCTTTTTTTTTTATTTATTAAAATAATAATAATCTTGGTTACTCAGGGGCTTTGTTTGTTTGTTTTTGCATCTCCCTAAATTTTGCACCTGAGGTGAGCGCCTCACCCTAATCCCAGCCCTGTTGTTTGACAGTCAGTGGACCATGGCAGAGGCGGGCAGGGAGCCAGCACCTAAGAGTGGGCTAGCTGATTTTACACTTTTTAACATTTTTTCGGTACATGGTCAGGGATGGTAATAAAATCCAGAATCGGTTGAAAAGCACATAGGAGACACAGAATCCCACGATCCAACCACCCACACAGACAGACCCTTTTGAATATTGGCATATACGGCTTTCTCAATTTTTTTTATGCAAGTATATACATATATATGCATTTACATGCATGAAATCATACTCTAAACTGCTTTTTCACTTAAAACATCATAAACATCTTTCTATGACAATAAATATGCATAGTATTCCATTGTAAAGATATACCATGTTGTTAGATACACCATGGGGAGTCGGTTCCAACTCACAGCGACCCCGTGTACAACAGAACAAAACACTGCCCAGTCCTGCACCATCCTCACAATCATTGTTACGCTTGAGCCCGTTGTCGCAGCCACCAAGTCAGTCCATCTTGTTGAGGGTCTTCCTTTTTTTTGCTGACCATCCACTTTACCAAGTAGGAGATATACCATGGCTTATCAAAATAATGATTAAGCAACATTGTTATAAATATAATTGTACCCACATATTTCTGGACTTTTCTTATTATGGCCTTAGATTTAATTCCTAGGTATAGAATTGCTGATCAAAAGGGATATGCACGCTTTCAAGGTATTTGACACATATTGGCAACTGCAATTAATAACCCTGCCATCGGTCTATGAAAATTCTACCAGCTAATTAGACCATACTTTTAGGTTGGCTACCGTTCAGGGCCAGGACTGAACTTGTTTCTTGGGTCACTTGTTGGACTCTTGATAATGAGATGAAAACAGGAACAGAAAATTGTAAGATGGGATCCGGCCCAGAACAAAGTTATGAAGACTGTTTTTAGTAACTTCCCGTCCATAGGCCCTTCTCCATCTGCTCCGTGAAGCTCTTTCTGGTGCCCAGGATTGGTCACCCGAGGGCAGGCAACCCAGGCCTGCTGTCCCTGCAGACCAATCCAAAATACATCACCGGGTTTTCTCCATCCAAACTTCCCACCACTCAAGGCTCTTTCCGCTCCCCCCAGCTCCCAAAAGGAAAGAGCAGGGAGAAAACACGTGGTACGTGCTACCACCTGCCTGCCAGCTAGTGGTGCCATGGTGGCTTGAGTGCTGCTATCATGCTGGAAGCTATGCCACCGGCATTTCAAATACCAGTAGGGTCATCCATCATGGATAGATTTCAGTGGAGCTTCTAGACTAAGACAGACTAAGAAAAAAGATGTGGAGATCTACTTTCAAAAGTAAGCCAGTGAAAACACCACAAATCACAGAACATTGTTCAAGACTTTGACTTGCTTACTTTGGTCGCATCATCAGGAGGGACAAATGCTGGAGAAGGACATCATGCTTGCTAAAGTGGAGGGCCAACAAAGGTGAGGGAATCCCTCAGTGAGATGGGCTGGCACAGTGAGCACAACACTGGGCTCCTACTTACCAACAATCATGAAGATGGCAGAGGACTGGGCAACATTTCACCCTGTTATACATGGGGTTGCCATTCAGTAGTAACAAACAACAGCAACAAAAGGTACTTGCCTTCTAAAACGAAAAAGTAGAGATGATGGATTGGGACAAATATCAAATGGTGGGATTTTAGGCTCTATGGCTCCAAAAGTGGAAGAGAGATTTGGGGGAGATTCCTTAACCACACTGTGTTAGGTTATTAACCTCTTGCTCTTATGCATAGAATTGGCCCTGAAAAAAGATGGAGAAAAGAAAAGAAAAAAAAAAAAAACTGAAGAAGAAAAAGAGGGAAAAGGAGCCAGAAAAAGAAAAGGTACTCACAGTACTATCAAGAGACTCTACCTGGGCCATAGAAGATTCTGGAGTAGAGGCTATGAAGTTGTTAAATGACTGGTTCTGTACCCTTGTTGTCTCTCTATCGCTCAGTCCCCCCCCACCTCAAGTTTTTTCTGTCTGTCTGTCTTTCTATCCATATCATCTCTATCGCACCCCTATATTTACCTCTGCATCTCTGCCTGACTTCTGGTTGTCGGTGCCCCAAGCTCCATCCTTAGCCACTGCTTCTCTCGTTCTGAGTCTCTCCACTCCATCTTTCTCTATTGGAGAACTTTCTCCTTAGCCTCTCTCCTGGGATATCCCACAGACACCTCAAACCCAGTACGAGCAGCACCAAGTGTACCATTAACCCAAATGCACTCGTCTGCAGGTGCTCTGTCCCAGGGACCCAGGCTGCCAGCTGCCCAGCCACCCAAGTGTAGGTCACGAGGGCATTGTCCCTGGGCACCAATTCCAGTCAGTCTGTATGCTATATAGTTCCTAAGCCAAAGGTTGGACCAGGTTTTGTGAGGCCTGAATCTGATACCACTTGGGGCACCCTCTTTAACAAAAGTTACTCAAATTTGAATACTAAAGTTAAAATGTAATCAGAATAAGAAAATAAATCATAAAAAAAACCCCACAAACTTGACAAAAATCCAAAAAACAGCATACTTGTATTTTCTACTCATGATCAACACCCAATGATGCTGTTATTTCATCTATTTTGGGGCTTCATACAGCAATGCTGTCTATTTGGGGGCTTCATACAGCAATGCTGTCTGAAGTTGTTTTATGTAATGAATAGAAAGATAATTCATTCTTCTCTTGTGATTGAAACTTGTTTATTTTATCATCAATAGTTGAGATACTTAAATCATATGGTTCTATACAGAGATATACTTGGTGATACCCTAAAAATGTAAGAATTCTGAGAAATGCTATTTCATAAGATTCCCACCAAAAAGTGCACTTACATTTGTTTCAGCTGCATTATCAAATATATTCCTGACAGGTGAGGGCTTCTTTTTTGATTAGGATCCCATGAGAACCAAATTCCCTGCTTTTACATCTATAATGAGCTTAAGAATCTGCCACCAACTGCAGTTAAAATACCTTTTTTGGTAAATTTTACAAAAACATCTGACCATGTGACTGTGGTGCTATGATCCTCCTAGGGCTTTGGAAAGGGTCTAAGTGACAAGCTGGAAGCTTACGCTTCCCTAACTTCACATTAAATCCATCTCCACCTCTATCTTCATGATATCTCTGGGGTTTCTCCCTCCTCTCATCCTCCTCCCCACACCTGTACCTGCTCTCATCTGGACCATAGCAATAGGACCCTGTGACCATTCTCCTTCTGCTCTCAAGGGCCTCCAGACCATCTAAAAGGCAAATCTGCCATCCTACTCCCTGTTTAGAACCTTTCCATGGTTCCTTTTTACCACCAGGATGAAGCACAAGTCTGCTTGACCTCCAAGGCTCTCTCCACCTCTCCAACCTTCTCGCCTTCTTCTACCCACCTCAGCCCTTACATTCACACAGTAGACTTTGTTCTACTTGGGATGATTCAGACTTGGTCAAAATGTCTCGACTCTATGGTTTTTGTCTGTTTTTCTCTTCTCCACCCTGTATCTCCTTCCACCCCCAACTTGGTCTGCTTGATGAAGATCTACATATTCCTCTTTCAACAAGTAGGCTAAGCACTCTCCCTCCAGAAACGCTTTGCCTTGACTGTCAGGTATAATTAACGGCACATCCTTTTTTCCTACTACTTCTTTATGAAGTTTTTAAAAATTTGCTTGTAACTACACAAGAAATACAGCCCTGATGGCACACTGGTAAAGAGCTCAGCTGCTAACCAAAATGTCGGCAGTTGGAATCCACCAGCCGCTCCTTGGAAACCCTATGGGGCAAATCTGCTCTGTCTCGTAGGGTTGCTCTGAGTCAGAATCGACTCAACAGCAACAGGCTATGTAAGAAATAAATGAAGACATTGCCACTGTAAAAAGAAGGATTCAACCATTTACAGATGAATTGAGAGTGGTCAGCACTTCCAACTCCAGTCATTGCTGTGTATCTTTCCAGATCTTACATAAGTGACAGCACCCGACTCCCCAGTTGTGTAACTATATGGTGAGCCCCACAGGCAAGTGCAGCGCCTTCTTCACAGCTCTGTCCCCGCTCCCCGACCAGTGCCTGCTTATGCTGTTAGCCCCCAACTCACAGGACCTCCTGTGTTACAGAGTAGAACTGCTCCATGGGGTTTTTCTGGTTGTAATCTTTAGGGAAGCAGCTCACCAGGCCTTTCTTCTGCAGAGCTGCTGGGTGGGTTTGAACTGCCAACCTTCGGGTTAGCAGCTGATCATAAACTACTTGTGTCACACAGCCTCCTAACTAATGCCTGGCTGTAGTTATAACCAGTACTACGACGGAGGACACTGAAAGCTTCAGGAACATGCCCTGGCCTCCCAGAGAGTCAGGATTCATACTCAGGCAGAGCAAGCAGTTAATGATTTGGTTGCTAGTCATTAATAAACAGTCACGTTGCAGCAGGTAGCATTTGGATTAGATAAAAGACTTACCAACAGAGGTCCAGCACATACTACCAAAGGAGACACGAGAATGCTTATTGAAGCATTATGGTAGCATACGCCACACAAAAATTAAGAAATTATTTCCCCCCTAATAATTTTGTTTCCTATGGAAAAGTCATCTAGTAAAATAGTGTTTAAACTAGTTGTGCA
This sequence comes from Elephas maximus indicus, assembly GCF_024166365.1. Lineage (NCBI taxonomy): Eukaryota > Metazoa > Chordata > Mammalia > Proboscidea > Elephantidae > Elephas > Elephas maximus. The sequence goes on from NC_064842.1 coordinate 1,359,686, forward strand.
ATTCTAGTATTTAGTGTAGCCCTAAATGGTGGTATATCTTGGTGGCATATCCTTGGTGGTGCGGTGGTTAATAGTCTAGTATTATAATAAGGAGCCCCGGTGACACAGTGGTGAATGTTGTTGTTGTTCCTGGGTTGGTTCTGACTCACAGTGACCCTGTGCACCACAGAATGAAACACTGCCCGGTCCTGCGCTATGCTCGCAATCCTTGTTATGCTTGAGCCCATTGTTGTAGCCACTGTGTCAATCCATCTCGTGGAGGGCCTTCTTCTTTTCTGCTGACCTTGTACTTTACCGAGCATGATGTCCTTCTCCAGGGACTGGTCCCTTCTGGCACCCTGTGCAAAGTATGTAAGATGCAGTCTCGCCATCTTTGCTTCTAAGGAGCATTCTAGCTGTACTTCTTGCAAGACAGATTTGTTCATTCTTTTGGTAGTCCATGGTATATTCAATATTCTTTGCCAACACCACAGTTCAAAGGCGTCCATTCTTCTTTGTTCTTCCTTATTCATTGTCCAGCTTTCGAATGCATATGATGCGATTAAAAATACATGGCTTGGGTCAGGCGCAGCTTAGTCTTCAAGATGGCATCTTTGCATTTCAACACTTTAAAAAGGTCCTTTGCAGCAGATTTGCCCAATGCAATGTGTCTTTTGATTTCTTGACTGCTGCTTCCATGGGTGTTGATTGTGGATCCAAGTAAAATGAAATCCTTAACAACTTCAATCTTTTCTCTGTTTATCATGATGTTGCTTATTGGTCCAGTTGAGAGGATTTTTGTTTAGCCTAGTATTATAATAAGGAGTCCTGGTGGCGCAGTGGTTAAGCACTCAGCTGCTAACTGAAAGGTCAGCAGTTTGAACCTACCAGCAGCCCCAAATGAGAAAGATGTGGCAGTCTGCATCCATAAAGATTACAGCCTTGGAAACCCTATGGGCAGTTCTCTGTCCTGTAAGGTCAGTATGAGTTGGCATCAACTCCATGGCGCACAACAACAGCAATACAGTACTACAATAGCTTTATAACAGTCTACTGTCTGGAAACTCTATGGGGGCAGTTCTACTCTGTCCTATAGGGTCGCTATGAGTCAGAATCAACTCAAAGGCAGCGGGGTTTAGCGTCTGGGAGATTGCTCATTCTTCTCTTTTAAACAATGAATAAGACATTTGTCATTTAGGACTTACTTAAAAAAGTAATTTCACTCATTTCCTGCAGTATTGACCATCAGCTACAGCTAATCTGTTATTTCCTTGGCGGCAACTCAACATCTCTTACTCACTCCCATTGCATCTAGCACAGAGCTGGGCTCACGACACCGACCGTGCCTGCTGAATGAGCAAACTAGGGAAGACTCCTGCTGGCTACTGTCGTTGGAAGGAGACAAAGAGCTTTGATATTACGCCCAACACTTAGGGAAGGTGCCTGGGACTGTTTAAAGAAACCGCTGGTCTTTCTTCACAGTAGCCCATGCTTGCGGCTATTGTTAGGACAGAAAGAGCCTTGTTATTACCTGGTGTTGACTCCGATTCATGGCGATTCCACGTGTGCAGAGTAGAACTGCTCCATGAGGTTTTCAAGGCTGTGGCTTTTCTGAAGCAGATTGCCAGGCCTGTCCAATGCCACTGAGTGAGTTCGAACTGCCAATCTTCTGGCCAGTAGTCAAGGGCTTAACCGTTTGTGCCACCCGGGGACCTTCAGGAAGAGCCTTAGGTTTGTGTAAGACACTGGCTCAGAGTCAGCTTCTCAGCAGTAGCTGAACTAGTGTGTCTTTCCCCTCAGCAGACCTCAGGCACACAAAACCGGATAAACATTTATCCTTGGTTCCTGCTACTCCATCATCATTGGCTCATAGATGGGCCCTTTTTATTTATGTATTAGTAATTTGTCTTGGAAGAAGCAAAGCCGGAGTGCTCCTTAGGAACAAGGAGGGGGAGACTGTCTCACATACTTTGGACATGTCATCAGGAGGGACCAGACCCTGGAGAAGGGCATCATACTTGGTAAAATAGAGGGTCAGTGAAAAAGAGGAAGGCCCTCAATGAGATGAATTGACACAGTGGCTGCAACAATGGGCTCAAGCATAACAGTTGTCAGGATGGCGAAGGACCAGGCAGTGTCTTGCTCTGTTGTACATACGGTCACTATGAGTTGGAACCAACCTGACAGCACCTAACAACAAAAACAACAATTTGCTTATTAATAATTTAACAAACATTTCTAAACCAACCACCTAACCCAAGAACCAGAACACTGAAAACCACTTTCATTTACCTCTGGGCACCTCCCTGTTCCAGTCCCTTCTCTCCCATCTCACTATCCCAAATTTTGAGTTTATCATTTCATTGCTTTTTTTTTTTAATTAAACTTTTTATTTTGAGATAATTGTAGATTCACATGCAGTTGTAAGAAACTCTTATGACTCTTTACCCAGTTTCCCCCATGGTAAAATCTTGCAAAACTATAGTACAATATCACAACCAGAATATTGACATTGACATTGATACCATCAAGATACAGAACATTTCCATCACCACAAAGATCTTCCTATTGCCCTTTTATAGGCACACCCACTTCCCTCCAACCTGCCTCCTTAACCCCTGGCTACACTAACCTGTTCTCTATACCCATAATACTGTCATTTCGAGAATGTTACATAAATGCAATCATGTATTTTGGGATTTTTTTTTACTCAGTGTGATTCTCTGGAGATGGATCCAGGTTGTTACATATATCAATACTCTGTTCCTTTATACTGCTAAATAGTATTCCGTGGTACAGTTGTTGTTGTTGTTAGGTGCTTTCAAGTTGGTTCCAACTCATAGCGACCCTGTGTACAACAGAAAGAAACACTGCCCTGTCCTGCATCATCCTCACAATTGTTGTTAAGCTTGAGCACATTGTTGGAGCCACTGTGTCTATCTCTCTTGCGGAGAGCCTTCCTCTTTTTTGCTGACCCTCTACTTTATCAAGCATGATATCCTTCTCCAGGGACTGGTCCCTCCTGATAACATGGTCCAAAGCAAGTGAGACGAAGCCGCGCCTCTTCCAAGGAGCATTCTGGCTGTGCTTCTTCCAAGACAGTGGCAGTCTATAGTATATTCAATATTCTTTAGTATGGATTTACCATAATTTGTTCAACCATTCACCCATTGAAGAACATCTAGGTTGTTTCCAGTTTGGGGCTGTACCATTTCATATTCTCTCCACTTTCTCTGCAACCTCACCAGCATTTGTCGTTGTCACTATTTTTAATTTTATCCATTCTGACAGAGAGATCATTGTGGTTTTAGTTTGCATTTCCCTAATAACTCATGGTGTTGAACATCTTTTCGTGTGCTTATTTGCCATTTTATTCTTGGTAAAATATCGTATGTCTTTTCCCCATTTTGTTTTTTTTACTAATGCATTTCTTAAATATTCATTTATTCTTTTTAAAAAAAAATTGCACTTTAGATGAAAGTTTACAGAACAAACTAGCTTCTCATTAAACAGTTAGTACACATATTGTTTTCTGACATTGGTTAACAACTCCACGACATGTAACAAGCTCCCCTTCTCAACCTTGGGTTTCCTATTACCAGCTTTCCTGTCCCCTCCTGCCTTTTAGTCCTTGCCCCTGAGCTGCTGTGCCCCTTTTGTTTTGTTTTATGGGCCTGTCTAATCTTTGGCTGAAGGCTGATCCTCAGCAGTGACTTCATTACTGAGCTAAAAGGGTGTCCAGGGACCATACTCCTGGGGTTTCTCCAGGTTCTGTCAGGTCAGTAAGTCTGGGTTTTTTTGTTTTGTTTTGTGTGTGTGAGTTGGAATTTTGTTCTACATTTTTCTCCAGCTCTGTTCAGGATACTCTATTGTGATCCCTGTGAGAGCAGTCAGTGGTGGTACCCAGGCACCATCTAATTGTGCTGGACTCAGTCTGATGAAGGCCATGGTAGTTGTGGTCCATTAGTCCTTTCGACTAATCTTCCCCTTATGTCTTTAGTTTTCTTCATTCTCCCTTGCTCCTGAAGGGGTGCGACCAGTGGAGTATCTTAGAGGGCTGCTCACAGGCTTTTAAGACCCCAGATACTACTCACCAAAGTAGAATGTAGAACATTTTCTTTATAAACTATCTTATGCCAATTGAGCTAGATGTTCCCCAAGACCACCGTCCCCACAGTCCCCAGCTCAGCAATTCAGTCCCTCAGGGAGTTTGGATGTTTCTATGGAGCTTCCATGACCTTGCCTTGGACAAGTTGTGCTGCTTCCCCAGTATTGTGTACTGTCTTACCACTCACTAAAGTTACCACTTATCTTTGTCTATTTAGTGTTTTTCCATCCCCACCCCTCCCATCCCTCGTAACCATCAAAGATTGTTTCTTTTTTTGTGTAAACCTTTCCATGAGTGTTTACAGTAGTGGTCTCATACCATATTGTCCTTTTGTGACTGACTTATTTCACTCAGCATGTTGCCCTCCAGATTTATCCATGTTGTGAGATGCTTCGCAGATTCATCATTGTTCTTTATCATTGTATAGTACTCCATTGTGTGTATGTACCACAGTTTGTTTATCCATTCATCTGTTGATGGGCACCTAGGTTGTTTCTATCTTTTTGCTGTTGTGAACAATGCTGCAGTGAACATGGGTGTGCATATGACTATTCATGTGACAGCTCTATTTCTGTAGGATATATTCCTAGGAGTGGGATTGCTGGATCATATGGTATTTCTCACCTTTGAATTGTGGTGTTGGTGAAGAATATTGAACATACCATGGACTGCCAAAAGAACAAAAAACCTGTCTTAGAAGAAGTACAGCCAGAATGCTCCTTAGAGGCAAGGATGGCAAAACTGCATCTTGCATACTTTGGACATGTTGTCAGCAGGGATCAGTCCCTGGAGAAGGACATCATGCTTGGCAGAGTACAGGGTCAGCAGAAAAGAGGAAGACTGTCAATGAGGTGGATTGACACAGTGGCTGCAACAATGACCTCAAGCATAACAATGATTGTAAGGATGGCTCGGGACTCGGCAGTGTTTCGTTCTGTCGTGCATAGGGTCACTATGAGTTGGAACCGACTCAATGGCACCTAACAACAACAACAACAATGGTATTTCTATTTCTAGCTTTCTAAGGAAGCATCATATTGTTTCCTAAAATGTTTGTATCATTTTGCATTACCACCAGCAGTGCATAAGAGCTCCAGTCTCCCCACAGCCTCTCCAATATCTGTTATTTCCTTTTTTTAATTCGTGCCAGTAATGCCAGGATAAGATGGTATCTCATTGTGGTTTTGATTTGTATTTCTCTAATGGCTAGTGATCCTGAATGTTTCCTCATGTGTCTGTTAGCCACTTGAATGTCTTCTTTGGTGAAGTGTCTGTTCGTTTCCTTTGCCCATTTTTTAGTTGGATTATTTGTCTCTTTTTTTGTTGTACAGATGTTAGATTTTCCTGTAGATTTTGGAGATTAGACCTTTGTCTGATTTGTAATAGCCAAACATCTTTTCCCAGTCTATAGGTTCTCTTTTTACTCTTTTGGTGAAATCTTTTGATGAGCATAAGTGTTTAATTTTTAGAAGATCCCCATTATCTAGCTTATCTTCTGGAGTTTGTGTGTTGTTGGTTATGGTTTGCATCTTGTTAATGCCATGTACTAGGATCTCTAGTGTTTATCCTATTTTCCTTCTATGATCTTTATAGTTTTTGGCTTTATATTTAGGTCTTTGACTCATTTTGTTTTTGTGTATGGTGTGAGGTATGGGTCCTGTTTCAATTTTTGCAGATGGACATCCAGTTTTGCCAGCGCCATTTGTTAAAAAGACTATCTTTCCCCATTTGATGGGCTTTGGGCCCTTGTGGAAGATCAGGTGACCATAGGTGGATGGATTTACATCTGGGTTCTCAATTTTGTTCCATTGGTCAATGTGTCTGCCATTGTACCAGTACCAGGCTATTTTGACTACTGTAGCCGTATAGTAGGTTCTGAAGTCAGGTAGTGTGAGTCCTTGTACTTTATTCTTCAATAGTGCTTTACTTATCTGGGGCTTCTTCCCTATGCATATAAAGTTAATACTATTGCATTTTGAGAATTCTCTATATATTCTAGACACTAGTCTTTTGTCAGATATGAAGTTTGCAAGTATTTTCTCTGTCTTTCACAGAGCAAAGTTTTAAAATTTTGATGCAGTCCAATTTATCAGTTTTTTCTTTTTCATGTTTTTGGTGTCATGTCTAAAAATTCTTTGCCTAAGACACACCCAAACTCCCTGAGGGACTGAATTGCTGAGCTGGGGGCTGTGGGTTCCACGGTCTCGGGGAACATCTAGCTGAATTGGCATAAGATAGTTTATAAAGAAAATGTTCTACATTCTACTTTGGTGAGTAGTATCTGGGGTCTTAAAAGCCTGTGAGCAGCCCTCTAAGATACTCCACTGGTCTCACCCCTTCAGGGGCAAGGAAGGATGAAGAAAACTAAAGACGTAAGGGGAAGATTAGTCGAAAGGACTAATGGACCACAACTACCATGGCCTTCACCAGACTGAGTCCAGCACAATTAGATGGTGCCTGGGTACCACCACTGACTGCTCTCACAGGGATCACAATAGAGTATCCTGAACAGAGCTGGAGAAAAATGTAGGACAAAATTCTAACTCACACACACAAAACAAACAACAACAAAACAAAATAAAAAAAACAGACTTACTGACCTGACAGAAACTGGAGAAACCCCAGGAGTATGGTCCCTGGACACCCTTTTAGCTCAGTAATGAAGTCACTGCTGAGGATCAGCCTTCAGCCAAAGATTAGACAGGCCCATAAAACAAAACAAAAGGGGCACAGCAGCTCAGGGGCAAGGACTAAAAGGCAGGAGGGGACAGGAAAGCTGGTAATAGGAAACCCAAGGTTGAGAAGGGGAGCTTGTTACATGTCGTGGAGTTGTTAACCAATGTCAGAAAACAATATGTGTACTAACTGTTTAATGAGAAGCTAGTTTGTTCTGCAAACCTTCATCTAAAGTACAATAATAACAATAATAAATAAATAAATAAAAACTCTTTGCCTAACCCTAGGTTCTGAGGATTTTCTCCAACTTATTTTTCTAAAAATCTTATAGTTCTACAGTTAAGTCTGTGATTCATTTTGAGTTATGTTTTGTATAAGGTATGAGACTTGAGTCAAGGACTTTTGCGTGTGTGCGTGTGTGTTATGGATGTCCAGTTGCTGCAGCACCATTTGATCAAAAGGCTACCCATCTCCACTGAATTGCTTTTGCACATCTGTCAGAAATCAGCTGGGCATGTTTGTGTGGGTCTATTTCTGGGTTCTCTGTTCTGTTTCATTGGTCTATGTGTCTTTCTCTCCAATACCATACAGTCTTTTTTTTTTAATTGTGGTTTAGATGAAAGTTTACAGCTCAAGTTAATTTCTCATTCAAAAATTTATACACATATTATTTTGTGACATTGGTTACAATCCCCACAATGTGACAGCACTCTCCCCCTTTCTACCCTGGGTTCCCTGTGAATGCAGTCTTGCTTACTATATTTATATAAGCCTTGAAATCTGGTAGACTGGTGTTTTCCACTTTATTCTTCTTTTTGAAGATTGTTTTAGCTATGCTGTTCCTTTCCCTTTCCATATGAAATTTAAAACAATCTTGTCTGTATCTACAAAAAAATCTTGCTGAGATTTTGATAGAAATTGCATTAAACCTGTACATAAATTTGAGGAGAATTGATTTCTCACTAGGTTGAGTCTTTTAATCCATGAACACAGTATGTCTTTCCATTTATTTAAATCTTCTTTGATTTCTTTCATCAGGGTTTTGTAGTTTTCGGCATGCAAGTCCCATACATGTTTTGTTAGACTTACACTTCATTTTTTTTTGAGTGATTGTAAATGGTATTTTTTTTATTTCAGTGTCCATGTGTTCACTACAACTATATAGAAATATAATAGATTTTTGTAGCTTTATCTTGTATCATGCAACATTGCTGAACTAAATTATTAATTCTAAGAGTTTTTGTAGATTCTTTGGGATTTTCTTTGTAAACAGTCATGTCATCTGCAAACAAGAAAAGTTTTATTTCTTCCTTTCTGTTCTGCCTAATTTTTACTTCCTTTTTTCTACTTTATTGCACTGACTAGAATTCCAACACTATGTTGAATAATGGTGGTGAGAGTGGACATTTTTGCTTGTCCCCTGTCTTAGGGAGAAAGCATTCAGTCTTTCACAATTAAGTATAATGCTAGCTGTAAGTTTTTTGTAGATGCTCTTTATCAAGTTGAGGTAGTTCCTCCTTTATTCCTATCTTTCTGAGAGTATTTATCATGAATCGGTGTTGAATTTTGTCAAAATTTTTTTCTTCATTGATTGACATTATTGTGTAATTTTTCTTCTTCAGCCTATTAATATTGTGTATTACATTAGTTAGGGGCCAACTCTACAACAGCCAACAACGTTAAGTGTAAAATCTTATTGTGGTCTTGGCTTTCATTTCCCTGAGTTCTCACGAGGTTGAGCACCCAGTTAAGCGTGTTCCTTTCTCCCTAACTCACTTTTTAAAACATGTAGTTGATACTTTACCAATAATCCAAGTCTGTTGCATTTGTTTTCTTAACGCTATTCGTATTACCTACATAGTGACCCCTGCCCATGCATCTGAATAGAGACGCATTTATTTACCCAGGAATGTGTCTCTGGGTAATTCTCCTGTGTATCTCTGGTTAGCGCAGTGCCCCAGGCAATGAGACACAAGTTGTTGTTAGTTGTTCTTGAGTGAATTCCGAGTCATGGAGACCCCGTGCTGTCAGAGCAGAGCTATGCTGCATAGGGTTTTCAGTGGTTGATTTTTCTAAAGTAGATCACCAGGTCTTTCTTCCAAGACACCTCTGAGTGGACTTGAACCTCCAACCCTTTGGTTAGCAGCTGAATGTGTTAACCATTTGTGCTACCCAGGTCCCTACCTCCATGCTTTTGACCATTTGGCCATTTCCTTGACATAATTTGGCCTGTTCAGCTGTTCCCTCTGCCTAGAACACTCTTTGTCAACCAATATCCTATTTATGCTTTAAAATATGGCTCAAATGCTCCCTCTCTGAAGACTGTCTTGGTCATTGCAACTGGAAATGATTGCCCTTTCCTCTGAGCGTCTGTAGCATTGAGCACCCCTCATATGATGGGCATACGGCTTGGTACCATAATGCATAACTGATGCTCACACCTGGAAGACTACTGGGTGGCCTTGCCTCAGTGGCTCAGACCAGGGCTGCCTGGCATGTCCTTATATCCACCTTTGGCTTGTAGGCAAAGTGCCTCTCCTTTACGAACATTCCAGCTCACACAGTGGACATTTTTTATTTCATCTCGAATGACCAAATTCATTAAAAGTGGTGTATTAGGCAAATTGCCAATTTGCTAAGCAGAAATATCACCTATACAAGAGACTGGAAGAATTAATTATTCAGAATAATGATAAACTCTGGTTTTGAAGTGATGCCCATTACATGTCAGTTTGATGTGGGAGATGGGCTAGCCTTTCAATAGCAAAACAACTGGGAAAACATATTTTAAGAGTCTGACTTGTTGTAGAACAAAATTCTAACTCAAAAAGAAAGACCAGACTTGCTGGCCTGACAGAGACTGGAGAAACCCTGAGAGTATGGCCCCCCGGACACCCTTTCAGCTCAGTAATGAAGTCACTCCTGAGGTTCACCCTTCAGCCAAAGAATGGACAGGCCCATAAAACAAAACGAGACTAAAGGGGCACACCAGCCCAGGGACAAGGACTAGAAGGCAGGAGGGGACAGGAAAGCTGGTCATGGGGAACCCAAGACTGAGAAGGGAGAGTGTTGACATGTCGTGGGTTGTTAACCAATGTCATAAAACAATATGTGTACTGTTTAATGAACAACTAGTTTGTTCTTTAAACCTTCATCTAAAGTGCAATTTTTTTTTTAAAAGTGACTTGTTTTAGTGTGAGTGGAAATGGGAAACACCCTACTCAGCTTTGAACTTTTGTATCTTCAAGGTGTGGTTAAGAGCTTGGCTGCTAACCAAAATGACAGCAGTTCGAATCTACCAGCCGTTCCTTGGAAGCCCTATGGGGCGGTTCTACTCTGTCTTACAAGGTTGCTGTAAGTCGAAATCCACTTGACAGGAACGGTTTTTTTTTGCTTTTTGGTTTTATTGCTATTGACAGTTTCAGCAAACCCTGTAATACAAAAGGACTTAAAAAGAACAAGTCTAGATTACATCATTTCATCATTTTTAAAGTAAGAGATTCCAGGCATGCTTCATACAACTTATCTACATAAAAGTAGCTGTGAATTTTATTATCTCATGTGGGGGCAATTTCATACACCAGCCAATTCCAATCATTTTAAAAAACTAAATTATAAATTTTTAAGTCACAGACTAGAAAAGATTTACTAAAATATTCTTATATATTATAAAAATAAAACATGTTTATTATAGAAAATATAACCCACCAACCCACTGCCGTCGAGTCAATTCCTACTCATAGCGACCCTATAGGACAGAGTAGAACTGCCCCATAGAGTTTCCAAGGAGTGCCTGGTGGATTTGAACTGCCAACCTCTTGGTTAGCAGCCGTAGCACTTAACCACTGCGCCACCAGGGTTTCCATAGAAACTAAAAATATTAATAATAAGTTACATTTATTATTATTATTATCACCATCACCCATAATCCCACTACCCAGAGACAATCACTGATAGCATAGAAGGGACTTGGAGAGATTGTCCTGGTTCTTTTGTGGTTTGTGTCTAGGCAAGTCTATGTCGTTGTTGTTAGGTGCCATCCAGTCAATCTCAACTCATAGTGACTTCGTGTGACAGGGCAGAACTGCCCCCAGTGGGTTCTCTAGGCTGTAATCTTTGCAGAAGCAGGTGGCCAGGTCTCTTCTCCTGTGGAGCCGCTGGGTGGGTTTGAACCACCAATCTTTCAGCCAAGGTTAGCAGCCAAGGGCTTAGCCACTGTGCCACCAGGGCTCCTTTAGGCAAGACTATACCTGGCAGATTTTCTTTTTTTTTTTTTTTTCTTTAAACGAAGAATCCATACTTGCCCTCAGTGCTCCAGGATTTAATCACACTGATGGTCAGCAGCTCTTTTTCATGTTTATTTTCAGTTCCACACGCCATTCTTCAAGTCCATTTCCTCTTGTTCTCTCCCCAGGGGAGGCAGAAGTGCTGGCCTCTCTCTGCCTAAGAATCTTCAACAGCACCGAGTCAGTGATCCCCTAGTCTGCTCTTCTCCAGAGCGAATCAATAACGCATCTTCATCTTGGCATCTGAGTCTCACGTCCCAATCATTGTACCACTTTGAGGCATCACTTGAGCTTCCCAAAAGGCTGAGAGTAAGCCATATTTCTTCTAACAACTGGTTGACCCAGCTATTTGACATTCACCTTCCTGAAAGCAGGGGGTTGGATCAGATGACTTTTGGGGCTTCCTTTAGTTGTGAGTTTATGTTCTTTTCACAAGCCTGGCTTAGGATTCTGCCCAGGGTAAGTATTTAGTAAGCCTTACTGGCTGTGTGACTCAAGAATGCAGTTCCTAATAACAAGAGCCACAAACGGTAAAGACAGTTCCAGGAATTGGCTGGTTACTTCGTGGTGATGGATCAAACAGGGAAAGAACTGCAGGCCTCCTGTCCATTTCCCAGCCACTTCTCCCCACATCCATCTCTAAATGTTCACAAAGAACAGTCTGGGGCTCCCTGCAGTGGACGTGCCCTGGAGATAAGTCTGCAAGGAGCTCAGGCTTTAGAAGGGTTGCTTGTACTCAACTTGGGATGCAACTTTTGGTAGTCAGGGGCTCACCCAAATTCTTCCTCCTTGCTCCCTTGTTTCTTCCCAAGGAAGCCAATTTTAAATGTGGTGACACTGAGGCTGTACAGTGCTGCACCAGATACCCGTGAACCTGAGAGACTCAGCTATGCTCCCCTGTGCCTCGAACCACATCCCTCTAGAAGTCACTGGGAAGCCAGTTGGGGGTGGGAGCCCTAAAGCAGTGGAGTGACAGTGCCAAAGTGGTCTCCTTCTCAAGTCTCAGAGTCATGAAAAACTCAGCTTTTGCAGAGGCATTCAAGACACTGCGAGTTTTGGCTGAAAGCACATGGGCTATCCTGTTACACATCTTCCTGGACTGGTCCTCCATTCTTTGTAAATAGCTATTCACCATTCCTTTCATCCAGCTCGCTCCTGCATCTTGGACTTTCTATTAGATCTTACCACTTGCTCAGAATATCCCCAAACAATCTCTATATTCTGCCATTATTCAAAGGGCTCCTGAAACCGCCTCTTCCAGGAAGTCTTCCATGACCAACTAGAACACGAAACCTCTTGGCCTCCCTCCACACTAACCACACTCCTCAAAAAACTTCCCCTTTGTTTTCACAGAATGTAAACGCTGCAATTTATTTATCAGTTTACTGTGTGGTTTGAATAGACTCTCCGGAAGAAGATAATAGCTGATGCCTTCCGAGGTCAAGGGTGGTGTCCAATGAGATGTGTAAATGACCCCAGCACATCAGAGCAGCAAACAAGGGCTGCTGCAGTGGTGTGACTTTGCAGATGGCTGTTCAGACTTTCCCTTCAGAGCCGGAACCTCCACGTTTCCAGAGGTGCTGTTTATGTGCAGCGTCAGCCTGGTCCTTCAGTAATATTCATTCGACACATGTTCTCTGAGCACTTACCATGAGCAAGCATTGTGTTAGGCTCAGGGGATGCAGTGCCCACTGACAGGTTTTAAGACTATGGTCGTGGACCATCAGTCTGGTAGTCAACAATGAAATATGCCTCTCAGTGTTCATTTCCTTCTTGAATCTGGCCCAGCCTGTGACTTGTTTTAATTAAGAGAATGTAGAAATACTGTTGTGCTTGGAAATTTCTGCTTTTGTGATTTGGGGAGCCCTGAGCTGCCATGAGGAGCCCTGGTGGTACAGTGGTTAAGTGCTCGGCTGCTAACCAAGCCCACCAGCCACCTCAGGAGAAAGATATAGCAGCCTGCTTCCATAAAGATTAGAGCCTTAGGTCCTGGACACGCTTTTAACTCAGTACTGAGGTCACTCCTGAGGTTCACCCTTCAGCCAAAGATTAGACAGGCTCATAAAACAAAACGAAACTAAATGGGCACACCAGCCCCGGGGCAAGGACAAGAAGGCAGGAGGGGACAAAAGAGCTGGTAATGGGTAACCCAAGGTCAAGAACAGGAGAGTGTGGATATGTCCTGGGGTTGGCAACAAATGTCACAAAACGAGATGTGTATCAATTGTTTAACGAGAAAGTAATTTGCTCTGTAAACCTTCATCTAAAGCACACACACACACACACACAGACAAAGATTACAGCCTTGGAAACCCTATGGGGCAGTTCTACTCTGTCCTATAGGGTCACTATGAGTTGGAATCGACTTGATGGCAACGGGCTTGGTTTTTGGGTTTGGTGAGCTGCCATGTAAGAAGTCAGATATTCCGCTGGAGAAACCACGGAGAGAGGCCACCTGGAGAAGAGGCCCTGACACTATAGGGAAAGAGACAGTTCAGCTGTCCCATAGTCCCAGCTGACCCCAGCCTCCAGCCAAGCTGCCAGTGAATGCAGCCACGTGAGTAATCAGAAGCAAGACCAGCAGAAGAACCATCTAGCTGAGCCCAGCTCAGACTGCATAAATGGGAGCAAATGACCATTTGGCTGTTGTTGTCAGCTACTGTTCTTGGAATGGTTTATCAGACAGCAATTAATAACCAAAAACAAACAAAAAAATCCTATCATTCCTGAAAACAAGAGAGGAGTATATGATTTTCCAAATCAGCCTCAAGGTACAGGCAGTCCCCAGGTTATGAACGGGATGTCTTCCTAAGTCTGTCTTTAAGTCAGATTTGTAGGCAAGTCAGCACAGGTACATACTGTTCTTATCTAGTGACAGTTAGTACAATGTTCATCTTAGTATATGTTGCTGTTGTTAGGTGCCATTGAGTCGGTACCGACTCATAGCGACCCTATGTACCACAGAATGAAATACTGCCCAGTCCTGCACCACCCTCACAATCATTGCCATGCTTGAGCCCATCATTGTAACCACTGTGTCAATCCATCTCTTTGAAGGTCTTCCTCTTTTTGCTGACCCCACAGTTGTGACAACATGTCCAAAGTATGTGAGACGCAGTCTTGCCAACCTTGCCTCCGAGGAGCATTCTGGTTGTAGTCCTTCCAAGACAGATTTGTTTGTTCTTTTGGCAGTCCGTGATATATTCAATATTCTTCACAACACCACAATTCAAAGGCATCAATTCTTCCCGTCTTCCTTATTCGTCATCTAGTTTTCATAGGCATATGACGCCATTGAAAATACCATGGCTTGGGTCAGGTGCACCTTAGTCTTCAAGGTTACTTATGTCTTTGCTTTTCAACACTTCAAAGAGGTTCTTTGCAGAAGATTTGCCCAATGCAATGTCTTTTTTTTTTTAATAATTTTTATTGTGTTTTAAGTGAAAGTTTACAAATCAAGTCAGTCTGTCACATATAAACTTACATATACCTTACTCCATACTCCCACTTAGCCTCCCCCGAATGAGTCAGCCCGCTCCCTCTTTCCAGTCTCTCCTTTCGTGACAATTTTGCCAGTTTCTAACCCTCTCTACCCTCATATCTCCCCTCCAAACAGGAGATGCCAACACAGTCTCAACTGTCCACCTGATACAAGTAGCTCACTCTTCGTCAGCATCTCTCTCCAACCCATTGTCCAGTCCCTTCCACGTCTGATGAGTTGTCTTTGGGAATGGTTCCTGTCTTCTGGAATGGTTCCGGACCAACAGAAGGTTTGGGGACCATGACCGCCGAGATTCCTCCAGTCTCAGTTAGATCATTAAGTCTGGTCTTTTTATGAGAATTTGGGGTCTGCATCCCACTGATCTCCTGCTCCCTCAGGGGTTCTCTGTTGTGCTCCCTGTCAGGGCAGTCATCGGTTGTGGCCGGGCACCATCTAGTTCTTCTGGTCTCAGGATGATGTAAGTCTCTGGGTCATGTGGTCCTTCCTGTCTCTTGGGCTCATAGTTATCATGTGACCTTGATGTTCTTCATTCTCCTTTGATCCAGGTGGGTTGAGACCAATTGATGCATCTTAGATGGCCGCTTGTTAGCATTTAAGACCCCAGATGCCACATTTCAAAGTGAGATGCTGAATGTTTTCATAATAGTATTATTTTGCCAATTGACTTAGAAGTCCCCTTAAGCCATAGTCCCCAAACCCCCGCCCTTGCTCCACTGACCTTTGAAGCATTCAGTTTATCCCGGAAACTTCTTTGCTTTTGGTCCAGTCCAGTTGAGCTGACCTTCCGTGTATTGAGTATTGTCCTTCCCTTCACCTAAAGCAGTTCTTATCTACTAACTAATCAGTAAATAACTCTCTCCCACCCTCCCTCCCTCCCCCCCTCGTAACCCCAAAAGAATGTGTTCTTCTCAGTTTATACTATTTCTCAAGATCTTATAATAGTGGTCTTATACAATATTTGTCCTTTTGCCTCTGACTAATTTCACTCAGCATAATGCCTTCCAGGTTCCTCCATGTTATGAAATGTTTCACAGATTCGTCATTGTTCTTTATTGATGCATGGTACTCCATTGTGTGAACATACCACAATTTATTTAACCATTCATCCGCTGATGGACATCTTGGTTGTTTCCAGCTTTTTGCTATTGTAAACAGAGCTACAATAAACATGGGTGTGCATATACCTGTTCGTGTAAAGGCTCTTATTTCTCTAGGATATATTCCGAGTAGTGGGATTTCTGGGTTGTATGGTAGTTCTATTTCTAACTTTTTTTTTTTTAATAATTTTTATTGAGCTTTAAGTGAACGTTTACAAATCAAGTCAGTCTGTCACATATAAGCTTATATACACCTTACTCCATACTCCCACTTACTCTCCCCCTAATGAGTCAGCCCTTCCAGTCTCTCCTTTCGTGACAATTTTGCCAGTTTCTAACCCTCTCTACCGTCCCATGTCCCCTCCAGACAGGAGAGGCCAACACAGTCTCAACTGTCCACCTGATACAAGTAGCTCACTCTTCATCACCATCTCCCTCCAACCCATTGTCCAGTCCCTTCCATGTCTGATGAGTTTTCTTCGGGAATGGTTCCTGTTCTGGGGCAACAGAAGGTTTGGGGACCATGACCGCCGGGATTCCTCTAGTCTCAGTCAGACCATTAAGTCTGGTCTTCTTATGAGAATTTGGGGTCTGCATCCCACTGATCTCCTGCTCCCTCAGGGGTTCTCTGTTGTGCTCCCTGTTAGGGCAGTCATGGGTTGTGGCTGGGCACCATCTAGTTCTTCTGGTCTCAGGATGATGTAGGTCTCTGGTTCTTGCGGCCCTTTCTGTCTCCTGGGCTCATAGTTGTCTTGTGACCTTGGTGTTCTTCATTCTCCTTTGATCCAGGTGGGTTGAGACCAATTGATGCATCTTAGATGGCCACTTGTTAGCATTTAAGACCCCAGATGCCACATTTCAAAGTGAGATGCAGAATGTTTTCATAATAGAATTATTTTGCCAATTGACTTAGAAGTCCCCTTAAGCCATGGTCCCCAAACCCCCGCCCTTGCTCTGCTGACCTTTGAAGCATTCAGTGTATCCTGGAAACTGCTTTTGGTCCAGTCCATTTGAGCTGACCTTCCGTGTATTGAGTATTGTCCTTCCCTTCACCTAGTTCTTATCTATTAACTAATCAGTAAAAAATCCTCTCCCACCCTCCGTCCCTCGTAACCACAAAAGTATGTGTTCTTCTCAGTTTATACTATTTCTTAAGATCTTATAATAGTGGTCTTATACAATATTTGTCCTTTTGCCTCTGACTGATTTCACTCAGCATAATGCCTTCCAGGTTCCTCCATGTTATGAAATGTTTCACAGATTCGTCACTGTTCTTTATCCATGCGTAGTATTCCATTGTGTGAACATACCACAATTTATTTAACCATTCATCCGTTGATGGACACCTTGGTTGCTTCCAGCTTTTTGCTATTGTAAACAGTGCTGCAATAAACATGGGTGTGCATATATCTGTTTGTGTGAAGGCTCTTATTTCTCTAGGGTATATTCGGAGGAGTGGGATTTCTGGTTTGTATGGTAGTTCTATTTCTGACTGTTTAAGATAACGCAGATAGATTTCCAAAGTGGCTGTATCATTTTACATTCCCACCAGCAGTGTATAAGAGTTCCAATCTCTCCACAGCCTCTCCAACATTTATTATTTTGTGTTTTTTGGATTAATGTCAGCCTTGTTGGAGTGAGATGGAATCTCATCGTAGTTTTAATTTGCATTTCTCTAATGGCTAATGATCGAGAGCATTTTCTCATGTATCTGTTAGCTGCCTGAATATCTTCTTTAGTGAAGTGCGTGTTCATATCTTTTGCCCACTTTTTGATTGGGTTGTTTGTCTTTTTGTGGTTGAGTTTTGACAGAATTATATAGATTTTAGAGATCAGGCGCTGGTCCGAGATGTCGTAGCTGAAAATTCTTTCCCAGTCTGTAGGTGGTCTTTTTACTCTTTTGGTGAAGTCTTTAGATGAGCATAGGTGTTTGATTTTTAGGAGCTCCCAGTTAGCTGGTTTCTCTTCATCATTTTTGGTAATGTTTTGTATTCTGTTTATGCCTTGTACTAGGACTCCTAAGGTTGTCCCTATTTTTTCTTCCATGATCTTTATCGTTTTAGTCTTTATGTTTAGATCTTTGATCCACTTGGAGTTAGTTTTTGTGCATGGTGTGAGGTATGGGTCCTGTTTCATTTTTTTGCAAATGGATATCCAGTTATGCCAGCACCATTTGTTAAAAAGACTATCTTTTCCCCAATTAACTGACACTGGGCCTTTGTCAAATATCAGCTGCTCATATGTGGATGGATTTATATCTGGGTTCTCAATTCTGTTCCACTGGTCTATGTGTCTGTTGTTGTACCAGTACCAGGCTGTTTTGACTACTGTGGCTGTATAATAGGTTCTGAAATCAGGTAAAGTGAGGCCTCCCACTTTCTTCTTCTTTTTCAGTAATGCTTTGCTTATCCGAGGCTTCTTTCCCTTCCATATGAAGTTGGTGATTTGTTTCTCTATCCCCTTAAAAAATGACATTGGAATTTGGATCAGAAGTGCTTTGTATGTATAGATGGCTTTTGCTGGAATAGACATTTTTACTATGTTAAGTCTTCCTATCCATGAGCAAGGTATGTTTTTCCACTTAAGTAGGTCCTTTTTATTTCTTATAGTAGAGCTTTGTAGTTTTCTTTGTATAGGTCTTTTACATCCTTGGTAAGATTTATTCCTAAGTATTTTATCTTCTTGGGGGCTACTGTGAATGGTATTGATTTGGTGATTTCCTCTTCGATGTTCTTTTTGTTGATGTAGAGGAATCCAAGTGATTTTTGTATGTTTATCTTATAACCTGAGACTCTGCCAAACTCTTCTATTAGTTTCAGTAGTTTTCTGGAGGATTCCTTGGGGTTTTCTGTGTATAAGATCATGTCATCTGCAAATGGAGATAATTTTACTTCCTCTTTGCCAATCCGGATGCCCTTTATTTCTTTGTCTAGCCTAATTGCTCTGGCTAGGACTTCTAGCAAAATGTTGAATAAGAGTGGTGATAAAGGGCATCCTTGTCTGGTTCCCGTTCTCAAGGGAAATGCTTTCAGGTTCTCTCCATTTAGAGTGATGTTGGCTGTTGGCTTTGCATAGATGCCCTTTATTATGTTGAGGAATTTTCCTTCAATTCCTATTTTGCTGAGAGTTTTTTTCATAAATGGGTGTTGGACTTTGTCAAATGCCTTTTCTGCATCAATTGATAAGATCATGTGGTTTTTGTCTTTTGTTTTATTTATATGGTGGATTACATTAATGGTTTTTCTAATATTAAACCCATCTTGCATACCTGGTATAAATCCCACTTGGTCGTGGTGAATTATTTTTTTGATATGTTGTTGAATTCTATTGGCTAGAATTTTGTTGAGGATTTTTGCATCTATGTTCATGAGGGATATAGGTCTGTAATTTTCTATTTTTGTGATGTCTTTACCTGGTTTTGGTATCAGGGATATGCTGGCTTCATAGAATGAGTTAGGTAGTATTCCGTCATTTTCTATGCTTTGAAATACCTTTAGTAGTAGTGGTGTTAACTCTTCTCTGAAAGTTTGGTAGAACTCTGCAGTAAAGCCGTCCAGGCCAGGGCTTTTTTTTGTTGGGAGTTTTTTGATTACCGTTTCAATTTCTTTTTTTGTTATGGGTCTATTTAGTTGTTCTACTTCTGATTGTGTTAGTTTAGGTAGGTAGTGTTTTTCTAGGAATTCATCCATTTCTTGTAGGTTTGCAAATTTGTTAGAGTACAATTTTTTGTAATAATCTGATACGATTCTTTTAATTTCATTTGGGTCTGTTGTGATGTGGACCATCTTGTTTCTTATTTGGGTTATTTGTTTCCTTTCCTGTATTTCTTTAGTCGGTCTGGCCAATGGTTTATCAATTTTGTTAATTTTTTCAAAGAACCAGCTTTTGCCTTTGTTAATTCTTTCAATTGTTTTTCTGTTCTCTAATTCATTTAGTTCAGCTCTAATTTTTACTATTTGTTTTCTTCTGGTGCCTGATGGATTCTCTTGTTGCTTACTTTCTATTTGTTCAAGTTGTCGGGACAGTTCTCTGATTTTGGCTCTTCTTTTTGTATGTGTGTATTTATCGATATAAATTGGCCTCTGAGCACTGCTCTTGCTGTGTCCCAGAGGTTTTGATAGGAAGTGCTTTCATTCTCGTTGCATTCTATGAATTTCCTTATTCCCTCCTTCATGTCTTCTATAACCCAGTCTTTTTTCAGCAGGGTATTGTTCAGTTTCCAAGTATTTGATTTCTTGTCCCTAATTTTTCTATTATTGATTTCCATTTTTGTGGCCTTGTGGTTTGAGAAGATGCTTTGTAATATTTCGATGTGTTGGATTCTGCAAAGGTTTGTTTTATGACCTAATATGTGGTCTATTCTAGAGAATGTTCCATGTGCACTAGAAAAAAAAGTATACTTTGCAGCAGGTGGGTGGAGTGTTCTGTATAAGTCTATGAGGTCAAGTTCATTGATTGTAGCAATAAAGTCTTCTGTGTCTCTACTGAGCTTCTTACTGGAAGTCCTGTCCTTCTCCAAAGTGGTGTGTTGAAGTCTCCTACTATAATCGTGAAGGTGTCTATCTCACTTTTCAGTTCTGTTATAGTTTGTTTTATGTGTCTTACAGCCCTGTCATTGGGTGCATAAATATTTAATATGGTCATATCTTCCTGGTCAATTGTCCCTTTAATCATTATGTAGTGTCCTTCTTTATCCTTTGTGGTGGATTTAACTTTAAAGTCTGTTTTGTCAGAAATTAAGATTGCTACTCCTGCTCTTTTTTGCTTGTTGTTTGCTTGATATATTTTTTTCCATCCTTTGAGTTTTAGTTTGTTTGTGTCTCTAAGTCTAAGGCGTGCCTCTTGTAGGCAGCATATAGACGGATCGTGTTTCTTTATCCGGTCTGAGACTCTCTGTCTCTTTACTGGTGCATTTAATCCATTTACATTCAGCGTAATGATAGATGCGTTTAGTGCTGTCATTTTGATACCTTTTTATGTGTGCTGTTGACAATTTCATTTTTCCACTTACTTTTTTGTGCTGAGACTTTTTCTTTGTAAATTGTGTGTTCCTCATTTTCATAGTATTTGACTTTATGTTTGCTGAGTTGTTATATTTTTCTTGGTTTTTATTTTCAGTTGTGGAGTTGTTATACCTCTTCGTGGTTACGTTAATATTTACCCCTATTTTTCTCAGTAAAAACCTAACTTGTATTGTCCTATATCGCCTTGTATCCCTCTCCATACGGCAGTTCTATGTCACCCGTATTTATTCCCTCTTTTTGATTATTGTGATCTTTTACATATTGACTTCAATGATTCCCTGTTTTGAGCGGTTTTTTCTTTTAAAAGTTAATCTCGTTTTTGTGATTTCCCTATTTGAGTTGATATCAGGATATTCTGTTCTGTGACCTTGTGTTGTGCTGGTATCTGATATTATTGGTTTTCTGACCAATTTCCTTCAGTATTTCTTGTAGCTTTGGTTTGGTTTTTGCAAATTCTCTAAGCTTGTGTTTATCTGTAAATGTTTTAATTTCGCCTTCATATTTTAGAGAGAGTTTTGCTGGATATACGATCCTTAGCTGGCAGTTTTTCTCCTTCAGTGCTCTATATATGTCATCCCATTGCCTTCTTGACTGTATGGTTTCTGCTGAGTAGTCTGAACTTATTCTTATTGATTCTCCTTTGTAGGAGACCTTTCTTTTACCCCTGGCTGCTTTTAAAATTTTCTCTTTATCTTTGCTTTTGGCAAGTTTGATGATAATATGTCTTGGTGATTTTCTTTTTGGATCAATCTTAAATGGGGTTCAATGAGCATCTTGGATAGATATCCTTTCGTCTTCCATGATGTCAGGGAAGTTTTCTGCCAACAGATCTTCAACTATTCTCTCTGTATTTTCTGTTATCCCTCCCTGTTCTGGGACTCCAATCACATGCAAGTTATTCTTCTTGATAAAGTCCCACATGATTCTTAGGGTTTCTTCATTTTTTTAAATTCTTTTATCTGATTTTTTTCAACTATATTGGTGTCAATTCCCTGGTCCTCCAGATCCCCTACCCTGCATTCCAATTGCTCGAGTCTGCTCCTCTGACTTCCTATTGAGTTGTCTAATTCTGTAATTTTACTGTTAATCTTTTGGATTTCTGAATGCTCTCTATGGATTCTTGCAGCTTATTAATTTTTTCACTACGTTCTTGAATAATCTTTTTGAGTTCTTCAACTGCTTTATCAGGTGTTCCCTGGCTTTTTCTGTAGATTGCCTTATTTCATTTCTGAGGTCATCTCTGATGTCTTGAAGCATTCTGTAAATTAGTTTTTTATATTCTGCATCTGGCAATTCCAGGATTGTATCTTCATTTGGGAAAGATTTTGATTCTTTAATTTGGGGAGTTGTAGAAGCAATCATGGTCTGCTTCTTTATGTGGTTTGATATCGATTGCTGTCTCCAAGCCATCTCTAAGATATAGTGATTTATTCTATATTTGCTCACTGAGTCTCATCTTGTTTTGTTTTCTTTCAATGTACGTAGATGGGCTACTAGATTGCGCTGTCTTGATTGTTGTAGCCCTTGAATCACTTATGACCTATTACCAGCTGGTTTGGGCTGTTAGTCCATTCACTATTCTTGAGTAGAATCTGATTTTGGGTCATCAAGTGTGTGGTGCAGACTGTCACCTATCCACCTAGAGAAGTAGTGGTGATAGTTGTGTGCACCAGATTCTAGTAGCAGCTGGGGTTCACACTCCAGGTGGGTCAGGATGCTGACAGGCTTTCCCCAAGTGCCAGTGAGGTAGGTGTGTCTCTATTCCTAAAGCACTTTGGTGGGTGGGCTCTGCAGCTGTACCTTAGGCCCCCAATGCAAGTACCTCTATAGATTGGTAGGTGTCACCCTCCTTAGACCCCTAAGGCAGGAGGCTAGGTGGTCTGGGGGGAGCTTCAGCCCTCAGTTCCCTGTTGTGGGCCAGTGAGGGCTCTGTTGAATACGCAGAGATATCAGACCTGGGAAACTTGTCTTTCCAGTAATCTGCTAAAACAATTACAGTCAGATCCCTATCAGAATTGCCTTTGCATTATAATAGCCACCTTGTTCCCTGTAGGGATGAAAGCCCAAGACTGTGGATCACATATGTTTGGCTGGAGCTGGTTCTGTTTTTAGTCCAATTAGGGAAGGATTTTTGGTCCCTGGGTTTTTTGTAGCTGCTTCTCTCAAGCCAGGAGAATGGGTTAGGAAAAGACCAAAAACAAAAAACAAACAAACAAAAAAACACAGCACACTTCACTCTCTGGCTCAGGAAATTCCAATGTTAATGAAGCCGCCTGGGAAGGGGAGGGGAGGTTTCAGATAAATAGGAGAGAGTAGCACCCCAGAATATAGACAAAGTTACTTATCTTGTTTGGGACGACTGTTTTATTTGAGATTCCTGAGGGGCGTGTTGACTGTGTGCGGCTGGCTGGGTCGAGATTGCCCCCGAGGGTCAGGCCCACGTCCCGTGCTTTCGCTGTCTCAGAAGTCATGGTCAGTTCCTCCTCTCCCAGTCCAAAGCCCAGCACCAAGGTTCCCCGGCTGGGACGCTGCACTCCAGGCTCCAAAACCAGTCGCTGCCTCCCGGTGACTTCTCCTCCTGTCAGCCGTGTCACTGCACTGCCTGCGTGCACTGACTGGGCTTCCCCCAAGGTCATTTCTGGGGGCCAGGGCTGCAGCCGGTGTTTGCACCATCTCAGGACACCGTGCTCAGCTCCCCTGCGCCCAGCCCAAAGCCCAGCGCCAAGGTTTCCCGACTGGGACGCTGGCTCCAGGCTCCGAAAACAGTCGCTGCTTCCCCGTGGTTGTTCGTTCTCAGTCTCTGTCACTCAGGTCAACTCTTTAGATCTGTGTTTGATGGTCAGGGTTCGTAGACTGTCATGTATGTGATCGATTCACTTGTTTTTCCGAGTCTTTGTTGCAAGACGGATCTGAGGTAGCTTCTACCTAGTCAGCCATCTTGGCCCCCCGCAATGTGTCTTTTGATTTCTTGACTGCTGCTTCCATGGCTGTTGATTGTGGATCCAAGTAAAATGAAATCCTTGATAACTTCAATCTTTTCTCCATTTATCATGATGTTGCTCATTGGTCCAGTTGTGAGGATTTTTGTTTTATGTTGAGATCCAATCCAAACTGAAGGCTGCGGTCTTTGATCTTCATTAGTAAGTACTTCAAATCCTCTTCACTTTCAGCAAGCAAGGTCACGTCATCTGCATAATGCAGGTTGTTAATGAGTCTTCCTCCAGTCCCGATGCCCCATTCTTCTTCATATAGTCCAGCTTCTCAGATTATTTGCTCAGCATATAGATTGAATAGGTATGGTGAGAATACAACCCGGATGCACACCTTTTCTGACTTTAAACCAATCAGTAGCCCCTTGTTCTGTACGAACAACTGCCTCTTGATCTATGTAAAGGTTCCTCATGAGCACAATTAAGCATTCTGGAATTCCCATTCTTCTCAATGTTATCCATAGTTTGTTATGATCCACACAGTCGAATGCCTTTGCATAGTCAATAAAACACAGGTAAACATCCCTCTGATATTCTCTGCTTTCAGCCAGGATCCATCTGACATGAGCAGCAATATCTGTGGTTCTACGCCCTCTTCTGAATCTGGCCTGCACTTCTGGCAGTTTCCTGTCAATATATTGCTGCAGCCACTTTTGAATGATCTTCAGCCAAATTTTGCTTGCATGTGATATTAATGATATTATTCAATAATTTATGCATTCAGTTGGATCACCTTTCTTGGGAATAGGCATAAATACGGATCTCTTCCAGTTAGTTGGCTAGGTAGCTATCTTCCAAATCTCTTGGCATAGATGAGTGAGCACTTAGTATGTAGTATATATTTTAACTTTTTAAGCATTTAAAACACTTAACACTTCCAACCCATGCAGTGTTTTCATGAGCACCACAAAGTAGCACATGCATTTGTTATTATGAACCGTTGTATGTATTTAACTCAAATTTTTAACATAATAGGCTTTATGACAGTCCATTCTTATGTACGAATTGTCCGTTAAGTCAGACATTCGTAACCTGGGAACTGCCAGTACTTTGATAGACCAAATGCTTACAAATTTAAAACTCAAGCAGAGTCATGGTAGCAAATGTTGTTGTTAGGTGCCATTGAGTCCATTCTGACTCATAGCAATCCTGTGTACAAGAGAACAAAACACTGCCCAGTCCTGTGCCATCCTCACAATGGTTGTTTTGCTTGAGCCCATTGTTGCAGCCACTGTGTCAATTCATCTTGTTGGGGGTCTTCTTCTTTTTCGTTGACCCTCTACTTTACCAAGCATGATGTCCTTCTCTAGGGACCAATCCCTCCTGATAACATGTCCAAAATACTTCTCACCATCCCTGCTTCTAAGGAGCATTCTGGCTGTACTTCTTCCAAGACAGATTTGTTCATTCTTTTGGCACTCCATAGTATATTCAATATTCTTTGCCAACACCATAATTCAAAGGCATCAATTCTTCAGTCTTCCTTGTTCACTGTCTGGCTTTTGTATGCATATGAGGCAATTGAAAACACCATGGCTTGGGTCAGGTGCACCTTAGTTCTCAAGGTGACATCTTTGCTTTTCAACATTTCAAAGAGGTCTTTTACAGCAGATTTGCCCAGTGATTTCTTGACTGCTGGTAGCAATAGGGCATTAAAAAAAAAAAAAACTAGCCCTTACCAAGTTTTTAGATAAGAATCAACCCGTCCATCTTCCCTAAAATAATCTATAAAATTAACACAACCAAAAAAAAAAATGACAATTTTTGACATCTTATGCAAGCAGGTGCTAAAGTTCATGTGGAAAAGTAAACAAGCAAAAGTAGCCAGGAACGTTCCGGAAAAATAAGTGGGGAAGGAACAGTCTTAACAGAAAATGAAATATACCATAAAGCTATCAAAATTAAAGCGGTATGGCAGGGGGGCTTGAGTAGAACAGCATAGAAGAAGATGCAACCACATGTGCAATTTTATTAGATGAAACGTGGCTTCTCAAATCAGTGAAGAAAAAGAGATATTATTTCAATAAATGGTGTTTGGATAGGTGGTTAGCCATCTGGAATGACACAAAAGGATTAGATCTCCACCACAAACTATTACTCTAGTGAGTAAAAATAAAAAACAAAATCCATCGCCACTGAGTTGATTCCGACTCATAGCAACCCTACAGGACAGAGTAGAACTGCCCCACAGGGTTTTCTAGGCTGTAATCTTTACACGGAAACTCTGGTAGCTAGTGGCTAAGTGCTACAGAGGGTCGGCAGTTTGAATCTACCAGACACTCCTTGGAAACTCTCTGGGGCAGTTCTATCCTGTCCTGTGGGGTCACTATGAGTTGGAATTGACTCGACGGCAACGGGGGTTATGGGGCTTCCTCACAGAAGCAGATTGCAGGTCTTTTTCTCCGGTGTAGTGGCTGGTGAGTTCAGACCTCTGGCCTTTCAGTTGGCAGCCGAGCTCTTGACCATTGTGCCACCAGGACTTCTTGCATATGTGGTTAAAAACCAAACCCAGTGCCGTCAAGTCGATTCCGACTCATAGCGACCCTATAGGACTGAGAACTGCCCTACAGAGTTTCCAAGGAGCACCTGGCAGATTTGAACTGCCGACCCTTTGGTTAGCAGCCGTAGCACTTAACCACTATGCCACCAAGGTTTCCGGATATGTGATTAGGGATTCCCAAATTTCACCGTCTGTGGATGGTTTCTCTAGATTTGCTCAGTTTTTCCACAGAAAGGGCCCGCCAAGGTGTGTGAGCCAGGCGGCCAGCATTCTGGAACCAGGAGCCTCACCGTTGGAGTGCAGAATTTCACTTTGCTGCCCTGTTTTCAGCTCTGAGTTTACCCTTACCCTCCAGGGCCCCTCTGTTTCAGTCTCTCCAGGAAATAACCTCTTTTGGCAGAGGCAGTCACTGACAGTGGGCCAAGGGGATGGGGACACGGTGCTCTCATTTTTCAGACTCCTCCACCTCATCTTGGCCTTTTGTGGTGTTCTCTGTTCCTTAGCTGTCCAAAGAACTCTGCTATGAGTCAAGCATGTAGGGATAGGAAATATGGCCCCTTATCTTGTCTAAGCACCTAGTTTGTTAGTCACAAGCAGTCCTCAAGTGCCAGCAGTAACATTTATATGGTGGTCTGCACTTATTTTTAAATTCCAAGAATACTGAGTCAAAGACCTTTTAATTATAGCCAGCCTGATCTCTTACCTGTCTCAATAACACAGTTCTTGGTTTAGGGGAAAACAAGAATACTGAATCTCCTACATAAAACAAACTCTAACAGTACTGAGAAGAGAAATAGACTCCAGAGTAACGGGAACAAGACAGAGAAACACACGGTCCTCTTTTGATTAACGAGGAAGTGTGTTGCCCAAAGCGTAACATTTGAAGGAAGAAAATGCATGGAGGAAAGGTTAATGAAGTAGCTGAGCAGAGGAAAATCAAGCCTAAGTGCCTGCAGGGAGAGAAGCTGACAAGAGAGATAGGGTCGCTAAGAGTCGGAATCCACTCGGGCACTGGGTGGGGTTGGGTTTTACATGCTTGACCAGCTAAAAATTACGGATAATCCTCCTGAGTTGTTCTTCAAGTCCCCCACCAGGTGCAGAGCATGTGCAGTAAAAATCAAGGTAACCTATGAATGACCTTCCACACGAGATAATCACCAACAAAGACGCCTTGCCAGACTCGAGCCAGGGTCCAAAGACATCGCGCATGCGCAACATCCCTGACTAAGTCCTGGTCGACACCCAGCAGCCCTCGCGACAGACTCCATCTTGGTTCCAGCATCCTCTGCGAGGAAAGCCGTCTTCGTTCCAGCAGCCTCTGCGAGGAGCCCCGTCTTCGTTCCAGCAGCCTCTGCGAGGAGCCCCGTCTTCGTTCCAGCAGCCTCTGCGAGGAACGCCGTCTTCGTTCCAGCAGCCTCTGCGAGGAACGCCGTCTTCGTTCCAGCAGCCTCTGCGAGGAGCCCCGTCTTCGTTCCAGCAGCCTCTGCGAGGAACGCCGTCTTCGTTCCAGCAGCCTCTGCGAGGAGCCCCGTCTTCCTTCCAGCAGCCTCTGCGAGGAGCCCCGTCTTCCTTCCAGCAGCCTCTGCGAGGAACGCCGTCTTCCTTCCAGCAGCCTCTGCGAGGAAATCCATCTTGAATTCCAACTGCGCGTGTGTTTGATTTTCATAATCCTTCCCCTTCTCCTGGAAATCTCCACCCATCTAATGAATGAAGAAAAGCTTTTATAAACCCTAGGAAATCCTTTGTTGACGAGAGACTGGAGGCTAGCGTAGGTGGAAACCCCTCTCCTCCTCTCATCGCGAGCCTTTTTACTTTCTGTCCCTGCCAAACCTGAAGAGGAAGCTGTGGAGTAATGTTCTGGGGACTGTCCTCATCACAGTTGGCATAGCTGCTTCAGCAGAGCTAATCTTGGAAAGCCAAATGTTTTTGCAGTTCGTCTCTCCAGGCCAAACCAGATAACAGCTGCATCACCACTCACTGGTACCACAAAGGTCAAAAGATGTGTTTGTGGTTTCAATATTGGGCTCGGGTGACGATCCCCAGAGTTCTTTGGCAGTCACAACTGCTGTAAAGAGATGAGTCTTTCTGCCAGTTGTCTTCCTGAAAACACGCAGTACCAATGGTAAGACTTGCCTCAGCTCACTTTAAAGCTGATGAGTTTACGAAAGCCATCCATTCCCAGTCATCCCCCACCTCTGTGGGCTCCAGGAAGCCTGCTAAACCAGTCCAACTTCAGGAAGTCTCTAGGGCTGCTGCTCTTGTCCTCTGCTGTCCTTCAGAACCATTCAAGCCAGCTTCGGGGAGTGAGGACCGAAGCAGCAAGGAGCACTGTGTCTTTACAAGGGAGGTCTAAACATTGACTCTCCGACCTCAGTGTGCATCAGAATCACCTGGAGGGCTTGTTACGAGTTTTTGCTGGGTGCTAAACGCAGAAGGGAAACTCTGGTGGCGTAGTGATTAAGTGCTATGGCTGCTAACCAAAACGTCGGCAGTTCGAATCCACCAGGTGCTCCTTGGAAACTCTATGGGGCAGTTCTACTCTGTCTTATAGGGTTGCTATGAGTTGGAATCGACTCGAAGGCATTGGGTTTGGTTTTTTGGTTTTAACCTCAGAATTTCTGATACAGTAGGTCCAGGGTGGGGCCCAGGAGCCCTGATGGCACAGTGTTTAAGAGCTTGGCTGCTAACCAGAAACACTGGCCGTTCTAACCCACCAGCCGCTCCTTGGAAACCCTGTAGAGCAGTTCTACTCTGTCCTACAGGGTTGCTTTGAATCAGAATTGACTTGATGGCAACACTTTTTTTTGGTTCGGGGTGGGGCCCAAGAATTTGCATTTCTAAAACTTTCCGAAGTGATGTTGATGCTGCTGGTCTGGGGACTGGCTGTAGAATCACTAGTCTCAGGTTTCAAACACCCGTTTGTTGTTGCTACACAGTTTACGTGGCTTCTCATTCCTGCAGCATAATTAATGTCTCAATTCAGAAAGTCTATGGAATATTCTGGGCCTTAGAATGCTTTCTGCTAGTCGATTAATAATTAATCCCAAGAAACTACTAATCATTATTTAATCAAGTATCAGGCACTGTACTCAATGACGGGAATACCACAAAATTGAGGAAGAGGCGTTTCCTGAACTCAGGATGCTGACAGCTTATCAGGACAGATAAACACCAAAGTGCAGAAAACAGAAGGCAGAGGAGAGCTGAGCCATAAAAGACATCTGAAGAGCTTTGGGCTCCCTGAGGTCACCTTTTAATAGAAAAGCAGAACAGCACACAAAATAAACGACATTACCAGAAAATCGGTGCCCTACTAAAAAAACACCTGTATGAGTCCAAAAGATCACCATTTAATCCAAAGCAAAATGAGAAGATAAGGGGGCAGGGAAACGAAAGGACTGGGAATGGAACAACCAGGACACAATTAATGAGAATGTTGACACAATGTGAAAAATCTAACTAATGTCACTGAACAACTTGTGTGGAAATTGTCAAAGGGGAACCTAACTTGCTGTGTAAATTTCACCAAAACACAATAAAATATTATTAAGAACAGACACGGGGGAAAAAAAAAACTGCTACAGGGCTTTTTCTAAGGCACAATATCAACCAGTGAATACTCATGGAGCAGTCATAATGTCTTAGCATCCAGTCATAAATTACATTATAGAAGCAATAAGTATTTTAAGTCACTAGGCTCATCTCTCTGGCTCCAGGGAGGAAATGTTTTACTCAAGTGCATTCTAGAAGTGCAGATTCTAGGCTTAACTAAGACCTCACACTTCGTGTCTATATTCTTAATGTTATATGTTCTTTCAAATGTCTATTCCAAAGTCCTTCTTGCTCATATGTGCTGTTCTTAGGGAAATGAAAACAGGCTTATCCTCACACTCCTTTACCTGTTCCTTCTTTAGTTTCCTGTTTTAAGTCTAAAACCCAGGCACTTCTATTTCCTTACCAGGGTTATCAACCAAACTTCTAGTCACTCACAGATTTTATAAACTCTGAGTAAGAACTGTTATGAAGAAGCCCCAATTCATACAATCATCATCAGAAGCACACAGATCAAAGACACAGAGAAAACCTAGATGCTGCGTGGCTCCAAGCATAGCACCAACAAAGCATACTTGGATCTGTGTGTAGTTTACAACTACTTCCTGATCTTGACCTTCCCAGGCAGAGAAACAGACTTTATCAAACTATGTGTGGTTTTCCGTTGAACATAAGAAATACCCAGTAAACCCTCTTATACATCACAACATTTCATTTAAAATTTTCAGCTTAAGAAAGAAAGGCTCATAAGGGACTAGGGAACTTTTGGAGTATTATTTAATTGCTTAAAGAAAGCCTTGCTATGAGTAGGAATTACTTTGGAAATAACCTCTTAAGCAAGAACAGTTAATAAGAAATTGTGTCAACAGGAAGGAAATCTAGCCTCCACTTAAGTTTGGTTTTTGTAGCGGGAGTCCCCCCAAAGATGACCTGCGTAGCAGACCCTATTCACATAGCTTGCTTTCACATCCCCAAATTTAAAAGCAGAGGCACAGCACCAGTAACTACTTGTTAACGAATTTTCAATGGTCCTCTGTGGAGTTTTTAATTAGCCCTAATTTGTTCCCAATTTGGTTTCTATTGGGCAGACCACATTTGATGTACTTGGCCATGGAAGTCGCCATTTGGTTCTCAGATACACTGTTTACCCTGCTACGTCATAAGCCTACCGTGAAAATAGTCGTCAAGCTGAGCTACGGACATGCGTGCTGTCGAGTCCATTCTGACTCAGGGTGACCCTACGGGACAGAGCAGAACTGCCCCACAAGGTTTCCAAGGCTGTAATCTTTATAGGATCAGATCATCAGGTCTTTTCTCCTGTGGAGTTGATGGTGAGTTCAAACACCAACCTTTTGGTTAGCAGCCAAGCACTTAACCCTAAATACTCATTGACTTCAGTAGCGACAAATTGCTTTACATCTCTAAATGAAAAGCACGACTAGTAAATTCTTTAAATACAAATGCCGTTATTCTATCAGATCAAACCGGTTATTAGTAAAAAGAGGATAAAGGGCTTTTTGACAATAGTTGGCCTTGAAATACTGTTGGCTTTTACTAAGTATGTAAATTAAAAAAAAAAAACCCTCATGACTGTGGTTGCTTCATGACGGACCATTCAGCAAAACTTGAAGGTTTAATTTTGTTTTGTTTTTTAATTTTTATTGTGCTTTAAGTGAAAATTTACAAACCAAGTCAGTCTCTCATACAAAAACTTACACACACCTTGCTATATACTCCTAGTTGCTCTCCTTCTAATGAGACAGCACACATCCCTCCACTCTGTATTGTGTCCATTCAGCCAGCTTCTGTCCCCCTCTGCCTTCTCATCTCCCCTCCAGACAGGAGCTGCCCACATAGTCTCATGTGTCTACTTGATCCAAGGAGCTCACCCTTCACCAGTATCATTTTCTATCCCACAGTCCAGTCTAATCCCTGTCTATAGAGTTGGCTTTGGGAATGGTTCTTGCCTTGGGCTAACAGAAGGTCTGGGGACCATGACCTCCGCGGTTGAAGGTTTAATTTTAACAGGTCCTCCATGTCAAAGAAGGTTCATGCTATGCTTTCATGGGCTTTGACCAAATAGAATTTTGCAAAGTTCAATCAATTTTAGGATACTTGAACTGTTTTATACTCTACTAAAACCAAATCTATTTGTTTTAGTAGAATGGAAACTTTTCTCACTTAAAATGATATAGCAGTCACAATCAGAGGTATTAGAAAATGTGGATGAGAATTAACAGACTAAATAAATAACAACCAATTTTATTCAGACCTGAATTCAAATCCTCCATAGATTTCAACATAGACAACAGAGGGTCAGTGAAAAAGAGGAAGACCCTCAAGGAGATGGATTGGCACAGTGGCTGCAACAATGGGCTCAAGCATAACGATTGTGAGGATGACACAGGACCTGGCAGTGTTTCGTTCTTTTGTACACAGGGTCACTATGAGTCGGAACCGACTCGGCAGCACCGAACAACAGCAACAACACAGACTGAAATAACATTCACCAAGTTTACCCATTGTTTCCCAAGGCTTTGGATGTGTACCAATGTGAGCGTGAGGAAAGATTTTCAATGAGGCAGGACATGACATTTAATAACACCAACTCTCATAGTGAGAACATTTTCATTCTTTTAATCCTTCTAATTACATTTGAGAAAAAGTCTCGGGTACTATAATCTTTAAGCCTCTTTACCATTGCTGAACTGTTTAGCAAAGAGCAGACCTTAGACACAGGAACCTTTGCAGGCAACAGTATCTACCAAAAACTTAATTAACATTGCTTTGTTTTAATTGAATTTAATTTTATTGTTACTATTAATTTATGGAGAGTGATACTAGTTCTACTTATAGTAAACCAAAACCCGTTGCCGTCATTCAATTCTGACTTTTTTTTTTTTTTTTTAGAAAAAAAAAAAATAAACAACTTTTGGTTTTTAAAAGTTAAGAAGAACAAAATCAGAGGACTCACACTTTCTGATCTCAAAACTTACTAAAAATATACAGCACTCAAGACAGTGCGGCACAGAAATAAGGACATCTAGATGAATGGAATACAACTGAGAGTCCAGACATGAACCCGCATATTTATAGCCAATTGACTTTCAAATAGGGCGCCAGGACATTGAATAAAAAAAAAAAAAAAAGTTTTTTCAACAAATGGTGCTGGGACAACTGGACATCCACATAAAAAAGAATGAATCTGGACCCCTACCTCACAACACATACAAAAATTAACTCAATGGAGGGTAAGACAGTATACAATACTAGGGAAGCCTGCACAACCTGTACAAGGCAAGG
Organism: Elephas maximus indicus; assembly: GCF_024166365.1. NCBI lineage: Eukaryota > Metazoa > Chordata > Mammalia > Proboscidea > Elephantidae > Elephas > Elephas maximus. Next base: position 1,392,703 of record NC_064842.1, read on the forward strand.
TCATGGAAGCTCCATAGGCACATCCAAACTCCCTGAGGGACCGAATTGCTGGGCTGAGGGCTGTGGGGACCATGGTCTCGGGAACATCTAGCTGAATTGGCATAACATAGTTTATAAAGATAATGTTCTATATTCTACTTTGGTGAGTAGCAACTGGGATCTTAAAAGCCTGTGAACGGCCATCTAAGATACTTCACTGGCCTCACCCCTTCAGGAGCAAGGAAGAATAAAGAAAACTAAACATGTAAGGAAAAGATTAGTCCAAAAGACTAGTGGACCACAACAACCACGGCCTCCACCAGACTGAGTCCAACACAGCTAGATGGAACCCAGCTACCACCACTGACTGCTCTGACAGGGATCACAATAGAGGGTCCCAGACTGAGCTGGAGAAAAATGTACAACAAAATTCTAACTCACAAAGAAAGACCAGACTTACTGGGCTGACAGAGACTGGAGAAACCCCGAGAGTATGGCCCCCAGACACCCTTTTAGCTTAGTAATGAAGTCACTCCCAAGGTTCACCCTTCAGCCAAAGATTAGATAAGCCCATAAAACAAAACAAGCCTATAATGGGGCATGCCAGCCCAGGGGCAAGGACTAGAAGGCAGGAAGGGACAGGAAAGCTGGTAATAGGGAACCCAAGGTCAAGAAGGGAGAATGTTGACATGTTGTAGGGTTGCTAACCAATGTCATAAAATAATGTGTACTGTTTGATGAGAAGCTAGTTTGTTCCCTAAACCTTCATTTAGAGTACAATAAAAATTAACTCAATGGCTCAAAGACCTAAATATAAGAACAAAAACTATAAAACTCTTAGAAGAAAAACCCACGTGTTGCCGTCGAGTTGCTTCTGACTCATAGCAACCTTATAGGACAGAGTAGAGCTGCCCAATAGGGTTTCCGAGGAGCACCTGGTGGATTCGAACTGCCGACCTTTTGTTTAACAGCCATAGCTCACTGTAGCTCTTCAGCACTGAACCACCAGGGCTCCCTTAGAAGAAAGTATAGGTGTAAATTTTCATGGCCTTGAGTTAAGCAATGATTTCTTAGATATGACACCTAAAGTACAAGCAGCCAAAGAAAAAATAAATTGGACTTCATCAAAATAAAAATTTTGTGCTTTAAAGGACACTATCAAGAAAGTGAAGAGACAACCCATATAATGGGAGAAAACAGTTGCAAATCGTATGTCTGGCAAGGTTCTAGTATCCAGAATCGATAAAAAACTCTTATAATTCAACAAAAACACTAATAACTCAGTTAAAACACGGGCAAAGGATCTGAAAAGGTATTTCTACAAAGAAGATACACAAACGTCTAATAAGCACATGAAAAGATATCTGACATAATTAGCTACCAGGAAAATGCAAATCGAAGCCACAATGAAATACCACTTTACGCCCACTTGGATGGCTGTATAACAGAGAGAGGCAGTGACAAGTGTTGGCAAGGATCCGTAGAAACTGGAGTCCTCATCCACTGGTAATGGGAATGTAAAATGGTGCAGCTGCTGTGGAAAAGTTTGGTAAATCCTCAAAAATTGAAACACAGAATTCCCATATGACCAGCAATTCCACTCCTAGCTATATACTCAAGAATTGAAAACATATGTCCAAAAACCTGCATGTGAATATTCATAGCAGCATTTTTCATAATAGCCCCAAAGTGGAAATAACCCAAATGCGATGATGGAGAAACAGTATGGTCCACAAATACAATGGGATATTAGCCCTGAAGAGAAAGAAGCTCTGATAAATGCCACATGGCTGACCCCTGAAAACATGCTCGGTGAAATAAGCCAGACATGAAAGGATAGATGTTGTATGACCTGATTTACAGGAAATATCTAGAGTAGGCAAACGCAGAGACAGAAGTAGATTAGCAGTTACCACGGCTGGGAAAAGGGGTAAAAGTGGAGTAAAAAAACAAAACTCTGAATCCTCTACGTATTCACATGGAAGTTTGTTCATACACATCCAGTAGTATTTATATAAATGTTTGTATGTATACATGTCTATTTGAATGCATGTATCTCTATATAACTACAAATTTAACATAAATCTATATTTTATAATTACACATTGATAATCATAGTGATCTGCTCAGGAAAAATATACCAAAATAGCAAGAATGGTTACTGTTGCAGAGGGAGTTTCAAGGCATATTTTATGTTTTACATTTCTGTATTTTTAGAACAAATCCAATGTGGAAGACAAAGGGAAGGATGGAAATAACACAAAAAATTAAGAAAAAAGAAAAGTCCAGATGGTACTCAGACATGGTAAAAATTATGAAGGCAGGTCTCTAGTAGCTCAAGTTTAGAAAATGCGTATTCCTTCACTGATCAGAAACTAGCTGTTTTGACTGCGTTCTCTCTTCCCTGGGACTGGATTTGACCTCTTTGAGTTTTTGTTTTTTTTTTAAGACCCTGTGGAAACCCTGGTGGTGTACTGGTTAAGTGCTACGGCTGCTAACCACAGAGGTCAGCGGTTCAAATCCAACAGGTGCTCCTTGGAAACTCTATGGGGCAGTTCTACTCTGTCCTATAGGGTTGCTATGAGTCGGAATCGACTCGACGGCAGTGGGTTTTTTTGGGGGGGTGCCTTAGTCGCTACTCATCTAGTACTGCTATAACAGAAATACCACCAGTGGATGCTTTAACGAAGAGAAATTCATTTTCTCAGTCTACTAGGCTAGAAGTCTGAATTCAGGGCGTCAGCTCCAGGGGAAGGCTCTCTCTGCCGGCCCTGGAGGAAGGTCCTTGTGGTCAGTCTGCACAGGAACCCCAGGCCCAAATGATGCGCTGCTCCCGGTGCTTCTTAGTGTTATGAGGTCCGTCCCCCCACCCCCTCCCTTTTTCTCTCTTGTAAGATAGAAGATGGTGCAGGCCACACCCTTTACATTGAATCTGGGATTTGACCTTAGTAAAAATTTTTTTTTTTTTAAGGGTGGTACAATCCCACCCTAATCCTCTTTAACGTAAAATTACAATCACAAAACGGAGGACAACCACACAATACTGGGAATCATGGCCTAACCAAGTTGACACATATTTTTGGGGGACACAATTCAATCCATGACACCAAGCAACGTAGCCTTCTTTCTTTAACCACAGGGAGGTCAAAATCTTATTTCCTATTTGTTCCTTCAACCTTTCCAAAGTTCCATAACAGACTTTTTTACTTTCCATTCTTTTAGCTAGCTAGATCTTGGCCTATGCTGAAGTACGAGTTCTCCTCTTTAAAGTGCACACTTGCCCAGTATCATCACTGCTATCAGTCACGTCCGTCTCAGTTAACAATGCCAAGAGACTGCCTCTCCCAGTCAGTGGTATTTCTATTTAAACCACGCTCTAACTGTGGAGTGGAACTCTGGGCTCTCACAGGGGTTTCAAGTCTCAGCTGTCTGGGTCTTTCAAATAAAACAACAAACTTTTTTAATTCTAAAATTTTTCAAACAGACACAAAAATAGAAAGAATATATCCACCACCCAGATTTAACATCATCAAGATTTTTACCATTTCTGCTTATAAGCCTATTCCTTTTCCTTCTTCTTTGCTAACATATTTCTGAGCAAATCCTAGACATTATGCCATTGAGCTGTGTATCTCAGTATGCACTGCTTAATCGTGGGGGTGTTTCCTTACATAGTAACGGTATCATTATCTCATCAAGTCTAATAAAAGAACTCATCTGGGGGCTTCTGAGGCGGAACAGAGCCTACGGGATCTTAAGTGCTATGAAAAAGTTAGCATGTACTCAAACAGCAGTATCCGCGACCTCAAAACAGTCTGGAAGTGAACTTTTAGTAGTTCTGAAATGCAGGTACTGACCTGCCATCCACCTAAAGCTGGGCTGCGAACACCTAAGGCAACTCTTAAAAATACACAGTATCAAGATGTCTTTGTACGTTACTTTAATAAAAAACACACAGCTATGTACAAATATACAGATCTTCCATGTAACATAGAAACAGAGTGCAGTGAAGTAGCTTTATAGTTTTCCTCACTGAGACAGACCTTCTGTCCAGTGAGAACATTTATGATTAGCAAGACACAGTCAGCAAGACAAGTACAGAGTTTCCAGCCTCGTGATTAGGAAATGCCTTTGAAGGGATGACAGTGTCACAGTCATCAAAAGGGGGAAGAGTTGACAAGTTAGAGGGTCCTCCCTACGTTGTATAATGTAAGTACAAGACACAATAAGAGCTGTGATAAACTAGAGTTGAATGCTAGAAATATAGGTGATACAGCTTTCTCAGATTTCTACCAGTGATTATATACTTGATATATGAACATCTTTAAACGCAGACTAGTTCAATAGGATTGCATGTATTTATTCCACAACTACAACGTGCCAGTGTAATTGTGATACACACTTCAGAACTGGAATTCTCTATAAAGCAGTAATGACAAGCCCTGAGAAGACACTATTAGTCCTAAGTCAAATTATATTTAAAAGTTAAAAGGTCTTTGGAAAACAAATGTGTAGGCAGGAAACACTGGCTACATATCGATTTTATTTGTAAGAGTAATAAGTGCACAAATACTAGTATTCTTAAGTTTTAAAGGTAAAACAAAACCAGAAAATCCTAAAGTTAACCCCACAAATTCAAATTAGCTGAACTTGGAGTAACAAAAATCAAAGCTGCTCTTGTTATTTGCACATTAATTTGATAAGTGAAATTGCATCTAAAAAGAAAAAAAAAAAACCCCAAATCTGCATCTGCTGTTGTACAGAAGTGATGGTTACTTTTCAGCACTTGAAATAAAGACAACTCTTAGGAAGCTCTTTTTTTTTTTTTTTTATAAAGATGCATATCAGGGAAACCAACAGAATACATCACTCATGAAATTCCGTAAAAGCTGCAAGGCAGCCAAGAGTTGGTGGCATTTAAGGACAGTAAGAGTCTGCATCCTTAACCCCCAAGGATGGCTTCTGTACCAAGACTAAAAAAGTATGCTTTTCCCCTGCTGTAGCTGGACCGGTTACATCCCATCCCCACACAGAGCAAGGAGAACTGTACACACCAATCACTCAAGAGTTATCTGTTGTTTTCAATCAAGTCCTGTTGAGGCTGTAATCTGTCTGATAACATCTACTTTCAGCTCCCAAGATAAACAAAAGAGTCTATGTATCAAGGTTAATTCTCTTGGGCCGCAATGGATACCATCTTCTCTGGGGGCAGTCTTTAGTTCTCTTTCTTTTCAGTACCATGTCAGTGGTTTTCCTGCCAGCAGTCTCTGTCGGTGTGGTTTCTATTTGTGTTATAAAACTCGTGGGTGTAACATCTGGTTTCCTATCACAACCGGAAAAGACTTCTTGGTGGACCCTCTGGAGCTGAATAACTGGCTGCATCTTTAAAACTTGGGAAAATCCGTCTGCTTGTTCAATCAATGCAGGTAAAGACTAAAAAAAGCGGTAATACTCAGAGTTAATCTCAGGGGCAACCATACAGACAACAGAAACACATACACAGTCCTCTGGGACAAGGCTTTTTCTAAGACCAAATTTTTGGGGTCATGGATATTCAGCTTTACCTTGAAGATGCCATTTTTAGCTGGGGAATTTTAACTGAAAACTAAGACTAAGAGACATTTTGTTCCTATACTGCCTGGTAGTACACTAAACCGTGAGCACAGCAGGAGGTAATGGGAATTCAGAGTTAAGGGTTTAAAGTCTAAACAAGCTTCTGTATGTCAATTCTAGGGTAACGAGTCTTTTAGAACCTTGACCACTGAGAGCAGGGGTCAGCACACTTTTCCTGCAACAGGCCAGGAAGTAAATCTTTTTGACTTTGCAGCCCACACATCTGTCACAGCGGCTCAACTCTGACACTGCAGTTCAAAAGCAGCTGTGGACAGTCAGTGAATGGACACGGCTGTGTTCCAATAAGGCTTTATTTACAGAAACAGTCAGTGGGCTGGATTTGGCCTTGCCTACCCATTTGGCAATCCCTGATAAAGAATATTCTATGAGAGAAGTATGACCACCAGAAAATCACAGCATCAATACAAACCACTGAAGAATGACCATCAGAACAGGGGAGGTTCTGAAGGGGTTTAAAAATAATTTCCGTATACTAGAAATGTCAATGTTTTCCTGCTTAGGGTAAAATAAGTTTCAAGAACATATACAAGTTTATTAGAGTAATACTAAGACTGAAGTTGGATATGCAGCATAGTATAGTGGTTATGCATACAGGTTCTGAAGCCAGACTGCCAGGGTTCAAATCCTGGCTCAGCTACTTATTTGTGCAACCAGCTTAGCCTCTGTGCCTGTCTCCTCATCTGTAGAGTGGCAAAATAGCAGTGTGTGTCTCCTAGGGTTACTCCAAGGATTAAACGAGATATGCAAAGACGTTAGAAGATGCCTGACCATACTAAGTGCTCAATAAATGTCAGCTATTGTGATTATTGAAAGTTGTTTGACACGCTGCTAATACTCAGAACCCAAAAATACAGCCAACCATTAATGAAGCCAAATGTAATAAATACCTGGCACAAATAACAAATACGACTGTCATTTAAGAAATTCATTAAAGATCTATTTAAGGACTATGAGAATTTCTGTTTCAGTGGGCTAATACACATATTGGTGAAAGCAAACACATGGCCATGCATTTTGTTCCTTTTGTAATTTTTTAGCATGCAGCTTTTACCTTCATGGCTTCACTCATCTCCTTAGTTACTGCCTTCCCTCTGCATTTCAGATTTTCCATACGAAATGCTGCAAAGAAACCGCCAAACAGTATGTTTTAGTTTTTCTTTTTTTCCCTAATATCGAATCACAAAAGACATGCAGAGACTATCTGGACAAAAATCTGTTAGGACAATATATTCACCTCGGTCTTTCTTAGAATGTTTTATAATCTGTTAAGTGTCTCATTAAACTTATCTAAGCAAATAAAAAAGACTGTGAAAACGTTAAAGCAGTAGAGTAAAACCAAAGGTTACAGGCATAAGACGGCAGGAAACAGGAGCTCCGCTATGAGGAGTCCTAGGATTGTGTACCCTGAAAGGAAGGCCTACTGTTCAATCTCTGTATTATCTACTACTTCATCTAACACCCTCAAACACTCTCGTCACACATTAAAATAAAGAAGGCTAATATTTTTGTCTTACTCTGAATCTTAAAAAAGTAAAATATATTTGAACTTAGAATATATAACCATACACTGCATAGAGGCGATACCTCAATGGATTTCGGGGGGAGGGCAGAATCTGGTGTTGACTGTCAGTAATATTAACTTCATAAGGTTTTCACTGGTTAATGCTTGTCAGAAGTAGACTTCTGGGTCCCTCTTCCCAGTCTCTCTGAGTCTGAAAGCTCAGCTCAAACCTGTCCTCCATGGGTGACCCTGCTGCTATCTGAATACTGGTGGCATAGCTTCTAGCATCACAGCAACACGCAAGCCCCCAAAGTACGACAAACTGACAGAGGCATGAAAAATGTTTACCTGTGTTTTATTGACTATGCAAAGGCATTCAACTGTATGGATCATAACAAATTATGGATAACACTGAGAAGAATGGGAATTCTAGAACACTTAATAGTGATTACAAGGAACCTGCACATAGACCAAGAGGCAGTCATTCGAACAGGGGATGCTACATGGTTTAAAGTCAGGAAAGGTGTGCACCAGGGTTGTATCCTTTCACCGTACCTATTCAACCTGTATGCTGAGCAAATAATCCGAGAACCTGGACCCTATGAAGAAGAATGGGGCATCGGGGTTAGAGGAAGACTCATTAACAACCTTCGTTATGCAGATGACACAACCTTGTTTGCTGAAAGTGAAGAGGACTTGAAGGACTGACTGATGAAGATCAAAGACCACAGCTTTCAGTGTGGACTGCACCTCAACATAAAGAAAACAACAATCCTCACAACTGGACCAATGAGCAACATCATGATAAATGGAGAAAAGATTGAAGTTGTCAGGGATTTTGTTTTACTTATATCCACAATCAATGCCCATGGAAGCAGCAGTCAAGAAATCAAGACGCATTGCATTGGGGAAATCTGTTGCAAAGGACCTCCTTAAAGTGTTGAAAAGCAAAGGTGTCACCTTGAAGACTGAGGTGCGCCCGATCCAAGCCAAGGTACTTTCAACGACCTCATGGACACACAAAAGCTGGACGATGAATAAGAAAGACCAAAGAAGAACTGACGCCTTTGAATTGTGGTGCTGGTGAAGAATATTGAATATACGACGGACTGCCAAAAGAACAAACAAATCTGTCTTAGAAGAAGTGCAACCAGAGTGCTCCTTAGAAGCAAGGATGGCAAGACTGCATCTCACATACTTTGGACATATTGTCAGGAGGGATTAGTCCCTGGAGAAAGACAACATGCTTGGTAAACAGAGGGTCATCAAAAAAATAGGAAGACCCTCAATGAGATGGACTGACACAGTGGCTGCAACAATGGGCTCAAGCCTGACAACAATCGTGAGGATGGTACAGGACCAGGCAGTGTTTCCTCCTGTTCTACACAGGGTCGCTACAAATCAGAACCAACTCAACGGCACCTAACAACAACATTAACTTCTCTTTCCTTATTTTCTTGATGCTTTGCAGATTCCGCACACATTTTCTTTCAATCTTTGTAATAAATGTTCAAGGCTGCTCCGTAACAGAACTGCATATTCAGTGATACGGATGCATACAAACCCTTACCACAACTCTAAGTGACAGTGGGGCTGAGAAAAACCTTTCCACTATGGAAAAGGTTTTGGAAGAGCAGCCTCACTAGAACCTTTTAAAAAGGCTCAAGCAAGTGCAGAAAGGGAAACAGCTTTTCTGACTTCAAGAGACTGGCTAGGTACAAAAGACTCACTTTAGAGCCAAAGACACAAACAGGCTGAAGGGAAAAAGACCTCACATGGAAATAACCAAAAGAAAGCAGGGGTGGCTCCACCAATTTCAAGAAAATAGATTTTAAATAAAAAATTGTTACACGAGGCCAAAAAGAACATTATACACTGATAAAAGGGTCAGCCCATCAAGAAGATAAGCAATTATAAACACATATGCACCAAATAACAGAGTCCCAAAATATATGGAGCAAATGGTGACAGAACTGAAGGAAAAAATACTTCTACAATAATAGTGGGAGACTCAATACCCCACTTTCAATAATGGATAGAACTAGACAGAAGAGCAATAAGGAAAACAGATAATTCTAACAACTTTTTTTAAATAAATAAATAAATTTTAACAATACTATAGACCAAATGGAAACCCTGGTGGCATAGTGGCTAAGTGCTACGGCTGCTAACCTAAGGGTCGGCAGTTCAAATCCACCAGGTGCTCCTTGGAAACTCCACGGGGCAGTTCTTCTCTGTCCTACAGGGTCACTATGATTCGGAATTGACCTGATGGCAATGGGTTATAAACCAACTAGATCTTACTCATGGATAAAAAGGAATGAAGCACCTGATAACATGGATGAACCTAAAAACATTATGCTAAGTCAAAGAAGCCAGTGAAATAAATCAGGTGCACAAGGCCATCTACTGTACGATTCTACCTATATGAAATGTCCACAATAGGAAAGCTCACAGAGACACAAAGCAGATCAGTGGTTGCCAGGGGCTTAAGTGGCGGATGGGGAAGGACTGCTTAATGGTATGAGGTCTCCTTTTGGGGTGATGGAAGTGTCCTAGAACTAGAAGGTGGTCACGGGTTACAAACACTGTGGAGGTACTAAGTGCCAAGGACTTGTATATGGTAAAATGATTAGAAAGGAAAATTTTATGTTCTGTGCATTTTAGCTCCCTAATCTCCAAGCCCCCACTCTTACCCCCACAAACGGCATCCATATATGTGGTGGCAAGGCCTCCAAGCTGTTCATCGATGATCCTATATTCATACCCTTGGGTAGTTCCCTCCCACATTATTCCAGGACTGGTCTTTGGGACCAGTAACCTACAGCTGAAGTGACAGCACACTACTTTTACGATTAGGTTATAAAATAAGACTGACTTCTGTCTTGAGCACTCATGCTCTCTCTCGGATCTCTAACTCTGCACGAAGCAAGCTGCCACGCTGTGGAGAGGCCTGTACTGTGAAGAAGTCAAGTTTCTGTCCAACAGTCAATGAGGAACTAAGGTCTCCCAGTACCACATGAGTAACCCTGGGATTGGATTCTTCAGCCCCAGCTGAGCCTTGAGGAGACTGCAGGCACAGCTGACAGCTTTACTGCAACTTTGTAAGAAACTCAAAGCCAGAATCTCCCAGCTAAGCTGTGCCCAGGTTCCAGGCCCTCAGAAATAGTTAAGAGGTAACAAATGTTTATCGTTTTAAACTGCTAAGTTTTGGAATAATTTGCTACACAGTAATAGATAACTAATATAATATGACAGCAATATATTTTCAAGTTAATATATTTAGGCCTATCCTGGGTAGAAAATTCTCAGTAAGTGAGACTTCTTTTTAAATAATGTATGCTTGTAAATAAATACTACTTATTCACGTCACTGTGACTTATATCATTTTCTTGTGGCTTAAAAACGTAAAATTTCAAACATATCTGAAAATGTAGTATCAATTGTTAAATTTTTAGTTTTCATTGAATAAACACTATCTAATATACTGACGATATCAAGTGTTAGGATGTGGAGTAACCAGAGCTCTCATGCTTGCTGACGGAAACGTAAACTGATACAACCACTCTGGAAAACTTCTCAGTAGTATCTATAAAAGCTAAATATACACCTACCCCATTACCCAACAATTCTTCTAGATACGTATCCATGAGGAATGAGTATGTCTAAGAATGTTCATAGCAGCTTTATTCATAATAGATAAATCCTAGAAACAATATAAATGACAACAGAATAAATTGTTCACAGATACACAACGGAATAGTATGCAACCAAAAAGAACTACTGCTACACTCAAAATATGGATTAATCTTAGAGAAAGAACACTGAGCCAAAGAATGCAGAAACAAGAATAAACCAAACAAAAAAGCCCAAAACCTGCTGCTGTTGAGTCGATTCTGACTCATGGCAACCCCCGTGTTACAGGGCAGGACTGCTCCAGAGGGTTTTTTCTTGGTTGTAATCTGCAATGACAGCATAAAAAGGGCCAAGAGTACTTTGGGTTTGTGTGTAAAACAGAACTAGGTTCTAGGCATAGATAACTATAAACAGATTTTTTACACATGAATGTCTAGTGGGGTAGTAAAAATTGTGGACATACGAGACATTCAGTATCCCTGCCCCGACTACAAAATGCCAGCTACATCCTCCTTATTGAAGCCCTGGTGGTGCAGTGGTTAAGAGCTTGGCTGCTAACCAAAAGATCAGCAGTTTGAATCCACCACCTGCTCCTTGGAAACCCTACGGCACAGTTCTACTCTGTCCTATAGGGTCACTATGAGTTGGAAACAACTTGATGGCAATGGGCTTGGTCCAGTTTTCTCCTCCTCCTTGTGGTGACCAAAAATGTCCCCATGCTTTTCCAAGAGGGCCACTAGGGGGCAATAATTCCCCCAGTGAGAACCTGGATGTATGTTTACTTTCCTGAACCTCCTTGGGAACAGGGACCTTACTCCATTAATCTCAGACTCCCTGGTGTTGTGCCCATAGCCTAACATGTAGAGTAAGTGACCAATAAATGTGACGACCAAGGCTACGGTAGAGGGCGCAGTGAGGGCACAGAGGAGGGCGAGGTGAATCCAACAGGGGGAGGGAAGGGAGGGAGAAGCTTCACAGGTGGTGTGAGAGACTTGTCTCACAAGAGGGTTTGGTGATGGCTGGGCTGGGAAAACCCATTGCTGTCCAGTCAATTCTGACCCATTGTGTGGAGTAGAACTGCCCCAGAGGGTTTCCAAGGAATGGCTGGTGGATTCGAACTGCCAACCTTTTGGTTAGGAGCCAGAGCTCTTAACCACTGAGCCATCAGGACTCTGGATGGGCTGGGGTGGGTGGCAAAGGTGTGCTGTACCAAAACAAGTGAATAAATCAAGAAAGATGAAAACACAGGAGCCAGGGAACATGACCCAACACACATAGGAGTAAAAGAGATTCCCAGGAGGATGATGAAAGGGACAGACAGGCTGAAAGCCTGGCAGCAGGCGAGAGAGCAGCCAGCCCGCATCAGAACAAGGGGGCAGAAGGGTCCCAGCAGAATATCGCCAAGGAAAAAGGTTTTAAAATGGATTTGATGGATAAGCTGAAGTGTTTACCATGCTGAAAGGACTTTCATAGCTCCCTTAAATTGTCTGGGAAAGGATAAGTGAAAGACAGAAAAAAAGCCAACATCATTCCAAAGGGGGGTGGGAAGCTATTCAAGAAAGAAAACACATCCAGGGCAATGATTACGTGACTTAGATTGAAGAACATTTACATAATCCTAACAATATAAACACTAAACACTACTGACTTTTTACAAGAAGGACTGGGAGACTGCAAGTGAGCTGGTGAGTACGGGTTATTCTTTCGAGAAACTTGGCTGAATAGAAAGAGGCCAGGACAGAAACAAGCAATGGCATGGAAGCTTTCCCTGCCCTTCCTCTGACAGCCCATCCTGTAGTTATACGGGCTGACATACATTTCCAATTAAACTTATGGAATTACCTTTAGCAGCACTGTACGGCAGGTGGGTTTCACCAGCCCCCTTTCAGGAATAAGGAAACAGACTGAGAGAGTTAAGAAACGTATCTAGAGTTGAAGCTGGAATCAGAGCCCGTATCTTCTTGAATCCAAATCTGTATGTAACTTCGCTGAAGATCACTTTATCAGGAATTATATCGCCCTCACAAGAATATGTTAACAAATGGTTAAACATTAGCTTAGGTCCAACGTCGTAAAAAGCTCTGGAAATCACAGCGAGTCACGCCCAGTGAAGAATCAAAAATCAAGAAATTACAGTCCAATCTGTTTTAACAATCAGTCTGATGGTACCTTTTTTTCTTTTGTAGTTAAATGAATTAAATCTCTTTCATTTAAAACAAAGTAGCATCAATAATTTTAAGACTAGAACCACACAATTAAAAATGATTACTAAATACATGAGTAAGGTGTTTGTAAACATATCAGAAAAAGCATTCTGACAATATCTGCTTAAAATTTTCAAAATCTTTATTCACTCCTTCACTCAAGATTACCCTAAACAATTTTTTCCTTTACTTTTCCAACTAGTAATAGCAGGTAGAGTCCTTGGTGGTGCAGTTAACATGCCCGACTGCCAGCCTAAAGGCTGGTGGACTGAGTCCACCCGGAGGCAGCTCGCAAGAAAGGCCTGGTGATCTACTTCCAAAAAATCAGCCACTGAAAACCTGATGGAGCGCGGTTCCAGTAGAACGCACGTGGGGACACCATGAGCCAGAATCAACTTCACGGCAGCTGGTAAGAGCATATCAGTGCTCCCGACAGCCAGCCACCTGACGTCTGCATGCCTGACATGCAGACAGCTGGTCCTTGCCACACCACGCAGGACAGGGAAATGGGCGTCCTCCAGAGCCGCTGCCGATGCTTCCCTTCCTCTCTACAGCACTGATGGGAACGTCTTCGTGGCACCACCGTCTCCTCTTCTCAACCACAGAACAATGGTATTTAGGGATACTGACTATTCCCTATAAAAGCCTATTTAAGTGTCATGTAGTAGAAATCATGTACCTCTGAAACACTGTTTTCTCCTAATGTTTTTAATCATAAATGTACAGTGCTTCAGCTGCATTTCAGATTAAGTAGGTCGTTAGAGGCTAGCCCAGGAGCCTATTCATGTGCAGCTGTGCTGCCGTCAGGTGCCGTCTAATGCCATTTAAAAAGATCTGGAGGGAGAGACACATTTCAAATTCCAAAGCTCAGGCTTACATATAAATTTCTGAAACGTAACCATTTGTAAGTAGATGGCTACCTATAAATACCCTGGCAGTGGCTTAAGAGACTACATAATTAGGAAAGAAGAACTGCCTCTAAGTCCTCGGCTTGTAGGGTCAGCAAAAGAACCGGAAGTACCGCAAGTCCTACTGCAGAGGAGCTTAAAATAGCACCTTGCCACCCTACATGTTTAGTCAAGGACAGGAAGGAACAGGAGTCTCTTCAGTTAATTTCAAAGGACAATTTAAAAAGGACAATCCTGATGCAATTACTCCTTTTATTAACAGGACTGTAAAGGGTTGTAACTGACAAACGAGCATTACATCTTATTGGTAGACAGCTGATCAGTAGATTCCTGCAAGGATATTTAAAAAAAAGAAAAAAAAAACAACCCCCTCTCCCCCCGCCAACCAGTTTGCTTTTAAAAATGTGGAAGTCAGGCACCCTTGAGAACACCATCTTCCCTAGTCACTTGCTTTCTGAAACTTAGGGAAATGAAAAAGAGGAAATGAGAGATTGAGTAATCAATCCAGTTTTGCTTTCAGGTCACTGTACTGACTAAACTAGGTAACATGACCTTCCAAAAGCCTGTGCAAACTCAGAAGTTCAGCAGAAAGGCATTAACTACAGGCTTCCTTTCTATCGCCGACGCATTTTACGAGTATCAACAAGCAGGCACGTACTGCATGGGAAGCCTGGACTGTACTGGTTTCTGGAAAAAAAAAAACCTAAAGCCATGAATTAGAACCGTGAATTGGAAAGTCACATTCCTGGTGAAAATGAAACCAAAAACTAAGCAGTGATTTATGACTTTCTGGAAGATTACTCACTGCTACCGTTTACAGAGATCTGTGGAATCCACTTCTTGGGGGATACAATCCTTTGCACCGCCCCACTTCCCCTGCCCCTCACCACCTCCTCAGGGCTGCATCACAACCTCTTAAAGCTCCAGACACCTTCCAGCCCCTGTCCCAGCTCCTGTCACCTGGCCGTGAGCATGTCTCTGAACTCATGCAGTAACGCTCTCACTCTACTCACACCACTGCAGTCTTCTTTTTGCCCCAGGAATACTTAAACTCATTCTTGACTTGGTAACTTTGTTCTAGTGCTTCCTCTTGATCCTAACAAGATAAACTCCTTTCTATTCAGATCTCAGCTTAAATGTCCCTTCCACAGAAAAGCCATTCCCGTCACCTAAACACACTGCCCTAACACCAATGTTACTTATTTTTGTATCTGTTATTACTTTTCTCCTCCCACTAGAATGCAAGCTCCCTGGAGCTTTTCTGTGTTGCTCACCATTGTCCTCCACATCTATAACAGTCTGGCAAGCAGAAGACATTCAATACACAGAGCTGATGCACAGACGAGTAACAGTCACTCATGCAGTATTTACTGATCACAGTGCTATATGCTGGCTGTACGTAATGGAAATACAACGTAAAATAAACTCATGGAGGCTTCAGGTTTTTGAGAGACAGCCCATAGCAAAAAAAAAAAAAAAAAAAAAACCCACAAATGCTTATATGTTGTACTAAGTGATATTAAGGAAATAAAGATAATTCAAAAGTGGCTACAGCTGTACACTGGCAGGGAACTGGCAAATTCAGAGTCAGATGGGGACATGGAATGAGGGGTATCACTACACGTCAGATGGACTGTGGCTGAAAGCAGGGAACACCAGAAAGATGTCTACCTGTGTTTTATCAACTACACAAAGACCTTCGACTATGTGGATCATACAAATTACAGGTAACATTACAAAGAATGGGAATTCCAGAATACTCACCTGTGCTCATGCAGAACCTGTACACAGACCAAGAGACAGTCGTTCATACAGAACAAAGGGATACTGTGTGGTTCCAAATCGGAAAAGGTATGCAGCAGACTGGTATCCTTTCACCTTATTCGTTTTGTATGCTGAACAAATAATCTGAGAAGCTGGACTACGTGAAGAAGAAAGCAGCACTGGAATTGGAGGAAGACTGATTAACAACCTAAATATGCAGATGACACAACCTTGCTCACTGAAAATAAAGATAACTTGAAGCACTTACTAATGAAGGTCAAAGACTACACCCTTCAGTATGGATTACACCTGAACGTGATGAAAACAAAAATCCTCTCCACTGGACTGATAACACCATGACAGATGGAAAAAAAACTGAAGTTGTCAGTGATAACATTCTGCTTGGATCAACAATCAGCTCCCATGGGAGCGGTAGTCAAGGAATGAAACGATGTATTGCACCGAGTGAATCTGTTGCAAAAGGCCTCTTTAACGTTTTAAGAAGCCAAGATGTCACTTTGATGACTAAGATGCGTCTGACCTAAGTCGTGGTCTTTTCCATCATCTCATGTGCACGTGAAAGCTGGACAATGAAAATGGAAGAAAGAATTGGTGCACTTGATCTGCTATGTCGGTGAAGAACAGCGAATATACCGTGGATTGCCAGAAGGAGGGAGCCCTGGTGGCTCAGTGGTTAAAAGCTTGGCTGCTAACCAAAAGGTCTGCAGTTCAAATGTACCAGCCACTCCTTGGAAACCCTACAGGGCAATTCTACTCTGTCCTATAGGGTTGTTATGCATCAGAACCAACTCGGCAACAACAGGTTTGGTTTGAGAGCAAATCAGTCTCAGGAGAAATACAACCAGGATGCTCCTTAGGAGTGAGGATGACTTGACTTTGGCTCGCGTACTTTGGACACGTCAGCAGGAAGGACCAATCACTAGAAAAGGGCACCATGTCTGATACAGTGGAGGGTCAGTGAAATTGAGGGAAGCCCTCAGTGAGCTGGACTGACACAACAGCCACACCGATGGACTCAAACACCAAAGATCACGAAGATGGCACTGGACATGAGGTCATGAGTAAGGCTGCCGTGAGCTGGAGCTGGCAGTAATAACATGATGAAGGGTAATCAGGGAGAGGCATTTTAACTATGGCGGTTAGGGAGGATCTCTGCGAGAAGACAGGACTGAAGTGAGAAAGAAAACTGAGAAGAAGCCAATCTTAGAAATGTGTGAAAGTGAGGTACTTTCAAAGAACTGAAAGACAGGCAGTGGGGCTAGAGCAAGTAGGAAAGGCCTGAAACAGATCTGAAGAGGTATGGAGGGGCCGTATCCTGGAAGGAGACGCTAAGAAGTTTGAAGCTTATTATATATACATAATTTTTTAAGTTGCTAAAAGACTTTAGGATTTTAATCTATGATTGATCTGTTTGGGGGGTATTTTTGTTTGTTTAACGTAACAGACTTTATCTTTTAGAGCAGCTTAAGGTTTACAGAAACTCTGCAGACAGTACAGCGCTGCCATGTAACTCCCTGCACATGCCTCCCTACCAGTAACACGTGCATCACTGTGCTACGTCTGTTACGACTGACGGCCCATCGGGACTCACTCTTCATGTTGTACACATCTATGAGTTTTCACAAATGCATAATGTCACCTGTTACCATTACAAAATTCACACAGAAGAGTCTCACTGCCCCAAAAACGCCCTGTGCTTCCTGACTCACGCTTTGTAATTTTAAAAGAGCATCTTAGTCCTATGATCATACGATTATATAGAGAAAAATATACCAGGTTAAAGCGGAGATCTCAAATACAAGCGGACTTATACCAGGTTAACAGTGGAGATCTGACATACAAGTGGACTCGTACCAGGTTAACAGTGGAGATCTGACATACAAGTGGACTCATACCAGGTTAACAGTGGAGATGTGAAATACAAGTGGACTTATACCAGGTTAACAGTAGAGATCTGACATACAAGCGGACTCATACCAGGTTAACAGTGGAGATGTGAAATACAAGTGGACTTATACCAGGTTAACAGTGGAGATCTGACATACGAGTGGACTCATACCAGGTTAACAGTGGAGATGTGAAATACAAGCGGACTTATACCAGGTTAACAGTAGAGATCTGACATACAAGCGGACTCATACCAGGTTAACAGTGGAGATGTGAAATACAAGTGGACTTATACCAGGTTAACAGTGGAGATCTGACATACAAGCGGACTCATACCAGGTTAACAGTGGAGATGTGAAATACAAGTGGACTTATACCAGGTTAACAGTGGAGATCTGACATACGAGTGGACTTATACCAGGTTAACAGTGGAGATCTGAAATACAAGTGGACTTATACCAGGTTAACAGTGGAGATCTGACATACGAGTGGACTTATACCAGGTTAACAGTGGAGATCTGAAATACAAGTGGACTTATACCAGGTTAACAGTGGAGATCTGACACACAAGTAGACTTATACCAGGTTAACAGTGGAGATCTGAAATACAAGTGGACTTATACCAGGTTAACAGTGGAGATCTGACATACAAGTGGATTATACCAGGTTAACAGTGGAGATCTGACATACAAATCATGGACACAGAAAATAAATTAGTGGTTGCCAAGGGCTGGGTGGAGGGATGGAGGTGATTGGGGATAATGGCTTAAAGATGTGAGGTTTCTTTTTGGGGTGATGAACTGCGGTGATGGTCGCACATCTCTGTGAATGTACTAAATGCCACTGAATTTTACACTTAATATGAGTGAGCTGTAAGGTATGTGAATTACAGTTCAACAGAGCTGTTAAAAAAAGTGTCAAAAGGTAACAGAGTAGCCAAAATGACCTTCAAAAAGAAAAACAAAGTGGGAGGATTCACACTTCCTGATATTAAAAGAACTATAAAGGTACAGTAACTGACCACCTCACCCCCATCAGAACTATAAAGGTACAGTGACTGACCACCTCACCCCATGAGAACTCTATAAGGTGCAGTGACTGATCACCTCACCCCATGAGAACTATAAAGGTACAGTGACTGACCACCTCACCCCATGAGAACCATAAAGGTACAGTAACTGACCACCTCACCCCATGAGAACTCTATAAGGTACAGTGACTGACCACCTCACCCCATGAGAACTCTATAAGATACAATGACTGACCACCTCACCCCGTGAGAACTCTATAAGGTACAGTGACTGACCCGTGAGAACTCTATAAGGTACAGTAACTGACCACCTCCCCCCATCAGAACAGCAAAGATCAAAAAAATGGAAAACAATGGATGTTAGCAAGGTTGTGGAGAAACCGGAACCCTCGTCTTTTGCTGGTAGGAATGTAAAATGGTACAATCACTGTGAAAAACAGACTGGCAGTTCCTCAAAAGACTGAACAAAAAACTATTATATGTTTGGAAATTGATTTGGTGCTTCCTTAAAAAACTAGAAATAGAACTACGATACGATGCAGCAATCCCACTCCTTGGAATATATCCTAGAGAAATAAGAGACTTTACACGAACAGATGCATGCGCACCCATGCTCACCGCAGCACTATTTACAATAGCAAAAAGATGGAAGCAACTAAGGTGCCCATCAACGGATGAATGCATAAATAAATTATGGTATATTCACACAATGGAATACTACGCATCAGTAAAGAACAATGACAAATCTGTGAAACGTTTCACAACATGAAGGAATCTGGAAGGCATTGTGCTGAGTGAAATCAGTCAGCTGCAAAAGGACAAATATTGTATGAGACCACTACTACAAGAACTCAAAAAATAGTTTAAACAGAGAAGAAAATATTCTTTGATGGTTACAAGAGTGGGGAGGGAAGGAGAGGGGTTTTCACTAATTAGATAGTAAATAAGAACTATTCTAGGTGAAGGGAAAGACAACACGCAATGCAGGAGAAGTCAGTACAACTGGACTAAACCAAAAGCAAGGAAGTTTCCTGAATAAACCGAACGCTTCGAAGACCAGCGTAGCAGAGGCGGGGGTTTGGGGACCATGGTTTCAGGGGACTTCTAGGTGAACTGGCATAATAAAATCTATTAAGAAAACATTCTACATCCCACTTTGGAGAGTGGCGTCTGGGGTCTTAAACGATAGCAAAAGGCCACCTATGATGCATCAACTAGTCTCAACCCACCTAGAACAAAGGAGAATGAAGAACACCAAAGACACAAGGTAATTATGAGCCCAAGAAGGGCCACATAAACCAGAGACTACCTCAGCCTGAGACCAGAAGATCTAGATGGTACCTGGCTACAACTGATGACTGCCCTGACAGGGAGCACAATGGAGAACCCCTAAGGGAGCAGGAGAGCAGTGGGATACAGATCTCAAATTCTCATAAAAAGACCAGACTTACTGGTCTGACTGAGACTAGAAGGACCCCGGAGGTCATGGTCCCCAGACCTTCTGTTAGCCCAAGACAGGAACCATTCCCAAAGCCAACTCTTCAGATAGGGATTGGACAGGACTAACCCTGGTGGCGTAGTGGTTAAGTGCTACGGCTGCTAACCAAAGAGTCGGCAGTTCGAATCCGCCAGGCGCTCCTCGGAAACTCTCTGGGGCAGTTCTACTCCGTCCTGTAGGGTTGCTATGAGTTGGAATCGACGCGACGACACTGGGTACTAGGTTATGGGATAGAAAATGATACTGGTGAAGAGTGAGCTTCTTGGGTCAAGTAGACACAGGAGGCTATGTGGGCAGCTCCTGTCTGGAGGGGAGATGAGAGGGCAGAGGGGGTCAGAAGCTGACAGAATGGACATAAAATAGAGAGTGGAGGGAAGGAGTGTGCTGTCTCATTAGATGGAGAGCAAGTAGGAGTAAACAGCAAAATGTATATAAATTTCAGTATGAGAGACTGACTTGATTTGTAAACTTTCACTTAAAGCGCAATAAAAATTAAAAAACAAAAAACTACCATATGACCCAGCAATCCCAATCCTAGGTATATACCTTGAAGTGAAAGCAGGAATGCAAACACAAACCTGTACAGTAACAATGTTCATTACAGCACTTTTCACAATAGCCAAAAGGTGGACACCAGCAAAATGTCCATCAACAGATGAGTGGGTAAACAAAATGTGCTGTATACATATGCTGGAGTAGTGCTCAGCCATAAAGAGAGATGGAAGTTCTAAGGCATGCCACAACATGGATGAAATCTGAAAACTCTATGCTGAGCAAAGTAAATCAGTTGCAAAATGACAAATACTGCATGATCTCACTTATATGAAATAAGTAAATATAAGAAACCAAAGACTACTGGTGTTTACTAAGGGTGGGAGGGAGGGAAAGGGGGAGTTTTTTCTTAGGGGGCACTGAGTGATATATCTCAATGGTTGTGAACTAATTTGGAAAAGCATAGCGGTAATGGTTGCACAACATGAAGAATGTAATCAATGCCACTAAAATAAACATAGAAATTGTTGGATTGATGAATGTCTTGTATATGTTTTTACCACAATAATAAAAAATAAAGCTATAATAATTAAAACAGTATGATAATAGTATAAAAATAGATCCATAAACCAATGGAATAGAATTGAGAGTCCAAAAATAAGCCCTACACCTATTGCCAGGTGATTTTCAACAAGGGTGCCAAGTCCATTCAATGGGAGAACAGTCTTTTCAACAAACTGTGCTGGACAAATAGATTTCCACACACAGAAGAATGAAGCTGGACCCCTACCTCACGCCATGTAAGAAAATTAACCCCAAATCAATGACCTAAATGTAACAGCTAAAAATATAAAATTTTTATAAAAAATACAGAGATAAATCTTTAGGACCCTGTATTTGGCAGTGGATTCTTAGATATGACACCAAAAACATGAGTGATGAAAGAAAAAATACATAAACTGGACTTCATCAAGAGGAAAACCCTTTGTGCATCAAAAGACATTACTAAGTGAGATGGCAACCCACCTACACAGAATGAGAGAAAGTATTTGCAAATCACGTATCTGATATATTTAATATCCAGAATACATAAAGAACTCCGACAACTCAACAATAAAAAGACAACCCAATTAAAAAACGGGCAAAGGACTCAAACAGACGTTTCTCCAGAGAAGATATACAAATATCCAATAAGCACATGAAAAGATGTTCAGCATCCTTGTTATTAGGGAAACGCATCTCAAAACCACAACGAGAAGCCACTTCACACCCACTAAGATAGCTCGTATCAAGAGGGGAAAATAGTAAGTGTTGGTGACGATGTGGAGAAACTGGAACCCTCACCAGCTGCTGGCGGGAATGTAAAATGATGCAACAGCCGTGGAAAACAATCTGGCTGTTCTTTGAAAAGTTTAGCACAGAATTACCACATGACCGAGCAATTCCACTCCTAGGAATCCACCCAAAAGACTTGAAAGCAGGGACTCAAAAGGATGTCGTACACCAGTGTTCGCTGCATTACTTTTAATAGCCCCAAAGTGGAAATAACCCAAATGTCTGTCAACTGATGAAGGGAGAAACATGTTACATACACACCATGGAATATTACTCAGCCCTAAAGAGAAAGGAAGTCCTGACACGCACTACAACATGGCTGAACCTTGAAAACATCATGCTGAGTGAAGTCAGCCAGGCACAAAAGGACAAGTATCATATGATCCCACTTACATGGAGTACCTACAATAGGCAAACGCAGACAGATGGAAAATAGGTTAGTGGTTACCATTGGCTGGAGAGAGGGGTGAGGAAAATTCATGCATAGGTACGGAATTCGCTTGGAGTTAAAGAAAAAAATTTTAGAAACAAATAGTGATAAAGGCGGCACAAGACTGTAAATGTAATTAACGCCCCTAAATCGCACAGTTGAAAGACGGCTAAAGTGGCAAATTTTGTTATCTATATTTTACCACAAAAAGGGTAAGAGTGTAACATATTCAATATGCTGAACGGAAGTAACTGTCACTCAGTAAAACAAAGCTAAAGAACAAGGGTAAGAGAGGCTTAAAGAGTTCACACCCACAGACTTTTGTTCAAAGTAACCTAAGGAAGCACTTCAGCGTAAAGACAAGTCATCCAAGGAGTCTGGGAATTTTTTTGGTAAATCATCAAGTGCAAAAGAAGCAGTATCTGTTAAGCTGCATTTTTTAACAAAATAACTAAAATCCTAGACACAAACAACAAGGAAAATTAGGAATTTGTTTATTCAGCAGATGAAGTATACTGGGTAGTGCAAATTGTTAATGCTCTTAGCTGCTAACTAAAAGGTTGGAGGTTCAAGTCCACCCAGAGGTGCTTTGGAAGAAAGGCCTGGTCATCAGATTCTGAAAAATTAGCCACTGAAAACCGTGTGCAACACAGTTCTAGTCTGATACAAATGGGGCTGCCAAGAGTGAGAATCAGCTCAACAGAAACTGGTCTTTAAAGTGTACTAAGGTTCCTTGCTTTAGGTGAAGGGAAGGACAATACTCAATACAGGGAAGGGCAGCTGAACTGGACTGGACCAAAAGCAAAGAAGTTTCCGGGATAAGCTGAAGGTTTCAAAGGTCAGCGGAGCAAGGCCGGGGGTTTGGGGACCATGGTTTAAGGGGACTTCTAAGTCAATTGGCAAAATAATTCTATTATGAAAACATTCTGCATCCCACTTTGAAATGTGGCGTCTGGGGTCTTAAATGCTAACAAGCGGCCATCTAGATGCATCAATGGGTCTCAACCCACCTGGAGCAAAGGAGAATGAAGAACACCAAGGTCACACGACAACTAAGAGCCTAAGAGACAGAAAGGGCCACATCAGCCAGAGACTTACATCATCCTGAGACCAGAAGAACTAGATGGTGCCCGGCCACAACCGATGACTGCCCTGACAGGGAGCACAACAGAGAACCCCTGAGGGAGCAGGAGATCAGTGGGATGCAGACCCCAAATTCTCATAAAAAGACCATACTTAATGGTCTGACTGAGACTAGAGGAATCCCGGCAGTCATGGTCCCCAAACCTTCTGTTGGCACAGGACAGGAACCATCCCCGAAGACAACTCATCAGACATGGAAGGGACTGGACAGTGGGTAGGAGAGAGATGCTGATGAAGAGTGAGCTAATTATATCAGGTGGACACTTGAGACTGTGTTGGCATCTCCCGTCTGGAGGGCGGATGGGAGGATAGAGAGAGTTGGAAGCTGGCAAAATTGTCACGAAAGGAGAGACTGGAAGGGCTGACTCATTAGGGGGAGAGCAAGTGGGAGAACGGAGTAAGGTGTATATACACTTACATGTGACAGTCTGACTTGATTTGTAAACGTTCACTTGAAGCTCAATAAAAGTTAATTAAAAAAAAAAAAGTATACTAAGGTCCTTGCCTTGCTTACACCCACTGCCATCAAGTCGATTCTGACTCACTGCAGCCCTACAGGACGGGTCAGAACTGCCCTACAGGCTTTCCAGGGAAAAACTGGCGGATTCCAACTGCCAACCTTTTGGTTAGCAGCTGAGCTCTTAACTACTGCACCACCAGGGCTTCTGTCTTGTTTAGAAGAGGACTTAAAATACAGAAAAACTCTAGACTTTGCCAGCTAATTTTAGAAGTGACACTAAAACGCTGACATCAAAATCAGAAAAGGATAGCATTAAAAAAAAACCAAACCAAAAACCCGTACGTAGCAGCTTCCTAGGGCTGTGAGTAACTCTTCGAAGCCCGATCCACGCTCTGGGCCCTGGGAGGCAGCCCCGGAAGCAGCCACACCCTCCAGGCGCACCATTTCCTGCTTGCAGAATCCCGAAGTTTGACAGCCTTTCTTCGTTTCAGTCTGTCTCCGTCCCCTTCAGCCCAAACTGGCAGTGCCCCTGTTAGCATAACATTCTCAGAAACCTTGTCTGACCTCCATGGACGTCAAGAGGATCCATGCCATGAGACACGAGCATTCTCCAGGGATCCTTCCTGGATCCTGGATTTAAAAAAACTAAACCCACTGTCACCAAGTCAATGCCGACTCATGGTGGCCCCCACGTGTTACAGTGTAAATTAAAACTGCTCCACGGGGCTTTCTGGGCTGTAGTCTATACAGAAGCCACTGGGTGGGTTCAAACAGCTAACCTTCAGGGACCTTCCTTCCTAGATAGCTCCACCTCCGCTCTCAGCTTCTGCTTACATGTGTGATTGGATCCAAAAGTCACACACCTAATCTCTTTGCAAAAGGCTCTCCAGTCTCATCCTTGGCCCTTTTTCCACAGCATGTCTCGGCATCATTTGCAATATGGACAGGCTGAAATTTTCCCAAATCAAATTCTGGTTTCATGTTTTTTTTTTTTTTAGTTAACAATTCCGTCTTCAATTATCTTTTTACTCTTGCATATTAGCATAAGCACCAAGGAGAAACCAGGCCATGCCTTCAACATTTCGTTTGGCAATCACCTCGGCTAAATATTTAAGTTCATCACTTACGAGCTCTACTTTCCACCCAACAAGAGAACACAATTCAAGCAAGCTTTCTGGCACTTTATTACAAGGATTGTATTTCCTCCCATTTCCACTAACAGGTCCCTCATTGTTTTCTAACATGTCATCAGAAGCACTTTAAATGTTCAGATTTCTAGCACATTCTGTTCATGACAATTCTCCAAGATGAGAGGAAGCCTGACAATAACAAATGTTGGCAAAATGCAGGGCAACAGGAACTTTCATTACTGCTGGTGGAAATGTAAACTGATATGACTACTCTGCAGCTTAAACGCGATAAAGCTGAACAGGAACAAACCCTGTGACCTAGAAATTCTGCCCCTAAGAACCTACCTATTCTTACAGTACACAAGGAGATGGTGTAAGAATGTTGATGGCAACACTGTAGCAGCAAAAAGGGAAACAACTCAGCATCTCTCAGTAGAGGAATGGATAAACTGATATATTCAAATACTGGAATATTATAAAGTAGCTGCATAAATAGAAAGCTATGTGTTATCACAACACAGACAAATCTTGATTAATAATACTGAAGGGAAAATACGTTGCAGGATGATGCAATCGGTATAATACAATTTACATAAAAATTTAAAAACAAGTACCACACACTGTTTACATGCACATCCTATAAAGTAAAAGCATAAAAACATGAATAAGAAGGGTCTGCACCGCCTGAGAACAGTGGTCACTGCTGAGGTGACAGGCAGCGGACTGGGATGGTGAGCGGGTACCAGACAGTTCCAGCTGTACGCATACATTTTAGTTCCTTTTTAACAAGGTGTGAAGCAAGTATGCCAAAATGTGAACAGTCCCTAAATCTGGGTGATAGGTACAAACATGGTCATTAGGTTACATCCCATGTTTTCCATATATTTGAAATTTTCAAAAAGGATCCCTGGTGGCCCAGTGGTCAGGTGCTCAATTGCTAATCAGGAAAAAAAAAAAAAGCCTGATGTATGCAGCATGGACTGGATGAGAGCAAAGGTGGGAACAGGAAAGACCTCCAGGAATTATCTGTAGAAACCCGGGCTAGTATGACAGTGACCTAGAACAGAGGTGGTGATAGAGAGAAGAGGATTATTTGAGATTACATGTCAAAGGGATAATTTATGGAATGTGCTAACGGGGTTAGACAGAAGAAAGACTCAAGGCTGACTTCTGGCTAGAGCAATACGCAGGCAGAGATACCATTTACCGAGATGGGGAAAATGCGAAGAACCAGTTAGAGGGTGTGAAAGAATCCTATCTTACATTCGTCGTTCATCTCGCACTTCTCCTGCTCAGACAAGAGTACGGGTAGATTTCTGTCTGCTCTTTGTATCCCCCGAAGTCCCTAACTGTGCTGAATCAATGTTATATGCTTGCCCAAGTATTAAATTTTGAAAATGAGACAAACCTCATTAAAAGTGTCAGCTTTCAAAGAAATTTGGTATCACTTAATATTACAATAGCCAAAAAAAAACACAAAACTTTCAAGAGGTTTCCCACGCAGCTTCTTCAGATTTCTAGGTCGTACACAAAGTTACACATACTTTCCACTTCTCTCTTAAGCCATTTTAATTAGTTTCACACGATTTTATTTTTTTTTTTGCTGTTATTGTGAATATACATAGCAAAACATAAACCAGTTGAACAATTTCTACAAGCACAACTCAGTAGAGTGATTAGACTCTCCAAGCTGTGCACCCATTCACAACCCCCTTTTCTGAGCTCTTCCACTGTATTAACATGAACTCACTGCCCCCTAAGTTTCCTATCTGCTTTTTTTTTTTTTAGTATTTTATTGTGTTTTAAGTGAAAGCTTACACAGCAAATCAGATTCCCATTCACCAATTCACACACAAATTGTCCTGTGACACTGGCTACAGGCCCTGCAATGTGTCAGCACTCTCCCCACTTCCACTCCGCCTGCCCCATTTCCATCCCTCCAGTTTTCCTGCCCCTCTTCGCCTTCTCATCTTTGCTGAGATGTTATATGTATGTTTTTAATTAAATTTTACTTGTAAACAATGAGAAACCACTGAAGGTTACTGCACAGGGGAGTGACACCATGAGAGAGGGCTTTAACAGCAACATAACTGTCTATAATTGAAAGAAAGGATACTTTTAATAGAAGTTAGAGATGGGAAGGTGCTATAATAATCTAGGTCAAGAGAGAGCTTTATAAGTCGATTCATGAGTCTGATCCTGGAGATTCTGATTCAGTAGGTTTAGAGTAAAGCCTCTTTAGTGAAGAGCTAAGAACAGGTGTTCGTTAGTGGATTAGAGCTTCAGAGAGAAGGTATCCTTGATGAGACACCTTTAGAAGAATACCAGACACTCATAAAAATTATAAGCTAATGCTGTATTTTTACCACAAATGAACACTGACTCACCTGGATCAGGGTCACGTTTTAGGTCCAATGGATGTACGACTGGGTGGTACTGCTTCTAAACACAACATAAATTAAAACATAAGACAGTAACAATTTAATCACTTAATATCTCATGTGAACATTTCCTTCAGCTAGTGTAAGCAAACACACTATACAATCAGTAGTACCGGACTTTTGCAATCAATCAATCGATACATACATTATTAGATCCTGAAATCTGCAGGCAGGGAAGGGGAGGAAAAGAAGTCTGAATTACACCTTTTATGATATCGCCACCTACTGCACACACTAAGAAACGCAGCGTGAAAACATGATTTGAAAAAGCATTTTAAAGACACAGAGACTGAACTTTGTGTTTAAAGAATGTTTCAAAAGTTAAGATAAGTGTTTAGAACTCAGAACTCATGTTCCCAAAAAAAGGGACCGATCCTATGACACATCAGAACTACAGACCCAGGATCTACACTCAGGAACAAGGAAAGTACTCCTCCTGGCCCTTGCCAAAGCCAGCAGAAGCCGTTTTCCATCACTTTTTAAGCTTCGCCGTTGCACTGCCTCACCTAGGGTTGCTGACGTTCAGTCCTTTATGCAATACTGGTTACCAGTTTTGTTTTGTTTTTTTTTTGGGGGGGGGGTAAGGCAGTATAGAGGGAGAAGGGAGATACTGGAAAATAAATACATTTTGAATGTCTTTTGTGAATAAACTTAAAAAAAGGAGGGGGATATTTCTTTGAGCACTATCTACCAAAAAGGAAAACAATAAATTCTGATTATGGATTTTTTTTTTCCACATAGGATGACTAAAATGTTTTAGATAAAGTATTAAGCCTTCACTACCCTAAAACAATTCCTGAAAGGAAGGCAATTAGACTTCCATGTGGAACTACACCAGCTTCAGAAACTAAGGACCAATAGCACAGCATAATCTAAACACAGCATGTTGGCTACTCACGGGCAGTGTCAGAGGGACCCAACTTGTTTGTGGACATCCCGTTTATTTTTGATTCAGATACTGATTTATCCCAGTCCTAAAAATTCTGAAAAGATGGGGGCATAGTATGGATGGTCATGGATAGCTACAGTAATTATAAATAAGAAACAAGCCCGTTGCTCTGCTTGTCTAAAAAGCTTAGGCTGAAGGAACTGACGGGTTCTTCCTGGTCTTGTGACCAAGATGGTCATGACTTCTGGAGCAAAACAAATTACACACAGTTTACAAAGCAAATTCCAGTGTTATGAACAGGTACTGAAATAATGTTCATCATCAATTTAACCAGATCTTCCAAAATACAGGCAGTCACCGGATTATAAATGACTTCTAGTCCTAAATCTGTCTTTAAGTCAAACTTGTACATACGTCGGAACAGTTAGGTACAGTTCGAATCTAACTGTTTCAAATGTTTGTGTTAGTATATACTATATAGAGTACCTTTCTATTTATAAAAAACATTAAACAAACACTTCCAGATACACTAAAACATCTTTAACCTAATAATATAGCAGTAACGATGTTTGGGTGCACATGCCAAGTGGCCCCCGTTTGTTATTAAGAACCACTGTATGTTCCTGGAATGTTTAGGGCTTCTGGGGTGGGTTCTAACTATGGCTGTACGTAAGTTGGGTGTTCATGACCCAGGGACTGCCTGTATAAAAACGTATATAAATAATGTGCCTGGAATGTCTGGGCTTTCCGGGGTGGGTTCTAACTATGGCTGTACGTAAGTCAGATGTTCGTAACCAAGGGACTGCCTGTATACAAACGTATATAAATTATGTGCCAAACGTAAATGACAAATAGAAAGAAAAGGATTAAAAAATAGATTTCTTTTCCTCTCCTGGTCTCAGAATTATAAAGGCATTTAGAGTCTTTTATTTTTAATTTCTATTTTCATATCAGCTGTGTTCAAAACCTAATGTGCCTTAAAACAGAAAAAAGCCTAACAAGAGACAAACAGCAGTTATTGAGGCAGGAAAGATATAGACAAAAAAATATCACTTATCTCCACATGGACCTTACATGTTACTTTAAAAAATAAATCATCTTACCAGAATCTCTTGCTTCGCTTTTATGGTTTTGATGACACACTCAAGGATCTTTCTGGAATACTGCTTACGCTTCGTGGCTACGTCTACTATGATTTCATCAAACTGGTCTTCAAGTACTTTGATGTCTGAATCTATTTCAGAAAAAAAAAGTAATGTCTAAAAGATTTCTTAAAACGCATTTTTACATTCTATATGAAAATGTGATGTAAATAAAACTACATTCAGAAAACACTAATTAAGAAAAACAAACATGGCAAGTTACCAGATACCCCCACTTTGGTGACTGATTCATTCACTCATTGAAAATCACTGACTGAACACCTAGGGCACGCTCTGAGTCGGAACGGACTCAACAGCAGTAGTTTTGGTTCGGTTTATGGCACACCAGGCCTAAATCAGAGAAATACAAAGAAGAAAATAACACAATCTTTTGCTTTCTAAGAGCTCAGAGTCCACTGGAAAAAACAGATAAACGCAAGTCAAATTGATAAGCACAACAGAGCAATGAACAAAACACGATCAGGACAAAGAACAGTGCAACGATAACTCGGCCTGGGGAACTTGGGACCTCATGGAGGAAGTGACATCTGAGCTGGGCCTGGAGACAGAAGTGTAAAGCCACCGGATAAAGAATGCTAGGAAAAATGGTAGAAAGAAGCATTTTAGGCCAAGGAAACAGCATCTGCGAGACCACAGAGTCACTGGGGAACAAAGAAAAGTTCCAAATGGCTGCAGGATAAAGCATAGGGAAAAAGGATAATAAAATATGTATGAATTAGACTGTAAAAGACATTTAATGCCAGAGATGCTAAAGAGTTTTGAATTTATTATGGGATCAACCCAAGCTGTGGCAGTAGCAATGAGTGGAGTACCTAGATCTGAAATAGGACTCAACTCGACAGATGGTGGGAAAACAGAAAGACAGGGTGACATTAGTTTCCTTGATTTAGCTAAACCTATTTTGTCAGACGCTTTTCCACGTTTTAAGATAGTGATTTACAAACTTTAGCATAACTAATAATTACCTGAGGAGCTTGTTAGAAGTACAGAAATTCTGATTTACTAAGTTTGGGATGGGGTCCAGAAATCAAGCACCCTAGATGAAACAAATGCAAGTGATATACCAAACCTACTTTGAAAATCATTTTAAAGAGCAACACACACTTGACCAGTTGTTGCTGACTCACGACAACCCTGTGTGTGTCAGAGAACTGTTCTCTAGAGGGTTTTCCATGGCTGAGTTTTCAGAAGCAGACTGCCAAGCCTTTCTTCAGAGGTGCATGAGTAGACTTGAACCATCAACCTTTCAGTTAACAGATGAGCACATTAACGGTCTGCACCACCCAGGGATGACAATTGTTGACTAGTTACAAAAGCTAAAGAATGAGGTCTCTGGATTTACTGGTCTACATCCTATCTGTTCTGCTATGTCAAAGTCTAGCTACAAATAGACCTATTTATTTTACCGAGTACAAACTTTGTAGGGAGGAGTCTGAAACATTTCATATATGTATATATAAAATGCATATATAAAATCAATATATGTACATATCAAGAGCCTAACTAGGTACACCAGGTGTGGTCTTTCATGTAACAAATATTAAGTCCAATTAATTGCTTTTTTTTTTGAGGATATTATGAAGAATGAACAAATCTGTCTTGGAAAAAATGCAACCAGAATGCTTCCTACAAGCAATGATGGCGAGACTTCGTCTCACATACTTGGGACATGCCATCAGGAGGGATCAGTCCCTGGAGAAGGACATCATGCTTGGTAGAGTACAGGGTCAGCGAAAAAGAGAAAGGCCCTCAAGGCGATGGACTGACACAGTGGCTGCAACAATGGGCTCAAACATAGCAACAACTGTGAGCATGGTGCAGGACCAGGCAGTTTTTCCTTCTGTTGTGCACAGGGTCGCTATGAGTCAGAACTGACTTGATAGCAACTAACAACGACAGGTACAGTCATTTCTTACTTTGGATACTCATTTAAATAAGCAGTCCTCCCCAAAATATAATTTACACATTAAAAAAGTTAAAATGTGCCCTCCAGTCACTAGCCTGAAAGGAATAATGTACTGTTTTGTTGCTGCTGTGGCGTTGCCCCAACTCACGGTGAACCCATCCTGCACTGTCCTCATGATCGATTCAGGATCAGACCACTGGGATCCACAAGGTTTTCACCGGCTGGTTTCCAGGAGATCGCCAGTCCTTTGCTCCTAGTCTGTCTTAGCCTGGAAGCCCTCTGAAACCTGCTCAGCACCACAGCAACACGCAAGCCTGCACTGGCACACAGGCGACACCTGCACACGAGGCGCACTGGGTGGGAACCAATCCACATCTCTGCCATGGCGGTTCCACTCCTGAACCACCAATGCTTCCAAAATGCCCCATTTTACAACCAGCTTAAAAAAGAAAAAAAAGTCAGAAATCTCTTACATAGGGAGGAAAATGGTTTCTTAGCGCCACCTATTGACAAATCTACAAAACTGAAATTTACAAGCAAACGAGCTGGAAAGAATTATCCATTCAACAAGTATTTAGTGGGTTCCTACTATGTAGTGATATGAAAAACATAGTCCCTGCTCTGAAGAAGTTTACATTTTAAATCTTAGATGTGCCTGGTCACACCTCCTGGAATCAAGCCCTTTCATGGCACTTAGAGGGGCAGAAGGAAGGGCTAGCTTCACTTACACACTCGTTCATTCATTCATTACTAACCTTATGGGCCAGGTACTTAGAAATCTCAGTGAAGAAAGCAGAGAAAAACTTCTGCCCTTCTGAAGCTTACGTATTGCCTGCTTGCACTAGAACCTATCAACTCCATCTTCTGAACACCCCCTGAACGTATCTTTCCTTTTCCATTCCCACTGTCTGCATGCAGGCCTTCATCTTTTGCTGGACTCTTCCTGTCACCTCCCTAAGGTCTATCTGCCTAGAATTTCTCTCTTCTCTAATCCACCCCCCCGACAAACAGCTAGAGTTCTAAAACACAACCTTTTCATGTAATTCTACTTTAAACACCTTCATGGTTCCCCACTGCCTACAGGATTAAGTGCGAATTCCTCAGTATATCCTACAAGGCTATTTAGGATCTGGCCCCAGCTTATCTTTCTGACCACATCTACCCCTAGTTTTCCCAATGTACTTCTGATATTTCCCAAACATTATCCTTCCCTGGTGCCCTACACATATTCTGTATTCTTTGCTTCCAACGTCCTTCCGACCTCCTTTCTAACGTACTCTTTTATTAAATGCATTTAACAACAACCTACTGTTAGGTCTCCTCCCACTTCCCAAAGAGAACAGCGACTCCTTATACGTTACCTTCCATGAACAAAGAGCTGCTAAAAGGTAAGGACCTTGTCTTTTCTTCTATTTCCCAGCATCTGGCACAGTGCCTGGCATTTAGCAGGTGCCCATGGAAGACGGTGAGTGTGCAGTACTCTTAACCATCTGCCTCACAGTTAAAAAAGAAAACATGAAGGACAGCCACACTTCTCCCAGCCACAAACCTGCTGGGAAACACATTTCTTAGTCTATACATTGATGAACCATGCTTTAAAAGGTAGCCTGGGACCAAACAAAAAGGCAATTCTAAAATGGTGTCACAGAACAAGAGTCAGATAAAGACCCAGTGAAAGGCTGTGTCATTTGAAGGCTGTGCCATCTGAAAACACTCCTGAGTGATCCTGACACTCCACCTCTCCCCTACTCACTGCAATCTCTCTGGTAATATTTGGCAAATGAGATGTTATTGTTTTTACTCTTTTAACATAGAAGCAGCAGTCAAGAAATCAAATGACATATTGCACTGGGCAAATCCGCTGCAAAAGACCCTTTTAAAGTGTTAAAAAGCAAAGACGTCACTTTGAGGACTAAGGTATGCCTGGCCCCTTGCAAAGTATTTTCAACTGCCTCATATGCATGCGAAAGCTGCACAATGAATAAGCAAGACCGAAAGAACTGATGCTTTTGAATTATGGTGCTGGTGAACAATACTGAATATACCACGGACTGCCAGAAGAGAACAAATCTGTCTTCGAAGAAGTACAGCCAAAATGTTCCTTAGAAGTAAGGATGGCAAGATTCCATTTCATGTACTTTGGACATGTTATCAGGATGGGCCAGTCCCTGGAGGACATCAGGCTTGGTAAAGTAGAGGGTCAGCAAAAAAGAGAAAGGCCTTCAACGAGATGGAATGACATAGTGGCTGCAATAACGGGCTCAAACATAGCAACGACTGTCAGGGTGGCGCAGGACCAGGCAGTGTTTCCTTCTGCAGTACACAGGGCGGCTGTGAGTTGGAACCAACTCCACAGCACCCAACAACAGCAACGTGTACACCATAATGTGAATTTTGATGACTTTGAAGAGATAACTATCATATCTCAAGGACTGAACAGTGAAGTCTTCTGGGCAAAGTATTATCTTAACATTGAGAAGATAAAACCTCAGAGAGTGACTTGGTGGGCTTGGATTCAGTTCAAGGATAACTAACTGGGAAACCTGAACACCCAGCAGTGACATCAAACTATGCTGGTCAGATCCATGTAACATGATTGTGAGGACAGATAAGACACTCTGGCCCTTTTGTCAGGGCAGCCCTTCTCCTGCACATCGCTGGGTAGGCACTGGGGAATTCTGACTCTCTCCCCACACTGACCATTCCCTTTCTATTCACTGTTCTCTTCCTGACACTAACCATTTTCTACTAAAACTCTGGTATCTTTAAGTATGTCAATGCCGTAAGTTAGGGTACAATCAAGTCTGCTTCGGACCGGGAAAATATTGCCTTTTTAAGGGACTTTCTATAAGCACTTCAGGTCACCCTATACGTGGCACGTTTACAGCTTAACTTTACACTCCTAAAGGTACTACAGCAACGATTGTGAGGATGGCGCAGTACCAGGCAGTGTTTCCTCCTGTTGTATGGAGGGTTGCCGTGAGTCAGAAGTGACTAGACGGCACCTAACAACAAGGGTACTTCACTATCCACTCTAAGGGCCACTTATGAAAATACAACTTGATTTAAAAAGTATTAATCATAGAAATTCCCTGGACCTGTTTCTTTATCTGCTGATATTTCTCCAGTATTTTCAAATAAACTACTGATTATAGTATTTTTGAAAACTGATCAAATAGAAGTCCTTTCGAGAATGCAAGATAGCATGTATGGGGACCAAGGTACCTACTGGGTTGCTGCCCTCAAGTTACAGCTATCTACATTAGCTTCCTCTTTTTTCCCCCCATAAAGGGTTTTCTTAAAAAGAAGTAACACTGAAAATGGAGCTTAAAAAAACAGCATTAGAAATAAAATTAGCAACAAAAATAACTCATAAATGACAGAAGGAAAAAAATCACATACCCATAAAGCAATTCTCTGATGCTTCCTGCCACGCTTCTCCGTTAATGCTGACATTCTCCTGCACGGCTGACTCAAAAGTCTGCAACAAATTCACAACAGTCAAACCACTAAAAACAGCTTCAAATACGAATTCAGACATTCTGACAAAATAATTTCAGATTTGTGACACAGGATATAAAGAAAAGTGGAAGTTGAGCGTTCTGGTCTTTTAAGAACTATGTATACAGAATCAAAGTGACAACAGCAACTCGAAAGATTAGACAGGAACCTCAGGGGGCAGAGTTTGTTAACAGGGGAAGAACAACTCAGAAAAGGAGGGTGAAAATGGTTGCAGGAGTCGAAGAATGTGATCAGTGTCACTGAACTGTGTATGCAGAGACAGCTGAATTGGTGTATGTTTTGCTGTGTATACTCACAACAACAAAAAATAAAATAAAAATCAAGTGGCAGATCGGGTCGTTAGTATAGTTACTATTTTCAATGAAGGTTCCATTTCAATCATTGACTCTACCTATATTTCAGCTAAGAGCCATTACGCTACCTGTGAGAACATTTGATGACAAATTTTCCAATATTCTTGTAAACAAACAAAAAAATTACTTCTTAAATGAAAGAAAAAATAAATAAAAGCTAAGAAATGTGGACTCAGCTGAACCTCAGGGGTACAAGCACTGTATATGCTGCAGAATGAGTGTCCTGTTAACGAGAGAGTGAAAACATGTACTTTAAGACTCTCTAAAAAAACTTTACGAAGAAAGTTTATAACAAACTTTATAAAGAACTGTTTTTCAGAGATGCATGCTGGAGCACGTAGGGATGAAATGACATGTGACCTGGGATTTGCTTTAAAATTCACTCTGTTCAGTAACAACAGAGAAAGCAGAGGACAGGTGAAGTGAAGCAGAATTTTGTTAACTATTAGACACGGGGATGGGTGTACATATGGGGGTCTGCTGCACTCATCTTTTTTCTTTTTAGTAAGGTTGAAAGTGTTCATAACACATTTCAAAAAAAAAGTACTGAAGGAATTTAGCAGGACTATTAAAATTTTAAATGCACACTCCCTATCAGAGAACAATTTCACCTCTAGCCATGTATCCTGAAGGACTATTCTCATAAACACGTAAGGAAATTAGTACTAGGGATGTTCATTTTAGCATTGTTTGAAATAATAAAAATTGAGGGAAAAAAATAACAAAATCTAAATTCAACATTAGGATAACGGTTAAATAAACAACAATATATCCACACCACACAGCATTTAAAAAGAATAAAGTACATCTCCACATAACGATGACAAGCAAATAGGTGAAGATATTTTGGTGAAAAAAGCAGTTTACTAACACCACATCAGCACAACACTATTAATGTTTAAGAAAAAAAAAAAAAAAAGACACATAAAGCTATTAAAGAGAGTATAGGATTACTCACCTCAAACGCCCCCCAGATTAACAGTTATCTCAAGAAAGAAGGGTTATGGGGAATGGAAATTCAAAGGAGACTTTTGCTTTGTGCTATGTTTGAATTTTTTACAATGAGAATGTATTTCGTACCATTTGTATAATTAAAAGCGTAGATCAAATAAAGAACCCCTAGTGGCACAGTGGTTAAGAGCTTGGCTGCTAACCAAAAGGTCTGTGGTTCAACCCCCCTAGCTGCTCTGCAAGAGAAAGATGTGGCAGTGTGCTTCCATAAAGATTAAAAAAAAAAAAGTCTCAGAAACCCCATGCAGCAGTTCTATTCTGTCCTTTAGGGTTGCTAGGAGTCAGAATTGGCTGGAAGGCAACAACAAATATAGATCGAGTAATGACTGCTCATCATGAGCTAAAATACACATTCCACACCTTTCTTTAAAGATTCTATAAAATCCCTACTTTACGTATACACTTTCAAGGGTTATCTGCGAATACAAATTATCTTTGTGATATTTATTGCATGACTATATCATGCAGTTTCAGATAGATACATTTACATAATTAAAATCTCTGCCTTTTATCTGTTCTATTAATTAAAATAAAACACTGATGACCTCCCTTCGTAGTCTATGTCTTCAATCCTTTTCTAACTCACTTTACAATCCCATTAAATAGCATGTGAATTCATGATGTTAAGCTGAGTTACTCTTTTTCTGTAAGGTAACTAAATGTTTTATGCACCTTAGCACTTCTTGGAATGAGTAAACTCTAGGATCATTATATAATAACCGTCTTCTCCAAAAAAACTACTAGCCAACTTCCTGAGGTCGTAGTCTATGTCTTCAATCCTTTTCTAACTCACTTTACAATCCCATTAAATAGCATTTGAATTCATGATGTTAAGCTGAGTTACTCTTTTTCTGTAAGGTAACTAAATGTTTTATGCACCTTAGCACTTCTTGGAATGGGTAAACTCTAGGATCATTATATAATAACCGTCTTCTCCAAAAAAACTACTAGCCAACTTCCTGAGGTATGTCTCTATTCTTGCCTTGCTTGTAAGCAGACAATGAACGTAAGCGCCGCTGCTGACAAAGTGGAATACAGAACCACAACTCAGGGAGTGTGTGTTAATCCTTCTTTCACTTAACCTTTATTTTTATTGTTTGCACTGTGATCATTCCTATTTACAAGTGTGTTACATCATAAGTTTTCATTTTTTTCTACATATATATATATGTTGTGTGTTCATTTTAACAGGCACCAATCTCTCAATTTACTGTCTTCCTCCAAAAACCTATCTTCTTCAGGACTTTGCAAAATATTAGGAAAAAGACAGGAAAATGCATATAAGGCCCAGGGTGTGATCTTAGAGAGTGACGTTTGTAACCAAGACAGCTTCCTTATGTTTTAACCAACAGGGCGGCAGTTCGAACCCACCAGGCGCTCCATGGAAAGTCTATGGGGTAGTTCTCTGTCCTATAGGGTCGCTCAGTGTGTTTGGTTTTACATCAGGCGCTAAGACAGACAAAGGGAAGAACAAGAGCTAGCTGGATGACTGGCCCCCAGGATACCCTTTCCTGGAGGATTCCTCACAGGTCAGTCGGCGCCGTCCACCTGGATAAACGCCAGCCAGTCCCGGCTACTGACCGCTTAAACTGTGGCCGAGCTGAAATGTGCTGTAAACGCGACCCCAGATCGAAAAGGCTTGGTGCCAACACAACAGTGCCAGGTACTCCAGCTTCTATACCATCACACGCTGAAATGCCTTGGCCGTGCCGCGCTAATTAGCTGTACTGCGCTAACTGACTGTACCGCGCCCACCAGCCGCGCCGCGCTCGCCCACCAGCCGCGCCGCGCTCGCCCACCAGCCGCGCCGCGCTCGCCCACCAGCCGCGCCGCGCTCGCCCACCAGCCGCGCCGCGCTCGCCCACCAGCCGCGCCGCGCTCGCCCACCAGCCGCGCCGCGCTCGCCCACCAGCCGCGCCGCGCTCGCCCACCAGCCGCGCCGCGCTCGCCCACCAGCCGCGCCGCGCTCGCCCACCAGCCGCGCCGCGCTCGCTAAACCACACCAGCAGAGCGAGTCCCCGCTGCGGCTGTAACCCTCCCACTCAGCGGCACCCCGAGCTCGCCTTCCGTCCCCAGCCGACGCGCCGGCTCAGTCGCTCCGGCCCGCGGGCACCAGCCCCGTCGCCCTCCCCTCCGCGCTCTCCGCGGCTGCTCGCTCGGCAGCCCGGGCCCGGTGCCCTGCCGGCCTGGGAGTCCCCCCGCGGCCCTCCGACCCGGGAGCGCGACAAGGGAAGAGGCGGAGCCGGCTCGTACCCACTGTGCGTCCCGCAGCGCCGGCTCCCGAACCTGCTCCGGCAGCGCATCCCCGAGCTTCTGCACGAAGAGGCCGCACAGCTCTAGCACTTCCGTCACGGCCCGTTTCGAGGTGCAGAGCACCCGGAAGTCCTCTCGGGGAGCGGCGGGGACCGAGGCCAGGGCGTCTGTCCCGGCCGCCACCTCCTCCTCTGGTGGAGGGGCGAAAACCAGGGCTTCAGGCGCCCCCGCCATTTTCCCA
Organism: Elephas maximus indicus; assembly: GCF_024166365.1. NCBI lineage: Eukaryota > Metazoa > Chordata > Mammalia > Proboscidea > Elephantidae > Elephas > Elephas maximus. Next base: position 1,431,534 of record NC_064842.1, read on the forward strand.
GTTTGAACTGTGGGCGGGGACTGCGGGAGCGGAAGAGCGGGGACCGGGAGCGGAAGAGCGGGGACCCGGGAGCGGAAGAGCGGGTCCTTCTTGTGCAATCAGTGGGCGTCCGGCCGGAAGCTCGAGCCGTGGCGGCTGCGGCGTTCCGACACCGGCTCCGCGGGCGCGTCCAAGGCTGCGGCGGCGATGGGGACGGCGGCCGCGGGGCTGGTGGACTGCCACTGCCACCTTTCCGCCCCCGACTTTGACCGCGTATGTGGGGGCGCGGCGGGGCCGGGGCAGCGGGCAGGTGCGGCCCTTGGCCCTCGGGTGGGCTTCGCGGCCTCGCCCAGGACGAAGCCCCGGGTCCTGCCCGGGCGCTGGCTCGGGTCCGTGTAACCGGCGCCCGGTTTAGGCTCAGGCGCCCGCGGCTTTCCTCCTGGGCCTGACTGGCGGCGACGGAGACCTCCTTCCCCCGTGCCTTAAGGGTCGCCTCAGCTCCGGGCCGGGCCCCCGCTAGTCCCGGCAGGGGTCCCCGAGACGCCCTTCCCGGCCGCGGCCGCACCGCCTGGCGCGCCGTCCGCCGGGGAGTCGGGCAGACAGAGGGCAAAGCGCCGCGGAGTCAGAGCTGCCGGCAGTGCGGCCGCCGCGTTGGCAGCTGGAGGCTGAGGACGAGGAGCTGTCCCGGGCGACGCCTGCGTGGAGGCCGGAAGGACAAAGCCCCGGAGCAGGGCGGGCGGACGGCGGCGCGGGGAGCAGGCGGGCTCGGGCCCCGGCGGGGCAGGGATGGGCCCGTTCAGGCCCCCGAGGCGCGGGCTGCAGCCTGGGAGCTGGAGAGGCTCCGCGGGAGAGAAGGCGGCGGGCGGGGAGGAGTTCGCATTTCCTGAGAAGCGCAGTGCGAATCCATTAAAAGGCTCCCTCGAAGCCGAATGACAACATCTGCCGTCTGCACCGAGACCGCCGTGCTGCTGGGTGGCCACCGGGGAGGACGGCAGGCGTGGGCGCGAGACCAGCTTTGCCTCTCGCTGTGGATAGACAGGAGACTGTCCTGGCTGGTGGTACGGTGGTAGCAGGGGACTTTGGAAGAAGTACATGGATTCAAGACATATTTTAGAGATAGCAGCCATAGTATGTGAAGAATTGGGTGTGTCAAAATAATGGAAGCATAAAAGGAATTAAGGCACACAGGATTTATTTGAGCATTTAACCGGTATGGATGCAGGGAGACCTTTCTGTCCAGAAAAACAGGAAGACTCGTCTTAGGCTAATTACAGTGAGTTTTTAAGGAGAAAAAAGAGAAATACGGAGTGGAAAATTAAACATCGGCTAACCTTCAGCATGATATTTATGTTGGATTCTTTGTACAAGATAAAGTTTAAGTAAGGTTATGGTGAACAGATGTCACAAGAGAGATTAGCGTGATGCAGGTGATATGGTCGCGTTGTCTCCTGTATTTTTGTTTGTCTGTCTTTAGGTACATTCCACAACAATCAGTGACCTTTGTGAATTTTCCTGTGTACTGAGAGGAATCTGTCAACTGGGTCCTCAGTTTCTCTCTTTAGCAATTTTCTTCTCCCTTTTTCAGTAATACTGAGTAAAGGTCCTTGGTGAGTAATCTGAAGTCTGCTCTGTTGGCTGATGACAGTGAATATCATTTGTTCTCCTAGCGGCTGCTCATACACATTTAAGATCCTTGAGATAAAGTATTTGAGGAGGGTGATTATAAGGATTGTCAGTGATAGGACAAAACCCAAGGTTTAAAAGGTTCCTATAAACCAAGGACCCCAAGAACCAAGATTTACCCGGGTGAACAAGTCCTGTGGATTTTAGGTTTCGCTTTGACCGGTTCAGCAGTTTTTTGCAGGGTATCATTATGTATAGACAGAATTTCGAGCCAGTCAAAGTGCAGATACCTCTCTGTGAAGCCAATGTGTAATCAAAAGCTAGTCTATCCTGTAAAGTCACTTTGTGAATTTCTGATAGTTCTTTGGAGAGTGAGAGGGTGGTTTTTCTAGTTGGTGACACCAGGTCTTTTAATGCTGCTTTATTTAATACCATTTGTAATCTTAAAATGTGTCTTCTAATGCTAGAAATTTCAGCTTCTGAGACAGAGGAAGTTGTTTTTCCTAGAATGGAGCATCTTGTAAGTTTGCTTTCATCTAGAGTTTCTTTCCAACTTCCATTTAGAGCTACATCTAAATGGGCAGTAGTTTGTTCTCGTGTTTCTACAGTGTTGGTGTCTGTCATACTTGCAGTGTTCACTTTGAGTAAATGATTGTGTGAATACATAGGGAACAGCGTAAGCTACGTAGCAAGAGCCAGTGCGTTTTGCAGGTAGAGCTTTGTAAACCATCGGCCAGAGACAAAATACTGTCCTTTTAGGGCATTAAAAGGCAACCTGTTACCTCCGACAGCAGGCACAATAGCTTGTAAAGCTAGCTGAGTATAAACACAATAAGGGGGATCATACCCATCTTGATCATTATCTGAGTGCAAAATCTTGGTGCCATTTAGCCAACAATTTCATTTGCCAGATTTTTCAACCCGCTGGAACACGTTTTGGTTAGAGGAATGGGCCTCTTGAGAAGGAGAATATATTGTATCCCAGAAGGGAGTTTGACCATTGCACTGGGTATGGGTTTCATGAAAATAAAGAGTTCTGCCCAGTAGAGACCGAACAAACGCTGCTGCCTACTTACTGGATGGCCTTCTGATTGGTTTCGAGCGAAACACCAAGTCCCTGGAGTTAACACTGCCACATCGGAATAATCCCAATCAGAGACTCCTGAGGCGGAGGCTAGCGTCGTTCCAGAAAGGAGATCTGTCTGCCTGAGTATATCTGATGTGATTTGTCATAGCTAAATCTGAAAAAAAAAAAAAAAAAAAAATTTTTTTTTTTTTTTTTAAATCTGAAAGGGTTAATGGAATCACGATTAAGCGTATACCAGTTTGAGGGCTTTTGGGAGGGTGGGCACAAACCGAGCAATTAGCTTGATTAGTGTGATGAGCTATTTGATGAGCAGGGAGTACAAAGGAGTTATGTTCTCGATAGGTGGTTACAAAAGGGAATAAAATGAAGGGAACAGAAAAGCATTTATGTATGATTCTGATCTGTGATCTTGGGTAGAAGCAGCCCACATCATACACTCTTCTGCTTGTTCCAGGGGCCTTGGGTGAAGCTGTCTACCTCGGGATCATCTGCTTCTGGGGATTGATTTTGTCTGGTAGATTTTTATCCTAAGATCAGAAAGAGGTTGTCAGGTTCATGAATGTGATGGGGCTCTTTTTAGCTAAGAAATGTGTACCCACGGGTTGGCTCCTCGGAGTCTGGTTGCCATGTGTGTAGTGAGGAGAACCAGATAAGGCCCTTTCTGTGTGGTTCTAAAGGAGCCTTGCGTTGAAAATGTTTTTAGAAAATCCGGTCGCCAGGTTTAAGATTATGACATGTCTGGTTTCCTCAGGAGAGGGTGCTGTCTCTTCAGAGGCTTCTCACATCTGTTGGGAATAAGCTTAGGAAAACCGCGTTACAGCTTGACAATGCTGAATCACATCAGTGTGTCCCAGTACTGCAGCGGAGCTCGTCATGATGTGCAAAGGCTTAGACTATCCAGTAACTGTCTCTTAAGGAGTCAGGGGATGTTTTCCACATAGCACAGATCTGGTAGTCATAAGGGCCAGAGGGGCTGCTTTGAGCCAAAGCAGCCCAGCGAATTAAGACAATCTGGCTAGCTTGAGTTAGTTCATTCTACTTTTCCAGAAGATTGGGGGCAATAGGGACAGTGTGAATGCCATAAGATGGGGAAAACTTAACCTCTTTTTTGGACGATTTTTTTTCTAGTGAAGGGAGTTTCACAGTCATGAGAAGTCTCTGAAGCTATTCCCCCGAAGAGGGATGTTTCAGAAGTTTCCCTGCCACTGTGGTGGCATCAGCTTTTCAATAAGGAAAAGCTTCTCGAGTGAGCTTCTTGGATCAAGTAGACACGTGAGACTATGTGGGCAGCTCCTGCCTGGAGAAGAGATGAGAGGTCGGAGGGGCAGGAGCTGGCCGGATGGACATGAAAATAGAGAGTGGAGGGAAGGAGTGTGCTATCTCATTAGAGGGAGAGCCACTATAGTTTTTGTATGAGAGAGTGACTTGGTTTGCAAACTTTCACTTAAAGCACAATAAAAATTAAAAAAAAAAAAAGTTTGTATCCATCCAGAACATAAATTAACTATTATAAAAATATAGTTCTATTCCATGAGGGGAACCCTGGTGGTGTTGTAGTTAACAGCTGGGCTGCTAACCGAAAGGTCCTCAGTTCAAATCTACCAGTTGCTCCTTGGAAACCTATGGGGCAGTTCTCCTCTGTCCTATAGGGTCGCTATGAGTCAGAACTGATGCAACAGCAATGGGGTTTTTTGTTTCTTTCTTTTATTCCATGAGGGAGGTAATTGGATGAAGTGCAGTTGTAAATGTTAAAAATATCCAAAGTAAAGGGTCTTTCCTGAGACGGTTTTAAATGTTTTTCCAGGATTATGAGTTTGGTATTTTAGAAGCTGATCATTGACTTGTTTAACAGTACAGTCATCCCTCCATATTCATGGGTTCCGAATCCATGAATTCAACCAACCATGGGTCAAAAATATTGAAAAAGTTCAAAAAAAGCAGAACTTGAAATTGCACTATTTACATAGCATTTACATTATATTAGGTATTATAGTAACAGAGACATGTGCAGGAGGTTGTGTGTAAGTTACACGCGAATACTATGCCATTTTACATAAGGGGTTTGAGCATCTGTGGATTTTGGCATCCACAGGGGGGTCCTAGAATCAATCCCCTGCAGATAGCAAGGGACGACTGTACTGGTACAATTTCCCCACCAGTATCTAGATACAATTTGAAGCATTTTATCAACCGCATGTTGAGCGGTTGAATGTAGAGCCTTTAGGAAAGGGAATTTTAAGGACTCTAGGAGAACCAGGTATTTAGGAAGAACCAGGTGGTTGTCAGGACTCTCCCAAAGTTCTTTTTTAATTATAGAGATAGTCATTTTTCAGTTTTCTAATTCTGGCTCTTTCTTTAGTTTTTCAGCCAACTGCCTTAAATTTAAAAATTTGGAGCGACTTCATTTAATGCTAGACATTGTTTTTCTAGTACGTGGGAAATTTTTTGGGCTGCCTTTTTTGCATGAAAATCAGCTATGATATTACCTTGGTATTCAGGCTCAGCTTTGTGGATATGGGCCTCTATGTTAATTATACCTATTTGGGAAAGTAGTAATAAGGTCTTAAGTAATACAGGCACTAATTTTCTGTTTTTGATGGAGGTCCCTGTAGAAGTAAGGAACCCGCATTGTTTCGTAGCATTCTAAAATCACGTACTACCCTAAGTATCAGCTGTCAGTAGAAATGTTGACAGTCCTTTAGCAATCTCACAGGCCAGATTTAGAGCATACGGTTCTGCCTGCTAGCCTGAAGCAAACTCAGAGAATGGTCTTCTTTCAACTAGTTCATGTTAGTTCCTTACAGCATCACCACTTTAATAAGAATTCTGGGTACTTTTAAGGTAGGCTGTACCTACATAAAATACCAAATCAGAATTTTTAGGCAAAATTTCCTACAAATCAAGCCATGGAGTGAATACTTGAAATACAGTATACAAGCAGTCATGAGATTCATGTCCTCAGGCGAGTGTGGAAGGGCAGCAGAACTGAGAATACTACGTCATTTAACTTGAATAGTAGAAGGGGACAAAAGAAGGAACTCATAGGGTAAAAGCCTACTTGCAGAAAAATGTTGAGTGTGTTCAGTATTGTGCAGAACCTCAACGGCATGAGGTATTTCTAAAGTTAAACAACTTCCTTGGACTATGTCAGAAGAGGCCACTGCTATTGTAGCAGCCACAGCTACAGACTTTAAACAAGAAGGATAAGCTCTGGCCACAGGGACTAGTTGAAGGCTATAATTAGTAACAGGCTTATGGTGGGACCTGTGTTTCTCTATAAGGACCTCTAGACCTTCGTTCTGTTTTTCATGTACAAATAAGAAGAAAGGTAGTCAATAGTTAGGCAAGCCTGGAGTCAGAAGACTTTGTAGAGCCCTTTTAATTTCCCCAAAAGCCTTTTCATGAGTCTTTTCCCAGTGTATTGGTTCAGGCACAGAACCTTTTGTTAGCTCGAACAATGGAGCAACTATCTCCAAAATGTTTGGAATCCAAACTCCACAGAATCTTGCTAGGCCTAGAAACCCGTGGAATTGTCTCTTGGTTTGAGGTCAGGAATAAGACTGGATAGCCTGAAGTCTCCTAGGGGAAAGAGAGATTAGCCCTGCAGATAAATCATGCCCGAGATAATGAACCTTTGAAGGATAAATTGCAGTTTATTTTTAAAGACTTATTGTCCCTTATAGGCAAGCTGTTGTAATAAGTAAATTGAGAGTCAGTTTTTGACTAAGTTTGATCTAGGGAGCATAGTAAAAGGTCATCAACATACTGTATAAGAGTAGATTTATTCTGAAAATTAATTTTTCCCCCCAGATCTTTAGTATTATTGTCAAGGTCCTGAGAAATATAAGTAGGAGATTCAGAAAATCCCTGAGGCATTACTGTCCAAGTGTACTGATTTTTCCAAGTAAAGGCAAATAAATACGGGCTTTCCATATCTACCAGAATGCCAAAGAAAGCTACACACAAATCTACCGTGAAACATTTTGAGTCCAGAGCTGTTTCAAAGTGTTCTGCCAGATGTTAGAATTCTGCCGTTGGGGTAACTTCATATTCCAGTTTGTGTCATTTTATTAGGTGCCCAATCTCAGGGCACAGTCCATTTACACAATGGAATAACAACACATATTGCTGTCCCTATGGCTTAAGTCCTATTGGCCAAACATCTCTTCTAGCCAGGCCCTAAAGTCTGCTGTGGTTTCATCTTTCTTCTCTTTGCATGCTTGTGTAATCATCCAATTTTGGCTGGAAAAGTGGAAGGGACAGCTTTTAATAAAACCTGACCCACTTTTCGAGCTCTCTTAATGCCATCTTTGGTAGTGTGGCAGGCTAGATCTTTAATATCCTCATCTGATGTTTCCCAATTTGCTTTTTATAACAAGGTTTTGGATTTTCCAGGCCCCACTAACATCTGAATAAAAATAGGTTGATGTAAGTTGGGAGCCCAGGATCTTATGCTCCCAACAGTATTCTAAACTCCTCTTGAAGTTTGAAGTCTTGTTTGATCATTTTTTGGGGTCGGGGAAGTCCTTAACTATGCCTGGGAGTTCTGCTGTCAGCCAAGGTGTGAAAAATGCAGAAGTGGGTACCCCAGGTTCAGAGGCTAGTTTAATTTTTAAAGGAAATTGACCCTTACAGTTCTTAAGACGAAGAGTTGGAGGAAAAGGAAGACAGTAAAATGAGTCTGAAGGAGCAGATGAATTGGAGGTAGAGTTGGTTTAAAGAGCGGCTGATGGGCGTGGCATGGCTCTGGAGCAGTGGAAGGGGAGAGTCGTGAAGGTTTTTTCCTTTGCACACTATAAAGAGTCAGAGAAGCAGTTTGGGAATCATTTTGTCATTTGGAAGCTTTGCTGTACCAGTCCAAAGTGCTCCCCATTACTTGCTGAATACGAGTTTGTTTTCTTCAAGCGCATCTCTCAAATGGATGATGTTTTCCATGCTAAAAGTTTCCCAAAGGAGCTACTGCTGTTAAGTCATCTCTGGTAAAAATCAATCCATTTTTCCAAATTACTAGAAGTTTTGGGTCCATAATGCATGAACATGTAAGCTGTGGGAGTTTTAGGAAGCAACAGCACTTTTAGAACAAACAGACCCATCTCTATGCTTAAATCTCAAAGAAGGACCTGCAAAAACAGCTGACCCTGGGGTACTGAGGACAGACATTTTCCCCCTGCTTCTAATGGGTCAGAAGAGTGGGTTGACTTACCAAGAAACGGATGTCCAAAACTGCTAAGATACGAACCCAGAGAGCTCAACACAAAAGGAATGGAGCATGGATCCAGGAGAGACTCACTCAAGTTCCTCAACTGTGATGAAAGAGCAATGAGCAGAAAGGGCCCACGTGGGTGCTGTCATCTCCCACCAGCAGCAAGAAGTCTTTGGGCGTCGTCTCCAGATCCTACTTCTGACACCAGAAACTTCCAAAATAAAGCACAAAACAAATTAAGATTTATAGAGTTTATTTAAGCAATTGATACGTATGCACACAAGGAGACCTTTCAGTTCAGAAAAGCAGGTAGGCTCATCTTAGGCTAACTGAAGTGAGGTTTTTTTTTTTTTTTTTTTTAAGGAAAAAAGGAAATATACAGCAGAAATTGAACATTGACTAACCTCTGGCATATTTATCTTGGATTCTTTGCACAAGATAAATTTTGAGCAAGTTAATGGTTAACATGTCTCAACAGATTTGTGTGACTTTATAGTCAGTGTGTCTCCTGTATTTCTGTTGTTCTGCTCTTGGGTACGTTCTACAATAGTCAGGGACCTTTGTGAATTTTTCTGTGTGCTCAGAGGAATCTGTCAACTTGGTCCTCAGTTTCTCTCTTTAATAGATATTTAGAGTTAGGGAAAGGGAGGAATCGGAGGTGACTCAGATTTTTAGCTTTTGTCTCAGGGAAGATGGTGGTGCTATTTACTGAGGAAAGACAGGTTGGGGAAGAAGGAAGGAATAGGTTTCTGGGAAAAAATAAAGTTACGTTTGGCACATGTTGGAGATGTCACGTAGTCATTTTTAAATGTGAATCCTGGGTTCAGTAGAGAGCTATAGGCTGGAGATAAATACTGGGGACTCATTAGCATAATGGTGGTATTCAAACCCATAAAGGAGGAGCAGGAGTCCCTGGGTGGTGCAGACTCTTACTGTGCTCAGTTGTTAACTGAAAGGTCGGGGGGTCAAGTGCACTCAGAGGTGTCTCGGAAGAAAGGCCTGGTGATCTTCCAAAAGATCAGCCATTGAAAACTAGGGAGCAGTTCTACCCCGACGCGTGTGGGGTTACCGAGGGAGCGGCCCTACCCCGACGCGTGTGGGGTCACCAAGGGCCCCGAGGCGTGTGGGGTTACCGAGGGCCCCGAGGCGTGTGGGGTTACCAGGGAGCGGTCCTACCCCGACGCGTGTGGGGTTACCAAGAGCCAAAATCGACTCAACGGCACGTGATTTTTTTTTTCTGAGAGGAGGAGCAGAGGGTCCTGAAGTCAGATAAAGGAAGGAGAACGAGTCAAGAAGACTGGAAAGTAGCAGCCAGCGAGACAGTGGTGTTTGCAGAAGGAGAATGGTGTTGCAGAAGCTCACAGTGGAAAGTATCTTGAGGAGGAAGGAGTGGGCAAGTGAGGGGTGCCAGACGTTGCTCAGGGGTGAAGTGAGAAGAGGACAGAGGAGTGTCTTTTGTGTTTGACAACAGCAGTTTCTGTGTTCGTGGAGTGGGAACAGAAGCCAGGTTTACTGACATTAAATGTAGACGGGAAGTGGGTCACTGTAGACTCTCTCTCCACCACCCCGTTCCTTGCCGTCATTGTCATTCTTTGTGGTGACTCACTTGCCTTGATACACACAGACAGAGCAGTTACTCACTCATCTAAAATAACTGATCACTTATGTTTCTTTTAGGATCTGGATGATGTGTTAAAGAAAGCCAAGAAGGTAAGTCAGTATCTATTGATTGCCTTATTTTTTTGTTGTTGTTGTTCCTTACTAATTTCAAGCTAAAACTGCTTGAAATTTAGATACACTCTGCTGATACTTCTTCAGCGGTTAATACGTAGCATTTATTGTTTACTGTGTGTCAGACACTATGCGCCGCTCTTTCCATGCCTTATCTCAATGTTTCACACCAGACTTCTGAGGAGAGTTACTGCTTTATAGCCACCACCCCCCATTTTATGGATAAAGAAACTGAGGCCAAGAGAAGTAGTCCAAGGATGTACCACTAATAAAGTGTTACAGACAAAACAGCCGGCATTTAAAACGTGTGCTTTCAGCCACTGTCTCTACCTTCAATACGGAACAGATTGGTCCATTTGTCGGTTCTTAAATTCACGTTATTCTGGAGATCATGGATAAATTATAAGTTTTCTGAAACATTTTGATTTGTTTGGAGAAAAATAATTATTAATTTTTACAGTGTCTATGAAATCCATTTTAACTGGTATTTTGCCATTTTCTCATAAAGTGGTAGATCCCAAAGCGGTTGCCAGCACATGTTTATATACATTTATACAGGAGCACGGGCTGTGGAGTTACACAAGCATAATGACCTTGGGAAGGAGTACTGGTGGCGCAGTGGTTAAGCGCTCAGCTGCGAATCAAAAGGTCACCGTTTCAAACCTACCAGCCACTCTGTGGGAGAAAGATGTGACGGTCTGCTTCCACAAAGATTACAGCCTTAGAAACCCTCTGGGGCAGTTCTACCCTGTCCTGTAGGGTTGTTAGAAGTAGGAATCAACTCGAAGGCAGTGGATTTGGGTTTCTGTGACCTTGGGTGAGTTATTTGACCTCATCCAAAACTTGGTTTCTTACCTAGAAAATGGATTATAGCAATGCCTGCCTGCAGAGCGTTGGGCTTCTCCTGTATGTGGCCCTTCAGCCCTGGGATTTATAGTTCTGCTGATTGCTAGACCACAATATTCCCAAGAGACTGGTTAGTCTACTATACAAATAAGGTGTGTAAAACCCCTGCAGGGATTGGTCAGTACTACATCAACTAGGTAGCTGTGGCAAACTGAGGGGACTGGTCAGTTTTGCCATTTTGCTAGGCTTAAAAGGCCCAGTCCCACCGAGGTTGAGGGAGACCTCACTACCATCAAAAAGAAAATCCAGGAGTAGAGCAGGTCCTTTGGATTCAGGGTCCCTACCCTGAGAACCTCCTAGACCCCAGAGACAGAGATAGCTGTAATATTGGAGATAGCGTGAGCGTGAGAACCAGGAGACCAGCACTAGATGGTTACGTTGGGCTTCCCAGCCCGTGGAGCAAGGCAGCTGCAGTGGGTAGCTGACCCACAGAGTGAGAGAGCTGAGCGCCTTCAGGCAGGAGGCTTCCTGCTGCAGTGGGGTGCCTCCAGGCACTTATCAGTGGAGCTAAAGAGCTGTAATACTTGTCTGAGCAGGGCAGAGGCTGAGAACAAGGGTCAGCTGTGGGCATGGCCAAGAGCAAGGCCTGCCTGCCTGCAGGCACAGCCAAGAAGAAGCTGAGAGCTGTCTTGGTTGGAAGCTATCCTGATTGACAAACTGTCCCGTCTCCTTAGTTCTTTCTGTTACTTTGAAGTTGATCCTGGTTGAGTTGTAGCCTGTAACTTCCCTGATAAACCACCTAATAATCGTATGGTATGTGAGTTCTGTGTGGCCATTGCAACAAGTTATTGAACCCAGCAGAGAAGTGGAGAATGCCATGGGAAGAAGACCTGCTATCAGAATGGATACAAACGTGGGGGAGTGGAAGCATGTCTGACCCCCACCTAACAGGGATCAGCTTGGGCTGATGGTGATCATCCTCCCCCCTTGTGAACCTGGAGGACGTCAGATGCTTCCGCTTTACGCAAGCCCACAGGGAGGTTGTGCAGATGAATTGAGGTGGTGTCTGTGTTCACGAAGCGAAGTGCCTGAAACGTGATAGAAGTCATGGCTGTCGTGTCATTGCAGCCTGGTGGCCAAGGAGGACTAGGATGCACAGAAAACTTTAAAATTTCATTCAGTTACATTAGATGTGTACATTGTTTGGGACTCTTAACTATCGTATCCCCTTTGTTTCAGGCCAACGTTACGGCCCTTGTGGCAGTTGCTGAACATTCAGGAGAATTTGAGAAGATCATGCAGCTTTCAGAAAGGTGCCACTTTTAATGAAGACTTTAAACTGCTGCTTTTATACAATGTCAGATTGATGATGTCAGATTTATAGTATCAAAGATGATCCATTTTTTTAAAGAGAATGGGAAGGAAAAGTCACATTAACATACCCCTGAAAAGAGATTCTACTTGCCCTTCAGAGCAGTCTCGTAGTCTGCTACCCCCGCGTTCTCACTTGATTCCATATTTCCAGGTACAGTGGATTTATCCTGCCGTGCCTGGGTGTTCACCCAGTTCAAGGACTGCCACCAGAAGGCCAGAGAAGTGTCACGTTAAAGGTAACAGTCACATACAACAAGAACCATCAAAAATGATGATACCTTTTGACTCAGTAATCCGTTTTCTAATTTAGTCTAAGGACGTAATCCAAAAGGGGGAAGCGCTGTCTTCCTTCACAAAGATATTTGTCATTATTTGTAATAAAGAGAAAGTGGAAAGAGCCTAGAGGTTCAGAGATAAAGGGATCTTAAGTTAAACTAAGTGCTAAATATGATGCATTTGTTGAAAACGAGGATTACAAGGTTTCTGTAGCAACATGGAAGCTGTGTACAGTATAATATAGAGAGAAAAAGCAGGATAGCAAGTGTTTATCCACTGTCTGTCAGTGACAGCCAGGTAAAACGTGTCCCGTTAGGAAAAGCTGGGGAGAAAAACACAAAAACAATCGTAGCTGTGAGGGTCTGTGGAATTATGGGGGACTTCTTTTTTCTCCAGTCTTTGTCAGACCAGTAAGTCTGGTCTTTTTTGTGCGTTAGAATTGTCTTCTACATTTTTCTCCAGCTCTGGCTGGCAGGAGGATACGCAGTTTGAGAGCTTTATTGCATTTTTAAAGCTCAATACCCATTTGAAGAAGCGATGACTTTTTTAGCCCATGAGTACACTAAGATGTGAGGGCTGTCATTTTTTTATAGTAATGAGTCTTCGCTTCTGCATTAGGTTACCCCGGGTAGCTTTGCTTATTTCATAACCAGATTACTTTTCATTCACTTCAGGTAAAAATGCATACTTAGCATTTAGCTCTCTTGAGTTGTTGAGTATGGTAAAATTAGCTAAACTGCCAGAGAGTTAACAATTCCCAAAATGTTGGAGATTGCAGCTGCCCAGCTTCCATGTTGTGGAGATTTATACTAATAGGCAGGCAGGCAGGCAGTGTTTACTGAGCAGCTACTGCATGGCAGGTACCATTCTAGGCACTTAGAGTGAAGAGACGCGGCCCCTGGAACCGGGTTCTAGATGGAGGAGGACAGTCAGCAGTGGAATACTGAAACAGGAGAACTTCAGGTAGCACTAGGTGCCTCAAGAACACAGTGGGATTATGTGATAGGGTTCTGGGTGCTGGTTTTTAGATTGTGTCCTCAGGAAAGGCCTCTGTGAGGCAGTGACATCTACGCTGCTACCTGAGGAGTTGTTCATGTACAGATAGAGGTCAGAGTGTCATAGGCAAAGAAAACAAACCACAGAGGCCCTGAGGTAGGAATGAGCTTGCTGTGGTCAAGAAGTGGAAAGGAGGCTGGTATGGCTGGAGGGAGGGGCGGTGCTGGCACTGAGGTCAGGAACTGGCAGGACTCACCTCATACAGGGCTTGTTGGATTTCGTTCAGTTGAAGTGAGGAGTTAAAGTGGGGGAAGGTAAGATGTGACTTAGGTTTTCAAAGGATTTCCTTGCTCATAGTGTGAAAAATGAATTTTGAGGAGAGCAAAAAGGAAGAAGCGGGAATAGTTAGAAGGCTATTGTGATAGTCCATGTGAGAAGTGATGGATTGGGCCAGAGTAGCACTGGAGGAGGTGAAGAAAAGTGGCTGATAGGATGGCTTAACTTATGAAAGTAATTAAAATACCAGCAGTATACAGGGAACTCTCAGGAGAGCCGTCTGAAATAGATGAGTGATAAACAGAGTTCTTCCTGTCTTGTTCCTGGTGCACTTGTGGTATGTACCACAGTTTGTGGCATAGTTCCTAGAGTGTCAGCTCCTTGAAGGCTTTAGAACCCTCCCTAATATGTGGTACAAAGCTAGGTACGTGCTGAGCATTCATTAAGTTGCCTTGATTTAGGATTTAGAATTGCCTGTTGCTGTTAGTTGCCACTGAGTCGATTCTGACTTGCGGAGACTGCACGTGTACAGGGTAGAGCTGTGCTCCATAGGATTTTCAGGGCTGTGACCTTCCAGAGCCTATTGCCAGGCCTGTCTTTTGAGGTGTCTCTGGGTGGGCCTAACATCACACAAATCTTTCAGCATATTCCCAAATTAATACATTCAATGCGTATTGTTACCGGGCACTGTTTAGACACTAGGGATGCTGTACCTGTGAACCATTGCCATCAAGTTGATCCCAAGTCAAAGCATCTGTGTAGGACAGAGTAGAACTGCCCTGTAGGGCTCCCGTGGGTGGCTGGTGGATTCAAACTGCTGAACTGCCAGCCTTTTGGTTATTTAGCAGGCAAGCTCTTAACCACTGCACCACCAGGGCTCCTTGAATAATGTGGTGAATCACAGTTCACTGGCTAGTCTGCTGCCCTCTGCAGGCAGAGCACGTGCACTCTGGTTTACCACATCCCTCCTTGGCCCGCACCACTCATTTTGTTACACACCTGCTCTAAAGGTTCTGGAGACTAATTGTTTTCTCTAAGGAAAAATCCTTTGTAATTATTTAAAATCACAGTAGGCCTCTCTTCCCTCCCTCCCGTTCTCCTTCTTTCCTTCCTTTTCTCCATCCTTCTCCCTTCCTTCTTTGAGCAGTATGGTGGAAACAGAATGGGCTTTGAAGTCAGGAGACACCTGGCCGACTGGCTTGTGTGATCTGGGGCAGCTTACTTAACTTTGCCAAGTCTCAAGTTCCTTGTTTGTAAATTGTGAACAATAATATAATAGTAGTAGTGGTACCCCCAATCACAGGGTGCGGGATCTTGAAAACCCCCATAATAGGACCACTAGCTGTTAAGGATCTTGAGACCTTAAAGGGGAAGTGTGAGAAGAAGAGCTGAGGTCAGAGATAGACCTGTGACTGCCCTCATAAATACTTTCATATCTCCTAAAATAAAAGAAAGCACACACACAATAACATGTAGACGTATTAAATTAGTAGTATGAATTATCTATATTCTGCTATTAATTTCTATTTACTGTACTTGACTTGCCAGAAGCTTACAGAGCTGTTTCATGAGGAGTTTGAACAGTCTCTTTGTAAATTTGTTTCGCTATTTTTGTAGATAACAGACATTCCAAGTGGCCTGTTTGTTCCTGTGTCTGGTTTTCATCCAAATGTGTAGTTTCTGTCTCATTCAAGACCTTCTAAGTGCCAAACATCTGGGTGCTGCCTCCCACTTGCCCAGTCCCTTTGAGACACAGAGTAGTTTGAATGTTTGGTATTAAAAAGCTTTGCCTGACCCTGCTTAAACGACCCAGCCTTCTGTCAGCTGCTCTGATATCCAGGTCTCATCCTTCGTCAGGTCCACCAGTATACACCCCTAAGGCCTTGATTTACTCTCCCATGTCTTTTCTCTCTCTCAAGGCATAATCGTAAAATCCCTTGCTCTGCTATTTGCTTTATCTCCCTTAGTGCTCTCTCGTTCTACTTATCTCTAGTCAAAGTACCTTGCCGTTCACGTATCCCAAAACTCAGATCTTCAAAATAGTTTAAAAGGTATCTAGAAGCAATTTTCCATATAGTTGTATTTCCCCTCCTTATAAGGGAACCCTCACAGGGTGAATTCTTTTCAGAGAAAATGGTGATATTGTTGAAATTAATGGTATACAGTTACTTCAGTAGTTAACAAACAAGCACATAGATAATATTCATTGTTTATATTGTTGAACCTTTAGGACAAAAATAGGCTAAGCAGTACTGTAAGGACAAAAGAGATAAATGAAGACATTGCGAAGAATTCATGAGATTTCACTGTTATAAATTCACAAGCCATTAGTATCCTTTGAGAAGACCTTAAATAATACACTCCCCAAAATTCACCTACAGAGGTGGCCTCCTGGCAGCTCTCCGCTTTCTTGCGTAACTATTCCAAGAAGTCTAAAATAGTCCTCCTAAATCCCAGGAAAGTCCTTCTGAACAGAAGGAGAAGCTTAAGTGGAAATCTTCATAAAAACCTGCATTCTTGTAACCTGAGTGAGTTTATCTTGGCATGTGTCTCTACTCAGATTCCAGTTAGAGGCTCTCACCATTATGGCAGGATTACTATCCCTCGTTTCCTGAGTGGTTATGGGGTTAAATGCTAGTAAAGCACCCAGCATAACAGAGTGCCTGGCGGGTAGGAGGTGTTCACAAAATACCAGTTCCCTTCTTCTTCCGTTTTAACGGTGTGCTTGCTTGCTTTCAGGATTTGAATATGGCTTTGCCCATTATTGAAAATTATAAGGATCAGTTGTTGGCAATTGGAGAGGTAAGCTCCCATTAGCTGATCATGACTTCTAATCCAGATAAAAATAATCTTTAGTTCAGCACTGGTGATTACAGTTGTCTTGAATAACTGTTACCATTCAGCTGAGTGATAGCTTACTGATACACTCTCAGTGAGCAGAAGAGCTTGGGGGTGAAACAATAGAAAGTCTCACCACAGGCTTATCTTAATGGGGGAAAACCACCTTAATAGCGTTTCTATATGCAGTCAGTTCTCATTATTTGTGGTAGTTTGTTGTATAAAATTTCCACGAGTACTGAATTAGTGAGTACTGAACCATTGCCCCTGGGGGAACGTAGAGTTTTCTGTGGTTATGTTTCTATACAACACAGTAATGCAAATACAGAAAATACTGGGAAAAAATTAAAGGTTAAACATTTAAAGTTTTTGAGAATATTCCATGAAAGCTTACTTCTGACGGAGCTGCAGGAAGTGTGATGGAGCACTGTGCTGGGCAGTCGACCCTCTTGTCCTTGGCTTGCCCCACGAAACCAAGGGAGAGGTTGGTGGAGTGTTGAGAACCTGCCCTTCCACATAGCCCTTTTCCTGTGTAACACTGAGCAACGATTTTTTTAATTCCTCTGCAGCCTCCTGATCTGCAGAACCTGTCTTGTCTGCAAGGTTAACATTTTTTATGCCATTCCATTTTGAAACCTGCATGTCAGCCAGCACCAGCTGGGAGGGTTTAAGCTTCTTCGCTTTCAGCCTCACAGCTGTGCTGCCCACTGTACCACTTTTATTGGTTTTCATTGCCTGAGTCTGCGGATTTAGCTGCTTTTCCGTAACTTCTCGTTCCATTTACTTGATGTTCCACAGCATCTGCACGGTAGTCATCACTGTAGTGCTTTCAGGGCCGCAGGTACAGATCAGCCGATTTCTTCTTCCTTTTCCCGAATGGTACCAAATTGTTGATTCGTTAACACGGAACTCACCCCAGCAACACTGAGACTCATGCATAAACAAAGCTTATCTCGTGTGTATTTTCTCCAAGGCACGTCACAGCCTTCTTGTGCTTAGGAAGGCTGGACAACAATTCGGCACTATGCTGGGGGCCCTTTTAAACAGAGAAATCAACAAAAAGCATAAAAATGCAAAACACATGGCATTAAATAGACTGTGAGAAGGACAGTCGCTCACAGTGTGAGAGCTGAAGCAGAAAGGCCAAGGTCACCTCGTTCCACCTCAGCTGGGAACGTGCTCCAACGACCCAGGCCTCCACTGTTCTATGCGTGACCGCGAAGCACTTTGAGTATTGATTTTGGGTCACCAATAAATTTCAGCGCGTATGCAAATTTGCAAATACAGAACCTGTGAATAAGGAGGACTGACTATGCTTTTTATTCTTTTGTTTGAATATGTGTTATCTCTCATTAAAATAGTATATGTGGCTTTTTTTAAATTAGAAACACACTTTAAATAGACCACCAGTTGCCAACCAGTTGCTCTTGAGTTGGTTCCCACTCCTGGCGCCCCCTTGTGTACAGGGTACAACTGCACCCCACAGGGTTTTTAAAGCTGTGACCCCTTCAGAAACAGATTGCCAGGCCTTTCTTCAAGATGCCTGTGGGTAGGTTTGAACTGCTTGCCTTTTGGGTTGAGCGCTTAACTGTCTGCACCACCCAGGGACTTCTTTAAATAGACTAGAGTTTGTAATTAAGGAACTTTTTTTTTAAGTAGTTGTGAACTATTTTCATCACTTGGTGATAAATTCTGTTTCTAATTAAAGATAAGAATAACACTTAGACCCAGAATACAGATTATGATGTAACAGTGCACGCCAAAATATTACCAAGGGAGGCAGTTATCTTTAATCTGTGCTGGCCCATACGTGACCACATGCAGCTGGTGAGCACCAGTGTGGCCGTTGTGACTCACATGGCAGATTTCAAAGACTTAGTAAACAGGATTTATATATGTATAACTTATAAGTTTATATTGATTAAATATTGAAATAATATTTTGCATATACAGTATTAAATGAAATATATTATCAATTTCACTTGTTGTCAAATGTTTTTGATGTGGCTACTAGGAAATGTAAAGTTATATATGTGGCTCACATATTTTTATTGTTAGCACTGATCTATGGCATGTCTTTTGGGTTTTTATTTTTTTCCCCATTATAGGTCGGGCTCGACTTCTCCCCACGATTTGCCAGCACTGACGAACAGAAAGAAGAACAAAAAGAAGTCCTAATCAGACAGGTCCAATTAGCCAAAAGACTAAATTTACCTCTGTAGGTTAATTCATCATCTTTCTGTGTTAATAACTATAGAGGAAATTAAGTAATGATCAGAGAGACCCTCCTGAAATGGAACCCTGCATTTCTTTTTCTCCGAATTACATGCAGAAAACAAAAATAACAGTGAAACCTGTGAGAGCCAGAACTTGTTGGGACTGCCTTGTTTTTCCAGGTCTCCCAAGTTTTCCGCCTTTGACGGGGTGCAGTATTACTACTTTTCTATGGCTCCCTATTAGTGGAAAATATTTGAGTTTTCTTTCCCTGAGAGGTTTCCACCTTACACAGGTTCTGGCTTTCGCAGGTTTTACTGTAATATTTTCAGACCCAAGTACTTAAACATGGGAGAAAGATGTGGCAGTTGGCTTCCGCAGAGACTTACAGCCTGGGAAACCCTGTGGGATCGGTATGAGTTGGGATCCACCGGACAGCAGCGGGTTAAGTACTTAATTGGAATTTTTTGGTTTTAAATAGAAATGTTCACTCACGATCAGCTGGAAGACCCACCATCAACCTCTTACGGGAGCAAGGTATTCGGATTCCTGAGCAACGTGCCTGGTGCTTAAAGTATGACAGTCCCGGTCCGCGTTCTCCTAGAGCAGCCAGGTTTTAATTTGGTTTCTTAAAGGAAAGGGAACAGGACGAGGGTGGGGGTTGGGAATCAGCCGAGATGATTTTGCAAGTCAGCTTGCTCTTTACAAGGTTTTCGGCATGGCTAAGATAGGTGTCAAGCTCGCAGAGAACAAATGAAAAATTGGATCAAGTTATGTTCCTTAATTAAAAATTTAGCAGCTCACATTTCTTAATCAGCTGAACCAGTTGGTTCACGAGCGAGAGGACAGTACAGGGCAAAGAAGGGCAGTAACAGAGTGGCATTGGATCACTGCATGTTTTCTGGTTGCTGCTTCAGAAAATAGTATCATGTAGATTGTGGCCCTCATACATAAAATGCGCTTCGATCTTCCTAAAGTAAAACTATATCTTACTATTTCTGAAGTAAAAAATATATCTTATATAGCATTATTTTCAAGCTGTTTTAAGTGCCACCCACAGTAAGTGTACTTTATTTTGAGACTCCGTATTTACACATATAAAAAACTGACAAAGGTTTAACAAATGTGTATATACATATGTGTGTGTTTTTATATATATATATGTGTACACACACGTACACACTGTGGCTGTGACCCACAAAACTGATTTCATAACTCGCTTGTGGCCATAATGCGCTAATGATCACACCTACCATTTGAAAACAGCTGTCAGATAATGACGGAAATGTAAATGCTTACGAGTAGAAAGCATCGTTCGTGTCAGTGATGAGAGCTAAGCCCAGCTGGAGTAGCTGAAAGCAGGATTTTATACAGGCTGAGCAGCATAAA
This sequence comes from Elephas maximus indicus, assembly GCF_024166365.1. NCBI lineage: Eukaryota > Metazoa > Chordata > Mammalia > Proboscidea > Elephantidae > Elephas > Elephas maximus. The sequence goes on from NC_064842.1 coordinate 1,451,366, forward strand.
GAGGAGGTTTTGTGACGCCATCTCTGACTTCTGAATTTGTGAGTCATTTAGCTCTCCAGTTTTTCTTGCATTAGAATTTCTGTTAGAAAGATCCATTTGCGTGCTTAAGAATCTCTTCTTAGGAAGAATAATTTGACAGCTCACAAATCCTGGAAAAGATTTGATGGTACATGAAGTTTAAATAGTTGCTTAAAAGTTTGTTTTTCAATTTTCTTTAGTAATTTCATTCTGAAGATTAAGAATTGACTGTGTTAATGTTTAGTCTGCTGTTTGGGTACTCTACAACTGTCTGCCTTTTGGAAGCCGTAGGCCCTCGTCTTTACATCACAGTAGCCAGCATTGACCTAAAAGCTCTGACCTTTGTTGTTCAGTTTAATTAATGAGAAAGCCTCCTGTTAAGAAACCACAGAGGACCTCTCTGACTGATCTTTCGTTTCTGGGAGGCGCTGACAGGGTGCTGCTGCATGCCTTTGACGGCCGGCCATCTGTGGCCATGGAAGGAGTCAGAGCTGGGTACTTCTTCTCAATCCCTCCGTCCGTCGTAAGAAGTGGACAGGTGAATTCTTTCTTTAAACCCCTCTGACATTTTGTGAAATCACTTTTTTTCCTGTTTTTCTAAGCCATTCTAATGCATGTGTAGTCATCACTCTTTTGTGGCTTTCCTTTGCATCTCCCGGTGACCAGTAATGTTAAGTATCTTTTCATGGGCTTGTTGACCATCTGTACATCCACACCTCCTCTTTGGTGATTCCCATTCAGATCTTTTGCTTTTTTAATTTGGTTGTTTTCTTATTGTTGAGTTGGCAGAATTCTTTATATATTCTGGATGCAAGTCCTTTTTCTGCTATGTTTTACACATTTTCTCCAAGTTTTTCATTTTCATAATGGTATCTTTCAAAGAGCATAAGTTTTTAATTTTGATAAACTTCAGTTTATCCTTTTTTTTTTTTTTTCGGTTTGTGCTTTTGGTGTTGTAGCCAAAAAAATTTGCCTAACCCAAGGTCACAAAGATTTTATCTTTTTTTCCTAGAAGCTTCGTAGCTTGAGGTTTTATTTTTAGCTCTATGATCCATTTTAAATGATATGAGTTATGAGTCAGGATTCTTTTAATTTTTAGGCGTTCCCAGTTATCTAGTTTCTCTTCTGCGTAGTTAGTGGTGTTTGTATACTGTTGTTGCTACGTATAGGGCTCCTAGCGTTGTTAGGGTTCTTTTTATTTTTTGCCCATAAATGTCCAGTTCCAGCACCATTTGTTGAAAAGACTGTTCTTTCTACCTTGAATTACTTTAGCGCTTTTTTGAAAATAAATTAGCAACATATGGGGAAGGGGATCTATTTCTAGCTTTTTTATTCTGTCCATTGACGTATAGATCTGTCCTTAGGCCAATGTCACAATGTCATGATTACTGTGGATTTATAGTAAGTCTTGAAGCCAGGTAGTATGTGTCTTCCAACTCGGTTGTTTTCATAAATAGTTTGGCTATTCTAGATCCGTTGCTTTTCCATTAAATACCGGAATCAGCCTGATGATTTCTTTTTTAAAAAGTCAGCTGGGACTTTGATTGGGATTACACTGAATCTCTAGATCAATATAGGGAGCACTGGCATGAACACAGTGTATTTCTTTATTTATTTAGATTTTCTTTGATCTCTCATCATTTTACTGTAGTTTTCGGCATACAAAACTTACACATATTTGGATAAATTTATCCCTTAGTGTCTCATATTGATGATGCTGTTGTAAATGGTACCTTTTTTTTAAATTTCAGTTACCAACTATCCGTTGCTAGCATATGGAAGTAAAATTGATTGTATATATTGAACTTTGTATCGAGCAACTTTGCTAAGCTCATTTATTCCAGCAGAGTTTAGTAGATTATTTAGGATTTTTTTACATAGACTATCGTGTCATCTATGAATAAAAACAGTCTTACTTTTGCCTTTACAGTAAGTGTGCCCGTTATTTGTCTTTCTTGCCTTATTGTACAATCCCAAATACAGTGTTGCTTTTGGTTTCTGTGATTCTCTGTAGTTTTTTCGTTATCAGTTTCATTGATTTCACTTCTTTATTATTTCACTCCTTCTGCTTGTCTTGAATTTAACATGATGTTCTTATTTTATCTTTATTTCTCATGTTTTAAACTTAACAGCTATTTTTTTTTCCTCCAAGAAGCAGAAACTCGTGAAACTGTTGCCTCTGACTTCTATGTGCTTAGAAACAGATTCACCTGCACTAGGACCAGAAAGACAGGTAGATGGTTTTGTAGTTTCTGCATTATTTAGATTGTGTCTTTAATTTACCTACTTCCACTTTAGCTGTGTTTCTCATTTAGTGTGAATGCAGTGGAATCCTATTTTAATGCTAGGTTGAGGGATTACTTTTATTTCGGGTTTTTTCTAAATATACTTGCTTTAAATTTAATGTGGAACATGTCCTTATTTACATAATAATGACAGCCAGACCAATATAGTAAAAATTACAGTGTCTACTGTCAGAAAAATCTGGGCTTAAATCCTGTCTTTGCAACCTAGTAGCTATGTGATTTTAGACAAGTTACTTAATATCTCTGAAACTATTTCTTCATTTATAAAATGTGGGCAGAATAATAAAGGATTCCAGTGAGGACTAAATGAAGTAACATATGTGAAAGTGCCTAGCAGTGTCTGGTATACAGCAGGTGCTCAATAAATATTCATTTTTCTTTTTTAATGAGCCATGTTATAATGAGGTTCTGTTTCTTTCTGTAGAAATATTTATATAGTCATAGGTTTATTTATGTGATCTTTACTATAGTATCTCATTTTGTTGTTAGAGCCCATGAAAACTCATTTTAAATTTCATACTGTTTTATACTGATAGTTTTATGCTATAATTTTCTGAAAGGAAGCTACAGGGTCTGCTTTATTTATACAGTTCCTGTTAGAGTAACCTGCCAACGTGTGGCTTAGCAAGCACTACCCGTCAAACCTGTGTCTCCAGGCCTGCCCCGTTCAGAGGACTGGCATCCGAGTCTGGGAGGCTTGGGGACAGTGGTGACATGATTGTTAATAAACTGTGATTATTTAAGAAGGCAGTGTGAATTTTGCTAGTTAATGTCCAGTTAGTTACATATTTTTTAAAATCTGTGCTTATAAGAATATAAAAACAATAGCTCAAAGGTAGAAACAACCTACATGCCGATTAACAGACAAATGGATCAACAAAACGTGGTGCATACGTATAATGGAATACAGCTCAGAATACCTAGTGAGAGAACTGAAGCCTTGATACCTGTTACAGTATGGACGGAGCTTTAAGACATATGCCCAGTGGAGTAAGTCCATCACAAAAGGGCAAATTTTATATGACCTCGTTTACAGAACAAGACAAGAACAGGCTCGTGCACAGAGCCAGAGTTTCTCCGTGGTTACCAGGGGTAGGAGAGGATAGAGTTTCCATTCTTAGTGGCAGAATCACATTGACTAAGGGTAGGATTGCACAGTCGATTAATGTAATTGCTGTCAGTAACTTGTACACCTATAAAAAGTTGAATTGGCGAAAGTTGTGTGATAGATATATTTACAACAATGATAGAAAAAGAAAAGAGTAGCTGCTGCCGTTGCTTATGTACAACCAAAACATAGGATTTGGTTCCTTGGTTTGGAGGTTTAGGGTCATGGTTTCATGGGACATCTCAGTTAATTGGCCTAATAACATGTTTAGTGCTTCTGTTCTATCTCCTAGTTCGTTGCGTAGTGCCTGGGGTCTTAAACGTTTACAAGCGGCCATCATCAAAAATTGATCTCTATTTGCCTGGAACAACAGAGGAAGAAGGAGAGTCAGGAATAGGAGAGGATATGGAATGTGTGGCTAATTGCCTCCATGAACAACTGCCTCCTTTGCCGTGAGACCAGAAGCAGATGGTACCCAGCTACCATTGCTGAACATTTGATCAAAGATTCTATAGAATAATCCTGATCAAAAGGTGGAAAATGCAGAACATAATTCCAAATTCTCATGGATTGTAGGCTTTCTGGAGCCATGAATGGCAGATTAAACTCTGAAACTATAGCCCTGAGATAATCTTTAATCCTTAAAGCAAAAATATCCCCTGAAGTCATCTTAAAACTGAGCGATAGTTTCGCTTAACTAGTAAAAAAGATCTGCCTTGAGCCTTATGCTCTTTTAAGAACCATCTATATGGTATCAAATTGGCAACAGCAACTTGAAAGATTAGATAGGAACCTTAGGGGCCCTTGAGTGTTGGCTAGTGAGAGAGGAACAACTCAGAAAAGACCGATGAGGATGGTTGCACAATTTGAAGAATGTAATCGACGTCCCTAAATGGTACACATAGAAACTTGAATTGGTGTATGTTTTGCTGTGTATATTCTCAACAACAACAAAATAAATAAAATTATATTAAAAAAAAGAAAGAAAAAATACTGTCAATTATACTATGACCTGCCAAAAACCAAGTACATAATCTGTTTAGTCTTTCAGACACACGGTGGCGTTTCTTGAATCAAAGTGTAATATATCTGTGAGGTGTAGAGGCCAAGGTGCAAGCAGTGACCTTTTTAAGCACTCACTTTTTAAGCGCTCACTTCAGCCCAAAACCAAAGGGCCGTTCATCCCTCAGCCAGGCAGCTTGCCGAGTGTTCACTGTTGCAGCCTGCCTCATGTGCTGGGTCGCGGGAACTCAGCTGCTAAAACCCCAGTGTTCTTTTCAGGAAGATCAGATCCTTATAATCAGTGTTGCAGCCACAGCTTAAGCTAAAGCACAGGGGCTCCTCCCTCTGTAGACACCCACCTCCCCCGATTAAAAGAGAAAAAAAAAAGAAGAGCTCCTCAGTTGTTTTTGTGTGGTTAATTGCAGTCGAGTTGATTCTGACTCAGGGCAACTCCGTGTATCGCAGAGTAGAACTGCCCCATAGGTTTTCTTGGGTGTAATCTTAATGGAAGCAAATCACCAGGCCTGTTTTCCACGTTACCAGTGGGTGGATTTGAGCTGCCAACCTCTAAGTTAGCCGTCAGGTGCAAACCGTTTGTGCCACGTGGCTAAAAAGTATTTATTCAATAAATCGTTACACGGGTGTTAGGCTTGACTTAGTGTCTGCTTTGTTCTGTTCCAGGTGCGGAATGAACCTGGGAACATTACCGTTTCAGCGGAATACGTTGCCCAGGTGAAAGGGATCTCAGTGGAAGAAGTTACAGAAGTGACCACACGGAACGCATTGAAGCTCTTCCCCAAGCTTCGGCAGCTGCTTCAGAAATAACTTAAAACCATCCGTTACGAAACGAGATCGACCGCGAGGGGCGGCATTCGAAGGGCAAAAGGCCTGATTAAGGATCTGAACTGAAGAAGCCATTTTATAGAGATAGAGAAGATCATAATTTTAGAGAAATGTTTTCTCTTAGCTCAGATCCTGGAACCCTGGGTTCTCCTTCTAGCTGCTTTCAGGAAACGGAGTCCTGGCGGGAGCCAAGGAAGCACTGCTGCTTCCAGTCTTCCCGTGAAAGAGAACCGCTCACAGCTGAGACCCTTCCTCCAGGGAGGGGCGGCCCCCACAGCTGAGAGATAAGCACTACGGGGATGGGGGGCGCAGGCCACCGCTTGACCCTTCACCCCCCGTTTTACTTCCCACGGGATTTATCCAGTGGAGGGAGAGGGTCTAGTTTTATACATCAGAGATCTTCTGTTTTCTAGGTTTCTAAAACTGAACTTTTAGTACTTTGATATCTTTCTTTTCAAGAGAAAAATATCAAAGTTTTCATATTGACCTTAGTTTAGATTTCTGAGGGCCAGTGTTTGTGCCATCACCGTGAAATACCAAACTCGAAGTCCCAGTGAGTAAGCTGACCTTAAGTCCCAGTCTGAATTTTGTCCGATTCTTAATGTAATTGACTTCATTAAAGAAAATATGACTTTTTTATGTGCAGTAATATTTCATATTTTAAGCTTAAAAAATGTTATGTATAGTTAGCCAGGTATTGTGCTCCATACCAAAGCCTGGGTATTAATTTTGTTAAAGTATATAAATAGCAAATGCTGGAAAAAATACTTGTCATAGGAAAAAAAAAAACTTCCTAAAAAGTATAGATTTTACATAGTAGATCTTCAAAAACGAATTCATTTATAGAGGAATGAAAGCTGGTGCTAGGGCAGATTGTCCAAACCGGATTACACTAGTTGGAAGATGGAGTAGGGTGCTTTGTGAGGTACTTAACCCCCGTCAGCGTGGTTGTCGGCTATGTTTCCACGTTAAACGAGGGGTTACCTAAAACTGAACTTCTGAGCTCTCTGTAAGCTCCATGCTTTCTTTCCCTGTACCCTGCCCCTTCTGCCCACATTCCCTTTCAGAAACTCTTCCCTTTAAATCCTTTAAGATCATCTTAAATGCCATCACCTCTCCTGATCACGCTCTAAGCTGTTTAACACTTTCTTCATTTATTCCTCCATTGATTCATTTCATTTATTCTACAAACAGTTTTGGAGCCCCTCTTACAGGCTGCCCGCTATTCTAGGTCCACAGATTATAAAGAGGAGTAAGACATGGCCTTTGCCCTCAGTTAGCTCACAGCTTAATAGAGGAGCTGGTTGTCGTTGTTAGGTGTCATCCTTGTTATGCCTGAGCCATTGTTGTCCCTACTGTGTCAGTCTGTCTCACTGGGGCTCTGCCTCTTTTTCGCTGACCCTCTACCAAGCATGATGTCCTTCTCCAGGGACTGGTTCCTGCTGATGCCATGTCCAAAATACGTGAGAATAGTGGGCAAAAGATTCCAGACCAATGTGAGAAGTGCTGTGATAAGAACAAAGCGCCGTAGGGTCGTCTGAAGGCACATCGCACTCCTACTGTCAACCTTGTGCGTTTTCTCACTTAGAGATTACCGGCTGTTTGAGAGCAGACCAATGTTTTGTTGTTTTTGCGGCTGCTCTGAGGACTGATACAAAGTTTGTAGTATCATAAGATCGCATATATTTTTTTAGTAAGTGCACGGAGGCAGCAATTGTAACTGACTGCAGCTGAGAAGTCGAAATTCTGTCTCCGCCTACTCTTCGGGATGGATAAAAAACGATAGAGGATATTATATACCTTTTCAACGTTTTTTGAGATGCGAATTTTTCTCCAGTAGCCGTAAATGTACTAAATACTGTTCAGAGATTTCCCAGTGTTGAACCTTTCTCCAAAATCAGAATAAACTCTTCTTCATTTGGAAAAATATATTTTTTCATTCTGTTATAACATCTCTCACCCTCAGATGAAAGACAAGAAGGACTTTTATATTTCCCTGAGCATATGATGCTTCCTTACAAAAGGAAACGTTTCTTATTCCAGCCCTTGGCTTTTCTTATTTTGGTAAGAATTGGATGAAATTGTATCATTCGTTAAATGGAAAATTAAGAAAAGCTGGAATGAGCGCTTCCCTTTAGTTATTAGACGCCCAGAGTTAACTTCTCTCCTCAGCTGCTTGCGCCCTACCCTTGCTCACTGCCTCCCCATCAGAACCCTCCTGCTTTGCTGTTGTGGGTTTCCGTTCCTTTCCCCAGATCCCTTCTGAACTTCTAAACTAAACTGGACGAAGAGTCCTGTTTGCACACAGGTGAGCTCCACTCGTACCTCAGAGATGAATTTCTTTCTCCGCCCTTTCTTTCCTTCTGTGCTTCTGACCAAATACTTGGAAGCAGCAATGTGAAATGACATTTCATTTATAGGATGTGAGTAACTTAAAAGGGTTTCCAGAAGTGGTTCTATGCTTGCTAGAGCTTGGCTTTTCGACCATAAGCATAGCTCACCATCCGTTTTAAATTAAATCAGAGTCTGTGCTAATGATTGCAAAGTCAGTCAAGAAGGTGGAATGGAAAGAGAAAATTCAGGAATGACTCATGTTACAGGTTTATCCCCGGGCTCTCAGTTGTCTAGCTGCTGAAACAGAAATACCACAAGTGGGCAACTTTAACCAACATTCACTTCCTCACAGTGTAGGAGAATAGAAGTCCAAATTCCCGGTGCCAGCTCTAGGGGAAGGTCCTTGTCTCTTCTGAGCTTCTGCTCTTGGGTGATCTTCAGGTGGCTTGGCATCTGTCTTCTCCCATCCCTGCTTCTCTCCCTTGCTTATTTAATCTCTTCGAATGAATTGACTCAAGAACACCCTACAGTAATCCTGCCTCATTAACATAACAAAGAAAGGATTATAACCACAGGCATGGGGGTTAGGATTTACAACACCTGTTTTTAGGGGGACACAAGTCAATTCATAACAGGCTCCAAGTAACACATTCTAACAGATTCCGTACTCCGCTTTTGGCTAATTCCAGGACAAGCATATCTCCAAAGAAGGTGACTTCTTTGTTGAGCATCCCTGTATTTCATGAACAGTCTGAGTGGTATTTATACCTTCGCTATTAAAAGTTTTTTAAAAGTGGTACAAATAGCTCCTCATTTTGAATTTAGTAGTTTTAATAGAGTAGATCTAGAGATCCCTGTATAGCGTGTGGAGCTGACGGTGTCAGAAGTCTAATTTCTTCTGTATGGGACTTCTCTGTGAATTACTTCTGAGGTTCAAGAAATGTAAATACTTTGTATAAATTCTATGGCTGGTGTATGAGCCATTTAGGCTTATAGTCCCCTGACTTCTGTTCTAGTGCTCTTGCCCAGGTGTCACAGTGCTTCCCAGTCTGATACCTACGTTGACTTAAGTGACATCTCTCAAAAACCGACCTAAGAGTACTGCAAATCAAGAACTCTGAGTTTGGGGCTGGCTTCTGAGTGAATAGGGAAGCAGTAGGAAAGCATGTGGATCCTGAAGTTCGTGTGGACGGACACCTGACAGGTTTTGGCTCTCCAGCATCTAAATTCCTTCCTTTGGAGAGTCCCTCATGAAGCGGAGCCTGCATCCCCCTACAGATGCGGAAAACGCCAGGCATCACTTTTCAGCATGCTCGTAATCAGGGAGCAGACAATATGACGTACCCCAAATTTCGAATGAAGATGGGGACATGAAGAAGCCAGGACGGAGCTGACTCCATGCTGCCGAGGTGGGCAATGCAGCAGTGACTTTAGCGGCTGTGTTCAGGGTCCAGCCGAGAAGGGGTGCCAGTGTTAACTGCAGGCTCTGTTCCTAGTGGCTGTGGCCGGGGAGTCATTCAGTGGCCTGAGTTGGGTTATCCAGCCCTCCTTCAGTAAATTCTTTTCTAATCAAATTAGCCAAATGTACTTTCTGTTGCTTATATCCTTAAGAACCCAAATTGATGAGAAAACTGGTACTGTGGAGTAGTTGTCACCAAGAGACACCCAGGGAAATGAAGAGAGGAAGGAAAGAAGAGAAGGAAATCAGGGACCAGGTTATATGGCACGGACAGGCCTCCAACCAGCAAAATTCCAGTTAAAAGGACGGAGACACTGGCAGCCCATAGTAGATGGTGACCAAACGTGTGAAAACATTTGACAAAGGCATTCTTATGGCAGGAAGGGTATGTGTTGATTTTTGAGCAGCCCAAAGAGTACCCTGCAATGACATTTTTCATCTTTTTGTCCGTTTTTCCAATATTTGGATCCCCCACCTTATGAGGAAGAGCCCGTCTTCACTGTAGAAACTGAAAATGTCAAATAACTTCCTGTGACGGCTAGTTTTATGTGTCAACTTGGCTGGGCTAGTTGTTCAGTTAAACGCTAGTCTAGATGGTGGCGTTAGATGCTAAGTCAATTCCGACTCATAGCGACCCTGCGTACAACGGAATGAAACACTGCCCCGCCCTGCGCCATCCTCACGATTGTTACGCTCGAGCCCATTGTTGCAGCCACTGTGTCAATCCATCTTGTTGATTTTCCTCTTTTTTGCTGACCCTCCACTTTACCAAGCATGATGTCCGTCTCCAGGGACTGCTCCCTCCTGATAACATGTCCAAAGTACCTCAGACGAAGTCTTGGCAATACTTGTTTCTAATGAGCATTCTGGCTGTACGTCTTCCGGGACAGATTTGTTTGTTCTTCCGGCAGTCTATGCTATATTCAACACTGTGATTCAAAGGCATCAATTTTTCTTCGGTCTTCCTTATTCATTGTCCAGCTTTTGCATGCATATAAGGCGATTGAAAATACGGCTGGGGTCAGGCACACCTTAGTCCTCAAAGTGACATCTTTGTTTTTTAACACTTTGCGGTGCAATTGATTACTTTTGTGTGGCCTTTCTAGCTGTGGTCTTGTAACCATCACCCAGGTGATCGGGCAGGACTGTGTGGTAGGGTAATTGTGGCCCACAATTGTGGCCACCAATTGTGGTCAGCTTTGCCTTAAAAGAGAGCCAATTCTAGAGCAGAGGAGAATCCTACAACCACCAAGGAAGAACAGCCAGGAGCGAAGAACACATCCTTGGGACCTGGGACGCCTGTGCTGAGAAGCTCCGGGGAGCGGGAGATGGAGAGAGCGAGAGCAAGGTGGAACCCTGAAGACAATGAGAAGCAGTGGTAGGAGAGCCCCAGAAGCAGAGACCCGGCGGCAGGAGACAGCACGGTGGGCTTCCCAGCCCACAGAGAGACCTGAGTGCCTTTGGGGAGAAGCCTAGGCACAGGGAGAGGCATGCCTGCGAGCATGGCTGGGAAGAAGCTGTCCTGATAAAAGCACTGTACCCTGAATGTTCCTGAGGCGAGTTGTAACTGTTACTTCCCTAATAACCCCCATAATTGTGAGTATGGTCTGTGTTCTGTGTGGCCATTACAGTGAATTATCAAACCCGGCAGAGAAGTAGAGAGTGCTGTGTGAGGGACGGTTGGTGTCAGAATTAGTAAAGATGACGGAGAGAGGAGGTTTATTTGGCTTCCACCTCATAGGAGTCAGCCTTGTGCTGTTGATCTTGGCTCTCTTCCCCCTTGTAGGGTTGGAGGAAGTAAGACCCTGCCCCCAAGCCATGTTTACACGCTTTAAAGAGGTCTTTTGCAGCGGATTTGCGCAATGCAATACATTGTTTGATTTCTTGACTGCTGCTTCCATGGGAGTTGATTGTGGATCCAAGTAAAATGAAATCCTTGACAACTTCAATCTTTTCTCCGTTTATCATATGATGTAGCATATGGTTAAGGACTTATTAATCCTTTAGCATATGAGAACTAGACTTACTGGTCCACTTGTGAGGATTTTTGTTTTCTTTATGTTGATATGTAATCCGTACTAAAGGCTGTAGTCTTTGATCTTCATCAGTAAGTGCTTCAAGTCCTCATCACTTTCAGCAAGCAAGGTTGTGTCATCTGCATAATGCGGGTTGTGAAAGAGTCCTCCTCCAATCCTGATGCCCCATTCTTCTTCATACAGTCCAGCTTCTCGGATTATTTGCTCAGCATACAAATTGCATAGGTATGGTGAAAGGATACAACCCTGAAGCACACCTTTCCTGACTTTAAACCAATCAGTATCCCCTTGTTCTGTCTGAACAACTGCCTCTTGATCTCTGTAAAGGTTCCTCATGAGCACAATTACGTGTTCTGGAATTCCCATTCTTCCCAATGTTATCTATAATTTGTTTTGATCCACACAGTCGAATGCCTTTGCATAGTCAATAAAACACCGGTAAATATCCTTCTGGTATTATCTGCTTTCAGCCAGAATCCATCTGACATCAGCAGTGATATCCCTGGTTCCACGTCCTCTTCTGAAACCGGCCTGAATTTCTGGCAGCTCCCTGTCGATGCACTGCTGCAACCGCTTTTGAATGATCTGCAGCAAAACTTTACTTGTCTGTGGTATTAATGATATTGTCTGGTAATTTCCACATTCTCTTGGATCACCTTTCTTTGGAATAGCATATGGATCTCTTCCAGTCAGTTGGCCAAATTTCTTGACATAGATGAGTGAATGCTGCCAGCATTGCATCCATTTGTCAAAACATCTCAGTTCGTATTCTTTCGGTTCCTGGAGCCTTGTTTTACACCGGTTCCTTTGGTGCAGCACCATCAGCTCTCAATCATACGCTACCTCCTGAAATGGTACAATGACTCTGTGTATTCCTTCCATCCTCTTCTGATGCTTCCTGCATCTAGGTGCTGCTGTGCAAGTATTCTGTAGATGTGGTTAGTGTCTACAATCAGTTCATTTTAAGTAAAGGAGATTACCCTTCATAGCCTGATCCAATCAGCCGGGTGCCTAAAGAGTAAAAAACAGGTTCCCCGAAGAAGCAATTTTGCCATGAGACTGCAGGGTTAATTCCTGCCAAGTTGCTGGCCTGCCAGCTTCCTCTACAAATTTCAAATTTGCCAGCTCCACGATCACTAATTCCTTAAAAATCAATCTCTATCTCTGTATATACGTACATACATATATAAACACTTATGTGTATTTATAGGTACACATATTTTTGTATGTATATGTAAACTTGTGTGTGTGTGTTTGGATGCTGCAAACGGTTAAGCATTAGGCTGCCAATCAAAACGTTGGTAGTTTGACTACGATGAGATTCCATCTCACTCCAGCAAGGCTGGCATTAATCCAAAAAACACAAAATAATAAATGTTGGAGAGGCTGCGGAGAGATTGGAACTCTCATACACTGCTGGTGGGAATGTAAAATGGCACAACCACTTTGGAAATCCATCTGGCGTTATCTTAAACAGTTAGAAATAGAACTACCATACAACCCAGAAATCCCACTCCTGGGAATATACCCTAGAGATACAAGAGCCTTCACACAAACAGATATATGCACACCCATGTTTATTGCAGCTCTGTTTACAATAGCAAAAAGTTGGAAGCAACCAAGGTGTCCATCTACGGATGAATGGGTAAACAAATTGTGGTATATTCACACAATGGAATACTACGCATCGATAAAGAACAGTGACGAATCTGTGAAACATTTCATAACATGGAGGAACCTGGAAGGCATTATGCTGAGTGAAATTAGTCAGAGGCAAAAGGACAAATATTGTATAAGACCACTATTATAAGATCTTAAGAAATAGTATAAACTGAGAAGAACACATACTTTTGTGGTTACGGGGGGGAAGGGAGGAAAGGAGGGTGGGAGAGGGTTTTTTACTGATTAGTTAGTAGATAAGAACTACTTTAGGTGAAGGGAAGGACAATACTCAATACACGGAAGGTCAGCTCAAATGGACTGGACCAAAAGCAAAGAAGTTTCTGGGATAAACTGAATGCTTCAGAGGTCAGCGGAGCAAGGGCGGGGGTTTGGGGACCATGGTTTAAGGGGACTTCTAAGTCAATTGGCAAAATAACTCTATTATGAAAACATTCTGCATCCCACTTTGAAATGTGGCGTCTGGGGTCTTAAATGCTAACAAGCGGCCATCTAAGATGCATCAATTGGTCTCAACCCACCTGGATCAAAGGGGAATGAAGAACACCAAGGTCACACGATAACTATGAGCCCAAGAGACAGAAACAGCCACATCAGCCAGAGACTTACATCATCCTGAAACCAGAAGAACTAGTTGGTGCCCGGCCACAACCGATGACTGCCCTGACAGGGAGCACAACAGAGAACCCCTGAGGGAGCAGGAGATCAGTGGGATGCAGACCCCAAATTCTCACAAAAAGACCATACTTAATGGTCTGACTGAGACTAGAGGAATCCCGACGGTCATGGTCCCCAAACCTTCTGTTGGCCCAGGACAGGAACCATCCCCGAAGACAACTCATCAGACATGGAAGGGACTGGACAGTGGGTAGGAGAGAGATGCTAAAGAAGAGTGAGCTACTTGTTATCAGGTGGACACTTGAGACTGTGTTGGCAGTTCCCGTCTGGAGGGAGGATAGGAGGGTAGAGAGGGTTGGAAGCTGGCAAAATTGTCACGAAAGGAGAGACTGGAAGGGCTGACTCATTAGGGGGAGAGAAAGTAGGAGTATGGAGTAAGGTGTATATAAACTTATATGTGACAGACTGACTTGATTTGTAAACGTTCACTTGAAGCTCAATAAAAATTAAAAAAAAAAAAAGGTTAGTAGTTTGAACCCATCCAGAGGTGCCTGTGAAGAAAGGCCAGGCGATCTGCTTCCTAAAAGTCACTGCTATGAAAGCCCCATGGAGTGTAGTTCTACTCTCAAACACATGGTGTTGCCGTAAGTTGGAATCATTAAACAGCAGCTGGTAGTGTTGTTGTTAGGTGCCGTCAAGTCAGCTCTGACTCATCGCAACCCTACGTACAACAGAACCAAACACTGCCAGATGCTGCGCCGTTGTCACAACCCTTATGCTGGAGCCCGTTGTTGCAGCCACTGTATCAATCCATCTCCTTAAGGGTCTTCCTCTTTTTCGCTGACCCTCTACCAAGCACGATGTAGAGTGTTACATATCTGTGTGTATATACAACGAGCTGAAAGATTGGCAGTTCGAACCCACCCGGAGGTGCCTCAGAAGACAGGCTTGGCGATCTGCTTCCAAAAGGTCACAGCCTTGAAAACCCTATGGAGCAGTTCTATTGTGCACACATGGGTTCATCATGCATCTGACATTGACACCATAGCAACTAATAATGACATATATATAAATAGTCCCTGTTGGTTCCGTTTCTCTAAAGAACCCTGACTGTACTCTTCTTTCCCAGCTTTTGTTACAACTATGCCAAATACGTGACCTAAGTTCCACCAATCAGATGCACCCACCCCAAACTTTGAATCAGAAGCCAGGGATGTAAAGGAACGGGCTATGGTGACTTCATGCTGGTGGGCCTGGTGGCGGCTGTACTGTTTCAGAGGCAATGGCGGCCTTGATTCCGGTGGCAGAATCCTGTGTCCAAAGGCAGTGAGTCTTCATGGAACCAGCCTTGTGGCCTCATTTTGGGCATTGTTTCTAGATCTGTGGCCCACATACCTGGTTCTCTGGCACTCTTTGAGATTTTGTGAGCTACCCAATAAAAAAAAAAATATGTTTAGTAAATTCCTTTTCTGCTTAATTTAGTCAAAGTTGGTTTCCGTTTCTTGCAGCTAAGAACTATGACTGCTGTAGTAGCTATCCGTCCACACAATTCCACCATCTCCAAATCCCAAACCCTCTCCTCTTCACTCCCGTGGCTCCTGTTGATTTTGTGACTTCTTTCCCTTTTGGAAGCCTCCTTGAAGTCCATTTTTGCCCTAATTCCCTGATTTTAAAGTGTTAGGATGGGGAAGAAGCACACTGAGTTTGCTGGGATTCCCTTAATGACAACTGCAGAGCTGGCCTGGAGCTGCTAGCTCCAGGGATGGTTATGCCTTGCAATTCATCAATGGTCTCAATTCACTGCCTACTTAATAGTCCTTTTATTATAAAAGGCGTCTTCTCGGAAGGGAAGCCAGGAATTAATTTGGCCAGAAAGAATTTACCCTTTGGAATCAGACAAAAGGTCAAGACTGTGAAGTATCCCACACAAAACGATCCTAGGGGAAATTCTCCTCATCCCCAAAATTCGCAGCAGATCTCCATTCAGCCCCATTTCCCAAGGCTCCTCTTTGGACTTGTGGTATCTCACATAGCTACCCTCACCACCACAATACAGCTTATCAATGCAAAACCGTCACCAAACAGAAGTTTTCTGGACTGATAAACAAGTATTATCAGGGAAAGTTTTTGAAGTCAGTAGCTTACTGTACATGCCAAACATTTTCATCTGCTTCCTCTAACTTTCTTGTCTTGGGCCCAACTGCAGCCATTTATTATTAATTGAAGTTAAGGAGTCAGAAAATATTGAAATATATGAAATCCTTGATGACATATATAGCAAATTTCTCACAATTCCTCCAGAGTGCCAGGTAGCCCTGCTAATCTTAGTTAAATCAATCCTGGAGCCTACCAAGTCTTCCCTGTGATTTCCCAAGCTACCAAGGCTTCCTTGTGGATTTCCCAAGCTACCCTGCTAAAGCTGAGGACAATGGGCCATGTGTGAAAACCCCTCTACTCCCTTCTGGTTCTTGAGTGCATGGGTAAGGCCAGAGTCTAACAGATCCAAACCAATGGAATTCAGAGAGCTAAAAACAGAATCATGGCCACTGGCCTGGGTCCTCCAGACACCAGAGAATCCCAGTAAGGTAAAGGGTCATTTTGGAGGACAGCTTCTAGGTCATGGTATATTTGATATGCATCAGGGAGCAGTTGACATCATTGCTGTCCTAATACAATGCCAACCCTTTTACAGCCTCTGATGACCCCATACTAGCTCATAAAACCCATTGCTGTGGAGTCCATTCCAACTCTTAGCCACCCTATAGGACAGAGCAGAACTGCCCCATAGGGTTTTCAAGGAGCAGCTGGTGGATTTGAACTGCTGACCATTTGGTTAGCAGCCATAGCTCTTAACCACTGCACCACCAGGGCTCCTTGTATTAGCTCATACAAGAGATGAAAATTGGGATGTCAGAGGTGGGGGTGTACAGGTAGAGTATAATCTGAGGTTAAAGGTAAAACAGGACGTGTAGAACAGGGAGGAATGTTTCATAACTGCGCCCAAGATACCCAGTAATTTTTGGGTTACACATCTGGAAGGGCTGTCTAAAGTTCACCCTATCTACTCCAATATCTCTAGGAAAATGAAATCAAAATTATCCCGTCTGCTCTGATGTATCTGCCCTAACCCAAAAAACCTTCATAGAGCAATAGTCTCCAAAACAGATGTTGTTATTAGGTGCCCTCGAGTTGGTTCTGACTCATAGCGACCCTATGCACAACAGAACCAACCACTGCCACGTCCTGCACCATCCTTACAATCGTTGTTGTGCTTGAGTTCATTGTTGCTGCCACTGTGTCAATCCACCACATTGAGGGTCTTCCTCTTTTCTGCTAACCCTGTACTCTGCCAAGCATGATGTCCTTCTCTAGGGACTGATCCCTCCTGACAACATGTCCAAAGTATGTAAGATGCAGTCTTGCCATCCTTGCCTTTAAGGCGCATTGTGATTGTACTTCCTCCAAGACAGACTTGATTGTTCTTTTACCAGTCCGTGGTATATTCAACATTCTTCTCCAATACCACAAGTCAAAGGTGTCAGTTCTTCTTTGATCTTCCTTATTCATTGTCCGGATTTCACATGCATGTGATGCGATGGAAAATATCATGGCTTAGGTCAGGTGCACCTTAGTCTTCAAGGTGACATCCCTGCTTTTCAACACTGTAAAGAGGTCCTTTGCAGCAGATTTACCCAATGCAATGCATCATTTGATTTCTTGACTGCTGCTTCCATGGTTCTTGATTGTGGATCCAAGTAAATGAAATCCTTGACAACTTCAGTCTTTTCTCCATTTATCATGATGTTGCTCATTGGTCCAGTCGTGAAGATTTTTGTTTTCCTCATGTTGAGGTGCAAGCCATACTGAAGGCTGTGGTCTTTGATCTTCATTAGTAAGTGCTTCAAGTCCTTTTCACTTTCAGCAAGCTAGGTTGTGTCATGTGCATAATGCAGGTTGCTAATGAGCACTCCTCCAATCCTGATGCCCCATTCTTCTTCATATAGTCCAGCTTCTTGGATTATTTGTTCAGCATACGGATTGAATACGTGTGGTGAAAGGATACAACCCTGACGCACACCTTTCCTGACTTTACACCAATCAGCATCCCCTTGTTCTGTCCGAACAACTGCCTCTTGATCTATGTACAGGTTCCTCATGAGCACAATTAAGTGTTCTGGAATTCCCATTCTTCGCAATGTTATCCATAATTTGTTATGATCCACACAGTTGAATGCCTTTGCCTAGTCAATAAAACACAGGTAAACATCCTTCTGGTATTCTCTGCTTTTAGCCAGAATCCATTTGACATCAGCAACGGTAACCCTGGTTCCACATCCTCTTCTGAAACTGTCCTGAATTTTTGGCAGTTCCCTGTCGAAATACTGCTGCAGCCATTTTTGAATGATCTTCAGCAAAATTTTGTTTGTGTGTGATATTAATGATATTGTTCTATAATTTCTGCATTTGGTTGGATCACCTTTCTTGGGAATAGGCATAAATATGGATCTCTTCCAGTCAGTTGGCCAGGAAGCTGCCTTCCATATTTCTTGGCATAGATGAGTGAGCACCTCCAGCATTGCATCTGTTTGTTGAAACACCTCAATTGATATTCCATCAATTTCTGGAGACTTGTTTTTCTCCAATACCTTCAGAGCAGCTTGGACTTCTCTTCCTTCAGTACCATCAGTTCCTGATCATATGCTACCTCTTGAAATGGTTGAATATCAACCAATTCTCTTTGGTATAATGACTCTTTAAGTGTATTCCTTCCGTCTTCTTTTGATGCTCCCCGCGTCGTTTAATATCTTCACCATAGAATCCTTCACTATTGCAACCCTAGTCTTGCATTTTTTCTTCAGTTCTTTCAGCTTGAGAAATGCCAAGTGTGTTCTTCCCTCTTGGTTTTCCATCTCCAGTTCTTTGCTCCAAAAACCAAAAAAAAAAAAAAACACCCAGTGCCATTGAGTCAATTCCGACTCATAGCGACCCTACACATGTCATTATAATACTTTACTTTGCCTTCTCAAGCTGCCCTTTGAAATCTTCTGTTCAGTTCTTTTACTTCATCATTTCCTCCTTTTGCTTTAGCTCCTTGACATTCATGAGCAAGTTTCAGAGTCTCCTCTGACATTCATCTTGATCTTTCTTTCTTTCCTGTCTTTTCAATGACCTCTTGCTTTCTTCATGTATGATGTCCATGATGTCATTCCGTAGCTTGTCTGGTCTTTAGTTACTAGTGTTCAATGCATCAAATCTATTCTTCAGATGGTCTCTAAATTCAGGTGGGATATACTCAAGGTCATAACTTTGGCTCTCGTGGACTTGCTCTGATTTTCTTCAGTTTCAGCTTGAACTTGCACATGAGTAGTTGATGGTGTGTTCCACAGTCGGCCCCTGGCCTTGTTCTGACTGATGATATTGAGCTTTTCCATCTTGTCTTTCCACAGATGTAGTCAGTTTGATTCCTGTGTGTTCCATCTGGCAAGGTTCATGTGCATAGTCACCGTTTATGTCAATGAAAGAAGGTATTTGCGATGAAGAACCCGTTGGTCTTGCAAAATTCTATCAATTGATCTCGGACATTTTTTCTCTCACTAAGACCATATTTCCCAACTACCGATCCTTCTTCCATTTCCAACTTTCGCGTTCCAATCGCCAGTAATTATCAATGCATCTTGATTGCATGTTCGATGAATTTCAGACTGCGGCAGCTGATAAAAATCTTCAATTTCTTCATCTTTGGCCCTAGTGGTTGGTGCGTACATTTGAATAATAGTCATATTAACTGGTCTTCCTTGTAGGCGTATGGATATTATCCTATCACTGACAGCGTTGTACTTCAGGATAGATCTTGAAACGTTCTTCTTGACGATGAATGCAACACCTTTCCTCTTCAAGTTGTCATTCCCAGCATAGTAGACTGTATGATTGTCCTATTCAAAATGGCCAATACCAGTCCATTTCAGCTCATTAATGCCTAGGATGTCAAAGTTTATGTGTTCCATTTCATTTTTGATGACTTCCAATTTTCCTAGATTCATACTTCATATGTCCCAGGTTCCGATTATTAATGGATGTTTGCAGCTGTTTCTTCTCATTCTGAGTCTTGCCACATCAGCAAATGAAGGTCCTGAAAGCTTTACTCCATCCACGTCTTTAAGGCCGACTCTACTTTGAGGAGGCAGTTCTTCCCCAGTCATCTTTTGAGTGCCTTCCAACCTGGGGGGCTCATCTTCCAGCACTATATCAGACAATGTTCTCCGCTATTCATAAGGTTTTCACTGGCTAATGCTTTTCAGAAGTAGACTGCTGGATCCTCCCCCCATCCTGTCTTAGTCTGGAAGCTCAGCTGAAACCTGTCCTCCATGGGTGACCCTCCTGATGGCATAGCTTCCAGAATCACAGCAACATGCAAGCCCCCACAGTAAGACAAACTGACAGACCTGTGGAGACCAAAAACAGATAGGCAACCTTATTAAACCAACCAGTGCATTTCGTTACATGATTGTGTGAAGAGCTGACGTATTATCTCTTCCTAAAGCTATCAAAGGACAGTTTTTAGGGAATCTGGGAAATTGGCAGGGAAGAGGGACTTATTTTATCCTAAGGAAAAATATTTTTATCTAGAAATTTGTGGGGTAATGATGCTGTAAAGATTCCTATTTACATTTCCACATTATGACTATGACCCCAATACCACCCAGCATGTTTTCTCCTTTTTCAAAATGGGCAACTGAGAGCTTAACATAACTAAGGCCATGATAAACCTGTAAGCTGTTCTTCCTCTGCCTGCCTCCTCACATACCTCTGTTAATGACTTTGTTCTTTATTTTAAACTGATGCAAATAACCTTTTGTTCTGTCCAACTACCTGTGGCATACAACCCCCCACAGGAAAGTTGGAGCCCAGGTATCAGATATGTATGTCTTTAGCCTAATAAAGAAATGTCTGGCAGGGGACTACAAAGACACTTGTAACCCTTGTGAGATTCTGAAACAGGTTGCTCAGCCATATTGAAAACCCCAGTCAACACCCCTTCCCCCCTCCTTTGTCTTGCTAACCACAAGCTTGTTTTGAGGAGGAAGTCGCAGCAGGTAGTGGCTCTGTCCACTGACTAGCCATTGTTACACCTTGGAGCATGCACAGATTGAAATCACATCCTTCAACTGACCCCCCCCCCCAAATGTAGGCATGGGAGGGCTAAAGGTGGAAAATTCCGGGTACCAAACCCAACCCCCAGGCGCCATTGGAAACAAAAAGCTCCCCAGCCCCCTTAGTCAGTGAGCACGTGGCTTTAAGGTCACTAGACCCCATGCACTCCTTGTATGCGCAGACAATAAACCTGCCACTTTCTGTTTCCGTTGCAATCAGTGTCCGTCTTTTTTCAATCGGTTAATAAGACAGGACAAGAACCCAAGTGGCATTCGGTTACAATTCTATATAAGCTCTAATGTAAAACTGATCTTTGGGACTCCTTTGAGACAGCCTGTGTTGCTGCTGGGTGCCCGCTGGTGTACGCAGCTCCTTAATAAACTTTCTCCCTCTTCTGACTTGGAGTATGTTTCATTGGCTCGACTGCTCCAGGGCACGGACCCTAATCAGGTAATGTGACTGACACATGGAGATGCTACCTTTGCTGCTGTAATCAAAGGAGATTAGACGTGTTTGTTCACCGTAATCATAAGAACAGTGACAAAATAAGTAAAGGATGGAAGCAAATGAGATTTTTTTAATTTCTGCCAAGTTATTGAGCCAAATCTTCATTTTCTAACAGGCAAAAAGAATTCTGAGGAGAAAAGGGCTCTGGAGAGACGGAGGAGAAAGGCTACCTTTCTCCCTGTCCTGCCTGGGTCTGAGTCCCACGCACCTGGCAGGCTCTGGAGCCCTGGTCAGGCCGGGCGTGCCCGCTGCCGAGAGGAAGATCCAGGCACGCTGCTTTCCTTTCTCCTCGGCACTGAGGCGCGCTCTTCTCCGGGGACACAGGAATTTGACTTGCGATTGAGGCTCCTCTGGGTTGTCACTTTCATTTCCATCTGTAATATTTCTTCTCTCAACAAATGCTAAGCACTGTAGGTAGAAGTGGAGCTGGTGTTATACTGTGTATAATTTACTTTAACATACTTCCGGCTAGACAGCACGGTCTACATGGTCACGGGTCACCGCTCGTCGCCAAGGCAGACGGGCTCACAGCGACCCACGTGTGTCCGCGTAGAAGCGCGCCCCACGGGTTTCAGCAAGTAGACCATCCGGCCTTTCTTCAGAGGCACCTTTGGGTGGTGGGAAGGAGCTTTTAAAAAAATCTAGGTGCTTGGCATACAGAGAGGCTTCTGTCAAAACTGCAGGCTGGACTCCATTTTTGCTGTTTACTGCTCATTCTGAGCTGACTTTCAGAAACCAGCCGGGCCGCCTCGGGAGGCCCACAAGGTCCCCACCTGCCTTCCTCTCACGGCCCGCTCAGGACATGTCCATAGATGACGCTGTTAAACGACTCAGACTTCACCCTCAGCGAAGCAGTGTTTCAGGAGGCTTGCTGCCATTGTCACCAAAACGAAACCTCCATTGCCCTTGAGTCCGCTCTGACTCATGGCGACACTGGAGGACAGAGTAGAATCCCCCAGAGAGTTTCCAAGGAGCAGCTGATGGATGTGAACTGCTGGTCTTTTGATGAGCAGCCAAGCTCTGACACTACCAGGGGCTCCTGCAATTGTCGGGTCCCTGTGAAATCATAATTTCCTAAATGCCAACCAATCAGAATTTTTTCCTTGTGAATTCCTCGGTTTTCCGTGCTTAAACTGTGAAAAATTCCTCTCCCCGGAGTACTTTGGCGGATCCTCATGACGTGCTGCCTGGTCTAAGTCTCTTTGTTCCTTCAATAAACTCTTGGCTTTAGTTTTAACAGAAGCTCCAGTTTCCTGTTTGACAGTGGACTCAAACCTCCAACCTTTTGGGTTAGCAGCTCAGCAGCTACCTGTTCACACCACCCTGGGACTCCATGTTTGTGTTAATTCCTTTTAAGCTGTGTGCTACGGGAAGCCAGTTAACACACGAGGTATAAACTCCAGATGTGGTGAGTTAGCAGGTGTTGGGTAACAACCCAGTGGCACCTGAACCCAAGGTCAGCCGCATCTCCAAGAGACTGAGGAAGGACTCTGGAACCAGTGATCATGACATATGTATTGTTTATTTGGAAGCTTACTTACAGAACCGTGGCCTAGGGCAAAAGTTCGACCAGTTCAGTGTTCCGCAACCACCTAGCAAGGGATACAAGCTTATATACCATTCCAGCAGGGACCAAGGCTCACGGTTTTTCTCCCACATCCTTGGGCAGCCAGCGTTCCCAGGGACTTCACTTCTAGGCCCAGATGTTTTCCTTCCTGTTGCTAAAGCGTTCCTCGGCCTTGGTTGCGGGCCCAGTCGTGCCACTCTCGGCCTTGTACCTTAGCCTGAGTCCATCCCGAATTCATCCCCAGCATGCTTTGGGGAAGAGCAAAGCTGGTTTTCCCGTTAGGAGGGGATGCACATAGCTGAAGAGCATTACCCTACAGCAGGGTTGGTGTTGGGGAGACTGACAGACCCCGCCTTCACTAGCACTTGTTATGTGTGCCTCAGAAAACTTGGAGTCGCACCAACACCAGAGGGTCTGTTAATCAGCATAATGATTGTCCGTTGGAGAAATGAGTGTGGGCTAGCTAGACATACCCCTCGTGGGTAAGCAAAATATATTTCATATTTTTAAATAGTTGGAAAAATCAAAGGAAGACTAATATTCCACGACATGTGAAAATTACATAAAATCCAAGTTTCAGTGTGCATAGTTTCACTGGACGCCAGCCATACTCCCTCTTTTACCGAGTGAGTAGTTGCATCAGAGACCATGTGACCCATAGAGACTAAAGTACTGTTTCCAGAAGTTGCTGACCCCTGGCCTATACTTTACCAGTGGGGCCTGAGGATTCCTTCCAGTCCAGGGTTCAGCCTCTGAGGAGAATTCTGGCATCTCATTGGCCAGGCTCCCTCAGGCCAGATGGCAGTGGTTCTCATCCTGGGCTGCACATTAAAATCGCCAGGAAGGTTTAAACATCCCAGTCTCTAAACCCCAACCCAGATCCATTAAACCGAAATCGCTTGGATTAGCATCTGTGGAATGGTTTTTTTTTTTTTTTAAACTCACCTAGTGTTTAAGGTATAGCCACAATTAAGAACCACGTGTTAAAAGATGGAGTGACTCATTCAGGAAAGGCGTTGGTTGTTGTTGTTGTTGTTAGGTGCCATCCAGTTGGTACCTACTCATAGTGACCCTATGTACAACAGAACGAAACACTGCCCCGTCCTGCACCATCCTCACAATCTTTTTGCTTGAGCCCATTGTTGCAGCCATTGTGTCAATCTTTTACCTGGTAAAAACCCCAGGTTTTGCTTGGTGTGACTTTTTGCAGCCAATAAATGAGAGACTGAGATGGGAGATCAGAAGGATGCCTTTATTTCGTTGTACAAGGAACGGAGCAACTGGGGCTGCTGCCTCCAAGAGTGCTCGTGGGCAGTTTGGGTAGGTGGGCTTTTACAGAGAGCAGACAAGGAAATGCAAATTTATCATGAATATTCAAGATTGGCCTTCATGCAGGTGCTCAGAGCTTGGGGATGACTATGCATTTTCTTTAGACTAGGGTTCGATCCCCAGGATGCAGGAATGGATGAATTTTTCCTCATTAGGGTGTTAAGTCTCCACCCAGAGGCAGGTTGAGGCCATCTATGGCCCATTCTGTGGTTATCTTGTCGAGGACAATTTCAGAAGAAAGAACAGCTTATTCTGTTCGATGTAGGAGAAGCCAGAACGGGTGTCTCTCAGAAGGGTTGGGCTCTGGAGCTGCCTGCCTTAAATCCATCTCATTGAGGGTCTTCCTCTCTTTCACTGACCCTCTACTTTACCAAGCATGATGTCCTTCTCCAGGGACTGGTCCCTCCTGATAACATGTCCAAATTATGTGAGACATAGCCTCACCATCCTTGCTTCTATGGAACGTTCTGGTTGTACTTCTTCCAAGACGGATTTGTTCGTTCTTTTGGCAGTCCATGGTATTTTCAATGTTCTTCGCCAACACCACAATTCAAAGGCATCAGTTCTTCAGTCTTCCTTATTCATTGTCCAGCTTTCATATCCATATGAGGCAAATGAAAACACCATGGCTTGGGTCAGGCACACCTTAGTCTTCAAGGTTGCATCTCTGCTTTTTAACGCTTTAAAGAAGTCTTTCGCAGCAGATTTGCCCAGCGCAACTCATCTTTTGATTTTTTGGCAGCTGCTTCAATAGCTGTTGATTGTGGATCCAAGTAAAATGAAACCCTTGACAACTCCAATCTTTTCTCCATTTGTCATGATTTTGCTTATTGGTCCAGCTGTGAGGATTTTTGTTTTCTTTATGTTGCGATGCAATCCATACAGAAAGCTGTAGTCTTTGATCTTCAGCAATAAGTGCTTCAAGTCCTCTTCACTTTCAGCAAGAAAGGTTGTGTCATTTGCATACTGCAGGTTGTTAATGAGTCTTCTTCTAGTCCTGATGCCCCATTCTTCTTCATATAGTCCAGCTTCTCAGATTATTTTCTCAGCATAGAGACTGAATAAGAATGGTAGGAGGATACAACCCTGACGCACATCTTTCTTGACTTCAAACAACAGTGTACCCTTGTTCTGTCCGAACAACTGCCTCTTAATCTATGTAAAGGTTCCTCACGAGCACAATTAAGTGTTCTGGAATTCTTATTCTTCGCAGTGTTATCCATAACTTGTTATGATCCCCACAGTCGAGTGTCTTCGCATAGTCAATAAGACACGGGTAAGCATCTTTGGTGGGTGTGCCTTAAACTGAAGTGCTTCTTAAACTTTAACATGCATATAAATCACCCGAGGATCTTGTTAAAAGACAGATTCTAGTTTAGGAGGTCTGGAGCGTGTGGAAATACACAAAGAACAGTCAGATAAGATTAAACAAAGGCGATTTACTCAGAACTTGCTATAGCAAGGAAGTCAGCCACCTTATGTTTCTTTTGACAGAGACTCCAAGGTAGGCAGGAGAGTGGGAAAGCTTTCTGGTGGGGAAAAAGGAGGTTTCGGTCTGCCCTGATTGGAGGCCATCAGCTTGAGGAAGCTGGAGGCGGGCCATTCTGTTGGTTAGAGGAACATAGTTGGCTGTCTCTAGTCTGTCCTTCCTTGGAAGCGGGGACAAAAACTAAGGAAGGTGTCAATTATTTAATCAAGTCCTGGCCACTTGGGGCCCATTGTCACCAGGAAGTATCATTTGGCTTCCTGGATGGTAGCTGCAGATAGTGGTCTGACTTTCCTGGCTGGGTGATGCAGGTTGTGGGTCAGAGTTTTATCTTTATTTGTGGTCTGGCCATTGTCTGCTTGTTCATTCAGCCTCTCAGTCCCAAGATGCTGTGTTTACAAAAGCTCCCAGATGATGTCACTGCTACTGGTCCATGGACCAAACCTTGAGGAGCAAGGCAAGAGCAGGGAGTTCAGTGAGGCTGTAGAATATACTTCTTGAATTCATTTTTTCCTGCTTACTGATATATGCATGGGAGAGTTCAGTCTGAGGCTTGCTTTCTTTGGAACCTGCCACATGGAGTGGGTTGTGAGGAAGGAGCCCCAGAGCTTCGTGCTAACTCCACTGCAAACTACCAATAGCTTCCAGAAGAACTCAGTAAACGTGAACCTCTAAAATGGCTGGGGTCGTTTGGTTCAGCTATCTTGTTGCTGTCGTTAGCTGCTGAGTCGGCCCCCAACTCATGACAACCCCATGTACTACTGAACAAAACACTGCCAAGTCCTACACCATCCCCATGATTGGTTGTGGACCTGACCGTTGTGATCCACAGGCTTTTCACTGGCTGTTTTTTGGAAGTAGACAGCCAGGCTTTTCTTCCTACTCCATCTTAGTCTGGAAGCCTTGCTGAAACCTGTTCAGCATCACAGTGACATGTAAACCATCACTGACAGAATATATAATGTTGAATGATACAGACCCAGCCCTTGACCTCTTGGAATTTACAGTTTAATCAAAGAGACCAAGAAGCAGTAAGGGAACTATTTTAGAATTTGCTCTGAAGGAAACAAATAGGGTGCTGTGATGGAGAATACTGGGAGAGGCCACCAAGTTTAGATACAGTGACCTGAGGGTCAAAAGTCACCAGGTCTGTGAAGAATGGGGAAGGAACGTCCCAGGCAAAGGGAGGAGCTGGTGTGAGGGCCCCAAGTCAAGAAACACTCACTTTTAAGGAACTGAGGGTCATTCTGATAACAGGGCAAGAGAGGTGATGTTTGGGTTGTATGGTTGATGGGAAAGATGACAGGAGAGGAGGAGATAGCTCAGGCCATTCTTTCCTAGCACATCACCTTTAAACAAATCCTGGAAATAGGAAATCAGAGGAAGCCTATGACCTATGCTCAAATCAAAGGAGAGCTGAGGCACAAAACCTTGGTCCCTGGACAATGGCCTTAGGTGGGGGTCGTTCTGACTACAGTGTGGTATCTGTGGTTCAGACTGTTCTCTAGAACAGCCCCACAGACTCATGAATGAGGAAGAGGAGTCCGTAAAATGACGTAAGAGCTTTTGCACTAAAATCTCCGAGGGTAACCTCGGGAGACTCTCTTCTCCTCTGATGATTTGAGTGGAGCCAGTTCACCCACCTTACCCATCCCACTGCAGAGAGGACAGAAAAGGGCAGCTTTGGGCAGCTGTTTCACAACTGAGTGTCCTCAAGCCTCCAACCTACACCTTTCATTCCTAGTTTCACATCCCAGCACTAGTATTGCCTCAGGCCCTTTTGTTTTGAAGGCCTTATCAGGACAGGGCAGCAGTTGCTTCCTTTGTGCGTGGTTTTGCCATGAGACAGGGCAACTCCTGGGCAGCTAACAACAATGACACTTAGATCTTAGTGTCTTGGTCGGTGCTACTTTGGACGCATCTGTAGACCTAGGGAAGAGATGTAGCATCCCCACTGTGGCCTGTAGGACCCTGGCCAGGGAAAGCACCACTGGCTATAGATAGCTTCAGCAGCAATGGCAGGCCATACTGCCATCTTTGCTGGACTCAGCGTTGCCACAGGAAGCCTTCCTGTACTTGGTTAGTGTCCTTGACTTGGGAACTTACCTCCAGACATCTCTGCAGGGAGCCAGAGCAGAAAAGGAGGAAAATGTCTGCCACCAAGTGTTTACTGAGAGGAACACCTGCATTAACAGATAGAAAACTCCCCTGGGAGGGGTTTGAGCTGGTAGCTGGAGTTTCTGGAATTTCAGGTAGGGTCAGTCCCCAAAATATTTATTGTTTTACAATTTTTGAGGTTTTGGTTTTAGCTGGACTGTTGTAGGGTGTACAGAGGAGGACAAAGTAGAAACACCCAACCGTGCCAGGGGCTTGGGGAGGGGGGGTGGGTAGGGATGTGAAGCAAGCCTTCCAGAAGGTGGTGGTGTTAAACTAAATTTTACAAGAATTAAAGTTAGCCAGTGAAGCGAAGGTGGTAGAATAAGGGAAGTTCAGAGAACCAGAAATGGTTCCATAAAGCTGGAGGTACACAGGGAAGGCTGGATGGGGTTATGGAGAAGTGGGGCTACGAAGGGTCTTAATTATATTGTGCATAGCATGACAGCCATTTGCTATGTATGTATCTCCTGCGATACATTGCAGATTGAGCCAAAGAAATGATGCTGTATTGGATAGTCTTTACTTAGACTGCTAAGTGTTGGGAGAAAATTCTCCATAGGTCTGTCTTGTTTCTGCACATTCTGACACAAAAACACTGACAGCTTTTACTCCAGACCGTCTCTTCAAAGATCTTTTATAGCTAATAGCCTTGGAAGATAGAGATAGGGTCTCCTTCTGGAGCAGAGGGCAATTTTGTTAACATCCAATATAATAAAGATACTTCCTCGGGGTGTATGTTGTGTTTTCTAAACTCAGGGCTCCTCAGCTGTGAGGTAAACTCTGTGTGTGTAGCCTCCACCTGGGCAGCTCCCACTTATGTGTGGGTCTTGATGGCCGGGGTGGGGCAGGTAAAGGAAATGCACTCGAATCTGAAGTTCGTGCCACTTGCTGTGCTGTGAGTAATAAAGTCCTTTGTCTCTGACCCAGGGGCCTCATGTCTTCTGCCCACAAAAAACATGGCAGGCTAAACCTTTACAGTTCTTGAGAAAGCCAGAACTGTGTAAGGTGGAAACTGGTCAGAGAAGGAAAACTCAAACATTTTCCACTAATAACAATGGAAAAATGGTTAAGACTGCACCCTGACAAAAGCGGAAAACTTTTGATACCCGGAAAAACAAGCCAAGCTTGTTGAGTTCCGGCCCTTTCAGGTTTCACTGTATTTGCCTTTTGAAAAGTAAAGAGTTAACTTTAGGTCTGAACTTCACAGCTGAGGAATCTTATCCACACTGTGCCCTTAGGTGAGGCAGGGTTTAAACCAGTTCACGAATTCCTATCCCTTCCCATAGCAGAATGCTTTGACTTAGGGATCTGAGCTTTCTACAGAGGCAGGGGGGCTTGCCATACGGAACAAGCTATTAACTCAAACTACAAAAATGGGGATGGGCAACAAAATATAACAAAAAAGCTCTATCTACCTTACATGACCCTTATTCAAATCATCAGAATCAGGGCTTTCACAGAGTAAGTTAATGTTATCAGGCATTTAGAAGCAAGCAGTAACTTTAAGGAACTATAACATTCAACCTGACCAATAGGGCTGGTCAACATATTCCACTGGTGTATAGAAAGAAAGAAACTATTATTTAAATATTTTAGATAGCTTACAGTGAACTTTTCATTTTTTAAAGTATTTTTAATAACTCATATCCTTCAAAACATCTAAGTCTAAATAATGGAGTGGAATGAATAAAGATGTCTTATGTTTTACATGACTTAATAAAATGGCTTTTTTGGTGATGCTGTGAATAATTTTGCTTAGCCTCTTTTATAATTAATATTTTGTAAATAACTTAGACACAGAGGAAGGATCACAGAGAATGCACTTCTGTATATCTTTGGAGATGCACTTTATCCAAATATGGCATTATCTGAAAAAAAAAAGTATTTGTTATACGGCACAGTACATTTTGTAGTTTTCTAAATAACTCTGGAGGGCAAAGAGGATGAGTTTTACAGATAAATAAACTAATGGTTAAGCACTTGACTGCTAACCGAAAGGTCGGCGGTTTGAACCCGCCAGCTGCCCCATGGGAGAAAGATTTGGCAGTCTGCTTTCATAAAGATTACAGCCTTGGAAGTTCTCTGGGGCAGTTCCACTCTGTCTTATAGGGTCGCTATGAGTCAGAATCTACTCAAAGGCAACGGTTTTGGTTTTTGTTTTTAGAAACACTAAATTACTAAAAGCATGAGCAAAACCAATGGCAGAAACAGAACCTGAACCCAAGCTTTCTGTTTTTAAGGTTAACGTGTGTTAAGCAAGATTGTCCCTGTTTGGCCTCCATATCTCCAAGTGGAAGATTGAAGAAAGGGCTTGGAGCTTTCTTGCTGAGAAAATCCCTTCCCTGAACTTCACATCAATTTTGACAGGAACGGAGAGGAGGTCCCAGAACTCTGAGTGCTGCTAGCAAGGTCCTCAACCTCCTTCCCCCTTACCACCCCTCTAGATCATCAGGACTAATCCCAGTCACCGCATTCTGTCACTCCTTGTCCCCTGGATACTAATCGTCAGCTAGCTCTGTGGGCAGCAATGCATCCCCACCCTACCTTCCTGTCTTCCCACCCTACTTTACTTTTCCCCATAGCACTTACCACCATATAGTGTATATATAATATTTAACTTGTTTATCTGCCTTTATCCACTAAATCTAACCTTTATTAGGCATGGGGTTTTGTCTGTCTTATTTTTCACTGTATTGCCAACATATTGGTAGTGCATAGAACAGTGCGGACATAAAGTAGGCACTCAACAAATATTTCTGGGTGAATGAATGAATAAATAAATGAAGGAATGCATGTGTTTCTTTCTCTTGCAGAAGTATGGCCAAAGGAAAAGACTAGAGTGCCTTCTAATTCTTGTGTATTTCCAGCAAAATGTACCTTTTTATTACCATTTCCAAAAAGTATCCTATAGCCATAGACTGAGGTGTAAAGGGAAACTCTAGATTTGTGAGCCACCACTCAAGGGCATGGCATTGGTCTCAAGGGGAATGAGGTAAGATCGGCCACTACTTTTGAAAAAAATGTAGCCCATGTCCCAGCGTTTATTCAGTCAGTCAGCAAATGTTTCCTGAGTCCTCCTTTGCGCCAGACACTATTCTAGGGACTGAGGCTAAAGCAGTGAAGAAAATAGTGACCATCCCTGCTTTTATGGAGCTTAGCATTCAGGAGTGATTAAAAAAAAAAAAAAAAAAAAAAAGCCAAGCAAGGGATTGTAGTGCATCGGGACTTGCTATTTTAGATAGGGTAGATCTGATGAGACGATTTTTGAGTAAAGATCTTGTCATGAATTGAATTGTGTCCCCCCAAAATACGTGTGAACTTGGGTAGGCCATGATTCCCAGTATTGTGTGGTTGTCCTCTATTTTGTGATCTGATGTAATTACCCTCCATTTTGTGATGTCTTATAAATCCTAACCTCTGTAGTTAATGAAGCAGGATCAGTGTGGAACGAACCTTGAACCACTACTTTATGAGAGGGTGTGACTCAAGTCATACCCTTACTCAAATCATACCCCTTCTTGAGCCACACCTTTTATCTTACAAGGGATAAAAGGAGAGAGAAGCCAGCAGAGATGAGAGGGACTTCAATACTACCAAGAAAGAAGAGCTGGGAGCAGAGCGTGTCTTCGGACCTGGGGTCCTTGCACTGAGAACCCCTTAGACCCAGGGGAAGATTGACACCAAGATCCCCAAGGAATACCACGTCCACAGGTGTTGAAAGGAGACAAGGACCTCCCCCCATAGCTAATGAGAAAGTAAGCCTTCTCTTAAAGCTGACACCCTAAATTTAGACTTTGATCCTCCTAAACTGTGAGAGAATAAATTTTGTTTGTTAAAGCCATCCACTTGTGGTATTTCTGTTACAGCAGCACTAGGTAACTAAGACAGTCCTCAATAAAGAGAGAGTGTTCCATGTAGCAGGAACAGCATGTGCCAAGTCCCTGCGGTAGGAACCACCTTCATATGTTCCAAGAACAGCAAGAAAGCCATTGTGGATATGTGGAATGAATCTTGGAGACTGAGGGAGATGAGGTTGGAAAGAGAAGTAGAGACGTGTTCATGGAAGGCCTATAAACACAGGGCAAGGAGTATGGATTTTATCCTAAGTGTGGGGTGAAACCACTGGAGAGTTTTGAGCAGCGAAGGACATATCTAAAGTATGTTTTTTAGAAGCCAATCAAATGTTGTGTGAAAAAGTAAATGTGAAGGCAGCAACCGTGCAAGCTGGGGCCCCTGCTGTACTTTGGGAGAGAGATGATCATGGATTGAATCGGGTGGTGGCATTGGTCAGACTCAGGGCTGATTTTGAAAGAGGAGTTGGCTGGACTTGCTGAGATTGGATGTGGAGTAAAAAGGAGTTGAGGGTGGCTCCTAGATCTTCGGCCTGCTGAGCCAGTAGTTGAATGGTAGGGCCATTTCCTGAGATGAGGAAGATTGGGGGAGGTGAGTGTTTGCTTATGGGAGTGGGGTAGGAATTCTGTATCATCTCTGGTAAATTTGAGACACTACCAAGTAGAGGTATCAAGAATACAACCTGATATGCAAGTGTGTGTAACTTACAAGAGAGCTCAGGGCTGGTGATAGAAATGTGGGAAGTACAGATGCTGTTTTATCTTACAACTGGTTGAGATCACCTAGACAGTAAATATAGATGATGAGATGAGGGCCAGGTATTCAGCTAGGTGTGCTTTATCATTCAGAGGACAGAAGGAGGGCACCTTCTCATATAACCAAACCTGTTGCTGTCGAGCCGATTCTGACTCAAAGTGACCCTGGACAGTGTTGTTGGGCTTTTAAAACTTTAACAGTATTCCGAATAAAGTAGACACTCAAAAAGTTATCAGCTCACTTCTCTATACCCAGGTACTTTCCCTTTGTGGAAATAAAAAGAAAATAAGCCCCAGATACTTTTTTTCAGCCTTGATTAGAATTAAAGTTGAAACCCAAAACCATAAATTTCAAGTAATAAAATAAGGAGAAACCATGGAAGAAATTTTTAAGAAACTTTTGATAATACACAGTACTAGATCGATAATTACCCACCATTTGTTTAGACCAGCAATTCTAAAAATTTTTCGGTCTCGGGACCCATTATACTCTTAAAAAATCACTGAAGACCTTAGCAGACTTTTGTTCATGTGTGTCATATCTCTCAATATTTACCTTTTTAGAAATTAAAATG
Organism: Elephas maximus indicus; assembly: GCF_024166365.1. Taxonomy (NCBI): domain Eukaryota; kingdom Metazoa; phylum Chordata; class Mammalia; order Proboscidea; family Elephantidae; genus Elephas; species Elephas maximus. The sequence goes on from NC_064842.1 coordinate 1,484,150, forward strand.
GAAAATTTTAAACTCAAGAATATTGCACTAGCAGTCGGAGTAATGATGTCATCACACATCATGCAGCTTCTAGATAATTCCATTTTACTCTTAGCATGAGAATGAAAAAGGCAAATGATTTCTCAGTATTATCATAAAAATAAGCTTGACCCCATGGAACCCTGAAAGGGATTTCTGTATCCTCCCCCTGCCCCAGGCCCCAGACCAAAATTAGAGAAACCCTGTGGATCCCAACAGTCTGATTCTGTTGTGCGTGGGGTCGCCAGGAGTCTGGAGCCCGCTCAGCTGCAGCTAACTACAACGACAAAGTTTAGACTCATAAGGACAGAGCGTGTATTGACATACGATCACCATAACGTTAAATCAAGCCTACACTCATTCTGTATAACGTCATCATAAAGCTCGGTTCCTGTTTAAGTCTGTTCATTAAAGAGGCAAAGAGCTGCCCAGCCACTATTAGCTAACATTTTGATCAAGAACACAATATGTGGATTTGGATAGAAAGGAAAAAAATGTGGAACAGAACTTCAAATTCCCAAAGAAGCCAGACTTACTGGATCCCTTCAGGCTGGAGGAACCCCTGAGACTATAGTCTTGGGAAACTCTTCAAACCTTGAAACAAAACTATCCCCTGAAATCATCTTTAAACAAACAAACAAACAAAAGTTTAGCTCAAAAAGCAAAGAATGCCATCCTTCAGTATTGCGCCTTAAAAAAAAAAATTATATGAGGCCAAAGTGACAACCAAACCAAAAAAAACTTGTTGAGGCTATTCCGACTCATAGCAATCCTATAGGACAGAGTAGGACGGCCTGATAGAGTTTCCAAGGAGTGCATGGTGGATTTGAACTGACAGACCTTTTGGTTAGCAGCTGTAGCACTTAACCACTATGCCACCAGGGTTTCCACAGAGTGACAACAGTAACTCGAAAACATAGATGAGAAGTTAGGGCAGTGAGTGTAAACTCATGCAGGTGAAATAACCAGAGCAGAAATAACGAGAGTGTTGACACAATGTGAAGAATATAATGAATGTCACTGAACAATGTGCGCAGAAATTGTTAAATGGGAACATGCTTTGCTGTGTATATTTTCACCAAAAATTAAATTAAATTTAAAAGGGGGATGAGGGGAGAAGAGCTTTTCTACGATATTGCGGACTTGCTTTAATGCTCCAAGACTGTTGGCTTATAACCTTGAAACCTTGAATGTTGGTTATGAAAACTACATTTGTTAGACTTTGTGTTGTAGAAAGCTATTCATGTCAAGTTGTAAACTACATTTGTCATGGGGAGTGGCTTTTTTTTGTCCCCCGGCTAACTTGTGAGAATTGCCTACTGGTTGTCACTTCACTCATCTAGTTCTAAGGAACTCAACCAGAATAAAAGCTTATGCAGATTCCCTTAGACTTAGGAACACAACTAAAGACCATCTTCCTAGTAAATGTGTTTTTGAGTAAGATAGATACATAACTGTTACATATTTAAAATTGTTTAGAACCTAAATGCTTAGAGAAACACCAAAAATTAGTGTAACAGAATATACTTGTTGTGACTAAATAGGGTTCTAATTGGGCAGCATCAGCCTGAGTATGTGGAAGGTCCTCCAAAGAGGGGATAATGACAGTGGGTCATACAGGTCATCATTGTGTTAATTTCTCAGGACTTGACATCAAAGCACAAGCTGGTCTCAGGGTCTGTAGTTTACAAAAACAATCACCAAGGACACACCATACATCCTAAAACACAGACTCTAATCAGACCCTGGAGTTCTTGCTTCTCAAAGCTAGCCGCGCACAGATAATTTTCCAAAAAAAATCCAGCGCCTAAGGCCAAACAGCCTCTGCTAAGCTGCTTACTAGGCTATTGTTCGACCTGAAGGTGACTCCAGGGAACCAGTTCCACGGTTCAAAAGGACAGCTAAGGGCAGATGGCCTGGGTGAGTCACTCCAATTCCAGGAACCCAGAAATCTGGATTCCAGGAGAATCAAAATGGTTTTGTCAAAATGGCAATGATCAAAAACAAAAAAACGGCAAACAAGTGTTGGTGAGGTTGTGGAGAAACCAGAGACCTCGTCCTTTCCTGATGGGAATGTAAAATGGTGCAACCACTGTGGAAAACAATTTTGCGGTACCTCAAAAAGTTGAACATAGAATTACCATATGACCCAGCAATCCCATTTCTTGCTATATACCCAGAAGCGAAAACAGGAATGCAAGCAGAAACCGGCATACCAATGTTCATAGCAGCGCTTTTCACAGTAGCTAAAAGGTGGGAACAAGGAAATGTCCACCAACAGAAAAATGTGTAAAGAGAACGTGGTATACACATACAGTGGAATATCGTGCAGCCATAGAGAGAAAGAAAGGAAGTTCTGATGCCACAACACGTGCTGGCGAGCATGCCTTGGTGACCGTCTTCCCCCCACACACGGACCACAGTGAGGAGTCTCAGTTTCCAAGCCACACTGTCACCCCTCCTATTCCACTTACTAAGAGTACTGGGCAAATGTGAAGTCACAGACCAATCATCAAAAAATTATATCTCCAATATGGCAATTCTTTTGTTTCTGACCCAAATTAATAATTTGTTGACTGTATTTAATAAAATTACATACCCCACCAAAGAAGAAGTATAAATGAAAAGATGTTCAACATTATTCGCCTTTAGTGAAATGCAAATCAAATCCACAATGAGATCTCACTTCATACCCATTAGGCTGGCTGTGATCAAAAAAAGGAAAAACAGCAGGTATTGGTGAGGAAGTGGAGAGATTGGAACCCTCACCCTTTGCTGGTGGGATTGTAAAATGGTACAGTTCTATGGAAAAGCTTGACAGTTCCTCAAAAAGTTAAACATAGAGTTACCATATGATCCAGCAATTCCACTCCTAAGTACATACCCAAAAGAATTAAAAGCAGGAACACAGACAGGTACTTGTACACCAACGTTTGTTGCAGCACTACTCACAACAGCCAAAAGGTACAAACAGCCTAAAGTTGATCAACACATGAATGAATAAACAAAATGTAGCATATACTTATAATGGAATATCACTCACTCAGCCATAAAGTACTGATAGATGCTACAACTTGGTGAACCTTGAAAACGTTATACTAAGTCAGTCACAAAAGGACAAATATTATATATATAAGATATCCAGAATACGCAAGAATATAGAGACCAAAGTTTATTAGTGGTTACCGGGGATGGGTATGCAGGAGGGAGGGGAAAAGGGTGTCTGATTGCTTAGGGGTCACTGAGCTTCTATCAAGGGTTATGGAAAACGTCGGAAGCGAACAATAGTGACAGCTGAACAACATGATAAACATAATGTCACTGAATTTTACTTGTGATGAGTGCTGACATGGCAAATGTTTTGTTACGTATGTATTTACCACAATAAAAAAAAAAATCACACACCCTATTTTTTCAAACAAATGAAAAATTGCTACTAGTTTTGTGCTTTGACCTGCAACAAGTACTCACAGTCCCAGGTATTACCAGCTCTTCTCTACTATCTGCAAAATAATGCTCCCACCACCACTGGCTGTGATTCCCCTACCCTCAACCTCCCTGCACATTTTTTTTTTTTTAATTGTTGTTGTTGAGAATATACACAGTAAAACGTACACCAATTCACCCGTTTCTACACGCACAGTTCACTGACGTTGAGCACACGCTTCGAGTTGTGTAACTATTCCCACCCTCCTTTTCTGAGTTGTCCCTCCCCGGTTAACATAAACTCACTGCCCCCTCTCCCCGCACATTTTATTATTGTATCTCAGGCCTTTTTCTCATTAAAATCATTTCCATTGTGCCTTATTTCGTACATGACGTTTTTGCAGGGCAACAAAAATTGGTGAAAAAGAAAGTATTTGGAGTTTTTGTGGTCTTCTGTAATTATCTACTCAATCGTTCCAAAAATGTGGTTCTTAGCCTGTCAACATCAGTATCACCTTAGCTGAGAATGCAAATTCCAGAGCCCAGACTACAGCCTATTCTGTGAGCAGGCCTGGGATGCTGCGTGCACAAGGAAATGAGGCTCTGGTCTGCAGCGGATATTAGATCCGCCAACTTGGTTCACTGGCATTTACTACTTCAGAGGTATCACTTTTAAACTATCCCAGGGCAATAGCTATGAGCCTCTTTCAACACCAGAAATTCTTCCCAAGTTTACTAATAAATCCCTCCTATTAATGTCCCTGGAGAAGAACATCATGCTTGGTACGGTCAGTGAAAAAGAGGAAGACCCTCACCGAGATGGATTGCCACAGTGGCTGCAGTAATGCGCTCGAGCATAACAATTGTGAGGATGGTGCAAGACCGGGCAGTATTTCCTTCTGTTGTGCATAGGGTCAGTGTGATTTGGAACCGATTTGATGGTTAACAAACAAAAACAAAACGATTGGGTGGGATTCCTACCATAACACCTTACTTTTTGGTGGAAAGTGCCTCTTCTCCGTGTGAACAAGGAGACTCAGTTTGACCCAGGAGCTCCTGCCAGTGTCTGGAACAGAATCTTTGGTCTTGCTTTGATCGGGCAATCTGCAGGCACCATTGAAATGCCTCTTCTGAGCTCTCAGTAAGCTGACTCGATTGCTTCTTTCCACCAAGCAGTTGGATTCACGCCTCTCGTTTATCTCCTCCAGGAGCTGTTGTTTGCTTGCTTTGAGTTTTTTAATTATTTCGTTGGCTCTGTTTATACATGCCATTATGTTAACAAACCAGTCAGGGAGTGATTCTTGCTGCCCTGCAAGCAGATGGAAAAAATGCTATCAGTTTTTTGCTTGACTCAGAAACAAGTACTCACGATCAGGTACTTAACCATTTCCTCCTTCTTCTCCAGCGAAATGCCACCAATCCCTCCCCACGCCCATCCTGCAGCCCATCTTCACTATTATTGTTCTTGAGGCCTTTTTGTTTTATTCTGTTTTTTCTTGGAGCAGGGAGGAAGGACACACACACACACACACCGTTGCTGTGGAGTCGGTTCCTATTCACAGCAACCCTATAGGGCAGGGTAGAACTGCCCCGTCATGTTTCCAAGGCTGTAACATCTTTCTCCTGCAAAGCGACTGGTGGGCTCACACTGTTGTGCTCTCAGTTAGCAGCCGAGTGCTTAGCCACTGCGCCGCTCAGGGCGCCTTCAGACAGGGCATAATAAAGTAATGTGTTTTGTTTTTGTTTGTAATACTATGTACTGGTTTTTGTTTTTAGAACATTTATGGTTTCTTCCGACTATAAAACAATGCACATAGAAAAGCATGAAGAAGAAAAGTTAAAATCACTCTTGATCCAGAAATGAGCAATGTTAATATTTTGAGAGTTTCTTTTCCAATAAAAAGTATTCATTCTATTAACTCAGAATGCAAATGGACTGATTACTTATGAGCGTTTAGTCTTTTCAACATGGATTAATTTGGATTAATTACAGGAAACATAAGTGTGATTGTTCTTATTTTATGAAATGACAAGAACAGGTAAATACATAGAGACCAGCATTCCTAGTGGTTTACCAGGGGCAGGAGTGGGAGAGAGAGGGGGAATCTTTCTCTGGGAAGTAGTGGGTTTTGTCTATGGAGATGAAGGGTAGTGGTTCTACAACTTGACTAATGTGACTGATGTCACTAAACCGTATACCAGAAAAAGGGGAAAATGGCAAATGTTGTGTTATATATAATTTTTATAGCAACAACAAAACCATAAAAAAGGTGCAACTGTTGATACTATTTAGATACAACCAAACATTTCATGGAATTAATTTCCTTGGTTCAATGGCTTAAAGTCATGGTTTCATAGGACAATCCACTCAATTGGCTTAATATTGTTTTTACGGTTTCTGTTCTACCTCCTAGTTCAGTGATTAGTGCCTTCAGTCTTAAAAGCTTGCGAACGGCCATCCAATTGGCTCCTATTTGCCTGGAGCAGCAGCAGAAGAAGAGGACCCAAGAATTGGAAAAGGAATTGGAATACAGATCTAAATGCCTCCATGGACAACTGCTTTCTTTGCCATGAAACCAGAAGAACTGGATGCTCCCCGGCTACCGTTACTGGATATTTTGATCAAGGACTCAATAGAGGGATCCTGATCAAAAGGGGAAAAATGTGGAACAGAAGTTTAAAGTCTTATGGAATTCAGACTTACTGGGCCTATTGAGAGTGGAAGAACTTCTGAATCTATAGCCCTGAGATAATCTTTAAACTTTGAACTGAAACTATCCTCTGAAGTCATCTTTAAACCAAAGAACACCGTAACTCAAGTAGTAAAAAAAGCTTACCTTGAGCATTGTGCTTTTTTGAAGAATTATCTATATAAGATAAAATCAACAGCATAAGTCTAAATCATAGATGAGAAGTTAGAAGGCAGTGAGTCTAAGGCAATGGGGGTGGAATAATTTATGTAGAGATATCGAGAATGATGACACAAAGTGAAGAATACAACCAATGTCACTGAATTGTATATGTAGAAAGTTAAATTGTTATATATTTTCACACACACACACACAAAATCTCATATTAATAGTTATACAGATAAACAATTTTCATTTACGTGACTGTGGTGGATTAGAGAAGCCTGAGTGGCCCAGTGGTTAAAAGCTCAGCTGCTAATCAAAAGGTTGGCACTTCAAATCCATTAGCTGCTCCTTGGAAACCCTATGTGGCAGTTCTGTAGGGTCACTATGAGTCGGAATAGACTTGATGGCAATGGGTTTGGTTTTTTGGTGAGGGGATTAGATTATCCAGACAAACCTCCCAGTAAAAACTATTAAGAACGGTGAGAAAAATATATTTAAAAGATTTATCAATAACGAACTGACAAGAGAATAAGGAAGTATCAGGCCCAAAACAAAGAGAATGCAAGAACCCAGAGAAGCAGACAGAGTCCAAGGTGGCTTTGTCCTGAGAACATTTTCTGATCCCAGAGAATTAGAGAAGTAGTTGTGCCAGCCTTGCAGGACAGGGGGCATAAAAATCAAAGCCCAAGGCCTGCAGGCAATGAGGAGTCTGTCTTAGTCATTTAGTGCTGCCATAACAGAAATATCACAAGTGAATGGCTTTAATGAAGAGAAATTTATGTTCTCATAGTCTAGTAGGTTACAAGTCCAAATTCTGGGCTTCAGCTCCAGGGGAAGGCTTTCTCTCTCCGTCGGCTCTGGAGGAAGGTCCTTGTCCTCAATCTTCCCATGGTCAAGGAGCTTCTCAGGCACAGGGACCCTGAGTCCAAAGGGTGCGCTCTACTCCTGGTGCTGCTTTCTTGGTGATATGAGGTCTCCCACTCTCTGCTTGCTTCCCTTTCCTTTTATCTCTTGAGAGATAAAAGGTGGTACAGGCCACACCCCAGGGAAACTCCCTTTACCTTGGATCAGGGAGGTGACCTGAGTAAGGGTGCTGTTACAATCCTACCCTAATCCTCTCAACATAAAATTACAATCACAAAATGGAGGACAACCACACAATACTGGGAATCTTGGACTAACCAACCTGACACATATTTTTGGGGGACACAATTCAGCCTGTGACAGAGTCTAAAGAAGACCTTCTCTACGTTTAGTCAGGGCCCAAAGGGTCACCCCCTTAGGGGGAAGGTGAGACAAAAATAAACCCACACAACCTCCCACCTCACAGGGAAAGTGTTGCCTTAGCAGTAAGCACAGCCCTGGGGGAGAGCCCCTTCATGAACAGTCATAAGCACTCTGGCCCTGCATGGCTTCTCAGCCCAAATGTACAGCCAGGGTGGTTTTAAGACACAACAAGCTAAGAAAGCTGGATGGTTAAAGGAATGGTCAAGCTGAGAAACAAGGGTGGCACAAGACAAGGCAAACTGAAAATGTAGCTTAAGGGATTCCAGATTGGGAATACGTCTAGGTGCCTGACAGAAATAATCTGAAATCTCTGGAAGAAATTCGGCCTAGGCCTCTCGGAATCCCCAACAATACATTTTTAAGAGTAATGAATAAGTACACAGCCAAGGATAACCAAACCAACACACAAGTAAACAAGATATCAAGAAGAAAGAACAGTAAAAAAACCAAAAAATCTACATACATTAGAAATACCAGACAGATTATAGAATGATCATGCTTGCTATAGTTTGCAACTATTTTTAGGAAACAAGAAACATAAAGGAATTTCTAGGAAGAAAAAAATTGTAATTAGATAAATTTAAAATTCAGTGTATGAGTTTAGCATCAAAGAGATTCAGGAAGAGAGAATTAGAGAACTGGAAGATAAAGCAGAAACATAAAAGCATGGAAAAGTTAAAATACGTGAAGATAATAGTGAGAGAGCCAGGCCTACAGCGGATGAGCAGAGGACAAGAAAGGCAGAAACAAGGTCTGCAAAGATGACGGAGAAATATCTAGAACTGATGAAAGGTACAATCCACAGACTCAAGAAGCTCAAAGGATACCAGATAGGCTTTTAAAATAACCCACAATTAGAGTTCAGTGAAATTTGAAAAAAAAAGGAAAATCTTAAAATCAATCAGAGAATAAGAGGAGCAGTTGGACTTACATCTGAGTCCCCAGCTATTCTTTGGCCACGGCGACTCATAGTTACCCTATGTACAGCAGACTCCCCAGTTAGCAACAACGGAAGCCAGGAGACAGAGAAAGTGTATATTCAATGTGCTGAAGAAGTTAAATGCAGGTGAATCAGCCGCAAAAAGATGCCACTCCTAGGCAAACATACACTACCACACGATCCACTCCTAGGCGAACATACACCACCACACTATCTGCTCCTAGGTAAACACACTACCACACCATCCACTCCTAGGTGAACATACACTACCACAGGACCCACTCCTATGTGAACATACACTACCACACGATCCACTCCTAAGTGAACATATACTACCACACGATCCCCTCCTAGGTGAACATACACTACCACATGATCCCCTCCTAGATGAACGTATACTATCACACCATCCACTCCTAGGTGAACATACACTACCACACAATCCACTCCTAGGTGAACATACACTACCACACGATCCACTCCTAGGTAAACATACACTACCACACGATCCACTCCGAGGCGAACATACGCTACCACACCATCTACTCCTAGGCGAACATACACCACCACACGATCTGCTCCTAGGTAAACACACTACCACACCATCCACTCCTAGGTGAACATACACTACCACAGGACCCACTCCTATGTGAACATACACTACCACATGATCCCCTCCTAGATGAACGTATACTATCACACCATCCACTCCTAGGTGAACACACACTACCACACGATCTACTCCTAGGTGAACATATACTACCACACGATCCACTCCTAGGTGAACATACACTACCATACGATCCACTCCTAGGTGAACATACACTACCACACCATCCACTCCTAGGTAAACATACACTACCACACCATCCACTCCTAGGTGAACATACACTACCACACCATCCACTCCTAGGCGAACATACACTACCACACCATCCACTCCTAGGCGAACATACACTACCACACCATCCACTCCTAGGTAAACATACACTACCACACCATCCACTCCTAGGTAAACATACACTACCACACCATCCACTCCTAGGTGAACATACACTACCACACCATCCACTCCTAGGTGAACACACACTACCACACGATCCACTCCTAGGTGAACATACACTACCACACCATCCACTCCTAGGTAAACATACACTACCACACCATCCACTCCTAGGCGAACATACACTACCACACCATCCACTCCTAGGCGAACATACACTACCACACCATCCACTCCTAGGTAAACATACACTACCACACCATCCACTCCTAGGTAAACATACACTACCACACCATCCACTCCTAGGTGAACATACACTACCACAGGACCCACTCCTATGTGAACATACACTACCACATGATCCCCTCCTAGATGAACGTATACTATCACACCATCCACTCCTAGGTGAACACACACTACCACACGATCTACTCCTAGGTGAACATATACTACCACACGATCCACTCCTAGGTGAACATACACTACCATACGATCCACTCCTAGGTGAACATACACTACCACACCATCCACTCCTAGGTAAACATACACTACCACACCATCCACTCCTAGGTGAACATACACTACCACACCATCCACTCCTAGGCGAACATACACTACCACACCATCCACTCCTAGGCGAACATACACTACCACACCATCCACTCCTAGGTAAACATACACTACCACACCATCCACTCCTAGGTAAACATACACTACCACACCATCCACTCCTAGGTGAACATACACTACCACACCATCCACTCCTAGGTGAACACACACTACCACACGATCCACTCCTAGGTGAACATACACTACCACACCATCCACTCCTAGGTAAACATACACTACCACACCATCCACTCCTAGGCGAACATACACTACCACACGATCCACTCCTAGGTAAACATACACTACCACACGATCCACTCCTAGGTGAACATACACTACCACACCATCCACTCCTAGGTGAACATACACTACCACACCATCCACTCCTAGGCGAACATATACTACCACACCATCCACTCCTAGGCGAACATATACTACCACACCATCCACTCCTAGGTGAACACACACTACCACACGATCCACTCCTAGGTGAACACACACTACCACACGATCCACTCCTAGGTGAACACACACTACCACACGATCCACTCCTAGGTGAACACACACTACCACACCATCCACTCCTAGGTAAACATACACTACCACACCATCCACTCCTAGGTGAACATACACTACCACACCATCCACTCCTAGGTAAACATACACTACCACATGATCCGCTCCTAGACAAACATACACTACCACACCATCCACTCCTAGGTGAACATACACTACCACACGACCCACTCCTATGTGAACATACACTACCACACAATCCACTCCTAGGTGAACACACTACCATGCGATCCACTCCTAGGCATTTACCTGTTAAATTCTCCATATGTGTGGAAAATATATTTGTACGTACAAAGACGTGTACACAAATGTTCATCACAGCTTTTATTTTTATGAATCAAAAATGTTTAACAATTCAAATGTCCGTCAGTAGGTGGGTGAATAAACAAATTGTAGTATATCCATACAATAGATCACCAGAACAACCACACCCGTTGCTGGTGAGTTGATTCCATCTCACAGGGACTCTATAGGACAGAGAAGAACTACCCCACAGGTCTCCAAGGCTATAATCTTTACAGAAGCAGACTGACACATCTTTCTCCCTTGAAGCTGCTGGTGGGTTTGAACTGCTGGCTTTTAGTCAGCAGCTGAGTGCTTAAACACTGTGCCACCAGGGCCCCTAAAAAGGCATGAATTATTGATACATGTAATAACATGGATAACTCTTAAAATAATCATACTGAGTGAAAAAAGCCAGAGGAGAAAAAGAGAGTATACTGCATGATTCCATTCATGTAAGATTCTAGGAAGTTTCCACACCACAGACTATTATCCAGTGATAAAGAGAAACGAAGCTCTGACACCTGCCATAATGTGGTGGAGCCTTGAAAACACTATGCTGAGAGAAATAAGTCAGACAGAAAAGGTCAGGTATTTTATGACCCATTTATATGAAATACACAGAATAGGCAAATGTGCAGAGAAAAATGTTTACTAGTGGTTCTGATGGGGTGGGGAGGTGGGGAAATGAGGGGCTTACTACTTAAGGGGCACGGAGTTTATTTCGGGTGATGAAAAAACATTTGCAAATGGATAGCAGTGATGGTTGCACAGCAGGAACATAATTAATGTGCACTTAAAATGGCATTTTTGTTATATATATATTTTTACCACAATAAAATTTTTTAAAAATCTAAGAAATGCAAACTACTCTATAATGCCGAAAAGCAGACCCGTGGTTGTCTGGGAAGGGGTAGAGTGGGAGAGTTTTTGCGGTGATGAATAGGTTCGTTGTCTGGACTGTGGCGACAGCTTCGTGGGTGTATGCATATGTCAAAAGTAATCAAATTGTGTACTTTAAACATGTCTAGGTTATTGTGTCAGTTATACCTCAATAAATCAGTTAAAAAATAAAATTGAGATCAGAGCCCTGCAAATTGCCTAATGCATATCAGGAAGTTAAAATATACTTGTTGGATGAATGAATAGTATATTGCTTTTCATCTTGATTTTGTCCACTTAATATTCTGTTGTGAGAATTTTCCATATCGTTGAATATGTGCCATTAGTAATAAAAGAGTAATATTTGATAACAGTTCAGTAGTCAATCATGAATTTACAACAATTTACTTAATTATTCCCATTTTTGTTAGATTTTTAGGTTACCACTTTAATTTCAAAAATAATGCTTTAAAACACATTGAAGTGACAAAAATCACACAAATACACATTGTTTCAAGAAAGCCACCAGTCATCAGATTTTTATTCCAAAATGTACAAAAGGAGAAGAGGTAAATTTTCAGATTTCTCTGGCTAACAAATAAATCTTTCAAGTATTTATACTTTCAGAAAACAGTTGTTCCCAAACAGAAGGAAATGCTTTACAGGAGAATAAAATTCAACACTTTTTCCCCCTCTCACTTTCCAGAGCCACGTGGAAGACTAGGATTTTCTGAATGATGCCAAAGGATTGTCTCAGTCAACTATTGCCACCACCTTGCTGTTGTTAGTTGCCATCAAGGAGATTCAGAATCATGGTGACCCCACATGTGGAGCGTAGAACTGGGCAACTTGGCTTTCGAGGCTGTGACCTTTCAGAAGCAAATCACCAGCCTGTCTTCCAAGGTGCCTCTGGGTGGGTTCAAACCACCAACCTTTTGGCTAGAAGTCAAGTACTTAGCCGTTTGCACCACTTGTAAAAGATTAAGTAGACAGTTATTTAAGAACTCACCCAGAAGTTGATCCTATGGTAGCCAAGGGATTTAAGTGAATAGTTCTTTAGGCAAGATGGCAATTGCAGAAGTGAAAAGTGAAGATATCTCTCCAACACTGGATCTAGCAAGTTTGAATTGCAAGAAGACAAAATATTTTATGCACTCAATTAACATCAAAGAATTAGATTGGCTTCAATATTCCAATCACTAGTCCCTGGGTGGCACAAATGGTTGAGTGCTTGACTACTAAACTGAAAGGCTGGTGGTTCAAATCCACTAGAGGTGCCTCAGAAGACAGTCCTGATGATCTCCTTCTGAAAGGTTATGGGGTTGCCATGAGTCAGAACTGACTTGATGGCAACAACAACATTTCCATCACCGTTTAATTAACCAGTGTAATGGAAGTCAAGAATAGTACATATAATCCAAACATCTCATTTTTGGTACTAATTTCAACTTCCTTTTAGTAGAAATACTAACTCATTAGAAATGAAAAGTTTTAAATTCTATCTCCTTTAATATTTCTACTGTTTATCCTCTCTGGGGTGATGTACAAATGAAAACAAATGGGGGTACGGGGTATGACTAAAGGAAAGGAAAGTTAAACAAGGCCATTACCTCTCCAGTGCTTTTCAGTTAATTGATACTTTGCAAAAAGCCCATTATTTAGGTTTACTGGAAATAAAATTTAGGTGCCCTTGTTAAAACTTCATTGAGAAGATCACAAAATTCAAATTTTTATTACAAATCATCTGAAAACTGGGGCCAACTAAAATTAGACACGACAACAGAGTCTAGTGGTAAAAGCATGGATTTGGGAGTCAGAAAGATTTGGTTCATCTCTAGCTGTGCTCCGTAATAACTGCACGGCCTTGGTTGAGTTACCTACTCTGGGCCTCAGTTTCCTTGTATGTTAAATGGAGATAACACCCAACTCACAAAGTATCATAAGGATTAAATGAGCTAATACAAATCAAGAGATTGATATAGCTAACCCTCAAGAGATGGTAGCTTTATTATATTAATTAGACATTTTGAAATAAAAAGGATTTGCTCCATTGGATAAGTAAATAGCCCTCCTTCCTTCTCCCCCCCTCCCCCCATAGCTATTGAACTGTTAACTTGCTGTGTGACCAGGACCAGCTACATAATTTGCAGGGCCCAGCGCAAAATAAAAATGTGGGGTCGCTTGCTTAGAAATTACTGAGAACGTCAAGATGGCGATAGCAAAACTTTAAACAAGCAGGAGGCCTTCTGCCAGCAGGGCCCTGTGGGACCGCACAGGCTACATGTCTGTTGAAGTCAGCCCTGGGTGTGCACAGGTCAGGTCAGTTTCCAGGGATAATTAGCCACGTTATAATCTATTCAATGGAAATAAAGTACATAACCCATGATTTAAAAAAAGTTTTTTTTTTTTTTTTTGTGCTAAAATATATATAACAAAACATTGGCCGCTTTAACAGTTTTTAAAAATATAGTTCAGTGACGTTAATTACATTCAGCACATTGTACGATCATCACCACTATCCATTAGCCAATTTTTTCACCACCCTAAACAGCACATACACTAAAATTGGAACCATACAGAGAAGATTAGCATGCCCCCTTCACAAGGATGGCACGCAAATTCGTGAAGCATTCCACATGGAAATCCTGGTGTTAAGAGTTACAGCTGCTACCCAAAGGGTAGGCAATTCAAATCCTCCAGGCACTCCTTGGAAACCCTATGGACAGTTCTACTCTGCCATATAGGGTCACTGTGAGTTGGAATTGACTCGACTCAAAGGCAAAAACATAAAATCAGTACCCCTTAAGTCAGTAACTCCCGCCCATGATTTCAAAATGGCTTTGAAAAAATTTAGCATGTATGTGTATCGATTACACACACGCACACGTGTATTTTATATGTATCATTACTGTTTCTACAGACATATTATAAATTACCTTCAACATTCAGCAACTCATAGCCTATTTGAAGTCCACTGGTGTGGATCAGCCCATTTACGATGTTACCTTGGTGATAGAACGTTCTGGTCTGTGCCATTCCAACTTCATTCTATTCATAGAACCCTGGCTAGAGTTTTTTTTTGTTTTTCTGTTTTCCCTGTACCTTAGATGAAGTATTACAAAACAAACGAATTTCTCATTAAACAGTTACAACACATATTGTTTTGTGACAATGGTTAACAACACCACGACATGTCAACACTCTCCCTTCTCAACCTTAGGTTCCCTATTACCAGCTTTCCTGTCCCCTCCTGCGTTCCAGTCCTTGCCCTGGGCTGGTGTGCCCCTTTAGTCTGGTTTTGTTTTATGGGCCTGTCCAGTCTCTGGCTGAAGGGTGAACGTCAGGAGTGACTTCATTACTGAGGTGATAGGGTATCCAGGGGCCATGCTCTCGGGGTTTGTCCAGCCTCTGTCAGGCCAGTAAGTCTGGTCTTTTTTTGTGAGTTAGAATTTTGTTCTACATTTTTCTCCAGCTCTGTCCGGGACCCTCTATTGTGATCCCTGTCAGAGCAGTCAGTGTTGGTAGTTGGGCACCATCTGGCTGTACCGGACTCAGTCTGGTGGAGGCCGTGGTAGATGTGGCCCATCAGTCCTTTGGACTAACCTTTCCCTTATGTCTTTAGTTTTCTTCATTTTCCCTTGCTCCTGAAGGGATGAGACCAGTGGAATATCTTAGACGGCCACTCACAGGCTTTTAAGACCCCAGACGCTACTCCATAGAACATTTTCTTTATAAACAATGTTTTGCCACTTGAGCTAGACATTCCCCAGACCATGATCCCCACAACCCTCAGCCCAGTAATTCGGTCCCTCAGGGAGTTTGGATGTGTCTATGGAGCTTCCATGACCTTGTCTTGTATAGGTTGTGCTGGCTTCCCCAGTATTGTGTACTGTCTTACCCTTCACCAAAGTTTCCACTTATCTATTGTCTATTTAGTGTTTTTCCATCCCCACTCCTTGCCTGCCTTGTAACCATCAAAGATTGTTTTTTTTGTATGTAAACTTTTTCATGAGTTTTTCTAATAGTGGTCTCTTACAATATTCGTCCTTTTGTGATTGGCTTCTTTCACTCAGCCTAATGCCCTTCAGATTCATCCATATTGTGGGATGCTTCAAAGATTCATCGTTGTTCTTTATCGTTGTATGGTCCTCCATTGTGTGTACGTACTATAGTTTATTTATCCATTCATCTGTTGATGGGCATCTAGGTTTTTTCCATATTTTTGCTATTGTGAACCATGCTGCAACGAATGTGGGTGTGCATCCATCTATTCGTGTGACCACGCTTATTTCTCTAGGATATATTCTTTAGAAGCGGGATTGCTGGATCATATGGTGTTTCTATCTCTTTTTTTCTAAGGAAGTGCCATATTGTTTTCCAAAATGGTTATACCATTTTGCATTCCCACCAGCAGGGCATAAGAGTTCTAATCTCCCTGCAGTCTCTTCAGAATTTTTACTTTCTGCTTCTCGATTCGTGCCAGTAATGTCGGGTTGAGATGGTATTTCACTGTGGTTTTGATTTGCATTTTTCTAATGGCTGGAAACCCTGGTAGCATATTGGTTAATAGCTAGGGATGCTAACCAAAAGGTTGGCAGACTGAATCCACCAGGCACCCCTTTGAAGCCGTATGGGGCAGTTCTATTCGACTTGACAGCAATGAGTTTGGTTTTGGTTTTTATGGCTAGTGATTGTGAGCATTTTCTCATGTGTCTGAATGTCTTCTTTGGTGAAGTGTCAGTTCATTTCCTTTGCCCATTTTTTAGTTGGATTATTTATCTTTTTGTTGTAGAGGTGTTGGATTTTCCTGTAGAGTTTAGAGATTAGACCTTTGTTCTCTTAACTCTAAGCGTATAAAAAAAAGCGTATACAGCTCTTAAAACTCTTTAGACTCCTTACTCCTAGTCTGTTTTTGTTGACCTAGTCCCTTTATCAAGGAGCCCTGGTGGTGTAGTGGTTAAGGCACTCAACTGCTAACCAAAAAGTCAGTGGCTGAACCTACCAGCTGCTCTGCGGGGAAAAAGATGTGGCAGTCTGATTCTGTAAAGATTACAACCTTGGAAACCCCATGGGGCAGTTCTATTCTGTCTTATAGGGTCACCGGGAGTCAGAATGGATTCAAATATCTTCATCATGGTGTTGGTAATGAATTCCAGAGTAGTGAACCAACAGGAAACCTGTAAAAGTTTGCACAATCTTTTTGGCGCAGATCAGGAAAAGAAGATATTAGCTGTGTAAAGACAAATGCATATCAAAAATATTAAAAAATAAATTTTAAAAAAATTTTAATTTTCCCTGTGGAAAGCTCCCACCTGCCCCCCATTTCAGAATTCACTTCAGATAACTTGCTATTGTAAATTCTTTTTCTGTCTCTTTGAAATGTCTGCAAATCAAGGAGTTTTCCTCAAGGACCTGAGAACCATCTCTTTTGAAATGTAATCATCAAGGAAGATTTCATCTCTGCCTCCCAGTTTCCTGAGAGATTAGTTTAACTTCAGGAATCCTGCCATAAAGACAGTAGAAAATTAGCAATTTTATCTTGAAAGCATGAATGTAATGGGTTGTATCTGCTCAGGTACAAGGGTTAGATTCCTTTCTGCCTTCGTGATCTCTTAGCAGATTGCCTGCTATGCATCCCTTTCCAGCTTAATGCTAATTTAATAATAAAAGTCTTCTTTCTCTATTTTGTTGAAGGGTTTTCTGGGTTGGGAGTAGGTTCTGGTTTTCACTATATTTCCCCAACAGTTGCAATAGGTGGGAGAGGTAAGCGGGGGTGGATTTACCATAAAGTTATTGCCACACAAGCTGCAGAGTCTCTTCGAAGTCCTTGTACCTAGATGATTAAGCCTCAGGTCTGAAAAACCTGGATCAACCTGCAGTGGGGGAGGGCTGCTTGAAGAGAAATAGTGCAAGTTTCAATCAAATTAAGCAGCAGAAGTTGTGAAAGAATTTTGTAAAAGAAGGTGTGGGTTTTAAAACTCCTAGTACTTCAAAAAAGGCTCTTTGTGCTGACATATGCTTTGGGGGGAATTAACTTAGAAACACAGTGCTCAGGCTCCAGGTCCTGCCTGGGACCTCTGGTTGGAACCCGAATCAGAGATGGCAAATCTACTTCTATTTGTCTTGGTGAGTGTCTTTACAAGAAAATGAAGAAAATCAATTTTATAATAATACTTCTGGTAATGGTTTTGTAATCAACAGAATAACCTGTGTGATTTTTTTGTTGTTTAAGATGTTTCAACATTTAAGAGACACAGGTATGTTAGAGAATCTGACTTATTATATTTGTGATTTTAATTTACATTTAATTGCCACTCCACTGTATTTTTTTTCTGAAAACTCTAAAGCTGTTTGCAAACAGCATTTTATTGTTTAAGGAAACCTGTTTTAATCTAAAAGTTTTGACTTATTAAGTGTGTAAGTACTGTTTGAAGTGCCTGGGATGACTGTTTTGTTAGGTCTGTAGCAGTCGTATACTGGTAACTATGGCGTTTGCCAGTTTCCCTGGTATAAATACTTCCACTCTGACGGATTTCCATCTACCAACCCGATGTCCCTGAAGGTGAAGCTGGGAAGAAATGCACTCGGTAGGGTCCCCCAAGCTCTCCCAAACCTGTGCCAGCTGGCTCCAGCACACCACTGTCTGTGAGTCTGTCTCGTTAGCTGCGTGAAGAGCTTGAGAAAATCAGACATTACATTTCAGAATGTCTAAACTATTATGAATATACATACTTAAGTTGAAAATGATATTAAAATGTTCAGAGGAATTTGAAGTTTGTAAGTTCATTGAAAATTAATAAAGATCAGGCAACGAAGATATTAGCTGTGTAAAGACAAACGCAGATTTAAAATAAGAGATTTTAATCGTCCCTTTTGGAAAGCTTCCCTCATTTCAGAATTCACTTCAGATAACTAGTTCTTGTAAATTCTTTTTCTGTCTCTTTGAAATGTCTGCAAATCAAGGCAGTTTCCTCAAGGACCTGAGAACCATCTCCTCTGAAACACAGAGTTACTCAATTTAAAGATAAATAACAAATCTGTATATTAAGCTTAAGATTTGAAAATAAACAATTTTTATAAATCAAATAGTGATTGAAACACAAGTAACCATGTTTTCTTTCTTTCTTTTTTTTTTGCCCCTGAGCACAAAAGACTTCCTCATCATTAAAAAACAATAAAATAAAGCTCAAATGGCAGTGTTGGTGGGTTGGGGAGCAGCCAGGAGTGAATGTGCAAACCGAAATCTCAGGTTATCTTGCTTCTTCTTCTTTACATTCGTCATTCTGAATCTCACCGTCTTTAAGACCAAGATGTCAACTAGCTAATCTGATAAATTAATTCATGCCAAAAAGAGTTAGGAGCAAGGTAATAATATGGGCAATTTATTTGTGATTTTACATTGGTTATGCTTAAATCGGAGCCAAGGTGGTAAGATGGTTATGAGCTTGGCTGCTAACCAAAAGGTCGGCAGTTCAAATCCACCACCTGCTCCTTGGAAACCCTATGGGGCAGTTCTACTCCATCCTATTGGGTGGCTATGAGTTGGAATCGACTCAGCAGCAATGAGTTTGGTATACTTAAATCACACAATCAGCACATTTGAAGCCAGACAGGACAGGAAGGACCCGCGTTGGCCCATCCCTGAAGATGTTTCAGGGCAGAAAGCTCAGCCTGCTATAGAATTAAATCCCTACAACATCTACACAAAAATGCGCACATGGCTGGATTCTGATTTCCAGCCTCCATCCCCAGCTTAGCTTTCCACATAGGAGAACAGCACAGCCTTGACAACGAGTGAACAGAGCATGGTGATGGTGATGAGACCAGCAGTACGCCAGCCACGCTGAACAAACAGGGGGCCGTGCCGGGGGCCGAACCTGCCATCTTCAGTAACATAGTTAACTCCCAGCATGGAAGCTATTCCCTTATTAGGCAAATCGGGAACTAATCTCTGCTTTTAGAGTATCTCCTTATTTAGGTATACTTCCGGTTCAGCTCAGTTAAAGAAAACAAGAGACTGGGGTCTTCAGTCCAGCCAAAGCCAGTTTTGGACCAGCTCAGGTCCTCCGGAACTACGCAATACTCATGACCTTGCCCATCAGACAACTTATGGACATCAGAGGAGGAAAAACACACCCCCGTCTACACCCCAGACGTGGGCACGATGCCATCTTTGTAGCCCCCCTTTCAGACTGAACAGGCATAGAAGACTGAACGGCCCTGAGAATGCCCTCTCATGTCAAACCAGTCAGCAAGCTGGCCTCACCCTGGGGTGCTCCTGGGGACCCCAGACCCGATTTACTTTATGCATATAAACCCCTTGGGCTATTGTTCTGGGAGATACTTTGCCGACCTGAGTCCAGGTGTTCTCCTTTACTTGGCCAACTAAATAAAGCTTCTTCTTTTGCTTTCATCAGCTCCGTGTGTCTTCACAGCCAGCAGACCTTGGAGTGTCGGGTTACACTGACTGCATACTGAAGGCAAGATTGGAAATTTATCTCCATTCCATGGAACACCACAGGTTGTACATCTGGCAAAATTGTTCTGGTTTGCATCTTACTGCCTGAAGTTCTCAGACTGTAGGAAACCTTCGCTAGGAACAGCCACGTCACTCCTGATAGCGTCTTGGACCTTGGCTCCTGAATGCTGTTCAGACCTCATACCACTGAAGTGCCACTTATTCAAATTTTCTGCAGGGTTGGCTTTCCACATCCACACTGTGGTTTGGTCACAACTTGACTCTCAGCTGGGTGACGTTCCCATAGTGTCCTCTGACAGAGATTAAGGTCCATGTTATGTTATACATCCATACGTATGATATAAACCATGACTTCTGCCTTAACTGGTCACTAAGTATCTACCAACCAAGCTTCAAGAGAGAGGAGGCAAAGTTAAGAGATTGTGACGATACTGCAAGGAGATACTGCTGAGTTTTGCCTCTTTCTGCGCTCAGTTCTTTACTTTATGGTACTTTGTTGAGATAGGCATATGAACTTTGTACAATCCTTTCATTGTAAATATTTCACTTTTCATAAATCATAGAAACTTAAAATAAGAAGAGATTTTAGATACACATAGTTCAGTCTTCCACAGAATCCAGGAATCCTATGCACAACATGGGAGAAAGATATGGCAATCTGCTTCCAGAAAGACTACAGCCTTGGAAACCCTATGGGGCCATTGAGTCAGAATCAACTCGACGGAACACAACAACATCCACAACATACCTGGTATGACATAGGTGGTCATCTAACTGTTGTCTGATTATGTCACATGATGGCTGATTGAAGACTCACCCACTTCCAGTGATGAGAAGTTTCCTCTTGTTAGGCCGGGGCAGTTAGAAACCCCAACGTGTCCTGTCCTTCAGGAGAGCCCTGAGACTGGTACCAGCTCCAGAGAGGGTTTCCACCGTCATAAATTCAATCTGAAAGAGCTCGGAGTAGCTCCAGGACAATAAAGACACAACCCCAAAAAAACCAAACCCACTGCCATTGAGTTGATTTTGACTCATAGCGACCCTATAGGACAGAGTAGAACTGCCCCATAAAGTTTTCAAGGAGCGCCTGGTGGATTCAAACTGCTGACCTCTTGGTTAGCAGCCATAGCACTTAACCACTATACCACCAGGGTTAAAAACACAAGATGGGGTCAATTCTAAGATAATACAAAGAAGTATGGCTTTGAGAACTCGATACAAGCCAATGATAACGGCTATTGGTAACATTTATTGGGTATTGCTATAGATCAGGCACCATTTGAGTGCCTGATGTCTATTAGCCATTTATTTCTCACAACAATCTCATAAAGAATATTATCCTTAACTTATATTTGAAGAAACTGAGGCACAGAGTAACTAGTCCAAGGTCATGCAGATAATTAGAAGAGCTAGGATTTGAACACAGCCCATCTGGCTCCAGAGCCTGTACTCTTGATCACTACACTAGACTACTAACCCTAACCATGAATGTCTACCATGTGCCAGGCATCCTTCACGCATTTAATCATCATTAACAACCCTGTGAAGCATGTACTGTTACACAACAGCTAAGTAACCTGCTGAAGGTCACACAGCTAGTGAGAACGGAACCTGGGATTCAAACCCAGGCAGCCTGGCTCCAGACCTGAGGTTCTCCCCACAACTCTAGACCCTATTGGTGGTATGCTCCATGTAGATGGTGGTAGCACCAGATGCTGAGCTTTGTCATCATGTGATGTGAAGGCCCATGACAAGGTGGACAAGAGTAGGATAGCTGTCAGCTGGTAAAAATGTGGGGAAAACTTAGGAACTGTCTGACTGTCCAGGGCTCCCGAAGGACTTCCAGCCCAATCCTTCTTGCTAATGATGTAGGGCAGACAAACTATCTCTAAACTGAAGGATCCTGCACAGCAAAAGGGGATGGCGTCCCTGCAGGAGTAGACTCAGGAAGACGTCATGCAAAGAGGAAAGCAAGTTAGCTTTCAGACCTGGTAGAAAGCTATACTCCACTGTATAATGGGGAAATGAGGCCTAATGTATTCTGCCAGTTTCTGGTTTCAGGAAGTAGGCCAGAAGTTTGCGTGTATCTGAATGTTTACTGTAAACACCTGAAAAGGAGCTAGGACTTGGGCAAACACAGAAAGATCTCTTTAAAATTCTCTCAATTGGATTTCTGTTTGTGAATTCTGTAGATAGTGTCATGGTACATGATGGTATAAAAAATGCCTCTAGGTTTTTAATAAGAAGAAGTTGTACTGAATACTAAGCAATGTGATTAGTTTGTTTTTCGGAAATCCATAAAATAAACTTCTTAACTAGGATTTGGATTCCACGTTTAGACATTAATTTGGTCATTCAAAGAACATATTTCAATAATCTTAAATAATGTCCTAATCAATATTTGGAAACTCACATTTGCAAGGAAGTGTACAAGATTTTTTAAAAAGAACTAGATTTATTTATAATACAAGTAGTTAATTAAAACAGTCAGTAGAAATCCAATGCTTGTCAGCTTCGTTCATTTAGTAAATATTTACTGAATACCTACTATGTGCCGCTTCACGTGTCTGTCAGTTTGTCACACTATGGTGGATTGTGTGTTGCTATGATGCTGGAAGCTATGCCACTGGTATTTCAAATACCAGCAGAGTCACCCAGGTGGAAAGGTTTCAGTGGAGCTTCCAGATTAAGACAGAACAGAAGAAGGACCTGGGGGTCTACTTCTGAAAAAACTGGCCAGTGAAAGCCTTATGAATGGCAGCAGAGCATTGCCTGGTATAGCAGCGGGAGATGAGCCCCTCAGGTTGGAAGGCACTCAAAAGACGACTGGGGAAGGGCTGCCTCCGCAAAGCAGAGTTGACCATAATGACGTGGATGGAGTCAAGCTTTTGGGACCTTCGTTTGCTGAGGAGGCACAACTCAAAATGAGAAGAAACAGCTGCAAACATCCATTAATAATAGGAACAAATAATGTATGGAGTATGAATCTAGAAAATTGGAAATTATAAAAAATGAAATGGAATGCATAAACATTGATACACAGGCATTTGTAAGCTGAAATGGGCATTCTGAATGGGACAATCCCATGGTCTACTATGCCAGGAATGAAATATTGAAGACGAATGGCATCCATTCACTGTTGAAAAGAATATTTCAAGATTCATCCTGAAGTACAGTGCTATCAGTGATAGGATAATATCCATATGCATACAAGGAAGACAGGTTAATACAACTATTATTCAAACTTACACACCAACCACTAATGTCAAGTATGAGAAAATCAGAGATTTTTACCAACTTCTGCAGTCTGAAATTGATCAAACATGCAATCAAGATGCACTGATAATTACTGGTGATAGGAATGCGAAAGTTGGAAACAAAAAAGAAGAATTGGTAGTTCAAAAATATGATCTTGGAGATAGAAATTATGCCAGAGATGGCATGATAGAATTTTGTGAGACCAACAACTTCTGCATTTCAAGTGTTTTTTTCAACAACATAAACAGCGAGTGACTATACACGTGGACCTCATGAAATGGAAAACACAGGAATCAAATCGACTACATTTGTGGAATGAGACAATGGAAAAGCTCAATATCATCAGTCAGAACAAGGCCAGGGTCGACTGCAAAACAGACAATCAATTGCTCCTATGCAAATTCAAATTGAAGCTGAAGAAAATTAAAGCAAGTCCACAAGAGCCAAAATACAACCTTGAGTTTATCCCACCTAACTTTAGAGACCCTCTCAGGAATATATTTGAAGCACTGAACATTAATGACTGAAGACCAGACGAGTTGTGGAATAACACGAAGGACATCATAGGTGAAGAAAGCAAAAAGGCATTAAAAAGGCAGGAGAGAAAGAAAAGACCAAGATGGATGTCAGAAGGGGCGCTGAAACTTGCTCTTGAACTTTAAGTAGCTAAAGTGAAAGGAAGAAATGATGGAGTAAAAGAGCTGAGCAGAATATTTCAAAGGGCGGTTCGAGAAGACACAGTATGGTATTATAAAGGCATGTACAAAGACCTGGAGATAGAAAACCAAAACAGAAGAACACGCTCAGCATTTCTCAAGCTAAAAGAACTGAGGAAAAAATTTAAGCTTCAAGTTGGAATACTGAAGGATTCTATGGGCAAAATATTGAATGCTGCAGGAAGCACCAAAAGAAGATGGCAGGAATACACAGAGTCACTGTACCAAAAAGAATTGGTTGATGTTCGACCAATTCAGGAGATATCATATGATCAAGAATCTATGGTACTGAAGGAAGAAGTCCAAGCTGCACTGAAGGCATTGGTGAAAAACAAGTCTCAAGGAACTGATGGAATACCAACTGAAATGTTTCAACAAACAGATGCAGAGCTGGAAGTGCTCACTCATTTATGTCAAAAAATTTAGAAGACAGATTCCTACTGTCCATATTTATGCCTATTTTCCATATTTATGCCTATTCCCAAGAAAAGTTATCCAACTGAACGTGCAAAATTATCGAACGGTATCATTAATATCACATGCAAGCAAAATTTTGCTGAAGATCATTCAAAAGTGGTTGTAGCAGTACACTAAAAGGGAACCGCCAGAAGTTCGAGCCAGATTCAGAAGAGGACATAGAACCAGGGATATCATTGCTGATGTCAGATGGATCCTGGCTGAAAGCAGAGAATATCAGAAAGATGTTTACCTGTATTTTATTGATTATGCAAAGGCATCCGACTGTGTGGGTCATAACAAACTATGGATAACATTGCGAAGAATGGGAATTTCAGAGCACTTAATTGTGCTCATGAGGAACCTGTACATAGACCGAGAGGCAGTCATTCGAACAGAACAAGGAAATACTACGTGGCTTAAAGTCAGGAAAGGTGTGTGTCAGGGTTGTATCCTTTTACCATACCTTTTCAATCTGTATGCTGGGCAAATAATCTGAGAAGCTGGACTATATGAAGAAGAACAAGAAATCAGGATTGAAGGAAGACTCATTAACAACCTGCGTTATGCAGATGACACAACTTCGCTTGCTGAAAGTGAAGAGGACTTGAAGCACTTGCTGATAAAGATCAAAGACTACAGCCTTCAGTATGGATTACTCAACATAAAGAAAACAAAAATCCTCACAACTGGACCAACAAGCAACATCATGATAAACAGAAAATATTGAGGGTGTAAAGAATTTCATTTTACTTGCATCTACAATCAATGCCTATGGAAGCAGTAGTCAAGAAATCAAATGATACAAAAAGCCAAAGATGTCACTCTAAGGACCAAGTTGTCACTTAAAGCACTAAGGTGCACCTGACCCAAGCCACCGTGTTTTCAATCACCTCATATGCATGTGAAAGCAGGGCAGTGAATAAGGAAGACTAAGGAAGAATTGATACCTTTGAATTATGGTGTTGGCAAAGAATATTGAATATTGGTCTTCCAGAAGAACAAACAAATCTGTCCTGGAAGAAGTACAGCCAGGATGCTCTTCAGAAGCAAGGATGGCGGGACTGCATCACATACTTTGGACGCAGTCAGGATGGACCAGTCCCTGGAGAAGGACATCATGCTTGGTAGAGTAGAGAGTCAGTGAAAAAGCAGAAGATACTCAAGGAGATGGGTTGACACAGTGGCTGCAGTAACGGGTTCAAGCATAACGACGATTCTGACGATGATGTAGGACTGGGCAGTGTTTTGTTCTGTTGTACATAGGCTCACTACGAGTAGGAACTGACTCGATGGCACCTAACAAAAACAAGAAGGAAGGATATTACTATGCATATATCTTTGACATTTAGGACTATGTAGCATGTAACCTGTACTGAGAGGTGCCTGATATATACACTTACACAAAATCAAAACAATACTGTTACAGGCTATGAGAAGAAAGTGTATAGGGTTTTAGAGTTCTAAATAGCAGCACTTTTTAAGAGATTAAGTCCACAGTGAGAACCCCTATATACACCTCTAGTTTCTATCTCACTTTAATAATGAATGTTTATGATCTCTTTTTTCAAATGCAGTTTCCCAAATTTGAAGGGCTGGCTTTTCCTCTAACAGAGGAAGACCTGCAAGGCTACATGTGTTCTTGAGGACAGGGACTATGCCTTTTTTTAAATTTAGTTTTTGTTCCCCGGAGCCCACAACAGTGTCTGGCACACACTGTTCAAAGCTAGTTTGGTGACCGGAACACACTGAACCCAGTGAATGTGCCTGCCCCATAAATATTAACTCCAGGTGTTGGCCCCAGGGAGAATGCTGGGTGACAGGGTTGGTTCAGGCACAGCAGATGTTGTTACTCAGCCATTCAAGTTAGCGCTGTGGGGCTGGGGTTTCTAACTTCACAAAGGCTGATTCCTTTTTTTTTTCTCCTCACAGTTATGGGGTTTATTGGAGAAGTAACAGGCTACAACTGAGGATCAGGACCAACTTGCTCAGAAGACAGAACACAGTTGTCTGGGCAGCTTCCAACCAGGACAGCTCTCAGCTCCATATTGGCCATGCTAGCTGGCAGGCTGCAGTCAGCCTCTGCTGTTGGGGACACTTGGCCTGAACTGTGCCCTGCTTACCCAAGTGTTACAGCTCTTTACAGCTGCCTTGCTCCTGTAGCAGGCTCCTTTCTCCATGGGCCGGGGAGCCCACCGCAACGGTCTCCCGCTGGTAAGTCTCCTGGTTCCTGCTATCTCCTGCCCCTGCTGCCTCCCTGTCCCAGGTCATCTTTTCTGTCTTCAGTGTTACAGCTCTGTCTGTCTCCTGAGTCTAGGAGGTTCTCAGCGCAGCGACCCTGGTCCAAAGACATGCTGTGCTCCGGGTTCTCCTGGATGGTAGTGAGGTCTCCTTCAACCTCTCTGGGATTAGCCCTCATGAGTCTAGCAGGACAAACTGACAGATCCCCTTGGTAGGCCAGTTACTTACCTTGCGTAGTAATTGATCAATCTCCGAAAGAGTTTTATGCAACTTATTTGCATAGTAAACTGTCCAATCCCCACAAGATGTGTAAAATTGACCAATCACAGGGCAGGATATGGCTCAACCAATTATTTTTTGCAGAACTACAAACACAGGGCTAGAAAGGCCGTAAAACCAAAACCAAGCTCCTTGCTGTCCTGTCGATTCCCACTCATAGACCCTATAGGACAGAGTAGAACTGCCCCACAGGGTTTCCAGGGAATTGCGGGTGGATCCCTAACTACAGACCTTTTAGTTAGCAGCCACCAGGGCTCCTGGAAAGGCCATATATAAGGAGAAACCCTTCACTGGAGATGCAATTGTAAAATCTCAAAAAATGGAAATACAAAAAAAAAAAAAAATTGTCCCATTCAGTTTCATATCATTCAATTTCCCTGAAAAGATGAGTAAGATAGACTGGCAAGCACAGCTGGTGAAAAAGGAAGGCGAACTATGTTCTACGCGGCATGAGGAAGGAGAGAAACCACAGAACACGGAAAAAAAAAAGATGCATAAATTTACCGCTATAAATTAGATTTCCCAGAAAAGTATAATCAAATAAAATGGACTAACAATAATTAAAATATCTGACCGGGCCAACAACCAAAAAAAAAATAATGGTACAAAGGCAGATTTCTGACTAAGTCTCTTTGTCTGGATTGGAACGACTTCTGGCTTCTTTTTTCAGCCGAGAAAGGAAACGTGGTCAAGTCAGCTCTGAAGGCAGGGCCCGACCTTGCCGGGCAGCTGTGCCGAGAGGACAAATGCGCCCTCCGCCTGCGCCTCAGACGCGGCCCTTCGGAGCGAGGGAGATGCCCCCGTCTCCCCGCTGGTTTCTCCCGCCCGCTGGTTCCCACCCCAAGTCGCCCCATCCGCGGATCGCCTCCTGGCCGCCCGGCCCGCGTGGACGGCTCCAGCGCCCTCCACCCTTCCTGGAGGCCGCCCCAGCCCGCCTTCCCCTGGCCTCCGCTGGCCTGCTCCGCCCCGGCCCCCCGAGGAAGCTGCCCGGATTGGCGCCCGCGCCAGGCAAGGCGCCCCGATTGGCCGGCGGGGACACGGCGCTCTGCCGGGCCTGGCGCGGGGAACGGCGGCGTGGGGCGCGCGGGGGACGCGGATCGGCGCGCAGCCCGGAGCAGCAGGCCGGGGAAAGGGTGGCGGGAGCGGCAGGCCGACGGGCTGGGGCTGGGGCGCAGGAAGGCCTCGGGCTCTGGACCGGGGGCTGGCGGTTCGTGCCCGGGCTGGGGCGCAGGGCCAGGGAGGAGGGTGGCGCCGGGGCCCAGGGACATGGCGCGGCTGGACAGTGAGGAGGAGGCAGCGGAGGATCGGGGGCATCTCTACGCGAATGGATACCTTCTGGTCCTGGGGGATGCGCCTGTCGCCAAGGTGGGCGCGGAGGCGCAGGACGGGCCCAAAGCCGGCTGCCTGGCCCTGAATGGGGGCTCTCCGGACGGCCTTGAAGCCCCCTCGGGAGCCCTGGCCGGGCCGCAGACTCCGCTGGGCCTGGAGGAGGAGACCCAGGCCCGGCTGCTGCCCACGGGCCCCGGCGAGGGGACCCCAGCGGCCGAGGACACCCCAGTGCCTCAAATCGCGCTCTCTGCTCGGCGCTTCGCGGTGCTGCTGACCTTCAGCCTGTACTCGCTGGTGAACGCCTTTCAGTGGATACAGTACAGCATCATCGCCAACGTCTTCGAGGGCTTCTACGGCGTGTCCTCGCTGCACATCGACTGGCTGTCCATGGTGTACATGCTGGCCTACGTGCCCCTCATTTTCCCGGCCACCTGGCTGCTGGACACCAGAGGCCTGCGGCTCACCGCGCTGCTGGGGTCCGGCCTCAACTGCCTGGGCGCCTGGGTCAAGTGCGGCAGCGTGCAGCAGCATCTCTTCTGGGTCACCATGCTGGGCCAGTGCCTGTGCTCCGTGGCCCAGGTGTTCATCCTGGGCTTGCCCTCCCGCATTGCCTCTGTGTGGTTCGGGCCCAAGGAGGTGTCCACAGCTTGTGCCACTGCTGTGCTGGGCAATCAGGTAAGGACTGGGGTGGTAGGTGAAAATCACGTCCTTAAAGAGCAGGAAAAAGCCCTAGGCCGTGTGGGCTAGACACGAGGGTGGCCCCTCAGGACACATTGGTCGTGTAAATGAAGGAAAGATGACTAGTCACAAGATAAGAGGCAGTCTTGGATTAAAGAGGCTTTTTAATTGCTTTATAAGGACTCAGCTTACTGAATCAGTGTACAGTGACCGCCTCCTCATCTTGCTTTGAAAAATACGTGTAAAATAAGTTAACTGTTGCCTCTGATACACCTAACATCATGGACCGCTTGCTAATGCAATAATGGATGAGACTTGGGTAGGTATATGTCCCTAGTGTGTTCTTCGCAAAAGGAAGGTGTTGGATTCCGGGTGTTTGCTTCCATTTTGACTGGAGTCCTCGTGAACAGCCCCTGTTTAATTTTATTTATTAGCAGTCAGCACAGTGACTACATGGCAACATTTTGTCATAGGCAGAACTCCCCCTATTACTCAGCACACCTCTGGGCCTTCATCCTACTTTCTCCCAAGGCGTTCTCCTGCCTTTCTTGGCTCCATTAGCTGTGCACTTGTTCCTGACTTTCAGACATGCGTCGTCAGCCTGGCTTATGGAGTCGTCATTGATGATGACATGCAGTATTACTGAGCAGTCACTAGGAGTCTGGCACCACGCTAGTAGTGCCTGTGAGCACTGGGCCATTTAATGTTGTTAGGTGAGAACTGTTAGGCTCTCTCCCTTTTACAGGTCAGGAAACAGACTTGGGGGGATGGAATTAGTTTCCCAGAGCCACATGGCTACTTAGCGGCAGCATTCACATTCAAGCCTGTCTAAGCGGCAGCATTCACATTCAAGCCTGTCTGATGCCTGAATCCTGCTGTTTACCCACCGAGCCCTCCTGCCAGATCGCTACCCTGGAGAACCATTTAAAGCATAGGTGAGATCCCTGCATGGCTTTGGACTTGCCGGTGATTTCCCATAGCACTTAAAACAAAACCTAAACCCTTTGCTCTGGTTTACAAAACCTTACTAATACCAGTCTTCTCCGGTTCTTTAAAGAACACAAAACTTAGACCTGCCAAAAGGCCTTTGCTGAGCCATTCCTCGTACTGGAATGTTCTTCTTTGTGTCACGTGATTGCATCCTCACTGGTCTTCTGCTCTCAGCTTAAATTTATTTGAAATGTCGTTTCTAGACAATCCCATTTAGAGTGACCACTCACTGTTGTTACATCATTCTACTTTAATTGTCCACAAAGTGCTTATCACTGTCCGGTAGGCACGCTATATATCTGTTGCTTCTGTGTTTAGTGCTATTTATCACACGCCTCCAACACAGTCACTACATGGTAAGTTTCATGCAAATGGGCACACGGTCTGCAAACACACAGCTCTCCCCACATGTTGTGGGGTCGCCAAGAAATTTGTGGAATAAAATGAATAAGCTTTAACTCAGATGCTGGTCGGTGAATAGCTGTATTTGGATATCCCATCGGAACCCACCACTCAGAATGTACCTAATCTCCTGGCACAT
Source organism: Elephas maximus indicus (assembly GCF_024166365.1). Lineage (NCBI taxonomy): Eukaryota > Metazoa > Chordata > Mammalia > Proboscidea > Elephantidae > Elephas > Elephas maximus. Next base: position 1,514,995 of record NC_064842.1, read on the forward strand.
TTCACTTTCCCTCTGGTGCCGCTGTCCCCGCTTTGCCACCCTCAGCGCTCACCCAGAGCTTGCCAACGCACCTCCGTATCTGCAGCCCTTGCTCCCTGCCATCCATTCTCCACCTTCATCCAGCATGTTCTTTCTAATGTGCACATCTATTCGGGTCAGTTCCTTTTCCCCTGAAGTGGCTTCTATTGCACTTAGGATAAAATTCAAGCTCTCTAATATGACATGTAAGACCCCCCAGATCTGCCTCCTGCCAGGCTTTTCCTCCTTTCTATCCACAGGCCTGTTCCCACACATGCTGTTTCCTGCTTTGAGCTCTGCTTACAGTTTTTCCCAAGGTCATGGCCTGTTCTTCCCGACCTTGCCACACAGTGTCCTTGGCTTGGAACACGTCTGCTTTGCTTCGCCAGCTCCCATTTCTTTTACAGATTTTTGCTTCTCCGAAACTTCCTGAACCCCGCATCTGTGCAAGACGCTCCTCCGAAGTGCCCCTTTAGCTAGGGTGATGGGGTGTCACGTTTTGCCTGGAAACGTCACTATCTTTGCTCACCTTCCTCCTTGAGACCTTTCTTGAGCCTCTTCTCAGCTCCATCCCCCAAAGAATCTGATATCTCCCTCCATTGAATCTCCTTAACATTTTGATTTTATTTATCTTATTGCAATGATCATATTCAGCCTTTTTTTTTTTTGAGGTGAAATTCACACAATATTAAGCTTTTTAAACAATTCAGCGGCACTTAGTGCGTTCACAGCGTTGTGCAGCCAGCAGCTCTGTGTCGCCCCACAATGTTCTCATCACCCGCAAAGGAGCCCCAGCTCCCACTAACCTAATCTGCCTTCTGTCCCTGTGGATTTCTCCATTCTGGATGTTTCACCTAAATGGAACCATACAGTTTGTCACAGTTCACGTCTGACTTCTCTTACTTAATGTAATGTTTTCCAGGCTCATCCAAGCTGCAGCATGTTTCAGTACCTTTCTCCTTTGTATGGACAAACGATGCTCCATCGTATGCGTGCACCACGTTCTGTATGCCCATCCTCTGTTGACGTTTGGGTGGTTTCTTGGCTGTTGTGAATAGTGCTGCTATGAACATTTGTGTACCCTCAGTTCCTTTGGGTATATACCTAGAAGCGGAATTGTTGAGTCAAATGATAATTCTATGTTTAACATTTTGAAGAACCACGAAATTGTTTTTCCAAAGTAGCTACACCATTTTACATTCCCACCAGCAATGTGTGAGGGTTCCGATTTTTCTACATCTTGCTGACCCTTGTTATTTTCAGTTATTGTATACAGCCATCTTAGTGGGTATGAGAAGGAGCCCTGGTGGCGCAGTGGTTAAGCACTTGGCTGGTCACTGCAAGGTTGGTGGTTTGAACCCACCAGCTGCTCAGCGGGAGAAAGATGTGTCAATCTGCTTCTGTAAAATAACAGGCTAGAAAACACTGTGGGGCTGTTCTACTCTGTCCTTTAGGGTGGCTATAAGTCAGAATCGACTCAATGGCACACAGCAACAGTGGCTGTAAGTGGTATCCCGTTGTGGGTTTGGTTTAATTTCCCTGATGACTAATGATGGTGAGCATCTTTTCATGTGCTTTATGGCAGCTTGTATATCTTTGGAGAAATGTCTATTCGAGTTCTTTGCCCATTTTTAAATTGGATTGTTTGTCTTTTTGTTGTTGAATTGTAAGAGTTTTTTATATAGTCTGCATCAAAAAAAAAAAAAAAAAATTGCCATGGAGTCCATTCCATCTCATAGAGACCCTACAGGACAGAGTAGAAGTGCTCTGATAGGGTTTCCAAGGAGCAGCTGATGGCTTTGAACTGCTGACCTTTTGGTTAGCTATAACTCTTAACCACTGTGCCACGAGGGCTCAGTACAGCCTATGTACTAGGCCTTTTTCAGGTTCATGATTTGCAGACATTTTCTCCCACTCTGCAGGTTGTCTTTTCTCAGCCTTACTTGCACGTGCTTGTTCGCCGTTTAGACTGTGAGCATTTAAAGGGCAAGGACTGTATCTGTACATCTTTATAGCGGTATCATTAAGACGGTAGGAGCTCAGTAAATGGGGGTGGAAGAGGAAACAGTCGTCAGCAATTTCCTTTTAACAATAGTAGCAAAGACTTTAGAACGTAATGCTTCAAAGTTTACAAAGCCGTTTACATACGTCAGCTGTCCCCTGTCCCCTTATGTCAGCTGTCCCCTGTCCCCTTACGTCCTGTCGTTTATCAGTGTTTTCTTTTTCCCCCTCTTAGGATAACTGCTATTAACAGGACTATTTGTTTTTCAGCTCGGAGTTGCAGTTGGCTTTTTACTACCACCAGTTTTAGTGCCCAACACCCAGAATAACACGAATCTCCTGGCTTGCAATATCAGCACCATGTTTTATGGGACTTCAGCTGTCTCCACGCTTTTATTCATTTTAACAATCATTGGTAAGCATATGATTTTCACTAAAGCTTAAATAGATAAATGCATGACTTATCTATTTAAGATAAATATGCAAATAAGCAATGCTGAATATTTTTGTTGATAACGCCACCAGTGCTGTTTGCTGGTTTCGTTCTGACTGCACCGTCTTTCTCAGGCAAGGAATGCTACGACCCTAGGGATGTGTCGTGGCTCAGCACATCTGTTTTAATGTCATGAAGAGTTTGAAGACTAATTCATCTCACTTATCTCCCTACTAACTTTTCTTCCTGATAACTGTCAGTTTCAAACATAGTCCCTGCCACCGCTTTTCCGTATGCCTTTCAATGATCTGCGTCTTATGCTAACTGGGGAACTCCTGGGTGGCACAGCCAGTTAAGCACTCAACTGCTAGCTGAAAGGTTGGTGGTTCAAACCCACCCCCAGGCGTCATGGGAGACAGGCCTGGTGATTTTCTGAAAAGTCACAGCCATGAGAACCCTACGGAGCAGTTCTACTCCATAACGCATGGGGTCACCATGAGTTAGAATCGACTCGGCAGCAACGAACAACATCATCCTGCTAACCTAACCTGCTAACCTAGCCAGGGACGCGCTCCTGTCATGCTTTGAAATGATGCACAAAAGCTACAGCCCTCCCGAATGACAGATCCTTCTGAGAATACCCAGTTTAACACCGAAATGGTCTTGGGCAGCAGAATTTCAAACTGTGGCCACTGTCTGCTTGTTAGGCCACTCCAGCAAAGCCCTGCTGCTGCCACTCGCCAGCATCGTCCCACCTGGGCCTGTCTCTTGAAGCAGTCTGTCAAAATCAGCTGCAAGCAGACACCATCCCTGTGGAATAAGCTGTGGGAAGGTCTGCCATTTAAGTTTATTTCTAATGAGAAACAATTTTATGATTTCAGGGAAAAGGCTAGGTAAGGTGTATTTAAGTACTGTAGTCGCTACCGTGACTATAATATTGCCCTTCAGTAAATCTTAAACTGATCAGAAGAGGAAAGAGACAATAAAGCTGAAAAGGCTATCTCTTAATCATTAAATTTACAATTACACTGCATTATAGCTGAAGTTTTTAATTTATCTGTCAAGTTTTATCATGGCTATGGTAGTAATGAGGGAGCCCTGGTGGCGCAGTGGTTAAGAGCTCGGCTGCTAACAAAAAGGTCGGCAGCTTGAATCCACCAACCGCCCCTTGGAAACACTATGGGGCAGTTCTACTCTGTGCTGTAGGGTTGCTGTGAGTTGGAATCAACTCAGCGGCAGTGGGTTTGTTGAGGTTCATAATGGTAATGAGAGATTCAAGTTTTATGATCTTTATACGTGAAAGCCTCAAAGTTTTCAAAGTGTATGCTGACAGCTGTATCAAACCCCCCCAAAAAACCCACTGCCATCGAGTTGATTCCGACTCATAGCAACCCTATAGGACAGAGTAGAACTGCCCCATACGGTTGCCAAGGAGCGCCTGGTGGATTCCAACTACCGACCTCTTGGTTAGCAGCTGTAGCTCTTAATCACCAGGCCAGTAGGGTTTCGGAAACCTGTATGGAGTGTTCCAGTAGAGGTGGCCTTGTGGATGAACTGGAGGGTCTACATACAGGAAGCAACATCCCTTAAAATAATGAAGAAAGTTTTCTTTCTGTAGCATATAAGGTATCCTGACATGCCCAGTCTGTTGGCTGGTTTTTGTGTTTTCAGTCAGGGGGTGGCATATTTGTGGGGTGCAGACTACTAAAAAGAAAAAAATGACCCCTCACTATTTTAGCAGTTTAAGAAAGTTTTAAAAGAAATCTATATATTTTTAGAAAACCTTAAATCTGCTTTTCTGGTAGCCACACTTGATTTATTAGGTAAAATATGGAATATAGATTATATGCTTTTTGTATACCCTCCCATTGATCGTAGGAATTTAAAGCATGAAACGCCCTTTGGTCTGAATCCTTACGTATCTTCACATAAATTCTGGTTTTGCTTTTTCCTTTTAGTCTTTTTTAGTTGCTTGTATCTTTGGAAAAAGTGAAATAATAATATATACGTGTGGAAACCCTGGTGGAGCAGTAGTTAAGAGCTACGTCTGCTAACCAGAAGGTGAGCAGTTTGAATCCACCAGGTGCTCCTTGGAACCCTATGGGGCAGTTCTGCTCTGTCCTATAAGGTCGCTATGAGTCGAAATCGACTCGATAGCAGTGGGGTTTTTGGTTTTATATACGTGTGTGTATATATATGTATATTTGTGTGTGTATATATATCTTTGTATGTGTATATATAATATACATGTAAAAATCCATTGTTGTCGGGTGGATTCCAACTCATAGCATCCCTAAGATATATGTATATATCTGACACACACGTGTATATGTACGTTTAAACTTCTACAAATGTAAGATTTTTGTTTTGTCAAAGGAGGGGGGTGAAAAAACGATAATGGTAGGTGTGGCCTTTGGCAGATCACCTTGGGCTCTTTGAGGAATTGAAAGAGAGAGCTATTTATGTACTTACTCATGTATGCATGCATGTATGGGTAGAGCATAGACATGGAAATGGAAACAAAAAGAATGGAAAAAGATGTAGAGGAAATGGAATGAGGAATATGCCTTTGTCAAGTGTGCTTGGTGGGCTGTAGTTCTGATCTTACGGTACCAAACCTATTATAAGAGCAAGATAATATGCAATTGTAATATGGAGGTCTTAAGTAAAAAATCAGGACATTTAGACAGAAAATTTACTTACATTCTTCTTACCCAAGTATTTGCTATTGAGGAAAATTTGGATTAGTTTTAAAGTCCTTACTTACTTAAAGGTCCTTACTAAAGGTCTTTAGAGATAATCTCAATTCCCGCCTCTATATTCCATAATTACTTTGGAGTTTGCCCAAATTCTAATAAAATAATTTGGTTTTGGTGATGCTTTCTCAGCAGCCTGATATGCTAAACTGGTACTCAGTGGTCTCCTTGGAACCGTGTTCCAGGCTAAATAAGGCTCATGTCGATCCCACAGATGTTTGCTGAACAACCGTGATAGGCCAGGCACTATTCTAAGCCGAGTCCCCGGGTGGGGCAGACGGTTAGTGAGCTTGGCTACCAGCTGAAAGGTTGGAGGTTTGAATCCACCCGGAAGCACCTCAGAAGAAAGGCTTCTGAGAAATCAGCCACTGAAAACCCTGTGGAGCATAGTTCTACTCAGACACACGTGGTATCAACATGAGTTGGAATTGACTTGACGGCAACCGGTTTGGTTATTCTAGGCCCGGGAGAAACAAGAAGTGAGTGAAAGGAGCAGAAACCCCTTCCCTCATGGAGCTCACCTGCTGTTGTGCTCCATCTAGCATTTCTAGGAATTAACCCAAGCTTTCCACTGAATTCACTCTATGCCCCATTCTTGTTGGGAAAACTCTAGTATAGCCTCTAACATTTGATATGTGCCAGACATGCTCAAAGTCACATTGCATGTTGTAGCCCGTTCTGTCCCGACAACTCAATGGACTAGATACTGTTGTCATCATCCCTGTGTTACAGACACAGGATTTAAGTAAATTCAGGTAATTTGCCTGAGGTCAGAGTTAGTAAATACTGAGGTGGAGATTTGAACTTAGGCAGTCTAACTCTCTCTATATATGTATATATATGTGCACACACAGGTATGCGTCAGTTAACGTCCAACCCCATATACATCTGTGCACCCATGGGTTATAACAGAGTTCAGAAATTCAGATCTGAAGGGATGTAGAGGGTGCACTTTGCTAGAGATCTTATGTGTCTCCCACTAGCTCTCTGGAGCCTGCCTCCACCCCAGGGCCGGGGCGGCAGGGGAAGGGGTTAGCAGCGTCCATCCCCGGCTTCCTGTCCCACCATGGCCCCAGTCAGGTACCGTGTACATGCCACCAGGCTGCCAAGGGGAATGCTCCACTCGGCCCAGACACCCTGTGGGTGACACCTGGGCCCGAAGCCGCAGCTCAGCCCGCAGTGGCAGACAGATAATGGTCCAGGCTGCAGCAGTGGCGGATGGGGAAGGGAGCCAGTGGCCAGCCAGCTGGATGGTGAGTGCAAGCCAGGGCAGATGGGGGCTAGGCAAGGCTCTCACAGGGCCAGTGGCGATGGAGACAAAGCATTTGCTCTGTTGCTCGGTGTGGCAGCAGCAGCTCGGGTCCCAGGCAGACCTGTGAGCATCCTCTCTTTGGTATATAATATGGTGTTTGCACAATGCCTAAATCACATAATGTCCTATGTCATAGAATGTATCGTGGATGTTACGTGATGCATACCTGTATATAATTTTAATTTTTACTTAGGCTTATTTTTTGTTCCAATTCACATTCCTTTTGTGTAAGTGGCTTTGCTCTTATACTTGAAAGCTGTTCTTGTGCAGCAGAGCAGTGACCTGTATCACCTAACTCAAATGTATCTATTAACTTTCTTATCATTCTGATTTATTAAACTGACTGGGTGACAGAAATGAATACATTATAATGTAAGCAGTAATGGCAATCAGAATGCACCCACTCCTCACTTATCGACATGGTTAGGTTCCAAAGACCAGGTCATTATGCAGAAATCAGTGTTCTGTGAAAATGGAGGACGACCACATCAGATTACAAAATGGAAGATGACTACGTCATTACATAGCCGCCAAATTACATCACTACATAACTGCCAAACCACTGAGAATCATGGCCCAGCCAGGCTGACACATAACCTTGGCCATCACAGCTAGTGTTATTCTCCCCTCACTCCCCAGTGTTCATTACTGCCAGATGTATGTCGTTAATGTGCCAAATAGTCAGATAGTAGATTTTTTACTATTGTTATAAATTCAAGATGTTGGATAACGAGATAGTTGATAAGTGAGGACTAGGTATATTGATATCAGTGTGTTTAAACACAAGTGCATAACACGTGTGGATAATTTTACTTTTGATTCTTATATAGCAAGATATTTATATAGAGACTGCTATTGTGAACTTGTAACAGAAATACATTTTACTTAGTCTACAAGAAGTTCCAAATGCCTGAGACAGTCTTTGTGTTTTTTTTAAAAATAAACTTTCCTTAGAACAGACAGTATATTTTGTAGCACTCGATAATTACAAAAGTCTTTTATACGATTGTATCGTTTTTGACACCAGCTGCGTATCTGTAGTTCTCTCTCAGATGCTAGCCACCCAGAGCTGGGTCAGAGCTCACAAGATAAAAAGACACCATCCTTCGGACTGCCACATAGGCAGTCACCAGCTGCAAGTTGGGCGAGTCCACAGGACACCCACACTTCTGACTCACTGGCCACAAAATTCAGGGGTTTTCCTCTACCCCTTCAGGGTTGCAGCTGTAGGCTCAGGGGTTCCTGGCCCCCCTCACTTCTGACCTCTTGGCTCTACTCCTTTGGGTTCGATAATTTGCTGGAATGACTCCTAGAGCTCACAGAAATGCCATATTTACAGTTAATTGGAAAAGAGGATACAGATGAAGAGGCACATAGGAAGAGGTCTGGGGACTTCCCAGCATGAAGCTTCTATGTCCCAAAGGACTCCCTGCCCTCCTATATCCATCATTTTCTCTCGACAACCAGGAAGCCCATGGAGCTTCTGTGTCCAGAGCCTTTATTAGCATCATTAGGTAATCATGATTAATTGGGTCAGCTCCACGCCTTACCCTGAAGTTAGCTGCTACAAGGCCAAGTGGTGATCTTTCTGGTCAGGCCATTAGCACAAATCCTCAGGTGTGATTTAGATAGCAAAGGCACTTTAAATACTCAGGAAATTCCAAGGGTTTAGATTTATCTCAGGAACCAAGGACAAAGGCCAAATTATTTGAGGTAAAGTAAATCTTTACCCCGCGATGTATTACGTCATGTAATCCTCATAAAAATTTATTGTTCTTTTCATTTTATGGATGTGAATGCTAAAATGTAGAGACTTCCCTTAAAGTCATACAGTGAGATGAGTCAGAGCCAGGATTCAAACCTGTATTTGCCTTAATAAGTTAATATGTGTAATGCCTGCTTTAGTCACACAGGAGCAAATAATGAAATTGAAACATAATGTTGTAATCTGATTTCAGAAAGTAGAAGTGTTTCCAAAAAGCAGTTGATTTCCTGCTTACTCACCTTGGGAGAAATGTTTGATCGTGGTGCCCAAGAATCTTTTGGCTACTTATATGCCTAATGCCAGGAGTGGAGAATAACTGCTTTTTCAATAATTCACTACCGTGTTGGGACAAGGTTTTGGTGGGAGATAAGAGAAGTGGGTAGAAAGGACCTATTATTTTAATTTCAAAGGAGAAAGAAAACATTTCATCTCTTTAGGGTATGAGTGCAACTTAAGCAGTCGTAGATAGATGGCTTTTTTTCTCTTCTCTTTCTACACATAGACTGTCTAAAACCTAAAAGTGCAGAGAAACACCAAATATCGGTGTAACAGAATATGCTTATTTTGAGTAGATAGGATTCAATTTGGGCAGCATCAACCCAAACACAGCAGGAAGGCCCTCTGAAGAGGGGACAGTGAAGTTATGTTAATTCTCAGGAGATAGCTTCAAAACACATTCAGGGTTCTAGGGTAGGTCTGTTGTAGAAATGGAGTCACAAAGGACTAGCCATACACTGTCCAGTCCAACCCTGGGGCTCCTGTGCCTCCAGGCTGGCTGCGCATAGATCATTCTCTACAAGAGCCCAATGCCTAGGGCCAGACGGTCTCCCTAGGCTGCTGTTTGACTTGAAGGTGACTTTAGGAAAACTGTTTCTTAAAGGTTCAAGGTTCAAAAGGACCCCTAAGGGGCAGATGGCCTGAGTGGATCACGCCAGCTCCATGGACCCAGAAACCTGGATTCTAGGAGAATTAAAACTGTGTCTCGAGACTTGTAACCGACTTTACTGCAGCATATAGCTGGTAGATACAGGCTTGATTTTGCCCAAGAGGCAAAACTTGAGATTAAAAGATCACACTTGTATCCAGAAAATAAATCTAACAGAGTTGAGGATTAATAAGAATTGTTTCTATTTTGCATTTTAGTTCAGATCTGGGCCATTTAGACTTCTTATTTTTCCGTATTAAATAAAAACTTAAGTACTTGGTGACTGCCTCCTAAGCACACTTTTTACATTTGGAAACTTTGTTTTAGAGTTGTGTGAGTTCTGTATCACTGGTGTTAATAAAAAGAGATACTTCCTATCTAACTGAGATACAGAGACTTTCAGGAGTGAGAGGAGCAGAGAGGGCCAAAGGAAGAGGAGGAATGGCAACAACTTAAACGTTTATGTCTACAGTCTTCTACTCTAAGGATATGAAAAAGTAAATATTTACGAGTGATTGTCTCCTCTTGAATTAGTTGTAATACCTGTAAAATTAGAAATAAGATTTAGTGTAATAAGTTTTAGGTATAATGAACCAATGTTTGGTCAGCAAACAACCTTACTTTTAGCAGCAAACAGGAGAATTAGATTATCTCTGTATTACGTGGAAGTTATAAAGGTCATTTCTTGCTTTCTCAGTGATTCTCAAACCTTGCTGGGTGTTAATAGCATCTGGGGGATTTCTAGGCTCTCTCCTAGAGGTTCTGATTCATTAAGGCTTCTGTAGAATCTCAAAATCTGTATTCTTTTTAAATTCCTACGTGATTACTATGGACATCCAGACCTAGCCCATGTTCAAACACCAAAGCAGACTACCTTTGTTGGAAGAAAGAAATAGCTACTATTAAGAGAGAGAAATTGAGTCTAGTCTTCCAAAGCTATTGGAAATTGAATTTATCATATTTCACCAGTTCTAAGGTGTACATTTAGAAATTTTAGAAGTGTACAAATTTAGAAAGCATGCATCTGAAGCCGAGATGCCTTTAATAATCAGGGAGCCCTGGTTGCACAGTGGCTAAGAGCTACAGTGAGCTGCTAACCAAAAGGTCTGCAGTTTGAATCCACCAGCTGCTCCTTGGAAACCCTATGGGGCAGTTCCACTCTCTCCTATGGGTCGGTATGAGTCAGAATCAACTCTACAGCGACGGGTTTGGTAGTTTTTTAAAAAATAATCAATGGCATCTAACATCTGTGACAATTAGCTATACTTGCTAAGATCATTGAAAGCCAGCATCAGAGCATCTTGTTGTTAGGTGCCATTGAGTCAGTTCTGACTCATAGCAACCCTATGTACAACACAATGAAACACTGCCCTATCCTGCATCGTCCTCACAATTGTCGTTAAGCCTGAGCCCATTGTTGGAGCCACTGTGTCAGTCCATCTCATTGAGGGTTTTCCTGTTTTTCTCTGACCCTCTACTTTACCAAGCAGGATGTCCTTCTCTAGGGGCTGACCCCTCCTGATAACAAGTCCAAAGTATATGAGATGAAGTCTAGGCATCCTTGCTTCTAAGGAGCATTCTGGCTGTACTTCTTACCAAGAAAGATTTGTTCATTCTTCTGGCAGACCATGGTATATTCAATATTCTTCACCAACGCCATAATTCAAAGGCATCAATTCTTCTTCAGTCTCCCTCATTCATTGCCCAGCTTTTGCAGGCATATGAGGCAATTGCAAGTACCATGGCTTGACTCAGGTGCACGTTAGTCCTCAAAGTGACATCTTTGCTTTTTAACACTTTAAAGAGGTCTTTTGCAGCAGATTTGCCCAACGCACTGCATCATTTGATCTCTTAAGTGCTGCTTCCATGGGTGTTGATTGTGGATCCAAGTAAAATGAAATCCTTGATAACTTTAATATTGTCTGCATTTATCATGATGTTGGCTATTGGTCCAATTGTGAGGATTTTTGTTTTCTTTATGTTGAGGTGTAATCTGTACTGAAGGTCATCGAGTGCCGGCACTGGAGCATCTTAGATTCAGTAAAATACAGTATCTTCACTCTATTTTACTTAAAAAATTTGAGTCAATACTAAAGCTAGAGAGGAGGTGGGGCCAAGATGGCGGAGTTGTCAGATGCTTCCCGTGAACACTCTTACAACAAAGACCCGAAAGAACAAGTGAAGCGATTACATTTACGACAAGCTAGAAGCCCTGAACATCGAAGGCAAAGTTAGAAAATGGACTGAGGGGCAGGAGGAGGAAGAGACGGTTCAGAAGCGGAGAGGAGTTGCCGGACCTGAATTGCCAGGAACCCTCAGGCTGTGGTGGGCTGGTGGTAGCGCTTGGCCACAGTTTCCTCAGGGAGAAGCAGCCAGCGGCGCAGGCAACTGTTACCTCTGGAACCAGAGAGGAAGTGCGCTCTCGGCAAAAGCTAAGTGCTTGCGTATATTTTACCGCACCCCCAGCCCCGAAGCCAGCTTCAATGGCTGTCAATTTTCCTGGGCCCGAGATAGGTCCTGATGCGTGCCCTGAGCCATTCTCCTGACCTTGGAGAAGGAATACATTCACAATTGGGGAAAAGATAATCTGCCAGCTCCAGTAACCTGGGGAGCTCAGGACAGAAGCAGCTCCTGTCCAGGCATAAATGGTCCATGGGCTTTGAGTACCTTTCCCCCCTGCATGGACCTTTGTGGATCTATTTCAGGAGAATAGGCCCTTGTTGGCAGATTGCAACTGTTTCACTTGTGCAGTGGAGAGGTGGGTGTTTGATGTTTGACACCACTTTGCCTGTTAAACAGGGTCCTCAACTACCCACAGCAGGGGCCTAAGGACTGGTGGTTCCACTCAGGTCACCTAGTCACCCTCAACAGGATCCCAAGGATAACTGGTACCTCCCAGCTCCTACAACCAAAAGCATTGGGTGCCCGTGGTCCATCTGCAGAACCTGGCCTGCTGTGCGCTCTAGGGAACAGAGATGCGCTTTCCTCACAGACCATTGGGGGATGGTTCTCAGCCCCCTGCCTTGTTCAGAGTGTGACCCCCTGCTGCAACCAGATACTGCTACCTACACCAATCACCCCTACGCCTTTAAAACTGTAGGACAGAGCCTGTACCACACACTTAATGACCAACTACTTGGACACCTGAGCTGAATCCATACAAGAAAAGTGAATGGACTCCTAGGCTCATATACCTGGTAACAGCTCTAGCCATCTGGTGACAGGACGTTAGAGCTTCAAAGGTGAAAATAAGCTAGCTCACTCAAGCAACCTATTTGGAAGTATCAAAACAAAAAAAGCAAGAAGCTAGGCTATGGTAAGCAAACATAAAATAAACTAATACAATAACTTATAGATGGCAGAGAGAGAACAGTCAATATCAAATCACATAAAGAAGCAGACCATGATCGCTTCAACAAGCTCTTAAAGAATCAAGGGATCTTCTGGATGAAGGTGCTTTCCTGGAATTACTGGATGCAGAATACAAAACATTAATATACAGAACTCTTCAAGACATCAGGAATGAGATCAGACAATAACACAGAACAAGCCAAGGAATACACAGATAAAGCAGTTGAAGAAATTAAAAAGGTTATTCAAGAATGTAATGAAAAATTTAATAAGCTGCAAGAATCCATAGAGAGACAGCAATCAGAAATTCAGAAAATTAACGATAAAATTACAAAATTAGACAACTCAATAGAAAGTCAAAGGAGCAGAACTGAGCAAATGGAAGGCAGAATTCGTGAGACTGAAGATAAAGCACTTAAAAAAACCAAACCCAGTGCCATCAAATTGATTCTGACTCAGCGACCGTACAGGACAGAGTAGAACTGCCCCATAGAGTTTCCAAGGAGTGCCTGCTGGATTCGAACTGCCGACCCTTTGGTTAGCAGCTGTAGCACTTAACCACTATGCCACCAGGATTTCCATCCAGAAAACACAAAAATAATAAATGTTGGAGAGGTTGTGGAGAGACTGGAACACTTACACACTGCTGGTGGGAATGTAAAATGGTACAACCACTTTGGAAATCAATTTGGTGCTTCCTTAAAAACCTAGAAATAGAACTACCATATGATCCAGCAGTTTCACTCCTTTGAATATATCCTAGAGAAATAAGAGCCTTTACACGAACAGATATATGCACACTTGTGTTCATTGCAGCATTGTTTACAATAGCAAGAAGGTGGAAACAATCAAGGTGCCCATCAACAGACGAACGGATAAATTGTGGTATATTTACACGATGGAATACTATGCATGGATAAAGAACAATGATGAGCCCATGAAACATTTCATAACATGGAGGAATCTGGAAGGCATTATGCTGAATGAAATTAGTCAGTTGCAAAAGGACAAATACTGTGTGAGACCACTATTATAAGAACTAAAAAAATAGTTTACAGAGAGAAGAAAATATTCTTTGATGGTTACGAGAGTGGGGAGGGAGGGAGGGAGAGGGGTTTTCACTAATTAGATAGTAGATAACTATTTTAGGTGAAGCGAAAGATAACACACAACCCAGGACAGGTCAGTACAACTGGACTAAACCAAAAGCAAAGAAGTTTCCTGAATAAACTGAACGCTTCGAGGGCCAGTGTAGCAGGGGCAGGGGTTGGGGGACCATGTTTTCAGGGGACATGTAGGTCAATTGGCATAATAAAATCTATTAAGAAAACATTCTGCATCCCACTTTGGAGAGCGGTGTCTGGGGTCTTAAACGCTAGCAAGTGGCCATCCAAGATGCATCAGTTGGTCTTAACCCACCTGGAGCAAATGAATGAAGAACACCAAAGACACAAGGTAATTATGAGCCCAAGAGACAGAAAAGGCCACATAAATCAGAGACTACATCAGCCTGAGACCAGAAGAACTAGGTGGTGCCCAGCTACAACCTATGAGTGCCCTGACAGGGAACACAACAGAGAACCCCTGAGGGAGCAGGAGAGCAGTGGGATGCAGATCCCAAATTCTTGTAAAAAGACCAGACTTAATGGTCTGACTGAGACTAGAAGGACCCCAGAGGTCATGGTCCCCAGACCTTCTGTTGGCCCAAGACAGGAACCATTCCCAAAGCCAGCTCTTCAGGCAGAGATCAGACTGGACAATGGTTTGGAGAGGGATGCTGATGAGGAGTGAGTTTCTTGGATCAGGTGGACACTTGAGGCTATGTGGGCATCTCCTGTCTGGAGAAGGGATGAGAGGGCAGAGGGGGTCAGAAGCTGGCTGAATGGACACAAAAATAGAGTGGAGGGAAGGAATGTGCTGTCTCGTTAGAGGGAGAGCAACTAGGAGTATATAGCAAGGTGTGTGTAAGTTTTTGTGTGAGAGACTGATTTGGTTTGTAAACTTTCACTTGAAGCCCAATAAAATTTTTTTTAAAAAGGAGTAAATTACTAATACAGAGTCAAAAATACAAAAAGAAATTATGCATTTCAATTAGTTGAATGCACTTGCAGCCAGAATGATTTAGCAAGGGATAAAAATATCCTTAAATGCGAAAGTCCATCTCTCCTGAAAAAAATAAATACCCAGGCTGGTGACATAATAAAACATGAGGTTAAACACAAAAGCTGTACAAAACAAATACACCAAAAAGAAAAAATTTCACTTTTTCCTAGGTGATTTTCTTTGAAAGAAATAGCATGACTGTGCTTACTTGCTAGTTAGCTCTTGAATGATGGGTTTTGTTGCAGTCTTTTGACTTCAGTAACCTCCTGAAAAGTCCACAGCACCGAAATATATGCTCTGCAGTTGCCCTGGAAGAGCTCTCCCCTTTCAAATCTAATATGGTGTCATCCACTCGATTTACCTCCCGAGTTACATTGCGTTAGGTAGCTGATGAAGCCTCACGTGACGCCATCCATGATGCGCATTTGTTAGGGCCCTAGCTCCTGCGCTCGTTCGTTTCAGAGGACAACTCGGTCTCCTGCTGAACCAGTGGGGAAGTATGGCCCCATTCTGAGCGTGCTTTATGGATACAAAGCCTGATCGACTGCAGAGGTTACTGGTTGACTTTCCCCAATGAGGATTTTCTCTTTTTTAATTTTTATTGTGCTTTAAGTGAAAGTTTACAAATCAAGTCAGTCTCTCATATAAAAATTTATATACACCTTGCTATATACTCCTGGAAACCCTGGTGATGTAGTGGTTAAGTGCTACGGCTGCTAATCAAAGGGTCGTCAGTTCAAATCCACCAAGTGCTCCTTGGAAACTCTACGGGGCAGTTCTACGCTGTCTTATAGGGTCGCTATGAGTCAAAATCAACTCGACAGCACTGGGTTTGGTTTGGTATATACTCCTAGTTGCTCTCCCCCTAATGAGACAGCACACTCGCTGTCTTCACCCTGTGAGAGAACGCATCCATTCAGCCAGCTTCTGACTCTCTCCGCCTTCTCATTTCCCCTCCAGACAGGAGCTGCCCACATAGTCTCATGTATCTACTTGATCCAAGAAGCTCACTCTTCACCAGTATCATTGTCTATAGTCCAGTCCAATTCCTGTCTGAAGAGTTGCCTTTGGGAATGGTTCCTGTCTTAGGCCAACAGAAGGTGTGAGGACCATGACATCTGAGGTCCTTCTAGTCTCAGTCAGACCATAAAGTCTGGTCTTCCAACGAGAATTTGAGGTCTGCATCCCACTGCTCTCCTGTTCCCTCAGGGATTCTCTGTTGCTTTCCCTGTCAGGGCAGTCATCTGCTGTAGCCGGGCACCATCTAATTCTTCCGGTCCCAGGCTGATGTATTCTCTGGTTTATGTGCCCCTTTCTGTCTCCCCAAAGAGAATTTTAAGAAAAATGGACTGATATATTTCTTTTGCCAGTCTTAAAAGTACAGTTTGATTCCAATTTCAAGAAAACTACCTGTGAGAGTAAATTAACTGAAGAAAATTCTTCATCCAGACTCAAGCTATGCATGCTTCTTTGTATATACACACACACATAAATAAATGTATATACATAGTTACACAAATTCACCCATATAAAAAAATACTAAAGCTAGATTTTAATTTCTGACACACCAAATTTTAACTGTTTACTTCTTCTATCAGCCCACCTTGACTTCTGGCTACAGAAATCTTTCCCTAACTGTCTGTTGCAGGAAGTTGATAGATCTTTCCATGGCCACTAAAAGGGTGGTCTCTAAATGTCTGGGTGAGATAGCTGTGAAATCTCTCTCTGATTCCATAGAAATGGACAGGGCTAAAAAAGAGATCAGAAACCATACACCACACCTTTATGTTTCACGGCTTTTCCTCTACGTTTTCCACACACGGACAGAGTCAGTCAGCAGGAGAGACCTAGCTCTGCTCTGTGAGTTCACCCAGCCTTTTCAGTTCTAGAGGTATAATTGGATTAAATAATAAACTTTATACCAAATTTCAGAAGAAAATTGTTACTAACTCAAGACAGTCCTCTTAACAGTTCAATAATATATTGGCTTGCCCTTATCTGATGCTTATGTCTCATTAAAGATTGAAATGAATTTAGAAATGTAATTGTTGAGTACTTAATATAATAAAACTTAATATTGCTTAACTGAAACTAGATTAATCAGTTGGCAAAAGGTCACAGCATACTATTGATGGTTTTGTAGTTCGATTATGTAAATTGGCCAAATATCTGCGTTTTAGTCAGTTTCAGAAGGCTGAGGTGATAAGTCCAAACTTAGAAATCAGTGAGAATGGAAAGCCTCATCATAAAAAAACTTTCACTAGTTCTTTAAACTTAAATTGAATTCAGTCATCTCACTCTAAGAAAATACATATAGTTTATATAGATAGATAGGTAGATAGATTGGTAAGTATATTTAATTGCCTTTTTGTGTATGTTCCCAGCATTCAAAGAAAAGCCTCAGTGTCCTCCGAGTCAGGCTCAAGCAGCTCTCCGAGACAGTCCCCCTGAAGACTACTCCTATAAGAAATCAATAAGGAGCCTGTTTAAAAATCTTCCTTTTGTCCTTCTGTTGATCACTTACGGTAAGTGGTTTTATTTTGGCTTTGTTTGATGAGCCGTCCTTATAATCCTTTGAGCGTTGTGGATTCTTTTCATTTGGCCTAGTGCTTTGAACTTTAATTAATGAGATAGATTTGTTAACTATAACAATTATTATAGTGGATAGCAAGAACGGCTGCACAACTTGAATATAATCTATGTTACTGAACTGTACATGTAGAAATTGTTGAGATGGCATTTTTTTACGTATATTTTCACTACAATAAAAAATGTCATAATCAAAAGCTTAAATTTTGAACTAAGAATAAAACATTCAGGATGGATCTTCTTACACTTTTTTTCTGGTATGTTTTTAAAATAAAAAAATAGATCTGAAGTAGAAAAGTTCTGTCTTCTTTTGTGAGTTTTCACAGGTATTTTAGTCCCTTTACAAACCACAATGATTACTGTAAGCATGTGGAAATATCATCAATTCCTGTCTTTACCTTGTGTAAACTGGCATCTATTTTGACTATTCCATCAAAAGTAGAAAATCAGGAGGCCACCTTAACGTGTTCACTTCTCTTTTTTTTAATTCTTATCCTTCTAAGACCATTCACAATAGCTGGCGTTCTTCCTGACACTCTGGGTAGCCTTCACTGCAGGCACAGCACACCTGTTCTCCTGAGCTGTTGGACAGGTTAGGCTTTATTTCTCCTGCCGCCAGTGTTCACGTGAACCACCAACAGCCCTGCTCAGCCTTATCTGCCTTCAGGCGCTGACTCAGTGCTGTTCTCTTCTTTACTTTTTCAAATTTTTAATTGTTTTACCGGTTGTAGCAGATTTTGCCCTCACCTGAAGTCTTACCATTTTACCAGGGTTACTTCTTCTTTTTTGTTTTTTTAATGGAAATTGTCAAGCACAAAAGGAGAACGTTTAGTATAATGACCTATGTACCCACCATCACCCAGCCTCAACAATTTTCAACATTTTGCCGTTTTTGCCTTATCTAGTCCTCCTACTTTTTTTCCTGAGATATTTTAAAAGCAAATCCTAGGTGATATGCCATCTCATCCTTGAATACGTCAGCATGCCAGAGTTACTTTTCTGAATTTCGCTGGTTACTGCACAGGTTAGCTTCAACCTAAAACACAGGACGCGTTAGTGGAGAAAACGCAGCAGCTCCCTGTTGTCTGTTAGAGCGGATGCATTTCTTTGTCCTATCGCTAAGGCGGCTCTTTCCCACCACTCCTTCCTCCCTCACTGTTCCCAACACAACCTCTTTCAGGCCCATTGATGACCACCCCCATCACAGACACACACACTTAGACACAGACGTGGCTTCTCATGCATGTGCATGGTCTGTTCTGGTCCCTGTAACTCTGTGCCATTATTTATTTCACCTGAACATTCTCCTCCTATTTTCCTCAACCAATGCCCTAAGAGCTAGCTGAAGGTGAACCTCACGTGTTGTTCACTTGGAAGGTTATACAGAAGCAAAAACTAATGAACTGGAGGTAGTATGTATCAAACCAAACCCACTGCCGTTGAGTTGATTCCAACTTATAGCAACCCTATAGGACAGAATAGAAACGCCCCATATAGTTTCCAAGGAGCGCCTGGTGGATTCGAACTGCCGACCTCTGTGGTTAGCAGCTGTAGTACTCAACCACTGCGCCACTAGGGTTTCTGGTAGATGTATCAGCATGCGTAAATCTCAAAGCCATACCATTGAGTAAAGACAGAAAGTTGCAGATGGTGTAAATAATGTATTATTTATATGAAGTTTAAAGCCATGCTGAATAATTCCAATTATTGTTTATGAGTATGTAATGTGTAGATAGATAGATGAAGGCCAATGTCAGGATAGGGGTTACCTCTGGGAAGGGAGAAGAACAGGATTGGGAAAGCTCTGAAGCGAACAGAGCACAACTTTGACATTTGCAAAGCTGGCTGATGAGTAAGGGTATTTGTTTTATTATTCTCTATGCCATTTTGTATATATGAAACATTGAATAATGGAGAGAGAGAAATAATAAACTTAAGTCTCACCTAGGCTGAGAGACTTACCTAAAGTCAAATGATATGTTCAAGAAAAAGCCAGGGTTCAAAAGCTAGTCTTATGATTCCTGATAGCCATCTATCTTTATTTTTAATTACTCTTTAATTAATATTGTCTTACTAATTGCCTTGTAAGATCTTTGATGCAGAGGTAAGTTGCCTGAAGCAGGGAACTTATTTTATGCTTTCAGCATCTTATAGGTGCTCAATAAACAATCCATTGCCTGATTGATTGTTATATACTGTGCTAGGTGTGGGGATATGATTCATGCAGATATATCCAAATCTAAATGATAATGAGTGGTGTTATGGCAGAATTCTACTATCATAATCTCTAGTAAATTGAGGTGTTAAATTGATTAGTCCGCACTCTGAAAGAAAGCGACAACAGGTCTTAGTTTGTGAACTGTCTGACACATCCTGTGCTGTTGAGTTGATTCCGACTCAGGGTGACCCCGTGAGACAGAACAGAGCTCTGCTGCATAGGGTTTTCTTGGCTGTAATCTGTATGGAAGCAGATCGCCAGGGCTTTTCTTCTGCGGTGCCACTGAGTGAGTTCGAACCACCAACCTTTTGGTTGCCAGCCGAGTGCAAACTGTTAGTGCCACCCAGGGACTTGTGCGAGACGTGTTATATTTTTACAGTTGTCACACGGTACTCCACATTGTTTTGTGAACTGGTAAATGGTAAACTTACAGTTTTCTCTTTATTATTGTAGGTATCATGACTGGGGCATTCTATTCAGTCTCAACACTATTAAATCAAATGATATTGACACATTATCAGGTAAGCTGCTGCCCGCATTGTGTGGCATGTCTGGCCAAGAATGTTGCTTTATTGATAGAACTTCTATTACCATGATCATACAACTCAGGGTTCCAATCCTGTGCCTGTAAAACATTTACATTTGTTTTAACTGAGAAAACGTTTAATCCAATAATAAAGTACACGACATAGAAAGCAGATGTTATTGTTGTGACAATATGGTGTTGCTAATTATATGAAAAAAAGACAAAGAAAAGTTTTTAAGGAATACCCAAACAAATGTAAAGAAGTAAATACCAGGCACCTGCTGACACTGTTTACTTAATTTTTCATTACAGTATTATATCGTGTGCTTAATTTTATCTGATTATTGCCCTTGAGTATGCAAAGGTATGTTATGACTATGCTAAAGATCTATTTGAGTTAGAGGAAATTTCTGGTTAATTTTTATGAAAATTGTTCTAAGGGTGAAGAAGTGAATGCTGGAAGGATCGGGCTAACACTGGTGGTAGCTGGCATGGTGGGTTCCATTATTTGTGGCTTATGGCTGGATTATACCAAAACTTACAAGTAAGTATGAGACGATAAATGGATGGTGCCCAGAGGTGCTGATTTTAAAGGAAAACTTGCTAATTGTTTTCAGAAACTTGTAAAGTATTATTTTTATTAAAGGCTTGGACTCTAGACACTCTTGGGCTCCCTTCACTAGTGTACAGTTTTTCTTAATTTATTTTACTGGCCATGTTTACTTCAACTCTGGGAATCTGGATGTCTTATGAACATCTTTCCCTCTAACTCATACACACTTTTGGAAGGGATTGTTTCTGTCCTAAAAAGAGCCCTTTCTGAGAAACATTTGACTTTTTTGCGTGTGTCTGGTAAAAAAAAAATATATATATATAAAAATATATATATATACACACACACAAGGAAACCCTGGTCGTCAGTTTGAATCCACCAGGTGCTCCTTGGAACCCTATGGAGCAGTTCTACTCTGTCCTATAGGGTTGCTATGAGTTGCAATCAACTCGACAGCAATGGGTTAGAATATATACATATGTATATATACATACACACACATATATATAAAACAAAACATTTGCCATTTCAACATTTTTTTACACAGACAATCTAATAATATGAATTAGGTTCGTCATGTTCTGTAGCCATCATCTCTGTCCATTTCCATCACCCTTAGCAGACGCGGAGTGCTCCCCAAGCAGTGAGCCCCTCTTTCCCCTTCCCTCCCACCCCTGGAAACCACTGATAAATTTAAGGCTCTGTACATTTGCCTGTTCTAGATATTTTATGTGGATCGTATAATATTTGTCCTCTGTGGCTGATTTATTTCACTCGGCATGGTGTTTTCAAGGTTCGTCTGTGTTGTGGCGTTGGGGCCTCGTTTCTGTTTATGGTGGAGCAGTGTTCCATTGCATGTGTTTACCACACTGTGTTCACCCATTTGTCTGTTGAAGGACGTTTAGGCAGTTTCCATCTTTAGGCTTTTGTGAAGAGTGCTGCAGTGAACACCAGTGTGTCTACCTGTTTGTGTTCCTGCTTTCACTTCTTTGGGGTACATACCTAGGAGTGGAATTGATGGGTCATGTGATAATTTCATATTTACCTTTTTGGGGAACCTCTGAACTACTTCCACGGTGGCTGTACCATTTTATGTCCCACCAGCAGTGGGTGTGGATTCTGATTTGTCCACATCCTTGCCAACACCTGTTTTTTTTCCTTTTTTTTTTTGTTTTAAATCATAGCCATCTTAGTGGGGGTGCAGTGATATTTCATCATGGTTTTGATTTGCATTTCCCTAATGACAAATGGAAGTCCCTGGGTGGTACAAACAGTTTGCATTTGACTATTATTCTAAAGGTTGGTGATTTGAACCCACCCAGGGGTGCTGTGGAAGGAAGACCTGGTGATCTGCTTCCTTATATATTACAGCCAAGAAACCCTGTTTTGCAGTTCTACTGTGTAACGCATGGGGTTGTTATGAGTTGGGATCAACCTGACTGCAGCTGGCTTTTTTTTTTTTCTTCTTCTTTTTTAATCACTAATGACATTGACTATCTTTTCGTTTGTTTCCTGGCCTCTGTGTTTCTTCTTTGGTGAAATGACTGTTCAAGTCCTTTGCTCATTTTTAATTGGGTTGTTTGTCTTTCTGTTGTTAAGCTGTAGGAGTTCTTTATATATTCTGGATATTAAACTTTTATCTGGTACATAGTTGCCAAAAATTTTCTCTCAATCTGTAGGTTATTTTTCATTGATAAGAAAATATCAGTTGTGAAAGCCAAAGAATTTATTACTGTCCGGGTAGACGGTAGCTAGCCAAATGATTTTTATATGCCTGGGAGATTCAAAATACTAACAATTTTGTTGTTTTTGTTTTAGACAGACTACCCTGATAGTTTACATTTTGTCTTTTGTTGGAATGGTTGTATTCACATTGACACTAGACCTTGGACACCTCCTCATTGTGTTTGTTACTGGAGGGGCGCTCGGGTAAGCATCACATGTCCGGGAGGAAGCACTGCCTGGTGGTGTCATTCTAAGTGTTGTTACTGCGGTGTTTAATTTTTTTAAGTTCATCTAAAGGTTTTTTAATATTTTCAACTTTGAAGGATCTGCCCTGTGCATGTAAGTGTGCAATTCTTTATAAATATACAAAAATAGCTTTACATTGTTTTTTGGTATACTGGAAGTGAAAAATAGACTTTGTTTAACTATGGTAACTTTATTTCATTAGAGAGACGATTCACTTATAAAACTAGAGATAAATTTTTCCCAGAAAAAAAAGGTAGGAATTATTTTGCTTCCCTATGCCTGTGACATTGGGCTGATTGGTCAATAATAAGTCTTAATTTCACACATCAAAAAAAAAAACCAAACCTGTTGCTGTTGAGTCAATTCCGACTCATAGCGACCCTCTAGGACAGAGTAGAACTGCCCCATAGAGTTTCCGAGGAGCGCGTGGTGGATTCAAACTGCCCACCTTTTGGTTAGCAGCTGTAGCGCTTAACCACTGCACCACCAGGGTTTCCTAATTTCACATAGCAACTTCAAATATTCATTATTTGATCTTTAGAATAGTTCTGAGAGGCAGAATGATTGCATCGATGTGTGATATTGTCCTATTGGTAATTCTGGATTTATTTTCCTAGTTTCTTCATGACTGGCTACCTTCCCTTGGGTTTTGAATTTGCTGTTGAAATCACTTACCCTGAGTCTGAAGGCACTTCATCCGGTCTTCTTAATGCGGCTGCCCAGGTAACCCTCTGGTTCCCCTCAAACCTGCGATGATTAGAACATTTACCAGGTATTCAAGTAGAAGCCTGAGGAAATGGATAGTGAGTTTGACTATAGTTTTTGTTTTAACAGTTCTGCCTTTCAATGAATGCATTTTGATGCCAAATCAAATGAATAAAATTAGTTAAGAAACGTTCTGGGAAAACCTTTACCCTTGTTTTAAAGACGCAGACTTAATAAAGATCATTTCTCTAATTTTAGATATTTGGAATTCTGTTTACGTTGGCTCAAGGCAAACTCATATCAGACTATGGTCCTCTGGCAGGGAACATTTTCCTCTGTGCCTGGATATTTGTTGGCATCATTTTAACAGGTAAACTGGCGTGTCCTCATGGCAGAAGCACCGGTCTCTGTTGTCTGTATGTTTAATTTTTGGATGTGTTACTCCTCAATGGCTTGGCAGAACTCGGGGAAAGGAGGTATAAAAAATGAGGTAAAAAGTAGGCTATTGTTTGTTTTCTTCTAAGGATCTGAATGTGTTCATTCATTTTGCAGGTTTCAAATTCAATATAGTTACTATGCATGGAAAACAAAACCCCTGTAACAAGGGTCAGTGAAGACCTGGCCTTAAATTCTGATTCTGCTACTTAACCGCTATGCGACTTTACACAAGCCACTTAACCTCTCAAATCTCACTTTCCTCATTTATGTGATGAGATATTAGAAAGCTGGTCTTACCAGATGTGTTGAGCCCAAAGTTCATTATTGGTTACCAGAGGAGGGAGGGGCAGGCAGGTGTGGTTGGTTAGGGGGCACTGAGCTTCTGTTCAGGGGGAGGGAAAACTTTGGAAACAGGTCGTGGTGATGGTGCTACAACACGACGAACGTAGTTACTGTCACTGAGTTGTACACAGGAAAACGTTGAAGTGGCAGATGTTTATATGTGCATGCATATATATTTGCCACAATAAAAAAAGTTATACAAAAAAAGGATAGCTTGAAAAAAAGCCTGCCTTATAAGGTTGCTCAGAAACCCTGGTGGTATAGCGGTTAAGTACTACAGCTGCTAACCACAGAGGTCAGCAGTTTGAACCTAACAGGCCCCCTTGGAAACTATGGGGCAGTTCTACTCTGTCCTGTAGGGTCGCTATGAGTCAGAATTGACTCGATGGCAGCGGGTTTGGTTTGGTTCGGTTTTATAAGGTTGCTTTGAGGATTAACTGAGATGGCTTCTGAAAAGCTCCTATATAGCATCTGGCAGCTAGAAAATGTCTAATACGTGTTAGTGATTATTAGCTTGTGGTGGTGGGGCTATGAAGTTAACTGGTGGTGGTGGAAATAGCACGTGGAATGGTTAGCCAGTTCTTACCTTTCCAAGGTATGATCAGAATAGACACGGACAGGAAGGAGAGCAGTGTCCACTCTGCAGACAAAGAGCATGTAAAAGAACCTTTAACCCTCATCTGTTCATGCGCGTGGGTGCAAAAAAGAGCCTTTAACCCTCATTTGTTCATGCGCGTGGGTGCAGAAATGGATTTGGAAGGAGGACGTGTGTCTACATTGTTTCCAGGCCCCTGTTGGCTTCCCCTGTAATTTCACTTTGTTGATTTCTTTCAGCATCCCCTTACCAACATATGTGTTGGAAGAGGGATTATTTCTGTAATCTGGTTACAACTTAATTCAAGGACAAGATTAGTCCAAAGGATTAATGGACCACATTTACCACGGCCTCCACCAGACTGAGTCCAGCACAACTAGATGGTGCCTGGCTACTATCACTAACTGCTCTGACAAGGATCACAATAGTGGGTCCCAGACAGAGTTGGAGAAAAATGTAGAACAAAATTCTAACTCAAAAAGAAAGACCAGACTTACTGGCCTGACAGGGACTAGAGAAACCCCGAGAGTATGGTCCCCAGACACCCTTTTAGCTCAGTAATTAAGTCACTTCTGAGGTTCACCCCTCAGCCAAAGATTAGATGGGCCCATAAAACAAAATGAGACTAAAGGGGGACACCAGCCCAGAGGCAAGGACTAAAAGGCAGGAGGAGGACAAGCAAGCTGGTAATAGGGAACCCAAGGTTGAGAAGGGAGAGCTTTGACATGAGGTGGGGTTGTTAACCAATGTCATAAAGCAATATGTGTACTGTTTAATGAGAAGCTAGCTTATTCTGTAAACCTTCATCTAAAGTAAAATAATAAAAAGTAAATAGAAAAAAATTTTAAAATGTCAACTAGCATCTTTCATACGTTAGAGAGCTTGGAGAACTTATAGCCAGCATTCATTTGTACAGCCCAAGGAAAGGGGGCTGGGAGATTCCTGAGGTGGCATGAAGGCGTGCCTTTTCTGTTTTACACTCTTCCCTAGACTTGCTGTGTGTTTTCGTTTTGACACAGGAATCACCCTTTAAATGCTGTGCATTTTACTTTTCAAATAATGACAGCCCTCAGTGAAGAGTTATTGTGTCCATGGAAATATGTTGTTGATAATACCATTCATGTTGTTTCTAAGAATCTACATATAATGTTAGTGCTAAAGAAATACACATTTCCCCTATATAAAAAATTAGCAAGTAGCATCTTGCGTATGCCGTATTATACAACATTGTAGAGCTGATCAACCAATGGCAATTGTTGCTGGAACTTGAAGCATAGAGTTCCAATATGCCACTGCTTTTAAATCTGATTCTATTACACAACGTCACCAGTTCCTTTAAAATCATTTTAACATTCAGAAAGGCCGTATTTACATATATCCACTTAGCCTAGCATAAATATCTGCATTTCTAAAATACTGATGTCAGTGCTGACTCATGGCAACATGACTTGGGTGTCAGAATAGAATGTGCTCTGTAGGGTTTTCAGTGCTTGGTTTTTCAGCAGTAGATCGCCAAGCCTTTCTTCCAAGGTGCCTCTGGGTGGACTCAAACTCCAACTTTCCGGATACCAGCCAAGAGCATTAACCATTTGCACCACCCAGGGTCTCCAGTTAAAGGCTCGTTGGTGTTTGTTGCCGTCGAGTCAATTCTGAATCATGGTGACCCCCTGTGTGCAGAGTAGAGCTGCTCCATAGAGTTTTCAAGGCTGTGACCTTTGGGAGGCAGGTCACCAGACTATCTTCGAAGGCACCTCTGGGTGGGTTTGAACCAGCAGCTTTTTGGCTAGTAGTCAAGTGCTTAAACGTTTGCGGAACACAGGGACTCCTTGTTAATGGCTTAGCGAGGTACTATATATTTGTTTTCTGGTACGAGGATGCTGTTGAATATCATGGTACTGTAGTATGTTGAATTTGGCAGTATCTAGAAAGACTCTGCACTACTCAGAGAGAAGTGTATTCACATAATCTATATGGTAACTCCATTGATGCTTCTTTGTTTCAGCATTAATCAAGTCTGATCTGAGAAGACACAGTATAAATATAGGAATTAAAAATGATATTAAAGCTGTAAGTAAAGTTTTATGATTCTATTATTGAGATTCTATTATATTATAATTAAAATATTGAATTTTTATGATTATGTATTGATAATATTTATATTATTATTAAAATAATTTTATATTATTACGTATAGAATAAGTATGAAATCAGGTTATCTTGTCAACTGTTTTGCTTTTTCCTGAGTCAGCCATTGATATAATAATTGCATATGCCAGATACTATAAACGTTTTATCTTCTGATTGTTTTTACAGTTGCCTGTTGACAGTCCCACAGATCAAGAACCAAAAGCTGTTATGTTGTCCAAGCAGTCAGAATCAGCAATTTGAGATGAAAAGGAAAAGCTAAATAATGTCCAAATATCATGCGATAACTGGGATACAATGGAATGATCCTTGGGGAAATATGTGAGCAGTGAGGCTTGGTGTAGATCATGGGGAGTGGACACGTACTTGACTATTACTAGATGAACTCCAGGTGCACCATGACTTTTGGTAAAGCATATAACATCTTAAAAAAAAAAAAAATCTTAACACTACCATTTATCTGATGAATGTCCCATTTTTAGTTTTATATTGTCTGTCTGAAAGTAAGCTTCACATTTGTTTTTTAAAAATAGGTGTTTTTTTTTTTTTTGCAGAAAACAGAAGCTTAGAGTCTTTCTAAATTGATGAGGGTCTATTCCCCTTAACCCTTTATGAGTAATGGGATATATGTTCACCCACCTACATTTTCTGCCTCTCAGTTTTCTTGGGAAGTTGCTTTCCCATTTTCAATGCATGCTGCCATCTGGTGGGGGGACCTGTATAACTGATTGAAACTGAAGAAATGGGTGTGTGCCACAAATTACCGTTTTTACAGAATACTGTATTAGGTGGTGCACACTGGAAGTGTGATTGTGCAAAACTTTTGTCTCTTTTGGTTTTTTTTTTTTTTTTTACAGTGAAATAAGCCTGTGTGTTATTTGGAAGTTGCATTTCTCATCCCACCATCCTACCTTCAGATCCAGGGGGACCGTATGTGTCCTGCTTAATCGCATGTAATCCTACTCCTGTGGTGCAGAGGGGCATGTATGTTCCCACATAGTGTTATTCAAAAGTCACATTACCTACCAAAAATTCAGACAACACTCAGTGATTCAGCATGCATTCCATTAATGAAAAAGCAAAAATCAACAACATTTTACAAGCAGAAAATAATTCATTCATGAAACAGTGTCATGTAGGAGTACATGCTGTTTATATATAAAACTATTTAATGGAACCAAATATACAGTATATTCCTAATTGGCTACTTTTCCATGTGCTGACCACCCGCCTCAGCACATGAATACGATATAACGACATGATGCTAGTAACCCACCAAACGGCAGTTTCAGGGTCACACTAGCAGATGACCTCTAAGATTGTTTCCATTTCTTACATTCTTGTTACAAAAGGCTTTGTAACAACAGGTACTGTCTATGGCCACAAGATAGTTTTTCTCTGTTAAAGAGAAAAAGATGACTATTCTGGGTACCAATTGACTTTGATCTTGGAGTTATGATGTAGCTAATAAAAGGAACCCACGCACTGGCTCATTTATCTTGAGTTCTTCTTTCCGCTGCTTTTTTATCATGGTAGCAATGCTGCACAATATTTTTTCACTCCAACTTGACATAGAGCAATTTTGTACCCATTGCCTTTTTTTAAATACATAAATTTCTAGTAAAATGTCATCATATATGTTACTGACTTTTTAACAGTTTTCTGAACCACACGCTATACTTTTGTCTTAAAGATTATTGAGATTAAAAACAAACAAGCAAAAATCTAGTAATTTTGGGAGTCTCTGGGTGGCCCCAACAGTTAAGCATTCGACTACTAGCTAAAAGATTGGTTGTTTGAGCCCTCCCAGAGGTACCTTGGAAAACAGGCCTGGCGATCTGCTTCTAAAAGGTCACAGCCTTGAAAACCCTATGGCATGCAGTTCTACTCTTCATACATGGGGTCGCCATGAGTCAGAATCAACTGAGCATCAACTGGTGGTATGGTAACTTCAGATAGCCTGGATGTTCCCATTTAATAGAGCCATCTTGAAATGCTAACTGTTCGAAATCTGCAGTGTCATTTTTTATGACCATTTTCTTCTGAGGAATAGTATACCCAGTGATGTGCTCCATCAGTACTTGGGGGAGTGGATTCTTTCTTTCACCACAGACTACAAAGTCACCATAGTGTTGGGACAGCCTGCTCACTTAGATGCTCAGGGAAAGGAGAAGAAGGCCAGACGTGTTTCCACAGTGCCTACCTCTGCCTTTGTGCACACTGAGAACTTAAGTGTTGTTGATATCCTGACTCTCTTAAGCTGATAGGGACTATCTCTAGAGTAATGACGTTGAACTGCCATGATGTTTATGTTATGTCCACACACGCACACAAAGGCTGATCAGACAATGAATGCCCTTGAAGCGAATTAATAATTCTGATGTTGGCAGAGTATGTGCATTGATTTATGTTGAGACTATAATGTTCTGTGTAATTGAATGACAATAAGTTGTGTAGAATCTGGTCCTGAGAATGTGCTACTAGAAGAACTTAATTGTGCGTCAGGAATTCTGAGTCCATGTCCTAGACCTCTTTCTGGTTGTCCCTTAACCCCCAGACAAGTCATTGAGCCTCTCTGGACAGCGTTTTCCTCATCCATATAATGAATGTGTTTAATTTGATCTCAAATTTTTTTTTTTTTAATCTTAACTGCCATTCATCAAGGGGTAGACCAAGTCATGTTACCACAGGAACTTAAATCTAGCTAGAGAAAAATCCCCTGAGCAAGTCCGTTGTACCCACAAAACGAGTCATACTTTCAATCTCGTTCAGCCTTTTTATTCAGTTGCTGAGAGCTCAGGCAGAATGTGTCCAAGAATTGCACTTTTTTGGCATTTACACCACGGGTCTTATGGCCAAAAATATATTTTAAGGTTCCTCCCAAAATAATCGTGTTTTTATTTTTGAACTCTCAATGTTGTTTAAAATAATCGTGTGCTTGTTGAATTCCTGACACTTTGCAAATCACAGATAAAAACCTGAATACTGGTTTTCTGAAAAGCATACACATATGTTATGCATACATTTCTTTATTGACTAGAAAAGAGGTGAAATAATGTGGCAAAATGCAAGACCAGCTGGTGGTGTTCCTGCCTTTTGAGTTGGAGTTGTCTATAACGCGCCAAACAAGAACATGACGTCACTCTGTTTCATGTCTTTGGAAGATGGAGTTGCTGTCGTCACTGTGTAAATTTTTGTAAAATGGTTCTAGGAAAGAAACTGGATGCTTCCAAAAAGCATTGCATTTATAAATATTGCAAGTATAGCTTTTGCCTTTTGAGAACCTTGGAGAAATGTCTTTAAAAATAAAGATTTTGTGTAAATTCTGATTATTTCCAGAAGAATGCTTTTCTGGCTTAAGTCTTTTTTTGTGTGTGTGTATTCTAATTTTTGCCCTTTGTACTGTTTATCTGATTGTCCTTCAGTAGTTCAAAGTTGAAATAAATTTATTTTTTTAATGTTAATTTAGCCTGACTTTTTTTTAAAAGTTCTGATATTTAGGTAGACATGGGGAGGGAAAGGGATCATGAGATTTCAGAATGTGCCAAGGAGGTAGAGAGCCTGGCCCTGTGAAGCTCAGGGAAACAAAGTCCACCAAAGACAGGGCGGAAACAGCAAAGCTGTTGTTAGCTGCTACATTCGGCCTCAGGCTACATGGAGACCCCCTGTCCAACGGAGTTGGACTGTTGTGATTCACAAGGTTTTAGTGGCTGATTTTTGGAAACAGATTGCCAGGACTTTCTTTCAGAACAGCAAAGTGGAAGAGCTTAATCTCTCCCTACTTTGGTGCCTGCCTCCTCCTAAGGGCTAATTCCTATGGAACCCTATACACTCAGCTTCAGACCTTCTCTACTCTCCTCCCAGTAGAATGTGCCTCTATAGTACTGTGGTGCTTATTTTTTTTTTTTCAATTGTACTTTAGATGAAAGTTTACAGAGCAAACTAGTTTCTCATTAAGCAATTAATACACATATTATTTTGTGGCATTGATTGCCAACCCCACGACATGTCAAAACTCCCATTCTCGACCTTTGGTTCCCTATTACCAGCTTTCCTGTCCCCTCCTGCCTTCTCGTCCTTGCTCCTGGGCTGGTGTGCCCCTTTAGTCTCATTTTATGAGCCTGTGTAATCTTGGGCTGAAGGTTGAACCTCAGGAATAACGTAACTACTTAGTTAAAAGAGTGTCCGAGGCCATCCTCTCCAGGTTTCTCCAGTAAGTCTGGTCTTGTGTGTGTGTGTGTGTAGAATTTTGTTCTACATTTTTCTCCAGCTGTCTAGGACACTATTGTGATCCCTGTCAAAGCAGTCTGTGGTGGTAGCCGGGCACCATGTAGTTGTGCTGGACTGTGGTGGAGAATGTGGTAGTTGTGGTCCAATAGTCCTTTGGACTAATCTTTCCCTTGTGCCTGTGGTTTTCTTCATTCTCCCTTGTTCCAGATGGGGTGAGACCAGTGGAGTATCTTAGATGGCCGCTCACAAGCTTTTAAGACCCTAGAAGCTACTCACTATGGTGGTTAATTTCATGTGACAATTTGACTAGGCTGTGATGCCTGTGTTAGTCACCTAGTGCTGCTATAACAGAAATACCACAAGTGGATGGCTTTAACAAGCAGAGATTTATCCTCTCACAGTTTAGGAGGCTAGAAGTCCAAATTCAGGGCCTCAGCTCCAGGAGAAGGCTTTCTTTGTTAGCTCCGGGGGAAGGTCCTAGTCATCAATCTTCCCTGGTCTAGGAAATTCTCAGCACAGAAGGCCTGAGTCTGAAAAACTCACTATTCCGGCTCTTGTTTCTTGGTGGTATGAGGTCCCCTGTCTCTCTGCTAGCTTCTCTTTTTTATATCTCGAAAGAGATTGATTTAAGACACAACCTAATCTTGTAGATTGAGTCCTGTCTCATTAATATAACGACCTCTAATCTTGCCTCATTAACAGTATAGAGACAGAATTTACAACAAATAGGAAAATCGCATCAGATGACAAAATGGTGGGCAATCACACAGTACTGTGAATCATGGCCTAGCCAAGTTGACGCACGTTTTGGGGGGACAAAATTCAATCCACTACACATATTTCCCAATTTCATTACACAATATTAAATAGATGTGTACCCAAGGATCAAGATTCAATAACTTTTACTCCCTCAGGGATAATCTTAGGAGAAACTGGCTTTTTTTTTTTTTTTTATATAATAACTTTTATTAAGCTTCAAGTGAACGTTTACAAATCCAATCAGTCTGTCACATATAAGTTTACATACATCTCACTCCCTACTCCCACTTACTCTCCCCGTCTTGAGTCAGCCCTTTCAGTCTCTCCTTTCTTGACAATTTTGCCGGCTTCCCTCTCTCTCTATCCTCCCATCCCCCCTCCAGACAAGAGTTGCCAACACAATCTCAAGTGTACACCTGATATAATTAGCTCACTCTTCATCAGCGTCTCTCTCCCACCCGCTGACCAGTCCCTTTCATGTCTGATGAGTTGTCTTCGGGGATGGTTCCTGTCCTGTGTCAACAGAAGGTCTGGAGAGCATGACCGCCGGGATTCCTCCAGTCTCAGTCAGACCATTAAGTTTGGTCTTCTTATGAGAATTTGGGGTCTGCATCCCACTGCTCTCCTGCTCCCTCAGGGGTCCTCTGCTGAGCTCCCTGTCAGGGCAGTCATCGATTGTGGCCGGGCACCAACTAGTTCTTCTGGTCTCAGGATGATGTAGGTCTCTGGTTCATGTGGCCCTTTCTGTCTCTTGGGCTCTTAGTTGTCATGTGGGCTTGGTGTTCTTCATTTTCCTTTGCTCCAGGTGGGTTGAGACCAATTGCTGCATCTTAGATGGCTGCTTGTTAGCATTTAAGACCCCAGACGCCACATTTCAAAGTGGGATGCAGAATGATTTCATAATAGAATTATTTTGCCAATTGACTTAGAAGTCCCCGCAAACCATGTTCCCCAGACCCCCGCGCTTGCTCCGCTGAGCTTTGAAGCATTCATTTTATCCCGGAAACTTCTTTGCTTTTGGTCCAGTCCAATTGAGCTGACCTTCCATGTATTGAGTGTTGTCTTTCCCTTCACCTAAAGCAGTTCTTATCTACTGATTAATCAATAAAAAAACCCTCTCCCACCCTCCCTCCCTCCCCCCCTCGTAACCACAAAAGTATGTGTTCTTCTCAGGTTTACTATTTCTCAAGATCTTATAATAGTGGTCTTATACAATATTTGTCCTTTTGCCTCTGACTCATTTCGCTCAGCATAATGCCTTCCAGGTTCCTCCATGTTATGAAATGTTTCAGAGATTCGTCACTGTTCTTTATCGATGCGTAGTGGCTTTTTTGTTTTTTTAACTGCAATTGCATGGTGGTGATAAATCCAAAGACTACTAGTACCATTTGGTGCCACTGTCTTAGTTTATGCTAAGGTGTCAGCAGTTTACCCACAGCTGCTTTTGCACCATTGGTGAAAAAGGCAAACAATTTCTTTGTATGATCATGAAAAGAGTTCTGACATAATGGATTCCCTGGGTCTTGGGGACTTCCAGGGGTCTGCGGACTACACTTGGAGAACCAGTCTTCTAGGGCGGAAGGAGATTGGCTGGGGGTAGAATCTGCGTTTTCTGCAGGGAGGGCAAAAATTCTGCCTCCTACAAACATAAGCTGTTGTTGTTAGGTGCTGTCGAGTTGGTTCTGACTCAGACCGGTCCTGTGTGCAACAGAACAAAACACTGCCTGGTCCTGGGTCATCCCCACAATTGTTATGCTTAAACCCATTGTTACAGCCACTGTGTCAATCCATCTCATTGAAGGTCTTCCTCTCTTTCACTGACCCTCTACTTTACTAAGCATAATGTCTTTTTCTTGGGTTAATGTCTTTCTCCAGGGACTGGTCACTACTGATAACAAGTCCAAAGTATGTAAGACAAAGTCTGGCCATCCTGGCTCCTAAGGAGCATTCTGTTTGTACTTCTTCCAGGACAGATTTGTTCGTTCTTTTGGCAGTCCATGGTGTATTCAAAGTTCTTCACCAACACCACAATTCAAAAGCATCAATTCTTCTTTGGTCTTCCTTATTAGTTGTCCAAATTTCACATGCATATGAGGTGATTGAAAATACCATGGCTTTTTTTTTTGGGTCAGGCACACCTTGGTCCTTAAAATGACATCTTTGCTTTTTAACACTTTAAAGAGGTCTTTTGTAGCAGATTTGCCCAGTACAACAGATCTTTTGATTTAATGGCTGCCGCTCCCATGTCTGTTGATTGTGGATCCAAGTAAGATAAAATCCTTGACAACTTCAGTATTTTCTCCATTTACCATGATGTTGTTGGAAGGCACTCAAAAGACAACAGGAGAAGAGCTGCCTTCTCAAACTAGAGTCAACCTTAATGATATGGATGGCGTAAAGCTTTCGGGACCTTCATTTGCTGATGTGGCATGGCTCAAAATGAGAAGAAACAGCTGCAAACATCCATTAATAATCAGAGCCTGGAATGTAGGAAGTATGAATCTAGGAAAATTGGAAATCATTAAAAATGAAATGGAACGCATAAACATCAATATCCTAGGCATTAGTGAACTAGTATTGGCCATTTTGAATTGGACAATCATATAGTCTACTATGCCAGGAATGACAACTTGAAGAGAAATGGTATTGCATTCACTGTCAAAAAGAACATTTCAAGATCTATCCTGAAGTACAACGCTGTCAGTGATAGGATAATATCCATATGCCTACAAGGAAGACCAGTTAATAAGACTATTCAAATTTATGTGCCAACGACTAAGGTCAAAGATGAAGAAATGGAAGATTTTTATCAGCTGCTGCAGCCTCAAATTGATTGAACATGCAATCAGGGTGCATTGATAATTACTGGTGATTGGAATGTGAAAGTTGGAAATAAAGAAGGATCGGTAGTTAGAAAATATGGCCTTGGTGATAGAAACAATGCCAGAGATTGAATGATAGAATTTTGCAAGACCAATGACTTCTTTATTGCAAATAACTTCTTTCACCAACATAAATGGCGACTATACACATGGACCTCACCACATGGAGCACACAGGAATCAAATTGACTACATCTGTGGAAAGAGATGATGGAAAAGCTCAATATCATCAGTTGGAACAAGGCCGGGGGCCGACTGTGGAACAGACCATCATCAATTGCTCATATGCAAGTTCAAGCTGAAACAGAAGAAAATCAGAGCAAGTCCACGAGAGCCAAAATATGACCTTGAGCATATCCCACCTGAATTTAGAGACCACCTGAAGAATAGATTTGACTCATTGAACACTAGTGACCACAGACCAGATGAGTTGTGGAATGACATCAAGGATATCATACATGAAGAAAGCAAGAGGTCATTGGAAAGACAGGAAAGAAAGAAAAGACCAAGATGGATGTCAGAGGAGACTGAAACTTGCTCTCGAATGTCAAGTAGCTAAAGCAAAAGGAAGAAATGATGAAGTAGAAGAACTGAACAGAAGTTTTCAAAGGGCGTCTCGAGAAGACAAAGTATGGTATTATAATGACATGTGCAAAGAGCTGGAGATGGAAAACCAAAAGGGAAGAACACGCTCGGCGTTTCTCAAGCTGAAAGAACTGAAGAAAAAATTCAAGCCTGAAGTTGCAGCAGTGGAGGATTCTATGGGGAAAATATTAAATGAAGCAGGAAGCATCAAAAGAAGATGGAAGGAATACACAGAGTCATTATACCAAAAAGAATTAGTCGATGTTCAACCATTTCAAGAGGTAGCAATGATCAGGAACCGATGGTACTGAAGGAAGAAGTCCAAGCTGCTCTGAAGGCATTGGCGAAAAACAAGGCTCCAGGAATTGATGGAATATCAATTGAGATGTTTCAACAAACAGATGCAGCACTGGAGGTGCTCACTCGTCTATGCCAAGAAATATGGAAGACAGCTTCCTGGCCAACTGACTGGAAGAGATCCATATTTATGCCTATTCCCAAGAAAGGTGATCCAGTCGAATGGGAAAATCATAGAACAATATCATTAATATCACACACAAGCAAAATTTTGCTGAACATTCTTCAAAAGCAACTGCAGCAGTATATCAACAGGGAACTGCCAGAAATTCAGGACGGTTTCAGAAGAGGGCGTGGAACCTGGGATATCATTGCTGATGTCAGAAGGATCCTGGCTGAAAGCAGAGAATACCAGAAGGATGTTTGCCTGTGTTTTATTGATTATGCAAAGGCATTCGTCTGTGTGGATCATAAACTATGGCTAACACTGCGAAGAATGGGAATTCCAGAACACTTAATTGTGCTCATGAGGAACCTTTACATAGATCAAGAGGCAGTTGTTCGGACAGAACAAGGGGATACTGATTGGTTTAAAGTCAGGAAAGGTGTGCGTCAGGGTTGTTTTCTTTCATCATACCTATTTAATCTGTATGCTGAACAAATAATCTGAGAAGCTGGACTATATGAAGAACGGGGCATAAGGACTGGAGGAAGATTCATTAACAACCTGCATTATGCAGATGATACAACCTTGCTTGCTGAGATTGAAAAGGACTTGAAACACTTATTAATGAAGATCAAAGACCACAGCCTTCAGTATGGATTGCACCTCAACATAAAACAAAATACCTCACAACTGGACCAATGAGCAACATCATGGTAAACGGAGAAAAGATTGAAGTCGTCAAGGATTTCATTTTACTTGGATCCACAATCAACACCCATGGAAACAGCAGTCAAGAAATCAAAAGATGCATTGCATTGAGTAAATCTGCTGCAAAGGACCTCTTTAAAGTGTTGAAAAGCAAAGATGACACCTTGAAGACTAAGGTGTGCCTGGCCCAAGTCATGATATTTTCAATCGCATCATATGCATGTGAAAGCTGGACAATAAATAAGGAAGACCGAAGAAGAGTTGACGCCTTTGAATTGTGGCGTTGGTAAAGAATATTGAATATACCATGGACTGCCAAAAGAATGAACAAATCTGTCTTGGAAGAAGTACAACCAGAATGCTCCTTAGAAGCAAGGATGGCGGGGCTGCATCTTACCTACTTTGGACATGTTGTCAGGAGGGATCAGTCCCTGGAGAAGGACATCATGCTTGGGAAAGTACAGGGTCACTGGGAAGGAGGAACAGCCTCAATGAGATGGATTGACACAGTGGCTGCAACAATGAGCTCAAGCATAACAACGATGGTAAGGACGGTGGAGGACCGGGCAGTGTTTTGTTGCGTTGTGCAGAGGGTCACTATGAGTCAGATTCGATTTGATGGCACCTAACAACAACCACCACCACGATGTTGCTTACTGGTCCGGTTGTGAGATTTTCATTTTCTTTTTGTTGAGGTGTAATCCATACTGAAGGCTGTGGCCTTTGATCTTCATCAGTAAAGTGCTTTAAGGATGCATGGGGACTCACTTACTTACTCAATGTTTTGGGCATTTAAAATTTGCCAGGGTCTGTGTTAGGAAACCCTGGTAGCACAGTGGTTAAGAGCTAGGGCTGCTAACCAAAAGGCTGGCAGTTCGGATCCACCAGATGCTCATTGCAAACCATGTGGGGCAGCTTTACTCTGTCCTATAGGGTCACTGTGAGTTGGAATCGACTCAACAGCAACAGGTTCGGGTCTTTTTTGGTGGTAGGAACTGAAAATACAAGGACAGCGTCCTTCTCTCAAAATGCTAGAAGACAAGAAAACAAATCATTACAGTTGTAGCACTTGATCAGAGATTATACATGAGCAAATAAATGAAGTGGGAGCCCCAAGGAGGCACACTGGAAACAGTCCAGGCTCGTCTCTTCTGAACAGAGAGGACTGTGACTCCGGGGAGCTCCCAATGTCCTTGTTTTATGTAGCGCAGGCCTCTCTGCCCACCCAACACTCACCCACACCTTCTGACTTCTCAGAACCTTCTCTCGGCTCCTTCTGTCTCAGTGAAGGACAAGTAACTACCTGAGGTGTAATTCCAATTGTATTTGTATTTTAACTTGGTCTAGACTCAAAGGATAAAGCTCAGAGAGCCCTCATTGTCCAGTAAGACAGACTGGGCAAGACTTTGGACCTGAAGTCACTCTAGTTTAGGCTAGTGTCTCTTTGGCCTACAGGTACATCTGGCTTTTCCTCAGCACTCAAAGCCTGGCTGTGTTGGACCCAGGCCTGTCACAGTGTCTGGAGACTGCCCAGTTTGTGCCATTTCCACCCCAAACATGGGGGACGCACCCCCTCTACTGGCCGTTTCCTGAACTTTTCCAGACTCGCTGAAACCTCACGGGATTGATGAGAGGAGTGTGTGTGTGTGTGTGTGTGTTTGCACACGTGTTTGTATGCGTGTGTGTGTGTGTGCATGTGTGTGTGTGAATGTGTGTGTGTTGGGGGTGGAGATAAACGACATGCCAGTTCATTTCAGCCGTATCTTCAAGTTGGAAGAAGTCACTTGCCCAAACACATACACTCAAATATTTGTTAAATGGGTGACTGGCCCCCCACTCCCACCCTCTGGGCAGCTTAGCACAGGGCAGTGGTAAAACATTAGCCATCAACAACCTTCCAGGCTTCTAGTGAGGCTTCCAAGACTGTACAATAGTCTCTTGGGAAACAGTCCGGTGAATGAGTTGCCTCAGTTTACCTGGAGGTAGAAGTTGGGTTCAGTCATAAAATGGAAAACACTGCGAGTCTTTCCTTCATGGGAATCCTCGAACCACTCCCAGGGCCCTCTGGCTGCCCTCTGGCCATGCCGCCCCAGGCCCCACCAGTGCTATAGTGACAGGGTTCCTTTCACAGCCACCCATCAGCTGGGCCCGTGTGCGTTGTGGGTCCTCACCCCGACTGACTGGAGATCAAGAAGTGGTGGGCTTATGACAAGCAGATTGGAAAGTTACGTGAGTGTCTGAGCCAGGTGACTGGGGAGTCTGTGGAAACCAGCGCCCCATTTTGGGATAGGTGTTTATCTGCACCGGGAAGAGCGAGAGCATCGTGCCGTAGGTGACGCTGATCCTCAAACGCCCTCCCAACTACACCTGTCCAGCAGGCTCCCCAACCTCTTCCACCTGATGGCACACATGGAGAAGGAGAATATTTTTACGATGCACAGGCAAATGGATGAGGCAGCTCCAACCGGAGGGGCCCTGGCTTGACCTCCAGCCCCCCAGGCCCTGCCTTCTACCTCAGGGCTGAGGACTCTTGGCAAACCTTAACTCAGAGATCCTCAAAGGTGGCTTCTACCCTTAGAGGTTCTGATTCTGAAGGTCTAAGGTGGGAGCCAGAGTCCCTGGGTGGTACAAAGAGTTAATGCGCTCGACTGCTAACCGGAAGGTTGGAGGTTCAAGTCCACCCAGAGGTGCCTTGGAAGAAAGGCCTGGTGATCTACTTCTGAAAAATCCGCCATTGAAAACCCTGTGGAGCCCAGGTCTGCTCTGACACACATGGGGTCGCCCAAAGTCAGAACTGACTGGCCAGAAACTGGTGGAAGGTGAGGACCAAGAATGTGCATTGCTAACAAGCTCCAGACACTGTTAACAAGTTTCTAGGCGATGCTAACAGGTTCTAACACGTTCGGGATGACACTTTCAGAATTCTCTACTCTAGCTGCTCTCTGGCCTTGCTTCCCCAGGAGGCAAAACACACTGCCTCTTTGAGTGAGTCCCCTACCTACGGCCGCTTGCTCCGGCCTGGTTGGGAACATGACCTGGCTGCTCCTTCCATTATCCTAGTTGGCAGCTTTTGCATTTCCCCTGCAAAGAACTGCACACAGATTTGATTTCTCAGACACCCCACAGTTTGAAGTCCTGTGGGAGCATCCGTGATGGCAGTGGAGGAAGAATACAGATGTCATGGCTGGACCATCTCCAGACTGCGTGGAGTCACGCGCCACCTGGCACCTACTTCTGTGGAGAGACAAACTGCAGCCCCCACGGGCCCCAGGGAGGGCGAGGTTCTTTCCTAGACAGCGTCTGGCTAGCTATCTGTCCGTCTGCCCTGAACTCTTCCCTGTCAGACGTTTATCATCTCTCCCACCCCCTTTCTCAGGACTGATTCAGAAAAGGAAAACGGGGGATTTGAGGGGGAAGCAAAGGACCCTGCCTCGGCCAGGGAGAGTTGGAGACTCTGGCCTCCAGAAAATCAGCTTCCTTCCCAGAGAAGACATCACTAACACCCCCTTCCACAGCCCCTGGATTGCCACTAAAGGGAGGAAAGGAAGCCACACCCTCTCGTGGTTTGGAGAAGAGGCAGCAAAGGAGAGAAAAGGTTCTGCCCCAGAAACTGGGCAAGGAACGTGCCACTTTCAGCAGGGAAAGCTCCTAGGCTTGAACCTAGGGCCCCCTTTCTTCTGAGGGATGTGATGGTGAGGATGATAGCCACCTTTGAGTCAACTCCAACCTGTGGAGACTCCCGTTGCAACAGGAGAAGACACTGCCTGGTCCTGCGTCACCATCACCATCACCGCCATGTCTGAGTCCACCTTGCAGCTGTTGTGCCAGTCCATCTCACCAAGGGTCTCCCTTATTCTCACTTACGTGATGTCCCCCTCTTGTGATTGACCCCTCCTGATGATGTCCAAAGCAAGTGGGTCAGACTATGTTCTCTTATGATCCATAAGGTTTTCATTGGCTAATTTTTGGAAGTAGACCACCAGATCCTCCTTCCTGGTCTGTCTTAGTCTGGAAGCTCTGCTGAAACCTGTCCACCATGGGTGACCCTGCTGGTATTTGAAATACCATTGGCAAAGCTTCCAGCAACACAGCAGCCCCCACAGTACGACACACTGACAGACAGGTGGAGAGGAGAGACACTTAAGAGTCTTGGAATTTATGCTCTCAGGCTCACCTGCTGATCCCCAGGACTGCCACGCTGGGTCAGACTCACACAGGGATGCACCCCGATACCATTCCCTGGATTACTCCCTTCCGGAACTATTAGTTATGGGTTCACCAAACCCTTCCTCATCTTGGTTATGCTTTCCCTGCATCATTTAAAAAAGTAATGAGTTGTATGACAAGAACTTTTTTTTCTTTTTTAACTATGTCTTAAAATTCAAGATCTCTAGGTTTCCATCCCACAGTTAATTCCGGGGTTTGTTTGGTTATTCATTCAACAAGCATTTAATAGCACGCTGCGGTTGTAGAGCCAAACCAGACCTCCTGCTGGTGCTCCTATCAGGTGAGGGCCGACATACAGTGGATTTTAAGACATACAGAGAAAGCTGTGCAGGGTGCTGAGGCTACAGACCAGCGCCACTGGGTCAATTCCAGCTCATGCGTGGAGTAGAACTGTGCTCCACAGGGCTTTCAAATCTATGGACTTTCAGAAGCAGATTGCCAGGCCTGTCTTCTGAGGCACCCGTAGGTAGGTTCAAACTACCAACCCTTTGGTTAGAAGTCCATATTCTTGCCACTCAGGAACTCCCTGAGGGATATTAGGAAGGATTGACTCTTTGGGTGGGTGTGGTAAGGAGGAGATGGATGAGGGAAGGCTGCACCTCGGAGAAACATCTAAGCTGAGCCTGACAGGAACGTCCACCGTCCCCACTGTGAGGCCTCCCCACACAGACAGGAGGTTCTCCCTTAGCAAAAGCTCCGGAAGCATTTGAATCCTGACTCCCCCACCCTCTTTCTTATCCCAGGTTTCCTCCTGCATTGTCTCAGCTGACTCTCTGGAAAGGATATGTGGCTGCTATGCTTTGCGTGTTCCTGTCCAAGAAGGAGTCAGCACTGGGTAGCCACCTTGGGGAGGTCAGGTGCTGGCTCCCTTGTACCCGGCTGGGGTCTCCAGCTGGCACTTCTGGCTTCCCAGTGCCCCAACAGACAATTGCCAGGATTGCATCATGGCACTGGGTCCTGTGCAGGCCCTCAGGAAAGAGGGCCTCCCCCCCCCAAAAAAAACCCACATCTGTTGTTAAGTCAATTCCGACTCATAGCAAGTCTATAGGACAGAGTAGAACTGCCCTAGGGGGTTTCCAAGGAGCACTTGGTGGATTCCAACTGCCAACCTCTTGGTTAGCAACCGTAGTTCTTAACCACTGAACCACCGGGGTTTCCACAGGGCCTCCCACACCCACCCAATTTGGGGCAGCCACCTCTGGTGCCTTCAGAGAAGCCCCATTCTTCTCTCACCTCATCCTCTGGCCTGGCAGTGAGGATCTGAGTCAGTGACAGAGACTGGGGGTAATATTCCAGGCATATAGAACAAAAAAAAATTTTTTTTTTTTTATAGAAATGAACATCTGAGGCTTCCAATCATGATGACGGTGGTGGTAATAGTGAGCCACACTGGTGATTTGCAAATTTGGGGATCTTTGGGATCTTTTGGGTCCTTGGGTGGCAAAGTTTACCCTTAACTATTAACCTGAAGTTTGGAGGTTTGAACCCACGCAGCAGCATTGCAGAAGAAAGGCCAGGAGATCGACTTCTGGGAAGATTACAGCCAAGAAAACCCTATGGAGCAGTTCTATTTTGTAACACTTGGGGTCGCCATGAGTCAGAATCAACTTAACGGCAACAGGTACCGGTGGGATCTTTTGACAAGGGAAAAGAACCACACCCACCTGCTCCCGAGTTAGATGCCCGTAACAACCTGATGAGCACGTACAGTAGTTTCGTTGATGATAGAGGTATATCGATAAAGTTTAAAGCATAAACCCACTCGTGCTTTTCTCGGGTTTATTTTTATGACTGTTAATAGTTTCAAGTCTGCAGTTTAAAATGTTCTTAAAAAAATACCTTAAGACCAGACTTAATGGCCTGAGACTAGAAGGACCCCGGAGGTCATGGTCCCTGGACCCTTCGTTAGAACAAGACTGGAACCATTCCTGAAGCCAACTCTTCAGACAGGGATTAGACTGGACTATAAGACGGAAAATGATACTGGTGAGGAGTGAGCTTCTTGGCTCAATTAGGCACACGAGACTATGCGGGCAGCTCCTGTCTGGAGGCGAGATGAGAAGGTAGAGGGGGACAGGAGTTGGCTGAATGGACATGGGGAGTACAGAGCAGAGAGGAGGAGTGTGCTGTCTCATTAGGGTGAGAGCAACTAGAAGTATCTAACCCATAAAAAAACTCATTGCCTTCGAGTCGCCTCCGACTCACGGCGGCACTATAGGACAGAGTAGAAGTGCCCCATAGAGTTCCCAAGGAGTGCCTGATAGATTCGAACTGCCAACCTTTTGGTTAGCAGCCACAGCATAGCAAGGTGTATGCAAGTTTTTGTATGAGAGACTGACTTGACTTGTAAACTTTCACTTAAAGCACAATAAAAAAAGAAAGAAAGAAAGAAAGAAAGAAAAATATCCTAGTTTTGAGTGTCTTGTTCCCTGAGAGGGCTGTGGCACACCTGGTGGACCCAGAAGAACAGTGAGGGGCCTGGGGAACACCAGGCTGGCTGAGCTGGCTCAGAACTTACGCCTGGGGCTCACGACAGCGGTGCTGCTCAGAGAACCCATCTGCGTCTTCTCTACAAGATCTGAGCATGTGCCCCCTTCCCCCCAAATCCCAGGCTCTGCACCACCCCCACCACCCCCACCGCTGGGAGGCACTGAGGGCGGAGGTGGGCACCCTCCGGACAGTAGCCTTGTTCCAGGTTGGGGAGCTGCTGTGGTCTTAGTGGGCTTCGGGGAAGCCAGGACCCCCTTCCTCTCTAAGGATACTCCGTCAGGAACACCGTTTAAAAGCCACCGATACAGCTGGAAGAGCCCCGAATTTAAGTTAGAGCACCCAGGTGCTAATCCAGGCTCTGCCACTGAGAAAGAGTAAGGCTTTGGAGAAGTCTAACCTCTCTTAGACTCGATTTTTCATCTGTGAAATGAAGATAATCATTCTTGTCTACTTTGAACGCCGTTGTGAACACCCAGTGCAGCCACGCGGGTAACAGCAGCTGTAAGACGCCACATAAACGTGAAATTCTCCTTCCCGTGACTTCCCAAAATCCTTGGCCAAAGGGAGGAGCCAGGCAGCTTGGGACCCCAACAGTACGATCTCCTTACTGTTGTGGTTTCAAAAGAGGGACGTAATTGCAAAGGTACATGCTTCAGGTTTTCCCCGCCTCTGT
This sequence comes from Elephas maximus indicus, assembly GCF_024166365.1. NCBI lineage: Eukaryota > Metazoa > Chordata > Mammalia > Proboscidea > Elephantidae > Elephas > Elephas maximus. The sequence goes on from NC_064842.1 coordinate 1,558,757, forward strand.
GCGGCTCCTGGGTTGCTCTTCCTACTTTTCTCTGACAGGCAGGCCGATTTCTGTGCTTCAGCACTCCTCCCAGCACTCTCCCACCCTTGTCAGAGCTGCTTTTGGGCCACCAACAAGGGGCCTGGGTGCAGAGCGTGGCCAGGTAAGCCAGGAGGCTCTCTCCTCGGGCCCTAGGGGTTCTGGGTGTGAGAAACCACCTGGCACGATAACCAATTCAGCAGGGGTTCTGAGGTGGGTGTGAGGGAGACAGCAAGGCTTTGGTGTTAGATCTTAGATTAAACTTTTGCTGTGTGACTTTGGGCAGGTTACTAACCTCTCTGAGCTGGATTTTCCATCTGCATATGGGGAATTAGGTGAGAGTGGCGGGGATTGAGACAGAGACTAAAATTTTGCTTCCCACACCCAGCAAACGCTGGTTCCCATGCCCTTCCTCCTCCGAGGCCAGGTCTCCAGTACACAGTCAGGACAAGCCAGATGTCAGGATGGCAGCCCGCCCAGCAAGCTGGGCAAGTTCCTGGGAATCCTGCGGCTGCCAGCCCCTTCCACAAAAAGTGATAAGCGGACCAGGCCCGGGGAGATCCGCGCCTTCTCCTCCTTGTGTCTGAGGACAGAGGGCCAGGGAGAAAGCAGGCGGCCTTTGTCTCTGGACACCTCTTTGCTGAGCTCAGGTGCCACCTCCATCACCACCCCAACGCTGGGATGCCTAATGACACAGGTCATGCCTGGGGGGTGGTCTCGTTTTCTTTCTTTCCTGCTGGCCTCCCCCAGCCCCAAAGGTGCCTAAGTTCCTGACAGAGGCCCAGAGCAAAAAGCTGCCACTGAGTTGGATCTGATTCATAGAGACCCCAGGTGTGTCAGAGTAAAACTGTGCTCCACGGGATTTTTAATGGCTGATTTTTTTTTTCCCCAGAAGTAGATCATCAGGCCTTTCCTCCAAGGCACCTCTGAGTGGATTCAAACCTCCAAACTTCCAGTTCTTAGATAAACATGTAAACCATTTGCACCAGCCAGGGACTCTGAAAGAGGCCCAGGGAGGGCAAAGCTCGATGAGCACAGGGGCCTCAGAGCCAAGGTGGAAGGATCCCAGCTGGAATTCCTTGCTCTCCCTTGGAGGACGAGGACTCTGCTCCTCCTGGTACCACTGACGGTGATGGTGGCATTTTGGAGCCTGACTCCAACCATGGGGGCCCCTTCTAGCTGGGTAGGCCTGGTTCCCATGAAACGTAAATGCAGTTGGGTTGCCCTTCTGGAAACAGCTCTGGGTGTGGTTCTGGGCTGGCCTCTAGTTCGAGCCCAGAACACTGCCCTTGAGGCAGAGCTGGGTGAGCCCCTGCTGGGCTCTGTGGACTTCTAGTGCCTTCCCAAAACCCCTTCCTAATCCCCCTGTTAGCAGCCTGACTTCACAGTTCCCAGTGTGCCCCAGAAGCTCCAGGCTGACTTTTCTTCACTCCGTGGCCACCTGGGGCAGTAGGAAGTACTTTCCCACCTGCATGCTCGCCCTGAAGGCATTTTCACGCCTGAGTGTGGGTCCGGTTACCTGAAGGGCTAGTTGCAGCACTTACCCACCCTGTTTCTGATTCTGCAGGTCTAGGGTGGGGCTGGGAATCTGCATTTCCAACACCTTCCTAGGCGGATCCTGCTGGTCAGGGGACAAGAGCCCTCTCTTGGGAGCCTGGCTGCCTGGGATTGTGCCCTCTGTGGGGTTGCTATCAGTCGAAATTGACTCGATGGCGATGGGCTTGGTTTAAGGGTCACTATGAGCTGGAATCAATGGAAAACAATGGGTTTGGTTTTGGGTCTTGGTATCACAGGAGGCAGGTGAAGGTGGCCAGGGCTCTCCTCCCTGGAAGCCTTCTCCCCCAGCATCCCTCCCCCATCTCTGTCACTGAACCTTGCAGCACCTCTCCACCAAAGCTCAGTAGCCAAACAATTAACTTTTCTCCAACCGCAGAAGTTCAACAGAGGTCGGGGCCATTGAAGAGAAGACAGGAAGAAGGAAAAGTAACTACAGAAAGTCAGAGAACAGGACAGGTGAGGAGCGAGCCCTGTGTGCGGGCAGTGGTCCCGGTGCCTGTCCCAGAGAGTGTAGCTGCCATGGGTGTTGGGGCCTGAGATGGGGAGAAGGCAGCCTAGCCAGCAAAGATGACCCCAGGACCCTCACTTCCTCTGGGCCATTGTTCCCAGGCTCCCTGTGGCATGTGACTGAGTTCTGGCCAATGGAATGGGGTAGAATTGATGCCATCCCTGTCCTGGCCTACAGAAGCCTCACTTGTAGCCCTCCTCTCTTCCTCTCATTTTGTGTGTCACCTGGATGTCACAGCCCTAGGGTGCCTGGGGAGCCACACCTCGGAGATTACAGGTTTCTGGCACTCTGAGTGACTGCATGGAACAGAGCAGCTGCCCAGCTCCATTAGACTTGGCATGAGAAGTGAATGAGCTCCTATTGAATTAAGCCACTGAGAGTTCAGGGTCTACTTGTTATAGCATGTAACATTACCTTAACCAATATACCAGGTGCTTGCTCTGATGTAGATCAAGAGGCAGTTGTTAGGACAGAACAAGGGGGTACACGGGGATTGGTTTAAAGTCAGGAAAAGGTGTGTGTGTCAGGGTTGTATTCTTTCACCATACCTACTCAATCTGTGTGCTGAGAAAATAATCTGAGAAGCTGGACTATAAAAAGAATAATGGGGCACCAGGATTGGAGGAAGACTCATTAACAACCTGTGTTATGCAGATGACACAACCTTGCTTGCTGAAAGTGAGGAGGACTTGAAACAGTTCCTAATGAAGATCAAAGACAGCCTTCAGTATGGATTAGACCTCAACATAAAGAAAACAAAAATCCTCACAACTGGACCAATAAGCAACATCATGATAAATGGAGAAAAGGTTGAAGTTGTCAAGGATTTCATTTGACTTGGATCCACAATCAACAGCCATGGAAGCAGCAGTCAAGAAGTCAAAAGATGCATTGCATTGGGTAAATCTGCTGTAAAGGACCTCTTTAAAGTGTTGAAGAACACGGATGTCACCTTGAAGACCAAGGTGCGCCTGACCCAAGCCATGATATTTTCAATTGCATCATATGCATGTGAAAGCTGGACAATGAATAAAGAAGACCAAAGAAGAATTGATGCCTTTGAATTGTGGTGTTGGTAAAGAATATTGAATATACCATGGACTGCCAAAAGAACGAACAGATCTGTCTTAGAAGCAAGGATGGCAGGGCTGCATCTTACATACTTTGGACATGTTGTCAGGAGGGATCAGTCCCTGGAGAAGGACATCATGCTTGGCAGAGTACAGGGTCAGCGGAAAAGAGGAAGATCCTCAACGAGGTGGATTGTCACAGTGGCTGCAACAGTGAGCTCAAGCATAACAACGATTGTAAGGATGGCGCAGGACCGGGCAGTGTTTCATTCTGTTGTGCATAGCATGGCTATGAGTTGGAACCAACTCGACAGCACCTAACAACAACTTCCCTAATAAATCCAATAACTGTGAGTATGGTCTGTGAGTTCTATGTGGCCGTGGGAGCAATGGTTTGTGTCAAAACTGGTAAAAAGTTTGGAGGGTGGAGGTATATCTGAGCTCTGCCTCATAGGAACCAGCCTTGGGCTGTTGATCTTAATTGCCCTTCCTCCCTGTGAAGTTAGAGAAGCCAGACGCCACTCCATGCCATCAATTTTACACCAACCTACCCTTCTCTGATGCCCTTGCCAATTTATGTCTCACTTTCCTTCCTCCCTCAGCTGACCTTTAACCCACTCATTCTTCTCCTGATCAAAGTTCTCTCCAGGTCACCCCTGCCCCACTGAGCTGCTCCCCAACAAGACCTGGACAAAAGTGTGTTTTGCCTCCTCCATTTTCATTCTCCTCATTGGCGACTCCCCTCTAGTCTGGCCCCAGAGGACCCGGCTCTGGCTTCCTCAGAGCTGGCAAACAGCTGCCTTGAGTCCTGGCCTTGGAACACAAATAATCCGCTCTCCTTTATTAAAGAAAACCAGCAGCCAAAACAACACACTGATAAAGGCCCTGGTGAAGGATGATCTTCAGTCTGCAGTGCAGTAAATGAAACCCCACGTGGGGACTTCGCTGAGAATATGGGGGGGCGGTCTGGAGACTTGTCAACGGTCATCAGCTGCAACTAAAAGTGGGCCCACTGGAGTTTTACACACAGCCTCTAAGTATTGAGTGGAACCTTCAGTGCCTTCGTGCAAGTGTTCCTACTAGTCATGCCTCCCAAGCCCTCATGAGCGGAGGAGGCTATTCCTGTCTCACAGGGTGAAATCACTGCTGCTCTCACTCCTGACAACTTCCCCACCTCCCAGCCATAGCCGTGATGTCATTTAGAAAATTGCCAATACAGTGGTGTCACTAGGGGGTGGGAATGACACTGCCAGAGGGGGTAACACCAAAATGACTGTCTAGAAATCTTTGTACAGTGTTTCAGCCTGAAATTTACTATTTTTATAAAAATATCTCTGTAGTTAGTTATAACAACAAAAACATTTTTTGTAAGCTCAGCTTACATGTATCAATATAAGGTTAAAACTCTGTGCAAATGTACTTTTTGAACCTTCTAATGCACTCGTCAGAGCTGTCATTATCACCCAGTTACAATGATGCTTTGAATCAGGAGGCCTCATCTGCACGCGCTATAAGCACGTACCATTGTTTTTGTTGCTGCCGCATTTTTACAGCTGCTGATTTTGTCAACGTTTCTGGTGTTTCAGCTACAATATTGTGCTAATTAGCATAAGGGGTGACACCATGAGTTACCATGATGGGTGAAACCAACCCTAGTGACACTACTGTACCAATCATTTTTCGTTGAGGCATGTTACAGCCAAAGAAGCCAGCATAGCGCTGTGGCATCATGTAGGCGGCTCAAACACCTAACTCTGAGATACCTGATGATGTGTGGCTGTCCCTGCGTGCTGCGAACGGGTTGTGCTCTAATGCTAATCTAAAGGTTGGCAATTCAAACCCACCTAACCGTGCTTCAGAAGACAGACCCGGCAATCTGCTTCCATAAAGAAGACTACAGCCAAGAAAACCCTGTGGAGCAGTTCTGTTCTGTAACTCATGGAGTCACCATGAGTGGGAATCAACGTGATGGCAATGGGTTTTTTTTTTTTTTGGTTAATGGCGTATGGAAAGCACTTGGCACAATGTCTTTGATACAGAGCAAAGGCTCTAGCTAATTCATTCTTTGGTTCCTCATGCAGGTCTTATTTAGTAATCCTTACAGAACTTCTATAGGCCAGTTTTCAAATGAAGAAACCAGATGCAGAGTTACATGGCTTGGCCAAGTCTACACAGTACTCTCTGCACTACTATACCTTAATACAACTCTGGATCACTTTGGCACGCAACTTCCTGAAGGGAGGGGCTCAGAGTCTGCACATACTAATCCTGCTGATGGCAGAGTCATGGCCCAGGGGAGAGGCGGAAGGAGAAAGAGTGTAGAAACCATCTAGTCCAGAGGGGCCAAACCAAACACCGTGGGTCAAACACTGCCCCTAGATAAGTCTTAATTGGGCTGCACACAGTCTCATGATGAAATTCATTGCTAACACTCAAGAAACTTGAACTTTCCCAAAAAAGATCAAGACTTTCAAGTTTGTCTTGAAAACTGTAGCACTGAGTACACTAGCCACCTGGCCAATGTTTTAGGCTGGATTCTCTAGAGAAGCAAAACCAGTAAAGTGTATAAATACATACATAGAGAGATTTATATCAAAGAAACAGCTCAGGCAATTGTAGAGGCTGGAACGTCCCAAGTCCCTGGATTAGAATAGAGTCTTCTCTGATTCACATAGCCGCAGGGGTGGTTGAACCCAAGATTGGCAGGTTGGAAAGCAGGGTTCTTGCTCACAGGCTGTGAAGATCAACGAATCCCATTATTGGCAGGCAAGACCGCAAGCCTTCTCCTGAGTCACATAGCTGCAGGAGCTGGCAAGCCCAGGATCAGCAAACGAGTTGATACCTCAAGTTCCAAGAATTGGAGGTCAGATGAACAGGAGGTTGCTATAGGATCCAGAGAGAGCAAAAAGCCAGAACGTCTGCTTATATTCAGATGCAGGCCACACCTGCAAGAAAACTCCCTTTAAACCGATTGGCTACTCACAGTCGGTTCTATCATGGGAGTGATCACATATAAACACTGAGAATCATGGCCCAGCCAAGTTGACACACGATCTTAACCATCACAGCCCAAAACTCGTTGAAGCTGAAAAGTGCTGCCCTCTTAGGCCCAGCTTGCCACAGTCCCACTCAGCCACCTTCTCTTACTCTGTCACCTGCCTGACCCCCGTTGATATTTGCGTTTATCTGTTTCCACCCTCACCCTTCCCATCAGAAAACCAAGACCCTGAGAAGTGAATGGGGCAACCTTAAGAAAGCTACTTAGCTTCCATGCCTGTATTTCCTTACCTATACCAAAACAAAAAACAGTTGCCATCCAGTTTATTCTGACTCATGGTGACCCTATGTGTTACAGACTAGATCTGCTCCATAGGGTTTTCTTGGCTGTAATCTTTATGCAAGCAGATGGCCAAGTCTATCTTCTACGGTGCCGCTGGCTGGGTTCAAACCAACAACATTTAGGCTAGTAGTTGAGTTTAGACTGTTTGTGCCACCTAGGGCTCTCTCCTCGTCTATAAACTGGGAATATTGATAGGGCCGATTCCTAGGGCTGTTGCCTGGGAATGAGTAAACGCATGAAAATCACTTAGAACAGCATCTGGCACATAGAAAATTCTCAGGAACGTTAGCAATAGTGTATGATGATAATACTGAGGCTGTGGGTTTCTTCATCAGTTCTCTTCTGCTCAAATATATGCTTGTCACGGACAACCGTCCTGTCCCGGAACCAGCTGCCATCTTTCACACAGCCCAGGCAAGTGCTGCAACAAGTTAGGTAATTTGTCGGCACATTTCCAGTGCTGCTCCTTCCCTCACATTGAGCCCTAAGGGAGACTATCAACCAAGGGACCCTTTTTCTCTCCTCAGGGAAAGCTTAGCCACCTTCCTACACAACCCAGAGCACACTCTCTATCCTGCATTTTCATTCCACAAGGGAAGAGACTGAGGTTTAAAAAGTTAGTTAACTTGCATAAGGTAATACAGTGTCAGAAATGAAATTTAAAGCCAGGTTCTCTTTTTCCCTTTTCTTTTCTTAAAAACAGGGAGAGCATGGACTTAAATGGCAATCACGGGGAATTCCCAGACATCCTTGTGATCAAAAGAGTATTACTGTCCTGCTGCTTCAAATTTTACCTCTGGGGAAAGCACCTTGAATTTCAGATTCGTTTGTTTTCCTAGCCTATCCCGTAAGGAAGGGTGCCAGAAAAGAGCCTGGAGGGGGTGAGAAACTAAAAGACCAAGACCAGGGGAGCCAGAAGGGAAAGGACCCCCCTGGGGCCTGAACAGTCTGCTGGCAGCAGCTCTGGTTGGTGGCCCTTCCTACCAGGGTTAGAGTTCTAAGGTGCTTTGAGGACATTGGCTAGAGGGAGCAGAAATTTAATACTTTCTTGGATTGCACCTACTTTTTGCCCAGAGAAGAAGAGAATCATCTGCTGTGAAATTACTGCCTCCTCCTACAGTGACAGCCTTCAGGGAGAAGCCAGCTGACCTTTCTTGGCCGGGCAGACGGTGGCTCAGTGCTCCCTTCCCCCCTTCCTAGGAAATCAGCCATCTTGCAAATACTTGGACTTGGCCTCTGTGGGGCTTTCCTGACAGATTCCCACGGAGAGAGAAGCAGTTGCTCAGACGAACTCAGGGGTTTTGTGGGAAAGCTCCCCTTTTGGTTCTCAGGCACTCTAGGAAGGCAAGAATGAAACAAACTTAACAAGATGGCCTCTGTGTCCTAAAGGAAAATGGAGACAGACTGACTTGGGCTGGTCTAGTCTGATGACAAGATCTAAAGTAGCTTCTACAGAAGCTTGTGACTGGGGTTATTCAAAGGTACAAAGGGAGTCTCTGAAGGTCCAGAAACCCATGTGACATGAAGAGACTATATCTGCTAGTCTTAGCTCGAGGTGGCATAATGGTTAAATGCTCAGTGGTTACAGTGGGTGTGCCGACTCACTGGGCAAATGAGACCTGAGACCCTTCAGGCTGGGGTCTTCCTGGTGGATGGGGCGCCTCGGGGCACTGGTCTGCAGAGCTAGGCTTGCCCACCCATGGAGCTAGAGAGCTAAGTGCCTTCCAGCCAAGGCTGGCTGGGGGAGTGGGGTGCCCCTGGGAGTTTATTGGCAGAGCTGAAGAGCTTTGTAACAGTTGCTTGAGCAGGGCAGAGGCTGGAATAAGGGGCTAAAAGGTGGAGGGCCAGGGAGAGGCCTGCCTGTGGGTAGGGGCAAGGAGCTGTCCTGACTGAAGAGCTATATCCTTAGTTGCTCCTGATCCTGAGTTGTAACCTATTACTTCCCTAAAAACCCCATAACTGTGAGTATGGTCTGTGAGTTCTGTGTGGTCATTGCAACAAATTATTGAAGTATTGTGTGGTTGTCCACTATTTTGTCATTGGAAGAGATTTTCTGATGTGTTGTAAATTCCAACTCTATGACGTTAATGAGGCAGGATTAGAGGCAGTTATGTTAATGAGGCAGGACTCAATCTACAGGATTAGGTTGTATCTTGATTTCTTCTCTTTTGAGATATAAAAGACAGAAGCAGGCAGAGAGGAGAGGGACCTCATGCCACCAAGAAAGAAGCATCAGAGGCAGAGCATGTTCTTTGGACCCGGGGTCCCTGTGCTAAGAAGCTCCTAGACCAGGGGAAGATTGATGACAAGGACCTTCCCCCAGAGCTGACAGGGAGAGAAAACCATCCCCCGGAGCTAGTGCCCTGAATTCAGACTTCCAGCCTCCTAAACTGTGAGAGATTAAATTTCTGTTAGTTACTTGTGGTATTTCTGTTATAGCAGCACTAGATGACTAAGACAGAATGGCTGCAGCTTCCAGATCAGTGGGAAGCTTACTGTGTACCCTGGCAAAGGTAGTCTTCCCTGGAAATCAGAACCTCAACGTAATGTCCCTGTTTCCACAGTCCCTGCCAGGACCTATTAGCTATGGCCTGCAACGACTTTGCGGGGTAGCTTTTTCTTCCTGGAGTGGGAACTTCGATTCCAGTGAGGACGGTACTACTCCATGACTCTGGGTATTGGCGGAGGCAGTGAGGGTGGGGCCAGGACTTGAGGAGAACAAGCCATGGGGAAAGGGTTCTTCTTTAGCCAGGAGAGGTGAGGAAATCAGAAGCCTCAAGATAATCATCTATTTATCCAAGAGCTGCCACCCCTTGTTGTCAGTTTGTCGTACTGTGGTGGCTTTTGTGTCACTGTGATGCTGGAAGCTATGCCATCAGTATTTCAAATTCCAGCAGGGTCACCTATGGTGGACAATTTCAATGACACTTCCAAACTAAGACAGGATAGGAGGAAAGCACTGGTTGGTGATCTACTTCAGAAATGAGCCAATGAGAATCCTGTGGGTCACACAGAATGTTGTCCAGGATCGAGCCAGAAGACGGGCCCCCGAGGCTGGAAAGCGCCACACACCAACCACAACGATGGGTGAAAATCTACCAGTGATTGTGAAGGTGGCACGGAACCAGGCAGCGTCTTGTTCTCTTGTGCATACGGTCGCCGTGAGTTGGAGTCGACTCGATGGCAACTAGCAAGAATAACCCAAGATCTCAGGGTGGCCCTCTTCCCCTACCAGGCTCTGACTTTGACATGGAGGGCCTGTTAACGTCACACATTTGGTCTCTTTTTGCACTCTGCTTTTTTTTTTTTTACCATTATAGTTAGATCCTGGGCTTGATTTCCAGAGTCTGTCCTGTTGCTGCAGGAAACAAAGTTCTTCTTTGCCTTTGGGATCCTCTGGCTTTCAGAGCATCCCAAAAGCTGGCGATTAACTACCCTGAGCCTTTTGTTTTGTTTCCAAGGTATCTAGTACCTCATTACATGTCACAGCCACTTGATCACACAACACCTTGCTTTCCACCCAATTCATCTCCATTAAACAAAAGTGAAGGCCGTGATGCTATTGCATGCCAGCTGTTATTCCCACCCCACGGATCACCAGAAACTATTAATCAGTTGCCATGGAGTCCATTCCAACTCATTGTGACCCCATGTGTACAGAGGAGAGCTGCTCCATGGGGTGTTCAAGTCTGTGACCTTTTGGAAGTAGATTGCCAGGCCTTTCTTTCGAGATGCCTCTGGGAGTGTTGGAATCACCAATCTTTCAGTTAGTAGTCGAATATTTAACACTTTGTGCCACCGAAGAACTCTTTATTACCAGAAAAGGGGTCTCTATTGATTTTAGAAAGGTGGACGGTACAACCCCAAAAATCCCATCTTGAGGATCTACTTTCTAGAACCATTCTGGAACCAACTCTCTTAGCTTAGTTTCCCTAGAAAACAGAACCTGAAGCAAGGATTAAGAGCTGAGTGATTATACACAGACACACAGACACAGACACACACACACAACGGATTTGCACAGCTGGAAAGGACTGCCTCTAGACCCCAAGCAGTAAAAGCTTCTAAACGACAATGTAAATTAACCTGGCTCAGCTAAACAGAGTGACTCAGCTTTATGGCAAAGATCAAATTAAGAGCATATTCTTCTCAAACAAGGAGTCTTGGTGGTATAGAGGTCAAGAGCTTGGCTGCTAACCAAAACGTTGTGCCTGGCAACACCAGCCCCTCAGCTTTGGGTGGCAGCCCCATCCCCCAGCACACCTTAATTTCAGTTCCACACTCCGGAACTGAGTTGAGAAGATCCGAATCTTTGAAACCTAGGAGGCTGCGGCCCCACCTGTTGAGATTCAAGAAACAGTGGCCCCGCTCTTTGAAATTAGGAAGGTTCTTCTTCCTGTGCTCCTTACAACAGTTCTGCTGATCTCCAAGCTGCTCCAAGGATGGTCCTTTCATTTTTTGAAAGACAACAGATGTAGCTCCTTTGGTCTGTTTCCTGCCTGTAGAATTCCAAGAGGCAGACAGCGTCCTCTCCCTTTGTTCTTTCTCTGTCCTCTTCAGTCTAAGCTGATAGTTTTCACTGTTGCAGTTGATTAGATCCAGCAGTCACAGACTTAATCTCTTTAACAAAAGATTGTGTAGCCATGTCCTTGGTGAAGATTTTAGGACACGTGTCTTTAGTTTGTACAACAGAATTTTCCAAATCTTGGAGTTCTGTTTTCATTTTGCACAGTTCATTTTTAAGTCTGTCTCTTTCACATTTTAATATACGCAGCAAGGAGAAACTACACAGCCCCTTTAAGGCCTTGCTTAGAAATCTCATCAGTCATATATCCAAGTTCATCACTTACAAGTTCTACCTTCCACCAAATATTTGAACATAATTCAGACAAGTTATGCCACCACATAAAAAGTACCACCCTTCCATTGTGCAATCACATGGTCACTACTTCATTTTAAAGCCTCATCAAAAGCACGTTTCTAGCAACATTCTGTTGCTGGCACCATATGTATTCTCTAAAATGATAGAGATTATCTCTATAGCTCTCCTCACTTCCTTCTGAGTCCTCACAGGAATTGCCTTTGACATCCATAATTCCACCAACAATCTCTTCAAGGAAATCTAGGCTTTTACTATTAAACCTGTAAAACCCATTGCTATCGAGTTGATTCCGACGCATAGCAACCGTATAGGACAGAGTAGAACTGCTGCACAGGGTTTCCAAGGAGCAGCTGATGGATTCGGACTGCCGACTTTTGGCTAGCAGTCAAGCTCTTAACCTCTGTACTACCAAAGCTCCTTGGGTGAGAAGAGTATGCTCTTAATTTGATCTTTGCCATAAAGCTGCATCACTCTACCTGAGCCAGGTTAATTTACATCTTTGTTCAGAAGCTTGTTTGAGATCTAGAGGCAGTCCTTTCCAGCTGTGCAAATCCCTTGTGTGTGTGTGTGTGTGTGTGTGTATAATCAATCAGCTCTTCATCCTTGCTTCAGAACAAGGTCTGCTGGGGCCAAGGGACTGGAGACAACACTCAGATGGACTAGGAGAATGGGGCCGCACAAAGCTGAGGAAGAAGAGTTGCTGTTGCAATGGGCCTAGAAGGCAGAGCTCAAGCCCAGGGCTGAGGGCCCTCCACCCAGAATCCAGAGAGCATGGCCAACACCCAGAGTCTAGAGGGTGGGTCTTTGTCTACATGGTCTGAAAGAACAGAGGGCTATTTTCAAGCCTTGAGAAAAAAAAAAAAAAGCTAATGTAATTTGTTCTGCTGGGTTTTGGGCTTTCCCTTCTTTTCCTCCAATTTCTCCCATTTGTAATGTAAATGTCTACCTTACACCTGGCCTGTTCTACCTTTGTATTTCGGAGGCAGATAACCTGTATTCCAGATTTCACGGGGTCACAGATGAAGAGGAATTTTGCCCCAGGATGGAAATATGCCTGAAGTCTCAACCATATTTGATTTAGATGATTCAGAAGATGAGATTTTAGACTTGGAGTTGATTTAAGACTTTTGGGATGATGTGACAGGGTAGACATGTTTTGCATGTGGGAAAGACATGAATTTGCGGGGGCAAAGGGTAGAAGGTTATGGATTGAACTGTGTCTCCCCAAAATATGTATTGTAAATCCTAACCTCTACACCTATGGTTATAATCCCATTTGGGGATGGGTTGTCTTTATTATATTAATGAAATAGAGTTAACGTATGGTGTATCTTGAGTCAATCTCTTTTGAGATATAAAAGATTAAACAAGGGAGCTAGAGAAGCAGAGATGGAGGAAGAGAGACTTCAAAGCACATGAAGATTGCCCAAGAGCAGAAGCTCAGAAGGGACAAGGACCTTTCTCCAGAGCCTACAGAGAGAGAAAGCCTTCCCCTAGAGCCAGCACCCTGAATTCAGACTTTAACCTCCTCACATGTGAGAAAAATAAATTTCTGTTAAAGACATCCACTGTGGTATTTCTGTTATAGCAGCACTAGATAACTAAGACAACGTGTATTAGAAGTCCCTGGATGGTGAAAACAGTTAACACACTTGGCTGCTAACCAAAAAGCTGGAAGTTTGAGTCCGCCAGAGGAACCTCAGAAGATGGGCCAGGAGATGGACTTCTGAAAAATCAGCCATTGAAAACCCTATGGACCACAGTACTACTCTGACACACACAGGGTTGCCATAAGTCAGAATCAGCTTGATGGCAACTGATTGCCAACTGGTTGCTTACTGGTTAATACATTAAGCCTCTTTTCTGCCTGTGAACACCACCAAGGAAGCATCGTTGAAGCCTTCCTTCCCACTGCTATCATGTCTAAGTCAGAGTCTCCTAAAGAGCCCGAACAGCTGCGGAAACTCTTCAATGGAGGGTTGAACTTTGAAACAACAGTTAAGAGTCTGAGAAGCCATTCTGAGCAATAGGGGGTGTTCACGGACTGTGTGGTAATAAGAGATTATACCAAGCACCAGAGGCTTTGAGTTCATCACTTATTCTACTGTGGAGGAGGTGGATGCAGCCACAAATGCAAGGCCACACAGGTGGATGGCAGAGTTGTGGAACCAAAGAAGACTGTCTCATGAGAAGACTATCAAAGAGCAAGTGCCCACTTGACTGTGAAAAAGATCTTCGTTGGAGGCCTTAAAGAAGACACTGAAGAACATCACCTAAGAGATTTTTTTGAGCAGTATGGAAAGATCGAAGTGAATGAAATCATGACAAGAAGAGAGGCTTTGCTTTTGTTATTTTGACAACCAGAACTCTGTAGATAAGACTGTCATTCAGAAATACCACACTGTGAATGGGCACAACTGTGAAGTAAGGCCAGCCCTGTCAAAGCAAGAGATGGCCAGTCCCTCACCCAGCCAAAGAAGTCAAAGTGGTTCTGGAAACTTTGGTGGTGGCCATGGAGGTGGTTTTGGTGCAATGACACCTTTGGTTGTGGAGGAAACTTCAGGGGGTGAGGTGGCTTTGGTGGCAGCCGCGATGATGTGGATATGGAGGCAGTGGGAATGGGTATAACGGATTTGGTAATGATGGTTGTGGAGGAGGTGGTCCTGATTAGTCTGGAGGAAGCAGAGGCTGTGGAAGTGGTGGACCGGGTTATGGAAACCAGGGAAGTGGCTATGGCGGAAGTGGCAGCTATACCAACAGAGGAGGTGGAGGTGGCTTTGGCGGTGCTGGTGGGAGCAATTTTAGCGGTGGTGGAAACTACAGTGATTGTAGCAATTACAACAATCAATCTTCAAAGTTTGGACCCATGAAGGAAGGAAAGTTTGGAAGCAGAAGCTCTGGCCCCTTTGCTGGTGGAGGTCAATACTTTGCCGAACCATGAAACCAAGGTGGCCATAACGGTTGAAGCAGTAGCGGTAGCTATGGCAGTGGCCGAAGGTTTTAATGACTGCCAGGAAACAAAGCTTAGCAGGTGAGGGGAGCCAGAGAAGTGATGGGGAAGCTACAGGTTACAACAGATTTGTGAACTCAGCCAAGCACAGTGGTGGCAGGGCCTTGCTGCTACAAAGATGACATGTTTTAGACAATACTCATGCATATAGGCAAAAAAATGGGGCCCTGGTGGTGTAGTGGTTAAGAGCTCGGCTGCTAACCAAAAGGTCTGCAGTTCAAATTCACCAGCGGCTCTTTGGAAACCCTATGGGGCAGTTCTACTGTGTCCTATGGGTTCGCTATGAGACAGAACCAACTGGACAGCACCTAAGAACAATAACTTGGGCAACAAACTTGAGGACTGTATTTGTGACTAACTGTATAACAGGTTACTTTAGTTTCTGTTCTGTAGAATGTGTAAAGTATTCCAACAAATGGTTTTCATGTAACTTTTTTTTTTGCACCCATGCTGTTGATCGCTAAATGTAATAGTCTGATCATGACACTGAAAAAATGTGTCAAAAAAAAAAAAAATTAAGCCCACAGCAGGTGCTTTCACACAGCCTACTTTTCCGAATCAGCACAATGTCCCTCTAAGATATTATTACAACTAGTTTGAGGAAAGTAAGGCTCAAAGCCGTTGAGTAATTTACCCGAAACTGCACCATCAGCACACGCTGGGGTTAGAAATATACGACCCAGGAACGTAGGATTTTCTCTTATTTATCTTTGTGACCCTAACAGCGTCACTTAAGCAGTGGGATAGTATTTGAACCCAGCTGTCCTTGTCCAAGGAGCCCTGGTGGTGCACCGGTTCAGACCTTGGCTATGAGTTGCTATGAGTCAGAATTGACTCATGGCAACGGGTTGGGTTTTTTTGGTTTTGTTCTTGTCCAAACCTTCCCACTGTATTTCTCTGCTGTGCCTGTTGTTATCCAATGAATGGGAGTGAGAGTGCTCTCAGAGGTTCAGTATCTAGCTACCACGTATCCCTGTTCAAGTCATAAGTTGGCCCTGTCCCACCATGTGTATCCATGGCTTTGTCACTCTTATGAACTAACTGAACTTTCAAAACCTATACTCCATCTGGCCTGAGTGTCATGTAACACAAAATAAACAAGGAAATGAACAATGCTGGTGCTTTATGCCACTAGACCAACTCTTAAATGCAAAGAAATTCTGAACGAAGGAGCTCCTCTGCCTTGCATATCTTCTGCCGGGACCCTGCAGGTCACTTCAGGGGCCTCCTCACCACCGCTTTGGAAAGATAGCCAAATCTTGCAGCTGTCTTCATATGTCTTATCACTGCTCCTGTTCCTTCTTCCTGGGGGACAGGAGACCAGACAACTGGAACATTAGAGATTAAAGTTAGAACAAGGACTTTGCCCCTCAACCGTTTGGGAGCCCTGGGATGCCTGCAGGCTGGAAGATGAACCAACAACCCACTATGGTTCCTAGGGTTTTTATTCAGGGAAATCAGAACCCAAGCCCTGTTTCAGCAGGGTAACTGTAGTTGTTTGGACTTGGCCTGAGCAGGGACACTGGGAAATGAATCCAGGGAAGCGGACACCTGCCAAACTTTCTTCGATGTTCACTGATTGGTCTGATCAGTTGAGCTTTGAGAACTGTTTTCTCCTGAGGGATTTTTAGGACAAATTCTCATCCTCTGCATACAGGTCTTTACACTGAAACCCTTGTCTCCTGAACTTGAAACTCCGGAAAAGTGTGGAGAAAGGGACAGATTTGAGGGATGAATGAAAAAATAAGGCAGGAAGAACATTTCGGGTAAGAAAATAGACCATTCTCTAAGATAGTCAGCACAACTTGACCAAGGCAAAGTCAAAGAAGCTTCATAGATACATCCAAATTCCCTGAGGGACTGAACAATTGGGTTGAGGGCTGAGGGGACCATGGTCTCAGGGAACATCTAGCTCAATTGGCATAACAGTTTATAAAGAAAATGTTCTACATCCTACGTTGGTGAGTAGTGTCTGGGCTCTTAAAACTTGTGAGTGGCCATCTACTTCACTGGTCTCTCCTGACTGGAGCAAGAGAGAATGAAGAAAATGAAAGACACAGGGTAAGATTAGTCCAGAGGACTAATGGACCACATCTACCATGGCCTCCATCAGACTGAGTCCATACTAGACAGTGCCTGGCTACCACCACTGACTGCTCTGGCAGGGATCACAATAGAGGGTCCAGGACAGAGTTGGAGAAAAATGTAGAACAAAATTCAAACTGACAAAAAAAAGACCAGATTATCGGCCTGACAGAGACTGGAGAAACCTGAAGAGTACGGCCCCCAGACTCAGTATTGAAATCACTCCTGAGGTTTACTCTTCAGCCAAAGATTAGACAGGCACATAAAACAATACGAGACTAAATGGGCACACCAGTCCAGGGGCAAGGACGTGAAGTCAGGAGGGGACAGAAAAGCTGGACAAATGGAAACGGGGAACCCAATGTTGAGAAGGGAGAGTGCTAACACATTACAGCCAATGTCACAAAACACTATGTGTATTAATTGTTTAATGAGAAACTAATTTGCTCCGTAAACCTTCATCTAAAGCACAATAAAAAAGAAAATAAACCATTTTTCTGTGGCAACTTTTCCTTTTCATCAGGAAGCAAAATCAAGGCAATTACTAAAAAAAAAAAATTTTTTTTTTTTTTTAATTACTAGTAGGGGATAATTTTCTTTCAGTTTCCTGATTTTTTTTTCAGGTGTGTTTGTTCACATGAATTATTCAGATAATTTCCTGAATTCGCCTATTTCCTCTGTCTTATTAAATCTCTAAAGCCCCAGGCATGGCTTCTGTTTGTCTCGGGCAGTAGTGCAGCGTTAGCTCCCCAATCCAGGCCTCCTCACACGCGTCCTGGCTGCTCAGCTGTACTCCAGGGCTCGGCTGGCGCTGGCCCCTCAATACACCCTCCTGTGGAAGGCAAGGTCCAGTTCCTTTAAAGGCAACTGTAGGGTGAAGAGTCCAGAAGCTGATTCTGTCATCAGGAGTGCTTTGACGATTCTATCCTTAATTCGAGGTTCACTTAGCATTGCTATGACAACTGCTTCACCCAGTCAAAGTTACCTGCTGGCCTGGAGTTCAGAGACAAAGGCTATTCCAGTCATGTTCCCAGGCGTCCAGGAGGAAGTCAGAGAATCACAGAATCTTAGAGCCTGAACAGACCTGGAGAGGGAGGGGTTTGCTTTTCAGAAAGAGAAGCTAAGGCCCAGGGCAGGGAAGTGGCTTGCCCAGGGTACACAGTTCAGCTGAGCAACCAGCTTGGACTTAGAGCCGGGCCCTTGGGTCAGTCCTGGTCCTTTCCCCACCTTCCCACTTTAAGGAAAACGTGTTTCAGTAGTGAATGGAGGACCAACCATTTCACCATGGCTGCATCTTTCCATCCCGTCCTCTAGCTCCACAGCTGTGACAGAGCCATCAGGACCTGGCTGGGTCTCCAGCGTCACAGATCAGCTTGGCTTCGGAAAGACTTTACTAACCATGGCTAATGCCCGAGCGTCCATAGCTGTGTCCACTTGTTAATTTAGGGGGATTTGTAATGCGGATTTTTTTTTTTTTAATTAACGATTTAAGTTTTTGCCTGCATATAAACATCCCCTGCCTGAGCCATCCCGCATCCCGAGCAGGGACAGGCGACTGCGTCCAGCCCTCCCTCAGGGAATGCTGTCCTAACGCCGAGTCCTCCAGTACCTCCTGGTCACTTCTGGGCTGGCTTTTCTTCCCACCTGCTTTACACACTTTCCAGCCCTCGCCGTGCCACGACGCCGGGGGGGAAACTCGGTCTGAAGTCCTGTGGCCAAACGCCCGGCCCCGCGCGGCTCCCAGGACGCGACAGCGATCGGATTTCGCGTGGCCGCCCAGCTCCCCCAACTCCTCTCCCCTCCCGCCCGGAACCCCGAAGCCAATCAGAGCGTCGCGAAGCTGGGGGTTGTAGAGCCCCGAGCCCCGGGACCCGCCCCTCTTTGTTGCGGCGGCCAATGGACGCATTGGGAACATCGGCGCTGCCCGGGTGACTCGGTTATATGTCACAGAATCACATCGCGAATGGAAATGGAATGAGGCGACGGCCGCCGCCGCCGCAGAATCCGCCGCCGGGAGAGGCTCTGCGGCAATGAAGCCGGCCGGCCGGAGGTAGGGGCCGTGGAGCTGCGGCGCGCCCTCCCCGGGCAGCCGGTGCCTCGGGCGCTGGGGCAGGCACTCCGGGACGGGAAGCGGGTGGAGGGCTCCCACCGCCGGCTGGGGTCGGGGCCGCCCCCTCGCCCGCCCGCCGGGGTCCGGGAGGGATTCCTGGAAGCCCCGGGGCCGTCTTGGCAAGCCGAGGCTGCTGCTGCGCCCTCGCGCCAGTCCCGGGCGCGCGCGTGCCGGCACGTTCTTGGCGCGGCTCATCGCCCGGCCACATCTGGGGACCGTGGAACCTCGCGGGGACCTCCTGTTGGCTCGCGCTGCCCGAGCTGCCTTTCTTCTCGCCACACGGTCCACTCCGCACCCCCACGCTGCTTTTATGTTTTTCCCGGTGTTTAGGTGGGTGCGAAGCTTTGTGGCAATTTCCAAGCCAGCTTTCTAGGTAACTGCCGGGCTGGAAGCCCGATTCAATCCCTGGGGGTCTGTCAGCGTGCCAGGGGGAGCCGGGGGGCTGACGCGGAGAGACCTCGAGGCCCCCGCCGCTACCGGACCCACCCCCGCCTCAGTTGCTCTGGCTTCCACTTAGCTGGGTGTCTGCTGTCTCCACTGATTTCAGGCACGGCCGGTGAGCCGCGAGCCCCGCCGCCTCCGCGCACCGCCCGCCGCTCCCCTTCCCGCGTCCGGCGGCAGCTAGCGGCATGGACAAGGCCTCCCCCGCGGGGCGCTGACCCGCACGGCGCCCGCGCACACGCCCCCCGCCGCCGCCGCGCCCGCGCCCCGCCCCGGCCCCACCATGACCGGCTCCGCCGCCGACACTCACCACTGCCCCCACCCCAAGGGCGCCAAAGGCACCCGGTCCCGGAGCAGCCACGCGCGGCCGGTGAGCCTCGCCACGAGCGGGGGCTCGGAAGAGGAGGACAAAGACGGCGGGGTGCTGTTTCACGTTAACAAGAGCGGCTTCCCCATCGACAGCCACACCTGGGAGCGCATGTGGATGCACGTGGCCAAGGTGCACCCCAAGGGGGGAGAAATGGTGGGCGCCATCAGGAACGCCGCCTTCTTGGCAAAGGTCAGTGGCCTTGAAGGGGGGCAGTGATGGGACCATTTCAGCTTGCACACAACACACAGAGGCGAATCCCATTTCCTTGGTTCTGCTGCAAACTCCCTTCCGGTCCCGCTCCTCCCGCCAGCCTCCCGCTTAATTCAGACGTTTTTCTTGGAAGCCTTAGAAGTGGAGGCGGGGCGGGGCGAGGGGGTTGGAGACCCGGGGCTTGCTGCTCTGGGACCGTGCGCTCGGGTTGTGCCAAGGTTTTGTTTTGTTTTTCTTTTGTTGTTTTTTTCGAGCCTAGAGCCAAACTCTATTATTGTTTCCGCGCCCCCACCTGCTTCCCCTCCCTCCGCAGAAGCTTAACACCAGCGATGCCAAGAATTCGTAGGACCCCCAGGGATCCCGACCCTGCTTTTTCTCTGGAGTTCTTGCTCCTCCCTTCACCCCGCACTTGCACATGATTTATGGGGCTGTGAATGAATTTGAAATTACCCAGTCAGACTTCTCAGCGTGTGAATCATTTCCAGACTTTTTGCCAACATTTTTTTTTATGACAGTGACTTTCACCTCTGAAACTTGTAAAACGATGAACTGCCTCTCTTCCCAGCTTATCTGGGCTCCAGGCGAAAGGAAGAGTTTGGCTATGGGTGAAGGGAGCTTTCCAGTACACGTGGTGAATTAGTCTCACCGTCCCCTGGTGGAGGCTGAGGAGTGAAACTCATTTTCCTTGGGCAGAAGCCGATGGGCTGCGTCACACAGCCAGGATGCCACTAGCGATGGTTCAGGTCTGGAGGGAGGAGGTGTGCTGGCGGGGTAGCTACCTTGTGAGAACCGTCAGAATGCAGACTGGGAGAAATGCCGCAGAGCCTGGGGTGACAGTCTGGCGGGGGTCCCCTGGACCTCAGGATGCTGGGATGGCTGCGAACGTTCCTGGGCAGGTCTAGGAGCGCCAGCCTGAGACCTGGAACGTGTTCTGGTCGGGCATCTGGTCAGGTCCCCAGCGCAGTGACAGCTGAGCATTCGAGCCTGCAGGCCAGAAAGCTGAGTGTGCCCTTGCGGAAGTGGCCCAGCCGCTAAACTTCCTGCAGGAGGGCAGTCAGTTACAGGGTTTTATCACTTGGCTCTCTGGTCAAGGAGGTCTTCCTTATGCCTGGCTGTGATGGCAGCTGTCATTGCCCTTACTGAGTTCTTCATGAGCATGAGGACAGTGCTGGCCCTGGCCTGCAGTTTCTTACTTCTGGATGTTTCCTTCCTTCAGTGAGGAGCTGGGAGCCCCTAGCCTGGAAGAGAGGCTGTTCCTATCCCATGCCTCCTTTCTGACTCATACCCTCAGCACTGACCCAGCTCCTAACTGTGACTTCACCCTTCTCCCTACCTTCTTTGTGGGGACCCCGTTCTCTATGGGGAACCATGGAGCTTTAGAAGGGGACAATCTCCCACCTTCAGCAGAATTCCTTCCTCTGTGTGAACATCCCCCTGGGAGTGGGAGGCTCACACCTCAAAGGGCAGTCCATCCCCTGCTGGCCAGATTTGGTTGTTAGGAAGCTGTTTTCTTAGACTGAACAGAAATCCTCCTTCTTCCCCCACCTTGCCAGTCACATCTCCCCACAGAGTCTTCTGCTGCCCTTTGAGCTGGGAGGAACATGCTTTATTCCTTGGCGACTCACAGCTCCTTGAAGGCTACGAGGCAGTGCTGTATGGCAGAGGGACTGGGAGTGAAAGTCAAGGGCTGAATTAGCTCGGCGACCTCAACCACTTAAAATCTCTGGCCTTAGTTTCCCTATCTATAAATGAGAGTAAACCAGAAGGCATGTAAAGTTCTTCCCCACTCTCAGATCCCATGGTTTTATGCTGCTTGATGTCTCCGGGTCTTAGGGCTGGCTGCAGGACACTAGAGGGTGGGTGGACTCTGAGCCCTGGGAACTCTTACCCTCTGCATCTTTCCTGGGTTTTCTTTGTCTGCAGATAGCTCTTTCACCCCCTTTTTTGCTGTGTCATTTCCAGACCTCCTCACTGTCCTGGGGTCTTTCTAGGACAATGGCTAGTTGTAACCAGTCCCCTAAAACAAGCACATGTGAGGTACAGTGTCCTCAATGTTGTCTGAGCAGTTCCCAACATAGGTTCCTTCATCCTGTGACCTGTTTCTGATACTTCCATTATTGTTGCTGAATGCTGTGTTTCTTCTTTTAAGTATGTAGCAGCCACATCATCTTGTGCTTTCTCGACATGCTGAA
Organism: Elephas maximus indicus; assembly: GCF_024166365.1. Classification (NCBI taxonomy): domain Eukaryota; kingdom Metazoa; phylum Chordata; class Mammalia; order Proboscidea; family Elephantidae; genus Elephas; species Elephas maximus. The sequence continues at coordinate 1,580,550 of NC_064842.1, forward strand.
GGTCATGTGAAGCTTCCAGACCTTTTCTTGTGAGCACTGCTGCCAACTCAGGACTCCTTCGGCCCAAACTTGGGCAGTTGGCTTTTCGAACCTCAATAAAGAAGTTACCATTTCTCTCTCTTACATTGCGTCTTACTGGTTGGTGGTCCGTGGTCATCCCCACCATGGCACACCACCCCAGCCCCCAAGCCCTGCACGTGAACCCCACAGGCCCTGAGACGGGAGCAGCCTCCTGAGCTCCCTTTTGTAGGGACCACTCTCCGATTCACAGGCTGTCCCTGCGCTCGGCTTGGTAGGCTTCTTTCCTCTGGATCCAAGTCCTTTTCTCCTTTAACCAAGTCCGTGTCTTGCTGAGGAATTTGAATGGAAGAGTGGGGGGATTGGGGGTAGCAAGGGCTGAAGAGCTCCAGGGAGATTAACTGCTTTTTTTTTTTTTTTTGGCCATTGAATGTGGGCTGAGAAGCAAAAGGGATGTGGAGGGGGAAGGCTTCAAGGGCCTAAGAGGACCGCTGGATGCCACTTCCTTGACCGCAGGGAATTCCACCAGCAGCAGTGGTAGGGTCACTAAGAGGTCCAGGTGCCCCCCGCCCATTGAGCTTCCCCGTTATGTGATCCTCTTTCTACATTTGTGAGTGCAGACCTCTCTCCTGGCGGCTACTGGGTCCAAGGTTAGCACTTGTCGAGGGCTAGGCTGGGGTTTTTTAGGGATAAGTTTAAGAAAACAGCAAGAGTCAGTGGAGGGTAGTAAGGGAGGATGGGAAGTGGGGCAGGGAGGGCTGCTGGCCCAGAAAAACAGCCAGAGTGTGCTTGGAAAGAGCTCCTCACTCTGGACTGGCTGGAGCTGACTCTAGGGGCCGAGAACCAGGATGGATTCAGCAGGAAACAGCAACCGTATTTCCTGTAGCTCTCACAGCTCTACTCCTTGTTCTCATGTTGATTTCAAATTGGGAAACAATTCCCAGTTAGAGACCTGAGCTTGGCCTGAGTGAAGTGTGTGTGCACTCCTGCCCCCTGCTGGCACACATGGGGAACTCACTCCCTCCTCCTCCCTGGATTGACCACCATCCATCCATCCGTCCATCCTGCTCAGCCCAAGGTTGTGACCCTAGGACCTCTGTGCCAGGCCACCACCCACGATTCCTGGATGCCTCTGAAAGGGGGATTGTAGCTGCTATGGTAGGCCTCCACTCCCCACATCCCCAGGTTGCCACAGAGGATTCTTCTGCCTGGTGCCATCATAGCATTTTTTCAGAGCAGAGACGGGCAAAAGGCTTTGCTTTCTCCTTGTTCTTCCAAGCTCGAGATGCCTGGGGGCTGCGGGGCTCTCACTGTCCCCTGGCTCCTTTCCTGCCTTCCTCTCCCTCCCACTTGACAATGCCAGTCACACACCTGTGTCCACCTGTGTCATTGCTTGCATTTCCCTAAGAGGTCAGCTGTGTTTGCAGGAATGGAGTGGAAGAGAGCTGGTCGGCAAAAGCCTTGCCTGTGGTTTGCTTCATTATTCTTCTTGAACAACCATCCTCCTGTCCATGCCACTCCGTCCTCTTGCCCCCTGTGCCTCCCAGGTCCCCGACCTCCAGACCATGGGACTCTGGGAATAGGCTGGTTTTGATCAGGTTCCTCTAGGTTCTACCTCTCTAGCTGGGCTGGGGCTTGAGGGTGGTAGTGGCAGGAAACAGGAGGTGGGAAGCTTGAGGGGAGTTGAGTTGGAGCTTCAGGTCGTAATTGATGAAGTGGGGCAGGAACATACCATCAGGAGGGACTCCGGGATCCTAGTCGGGGAGGGAAAGGGACGTGCCTGGGGCTTTGCATAGAAAGCTTATGCCAATTTCCATTCCCATCAGTACCATCTGAGAGCACCCTCACCAGCTTTGGGTACCCCCGTTTCAGAATATCTTTGCTAATTGGACAGGTGAAAATGACATTTTGCAATGGCTTTCATAAATTATTAGTGAGCTTGGACATTTTATTCCAAATATTTATTCACCATTTGCATTTCCTGTTTTGTGAATTGCCTTTTCATGGTCATCCCTCCCCCCCACCACCCCCGACCTTGAGGTCTGAAGAGTTTTCTTACCACTTCGTGTGAGTTCTCCCCAGTGAAGGATATCAGCTCCTTGTCATCACATGTTCCCGGGGCAGGGGGTGAATGTTTTCATCCTCTTCCATTAGGGTGAAAAGACCCCTTCATGACATGAAGCTCCTGAGCTGAGTGTCCAGGGAGTCGGGCCACAGCTGGCTCTGTTTTCCAGTTCCAGAAAAGTGTAAACCATTCAGGCTTCCCCTTCCAGGTCCCCGAAACCTTTGCTGATGAATAACAGCCATGCAGCTAACCCTCAAGCAGCACTGTGTGTCAAGCCCAAAGCTGCTGCTATACAAATGTTAGGTCGTGTAATCCTTGGAGCCAACTTAGAAGGTCCAAAGTAGGTGATCTTAAAAAACTGAGGCTTGGAGAGGCCATGCAGCTTGACCAGAGTCCACAGCTAGTCCATGGCCAAGTAGGGATTTGAACCTAGTTGTGTCTGTCTTGAAATTACACGCCGGGGAGCCCACCTGGTTTATGGCTCATTTTCTGACACAGCAGCCTGAGGTGCTGGCTGGAGGCTGACCCTGAGTCTGAGCCCCATCCAGCTGTCCCCTGACCTCAGGGTGAGGAGGAACTGGATGACATTGTCCCTTGAACAATCTGGGCTCCTCCTCCCACCACTGCAGCTTCCCAGCTGGGTTTGTGGAATATGTCCATTTGTCCTCTCAGGGGAGGAAGTGTGGCTGTAGCCCCTGCAGTCCTCACAGCTGGGCTGAGGTAACCCTGCAGCTGTTTTTAAAAGCCCTGGGGCACCACTGGGCTGCTATTCTGAGCATCAGCTGCCGCCTGCCTCCCGGTCCACCACCCGGCTCTCATGGGCTCTGTTAGGCTTGGGGGAGTGGAATTAATTTGGTGGTCTGTCCCCACAGCACAGCAGAACCAAATCGCCCTGGCTACCTTCTGGGGATCTCTTAGGTAACTGGGGATCTCGGGGATATTTTCCCGCACACACCAGCTTTTCTGTTAAATAGGTGCAGGCAGCACTTTTCTGTGTGGAATATGCTCTTAATAAACTGTATAACGTCTCTCCTCCTGGCCACTTTCCTGTCCTTTTTATACCTGGCATAGAGGTTGGGACACAGGAGATGCTGGAGAGTGTGTTCCCCTCTCCCCTTCTCTCCTCACTTCTGTGTGAACTCTCTAGCACAATCCTACAAGAATTCCAGGTGCGGGCAGATCATTAGATGTTACCACAAAAGACAAGGATAAGCTGGACATCCCTAGTGTGTGTTGGGGTGAAAACACAACACACTTCGTATTTTGTGGGTGTGGGGCAGGGTCACGGGAACAAATGTCTGAATTGGAACGGAACCTTCTTGCTCCCCAAAATGACTCTCCAAGATGGGAATACGGTTTATGTCAGCGGAGATGTCAACAAAATGTAGTTCGCAGGACACTGCTGCACGCGTGCGCTCTTCTGTCTCTGTCTCTCACGCACTCACACGCACGCACGCACGCGCCTTGGCTGTGAAGTAGGAAGCGTGACTAGTTTTCTTAAGGCGGAAGGGACAGTTGCTGTGGGGTAGGAAATTTCAAAGCTGCGAGACCAGAAAAAAAACCCGAGGCGCGGAGAAAAAAGCAGTGCCAGGGAGCCTTTTACCTAATGCAGCCAAATGCGCCAAGGTGTGGAAAGAGCTGTTTGCCCATGGCTGCGTCCCGAGGGGGTACCCTCCTGTGTCACTGGGGACTTGAGCCTAGAGAGCCTGGAGGGAGCCATGGGAAGGGAGTGTCCTCAGCAGCCTTGGGTCTGGTGCCCAGCCAGGCCTCCAGGTCCCACCGCAGGGCTGTCCTGAGTCCCTGCACCAGCAGCTTCTCCTCCTGTCAGCTAAGCTCTAAATCCCTAGGGCCCCTCTTCTGTTCTTTTCTCCCAGAATGGAGCTAATCTGTCCTGCAGCCCCGTCAGCTCCTCCTGAGCAGCCTAAGCCTGGAGGAACCCCCTCTGTCCTCTTCCCAGAAGCTGTGCTGCCGCTGCCAGAGCCCCTGGCCCACATGAGCTGAGTTTCTTTTTCACCAACAGTCCCACTCCACCAGAGAGGCGGAGGCTGAGAAGACTGGAAATAAGTGGAAATAAAGCAAAAAGCATGCCTGGCTGGCATCCCTTGCCTCCCAGGAGTGACTTAAAGTCCCCTTGGCTCTATTTGCACTTGGCTTCCTTTGCAGAGTTGCTCACAGCTGAGTGGGTTCTTAGAAAATTCCTGAGAAGAGGCGCCTCTCCCCCCTTCCAGTCCTCTCTCTTCCCAGCAGGGATCAAGCTTCAGTTGCAGACACTGGTGAGTGTTGACCAAAAGGCAGCACTCACTGGGCTGCCATGAGAGATGGACGGGGGGACGGTTCGCACAGGTCAGAGGAGCTGCGCTTGTCTGGGAAGGGTTAAGGCCCAAGAGCAATCTTTCCTAATCCCACTTGGGCAGGTAGCAGGTGGAGGGGTGCAGTGGCTGTTGGAGGGGAAAGGAGTGTTGAGAAGAAATGGAGCCAGTAGCAACATCTTGCACTTCTCCAGGGCACCTTGTATTCTGGGTAAGCCATGTCCTGGAGTAGAGCACGTACACTGTATGAGTGAGTTATTAGTCAGTGAGGATTCATGGAGACCTCTTTGTCCATCCTGGGCTGGGCGTGGTGATGAACATTATAGGACATGGTCCTTGACTTCGAGGAGGCACTTAGGCTGCCATAGGGCAAATAAGCTGTACGCACACTCACAACACCCGGAGGCCATAGAGAACCCATACGACCCAGAGCTAAGTATGTGTAGAAGGAATTCAGAGAGGGGGGATTTCAGTGAAGGCCTTGTGGAGGAGGTACCCCCTGAACAGCTGACCACGACATGGTGGCCATCTGTTCCCAGCTCTCAGGAGGTCTGAGCCCTGTGTCTGCCCCTTAAGGCTAGACTCCAGAGCAGCTCCTTATTAAAAGATCCCTCCCTCTTTTTCTCTGCAGCCTTCAATACCCCAAGTCCCAAACTACAGGCTGTCGATGACGATCCCAGACTGGCTCCAGGCGATCCAGAATTACATGAAGACACTACAGTATCCTTCTAACCAGCATCTGAGCAGACCCAGCAAGGGAATTGGGATGATGATCCCCAGCCTGGCAGCACGTCTGTCCCAGCAAATGCTCCCCAAGGTTGGTGAAGCCAGATTTGAAGGGATCCCCATGAGAGAGCCTGTTGTTGGGTGCTGTCGAATTTTTGCCAATCCCATGTAGGGTTTTCTAGGCTGTAATCTTTTCAGGGGAACCCTCGTGGCGAAGTGGTTAAGAGCTCAGGCTGCTAACCAAAAGGTTGGCAGTTCAAGTCTACCAGCCACTCCCTGGAAACCTTATGGGGCAGTCCTACTCTATCCATAGGGTCGCTATGAGTTGGAATTGATTTGACGGCACACAACAACAACCACAACAGTCTTTTCAGGAGCAGATTACCAGGTCTCTCCCATGGAGCCATTGAGTGGGTTAGAACCACCAACCTTTTCATTAGCAGCCTTGTGCTTAACTGTTGTGCCACCGGCCTTCTTCAGGAAAGTCTAGAAAGACTGATAACAGGGGATTTAATTGCAGTGACCTGACCTTTCTCCCTTCAGACAGGCTTAGGACAAGGGTGCTAAGGGGCTGTAAGTCAGTGGTGGTGACCCACCTTCAGCCCCTCTGGCTTCTCATTCCCCCTCCCTTTCCCCGTCCTGGCCTTTTTCCTCCCTGGGCTCCTCTGTTTGCTGATTTCTCCTTTTTCTCTACCTCCTTCCTCTCTGCCATCTTTCTTTTCCTCTTCCTCTCTTTCTCTACTATCTTTCTTTCCTCCTCTTCCCTCCTATTCTTCTCTTCCCTGTCTTTTCTCTCTCACTATATTACTTTCTTCTCAGACCACCCCTAGATCTATAAGAGGCCCTCTTGAGACTGCCGTTGGCTTCCCAGATGACATAGGCTGATGGCCTTGCTCAGGTCGGCATGAATGGATAGAGTTCTGGGATGAGGCTTTGTTCCCACTTGAGCCTGAAGAAGACCTGAGGAATCCTGTGGGCCAGGCTGGGTTCAGAGCAGCCAAGCTTTTTGTCCCATTCTTTGTTGTCCCCATATTGTTTGCAATCAGGATTAGATCTGTTCTGACACCACCCCCTTCACCTCCCCCGGAAACACTGTAAGAACGAGACTGCAGAGACAGGTGGTCCACTTGCCACTTGTGGTTATTTCTTCAGGGCTAGGAGTCAGCTGGGCAGACAGGGTTGATGTGAGAGGGACAGTCATTTGTCCCAAGGAAGTTGGTGAGCCCTTTTCTGAGCTAAACCAGGATCAGACTCCCTGCTGAGGGCAGCTGCCCCTCCCCAAGCCCCCAGTGCCTTGTCCAGGAGATCAGACCCCTCTGGCCTCTGCCCTTCCCCCATAAAGACACAAAACTTAGGCTGTCCTGCCAGCCCCCAGGCACACTGGCTTGATTTCTCTTTGTCTGTCCAAACCCGGCCTGGAGGCAGAAGGGATTTCAGGAGCCATCAGACTAATGTTCCACAGCCCTGAAGGAGGCCCTCCTCTCAGTGCTGTGGGCAAGAATCTCTCTTGGAGATTTTTGAGCCTTCCCTGAAGGGCGGAACACCAGCACCTCCTCCATAAGGCTGCATATTACCAGGCAGGAGTAATGCCAATTGCTGCTCAATGTGCTGGAGAGATTACATGATTAGCTTCGCAGTTTCCGCTTCTTGGATCCTGAGTTTCCCTGCATGGCATCTTCCCATCCCAGTGAAATCTGGAGAAGATCTTCTAGGGAAAGTGGAGCACCAGCCACCAGGGTGAGGCGGACAGCTCCAGCCTGGGGAAGGCGGACAGCTCCAGCCTGGGGAAGGCGGACAGCTCCAGCCTGGGGAAGGCCTGGTGGTGCTGGTGCTGACCCCCCAGCTGGCACCCCACAGGGGGCATTCTGTGTGGGCCCCGCAGGGAGATTCCATGTGGTCCCAAAGAGGGAGTCCATGTGGACCCCACAGGGGGAGTCCATGTGGCTCAGAAGCACAAACTCCTGTCAAAAGAATATTCCAGAAGGTAACAGAAATTAGAGTGGCTCCCCACTTCCATCTAGGGCTCGGTCTTCACAAGGGTTATCTGGGCAGAGATTTTAGAGAATGAGTTTGTCCAGGAATGCATTTATAGGGATGTCTTATTTATCTGTAAAAAAAAAAAAAAAAAAATCTGTTGCCATTGAGTTGATTCTGACTCAGAGCAACCCTACAGGACAGAGTAGCACTGCCCCATAGGGTTTCCAAGGAGTGGCTGGTGGATTCGAACTACTGACCTTTTTGGTTAATAGCTGTGCACTTAACCACTGTGCCACCAGGGCTCCCTTAGTTACCTCGCGCTGCTATAACAGAAACACCGTAAATGGGTGGCTTTAACAAACAGAAGTTTATTTTCTCACAGTTTAGGAGGCCAGAAGCCCAATTCGGGGAGCCAGCTCAGGGGAGAGCTTTCTCTCTCTGTTGGCTCTGGAGGAGGGTCCTTGTCTCTTTGAGCTTTTGCTCCTGGGCAATCTTCATGTGGCTTGGCATCTCTCTTCCCCTGTGTCTATCTCTTTTATATCTCAAAAGAGTTTGATTCAAGAGGCACCCTACACTAATTCTGCCTTTAACATAACAAAGACAACCCACTTCCAAATGGGATTCTAACCACAGCATAGAGGCTAGGATTTACAGTAGCACACATTTCTGGGGAACGCGGTTCCGTCCACAACCAGGAGCATGTTTGCATGTGCTTCACATAACGCCTGCTCAAGCTGCCATGGACCGTGGAGCACATCCTCGGCCCAGTTGTAACGGTCGCCCTGAAGTATCTGCTCTTTTGTTTTTCTTTTCTCTGACCCGTTATGGTGGTCAGTGATCTAGATCATAGACTACAGAGTGGGCTGGAGAAGAGAAAGCGCCAGCAGGCTGCTGGGATTTTACGCCTGGTCACCTGGCCATCAGAGCCACCACACAAGGAAAGCAGAGTGTGGACTCTCTCCTACCTTCTGACCAGACTCAATCTAGTTCCTCCGGGCTGCCTACTGCCTTGTCCTGGACATGGTGACAGGGTACGGAGACTGCTTAGGGCCAGCCCTGACTTTAGGTGTGCTCAGCTGGCAGGGGGGTTGTGAAAGACAAAACCTGCCTTTCCCTCCGACAGCTCAGAGCAGTGGCCAGGAGGAGGGCTGATCTTGCATGGGGTTCTGGAAGGAGATGTCAGCTGTCCAGATGGGGAGAATCCTTCTGAGAGTGAACTCGGATTCAGTGGGTGTCTTACTGTGAACTGAACGTTTAGAGGAGGCTTCCCTAAAGATGACAACCTTGGAAACCTTATGGGGCAGTTCTACTCAGTCTTACAGAGTCGTTATGAGCCGGAATCAACTTGATGGCAATGGGTTTGGTTTTTTCCTCTGGTTGACATACTCAGCTGCTAACTGAAATGTTGGAGGTTTGAGTCCACCCAGCGGTGCCCCGGAAGAAAGGCCTGGTGATATACTTCTGAAAATCAGCCATTGAAAACCCTAGGGTTTGGCTTGGGAGTGTTTCTTTAATGTTTTTTATGCACAGAAAAGTACACTATATAAAACTAAAAAAAGAAAAAAACCCTGCCGCCGTCAAATCAATTCTGACTCATAAACCTCTATACGGCAGAGTAGAGCTGCCCCATAGGGTTTCCACGGGGCAGCGGGCAGATTGAAACTGCTGACCTTGTGGTTAGCAACCGAGTTCTTAACCACCGTGCCACCAGGACTCCACACTGTATACTATTTACTAAGAAAAACATTTGGCTAACAGAAGTTAGGTACAAACCGTACTTAACTGCTCTGTCATAGGTACAAACTCAACTTAAAGGCAGACTTAGGAGCGGAACTCGTTTGAAATCCGGGACCTGCTTGTGTGTAAATGGAGGGAAAGTTGAGCATAAAACTAAATTTTTGCCAATTGAATTCTATTCTAAATGTACCAGGAACCCCCCTGCTTGAATGAAATCTTTGATAAAGTTAAAAAAAAAAAAAAAAAAATCACTTCACAATGAGAATACTTAGTCCTTCATTTTTCTGGTTTATCTCTAAAAACAAAAACCAAACCCGCTGCCATTTAGATTCTGATTCATAGCAACCTTATAGGACAGAGTAAAACTGCCCCATAGGGTTTCTGAGGCTGTAATCTTTACCGCCACATCTTTCTCTTGAGGAGTGGCTGGTGGGTTTGAACCACCGACCTTTTGGTGAGCAGCCAAGTGCTTAACCACTGTGCCAGTGGGGCTCTTGTTTGACCTCTAGAGTTTGGCATATCAAATTTTTTAAGAGCTGGGAAGACCTGTATCATTAATGGTTATTCTTATGACCCAGGTTAGTAACTCCAAAACTGATAAGCTTGTTAGAATCATCACCCGGCCCTCACCTGGAACTTCCAATCAGTAGTCTGAGGTGGGGAGACTCTGAATGGTAACCAGAGTTCAGAACCATGGCCTGAAATCAGTCTCTGAGGGTGGAGCCCAAAATCTGCAGTAACAAGCTCCCCAGGTGTCCTTGTGTATGCCCATGTCTGAGTGGCCAAGAATGTTGATGCCAGGGGAGGGATCCCAGCCCTCCTCAGGAGCATGTGCGAGACCTCCAGGAACTCATCACCCCCTTCTGCGGCTGTATTTCCCACTGTGGGGCACAGATCTACCCTCATGCCCCCTGTCTGGGTTGCAGTAGCTCCACGCATACAAGTTCATGGTTCAGTTCCACCTTCCCAGCATGCAGTTTTTCTGTAGGATTTTGTTTGAGGCAGGAGAGGGAAATATACAAAGCAACTTTTCTTTAGGCTCAGAAAACTTAAAATCCAGTCTCAGAGATTACAACATCGAGGAATCGTTGATCTCCTTGTGGATGACCTAGTACAGCCTGCCATTCCTTGAGACCTGGGCAGCCAGCTGAATCCCAGCTCATGGAAAATCGTATCCGATTCCCAGATTTTATCATGTCCAGTGTTAGTCCAGGCAGGAAATACAAGTGATGTCTCCACAGTAAGCTCTGCTGCTGTCTGGCTCTGCCAAGAGAACCTACGGCCACTTATCCTTCCTTTCTGCCCCTTCCCTCCCATCCACTCATCCATGCATCCATCCATCCATGCATCCATCCATCCATGCATCCATCCATCCATGCATCCATCCATGCATCCATGCATCCATGCATCCATCCACGCATCCGTCCGTCCGTCCGTCCATCCATCCTTCCCACTTATCCATCCCTTGTTCTATTCTTCCTTCCATCCACCCATCCACCCACTCATTACTGATTTATTTTAATAATATTTGCTAACCAATGTACGTCAAACTTGCGCCAGGCTTTATGGGTGATGTAAAGATGATAAAGGAATGGCCCCAACCTTCCAGCAGCTTATACCCTAGTAGGTGAATTAAGACATGTATCAACTAACTAGGAATATAAAGCTAATCAGAAAGAGCCATTACAAAGGTACAAGGTGTTAGGGGATTTAAGTTAGAAATTAGATTTCCAGGACAAGTGGTGAAGAGTTAGAGGCTGTTGTCTGCCTTTTGGCTACTGGACCCCTGGAAAGCCCGCTTTTTTATCCAGTTGGGCAGTGAGAATGCTGGATCATTGGGCCTTTGGAGCTTCCTGTCACTTTCCCTTGACTGACTTCTCACAGATACAATCACACAGGGACCCAGTTCTTTGAAATTAGGAAAATGAGACCGCTGAGTGGGTAAGTGGTGCATGGTCTTTGGGCTGAGAGCTGCCACCTCCCTCTCCCACCCTCTATCCCTGTCTTCCAGTGCACACTAGACTAGTCTCTAAAGGGTGGGGGTAGGTTGGAGGTGGACTTGGCCACTCTGACCACCAAGTTCAGTGGTGAAGACTCTTCAAGTGGAGGGGGCGGCTTGTGATATGTTTGGTGTGAACCTCCTTTCCTTGCTCCAGTATAAGCTTTTGGAAAGGCCCCCTGTCCTGGAGCAGTGGCAGGGGGCTGTGGAAATTTAGCACTAACCTCTGGACCTCACTCCTGGTGAGGGGCATGGAGAATTTAGGATTTTAGTTATGCGAAGTGCAGATGTGTTTTGGAGCCCCCCTACAAGGCAAGTTCTCCTCTCCCCCTCCATATTCCTGCATGGTGCTGTGTGTGAGGTCAGGCATACAGGTGGACTGGCTGACAGACTGACTACAAGATTAAAGCAGTCCTGAAATTGAAATCCTTTGCTGTGCTCTATCCTACAGGTTAATGGAAACAGCAAAAGAAATGACCCGAGAGTCCTTGCCTATCAAATGCCTTGAAGCTGTCATCCTGGGCATGTATCCTTTAAGTCTTGTGTGGTCCTAAAATGGCGGCCTCACTGTGGGGGCTGGCTGTGCCTTTCCATCCTAGAGTCATGGTGATGATGTCCATTGTCTCCTTGGAGAAAAGTTTCAAGCTTCCCTGGCTTCTCTTTAACTTCTAGCATCTGGAGCTGAACCAAAGCTTGGCTCCTGAAGCATCCTCAGTCTGGCCTGTTAGCTGCAGTCTCCAGCAGGGCCAGATTCCAGGCCAGTGACCCTGCAGGTTCACTAGTCACGAGAAGAATTCTGACTTAGAGGAGTAAAGACAGCTTGTGATTATTTCTTGCGTTAATCTGACATCGCAACAGGAAAGACACTCAAGGAGAAACGGGTTCAGGGCTGAGAGGGCTGGTATCCAAACCTGTCTCCAGGGAAAATTGTAGGTGTGCATTGTGGGGGAGACCAAATAGTGGTGTGACTGGGGACTCCCACCAGTTTTGAGTCCTCGCCTTATGGAACACAGAGCTTAAACAAAGGACTGGTCTCCTACACTTTCTTTTCCATTTTCCACCAGACTTCTGGCTCCGCAGCCAAAAAACTTGTGTGGCACTAACTTATTAGAGATGATGGCAATAGAATGTGATCAGGTAGAAGAGCAAAGAGATTCTAAGTCCCCTGGGGTGGATGACTGGAATTTGTTGTTAGGTGCTGTCGAGTTGGTTCCAGTTCATAGCGACCCTATGTACAACAGAACAAAGCACTGTCCTGTTTAATCCTCATAATGGTTGCTATGTTGAGCACATTGTTGCAGCCACTGTGTCAGTCCGTCTCTTTGAGGGTCTTCCGTTTCTTTTGCTGACCTTACCAAGCATGATGTCCTTCTCTAGGGACTGGTCCCTCCTGATAACATATCCAAAGTACATGAGATGAAGTCTTACCATCCTCGCTTCCAAGAGCATTCTGGCTGTACTTCTTCCATGACAGATTTGTTCGTTCTTCTGGCAGTCCATGGTATATTCAGTATTTTTTGCCAACACCATAATTCAAAGGTATCAATTCTTCTTTGGTCTTCCTTATTCATTGTCCAGCTTTCACATGCATATGAGGTGATTGAAAATACCATGGCTTGCGTCAGGCGTACCTTAGTCCTCATGGTGACATCTTTGCTTTTCAACACTTCAAAGAGGTCTTTTACAGCAGATTTGCCCAGTGCAATGTGTCTTTTGATTTCTTGACTGCTGCTTCCATTGGCGTTGATTGTGGATCCAAGTAAAATGAAATCCTTGACAGCTTCGACCTTTTCTCTGTTTATCATGGTGTTGCTTATTGATCCGGTTGTGAGGATTTTTGTTTTCTTTATGTTAAATGTAATCCATACTAAAGGCTATAGTCTTTGATCTTTATTACTAAGTGCTTCATGTCCTCTTCACTTTCAGCAAGCAGTGTTTTGCTACCATTCATAAGGTTTTCACTGGCCAATATTTTCAGAAGTAGACTGCCAGGTCCCTCTTAGTCTCTCTTAGTCTAGAAGCTCAGCTAAAACCTGTCTATCATGGGTGATCCGGCTGGTATGTGAAATTCCGGTGGCATAGCTTCCAACATCACAGCAATACGTAAGCCACCACAGTATGACAAACTGACAGACGAGTGGTGGGTGGCTGGAAGAATCTATGTGAAAGGGATACAAGATATGAACTTGAGAGGTGGTTCCAGGTAAAACCAGCTAGGTTCTTGAGTGATGTGCTAGGAGGTGTGGCCTTTTTCCAAAAGGCCTTGAAAAGCCCAGCTTTGAAGCAGAGGATGACACGGCTAGGTGTGCACTTGGGTAGGTGGCTCTTAGGGCAGATGTTAAGGAGAACCTGGGACTGAAGTCTACAAAGCCAGTTAGCGGTGCTTGTTGTTGTTAGGTGTCTTTGAGTGGTTCTGACTGTAGCGACCCCAAGTGACAGAGTAGAACTCTTACATGACAGAAATGGTGATGCTTGAACCAAGGCCCTGGCAGTGGGAATGGTTTCAAGAGATACCAGGGAGATAGAATTAACAGGACTTGGAGGCCAGGTGGATGCAGGAGATGAAGAGAAAAGAGGAATAAAGGTTCCTGGATCAGGCAGCGGTCTTTGGAGGATGGGTTGGAGGGATGAGAGTGACAGAGAGGTGAGGTACCTCAGGGCAGATGTGAACTAAGAGAGCAGCGGTAAAAATGCAGGAAAGGGGAGCAACCATCAACAATAGTCACGGACTGACTAAATGTGAGGAATTAGAGGAGAGCTAAGCAATGAGTCCATGTTTCTGGAAAATTCAGTGGGTGAGTGATTTAGTCCAAGTATGAGGTAAGGACTTCAAGGGGAAGACCAGATTTATGGGGGGATGAGTTCAGATTTGGACGTGTTGAATTTGAGGTGCCTGTGGGATGTTAAGGAAACCCTGGTGGCATAGTGGTTAAGTGCTAACCAAAGAGACCGGCAGTTCAAATCTGCCAGGTGCTCCTTGGAAATTCTATTGGGTAGTTCTACTCAGTCCTGTAGGGTTGCTATGAGTCGGAATCGACTCGACGGCAGTGGGCTTTTTAGTGGGCGGGATGTTGGGGTGGGGCACTGGAGTGTAGCACTCAGGAGGAAGATCTACACTGAAAATACAAGTTTGGGAGCCATAACGTTTAGGGGGTGGTAGTTGCTGTTCAAGCCCCTGGGTGGCGCAAGCAGTTTGTGCTCAACTACTAACTGAAAGGTAGGCAGTTCTAACCCACCCAGAGGTTCCTCAAAAGGAAGGCCTGGCGACCTACTTCCAAAAAATCAGCCACTGAAAACCCGATGGAGCACAATTCTACTCTGACCCATGTGGGGTCGCCACGAGTTGGAATCAGCTCGACGACAACTGGCTCTTCTGGTTTTAGTTGCTGTTCAAGGAGTGAGAAGATAAAAACATAAAGGAAAGCCCAATATTTTTTGGTCAGAGAGCCCATGAACGTGACCAAGAAGGGCGTCAGAAGAGGTAGGAGGAAAACCAGGAGAGGGAAGAGAGACAGAGAAATGGGTGGGTCTCTTGGGAACAGTTGTTAGCTGCTGTCAAGTCAGCCCTGGCTCATGGTGACCCAAGCACAACAGAACTAAACGTTGCCTGATGCTGCGCCATCCCCACGATTGATTGCAAATGGGACCATTATAATCCAGAGGGTTTTCATGGGCTGAGTTTTGGTCTTTCTTCCTAGCCTGTCTTAGTGTGAAGCTCTGCTAAAACCTGTTCAGCATCATAGCAACACACAAGCGTCCAGTTACAGACGGGCGATGGCTGTGCGTGAGGTGCGCTGGCCGTGCGTGAGGTGCGCTGGCCGTGCATGAGGTGCATTGGCCAGGAGCTGAACCTGCATGGAAGGCGAGAATCCCACCACTGCAGCACCAGTGTCTAAGCTGGTCTAGTCTGCCTCCTGGTCTCTGGACACTTGCGTAGGAAGGGGCATTTCCAAGCCTCCCTGTCGTCTGCAGAGCACCTGCAGACCTGTTCTGAAACAAGATTGTCCACAGGTGCCGTGGCTGACATTTGAAAAATGGACACTTGAGCTTTATTGAGGCCCCTCCCCAGCTCTCCTGCCTACTGACCCCCCATCCCCACAAAGGAGATGAACATCGCCTGGGGAGCCCAGCAGGGGAGCAGGACTGGCGGTGGGGGGTGGTGGTGACGGTAGCAGATGGCTAGGAGTGGGGGGCCAGCCTTTTAGTGGCAGGAGCCAGCTACAGCTGCTCAGCAGAACCTCCTGCAAGTTTAATGGGGGTGAACAATTGGCCAGGGATTTGGCGGTGGGTACCAATGAGGGAGAAATGAGGCCAGGCCATTCACGGGGTGCGTGTGTAAACGTCAGTCTCTGTGGGCTGGTGGATCCCTGAGTGACCTGGGTATATAGGCCATCTTATCTGTTGGCCTCGTCCCTGCACGGTTTTATTAAACCCAAGCATCAGGTTCCTGGAATTGCCTTAACTTTTTGGTTGTCAGGGCTAGCCCTGTGACCAGCCTGTGGGCCTGGCCGAATCAGAGGAGAAGGGAATGCTCTTGGTTCTCATTTGTCCCTAATGGTGTGACACTGATGTGACATTTCAGAAAGTGGCTTGGGGGGGTGGAGAAGGTCAGCCCACACGGCTGATCTCAGGGAAATCTGGCTCTTGGACAGAGACAACAGACGCAGACCTGAATTCTAAAAGTTATAGTATCTTTGTCTCTCCCCTTTGCTTGGTGTCAGCATCCCTGTGGCCTGTTTTCCAAGCAGGGATGGTGAAAGATTTGACCTGGGTACTCCGCCTGTGTCCCATAGGCCCTTTGGCAGGTCACAAAACGAGTGCTGCCTGACAGCTTTGACACAGGTGAACCTGGTTCCTGCTGAGAAGCCTCTACCCATTGGCTCATCCTTCTTTGCTTTTTCTTTTTTGACTTTAGCTCAGAGATGAGGATTCCTCAGCAGAGAGCCGCTTCTTTTTACCCAGCTTGAGGGCCTGTGTACGCTCTCTTACATGTGCTGCGGACCCTCTCACGCATGTCGTGGACCCTCTCACGTGTGCTGTGTATGTTGTCACACGTGCTGTGGACCCTCTCACACGCATGCTGCATACATTGTCACGTGTGCTGCAGACCGTCTCACACATGTGCTGCATACGCTCTCACACGTGCACTGTGGACCCTCTCACATGTGTGCTGTGTACATTATCACACACGTGCTGTGGACCCTCTCACATGCGTGCCGTGTTAGTTGTCACACACGTGCTGTGGACCCTCTCACATGTGTGCTGCGGACCCTCTCACACGCGTGCTGCGTACATTATCACACGTGAGCTACGGACTGCCTCACACACGTGCTGCATACGCTCTCACATGTGTGGTGTGGACCCTCACAAGCGTGCTGCAGACCCTCTCACACGTGCTGTCTATACAGATCTTTGGTCCCACCTTACCTTCTGCATCATGGCAGCTGTTTTGGGGGCCTCCCTGGTGGGCTGAATCATGGTACTGAAGGACTATGGTTTATTAAAGCAACAGCGCCATTAGAGGTATGTTAGGCATATCCCCAGATCTCCCAGGAGCTTGGGACACTGCTTCTCGCCCTTCCCTGGAAAAGCTCAGGCTGCTTCCCTGCCCTAATCTACACTCCTTGTCCCCGCAACCCCATTCCCGGTTGCCCCAGGTCCCAAGCCTTTGTGATCACTATAAAAAAAAAAAAAATCCCAGAGATCAGAGATGCGTGACTCGATGGACTGCTGGTCTCTGTGGTCCCCTCCCCACTCCCACTTGTCGTCCTGGCTGACCTCTACTTGTCTGGGAAAACCAATCCTGGTGTCACCTCGCCAGGCCCTCCACTGTCCTCCCAGAGATTGCCGGGCCTGCCCCCTACACTACACACCCATTGTGTCTCCCGTCTTCATTTTGAGCCCGTCTCCCACCAGACTCAGCTGTCGCAGAGAAGGGCTGCCTTTGTCACCTCCCACACCACAGTGCTACCTGGCAGGGTGTCTGGCACAGTAGATACTCGCTTAGTAAGTGTTTGTTATGCTGACTTAAGCAACTAAGGAATGCCCTTATTCCAGCCCCAGAGAACTCGCCCCAGAAAGCAGGCAAGAATTCATGTAAGAGAACTCAAGGATGTGATTTCACACTTTCTTGCCAGACCGTCTCGCCTGATGAAGGGAAGAGAAGCCTGTCGACGTTTTTACAGTGAGGAGCCATCTGTGATTAAACTGCAGGCACAGGACAGGCCGGCCTCAGTGCTGGGGTCCATCAGCGTCTTTCTTGTAGGTGTACTTGGGTTAGCCCCTGGAGTCCTGGAGGTACAGTGGTTAAGAGCTCGGCTGCTAACCAAAAAGTCGGCAGTTCGAATCCACTAGCCGCTCCTTGGAAACCTTATGGGGCAGTTCTGCTCTGTCCTGTGAGTTGGAATCAACTCAATGACAACAGATTTGGTTTGGTTTCCAGAAAAGCTGGGTCTAAACCAAACCAAACTCATTTCTGTTGAGTTGATTCTGACTCATAGCGACCCTATAGGACAGAGTAGAACTGCCCCATAGGGTTTCCAAGGAGTAGCTGGTGGATTTTAACTGCTGACCTCTTGGATAGCAGCTGAGCTCTTTTCCACTGCACCACCAGGGCTCCAAGCTGGGTACAGGGGCCACTAAAGGGTCCCTGGGTGGCACGAATGATTTGCACCTGACTACTAACCTTTTTTTACTAACCTAGGCTAACCTAAGGGCTGGTAGAGGCACCTCGGGAGAAAGCCCTGGCGATCTGCTTCCATAAAGATTATAGCTGAGAAGACCTTACAGGACAGTCCTACTCTGTAACACGTGGTGCTGCCATGAGTCAGGGGCCGAGTCGACACCAGCTAACAACAACAACATGGCCTAGCAGGCTGTCTTGGGGCTTCTGGATGACTCGAGGTTGTGATGCTTCTTGTTCATAGTTCAGTGCATGGAGTTAGGGGGGCTATGCCCTGTGCAGTTGCTGGACCAAAACGAAGGTCACAGTAAGAGCCTGGGTTACTATATCCAGATGTGCCAGTAATTGGAGAGCGCCCACGTGCGATGCCAAGATGGTGGGGACTGAGTGGAGCCTTGAGCTTTGGGTGCGGGCGGCAACTTTCTATGTGGTGTCTGAGGCTGCTGGCGTGGCTGTGCCAGGGCTGAGTAAAGGAGCTCACGAGGTGGAGATCCCACCCATTCTGCTGTCTTCCTGTTCTTCTGTTGGCATCCAGATAACCAACCAGTCTGACTGGTCTTTGTCTCTCCATTGCCTCTGCCTTGATTCTGGTTTTCGTTTCTCACCTGGACCATTGCAATGGCCTCCAGTTCCTGGTCTGCCCCTCAACATCCTAGCACCCAGGTTTAATGTTCTAACAAGGTCTGACCATATCATTCTGACTGCAAAAAAGTTTAATAGAGTAAAACTTGCAAAAGCCAGAACGTGTGTAAGGCTTAAACCTGTCGGAGACGGTTTTATTATTTTCCATAGCTAACATATTTTCCACTAATAGAGAGTGGTAGAAAAGTAGTGAGACTGTACCCTGCCAAAGGCAGAAAACTTGCAAGCCCCATTGATTTCCGGCTCTCATAGGTTTCGCTGCAGCTCCTCATCCCCTGTAGAAACCCACGGGAGGAAAGGGTACCTTGTTGTTGTTCTGTTTTGCATTTACTTAATCACTAAAGAGAATGACAAGTTTTCTCCATGTCGCATATTAAGTTGGCTTTGATACGCACCATAGAATAAGTACTTGAAAATATCAAGTAAATCTTTTTTAAGAGAATTAGCCTGGAAAGGTAAGACGTGGCCCGCTTTGAGCCAGAAGAATGGACTCACTGACCCCTGTGGGCCAGTTTCCTTTCCTGGGAGGCCAAAGCTTGTGAATTTTCAAGGCCTCCTTTCTCTTCCTTGACTCAGATCATCTAAGATACTTAACCAACGGGCAGCCTTCCATTGAGCGATTCCCCATCAGCTTTAAAACCTATTTCTCAGGAAACTACTTTCACCACGTTGTGCTGGGAATTTACTGCAATGGCTGCTATGGCTCCCTGGGCATGAGCCGAAGGGCTGAGCTGATGGACAAGCCGTTGACCTTTCGGACGCTGAGTGACCTCGTCTTTGACTTTGAAGACTCCTACAAGAAATACCTGCACACGGTCAAGAAGGTCAAGATTGGGCTGTATGTCCCCCATGAGCCTCATAGCTTCCAGCCTATTGAGTGGAAGCAGCTGGTCCTCAACGTCTCAAAGATGTTGAGGGCTGACATAAGGAAGGAGCTGGAGAAATACGCGAGGGACATGAGAATGAAGGTAGGTGCAGGGAAGACATGAGTCCTGGTGGCGCAGAGGTTAAAGCGCTTGGCTGCCAACCCTAAAGTTCGGCAGTTCGAACCCATCAGCGGCTTTGTGGGAGAAAGACCTAGTGATCTGCTTCTGTAAAGATTACAGCCAAAAAAACCCTATGGTGCAGTTCTACTCTGTCCCATAAGGTCGCTGAGTCGGAATTGACTCTGAGGCAGACAACAGCAGGAAAGACAAAGGGGCGATCCAAGAAGGCTCCTTCCCCACGTGTCCTCTCTCTCCCCCTCCTCCCTCCCTCCCCACCTCTTGCCACGTGCCCCTTGTATCTGAAATGGTCACTGGCCACCCTAATAAGACAAAAAGATAAGTCATTTGCCGCTGTTTGATGTGACAAGTAAAATCTCTTTCTGTACATGTCATTGTTCGGTGCTGTTGAGTTGGTTTCAACTCGTAGTGACCCTACGTACAACTGAACAAAACCCTGCTTGGTCCTGCACCACCCTCACAACTGCTGCTGTGTTTAAAAAATCAGAGCTAAAACCAGTGTTAGAGCAGTGTCTTGGCCTGCAATTTCTTAATGAAATCAAATCCAAAATCTTAGTAATTTTATAATGAAGCTCTAGTTTTATTCTGTTTTGACCTTATAATAGGGTGACCAGCCATCCCAATTTTCCCACAACAGAGGGGTTTCCCAGGACACGAACTTTTCAGTGCTAAAGCCAGGAGAGTCTCAGGTCGCCTCACTTTACAGGATGTAGAGTCACGTGGCAGCGCGGCATTGCTTTGTGAGTCGCAAAGCCCTTTGGTGTGAAGTTCTGATCTGGTGTCATAATAACAAGCAAGGCACATTCAGTGTGCTGGCCCCATGAAGTCTATGCTCGTAAACCCTTGTCTCTACCAGTGTCATTTCCAAGGTGACATGATGCCCCCTTGTCCTGTCCCTCCGGGACCATGGAGTCCCTGGGAGAAGGCTTATGCATACACTGAGGAGAAAAGGATTATGCTGACTTCAGGCTTGGTTAGGATTAGCACCTGAGGACTTGTCATTGTCCCTCTGTGGGGCCTTGAGTGGAGACTCTTGATAAATTGACCACTCTGTGCATGTGTGTGAATGGGAGATTTGGAGGAGAAATAAGCTGGTTTCTGGAGACGTGTAGATGGGACAGTGCCTTCAGGAGGAGAGGAACTTGCAAGCACTAGACATAGCCCCAGGGGTTTGATGCACAGGGCTCTGCGTCCCTCTCTGGCCTGCAAAGGGGGGCAGGGATGTGATCATCCATAGTACTCTCTGGAAAGTGGCACCCTGCTTCCTGCCAGTGCAGAATGAGAGAGGAGCACCTCTGTCTTGGGCCTCCTCCTTTAGAAGCCTTTCTGGTCCATGCCTTCTAAACTATGGGATGGTGAATGGGCCGGGGCTGTGTTACAGGAAGACATGAGGGTGGGGCTCCTTTGGGAACTGGTGTGGTGACTCCTTCTATCTCCTTCAGATCCTGAAACCTGCAAGTGCCCACTCTCCTACCCAAGTGAGAAGCCGGGGAAAATCCCTGTCCCCACGAAGGAGACAGGCAAGCCCTCCGAGACGGCTCGGCAGACGAGACAAATCGTGAGTAATATTTTCTCCTCCCCAACTCAAGGCCAAACTCACACTCTCCTGGGGCTATCCTGACCCTTGGGGACAAAGCTGTGTCCTGGGCTTGGCATTGGACCTAGACAGTGATCTCCAAAAGGACTGCTCCTCACTCAGGAGACAGGTCCTGTGGAAAAGGACCCACTGTGGGTGTCAGCCCATTGCTGTTACTCTAGGCACAGTCACTTGTGCACACAAATGGGGGAGAAGCTCCAGACAGCATGAGAGGAAAGCTGTCCTGAAACTGGGCAGCGTGGAAGGAGCTCTGGACCTACAAGTAGGACACCTGGGTTCTGGAACCAGCTCAGCTGTGTATGAGCTGTATGAGCTTCGGCATGCCATGTAATCTTTCTGGGCTTTTCTTACCCATAAAATGGAGTTGTTAGAATTTGTGAGCTTTTCTAAAATTTTATAGTCTTTTGAGCCCAGCAGAAAGTGTGGTTACCACCAATGGATGGTGGCATCTGAAATACCCCCAGGCTTATCCTCTTCCTTGGCCAACTCTACTCTCCCGTTTTAGTCCTAAAGATGGTTTCAGCACAGGTTTGTCCTTTTAAGGGGCAGGATGGCTTCGGACCTTTCTTATGTGGCCTCCCAACCCTCACCCTAAGCTGATCACCACCCCTGACCCCTGGCCCTGGCCCAACCTTGTCTCTCTTCCTCTCTGATTCAAATATCTATTAATTGCTGTCACTGAGCAAGATGGCAGTTCCCCTATGAGCATATAAACTCTCCCCAGAGGCCAGTTAGCATAGAGTGAGTGACCAAGAGACAGGAATCTGGCCACTCATAAAGCAGAGGAAGGGGACACTTTCATCTGATTCGTTATCTTTGCTGTCAATCTCCAGCCAAAGTTGAGCATACTACAATGTAAGGCTCTTCCCTTAGCCCCAAGAGTCCAGAGCATGTGAAAGCCTAACTGTCCTACCTGGCAAAAGATTTATGCACGGAATGAGAGCCATTGGTTTTATGATGATTCCTGTTTGGATCCATTTTACATGTGTCCACAGGGACTGCCAGGTCAGAGGCATGTTAAGTTTTTTTTTTTTTTTTTTTTTTTTTTTTTATCTTTTTTTTTTTTTTATAATAACTTTTATTAAGCTTCAAGTGAACGTTTACAAATCCAATCAGTCTGTCACATATAAGTTTACATACATCTCACTCCCCACTCCCACCTACTCTCCCCGTCTTGAGTCAGCCCTTTCAGTCTCTCCTTTCCTGACAATCCTGCCGGCTTCCCTCTCTCTCTATCCTCCCATCCCCCCTCCAGACAAGAGTTGCCAACACAATCTCAAGTGTACACCTGATACAATTAGCTCACTCTTCATCAGCATCTCTCTCCCACCCGCTGACCAGTCCCTTTCATGTCTGATGAGTTGTCTTCAGGGATGGCTCCCGTCCTGTGCCAACAGAAGGTCTGGAGAGCATGACCGCCGGGACTCCTCCAGTCTCAGTCAGACCATTAAGTTTGGTCTTCTTATGAGAATTTGGGGTCTGCATCCCACTGCTCTCCTGCTCCCTCAGGGGTCCTCTGCTGAGCTCCCTGTCAGGGCAGTCATCGATTGTGGCCGGGCACCAACTAGTTCTTCTGGTCTCAGGATGATGTAGGTCTCTGGTTCATGTGGCCCTTTCTGTCTCTTGGGCTCTTAGTTGTCATGTGGGCTTGGTGTTCTTCATTTTCCTTTGCTCCAGGTGGGTTGAGACCAATTGCTGCATCTTAGATGGCTGCTTGTTAGCATTTAAGACCCCAGACGCCACATTTCAAAGTGGGATGCAGAATGATTTCATAATAGAATTATTTTGCCAATTGACTTAGAAGTCCCCGCAAACCATGTTCCCCAGACCCCCGCGCTTGCTCCGCTGAGCTTTGAAGCATTCATTTTATCCCGGAAACTTCTTTGCTTTTGGTCCAGTCCAATTGAGCTGACCTTCCATGTATTGAGTGTTGTCTTTCCCTTCACCTAAAGCAGTTCTTATCTACTGATTAATCAATAAAAAAACCCTCTCCCACCCTCCCTCCCTCCCCCCCTCGTAACCACAAAAGTATGTGTTCTTCTCAGGTTTACTATTTCTCAAGATCTTATAATAGTGGTCTTATACAGTATTTGTCCTTTTGCCTCTGACTCATTTCGCTCAGCATAATGCCTTCCAGGTTCCTCCATGTTATGAAATGTTTCAGAGATTCGTCACTGTTCTTTATCGATGCGTAGTATTCCATTGTGTGAATATACCACAATTTATTTACCCATTCATCCGTTGATGGACACCTTGGTTGCTTCCAACTTTTTGCTATTGTAAACAGAGCTGCAATAAACATGGGTGTGCATATATCTGTTTGTATGAAGGCTCTTGTATCTCTAGGGTATATTCCGAGGAGTGGGATTTCTGGGTTGTATGGTAGTTCTATTTCTAACTGTTTAAGATAACGCCAGATAGATTTCCAAAGTGGTTGTACCATTTTACATTCCCACCAGCAGTGTATGAGAGTTCCAATCTCTCCGCAGCCTCTCCAACATTTATTATTTTGTGTTTTTTGGATTAATGCCAGCCTTGCTGGTGTGAGATGGAATCTCATCGTAGTTTTAATTTGCATTTCTCTAATGGCTAATGATCGAGAGCATTTTCTCATGTATCTGTTGGCTGCCTGAATATCTTCTTTAGAGAAATGTGTGTTCATATCCTTTGCCCACTTCTTGATTGGGTTGTTTGTCTTTTTGTGGTTGAGTTTTGACAGAATCATGTAGATTTTAGAGATCAGGCGCTGGTCGGAGATGTCATAGCTGAAAATTCTTTCCCAATCTGTAGGTGGTCTTTTTACTCTTTTGGTGAAGTCTTTAGATGAGCATAGGTGTTTGATTTTTAGGAGCTCCCAGTTATCGGGTTTCTCTTCATCATTTTTGGTAATGTTTTGTATTCTGTTTATACCTTGTATTAGGGCTCCTAGGGTTGTCCCAATTTTTTCTTCCATGATCTTTATCGTTTTAGTCTTTATGTTTAGGTCTTTGATCCACTTGGAGTTAGTTTTTGTGCATGGTGTGAGGTATGGGTCCTGTTTCATTTTTTTGCAAATGGATATCCAGTTATGCCAGCACCATTTGTTAAAAAGGCTGTCTTTTCCCCAGTTAATTGACACTGGTCCTTTGTCAAATATCAGCTGCTCATACGTGGATGGATCTATGTCTGGGTTCTCAATTCTGTTCCATTGGTCTATGTGTCTGTTGTTGTACCAATACCAGGCTGTTTTGACTACTGTGGCTGTATAATAGGTTCTGAAGTCAGGTAAGGTGAGGCCTCCCACTTTCTTCTTCTTTTTCAGTAGTGCTTTGCTTATCCGGGGCTTTTTTCCCTTCCATATGAAATTGGTGATTTGTTTCTCTATCCCCTTAAAATATGACATTGGAATTTGGATCGGAAGTGCGTTAAATGTATAGATGGCTTTTGGTAGAATAGACATTTTTACTATGTTAAGTCTTCCTATCCATGAGCAAGGTATGTTTTTCCACTTAAGTATGTCCTTTTGAATTTCTTGTAGTAGAGCTTTGTAGTTTTCTTTGTATAGGTCTTTTACATCCTTGGTAAGATTTATTCCTAAGTATCTTATCTTCTTGGGGGCTACCGTGAATGGTATTGATTTGGTTATTTCCTCTTCGGTGTTCTTTTTGTTGATGTAGAGGAATCCAAGTGATTTTTGTATGTTTATTTTATAACCTGAGACTCTGCCAAACTCTTCTATTAGTTTCAGTAGTTTTCTGGAGGATTCCTTAGGGTTTTCTGTGTATATAATCATGTCATCTGCAAATAGTGATAACTTTACTTCTTCCTTGCCAATCCGGATACCTTTTATTTCTTTGTCTAGCCTGATTGCCCTGGCTAAGACTTCCAACACGATGTTGAATAAGAGCGGTGATAAAGGGCACCCTTGTCTGGTTCCCGTTCTCAAGGGAAATGCTTTCAGGTTCTCTCCATTTAGAGTGATATTGGCTGTTGGCTTTGCATAGATGCCCTTTATTATGTTGAGGAATTTTCCTTCAATTCCTATTTTGGTAAGAGTTTTTATCATAAATGGGTGTTGGACTTTGTCAAATGCCTTTTCTGCATCAATTGATAAGATCATGTGGTTTTTGTCTTTTGTTTTATTTATGTGATGGATTACATTAATGGTTTTTCTGATATTAAACCAGCCTTGCATACCTGGTATAAATCCCACTTGATCAGGGTGAATTATTTTTTTGATGTGTTGTTGGATTCTATTGGCTAGAATTTTGTTGAGGATTTTTGCATCAATGTTCATGAGGGATATAGGTCTATAATTTTCTTTTTTTGTAATGTCTTTACCTGGTTTTGGTATCAGGGAGATGGTGGCTTCATAGAATGAGTTGGGTAGTATTCCGTCATTTTCTATGCTTTGGAATACCTTTAGTAGTAGTGGTGTTAACTCTTCTCTGAAAATTTGGTAGAACTCTGCAGTGAAGCCGTCCGGGCCAGGACTTTTTTTTGTTGGGAGTTTTTTGATTACCGTTTCAATCTCTTTTTTTGTTATGGGTCTATTTAGTTGTTCTGCTTCTGAATGTGTTAGTTTAGGTAGGTAGTGTTTTTCAAGGAATTCATCCATTTCTTCTAGGTTTTCAAATTTGTTAGAGTACAATTTTTCATAATAATCTGAAATGATTCTTTTAATTTCATTTGGTTCTGTTGTGATGTGGTCCTTCTCATTTCTTATTCGGGTTATTTGTTTCCTTTCCTGTATTTCTTTAGTCAGTCTAGCCAATGGTTTATCAATTTTGTTAATTTTTTCAAAGAACCAGCTTTTGGCTTTGTTAATTCTTTCAATTGTTTTTCTGTTCTCTAATTCATTTAGTTCAGCTCTAATTTTTATTATTTGTTTTCTTCTGGTGCCTGATGGATTCTTTTGTTGCTCACTTTCTATTTGTTCAAGTTGTAGGGACAGTTCTCTGATTTTGGCTCTTTCCTCTTTTTGTATGTGTGCATTTATTGATATAAATTGACCTCTGAGCACTGCTTTTGCTGTGTCCCAGAGGTTTTGATAGGAAGTATTTTCATTCTCGTTGCTTTCTATGAATTTCCTTATTCCCTCCTTGATGTCTTCTATAACCCAGTCTTTTTTCAGGAGGGTATTGTTCATTTTCCAAGTATTTGATTTCTTTTCCCTCGTTCTTCTGTTATTGATCTCTAGTTTTATTGCCTTGTGGTCTGAGAAGATGCTTTGTAATATTTCGATGTTTTGGACTCTGCAAAGGTTTGTTTTATGACCTAATATGTGGTCTATTCTAGAGAATGTTCCATGTGCGCTAGAAAAAAAAGTATATTTTGCAGCAGTTGGGTGGAGAGTTCTGTATAAGTCAATGAGATCAAGTTGGTTGATTGTTGTGATTAGATCTTCCGTGTCTCTGTTGAGCTTCTTACTGGATGTCCTGTCCTTCTCCGAAAGGGGTGTGTTGAAGTCTCCTACTATAATTGTGGAGGTATCTATCTCGCTTTTCAGTTCTGTTAAAATTTGATTTATATATCTTGCAGCCCTGTCATTGGGTGCGTAAATATTTAATATGGTTATGTCTTCCTGATCAATTGTCCCTTTTATCATTATATAGTGTCCTTCTTTATCCTTTGTGGTGGATTTAAGTCTAAAGTCTATTTTGTCAGAAATTAATATTGCTACTCCTCTTCTTTTTTGCT
This sequence comes from Elephas maximus indicus, assembly GCF_024166365.1. NCBI lineage: Eukaryota > Metazoa > Chordata > Mammalia > Proboscidea > Elephantidae > Elephas > Elephas maximus. Next base: position 1,606,985 of record NC_064842.1, read on the forward strand.
TATTGTTTGCTTGATATACTTTTTTCCATCCTTTGAGTTTTAGTTTGTTTGTGTCTCTAAGTCTAAGGTGTGTCTCTTGTAGGCAGCATATAGATGGATCGTGTTTCTTTATCCAGTCTGTGACTCTCTGTCTCTTTATTGGTGCATTTAGTCCATTTACATTCAGGGTAATTATAGATAAATAAGTTTTTAGTGCTGTCATTTTGATGCCTTTTTATGTGTGTTGTTGACAATTTCATTTTTCCACATACTTTTTTGTGCTGAGGCGTTTTTCTTAGTAAATTGTGAGATCCTCACTTTCATAGTGTTTGACTTTATGTTAGTTGAGTCGTTACGTTTTTCTTGGTTTTTGTCTTGAGTTATAGAGTTGTTATACCTTTTTGTGGTTACCTCATTATATACCCCTATTTTTCTAAGTAAAAACCTAACTTGTATTGTTCTATATCGCCTTGTATCACTCTCCATATGGCAGTTCAATGCCTCCTGTATTTAGTCCCTCTTTTTGATTATTGTGATCTTTTACCTATTGACTTCCATGATTCCCTGTTATGTGTATTTTTTTTTTAATTAATCTTAATTTGTTTGTTTTTGTGATTTCCCTATTTGAGTTGATATCAGGACGTTCTGTTTTGTGACCTTGTGTTGTGCTGATATCTGATATTATTGGTTCTCTGACCAAACAATATCCTTTAGTATTTCTTGTAGCTTTGGTTTGGTTTTTGCAAATTCTCTAAACTTGTGTTTGTCTGTAAATATCTTAATTTCGCCTTCATATTTCAGAGAGAGTTTTGCTGGATATATGATCCTTGGTTGGCAGTTCTTCTCCTTCAGTGTTCTGTATATGTCGTCCCATTCCCTTCTTGCCTGCATGGTTTCTGCTGAGTAGTCAGAACATATTCTTATTGATTCTCCCTTGAAGGAAACCTTTCTTTTCTCCCTGGCTGCTTTTAAAATTTTCTGTTTATCTTTGGTTTTGGCGAGTTTGATGATAATATGTCTTGGTGTTTTTCTTTTTGGATCAATCTTAAATGGGGTTCGATGAGCATCTTGGATAGATATCCTTTCGTCTTTCATGATGTCAGGGAAGTTTTCTGTCAGAAGTTCTTCAACTATTTTCTCTGTGTTTTCTGTCCCCCCTCCCTGTTCTGGGACTCCAATCACCCGCAGGTTATCCTTCTTGATAGAGTCCCACATAATTCTTAGGGTTTCTTCATTTTTTTTAATTCTTTTATCTGATTTTTTTTCAGCTATGTTGGTGTTGATTCCCTGGTCCTCCAGATGTCCCAGTCTGCATTCTAATTGCTCGAGTCTGCTCCTCTGACTTCCTAGTGTGTTGTCTAATTCTGTTATTTTATTGTTAATCTTTTGGATTTCTACATGTTGTCTCTCTATGGATTCTTGCAACTTATTAATTTTTCCAGTATGTTCTTGAATAATCTTTTTGAGTTCTTCAACAGTTTTATCAGTGTGTTCCTTGGCTTTTTCTGCAGATATCCTAATTTCATTTGTGATATCATTAAGCATTCTGTAAATTAGTTTTTTATATTCTGTATCTGATAATTCCAGGATTGTATCTTCATTTGGGAAAGATTTTGATTCTTTTGTTTGGGGAGTTGGAGAAGCTGTCACAGTCTGCTTCTTTAAGTGGTTTGATATGGATTGTTGTCTCCGAGCCATCACTGGGAAACTAGTTTTTCCAGAAAATCCGCTAAAAAAAAACTGCAGTCAGATCCCTATCAGAGTTCTCCCTCTGGCTCAGGCTATTCAGATGTTAATGAAGCCGCCTGGGGAGGGTGGGGGAGGGAACAGAGAGATAGGAGAGTAGCACCTCAGAATATAGCCAGAGTTGCTTGTCTTGCTTGGAAAGACTATTATATCTGAGATTCCCGCGGGCGCGTCGCCTATGTGTGCTGTCTGTGTGGAGATTGCCCCCGGGGGGTCTGGCCCGCTGGAGTCACGGTCAGATCCTCCGCTTCCAGCCCCACGCCCAGCGTCAAGGCTCCCCTACTGGGACGGTGCACTCTCGACTCCAAAATCAGTCGCTGCCTCCCGGGGACTTCTCGTCCCTCCAGCCGCGTGGCCGTGCCGCCCCCGTGAACCAGGTGGGCCCCCTCCCGGGGTTAGTTCAGATGGGTGGAGTAGCTCCCCGTGCTTGTGCCGCGACCGAGTGTCCCGGCTGGAACGCTGTTCTCCCCGCTCCAATACCAGTCGCTGCCTCCCGGGGACTTCTCCTACCGGCTGCGTCCCACGCCGCCCGCGCGACCCGGATGGTCACCTTCCCGGGGTTAGTTCAGGGGGTGGAGCAACTCTCCGTGTTTATGGCGTACCTGCGTGCAGTCCAAATCCCTGTGGGACGGTTCCCCGGCTCGGGTGCTGCTCTTTCTGCTCCAAGATCAGTCACTGCCTCCCGGGGACTTCTCCTAACGGCTGCGTCCCACGCCGCCCGTGGAACCGGCTAGTACCCCTCCCGGGGTTAGTTCAGGGGGGTGGAGCAGGTCTCTGTGCTCGTGCCGTACCTGACTGGTATGCTGGCTCCAGGCTCTGGAAACAATCGCTGCTTCCCCGTATTAGTTCGTTCTCCGTCTCTAAATCTGTGTTTGTTGTTCAGGGTTCGTAGATTGTTATGTATGTGATCGATTCACTTGTTTTTCCGTGTCTTTGTTGTAAGAGGGATCCGAGGTAGCGTCTGCCTAGTCCGCCATCTTGGCTCCGCCTCGGCATGTTAAGTTTTTAATCAGAGAAAGTTACCGTGATTGCCTGGGGATGCTGAAGTCAATAAGATCTTAGAAACTGGCTGTGGGGACGAATGTCAGGACGATAAGCTAGGCGGTGGTGGCTGTGTTTGTCGTTGCTGTTGTTTGAGAAGAGGGGAAGAAGAACATGAGTTGAAGTTGAGACTGTGAACTTGAGGTGCTTCTTAGGCATTCAGGAAGAGCGTCCTAGAAGCTGCTGAAAATGCAGACCTGGAGGGGTCAGGAAGGAAGGCCTGAGGGAGATGGGGATTCTTTCCATCACCTTCCTCCCTCTGTGCACAGAGGAGGTTGATCTCCAGCCCCAGAGCGGGAGGCCCCAGAGCCCCAGCCCCAGAGTGGAAGGCCTCAGAGCCCCAGTCCCAGAGCGCAAGGCCTCAGGAGCACAGAGGTGATTGCTTGACATTTGTTGAAAGCATAAACTTCAAAAGTGGTGAGGAGTGGCTGCAAGCAGCCTCTGAACCTCCCAGGCCTATGACCTGTCCTGCAGCCCTTTCTCCTGGGTAGAGAGAATGGGTTCCTAGGAGTCTTTCTTCATAAACTCCTTCCGGTAGGTCAGAAGTCTTAAACAAGTAGGACCAGGTGACCTTGAACCAGTTTGAGCATCGAAACACTAAGTGGGAAGAGGGAGCCAAGGTGGCTTTTGGGTCTGTATGGTCAATTTCATATGAGCAAACTCAGTCAGACCGTGATTATTTTTGGTGGCAGAGTCCTTGCCATTTTTCTTCTCTATTCCCAGTGTTTGGAGATTGGGTAGGGAATCAAGAGAGCGAATATCTTGGCTGAAGTTTCAAAATAGATTGAGGTGGTATGAGGGAGGAAGATTCTCTTCCCACTTCCTCCTAGCCCTGACTTCTGAGTTACAGGGCAGGGGAGGAGGTTGCAGGGGCCACCGCGCAGGAGAACAGTTCCTCCTAGCCCTGACTTCTGAGTTACAGGGCTGGGGAAGAGGTTGCAGGGGCCACCACACAGGAGAACAGTTCCTCCTAGCCCTGACTGCTGAGTTACGGGGCTGGGGAGAAGGTTGCAGGGGCCACCACGTAGGAGGAGAGGGAAGAGAAATGCAGAAGACGAGAGTAAAATGGAGGGCTGTGAGAGCTGGGAACCCAAAGAAGAACCGGAGCACCAAGCCCCTCCCTCCCTCTCCAGATGCCTGTTTCCGCCATTGCTACAGTCTAGAACCCAGGACACCTTGCTTCCTAGAGGGATGCTTGGAGAAAAGCAGTTTCTCAGCTTCTGCCCGTGGCTCCCAGCAAGCATGTTTTTCTCCAGGTAATCTTGCTTTTGGTGACAAAACGAGAAAGTGACCAGTATGATTATGACCCAACAACTCCAAAACTCTGGGGATCCTTCTACAGGATCGTCAAGACAAGGAAAGGGTTGGTGACTGTCACTGTGTTATTATTTCAGCATTACATAAGGCCATCAGGCCATTTCTAAATGTGTTGGGTGCCATGATGAAGCTTGGGAGTGGCCTAAAGGGCGGAAAATTACCACAATAGGCAAGAGGCCCATCAGCTGTGGGGTCCCACCCCACCTGTGTGTAGATAATTTTAGTGGCTTTCTATCCCCATCCACCTCCTCCCTACAGCTGGGGCTATTTCCAGCCCTGGATTCCTCTCCATTTTTGCACTTGTCTGAATAATCCTTCTAGAAGGGAAGGAGGATCAGTGTCACTGGGTTGACAGAAGAGAGTCAGCTGAGTGGGAGGTCAGGCAGCAGCCAGGGCACTGCATCCGTGGAGACAGACTTCCAAGAGGGAAATGGGGACTCCCCCACCCCTTCCACCCAGGAGTCCTTTTTTATACTCTGCCTCCCTGGGGTGTTTAAATCCTCTTCCACACAGAGCGGTCAAGCGGTTTCCTTTGGTTCTTAAAGAGACAGGGAGTCGGAGGTTGAGATCCCATGTTTGAAAAGCCCTCTGTGAACTTAAACTGGCCCCTCCACACCATGGGGTTCAGTTTTCTTGACACTGTTTCACTGAAGGGAGTTCGCAGTAGTTCCCAACCAGGGCCAGGCTGCCCTCTGGGGGTGGGAGAATAGAAAGGTGATGGGAGAGTTTTTGCTTATTACAGTAATAGAGGGTGCTCCCCATTTGGAGCCAGGCACCAGAGATGGTCAAGACCATCCTGCCCAATAAAGAGCCATACCATTTAAAATGCCAACAGTACACCATTACTGAATGTTTTGATCAAAGATTCTATAGTAGAATCCTGATCAAAAGGGGGGAAATGAGGAACAGAATTTCAAATTGTAATGGAATCCAGACTTTCTGGAGCCAGTGAGGCTAGATACACCCCAAAAACTATAGACCTGATATAATCTTTAAACCCTAAACCAAAAATATCTCCTAAAGTCTTCTTTAAACCAAATAGTAGTTTAGCTTAATTAGTAAAGAGTGTCTGCCTTGAGCATTGTGTTCTTTTAAAGATCTATATGGAATCAAATTGATAACAGCAATGTGAAAGTTAGACAGGAAGCTTGGGGGCAATGAGTTTATGTTATTGAGGAAGGAACAACATGGAAAAGGAGGGTGAGAATGGTTGCACAGTTTGAAGAATGTAATCAGTATCGCTGCATTGTGCTTGTAGAAATTGTTGAATTGGCGTTATGTTTTGCTGTGTATATTTTCAACAATAACAAAAAAAAGAGAATAAATTATTAAGGGGAAAAAAAGACACCCTATGGAGTACAGTTCTACTCCATGGGGTTGCCATGAGTTGGGATCAACTCAACTACATCCGACAACAGTGTACGGATTGATAGTACATAGCCCATAGATAGGTTGTGGAGCTTTAATAAGATAGGAGACACTCCACAAGAAGCTCAGTGCCAGAACGTAGCAGAGGCTCACTATGAAACTAACCAACATAAAAACATAAAAAAAAAAAAAAGTAAAATGCCGACAGCGCCCCCACTGAGAATTCAGTGCTCCCTGAGGCCCTTTCATCTCTGACAGTTGACTGTCTTGATTTGCTGCCCGTGACCTGAGCCTGGGAGCGGGAGTGAGTGGACAGTGCTTTTCTGGCTCAGCTGCCTGTGTTAGCGTGAAAGCAGCTCCTGCCAGTTGGAATGACCGTGTGGAACGTTCTTCTGAACTAGGGCAAGAGTCCCTGAGGACCCACAAGAAACTTTGTATTCTCTCCTCTGTATTGCTCCTTTTCCCCCATTTCTCCTCCTTTTCTCTTTGCTGTTGATGTTTCTTTTCCTCTTTTTCTTCCTCTTTGATTTCCTTTCTTCATCATGTGTCTCTGTAGCAGCTTGTGGCTCTCGTGGGCATTGCTCTCTCTGCTAGAGTCAGTCCCTTCAGGCTCCCAGAGGCTCATCAGCCCTACCTCAAGATAAAGTCTTCCAAGCAGAGCTGCAGGCGGGCAATGGAATTGCCACTCCCTTGTATCCTAGGAGCCCTGGTGATACAGTGGTTAAGCACTCTGCCGCTAACTGAACATTTGGCGGTTCAAACCCACCAGTCACTCCGGAGGAGAAAGATGTGGCAGTCTGCTTCTGTAAAGATTATAGCTTTGGAAACCCTGTGGAGCAGTTCTACTCTGTCCTGTAGGATTGCTACAAGCCGTGATCCAATTGACAGCAGTGGCTTTGGTTTGGTTTCTGTCACGAAGGGTTGCCTGGCTTCAGGCATCTGCAGAGTAAGGCCACAAATCCCCAAACCAGACCAGCTGCTGTCGAGTCGGTTCCAGCCCACGGTGACCCCAGGTGTTACAGAGCAGGCCAGAGGCTTTTCAAGGATGTTGTAGAGAATAAATTTGGTTCCATAATCCAATCACATTGAAGAGATTTTGACCAAAAGAAGTTATTCTCCTTATACCCGAAATGAGGAAAGATCTGAGGGTAGAAAAGAGAAAATTTCCTTAGGTGGAAGGCAGAGGGGGAAACAAAAAGGAAAGAAGAGAGAACTGGGAAGCTATGGAGGCAAAAGTGAAACCTCTCAGATACTAGGGGATTTCTTTCCAGAAGAGGCCCAGTTTCCACCCGGATGACTGCCAACTTAGCTCCTCACAGAATTACATATGGCCCAGGGTCCCTGGGGGGGCAGTGCTAGATCAGCAGTAGAATTCTCACCTTCCGTGTGGGAGACCTGGGTTCAATTCTTGGCCAACACACCTCGTGGGCAGCCACTACCCATCTGTCAGTGGAGGCTTATGCGTTGCTCTGATGCTTCCAGACTAAGGTCGACTAGGAAGAAAGGCCTGGCAATCTACTTCCAAAAATCAGCCAAAGAAAACCCCGAGGATCACAATGGCCCAATCCATAACCAGTCCTGGGGATGGTGTAGAGCCAGGCAGCGTGGGGTCGCCATGAGTCAGGGGCAGACTCCATAGCAACTATCAACAACGGAGCCCCTGGGGTTGCTTGGAGAAGCCAGCAGAAATGACGGGCCTTATCAGGAATGACTGCATCAAGCAGAATAAGTGGGGAACCTCCATGACCTCACTGTTGCAGGCGGTCAGGCAAGGTCAGGGTTCCCAGTGCTGAGGGCTCTCAGAACAGAAAGGAGGGGTGAGAGCAAAGCCTGGGCCTGTGCCCTGGGGTCTCAGGTAGGGGCCTGTGACTCAGCCTCCGCCCAGAGCCTCCCCTTAGGGAAGACCTGGGGGAAGGGCAAAGGGCTGGGGAATCTCTCCGGGGCCAAGTCTCTCTTGGCTGAGGCCTCTCTGTTTACATAAGGACTTCAGCTGCCTGCCCTGTCAGCTGCTCCTGTGGTGTCTGCAGCCCTGGGGAGGGAGGAATGTGAGAGTGGAGCGGGGCTGTCCTTGAATGAGGGTGACAGGTGTGAATGAACTTCCTCCATCTCAGTGCCCCTCCACTCAGGCCACACTGCCTCCCTGGCCTCCCACCTAGGCCATCAGCCCTAAATCGGGCCTGGCCTGATTCCCGCCAGCCTGGCAAAACAGGAGGGCCTCGGGTCTCTGCCTACACTTCTAAAGGCGAGGCCCGTGCCAGCCCTGATTTAACCTGCTCCAGGCTGCCAACATTGAGGACTAAGAAGTCAGTGTTAGAGCTGCCCTTTTACTGCAGGTGAACATCCCACCTTCTAGAGCTATGACCTCAGAGGGGCAGGAGCAAGAAGCACAGAAGACTGGCTGCTGTCTGTGCTTCCCCATCCTGCAGCCCTGAGCCTGGTGACCCTCTAGGGCAGGTGGCCCATGCCCACAAAGTGCCTCCACATGTAGGAGAGGAGCTGGAGGTCAGTGTTCTTCAGAAGAAAAGGAATGGCTACTGGCCCTGTTGAGAGCCATTGTCTTGGTAACATGAATACCTAACAAGGTTCTTGGCACAAAGTGCTGCTTAGTAAATTCTCCAGAGTCATTAACAGGCAAGCCTTAGGGGCCCAGCTCTGACACCACCACTGGGGTCTTTACATCCATCCTGCCCAGCAGCAGCTGGGGTGGGGGGAGGTATGGACAAGTGAGGAGGGGAGGTGCTTCAGACAGCCCTCAGCCAGATCAGAGGCTGGTGGCCTGGGCGGAGCCCGACACAATCTCCTTCCACTTACTGCCGCTTCTCTTTAATCCAGTCTCCCACACCTCTTGTATGTACAGCCCAGGAAGTGGTGGGGTCCTCACTTCCCTTAAACCCAGTCTCCCACACCTCTTGTCTGTACAGCCCAGGAGGTGGTGGGGTCCCCACTTCCCTTAAACCCAGTCTCCCACACCTCTTGTATGTACAGCCCAGGAGGTGGTGGGGTCCCCACTTCCCTTAAACCCAGTCTCCCACACCTCTTGTATGTACAGCCCAGGAGGTCGTGGGGTCCCCACTTCCCTTAAACCCAGTTTCCCACACCTCTTGTATGTACAGCCCAGGAGGTGGTGGGGTGCCCTTTCCCTTAAACCCAGTCTCCCACACCTCTTGTATGTACAGCCCAGGAGGTGGTGGGGTCCCCCTTCCCTTAAATCCAGTTTCCCACACCTGTTGCATGTACAGCATAGGAGGTGGTGTGGTCCCCACTTCCCTTAAACCCAGTCGCCCACTCCCGTTGTATGTACAGCCCAGGAGGTTGTAGGGTCCCTTTCCCTTAAAACCAGTCTCCCACACCTCTTGTATGTACAGTCCAGGAAGCAGGGGGTTCCCCTTCCCTTAAACCCAGTCTCCCATACCTCTTGTATGTACAGCCCAGGAGGTGGTGGGGTCCCCCTTCCCTTAATCCAGTCTCCCACACACCTATTTATGTACAGCCCAGGAGGTGGTGGGGTCCCCTTCTCTTAATCCAGTCTCCCACACACCTATTTATGTACAGCCCAGGAGGTGGGGGGGTCCCCCTTCCCTTAATCCAGTCTCCCACACACCTATTTATGTACAGCCCAGGAGGTGGTGGGGTCCCCCTTCCCTTAATCCAGTCTCCCACACACCTATTTATGGACAGCCCAGGAGGTGGGGGGGTCCCCCTTCCCTTAATCCAGTCTCCCACACACCTATTTATGGACAGCCCAGGAGGTGGGGGGGTCCCCTTTCCCTTAATCCAGTCTCCCACACACCTGTTTATGTACAGCCCAGGAGGCGGTGGGGTCCCCCTTCCCTTACTCCAGTCTCCCACACACCTATTTATGTACAGCCCAGGAGGCGGTGGGGTCCCCCTTCCCTTAATCCAGTCTCCCACACACCTGTTAATGTACAGCCCAGGAGGCGGTGGGGTCCCCCTTCCCTTAATCCAGTCTCCCACACACCTATTTATGTACAGCCCAGGAGGCGGTGGGGTCCCCACTTCAGTCCCCAACCTGCTGCCATCACTTCCTGCCTCTCAGGCTTTTAGTGGCTTCACTGGTGCCAATATCCATCCAGTGGGCTGTTCCTCAGCTTGAGGCTGCCTCAGAGTGTGAAGGACTCAATGCGACACTTGGCACATTTGGGGGATGATTCACACTCCCCAGATTGTCCAGAGCTAGTTAGGGTGGTAATAGTCGTAGTGTCTCCGGGCATAACTCTGTGGGCCCAGCCCTGCTCCTCCCCACCTGCTTCCCCTCTGGACACCCTGGGCCATGGCTGGCTCAGTGAGAGTGCTGCTCCTAGAATGGAGACCAGCCAGGGTCAAGGGGACCTGGGAAGGCCATCAGGCTTTTACCCTGGGCACGTTTGCCTGGGGAGAGTTGAGGCTGAGTTCATCTATCTGTGTGGAGAGAGAAGTGGCCCTTTGCTCCTCCCACAAAGCAAGTCAAAGGAACCCGAAACAGTGCCCCTAAAACAGGCCACCTGAGAGCTCTCCAACAGGAAAATCCTTTGATGTCTTTCCCCTCTTTGGATTGGGGAGGGGTTTGGAGAAATATACTGTCGAGTCTAAAATAATCACTCCGAATCTGATGAAAGGTTCTGGGCAAGTGCAGGCCCAGCTGAGTCATCCTCTTGGTGCTTGAGTTTCTTAAAAATAAACCCCTTATAATGTTCTAACTATAGCTGGGGGAGCCCCACAGGGGGCCTCCCCACACACAGCAGCTCACAGCTCTGCCCTGAGATGAGCTGGCAAGGCCTGAACGGGATTTCTGGAGGGGCCCACAGGCAGGCGGAGGTTGTGAGAACCCACTCCTGCCCTTCACCAGGCCAGAAGGGGAGAAAGAAAGAGTCCCTTTTCTGGGCAGTCCATCTGGAGTCCCAGTTTAACTCTTTTTTCTGCTGGCACTAACCTTTTCCTCTCCTGGATTCTGGGTACTTCGGATGAGGTGGGGGATGGGGGGTGGGCAGAGACCTAGAGGAGAGAAAAGACAGACTAACGTAGAGTCACGCTCAGCTTTTCAAGCAGGAGGCTCCCCAGGCTTCGCAGCAGAACAGCAAGGCCTCTCCTAGCCAGAAAAAATGTCCTTCCTACTTGCTAATTCTCAGTGCCATCATGGCAACTTGGATTTCCAGCTTAGGACTTAGTTAAAATGAAACTATTTCATGATAAAGGTGACATATGAAACTCTATCAGCCATTTACACATTAGTGAGAACTAAAGTTTACTGAGAGGTACTAGATATTCAGCAGTGGGGAGTTATAGATGAATTCACTTGGGCCCTGCTCTCAAGCTGTTCACAAGGATTATAAATCGGCAGGATTCTCTTAACAGATTTACAAAAGAAAGTGCAATGGAATACAGAAGAAGAAGCAATGGGTTGTGAGGGTAGGGTATCACAAAACATCTCACGGAAGAAGTGGCACTTGGGTTGGACCTCGCAGGAGGGTCAGCAGATGTGGGGGAGGGCATTCCAGACAGAGCAGCATTAGCCAAGGTGCAGAGTGGGAGAGTAGGTGGTGTACTAGAGGCTTGAGAGGCTGTTTTGGCTAGGTGGGGACAATTGGGGCCAGTTTTCGTAGCGGTAAAGGGTGTGGGCTCCAAATTCACACTGCCTGGGGACGGCTCTGGCTCTGCTACTTGCTAACCATGTGACTTTGAGCAAGTTCCCTAATGTTCTGGGCCTTCGTTTTCTCTTCTGTGAACAGGTAGTAAGACTGTCAACCCCGTAAGGTTGTGGCGAGGATTAATGAATATGTGCAAACTTCTTAGAACAGCGCCTAGCACATAAAGTGCTTAATAAAGGCTGTTTATAATACCCTGGCACCTGGTAGGAGTTGGGGGATTGGTAGGATTGCCAGGGAAAGGTTTAGAAAAAAGGAGGCCAAAGACCCTGAATTAAATTTCATGTATTTTCAAGGATGCCAGTAGCAGAACACAGGTGAAGGTAAAAAGTCAAGCTTCAGGAGCACACAAAGTACAGAAAAAGTGGAAATTCTTCCCTCAGGGCTGGAGAGCACCAAAGTGAAGAATTCGGGTGACTGGCCAGAAAGCAGCTTCTCTGAGGAGGTGCCAAGTCTGTGGCAAGTTAGCTACAGGGTCCTGTAGAAGCTCACACTGCAGGAATGAGAGGGGAGCCCTTGTCCTCCTGGTTCCTGTCCTGTATCTGTCCTGGCACCAACTCCCCAGTGGTGCTGCTGGTGACAGCACTCAGTGAGAGAAGACAGCTCAGTGCAGATCTGTCCTAACCCTCAGAAGCAGTTGTAAGCATTATTCTCATACAAGGGCAGCATGTTATGTTTCAGGGGTAGAGGCGTGATGTGGTGTTGAGGAAGACGCTAGACCAGGAAGAAAGAATGCAAGAAAGGCTCAGAAACTGGGGGTGCTGGAGCTGACTGTTGGGTTCTGCAAGGACCATGGAACAAGGAATTTTCTTGTTAAGTTGTCGTTGTTAGGCGCCATTGAGTCAGATGCGACTCATAGCGACTATACGCTCAACACTGCCCGGTCCTGTGCCATCCTCACAATTGTTGCTATGCTTGAGCCCATGTTGCACCCAGTGTCAATCTGTCTCGTTGAGGGCCTTCCTCTTTTCCGCTGACCCTCTACTTTACCAAGCATGATGTCCTTCTCCAGGGACTGATCCCTCCTGACAGTAGGTCCAAAGTATGTAAGATGTAGTCTCAAACCATCCTTGCTTCTAAAGAGCATTCTGATTGTACTTCTTCCAAGACAGACTTGTTCTTTCTTTTGGCAGTCCATGGTATATTCAATATTCTTCACCAACATCACAATTCAAAGGCGTCAATTCTTCTTCGGTCTTCCTTATTCATTGTCCAGCTTTCACATGCATATGATGTGATTGAAAATACCATGGCTTGGGTCAGGCGCACCTTAGTCTTCAAGGTGACATCTTTGCTTTTCAACACTTTAAAGAGGTCCTTTGTAGCAGATTTGCCCAGTGCAATGCGTCTTTTGATTTCTTGACTGCTGCTTCCATGGGTGTTGATTGTAGATCTAAGTAAAATGAAATCCTTGATAACTTCAATCTTTTTTCCATTTATCATGATGTTGCTCATTGGTCCAGTTGTGAGGATTTTTGTTTTCTTTATGTTGAGGTGTAATCCATACTGAAGACTGTGGTCCTTGATCTTTATCAGTAAGTGCTTCAAGTCCTCTTCACTTTTAGCAAGCAAGGCTGTGTCATCTGCATAATGCAGGTTGTTAATGAGTCTTCCTCCAATCCTGTTGCCCCATTCTTCATCATATAGTCCAGCTTCTCAGATTATTTGCTCAGCATACAGATTGAATACGTGTGGTGAAAGGATACAACCCTGACGCACACCTTTCCTGACTTTAAACCAATCAGTATCCCCTTGTTCTGTCCAAATAACTGCCTCTTGATCTATATAAAGGTTCCTCATGAGCACAATTAAGTGTTCTGGAATTCCCATTCCTCACAGTGTTATCCATAGTTTGTTATGATCCACACAGTCGAATGCCTTTACATAGTTAATAAAACACAGGTAAACATCCTTCTGGTATTCTCTGCTTTCAGACAGGATCCATCTGACATCAGCAATGATATCCCTGGTTCCACGTCCTCTTCTGAAACCGGCCTGAATTTCTGGCAGTTCCCTGTCGATATACTGCTGCAGCCGTTTTTGAATGATTTTCAGCAAAATTTTGCTTGTGTGCAATATTAATGATATTGTTCAATAATTTCCTCATTCAGTTGGATCACCTTTCTTGGGAATGGGCATAAATATGCATCTCTTCCAGTCGGTTGGCCAGGTAGCTATCTTCCAAATTTCTCGGCATAGATGAATGAGCACCTCCAGCACTGCATCCGTTTGTTGAAACATCTCAATTGATCTTCCTTCAATTCCTGGAGCCTTGTTTTTCGCCAATGCCTTCAGAGCAGCTTGGACTTCTTCCTTCAGTACCATCGGTTCCTGATCATATGCTACCTCTTGAAGTGGTTGAACGTCGACTAATTCTTTTTGGTATAATGACTCTGTGTATTCCTTCCATCTTCTTTTGATGCTTCCTGTGTCGTCTAATATTTTCCCCATAGAATCCTTCACCATTGCAACTTGCAGCTTGAGTTTTTTCTTTAGTTCTTTCAGCTTGAGAAACGCTGAGTGTGTTCATCCCTTTTGGTTTTCTGTCTCCAGCTCTTTGCACATGTCATTATAATACTTTACTTTGTCTTCTCGAGCTGCCCTTTGAAAACTTCTGTTCAGTTCTTTGACTTTATCATTTCTTCCTTTTGCTTTAACTGCTCAACGTTTGAGAGCAAGTTTCAGAGTCTCCTCTGACATCCATCTTGATCTTTTCTTTCATTCCTGTCTTTTCAATGACCTCTTGCTTTCTTTATGTATGATGTCCTTGCACAACTTGTCTAGTGTTTGGTCATTAGCATTCAGTGTGTGAAGTCTGTTCTTGAGATGGTCTCTAAATTCAGGTGGGATATACTCAAGGTCATATTTTGGCTCTCGTGGACTTGCTCTGATTGTCTTCAGTTTCAACTTGAACTTGCGTATGAGCAATTGATGGTCTGTACCACAGTCGGCCCCTGGCCTTGTCCTGACTGATGATATTGAGCTTTTCCATCGTGTCTTCCCACAGATGTAGTTGATTTGACTACTCTGTATTCCATCTGGTGGGGTCCATGTGAATAGTCGCTGTTTATGTTGGTGAAAAATGGTATTTGCGATGAAGAACTTGGTGGTCTTGCAAAATTCTACCATTCGATCTCTGGCATTGTTTCTATCACCAAGGCCGTATTTTCCAACTACGGATCCTTCTTTGTTGTTTCCAACTTTTGCACTGCAATCACCAGTAATTATCAATGCATCCTGATTGCATGTTCGATCAATTTCAAACTGCAGAAGCTGATAAAAATCTTCAATTTCTTCATCTTTGGCTTTTGTGGTTGGTGTGTAAGTTTGCACAATAGTTGTATTAACTGGTCTTCCTTGTAAGTGTATGGATATTATCCTATCACTGACAGCATCGTACTTCAGGATAGATCTTGAAATGCTCTTTTTGACAATGAATGCAACACCATTCTTCTTCAAGTTGTCATTCCTGGCATGGTAGACTATATGATTGTCCAATTCAAAATGGCAAATTCCAGTCCATTTGAGCTCACTAACGCCTAGGATATCAATGTTTATGCATTCTGTTTCATTTTTGATGATTTTCAATTTTCCTAGATTCATACTTTGTACATTCCAGGTTCTGATTATTAATGGATGTTTGCAGCTGCTGCTTCTCATTTTGAGTTGTGCCACATCAGCAAATGAAGGTCCCAAAAGCTTGACTCCAGCCACATTGTTAAGGTTGACTCTACTGTGAGGAGGGAGCTCTCCCCCTGTCTTTTGAGTGCCTTCCAAGCTGTGGGGGCCTCATCTTCTGGCACTATATCAGACAATGCTCTGCTGCTATGCATAAGGTTTTCACTGGCTAATTCTTTTCAGAAGTAGACTGCAGGGTCCTTCTTCCTAGTCTGTCTTAGTCTGGAAGGTCAGCTGAAACCTGTCCGCCATGGGTGACCCTGCTGGTATCTGAATACCAGTGGCATAGCTTCCAGCATCACAGCAACACACAAGCTCCCACAGTATGACAAACTGACAGACATGTGGGGATCTTGTTAAGTACATCAAAGAAAAAAAAAAAAGCCAGTTGCCATCACGTTGATTCTTCCAACTCATGGCAACTCCATGTGTGCAGAGTAGAGCTATGCTCCATAGGGTTTTCATGGCTGCAACCTTTCGGAAACAAATGCAAGGCTTTTCTCACGAGGCGCCTCTGGGTGGGTTGGAACCGCCAACCTTCTGGTTAGCAGTCAAGTGCTTAACCATTTGCTCCACCCAGGGAGAAATTGCTTCACCTTCACAGACAATACGGAGATCTGAAGAGCTCCGTGGCTTAGGTCCTGCATAGTCGGTAGGGTACAGGGGAGAAGACTGTCTCTTAGAAGCATGCAAGACTCCTGAGTGGAATTACAGAGTTTGCCAGGAACATGTTCTCCTTATTCCACATACTAACCTTCCTCTAAGGACCCCTGGTGGTGCAATAGTTAAGTGCTTGGCTGCTAACCAAAAGGTGAGTGGTTCGAACTCATCTCCTACTCCACAGGAGAAAAGACCCAGCAATCTGCTCCCATAAAGATTACAGCCTAGGAAACCCCGTGGGGCAGTTCTACTCTGTCCTGTAGGGTCGCTATGTATCAGAATTGGCTCAATGGCACACAACAATAACAACCTTCCTCAGGCTTTTTTTTTTCAGGCTGACTCAACACTGACTGTTACTGGAATCATGTCATATTCATGAGGTAGTGGTGGGAAATGGTATCAGTTAGGGTTAGGTTTGGCCACGGGTGAGGTCTGAGCTGTGGCTTGAACATCATTCACTGCACGTGAAAGAAGTCCAGCAGAAGCGGCACACGGCTTCCGGCTCTGCCTTCCTAGGTGCGCCAGCTCAGGGTGCAAGCTCCAGCCATCACGTCCACACTCCAGTCAGCAGGGAGAGAAAGGGGAGGAAGAAGACAAAGGCACATACCAGTTGTCATAACTGACGGCCGTACCACACTTCCACTTAAATCTCATTGGCTACCACTTAGTCCCAGGCTATACCAGGATACAGGGGGGCTGGGAAATGTAGTTGTATTCTAGGCAGCTGTGTGCCCAGGGGAGCCCTGGTGGTGCCGTAGTTAAGAGCTTGGCTGCTAACGAAAAGGTCAACAGTTCAAATCCATCAGCAGCTCCTTGGAAACCCTATGGGTCAGTTCTACTCTGTCCTATAGGGTCACTATGAGTTAGAATCGACTCAATGGGAATGGGTTTGGTGTTTTTTTTTTTGATATGCCCAGGTAAAAATCAGGAGTGTTTTTACTAAGGAGGAAGGGGCGAGTGGGTATTAAAAGGCAACTAACAGAGTCTGCTACACAGAGATAATTAAAAACATCAGCTAAAAAACATATGTGTGTGTATATGTCTATACATATATTACACGTACGTTGGACATGTTATCAGGAGGGACCAATCCCTGGATAAGGACATCATGCTTGGTAAATTAAAGGTCAGCAAAAGAGAGGAAGACCCTCAATGAGATAGACTGACACAGTGGCTGCAACTATGGGCTCGAGCATAGCAACGATTGTGAGGATGGTGCAGGACCAGGCGGTGTGCCGTTCTGTTGTACACAGGGGTGCTATGAATCGAAACCAACTCAATGGCACCTAACAACAACAGTATATATTTGGATAAGGGACGTAGGTTACATAGTTACAAAATCAGGGGGGCAGGGTGGGAATCATACAGGTGCTTCAAGGTTATCTTTTGGTATGTGGATTTTTGAATACTGAATTTTCTGAAACTGTGGTATATTTGGGAGTAGATTTACCTTTCCAACCACACTTGCCTTGGGCTGATGCTAACTTAGTCTACTTGAGGGGAAAGCTCCCAAATGAGCCATTTGTAGACAAAGAAACAGAGGCTTCATTTTAGGCTTTGTGACAAAAAGAACAAGATACATATGGATTCTTCAAACTTGATTGTCTGTGAGAACCCTAGTTCTTTCCTCATTACTGAGCTGAGGGCTAAGGCAGAGATAGATGTTTAAGTTTGAATCCCCAACAAAATGATGCTCATTTAGCCACCAGCCCAAGGATGGCCCTCACTGTGGCCCTTGAAGCCACTCTTCCAGGCTGGTTGGCACTGGTTCCATTTAAAGGGAATGGCTTATCTTCCAGAGCATGAATGGGCTGGACAGACACCATCACCCTGAAGGTCAGAACCCTTGAGTCCTTTGATATAATAAGCAGGGGTCTACACGCAAAGAAGTGTTGGGATTTCTACCAGCAGTCTGCCATCTTAGCATCATCTGTGTCCCAAGCACCATGAGAAGAGACACAAAGCAAGAAGAGGCATGATTCCTGATCCTAGGAATTTATTCTAATTACAAAACAGGGCATATGGTCAAATTGATAAGTAAGCCCCATGCAACAGAGGCAATAAGGTTACAAGTTATTTTAGGAGGGTGGAGCAGCGAGTCAGAAGGTTTTTTGACCACTTTGAATAATAACCTTTCAGAGGGGATGATCCTAGACTGCTAATGACCACCCGTCCCATCTCTGAGAAGGTGTGTGTGTGTGTGTGTGTGTAGGGGTGGTAGGATGTTTTGCCAAAACCTCTAAGGTCCTTTGCTTGGTAGATGCTAGCTCTTGATTTCTAGCTCTATCAACATTGAATGATTTGGACCACTTTCACGCCAGAGGAAAACCATTTGCTGTTAGGAAATCTTTCTAAGGTATAAACCAAGAAACCCTCCAACAATTATATCTACATTTTAATTTTTTTAATACTGAAGAACAAGGTTCATGTGTAACCTAAAAATGTCTTTGATATTCTTGAAGAAATGGCTAAATGTGAAACTTTTAAGTTAGAATTCGCTAAACATATTGAACATCGTTAAGCTTGGTTTACAACCTTGGTATCTCTTACCTAAGAACCTGAGAGAAACGAAATAAAAAATGGGAGAATTGTAAGATAAATTGTGAGAATGCGTGGGCTCAGTTCTGTATTGGAAAGTCGTCTAATGAAGAGAAATGATGTGCTAACCAAAAACCAAACCCATTGCTGTTGAGTCGATTCCGACTCCTGACGTCCCTGTAGGACAGAGTAGAACAGCCCCATAGTGTTCCCAAGGATCAGCTGATGGATTTGAACTGCCGACCTTTTGGTTAGCAGCTGAGCTCTTAACCACTGCGCCACCAGGGCTCCGATACTGTGCTACTGAATATTTCCCAGTCCCAAGTATTTTCTTTCGTGGCTTCACGTAAGCTGCTCAGGTGTAGTTTTATATTGGCCAGTACTTTCAGGCATGTTTTTAGAGAAGAGATGATTTTTCACTGAATGACTTTCCACATTGATATCTTTTTTTCAGATGAATTCTAAAATATCCACCCTGATCTTACACATTCGAGCCTGGAATACTAACTCTCTCTCAAAGATAACTGAGAACCTGGGTTGCCTTGTAGCTCCAGGCCTTCCCCCGGGCACAAACACTGTAGGAAGCCAAAGTTTCAAGGAGGACTTGGCTCAAATTTTTAGTTCTGCCGTAGTACGTATGCTTTTTTAGACCTTGCAAGGTTTGCAGATACCTGGTTTTAAAAGTTATAGTGTGAGCAAATTCAGGCTTAAAGATGAACAAGCTCATTTAGCTCACTGCAACATTTTTTGAACTCTACATTGAAAGCCTGTTAAAACACTCCTTAAAACCTGTAAGGTGGACTTCAGAACAAGAGGTCCAGTGGGAATCTAAGGCTAGCAGGGGGCCCAAATATCAGAAGGGTTAGGAAAACTGAGTAGAGACACTTGAAAATGCTGAGTTACCTTTCTCTGTCCTGTCCTCTCTCCCCACCACCTTTCTGTCTTTTACCCTTAGGCCTGCACTGCCTGAAAAGAAGGTGGCTGACCTCAGCACTCTGAACGAAGTGGGCTATCAAATCCGAATTTAGCTTGGCCACAGTGGCCGCTAAGAGCTTCTACAGTGCTTTTCTCTGCACGCTACCCAGAGTCTTCAGGAGGAACTGTAACTTTTAACAACGTATGAATTTTATTTTTCAGGATTCCCCTGGAAATAGAATCTGAGCGGGTGGTAACAATTAACCTTAAAAAATTCACGAAGGGGCAACCAGGAAAACACCAAAGAACAAGCCCCACTGGGGCTGGGTTGTCCCCTCACTCAAGGTTCCCAGGACACCCACCCTAACTGTGGTTTTGTATTTTTCCAGCACCTTTCTTTTCCTTGCTCTGAACATTATGCCTCACTGGTAGTCCAGGCTCCTGGAATCCTCCCTCCCGCTCTTGGTGCAGTATGGCCACTCAGTCAGTACTAATGTCCTTCTCAGCAATAACGGAAGCGGCAACGGGTGGGTTTTTAAGCAGTCGGTGTTACCTCAGCACCCTGACATCAGATATGCAAACTTAGCCTGTTGTGTTTTTTAATATTCTATTTGTACTGTTTCCCCAATATTTCTCATGGGGATCTCCACAAGTTTGGAGGTTTTTGTTTTTCCTGGTGCACACATGTGATGAGATTTAAGGTATTTTGTACAAGTGTTTTACTAAAAAGCACTGAAATTCTTCTGGCAATATGGGAAACCACCTTCAGGATCTTGGAGTTACTTCCTTCTTAATCTTTCTTAAAGCATTCACTGACAGTTTTTGTCCTTTCAAAACAAAATAAAAAACCACATGTAGAAGCAGGTGTATGTTCTGTCACTAACATTTAAACTTTGCAGATTCCAGCAGAAAGCCCAGGAGGCCGAGCCCTGTCACACATATCTGGTAGTGTTGCAGTGACCTCTGGCAGTGTCACCCTCAGAAAGACCAGCAGCCAGGACTGAGTCAGTAGGTCGAGAACCAGAAAGCCTTTCTGTCCACATTTCATCCGATTTTTGAACTCTGAGTCAGGCTGATTCTGAGGACTAACTGCTGTTAGAGATGTTTTCTGATGTCTTATATTAAGACCAATATGACATAATGTGATTTTTTTTCCCCCAGTACCTTGCTTTTCAGGTACCACTTGATGACATTTGGGAACAAGTAGTGGAAAATACAATGAATTAGAGAATCAGAACTTTTTTTTTTTAATGGAAAACTCTTCCGGTACAGTGTTACACCTTAGAGTGTGATTACTCCACGAAGCACAGTATAAGCATCTGGCCTGCATACTCAATGGCCACGCAGAGTGGCCCTAAGAACATACACAGTCTGTGTGTTACCAAGAGTACAGCTTCTATTTCATTTCTTTTATCTCGGCAACCATGCCAACTGATAACACCAAAAGGCATTTTAAGGGAAGCTTGCTACAACAGACATGTTACTTCAGTCTCATTGCTTCTCTCTGGCTGTCTGACCCAAGGTGGCTATAGGAAGGGAGTTTAAAAAAAAAAAAAAATCTGTCCACTGAGATTTTTTCCGGTAAAACTGCTGGCGGTGACATGAAAAGCAAAACCTTATCCTTCACCATGTGCACAAGAGCCCATTTTTCCCTAAAAATCAGTATTATTAATGGAAAGTATTGTTTTCTTTAAAGAAGTCTAATGTCCTTTATGTGAATAGGTGCAAGCAAGTGTGCATCTCCATTACATTAAAATGCAGTACATGTTAAAAATCCTGACCTCACTTCCTTCAAGTATATCACTACCAGTTAGGACAACTTACAGTGAGTCATCTGTGTACACCTTCACAAGGCAAACCCAGATATGCCGCGTGTACTCAGAGGTCTGGAGTAGTCCCTGAGTCATTTCTGTCTCATTCTGGAACAATACTGATTTAGCCATTTCTGTAGCGATCTATACCTTCTGTTTATCAATCTGAAACTTTATTGTATCCAACCTTCAGTCTGAAACTTTATCGTATCCGATCATATCATTTGCAAGCATTCTAAGAATTTGGAGTAGGATTTGCGAAGTATTCCTGTTGTCCGTTCTCAGATACAGAAGGTCAGATAGTGGCACAGTCTCTTGTTTCCCACAAAAATGGGGAAAAGAACAGGAACACAAACTCTTTCTAATGTCCTGATATATAAGTCTTAAAACTGTCAACTGACTTGATGATTCAATTTGTAACCTAACTTCTTCCACCCTCGTTTCTTGATTTTCAAATACACTTCCAACAGCAAAAGTTAATCACAGAAACATGAAAATTCATTTCAAGTATTCTTAGTGGTCATTCTGATTTCCTATGGAATATGTTAATTTCTAAAATGGTAAGGGAAAGGCACCAAGCCCTTGAATTCTAGTGCAATAATTAAAAACCTCATTAAGGCAAGGAAAAAAAAATGACGTATTTTACCCCTCAAAATTGATTTTAAGACTGGCTATAACTCAAAAGATAAAATTGAAACTATGATTTGAAATCTAGTTTTAAAAAAGCTATTAACGCAAGATAAGTTTTATGCTTAAGCCGTCATGGCAATATATGCAAAGTTTAAATGAGTGACAGAATCTTGATTTTAGACTCCATGTTGTCCTGTTTTGAGTATACTTTGTATTCTCTGTACACTGATTTTAGACTCCGTTGTGTTTTGAGTACACCTTATTTTTTCTATACACTGAAATCATGCGCATTACACTTTTTCTAAGTCAATTATTTCATAAGGATTTTATTAATAGATATTGGTAAACAGTACTTTGGAAATTTTAATTCAGTATTCTTATTATACCTGAGTCTTTTGTAAGCTACAGTTTTATGTACAATCTTGGACAATTTTTTTGACATACACAATTCCGAATTTGTTTATTCTCTTGGACTTTGTTCTGGCCAATACATTTTTTTAAATCTTAAAAAAACTGTGATTGTTCTAGTGGTATTTTTCTAAGTAAATGAAAACTTGTACAATGGTATTTTAAAGAATGCTCGATAAGTGCATGTCGCAAGTTAGTGTTTTTCTCATTACTTGTATGTTTATAGACAGCATGGGACTTTAATAAAATCATCCTGGAAACTTAGAGTCTAACTTTTTTTCCTTCTAAAAAATGTAAGCTGGTGTGATTTTTTTCTTGTCCTCTCCTTACATACTTGTTTTAGAGAGCCAATTTACTATTCTCTCACTGTCTTCTTTCACAATTTTCAGATTCTGTACAAACATCACTATTCTGGTGTATCTCAGTTTACTCATTTTTCAGCATCACCCTGGGCAATAAAGGCTGGAAAGGGTAATGGAATAGTTTAGAAGGGGCAACAGGCTGGCTCACACCTAAGTGCACCTTCTACGAGACCTTCAGGCACAGGTGTGCTAGTAGACTAATTTATCAGGTAATTTACAAAGTGCAAGTAAACTGACACCTGTCTCCCCACCCACCTGAACTCTCTGGATCCCTAGCTTTGATTTTTAAGAAAGTAAAGGATTAAAAGCAGACAGTTGCTAAATTCTAAAACAAGATGAAGTTTTCAAACATCCACACTATCTTGATATCAAAAGGTAAAACCCAAATTTCATTACGATTCCTCTTTCCATTTAAAACTGGAATAATACAGCACCAGAGACAGCACGGAAACCCTGGTGGCCCGGTGGTTAAGAGCTACGGCTGCTAACCAAAAGGTCGGCAGTTGGAATCCACCAGCCGCTCCGGGCAGTTCTACTCTGTCCTATAGGGTCGCTATGAGTCAGAATTGACTCGACGGCAATGGGCTTGTTTTTTTTTTTTAGAGACAGCATGGAGATTTGGTTTTAGCAATGAACTAGATTTTATTGCTCTTGGAGGGTATATACAAAGCTTCAGCAGAGTTACCAACTCTTCTGACAGAAAAAAGTAAAGACAGATGGATAAATACTTGTAGTGAAGCTTTAAAAATGTGTGAGAATGTTACATTGAGCCTTTGGACTCCAGTGCACAAAATATTACTTCATTGTATAAGCTAAAGTAGAAAGCAAGTTTGTGAATTAACTCTACCAAAGTGAAGCACGCAAAAAAAGGCCTACAATCACACGGTCTGAACCAGGATGTAAACAGTTAAATTTTCACACACGTTTTCAGGGGGCTTAGTTTGTTAACAATGATCTGTATGAAGTTAATTGTTAATGAATGCACAAAACACAAAGCAATGATTAATCAATTTCCATTTTTCTCTTCCCAACACTAAAAAGGGTAATTATACTATCTATTATTATAACTTCATGATGATTCTATCTGCTAATTAGGACATACCTTAATATTCTGCCAACTATTACTAGAAAATGTGGAAAAAACCTAGAACTATAGTTAATACTATAATAAAAACTGAAAAAAAAAAGAGGAGAAAAATTTAAAAGTACTCACTTATTATAACTTTTACTAGCCAAATCCTTATAACCCACATGCCCTCTCTGAAGTTTTCATCTGATTTTTAAAAAATAATTGTGCTTTGGTATAAAAACCTCTCAAACCCAAGACTATGAACTAACTACTGGCTTTTTTGCTATTTAAGATGAAACATTCTCTTAAGAAAATTCACTGTAAAAACTTTCATAATTCAGTGTAAAATTACTTAGTAAAAATGTACTTGTTTGATCCCAATGTCTAAAACAGGAATTTTTCACTTTTTTATTTTAAAATTTTTGATTCAAACACTTATATAGTCAACTGCAGGATTTATTAGACCTGCTCTTAGTCACTCCATAAAAAATGTCAGCACCATCTTCTCAGGCTGGTGAATCATTGTAAAAGGAAACAAAAGACCACATTTTAGAAACAAGGTCATTAAAGCCAGGAACTAAAATTACTACATAGGAGCAATACCTCTCCAAGTGGGTATCTGACTAGCAGAGTTTCGCAGGCTTCACGCACTTCTGACGCATGTGTGGAAACTAGCTGTGCTTTGCAAGAACTCAGGTACTCTGGATCCACTGGAAAGCTTGTCAAAAACACGAAATTCTTTACTAAGAGGACTAAAGAAGATGCACTATATTTAAAAATCACCATCAATTTTACTAAGATTTACAATAAAAAAAATTTACATCTCTTTTACAATAAAGAGCATTTAGATCTCACTTTTCAGGAAAATATCTTTCATTCTTAAAAAAAGAAAACTGTTGTAAACTTGTTTCTTCTACTGTCTGCTTCACTGAACATAATCTCTTCGGAAACTCCACGTCGCAGAAATAACATGCAAACTGTACATTGTTTGAAAAAGATTATGAGATGGGAAGAAAACCATGTAGGTGATGAAGGAAGAGTCAGAGCTCAAGTCTGAACTTCGCCAACAAAGGCAGATGATCTGAGGAGCTATTTTCATTGGGAAGTCCGTTTACAGTCCATAGGTCTTGTTCCGTAAGAAGTGACAGTCGAGCTAGAAGCTTCAAGCCACCAACCAAAGCTACTGCAGCTCCTATGTGAAAGAAGCACTCGTTTCGTGAAACTGTCAACAAGTTACTGTAAATTAATCAGTGTTTTCTAAACAACGATATAGAACTTGAGACCCTCTAGAAGACTAATAGGGAACTTTTTAAAAATATAACTGAAATTGTATTGAATAGGAGCCCGAGTGGTGCAGTGGTTAAGAGCTCAGCTGTTAACCAAAAGGTCCACAGTTCGAATCCACCAGCTGCTCCTTGGAAACCCTATGGGGCAGTTCTACTCTGTGCTATAGGGTCATTATGAGTTGGAATTGACTTGATGGCAACGGGTTTGCTTTTGGCTTGCAAGAGGTTTAGTTTTTTGGTTTGGTTCACTGAATAACAATCTAATTAAAATCTCAAAGGCAGCGGTTTCTGATGATTTCCCTGTTTCATGTATTTCTATTTCAAGTTCTGCAAATAATTTTTAGATAAAAACATCAATATTAACACATACTGTCAAGAGTAATTTGAGATTGACAATTACATAAGAAATTCATCTAGCAACCATTCTGTAGTTGCATGAAACCACAGCTGGCAGCAGGTTTACAAGCCACAGCTGAGTAGCAAGTTTATAAGGTGACTGGAGAATAAGTTCGTGTAACTTGGCCTCACAGAATCACGACCCACAAAAGTAGAGTCAAAGATGACACGCTCTTAATGTTGAGATTTGAGTTGCTAGTCCATGACTCTCTCCTGCCACCTAGTGAAGGTTATCAGCATGACGACTATCAGAACTTGGACATTTTGTAGCGTTGATCTGGCTGGTGGGGGAGAGTCAGCCATCTCCTGAGGGTTAACGAGGTTATCCCCAGTAAGGGGGAAAATGATCAGAAGGGGAAGGGAGAAAAGAAAATCAGCACAAGAAAAAAGGAAGAGGGGAAAAAAAGGTATAATCAGAAAAGAAAAAGCAGCTGCCCAGATAATAATTTTGGATTTCCAAATTTTTCTGAATATTTTTTGACTTCCAGTTATTTTAAACTGCATTTTCTCCTCCACTTTAAAACCTTTGGTTAATGTTTTATGCCTGATTTTCACTGAATCATACAAGGAAACATGTGTTTTCATCTTTGCTTTTTGAAAACACACTGTCACAGTACAGATTTTTCTTTGGCAAGATCTAGACTTCCAGAGTCAACGTGACAAAACTGTCTGCTGCTGGTGGCGGAAGTATGGTCCTATAATGAAGGCAGCATGCCTTAGTAAAATTTAAGCACAAAAATGGATGAAGACCCTTAACACCATTTATTCAGTTGCTGTCACAAGAAACTAAGTTCATGGCAAGTAAAACCAAAGGGTAGTAAGACAGACCTGTAACTCAGAAGATGACTGAAACTGGAGGGTAAAGCTGAGGATATAATTCTTAGGTAATAATTTGCTTTGGAGCGTTTCATAGACTCCCTCATCCTGTGTGGCTCATTAACTGATTAAAATATACTACCAACCTGCCAATTTGAAAATAAAAATCTAGAACTTTAACTAGAAGTCGAGCTGATTTTCTCAATCTCAGCCTTGACAATCTAGCTACTATGCTATAGGAGCCCTGGTGGTACACACAGTTGAAGTGCTGGGCTGCTAACTGAAAGGTTGGTGGTTCAAACTTGCCCAGTGGCTCCAGGGGATAAAGACCTGGTGATCTTCTGGGAAGATTACAGCCTAGAAAACCTGATGGGACAGTTCTGCTCCCTCACGGGGTCACTGAGTTAGAATCGACGCGACAGCACCTAACAGCAGTGCTAGCTAGCAGGATATACCTGGCTCCTCAGCAACGCCCTCCTTGTCTGCAGAGTAGAAAATATAATCCACGGTTATGGCACTTCGGGAATGACAAGTGGTCACTTCTGGGATCCCAGTGTCAGGAAAGTAATGTGAATAAACAGATGACAAGCTGAAATGGTGCTGTAAATTTGAAGATAATCTAAATTGAAAAGAAAAAATGTTTAGCCTTCATTGAGTTTCATGATTTCTATAGTTTCTCCTATTTAAAGTCCTTTTTCATTTAATTTCCAAACTAAGGCCAGCCATTAGGACAAGCTTTATTTAAACAGAACGTGTAATAATTTGACATTGATATATGAATGTGATATATTCAAATATACGATCATCACATGTGATGAAGTTCAAAATCCATTAACAACAAAGCTATAGTACACGTCAGGGAAAAAGCCTGACAATGAACATACTGATGAGATCCTTTATGAATGACAACACGCCTGAGACCTCCACATGCTGCTGAACACGCATTCTAAAACAATTTCCCACATTTTTATGCAAATAACGCACACCTTCTATGTGGGCCAGCCTCTCCCTCCCGCTGTCAGGTATTTTCACAAGCACTGTTATGCCACTTTTTTTTTTAACATGTTGTTGTAAAAAAAATTAGCATAGCATGCTTATGAAAATACCTTGGAGGTAGAAGGCATGTGTTATCTGCATAAAAATATGGTATATATTTCTGTTGTGTTTTTAAGAAAGAAAAACAAAATGGCCTTCAGAAATTCAATTTGGAACCCACCAGACTTTTGGTGTCAGAGGGGCCATATTTTTCTATACCTATTCTTGTAACATGTCATTGTGTGCCACTGAGTCGATTCCAACTCACAGCGACCCCGTATGACAGTAGAAATGCACCATAGGGTTTCCAAGGCTGTAATCTTTACAGATGCAGGCAGCCGTATCTTTCTCCTGCGGAGCAGCTGGTGGGTTCAAACCACCAGCCTTTCCATTAGCAGCTGAGCACTTAACCACTGCACCACCTGGGCTCCTGTGACAACATTAGAGATATTTTGTACTGCATCTTTAAATAGGCTGGTTTACATTTACCCCGTACTCACTGTAAGCCACTATGAGCTGGAATCAACTCAATGGCAATGGGTTTGTTTTTTTTTTTTGGTTTATAAACATACGTGATGTTACGGGTAAAGGGTTTAAAAACCATTTCCAGTTAACACACCATAACTTGAAGGATCTTATATGTCATGAAGGAAAACAAAATTTGATTAAAAAAATTTTTTTTTAATTCATCCAACATTTACGAAGTATCTGCTAAGTTCTGGGAACTTTCTCCAGTGCTAAGGATACACAGATAAAGATGCTTGCCTTGGTTTTAAAGAGCTCATGTGACAACGAACAAAGGTAATTCCTTAAGTGTCATCCAAGTTTTAGGAACTTCTTTATAGGTAAGGGCTTTACAATTACCATTAAATGTAAAGGTAATACACCTATTTCCCACCATCTCGTTATCTGACATTTCACATTTAGGACAACAGTAGAAAATCTATTTGACTATTTTGCACATTAACAAGGCAGCGGGCATGGCAGCAATGGCTGCAGAGTGCCCCTTTCCTTGAGGAGGGTCTCCCCCACCCTTCAGGAGGGTGTGCAGGCAGCCTCCAGGAAGCTGGGCCACGCTGCCCTGTACCCTCGCTCCCTCCTGCCAGCAGGGCACTGCATCCAGCTGCCACACCAAGCCAGTCTCCTCTGTGGCCACGGCCTCCAGGCAGACACTCAGGCGGCACCAAGCCAGCGGGCAACTGTTCTGGGTTCCCAGTTCCCACATGGCCTAAGGCCCCTGCAGCTCAAAACTGCTGTCAGGTGGGAAGGGAGGGAAAAAAGAGGCATCGGAGAGGGTGTTTGGAAAAAATCAGCTCGAGTTTAATGACATGCCAAAGTGAACCAAACTGGGCCTGAGGCCTCCAGCTCAGTTGGTTTGGGTGTGTGGCCAGGCTCCGAGCGCCCTCGCAGGAAGCCGAGATGCTCTGGAGAGCAGAGCAGGCTCCAAGATGGCAAACACGGGGCTTGCAAGGCTGGGAGTGGAGCCCTGGAGGCGGCTCTGTGAGGGAAGCTCTGAGCCAGCACAGGAGGAAGGTGAAGTGGTTAAGCCGTGGGCCCTCCAGTCGCACGGCCCAGCTTTATCCAGCTTTGTTTCCTCCAAGCCTCCCTCTCCGCAGAGGAAATAATCCATAACTGGACTCGTCACAGTGATGACCACACCAGTAAATCTGTTACTATTTCTATGATTTTATTTTCAAAATAAAAAATATCGGAAAAATGGATGGTCTGAAAACTGAAGAACTGCTGACTGTCACATTTAACGACCTGGTCTTTGGAACCTAACCATGTTGATAAGTAAGGAATAAGTGTATAGATCTGTAAACTATTTATCTGATTTTCATTTTACAGATATAATCTATACATATAAAACACACTACCGAAAACTATCTTATACCCCATTCGATTATAGAAAGATTTAAGATTTACTTAAAACTAAGTATTTGTTAGCCTTCTTTATTATTCTAGCTCAGGGAAGTTTTTGCTATATTTGAAAAGTTCAATCATAAATTTTTAAATGTTAAAAAAAATTGCCCCCTTTCTTATTAGGTTATTATTTATAAGACAATCTTTTCTCAAAACAATTAAGGTATATAAACTAAGATGGGAAGGAAAGCAGATAAAATGAATGAGAGTTGTCTCTAACTTATTTCCTAAATATAAATGTTAAAACAAAAATCAGAACTATAAAAGAGCCAGGATATTTAAAAAAATCAAGGCATTTCAGGAATCCCCCAAAGAGACGAACTTCAAGTCTCCATCCGGTTGCACTGAACACATCCTCTTCTCAACCACAGCCCCAGGCACTGATGCTTCGCTAACAGTGAGAAATCTGCGCATCTCCAGGCCTGCACCTCCTACGAACTTCCCTTGCAGTTGAAGAGAGAAGTGAAAATGTGCTTTTCTACTGGCATATTCTTTTTTTGGATCAAGTCTCCTATAAACTGTTCTGAGGATCTAAAGATCCTCTTGAAATCTGGATGAAAATTTTTTTATGATCTCGACCTTTGTTTAATTAAAAATATGATGGCAATAAATTTCAAAGTGTACTAGCTGTCTAATTCTTTTTAATAACATTGCTTAAACACTTCCTATGTGTCAAACATTGTGCTTTACGTATTTTGTCTCATATAATCCTCACAGCAGCCCAAATTACACATAAGGAAACTGAGCCTCAGACAGAAATTCTTGCTCAGGATCACACAGCTATAAAGTTGCAGAGTCAGGATTAGAATTCAGGTCTATCTGATTGAAGAACAAGCATTCTTTACCAGCACAGAATATAATCATTTTCTTCCTTCTTTTATCCAAGTGATTTCTGAGAAACACATTTTTTAACTCAACTGAAGTTAGCAAACATCTACCACTGTTTTCCAGAACTTACTTTTCAGTTGTCACCATGACGTCTGTTTTCTCAAGCTGTGTCTGTGTCAGGCTGTCATCTGTAAAAACAAAAAGGCATCTATTAATACTGGTGATGTATGGTTTTGCCCTAGTGTGCCTTAACATGGTCTCTTACTGTAGAGATAGGACTCAGGACAAGTGTGGTTCAGACAGATGCCAAGTTGCACATTGCATCCTGACATCCACATGCTCCAAAATTAAGAGCAAAAATAAAACGCAAACATTTCCAAAGCAACATGCAAATAATTCATCAGGGATAATTTTGGAAGTTCAACTTAAAAAAGGTTAATTTAGAGCTTTAAAAAAAAAGGAATAAGGAAATAACCATATATATATACAAATATTCATCTCTGAGATGTTACCCCTTTAAAAATATAATGTCTTCAAAGGGACCACTATTAGTGAGAAGGCAGCCAAAGTGTACTGCAAACACTTACCTGTCTTTTCTACTTTTGGTACCTGCTGTACCTCATACACACAGTTCTGTGAGATACCTAGGTTTGGGGGCCAAATTGGAATAGATAAAATTCTTTGTCCCCGTGAAGACTGTTCCTGGCCAGATACCTAAACAAAATTTCAACAGGTATCTTAAGTGAATAGATTTTAAAGAGTTTATGTATTGAAAAGCTTGTCTTAAATAAAAGGTCTTCCAAGTATGATAAATACTACCCTTTATTCATTGTACTAAGTGATTATGTAAGCTCGTAACATAAAATCTCGTTCCGATACAGTTCAGAGCGTACTCACCTTTTCCACGAAGAGGACAACCTCTCCTACGTGTTTTTCTCTACTCTGGGCGCCCCGATCATCTATTAGCTCTGGACTAATGCTGCTCTTCCCTTTTGCTTCCTGCAGTATCCACGGCCAACCCACTGCCATCGAGTTGATTCCAACTCACAGTGACCCTATGGGACAGAGGAGAACTGCTCCACAGGGCTTCCAAGGCTGTAATCTTTATGGGTCACCATGAGTAGGAATCTTTACAGAAGCAGACTGCCACTTCTTTTTCCCAAGGACTGGTTGGTGGGTTCGAACTGCCAACTTTTCAGTTAGCAGCTGAGCGCTTAACCACTGTGCTACCAGGGCTCCTAAAAAAAAAAAAATCCTACTAGCTCCTATTATATAAAATACTAAGAGAAACTAACTCCTATAAAATTTGTAACTATCACTCAGAATTCCAGTGGTGAAGAGCTTATTTTGGTTAAATACAGATAATCAAATGATCTAAATAAGGGGAGGAAACCACAATAAAAAAAAAGATAAAGAAAATTTATGTAATAGGTATTTACTGTTTCAAAAAAAAAATTAAAGCATTATTTTATTGCCAACATCCAGCATTCGAAATTCTGTTCTGCTACACTGTCAGTGGCCCCATATCTGTGAAGAAGCCATGTCTTTCAATTATCTTCTCTCCCATTTGAAGTTTTTTTTTTTTTTTGCTGTCTGCTATTCCTCCAAACATACAACTACTTACTAGTAGTTGTGGAAAATCATTACAGCTTGGTGAGTTGCAGCTCCTGGACCAGCTGAAGTTTGTGAACAGCTGCACAACATTACAACAAACAAAGCAAATAAGTCTATCCACTAGTACTGAAGGAGCGAGTACTTACCTTTCCTATGGCAAGTCCTTCATAATTCAATTTTCCTTCTTTTATAAAACTATAGAGTGGAGAACCAGGAACGGAATTAAAATCACCACACATGACAATAGGGCAGAAGCTACCATCTTTCTGATGGGCAACACTGGAGATCTCTGCCAGCAGCATTGCCAGCTGAGTCAGCTTAATGTCCCCCCGCCGAGGATTATACAACAGATGTGTGTTAGCTACACAGATTGCGGGAGAGGCAGCACATGGAACTTTGGGCTGCAAGAGCAACACTAATCCAACGTTGTCTCTGTCCAACAGAGGAATATCAGGGCGGTAGAACTCCACTGGGTTCACCGACAAGAGCGAAAATTTGGAATGTTTAAAGCAAACGGCACAGCCATCAGGCTTCCTTCCTGTCCGCATCTTGTATTCACAGTGATAACCTATAAAAAACAAATGAAATTAAGAGACTGTTATTTCATTTATTCATACATATATACACACATATATATGTGTGTGTGTGTATATATATATATATACACACGTGTATGTCAAAACACCGCTCTCCTAATGTGTCTGCCAAAGCATATTCTGTGAAACATTAGTTATGCAGATGTTAAAACACCTGGGACAAACTTCTCAGACTTCAGTGTGCGTTATCACTCTCCCATTCCCATTCTAATAAAAGCAGAGTCACGACAACGGCAGCAACGTCGTACGTCTACCCGTCTCCTCACCCTCCGCCCCCATCTCCCGGATCTTTTCTGCGTGTAGCTCTTCCCCACTCACGCCACTCCAACCTCAGGGCCTCTCCCCTTGCCACCTCCACCACCTGGAATGCTCTAGGTATGGCCTGCTCCATCACCTCCTTCAAGGCCACTCAAATGTCACCTCTGCTGAATCTTTATCTGATTCTTTTTGTTTAAACCTTCCCTATTCTTGCTTTTCTCCAGAAAACTATCACGATAATGTATGATTTGCTTATTTATTTTATTGTCAGCCTTTCTCCAATGTAACACGTGCTCTACAAGGGCAGAGTTTTATGTTCTGCTCACTGCTGCGCCCCCACTGCCTAGCACAGAGCATGCCATATAGAAGGTGCTCAGACGTGTGCTGAATGAGCAAATAAGGCACAAAGCAGGCAGCACTTCTCAAACTTATGTGACCCCAAATAACCTATTTTCAAAATAATCCGTTTTCCACAACAGGTTTTTAGCTTCTATCCATTAGGCACTGGTAGACGCTGATGCTAAAACAGGTTAACTAGACAGAATGGTCCCTGATCTAATGGAGTTGAGAATCTCAGAGGCCTAGTGGCGGGCAGAACAACTCCTAGGAAAGGAAGATACTGAGAGTTCCTTACACACCTTTCTTTCCATTTGAACTATAATTATGTACCAACACAACAGTTTCCACTTGAAATACTTTCATCTTTTCCTGACCTTTTAGAACAGGTATGAAGTTTTCAATTAAGATTTTTTTGGCCCAAATATGCCACAAAATCTGTTAGCAAGTTATGCTTTAATATGCATACATCTTTGAAAGTAAATTTGGCTAAAATAAAAATTACGTTGTACCCAGTGATTCCAAACTTGGCCTGATCTCTGTTCCATAATGATCTTCTTGAACTTCTTGCAAACAGAGTACCTTGGAAGACAAAAATGACTTGAATTAAAATATAAATAGACATGCAGATATGAATTTTTTGGTGCTTTCACCTTTAAAAATAGGCTTCTAAAATTTCAAATCTGATGAGAGCTGAAATAAGAGACTTGTAATCCTTTTTTCTTATTACTTACAGAGCTATCAAACTCATGTTTCCAAACTTGATAGCTCTGAAAACCCCGGCCTTCAACGACATGAAGCTCTCTTACTGTCCAAAATCAGTATTTTCCAAAGGAAATATTTTTATTTGCCAGCGTATTTTCCCCAAATTTACAAGCTCATTAGCACAAAATCCTTCAGGTCCTTCCTTAAGATGTTGGTTTCTCTGCATGCCACCATCTAGATTAAATCTTTACGTGAATTATTAAATATAAATTTCAAACCAAAGGAACTACTGAGTACTTAACGTTTCCAGTTCCTATCTCAAAACTGAGTAATACTTAAAACTTCCTGGATTCTTTTTGAAAAGTTAGATGATGACTGATACCAACAGCCATTTGCAAATGATTCCCTGGAAGTCGTGATGCTTTGTTCAGCCTTGTTCCATCACTACTGCTCAACACCTTTCCTTCTTACCCCACAAACAAAAAGGTTAAATCGCTTAGTTCACAAATGTACAAACGAAACATCTAGAATTTTAACGATATTTTGCACTTACATCTGCGTCGAAGTGTTTAATTTCTCTCAGGATATTGGGAAATCTGAAGCTCCAGTGTAATAGTGGCCGCCGGCAGTGTCTGTAGAGGTGTGAATTGTCTTCCAATAAATCTTGTGAAAGTATATTATAGGATACTACTGAGAAGTCAAAGTTGTTCTCACTGTCTTCACATTTGGGGTCGACATTTTTCTCTCCTAGGATCTTCGTGTTTTCTTTATTATGGTTAGATAGATATTCCCAGTGCCGTTCTATTGTGCCTGTCAAAATATATTGGACAAAATAGAAAGAATTAATTTTAAAAAGACCACGTATTCTCCTACATATAAATACTTCCTTGCCTTTAAAAAATTCTAATAGGCAATGAATAGAAATTTCTTCCTTAGGAAATGGCAATATAGCATTTAATAACTAGAAATTCATCAAATTTGTTACACAGGTGCAAAAATGATATACTGACAGAACAGGAGGAACAAAACAGGCTTACAAGGATATAGCGAGTCATTCTGGAGGCTGAGAGTATATGCCAACAAAACACAAAGCGATGGTGCTTTCCTACTTCTTTACGATTAAGAAGCAGCTCTGCCAGACCTGGTTAGCAACTTTATAATCATGATAATATATCTTATGTCACAGTTGGCTTTTCAATAAAATAATTTCCCATCATATTTAATCCCTACTAGTAAGATCATCAAATGATTAACTAGGTTCCAGAATCAACTCTTAGCTTAGGATTCTGGTTTAGATATAAACGAAGAGTATATAATGACAATCTGTGGAAGCAGTTACTGTCTAAAACACTAACGTGGAACAATGCAAATAAAATGAACAAAAGGAATCTGTTGCACACCAAAGTAAAAGTTAAACGTGATACAGAATGCTAGTACATGATAACAGCTGGTTGACTGACCTAGCATGCAACAACCAGCAATGTGTGATACTTTATATTCTGCAAAGACATTATGTGCCCTGCAAAAGTGATGAAAAGACAATCAAAAGGATAAGAACTTTGCAATTATAGGCAGTCCTCAATTTAGAAATGACCACCACATTTTTAACATACATATATATGGAAACCTTGGTGGTGTGTGGTTAAGAGTTCAGCTGCTAACCAAAAGGTCGGCAGTTCAAATCCACCAGGCGCTCCTTGGAAACCCAACAGGGCAGTTCTACTCTGTCCTGTAGGGTCGCTATGAGTCCAAACGGACCCGATGGCAATGGGTTTTTATATACATACATACATACATACATATATACATATATATATAATTTTTCCCCCCTCCACCTTCAATCTTCTCCCTTTTACTCCACCATGGAAAGACATGGACTTTAAAAAAGGCAGGTTTTAGAGAATCTATGGGCTTAAAAAATTCCTGGGTGGAACAAATGGTTAAGTGCTCAAGTAACCAAAAGGCTGGCAGTTCAAGCCCAACCAGAGGTATCTCAGAAGAAAAGCCTGGCGATCTGCTTCTGAAAGGTAGCCTTGAAAACACTATGCAGTACAGTTCTACTCCGTAAAGGGTTGCCCTGAGTCCCAACTGACTCAACAACTGGTTTTACTGCTGTATGAGCTTAAAAGAAGAGGAAAACAAGAAAAGGGGAGAAGGTAGGGAAACGGATCTGGTGGGCAGTCTATACAGAAAATCTCAGCCTCAGGGTACGTCCCTCCATCCTGCGGGAATTGTTCACTGCCTGGGTTACAGCCCCTAAAGTTTCCATCAGTTAAAAACTGGGGTTAAAATATTCTATACGTTTGTACATGGGGAGAAAAGACTGAAAGGAAATACTCTGGTATTTTAAAAGTAGTTATCTCTGAGTGGTAGAACTGTGGAAGGTTTTTCCAAATGTATATTTACAATCAGAATATCAATACAGTGTACATAAAAATGCAAATAAAAATACCTTCTAGTAAACTGATCGGACTGCTTTCCTCAATATCTAAGTGGCTGATGCCAGCTGCACCAAGGATAGTGAAATTTGGACCAGAAAAGAGAAGAGGAAGAAAATTTTTAATGAATAGTAAGGTCTGGGCTGGACAAGGGAGAGAGAAGACTATGAAGGTACTGGGAGTCTGACGAGAAAGGCGAAGAAAAGGTAGAAAGAAACAAACGTAAAATAAACAAAAACTTTCAACTATTTCAAAATTTTGCTTGGAGCTTGTCCTATTCCCAAGAGCGGATAGGAAACTAACTCCTTCCCTGTCCTTTACTGAAGAATCTCACCAGAAAGGCCCCAAACTAAGGCTATCTGTACTAGCTGATAGAGCCACTTTGAGATTTAGAACATAGTTTCCCTGGAGGAAACATAACTGATTATCAACAAGTTTCTAGAACACAATTTATTCATAAATTGGGGACTGTCTATAAGGCTTTAGCTGCAAATCAAAAAGTCCTCATACGTATACAACATAATCATGCAAACAAAATGTTAACCTATCATCACAAATAGCACTATATTGGTGTCATCACCACTTTAAAACATGAAAGATGAAGGTCTGAAAACCTTATTCGTATTTTCTTACAAAATATAGTATATGTAAGGGCATACACATGCATTAGTATTTTTATAGTCCTGGCAATTAAGAGTTTATAAACCAACTTTTTTCCCTATTCCACTTTTTAAATAGCTGGGACTACAAGGTTCTCTAATTAAAACAGTGGCTTTCAAACTTCCAGGGCTTGTAGGGCCCTTCAGCATCACTTTTCATGTCATTAAATACCAATTCACAGACAGCTGGGGCTGGGATGACAGGGTGAACACGCATTTTGTCCTGACCACATTGTTCTTAGTAAACTTATAGAAATGTCTTCAAATGTTAGGGTTCCATGAAGACAATTTGAAAACCACTGGTAGGGTGGACAGTCTCTGGTCTTCATATATTTCACAATATAAATTCACACCACAAAAGCTTATATACCTTCCATGTCAAGAGGCACAAGGTGATCACAGCAGAGAAGACAGATGAATCAAAGAAAGTGAGCATAGGCCTGATTGGGTTTCTAGGGTGCCTAATTAAAAAGTCATAATTGTGTCACATAAATCCTTCAAATACCACTTGAAAGTGATAGGCAAGTTAGCAATGCTGTTCTCTTGATTGAAAAGTATTAGTGAAATATCGGAAGTCACAACTATGGTTAACGGAGAGCACTTTCCTTATTCACATCACCTAGGAAGAATGGACATATAAAGAGTCAGATTGCAGTCAAGGCTTATCAGTATGTAAACTTAACTCCCATCCACTAAAGGGAAAACAACTTTCTGAGTACCTACTGTGAAGCCCACAGGGTGTCAGGCAGATCTCATTTCGCCCTCAACAGGCTTTCACCTAGGTATTTACATTAGGAAACCATGGAGCAAGAGGTTAAGTCACCTAAGTTCAAACAATTATGGTGGTGCTGAGGTGAGAGCAGTCCTGAGCCCATGCTCATGCAAAGCTCCACGTGAGCACACACCAGGTTTACAAAAGGCTAAGGAGTGTGCTGACCTGATGAACAGCAAACACACAAATGAAGAGCAGCGATGTCGTCATACGGCCTCAGGTTTAGACTATGGATTACTCTCAGAAACCTAGTGTTAATGACTCTAAATATACCTTACGTTCATTCAAACAAATATTTCTTGTTTATCTACTTAAAGTCCCTGGGTGGTGCAATTATGTGATGGGATTAAGTAGTACCACACAAATAGATTTTCACTTTTGGGTGCTTAGAATTTCTACTTAAATGTGTTTGTTTTTTCTAAGTAGGTGCTTTTCTAACCCTGTAGCAATAAATTATACGTTTATGTGAACAGCAGTTAAGCCAGTGAGACTGGAACCAGGCGGAAGCCTATACACATGGGCTACTCTCTGATAAAAAAGGCAGAACCCTCCTGAAGACCAGTAACTAACACATCTAACTCCTCTAGCTCTGACGTCCAGATGAGACTCACTGACTGCCTTCCTTCACCAAAAGGACGTATCCGCTCCCTGCAGGTGAACACCCACACTGCCTACTTGCAAACACCTTCAGGGAAGTTACTTTCCCTGAAAACTATAGCTCAGTAAGAAAAACAATTCCAAATTCTACTTAGAAAATTCATTTACACTTTCTGTGGGATAGAGGGGAAACCCTGGTGGTGCCGTGGTTAAGTGCTATGGCTGCTAACCAAAACGTCAGCAGTTCAAATCTACCAGGCGTTCCTTGAAAACTCTATGGGACAGTTCTATTCCGTCCTATAGGGTCACTATGAGTCGGAATGAACTCAACAGCAATGGGTGTGGTTTTTGTTTTTGGTGGGATAGAGAGCTGGCAGGAGAGAGGGAGTCTAATGAATTGTTTAGAGTAAAAAGAATATGAGGAGAATAGAAGGAATCAACACATTCCGAAAAAAACTTTCTCAAACTTAAACGCAACGTAGTTCCCTTTTAAAAGGTAAAATAAGACCCCACTTTGAGAAATACTGACTTGAGAAACTAAAATCTTATTCAGTAAGAAAATATCTTTCATTTATGATTGTTTTTATTTTAAAAAAGGTTCTTACCTAATGCTTTTTTAAAAAGCTAGCACTGAAAATGAAAACAGAGGATTGAATTCTCATGTAGATCTGTGTGACTCTGGGATTCATCCACCAATTTCTAGGAAGTCTAAGGACCTTAGTTTCAAAAACACTGGGTTTGAAAACGATTCTTAAACTTGCTATTTTTAATCCATTTCTCCATTCTTTCCCAACTTTATTCTACTGTAGCATCACTTCTACTATTTTTACTGCTGAAAATATACAATTAATTCAAAAGAAAAAGACTTCATTTAAAACAGAATTTTTTTTTTTTCCTAATAGAAAACTACTGGCTAAAAATAAACACCAAACATCTCTAAAATATGCAGCAGGTTTTCTTAAGGAAAGTTTCAACTTAGTCCATCACTTATGTCTATTTCTGCACCAAGACAAACATCACCTTTACCTTGGTGTTTTCTTCGTTTTGACGAAGGCTCATCTCCCTCAGAGCTCATGCTGTAACTAGAGAGATGAATCAAAGATGTCTGGCTCAGGTGCTCGGGTCTCCAGTGCAAGTACTGAAACTGAGTTCTAGACTCAAACAAACAAGCTGGTCTCCAATGTAGTGAAAAATGCCTAGTACTGAAGTATGGATACGGAGCACGAGAATAATGTCCAGGCCACCTCATACAACTAGAGATATGTCTGTCCCAGCAACACCTCTGCAGATCCTCCCACGGTGTGGTCCAGTCTCTGCCCAGACTCCTCGGGCGATGTGGTAACATGGGGCATCTACAAGAAATAAATACACTCTTTGAGGCACCACCTTCTGTTCTGCTATAATACATACACTCTAAATCTCATCTTCCTCAAGGGAAGATAACGTCATTTGAAATTTGCCTTCTAAATCTGTGAAGGATGGCCGAAAAACATCCAAGGTTTAACTATTAGTAGTATCTCAATACTCTCTTAAACAATCATGAATGGTATTCTAAATACTTAACCTAGGATGCCACCGAGGCTCCCCAAACACCACACACCCTTCAAAAAGCCCACAATTCAACTGAGAGATAAATCAACCATCAAACCTGATGTTCAAAGTAGCTTTCTAGCACCTAGTAAAACTCAATGGAAAATAAAATCCACAACATAATACTTACAGAACACATCTGACTACAGTTACAGCGAATCTGTACTACAACTTGGGTTTGTGGTAAAAACACATCTGAACAGTTTTAATACCAAGGCTGGATTTTCCAAACATATGTATACCCAAAAAAACAAGTGCCCATCACAACATCACAAAAGTACTTCCTCTTGCTAATCAGTGGGTGGATAATTTATTTTCCTATACTTTATAAAACAAATAAAAACACGTTTCCCCTTGGAGGAAAAGAAAGGGAATAGAGATGACTTAGTAGGAATTCACCAACACTCTAAATCCAACAGCACCAGTTCAACCCATCATCCAAAATACCTTCAAAGTAGTGCTAACAAACTCCCTGAAGAAACAACACAACAAAGCACCACATTCTTCACACCATGCAGTCCTCCTCTGGCAAAATGCTAGGGTTCAAACACTTCTAGCCGTCCCTCCAGGATTCATTAAAGGTGCGTCTCCAAGACAGTGTCAGTAACGTCCACTTTCAGTACTACAGGAATTTTACTAAGTTGCACTTACTGTTATTTGATTTTCATGTTAACATTTAAAATTCTTTTTATATATTTTTGCAGTCCATGCATTCTCAAACTGTTCTCTAAATTAAGCTGTAAATCTTCGAAGGTGATACATGCGCAGTCTTCCCTGCTTTTAAAAGACAACTTTAAAAGCCATAGAGATTTGGGCACCTGCTCTATCCTAATAAGCCACTGTATTGAAATAAAATGCTTCTACTCCAACACTTTTTCTCAACATTTGTTGTCGTTTATACAGATGTCATTTTCTCTTACAACAACGAACTTCTTCAAGGTTAGACTCTTCCTATTCGTCTTAATCCCAGTCTCTTCCCAAGCACCTAGCACAGGTCTGGCTCAGGGTTAGAGTCTTCCTATTCGTCTTAATCCCAGTCTCTTCCCAAGCACCCAGCACAGGGTTAGAGTCTTCCTATCCATCTTAATCCCAGTCTCTTCCCAAGCACCTAGCACAGGTCTGGCTCAGGGTTAGAGTCTTCCTATTCGTCTTAATCCCGGTCTCTTCCCAAGCACCTAGCACAGGTCTGGCTCAGGGTTAGAGTCTTCCTATTCATTTTAATCCCAGTCTCTTCCCAAGCACCTAGCACAGGTCTGGCTCAGGGTTAGAGTCTTCCTATTCGTCTTAATCCCGGTCTCTTCCCAAGCACCTAGCACAGGTCTGGCTCAGGGTTAGAGTCTTCCTATTGGTCTTAATCCCAGTCTCTTCCCAAGCACCTAGCACAGGTCTGGCTCAGGGTTAGAGTCTTCCTATTCGTCTTAATCCTGCTCTCTTCCCAAGCACCCAGCACAGGGTTAGAGTCTTCCTATTCGTCTTAGTCTCTTCCCAAGCACCTAGCACAGGTCTGGCTCAGGGTTAGAGTCCTCCTATTCGTCTTAATCCCAGTCTCTTCCCAAGCATCTAGCACAGGTCTGGCTCAGGGTTAGAGTCTTCCTATTGGTCTTAATCCCCGTCTCTTCCCAAGCACCTAGCACAGGTCTGGCTCAGGGTTAGAGTCTTCCTATTGGTCTTAATCCCAGTCTCTTCCCAAGCACCTAGCACAGGTCTGGCTCAGGGTTAGAGTCTTCCTATTCGTCTTAATCCCAGTCTCTTCCCAAGCACCTAGCACAGGTTTGGCACACGGCCAATACTCAGGAAACACAGTTGAATCTAATTACCATGAAGCCCCAGGCTTACAAGAGTTAAAAGCAGCTCCCCAAGACTTTGTGATATTATTTTTAGTTTTAGTATGGTACAACAGCTGGTTTTATACGGTACACAAACCTTTCGATTTTTAATATCTAAGAATTTATTTTAAAGTGTATCAGGTAGAAAAAAATCGTAACCAGTACATCAAACTCAAGATTTCGCAGATACAGCTTAGAGCAGCGTTTACGTGAGTAGCACCTATTTAAGCGCTTTTTTTAACTGAGTAAATTTAAAGAAAAATTTCCAGTAAGTACTAACAGTACAGGTGGAGCGAGAATTTGGTACTGATCGGAAAGGCGGGCATTAACAGAGACTGAAGTTGGAGAGACTCGAACACACCAACAAACGCGCGCTGCCCGCGGGGTTGGGCCGGCCGGGGCCGCAGCCTGTCAGCCGGGCCCCGAGGTCGGTCAGCCGGTCGGCCGGGCCCCGAGGTCGGTCAGCCGGTCAGCCGGGCCCCACGGTCGGTCAGCCGGTCAGCCGGGCCCCACAGCCGGTCAGCCGGGGCCTCAGCCGGTCAGCAGGGCCCCACAGCCTGTCAGCCGGGCCCCGAGGTCGGTCAGCCGGTCAGCAGGGCCCCACAGCCTGTCAGCCGAGCCCCGAGGTCGGTCGGCCGGGCCCCACAGCCGGTCAGCCGGTCAGCAGGGCCCCACAGCCGGTCAGCCGGGGCCTCAGCCGGTCAGCAGGGCCCCGAGGCCCCTCAGCCGGGCCCAGAGCTGCGGCCGGGGAGGAGCCGCGGCCGGAGGCGGAGACTGGCACCGGCTGGGCTGGGGAAGGGGGCCGGGGTGGTGCCGGGCCGGCGTCCAGGCCGCGCCCGGGGTACTTATCCCGCAGGTCCCCGAGGCTCGTCCCAGCGACGGCACCGCCCGCCCTGCCCGCCTTCCGCCCACCGCCCCGCCTCAGGCGGGCCCCAGAGCCGCCCTCCCGTCTCCCCGCCCCTCCGGCCGCAGCCCCACTGACCGGCCTCGCCCCACCGCACAGCGGCCGTAGCCCCTCCTCACACAGCGCCACGCTTCCATCCTCCCGCGGGGCCCGGCCTCAGGCGCGCCTCAGACTCAGCGGCTGAGGGCACCGGAGAGGCCCCATTGCCGCGCGTCCGACACCCAGCCCAGCTGCAAGGCATGCCGGGAAGCCCGGCTCGCCGGCCGCCAAGCCCCCATCTTGCGCGGCGAGATCACGGAATTGCCGTAACCGCGCATCCTTCTCAGTGAGCATGCGCAGAGCGTGTGACCCGGGACAGCCATTTCGGGATAGGGCAAAGTAGCGCTCTCCGCCTTGAGGAGAGAGGTGAGCTAAACAACTTTTTCAAGGCTTACGGGCAGATACAATGTGCTTACTGTATGAGAAGAAGAAGAAAAAAAAAAAAAAAAACACCCATTGAGACAGGAAGAAAACAAATTATTTTAGACTCTTTTTGTGAGGTACTTGGGGGAGATTCCACAAACTAGGAAATGACCCAGGTCAGCGTTCCCATAAAACAGTGGTATTACAGGCGGCTGCAGCAGGATAGCGACAGGAAACTGCCAGAAATTCAAGCCGCATTTAGAAGAGGATGTGGAACCAGGGATATCATTGCTGATGTCGGATGGATCTTGGATGAAAGCAGAGAATACCAGAAAGATGTTTACGTGTGTTTTACTGACCGTGCAAAGGCGTTTGACTGTGTGGATCATAACAAATTATGGATGACGTTGTGAAGAATGGGAATTCCTGAACACTTAATTGTGCTCATGAGGAACCTGTACATAGATCAAGAGGCAGCCATTCATACAGAACAAGGAGATACTGTGGTTTAAAGTCAGGAAAGGTGTGAGTCAGGGTTGAATCCTTTCACCATACATATTCAATCTGTATGCTGAACAAATAATATGAGAAACTGGCTATATGAAGAAGAATGGGGCATCAGGATTGAAGGAAGACTCATTAACAACCAGCATTATGCAGATGACACAACCTTCCTTGCTGAAAGTGAAGAGGACTTGAAGCACTTACTGATGAAGATTAAAGACTACAGCCTTCAGTATGGATTACACCTCGACATAAAGAAAACGAAAATCGTCACAGCTGGACCAATAAGCAACATCCTGATAAACAGAAAAATTTAAAGTTGTCAAGGATTTTACTTTACTTGGATCCACAACCAACACCCGTGGAAGCAGCAGTCAAGAAATCAAAAGATGCATTGCATTGGGTAAGTCTGCTGCAAAAGACCTCTTTAAAGTGTTGAAAAGC
The DNA here is from genome assembly GCF_024166365.1 of Elephas maximus indicus. Lineage (NCBI taxonomy): Eukaryota > Metazoa > Chordata > Mammalia > Proboscidea > Elephantidae > Elephas > Elephas maximus. Next base: position 1,650,078 of record NC_064842.1, read on the forward strand.
AAAGCTGTCACCCTGAGAACTACGGTGTGCCTGACCCAAGACATGGTGTCGTCAGTTGCCTCCTATGCATGTGAAAGTTGGACAATGAATAAGGAAGACGGAAGAAGAATTGATGCCTTTGAATTGTGGCGTTGGCAAAGAATATTGAATATACCATGGATTGCCAAAAGAACAAATTTGTCTTGGAAGAAGTTCAACCCGAATGCTCCTTAAAAGCAAAGGCAGTGAGACTATGTCTCACATACTTTGGACATATTATCAGGAAGGATCAGCTCCTGGAAAAGGACATCATGCTTGGTAAAGTAGACAAGTAATCGAAAAAGAGGAAGACCCTCAAAGAGATGGATTGACACAGTGGCTGCAACAACGGGCTCAAGCATAGCAACAGTTGTGAGGATGGCGCAGGATTGGATAGTGTTTCGTTTTGTTGTGCATAGGTTGCTATGAGTTGAAACCGACTGGATAGCACCTAACAACAACTAGTTTTTGTTAACTCATTTTGTAGGAAAATAGCGTCAGAGCTCACTTTTTGTTATTAAAACGTTATAGTGGTAAAATATGCATAACAAAAAATTTACCATTCAAGTGTACAACTGTTGTTGTGTGCCCTCCAGTTGATTCTGACTGAGAGAGACGGAATCTATAGCACAGAATAAAACAGCCCTGTAGAGTTTCCTAGGCTGTGATCTTTTTGGGAGCAGATCAAGAGGTCTTTTCTCCAGCGAAGTGGCTGGGTTTGGACCGCTGACCTTTTGGTTAGCACCTGAGCACTTAACTATTGTGCCACCAGAGCTCCTTTGTCCAACTATAACTAGTGTCTATTTCAAGAAGTTTTTATCACCCCAAACAGAAACTCAGCACCCCTTAAGAAATAACTCCATCTCTCCTTCCCTCCAGCCTCTGGATATTTCATACAAGTGGAACCATACAATATTTGTCCTTTTGTGTCTGACTTATTCACTCAGCAGTCCATCCGTGTGTGTGAGAAGGTTCATTCCATCTCACAGAATGTATCAGAACTTCATCTCTTTATAGCTGAATAACATTCCATTGTATGCCCCACGCTTTGTTTTTCCATTCATTTGTTGATAGATACTTTGGTGGTTTTCACTTTTCAGCTATTGTGAATAATGCTGCAGTGAACACCGATGTTCAAGTATGTGACTCCCTGATTTCACATCTTGCTGGGTCATATGGGAATTCTATGTTTAACTTTATGAGGAACTGCCAGACTGTTGGCCACAGCAGTTGCAGTGTTTTACATTGTCAGTAACAATATAAAATGATTCGAATGTCTCCACATACTCTCCAACACATGGTTTTCCACCATTTTTCTGATAATACCCATCTGTGAAGTGGTATCTCATTGTGATTTTGATGTGCATTTCCCTAATGATTAATGTCATTGAGCATCTCTTCATGTGCTTGTCACCCATTTGTATATCTTTAGAAAAAAGTCTATTCAAGTACCTCACCCATTTTTTAATTGGTTAGTTTGTCTTTTTGTTGTTGAGTTGTAGGAGATCTTTATATATTCCGAATATTAAACCCTTACCTGATATATGATTACCAAATACTTTTTCCCATTCTGTAGGTTCTCTTCACTTTCTTGATAAAGATATTAATTAATTTTGATGAAGTCCAATTTATCTACTTTTAGTTACTTGTGCTTGGTGTCATATCTAAGAAACCATTGCTTAATCCAAGGGCACAACGGTTTACACTTATGTTTTATACTTTCAGACCTTACATTCAGGTGTTTGATCCATTTTAATTCTAGTATATAGTGTGAGGGAGGAGTCCAAATTCATTCCTTAGCATAAGGAGGTCCATTTATCCCAGCATCATTTCCTAAAGAGATTATTCTTTCCCCATTGGACTTGGCACCCTTGTCAAAAATCAATTGGCCATAGATGTATGGGTTTATTTCTGGACTGCCAATTCTATTCCATTGGTCTATATGTCTATCCATATACCAGAACCACACCGTTTTGATTATTGTACTTTGTCGTACGTTTTGAAATTAGGAAGTGTGAGTCTTTCTACTTTGTTCTTCTCTTTCCAGATTGCTTTGGCTATTGCAATTCCATATGAATTTGAGGATCAACTTTTCCATTTCTGCTAAAAAGACTATTTCCTCTAATTGCTTTGACTCTGCAGATCACTTTGGGTAGAATTAACATCTTAGCAGTAGTCTTTAAACTCATGATCACAGGATATGTTTTATTTAGGTCTTCCTTAATTTCTTTCAGTATTGTTTTATAGTTTTTAGTATACAAGTCTTTTACCTTCCTGATTAAATTTATATTCCTAGGTATATTATTCTTTAAGATGCTATTGTAAATGGAATTGTTTTCTTAATTTCCCTTTCAGATTGTTCATAGCTGGTGTATAGAAATGCAACTTAGTTTTGTGTGTTGATCTTGTACCCTGCAACTTTGCTGAATTCATTTATTAGTTCTAGTAGTTTTCTTGGGGCCCTAGTAGTTTTCTTATGGATTCCTTGGGATTTTCCATGTATAGGATCATGTGCGAATAGAGTTAGTTTTACTTCTTCTTTTCCGATTTGGGTATCTTTTCTTTCTTTCTTTTTTTTGGCCTAATTGCTCTGGCCAGGACTTCCAGTATAATGTTAAACAGCAGTGGTGAAAGCAGGCATCCTGTTTTCTTCCACATTTTAAGGGGAAAACTTTCAGTCTTTCACCATTGAGTATGATGTTAGCTTTGAGTTTTCCATAGATGGCCTTTGTCATGTTGTGGAAATTCTCTTCTATTTCTAGTTTGCTAGATTTTGTCAAATGCCTTTTTTTGCCTTGAGATGATCGTGTGGTTCTTTTCCCTTGTCTATTAATATGGTTTTATTACAGTGATTGATTTTCTTAAGCTGAACAACTCTTGAAATACTGGGATAAATCCCACTTAGTCATGGTATATAATCCTTTTAATATGCTTTGAATTCAGTTATAGTATTTTGTTAAGAAATTTTACATCTATATTCATAAGGTACACTGGCCTATAATTTTCTTTTCTTGTGTTGTCTTTATATAGCTTTGGTATCAGGGTAATACTGGCCTCATAGAATGAGTTAGGAAGCATTTTTTTTGGAAGGATTTGAGAAGCTTTGATGTTATTTCTTTAAATGTTTGGACCATCTGGTCCAGGACATTATGGTTTTGGGAGATTTTTGATTACTAATGTAATCTCTTCACTTGTTACAGGTCTGTTGAAATTTTTTATTTCTTCCTGAGTCAATTTGGGTAGTTTGTGTGTTTCTAGGAATTTGTACATTTCATATAAAGCCAAAAAAAACCAAACCTGTTGCCATCGAGTCAATTCTGACTCATAGCGACCCTATAGGACAGAGTAGAACTGTCCCATAGTTTCCAAGGAGCGCCTAGGTGGATTTGAACTGCCGACATTTTGATTAGCAGCTGTAGTTCTTAACCACTACACCACCAGGGTTTCCATATAGGTTATCTAATTTGTTGGTGTACGAATTGTTCATAGTATTCTGTTATAGCTCTTTTTTACTTCTGTAGTCAGTGGTAAGGTCCCACTTTCATACATGATTTTAGTTATTTGCGTCTTCTCTCCTTTTTTCCTTCTCAGTCTAGTTAAAGGTTTGTTGATTTTATCGATCTTAAAAAAAAAAAAAAAAAAAAACTTTTGGTTTCATTGATTTTCTCTTCTGTTTTTCAATTTCTTTTATAATTCATATCTGCTCTAATCTTTATTAAAACTCATTAGCATTGTCATTTTTGACTCATAGTATCTTTATTGGAGCCCTGGCCGCTAACCAAAAAGGTCAGCAGTTCAAATCCACCAGCCACTCCTTCGAAACCCTATGGGGCAGTTCTCCTCTGTCCTATACGGTCACTATGGGTCAACTCAACGGCAATGGTTTTGTTTCTAATCTTTATTATTTCCTTTTTCTGGTAGCTTTGGACTTTTTTTTTTTTTTTTTGGACTTAGTTTACTCTTCTTTTTCTAGTTCCTCAAGGTGTAAGTTTAGGTTATTGATTTCAGGCCGTGCTTCTTATTTAATGTAGGCATTTACAGCTGTAAATTTCCTTCTGAGCACTATTTTCACCGTATCCTATGAGTTATGGTATGTTGTGCATTCATTTTCATTCATCTCTAAGTATTTTCTAATTTCCCTTGTGATTTCTTCTTTGATTCTTTGGTTGTTTAATACTGTGTTGATGAATCCTCATATATTTTTGAAATTTCCAGTTTTCCTTCTGTTATTGATTTCGTTTCATTGTGGCTAAAGAAGATACTTTGTATGATTTCAATCTTTTAAAATGTATATTTGTTTTGTGACCTAGTGTTTTAGTTATCTAGTGTTGCCATTACAGAAATACCACAAGTGGATGGCTTTAATAAACAGAAATTTATTTCCTCACAGTAAAGTAGGCTAAAAGTCCAAATTCAAGGCATCAGTTCCAGGGGAAGTCTTTCTCTCTCTGTTGGCTCTGGGAGAATGTCCTTGTCCTTAATCTTCCCATCATCGAGGAGCTTCTCAGGCTCAGGGACCCCGTGTCCAAATGACATGCACTGCTCCTGATGCTGCTTTCTTGGTGGTACGAAGTCCACCAACTCTCTGCTTGCTTCCATTTTCTTTTATCTCTTGAGAGATAAAAGGTGGTGCAGGCGACACCGCAGGGAAACTCTCTTCACTTTGGATCAGGGAGGTGACCTGAGTAAGGGTGGTGTTACAATCCCACCCTAATCCTTTTAACATAAAATTACAATGAAAAAATGGATAACGACCACTTAATACTGGGAAGCATGACCTAACCAAGTTGATACAAACATTTTTTAGGGACATAATTCAGCCCAAGACACCTAGCAATGGTCTATCCTGGGGAATGATCCATGTGCACTGGAGAAGACTATATCTTCTGGTTTTCAGTGGTGTGTTCTATATATGTCACTTAGGTCTGATCTTCTGTCTAGATGTTCTATCCATTATTGAAAGGGGGTTATTAAAGTCTCCAAATATTATTGTAGAACTGTTTACTTCTCCCTTCAATTCTGTCAATATTTGCTTCATGTATTTTGGGGCTCTGTTGTTAGGTACGTATATATTTACAGCTGTTATGTTTTCTTGATGAATTGACCCTTTTATCATTACACATTCTTCTTTGTCTCTGGTAACAGATTTTTGACTTATAGCCTATTATGTTCGATATTAATATAGGCACCTCAGGTCTATTTTGATTACTATTTGTATGGAATATTTTTCCATGTTTTCACTTTCCACCTATTAGTTTCTCTGGATCTAAATGAGTCTCTTGAAGACAGCATATAGTTGGATTATTATTATTTTTTTTAATCCACTCTGTGTTTTGATTAGAGTTTAATCCATTTACATTTAAAGTAATGAACGATAAGGAAGGACTGACTTCTGCCATTTTGCACTTTGTTTTCTGTGTCTTACACCTTTTTTTTTTGTCCCTCATTTCTTCCAGTATTGCCTACTTTTGTGTTTAATTGATTTTTGTAGTGCATCACTTTGATTCCCTTCTAGTTTCCTTTTGGGTGTATATTTTAGATATTTGCAGTTACCATGAGAATTATAATTAACATCCTAAATTATAAAAACCTAGTTTAAATTCATACCAACTTCAATAACATACAAAAACTTTGTTCCTTTAATAATCCTCGCTTCCAGCTTTACATTGTTATCACAAATTACATCTTTATGCTTGTGTGTACAAAACATAAATTTATAATTATTTTTTATGCATTTGATTTTTAAATCATGTGGGACAAAATAGATATAACAAGTAGAGTTACAAATAAAAAATATCATAAATCTGGCCTTTATATTTACCCACGAAATTACCATTAATACGGATCTTTTTTTTTCTTCATAGGGTTTCAACTTGCTGTATAGTGTTCTTTCATTTCAACCTGAAGGACTCCCTGTAGCATTTCTTGTAGGACAAGTCTAGTGGTAATTAACTTTTCTTCCAGCACTTTAAATATATCATCCCACTGCTGTCTCATCTTCCTGGTTTCTGAGAAGAATTCAACATTTAATTTTGACAATCTGTTGTATGTGAGAATTCACTTCTCTCTTGCTGCTTTCAAGATTCCATCTTTATCTCAAGTTCAGCAGTTTGCTTATAAAATGTCTCGGTGTGGATCTCTTTGGGTTTATCCTACTTGACGTTTGTTGAACTTCTTAAATGTGTAGGTTCGTGTCTTTTGTCAAATTTGGGACATTTTCAGCTATTACTTCTTCATATATTTTTTCTACTCCTTTCTCTGTTTTCCATCAGAGACTTCCATAATTTACATGTTGGTTTGCTTGATGGTGTCCTACATGTCCCTTAGGCTATGTGTGCTTTTTTTCATTCTCTTTTATTTTTTGCTCCTTAGATTCAAGAATTTCAATTGTCCTATGTTCAAGTTCACTGATTCTTCTGCCAGCTCGGATCTGCTGTTGAGCTCCTCTAGTGAATTTTTCATTTCAGTTATTGCGTTTTTCAGCTCCAGTATTTCTGTTTGGTTTCTTTTTGTAATTTTTTTTTTTTTTTTATTGATGTTCTCATTTTGTTCATGTGTCATTTTCCTGTTTTCCTTTAGCCCTTTGTTCGTGTTTTCTTATAGGTATTTGACTATATGTAACTCTGTTATTTTGAAGGCTTTGTGTAGTAAGTTCATTTTGGGAGTTTCCACAGGGGTGGTTTCTGTCACCTTTATTGTTCTTTTGAATGGACCTTCCTTTCCTGTTTCTTCATATGCCTTCTGATGTTTTGTTGAAACTGAGACATTTCAATATTATAATGCAACAACTTTGAAAATCAGATTCTTTTCCTTCCCCAGTGTTTGCTCTTTTCTCTCTCTCTCTGTCTCTGTTTTTAATTGTTGAAGGCTGTAGTCATCAATTTGTTTCATGGTGTCTTCTAATGATTTTTTCAATGACTGCCCTCCTGGATGTATGTGAGCACTGAAGTCTAGTATCTTGATAGATATTTTTTTGAACACCAGAAGACAAACAATAACAACAACAACTTTGCAAATTGGCTCTATTTTGGGGCCCTCCTTCAACTCTTAGCCAAGCTTGCACTGAGCCTAGGATTCAGCCCAAGGTGAAGGCGTAGGGTATTAGGCAATTTCTGAGCATGTACTATAAGTCTAAATGTCATTCCTTTGAAGCTAATCTGTCTTTTTTCTCTTTTTAGCCTATAAGATCTACATTGTAGATATGGAACTTTTTTTTTCTGATCAACACTCAGTATTTGCTTTCATTCTGAAGATTAATTTCTTTGTTCAGTTCTGGAAAATGTTGACCTATTATCTCTTTGAATATTGTTTTCACCATTTCCTCTTTTATCTGCTTCTGAAATTCCATTAGATCACTATTAAAGACTCTTAATTCTTTTGCCTCTTGACTATTCTTAACCACTTTTCCTTTTTCTCCTTCTCTTCCTAATCTATATTTTATGCCTCCTTCTCTAGTGTCTCTATGAGTTGGAATCGACTCAATGGCAGTGTGTTTTTGGTTTGGTTTCTCCTGTGCCTCTGTGCTGAGATCTGTGTGAATTCCTTAGTTCTACTAATTTACTAATTCTTTGTTTAACTGAAACCAGTATAGAGTGTATCTTCTCTACTGATTGTTTATTTCAATGACTATATTTATTTTTATATTTTATTGTGCTTTAGGTAAATGTTTACAGAGCAAAATAGTTTCCCATTCGACAATTTATACACAGAATGTTCCAAGACATTGGTCGCTGTTCCCTCAATGTGTCAGAACTCTTCCATTTCTGCCCTGACAGTGACTATATTTATTTCCAGGATTTGTAATTGTCTTTCCACATGTACCTTTTTGTTGTTTGTTAAGGCTTGCTTTTATAATTGCTTGTTTTTTGTTTTCTTTCTGTCAACTCCCTTGGAGAATATTAAACATGCTTATTAAAAAGTCATTTTCAGGTCACTTTGTTATGTTCATTTTGGCTAGAATGAATTCATCTCTTTTTTATTTTGTTGGTCAGTGTTCTGAGTGTGAATCTGTCTCATATGTTTTGGAATTTTGATATGCAGACTTTTGATTAGATTTGTTTTTCTGTTCTCTCTTTTAACGTCTCTGTGTTGATTGCCTCTATTTCCCCTCAAGGGAGACTCATACCAGAATCTGGTCTTATATTGTTGCCTTAGGCCTGTCTAGCTCTGTTATTAGAGGTAGTGCTAGTCCAGTCTTTGAGCCAGTGGATGACCTGGCCCAGGTCTTAGATGTGAAGCTGTGTCAGCTTCCTCCTAACTCCCAATGCCATGGCTCTGGGAAGCAATTATTGCAGTTCTTTTAACCTATTTTTAATGTGTGAAGAAGTTTCTAGTTTCAAGTAACGAGTTTGACTTCATCCCTTTCCTTTCTTGGGAAGACTTTTGGTCCCTGTTACCCATTCCAGAGGGTAAAATTCCTAGATGAGGTACCCAGCAGACTTCAGCCTCATATACTATAATTTGGTATTTTGGGGCCTCAGAGAAGTTTATATTGGTTTCGAGCATGACAGTGTTTTTTTGTTTGTTTTGGTTTATAAATTTCTCTTTTTATATTTTGCCTCTTATTGCTATGTGTTTGGAATGGAGGAAGCTTCAGTGCAAGAAATCCTAAGGTATCTTAGCTGGAAGTACAAATACACTGTGTTATGTAAAGTTCAGGAAGAATTTCTTTATGAGCACAACGTCTGGGCCTCAAGGATCATGAAGACATGGAGATGCAGTGAAGTAAAATAAAATAGGAAGACTCTTAAGAGCCAAATAGACCTGGGTTTTAACATAGACTCTAACATTTTGAAGCTGTGGCATTCAGCAAATAAATCATCTTTGATCACAGTTACCTCATTGGTAAATGGGAAAAATAATACATTATGAAATCTTGTGAGGATTAAATTAAGTGATAGATGTGAAGAATCTTTTATAAGACAAGTAAGAAATGTTTTGTTTTTCATCAGTTTTATAAGCAAATTTTTGAACACATAAACTTAAACAAACTAGCATGTACTGAGTAGATAAAACATTTGTGACAGAACTTTATGCACAGTAGACCCTTTGGGAAACAGGAGAGAGGGAATTAAAAGCAGAAGACAAAAAGTGATATAAAAGCAAGTGAAAAGAAATATAGTATAGATTCAATATATAAAGGAACTGATGCTTTCAGGTTTTCTAGCCAAAGATGGGTATACTAACATATAATAATCTATTCTGAACTATTGATTGATGTAAATTTCTGTTCTTCAAGGAACCTAGTATCCTTTGTTAAAATGAAAGCCCTCCATAATTATATGTAAATGTACAGAACCTATAATTATGGGGTATAAAAATTATTTTTGACAATATGTGAATTGCAAGGAAAAGCTAAAAAATAAAAATCCAACTTAAAGTGTCTCTCAGTTCCCACATGTTCTTAATCTTCACTCTCAACCCCCAAATTCTAGAAAATGTTTTCATATAGCCTACAACCCTTGCAGAACCTTGTAGCTTGGTGCAGTGGTTTTCTAATTTTTTTTATAATTGTAGAATTTTTTTTTTAATTTAAAATTTCTTATACTGTTTCTGCTAGAGTGGTGGCAAATTAAAGATTTAGTTTGGAGCAGGATGCATTTAATGGCCTCAAAATAGTAAGTCAGTCTGTAATGATGACTGAGTCCTCCATGGATATTATGTCCTTGATGAAAATATTACAGGACTCAGGTCTTGATAGAATTTCCAATTTCTTTTCTAATCTGTGCGGGCCGATTAAATTAAGAACTATTAATGTCCAGGCTTTTAAAACAGAAGCACCATTATAGGAATTTGGTGGTCAGAATATAAAATTCAACAGCCCTTCTTTTCTTAGTTTTCTATTGCTAATGTAACAGAATATCACAAGTGGGTGGCTTTAGTGAACAGAAATTTACTTTCTCACAGTTAGGAGGCTACAAGTCCAAATTCAGGACACTGGCTCTAGAGGGAAGCTTTCTCTCTGTCAGCTCTGGGGGGAAGGTCCTTGTCTCTTTTCGGCTTCTATTCCTCAGTTCCTTGGCGATCTTCATGGGTGTGGCATCTATCTTCCTCCGTCTCTGCTTTCTTGCTAATCTGCTCGTTTATATCTCAAAAGTGATTGGCTTAAGACACAGTCTACATTGATATGGCCTCATAACCATAAAAAGAAAACTATTCCCAAATGGAATTACATCTATAGGTATAGGGGTTAGGATTTACAACACATTTTTTGGGGACACAATTCAGTCCATAACACTTTCCCTCCACCCCACCAACTCTTTTTAATTCCTGTCTCTCAGTCCCAGAATGGGGCTTTGCAGATTTGTGAATCCCTGTAGTGCAGAGACTGTGGATTAAGTGGAATCTCACCTCTGACAGATGACCTTGCTGCTTAGTCTGGTCTATTTTAGGGCTCTGAGAATTATCTTTCTGGAGAGGTATTAGAGAGTAGGATCAGGCCTCAGCAGGGGTCCCTTGGGCACAGAGAAGAATGAAGAGGTAATCTAGACTGGTTGATGGAATGTCAGAGGAGAGCATGAGAAAGCTACACGTAAGGGAGAGCAAAAAGGCTCATTCCAACTCTTTGGTTGTCTAATACCCATTTGAGAAGATAAACCATGTCTTTTGTTTGCTTAAATAATAAATAAATAAATAAATGACTATTTGGTGTTATCTCTCCAAGTATTCTGATTCTAAGTCAAAACTAGATATTCAGCTGGTGTATGTTCTTCGTGATGACTAACAACAAGGTGTAAGGTATGTTGCTGTTGTTAGTTGCCATCACGTTAATTCTGACTCATGGCAACCTCGTGTGCAGAGTAGAACTGCTCCACAGCGTTTTCAAGGCTGTGTTTTATGGATGATGCTAAGGGATTTGACTGTGTGGATCATAAACAAATTATGGATTACACTGCGGAGAATGGCAATTCTGGAACACTTAGTTGTGCTCATGAGAAATCTATACATGGATCAAGAGGCAGTTGTTAGAACAGAACAAGGGGATACTGCATGGTTTAAAGTATGGAAAGGTGTGGGTCAGGGTTGTATTCTTTCACCATACTTATTCAATCTGTATGCTGAGAAAATAACCTGATAAACTGGACTATATGAAGAAGAAAAGGGCATCAGCATTGGAGGAAGACTCATTAAGAACCTGCGTTATGCAGATGACACAACCTTGCTTGCTGAAAATGAAGAGGACTTGAAGCACTTACTGATGAAGATCAAAGACCACAGTGTTCAATACGGATTACACCTCACCATAAAGGAAACAAAATCCTCATAACTAGACTGATAAGCAACATCATGATGAACGGAGAAAAAATTGAGGCTGTCAAGGATTTCATTTTATTTGGATCCACAATCAACACCCATGGAAGCAGCAGTCAAGAAATCAAAAGATGCGTTACATTGAGCAAATCAGCTGCAAAAGACTTCTTTAAAGTGTTGAAAAGCAAAGACATCACCTTGAGGCCTGAGGTATGCCTGACCCAAGCTATGGTGTTTTCAGTGGCCTCATATTCATGTGAAAGCTACACAATGAGTAAGGAAGACCGAAGAAGAATCGATGCCTTTGAATTGTGCCGTTGGTGAAGAATATTGTCTATATTATGGACTGCCAAAAGAACGAACAAATCTGTCTTGGAAGAAGTACAGCCAGAATGCTTCTTAGAAGCAAGGATAGCGAGACTGAGTCTCACATACTTTGGATATGTTATCAGGAGGGATCAGTCCCTGGAGAAGGACATCATGCTTGGTAAAGTAGAGGGTCAGTGAAAAAGAGGAAGACCTTCAATGAGATGGACTGACACAGTGGCTGCAACAATGGGCACAAGCATAGCAACTATTATGAGGATGGTGCAGTACTGGAAAAGTGTTTTGTTCTGTCGTGCATACGGTCGCTATGAGGTGGAGTTGACAGCATCTAACAACAAGAACAATGTGAGCTAGTATATTTTGAAAAATATAAATTATAGATTTATCTACAATAAGCAAGTACAGGTTCACCAATATCTCGTTTCTTTGTTATTGGCTTACAGTATATGAACCTAATGTGGTTATATTTGTTATCACATTCTGATCAGAAACTCAGATCAGTAGTTACATGTCATTGACTTTGATTGACAAAGAAAAGAAGAACAAATAATTATAACAATATATTCAATTGGCTTGGCAGGAAAAAAATCTTTATAGCCTTGAAGTTAATTCATTCAGCTAATACTTCCTATCTTTCTGCCACTGCAACAGATTCTGTGGATACAAAGATAAAGGAAGAAGAGGCCCTGCCTTCAAGGTGTTCAAGGAATGTAAAACTCAGAAAAACCAAACCTACTGCTGTGGAGTCAATTCTGCTTCATAGCAACCCAATCAGAGAAAGTAGAACTGCCACATAGGGCTTCCAAGGCTGTAACCTTTATGGGAGCAGGCTGTCACATATTTATTCTGTGGAGCAGCTCATGGGTTCGAATGGCTGACCTTTCAGTTCGCATCTGAGCACTTAACCACTGTGCCATCTTGGCTCCTTTAAGGAGTGGAGTGGGATGAACATATGTCAGCCATTAACCACCTATGATTATTAAGGTAGTGTGTCAACTTGGCTGGGCCATGATTATCAGTGGTTTGCCAGTTATGGTGTAGTTTGACAGTCATACACTTCCATGATGAGATATGATATAATGTGGTCTTCTCTATTATGGCATCTATGGTGAGTAGCCAATCATTTGAAAGGGAGTTTCCTTGGGGCTGTGGGCTGCATCCAATATATGTGGATTTTCTGGCAAAGCTTGTGGGCTCTTGCTCTGTTCTGGACCCTTCATTTGGCTTGTCAGCATCTGACCTCCAGTTCTTGGGATTTGGGCCAGCAGCCTGCCATCTAACCTGCCAATCTTGGATTTGTCAGCCATTGCAGCCATGAGCCAGCAGCCTGCCGTCTGACCTGTGAATATTGGGTTCGTCAGCCCCTCCAGCTACGTGAGGGAGAAGCCTCTAGCCTGATGCCTGACCCCCAGACTTGGGATTTGCCAGCCTCTACAACTGCATGAGCCATTTTCTTGAGATAAATCTCCCTCTCTAAGCCTGGTGGTGCAGCATTTCAGAACTCAGCTGCAATCAAAAGGTCAGCAGTTTGAATCCACCAGCTGCTCCTTGGAAACCCTGTGGGGCAGTTCTACTCTCTCCTATAGTGTCGCTATGAGTTGGAATCAACGCCAACAGGTTGGGTACACACACACACACACACACACACACACACATTCACTGGTTTTCCTTTTCTAGAGAACCCAGCCTAAGACATTTGGTACTAAGAATGGTTCTAGAGAAACAAAATTGTAAGCATGAGTATTCTAAACTGGTTCTTGTACAAGTGGCATGGGGGTAGTGTCTGACTTCCTCTGACTTCAGAAGGGGGAAGGAGAATCAAGATCGACAGCCCAAGGCTGATTCCTATGAGGCCAAAAATGCTTCCTTTCTCCGCCACCTTTGCCAATTCTGACACCATCTGTCCCTCCCATAGCACTCTCTACTTGTTAATTGGGTTTGATAATTCACTGCAATAGTCACACGGAACTCACAGATGATACTTACGATTATGGGGTTTATTAGGGAAGTACCAGTTACAGTTCAGGCTCAGGAACACTCAGGATATAGTTCTTCCATCAGGATAGCCTCTCCCCAGCTGTGCTCGCAGGCACACCTCTTCCTGGCCCTTGGTCACTGCCCAAAGGCATTCAGCTTTCTGCCTCCAAGGGCTGGGAAGCCCACCACACCGTCTCCTCCTGCCAGGTCTATGCTGCCAAGTGTTTCTTGCCATCACTTCTGTCATCTCCAGGGTTACAGCTTGCTCTCTCTCTTGATCTCCTGCTTCCAGGGGCTTCTCAGCACAGGGATCCCGGGTCCAAAGGATGTGGTGACTCCTGGCTGTTCTTCCTTGGTGGTTAGTGGTATCTTCTCTTTCCTGCTTCTGGGATGGCTCATTTCAAACCCAGCGGGATGTCAAAACTGACCAGTTCCTCTGTGGGCCACAATTACTCTATCACTCAGCCCTGCCCAATTACTTGGGTGGGAGTTACAAGACCATGGCTAGAAAGGCCATACAACTGATCCATCACACCGCAGTTTTCAAGTCTGGTTAGTCTTAAATTTGTTGACGACTCTGTTTCCAGTAGTAAAGAGGGCACTGCTAATCCATGGTATGAAGTGGCAATAGAAATACCGAAAATACCACCACCAATAGATCAGGTATTGGTGAAAGGCAAGGCTCTGGATGATTGCATGTTTGATAGCTTTGTATAATTTGTTACAATGAGAAGGATAAGGAAGCTGGTTGGTTGGTCCTACTTTTGCTACACAAAGTGGTAAAAGAAAGAGATGAGCTCAAGGCTTCACAGTCAAAGCTCAAGTGCCACATAAGCAATCTCAAAGTTTCCACTTCTGCCTTGAAAGAAAGTCTCATTTCTTGTAGTAACAGCTGATATTGCCGAAAACCAAACCTACAGTCTTACCATCAGAGTGGCTAAATTACAACACCAACTGAATTCCCAAACTTGAGTGATGTCTGAAGTTAAAGTGAGGGCACTGATTGGGAATAAATGGGATCCTGAAACCTGGGATGGGGACATATGAACAGATAACCAGGAAGCTGGGAACACCGAGCCCCTAAATTCCGTTGAATCGCTCCTGCCAACAGAACCAGCCCTCTCACTCCCATCTGAAGAGATTACTCCATCTTTGTCTGCTAAACCACCCTCCCCAGTAAATCCATTAACCCTTCCACCCCCATCTCATGGGATTAACTCAGCTGTGTCTGAAGAGCCTTTGTCTGAGTCATTGCCAGGGGCAGTGCCTGTGGCAAATGCCTTACAAGCCAATGCTGAATGTCATCAAAACATATCCCCATCACCCATTTTGGCTTCTAGGCCTATAACTAGATTTAAGTCCCAGTGAGCACCACAAAGGTGAAGTACAAAGTGTGACCCAGGAGGAGGTACACTACACTTCAAAAGGCCTGCTTGACTTTTCTAATATGAACAAACAGAAACTGGGGGAATATGTGTGGGAATGGCTATTAAGTGTGTGGGATAATGGAGCCAGGAACATAAAGTTGGATCAGTCTGAGTTTTATTGATATGGGCATACAAAGCACAGACTCTTCATTCAACGTTTCAGCTCTACAGGTTAGGAAAGGATCTAATAGTTTATCTAGTTGGGTTACTGAAGCATGGATTAAATGGTGGCCTACACTAAATCAAGTTGAAGTACTAGACCTGCCTTGCTATACTGTAGAAGAAGGTATCCAAAGGTTTAGCGAAACAGGCATGGTGGAGTAGAATTATCAGGTTAGACCCACAGGCCCACACATGGAATGCCTAGAGGACACACCTTGGTGAGGAACAAATTTGTGAAGATGTTACAGTCTGAATCCCAAAAAGTGAGTCCTTGTCTTACCCTGGAGAAAAGAATTACTCAGGGAGACTTGGCTGACTTTCAAAAAGAAAGCCTTTGTTAGAAAATGAAAGCAGTGCGCAGTGGGGCACCAGCCAGGTCTACAGCACTGTAGCAGGCTACTCCCCCGCACAAGTCTTTGCCTGGAGCTTTTATTGCTCGCTAAGATATGGAAGTCTTCCTCCAATCCTGATGCCCCGTTCTTCTTCATATAGTCCAGCTTCTCATATTATTTGCTCAGCATACAGATTGAATATGTATGATGAAAGGATACAACCCTGCCGCACACCTTTCCTGACTTTAAACCAATCAGTATCCCTTTGTTCTGTCCGAACAACTGCCTCTTGATCTATGTAAAGGTTCCTCATGAGCACAATTAAGTGTTCTGGAATTCCCATTCTTCGCAATGTTATCCATAGTTTGTTATGATCCACACAGTCGAATGCCTTTGCATAGTCATTAAAACACAGGTAAACATCCTTCTGGTATTCTCTGCTTTCAGCCAGGATCCATCTGACATCAGCAATGATATCCCTGATTCCACATCCTCTTCTGAAACCGGCCTGAATTTCTGGCAGTTCCCTATTGATATACTGCTGCAGCCATTTTTGAATGATCTTCAGCAAAATTTTTGCTTGCGTGTGATATTAATGATATTGTTCTATAATTTCCACATTAGGTTGGACCAGCTTAATAGGCATAAATACAGATCTCTTCCAGTCAGTTGGCCAAGAAGCTGTCTTCCATATTTCTTGGCATAGATGAGTGAGCACCTCCAGCGCTGCATCTGTTTGTTAAAACATCTCAATTGATATTCCATCAATTCCTGGAGCCTTGTTTTTTGCCAATGCCTTCAGAGCAGCTTGGACTTCTTCCTTCAGTACCATCAGTTCCTAATCATATGCCACCTCTTGAAATGGTTGAACATCGAATAATTTTTTTGGTATAATGACTCTAAGTGTATTCCTTCCATCTTCTTTTGATGCTTCCTGCGTGGTTTAATATTTTCCCCATAGAATCCTTCACTATTGCAACTCGAGGCTTGAATTTTTTCTTCAGTTCTTCGGCTTGAGAAATGGTGGGCGTGTTCTTCCCTTTTGGTTTTCCATCTCCAGCTCTTTGTGCATGTCATTGTAATAGTTTACTTTGTCATCTCGAGCTGGCCTTTGAGATCTTCTGTTCTGTTCCTTTACTTCATCAATTCTTCCTTTGCTTTAGCTGCTCGACGTTCGAGAGCAAGTTTCAGAGTCTCCTCTGACATCCATCTTGGTCTTCTCTTTCTTTCCTGTTTTTTCAATGACCTCTTTCTTCTTTGATGATGTCCTTGATGTCATTCCACAACTCGTCTGGTCTTCGGTCACTACTGTTCAATGCATCAAATCTATTCTTCAGATGGTCTCTAAATTCAGGTGGGATATACTCAAGGTCATATTTTGGCTCTCATGGACTTAGTCTGATTTTCTTCAGTTTCAGCTTTAACTTGCTTATGAGCAATTGATGGTCTGTTCCACGGTTGGCCCCTGGCCTTGTTCTGACTGATGATATTGAGCTTTTCCATCGTCTCTTTCCACAGATGTAGTCAATTTGATTTGTGTGTTGCATCTCATGAGGTCTATGTATAATAAAAAACCCGTTTATGCTGGTGAAAGATGGTATTTGCAATGAAGAAGTCGTTGGTCTTGCAAAATCCTATCATTCGATCTCCGGCATTGTTTCTATCACCAAGGCCATATTTTCCGACTACTGATCCTTCTTCTTTGTTTCCAACTTTTGCATTCCAATTGCCAGTAATTATGCATTTCGATTGCAAGTTCGAGCAATTTCAGACTGTAGCAGCTGATAAAAATCTTCTATTTCTTCATCTTTGGCCCTAGTGGTTGGTGCGTAAATTTGAATAATAGTCGTATTAACTGGTCTTCCTTGTAGGCGTATGGATATTATCCTATCACTGACAGCGTTGTACTTCAGGATAGATCTTGAAATGTTCTTTTTGAAGATGAATGCAACACCATTCCTCTTCAAGTTGTCATTCCCAGCATAGTAGACTATATGATTGTCTGATTCAAAATGGCCAATATCAGTCCCTTTCAGCTCAGTAATGCCTAGGATATCGATGTTTATGTGTTCCATTTCAGTTTTGACGATTTCAGTATGGACTGCACCTCAGCATAAAGAAAACAAAAATCTTCACAACTGGACCAATGAACAATATCATGATAAATGGTGAAAAGACTGAAGTTGTCAAGGATTTCATTTTACTTGGATCCACAATCAATACCCATGGAAGCAGCAGTCAAGAAATCAAAAGATGCACTGCATTGGGTAAACCTGCTGCAAAAGACCTCTTTAAAGTGTTGAAGAGCAAAGATATTACCTTGAAGACTAACCTGCGCCTGACCCAAGCCATGGTATTTTCAATCGCATCATATGCATGTGAAAGCTGGACAATGAATAAGAAGACTGAAGAAGAATCGACGCCTTTGAATTGTGGTGTTGGCAAAGAATATCGAATACACTGTGGACTGCCAGAAGAACAAACAAATCTGTCTTGGAAGAATGCTCCTTAGAAGCAAGGATGGCAAGACTGTGTCTTACATACTTTGGACATGTTGTCAGGATGGATCGGTCCCTGGAGAAGGACGTCATGCTTGGCAGAGTACAGGGTCAGCGGAAAAGAGGAAGACCCTCAACGAGGTGGATTGACACAGTGGCTGCAACGATGAGCTCAAGCATAACAACGACTGTAAGGATGGCTCAGGACTGGGCAGTGTTTCGTTCTGTTGTTCACAGGGTCGCTATGAGTCAGAACTGACTTGACAGCACTTAGCGACTACAACAACAAAAGATATGGAAGTGAGGTAATAGTGAATCAGTGGTTAGCATTTCAGATAATTCCTTTTTTGGTATAAGCAGTCCTACGTGGCTCTGAGGTTCTTTATCTGCATGCGCACTCTGCCAGTAAGATGGAGTCCATGACGAAGGCTTTTGGGAAGGCTGGCAGCACTTGTTATGGGATGTTGCACCTGCAAAGTCCCTCTTGTGGTGCGGGTTCGATTTCTGTCTTGAGTACTTGGATCAGGCAGAAGTCATCTCTCGGTCACCTCGGTCACCTTGTGGATGTCTGCGCATGCTCCAAGGACCAGGTTGACCTGGTCCTTCTGAAAAACATCTTCCAAGGGAGTACATTGTTTGTTCTTTCCTTATCACACATTCCAGGATGGGGGTTTTACATCATTAGCCAAACACATAGTATTTTAAGTAAATTGCAAGTTGCAGGTGTTGTAGGGCTCCTTGCCTATGGGCTCAGTCCCTGTTTCTTCCCTATCTCAAAGGAGCCCCAACATCCTTGCAGACTACTGTGATCGCTATTTTATGTAAGTCAGATTTGAGAGTGGGAACTGCCCTAACTGAATTAAGACACCTAACTATAACAGGGTTGATTTGACCTTGTGGTGGTAGGGGCTAAGTGACTCATATGGACTTATGGTGTTGGCTGCTAAATTACAGTGTCCCTAGGAGTGAAATCGATACGAACCCTACTAAGGTAGTGAGTGAGAAGTATTTAGTTGATCTGTACAAGCAGAAGAATTCTAGCTCAAGTGAACAGCAGTCTAACAGGAATAGCCAGGATAGAGAGTCACATCTCCTCAGTCAGGTCCCAGACTGGAGTGAGATTAAGACAGGGAACAGAGGGGCCCCCAAATCTGCAATTCACATAACAGTTTCAAGTAGCAAAGTAGCAGGAAATGGACCAGGGGGCAGAAACAAAGCCATTCCCCGGAACAATGGGGCAAGGTATTAGAATACAGCAGGGAAACTTCCTTAAAGTTGTTTTTCAGAAGCAGCAGAATGAAATCAGCCCCAGGGACATGCGCAGAACATTTGGGTCTCCTGGAATTAGTGTCAGTTTAGAGCCAGTATCCAGTAATCCCTGAAAAGTCTGATTATTTCCTTTTCCCCAATGAACGGTCACTCTCATAAAAGGCCATAGATCCCTTCAGGGAAGGCTGGGAGAAAGATTAACAGTATAAATTTTTGGCAGCACAGAGGGGTGACTGCTGTGTGACCTTCCACCAGGGGCAGTGAGGGGCTGCAGCCGCAGCTGGGGAATTGAACTCTGGGAACAGGTGACTGTGCAGGTGTGACACCCTGTAAGTTCTGCTATGGATCCCAGAAGCTTCCGGGACAGGAGCCGTCTTAAGGCCACCTTAGAAAGCTGCTGCATGTGCACCTTAGTTAACCTATCCCTGCCCAAAATGGGCCACTTGCCGGAAAACCCCACCTATGTCTCTGAATAAACATGAGTCTTACCGCCCCCAAGAATTTAAAAAAGCCCACGCATGTCTTTTGTTCTGGGGCGGGGCGGGGGGGTGGTGGGGTAAGTGTTGCCTAGGCCCTTCTTGTCTCCACTTGCAAGCCTCTTTAGTAAAGCTTCGCTTGTATGGAAAATTCTCTGTGCCTTACCTGCTCATTCTTGACCAGTGAGAGGCGAGAACCTTATTTAATTAAAGGCATAGAGGCACTGGTAACAAGTTTACAGACCCACAACCCCTTGAATGAAGGGGAGGCCAGGTCCCTTTGAGGAAGGACCCCTCTGCGCTGCCAAAAATTTATACTGTTAATCTTTCTCCCAGCCTTCCCTGAAGGGATCTATGGCCTTTTATCAGAGTGACCGTTCATTGGGGAAAAGGAAATAATCAGACCTTTCAGGGATTACTGGATACTGGCTCTAAACTGACACTAATTCCAGGAGACCCAAACGTCACTGTGACCCACTGATCAAAGTGGGGGCATATAGAGGTTAGGTTATTAATGGAGTCTTAGCTGATGTCTGTCTCACAGTAGGTCCGGTGGGTCCACAGACCCATTCTGTAGTGATTTCCCCAGTTCCAGAATGCATAATTGGAATAGATATATTCAGGAACTAGAAGAATCCCCACAGTGGGTCCGTGACAAATGGAGTAAGGGCTATTACGGTAGGAAAAGACAAGTGGAAGCCATTACAACTACACCTACCTAGGAAAATAGTAAACTAAAAGCAATACCACATTCCTGGAGGGACTGCAGAGATTATTGCCACCACCTAGGACTTGAAGGATGCAGGGATGGTGATTTCCACCTCATTCCCATTCAACTTGCCTATTTAGCCTGTGAAAAAAACAGATGGGTCTTGAACAATATCAGTGGATTATCAAAAACTTAACCAGGTGGTGACTCCAACTGCAGCTGCCGTTCCAGATGTTTCTTCATTGCTTGAGCAAATTAATGCATCTCGTGGTACCTGGTGTGCAACTATTGATCTGGTTAAGGCCTTTTTCTCCACACCTGTTATGAAGGACAACCAGAAACTGTCCAGCCCTATGTCAAAATTTGTCAGCAGGAACCTTGATCGCCTTCCCTCGCACAAGATGTCACACTGTTCCATTACATTGATGACATTATGCTGATTGGACCTAAAAACCAAAAGGCCAAACCCACTGCTGCTGAGTCGATTCTGACTCATAGCGACGTTATAGGACAGAGTAGAACTGCCCCATAGTTTCCAAGGGGGGCCTGTTGGGTTCAAACTGCTGACTTCTATGGTTAGCAGCTGTAGTACTTAACCACTATGCCACCAGGGTTTCTTTATTGGACCTAGTAAGGAAGAAATGTCAATGACTCTGGACTTATTGGTAAAACATTTGCGTGCTAAAGGGTGGGAAATTAATTTGACAAAAATTCAGGTGCCTCCTACCTCAGTGAAATTTCCAGGGGTTCAGTGGTGTGGGGCATGTTGAGACATTCCTTCTAAAGTGAAGGATGTTATTGTATCTGGCCCCTCCCACGGCTAAAAAGGAGGCACAATGCCTAGTGTACCTCTTTTGATTTTGGAGGTAACATATCCCTCATTTGGGTGTGTTACTCCCTGGTGGGACAGTGGTTAAGATACTGGCTGCTAAGAAAAGTTGGCAGTTTGAATTTATCAGCCACTCTTTGGAAACCCTATGGTACCAGGAGATGTATTAGTTCTACTCTGCCTTATAGGGTCACTAGGAGTCAGAATCGACTTGATGGCAATGGGTTTACCCTGGTCTCTTTATCAGGTGACTAGCAAGCTGCTAATTTTGAGCGGGTCCCAGTCCAAGAGAAGGCTTTGCGACAGGTCCAGGCTGTTATATCGCAGCTCTGTCACTTGGGCCGTATGATCTGGCTGATCCAATGGTCCTTGAAGTGTCAGTGGCAGATAGAGATGCTGTTTGGAATCTTTGGTAGGTTCCTATTGGTGAATAATTGTGCAGACCCTTACAATTTGGGAGCAAAGCCCTGCCATCCTGTGCAGATAACTACTTTCCTTTTGAAAAACAGCTTTTGGCTTGTTACCCAGCCTTAGTAGAGATTGAACACTGAACCATGGGCCACCAAGTCACCATGCAGCCTGAGCTGCCCATCATGAACTGGGAGTTCTCTCACCCACAGAGCCATAAAGTTGGATGTGCATAGCAGCTGTTCATCATTAAATGGATGTGGTATATAGGAGATTGGGCCCAAGTAGGACCTGAAGGCACAAGTAAGTTCCATGAGGAAGCAGCCCAAATGCCCATGGTCTCCACTTTTATCACATTATCTGCCCTCTTCCAGTCTGCACCTATGGCCTCATGAGGAGTTCCTCATGACCAGTTCACTGAGAAAGAGAAAACTTATGCCCAGTTTACAGATGGCTGTGTGTGATATGTAGGCACCACTCAAAAGTGGACAGTGGCAGCACTACAGCCCCTTTCTGAGACCTCCCTGAAGGACAGTGGTGAAGGGCAATCCTACCACTGGACAGAACTTTGAGCAGTGTACTTGGTTGTTCACTTTGCTTGGAAGGAGAAATGGCAGGATGTGTGACTGCATACTAATTCATGGGCTGTGGCCAATGGTTTGTCTGGACGGTCAGGGACTTGCAAGGAATATGATTGGAAAATTGGAGACAAGGAGGTATGAGGAAGAAGTATGTGGATAAACCTCTTTGAATGGGCCAAAGAACTGAAAATATCTGTGTCTCAAGAGAATGCTTACCAAAGAGTGACCTTGTTATTTTTGTTGTTGTTAGATGCCTTTGAGTTGGTTCCGACTCACAGCAAACCTATGTACCACGGAACGAGACACTGCCCGGTCCTGCACCATCTTTACAATCGCTGTTATGCTTGAGCATATTGTTGCAGCCACTGTGTCAACCCATCTCACTGAGGGTCTTCCTCTTCTCTGCTCACCCTGTACCTTACCAAGCATGATGACCTTTTCCAGGGACTGACCCCTCCTGACAACATGTCCAAAGTATGTAAGATGCAGTCTCGCCATCCTTGCTTCTAAGGAACATTCTGGCTGTACTTCTAAGTCAGATTTGTTCGTTCTTCTGGCAGTCCATGGTATATTCAACATTCTTCGCCAACACCACAATTCAAAGGCATCAATTCTTCTTCGGTGTTCCTTATTCATTGTCCAGCTTTCACACGCATACAAGTCAATTGAAAATACCATGGCTCGGGTCAGGCGCACCTTAGTTTTCAAGGTGACATCTTTGCTCTTCAACACTTTAAAGAGGTCTTTTGCAGCAGATATGCCCAATGCAATGGGTCTTTTGATTTCTTGACTGCTGCTTCCATGGGTGTTGGTTGTGGATCCAAGCAAAATGAAATCCTTGACAACTTCAATCTTTTTTCCATTTATCATGATATTGCTTATTGCTCCAGTTGTGAGGATTTTTGTTTTCTTTATGTTGAGGTGTAATCCATACTGAAGACTGTGGTCTTTGATCTTCATCAGTTAAGTGCTTCAAGTCCCCTTTACTTTCAGCAAGCAAGATTGTGTCATCTGCATAATGCAGGTTGTTAATGAGCATTCCTCCAATCCAGATGCCCTGCTCTTCATGTAGTCCAGCTTCTTGTATTATTTGCTCAGTATACAGATTGAATAGGTATGGTGAAAGGAGACAACTCTGATGCACACCTTTCCTGACTTTAAACCACTCAGTATCCCCTTGTTCTGTCTGAACAACTGCCTCTTGATCTATGTACAGGTTCCTCATGAGCACAATTAAGTGTTCTGGAATTCCCATTCTTCACAATATTATCCATAATTTGTTATGATCCACACAGTGGAATACCTTTGCATAGTCAATAAAACACAGGTAAACATCTTTCTGGTATTCTCTACATTCAACCAGAGTGACCTTAACAGAGGAGAATTTTAACAGTCAAGTGGATAGGATGACATGTTCTGTCAAAACCAGTTGTCCTCTTTTCCCAGGCACTCCTGTCATTGCCCAATCAGCTCATGAACAAAGGGCCCATGGTGGCAGGGATGGAGGTTATGCATGGGCTCAGCAACATGGACTTCCACTCACCAAGGCCGACTTGGTTACAGCATTGCTGAGTGCCCAATATGCCAGCAGCAGAGGCCTGTACTGAGTCTCTGATGTGGTAACATTCTTCAAGGTGATCAGCAAGCAACCTGTTGGCAGGTTGATTACATTGGACCGCTTCCATCATGGAAAGGGCTGCATTTTATTCTTACTGGAATAGACACTCTGGATACGAATTTGCTTTCCCTTCACACAATGCTTCTGTGAAAACTACCATTTGTGGACTTACAGAATGCCTTATCCACAATCATGGTATCGCACACAGCATTGCCTCTGATCAAGGGACTCATTTCACAGCAAACGAAGTATAACAATGGGCCCATGCTCATGGAATTCACTGGTCATCATCCTGAAGCAGCTGGTTTGACAGAACAATGGAATGGACTTCTAAAGACAATTATGGTGCCAGCTTGCAGGTTTGGAGCAATATGCTCCAGGAGGCTGTATATGCTCTAAACCAGTGTCCGATATATGGTGCTATTTCTCCCATAGTCAAGATTCATGGGTCCAGGAATCAAAGGATGGAAATGGAAGTGGCATCACTCACTATTACCTCTAGTGACTCACTCACAAAATTTTTGCTTCCAGTCCCTGCAAGTCTATGCTCTGTAGGTCTAGAGTTCTTACTTCTAGAGGGGAGGGATGCTACCACCTGGAGACGCATCACTGATTCCACTGAAATGGAAGTTAAGAATGCCACCTTGCCACTTTGGGCTCCTTATGCCTCTGGATAAACAGGCAAAGAAGGGAATTACCATACTGGCTGCTGTGATTGATCCTGATTACCAAGAGTAAATTGGATTGATATTACATTATGGAGGTAAAGTACGTCTGGAACGCGGGAGATCCATTAGGGTGTCTCTTAGTACTACCATGCCCTGTGATTAAAGTCAATGAAAAACTATAGCAATCCAATTCTGATATGACTACTAATGGCCCAGACCCTTCATGAATAAAGGTATGGGTCACCCCACCAGCCAAAGAACCACAACCAGCTGAGATGCTTGCTGAGGGCAAAGGGAATATGGAATAGGTGGTGGAAGAAGGTAGTTCTAAAGACCAGTTACCACCATGTGACCAGTTGCAGAAATGAGGACAGTAATTGTTATATGAGTATTATTTTCCTGTATACGTGCATCAAATATTTTTGCTTTCTCCACTTATAAAGTAGAAGATGTAAACAGGGCTAGTGCATTTTTAGGTGTACGTGTGTTGATTCACGTTAGACGCAAGTATGACTTTATATCGTCATTATTTAAAGATTATGTATGGTTTAAGGAGATGTATACTGGTGCCTTTTTAATACTGGTGCCAAGTTGACAAGGGGTGGACTGTGTTTGTTCAGGATATATGTCTTCTTGGCTGGGCCATGATTTTCAGTGGTTTGGCAGTTATGATGTAGGTTGGCAGTCGTACAATGATGTAATCATCTCCATGATGAGATCTGACAATAATGTGATCACCTTCATGATGGGATCTGTGGTGAGGAGTCAATCAGTTGAAAGAGTTTTCTTGGGGGTGTGGGCTGTATCTAATATATGTGGATTTTCTGGCAAAAGTCTCAGGGTTTTACTCTGCTCTGGATCCTGCATTCTGCTTGTCAGCATCTGACTGACCTCCAGTTCTTGGGACTTGAGGCAACAGCCTGCCAGCGTACCTGCCGATTGATTTTGAATTCATCAGCCTTCACAGATGTGAAGGTCCTGGGCTTTTCTTTGTTGGAAGTTTTTCAATTACTGACTCAATATCTTTACTTGTTATAGGTCTATTCAAATGTTCTATTTCTTCTTGAGTAGGTTTTTGTAGTTTGTGTGTTTTAGGAATTTGTTTATTTTACATAAAAAATTTTTTTTTTTAGGGTTATCTAATTTGATGGCATAAAATTGTTCATAATATTCTCTATAATTATTTTTATTTCTGTAGTGCCAGTAGTAATGTCCTCACTTTCAGTTCTGATTTTGTAATCTGAGTCTTTTTCTTTTTGTGGTCAGTCTAGCTAAAGGTTTGTCAATTTTTTTTAACCTTTTCAAAGTACCAACTTTTGTTTTGTTGACTCCCTCTTCTATTCTTCTATTCTCTATCTCCACTCTCATCTTTTTTCTTTCCTTCTTTCTGTTGGCTTTCGGTTTAATTTGCTCTGCTCTATTTAGTTTTTAAAATGAAAGTTTAGATCATTGCTTTGGTATCTTTTTTTTTTTTAGTGTAGGTATTTTTCACTGAGCACTGTTTTCACTGTATCTTATAAGTGTTGGTATATAGTGTTTTTATTTTTGCTCACCTTAAAGTATTTTCTAATTTCCCTTGTAATTTTCTCCTTGACTAATTGGTTATAGAAGTGTGTGGTTTAATTTCCACATATTTGTGGATTTTCCAAATATCCTTCTATTGTTGAGTTCTAATTTTATTTAATTCAGTCAGAAAACATACTATGTATGATTTTAACCTTTTAAAATCTATTGAGACTTGTTTGTGACCTAACGTTGTTATGGATTGAATTGTATCCTCCAAAAATATGTGTTGTAAATCCTAATCTCTATCCCTGTTATTATAATCCCATTTGGGAATGGGTTTTTCTTTTTATATTAATGATGCAGGATTAGTGCAGGATGTATCTTGAGTCAATCTCTTTTTTTTCTTTAAATTTCACTTCGTTGTTGAGAATATACACAGCAAAACATACACTAATTCAACAGTTTCTACATGTGCCATGTGGTGACACTGGTTACATTCAAGTTGTGCAGCCATTCTCACTTTTGTTTTCTGAGTTATTCTTTCATCATTAACATAAACTCACTGCCTCCTAAGGTTCCCATCCAATCTCTCGAATGATTTGCTGTTGTCAATTTGATCCAATATAGATAGTTCTTAAAGAGCATAATGCTCAAGGCAGAACTTTTCTTTACTAGTTAAATTATTGTTTGGTTTGAAGATGACTTCAGGGGAAATTTTTTTTGGTTCATGGTTGAACGATTCTCAGAGGGCAATAGTTTCAGGTGTTCATCCACCTTCCATGACTTCACAAAGTCTAGAGTCCATGAGATTTTGAAATTCTGTTCTTAATTTTTCCCTTTTTGATCAGGATTCTTCTATAGAATCTTTGATTAAAATGTTCAGTAATGATAGCTGGGCACCATCCAATTCTGGTCTCATGGCAAAGGAGGAATTTGTTCATGGAGGCAATTAGCCAAGTATTCCATATCCTCCTCCTATTCCTGACTCTCCTTCTTCTGCTGCTGCTCCAAGTGAATAGACACCAATTATTGTTCCTTGGATGACCACTTGCAAGCTTTTAGACTCCAGGCATTGTGCAGCGAACTAGGAGGCAGAACAGAAGCACTAACCGTGTTACTAGGCCAATTTACCGGGATGTCCCATGAAACCATGACCCTCAACCTCCAAACCAAAGAACCAAATCCCATGAGGTGTTTGGTTGTACATAAGCAGCCACAGCAGGTACTTTTTTTTCTTTCTTTTTGTAGTTTCTGTAAATACACCTATCACACAACTTTTGCCAATTCAGCTTTTTACAGGTGTACAACTTATTGATGATTACAATAATCAGTTGTGCAACCCTACCCTTAATCAATATGATTTTCCATCACTGTTTATCTCCCTTTTCCCTTCCCTCTCACCCCTGGTAATCACTAACAAACTTTGGTCTGTATACTTTTGCCTTTCCTTTTTATTTAAGTGAGGTCATACAATATTTGCTATACCATTTTGCATTCCCGCCAGCAATGGGTAAGTGTTCTAATTTCCCCACAGCCTAGCCAAGGTTTGTTTTCCGTTCTTTTTATCTTAGCCATCCTAGTGGGAGTGAAATGATATCTTATTGTGGTTCTGATTTGCATCTCTCTAATGGCTAATGATGCTGAGCATATTTTCCTGTGTTTGGTGGTTATTTGAATGTCCTCTTTGGTGAAATGTCTATTCACGTCCTTTGCCCATTTTATGATTGGGTTATTTGTCTTTCTGTTGTTAAGCTGTCAAAGTTTTATATACATTTTGGTTATTATTGTCAGATACATGGTTTTCAAAAATATTCTCCTGGTTGGTAGCTTATTTTTTCACTTTTTTTTGTAAAGCCTTTTGATGAAAAAGTTTTTAATTTTTAAGATCTCATTTATTTATGTTGTCTTTTGATGTTTGTACTTTTGTTAATATATTAGATAATCCATTGTTGAAAGCTAGGCCTGACAGTGTTCCCCGTTTGTTCTAAGAATTTTATGGTTTTAATTTTCATATTTAGGATCTTATCAGTTTTGAATTTGTTTTTGCATATGGTGTGAGGCATGGATCCTGTTTCACTTTTCTGCATGTGGAAATCCAATTTTCCCAGCACCATTTATTGAAGAGACTGCTCTTTCCTCATTGAATGGACTTAGCACCTTTGTCAAAAATCAGTTTATCATAGACATATGGGTTTATTACTGGACTTTCAATTCTATTCAATTGGTCTATGTGTCTACTGTTATACAAGTACCAGGGTGTTTTGATTATTGTAGTTGCATCGTATGTTTTAATATCAGGAAGTGGGAGTCCTCCTACTTTGTTCTCTTTCAACATTGTTTTAGCTATTCCAGGCCTCTCGCCATTCCATATAAAGCTGAGGATTGGTTTTTCTATTTCTGAAAAGAAGGCTGTTGTAATTTTGATCGGTACTGCATTGAATATATGGATTTCTTTGTTAGTATTGACATCGTAACTATATTTAATCTTCTAATCCATGAACATGGAACATCCTTCCATTTATTTCCATACAAATTTTTGGTGAAATTTGTCAGTTCCTACAAAAAAGCCTGCCGGGCACGCATTGAAGCTTTAGATCAATTTTAGAAGATTTGACCCATTAATGATGTTAAGTTTTCCAATTCACGAACATAGCATATCTATTTATGTTGTTCTTCTACAATTTCAATTAGCGGTTTTTCATTTGCTGTGTGGAGGTTCTGCATACATTTTTCAAGGTTATTGTAAATTATGTTGTAAACATTTTAGCTTTCAATTTTTGTTGCTAGTATTTATAAATAACTATGTTTGCTTAGTATTCTGTGGTTTTTGTTAAGTTTACTATTCTGGTAACTACTTGCGGCTTCCTTAGGATTCGCTATGTAAGCGATCATGTCTTCTGCAAACAAAGACAATCCTATTTCTTTCTTTCCAATATTTATGCCTTAAATTTATTTCCTGTCTTATTGCCCTCGACAGACCCTCCAGTAAAATGTTGAATCGAAGTGATTGGAACAGATGCCCTTGCCTCATTCCTGAATTTAGCAGGAAAGCATTCATCTTTCACTACTAAGTATGATGTTAATTGTAGTCTTTAAAAATAGATATCCTTTACAAGGTTAAGGAAATTTCCTTTTACTCCTAGTTTGCTGAATGTTTTAATCATGAACGGACATTTGATTTTTTTCAAATGCTATTTGCATCTATTGAAACACACACACACACACACACACACATGCATAAACATATGTATGTTGTTGTGCGCCGTCAAGCCGACTCTCTTAGTGTTCTTATTTCACATAGTAGAAATGTCCCGTAGGGTTTCCTAGGCCGTAATCTTTACGGGAGTAGATTGCCAGGTTTTTTCTCCCAGAGCCACTGGGTGGGCTTGACTGCTGATCTTTCGTTTAGTAGCCGAGAACTTAAATGTTTGTTCTACCAGGGCGCCCTGTTATTATAGTGAATTATATTGATTGATTTTGAATATTGATCCAAACTTGCATTCCTGGGAAAAATTCCACTTGGCCATGATGTAATATCCTTTTTTTTTAAATTATATTTTTGGATTTGATTCATTAATATTTTATTAAAGATTTTTCCATCTATTTTCATGAGGAATATTGGTATGCAGATTTATTTTCTTGAAATACCTTTATTTTTGCATAAATCTGGTCTCACAAAATAAGCTGGTAAACATTCTTTCTTCTATTTTTTTTTGAAGAATTTGTGTAGAATTGGCATTATTTCTTCCTTAAATGCTTGGTACAATTCACCAGTGAAGCAATATTGGTTTGGAGTTTTCTTGGTGGGAAGTTTTAGTTTTTTAATGAAGAATTCTATAATAGAGACAGGGCTATTCAAGTTATCTGTTTCTTTCCATGAGCTTTGGTAGTTCTTGTCCTTCAAAAAATTTCTCTATTTTATCTAAGTTATCAAATTTATTAGTAGAAAGTTATTCACAAAATTCCTTATTTTGCTTTTAGTGAGCATAGGATATATGGTGATGTACTTGCTTTCATTCCTGATATCAACAATTTGTGTTTTCTTTTTTCTTGTATAGTCTGATTAAAAAATTTATAACTTTTCTAGAATTTTTTTCTCCCAAAGAATCAGTTTTTGGGTTGTATTACTTGTTTTTTTTTTTGTTTGTTTTTACTTTGGGCATGTTATCAGGAGGGACCAGTCCCTGGAGAAGGATGTCATGGTTGCTAAAGTAGAGGATCAGTGAAAAAGAGGAAGACCCTCAACGAGATGGACTGACACAGTGGCTACAACAGTGTGCTCAAGCATAACAATGATTGTGAAGATGGCACAGGGCTGGGCAGTTTTTTCTGTTGTACATAGAGTTTCTTTGAGTTCAAACCAACTTGATGGCACTTAACAATAACAACCAACATTCTATTGACTTTTTGCTCTTTTCCTTATTCTTTTTTTCCTTTTGCTTCCTTTGGGTTTAATTCAATCTCCTTTTTCTAGTTTCTTAAGATGGAAGCTTAGGTCACTGGTTTATGACTTTTCTTTTTTCCTAAAAGGCTTTAAGCTATGAATTGTCCTCCACCCCACTCCCTGTTGCTGTCGAGTTGATTCTGAATCACAGTGACCATATAGGACAGAGTAGAACTGACCCATAGGGTTTCCAAGGAGTGCCTGGTGGATTTGAACTGCCAACCTTTTGGTTCGCAGCCATAACTCTTAACTACTACAGCACCAGGGCTTCCAATTTTTCTCTAAGCACTGTTTTGGGTGTATTCCACAAATTCTGATGCCAATTTTTTTTAAAGATTCCATCCTATTTATTCTTTGATCCATTTATTTGGAAGACTGTTATTTAATTTCAATATACTTGTGAATTTTACATGTGTCTTTCCATTATTAACTTCTAATTCCCTTGAAATCACAGAGAAAATAGTATTTATCAGTTCTTTTAAGCTTATTGAGATTTATTTTATCATCCAGAAGATGGCCTATCTTTGTATTTCCTGTGCACTTAAAACAAATATATGTTCTGCCGTTGCAACGTTCTGTAAAAATTACAGCCTAGAAAACTCTATGGGTCACTTCTCTGTCACACGGGTCGCTATGAGTCAAAAAAAAAAAAAAAAAAAAAAGACTCTGACAGCACCGAACAACATGTCCTTGCTGATTTCCTTGTCTACTTTCTTTTTTTAAATCAATTACTGAGGGAGGAGTGGTGAAGTCTTAAGTATAATTAGGGACTTTTTAAATTTTGGATACAACAGTTTTTGCTTTATACATTTTGAAGCTCTGTTTCAGGCGTATACACATTTAGAATCGGTATCCCTTCTTGAGGAGCCCAGTTATGAAGAGCTATGGCTGCTAACCGGAAGGTCAGCAGTTCGAATCCACCAGTCGCTCATTAGAAACCCTGTGGGGCAGTTGTACTCTGTCCTATAGGATTACTGTGAGTCGGAAATCTACTCGAGGGCAATGGGTTTGGTTTTTGATTATAAAGAAGAAGGCTGGGGGTAGGAGGCAAGATGAAGAGGGTTGACGGCAATGGGAAAGACGGGGAATAGCTGTTACCCAGCCTGAAAAACAATCTTGACCGAGAACGTAAAAAAAACCCGCAAAGTAATGAGTAGCGCGACAAGCTTACACTAGAAATCCTATCTTTTGCACTGACTTTGAGAAGTCGTGTTAATTTTTCCCCCCAGCGAGAAGAAGGCTCCAGATTTTAGGATTTGAGCGGATGGATTTTAAAACTTACTTAGGGTTTAGGGTTTGCCGCGCAGGTGTGATAGAAAGAGGGGCGCCCAGCCAGTGGGGGTTAGTCTTATAAAGGGTTACGACTGTGAGAGCTGCGATGTTGTTGTGGGTATTTCAAACGCAGACGGTGAACATGGAAGGAAAGATGCGAGGCTGAGGCATTCACCCATCCCCTCACGACCCGCAGAAATCTGTACACGGGGCGGGTGAGGAGGGTCTAGTCTCACCTGCGTGACACGGCTGTAACAGATTTCACAGGATCTAGAAGGTGTCTGAGTGAACGCACAATCAGACGTAGTCGAGAGAGCCTCAGTTTACCGCAGAGACGTGGACGGCCGTGCGACCGCCCGAAGCGCTCTCACAGATCAGGCCCAGACCCCGGCTGGGGTCAGACTCTAAGGTGGTGCGGCCTTAAGGCGCCGCCTGGCCCGGAAGCTTCTCTGTCGACCCGGAAGCAGAACTGCGCGGTCGAAGCACCGCCTTGGAGCCACCGCCCCCTGGCCGCTTGGCGGCTGCGTGGGGAGCCTGGAGCGCGGCCGCTCGGGGTTGCCCTGATGGTCCCCGGCGGGCGCTGGCGGCTGAGGCGGCGGGAGGATGAGCGCTCCCCGGGAGCAGGGTGCGGACCTGGCCCGTTTCTACACTGTCACCGAGCCCCAGCGACACCCGAGAGGCTACACAGTGTATAAGGTCACCGCCCGGGTGAGTGCCGGCGTCAGGCGGGGTAGGAGCCGGGACTGAGACGAGAGGCTAGTGTGGGGACCATCGTCGGAGGGATCCCTCACTCCGCGTCAGAGCTGAAGGGGAGTGGGGCCCCCGAGTCCAGGGACGCGTCGGGGGACACGCGTCGGAGGTGGGACTTCCGGGGGCTGGGGTGGGGTGAGTCTGGGATGCTGGAGGCTCCCCTGGAGAGGGTCGCGGCGGTGTCCCTATTCCAGGGCTGGGGTGTGGCAGTGGTTCGTTGTGTTAAATTGGTGAGTCAGCTTCTATTCCGTTTAGACTTTCTCTTCTGACTCCACATTTGCAGAAGTGGTTTTGCTTGCTCTAGAGAGGTAATGCACGTTTAAAAAAAAAAAAAAGTGTATTATTTCCCTTAGGTAATAGATGGAAGATGGTTCTTCTCTTGGCCTTTAGACAGCATCAGGTTTGCTCTGAGGCAGACAGACTCTCGGGAAAGATGCCAGTGTTAGGGCCATCAGCCTAGGACCTCTGTGCCTGGTTTGTGTTTGCCTCAGTTTCATTAGGAGACATATTATGTAACATAAATTCTATTGAGGGTGTTTTGTGTGAGTTGCCTCAAGGGCACATTTCAAAACTTTGGAGGCCCCTTTTATCAACTGACTCATCCCATTTTTAGTACCCACTTTTTAAAATATTGCTTGTTTTGCTAAAACCAAGAGACTTTGCATCTCCCTTCTAGAAGAGGAATTATGAAAATAAGAGTAATAAAATTAAACAAGTTCGTGTGTGTGCGCTATGTGTGTATACTAGGCATTTTGTACACATCATCTAATTTAATATGCATTTTAATGATGCGGAAACTGAGGTTCAAGAAATTTAGTAACTTGCTCAGTTTTCATTGTAAGGCAGTAGCAGAACTGGGGTTTGAAACCAGTTCTGCTTAACTCCAAGCTTTAGAAAAAATTAAGAATTAATAAAGAGAGATAATGCTCTGTGTCATTAAATGGTAAAATTGAAAAAAAGGGGGACAGGTAATAGTAATAGTACTGTACACATTTGGAGGGTGTAGTAACCATGTGTGATGGAGAGCTCAGATAGGAAGTAGACCTTGAGAAGAACCTTAAAGATTTAAGTGGATGTAGATAGGCAGAGTTTGGGACATGGAGGTGGCACATGGCGCATGGAAACTGGTGCACAGTTAAGATGAATGTGAGAGGGTGGGATGAGCAAGTTTGTTTAAAGATGATGAGGAATCTGGACGTGATTACTGCAGAGGGCTGTACTGACAAGGGAATACTGCGTGGTTTAAAGTCAGGAAAAGTGTGCGTCAGGGTTGTATCCTTTCACCATACTTACTCAATCTGTATGCTGAGCAAATAATCCAGGAAGAAGAACACAGCATCAGGATTGAAAGATGACTCATTAACAACCTGTGAAATGCAGACGACACAACCTTGCTTGCTGAAAGTGAAGAGGACTTGAAGATCAAAGACTACAGCCTTCAGTATGGATTACACCTCAACATAAAACAAAAATCCCCACAACTGGACCGATAAGCCATGTCATGATATACAGAGAAAAGATTGAAGTTGTTAAGGATTTCATTTTACTTGGATCCACAATTAACACCCATTGGGTAAATCTGCTGCAAAAGACCTCTTTGAAGTATTAGAATGCAGAGATGTCACTTTGGGGACTGAGTTATACCTAACCCAAGCCATGGTATTTTCAATCACCTCATATGCATGCCAAAGCTGGACAATGAATAAGGAAGACTAAAGAAGAATTAATGCCTTTGAATTATGGTTTTGGCTAAGAATATTGAATATGCCATGGACTGCCAGAATGAACAAATCTGTGTTGGGAGAAGTACAGCCAGAATGCTCCTTAGAAGCAAGGTTGGCAAGATTTCATCTCACATACTTTGGACATGCTCTCAGGGGCCAAGCCCCTGGAGAAGGACATCATGCTTGGTAAGGCAGAGGGTAAGTGAAAAAGAGGAAGACCCTCAGTGAGATGGATTGACACGGTGGCTGCAACAGTGGGCTCAAGCGTAACGATTGCCAGTATGGTGCAGGACTGGGCAGTGTTTCTTTCTGTTGTACACAGGGTCTTTTGCTATGAGTTGGAACCAACTCGACAGCACCTAACAACACAACAACATACTGACAATAGGGGAAAATTTGCTGCTCCCTGTATTTAAGTAAGGGTACATATGTGCAGTGTTAGTTTTGGGTCCTGTAAGTTATTTTATGTAAGATTAAGGGGCCTCTGTTACACCACTGGAGACCCTGGCGGTGTAGTGGTTGAGTTATGGCTGCCAATCAAAAGATTGGCAGGTCGAATCCACCAGGTGCTCCTTGAAAACTCTATGAGGCAGTTCTACCCTGTGTCATAGGGTCACTATGAGTTGGAATTGACTCAACAGCAACGGGTTTGGTTGTTTTTCTTTTTTGGTTATTATACCACTAAGAGCCCTGATGGCATAGTGGTTAAGTGCTTGGCAGCTAACCAAAAGGTAAGCAGTTTGAACTCACCAGCTGCTCCACAGGAGAAAGATGTTTGGCAGTCTGCTTCCGTAAATGTTACAGCCTCGAAAGCTCTATAGGGCTGTTCTGCCCTGTCCTACAGGGTTGCTATGAGTCAGAATCAACTGAACAGCAATCGGTTTGGTTTTTTTTGGCTTATTATACCACTGGAGCCCTGGTGGTGCAGCGGTTAAGTGTTCAGCTGTTAACCAAGAGGTTGGCAGTTCAAATCTACCAGCTGCTCCTTGGAAACCCTATGGGGCAGTTCTGCTCTGTCCTGTAGAGTCACTAGGAGTCTGAATTGACTGGATGGCAACAGGTTTTTTGTTTTTTTTTAATACCACTATGAGCCCTGGTGGTGCAGTGTTTAAGAGCTAGGCTGCTAACCAAAAGATTGGTGGTTTGAACCACCCAGGTGCTCCACTGAATGGAGATGTGACAGGCTTCTTCCGTAAAGATTTACAGCCTTGGAAACCATATAGGACAGCTCTACTCTATCTTATAGGGTCATTATGAAGCAGGATCAACTTCGTGGCAATGGGTTTATCATACCACTCTTGAAACCTTTATAGTTATTGGGCTCTTCAAAAATCAAGACTTAGTTTTCTGACCTGTATTTTGTAGGGTTGCCATAAGTTGGAATCAACTCAATGGCAGTGGGTTTAATATAACCTAAGGCAGTATGTGGGACGTAAAAACAAAAGAAAAAAAATCTAAACCTGTTGCCTTCGAGTGGATTCCAACTCATAGGGACCCTATTGAACAGAGTAGAACTGCCCTGAGGGTTTCCAAGGAGTGGCTGGTGAATTTGAACTGCTGACCTTTTAGTTAGTAGCCACTCTATTGACCGCTGTACCACCGTGGCCTAAAAAAAGTTGAATGTTTCCCTCTCCATTCATGACAGCACGCTAAACATTGTGCGGGATACAAGGCTGAATAAAACATGGACCTTCCTTTCAAGGATACTTAGTAGAAAAAAATTTACTGTTTAAAAAATATAGTACAAAACAGAAAGTTTAAGTGCCACTAAAGACTGGAGAGAAAAGCAGTGGGGATTCAGAAGAGATCCATTCTGGTTAAAGGGATCAGGAAACATGACAATTAAGATAGGTGTTAAAAGATGGAAAGAAGCCAAACAGATGGGTTAAAAGGAGAGGTATCTTAGGTAGGAGTGCAGCAGCCAGTAATGCTTGGAGGTGTCAATATGTGTGGACCTTGAATAGGAAACACTGAGAATGATAATTACTTGTATTGTTAGTTTACAAAAGGGAAGATTAACCCAATTCAGATCCTAGGTACGTTTTCATAGGCTGTGAACTGTTTACTAAACTGACTTTTATGGCATTACAAATTAGAAAATAAAATAGCAAGTTGCCTTAGAACTAACTGAATCCATATAATATGCATGCTACATATTGCTGTCTGGTCTGACCAGACGAGTTGTGGAATGACATCAAACACATCATCCATGAAGAAAGCAAGAGGTCACTGAAAAGACAGGAAAGAAAGAAAAGACCAAGATGGATGTCAGAGGAGACTCTGAAACTTGCTCTTGAGCGTCGAGCAGCTAAAGCAAAAGGAAGAATTGATGAAGTAAAAGAATCGAACAGAAGATTTCAAAGGGCCTCTCGAGAAGACAAAGTATTATAATAACGTGTGCAAAGAGCTGTTGATGGAAAACCAAAAGGGAAGAACACACTTGGCGTTTCTCAAGGTGAAAGAACTGAAGAAAAAATTCAAGCCTCGAGTTGCAGTAGTGAAGGACTCCATGGGGAAAATACTAAATGATGCAGGAAGCATCAAAAGATGGAAGGAGTACACAGGGTCATTATACCAAAAAGAAATATCCGATATACAACCATTTCAAGAGGTGGCATATGATCAGAAACCAATGGTAATGAAGGAAGAATTCCAAGCTGCTCTGAGGTCATTGGCGAAAAACAAGTCTCCAGAAATTGACGGAATATCAATTGAGATGTTTCAACAAACAGATGCAGCGCTGGAGGTGCTCACTCGTCTATGCCAAGAAATATGGAAGACAGCTTCCTGGCCAACTGATTGGAAGAGATCCATATTTATGGCTATTCCCAAGAAAGGTGATCCAACCTAATGTGGAAATTATAGAACAATATCATTACTATCACATGCAAGCAAAATTCTGCTGAAGATCATTCAAAAACGGCTGCAGTAGTATATTGACAGGGAACTACCAGAAATTCAGGCCAGTTTCAGAAGAGGACGTGGAACCAGGGATATCATTGCTGATGTCAGGTGGATTCTGCCTAAAAGCAGAGAATACCAGAAGGATGTTTACCTGTGTTTTATTGACTATGCAAAGGCATTCGACTGTGTGGATCATAACAAACTATGGATAACATTGCGAAGAATAGGAATTCCAGAACACTTGATTGTACTCATGAGGAACCTTCACATAGATCAAGAGGCAGTTGTTCGGACAGAACAAAGGGATACTGATTGGTTTAAAGTCAGGAAAGGTGTGCGTCAGGGTTGTATTCTTTTACCATACCTATTTAATCTGTATGCTGAGCAAATAATCCTAGAAGCTGGACTATATGAAGAAGAACAGGGCATCAGGATTGGAGGAAGACTCATTAACAACCTGTGTTATGGAGATGACACAACCTTGCTTGCTGAAAGTGAAAAGGACTTGAAGCACTTACTAATGAAGATCAAAGACCACAGCCTTCAGTATGGATTATACCTCAACATAAAGAAAACAAAAATCCTCACAACTGGACCAATAAGCAACATCATGATAAACGGAGAAAAGATTGAAGTTGTCAAGGATTTCATTTTACTTGGACCCCCAGTCAACACCCATGGAAGCAGCAGTCAAGAAATCAAAAGATGCATTGCATTGGGGAAATCTGCTGCAAAGGACCTCTTCAAAGTGTGGAAGAGCAAAGATGTCACCCTGAAGACTAAGGTGCACCTGACCTAAGCCATGGTATTTTCAATCACATCGTATGCATGTGGACAATGAATAAGGAAGACCGAAGAAGAGTTGCCGCCTTTGAATTGTGGTGTTGGCGAAGAATATTGAATATACCATGGACTGCGAAAAGAACGAACAAATCTGTCTTGGAAGAAGTGCGGCCAGAATGCTCCTTCGAGGCGAGGATGGCGAGACCGCGTCTTACGTATTTTGGGCATGTTGTCAGGAGGGACCAGTCCTTGGAGAAGGACATCATGTTTGGCAGAGTACAGGGTCAGTGGAAAAGAGGAAGACCCTCAATGAGGTGGATTGACACAGTGGCTGCAACAATGAGCTCAAGCATAACAACGATTGTAAGGGTGGCGCAGGACCGGGCAGTGTTTTGTTCTGTTGTGCATAGGTCACTATGAGTCGGAACCGACTCGACGACATCTAACAACAACAAAAACAACATATTGCTGTGGTTATTTGACCTTGAAAATTAGGCTGTCTTTTTTCTCCCTGTAAATGGTTTGTGTATTCACTTATTGGTTATGTTACAGGGTTTTTTTTTTTTTTTTTTTTTAACAGTTTGAGGGTCAACGTGGAGATATACTTTAAATGTACTTAGTATTATAAAGCAGGTAAAAAAACTTGTTATCTTTGAAACTTGAGCAGAAAAACATCTTTCCTCAGGAGAATTAACCAGCTAAGTAGTGCTCCCTTGAGAGAACTTCATGAGATAAAAATTAGAAATGTCTACTGTGTGTTTCCTACAACGGATATAATTCTGGTTTCAAGGAACAATCTCTGTATTCTTGGTCCTTGCACGGAAATTTTGTAGGAGCAGAATTAAATTTAAGAATCATTGGAATTACCAGTATTCTTACCTTTTGTGTAGCATAGGAGCTCTTTCATCTTCTTAATTCTCCTTTGTACTTTTTTTTTGCGCTGTTTTCTGGAACCTGGTAGGCTTAAATAACCTAGTGGCCAGTTACAAGCTTGCCAACAAATTTCCTAGTTAAACTCTGTGTTGCAACTTTATTTGTATCTAGACTAAGTTTCTCTATTTAACACTGGAAAATTATTTCATGAAAAATTTTTTTATTATTATTTAGTTGTAGGAGACACAGATATAAAAGAATTGTCAACAGTGTATTTGGTTGTTTCACCATGGTTAATCCTACACAATTTCATATTGTAATATAAGGTTCTCGATAACATTAAGTGAATAGCAATTCTTGGCTATATTTTTTCCATAAGTGTGGAAAGCAAAGGGTGTGCTTTTATTACTAAAAGACAGTGCCACCTTATGACTTTACTTTTTAAAATTCAGGTATAATTTACAGACAGTAAAATTCAGCAATTTTAAGTGTACAGTTGATGAGTTTTGACAAAGTCATATATAAGGTTGATCTGAGTTGGAGCCAACTCAACTACGGCTAGCATCACCAACAAATGCAGTTGGGTAACCACCATCACTGCAAAGTTACCCCAGGTTCCGTAGTAGAACTCTGCTCCATAGAGTTTTCAAGGACTGATGTTTGGAAGCAGAAAGCCAGGCCTTTTTTCCGAGGCGCCTCTGGGTGAGTTCGAGCTTTTAATGTTTTGGTAGGAGCTGAGCACATCAACTGTTTGCACCACCCAGGGACACCATGCTGCTGAGTGTCCGTATCAAAAAGCATTTCATTAGGTGCTGTGGGAGCACTTGTGGGAACACCTAGTTTCACACAGTAAAAATTTTTAGTTTTGGCGAAGCTGAGTTTTTTTTTTTTTTTAAATGAATCTTGCTTTTGGTGTCACGTCTAAAAGCTCTTTGTGTAACCCCAGGTCATGAAGATTTTCCCTGATGTTTTCTTCCAGAAGTTTTATTGTTTTGCATCTTACATTTATCCAGTTTGATTTTTGTATAATCCGTTGCTGTCGAGTCGAATCCAACTCATAAAGACCCTCTAGAACGGAGTAGAACTGTCCTATAGAGTTTCCAAGGAGCACCTGGTGGATTTGAACCGCCAACCTTTGGTTACCAGCCAAATGCTCATCTTTTTGCATGTGGATGTCCAGTTGCAATGAACTGCCATTTGTTCAAGAGACTAGCTTTTCTTCGTTGAATTGTCTTGGCACTTCTATTAAAAATCCCTTGACCATATATGTGTGGTTCTAAATCTGAATTCTCTATTTGGTGGTGTACCACACTTTCTAGATAACTCTGGTTTTTAATACTAAGTTTTAAAATTAGGCAGTATAATTCCTCCAACTTTATTCTTCTTTTTAAAATTATTTTGGCTATTTTAGTTCCTTTTCTTTTTAATATAAGTTTTACAATCAGCTTGTCTATATCTGCAGAAAATCCCAGTGGTATATTAATTAATATTGCATTAAATCTACAGGTCAGTTTGAGGGAGAATTAACATCTTTACTACATTGTCTTCAAATCCATGGACACAGTATGTCTTGCCATTTATTTAGGTCTGTTTTGATTACTTTCATCAGCATTTTGTAATTTTCAGTGTACAGATTCTGTATATGTTTTGTTAGATTTATTTCTCAGTATTTCTTTTTTTGTAGCTGTTATAATAGAATTTAAAAAATTGCGTTTCAGTTCATCTTTAATATATAGAAATTTGGTTCTTTTTTGTGTTGACCTTGTATCCTGTGGCGTT
Organism: Elephas maximus indicus; assembly: GCF_024166365.1. NCBI lineage: Eukaryota > Metazoa > Chordata > Mammalia > Proboscidea > Elephantidae > Elephas > Elephas maximus. Next base: position 1,690,662 of record NC_064842.1, read on the forward strand.
TCCAAACTCACTTATAAGTTCTAGGAGTTTTTGACAGATTTCTCATTTTTTTTATACCTGGACAATCATGTTGTCTGTGAATAGGGATGGTTTTATTTCTTCCAATCTGTATGCCTTTTGTTTCTTTTTCTTGCCTTATTGCTCTGGCTAGAACTTCTAGAACATTGTTGAATATAGGAGTGGTGAGAATGGATATACTTGCCTTGTTCCTGATCTTAGGAGGAAAGCATTCAGTCTTTCACCATTAAGCATAATGTTCATTGTAGGGTTTTTGCGTATATGAGGCAGCATGTTTTAAATTTAATTTTGTTAGCTTTTTATTTCGAAAGTGATGCATATCCATAAACATTTCAGTAATAACTTAAGTCACTTTAAAGGAAAAGAAGAACCTACTAACCCTTAAACTCTTACATTATTAGAAAATTACAATGTTAAAGCAGTGCGAATTGACAGTTTTCAGTTGCTAAATGAGTAGCACCACGAAGACATATATTTTGATAGATTTAAAAAAAAAATTGTGCTTTAGGTGAAAGTTTACAGCTCAAGTTAATTTCTCATACAAACATTTATACACATGCTGTTATGTGACCCTAGTTGCTGTCCCTATAATGTGGCAGCGCATTCCTCCTTTCTACCCTGGGTTTCTCATGTCCATTCCACCAGCTCCTATCCCTTTCTGCCTTTTCATCTCACCTCTGGACAGGAGCTGCCCATTTAGTCTCGTGTATCTAATAAGCACATTCTTCATGAGTATCATTTTATGTCTTATATATTCTGTGTCTGAAGAGTTGGCTTCAGGAATTGTTTTAGTTCTGGGAGAACAGTCTGGGGGCCAAGTCTTCTGGGGCTCCTCCAGCCTCAGTCAGACCATTAAGCTCATCTTTTTACTAGATTTGAGTTCTGCACCCTACTTTTCTTCTGCTCCGTCAGGGACTCTTTTGTGTTCCCTGTCAAGGTGGTCATTGGTGGTAGCCAGGCACCATCTAGTTCTTCTGGTCTCAGGCTGATGGATTCTCTGGTTTATTTGGCCTCTTTTGAGCTAATATTTTCTTTGTGTCTTTGATGTTCTTCATTCTTCCCTGCTCCATGTGGGTTGGGACCAATTGATACATCTTAGATGGCCTCTCACTATCTTTTAAGACCGCAGATGCCACTCACCAAAATGGGACACAGAACATTTTCTTAATAACCTTTGTTGTGCCAGTTGACCTAGATGTCCGGTGAAACCATGGTCCTCAGACCCCTGCCCCTGCTACACTCTCTCTCGAAGTGTTTGGTTATGTTCAGGAAATTTTTTAGCTTTTGGTTTAGTCCAGTTGTGCTAAGTTCCCCTGTATTGTGTGTTGTCCTTCCCATCAGGAAGGTATTTTGAAAAAATCTTTGATTTCAGCTTAATCTGGAGATATTTTCAACAGATGGAGTTTGGGAGGGAGGAGATTAGTTTGTTGTAAAATGCATTTAAGCTTAAAGCTTTTGAAAAATCATGGCTCTCAAGTCGTTCAGCTTTTTTCTAGAGTCCTGTCTGATTCCACACTTCTTTTGTTTTTGACTCTTAATATTGTCTAATAGGGAAATATCTCACCTATCAAAAACTTTAGTCACTGGGTTTTTAAAAATGTAAACCATTCATATTTCATCGTATTTATTGATGACTTGTATATATCAAATTTTTTGTAGCTACAAATATTCTTTAGCATTAATTTTGTTTAACATTGATTATTCTTGAACTTTGCAAAATAGCTTGCTTTAGAGTGGTGCTATAATTGTGAACTTCGAGGTGTGAACAGCTTCATTTGTTGAGTATCTAGAGGTAACTTGCTGTTATAGTTTGTTTATACTCTTTTGATTTTTGGATTTTAATAATGTAAAAAGCAGCTGTTCCTAACTTCCAAACATAATGCCTCCCTGAAAAATTGTTAGAAAGTTGAATGTCTAAAATTTCACCCATTGACTTACTCTATCTTCCCCTCCAGAGAACTGAAAAATGTTGTAAAATGTCTAATTATGGTTTATGCAGGTGCTGTCTCTTAGGTTCAGACTATCTGGCTGGCTGGCAGGTAATAGAAAACCAGCCCAAATATTCTTGCCAATGAGTGACACCTGCAGCTCTGCAGGGAAAAGAGGGAGAGAAGAGTTGAGAGGCAAGTGATGAGGTGGGAGGGAGGTTGATTTTGGTGAGGTGAGCTTGCCCTATGTGAGCTGGGCTCTTTAAGGTGCCTACACTTTTTGCCAGAGGTGGTTTTGTGTGTGTGTATTTATATGAAAGTCAAATGTCTGAGAGTCAGGATTGCGTGCATTATATTGACGAATGTGCCATTTGGTTTACCCACTTACTGCTATGGGAAATGTTCAGTATAGTGTAGCCTTGAATTTTGCAAATCCTATTATTCTTGTTCTGCATTTGGAGATTCATATCTATGAGAAATGGAGACTGGGCATGTCTCTTTTTTTCATGTTTGATTACTTGTACCTTGACATTGAATGTTTTTATTTAAATATTTTACTTTGGTCACTTTATCCTGTTAACTCTGCTACTACCCTAAATTGGTACCACCCTAAACGGATAATGAAATAGGTAAGACTTGATTATAGTTCAGTTTCTCATAAAAAGCTTAAAATTTATATTTTAACTTTCTATTTCTACTTGGAAACCCTGGTAGCATAGTAGTCAAGTGCTATGGCTGCTAACCAAGAGGTCGGCAGTTCGAATCCACCAGGCGCGTCTTGGAATCTCTATGATAGGGCAGTTCTACTCTGTCCTATAGGGTCGCTATGAGTTGGAATTGACTCAACAGCAGTGGGTTCGGGTTTTTGGATTTCTACTTATTTCTAAAGGGACTTATTTTGTTATCATTTTCTAGGAAATATAATAGATTTGAATAATTTTGTAGGTTTTTTTTTTTCCTAATAGCTGCTCTCTTAGTCAATCTTACGAAGAAGACAACTCTTGTATACATCACAGCTAAGAGGGTGGTTTCGAATCATTATCATGATGGCGATTGGACAAAAAAGTGCTTTTGACTTGACTTCTAAGGAAATTTGGTAATTTTTTAAGAAGTAGATAAGTTAAATTAGGACACTGAAAATAATTTAGAAGACCTAATAATAACATGATCTGTTGTGGCCTGAGTTAGGCCAGGCCACAAAGTCTGGTCTTTGCTGTGAAGATCGGCAAGAAGGTTGATTAGGGCTCAGTTTAAAGGTGCTTTTCTTTTTTTGCCTTTTGTGGACTTTTCCTATTCAGATATCTTTTTTGGTAGTTCTAGTCATGTTGACAATATTATTTCAGCGCAAAAGCAAAAGACATCTGAAATTTACTAAGTTACAACCTCTTTTCCCTTACCTTCTTCAGAAGGACTGGGGAGGCAAAGCGCTTAATGTCTTTTTGTCCTTAAGTTTTCAAGCAGAAACTTTGGGGGCTAACAGATTCTAATCTTTTCTTAATACCTTCTCTGAGCTTATTAGTGACTCATTTCTCAATAAGGCTCTACCAAGGTTTATTTTTAATTAAAAAAGGTGAAATTGAGGGATTTATAATGCTTAAAAGCTAGTTGGATACCCTGGTGGCGTAGTGGTTAAGTGCTACGACTACTAACCAAAAGGTCAGCAGCCTGAATCCACCAGGTGCTCCTTGGAAACTCTGTGGGGCAGTTCTGCTCTGTTCTATAGGGTCACTATGAGTTGGAATCAACTCGACAGCAATGGATTTTGGTTTATGGAAAAGCTAGTTGTCTGTCTGTTCAGCGTATAGTTAGTTGACTCTCTGGCATGTGCATGTAGCTTTTTTGAAGATCTGAGAGGTTACCTTAAGGGATGCAAAGTGCCCATACTTGTTCTAAGATCTTGACTCACGAGGCCTTTTTTTCCCATTTATAATGGCAGTTTAACAGCTATAGCTTGTAGGTGGAGAATTCCATGCACACAGCGAGGACTAAGAAACAAATCCCATAGGTAATTGGACACTGAGGACCTGTGTGCATCAACGCCTCTCTAATCTATTTATGTTCTTTCACGTGTGGCTTTATTTTACAATATTAAAAAAAAATTGTGCTGTTGGTGTGGCTTTAGCCTATTAATATGCGTTTTACTTGCTTTCATCCTACACGTTGTTTTTCTACCAAAAGGGTAATTGCTTGCATGCGATCTTTGTGTTTTCAGTATTACTTTCTATTTACAGTTCTGTCTTTTCCATTTGATAGATGACTAAGGACATTTGGGGAAAATATTTACTCGTTTACCTGTTGCTGTTGAGTTGATTCCAACTCGTAGCAGCCCTGTAGGATGGCATAGAACTGCCCCATAGAGTTTCCAAGGCTGTAATCTTTATGGAAGCAGACTGCCACATCTTTCTCCCACGGAGCAGCTGGTAGCTTTGAACTGCTGACTTTGTTAGCAGTGGAGCACTTAACCACTGCTCCACCAGGGCTCCTTAAGAATATCATATCCATTGATTTAGTTTACAAATTGATTAACAGTTAAGTACCTTGTAAATGAAAATGAGTTTAATTCATGATTTGGTTTGAGATCCAGTCTTGCCTCTGTTATTGATTGACTGTATGTTCTCGGGCGGTGGTTATCTTATCCATAAAAATTCCTATGATAGGATCATTGGGAGAATTGGCAGAAGTATTTAAGTTCTTGGTACTGCAAAAGGTAGTTACTTTCACTGTGAGCCCTTATTTGTTTTCCTGAAATTCAGCATTTGCTGTTGGTGTTATCAGAGGGGCAGATGGACTACAAAAATTGTGGTAGAATTTCCCAACACTGTTCCAAATTTTAGTAGTGTTGCACTAAGTAAATAAAAATAATGGTAATAATAAGAATAAAAATTAACAGCATGCAGTAGTAAAAAGTTTAGAAACTGCAGTATGCTATATATTCTTTTCGGAGAAATACTTGGGATATCAGTGTATTAAGTAAAGGTTTTGAGAAGTTCTGCTGTAAAAAAAAATTTCTTTAACAAAAGTAAACTGCACTGATCGTTAAGCCCTTCTTCATTAAATTTTTTTTTTTTCATTTGAGAGCACTGATTTTAAAGGATTCCAGTATTCCGTGCAACATATGTGTTCCACTGCTATTCATAAGGCTTTCACTGGCTAATTCTTTTCAGAAGCAAACTGCCAGCCCTTTTTCCTAGTCTGTCTTAGTCTGGAATCTCAGCTGAAACTTGCCTGCTATCGGTGACCCTGCTGGTATTCTGAATACTGGTGGCATAGCTTCTACCCTCACAGCAACATGCAAACCCCCACAGTAGGACAAACTGACAGATACGTGGGTGCTCACTCATCTGTGCCAAGAAATTGGGAAGACAGCTTCCTGGCCAACCAACTGGAAGAGAGCCATATTTATATGTCTGTTCCCAAGAAAAGTGATCCAACTGAATGCGGCAATTATGGAACAATATCACTAATATCACAAGCAAGTAAAATTGTGCTGAAGATCATGCAAAGTGGCTGCAGTGGTATATCGACTGGGAACGGCCAGAAATTCAGGCCAGATTCAGAAGAGGACGTGGAACCAGGGATATCATTGCTGATATCAGATGGATCCTGGCTGAAAGCAGAGAATACCAGAAGGATGTTTACCTGTGTCTTATTGGCTAGGCACAGGCATTTGACTGAGTGGATCATAACAAATTATGGATAACATTGTGGAGAATGAGAATTCCAGAATATTTAATTGTGCTCGTGAGGAACCTGTACATAGATCAAGAGGCAGTTGTTCAAACAGAAAAAGGAGATACTGCGTGGTTTAAAGTCAGGAAAGGTGTGCGTCAGGGTTGTATCCCTTCACTGTACTTATTCAATTTGTATGCTGAGAAGATAACCTGATAAACTGGACTATATGAAGAAGAAAAGGGCATCAGCATTGGAGGAAGACTCATTAAGAACCTGTGTTATGCAGATGACACAATCTTGCTTGCTGAAAGTGAAGAGGACTTGAAGCACTTACTGATGAAGATCAAAGACTACAGGCTTCAGTATGGATTACACTTCGACATAAACAAAACAAAAATTCTCACGACTGGACTAATAAGCAGCATCATAATAAACGGAGAAAAGATTGAAGTTGTCAAGGTTTTCATTTTACTTGGATCCACAATCAACACCCCTTTAAGCAGTAATCAGGAAATCAGACGATGCATTGCATTGGGCAAATCTGCTGCAAAAGAGCTCTTTAAAGTTTTGAAAAGCAAAGATGTGTCCTTGAAGACTAAGGTGCGCCTGACTCAAGCCATGGTATTTTCAGTTGCCTCATATGCATTCGAAAGCTGGACAGTGAATTAAGGAAGATCGAAGAAGAATTGATGCCTTTGGATTATGGTGTTGGTGAAGAATATTGAATATACCATGGGGTGCCAGAAGAACGAACAAATCTGTCTTGGAAGAAGTGCAACCAGAATGCTCCTTAGAAGCGAGGATAGAGAGGCTACGTCTTACATACTTTGGACATGTTGTCAGGCGGGATCGATCCACAGGGAAGGACATCATGCTTTGCAGAGTACGGGGTCAGCGGAAAAGAGGAAGACCCTCACATAGATGGACTGACACATTGGCTGCAACAGTGTGCGCAAGCATAACAACGGCTGTGAGCATTGCGCAGGGCCGGCCATTGTTTCGACTCGGTGGCACTTATCAACACGAACAACAACATGCAATGTAGTTTGTGAATCACTGCTTTAGGGTAATAATTTTCAAGATGGCTTGGTGATAAAATTCTCTATTGCTAGAGAATCTTCACAATATACATATAGCACTTACTGAATCAGTAGTAATTTATGCTGGCAATGGTAATTTATGAACTTTAAATGAATCACTCCTTTCAATTCCAATTTTCGTGGAATTTATTGACTAAATTTTATGACAATATTAAAATTCACTTCAAAAAATTACTGTTAGCAATTTACATCAGAATGAATTCATAGTATTTTCGTTTTAGAGTTAATATTATTCATGAGTTAACTGCTCATATAGTTTTTTTTTGACTTCTACAGTTATCTTTTTTTTTATTAACTTTTATTAAGCTTCAAGTGAACATTTACAAATCCAATCAGTCTGTCACATACAAGTTTACATACATCTTACTCCGTACTTCCACTTGCTCTCCCCCTATTGAGTCAGCCCTTTCAGTCTCTCCTTTTGTGACAATTTTGCCAGCTTCCCTCTCTCTCTATCCTCCCATCCCCCCTCCAGACAAGAGTGGCCATCACACTCTCAAGTGACCACCTGATATAATTAGCTCACTCTTCATCAGCATCTCTCTCCCACCCACTGACCAGTCCCTTTCATGTCTGATGAGTTGTCTTCCGGGATGGTTCCCGTCCTGTGCCAACAGAAGGTCTGGGGAGCGTGGCCGCCGGGATTCCTCTAGTCTCAGTCAGACCATTAAGTCTGGACTTTTTATGAGAATTTGGGGTCTGCATCCTACTGATCTCCCGCTCCCTCAGGAGTTCTCTGTTGTGCTCCTTGTCAGGGCAGTCATCGATTGTGGCCGGGCACCAACTAGTTCTTCTGGTCTCAGGATGATGTAGGTCTCTGGTTCATGTGGCCCTTTCTGTCTCTTGGGCTCTTAGTTGTCGTGTGACCTTGGTGTTCTTCATTTTCCTTTGCTCCAGGTGGGTTGAGACCAATTGATGCATCTTAGATGGCCACTTGTTAGCATTTAAGACCCCAGACGCCACATTTCAAAGTGAGATGCAGAATGTTTTCATACCAGAATTATTCTGCCAATTGACTTAGAAGTCCCCTCAAACCATGTTCCCCAGACCCCTGCCCCTGCTCCGCTGACCCTTGAAGCGTTCATTTTATCCTGGAAACTTCTTTGCTTTTGGTCCGGTCCGATTGAGCTGCCCTTCCATGTATTGAGTGTTGTCTTTCCCTTCACCCAAAGCAGTTCTTATCTACTGGTTAATCAATAAAAAACCCTCTCCCTCCCTCCCTCCCTCCCCCCTTTGACACCACAAAAGTATGTGTTCTTCTCAGTTTTTACTGTTTCTCAAGATCTTATAATAGTGGTCTTATACAATATTTGTCCTTTTGCCTCTGACTCATTTCGCTCAGCATAATGCCTTCCAGGTTCCTTCATGTTATGAAATGTTTCAGAGATTCGTCACTGTTCTTTATAGATGCGTAGTATTCCATTGTGTGAATATACCACAATTTATTTACCCATTCATCCGTTGATGGACACCTTGGTTGCTTCCAGCTTTTTGCTATTGTAAACAGAGCTGCAATAAACATGGCTGTGCATATATCTGTTTGTGTGAAGGCTCTTGTATCTCTAGGGTATATTCCGAGGAGTGGGATTTCTGGGTTGTATGGTAGTTCTATTTCTAACTGTTTAAGATAACGCCAGATAGATTTCCAAAGTGGTTGTACCATTTTACATTCCCACCAGCAGTGTATAAGAGTTCCAATCTCTCCGCAGCCTCTCCAACATTTATTATTTTGTGTTTTTTGGATTAATGCCAGCCTTGTTGGTGTGAGATGGAATCTCATCGTAGTTTTAATTTGCATTTCTTTAATGGCTAATGATCGAGAGCATTTTCTCATGTATCTGTTGGCTGCCTGAATATCTTCTTTAGTGAAATGTGTGTTCATATCCTTTGCCCACTTCTTGATTGGGTTGTTTGTCTTTTTGTGGTTGAGTTTGGACAGAATCATGTAGATTTTAGAGATCAGGCGCTGGTCGGAGATGTCATAGCTGAAAATTCTTTCCCAGTCTGTAGGTGGTCCTTTTACTCTTTTGGTGAAGTCTTTAGATGAGCATAGGTGTTTGATTTTTAGGAGCTTCCAGTTATCTGGTTTCTCTTCATCATTTTTGGTAATGTTTTGTATTCTGTTTATGCCTTGTATTAGGGCTCCTAGGGATGTCCCTATTTTTTCTTCCATGATCTTTATGGTTTTAGTCTTTATGTTTAGGTCTTTGATCCACTTGGAGTTAGTTTTGTGCATGGTGTGTGGTATGGGTCCTGTTTCATTCTTTTGCAAATGGATATCCAGTTTTGCCAGCACCATTTGTTAAAAAGACTATCTTTTCCCCAATTGACTGACACTGGTCCTTTGTCAAATATCAGCTGCTCATACGTGGATGGATTTATATCTGGGTTCTCAATTCTGTTCCATTGGTCTATGTGCTTGTTGTTGTACCAATACCAGGCTGTTTTGACTACTGTGGCTGTATAATAGGTTCTGAAATCAGGTAGAGTGAGGCCTCCCACTTTCTTCTTCTTTTTCAGTAATGCTTTGCTTATCCGGGGCTTCTTTCCCTTCTGTATGAAATTGGTGATTTGTTTCTCTATCCCCTTAAAATAAGACATTGGAATTTGGATCGGAAGTGCGTCATATGTATAGATGGCTTTTGGTAGAATAGACATTTTACTGTGTTAAGTCTTCCTATCCATGAGCAAGGTATGTTTTTCCACTTAAGTATGTCCTTTTGAATTTCTTGTAGTAGAGCTCTGTAGTTTTCTTTGTATAGGTCTTTTACATCCTTGGTAAGATTTATTCCTAAGTATTTTATCTTCTTGGGGGCTACTGTGAATGGTATTGATTTGGTTATTTCCTCTTCGGTGTTCTTTTTGTTGATGTAGAGGAATCCAAGTGATTTTTGTATGTTTATTTTATAACCTGAGACTCTGCCAAACTCTTCTATTAGTTTCAGTAGTTTTCTGGAGGATTCCTTAGGGTTTTCTGTGTATAAGATGATGTCATCTGCAAACAGTGATAACTTTACTTCCTCCTTGCCAATCCGGATACCCTTTATTTCTTTGTCTAGCTTAATTGCCCTGGGTAGGACTTCAAGTACGATGTTGAGTAAGAGCGGTGATAAAGGGCATCCTTGTCTAGTTCCCGTTCTCAAGGGAAATGCTTTCAGGTTCTCTCCATTTAGAGTGATATTGGCTGTTGGCTTTGCATAGATGCCCTTTATTATGTTGAGGAATTTTCCTTCAATTCCTATTTTGGTAAGAGTTTTTATCATAAATGGGTGTTGGACTTTGTCAAATGCCTTTTCTGCATCAATTGATAAGATCATGTGGTTTTTATCTTTTGTTTTATTTATGTGATGGATTACATTAATGGTTTTTCTGATATTAAACCAGCCTTGTATACCTGGTATAAATCCCACTTGATCATGGTGAATTATTTTTTTGATGTGTTGTTGGATTCTATTGGCTAGAATTTTGTTGAGGATTTTTGCATCTATGTTCATGAGGGATATAGGTCTATAATTTTCTTTTTTTGTAATGTCTTTCCCTGGTTTTGGTATCAGGGAGATGGTGGCTTCATAGAATGAGTTGGGTAGTATTCCTTCATTTTCTATGCTTTGAAATACCTTCAGTAGTAGTGGTGTTAACTCTTCTCTGAAAGTTTGGTAGAACTCTGCAGTGAAGCCATCCGGGCCAGGGCTTTTTTTTGTTGGAAGTTTTTTGATTACCGTTTCAATCTCTTTTTTTGTTATGGGTCTATTTAGTTGTTCTGCTTCTGAATGTGTTAGTTTAGGTAGGTAGTGTTTTTCCAGGAATTCATCCATTTCTTCTAGGTTTTCAAATTTGTTAGAGTACAATTTTTCGTAGTAATCTGAAATGATTCTTTTAATTTCATTTGGTTCTGTTGTGATGTGATCCTTCTCGTTTCTTATTCGGGTTATTTGTTTCCTTTCCTGTATTTCTTTAGTCAGTCTAGCCAATGGTTTATCAATTTTGTTAATTTTTTCAAAGAACCAGCTTTTGGCTTTGTTAATTCTTTCAATTGTTTTTCTGTTCTCTAATTCATTTAGTTCAGCTCTAATTTTTATTATTTGTTTTCTTCTGGTGCCTGATGGGTTCTTTTGTTGCTCACTTTCTATTTGTTCAAGTTGTCGGGACAGTTCTCTGCTTTTGGCTCTTCTTTTTGTATGTGTGCATTTATCGATATAAATTGGCCTCTGAGCACTGCTTTTGCTGTGTCCCAGAGGTTTTGATAGGAAGTGTTTTCATTCTCGTTGCATTCTATGAATTTCCTTATTCCCTCCTTGATGTCTTCTATAACCCAGTCTTTTTTCAGGAGGGTATTGTTCATTTTCCAAGTATTTGATTTCTTTTCCCTAGTTTTTCTGTTATTGATTTCTAGTTTTATTGCCTTGTGGTCTGAGAAGATGCTTTGTAATATTTCAATGTTTTGGACTCTGCAAAGGTTTGTTTTATGACCTAATATGTGGTCTATTCTAGAGAATGTTCCATGTGCGCTAGAAAAAAAAGTATACTTTGCAGCAGTTGGGTGGAGTGTTCTGTATAAGTCAATGAGGTCAAGTTGGTTGATTGTTGTAAGTAGGTCTTCCGTGTCTCTATTGAGCTTCTTACTGGATGTCCTGTCCTTCTCCGAAAGTGGTGTGTTGAAGTCTCCTACTATAATTGTGGAGGTGTCTATCTCACTTTTCAATTCTGTTAAAATTTGATTTATGTATCTTGCAGCCCTGTCATTGGGTGCATAAATATTTAATATGGATATGTCTTCCTGATCAATTGTCCCTTTTATCATTATATAGTGTCCTTCTTTATCCTTTGTGGTAGATTTAAGTCTAAAGTCTATTTTGTCAGAAATTAATATTGCTACTCCTCTTCTTTTTTGCTTATTGTTTGCTTGATATATTTTTTTCCATCCTTTGAGTTTTAGTTTGTTTGTGTGTCTAAGTCTAAGGTGTGTCTCTTGTAGGCAGCATATAGATGGATCGTGTTTCTTTATCTAGTGCATGACTCTCTGTCTCTTTATTGGTGCATTTAGTCCATTTACATTCAGCGTAATTATAGATAAATAAGTTTTTAGTGCTGTCATTTTGATGCTTTTTCATGTGTGTTGTTGGCAATTTCGTTTTTCCACATACTTTTTTGTGCTGAGATGTTTTTCTTAGTAAATTGTGAGATCCTTATTTTCATAGTGTTTGACTTTATGTTAGTTGAGTCGTTACATTTTTCTTGGCTTTTATCTCGAGTTATGGAGTTGTTACACCTTTTTGTGGTTACCTTATTATTTACCCCTATTTTTCTAAGTAAAAACTTAACTTGTATTGTTCTATATCGCCTTGTATCACTCTCCATCTGGCAGTTCAATGCCTCCTGTATTTAGTCCCTCTTTTTGATTATTGTGATCTTTTACCTATTGACTTCCATGATTCCCTGTTATGTGTATTATTATTATTGTTTTTTTTAATTAATCTTAATTTGTTTGTTTTTGTGATTTCCCTATTTGAGTTGATATCAGGACGTTCTGTTTTGTGACCTTGTATTGTGCTGGTATCTGATATTATTGGTTTTCTGACCAAACAACATCCTTTAGTATTTCTTGTAGCTTTGGTTTGGTTTTTGCAAATTCTCTAAACTTGTGTTTATCTGTAAATATCTTAATTTCGCCTTCATATTTCAGAGAGAGTTTTGCTGGATATATGATCCTTGGCTGGCAGTTTTTCTCCTTCAGTGTTCTGTATATGTCGTCCCATTCCCTTCTTGCCTGCATGGTTTCTGCTGAGTAGTCTGAACTTATTGATTCTCCCTTGAAGGAAACCTTTCTTTTCTCCCTGGCTGCTTTTAAAATTTTCTGTTTATCTTTGGTTTTGGTGAGTTTGATGATAATATGTCTTGGTGTTTTTCTTTTTGGATCAATCTTAAATGGGGTTCAGTGAGCATCTTGGATAGATATCCTTTCGTCTTTCATGATGTCAGAGAAGTTTTGTGTCAGGAGTTCTTCAACTATTTTCTCTGTGTTTTCTGTCCCCCCTCCGTGTTCTGGGACTCCAATCACCCGGAAGTTATCCTTCTTGATAGAGTCCCACATAATTCTTAGGGTTTCTTCATTTTTTTAAATTCTTTTCTCTGATTTTTTTTCAGCTATGTTGGTGTTGATTCCCTGGTCCTCCAGATGTCCCAGTCTGCATTCTAATTGCTCGAGTCTGCTCCTCTGACTTCCTATTGTGTTGTCTAATTCTGTAATTTTATTGTTAATCTTTTGGATTTCTAGATGCTGTCTCTCTATGGATTCTTGCAACTTATTAATTTTTCCAGTATGTTCTTGAATAATCTTTTTGAGTTCTTCAACAGTTTTATCAGTGTGTTCCTTGGCTTTTTCTGCAGTTTGCCTTATTTTGTTTGTGATGTCTTGAAGCATTCTGTAAATTAGTTTTTTATATTCTGTATCTGATAATTCCAGGATTGTATCTTCCTTTGGGAAATATTTTGATTCTTTTGTTTGGGGGGTTGTAGAAGCTGTCATGGTCTGCTTCTTTATGTGGTTTGATATGGACTGCTGTCTCCGAGCCATCACTGGGAAACTAGTTTTTCCAGAAAATCCGTTGACTGGTACGCTGGCTCCAGGCTCTGAAAACAGTCGCTGCCTCCCTGTATTTGTTCGTTCTCCGTCTCTAAATCTGTGTTTGTTGTTCAGGGTTCGTAGATTGTTATGTATGTGATCGATTCACTTGTTTTTCCGAGTCTTTGTTGCAAGAGGGATCCGCGGTAGCGTCCACCTAGTCCGCCATCTTGGCCCCCACCTCCTCATATAGTTTTAAAAGTTAAAAAAATTTGGATCTGAGGTTACAATTTTGTTCATTTTCAGTATGGTTATACTCTTCCTTCAGATTTCTGATTGATATTCTTATTTTCCATCAACTTTGCAGTCATTCTGAAGAGAATTGCGTAGTTAGAAAGAGTTGTTACTACTGGACGTTTTGACTCAACTCATTTTATCCTAACCCTTTTGTGTTTCTGCTTTCCATTTCGGAGGACGCATTCTTAAGGCATTTAAATGAGAACTTGGTAATGTATTTGGAAAGTGATTATATTTCTACAATGGAGTTGATTAGGAGTCAACCAAAATATTCCCCACTGGATTCTACTACCCAGCAACAGAGCAGGCACCAATATTTGTTGGTTGAATATGTGAAGACATAAATTAAAAAAACCTAATGGTGACAGGGTTATGTGGAAGTGGGTAGACTTAATTATTGTTGAAAATAGCACAGATAATTAGAGGGAGGCAGTGTACTATAGAGGAAAAAACACCAGACCAGGAATCAGAAAACCTGAGTTCTAATTTCAGATCTGAAGGAAATAGCCATATGACCTAGACAGGTATCTGGGCCTTACCTCGATCCCTTGCCTGTAAAAGGGGAGCTCGTAGTAACCCCACCTGCTGAACTCAGAGATTGTTGGGGGAATGAAATGAATCAACATAAAATGCTTTGCAAATGTACATGTGTAAAAACAACTTTTTTGTTTTTTTAATGCATAGTGCAGTGCTTTGGGCAGTACTGGACAGTAGAGATAGAGATTCTCTTAGTTTTATTTATAATAATAAAAATGATGCTAAAAAACAGGGCCTAGGACTGATTCATGGAATACTTACAGAGTGTTAGGAGGTAGAAGGAAGAAGAGGAACCTACAAAACAGAAGCAAAAGGACCAAAGAGGAAATGGTAGAATCAGGAAAGTTAGCCTCTCTACTTCCCAGGCATGATTTTCACGAAGCTTTGTGTATGCTGTTGGGGAAAAGGATAGTTACTACTTAACAAGTAGCTTTTGATTTAATTTTCTAAACTCTGTGTAAGTAAATTTCTCTCTGTCTATTTGGGAAGTATTTGGGAGTAAAGAGAAGTTCACTTCTTGTAAGCTTAAAATGAGAGTAAATTCCTTCACTTAGGTCGTTTAAGAATACTTAGACTTTGCTTTTCTGTATTTTCTGCAGTAACTATGAATTACTTTTATTATCATCACGTTAAAAGTCCTGAATTACTAACCAGTGTTCTTGACTGCTTCTGGGGTGCTGCTGTGATATAGGCAGTGAAGATTCAGTGTCAGGGAAGGGTCCAGGATGATACGCTTCTCCATTTCTTGCTTAGACACTACTGTTCCCTGAGATACGAAATTAAGTCTGGGAAACAGAGCCCTCCGCCCCACATACCCTGAGTGGTCACGGTAATGCTTTGTCTGTATGTCCATCTGTACTACACATGCAGACAAGCTGTGCTCAGACCTCCAGGCAGCTGTGAACTGCAGGGAATGAGACATGTCACCCACTGGCATCAACCATTCCACGGGTGCTATGTTCATCTGTGACTGAGTAGCACATGAGACATACAGTGTTGGCAAAGTAAAAGCCACTGTTATCATTTATAGAAAACAAGCAGTCAACAATAACAACGATTCTCAAAACGGAAATGCTTACCCCTCCCCAGACTACCCATGTTGATTCTTATGTCGCTGGGCAGACGCACTGTGGCTCAGGTCAGATGCTGTGTTCACATCACTGCTGCCTCCAGCTACCGCTGCCCTGCTCCAGGGGCCCACAGGGCTCCTGAGGCTTCTGCTCTGCCACTTAGCCTTGCTGGCCTCTGCTACCAGCTCCCGCCATGCTACCCCGGCCTGAGGGGCTGTCTTGCTGCCATACTACCTGGGCCCCCTCTGCCCGGGGGGAGGCGAGCAGCCCCTGTTCAGGCCTCTCTTGCCCTCTTAAGCAAGTGTTACAGCTCTGTGTGGTCTGCTGGCAAGCCTCCTGCCCAGAGGTGTCTGGCTGCACCCTGCGATAGGAAGACACATGCACAGAGTCCTCTGAGGCCACCCCTGCCCAGGGCACACTCAGGCCTCTGCCCCACACAAACAAGTGTTACAGCTCTTTTAGCTCTGCTGACAAGCCTCTTGCCTGAAGCTGCTCAGCTCTCGTTCCATGGGCTGGAAGCCACTGCAACTACCTCACTCTGTGGGTCCGAAGGGTCCATTCCAGAATCTTCGTGATGGTAGTGATGCCCCCTGACCTCAGTAGGATTGGCCCGTATATAAGTCTACTTGTTATGTCAAGGCATGGTCCTCCCAGCAGGACCATGAACTGTCCAATCCCCTTGGTAGATCATAAGTCACTCAATTAACAGTCCAAGTCAATCATTTTGTGGAAATTACAAGACCATAGCCAGAAAGGCCATATAAAAGCAGTTCACTGCCCTGAGTCCCTGTGCACCACTCTCCAGATTGTGAGCACTGTGAAGGCAGGTAACACTAGCTCCTAGCTGAGTATATGAGTCACTAAGAGTATGGCTGAGAAAGTACAACCAAATTGGTTATTTCTTATAAGATGGTTTTATATTTCTTATAAGATTATTAGGGAATGGCTAATATATTTTTAAAATTATTTTATTGTGTATTTGGTAAAAGTTCACACAGTTAGGTTCCCATTTGACAGTTTCTATACAAATTTCTCACTGACATTAGTTAAATTTTTTACTATGTGTCCACATTTTTAATTCTGTTCTGCTTCTAGTACTCTAGTTTCCTGCCCCATATCTTCTCATCTTTGCTTCAGAGTAAATGTTGACCTTTTGGTCTCATATAGCTGGTTTTTTAGTAGAGCACCAATCTCACGGGTAATATCCTTTATTTTGTGTGACACTCTGTTATTTTGCTAAAAGGTGATCTCAGAATAGTTTTGGTTTAAGGTTTAAAGAGCATCTCAGGGCACAATCTGAGGGAGTCCTCTGGTCTCAACTGGTCCAGTAAGTCTGGACTTTTTAAGAATTTGAGTTCTGTTCTGTGTTTCTCTCCCCTTCTATCAGTGTCCATCTATTGTGGCCCTGATCAGAACAGTTGGTAGTGGTAGCTGGGCACCATCTAGTTCTTCTGGTCTCAAGGTAGATGAGGCTGTGGCTCGTGTAAGCTCTGAGCCCTGTAGACTGGCTTCTTCTCTGAGACTTTGGCTTCCTTCTTACTCTTTTGCTCCTGACCAGTAGAGGTCAATAGTTGTATCCTAGATGGCTGCTTGCAAGTTTTTAAGACCCCAGATGCTGCTCACCTTGAGCTGTATTATGCCAGTCGATATGAGGCAAAGGTCCTGAGCCTTCAGACCTAGAAAACCAGTCTTGCAAGGTATTTGGTTATGCCTGAGAAATATCTGTGATTGTGTCTTATATGAATATATGTGTCTGCACACACGTCTATACTTACATCTGCATTTTTTTTTTTTTTTTTTTTTAAATAAACTTTTTAATTTTAGAATAGATTCAGATTTGCAGGAAAGTTGACAAGATAGTACAAGAGAATCCCCATATACTCCACAGTCAGTATTCCGTGTTGTTAACATCTACATTTTACATTAAAAAATTGTGGTCAAGTCGATTCCAATGCATGGTGACTCCCAAGTGTATCAGAGTAGTACTGTGCTCCAAAGGATTTTTGATGGCTGGTTTTTCTGAAGGTGAAGAATCTGAAGGTTGATTCTTCTGAGGTGCCTCTGTGTGGACTCGAACCCCCAACTTTTTTTGGTTAGAAGCTGAGAACATCCAGACCTGACATTATTATGGTACTTTTGTCACATATTTAATGAATCAATGTTAAATACATTATTATTAACTAAAGTTTATATTTTATTTAAATTTCCATAGTTTTTTCTAATGCCCTTTTCCTCCTAGGATCCCATCCAAGGTAACATATTACATTTAATTGTCATGTCTCCTTAGGCTCCTGTTGACTCTGACAATTCCTCAAATTTTCCTTATTTTTGATGATTTTCACAGTTTGGGAATCATTGGTCTGGTATTTTGTAGTATGTACCTCAACTGGGATTTCTGTGATTTTTTTTTTCTTTTAATTAAACAGCAGTAAGAAGCATAAAAAAAAAAATTATTTTTTAAGAAGCATGTTTTAAAAATCACTCCTAATCTTATCCCTGAGACTTTACTACTGCTAATATTTTTGGTGATTTCCTTCCTTTATTATCTATAATTTAGAAAATTGGCATAATGTATTTTGTTTTCTTTATGTGACATTGTTGTTGTTGTTGTTTTTAGGGGCCATCGAGTTGGTTCCCGCTCAAAGCCACCCTATGTAGAGCAGAACGAAACACCGCCCAGTCCTGCACCATCATTAATTTCTTCCAAGACATTAGGAAGCTTTAGTTGCAGCGTAACATTCCTACATATATGTATCACGTTCTTAGGATACTTCTTAACTTAGGATAATACTGTTGTAGGTACTGTAACAAAAGAAGCAGAAATAACTGTCCCAAAGGTGACCCATGATTTCCTGCAGCTCCAAATTTTAGGAACTCAAGATCCAATTATTTTGTTTCTCTGCCATTCATATTTCTGCCTCATGTACCAAGATGAATGGTCTAGCTCCTGGTATCAAGTCCACCTTATAACAAGGAGAGAGTGGTAGTAGGAGGAGATCCTTCTTTTTTTTTTTTTTTTTTTTTATAATAACTTTTATTAAGCTTCAAGTGAACGTTTACAAATCCAATCAGTCTGTCACATATAAGTTTACATACATCTCACTCCCTACTCCCACTTACTCTCCCCGTCTTGAGTCAGCCCTTCCAGTCTCTCCTTTCTTGACAATTTTGCCGGCTTCCCTCTCTCTCTATCCTCCCATCCCCCCTCCAGGCAAGAGTTGCCAACACAATCTCAAGTGTCCACCTGATATAATTAGCTCACTCTTCATCAGCATCTCTCTCCCACCCGCTGACCAGTCCCTTTCATTTCTGATGAGTTGTCTTCGGGGATGGTTCCTGTCCTGTGTCAGCTGAAGGTCTGGGGAGCATGGCCGCCGGGATTCCTCCAGTCTCAGTCAGACCATTAAGTTTGGTCTTGTTATGAGAATTTGGGGTCTGCATCCCACTGATCTCCTGCTCCCTCAGGGGTCCTCTGCTGAGCTCCCTGTCAGGGCAGTCATCGATTGTGGCCGGGCACCAACTAGTTCTTCTGGTCTCAGGATGATGTAGGTCTCTGGTTCATGTGGCCCTTTCTGTCTCTTGGGCTCTTAGTTGTCATGTGGGCTTGGTGTTCTTCATTTTCCTTTGCTCCAGGTGGGTTGAGACCAATTGCTGCATCTTAGATGGCTGCTTGTTAGCATTTAAGACCCCAGACGCCACATTTCGAAGTGGGATGCAGAATGATTTCATAATAGAATTATTTTGCCAATTGACTTAGAAGTCCCCGCAAACCATGTTCCCCAGACCCCCGCGCTTGCTCCGCTGAGCTTTGAAGCATTCATTTTATCCCGGAAACTTCTTTGCTTTTGGTCCAGTCCAATTGAGCTGACCTTCCATGTATTGAGTGTTGTCTTTCCCTTCACCTAAAGCAGTTCTTATCTACTGATTAATCAATAAAAAACCCTCTCCCACCCTCCCTCCCTCCCCCCCTCGTAACCACAAAAGTATGTGTTCTTCTCAGGTTTACTATTTCTCAAGATCTTATAATAGTGGTCTTATACAATATTTGTCCTTTTGCCTCTGACTAATTTTGCTCAGCATAATGCCTTCCAGGTTCCTCCATGTTATGAAATGTTTCAGAGATTCGTCACTGTTCTTTATCGATGCGTAGTATTCCATTGTGTGAATATACCACAATTTATTTACCCATTCATCCGTTGATGGACACCTTGGTTGCTTCCAGCTTTTTGCTATTGTAAACAGAGCTGCAATAAACATGGCTGTGCATATATCTGTTTGTGTGAAGGCTCTTGTATCTCTAGGGTATATTCCGAGGAGTGGGATTTCTGGGTTGTATGGTAGTTCTATTTCTAACTGTTTAAGATAACGCCAGATAGATTTCCAAAGTGGTTGTACCATTTTACATTCCCACCAGCAGTGTATGAGAGTTCCAATCTCTCCGCAGCCTCTCCAACATTTATTATTTTGTGTTTTTTGGATTAATGCCAGCCTTGCTGGTGTGAGATGGAATCTCATCGTAGTTTTAATTTGCATTTCTCTAATGGCTAATGATCGAGAGCATTTTCTCATGTATCTGTTGGCTGCCTGAATATCTTTTTTAGTGAAATGTGTGTTCATATCCTTTGCCCACTTCTTGATTGGGTTGTTTGTCTTTTTGTGGTTGAGTTTTGACAGAATCATGTAGATTTTAGAGATCAGGTGCTGGTCGGAGATGTCATAGCTGAAAATTCTTTCCCAATCTGTAGGTGGTCTTTTTACTCTTTTGGTGAAGTCTTTAGATGAGCATAGGTGTTTGATTTTTAGGAGCTCCCAGTTATCGGGTTTCTCTTCATCATTTTTGGTAATGTTTTGTATTCTGTTTATACCTTGTATTAGGGCTCCTAGGGTTGTCCCAATTTTTTCTTCCATGATCTTTATCGTTTTAGTCTTTATGTTTAGGTCTTTGATCCACTTGGAGTTAGTTTTTGTGCATGGTGTGAGGTATGGGTCCTGTTTCATTTTTTTGCAAATGGATATCCAGTTATGCCAGCACCATTTGTTAAAAAGGCTATCTTTTCCCCAGTTAATTGACACTGGTCCTTTGTCAAATATCAGCTGCTCATACGTGGATGGATCTATGTCTGGGTTCTCAATTCTGTTCCATTGGTCTATGTGTCTGTTGTTGTACCAATACCAGGCTGTTTTGACTACTGTGGCTGTATAATAGTTTCTGAAGTCAGGTAAGGTGAGGCCTCCCACTTTCTTCTTCTTTTTCAGTAGTGCTTTGCTTATCCGGGGCTTCTTTCCGTTCCATATGAAATTGGTGATTTGTTTCTCTATCCCCTTAAAATATGACATTGGAATTTGGATCGGAAGTGCGTTAAATGTATAGATGGCTTTTGGTAGAATAGACATTTTTACTATGTTAAGTCTTCCTATCCATGAGCAAGGTATGTTTTTCCACTTAAGTATGTCCTTTTGAATTTCTTGTAGTAGAGCTTTGTAGTTTTCTTTGTATAGGTCTTTTACATCCTTGGTAAGATTTATTCCTAAGTATCTTATCTTCTTGGGGGCTATTGTGAATGGTATTGATTTGGTTATTTCCTCTTCGGTGTTCTTTTTGTTGATGTAGAGGAATCCAAGTGATTTTTGTATGTTTATTTTATAACCTGAGACTCTGCCAAACTCTTCTATTAGTTTCAGTAGTTTTCTGGAGGATTCCTTAGGGTTTTCTGTGTATATAATCATGTCATCTGCAGATAGTGATAACTTTACTTCTTCCTTGCCAATCCGGATACCTTTTATTTCTTTGTCTAGCCTGATTGCCCTGGCTAAGACTTCCAACACGATGTTGAATAAGAGCGGTGATAAAGGGCATCCTTGTCTGGTTCCCGTTCTCAAGGGAAATGCTTTCAGGTTCTCTCCATTTAGAGTGACATTGGCTGTTGGCTTTGCATAGATGCCCTTTATTATGTTGAGGAATTTTCCTTCAATTCCTATTTTGGTAAGAGTTTTTATCATGAATGGGTGTTGGACTTTGTCAAATGCCTTTTCTGCATCAATTGATAAGATCATGTGGTTTTTGTCTTTTGTTTTATTTATGTGATGGATTACATTAATGGTTTTTCTGATATTAAACCAGCCTTGCATACCTGGTATAAATCCCACTTGATCAGGGTGAATTATTTTTTTGATGTGTTGTTGGATTCTATTGGCTAGAATTTTGTTGAGGATTTTTGCATCAATGTTCATGAGGGATATAGGTCTATAATTTTCTTTTTTTGTAATGTCTTTACCTGGTTTTGGTATCAGGGAGATGGTGGCTTCATAGAATGAGTTGGGTAGTATTCCGTCATTTTCTATGCTTTGGAATACCTTTAGTAGTAGTGGTGTTAACTCTTCTCTGAAAATTTGGTAGAACTCTGCAGTGAAGCCGTCCGGGCCGGGACTTTTTTTTGTTGGGAGTTTTTTGATTACCGTTTCAATCTCTTTTTTTGTTATGGGTCTATTTAGTTGTTCTACTTCTGAATGTGTTAGTTTAGGTAGGTAGTGTTTTTCCAGGAATTCATCCATTTCTTCTAGGTTTTCAAATTTGTTAGAGTACAATTTTTCATAATAATCTGAAATGATTCTTTTAATTTCATTTGGTTCTGTTGTGATGTGGTCCTTCTCATTTCTTATTCGGGTTATTTGTTTCCTTTCCTGTATTTCTTTAGTCAGTCTAGCCAATGGTTTATCAATTTTGTTAATTTTTTCAAAGAACCAGCTTTTGGCTTTGTTAATTCTTTCAATTGTTTTTCTGTTCTCTAATTCATTTAGTTCAGCTCTAATTTTTATTATTTGTTTTCTTCTGGTGCCTGATGGATTCTTTTGTTGCTCACTTTCTATTTGTTCAAGTTGTAGGGACAGTTCTCTGATTTTGGCTCTTTCTTCTTTTTGTATGTGTGCATTTATTGATATAAATTGACCTCTGAGCACTGCTTTTGCTGTGTCCCAGAGGTTTTGATAGGAAGTATTTTCATTCTCGTTGCTTTCTATGAATTTCCTTATTCCCTCCTTGATGTCTTCTATAACCCAGTCTTTTTTCAGGAGGGTATTGTTCATTTTCCAAGTATTTGATTTCTTTTCCCTCGTTTTTCTGTTATTGATCTCTAGTTTTATTGCCTTGTGATCTGAGAAGATGCTTTGTAATATTTCGATGTTTTGGACTCTGCAAAGGTTTGTTTTATGTCCTAATATGTGGTCTATTCTAGAGAATGTTCCATGTGCGCTGGAAAAAAAAGTATATTTTGCAGCAGTTGGGTGGAGAGTTCTGTATAAGTCAATGAGGTCAAGTTGGTTGATTGTTGTAATTAGATCTTCCGTGTCTCTGTTGAGCTTCTTGCTGGATGTCCTGTCCTTCTCCGAAAGTGGTGTGTTGAAGTCTCCTACTATAATTGTGGAGGTATCTATCTCGCTTTTCAGTTCTGTTAAAATTTGATTTATGTATCTTGCAGCCCTGTCATTGGGTGCGTAAATATTTAATATGGTTATGTCTTCCTGATCAATTGTCCCTTTTATCATTATATAGTGTCCTTCTTTATCCTTTGTGGTGGATTTAAGTCTAAAGTCTATTTTGTCAGAAATTAATATTGCTACTCCTCTTCTTTTTTGCTTATTGTTTGCTTGATATACTTTTTTCCATCCTTTGAGTTTTAGTTTATTTGAGTCTCTAAGTCTAAGGTGTGTCTCTTGTAGGCAGCATATAGATGGATCGTGTTTCTTTATCCAGTCTGTGACTCTCTGTCTCTTTATTGGTGCATTTAGTCCATTTACATTCAGGGTAATTATAGATAAATAAGTTTTTAGTGCTGTCATTTTGATGCCTTTTTATGTGTGTTGTTGACAATTTCATTTTTCCACATACTTTTTTGTGCTGAGGCGTTTTTCTTAGTAAATTGTGAGATCCTCATTTTCATAGTGTTTGACTTTATGTTAGTTGAGTCGTTACGTTTTTCTTGGTTTTTGTCTTGAGTTATAGAGTTGTTATACCTTTTTGTGGTTACCTCATTATATACCCCTATTTTTCTAAGTAAAAACCTAACTTGTATTGTTCTATATCGCCTTGTATCACTCTCCATATGGCAGTTCAATGCCTCCTGTATTTAGTCCCTCTTTTTGATTATTGTGATCTTTTACCTATTGACTTCCATGATTCCCTGTTATGTGTATTTTTTTTTT
Source organism: Elephas maximus indicus (assembly GCF_024166365.1). Taxonomy (NCBI): domain Eukaryota; kingdom Metazoa; phylum Chordata; class Mammalia; order Proboscidea; family Elephantidae; genus Elephas; species Elephas maximus. The sequence continues at coordinate 1,714,045 of NC_064842.1, forward strand.
TTAATTAATCTTAATTTGTTTGTTTTTGTGATTTCCCTATTTGAGTTGATATCAGGACGTTCTGTTTTGTGACCTTGTGTTGTGCTGATATCTGATATTATTGGTTCTCTGACCAAACAATATCCTTTAGTATTTCTTGTAGCTTTGGTTTGGTTTTTGCAAATTCTCTAAACTTGTGTTTGTCTGTAAATATCTTAATTTCGCCTTCATATTTCAGAGAGAGTTTTGCTGGATATATGATCCTTGGCTGGCAGTTTTTCTCCTTCAGTGTTCTGTATATGTCGTCCCATTCCCTTCTTGCCTGCATGGTTTCTGCTGAGTAGTCAGAACATATTCTTATTGATTCTCCCTTGAAGGAAACCTTTCTTTTCTCCCTGGCTGCTTTTAAAATTTTCTGTTTATCTTTGGTTTTGGTGAGTTTGATGATAATATGTCTTGGTGTTTTTCTTTTTGGATCAATCTTAAATGGGGTTCGATGAGCATCTTGGATAGATATCCTTTCGTCTTTCATGATGTCAGGGAAGTTTTCTGTCAGAAGTTCTTCAACTATTTTCTCTGTGTTTTCTGTCCCTCCTCCCTGTTCTGGGACTCCAATCACCCGCAGGTTATCCTTCTTGATAGAGTCCCACATAATTCTTAGGGTTTCTTCATTTTTTTTAATTCTTTTATCTGATTTTTTTTCAGCTATGTTGGTGTTAATTCCCTGGTCCTCCAGATGTCCCAGTCTGCATTCTAATTGCTCGAGTCTGCTCCTCTGACTTCCTATTACGTTGTCTAATTCTGTTATTTTATTGTTAATCTTTTGGATTTCTACATGTTGTCTCTCTATGGATTCTTGCAACTTATTAATTTTTCCAGTATGTTCTTGAATAATCTTTTTGAGTTCTTCAACAGTTTTATCAGTGTGTTCCTTGGCTTTTTCTGCAGATATCCTAATTTCATTTGTGATATCATTAAGCATTCTGTAAATTAGTTTTTTATATTCTGTATCTGATAATTCCAAAATTGTATCTTCATTTGGGAAAGATTTTGATTCTTTTGTTTGGGGGGTTGGAGAAGCTGTCCGGGTCTGCTTCTTTAAGTGGTTTGATATGGATTGTTGTCTCTGAGCCATCACTGGGAAACTAGTTTTTCCAGAAAATCCGCTAAAAAAAAAACTGCAGTCAGATCCCTATCAGAGTTCTCCCTTTGGCTCAGGCTATTCAGATGTTAATGAAGCCGCCTGGGAAGGGTGGGGGAGGGAACAGAGAGATAGGAGAGTAGCACCTCAGAATATAGCCAGAGTTGCTTGTCTTGCTTGGAATGACTGTTATATCTGAGATTCCCGCGGGCGCGTCGCCTATGTGTGCTGGCTGTGTGGAGATTGCCCCCGGGGGGTCTGGCCCGCTGGAGTCACGGTCAGATCCTCCGCTTCCAGCCCCACGCCCAGCGTCAAGGCTCCCCTACTGGGACGGTGCACTCTCAACTCCAAAATCAGTCGCTGCCTCCCGGGGACTTCTCGTCTCTCCAGCCGCGTGGCCGTGCCGCCCCCGTGAACTAGGTGGGCCCCCTCCCAGGGTTAGTTCAGATGGGTGGAGTAGCTCCCTGTGCTTGTGCCGCGACCGAGTGTCCTGGCTGGAACGCTGTTCTCCCCACTCCAATACCAGTCGCTGCCTCCCGGGGACTTCTCCTACCGGCTGCGTCCCACGCCGCCCGCGCGACCCGGCTGGTCCCCTTCCCGGGGTTAGTTCAGGGGGTGGAGCAACTCTCCGTGTTTATGGCGTACCTGCGTGCAGTCCTAATCCCTGCGGGACGGTTCCCCGGCTCGGATGCTGCTCTTTCTGCTCCAAGATCAGTCACTGCCTCCCGGGGACTTCTCCTACCGGCTGCGTCCCACGCCGCCCGTGGAACCAGCTGGTCCCCCTCCCGGGGTTAGTTCAAGGGGGTGGAGCAGGTCTCTGTGCTTGTGCCGTACCTGACTGGTACGCTGGCTCCAGGCTCTGGAAACAATCGCTGCTTCCCCGTATTAGTTCGTTCTCCGTCTCTAAATCTGTGTTTGTTGTTCAGGGTTCGTAGATTGTTATATATGTGATCGATTCACTTGTTTTTCCGTGTCTTTGTTGTAAGAGGGATCCGAGGTAGCGTCTGCCTAGTCCGCCATCTTCTTACATCTGCATTTTGATGCTTCTGTCTGTACACACATATGTATACGCTTGCACCTACCCATGGTCCCCCTGCCAGTAAACACCAATGTCCATTTTTTTTTCTCTCTCTCTATCTGTTCTTGTCTTCTTATAAAAGTGAGATCATACAGTATTTGTCCTTCTGTAATTGACTTGTTTCACTTAGCATTATATCTTCCAGGTCCATCCATATTATGTTTTGCAGACTCATCGTTGTTCTTTATGGTTGTGTAGTAGATTGAAGTTGTCAAGAATTTCATTTTACTTGGATCCACAATCAACAGCCATGGAAGCAGCAGTCAGGAAATCAAAAGACACATTGCATTGGGTAAATCTGTTGCAAAGGACCTCTTTAAAGTGTTGAAGAGCAAAGATGTCACCCTGAAGACTAAGGTGCATCTGACCCAAGCCATGGTATTTTCAATCACGTCATATTCGTGTGAAAGTTGGGCAATAAATAAGGAAGACTGAAGAAAAATTGACGCCTTTGAATTGTGGTTTTGGCGAAGAATATTGAATATACCATGGACTGCCAGAAGAACGAATAAATCCGTCTTAGAAGAAGTACAACCAGAATGCTCCTTAGAAGCAAGGATGACGAGTCTGTGTCTCACATACTTTGGACATGTTGTCAGGAGGAATCAGTCCCAGGAGAAGGACATCATGCTTGGCAGAGTACAGGGTCAGCGGAAAAGAGGAAGACCCTCAACGAGGTGGATTGACAGTGGCTGCAGCAGTGAGCTCAAGCATAACAACGTTTGTAAGGATGGCGCAGGACCGGGCAATGAGTGTTCCGTTCTGTTGTGCATAGGGTCACTATGAGTCGGAACCGACTCAACGGCACCTAACAACAACAGCATTTTGCAAAATATATTTGATTTCCAGGAGTGGACTGCCTGAACAAAATCCAAAATGTGCAAATGTGAGAAGCAAAGTAGGAAATAATTTCTTCCATCACAAAAAGATCATTTGCATGTGAAAAGAAAGGTTGTTTAAAATCATGAGATACCTTGGTACATTTATAAAATGATTGAATAATATATTCAGGAAATCTATAAATTTTAGAAAAAAAAGATTGAGTTATATATTCAGGAAATCTATAAATTTTAGAAAAACAGGACATGTAAAATATAAGGTGTGCTGAATATACCTGATTATCAGTCATATGTGTTGGTTATTTTTGGAGAGTGGATTATTGGTGGGTTGGTTAGCCATGACTTTAAAATAAAGGACTTTCACATGAGGAAAAATTAAGTCATTGAGTTATGTGCAATACTATGCTTTTGGAACAGGGTGTGTTTGGGGAGAGAGGATCTGGTTTTTGAAAGTAATAGCTAAAATAAAATATTTGAATAATATATGGTTATTAGTTACCTGTTCTAGCCTTTTGTAAATCTACGGTCTAACATGGTAGCCATTAGCCATGTGTGGCTATTTTTATTTAAATTGTTTAAAATGAAATAAAATTAAAAAATTCAGTTCCTCAGTCATAGTAACCATGTTTAAAGTGCTCAGTAGCCACATATATGTGGCTAGTGCTACTGTATTAAACAATGCAGAGAGACAGCACTCCTTTCCGTCACCACAGAAAGTTCCATTGGACAGCGCTGTTCTAAATTAATGAAAATTGCTAAGAGGTTTCAACAAATTTGCAAATTTTGAATGTTGGAGGATAGAATGGCAAGAAATGGAAAACTTTGCTCTCTGAAATTCTTAGTTGGACTCTCCCAGAATAGTTCAATTTTCTGGTAGGGGAGAGAGGAAGCCGACTTTTTACTTATGGAGTTTTAGCTGTGTTCTTGTTTGATATCTACAATAGCCAGGCCAGGCAGGTGGTATTATTCCCATTTTACAGATGAGATCAAGCCTGTAGTCGAGCAACCTTAATTTGCATCAAGGTTTGTTTGCCTTTACAGCCTACATTTTTTGGTTTTGTTTTGACTTCAGGAGTAGAGTTGAACACAATTTCCACTTCATGGTATATTGTCATTGATGCTTGATGCAGAAACCCACCTGTTTCTTCTCTCACCTGTAGACAACTGTTCCAATGTGCTTGATGTATCTTTTTGATTTTGCGAAATGCATATTGTGACTTCAAATTTACAAATGTTACATTTACATAGTATTATACAGCTCATGAAATTTTTCTGTTCTACAGTGTTGTTTGATAATTTAAGCACCCAGCTGTCTTCATTTCAAAAGCTTTGTGAGGAAATCTTTCTAATCAATGTTAAACTTTTTGGCCTTTATAATCAGAGAAGTCTGAAAGAGCCCCTCCTCCTTTTGCTCTGAGAAAACCGGTAGAAGGATTATTTGTCCCTGAATGTGTGTAATATTTTCTAAGTTACTTTTGTTTTCTTCTTTACCGTTAGATGGGCAGTGATTGTTCCCCACAGACAGTGCTGTATCTGTGCTTTTTTTTCAATTGAAAATTTTATTGAGCTAATTTTAGATTCACATACAGATGAAAGAAATAACAGATCCGCTGTACACGTTGCCCAGGCGCTGCTGCCTTTTATTCTTCTGATTTATATACGTAGGCTGGGAAGGGGGTAGTCAGGCTGGTTAGAATCATGTCAAGTGAGAGCCAAGGCCCAGGCATCTCTTGTGAGTATAACACGTGAACTGAACATGTGGACCTTATTTCAGTGGTTGCTTTCCTGAATTTTTTAGTGTGTGTTTTGGATAGTAAAGTTATTATATAGTTGAGCTCTGTGTGAGTAACATGATATGGTGTTTCTTTTAAGCAAATTACTTGAAATTTTCATACAAGTATGTTAACGGTAATTGTAGGAATCTGAAACATTAAACTTTGATAGTGATAAGATATTTTTATTTATGCTTTGTTGTAGGTTGTTTCACGAAGAAATCCAGAGGATGTCCAGGAGGTAACATGTTTGTCCATATGGAAATCTTATATACTTGATAAAAATTTAATTGTTTTGCTTAGGAAACTGAATTATTTTTATGCCAGTCTTTGTATTTGGTATATTTGTATGAAGATTGTCTGCAGCTCATAAAATGGTAGCTGAAGTGTCCCTATTTCAGACCTACTAGATAAACAAGAATCTGAGAAATTGTAGTGCTGTTTGATAACCGTGAGAATTGTTTTGCTAACTAGCACTCAGAGATTTCAGTGATAAGTTAAGGGACCCTACTTTCCTATTTCAAAATCATGATACCTGTTTAATAAAAAAAAGAAAGTCACTTGGAACTAGTATTAATTTTTAAAAATTATAATAATATGTTAAGGTTCTCTGCCTACTTCCTCTTTTGTGCTGAATTGACCTGTCGACACCTTGGAAAACAGCTTTGAGTATAGATGTTTCTCTTTAAGGGTCTTAGTTCTTTCGCAGACTCTTCACTGCATTTTTTTTTTCCTTTCTCTCTCCCTAAAGCGACACCAGCCCACTGTGCTTTTCCTTATGCTTAGTTGTCTACCTTTAGGGACCCTTACTGAGGACCACGCTCCTGTTAACGTTATTAATTTACTTTCATTTTGGCCCCTGCTCATGCTCACTAAGATGAGAAGGACAGTACTGGGGATTTTTCTCTCTCTCTGAAGTGTTTAAAATACAGATGTTGTGAACTGGCAGTCTTTGTTCTTCGCGTGTTTTTTGTTTTGGTTTTCCCAGTGAAGTCTGAAAGTCTTTAGGTGGAGTGTGTAATTTCCGTTGAGCCACCGGACCTGGTACCCTTTCCTGCAGGATCTGGCTTGATTCATTGCTTTAAGTTGACTGTTTGGTGCTGGTGGATTTGAATTGGTAGCCTCAAGTTTAGACAATATTTAAATTTATACATTACATAGCTCAGTTTGATTACTGTTTCTTGCTGTGTCTGATTTGATATTTGTTTTTGTCTTGTGATTAAAAATAGTCCAGCAAAAGACACAGTTTTAAAGACTTCGTACTGTTCCTTAGGAGTTTAAGATGCCTCCATTTCCCCCCCAACAGCCAGGAAGAGAATATTATAATTGTAATATTGTTATTTTAGAAGAAAAGGATATCTACATATACGTATTTATTTTCAGTGAAAGTAATTAATAAAAAAAAAAATTAATACCAGGGATTAATTAAAGTACTCTCCACTTAAGTGTTGTTTGGTATGATTAGTAAGAACTGTACTTGTATCTTTAGAATTCTGCAGGTTACACTGAATTACAATCAGTGCCAGGCTGTTCTGTATTTACAGCTCCTGTAAAGTTGAAATGGGCTCTGTTTCCTTTGCATACGTTGTCTGATTGCTGTGCTGCAGTTTGTAGCTTGATGTTCCCCTTTTCCAGGAAGAATCCTGAGCCAGCTTTTCATGAACATACTCTCTGCCATTTCCTTAACCCTTTTTTGGGGAAAACTCTTTTATATTAACAACTGTTGGTGAACCAGTCATCAGAATACTCTTGTAAGTGTGCTTTAGCTAGAAGATTGCATGGCCCTTTCTTAGAAGTGGTAGAAAATTCTTAAAAACCTGTTTCTGTGTAGCAGCCTTCTTAACACATAAAATAACTTTGCAATTATAGCAATACTTTTTCAGTTTCCCATTTATTTCATTTAAACGTCGCAATTCTCACTTCGGAGAGGAACCAACCACCTGGAATTTGTTTCCGTTTCCTTTCATTTTATTTCCTCTATCTCTTAACTAATTTATTTAGTGGTTGTTTTAGAATGTAATCAGGTTTCACAGGGCTATTGATGGTTAGTAGATGTACTGCTAGTCCAAACAAATATAGGGCTAATAGTACGCTCTTCTTATAAAACTGGAGAGATTTTGTTGTTTTTTTCTACATTCCTTGGCACATGCCACCAGAAATCACTGTTTTCTTTTCTTCCTAATACTAAAATACTCACTTGGAGTAAATAATTTAAATTATGTAGGGTAGCTTTCTTTTTTAAAAAAATCTTCAAAATAATTCCCTCTAAATTTTTATTTATCAAGAAGAGCATAGGTTCATCTGAAGGGAGACAGCAACAGGTCCTTGGAGGCCTCTTATTCAGTGGGTTCTTTACAGCATGAACAGTCTGCAGAAGGATGAGAAAGACATGGAAGTGTTGCCTTCCTCTTTAAAAAAAAAAAATCTATATCGTTTTCTCTATAGGTTCCAAATTTCACTGGCAGCAGTTGGGAAAGGAAAAGAACTGAAATAAAACTTTCCTTCTGTACATCATGTCAGAAATCTTTACTAAGTTGTTTCAAAACTAGAATAGTTTTAGAAAAAAGAAATGTGTCAAGAGAAAGAAAAGGCTGTTGAAAAAAGGGAAAAAAAACCCATAAGCGAATGGCATGGTAGTAATGTTGATAGCAAGGTAAGAAAATCCAGCAAGTTTTAAATGCTATATGAGAGTAAAAAGGACAAAGTTAATTGAATTGGGTGATTTTGTAGAATACAAGAGATCTGAAAGTTTTTGGTGTCAGTAAGTATGATTATCTGAAAAGAAAGCATTTAATATGTGTAAGAAATATATTTAAGGGAATGTCTTAGTTATTTAGTGCTGCTCCTTGGAAACTCTATGGGGCAGTTCTGCTCTGTCCTATAGGGTTGCTATGAGTCAGAATTGACTCGACGGCACTGGTTTTTTTGGATAACAGAAATACCACAAATAGATGGCGTTAACAAAGAGAAATTTATTCTCTCTCAGTCTAGTAGGCTAGAAGTCCAAATTCAGTGTGTCAGCTCCAGGGGAAGGCTTTCTCTGTTGACTCTGGAGGAAGGTCCTTGTCATCAGTCTTCCCCTGAACTAGGAGCTTTCTCCATGCAGGAATCTTGGGTCCAGAGGACACGCTCTGCTCGCAGTCCTGCTTTTGGTGGTATGAGGTCCCCAAGTCTCTCTGCTCACTTCTCTCTTTTATATCTGAAAAGAGATTGGCTTAAGACACTGTCTAGTAAATCTCATTAACATAACTGCTACTAATCCATCTCAGGAAACCCTGCTGGTGATGTGGTCAAGCGCTACAGCTGCTAACCAAAAGGTTGGCAGTTCAAATCCACCAGGCGCCCCTTGGAAGCCCTAGGGGACAGTTCTGCTCTGTCCTATAGGGTCGCTATGAGTCAGAATCGATTTTACAGCAACAGGTTTTTTTTTTTTTTTTTTTAAATCCGTCTCATTACATCATAGTGATAGGATTTACAACACAAATGGAAATCACATCCGATGACAAAATGGTAGACAGTCATACAATACTGGGACTCATGACCTAGCCAAGTTGGCAGATATTTTTCGGGGACACAATCTAATCCATGACAGGGAATGTTTTAATTAAGCTCGTATTAAGTTTTTGGCCTTATACACGGTAGTCACTGGATTAGTGTCTCAGCGAAGAGTTTTATTCGGAGTGACTTTGATGAATAAGAAGTCTCTGCAGGATTGATTTGGTAATGCAGTAGCTGTTATACAACTATTTTTTCAATGGGAAAAGTTGAAAATATATTAGAGAATTTTGAATGTGTCATTCAGGATTTTGTGCAGTCCGGATATAAACATTAATACCTACAGAGGAAATGTGCTTTTGTTACACTTGTCCATTTTGAAGATTTCTGGAATCTTCAAAGCTAAAAGGAATAAGAAGAAAAGGAGGTCGTGGATGGTGGCATATTGCAGTTCCTTGGTTTCCTGTATTTCTTGAGGGCTTACGCTTGCTCTCGGGTGTTCTGGCTCTAGAGTCTTGAGAATAACCAGTGAGTGAATAAATTCTTCCCACCTCGGGGGTTCTAGTTCTTGCTCTAACAGACCGTGGTTTATATACCGTAGTGTTTTAATCATTATTGTGATTCAGTTAACTCTTGACCCTTAAAGTAATTCTTCCTTTATTAAAAAACAACTTTAACTAGACTATGGATTTTATTTGCAGATTTGGTTATTTTCAGGAGCTACAGTTTTTTGAAGAGCTCTTATGTCCCGTTCACAATAGGTTTAAGGATGGCATTTACTCTGTCTCCAAGGCACTGCTTTCACAAGCCTGTCACCCCTCTCCCCTTCATCCCTTGGTGGTATGGTTCTGTCATAATTTGGTATATTTTTAAAATATAAAATAACATTTTTTGGGTCTCATGACAGAAATATGTTCATGAATCAAGAATTAGAAACTACAGATAAATAAAAACTATGAAAATTTAAAATTGCCTGTCATCTCACTATCCTGAGACCTTTTACTTTTCAGCTGTTGGTTTGGCTCCATCAGCTAGTTCTTCTTGCTCTGTCTTTTACCAGAACTGTTGGTTCTATCAATATTAGCTATCCATATTTGTCTTGTTCATTTCCATTTTAAAATAAAAACCCTTCTTCATCCTAATGGCTTGTCCTGTGGCACAGCCAGGCTTCTTAGACACGGGGGCTTGGTTTCCTCTTCCTTCTGGTGGTCCCTCAATGGTCAGTTCCCCATCAGCCCGTCGTTGGACTCCTTTTCTGGTTACAAACGCTGAGAAACCTTTCCTACTGATGACCGTCTATCTGCTGATGACTCCTAAATTAATATGTATTGTTCAGTTCTCTTTCCTGAACTCCAAACCCATCCAGCCTACGGGGCATCTCCAACTAGATGCTTCACAAGCACCTACTTCAAATATGTCTAAAATTGAACTGCTTTCTACTTCTTCTTTCTTAGTCTTTACCTCAGGGAATAGTATCACCATTTATCAACTTGCAAAAGCTGAAATTTTAGTAATTATATTTGGCATCTCTCTCTCCTTTTAAAAACCTCATCCCCACCCCTTGTTTTATTTTTGTCTTTAATGACTACGACCTAAGATAATTCTTCCTGTATGTCCTTCTCAGATACCCCAGGCCGGCTCAGGTGCCTTCCTACAGCATCGCTGTTGGCATCTAGCCTGCTGTCTTGGGATGTGTCTACTGTGTGGGCTTGTTCTTCCTGAGTAGACTCTGAACTCCTTTAAGGCAGGGACTACATTTCTCATTTCTTTATCCCTTACGGCAACCCAGTACCTAGCACAAAGTAGGGCTGTGAAAATACTTGTTTGGATACCTGTATTTGTTGTTGAAAAAAATGAATAAAAGAAAGCATCGGGGGGAAGCAGTTTGTTTAAATTAATTCATATTATAGTCTGCCTGTAATTATAGCGATTTATAACTGTATTATAAATAATAATGGTAATATGATAAAGTTTAGTAAAGAATTTCATATACGTGGAGAGTTTTTTTTTGCAAACCCCTTAAATCCCACTGTTTACCTGTTGGGCCTAATGTCTGCATATTAACGTTAGACTCTGTTGTACATGAGAAGACCTGGAGTTTGTTAGAAGTGAGGTGATCAGGCTTTTTGGAAGCAAAGGCCCTGGTATACCAGGGAGTAGAATTTGACACTCGGTTTAGCCCTATTTAGTGGAGATGGAGGGACAGAATCAGTGATACCAAGACCTCATGTTTTAAATCCTTCTTTACAAAGTGTTTTTTTGTTTTTCTAATTTTATCTGAATAAGGTTAAACAATAATTCAAGTTAATGAAAGTAAACTCACTTCTAAGTGTTGTCTAATCTAGGTGATGATAATTGTGTATTTTGAAATATAATAGTCTTAATGATATTCTCATCAGGATTCACCTTGCCCCCAGAAATAGTAGTGCTACTTTAAGTTGATATTTATAAAATTAGTGCAAAACAAAATATAAAAGTTCATGTAAATTTCTTGCTTCACAGCCATTCTTCTTCAGTGTTACTCAGTTTATTTATCCTTTTAGGCAATTGCTGAGTATGTACTTTGTGTTTAGAAATTATCTAAATTAATTATTAAAAAAAATTTTTTTTTTTTAAAAATTATTTTCTGTTTATACACATGGTGTTTTTGAGGCAGAATATATATTTTGACATCTAGTTCATTTCCAGGCCAATAGTTAGTTTTTTTTTTTTAATTGTGGTAAAAATATATACAACAAAACATTTGCCAGTAGTTATTGGTTTTTGAAGAGGTTAATGACATTTTTTATAGTATGCACCCTCTTACCCTCTTTGTGCCAGGTTGAATATTTTTCCAATATGAAGAAAACAGTACTTGTTTAAAATGAATTTGAAAACTAAAACAGAGCAGTGTGAGGAAGAATGGCTGCTTTATATTTTAAAAGCGAATATTATCAGTTAACTTTAGATGACCCACATTGGTTAGAACCCGTGTTTGTTTCCCTTTGCGTGACTGTTGTAAGCATTTAATGGAAAGATGATCAGTTGTTCAGATGTGTGAACCTAAACGGTTTCACGGTAGATGCCTATGTCATTCTGTCTTCTCCTCAGATAATCGTGTGGAAGAGATACAGTGACTTTAAGAAACTGCACAAAGAACTCTGGCAAATTCACAAAAACTTATTCCGACATTCAGAATTGTTTCCTCCGTTTGCTAAAGGAATAGTGTTTGGTAAGTGGTTATCTTGGAATTGCTATTTTAAAGAAGTGACTGTTAGTTAATTCTGCATGCCTGCTGAACCCAGAAATGCTCTACCATGAAGTCAGAAGCCCCTCTTATTAAGGTAGTTAATTTAATTCAGTAAGCACCTGAAGCTGTTCTTTCGTGTTGTTGGTATAACATCAGTAACTCAAAGTAGATTTACTTCTTCCATCCGTGAAACAATAAGAACCCCAAGAATTTATTTTCTCACAGTTTTGGAGACAGACCAGAAGTCTGAAATCAGTACCATTGGGCTGAAATCAAGGATTGACAGGGCCACGCTCCTCCAGAGGCCCTAGGGGAGAATGCATTCCTTACCTCTTCCCGCTTCTGCTGGCTGCCGCCATTCCTTGGCCTGTGGCTGCACCACTGGAATCTTCAAGGCCTGCGTCTTCTAATCTCTCTGCTCCATCTTCATGACACTTTCTCCTCTGTGTGAAATCTCTCTTTCTTTTCAGGACACTTACGACATTTGGTGGCCACCAAGATAATTTAGGATAGTCTTCCCCATCTCAAGATCCTTACTTTAATCACACCTGCAAAGACCCTTACTCCAAATACAGGAACACTTCTAGGTTCGAGGGATTAGGACCTGATAACTACCACTCTGTATGTTCGTTTGTTTTTCTCCTTTCCTTCCTCCCTGACTTCCTTTCTTTGTTCTAATAACTAACCTTTGGAGAGACCCTTTTAAGACCATGAAAATATCCTACTCTTCATCAAAACTGCCCCTTTGATTTAGCATCTGTTAGTGATTCCTACATGAGCCACTCTCTATGTAATGGTGACAAAATAATGATTTTTCAAGTCCAGCATCGTGTCTGTTCCCTCCCATCTCCCTTTATCTATCTGCCTGTCACTGGATATGGATTCATATACCTGTTTTTTCCAGTAGCTTAGGATTTATTAATGTACTTAATTATTTTGATGCTAAATTGCCTCAGCTATAACCAATAGGAGCCCCTTTAAGCTGACTTCTATGTCCTTGTAACATGGTTTCATCATATATATATATATGTTTATTTATTTACTGAGTACTTCCTTTATTCAGACATAACAAGATGTTCATTGGTCATCTTGAATTTATTCTGGTCTAGCCCTGGAATCAGCCATTTCTTCAAGAGCAGTTGCTCTTAGTGGGCGGTGGTGTTAGAGACTGTGCCAGTTGTTAATTTATTGCCTCTTACCTCCAAACCCAGCCTTTGTTGCATTGTTGGACCTCCTTTTCCAGTTGACTTGGATAAACTTACTCAGTAGAGGGTGTTGGAGGGACACTGTGGCAGATAGGGGTCTGGTGTGTTTCTTCTGCTTCTGGCTGTACGCTGCCAGTGGTTTGTGGGGGACACTTTGGGGAGCGAACCCTCTGTCTGATGTTGTTGCCAGTCTCTGCCTGCGGCTCCCTGCCTTTCAGCCGTGGCTTCTGGCACTGCAGCAGGGAGTTCCCTGCTTGCCAGTCCCGGCCTGTGGTTCCTTGCCCATCAACCTTGGCCTTCTAACTGTAGACCAGCTGTGGTCTGGGCAACCTATTCTTTATGAGACCTACCCTGTCCAAATCACTGTGTGGATTCCATTTTCTGACTGGATCCTGGCTGATACAGGGACTGTGATCTGGGTATATGTAAGCTCATTGCCCCTTGGCTTCTAGGCTCTTTCAGCAGCTAGAGTTAGGAAACATAAAGCATTTATATGCAGACATATGTACAGTACATGAATTTATACACACTTCTATTCAAACCTACATGCATGTGCATATTTTAGAATTGTTCACGATATCTTTTGTCAAACTTTTCTTTTAATATGGTCGGTATTATCTGTCTTTTTTTCCTTCTAGATTTTGGGTTTCCAGTCTTGATTAGAAATATCTGCTGACACCTGCATTTTCTTGTAAGATTACTGTAGTTTTAAAAACATTAAGGAATAATCCATGTGGAACTTGCAAGTGAATGGGTTGTCAATTGGTGCTCCATTTTACTTTTAGATGGTTAGACATCTGTTCTACAATAATGTATTAAATAATCCATTGTTTTCCCAATGAAATTGGACTTCCATCTTTGTTATGTATGAACTTTTCATATGCGTTGCTATTAATTAAGGATTTCTTTTTTGTGGCATTTATTTATTCTTATATCAATACCTACTTCTGTACCATATTGATATTCTTACAGTGGTTTTATGGAGTATTTTCCCGTAACTGGTACCAGCTATATTTTTCATTCTTTCGGGGGATTGTTGCCTTTCAAGATTGGCCTGCAATTCCTGGCCTAGAATTACACTGGTATCTCTTGGTTCTAAGAATGTGCTCATTCCAAAGTGAGATGATCCAGCAGAATGTGGAACTTATTGAACAATACCATTAATATCACACACAAGTAAATATGGTTGCAGTAGTATATCAAAAGAGAACTGCCAGAAATTCAAGCTGGATTCAGAAGAGGGTGTGGAATGAGGGGTATCTTTGCTGATGTCAGATGGATCTTGGCTGAAAGCAGACAATACCAGAAAAGTGTTTTCCTATGTTTCATTGACTATGCAAAGGCATTGCGCTGTGTGGATCATAGCAAATTATGGATAATGTTGGTGAAGGTTGGGAATTCCAGAACACTTAATTGTGCTAATGAGGAACCTGTACATAGATCAAGAGGCAGTTGTTCGAACAGAACAAGGGGATACTGTTTGGTTTAAAGTCAGGAAAGGTGTGCGTCAGGGTTGTATCATTTCACTGTACTTATTCAATCTGTATGCTGAGTATATTATCTGAGAAGCTGGACTATACGAAGAAGAATGGGGCATCAGGATTGGAGGAAGACTCATTAACAGCCTGCCATATGCAGCTGACACAACCTTGCTTGTTGAAGGTGAAGAGGACTTGAAGCACTTACTGATGAAGATTGAAGACTACAGCCTTCTGTATAGATTACACCTCAACATAAACAAAACAGAAATCCTCACAACTGGACCAATGAGCAACATCACGATAAATGGAAAGAATATTCAAGTTGTTCAGGATTTTGTCTTACTTGGATCCACAATCAATGCCCATGGAAGCAGCAGTCAGAAAATCAAATGACATACTACATTAGGTAAATCTGCTGCAAAAGGCCTCTTAAAAAGCAAAGATGTCACTTTTATGACTAAAGTATGCCTGACCCAAGCCATGATACTTTCAGTTGCCTCACATGTATGCGGAAGTGAATAAGGAAGACTGAAGAAGAATTGATGCCTTTGGGTTATGGTGTTGGTGAAGAATATTGACTATATCATGGACTGCCAGAAGAACAAACAAATCTGTCTTGGAAGAGGTATAGCCAGAATGTTCCTTAGAAGCGAGGATGGCAAGACTTGGTCTCATGTACTTTGGACTGGTCCCCCAGGAGGGACCAGTCCCTGGAGGAGGACATAATACTTGGTAGAGAGTCAGTGAAAAAGAGGAAGACTCTCAATGAGATGGATTGACACAGTGGCTGCAACAATGGGCTCAAACATAGCAATGATTGCGAGGATGGCACAGGACTAGGAAGTGTTTCGTTCTGTTGTACATAGGGTTGCTATGAGTCGGAAGCAACTCGACGACACCTAACAGCAACAGCAAGAATTGTCAATTATCCATTTATTTCCTCTTAACTTCAAGACCCTTCTTCCATTTCCTGTTGTATGATAATTGTTTGGGCCCTTTCAGCATTTTTCCTTTGCAGTGAGCATGCTGCTAAGCTTGGCAGTAGGTGGTGTTGGAGGGGCATTGCAGAAGGGTAGGGGCTTTTCTTCCTCCTCCCGATTTAGTGATTTCATTTATTCTTGCTTCTGCTGTAATGTTGCCAGGGACATTCTATTCTAACCACACAGCAGTATAGGCTTGCAGCTTCAGCCGGGTTCGTAACCACTTCGCTGAGGACATCAGGGCACCCCAGGTCTGCTGGAGAGCGGGCTTTTGACTTTCCTACTCCCTTTGTGTACCTGCCCCTAAGCTTTGGCCTACCAGCACCTTGGAGCATTGTTTCCAGTGCTCCTTCCAGCAACATGGACATTGTGCACCCCAGGCTTTGTCTCACCGGCAAGCAGGTGCCCGATGTCCCTTTCTCCTTCTGTATGCCTCTCCTCTGAACTTGGTGTACCTTTACCCCCAGAAGGGTGTTTCCCATGGCCTTCCCCATACAGATACTGCATATCCAGGGCTTGTGTTACCTTGCTCGTGAGTAGGTTCCTGGCACCCTGACTGCCTGCCAGCCTGGGCCACCTGGATTCTGGAGGCGTCTTTTCTGACAACTGTGGATCAGCTCTGGCCCAGGAAACTTGTCCCCCATCGAACAGGCTACAACCACACCTTCTCCAAGAAGGTCCGATTCCAGCCTCGAGGAAGGGTTTCCCCTTTCAAGTTTTTCCTCAACTGTGGGGTATTCTTTAGAGCTCTCTTTTTTCCATCTTTCATTATTCTTCTGTCATGGTTAATAATTCTTTATATTAAACTTTTTCCATATTGTGGGGTGGTTTTGGTCTCTTGGTTGGACTGTAATTTATGCAGATCCTACTGATTTAGGAAGAATTCTGAATGATCTGAAATTATTCTGTCTCCACTGGCTTCCGGTCCACATGAGATAGAGATTTCTTCAGGCTGATTGCAGGACTGAGAGTCACTGAGGTTCACACTTGCTTCCTCAGGATAGTCTGATGATTCACGTATCTCTTAGTTGCAGGGAACCTCATATAGTAGCAACACCAATGGCACTTATACCAGGTTGAAGTGGTCATCAAAAGCTTATTGCTCCAATTCTTTAATTTTTAACAAATATTTAATACCAATACTTAGTGCTATTTAATGATATGTTGAAGTATAAGTCATAAGCAAGATATTTAGGATGCATAATTGAAAGGGAACGCTTTTATATTTTCTTAGGTGAAAAACAATAGAGAGATGAAAAACAGATCACTAGCAGTAGAATCATTAATTCTGATCATGCCATCAACTCATTCTATTCTCCAGCTAAGCATTAGGAGGTTCATGGACTCTTATTATTGTATACTATTACCTTTGAAAAAGTCAGACTGCTTGCTTTTGGCCTTTGGGCTCAGGTATTTCATGCCGTTCCACATTTCTGTTGTCTTCTCTTCCGGTCATAGCTATTGCTCAATATCAATAGTTCTTACTTTTTTCCTTAATACTTTTAACGATTAAAGTTGAGCTGCTGTTTGCCATTGCACGTACTGTTTCTTGGCCGCCATTTTTTTGCTGCTGTGCTTGGATGGTTGCATATTCAAAATCTGTTATTAATAGCATCTTATTTGATTCATTTCAGCCCAACTCTTAATTAGATAGATGTTCTCTGGGCACATTTAATTTAAGAAAAATTTTGAAAGTAGGTACTGGAGATGCAAAGACTTCAAACACCCTTTGTCATCTTTAAGAAGCTTGCGGCCTTAAGCTTGAAGGAAGTGAGCATTGTGATCCAGGAGCTGTGAGAGGGAAATGCTTCAGGATGTGCTGTCCTCATTGTCAGATTTTTAATGAAGTTCACTTTTACTGTTTACTGCTTCGAGGACATTCTTAAGTAAAACTTTTTTTTTTTTTTTAATGGTGCTTTAGGTGAAAGTTTACGGAGCAAATTGGCTTCATATTAAACAATACACATATTGTTTTGTGACATTGGTTGTCAACACAACGATGTGTCAACACTCTCCCCTTCTTGACCTTGGGTTCCACATTTCCATTAGTCCAGCTTACCTGTCCCCTCTTGCCTTCTCATCCTTGCCTCTGGGCTGGTGTGCCCATTTATTCTCCTGTACGTGGTTGAACTGTGCGTGTTATTGTTCGTTTTATAGGCCTGTCTAATCTTTGGCTGAAGGGTGAACCTCAAGAGTTACTTCAGTACTGAGTTGAAAGGATGTCCGGGGGCTGTACTCGGTTTTCTGTAGTCTCTGTCAGACGAGTAAGCCTGGTCTTCTTTTGTGAGTTTGAAGTTTGTTCTACACTTTTCTCCAGCTCTGTCTGGGATCATCTATTGTGATCCCTGTCAGAGCAGTCAGTGGTGGTAGCCGGGCACCATCTAGGTGTATTGGAGTCAGTCTGGTGGAGGGTGTAGTAGGTGTGGTCTGTTAGTCCTTTGGACTAATCTTTCCCTTGGGTCTTTAGTTTTCTTCATTTTCCCTTGCTCGAGATGGAGTGGGATCAGTGGACATATCTTAGATGGCTGACCACGAGCTTTTAAGATCTGAGACACTACTCATCAAAGTAGGATTAGAGCATTTTCTTTATAAACTATATCATGCCGATTGAGCTAGATGTTCTTGAGACCATGATCCCCAGCCCTCAGCCCACTAACTCAATCCCTCAGGGAATTTGGATGTGTCCATGAAGCCTCTGTGACTTCGCCTTTGTCAAGTTGTGCTGACTTCCCAGTACTGTGTACTGTCTTACCCTTCACCAAAGTTACCACTTATCTATTGTCTGCTTAGTGTTTTTCCATCCCTATCCCTCCCGCCCTTGTAACTATCAAAGATTATTTCTTTCTGTGTGTAAACCTTTTCATGAGTTTTTATAATAGTGGTCTCATACAGTATTTGTCCTTTTGTAATTGACTTACTTCACAAGCATAATGTCCTCCTGTCAGTTTGTTGTACTGTGGGGGGCTTGTGTGTTGCTGTGATATTGGAAGCTATGCCACCGGTATTCAAATGCCGGCAGGGTCACTTGTCGCGGACAGGTTTCAGCTGAGTTTCCAGGCTAAGACAGGCTAGGAAGAAGGACCTGGTGGTCTACTTCTGAAAAGAATTAGCCAGTGAAAACCTTATGAACAGCAGCAGAACATTGATATAGTGCCGGAAGATGAGCCCCTCAGGTTGGAAGGCACTCAAAAGATGACTGGGGAAGAGCTGCCTCCTCAAAGTAGAGTCGACCTTAATGATGTGGATGGAGTCAAGCATTTGGGACCTTCATTTGCTGATGTAGCAAGACTCAAAATGAGAAGAAACAGCTGCAAGCATCTGTTAATAATGGGAACGTGGAATGTACGAAGTATGAATCTGTGAAAATTGGAAATCGTCAAAAATGAAATGGAACACATAAACGTCGATATCTTAGGGATTAGTGAGCTGAAATGGACTGGTATTGGTCATTTTGAATCGGATAATCATATGGTCTAACATGCCAGGAATGACAACTTGAAGAGGAATGGTGTTGCATTCATCGTTGAAAAGAACATTCCAAGATCTACCCTGAAGTGCAATCCTGTAAGTGATAGGAGAATATCCATACACTTACAAGGAAGACCAGTTAATATGACTGTTATTCAAATTTACGCACCAACCACTAAGGCCAAAGATGAAGAATCTGAAGATTTTTACCAACTTAGCCAGTCTGAAATTGATCGAACATGCAATCAGGATGCATTGATAATTGCTGGTGATGGGAATGCAAAAGTTGGAAACAAAGAAGAAGGCTTGGGAGTTGGAAAATATGGCCTTGGTGATAGAAACAAAGCCGGAGAGAGCATGATAGAATTTTGCAAGACCAATGACTTTTTCACTGCAAATGCCTTTTTTCACCAACATAAATGGCGACTGTACACATGGCCTTTGCCAGATGGAACGCAGAGGAATCAAATCGACTACATTTATGGGAAGAGAAATAGAAAAGCTCAATATCATCAGAACAAAGCCAGGGGCCAGCTGCAAATCAGACCATCAGTTACTCTTATGCAAGTTCAAGATGAAACTGAAGAAAATTAGGACAAGCTGACAAGAGCCAAAGTATGACCTTGAGTATATTCCACATGAATTTAGAGACCATCTCAAGAATAGATTTGATGTGTTGAACACTAATGACTGAAGACCAGATGAGTTGTGGAATAACATCAAGGACATCATACATGAAGAAATCAAAAGGTCATTAAAAAGACAGGAGAGAAAGAAAAGACCTAAACAGATGTCAGAAGAGACTCTGAAACTTGCTCTTGAAAGTCGGGTAGCTAAAGCAAAAGGAAAAAAAATGGTGAAGTAAAAGAGCGGGACAGAAGATTGCAAAAGGTGGCTTGAGAAGACAGTATTATGATGACATGTGCAAAGACCTGGAGATAGAAAACCAAAAGAGAAGAATACACTTAGCATTTCTCAAACTGAAAGAATTGAAGAAAAAATTCAAGCCTCTATTTGGCAATACTGAAGGATTCTATGGGGAAAATATTATTCAGGAAGCATCAAAAGAAGATGAAAGGTACACGCAGAGTCACTATACCAAAAAGAATTGGTTGATGTTCAGCCATTTCAGGAGATAACATATGACCAGGAACCCATGGTACTCAAGGAAGAAGTCCAAACTACACCGAAGACTTTGGCCAAAAACAGGGCTCTGGGAATTGACGGAATACCAACTGAGATGTTTCAACAAACAGATGTAGCAGTGGAAGTGCTCACTTATCTGTGCCAAGAAATTCGGAAGACAGCTACCTGGCCAACCACCTGGAAGAGATCCATATTTATGCCTCTTCCCATAAAAGGTGACCCAACAGAACACGGAAATTATCAAACAATATTATTGATATCACAAGTAAGCATAATTTTGCTGAAGATCATTCAAAAGCGGCTGCAGCAGTATATTGATGGGGAACTGCCAGAAATTCAAGCTGGATTTAGAAGAGGATGTGGAACCAGGGATACCATTGCTGATGTCAGATGGATCCTGGCTGAAAGGAAAGAATACCAGAAAGATGTTTACCTGTGTTTCATTGACTATGCCAAGGCATTCAACTGTGTGGATCGTTTAATCAATTATAGATAACATTGCAGAGAATCAGAACTCCAGAACACTTAATTGTGCTCGTGAAGAATCTGTACATGGATCAAGGGGCAGTCATTCGAACAGAACAAGGGGATACCACATCGTTTAAGTCAGGAAAGGTGTGTGTCAGAGTTGTATCCTTTCATCATCCTCTTCAGTCTGTATGCTGAGCAGATAATCCTAGAAGCTTTACTATATGAAGAAGAACAGGGCATCAAGATTGGAGGAAGACTCATTAACAACCTGCGAATGATAAAACCTTGCTTGCTGAAAATGAACAGGACTTGAAGCACTTACTAATGAAGATCAGAGACCACAGCCTTCAGTATGAATTACACCTCAACGTAAAGAAATCAAAACTCCTCACAAATGGACCGGTAAGCAACATCATGATAAACGGAGAAGATATTGAAGTTGTCAAGGATTTCATTTTACTGGATCTCCAATCAACACTCATGGAAGAAGCAGTCAAGAAATCAAAAGATGCATTGCGTGGGGCAAATTAGCTGCGCAAGACTCCTTTAAAGTGTTGAAAAGTAAAGACGTCACTTTGAGGACTAAGGTGCGCCTGACCCGAGCCATGGTGTTTTCAGTCGCATCATAATGCATGCAAAATCTGGACAATGAATAAGGAAGACTGAGGAAGAATTGATGTCTTTGAATTGTGGTGTTGGCAAGGACTATTGACTATACCGTGGACTGCCAAAAGAACAAACAAACCTGTCTTAGAAGTACAACCAGAATGTTCCTTAGAAGCAAGGATGGTGAGACTGCGTCTCACATACTTTGGACAAGTTATCAGGAGGGATCAGTCCCTGGAAAAAGACACCATGCTTGGTGAAGAAGAGGGTCAGTGAAGAAGAGGAAGACTCTCAACAAGATGGATTGACACAGTAGCTTTAACAATGGGCTCAAGCATGGCAGCAATTGTGAGGATGGTGCGGGACTGGGTAGTGTTTCGCTTGATTGTGCATAGGGTCGCTGTGAGTTGAAACCAACTTGATGGCACCTAACGACACAAAAATGATGCCCTCCAGCTTCATCCATGTTGTGAGATGTTGTGTAGATTTATAACTTTTTATTGCTCCGTAGCGTTCCGTTGTGTGTCTGTACTATGGTTTGTTTATCCATTCATCTGTTGATGGACACTTAGGTTGTTACCATATTTTTGCTATTGTGAACATGTTGCAGTGAGCATGGGTGTGCATATGTCTATTCATGTGATGGCTCTTATATTTCTAGGAGATATTCCTCTGAGTGGGATTGCTGGATCATATGGTATTTCTATTTCTATAGCTGTACCATTTTGTGTTCTCACCAGCAGTGCATAAGAGTTCCAATCTCTGTCTAGCTTTTTTTAAATAAGAATTTGAATTCTTCTCCATATTTTTTTCCATTCTGTGGAGACCAACTATTGTGACCCAGGTCAGAATGGTCACTGGTGGTAGCCAGGCACCTTAGCTCTGGTCTCAGGGTAAATGAGGTCGTGGCTCGTGTAGACTTGTTTCTTCTCTGTGCTTTTGGGTCTTTAATTTTAGAAGTGCTGTTTCATTGGGAGAACTGATTGGAATTGTTACATACATATGGACTGAGAACTAACAGAAAAACACATTTAGGCATAATAGGTTATATTAGGTTTGGTTACTTGTCATACAAGATAGAAATTGATGTCTTTCTCATGGCAAAAGGTTTGGAGGTAGTCTCAGGCATGGCAGCTTTACAGTTATCAGGGATCCAAGCTCTTTCTCCTTGTTGCTCTGTCTTCTTAACCTCCCACCTCATTGTCCTTCCTGGGAAAAGGAGGGGACAAGCAGAAGAGAGGAGACAGGGTGTACACCAGGTGCCTTTTAAAGAGATTTCTGGGAAGCTACAGTATGACTTGTTGATATGTCATTGGCCAGAACTTAGCCCCTTACCACACCTAACTGCAAGGCAAGCTGGAAACTAGTCTTTGTTCTGGGCTGCCATGTACCCAGTTCAAAATTGGAAAGTATTTTACTAAGGGAGAAGATGCAGTCTTTGTTTTATTTTTTTACAACATTTATTTATTTTTTAATTGTACTTTAGATGAAGGTTTACAGAACAAACTAGCTTCTCATTAAATAGTACACATATTATTTTATGACATTGGTTAACAACCCCATGACATGTCTACGCTCTCCCTTCTCAACCTTGGATTCCCTATTACCAGCTTTCCCCTTCTGCCTTCTACTCCTTGCCTGTGGGCTGGTGTGCCCCTTTAGTCTCGTTTTGGTTTTTGGATCTGTCTTATCTTTGGATTGAGGGGTGAACCTCCGGAGTGACTTCATTACTGAGCTGAAAGGGTGTCCGGGGGCTGTAATCTTGGGGTTTCTCTAGTCTCTGTCAGGCCAGTAAGTCTGGTCTTTTTTTGTGAGTTAGAATTTTGTTCTATATTTTTCTCTGGTTCTGTCCAGGACCCTCTATTGTGATGCCTATCAGAGCAGTCAGCGTTGGTATCCAGGCACCATTTAGTTGTACTGGACTCAGTCTGGTGGAGGCTGTGGTAGTTGTTGTCCATTAGTTTTGGACTAATCTTTCCCTTGTGTCTTTAGTTTTCTTCATTGGTCCCTGAACCCAAAGAGGTAAGACCAGTGGAGTGTCCTAGATGGGTGCTCACAGGCTTTTAAGACCCCAGAGGCTGCTCACCGAAGTAGAATGTAGAACATTTTCTTTGTGAACTGTGTTATGAAGGTGCAGTCTTTATTATGATAAGTAAATAGTATACTGGATGTTAGCAGTCTTCTAATTGACTACCTCCTGCCTGCTAAATTCCGTGTGTGAGGCTGTCAGTGTATACCTCAGCTCTGGAGTCCTGGGCTCTTTTGAGATGCTGGTAAGAGTTGAAGACCCTTTAGAAATGTAGAAAAAATGTATATGTGTATGCATGGAATTTTGCAGGATTGTGATTTCTGAAACCCATCCATATTCCATGGCCTAGAGGGTTTGCGGACCCACAGGTAAGAGTTCCTGTTAGTGAAAGCTGACTGACTACCTTCTAGGGCAGAAGGTTCCACTGTAAGAGCTCCCGTTTGCTAGAAAGGTTTTCCTAGTTTTCACTAATTCACTCATGAACAGTCAACAGAAGTTTGTTCAGCATGTTCTGTACGCTAGGATCTGTGATGGTGCTTGAAGATGTAAAGACACCACGACAGTAATTTACGAAGTGCTTAGTCGGTGCCTGGCGTGGATGTCAGAGCTTCAGGTACATTGCTCATTTACTCCATTTCACAAATGAGGGGATGATGGAGTGAGCGCCTGAATCCAGACCCGTCTGACCTTTTCTTTTAGTTACTGTGGATTAGACGCTTCCCCATAAACACGAGACACGTTGAGCCGAAGGATTTCAGTGGCTCAGTTTCATATTTTGCCTTGGGTTATATGACTAGGAATTTCTTTGTGCCCAGTTTTCTGTTAGCACATTGCAAAACCACTTCAAACGCTGAAGTATGTGATGATGTTACTGTTTTGGTTTTGTATTTTTAAACCTGTGTTGCAGTCAGTATGATATGTGGCATGTGACAAAAGCCAGCCGGTAGCCTAACCTCAGAGCAGTAAAAAAGGATCATATTTGAAAATGTCTTATCAGCATTCAAATTGTATGTATCGTTTTTTGACGTTCCATAAAGACCCCGTTTCGATCGCCTTGTGAACCGGAGCTCGCCGGTGCTGCGTGGGCTCGCTCTCCCAGGCGGGTGGTCACAGACACTGACAGCATCGCCACACGTGGAATCCAGCATAAAGGCTTTTTGCTTCAAGCTGAGGCTTCTGACCTCACTGATACACAGATGTCCTCATAATTTCCTCTCTCCAGTCCGTTTATAAATCAAAAAAAGTGGAAAAGGGAAAATCATATGGGTAATTACAGCATCAAATTAGTTAGGAAACCATTTGAGTTTTTTAAAATTCTCTTTTCAACTTTAGTTTCAAAGCACCAGCGTTCTGAATGGTAAGTCCGTTCACTGCGTGGCCCGCGGTCATGGACGCACCATTTATTTGTCAGGTGACATCTCTGCCCCTTGTTTCATGGGGAGCGTTGTTTTGTTTTCCGGTGAGAGCCCTACTGGTTATAACTGTGGAGACTAGATTCGACTTCAGAAGATCATAGAATAAGCATAGCAAATAGGCAACGAAAGGCCCACGGCTGCTTTCTAATCTTTGGACGTAAGCTATCAAAAAACGGTGTTTGATCATTCGTTCTTTAAGTGCTGACACTCATTTAATTTTAGGACGTTTTGATGAAACTGTTATTGAAGAGAGAAGACAGTGTGCTGAAGATTTGCTACAGTTCTCTGCAAACATTCCCGCTCTTTATAACAGCAAACAACTTGAGGAGTTTTTCAAGGTTTGGCAGTCTTTTTGGAATTTTTTATGTTTTGTTAAATATTTTATTTTCTAATTTGTAGTGAAAGCAAGACTTAAAATTATTTCTCAGATAAGAAAATGTTTGCTTTTGAATTTCATTATTTACTAAAATAATGTGCATAGGATCTAGTAGCTAAATAATGTCTGTGGCATATCTTCTGATTTTAGTGTAGAAATGTATTAGATTTTTGATTTATGGGTTTTCTTTTAATTTGCTGCAGAGGGCTTAGAGATGATCTAATTCATGCCACCGTAATTGAAACTTCCCTTTAAAAAATTTAGGTGAAACGCCTGTAGTGATCTTCACTTGTTGAGGTGTGTTTCAGTGGCAGACTTCTCTTTGTGATATAAACCACTACTAGTCCATCTTAAATTGTTAAAAATCTACTAATTTGTGTGAAGATATAACAGAAGTGGATACTGTACAGTTATACGGAGGTCGGCTGTGTACTGTATAGCACAGAGATACTTTACAGTTACACAGATTACCTGAGATCATTGGATATTCATGTTCTAAGTTTCTTGACATGTAGTGTTTTAATTCCAAACCCTTTATCATTTCCTGGTGGTGCAGTGGCTAAGAGCTTGGCTGCTAACCAGCAGCTGCTCCTTGGAAACCCTGTGGCCAGTTCTACTCTGTCCTGTGGGGTCACTGTGACTCAAAATTGACTAGAAGGCAATGGGTTTGGCTGTTTTTATCATTTTAAATAATAGTTTTCTACTTTATTTTGAATGAAATCTGTGGAAGTTGTCAGTTGATATTATTGTCTTTAATCATGGCATTTTTCCTACTGCATTTAGCCCTGTAAAGCCAGGTAATTGTGTGTAAAAGCAGCTTGAAGGCAGTGTGTGACCTCCTCTGAGGTCACAAGGGGAAAGGAGAACCGATCAACAGCCCAAGGCGGATTTCCCCGAGGTGGAGGTCAGACGTGCCTCCTCCCTCTGCCGTCTTTACTAGCTGTGACACCGCCTGTCCCGCCACAGTACTCTCTGTTAGGTTCGATAATTCAGTGCAATGGCCACACAGAACTCACAGACCGTTCTTACAATGACGGGGTTTATTAGGGAAGGAACAGCTACCGTCCAGGCTCAAGAGCACTCAGGATACAGTTCTTCCATCAGGACAGCTTCTCCCGCTGTGCTGGAAAGCACGCCCCTCCCTGGCCCTCAGTTTCTGCCCAAAGGCACTCAACTTTCTCTTCCTGTGGGCCAGGAAGCCCAGCTTGCCTGTCTCCTGCTGCTGGTACTCTCCTGGTGGTCTCTCCTTCCTTGGTGGCGGTGGGCCCCTCCTGCTGATGTGGAATTGGCTCTTTTAAGACAAAACTGACCAGTTCTCTTGGTGGGCCACAGTTACGCTATCACACAGTCACCTGGGTGGGAGTTACAAGCCCATGGGTAGAAAGGCCTCACACAAAAGTAATTAATCATACCACATGCCGTAATTTTTTATTTTAATAACTAAAACTCCACTCATTTGTATAAACTTAGTTTCTTAGGATACATAACCAGCGAAGTATAGGAGTGGTGGGATTTTTAATTTTCCTAATGCTGGTGGAGCTAGAAGAGAGTTTATTTTTTGTGGCCTATTTTAGTTTACTGAGGAAAGTTGATCTGTTGAAAGACATTTCAGGATTATGACATAGTAATAGAAATAGTGACAGAAAAGTTTGTAGTAACAAGAATCCTGCTTATTGACCTTGTTGCTTAATACTTCATTGTTCTGGGAAACTAGACCGAGATCATCAGTTCGTGTCTGCTTATGACCCAAGGCAAATCTCTAGGATAAAAGGTCCAGCCAAATCGATAGGACATGTAGCTCCGTAGCTCCTTGCTGTTCTTTATCATAGCTGTTTCTGTGTAGCACCAGAGTTGATGCTTGTAGAAAAGGTGTTGTTATAAAGCAAGAAGGATACTGTTTTTGGATATTGAGAAAGGCAGTCATGCAAAGTAACCTAGGCCGCAGGCCTAAAAAAAATCATCAGTCTGGGGATCATGGAAGTTAGATTGTAGCCTTTAAACAATTTAAATGAAAATTACCTGTCCATTCTACTTCTTTTGGATCTGGGAATTCCTGGTTGTAACTGCTACTGGAAGATATTTGTTTTTTAGGCTTTGCGAAATGAGAAACAAAAGAAGAGGAAGAAAAGGTTGGCGGTTTAAGAGAAGCCAAGCTAGTCTTGGAAAATCTCAAGTAGTACGCTGGGCAGGAGAGGGACACTGATTTGGGAAGATCACAATACTGGCATTCAGTCTATATAAGTAAAGATAAGAAAACATGTTTTTGGGGGGATTATTTAACTGCAAGCAAAAAAAAAAAAAAAAGCCCACCATATGAGTTTAAGCAATAAAGGGCTTATTTGTCTCATACACGAAGCCTGAGGAAGACAGTACGGAATTGCTTCTTGTTGTTAGGTGCCACTGAGTCGGTTCTGACTCATAGGGACAGTATGTACTGCAGAATGAAACACTGCCCGGTCCTGCACCATGCTCACAATCCTTATTATGCTTGAGCTCATTATTGCAGCCACTGTGTCAATCCATCTCTTTTTCTCTGTCCCTCTGCTTTACCAAGCATGATGTCCTTCTCCAGGGACTGATCCCGCCTGATAACATGTCCAAAGTATTTGAGATGTAATCTCGCCATCCTTGCTTCTAAGAATTGTTCTGGCTGTACCTCTTCCAAGACAGTTTCTGGTACAGAAGTTCAATAATGTCATCCAGAACCTAGGTTCCAGGGTGAGGGTGTGAAGGGCAAAGGACTAAAAGAAACACACCACTTTTTAAAAGCTTTCCTCAAACCTTTGCCTAGAAGGAGTCCTTCTTGCATCTCATAGTCCTGATTGTGGAAGAAGGCAGAATGACATGGGAAGGGGATGCCTGTAGGCAGCCAGTGCGGAGGGTGTGCCATGCTAACATGGCTTCTCTCTGTAGAAGCACTGATGATACCACATGCAAATGACCATGTAACCGTGTGATGAGGTTGACTTCTTAAAGCATACACAGGAACACAGGAGTAGAAGGAATAGTGTAATAAACTTCTGTTGCCCTTCATCCAGCATCAGAAACTACCAGTATATTACTAACCTTGTTTCATCTATACCTTGCCACCCTAGACTCTTTGCTGGTTGCTTATTTATTTACTTACAGTTTTGTGAGATATAATTTACATACCTTAAAATTCAGCAATTTTAAGTGTATAATTAATGGCTTTTATAAATTTATAGGTTGTACAGCTAGCACCCCCATCCAGTTTTTGAACATTTTCTCCACCTCAACAAGTCTGTTTGCACATGTCCCCCTTTCCTGTCCCCAAGAAGGAATGGTAAACAGTTAGTTAGCTGCCATTTTCATCTCTTTGGCTGGTGGACTTTCCCTCAGTTGTTTCCAGGTCAGAGAATTTGATCTATGATTTGGGGCTCTGGACGTTTGTTTCTAGATAATGTTATTGATAGACAAGGTAGTAGTTTCTTTAATTTTAGATGAGCTCTTTCATTGAGGGAATTGGTCCTCCTGCTGGTCTTGTTGATTCTTTCTATTATTTTTCTATTTTCTATTGCATTTCTTTCTGCTCTCATCTTTATTATTTCCTTTTCTGGTGACCATGGACTTCTTTTGCTGCTCCTTTTCTATTTGTTCGAGTTGTAGGGATAAGCTGTTGATTCTGGCCCTTTCTTCTTTTTTTGATGTATGCATTTATTGCTATAAATTCTCTTCTGAGCACTGCTTTTGCTGTGTCCCAAAGGTTTGGTATGTTATGTTTTCATTCTCATTTGATTCTAAGATTTTTAAAATTTCTTCTATTATCCAATGTCTTTTAAGTAAGGCATTATTCAGCTTCCATGTATTTAATTTTTTCCATGTTCTTTCTGTTATTATCTCTAGTTTGATAGTGTTATGATCAGAGAAGATGCTTTGTATTTTTTTTTTTGACATTTTTGAATTTATTCAGGCTTTCTTTGTGCCCTAATATCCAGCCTGTCCTGGAGAGTGACCCATGTGCGTTGGAGGAGAATGTGTCCTGTGCTGCTGCTGGGTGGAGTGAGGTCAAGGTGGCTGGTTATGTTAACTAGATCTGTATCTTTGTCGAATTTCTTTCTCTTTGTTCTGTCCATCATCAAAAGTGGTGCGTAAAGTCCCTGCTATTCATTATTGTAGAACTGGCTGTTTCTCTTTTCAGTTTTGTTGGAGCTGGTTTTATGTATTTTGGCGTTCTGTCTTTGGGTGCGTAAATATTCGTTATAGTTATGTCCTCTTGGTGGATTGATCCATTAATCATTATATAATGCTCTTCTTTGTCTCTCATAATGGATTTTTTGACTTAAAGTCTATTTTATCAGAGATTATTATTGCTACTCCTGCTTTCTTTAGATTACTCTTTGCTGGATTTTTTTTTGTCCCCCTTACCCTTTGATTTTTAAAGTATTTATGTCTTTCTTTGTGTCTGAGGTGTGTCTCTTGTAGGCAACATATTGATAGGCCATTTTTTAAATTTATTTCCTTATTTTTATCCATTCTGCCACTTTCTGTCTCTTGACTGGTGCATTTATACCATTTACATTCAGTGTGATTATTGATAGTTATGAATTTACCGCTGCTGTTTTGATTTGCTTTTTGTTGTGCTAACGGTTTCTTCGTTCTGCGTAGTTCTCTGTGCTGCGTTCTTTTTGTTTATGGATTTTCTTTTAGTCTCCTTTGTTGTTGATTTTATGTTTGCTGAGTCTTTTTGATTTTCATCTTTTTTATTTTGGTGAGTAGATTCATAATTTTCTTTGCAGTTTCTCTGAAATTTACCTTTTTCTTCCTAAGTATTCAACAGTCCATTATATCTTGATATTGCCTTGACTTCCTTTCCATACAGAAGTTGTATAACGACACCAGCCATTCTCCCTTTTGGTTTGATGTTGCCGTTGTTTACAGATTGACGGTTCTGGTTCCCTGTTTTCAACTTTGCAGCTTTATTTGCTTTTGAGAACTCTTATCTGCATTGGTGTCTGGGTGATGCTGTTGTGTATCTTCATCTCAGGTTGTTGTCTAATGTCACTGGCTCTGTCCAAAGGACTTCCTTTAATATTTCTTGTAAGGCCGGTCGGGTTTTTTACAAATTCCCTTAATTTCTGGGAATGTCCTTCTTTTGCCATCATATTTGAAAGACAGTTTTACTGGATATGTGATTCTTGGTTGACAGTTCTTTTCTTTTAGGATTTTATATATGTTATCCCATTGCCTTCTTCCCTGCATGGTTTCTGCTGAGAAATCAGAGCTTAAGTCTTATTGGTGTCCCTTTGTAGGTGATATTTCATTTTTCATGGACAACTCTGAATTCTTTCTTTGGTTTGGGTGTTTGGGGAAGTGTGATCATGTTATGTCTTGGTGAGTTTCTTTTGTATGAGGTTGTATGAGGTTCGTTGAGCTTCTTGGATAGACACCTCAACTTTCATGATATTACCAAAGTTTTGAGCTTCTTGGAGGGCAACCTTCTTGACTTTCGTGGTATCAGGTTTTCTGCCAGTAAATCTTCAACATTGCTCTTTGTGCTTCTCTTTTTCTCCTCCTGTTCTGGAATTCCAGTTATGTGTAAATTATTCCTTTTGATAGTTTCCCATGTAACTCTTAGGCTTTCTTCATTCCTTTTTCTGTTTTTTCCTCAGACAAATTAGTATCAAGACATTTTTCCTCTGTTTCGCTGTTTCTGTCTTTCTTTGATTCAGTTACACTTCCATGTCCTTCCATTGAGTTACCTATTTCTGATATTTTATCGTTAATCTTCTGGATTTCTAGTTGCTGTTTTTGCATGGTTTCTAATTGTTTATTTTCTCATTTTGTTCTTGTAGTGTTTCCCTGAATTCTTCTAGGGTTTTTGTCTGTGTTTTTCTTGATCTCTTTGAGGACCCTGTATGTAAGTCTTTTGAATTCCTCGTCAGGTAATTAATTCTATTGCCATATCTCTGTCAGGAAGGTTTTCTGCGCCTTTATTCTGCTCACTTGTTTGAGCCATCTTGTCCTGTCTCTTCATGTGATTTGTTATCGTCTGTTGTCTCTGAGGCGTTCAGTTTGGTGCTGGCAGTTAGTGCATTCTCCAAAGTCAGGGCGGGGCGTCTCCATATCCGCTGTGCAGGGCTGCTACCCGCGTGGACGGGGTAGGCCCACAGCGCGTGCATGAACTGGCGTCTCTGTAGGTGGTAAGGTATCGGGGGTTTCCGTGCAAGTGTAGACGGCCTGCAGGAACTGTTTGAGTGTGGAATGTGTGTTGTTGCAGCCAGGTGGACGTTAGATGAGGGCCCTAGGATCTCTTGCTCATCATTTGGCAGAGGTGTAGGTGGAGCCTGTAAGGATGTGACTTGCATTGCTTGTGAGGTGATGTGTCTGTCTGGCTGGTCACCTGGGTGTAGGCATGGGGAGTGTTCTTGCTGGTCACTGGATTGGGTGCAGTGTGTGTGCATGTTGGTTGCCGAGGGATCAGAGTGAGGGTGCACAGGTTACCAGGTGCATGACATGGGAACTTGCCCTACTGGGTGTCAGGTGAGCAGGGTGGTGTAGGGTTGGTTGGAGCCAGTGAGCACGAGCTTCTGGTTGTAGATCAGTCAGTGTGTGAGCACGGCGGTGGGTCACTGGCAGGCGCGGCTGTGTGGGAATGTGTCGGGGTGGGTGCAAGCCTCTGGTCACAGGCACATGACATGTGAGCTTGCACAGTGTGTATCACCGAGTGAGGGAGCAAAGGGGGCTCGCTACTGATCTCCACGAGGTGGGGGGAGAAGGAGGGAGTGTGTTTCCCCATCTCTGGTGTGGGCGCCAGGGCACTCCCCGCAGAGTACAGCTAGTGATCAGCCCGACCAAATGCAAGAAGAGGGGTGCTGTCCAGAGTCTGGTCAGGTAGGGGATCTTTAGCCACCGCTCCAAGGATCCTCTGCTTCATCAGTGCCATCCACCCAAATGATCATGGACCGCCACTGGTGAGTAGTTCTGAAACTGAATGAGGACTCTTGTCCTGTCCTGTTAGCCAGTTGAAATAAGACAGACGCCACACCACCAGTTGCAAGGGAAACAGAAATTGGAGATTCATTGTCTGCGCAGACAAGGAGCGACGTGGGGTCTAAAGACTATAAGGCCACGTGCTCACTGTCTGAGGGGGTTGGGGAACTTTTTATTTCCAGTGGCATCTGGGGGTTGGGTTGGGTACCCGGAACTCTCTGCCCTTAGCCCTCCCATGTCCGCATTTGGAGGTCCAGATGTTAAATCATATCGGTGATGTTTAGGCCCAAGGACAGATTGAGGACACAGCTCTTCAGGTCTTGTACACGCATCAAAATCTTGGTTCACGCATGGGCAGGATTCTGGCACCAAATTCAAACTGTGGTTAGGGCCACAGTGTGGTCGGGCCAAACCACAGTTAGAAGCTGTGGTTTGGTGGGCTGTGAGGGATGCGGGGAACCACGGCCGAGCAGGGGGAAGTCTCGGCGGAGGCTTCAGTTCCATCTTTATTTTCTGGCTCCCTCCCTGCTCTGTGGTTTCCTGGATCCCTCGGGCTCTCGCCCGCCTTCCTGCACTTTCCCTCCTTAGACCCAGTTCACGTTCTGCTCACCTCGCTTCTCTCCGGGGTTGTCGACTCAGCATCTCTGTCTCTTTTGGGGATTCCGTGCAGCTGCCTTCCTGTGCCCCTCACCAGGAACGTGAGATGAAGCTGCTCGCTTTTTCTCAAGGTGGCTGTGCTGTGCCAGACTGGCCGGTACGGCGCCTGCAATCCATGTCTCCTTGCTCACTCTTTTCATTGGCTGATAGGGCGCCTATAGTCCATGAATCTCCTTGCTCGCTGTTTTCATCAGCTGGTAGGCCACCTACAGTCCATGAGTCTCCTTGCTTGCTGTTTTCACTGGCTGGTAGGGCGCCTACAGTCCCTGAGTCTCCTTGCTCGCTGTTTTCATTTAGTTTCTCTCTCCCTTTGGAGTTTGGTCTAATTCTACATCCTGCCATATCCTGTTCTTGGTGCCCAGATTATCTTCTGTCTCTGTTTTACTTGGTTTCTTGGTTATTTGCAGCAGGGGGATGGCAAGGTGTGTGTGACTAAGCCATTGTCTCCCCTGTCATTGCTTTTTGGGAAAGGGATTTACTGTGCTACCCACTCTACCATACCAGAAGTCTCTCTCTCTGTAAATTGACTATCAGTTAACAAAAACTTCTGAGATGCTGTGAAATAAAGTTTTTTTTTTTTTTTACTGGAAACTGAGGAATACCAAAAGATTAATGTTTCTGAATTAGAGATTCTAATAAAATTGTGGCATAAACTCAAAAGACCATATAAAATTAAACAGCATGTTTCCCGACTGCATCCTTCTAGTTCCTATACAACAGTTTTTATTACTGTTTTGTGACATTAAAGATTTGTTCTTTATTATTTATTTTGTATAATGTTATTTGATAAATTAGGTAATACTGCTAAGATTTTGAACAAAAACATTTTGTTGCATTCATTAGTGCTTTGTTTTCATTTTATCTTATAAGCAGGTCTTATATTACATCAGCTAATAATAATAACAACAAGTAAACACTTGATGAGTGCTCACATTGTTCTAAACACTTTACATGTGTAAAATCTTACTCCTAACAATGCCTTTAGTTATAGGTGTTATTTTCATTTTATGGGTAGGTAACTCACATAACTCCTAAGGTTGATGAGTAGTTAATACACCCACTCCTCACTTATCAACGTGGTTAAATTCCAAAGACCAGGTTGTTAAGTGAAAATTGGTGTTATATGAATATGGAGGATGACTACATCATTACATAACTGTCAAATGATACCATTACAGAACTTCCAAATTACGTCATTGCGTAACTGCCAAGCCACTGAAAATCATGGCCCAGCCAAGTAGACACACAGCCTTAACCATCTCATCCAGCCTCACTCCTTGGCGTTCGTTACTGCCAGATGTTCATTGATAATGAGGAAAATAGCCACGTAGTAGATTTTTTTACTGTTGTCATAAACGCAAAATATTAGATGAGATGGTCGATAAGTGGGGAATAGCTGTGGTAGAAAGGCACTTCCTATTAAGTGAGATTGTAAGTAAAAGCGAATTTTTCTGTTAATTCCCTGGGATACTTGAAAATTTTCTTAGGAGTTGGTTTCAATGTTATTTAAGGATGACTTGGTCTAGAATAGGTTCTCTCCTTCTTAGAAAAAAATTCAGATAGAAGGAGTAAGATAAAAATTCTTGATCCTAAAAAGAATAATTGTTTTTAAATTTCGAGGTCATATAACACTCAGGGAAGTGTAATTTGGTAATTTGAGGGACCACTTCAAATTTCTCTTGGTCAAAGATAAATCTACAGGGAGACTTCTGATCAGGTAAAGGTAGTGACTGAGTTCTTTGTGCTGAGGTAGCTAGAGTCTCTGGGCGCTGCAAACAGTTAAAAAACTTCACTGCTAACCCAAAGGTTGGATGTTTGAGTCTACCCAGAGGCACCTTCGAAGAATGGCCTGTTGATCTATTTCCCAAAAATTAGCCATTAAAAACCCTATAGAGCACAATTCTTTTCTGACACACATGGGGCGTGGTTCGACTCAATGGACTGGACTTGATGGTAACTTTTTTTCTTTTTTATAAATTTCTCTTGGGTTTTGGTATCCTGGCAGTAGTGGTACCCTGGTATCCTATTGTTGGGAGGTAGGAGGAAGGATGGAGCAGAAGAGTTATTTTAATTAGCTGTAGTCATTTAAGGATTGTAATTTCTTGCACCTGTGATTGGAGCCCTCTATTCATAAAGCCACATTGCAAAATAACAAAAGCACTGTTTGCCTGATGATAGCACTCTATTGCTGCATATAAAAAAAAAAATTGCGATAAAATAGTTTTTTGAGATCTGAATTTGCAGACCTAAATACAGAATTAAAATAACAGTCACATGCAGAAACTAATTTTATAATTATTTTCTACATCTTTAAAATACGTTTCTTTAATTAGAATATTTTTAATGTATTTAGTTCTTCCTGCACTGTATACAAGTAGTTCTCAAACTCAGATGGCTTTTGGGATCACCAGCTCCCAGGGGAGGTGCCATGTGATTTGCTGTAGTTTATAATTTGATAAAACTAAATATCTTCCTGAAGGATTCCACCAGATGCCACTAATTAAAATGAACAGTCACTAAGCATATACTGAACAATATACTTTAGCCTGCAGGTTTTTTCCTCCTTCTTAAGACTTGGTTTTTCTTCTTCTGTATTTTCTTCGTAAGTATTTTTGATAGGTTTGAAATAACGTACTGTTACAAAGCCCACCAGGTCTCTGGGTGGCGTGCACGATTGCTCTCAGCTACTAACCTAAAGGCTGTTTGTCTGAACTCACCCGGTGGCCCTACAGAAGAAAGGCCTGGCAATGTGCTTCTGTAAAGATTATGGCCAAGACGACCCTACGGAGCAGTTCTACCCTGTAACACGTGAGGTCGCTGTGAGTTGGAATTGGTTTTTTTTCTTTTAAGTAAAAGCCGTATATTCTAAACATGATAATATTAGTCTTGATTTTGAAAGAGCAGTTGTTGTCTCGTTTCATGTATTTTTCTGTAGCCCTTACGTGTGGTTCAGGTGATTTTTATTCATCTACTACTGATTTTTTTTGTTTATGACATTGAAACACAATTACTCTGATCTTTTAGGGTGGAATAATTAATGATGGTTCTGAATTGATTGGCCCTGCTGAAGCCTATTCAGATTCCCACGTTGATAGCTTTGCTACGTGTAGTACAGAAGGTAAGAAATTGT
The DNA here is from genome assembly GCF_024166365.1 of Elephas maximus indicus. Lineage (NCBI taxonomy): Eukaryota > Metazoa > Chordata > Mammalia > Proboscidea > Elephantidae > Elephas > Elephas maximus. Next base: position 1,749,493 of record NC_064842.1, read on the forward strand.
AATTCTTCCATTTCAGTGGTTTTGATTGCAGAGGATTGTAGATCATATTTACATTACATTTTAGGATACTTTTTTTTTTACATTTAACGTCAAACATCGCTGATACTGGGGTGCATCCTTGCGGTGCAATGGATCGCTTTTATATGGCCTATCTTGCCGTGGTCTTGTAACTCCCACCAGGTGATTGTGTGGGACTATGCAAATAATGAGTATGGAACCCTAACGAGGGGATTGGTCAGTTTTACCCTCCTGCTAGGCTTAAAAGAGAGCCAATCCCAGAGCACAGGGGGGACCTTGCTACCACCGAGAAGAAAAGATAGGAGTGGAGTGTGTTCTTTGGACCCAGGGTCCCTGTGCTGAGAACCTCCTAGGCCCAGGAGACAGAGAAAGACAGCTGGAACAACAGAGAAGGTGCAAGATGGTGAGAAGTGGTGGCAGCAGAACCCGGAGACTGGAGCGAAATGGTGCAGTGGGCTTCCCGGTCCACAGAGCAAGGCGGTAACAGTGGGTGTGCTGACCCACAGAGTGAAAGAGCTGAGCACCTGTGGGCAGGAGTCTTCCTGGTGGAGTAAGTGCCCCTGGGCACCTGTCTATGGAGATAGGCTTGCTGTGCCACAGAGTGAGAGAAGCTGAACACCTTCTGGCTGAGACTTACTGGTAGAGTAGGTTGCCCCTGGGTACTTACTGGCAGAGCTAAAGAGCTTTGTGACACTTGTCCAAGCAGGGCAGAGGCCAGGTTGGCCCTCGGGCCAGGGAGAGGCCTGCCTGTGGGAATGGCCAAGAAGCTTTCCCAGCTGAAGAACTGTATCCCTGTGTTGTCTCCTGAAAAGTAACCTGTTACTTCCCTAATAAACACCATAACTGTGAGTATGGTCTGTGAGTTCTGTGTGGTCATTGCAATGACTTGCCTAACCCAGAAGAGATGTAGAGAGTGCTTTGGGAGGGGTGGTTGCTGTCAGAATTATTAAAAAGGTTTGAGAGAGGGGTGATGTCTTTCCCTCCTTGTAGGCATCAGCCTTGGGCTGTTGCTGCTGATAGTGATTCCCTCCCCGCCCTTGTGAAGTTAGAGGAGGTCTGATGTCCTGACGCCACCGTTTTACCATCTGCCAATGGATGATACATTTAGCTGGCAGCTCCCCCCCACCCCTGCCCAGTGGTTTATAAAATAGTGATTCATCACATGATTACTGGCTTCTTAGACTTGATGAAGTGTTCAAAATTTGTATTGCCTTGTACAGGAATGCTTTGCTAAAGTTCACTTCACAGCATTACTGTTCTAGCTTTTAGACAATTTCAGGATTGGCTTTAAAAGTTTAGTCGTTTACCCAGAAAGAATAAACCCAAGGCAGTTTTAGTGTTTTTGATACATATTTTAATAAAGAGTGAAAAAGTAATTTTTATAATTTTAATTACTTTAATTGTAGAATGCTTATTCTCTTATTTTATTCTTCTCTCAAGCCATACATGAATTTTTTTAGCTGTACTTGAATTTCGATGAAGGTTTAAAATACATAGTCTTTTTATGCAAACAATTTGCACCTTCCATGTTTTTTTACTAACCTTCCCCCAGAAGGTATTTTCATAAGTGCTGTATGCTAATTTTTTACAGCAACATGTGAAACAATGACACGGGGGTGGGGGTGTGGTGTCAAACAAATGTAGAAAGCATGTAAAAACTTGGTACATTTTGACCTTTGGATTTACTCAGCTAGTTTTTTTCCAAGAAAGATGATTAATTATCGGGGAAGATCACGGAATTAAAAAACAAAACAAAACACAAGATTTGGGGAGCGAGATGGGGGACCCTTTGAAAAGAAACAGATAATTAGATTTGTTCCAGGAGGCTTAAGTTGAGCTTATATAAAGATAAAATAAGAGATTAGGTAATATTTCTTGATCTTTTTCATGAGTAACAGTTTATGGTTGGGGGGCTTCTTTGTGCCTCTGATACAGGAGGTTGTCATAATCTCCTTGCAGTGGTGCTTTTATGAGGGTGTGTGCAGTGACACAGATCTGTTCAAATAATTCCCATCTTGATTTGGTAGGACCAACAAGTTCCTTTCCATTATGTGGGTTGTTGACACACTTAAAGCCTTTTTCTTTTGGTGCTACCACCTCGAGAAGTGGTTCGTTAGCCTTTTATTGTTGCTCGTGGTGACTCCGTGGACAAGCAGAGTCCATTGGTGCTCTGTGTAAACATGGGCGCCACATGCCCAGGGTCTACATTGAGCTTCCAATATTTCAAATCTGTCCTGATTTATCCAGCGTCATAGAAAAACATTGTTCACATTAATTTTACTTTACATTCTGGCATTTTTTTGGGGGGGAAGAATCTATTCTTGACTTGTTTTGATCTGCGATTCTTACTAGGCATTGGAAACTTAGCCCCTGCTTGGGGTCCCAACATGATTCTATTTCCAGAACTAGTTTCCATGGAAGGCGACTTTTGTGGGATAACCTGACCTTGTTGTTGCCGTAGAGATTTCCTGCTCCTGAGAAAGAGGGATGGCGTTTTCCTGCAGAACGCACAGATGCTGTCTGTGACATCCAACAGAGGACAAATAGGAAAGCTAGAAAGATGTACAGGAGAGTATTCAATGAAGGGTGCCTTGGTGGTACAGCGGCTGAAATGCTCAGCTGCTAACTGAAAAGATGAGTTGGTTTGAACCCACCAGCCGCTCTGAGGTAGAAAGATGAGGCAGTCTGCTTCCACAGAGATTACAGCCTCGGAAACCCTCTAGGTCAGTTCTGCTCTGCCCTGTAGGGTTGCTGTGATTTGGAATTGACTCAGTGGCAGTGGGTTTGGTTTTTGGTGTCTGTTCTTGTGATATCCAGAATAAGGCTTTATTAGGAGGTGAGAGTCAGCCAGGGTCAGAGCAGGAATGGCTGTGGTGGGAGCTGCACAGAGGTCCTTTGTCCTTTGCTGTGATCAGGGATGGTAAGGAAGGGTGTTATGAGGAATGACTTGCTGGTGTCAGGGTGGAAAGGTGCTGCGTTTATGTTAAAGGAGCCACAGCCTAACGCTCAGGTGAGCAGGTAATTTATTGTCCAAGTTGGGACACTTTTGAGAATTTAAGAGGATGTTTTTTTTTTTTTTTTTATTGATAATAACACCAAGACAATTCCATCAAGACTGCTGTGAGCAAACTGGGCTGTATGGGTTCCCCTACCTAATGCAGTTGTTCAGAGTTTATTTGGACGTTTCAGAAAGGTAGGTTTTTTGGGAAGAATTTATCTTCTAGGAATGTGCTTTTTTAAGGCTGAGAGAGATTAGGGCTATTTCTGTTTAAAGGCGCAGAAAAAGACGACACCTAAACCTAAATGTAATACTAGCATCTAAACTGTCAATGCGCAGTTTAGTTTTCATACGTTACTATCTCGAAAACACACCGTGATCCATGAGCAATGAAAAAACATGGACCTGGAAATGCTGTTAATACTTATGTTTTCCCCCCTCCCTTTCTAAGCCTTTTTGCCTAGTTAATTAATCCTGCTCAGAGATGTTTTGCTGACAAATACAGATAGATCAAATTCATTGTTATATGAGAGGGGAAAATGGCTTTTAGATATGAGATTGTCTGGCGTAGTGAGCAAGCGGAAGATTAACTTTGACACCAAACAGTCTGCAAACCCCAGGGACAACCAGAGGGGTGGGCCTCTAGCAGCAAAGGAGAGCTGGCAGCCTGCCAGGGCTATGGGTCTGCTGTGTAATGGGGGCCGTAAAGGGATCATGGTGGCAAACTGTGGTTTGGACTTTGGGTCAGAATGTGAAGAGGGGATTGGCTCCATAACAACTCCTCTGAGTGTAGTATTTTAAACGGTGTTGAGAAGGTGAGTTGTCATTTTTTATGCTCATGATTTAGTTTGCCAGTGGAATGAGGCAGAGGGGCAGATCTTAATATACAGTCTTCTGTCTCAAGGTCCTTCAGTTACAGTGGGAATCACATGGCCAGTATGTCACCTCTCTGAGAACAGATGGAGAGGCTAAGTGATCATTATTTCTGTTAGGACCTTAAAAATGGGCTCCTTGGGCCCAAGAGACAGAAAGGGCCACATGAACCAGAGACTACATCATCCTGAGACCAGAAGACTGCCCTGACAGGGAACACAACAGAGAACCCCTGAGGGAGCAGGAGAGCAGTGGCATGCAGACCCCAAATTCTCATAAGACCAGACTTAATGGTCTGACTGAGACTGGAAGGACCCCAGTGGTCATGGCCCGCAGACCTTCTGTTGGCCCAGGACAGGAACCATTTGTGAAGCCAGCTCTTCAGACATGAATTGGACTGGACGATGGGTTGGAGAGGGATGCTGGTGAGGAGTGAGCTTCTTGGAACAGGTGGACACTTGAGACTATGTTGGCATCTCCTGCCTGGAGGGGAGATGAGGGGGTGGAGGGGGTTAGAAGCTGGTGAAAAGGACACGAAAAGAGGAAATGGAGGGAGAGAGCGGGCTGTCTCATTAGGGGGAGAGTAACTGGGAGTGTGTAGCAAGAAGTGTATGGGTTTTTGTGTGAGAGACTGACTTGATTTGTAAACTTTCACTTAAAGCACAATAAAAATTATAAAAAAAAAGGGCTCCTTGGGTGACGCAGATGATTAAGCACTCAACTGCTGATAGAAAGCTGGGCAGCTCCAACCTGCCCAGGGGTGCCCTGGAAGAAAGGCCTGGTGATCTGCTTCCAAAAGGTCACAGCCATGAAAACCCTGTGGAGCGCAGTTCTACTCTGATGCACGTGGGGTCGCCATGAGTTGGAATGGACTCAGTGGCAACTGGTATCCTTAAAAATGCAATCAACAGGTCATAATTTACCTTGGAATGAAAATTTTCTGAGGAAAACAAAAAACCAGGTTTCTTTTTTTTTTTTTTAATCATTTTATAGTATGGTTGAACAGAAGAAGCTTTTTAGGTTTTATAAAACCAATAATTCAGTGATTAACTGGTAAATATATTTTATTAAATATGGAACCGAGAGCTGTGAAATGGTTCAGCTAGTTTTTAGACAAAATGTTTATATTGTTTCATAATTTTAAAATGAAATAGTGGTTGCTCTTTATCTTTTTTTGTTCAAAGAAACGAAACTGTATATTCCTCCAGTCTGAACATTTGAGCATCATGTTAAATGACACTTATTAGAGACCAAAGATGAAAGAAGATCTAACTGGTTGTTGACATCTTAATTTCCATCTTTTTGTTGAATTAAACTTAGCCCTGAAGTTACTGTGGCATTTGTGGATGTGTGACCAAAAATACTGCATAGAAATTGAGCTTCCTGATGTGTTTCTCCTTATCTGTTGGTCTGTTTGAAGGGTCGCAGGTTGCTTTCTTGCCATGCTGGCCTCAGGATTGGAGCCTTTGATGTTGGTGTGGTCTCATGTGGTAACCTGTGTCATTTCCTCTTACTGATACAATACTTCCTTTGCAGTTTTGGGAGGGAGGTTTTCCAGGTACATGCAGCAAGAAAGAGAAAGCAGCTGGACAAATACAAATTGAGAGATCAGCCTCTTACATCTTAAGAATTTGGGAACAGATAGTGGTGATGGTGGCACAGCATAATGAAAATAATGTCTCTGAATCGTACATGTAAAAATGTTGAAATGGCAAGTATCTTGTTATGTATACACCCACTCCTCACTTATTGACATGATTAATTTCCAAAGACCAGGTTGTTATATGAAAATTGATGTTATGCAAAAATGGAGAATGACAACAAAATGGAGGATGACTACCTCATTACCCAGCTGCCAAATTACATCATTACGTAACTGCCAAATTAAATCATTACATAAATGCCAAATTACGTCATTTACTTAACTGCCCAATTACATCATTATATAATTGCCAACCCACTGGGAATTATGACCCAGCCAAGTTGACGTGTAACTAATCTTACCCATGACAGTCAGCGTTACCCAGCTTGGCATTTGTTACTGCCAGACATGTCGCTAATGTGCAGAATAGTCAGATAGCAGACTTTTTACTGTTGTCATAAATGCCAAGTGCTGGGTAACGAGATAGTCCATAAGTGAGCAGTGGGTGTATTCACCCCACTTAAAAAAAAGAAAAAAATCTTAAAGGCCTCCTGGAGTAGCAAACCTACCATATATATATGTTATTTTTGCCTGTTAATTGTAGATTAAGAGCTCCTCACTCCTCAAGGACAGATCTTGACAACTGTGGAGATAAGAAAAGCTCTGTCAGGCTGCCTTGAAGTAGCCATGTTAGAGTAACTGAAGATGTACGTATTGAGGACAGCCTCTTATTGCTGGGCCACGTAAGGGGTCTTTTAAAATCACTTTCGGTCCAAGATAAGTATATTTATTTAATGGCAGGGTAATGATTTTTTCCCTTATGTAGACCAGCACGAAGATTATAGTTAAGCTGTGTTAGACTTAAGGGTGTTTATTGTATTTAAAACACTAGGGGACTAATTGGAAAGGTGTATAGTTATTCGAAGGAGCCCTGGTAAGTGTTCAGCTGCTAATCAAAAAGGTCGGCAGTTCAAATCCACCAGCTGTTCTACGGAAGAAGGCTGTGGCAGCCTGCTTCTGGAAAGATCGCAGCCTTGGAAACCTTATGGGGCAGCTCTACTCAGTCCTAGAGGGTCACTGTGAGTTAGAATCGACTCGACGGCAGTGGTTTGGTTTTTTGGTTTGGTATAGTTATTTAAGTACGAAAATAAATTCTTTTCTATTAAAACTACTGTTTGTTTTCTCTTTTTATTATTTGTGTTATTTTCATTTAGTTGCTTTGGAGTTGATACTTCAGGCAAGACCATTTTAAAAAAGAATATTCTTCAGTTGATTGGCCATTTAGTAACCTAAATCTGTTTTTAAGACAAATTTCAAGCACGTCTACCACACCATATAATGTAATACAACAAATATAGAAAGTCTAATTAGAACTACTGTATTTCTACGCTAATAATGTGTACCTTCTAAGTTTGTTTGCCAACTATGTCCTCCCCCGTGAGATATTTTCGTAAGTGCTGATCTGTTGAATTTTTACATGTTGCTGTAAAAAAATTAGCATAGTGTGCTTATAAAAGTACATCACAGGGGGGAGGGTGCAGTTGGCCTACAAATGTAGAAGGCATGCGTTGTATAAAAATACGGTAATTTAAATTCAAGGTAGACTTTAGTGTAAATGACCACTAGATGGCACCATGAGAACTCTAAATCTCGTCTTTACTAGGCTTATCCTAGGCCTTTCTGAATTAAAAGAGTGGATTGCATACTCAGCTTGAAAAAGTTATTTTTTCTCCTAAGTGCTTATCTACTGTTTTATTTTTATTCACTGCCTCTTATTAATTGAATTTGCTTTTGGAAACCCTGGTGGCATAGTGGTTAAGTGCTACGGCTGCTAACCAAAAGGTCTGCAGTTCTAATCCACCATGCGCTCCTTGGAAACTCTACAGGGCAGTTTCTACCCTGTCCTATAGGGTCACTATGAGTCGGAATCGACTCAACGGCACTAGGTTTTTTGGTGGGGGAAGTTCGAAACAATAGGAAAAAACAGGTTATACTCTCAAGGTAAACATGAATGAGAATGTGTTAGTGTGTGTAAGTAGGTATGCACAGAAAACAAATAGTACATACTGATTCTTAAAAACAAATGATAAATAGTGACTCCTAAAAACCCCAGGACTGTTGCAGGTGATGTTGGACATTAGGAGCTTAGGGGCTGGGTGGGGCAAGTAATACAACACTTGGTATGTCGTGGGAATCAAGGTTTTCCAGTGGAAAGACCGTTAGAAATAGTACAGTTTAAATCTCTTACTTGGCAATTAAAAAATTAGAATTTCAGAGAAGTTAAACCATGTGCCTAAGGCACTACAGGTGTTTAACGGTAGTCACAGAACTGTGTTTTGAAATGAAGGGATTTAATTTTATGGAGGGGAGGCAGTGAAAGTACACATTCTATGTAGAAGGCCAGCGTGGGCGACTCGTGTGCATCTAAGAGGTTTGATTTGCTGGAGCCCAGAGACGGTTCTGGAGAGAAGCAGGGTAGTAAAAGGTTCTTTAGATAAAGAGGAAGCTGACTCATAAGAGATCTTTATTGCTCATAATGAGAGGACTGTATTAGGGTCTGCCATTGTGATTAATGCATAGTTTTCTGAGCCTATTCTGTTTTACACCAAATGTACAGTAGATATTTTGATGTACTTTTCATAGGTTTTCAAGGGTGAAGCAAAGACATGTCCCAAGGACATTAACAAATGTGAAATGTCAAAGGAATGTTTTTTATTTAGTGAACAGTATCTGTTACTAAATGATGTGTTGGTAATAAAACGCAGGAAGCTTAACTAGCATCACTTTTTTTATCTAGGTACTCACTTAAAGTCGTATTTTGAAGGGCTGATTTTTTAATGCAGATTGATATGCGTGTCACCCACCTTTGTTCTGCTGGGCAGGTAGCTTACTTTCTGCCTGAATCATGAGTCATTGCTACCACAGAAAGTATAAATTCGCTTCACTGATGATGGCGATAGTTGAACCTTAGAACTCAGTGAAAGCTATCAGGTAATAATGTTGTTGTCGTTAGGTGCCGTCGAGTTGGTTCAGACTGTGGCGACTCTGTGTGCAGTGCACTGCCTGGCCCTGCACCATTCTCACAATTCTTAGGCTTGAGCCCATTGTTGTAGCCACTGTGTCAGCCCGTCTCGTCAAGGGTCTTCCTCTTTTTTGCTGACCCTGTACCAAGCATGGTGTCCCTCTTCAGGGACTTGTCCCTCCTGATAATGTATCCAAAGTATGTGAGACGAAGTCTGCCATCCTTGCTTCTCAGGAGCACTATGGCTAGCCTTCTTCCCAGACAAACTTGTTTTTTCTTCTGGCAGTCTATGGTATATTCAATATTCTATGCCAACAGACGGTAATGTTAATGAGGCCATGTATTTTATATATAGTGAACTACCTCTTCTAAAGGAAACTGATCTTTTTACAGCTGGTCTTCAGATACAGATTTCTGATAGTTTATAAAGATTTATTCTATGTTGACTCAATCTTTTCCCCTAGTGCCGTCTTTTAAAGATGGTGTCCTAGACAGACTTCACTATACTGCCCTACTCTGAGCAGTTCAGAGCACAGAAGGCAAGGGTTGGTAGGTGAACTGGGATGTAAATAAACCCCTCTGGTCTGTAGCTGCTTTTTGATGAGTCACCTGGGGCCCTGACATAGCCCTGAGACTTGAATCTCTGTGATATGAGCTTGGACGTAGAACACTTTCATATAACCTTTATACCCATTTCCCCCATATCACCTTCAAAAGAGGCTTAAGATTTTTGACTTGATGGTGTGGGTGAAAGCCTTTTACTCATGATGGCCCAGAGGGCCACTGTGAGCATGGATTGACTTCAGGCTGGTTTTATTTCGACAGATGGGCTCCATATTTTATCCAGTATCTGTGGTGACCTCTGCCCCAGCCACAGTCTTTCCAGCTTGTCTGTTCTAACTGAGGGCCTCTTGCCTGCAGTTCTTTGTATCTTACCGGTTAACTTTCTGGATTTCTCTACTCGTCTGTCTTAACTGAGAGCCTCTTTTTGCTTATAGTTCTGTGTATCTCACTGGTTAAGTGAGTTTAAGAGTTTTAGTCTCTGCTTCAAAGAGACCTGGTGGCACAGTGGTTAAAGTGCTCATCTGCTAACTGAAAGGTCAGCAGTGCGAACCCACCAGCTGCTCCATGGGAAGACGTGGCAGTCTGCTTCCATGAAGATTGCCTCCTTGGAAACCCTATCAGGCAGTTCTCCCCTGTGCTGTAGAGCCGCTGTGAGTCGGAGTCACCTCCGTGGTACGCAACAACAACGGTCTCTGCTTCGTGTGGTATTTGTAAACAGCTTTGTACAAAAGCAGTGGAATGGTCGGATTGTGATTTCCAGGATTGGACAAGTACTGCATGAAGCAGATGTAGTTAGGATATATGATTACCAAACTGGGCACTTAGTATTTACATGGGGAAAGTATTTATGTGAGATTCACTCTGCGGTGTGCAAGGGCGTTTTGAAATGTTTTCTTCATTTCTTTGAGCTGGTTGGGGAAGACGTCATTGAGAAGAAGGGAATTTAGGAATTGCTTAGATATGGAAGAGAGAGATATCAGAGAGTACTAGAAGATGCAGAGTTACAGTGTGTGGGGGCGAGAATTGAAGGGTTAGGATTTTCAGGTATGTAGGGTGCAACTTAAGTGGAGAATTAAGGAAGTAAGTTAGGCAAGGAAGAGGTATCAGTGGTTAGATTGCTCTGAGCGGATCTGTCTTTACGTTCATTTCTAAGTTCGGTCAAGTTTAGGACTTGTCGGCACTGGCTGCTTGATGATTTCACACAGGTTTACATTTCAAGAATGGTGTCTGTGGTGCAGTGGTTAAAGCACTTAACTACTAACTGAAAGGCTGGTGGTTCGAATCTGCCAGCTGCTCCATGGAGCTTCTCCATGGGAGGGAGAAGGATGTGGCAGTCTGCTTCCTTAAAGACTTTAGCCTTGGAAACCCTACCGGAGCAGTTCAGCTCTGTCCTACAGGGACGGAGTCGACTCAGTGGCATTGGGTTTTTTTTTTTTTTTTTGTGGGTCTGTATAACATACCTTTATTATCAAATAAATTCCAAGTTTTAGCCCTTGCTTCATCTCCTTTGAGCCTTTAGATACCAAGATTTAGGGTATTTCATGGAGCAACAAAGGATAGAATAGGAGTCACTTATATCCCTACCATACAGAGAAAATCTCTGTTAATATTTAATGTAGCTTTCCAGCCTTTTTATTCCCCTGTGGGTATGAGTGTGTTTGTGTACTTTAATTAGAATTATAGTACACACATTGTTTTGCAGTTTGTGTTTTTACTCGAAGTGTCATGAATACTTCATCATTAAACATTCTTCTGTAACTTAATTTCTAATAGCTATATAGTTTTTTCTCGTAAGGATGTATTATAATCTATTAGGAATTTATTGTTTTCAATTTTTTTACTAATAACTTTCGTGGTGGACAGTTTTATATGTAGACCTTTTTGCACATCTCTGTTTTTGGTAGAAAATGCTAAAATTCTGGGTCAGAGATATAAACATTTTTTGGAGTTTTGCTACTCTTTGCCAAATTGCCCTCTAAAAATGTGAAACCATTTTATTCCCTCCAGCATGAGAGTGTCTGTCGTATATATGCTGATGTAAGAAAAATGTCTTTTTGTTTCCCTTTGCTTCTTCCAGTTAGGCTTTTTTTTTTTTTTTTTTTTTTAAAAAAAGGCCTTTCCCTAACCAGCTAGTTTTTGTTTACTTTTAAAGATTCTTCATTTAGAAATTAGGTAGAATATGAAAAGGAAGCAGTTTGTATAGAATGTATACTTGCTTATTTTGCTGTCTGACTTTCTCCCTAGGTGTTTTAGTGGTCTTCCTTTTCTGATCTAACTTCATTTAACCATGATCCCCTTTGCTAATAGAGCAAGGTGGAAGGTGAGAGGAAGTGTGGCTGTCACTAGGTTTTTGTGGTCAAAGGGTGAGAATCTGAGTACACATAACTTTAACCTCATGCACTTTAGTATTTCTGTTCTCGTTAGAAAGGAAAGTCATGGACCAGTACAAGGTGACAGATCGCGGGAAGGTTACAAGACACCAGAGAGCAGACAAAGACCTGTAACACAGCACTTCCTTCCTCTTGTGATTTGCTGTATCAACCGAAGGTTTTGTTTCAACTTGTCTATTTTTTTTAATTAATTTCAGTGGACCAGATCACGTAAAGGTACCATTTGAGGAAATAAATTTGCACTGAGATACATAAAAGATTTTGTAATGGGTGTTGTTAAGAATCCCTTGTAAAGTTCATGTACTTCTCGGAACGGTGGGTAAGTAACTTTGTAGACCGATGGACGAGATTTTGATGGTGAAGTGTTGGCCGTATGAGCGAAAGGTCAGAGGATTGATAAGATTTCTATTTGGTCGAGTAAATTTGTCTGAGATTGTGGATTTGATGAAACCTTGTTGTTTTTAGAGAACAAAATTAGTTCGTTCTGGGCATTTTAAGGATTAGGAAAAGAAACAAAACAAAAACATGAAACTAACGTGAGGATATCTTGAGAGGGTGCCAAACTAGTGTCTAAAGCTGATTTGTCATTTGAGCTTAAAAAAACCCATTGCTGTTGAGTCAATTCCGAGTCATGCTGTTAGTAAAAAATGTTTTTGCCGTAACTTATTTTATCTGAGATCAAGTGACCATTTCAGTCTACAGTAGGGGTAGCAAACTGTGGCCTGTGAGCTGAGAATGCTTATTACATTTTTAAATGGTTAAAAAAAATCCAAAGAATAATATTTTGTGACATTTGAAAATTTTAGGCTCTTCAGATTTCAGTGTCCATAAATAAAGAAGTTTTATTGGCACACAGGCTCACTCGGTCATATATCGTCTGCAGTGTCTTTTGTACTACAGCAGAGTTGAGCCATGGTGACGGAGACTGTGTGATCTATAAAGTCTAAATATTTACTGTCCGTCCATTTATGGAAAAAAGTTTGCTGACCCCAATGTAGAATTAGCCTTTTTTTTTTTTTTTTTTTATCTTGGTGTATGATCCTGAGGAAAGAATTTTCTCCTTAATATATTTTCTTTCCTGACGAACTTGGCGGTCCTTATTCAATGGTGATCCAGACCTCATAGTTGTTCGCCCTCTATTTTCCACACAACCTTATTTTCAGTCTTATTTAATGAGACTGAGCAGTGGCCTTCAGTCGCCTGGGTATCTCTGAGATCTTTTCAGGAGGTCTGCAAGGCGAAAACTATTTTGATGATAACATTGGGGTGTTCTTTGCCCTTTTTGCTGTATTAACATTTGCACCAACGGTATAAAAAGCAGAGGTGGGTAAAGCCGTTGTGCCTCAGTGTGAATCGGGACTGCGACACCAAACTGTACCAGTAATCACTGTGTATGTTTGCAGTGAAACCAACGCTAATTTCACTTAGGAATGTCCTTGGTGCAGCTTTTATTAAATCACAACCCTAGAGACATGTCTTTTTAATATTTTGTGTGAGGAAACGGGCAGTAAATATAAATCACTTCTGTGTACTGAACTGCCGTGGTTGTCTGGAGGAAAAGCACTTGGACGGTTGTTTGAACCGTGAGCTGAATCTGGCTTTTTTCATGGAACACCATTTTTGCCTGAAAGAACTACTGACAAACTAGTGTTATTCAGATGTGGGTGTTTGGCAAATATTTCCTTGAAAGTTAGTTAAGTGAGCTGACGCTTCAGGGAAAAGAACTCAGTATTTGTTGCTAATGATAAATTTGAGCTTTCAGCCTCAGATTAGGGTTTTGGAAAACTCATATCTGCCACTGTAACCTTGACAGTTTCGTGATACTTAACGTAATTTTCTGATGAGATGGGAGTGACAGTAACACATTTTTTGGGGTGATTGATGTTACAGACTTACGTTGGTAAAGGACCTGTTCAAAGTGCAGGACAAACCAATGAATTTTAATGTGAAGGAATATGAAAATTTTACTGACAGGACTTCATATCCCACACTGCAGCTGAGCTGTAAGGAACTACCACCTGTTGAGTTTTGGTGTTGTGTCAAAGAACAATGTCCATAATTGTCTGAATAGGCTAAAATTCTTACCCTCTTCCCAATTACATATCTGTGTGATATTCTCTTCATATCCTTCAACCAAACAACATATGGCACAGGTGGAATATTGAGTACAGGAGCAGATACGAGAATCTAGCCATCTTCTGTGAAGCCAAACACTAATGAGATTTGTAAAAAATGTAAAATAATGCTTTTCTCACTTTTTTTTTTTAAATATATCTTTCATAAAATTTGTGTTAACATGTAATGGGCTTTAAAATTTTATTTTAAAATGAATTAATATTTTAAAAAGTTCTCAGTTTTATTTTCCAAAATGGTAAATATTGATATAATCCACATAAGCAAAAGCTCTTTGGGGGTACTCAATCATTTTTAAAAGTATAAAGGGGGGTCCTCAGACCAGAATGTTTGCGAACCGTGGCTGTAGATCACGCTCATTTATTATCAAGTCAGTCATGTGAAATGGGAGAAGTGATTTTCACTGCTTAAGTTTTAATTAAAAACGAAAACAAACCCGTTGCCATTGAATCAATTCCGACTCATCGCGACCCTATAGGACAGAGTAGAACTGCCCCACGGGGTTTCCAAGGAGCAGCTGGTGGATTAATTATGTTTGTTAGAAAGCTAAGGTGCAAATGCAGACCCAAACTCTCTCTAAAGCTTGTGGAAGAGGCTGAAACAATTAACATTCCTAAAAATTCAGTCCTTAAAAAAAAAAAAAAAAAAACTAAACAGCATACTTTTTCAAATATGGACGGTTATCTAAAAACACAGCTGTGAGTTTGCACTGTGTAGGCACTATCATAACAGTTACGGTTTAGTGATAGTCCGTTATGCGTTAGATGCATTAACACTATCCCTTAGGTAAAGCCCAGCATAACGGATAGTATCACTAAGGGACTTGCTGTTGGTCACATTGGAAATTTTAAGAACTGGGATTCAAGCACTTTTTAGTCTGACTCCCAAGCTCTTACTCTTTTTCTTTTATCGTAACACTGTTGTTTACAGCAGCTGTGTGTAGAGTGACAGCTTTCTATAAACAGTTTGCAAGGTCTTGTGGTACAGGCTTTTTTGGAAAACGAGGCCAGATAAAGACATGTCTTCAGTTTTAGTTGATAATTGGGGCAAGGAGATGGTATTCCAGAGGTATAGAGAGACAGTGCAAAATGAATGAACTAAGCTGAGTCAAGTGGCTGGACGGTGACTCCCATCAGTACATCACAGTACATCCTAACTGACTTGGATAGTATGAAAACGTGAATAGCCAGCATGATTTGTACTCTTTTGGCTGATTCTTGGTTTAATACCTGTTTACCGTTGTGGTCCTGTTTCTAGGCTTCTCCAGTGACAGTGATCTGGTGTCTCTCACCGTCGATGTGGATTCCCTTGCTGACGTAGATGATGGAATGGCTTCCGATCCGAATTCTCCGGTTAGAACTCCTGGCCTCAGTCTTCCTTCGGATTCTTCAGCACCAGGGGCTGCAGCTTCCGACAGTGAACAGAGCAAAACAGAAGAAGAACGGGAAAGCCGTAGCCTCTTTCCTGGCAGCCTAAAACACAAACTTGGCAAGAGAGATTATTTGGAGAAAGCAGGAGAATTAATAAAGCTGGCCTTAAAAAAGGAAGAAGAAGAAGACTATGAAGCTGCTTCTGATTTGTATAGGAAGGGAGTTGATTTACTCCTAGAAGGTGTTCAAGGTACAGTTTTATCTGTTTATTACTGGACCTGTTCTGATGTTGGTACCTGGGGAAAAAGTATACCTGTATGACTGGGGAAAATAAGTATATCCCTATCTTCTCTGTAATCCTATATAGAAACGAGAATGGAAAAGAGAAATTACCGAAGCTTTAATGACCTACATATGGATATGTACTTTTAGTTAAGTGAGATATAAGGCAGTTTGAGAGGTATTTACCGCTATACTTTGAGCAGTTAATCCACATTACAGGATTTTTCTTTTTTTTTTTTAATCAGCAAGTCTCCAGGTCTTTTGTGTGAATGTGGTTCGTGTTTCTTCTGACCTGGCCACAGTGGTTACCAGCCTTCAGGTCTCGGAAGTGTTCACAGGGATTCTCCAGCATGTTTACTCTCGATAGCCTGAAGAGACAAAATGAAATGTGTTCTTAAACAGTGTGGAGGGTTGTTGGCTTTGCTGCAATTCTGTTCTTCGTTGGGTGCAATAAATCCTCAGCTAATTAATTAATGTAGATGATAACAGGACGTGTAGAGCTGAACGTAGCTGAATGTGTTTAGGTAGCCTTTTTTTTTTTTAAAGCATTAGCTTTTCTTGTAGTCATTTACCTTTTTCTTGTAAAAGCAGAATGAAGCATGCCACAGTAACACCACGTTTGGACACAGCCATCAGGGGTTGATGTGACTGTGGTGTAGTGGGTTTCCTTCCAGGAAATCGTCATTTTCGTGTTGTTCTGTGGTCTTGGGCTTTTCAGTGCCGTTCAACTCACCACAGCTTCCTGTACTGCTAACATGTTACTGCAGTACCCCCCTCGCTCTGCTTGGTCTGTAGTCCAGAAGTCTCCTGGAGTCTTCCTAGAGGATGAGCCTTCAGTCTTATGATGGGGTGGGATAAGGGTGCATACCTGGCTGTGTGGAGTGGAAGAGGGAGTATGTGTGTGGGGTGGGTGGCGGGGCGGGGCCCTAACTGCTTCTTAATGTGGTATTTTGATCAATTCTTTTGTTTTTAGCTTTGACCCCTGTATCCACAGCTACCTAGTGCTGCCAGTTCCTGAGCTTTTGGAGTGTTACAGTGCCATGTCAATCAGGCTGCCTTCTTGAGTTTCCCCAGCTGGTGACCACTCATCCATTTACTCTCCAGCTTCTAAAATTTTGTCGCTGCTATTTTCTCTCCCAACCCCATTGTCCTTGTGGGGTTTTGCCTGAAAAAAAAAAGGAGTCTTTTACTGCTATGTTTACGGGGTTTCAGGAAGAAGCATAGCTAAGTAAATGTGACCAGTCAGCCGTCTTTCCGTGGGTGTTCATCTTCGACGTTAGCTGCCCATTTTGTTGGGCCTGGAGATGAAAAAGTTGTTAACTCTTTGTGTGTGTAGCAATAAGGGCAGTTGGAATCCTGTTGTTTATTTTTCTGGTAGAATAACTGTCTTACTGAGGTTGGTGGCATAACCATTTGGAACCTGTTATTGCAAACTTTCAAGGAATTGATTCTAATATAAATTTCCTATTAATTTTATGTCTTCTTCGTATAGTTATATAATTTTAGCTATCACTTTTAAGGTTTCTGATTGATAATTTTGAAGCCACTTTTTCTCATGGCTTGACTGGTATGTCATTTTGATCCTAATTTTGTTTTTCAAATGGTTTCATAGTCTGTTGGCATTTGTTTGCTTGCTAGTAGAGCACTCTCATCTTAAAGCTGTGCTCGTTTTGTGCTTTGTCTTAACTCTCATTTTTGGGCTGGGAGTTTAAAATGGGGATGAGTTGCAAATAATCTGCTCTGATATTTTTCCTGTTTCTTTCCAAATAACTATGTGCTAAAACGTCACGGGTATTTCCTTGACAGAAGATAAAACGCATCAGTGCGACATTTTTCTGTCTAAAAGTTGTCTCCATTTAGCTTCAGAGCACTTCGTTCTGCTACCACTTGATGGCACCAGAAAAATAAAAGTCTTTGCTTAAGACGAGAATGAGGAATGCGCATCAGCAGAGAACAGAGAACATTAAATGGCCTTCGCTGATTCTGGTGCTGAACCGTTTCCACGTCAGAACTTGGTCACCAAACCTGTTAGATCTCTCTCTGAAGGGATGTGACCAGTTAAACTTACTTCTCCTATGTAACTATGTGTCTGTCTTCCGGAAGCCACAATCTCCATTCCTGACCTAATTTTTTTTTTTTTGTTGTTGTTGTTATATGCCATCCAATTAAAAAAGTTATTAATTTGGTCAATTCGATTCATATAAATTGTGGAAACCACTATCATAAAACAAAACAAAACACGTACCAGAAAGCCCGTTGCCATCGTGTTGATTCTGACTTTTTCACCAGTGTGTTAAACCATCTCTGTGTAATCCTCACACTGCACATGTGACTGTCAGATGTAAGGTCACAGCAGTGCTGCTCCGTGGATCAGTCACCAGCTACAGACAGATGGACATTATCCTTTAATTTATGGGGAGGTTGGGGCTGTAGCGTGTGAGCTTGGTTTGGCGTTTGTGAGCGGAGGAGATGCTTCCTTGGGGAAGGACTGTTCTAGTGTCAGAGAACTGTTCCTGTGACGTAACCAGCAGTGCTTGTCAGTCAGTTTAGGTCATTTTCATTTAACTTTTGCTGTAACAATTGTTACCTGTCATCTTGATTTGGATTGGCATGTTTTGTGATAAAATCATAATTTCTAGGTATCCAATAATCCAGAAAAAAAGTCCTCCAAGGCTAAGCAGGAGTGCTTTATACAGGGGTTCTTCTGAGTTGGTGAGTTTTGTTATTTCGGTGTTAATAGCCATATGAATACAGAAGCGTTCACCCTGTGGGAGCTTGTCTGATAAAGATGGCCTGGTTGTCTGCCTGAACTGGCATTTGCACAGCTGAGGCCAGATGCCGAACACGGTAGAAGCAGTTCTGTTTTTCTGTCCAGCAGTGAGAAAGCATACTCTGATAATGGTTGTAACTTGGCATTTTCTTTTTGAACCTGACACTTAACTCCTTCGGTCTAGAAATGGCTCTTGAAATTAAGGTATCTTCCATTCTAAGTCCTCAGGTGTATATGGATTTAAGAGAAAAAGTCCAAAAGTCAATGTCGAAGGAATCAGCATGGATCTTTGAAGAGACTGTAGAATATCTGTATCATCCTTCTGTTACTGGAAGTGGTTTGACTCATCCGTAGTCACAGTGTGAGTTTACTGGAAAAGGTGCGATAACGTAGAGTGGTTAACGGGTGACATAACGGTATTAATGAAATGTTTAAATAACAACAATGACAGTTTGTTATCTATTACACGCCTGTTGCTGTGCAAGGAGTTGGCCCTACATTATTTTTAATCCTCAAAACAACCCTATAAGCTGAACTGTGACTGGTCATGTGCCGAAATTTACAGGGTGCAAACATTTAATGATTTTAAGAGCTTGGCACCTAGTTATCAAGAATAATTTAAAGCAGGAAGCTACCAGATGGCGGGCATTGCCAGCAGCACCCGTCTGTGGGCTGCGTTATGAATTACAGAGTTCATTTGAGATTTGCTGGTTTTGTTTAGCTTGTTCCAGGTGCCAGATTTGCTGGTTTGCTATGTTTTAAGGTAGGTATTGTAATCCCCATTTTACAGGTGGAGGGAACTAAGACACATATAAATTAAGCAGTAAGAATTTGAGCTACGATTTCAACGTAGATCTTTCTGAGCCCTAATCTTGTCTTCTTTCACTCTGTCTTGCTGCTTCTCAGGTATTCCCCTCCCCCTTTTTTTTTTTTTTTATTAGATTAGCTTTTATTAAATGGAGAAGCAATATGTCTCCAGCATCAAACATTTTTAAACTTCGTTTTGAATGTTCATTCTGTTTCCTACCATCCGTTTGTCTGTTTGTCCATGTAACTACCTATCCAGCCCCCTGATCGTTCAACAAGCATTTACTATTTGTACCTACCAGGCACTGTGATAACGAATATAAAAATGGTCTTGTGTAAAAATGCAAAATAAAAAATTGAGCAGTAGCCCTACAAATATGAGATACTTCTGTCAACCCCATAACATGTTAATATGACCCATGAGCATGTGGTCTGTATCTTGTTGAAAATATCCGGTGGACTTACTCAGCCACAGCTGTTGCTTTTCTCTTGCTGCTGATGCAGCGCTTCTCTGATGTCTTTCACTTTTTCTCCTCTCACTGTCTCCTTCTCCGTGCCCCTCTCTCCGTTTGCATTTAAATCTCCTGTGTCCTCCATAAAGCTCACAAGGAAAAGCAGTCTCCTGAATGTTGTTGCCGTCTAATTTTTGTTTGAAAATCTTACTGGTACTTTGACCAGTGAGAATATTTCTTACTTTAATACCCGACTAAGATACGTGAAAAATCTTCCGTGGTTTCATTCTGGCAAATAGTGTAATAGTATAATAAAATAGTACAATAAAAGTAAAAACCATTTTTATATTTTTTAATCCCTGGACAGATGTGTGCTAGGCTTTCTGAGGTACCCAAGTTTTGAATTGTGCACTGAGGTGCATCGTTCCATGTCTCTTATTGGGTCTTGACTGTTCTTCCCCTTCCCACAAGGAGCAGAGTCCCTGAGAAGTCACTAATCTACATATGCTTCTAGGCTTCCTTTGAGTCATTTGAAATTGAGCTATGTTCTATAGGCTTGGTTCTAGAACATGATCAAACCAAAACCAAACCTGTTGTTTGAATCGATTCTGACTCACAGCAACCCTATAGGACAGAGTAGAACTGCCCCATAGCGTTTCCAAGGCTGTAATCTTTACAGAAGCAGACTGCCACATCTTTCTCCCATGGAGCAGCTGGTGGGTTCGAGCCGCCAACTTTTCAGTTAGCAGCTGAGCGCTTAACCAGTGTGCCACCAGGGCTCTCTAGAACATGTCTGGGCCCTATGAATGTAGTTGGTCTCTGTTCACTCATAATGATGTATAGTCAATGCTGTAAAAAGCAGCCTGGGCCATTGGCTTATTCCTTTGGAAGAGAGTTAATGAAATATTAGGGGACCCAAGGAATAAACTTGTTCTCGTGGGCTTCACTGTTGTCAGTCCCATGAATTTTTTTGTTGGAAGTAGAAGCTGAAAATCCTGATTTGCAGGTAGCAGTTCTATGGCTTATCAGTGGGATGAAGTTTTATTGCAACAATTTGAGCTCAGGGCTGAGACTGAAATTTTTCTGGATGAGAAGAACTGCCCTCAGCCACTGTTCTCTAACACTGAATGGATTTGAAACTGGCTTTTGTTAGAGACTTGATAATGTCTCTTATTGAATTCAGCTCAAACTTGGAAGGGAAAACGTGCTTATATGCAAAACTTATAGCGTGGTAAAGTTATTCTTATGACATCTAACTCTAACTCATAAGGAACGACAAACTGTGCTGTCAAAAGTTAAAACAAGAAGTGAGGTTTCCATGCCCATACAAACTTGCAGTAGGTATATTTTCTGAGCTCAAGGTAACCTTTTTTGAGTGTTGATGCAAACGGAAAGGGCATTTTCATGTTTCAAAGTCCATTTATTCAGTTGAGGAGCTTCCACCTAAACTCCATCGCGATTGATCTAGAATGTGATGACATACTAAAAAGGCAAATATCTAGATTAGAATCTAATAGAATCCTATGAAATTTTACTAAGTAATAAATATGCTCAATTAAATCATGTTCTTGTAGATTGGCATCAGTGTTTGGTTGTATCTATCTGTGAAAATGAGTATGTCTTGATATAGAGCTGAGAGATGAGCTTCCTGGGTTGGAAAGCACTACACAATGTCCACAGCGTGGACCCAAGCACGCCGGCGGTCACAAAGAGGACGCAGGACTGGACAGTGGTTTGTTCTGTGACCCAAGCACGCCGGCGGTCACGAAGAGGACGCAGGACTGGACAGTGGTTTGTTCTGTTGTCGGTGGGGTTGCCATGAGTCAGAGTTGATTGGATAGCAGCTAACAACAACAACAATCTGTGCAAACATACTTACAAAGATGAACTGCATAAAATCTGGTTACTGATAAGCTTTAAGAGATGAACATTTGCAATCAAACTTTTATTTTTTATTGATGCGAAATGCCTAGAGCAAAAAATTAACCATTTTAAAGTGCACAATTTAGTGGTATTTCGTACATTCACAATGTTTTGTGACCACCTTCTCTATGTAGTTCCAAAACTTTTTCATCATCTGAAAAGAAAACCTGTACCCATTAAGCAGTTGGTCTTCATATCCCCTTACCCCTAGCACCTGGCTTTCTATTTCTATGGATTTACCTATTCTAGATTTTTTACATAAATGAACCATATAATATGTGGTCTTTTGTGTCTGGCTGCTTTCACTTAGCATAATGTTTTCAAAGTTCATCTATGCTGTAGCATATATTAGTACTTCACTCCTTTTTATGGTTGACTGTCCATTGTATGTATATTCCACACTTTGTTTATCCATTCATCGGTTGATGGCCGTTTGTGCTTTTTCCACCTTTTGGTAAAAATATACAAAAAATGACAGAAACTGTCCTGAGGAAGTGCAGACATTGAACTTACTATACGAGAAAAAGAATTTTAATGAATTGTATTATATATGCTCAAACAGCTAAGGAAGCCATAGACAGAGAACTAAAGGAAACCAGAACAGTGTATGAAAAAATAGGGAATATCAATAAAGAGATAGAAATTATAAAATAGAACCAGATATTTAAAAGAACTAAAACAGAAATTCTGAAGCTGGAAAGTGTAATAGTTCAAAAAACATAAATTCTGGAGCTGGAAAGTATAATAGTTGAAATGAAAAATTCACGGAATGTTTCAACAGCAGAAGAAAGAAAGGGTGAAGGTGAAAGTAGGCCAAATGAACTCACCCAGATGGAGGAGCGGAAGGAATAAGGGAAGAAAAAAAATGAGCAGAGCCTAAGAGGGCTGTGGGATACCATCAGGTGCACTAGCACGTGCATTGGGGAGTTCCAGAAGGAGAAGAATGTGAAAGGGAGCAGAGAGAAATTGGAAGAAATAATGGCCAAACACTTAATAAATTTGATGAAAGACATGAATCTGCACATGGAAGAAACTCAAGGAATGTTAAGTAGGATAAACCCAAAATGACCCACGCCGAGACATGTTATAATCAAACTGTCGAAAGCCAAAGACAGCAAGAGAATCTTGAAAGCAGCAAGAGAGAAGCAACTCGTCATATACCAGGGATCGTCAATGAGATTAATAACCAACTTCTCATCAGAAACCCTGAAGGCCAGAGGCAGTGGGATGACATATCTAAAGTGTTGGGGGATTATCAACCAAAAATTACATATTTGGCAAAACTACCCTTCAAAAATGAAGGAGAAATTAAGATATTCTGAGTTAAAAGCTGAGAGACTTTGTCACTAGAAGATCTGCCCTAAGATGGAGCCCTTCAGGCTGAAATGGAAGGACACTAGACAGTGAATGGAAGCCATGTGAAGAAATAAAGATCATCTTAAGGGTAACTGCATAGGTAAATATAAAAGCTATAATTACTATATTTTTGGTTTTGGTAATTCTTTTTGTTTCTTATATTATTTAAAAGACAAATGCATAAAATAATTATAAATCTCAGTTAATGGGTATGCCATATACCATTCTGACTCATAGCGACCCTGTAGGACAGAGTAGAACTGCCCCATAGGGCTTTCAAGGCTGTAAATCTTCATGCAGGCAGACTGCCACGTCTTTCTCCCGTGGAGCAGCTGGTGGGTTCAAACTGCCAACCTTTTGGTTAGCAGCTGAGTGCTTTAACCACTGCACCACCAGGCCTCCTTGGGCATACAGTATATAAGATGTAATTTGTGACAAAAAAAAGAGGGTGGGATGGAACTGTATAGGTGTAGAGTTTTTGTGTGCTATTGAAATTAAGTGGGTATCAGTTCAAACTAGATTGTTATATACTTAGTATGTTAATTTTAGTCTCTTATGGATTGAATTATGTCCCCCCCCAAAATATGTGTTGTAAATCCTAACCCCTATATCTGTAGTTATAATCCCAATTGGGAATGGGTTTTCTTTGTCGCTGGTGGCTAGGTGGCATGGGTAGAGCCTCCAGTCTTCAGGTCCCTGCCGTGGGTAGGTGAGGCCCCTGTTTAATAGGTAGAGTGGTATCAAATGTCAAAAACCTGCCTCTCTACCACACAGCTGAAACAGTTACAGTCAGACCTCAGACAGATTCGCCCTTATACTGTAACAGCCAGATCCTATCTACTGTAACGGGGCCACCTGGATCTATGCAGGGGTGAAGACAAAATCTGTGGACTGCTTGTACCTGGACTGGAGCCGCTTCTGCTCTAAGTTTCCAGATTACGGGGTCAGCAGCATATTTTTCCTGTTTGTTAGTTTGTTCCTTCTCCAAGGCCAGGGTAATGGCTCAGGGAGCACAGCAGGACCTATCTCAGGCCCAGGGAAATCAACTATTAATGAAGCTGGCTTGGGCAGAGGGAGGAGGGATCACATAGATAGGAGAGAGTTCTTTCAAAAGAAGGAGCTATTAGATCTGCGCAGTAAATTAGACAAAATCACTTATCTTGTGCAGAGAGCTCTGTTTTATCCCAGATTCCGGAGGCTTGTGTAGATAGTGTGTGCTGGCTCTGTAGCTGTGCCAGGGGCTGGGGCTGCAGCACCTCTCTTGCCTTCTTTTGCTGAACCAGCTGCATCCTAGATGCTGCTGTCGGCCCCACTGAAGTCACACCAGGGCATCAGGTTTGTGCCCCTTCACCTGCCTTCTTTTGCTGGAGCAGCCGCGTCCCAGAACACTACTGCCAGCCTCGCAGGGGAATAGAGGCTGAGGTGCTGCCACCGACGCAGCAACTCCTCGCTGCTTCTGCACCGTCTCTCCCACCCTGTCACTCGGTCCTATTTCTCAACTTTGCCTTTGATGCTCAGGGTATGTAAAAAATCGACTCACTTGTTTTTTCGGGCCTTTGTTGTAAGAGGGACCACCGGAAGCATCTGACTACCCTGCCATCTTGGCCCCACTCTATTACCTGGAGCGCGTATAAACAGCACCCCAGAAATGCTAAACTGCTGTCATTTTCTCTTCTGTACCTGGAACCCATTAATCCTGTGTCTTCAGACAGACTCACTGTTTTGCGTTTCTGTTCTGTTTCTGGCCCATTGATTTTTTTTTAATTGTGGTGAAAGTCACACAACATAAAATTAGTTATTTAAAGCGAACAATTCAGCGGCGTTTAGTGCGTTCATAATATATGCAAATACCACCCCTTTCTAGTTCCAAAATATTCTGCTTTCTGTCTCTATGGATTTACTTACTTTGTACAAATGAAATTTTAGAATATGTGGCCTGTTATGTCTGGCCCCTTTCACTTATCTGATGCTTCCCAGGCTGATCCACATAGTACCATGTTTCAACACTTCATTCCTTTTTACGGCAGGCGATGCTCCACTGTATGGATATACCACAGTTTGTTTACCCGTTTCTCTGTCGACGGACATTTGGGTGGTTTCTACCTTTTGGCTGTTGTGAATAGTGCTATGAGTATTCATGTACAGGGATTTGTTTGAGTATCTGTTTTCAGTTCTTTTGCATATCATACCTAGGAGTGGAATTATTGGGTCATATGTTAATTCTGTATTTAACTTTTTGAGGAATTGCCCAACTATTTTCCACAGTGACTACACCGTTTTACATTCCCACCAACGATGTATAAGGACTTCGATTTCTCTACATCTTTGACAACACTGTTCTTTTCTGTTGTTTTGACTGTAGCCATCCTAGTGGGTGTGAAGTGGTATCTCATTATGGTTTTAATTTGCATTTCTGTTATGACTAGCATGTTTCCCTGTGCTTGTTGGCCTTCTTGTTTGGAGAAATGTCTGTTAAAGTCCTTTGTGCTTTTTTAAATTGGGTATTCTTTTTTATTGTTGAGTTTTAAGAGTTATTTACATATTCTGGATACTAGACCCGGAACAGATACATGATTTACAAATATCTTATCTCACTTTGTAGTTTGACTTTTCACTTTTTTGATTATATCCTTTAATGCATAAATGCTTTTAATTTTGATGAAGTCTAATTTATTTTTTCTTTTGTTGCTTTTACTTTTGGTGTTGTGGCTAGGATTCCATTGTCAAATCCACGAAGATTTGCCTTTATGATGTCTTGTAAGAGTTTTATAGTTTTAACTTCTATATTTAGGTCATTGATTCACTTTGAGTTAATTTTTATGTATGCTCTGAGGTAGGCTCCAACTTCATTCTTTTGAATGTGCTTATCCAGTTGCCTCAGCACCATTTGTTGAGATTGCTCTTGACCCATTGAATGATTTTGATGCCCTTTTCAAAAAACAATTGCCCATAGATACATGGGTTCATTTCTGGACTCTCCATTCTGTTCCATTGGTTTATATCTTTATCCTTATTCCAATAAAACAGTGTTTTAGTTACTGTAGTGTTGAGGTGAGCTTAAAATCAGGAAGTGTAAGTCCTCGAACTTCCTTTCTTTTTTTTTTAATGTAGTTTTGGCTTTTTGGGGCCCTTGCAAATTTCATACAGATTTTGAGGAGTGACTTTCCCATTTCTGCAAAAAAAAAAAAAAAAAAACCAGTGGGAATTTTGGTAGGGATTGCATTGAGTCTGTATCAATTTGGGGAGTATTTGTATCTTAATGTTAAGTCTTCCAATCCATGAATATGGAACGTCTTTCCATTTATTTAGGTCTTCTTTAATTTCTTTCAGCAATGTTTTGTAGTTTTCAGTGTACAAATCTTTCACTTCTCTGGTTAAATTTATCCTAGTTATTTTGTTCTTTTGGATGCTCTTGTAAACAGAATTGTTTTAAATTTTTTTCCAGATTGTTCATTGCAGATGTATAAAATATGATTGTTGCAGAGTGTAGAATATTGTACCCTGCAACTTTGCTGAATTTATTAGCTCAATCGTGTGTGTGTGTATTCTTGAATTTTCTCTGTATAGGATCATTTCATCTATGAATAGAGATAGTTTTACTTTTTCCTTTCCAACTTGAAAGCTTTTTGTTTCTTTTTCTTGCCTAATAGCTCTGGCTAGAACTTTGAGTACAATGGTGAATAATAGCATTGAGAAAGTGGGCATCGTTGCCTTGTTTCTGATCTTAGGGAGAAAACATTTGGTGTTTCACTACTGAGCATGATATTAGCTTAGCTGTGGGTTTTTCAGAGATAGCCTTTGTCATGTTGCTGAAGCTCTCGTCTATTCTTAGTTTTTTTCAGTGTTTTTCTTTTTTTTTATCATGAAAGGGTGACGAATTCTATCAAGAGCTTTTTCTGCATTCAGATGATCATATGGTTTTTTTTTTTTGTTCTATTAACATTTTGTATTATGTTGATTGATTTTCTTATGTTGAACTGCCTTTGCATTCTTGGGATAAATCCCACTCAACCTCAGAGATTTTTTTTTTCCTTATATTTGAACCCAGTTGTGCCTTTTTGCTTTCTCTTGTGTGTTTTGTTCATCATCATAATATAATTGGAAAGGAGGAGCTCATTGAAGCCTGAGCCTATTGTCCACCTTAATCTGGAAGCTGAGATGGTACTTTTGAAGAGGACCTCTATTAAACAAATTCAGAATATTTCTGTTATAAAACACTTTTCTATAACCTTCTTTATTTTACAATAAAATGTGCTCTTCACTGTAATACTATAAATTGCCTTTGTTGAGAATTTTCTACATCTTACTGTTTTGAAACTGGGTAGAAGAAAGCATTTTAAAGCAGCAAAACAGATTTTATAAATAGAAATTTGAAGTGAATTAAACATGCTACCTGTTCTTCTGCCCCCCTCCCCGGCATTCTGCCTTTTCTTTTCTTCAGTTGGTCTGTGAAGTGCCTGCAGCAGGAGAAAGCAGCTACTAATTCGGTGAACTCAGAAGGAACTATTTCACAGGTTCAGAGGGAATGCTTTAGGTTACCTATTCTCGACGTTCACAGATGAAAGGAGGGTTGCTTTTAAAATTACCTTGTAGGCAGGTCAGTTCTTCTTTTAGTTTTTGTGTTAGTCTGGCTGCTTTCATTGACAGGCAACAAAAACCCAACCAGTTCAGAGAAGCTCACATTGAAGAGTGTTTTAGCCCACATAAATGGAGTAGTCCAGGGATTACTTATGGCTTGATCCAGGTGTTCAAGCAGTGTCACCTGGTCTCTGCCTTTGTCTTTTTATTTGTCTTTCTGTCTCTGTGCACACCTTGCGCTTATCTCCTTTCTCTGATTTTATTTTATTTTCGTGGTGTGGAAGATAACCCCCAGAAGTTCCAGGTTTACAAAGGGCTTTTAGTCAGCAACCTAGAAGGGGAGGGTGTTTCCCCCATCGTCCCATTAAAACCCCCAGGGAGGACTCCACCTGGCCTGGCATGGGTCATGTACTCCCAACTCTGTTATCTAGCTAAAAAACAAAAACCTAACCCATTGCTGTTGAGTAAATTCCAATTTATAGTGACCCTATAGGGCAGAGTAGAACTGCTCCATAGAGTTTTCAAGGAGTGTCTGGTGGATTCGAACTGCTGACCTTTTGGTTAGCATAGTAGCTCTTAACCACTATGCCACCAGGGTTTCCTAGCTAGGGAGTGACCTAATTAGATGTAGGTTATTCACTCCTTCCCAGGCAGGAGGGTAGAGCTATTACTAGTGGACCGCATGAACTGAACAGCAAGACTGTAGGATGTGGGAGGGGTGGACCCAAATGAGAAATGGGTATTAGGCAGAAACAAGCAAAACAAATTGAAATGTCACCTGTACTTTCCTTCCTTAATATGCTTTTCCCCACAGTGCCGCTCGATATGCTTTTCCCCTCTGACTTCAAAAAAAAAAGGTTGGTTGTTTGTCTTATATGTTTCTTAGATGACAATTCTCTAGAGAACAGGCATCGTATCTATTTACTATTAATTGAAGTATAATTATATACATAGAAAAGCTCATAAGTATATAGCTGTGTGAATTTTCACACGTGGAACACCCCCATGCAACTGGCACCTAGAACAAGGAACAGAACTTGACCAGCACAATAGAAGCTTCCTCATGTCCCCCTCTGGTTGCTTTCTCTCCGAAGGTGACTGCTGTCCTGATCTCTAGCAGCATTATTGCACGAGGTCAGCTTTCTATTCCTGGTCCTTCCACGGGCAGGGTTCCTAGCTTGAGAGAGCCTGCTTCTTTTGGTTCAGCCCTTCCTACGCGACTCGTCTATGGATGATGATGGGGAGGGGTTGGTGTATTTCCTTTCTCTTTTGATTCTGTAAGACCCTTACCTTTCCCCTCTTATTTCTGTATTTGCTTTCACCCTTTCACTGCCCAACTCCAAGAAATATCACCCCTTTTCTGTATATCTGATTCTTCCCAGAAGAAATGCTTTATTGAAGGTCTCGCTTTTGGTTTCGCTCACTTTAAAGCCCCTTGTTTTGTGGCCTGTGCTTTGAACTATCAAGTCCCAACTTCCAGGTTTAGTGTTTTGGCCTTTAGTTGTTCTTTCTCTTCCTGGAGGTGATTTTTGTTTTCTTTTTTTCTGTGCTTGGTTGAAGTCCTGTGTGCCTCTCTACTCTTTTTAAAGGAATCTCTTAAGACTTTTCTTCCCTGGTCCCCCTTGTCCATATGCCTGCAGTGTGGGCTCTGGGAGCTGTCAAAGCGTAAAATTCAGCGCAAACTGTCTAAATAGAGAAAATAGAGTTTTACTGAGGAATAGAACAGCTTGAACCAGGCAGGCAGCACAAACCCTAAGTGTAGTGTGCTCCGGAAGGGTTAGGTAGAGAAGGATTTTTACGTACAGTTTAGAGGAATGAACAAATCTTTCTTCACATCAGTTTGTTATTTTGACGTTCTTTCTGAGAACAGTCTGCACAAGCAGTCTTTGAAAGTAGAGTCAGTCACAAGACCCCCTCCTTGGTAACATTTCTCAGATGTTTAACTCCATTCTTGCTCTCTCCTTGATTGCACAAAGGGGTAGTTAAAACTTTGTGGGAGTGGAAAACTCCATGCACAGTCTAAAAGCAGAAGTGGAGGGTAGGAACAAAATGGAGTCTGATTCAAGCCTGTGTCAGCTATCTTCATTACACCAAGCACCTCAGATTGTTAGGGGCTCTCACACACAGCTCTGGTATAATTTAGTGTATTTCCCTGTTTACAGATAATCTGAAGGTCGTGGTACTGTGTGGTTTTATTTGCTGTTTTGAGTTTTTTGTTTGTTTTTTGAGAGGTTGTGGGCAAAATTGAAATTGAGTGACTCCATTGTCCTCCAGACCTGAGATCCCACCCTGATTATTTATTGAATGTTCACTGACCTCTGCAGTCCTGAAATAAACCTCATTTGGTAGTGATATATTGTTACCCTTTTTATATATCACTGGGTTTGATTGCTAATGTTTATTCATGATTTATGTGTGTTTTTAAAAATTTATTATGTATGTATGTGTATATATATAATTAATTTTTTTGCCAGATTGAAAAGTAAATTACAGACATCATGACCTTCACACTTATGTAGTATACATCTACAGAAATAAGGTTATTCTTCTACTTGCTTATAATGCAATTATAATATTTAACAAATTCAAGAACAGTTTTATGGGAAGGGTTTTAGTAATGGATTTGTTTTCTTTAATAGATATCCAATTTTTAAAATTGTATATATTTTTTCTCTTATTAACTTTGTTAACTTGTATTTTTTGAGGAATTTGTGCATTTCATCCAAAGTTTCAAGTTTATTGACCATAGAATTGTTTATAATATCCTCTTATCTTTTTTATTTCTTTTGGATCTTTCCTGATATTGGCTATATTTTCTCTATCAGTTATAGTAGGGGTTTACCAGTTTTATTCCTCCACGAGTCCGTCAGTTTGTTGTACTCTGGGGGCTTGTGTGTTGCTGTGATGCTGGAAGCTATGCCACCGGTATTCAGATACCAGCAGGGTCACCCATGGAGGACAGGTTTCGGCTGAGCTTCCAGACTAAGACAGACTAGGAAGAAGGACCCGGCAGTCTACTTCTGAAAAGCATTAGACAGTGAAAAACTTATGAATAGCAGCGGAACATTGATTTAGTGCTGGAAGATGAGCCCCTCAGGTTGGAAGGTACTCAAAAGATGACTGGGGAAGAGCTGCCTCCTCAAAGTACAGTCGACCTTAATGACGTGGATGGAGTAAAGCTTTCAGGACCTTCATTTGCTGATGTGGCAAGACTCAAAATAAGAAGAAATAGCTGCAAACATCTATTAATAATCGGAACCTGGAATGTACGAAGTATGAATCGAGGAAAATTGGAAATTGTCAAAAATGAAATGGAACGCATAAACATCGATATCCTAGGCATTAGTGAGCTGAAGTGGACTGGTATTGGCCATTTTGAATCAAACAATCATATAGTCTACTGTGCTGGGAATGACAACTTGAAGAGGAATGGTGTTGCATTCATCGTCAAAAAGAACGTTTCAAGATCTATCCTGAAGTACAACGCTGTCAGTGATAGGATAATATCCATATGCCTACAAGGAAGACCAGTTAATACGAATATTATTCAAATTTACTCACCAACCACGAGGGCCAAAGATGAAGAAATAGAAGATTTTTATGAGCTTCTGCAGCCTGCAATTGATCGAACATGCAATCAGAATGCATTGATAGTTACTGGCAATTGGAATGCGAAAGTTGGAAACAAGAAGGATCGGTAGTTGGAAAACATGGCCTTGGTGATAGAAGCAATGCCGGAAATCGAATGATAGGATTTTGCAAGATCAAAGACTTCTTCATTGCAAATACCTTCTTTCACCAATATAAACGGTGACTATACACATGGACCTCACCAAATGGAACACACAGGAATCAAATTGACTACATCTGTGGAAAGAGATGATGGAAAAGCTCAATATCATCAGTCAGAACAAGGCCAGGGGCTGACTGTGGAACAGACCATCGGTTGCTCATATGGAAGTTCAAGCTGAAACTGAAGAAAATGAGAGCAAGTCCATGAGAGCCAAAATATGACCTTGAATATATCCCACCTGAATTTAGAGACCATCTCAAGAATAGATTTGACGCATTTAACACTCGTGACCGAAGACCAGACGAGTTGTGGAATGACATCAAGGACATCATCCATGAAGAAAGCAAGAGGTCATTGAAAAGACAGGAGAGAAAGAAAAGACCAAGATGGATGTCAGAGGAGACTCTGAAACTTGCTCTCAAATGTTGAGCAGCGAAAGCAAAAGGAAGAATTGATGAAGTAAAAGAACTGAGCATAAGATTTCAAAGGGCGTCTCAAGAAGACAAAGAGAAGTATTATAATGACATGTGCAAAGAGCTGGAGATGGAAAACCAAGAGGGAAGAACACGTTCAGTGTTTCTCAGGCTGAAAGCACTGAGGAAAAAATTCAAACCTCGAGTTGCAATAGTGAAGGATTCTATGGGGAAAATATTAAAGGACGCAGGAAGCATAAAAAAGAAGATGGAAGGAATACACAGAGTCATTATACCAAAAAGAATTAGTTGACATTCAACCATTTCAAGAGGTGGCATATGATCAGGAACTGATGGTACTGAAGGAAGAGAAGTCCAAGCTGCTCTGAAGGTATTGGAGAAAAACAAGGCTCCAGGAATTGATGGAATATCAATTGAGGTGTTTCAACAAACAGATGCAATGCTGGAGGTGCTCACTCATCTATGCCAAGAAATGTGGAAGACAGCTTCCTGGCCAACTGACTGGAAGAGATCCATATTTATACCTGTTCCCGAGAAATGTGATCCAACTGAATGTGGAAATTATAGAAGAATATCATTAATATCAGATGCAAGCAAAATTTTGCTGAAGATTGTTCAAAAACGGCTGTAGCAGTATATTGACAGGGAACTGCCGGAAATTCAGGACAGTTTCAGAAGAGGACGTGGAACCAGGGATATCATTGCTGATGATATCAGATGGATCCTGGCTGAAAGCAGAGAATACCAGAAGGATGTTTACCTGTGTTTTATTGACTATGCAAAGGCATTCGACTGTGTGGATCATAACAAATTATGGATAACATTGCGAAGAATAGGAATTCCAGAATGCTTAATTGTGCTCATGAGGAACCTTTACATAGATCAAGAGGCAGTTATTTGGACAGAACAAAGGGATACTGATTGGTTTAAAGTCAGGAAAGGTGTGTGGCTGGGTTGTATTCTTTCACAATACCTATTCAGTCTGTATGCTGAGCAAATAATATGAGAAGCTGGACTCTATGAAGAAGAATGGGGCATCAGGATTGGAGGAAGACTCATTAACAACCTGCGTTATGGAGATGACACAGCCTTGCTTGCTGAAAGTGAAGAGGACTTGAAGCACTTACTAATGAATATCAGACCACAGCCTTCAGATAAAGAAAACAAAAATCCTCACAACTGGACCAATAAGGAACATCATGGTAAATGGAGAAAAGGTTGAAGTTGTCAAGGATTTCATTTGACTTGGATCCACAATCAACAGCCATGGAAGCAGCAGTCAAGAAATCAAAAGACGCATTGCATTGGGTAAATCTACTGCAAAGGACCTCTCTAAAGTGTTGAAGAGCAAAGATGTCACCCTGAAGACTAAGGTGTGCCTGACCCGAGCCATGGTGTTTTCAATTGCATCATATGCATGTGAAAGCTGGACAATGAATAAGGAAGACCGAAGAAGAATTGATGCCTTTGAATTATGGTGTTGGCGAAGAATATTGAATATACCATAGACTGCCAAACGAGCGAACACATCTGTCTTAGAAGAAGCACAAGCAGAATGCTCCTTAGAAGCATGGATGGGGAGACTGTGTCTTGCCTTCTTTGGACATGTTGTCAGGAGGGATCAGTCCCTGGAGAAGGACATCATGCCTGGTAATGTACAGGGTCAGCAGAGGAGAGGAAAACCCTCAACGAGGTGGACTGACACAGTGGCTGCAGCAATGAGCTCAAGCGTAACAACGATTGTAAGGATGGCTCAGGAGCGGGCAGTTTTTCGTTCTGTTGAGCACAGGGCCGCTGTGGGTCGGAGCCGACTGGATGGCACCTGACAACAACAACAAAGGGCCGCTGTGGGTCGGAGCCGCCTGGATGGCACCTGACAACAACAAAGGGCCGCTGTGGGTCGGAGCCGACTGGATGGCACCTGACAACAACAACAAAGGGCTGCTGTGGGTCGGAGCCGCCTGGATGGCACCTGACAACAACAACAACAAAGGGCCGCTGTGGGTCGGAGCCAACTGGATGGCGCCTGACAACAACAACAAAGGGCTGCTGTGGGTCGGAGCCGCCTGGATGGCGCCTGACAACAACAACAAAGGGCCGCAGTGGGTCGGAGCCGCCTGAATGGCGCCTGACAACAACAACAAAGGGCCGCTGTGGGTCAGAGCTGACTGGATGGCACCTGACAACAACAACAAAGCACCGCTGTGGGTCAGAGCCACCTGGATGGTGCCTGACAACAACAACAAAGGGCTCCTGTGGGTCGGAGCCGCCTGGATGGCACCTGACAACAACAACAAAGGGCCGCTGTGGGTCGGAGCCACCTGGATGGCACCTGACAACAACAACAAAGGGCTGCTGTGGGTCGGAGCCGCCTGGATGGCACCTGACAACAACAACAAAGGACCGCTGTGGGTCAAAGCCACCTGGATGGCGCCTGACAACAACAACAAAGGGCCGCTGTGGGTCAGAGCTGCCTGGATGGCGCCTGACAACAACAACAAAGGGCCGCTGTGGGTCAGAGCTGACTGGATGGCACCTGACAACAACAACAAAGGACCGCTGTGGGTCGAAGCCACCTGGATGGCGCCTGACAACAACAACAAAGGGCCGCTGTGGGTCAGAGCCACCTGGATGGTGCCTGACAACAACAACAAAGGGCCGCTGTGGGTCGGAGCCGCCTGGATGGCACCTGACAACAACAACAAAGGGCCGCTGTGGGTCAGAGCTGACTGGATGGCACCTGACAACAATAACAAAGGACCGCTGTGGGTCGAAGCCACCTGGATGGCGCCTGACAACAACAACAAAGGGCCGCTGTGGGTCGGAGCCGCCTGGATGGCGCCTGACAACAACAACAAAGAGCCGCTGTGGGTCAGAGCTGACTGGATGGCACCTGACAACAACAACAAAGGGCTGCTGTGGGTCGGAGCCGACTGGGTGGCACCTGACAACAACAACAAACCAGTGTTACGAATTTCAGAAAGAATCAGCTTCTGGTTTGTTGTTTTTTTGTATTGTGTGTTTGATTTATGTAGATTTCTCTGTCTGTATTTGCTTTCTTCTGCTTTTCTTAGGTCTGACTGTTCTTTTTCAGGTTAGAAGCTGACATCTTTGATTTTTAAACCTTTTTTTTCCTACTGTGTCTAAGATTATAAATTTTCCGCTAAGTCAGCTTTAGCTGCACTCCATAGGTTTTGATATGTCATATTTACATTATCTCTTCAAAATATTTTCTGTTTTCTTTTGTTGTATTAATTTTCTGTTGCTGCTCCAACAAATTACCACAGAATTAATCACTGAAAACATAAGTTTATTGTCTTATAGTGCTATAGTTTAGGAGTCCCGTATGAGGCTCCCTGGGCTAAAATCATGGTGTCAGCAGGGCAGCGTTCTTTCTGGAGCCCATTGGGGAAAAACTGTTTACTTGCCTTTTTTTTCCCAGCCTCTGGGGTCTGCCAGCATTCCTTGGCTTATGGAAACTCCTTTCCTCCATCTTAAAAGCAGCAGCGTTGCATGTCTTTGACCGTTCTTCTGTAGTTACATCTCACTCTGCTCTTTGGCCAGGAAAATTATCTGGTTTTAAGGATCCATGTGATTAGGTTGGGCCCACCTAGACAATCCAGCATAGTCACTGTATCTCTCAGGATTCTTAAACTGAATCACATCTGCAGAGTTCCTTTTGCCACATGATGTAACATATTCACAGGTTTTTGGGGCTAGGACATCGATATCTTTAGGATGGCATTATTTTGCCTGTCACACTCCTGAATCATTTAAAGTATATCATAAGTATGTAAGCATATTGTTTTATTTTCTAGCAGTTGTGGTTTTTCTCATTATCTTTTTGTTACTGACTTCTAGCTTAATTCCATGGTGTTCAGAGGACACATAGTCTAAATGATTTCAATATTTTGAAATTTGTTGAGGCTTTCTTTATGGCCAGACACCCTATTTAATCATTTTAATATAAAAACCCAATATAGAGCCTTGAAATGATGATGTAGGATACATTTAAAAATAATTTGAAGGTTTCGTGATACCTCCCATAGCATCGTTGTTATCTTCATGTTTGTAGGAGATTTTCTTACCTTTTAGTAGTCTCTGCCTTGTTTTTGGTAGTTAACCAATCATTACATTATTACAGAATAGACATAGGTACATATGATTAACTTGATTTTTAAATTATATTGGAGCCCTGGTGGTGCAGTGGTTAAGAACTATGGCTACTAACCAAAAGGTTGGCATATTGAATCTACCAACCACTCCTTGGAAACCCTATGGGATAGTTTTACTCCATCCTATAGGGTTGCTGTGAGTTGGAATTGACCTGATGACAGTTTTTTTTTTTTTTTAATTATTCTCTGATTAATTAAACCGCACCTGTTTTTTTCTATCCTTGCTTCTGAGGAGCATTCTGACTGCGCTTCTTCCAAGACAGATTTGTTTGTTCTTCTGGCTGTGCATGATACACTCAGTATTCTTCTCCAGCTCCACAATTCAAAGGCACAAACTCTTCTTTGGTCTTCCTTATTCATCATCCATCTTTCACATGCACATGAGGCTATTGAAAACACCAAGGCTTGGGTCAGGAGCACCTTAGTTCTCAAAGTGATATCTTTGCTTTTTAACACTTTAAAGAGATCTTTTGCAGGAGATTTGCACAGTGTAATGCTTCATTTGATTTCTTGACTGGTGCTTCTATGGGCCTTGATTGTGGACCCAAGTAAAATGAAATTCTTGACAACTTCAGTATTTTCTCTGTTTACCATGATGTTGCTTAATGGTCCAGTTAGGAGGATTTTTATGCTTCTATTTGTCTGTTTTCTCCTTTTATGAGGTAATACTCAGAAGGGATTAAGTTTAGGACCTACCCTACTCTGGTATGTTCTTATTAACAAAACAAAAGAAAACCTGTTTCCAAACAAGGTCATGTTTGTAGACTCAGGGATTCAACATAACTTTTGGGAGGACACAGTTCAATCCATAAAACAAAGTCTTGTTCACAGGTGTTCTTGGCGGCTTTAGAGGTACTAGTCAAAAACCAGAAACAGCCAATGGCATCAACATGTTGAATGGGTAAATAGTAATATCCATACTATTGGAGTACTACTCAGCAGTAAAAAGGACTTAAACTGAATGCAAATATATCCATGTTAACAGCATGGATAGATCTCAAAATAATTATGCTGAGTGAAAGGAGCCAGGCAAGAAAGACTAGTGCTGTATGATTCCACTTAGAAAATTCTTCAAAGTACAAATGAATCTACCATGACAGAAAGCAGAGGAGTCATTGCCTGGAGATGGGCTGAGAAGAGTATGTCTGCTGTAGACAGTATAGAGCTGGAGTCTGTGTGTATGTGTTTAATTCAGTTTTATAATCTCTGCCTTTTGATTGTAGTGTTTACTCCTTTTGTATTTAATATGTTAATGTGATTGGGTTTATATCTGCCATCTTGTTATTTTTTAAAAATATGTCTCATGTCTGGTTTTGTTCTCATTGCTTTTTTGTGGTAAACAGATATTCTAGTGTAACATTTTACTGTTGTTTTTATTTTTTGAGAGTTTTTTTTTGTGGCTGCTCTGCAGATTACAATAATAAACATTTAACTTAAAACATTCTGCTTTAGACTGTTGTTGTGTGTCATAGAGTCGATTCTGACTCACAGTGACCCTATAGGACAAGGGTTTCCTAGGCCGTGATCTTTATGGGAGCAGATTGCCTGGTCTTTTCTCCCGTGGAGCTGCTGGTGGGTTCAAACCACTGACATTTTGGATAGCAGCTGAGTGCTTAACTGTTGTACCACTAGGCCTCCTTTACTTCAGATTAAGACTAACTTAATTTCAGTAGTATATAGAAGCTTAACTTCAAGGTAGCTCCTTCCTTCCCCACTGCTTTGTGCTGTGATTATCATATATGTTATGTGTTTGTACAAGTCCCACACTACATTTTTATAACTATTTTTTAATGCATTTGTATTTTAAACCAGTTTAGGTTTATTTTAAACCAGATATATACATATCTTACACAAGCACATGGCGTGTCTTTTGTTTACCCGAGTTGTTTCCTTTACTGGTACTTTGTATTTATTTATTTGGTGTTCTTTCCTTTCCTTTAGTATTTCTTATAAAGCATAATTGTTAGCCACAAATTTTTGCTTATTTGGGAATGTCTTTAATTTAGCTTTATTATTGAAAGATAGTTTTGCTGGGTATAAAATTCTTGGTTCACAGATATTTTGTCTGTACCATCCCACTGCCTTCTGGTTTCCATTGTTCTGATGACAAGTCTCTTGTTGAGGTTCGTTAGTATGTGATGTGTTTTCTTCCTCCTGCTTTTAAGATTTTTAATTTGTTTGACTTTTGATAGTTTGCCTATTATGTGTTTCGGTGTAGATCTTTTTGAGTTTATCCTTCTCAGTATTTGTTGAACTTGGGTGTGTAGATTAATCAAATTTGGGAGTTTTTTTGCTGTAATTTTTTTCATATGTTTTCTCTTATTTTTTTCTCTCTTGAACTGAATTATGTGTGTGTTAGTGTGCTTGATAGTTCGTACAGGTGTCTGAGTCTCTGTTCTTTTTTTTTCCCTTTTTTTATTGTTTTGGATTTGGGTAATATATATTCATATGCTTTCAAGTTTGTTGATTCTTTTTCTACAAGGTCAATGTGCTGCTGAATGCTTTTTAATTCCAAATTTTCTATTTAAAAAAAAATAATTTCTATCTCTTTGTTATTCTTTATTTGATGTTCATTGTCTTGATACTTTTTAAAAATTCTTTGCATGCAGTTCCTTTCAGTTCCTTGGACATAAGGAACAGCACCTTTGAAGTTACAAAGATTTCTTATCTGGGTTCCCTCAAAGACAGTTTTTTTTTTTTTTTTTTAACTTTTTTTTCTGAGTGTGGATCACACTCTGCATGGTTTATAAATTTTGTTAAAAACTTGACATTTAAGATATTATATTGTAGCAACTCTAGATTCTGCCTCCTCTCCTTTCCCGGAGGTGGTGGTGGTTGTTACAGTTATTTTTTGTCTTTTCATTTTAGTAACATGCCTGAACTAATTCTGTAGTTTTTCTCCAATGCAATTTGCAGCCACTGAGGTTTCTGCTCAGTTTTTTTTTTAAACTTTAAGCCTGGCTTTCTAGGGGTTCCCACTGTGTCACTGTAGCTTAGTGGTCAGCCAGTGATTGTTCAGAAGTTGTCCTCAAACCGTATGAGCCAGTGAGGCTCCCACCATTTGCCAAGGTTATCTGATTGTGGGTTAGGGTGTGCATTCAGAATTCACGCAGTTCCTAAGTCTACTTTCCACTTGTGCAAGGCCTCACGTACAGCTGGGATGACTGGATAACTGGGGCCCTCTCTGGTTTCTTATATATATGCGTGCAACTTTTGAGACTGCTAAGAATATGTGGGACCTTATCAAAGCACACTATGGCTATCTCATTCCCCAGATCTTCCTGTTAAATTGTTGGTTCGTCTTTCATTTGCCACTGATTATTGGTGTTTTCAGCGATTTCCCTGGCATGAGAGTTTTCAGTGGGGGTCAGATCCTGCCAGCCCCTCTGGCAGCAGGGAAGCTGTTGGCCCTCACATGTTCCACTCCATGGTGTTGGGGCCTGGGTGGGAGAAGTTCCTTATTGAAACACCGTAGACCCTTGCTTCTCTTACTGAAGCTCAGCAGTTTTTCTTGTATCAGTGTTTGTCAATTTGTTTTCTATCTCTAGGCAGTTTCCAGGGTGTTCTCCCCTCCCCCAGGCGTCCATTGAGCCCAGCTTACAGGTGAAGACTCTGGGCTTAGAGCACTCTTCTAGGTGTGGTTCCTTGGCATAAGCCTCAGAATCATCTGGGAATTGCTAAAATGGAGATTCCTGGGTCCTATCTTACATCACCTGGCTTTGAATCACTGGAGTAGGCTCTGCTTTTTTTTTTTTTTGGTAATTGTCAAAGTTGATTAAATGTGGCATGCAGTCTTTGCTGACATTACAGGTAGTCTCCGACTTATGACATATTTGCGTTATGACAAACCGTGCTTCCAACCATCCATTTTAACTTTTTAGTACATCTTATTGTTAGTGTGGTCCCGGTGGTACAGTGGTTAAGAGCTTGGCTGCTAACCAAAAGGTCAGAATTCGAATCCACCAGGCACTCCTTGGAAACCCTGTGGGGGCGGTTCTACTCTGTCCTACAGGGTTGCTATGAATCGGAATCGACTCAATGGCAAGCAGTTTTGTTTTTTGTATGATTAGTAATATGTACTGGGTTACTACATACAGTGTTGTAGCATATAATTTGCTGGTGTTTTTCTTCTCGTGCCAACCCCCCAAAGACAGAGATTGAATTTATAAACAGACTGATAATAATAATGAAAACTAAAAACAAAAAAAACACTGAGGTATTTGACTTAACATCGTTGGGTCAGAACCCTACTATAAGTTGGGGACTACCTGTACATTGCATCTGGTGGGTGCTTTTAGTACTGACTGTGACAATGTAGGTTCTTTTGAGTTCCACATATTTATAACATTAAAAAATTTTTTTTAGTTATTTTTAAATCATCCTTTACTTACGTGTGAGTTGGCATGAATCCAGTATTTTCTTGTTGCATGTCCATCTAGTCAATAGTCAGAATACCTCCAGCAGTACTGCGTGTGGCCAGTAAAATAACAGGTGTAAAGGTAAACGCCAGCATTTGCCATCTGTTGGAAATGGTGTTAATTGTATGTAGTGTTACATTTCCATTTGCAGCGGCATAAGTAGTGGAGATTAGTATTGAGCCACTTGTTAATCTGACTCTGAGTCTGGTTCTAGTTTTAATAATAAGCTTCTCTCTCGTTTCCTGTCTTTGTCTAGGACATGTGTTTTCTACTCTAGCACCCTCGAAACTACAGCTCTGTTTTGATCAGACACCTCCTCCAAGTCCTGCAAATAAGAGTTTGCCCTGAAACCAGGTGTGGCAGCTGGGGCCGTCAGTTGCTGCAGTTGGTTTCTGATGTTCATTTTGGGAACAAGGTGGAGAGAGACAGGCACTTACAGCACGTTGCAGCAGGTGATTAGACACCTGTAGCATACCACACTAGGTGATACTCAGAGAAGCAAGGTTAACTAGCTTTCGTATACTCTAAGAATGGAGTAGCTCAGTCTGGAAAGATTCATATCAAAATAAGGAGTTAAATAAGCTTGACCTCTAAGGGCTAATTTTCTGCTATCTCTAAAATAACTTTGTTGTCAAAGTAAACAGAAACCCACATTCCCTGAGAGTTCTTATTACCAAGGTTTCTCTATACTAGAGTTAGTCACTGTAGATATTTATTTGTTAAAAAGAGAAGGAACCCTAGAAAAATATTATAGGGCTATGTCTTTGTTCTTAATCTTCCTTGGGCCTTCAGGAATGTCCATTTGTGGATGATTGTATATAATATCAATTATTATATAATATTAGTAATAGTGGTTGTGATAATAATAGAAATAATTATGATGATGGTGGTTATCACTCATGTAGTCAGAACTCCAGCAGGATAAATTGGGTAACTCAACCCAGTGCCATCCAGTCGATTCTGACTTGTAGCGACCCTGTAGGACAGAGTAGAGCTGCCCGATAGAATTTCCAAGGAGTGCTTGGTAGATGCAAACTGCCGACCCTTGGGTTAGCAGCTGTAGCACTTAACCACTGTGCCACCAGTGTTTCCTGGATAAACTGAATATGAAGCAGTATTTTGGGCACGGTTTGGTTCTTCATTTGTTGGTCTCATGTAGAAGATATATGTGTTTGGTTGGTCTAGAATGGGATGAATATTGTGCCATTAAAAACAGCGAAACCTCTCAATTTCTGCTAATACCTAAGAGGCTTGGCACACTGTAACCCCACGGCATAAAGGGCTGTGCTCCCAGCAGTTGTAACTGAAGACGCACTGGACGGGTGGTTGGCTGGCATATGCTTCTTGAATTGTTAGCTATTCTGGTGTCAACTTTTATGTTGATTGTCTCATGTTTTAATGACAGAAGTGTTTACTGAAAATTATAGCTTAAAAAAGAGAACTACTTTTCTGCTTCTGCAAAAAACTAGGTAAAGCGTCGATGTGGGGTAAAGTAGCTGTGGAGTTTTATATTCAGATTGTATGAACAGTAAACAGAGCATCTAAAATAACCACTTGCACATTGCAACAAACACATCATCATTTGCTTAAAAAAGAGTTATAATTACAGTTGACGAAGCATGGACACCATAAAAAATGCATTAGTTTGGCTTGACACATTAATTACCTGTTTTTGCAGATGTTTTTATGTATTGTTGTGTGAACAGTTTACAAAATAATTACAGGAAAGTCATATGGAAAATAAACTAAGTGGGTGGTTTCTCGTCTAAATATTTTCATTCATGTGAATCTCTGTGAGGCGCAGCTGCTCCGTAGCAAATGCAGAGAGATAGATGTGGATTCTCCAGGGTTTTTTTATTAGAAGGCCTCTGTCATCAGTATCACCACGTTTTTTTTTTTTTTATCTTCAGCTCAGTTTAAAAACATTAAAATGAGGGGGTTGGTTTAATCGTGGTGATGATGAGAAAGACCTCGATTCTGATCAGTGGGAGTATAGATGTGCATGAGTGTTGTAAGTAAACAAATTCAGACCAGTAAACTCTAAGTGGGAAACTACTGCCATTTCAGTACTAAAGGGTTATTAAGTGCCTTGAAAAAGAACTAAACACTATTTTGCAATGACTTGAGTTACATAGTTTTATATAATGTAGAGCTCATAATCTTAATAATTGCATAAATTACACTGAAGCAGTTTATCTGTTCTTCCATACCCTTTGCTGACAAGTTGGTTCCAACTGATAGTGACCCTGTGGTCAGATTTTTCCATAGGAAGTATTAAAAAAACAAAAAAAAATTAATCTGTTTTTTTCTTAGAATCTTACTATGTTGCACACCACTAGGTATCTCAAAGTGTGTTTCATTTGAAAAATAACATGATCATTGTGCCAGATACATTGTACTTTCACAAACCATTGAGAAATACATCTTCCCAAATTGTAATTGTCAAAGAATTAAAAAGGTAGTTTGTAGCCTTCATTCTAATTATAGTGACCTGCAATTACCTAGCATATCTGTGCTATATTTTCCTCATCAGTACTCTTACGGCAGTTTTTCATAAAATTAAATCATAGAGTCTCTTTTTAGTCCAGTTATGCCACTTCCACACTACATTCCTCTATATTTCTTTTGTGTGCATTTCTGCTACCCACATAATGAAGACATTGATGACCCACACCTCTCTGTTGTGCATGTTGTATAGCTGCTGTTTTACTTACAGAAAGGCACTACGTTGGAGAAAGGTAATTGGGGCATCTCTAGCCATGCAGGTATTGTTCTCAGGCCAGGCATTCATTTATTTATCCATTCATTTTTTAAATGAAATTTTATTGAGGGTCTCATGTATTTAATGTTCTGTGACAATGCTAAGATGACTGTAAACTTTGAGGTGACTGCGTGCCTGGAACACGATCGATGTTCAGTAGCTATTAGACATTTCTTTCTGGAGGGGTGGGACAGGAATAAGTAGTATAGAGAACTTCATTCTAGTACCTTACTTTAAGAAAGCCAGTTGCTGGAGAGGATTTTGTTTGTTATCCTGAAATTGCTTTAAATGTGATATACTCTTCAAATAAACCAAAACACCCGTTACCATTGAGCCGATTCCATACTCTTTGAATGTACATCCTTTGAGTTGTGTAAATGTGGAGCTACATGTATCTTCACGTTAGAGCAATCTGAAGATAGGTGGGATGGAATCTGTTCTGATTCTGGTTTACAGTAAAGTCCATTTAATGTTTGAGGTGGGGATGCATTAAAAGGGCCCCAAACCTCCAGGATTGAGACTAAATTGCTCGTCATCAGCGGTTCTATTGATGACGTAACATCATCTCAAGGAATGCTGTTACATGAATTAGTGTCATGATACAGAGAAAACAGTTGTTGCATTCTAGATCTTTCCATGAATTTTCTACTTAGCATGTTTTTTTTTTAGCCAGTCAAACAATGAGCAAAAGCCTTTGTGGGGGATAAGGGACTTTCTGTATTTACTAATACGGCAGATAAAAAACTCTCATATTTATGTGGTGTTTCATCTCCAGTTTTCCCTCCATTTTTATTCCCTTAAGACAAAATTTTAGCTCCTTATTTTTGATTTTTTTCCTTTTCTTTCAATACCCCTCATTAACTCTCTTTAATCTTTTTATATTAATCTTTTAGAATCCAGATGACTTTACAACGTAAGAGGAATTTAAGAGATTATTATTATTATTATTTTGACAAGAGTTTATTATAACTAAGAAACTTCCCAGGGAGTGTTGTTTTGAAGGGAACCATTGGTGGGTGATTAGTATTTTGAATAACCAATATTAATCAATGGCTGTTGAGTTGATTCTGACTCTTGGCAACCCTGTGTGTGTCCGAGTAGAACTGTGCTCCGTAGGGTTTTCAGTGGCTGATAAAGTAACTCCGTGGCCTTTCCTCTGAGGAGCCTCTCGGTAGACTCAAACCTCCAGAGTTTCAGTTAGCAGCTCAGCGCGTTACCCGTTTGCACCACCCAGGGCACCTTTTTAATAAAATTGCAAGCCAAGAGAGAAATAAGCTAGGTAGCAGAAAGGGATGATAGGGTCTCAGAGAGGTCTGTTTCTGTAGACATTTAAGACTCTGTAACTGAACGATCTGCTCGTTTTCTTTCTGTTCTACTGTCAGTAGAGAAACTGCTGAACCACGCAGAAAGGACGCATAATTGAGGCAAACGCCT
The DNA here is from genome assembly GCF_024166365.1 of Elephas maximus indicus. Lineage (NCBI taxonomy): Eukaryota > Metazoa > Chordata > Mammalia > Proboscidea > Elephantidae > Elephas > Elephas maximus. The sequence continues at coordinate 1,793,686 of NC_064842.1, forward strand.
GAGCGTGAATATTGTGGTGACTTTCTCTTTTACTATCCTTTAGTGACTCTTTGAACTTCCAGGGGTCACATAACACTAGGTTTTGGGGGAACATTAAGGGGGTCGGTTAAACTTGGGTAGGGGGTGACTCCGTGAGTGACCGTTCTCATTGTGCTGGAGGGATGGATGGCTCCAGAGTTGTTGTAGATGCGTACAACCATAAATTACTGTTCTTCCCAAGGTTGCCTTTTGTTGTCAGCACACTTAACATAAGGCAGAAATGGTAGGCTGTACCTGAAAAGAACAAAGCAGCAGAAAGTATAATAAATCAGCACTGAAAAAAACTATAACCACCAAGGCCATCTGAAACCGGAGTATTCTTTTATGTGACTAAGGTTGTTAAAAAAAAAAAGGTAACAACAGACAAAAACTCATTCCAGCAAACCGAGGTTGATTTGGATGTTCTTTCTAATATGATAAATTTGAATGAAAACCAAGCACGTTTGATCAAGAGCACGGTGACCCAAGACCCAGGACCTGTTGGAGGTTATTTGTGGAGTAGAGAAATAGAGGCAGTAAGAAAACAAGATGTGACTGAGGAGAGCCTTAGGTGGGGATTATGTTCTGTGCATGTGGTAAAAATCAAAATACCCTTAAAATTTTCTGTAAAGTACAGATATACACATGTTGTCTTTCAAGAAATCCAACATGGTCAGTTCTTCTGCTAGCATTTTTCTTTGTGGAATAAAGGATAGGGAGTTAGCTTTATTATTATTATTATTTTAGTGACTAAGGGTAGAATGATAGAATTGGAAGAATTACTTTTCATTCTAGGTTGTGAAAGTGATTTTCATTAGTTTCATGGGTAAAAATGCGTCCTTTTTTTTTTTTTTTTAACAGATAAATGTGTCTTGGGTAACAAGGATGATTGAGACCGGTTTTTCTTAGAAAGACCTGTTCTCCTTTGCTTAGTATGAAATATACCTCTCTTAGCCCTGTTTCTTCTGTGAGTTTGCCATCATGGGCCTTTCTCCCTTCTGTATCTGTTCTGCTCTGTGGTCTGGCTGACACCTTTCTCAAGTCCCACATTGATTTAATCTTCATCTTTGGCCCATATTCAACAATGCCGTCTTGATTTCCTTCCATAAACATGTTTATTTTTTCCTGTATTCTTACCTATCCTGTTTTTACTTCACAGCTTCCATTTCTTTTTGCCACTTCTTTTCTCGTTCTCGCTCATTTATTCATTCTTGATTCATACAGGGATTGCCGCTTTGCCAGTGGCATCCGGGGAGGCGGGACCGGAGTGTTGCGTGTCCCCACTGATAGGACTAGAAAGGTTGTTAAGCTTTCACACTAAACTATGTGTCCACTTTGAAAAGCATTATGTGTCTACCTCAGGAGCTTGGTGCGGCAATGGTTAAGCAGTCGGTTGCTAACCTAAGGGTCAGCGGTTTGAACCTACCAGCTACTCCACAGGACAAAAATGTGGCAGTCTGCCCTTGTAAAGATTACAGCCTTAGGAATGCTATGGGACAGTTATACTCTGTCCTGTAGGGCCACATGAGTCGAAATCGACCCGACAGCAATCGGAATTGTCTACGTGGTTAGTTTTTCGTGAAAAATGATCATTGTGGGTATATGTGTATGTATTTTTAAAAATGAAGAACAGGTGATAAGAAACGAAGGAGTTTAGCATCCTTACAAGTAAAATCTGTCAATTAAAAGCTCTTTAAAGCCACATTTATCAATAATTTAATCATGTAGAATCATTTTAGAATTCTGTAGGTTCAGTCCTTCTGGTACACACAAACCTCGGTTAGTATCTGACCTGCTGCTAGCGTTTTTGATCCCCTTCTCAAGGACCTGAGAAGGAAGGAGTGATAGTTTTCGTGTTTAATGTTACACTTAAAAAGCCTTCTCACGTTTCCACCACTTCCTTGTTTCAGGGGAGTTGGAACCACCGTCACCAGCAGGAGCCATTTCAAGTGCTGGCTTCTGGCTCTTGTTTCTCTGCTACTATGGAGACTGCCTAGAAAGCAGCAGAAAAACCAGAAGTTTAAAAAACAGTGATTTGATTACAAAATATGGCTTTAACCCTAGCTCTAACCAGGTGTTCCACAGTCTTGGAATTTTTGAATTTCATGTTATTTTGGGATCCAGTAGATTTCTTGAATAAAGCAAATTTTGAATTTTTACGAAAGCCTAAAATAAACACAGTTAAAAAACTCAAGTTGCCCTAATTTCTCCTAGAATTGAGCCTAATAAATCTCCAATTTTAAAGGGGGATTAGGACTTGAAAGACATATCCCAAAATGAGAAGAGTCCATGATACTGGGAATAACAGAGTCCTAACGGTAAGACCCCGACAAAGGAGTGGCAGCGTGTGGAAATACTGAATATTTGTTATTTATGTGGCACATTGTGATTTTCACAAAGAAATTCTGTCCAGTTTTCAACTGAATTAAAAAAGAAAAAAAACGTCTAACACCTTAGGTTTAGAAATTTGGTAAATTTTAAGGACAGAAGCAGGAGGCATGCTGATGTTTTAATTGAGATTTGAGGGGTGGAAGTTGATTAGAGAATTAAATGTCAATTGTTCTAGAGTTAAAAAGCAGTATTCTCCCCACCAAGACCAGTTATATTAGTGAATTACTCAAAAAACGTAAGAGATGGAGTAGTAGTCAAAGATTGTGGAAGTAAAGTCATGTAGCAAAACTGCAACCTCAACTTCGTTCCAGTTTTCTTGGAAATCTGTTAGTCAGGATTCCTTGGTTTGCAAGTGACAAAGCTCAAATTTGAACTACTTTAGGCCAGGAAGGGCAGGAACGTAGGTTCGTCTGAAATCAGGGACACTAGTGTCCCTTGGAAACTCTACGGGGCAGTTCTACTCTGTCCGATAGGGTCGCTATGAGTCGGGATCGACTCGATGGCACTGGGTTTTTGGGTAGTGACACTAGGACTTCGTATTTTGCCTCACGTCTGCTTCTCCGTCTGCCTCCTCCTTTCCGATTGGCTTTTCTCACATTGGCGGAAATTATGGCTGCTGGCAATTCCCACTCCTTTTGAGCTTCAGTGACAGAGGACTGATTAGCCCAGTATGTGTTGGGCCAATTCCTCCCTTCTTTAGCTGTGACCAGGAGGGTGGGGTTCTGTGATTGACACAGTTTATGACTGGGGGGTGGGTGGCTACCTTTGGCTAACCAGTGGTGGCTAGAGAGACTACGATCTGTAACAAGATAACAGCTTTCATTCAAATACAGGGTTGGAGTTGGTGGTGGTGGTGGTGTGCGGTGGAGGGGCAGGGATGGGAGGGGAAAGGGACATTTCCCAGAAGAAGCAGGGAGAAGATGCTCTTCCAGGCAGAAATAAGAGGTTTTCCACTAGCAGTCTTTTGGTGAAAAATATCTACTTTTACTAATAATTCAGTTTATTTCATTTCAGGGAACAGTATTTGGTTTTGAGAGAAAAACCAATTTTTCAAACCAAAAACCAATTGAGAAATTTTACAGTTTGGTGTTTCCTAGTGACTGACTACTTGTGTGGTAGCACTGTTTGTGTGTGTTGTCTCTAATCTCCACAATCGCTTGAGGTGTATATTCCATTTTAGGAAATGAGAAAGCAGTTCTGAAAGTTGAGGTGACTTACTATAGGTCACATGACTAGTGAGAGGCAGAACTAGGATTCAGGTGACCAGGGTTTCTGGAATATAATCTGGAACAGTTTCCCCTGTATGATGCTTGCTCTTCGGCTCACTTTATCCAGAAAGTGGATAAAACTGTGTATCAAGTGCTGTCATAAAAAAATGAGTCATGAATAGCGTTCACTGCTATTTATGAAAAGGATCTTAGATATCATATGGTTTAGTGGTTTTGAAACGTTTTGATTTTTAGCTATGGAACTCTTCCTTCAAATGAAATTTTATGTGGTAGTCAGGTATATAAAAGGGATAATACGTAGTATCAGTCCTTTCTGGAGAGGAGAGGGCCCAGTGGCCCGTGGGCTTTAGCCTTCTCTTCCCTAGGGTCTTGAGGAGTTCTTTGGAAGCCACTTTGAATACTCTTTGTTTAGAATTGAGGAAACTGAGACCCAGGTAGGGTGAACGACTTGTTCTAATTGTATAGTCCATGGATTTCAGTCACGTTCTTGTTTTCAGTTGTAAGCTGAGCCACAAAGAGTTTGTTGCTAATGAAAAGAAGCACTCAGTTTACAAAAATCAATTAGAATTAATTCAGAGTTCCGTAGTTGCATTCCAGTTTGGTGGTACTTTTACATAGTCTGTGGCATGTCATATCTGGGTCACAGTTCTCGTTAAACGTCTATTGCAGCTAAATCCTTGCGTTGAGGTAGAAGGCTAACAAGCACAGTTTTATATGGTATGGACTAGGACTAGTCTGAGCTCTTTACACAACATTTCTTATATCTTTGACTCATCTTCTGAAATACGTAAAATTCTCAATACATATTTAAATAGGAGAGTGTCAGAATTTGAGTAAATAAAATTCATGGGTAATATTTTAGACTTTGCTGATGTTTTAATAACTTGTCTGTTCTAGTTTTGAATATCTTTTCTGTTACAAGTGTGAACGAGCAGTGAATTGGATAGAAGGAAGTTAATCTTCAGATTGGGTAAAAGAAGTTTATTTATTCCCCACATGTCTAGACTTTTGTTCTCTCCTCCTAGGAGAGTCGAGCCCTACCCGCCGAGAAGCCGTGAAGAGAAGAACAGCGGAGTATCTCATGCGGGCAGAGAGTATCTCTGGCCTTTACAGGAAGCCTCAGCTTGATTCATCACAGGTATGCTTTTGTTTTATTTTGAATTTTCTTTAGCCACTTGTACTCTCTTATCTCTCAGCTATACTTCTAATTAGAATGTTTGAGAATTTTGGTCTTTGGAATTTTATCAATAATTTTCTTAAAATGTCTTGGTGGAAAGAAAAGCATTAAAGCACATCACTGAAAGTGGAATAAAATGCGACTTGCATTGTCCTTCTCTTCTTGGTCCTTTGTTACCCCCTAATTTCCCCATCAGTAACTTATACTGTCAAGACATCTATCTCTATTTGGATTTTTAAAAGTTAGATTATGATTTGCTATGCAATTCCTATACAGTTTTACTGATTCTTGGTAAAACTGTTGTATTTAACTACTGTATTGTTACACAAATAATGCACGTGTTGTATGATTTTTTCCAGCTGTGCAACCCCTCACTCGTTATTTTCCTAGGCATGCTATGTGCGTCATGTGTGAGCACATTGTTTATTTGGGGTGTGTTGTTTGTGGAAAAATACGGTAATTTCTTTCATTGTAAGTGTAAGTCCTGCAAGTAGAGATCAATGGATCAGCTGGAACCGTAAAGGCAGAATTATAGCAGAGATATTTAGGTGGCAGGGGGCTGCCTCTAGTATTATCTATCTCTGGTTGATTATTATTGTTTTTATGTCATACCTTTCTGGATTTGGTAAATTTCCAGAAGAAACTTTTATTTTTTTCTTTAATATCAAAGTAATTTTTTTCTGATACAATTTACGAATCGTATGGAGATGGGGAGGAGTGTTTAGTTTATTCTCTTCATTGGTCTAAGAGTCAGGCGGGCTTGGTTCATATCCCAGCTCTACCACTTGAAGCCGAGTAAAGCTGGACATAATACTTAACCCCACCTCAGAGCCTCAGTTTCTACATCTGAAAAATGGACATGATAATAATATAATTGAGGCTCAAAGATGGTTAAAGAAGAGAAATAATGAATTCATGAAGCTAGTCAAGAACCTCTAGAGGACATTTTACTTCAGTTATAGATGAGAAAATAACCAAGCATGCTCCTGACCAATAAGGCTTAATAGAATAAAATACAAAAGAGAAAGTAAAAATAAATGCTTAACGCACAAGAAAACCACCTTGCCTACTCTTCTCTAGCCTCCTTGCCTGTTACTATCCACTTGCATGTATTAGATCTCTCTTGTATTTTCGTTAGAAAGTATACTCAAAGGGAAATTCTGACTAATGTCCGTCATGGTTCTGTTCTCCAAGTTGAAAGCTAAAAAAAAAAGGCTTTATATATTTATTTGCCTAATATAGGAAAGCTGATTATATTAGGTTGTATATTGAGTCATTACCCTTTGACTAGGGCTCTGAGTGTATACTCTAACAAACTAGATATGCTTTGGAGTTACACAAAACCTGATGGCATAGACTCTATTCTGCCAGACCCCATAGCATGATTGAGGACCTGAAGTGTATACATAATTGAGGGAACAAAAGTTAAAGAGCCATGTAGAATAATAATGGGAGATTATATTAGAGAGGGTGAAAAGGGGTACTTACTAAATCAGATTTAATATGCTAGAATTTTTTCAGTGCCAAGAGTAGGCAAGATGGTTTTATTGTATGTTAAGCATTTGTTTTTATTTTCTCTTCTGTATTTTATTCTATTAAGCCTGGCACTTACTGGTCAGGGGCGTGCTTAATTATTTTCTTATCTATAACTTAAGTTAAATGTCCTCTAGAGGTTCTTAATAGCTTGATGAATTTGTTATTTCACTTCTTCAACCAAATATCTGAGCCTCAATTTCAAACAACACAACGAAAAGATTTCTAAAGCTCCTTTAGCTCTTAGATTCTGTGCAATGATACTTTATACATGTGTAAACATTTATTTCTAGACTGTTCTATTAAGAAAATAAATCCTTTTTGGTTTTTCGAACTTTTGTTGGTTATTGTTTTCCCCTTTGGTGTAGTCTAAACCATGACTCCCTCTACCACGGCTTCTCTGATGGTTTCAGCTTTCACTTTATTGAACTTGGGAGACTCTTAAGTGGTAAATATAAAAGTTCTGACTGTCTCAGTTGCTCATATTAATATCTTCTTCAGAAAAGGATAAAAAGGAACAAAAGCACTCTCCTACTTTTTCTTTTCTTCATTATTAAAAGACTCCAAGAAAATTTAAGGAGCAGGTTTCAGACAAAAGGGAAATGAGCTTTGTTTGATGTAAAGTTGAAGTCTTACCTGAAGGAGACAGGTCTTTAAAAAAAAAAAAAAGTCAATGATTTTGAATGTTTTAAGAATTAATATTAGAAGGGGATTTCCTTGGGAAAGATATGGAATAGCTTTTTTTTTTTTTTTTTTTTGCTGTTTTTAGCTGTAGGGATTTTAAATTCAAGATCAGTGAAATTTAGAAAATGGCAGTAAATGATCTAAATTTAGGATGTAAAAGATGGTGCGGTTTCTGAAGTGTGGATACGTTTGTATCGTGCACTTACAAGGTGTGGGTAGACGTTGACATGTCAAGTATGTGCCCGTCCTGAATGTTCTGTGGATTTTGAGTACGAGTACTATAATAATATTGAAAATGCTTCCTTTGTGCATTTTGTTTGCTGGTATTATTAGTTGGTAGTTTTCAGTTTTTCTTTAGAAAATATGTTAAAACAAATATTGTCACCCTCAGTGGGACATGGGCTAAGCAGAGGTGGAAATCAAGGGCATTCTAAATCAGTAACAGGACGCAATTAAGCGTCAGGCTTGAGATGTGACCTAAAAGAGACTTAGGAAACTGGATATTGAAGATTAGTAGGTTGCCAGTGGTGGCGCAATGGTTAAGCACTTGGCTGCTAACCAAAAGGTAGGTGGTTGGAAGTCACCAGTGTCTCCGAGGGAGAAAAGACCTGGCGATCTGCTCCTGTAAATATGACAGCCTGGGAAACCCTGTGGGGGCTCTTCTGCTCTCCCCTGTATGGTTGCTGTGAGATGGAATTGACTTGGTGACACACAGCAGCAGCAACAACTTGTTGCCAGTGACAGTCCTTGCAAAAAAATCTATGGGTGAAGCCACGTTCAGAAACTAGTAGTTCAGAGTGTGGGTTCCCGATACATTCTTTGTAGTGCCTTCCCTCTGCCCTTGGTTACTTATTTTTCCCCAAGTAGTGGTGACTTACTCTAGGGTATTTAAGGAGGAGTAAAGGAGTCCTGGAGGTGCGATGGTTAAGCACTCAGCTGCTAACCCAAAGGTTGGTGGTTTGAGCCTACCCAGCACCTCTGAGGTACAAAGATCTGGCGTTCAGTTCGTGTAAAGATAACAGCCAAGAAGACTCTTTGGGGCAGTTCTACAGTGTCACGTGGGGTCTCTATAAATCAGAGTCTACCCAACAACAACAGCAACTAAACCCACTTCAAATGCAGTGGTGGACCAGCAGTATTAGTGTTAACATGTTAACTGAATCAGAATCTTCACTTGAACACGTTCCTCGGGGATGCGTGTGCATGTTGCAGTTTGAGACGTGGTAAGCAGAGAGCTAGATCTCCTTGAGAAGTCTGTCATCAAACTGAGAGAATAATGTGAAAAAGACTGTGGGCAGCCTAAACAGCAGCTATAAAAAACCCCCAACAAAACAAAAACAAGCATAAGATTCCCCAAACCCCTTAGAGAATGTAGATCACGAATAGTAAACTGATTTTAACTAGTGTGCCGACTCTAATCCGCTGGTAAACCAAAAAACCAAACCTGTTGCCATTGAGCTGATCCCAACTCATGGCAACCCCATGTGTTAGAGAGTAGGACTGCTCCACAGGGGTTTCTAGGCTAAGATCTTTCCAGAAGCAGATTGCTGGGCCTTTGTTCCGTGGTGATGCTGGGTGGGTTTGAACTGCCAACCTTTAGGTTAGTAGTCGAGCATAAACTGTTTGTGCCACCCAGGGACCGGTAAACCAAAAACCAAATGTATTGCTGTTAAATCGATTCTGACTCCTAGTGACCCTATGGGACAAAGTGGAACTGCCCCATAGGGTTTCCAGGGAACAGCTGGTAGATTTTTTTTTTTTTAGTTGTGCTTTAAGCGAATGTTTATAAATTAAGTCAGTCTCTCATACAAAAACTTACACACACCTTGTTATGTACTCCTAGCCGCTCTCCCCCTAATGAGACAGCACACTCCTCCTCTCCACCCTATATTCCCTGTGTCCCTTCAGCCAGCTCCTGTCCCCCTCTGCCTTCTCATCTCACCTCCAGACAGGGGCTGCCCACATAATCTCGCGTGTCTAGCCAAGAAGCTCACTCCTCACAGCAGCTGGTGGATTTCAACTGTCAACCTTTTGGTTAGCAATGGAGCTCCTAACGACTACACCACCAGGGCTCTCAGGGCCCAGTAAAAAACAAACAAAAAAAACCATTGCTGTCAAGTCGATTCCAACTCCTAGCGACCCTATAGGACACAGTAGAACTGCCCCATACGGTTTCCAAGAAACGCCTGGTGGATTTGAACTGCTGACCTTTTGGTTAGTAGCTGCAGCTCTTAACCACTGTGCCACCAGGGTTTCCAGGGCCTGGTAGTAGCTGCCAAAAGCACCGTATTGAGAAGAGTTCTGAGACAGAGATTATTAACAGAGATGTCTTCCATGGGCTGGATCAGTTGAGTGAAATGCACTTGCCATCTCTGGTTTTGAAGATTGTTGGATCGTCAGATACTCTTGCCTCTCGCCCACTCCTCGCCCCTGCATTTAGCTTCAGTGTAGTTGAATACAGCCACTTCTTGCTTCTCTAGACATCCTCTGCTGTAATCCATTGCTGTCGAGTCTATTCCAACTCATAGCGACCCTACAGGACAGAGTAGAACTTCCCTGTAGGGTTTCCAAGGAGCAGCTGGTGGATTTGAATGGCCGACCTTTTGGTTAGCAGCCGAACTCTTAACTGCTGCACCACCAGGACTCCTCTGCTGTAGGAGCTAATAAATATAAGTGAAAATCTTACTTTTTTATTCACGAAAGCAGCCCTGTTGCCTAGAAATACACTGCCCCCCCCCCCGCCACTTTTGTGTTGGGTCGAAGTTTTCCTTAATGTTGTTATATTATTTTATGAGTAAGATTTAGTTCCTCCTTACCAGTTACCTAGCTACCTCATCTTGGACAGGTTCTTTAACCCTGCTGCTTCTAGTTTCCTCCTCCGAAAAAAAAGTGAGAGAGAATGTTGTACGTGATCTCTAGGGTCTCTTTCAAGCTCTTAAATTCTGTAGATTCAGGTTTACTTTTGCCATCCGAAAAGAATAGATCTATAGGGTTCTACTGATTTTCAGTGTGCATACTGTCTAAGAAATACAGGACCTTTTACTGATGGTTTTATTTCATGATCTTTCTTTGTGCTTTTCTCTGATCTGAAGCTTTTTGGTGCAGTTAGAGTAGAAAGGGAGCTTTCATGCTCACCCTGCCTTTGTTTTTCCCCATTCCAGTGTCCCCTTCCCTTCTCTGCAGGAGGAAACTGTCCAAACCACTGTTTTTACTGGGCTCCTCCTGGTATAAAGACTGTCTAGACTCCAGGGAACGTAGTCTAGACTTTTCTTCTGGCATTCAAGGCCTGTGAAATCTGACTGACCCTAAGTATGTAATTTTATTTTCCTCTGTTTTCCAGTTTGGGCATTTTCCCCATCAGGTCTGCATCTGACCCACTACACGTATAGCATTTGTTTCCTGACGTAATTTCCTCTGAGCATTTTGAGAGTGCTTTTAAGTCCCACTTCCTTCTGAGACCACAGTTCATTACACACCAACCAGTGACTGACTTCTGCTGTCCTACATTTTTTTAAAAACAATGTTTTATTGTTAACTCTTCACATATTTGGCGTATCTCCTCAAATCAACGGTGAACTTCTTGAGGCTAGGGACTGCCTTTTGATGGCTTATATCGTTTCCCGTATCATGCACATATGGGTACAGTCATTATTGTGGAAGTTTCTGTAACAGATTTTGTAGTTTGCTTTCTTTGCCGGTGAAATTGCTAGAGTGAGCTGATAACATTTTTTGGAAACTGAGAGATTCAATGGTATCAGGAATTTGAAGGGTAACTTTTGACCTGGAATAAATAAAGTAGGAGGCCGAGATATTGGAGGCATTGGTCATATTTTCAAAGATAAATGTAACGGATGAAATATCCTTTAAAGGGTTCTTTTGCTCCTATAGCTTTTCCCAGCATTCTTTTTGCCAGAGTCACAAGCAGCTCTTACTTCTTGATTTGGGGCAGAGGAAGATGAATTCCCAATTATCAGTATTTGTGGTGCAATGGAAAGACAACCAGCATTAGAGTGAGGAGCTGAAGTTCCAGTCAAGGTCCTTTCACTGTCTCTTCCTGACAACAGATGCACACGTAGCCATCCTGAACTCTGCTTATCTGGGGATCACGAGATAATGTAAATTAATCAGTTGGAAGATAGTATTTGTGTTATTTATCTGTTTACGTGTATAACATTAAAATATCTTAGTTTGTATAGACTTAAAAGTTCTCTTTAGACTTCCAGCTTTTAAGGAGGCAGAGATATATGTATCTGTTTTATATCTAGCATAGCACCTCATGAAGTGAGATGTTAGTTTTTTTTTTTAAACTTACACTGGGAGTCTAAATCAAATCTTAAAAAAATTATTATTGCCTAGTCCAGCTGTCACTATCACCAGCTTTCTCAAGTCAACCCTTTGCCGTCCAGTTGATTCTGACTCATAGCGACCCTGTAGGATAGAGTAGAATTGCCCCATAGAGTTTCCAAGGAGTGCGTGGTAGATTTGAACTGTCAGCCTTTTGGTTAGTAGTTGTAGCTCTTAACCACAGCACCACCAGGTTTCCTCTCAAGTTAAGTGTCTTTAAAAAATAAGTCTTACTACCGTTCATCAAACATGACCTCTTCAGATACGTTGAAGCTGGCATTTGCTCACTCAACCTAAAAACCGACAAAAAAAAAGGAAAGTCATTAGAATCGCTGCTTGTAGAAAATTTTATAAGCTGCGGTTTTCCCAGTGGTAAATGACACCTAATTTATCTAATCTCTTGCTTTCTTCCTCTCTCCATTCTCTGTTTCATTTCTCCCCTCTCCTTCTAACTAATTGAACACTAGCAACCTGCTGGGCCCTGTGAGTGCAGGGATGAGTGAGGCACGTTTCTTGTTCTCATGGGGCTCCTGCCTCGTGGTATTGTCTGCACAAGGACCTGAAGTCTCAATAAAATGGTATCTCATAACTGCTAACCATGGTGTTTGGTTAATCAGGATATTTTTATCTTCCACTCTTTTGGGGAAAAACTTTCCTATATATTCTAATAGATTTTTGACAACAAAAAATCTGTTTTAAGGATATAATAGGGTTTTGTGTCTCCTGCCATCATTTGTAGCATCATCATTTTAATAAAAGGCTGAATCTAGCACTACTCACTGGTTGTAAATGCCAAATGGAGGTGTCTGAAGAGTTCATCTAGTTTAATGTCTTGTTTTACTGACAGAGAAAAACTAAGAACAATGGATGGAAAGTTAGGATTATTCTTTTATTGTGTAGGTGCTGAAGTATCCATTTCTGTATTCGTTGATTTTTTTTTTTTTTTTTGGTCTTTTTTGGAGCTAACAGACTAAATTTTTCATAGCACAGATGTTTAAGTATTTTTCATCTGTAAATCATCTCATTTCTAGGCTTAAGCAACTTCAGGTCTATTAATTATTCATCGTATGTTGGGGTTTCCAAATTTTTTACCATTATTGGTAATTCTTTTGGATGAACGTGAGTCTGCTAATCCCTGTTAAACATGTCGTGTATACTTACATTGTAACATTAAAGGATTTTAATTTCATGATGAGGGAGAATGGCTTGTGTCCCTCCCCACCAAGTCTACCCATTCCTCCCTCATCTTCTAGGTCTTCCCATTCTCAGTTACTGCTGAACCGTCTGGGGTAGATACAAGGCTGTGACTGGTTGTTGGTCCAGTTATCCATTTGTTTCAAAGTTTTGTTATAGGTTCACTGTTCTGAATTGAATTATTGCTCTAAAAGCTCTATTAGCTCATTAATTTTTCTTTTTAAAATTTTGTTTTCAATGTTATCATGATTTATTTACTTACAACTCTTTTCTTTTTGATTTTCTTAATTTTATATTGCAGACAAACAGAAACTTCCTTCTTTCATCTTCCCACTTTCTGATTTAGGATAAATTTAGTTTCCTTTGGACTGGCATTTGCTTCAGCAGGCAGTCTTCCTTCAAGTACCTCCCTGATTGATGTATAATCTTTGATATCTTCCATTAGCCTCCAGGATCACTAAGTTCAAGGCCCCCTTGGAACCTAAGGAGCCCTGCCGAGGAGCTGAAGGCCTTCAGAGTCCTTGGGGTGATTGACAAGGTAACTCTTCAGTGTCTCTTCAAGAGTTCAGTCATAAATCGACTGCATGCTGACATTCTGCCTTTGAAGCTTTGGATCTTAAGGATATGAAACAAAAGGAGAAAAATGACTCAAATACATCTGCACTTTGAAATAACAAAAGCAGAAGAGAAAAGGCTTTTATCTAAGCAATTCATATAAGGTCATGCAAAATATATTTGAGCTAAAGGAGAAGGTGCGTGTTTGTTGTCGTTTAGTAAGGTGCTTGGTTTTTAAAAAATGGTGTGGCAAGGTAAAGATGCACTTTGTGTTAGTTAAACTCGTGAGTCAGTTGTTGTTCATTGTTACCTGATATAGTCAATCTAGTGGTCAAAAAGGAAAGTGATATTCTCCTAATAACTAGCACTTATCGAGCACCTGGAGCCCTGGTGGTGCAGTGGTTAACAGCTCGGCTGCTAACCAAAAGGTCAGCAGTTTGAGTCCATCAGTTGTTCCTTGGAAACCCTGTGGGGCAGTTCTGCTGTGTCCTGGGGAGTTGCTGTGAGTTGGAATCGACTCAGCGGCAGTGCATTTGGCTTTGGGTTATTCCACACCTACTCTGTGTCAGGGCCTCTGTTAGGCGTTCGGTATAACACATCTTATATTCTTCTTCCCACAGCCTGTTATTTGCATCTTGGTGGAGAAACTGATGTTTAGACCAGGTGAAGTAACTTGCCCAGAAGTCATATAGCTAATTCAGGGTTGTTGTTGGGTGCCGTCGAGTCAATTTTGACTCGTAGTGATGCCGTTGACCCCATGTGACAGAGTAGAACTGCCCCATAGGATTTCTAGGCTGTGATCTTTACAGGAGCGGATTGCCAGATCTTTTCTCCCACGGAGTTGCTGGTTGGTTTCAAACCTCCAGCCTTTTGGTTTTAGTGGCCAAGTGCTTGACCATTGCGCCATCAGGGTTCCTGGAATGTATACCGAGATCTTCTTGGTTCCAAAAGCTACTGTTCTCCCCCTCCCAACCCACATACTTTTAAACTTGGATAGAAATACTGAGCTAACAAAGATACTGCACCCAAATTTGGTGGCATCCCAGATATGCAAAATATTAATTATGCTGGGCCTGTAGATAGTTTACAAGGGTAATTTAAGCACTATAGCCAATAAGCCATATCTTAAGTACTGTATTTTAATATATTTGGTCAACCACCACTTTGCCATTCAAAGTAAAAGAAAGTGCCTTATTTAATATTAAGGTATAATTTAACTTCGGTCTTTTTCACCATTAGCTATCTCTTATGAAGCACTCTGGTGTCCTGTAACTTAATGTTGGTTGAGTACTTTTTGTGTAGTAAAGGCTGCAGGTGATCCCACACATAAATTGACAGTGTGGAGTGTACCTCAGGCAAGTCAGACAGTGACACCTTGAGGTGCTCTGAGGGGGGCTTTAGGCTGGAAGTTATGTCACACTGTCAGTGTCATTAAATCCTTATGAGTGTCCTCCCTCCCCCCGCCCCAAATAAGTTTTATATTGACTGAAATTTGAACCTAAGGAATTCTAAATAGGAGGACATTGTTTTTTTAGACCCTAAAGAGTTTCTTTAACCCTGTTTTCTCTAGGCTTTCCGGTTTGGAGACTATTCTGTTTGAGAATAGATGGAAGCAAAATAGAACTGAACAGTTCTAGGTTCTTAGGTTTCTGTGCGGCAAGTACGCCTTCTTGATGTACGGTGTCTGCCTCTGCTCTCGGATCTGGTTTTTTTTTTTTTTTTTCTTGTTAGAATGTCATCATTTGTTGCTATTATCTAATCATGCGTAAGTTACCTCGAAGTCCTGAGTCTCAGAGGTTTTTACAGACAAGGGACTTTTGACGGTGGAGGAATTCCTCAATTGTATACTGAGGTATAATTTATTAGTGTCTGCTCTCTTTAACCTGGGAGGTGTTTGGTGTTTAGAAGGTGACATCTAACTTTTCTAAGTAGAGATGGGGAAATATGTATTTTGAGAATTAATAAGCTTTGCAAAAAATCTTTTAGAATTTATAATACGTCTTCATTGCAAAAAATGAATACGTGGATTTTTCAAAAATGGAAAAATTTTTTAAAGATAAATTCCTTCTCATTATACTGAGAAATATTTAAAATTTGGGTTTTAGAAACTTCAAGTTTGCAAGAAAAGTGTCGAATAAATCAAAAGGCTAGAAAATACACGGTGCATTAGTCCAGCCCCAACAACACAGTTTCTCTCATTCTGTTTTGTTACAGCGTTAGCTCTTTAAGGGTTGAGTGTTGTTACCTGTTGGATTAGGAAAATAAAATTTCCTTAGGGGTAGAGTTTTTACAAACTTTTATATAGAGAATAAAGCAGATTTGTACACTAAAATCTAGAATGTGAGCTCCATGAGAATAAGATTGTGTCTTTCTTGTTTACCGCTATATTCTCAGCACCTAGGACCACGCAGGCACATAGTGGGTGCTCAGTAAATGTTTGTTGAATTGAAACTTGAGTTACTAGAGTGTGTCATATAAAGAGTGACACCTACTGGTGCAATGTGAGACTGCTACCTGCGACCATTCTACAAAGTGACCATTCTGAAGGTCTTCACTGCTGTTGTTGTTAGGTGCAGTCAAGTTGATTTTTGAATCAGAGTGACCCAATATGACAGAGTAAGACTGCCCTATAGGGTTTCCTAGGCTGTAATCTTTACAGGAGCAAATGACCAGGCCTTTTTTCCTGCAGAGCCACTGAACAGGCTTGAACTGCCAACTTTTGGTTAGCAGCTGAGCGCTTAAGCATTGTGCCACCAGGGCTTCTTGTCTTTATGCATAAGGACAGTGATTCCATAACTGTGTCTTGGTCTACTATTCAAAGGGAAATAAATAGCTTTCCGTTCTTTAATTGCTGTTATAAAATCCTTTGCTAACTAGATATGCAACAAGAAATTTAAGCATTAGTGCTCTTGGAATGTAGATAAGCTGGTGTACACTCAGAAGCAAGAATGATTTAAGGCTGATGAAGGTCCTCAAAATCACGTCATATGAATAGCAGCTAAAAAACGAGAGGACGTTGAACGTTATGAGACATGTGGCCTTCAGATATTTGAAGGAGTGTCCTGGATTGAGTGACTGTAACATTTATCGTTCAAATCGGGACACTTTTGGGGGTAAAAGATGATATAAAGGATGCTGGAACAACAGGTGCGAACCGGAATCATCTTGGGTCTGATTTCCCTGGGGAAATGGTTGTGAAGGACTTGTTTATTAATATCACCACAGGATACAACTAGAATGAAATAAGTAGAAGTTTCAGAGAAATACATTTTGGCTCACAGTTGGAAATACCTATCAAAAATTAGGCTTGACCAAAGGTGGTGGACTCCTTAGATCTTAAGAGTTTCTTGTCATTAACCAAAAAAAACAAAAAACAAGAACAAACCAGTTGCTGTTTGAGTCGATTCCTAGTCATAGTGATCCTATAAACCCAAAAACCAAACGCACTGCCGTCGAGTTGATTCCGACTCCTAGCGACCCTATAGGACAGAGTAGAACTGCCCCATAGAGTTTCCAAGGAGCGCCTGGCAGATTCAAACTGCCGACCTCTTGGTTAGCAGCTGTAGCACTTAACCACTACGCCACCAGGGTTTCCTTCGTGATCCTATAGGAGAGTAGAACTGTCCCATAGGGCTTCCAAGGAGTAGCTGGCGGATTTGAACTGCCACCTTTTTGGTTAGCAGCAAACTTTAAACCACCGCGCCACCAGGGCTCCCTTGTCATTAGGGGTTCTCAAATAAAGGCTGAAGAACCACTGATGGTGGCCTTATGGAGGGCGTTCAAGCACTGAATGAGTTTTTACATTAGATGACTTCGTAAGAGTTCTTCTAACCCTCGGATTCATTTACTAATACTTTTCACACAACAATAGTAGGGGAAGGTTGAAATCAGCATAAAACACAGTGGGATGATGAAGGTGGGTTGTGGCACGTTCACAGGAGTTTGTGCATGTGTGGGGGCAACCCTACACGTTTGTGTGTGTGTGTGGTGTGAAGGTATGGAGTGTGTATATGTTTATGTGTGTCTTGGGATTGTCTTTATATAAATAATTTGCAGTTGAGATAGAAATCCGGATTGGTAGTCGATATTAAGATGCCCTAGGGCGAAGAGAGTTTCTGAGAAAGACTACTGTTTTATAATTTATCTGTTAAAAGGCTAAAGGAACCTGTGATATTCTTATAACTCCCTGTGAGTCTATAGTTATTTCAAAGTAAAAGCAAAACAAACAAACAAAAAAGACTAAGAAAAACACTAGCTTGAACACAGAGTAATAATTCCAAAATTTGATCCCCTTCTAGCTCTTCTGGTTTGTTGTGGCCAGTGAGTCATACTGTGTGTGTGTGTGTAGAGCTCATAGGAAGAATGTTGAAGATGGTATGACTGTACTGCCCAAATTTGTTATCACTCCTAGAAAACACATAGGATGCTTGATTAACATAAGAGGTCAAGTCATTGTTGTAACAGATGCCACATACTTTATAAAGCTATCAGGATTTATCAGGTCGCGTACCTTGGCATTTTATAATCAAGATAGCATCCCAACTTTATCTGATGCTTTACAGGCAGAATTCTTAGGTTGACCAGGCATTGGAAAAATGCAGGATTTTCTACTTTGCAGCTAAAATATGATTGAGTAAATTTGTAGAAATTTTTCAAATTGAGTAAATAATGAAAAAGATTGGTATTTTTTGTTTCCCCAGATGCCCAAGTAATATCTTCTATGATGCTTTATAGAAAAAACTGTTCTCCCTGGGAACATAGAAGCATCAATATTTGGGTATTTGCTCATTGAGGGAACATTGGGTTGAACTGGATTTATAAATATTTGTCCTTTATTTAAACAGTGTTGTAAAAATATTACCTGGTATCTTCAGTGATATCAAATCACAGTATGTTAGATTTTAGCTTCTGGAAAGATATAGTAGATGTACTGTACCCTAGTCCTTCACTAAGTACAGCTAAAAATCTCTGGACATTGTATAGTGAATAAACGTAAGAAGAGTCTGAGAAGTGGAAAGAAGGAAGATTGGCTAGTGACCTTGGAACCGAAAGAACTACGTGGCAGTGAGTTCCTTCAGTTTTCTTTTTGCCTCGTATATCCCAGACAGGATACCGGAGAATCTGGCAACTTGGAAAAGCCAGTAGATACAGACAAAAAAAGCAGACCCAAGAAAAGCCTGTTGTTTCTAGCCAAAGGAAAAGAAAAAGGTTCACTTGGCAAGACTGAGAACTTTTAGACAATAACTGCTCTACTCTAGGCAAGCACCATAGGAAAAATGGTGTTCCTACTCCTACCCCTTTTAGCGAAGGCGAAGTGGGGAGCCTAGACTTCCCTCCGTGCCAGGCTGTAACAAGGTGCCCCAAACCCCTTGTTGGGGTGATGCCAGGGAAGGCAAAGTGGGGAGTTGACACCATGTAGGGAGTTTAGGCTTTCAGTCCCAGCTGGTGCTAATGAGGCATTCCTTTCCTGCTCCACTGGGGTGGTGTCAGAGGAGACCTAGTGGAGGTCCAGGACTTAGATCACTGCCCAGTGTTAAAGAAGCCACCCCCATGTGGTGTCAGTTGAGAAGTAATGAGGTGTCCTTGCCCCTCCTGGCCAGGGTAGCATCAGTGGAGGCTTGAACTCTTCCACCTGGCAGTAACAAGGAGTCACCCTCTCCTCCTATGGGTATCAGTGAAAGCCAAGTGGGAAAACTGAACTACCACCTCCACCTGGAAGTAATAAGCTGGCACCTTCACCCCCCACCCCCATTGGACTGGTGTTAGAGGAGGATTGATAAGTGATTTACTATATTTTTTACACAAAAACACGCACCTTCTACGTTTGTTTCCAACCGTGCCCTTCCCCCTTGAGGTATTTCCATAAACGTGCTATGCTAAATTTTTTACAGCAACATGTGGAAAATTCACATAGCCACGCTTATGAAAATATCTCACGAGGGGAGAAAGTGGTTGACAAACGAACGTAGAAGGCACACGTTATTTGCGTAAAATACAGTACATAAGATCCAAAGTCTCATAACATAATACTACAAATTCCCAGGTTTCTGTTGAAAAGCACTCATCATATCAAGAACCAGGAAGATGTCAACTTCAGTGAAAACTGACAACCAACAGATACCAACACTAAAATGACACAGAGGTTAGAATTTTCTGACAAGGACTTTAGAGCAGCCATTATAAAAATGCTTCATTGACCAGTTCTGAATATACTCAAAACAAATGAAAAAATTGAAAGCCTCAACAAAAAACTAGAAAGTGTCGGCAGAGATATAGAAGATACAAAGAAAAACCAAATAGGTGTTTTAGAACTGAAAAGTAAAACAAGAACAACAAACAACTTGGTGGAATTAATAGCAGAATGAATAGGAGAGAGAAAGAGTCTTTGCACTTAAAGATAGAACAATAGAAATTACTTAGTCTGAACAACTGAGAAAAATACATTGAAAAAAATAAAAATGACCAGAGCCTCAGTAACCTGTGGGACTAAATCAAATGATCTAACATTTAGAGTCACAGAAGGAGAAGAGAAAGAAGATGAGACTGAAAAGTATTTGAAGAAATAATGGCTGAAAATTTCCTAAATTTGGCAAAAGACATAAACCGACAGATTTATGAAATTAAATGAACTCCTAACAGTATCCTTCTTCCTAGTCTGTCTTGCAGTAAGACAGACGAGGAAGAAGGACCCGACATTCTACTTATGAAAAGAATTAGCCAGTGAAAACCTTACGAATAGCAGTGGAACATGCATGATCTGATATAGTGCCAGAAGATGAGCCCCCCAGGTTGGAGGGCACTCAAAAGATGACTGGGGAAGAGCTGGCTCCTCAGGGTAGTAGAGTCAGCCTTAATGATGTGGGTGGAGTCAAGCTTTCAGGACCTTCATTTACTGATATGGCATGACTCAAAATGAGAAGAAACAGCTGCAAACTTCCATTAATAATCAGAACCTGGGATGTACGAAGTATGGATCTAGGAAAATTGGAAATTATAAAAGAAATGGAATGCATAAACATTGATATCCTAGGCATTAGCGAGCTAAAATGGACTGATATTGACCATTTTGAATCAGATAATCATATAGTCTACTATGCTGGGAATGACAACTTGAAGAGGAATGGGTGTTGCCTTCATTGTCAAAAAAGAACATTTCATGATCTAACCTGAAGTACTGTGCTGTCAGTGATAGGATAATATCCGTACACCAAGAAGGAAGACCAGTTAATATGACTATTATTCAAATTTATGCACCAACCACTAAGGCCAAAGGTGAAGAAATTGAAGATTTTTATCGGCTTCTGCGGTCTGAAATTGATCGAACGTGCAGTCAGGATGCATCGATAATTACTGGTGATTGGAATGTGTAAGTTGGAAACAAAGATGAAGAATCAGTAGTTGAAAAGTATGGCCTTGGTGATAGCAACAATGCCGGAGATCGAATGATAGAATTTTCCAAGTGCAGTGACTTCTTCATTGCAAATACGTTTATTCACCAACATAAATGGAGACTGTACACATGGAGGAGACTCTAGTGGCGTTAGTGGTTAAGAGCTACGGTTGCTAACCAAAGGGTCAGCAGTTCAGATCCACCAGGCGCTCCATGGAAACCCTATGGGACAATTTTACTCTGTCCTCTAGGGTTGCTATGAGTTGGAGTCAACAGCAACAGGTTTGGTTTTGGTTTTATACACATGGTCCTCACCAGGTGGAACACACAGGAATCAAATCAACTACATCTGTGGACAGAACAGAGACAATGGAAAAGCTCAATATCATCAGTCAGAACGAGGCCAGGGGCCAACTGTGGAACAGACCATCAATTGCTCATATGCAAGTTCAAGCTGAAACTGAAGAAAATCAGAGCAAGTCCATGAGAGCCAAAATACAACCTTGAGTATATCCCATTTGAATTTAGAGACCATCTCAAGAATAGATTTGACACGTTGAACACTCATGACCGAAGATCAGATGAGTTGTGGAATGAAATCAAGGACATCATCCATGAAGAAAGCAAGAGGTCATTGAAAAGACAGGAGAGAAAGAAAAGACCAAGATGGATGTCAGAGGAGACTCTGAAACTTGCTCCCAAACGTCGAGCAGCTAAAGCAAAAGGAAGAAATGATGAAGTAAAAGAACTGAACAGGAGATTTCAAATGGTGGCTCAAGAAGACAAAGAGAAGTATTATGACACGTGGAAAGACCTGGATATAGAAAACTAAAAGCGAAGAACACGCTCGGCATTTCTCAAGCTGAAAGAGCTGAAGAAAAAAATTCAAGCCTCGAGTTCCAATAGTGAAAGATTCTATGGGGAAAATATTAAACAACGCAGAAAGCATTAAAAGAAGATGTAAGGAGCACATGGAGTCATTATACCACAAAGAATTAGTTGATGTTCAACCATTTCAAGAAGTAGCATATGATCAGGAACCGATGGTACTGAAGGAAGAAGTCCAAGCTGCTCTGAAGGCATTGGTGAAAAACAAGGCTCCAGGAATTGACGTAGTATCAATTGAGATGTTTCAACAAACAGATGCAGCACTGGAGGTGCTCACTCGTCTGTGCCAAGAAATATGGAAGACAGCTTCCTGCCCAACTGACTGGAAGAAATTCATATTTATGCCTGTTCCCAAGAGAGGTGATCCAACTGAACGTGGAAATTATAGAACAAAACCATTAGGGTCACACGTAAGCAAAATTTTGCTGAAGTTCCTTCAAAAGCAGCTGCAGCAGTATATCGACAGGGGACTGCCAGGAATTCAGGCTGGATTCAGAAGAGGACGCGGTACCGGGGATATCACTGCTGATGTCAGATGGATCCTGGCTGAAAGCAGAGAATATTAGAAGGATGTTTACCTGTGTTTTATTGACTATGCAAAGGCATTCGACTGTGTGGATCATAACAAATTATGGATAACATTGTGAAGAACGGGAATTCCAGAACACTTGATTGTGCTTGTGAGGAACCTTTACATAGATCAAGAGGCAGTTGTCCGGACAGAACAAAGGCATACTGATTGGTGTAAAGTCAGGAAAGGTGTGCGTCAGGGTTGTATCCTTTCACCATATCTATTCAATGTGTATGCTGAGTAGATAATCCTAGAAGCTGGTCTATATGAAGAAGAATGGGGCATCAGGATTGGAGGAAGACTCATTAACAACCTGCATTATGCAGATGACACAACCTTGCTTGCTGAAAGTGAAGAGGACTTGAAGCACTTAGTAATGAAGACCAAAGACCACAGCCTTCAGTATAGACTACACTTCAACATAAAGAAAACAAAACCCTCACAACTGGACCAATAAGCAACATCATAATAAACAGAAAAAAGATTGAAGTTGCCAAGGATTTCATTTTACTTGGTTCCACAATCAACACCCGTGGAAGCAGCAGTCAAGAAATTAAAAGATGCATTGCATTGGGAAAATCTGCTGCAATGGACCTCTTTAAGGTGTTGAAAAGCAAAGATGTCACCTTGAAGGCTAAGGTGCCCCTGACCCACGCCGTGGTATTTTCAATCACACCATATGCGTGTGAAAGTTGGACAGTGAATAAGGAAGACTGAAGAAGAATTGATGCCTTTGGATTGTGGTGTTGGCGAAGAATATTGAATATACCACGGACTGCCAAAAGAACGAACAAATCTGTCTTGGAAGAAGTGTAACCAGAATGCTCCTTAGAAGCAAGGATGATAAGACTGTCTTACATACTTTGGACATGTTGTCAAGAGGGATCAATCCCTGGAGAAGGACATCATGCCTGGTAATGTACAGGGTCAGAGGAAAAGAGAAAGACCCTCAACAAGGTGGATTGACACAGTGGCTTCAATGGTGGGCTCAAATGTGGCAACGATTGTGAGGATGGTACAGGACCTGGCAGTGTTTCATTTTCTTGTGCATGGGGTCACTATAAGTCAGAACCGACTGGAGAGCACCTAACAACAACAACAACGCAACAGGATAAATCCAAAGAAATGTATGGCAAGGCTCACTGTAATGATTGAAAGCTGTGCTAGAGGTACAGCACTTTACCTGTATAAGACAGACAATTCTAATGACAGTGATTTCTCATCAGAAACCATGGAGGTCAGAAGGAAGTGTCCCAACATTTTTACATGCTGAAAGTACAATTTTGTCAACCAAGAATTCTACATTCAGTGAAAACGTCCTTTAGGAATGAAGGGGGAAATGAACACATTCTCAGATAGACGAACACTAAGAGAATTTGTTGCCAGCAAATCTCTATCCTGAGAGAATAGCTAAAGGAAATTCTCTAAACAGAAAGGAAATTATAAAGAAAGGAATTTTGAAATATTAGGGAGGAAGAACAATGGAAAGAGTAAAAATCGACCAATACAACAGACATTCCTTCTCCTCTTGAATTTTCTAGATCATGTTTTATGGAAATTTTAACACTGTCCGATGTGGTTCTAAATGCATGTAAAGGAAATATTTATGATAATTATATTATCAACGGGGGAAAATAAAAAGACATGAAGAGAACTAAGATTTCTACACTTTGCATGACATGGTAAAATGATGATACTAGTAGACTACGATAAGTTATGTGTGTATAATGAAATAACTAGAACAACCACTGAAAAAGCTATACAGAGAGATACACTCAAGGACACTATAGATAAACCAAAATGAAAGTCTAAATAGTGTTACAGTAACCTACAAGAAGGCAGAAAAAAGAAAACAGAGAGAACAAACAGAAAACAAGCAAAATAACCTGGCAAACTTAAACCCTAATTCATCAATGATTAGATTAAATATAAATAGTCCAAATACACAAATTGAAAACAGATATTGCAGAGTGAATGAAAAACCTGACCCAACTATACTGTGTCTACAAGAAACTCACTTAAAATATAATGATGTAGGTAGGTTGAAAGTAAAGGGATGGACAAAGGTATGTCTTGCAAATATTAATCAAAGGAAATCAGGATGGCTTTATTAATATTAGATAAAGTAGGCTTCAGAGAAGGAAAATGACCAGAGGCAGAGAGGGACATTATATAATGACAAAGGGGTCAATCTGCCAAGAAGACATAGCAATTCTAATGTGTATGCATCAAACATCAGTTTTTTGAAATATGTGAAGCAAAAACTTACAGAACTGAAAGGAGAAATACACAAATCCAGGATTATAGTTGGAGACTTCAACACCCTCTTTCAATAATTGATAGAACAAATAAAAAATTGGTAAGGACACAGAAGAACCCAACGGGACCATCAGCCAACAGGATCTAATCAACATTTGTAGAACATGGTATACAATTGCAGAATCCACATTTTTTCCAAGTGTCCATGGGACATATTAAAAAAAAAAAAAAAACCCACTGTCGATGAGTCGATTCCTACTCATAGCGACCCTGTAGGACATATACCAGGCATTAAAAGGATAATAAAGGAATACTACAAACAACTCTGTATACATAGCTGAAATAGACCAATTCCTATAAAACTACAAACTACCACAACTCACCCAATCTGAAATAGATTATTTGAATCGCTTTATGACTGTTAAGGAGCCATGGTGGTGCAGTGGTAAAGAGCTCGGCTGCTAACCAACGTTTGGCTGTTCGAGTCCACCAGCTACTCCTTGGAAACCCTGTGGGGAAGTTCTACTTTGTCCTATAGGGTTGCTATGAGTTGGAATCGACGGCAAAGTTTTTTTTTTTTAAATGACTATTAAAGGAATTGAATCTTTAATTATTTATTTTTATTTTAATCCACCATGTTGACACATCTACAAAGAAGTTACAGCTAACATTATACTTAATGGTGAATGAATGAATGCTTTCCCCTAAGATAGGAAATAAGGCTGACTTTGCAGTACTGCTGTTCAGTATAGCACTGGTGTTCTAGACAGTGCTGTAAGGCAAGAGGAGGAAGCTAAAGGCATGCAGATTGGAAATGAAGAAATGCGACTGTCCCTATTTGAAGGTAACCTGATAGTTTACGTAGAAAATCTCACTGAATCTACCATAAAACTCCTAAAAGTGAGTTCAAGATTGCAAGATACAAAATCAGCTACAAAAATCTGTCGTATTTCTGTATCTTAATAATAAACACATAGAAACTGGAATAAAGCAAAAACAAAAAAAAAACTATACAGTTTAAAATCACTCCAAAACTATTGAGTTACTTAGGTATAAATCTAACAAAATGTGGACAGGACTTGTATAATGTAAACTGCAAAATGATGAAAGCAATCAAAGATATAAATAAATGGAGAGGCATACCATGTTCATAGATTAGAAAACTCAACATAATAAAGATGTAAATTCTCCCCTAATTGGTATAAGGTTTAACACAATTCCTGTCAAACTCTCAGCAAGATTTTTTGTAGATACCGACTAGAAATTTTATTCTAAAATTTCTATATAAAGGCATAGAAACTTGAATAGCTAAAACGGTTTTGAAAAAGGAGACTAAAAAGGGTGTAATCACTGTACTTGATTTTGAGAATTATTATGTTGTTGTTGTTAGGTGCTGTAAATTTGGTTTTGACTCATAGCAACCCTACGTACTACAGAACGAAACACTGCCAGCTCCTGCGCCATGCTCACAGTCGTTGTTATGCTTCAGCCCATTGTTGCAGCCACTGGTTGAGGGTCTTCCTGTTTTCTGCTGACCCTGTACTTTACCAAGCATGATGTCCTTCTCCGGGGACTGATCCCTCCTGATAACATGTTCAAAGTATGTAAGTCGTAGTCTCGCCATCCTTGCTTCTAAGGAGCATTCTGGTTGTACTTTTTCCAAGATGGATTTGTTCATTCTTTTGGCAGTCCATGGTGTATTCAGTATTCTTTGCCAATACCGCAATTCAAAGAAGTCAGTTCCTCTGTATTCCTCATTTATTGTCCAACTTTTGCATGCTTAGGATGCAGTTGAAAATGCCATGGGTTGGGTCAGGCGCACCTTAGTCTTCAAGGCGACATCTTTGCTTTTCAACACTTTAAAGAGGTCTTGCACAGCAGATTTGCCCTTGTCTTTTGAGTT
This sequence comes from Elephas maximus indicus, assembly GCF_024166365.1. NCBI lineage: Eukaryota > Metazoa > Chordata > Mammalia > Proboscidea > Elephantidae > Elephas > Elephas maximus. The sequence goes on from NC_064842.1 coordinate 1,819,822, forward strand.
CTTGACTGCTGATTCCATGGGTGTTGATTGTGAATCCGAGTAAAATGAAATCCTTGACAACTTCAATCTTTTCTCCATTTATCATGGTGTTGGTAATTGGTCCAGTTGGGAGAATTTTTGTTTTCATTACATTGAAATAACATAAAGAAAGAATTACTATAGAGCTACAGTAATGAGGACTGTGTAGTATTCCGTGGAGGGATAGACATACACATCAGTAGTGTAGAACAGGGAATGCAGAAGTGGACCAACACAAGTATGTCCAACTGATTTTTGAAAAAGATGAAAAAGCAATTCAATATGGAAAGCATAAGTCTTTTCAACAAATGATTGGAGCAACTGAATATCTATTGACAAAATAATGAATCTTCACCTAAACCTCACACCTCATACAAAAATTAGCTTCAAGTACATCATGGATTTAAACATATAACATGAATTATATAACTTTTAGAAGAAAGCATAGGAGAAAATCTTCATGACCTAGGCTTTGGTGAAGTTCCTAGACATGACACCAAAAGCATAATTCATAGAAAGAAAACTTGGTAAGTTGGACTTTATCAAGATTAAAAACTTTTGCTATGTGAAAGACCCCACTGAGAGGATGAAAGTGAAAGTGAAAAAAAAAGTCAATCTCAAATGGTCATTTGCAATGTGATTCCATTTATATAAAAATCTTGAAATGACATAGTGTTATATCTTGATTGTGCTGGTGGTCACAAGAATACACGTGTGATAACGTAACACAGAACTATATGCACGCATCGTACCACTGTCCTTGCAGTCGTTGCTGTGCTTGAGCCCATTGTTGAGCCACTGTGTCAGTCCATCTCCTTGAGGGTCTTCCTTTTTTTTTTTGCTGACCCTCCGCTTTACCAAGCATGATGTCCTTCTCCAGGTACTGGTCCCTCCTGATAACATGTCCAAAGTATGTGAGATGTAGTCTTGCCATCCTTGCTTCCAAGAAGCACTCTGGTTGTACTTCTTCCAAGACAGATTTATTCGTTCATTTTAGCATAGAGTATAGTGGAATAAATTACACAATACTTGGGAACTGTCCCTTTTGGCAGCCTAAACCTGCAAGTGTTGTAAACAGTTTTTCTTAATTTGCTACTAAACAATTTTTAATTTAATTGCTACCTTTTATAATAGACTTGAATGGGCCCAGTTACCTGAAAATTCATTGGCATTTGATACATGGACGCACCTTATTTTTAATACTGCCCTGTGACTTTGGGCAGTGTGAATGTTTTACCAGTCCCAGGCTGCTTATGGTATGAATAATCGTATCAAGGTGATACCCTGCTGGGGGCAGTGGGTGCAGAGGGGCCGCCCTTGCAGCCTGGCTCCCAGCAGCCAGGCTGCAAGGGCGGCCCCTCTGCACCCACTGCCCCCAGCAATACCCCTTTTTGGATTCATGCCCTCAGTAGAATTGTTTTGCATGCCTCACCTTAGTCCATAATCCATTAAGTTTCTGCATTTCTGTTTGAGGATGGCAGAAAGTTGGTGTCAGAATGTGCTTTCTGTTTTTATACACTGTTGACTCATTAATGCACAGCCATCACGAGGCACTTAACTGAGGAGATGAGTTGGCCAGACAGAAGTCATGCTTCTAAGAGCCTCAGGAAACATCAACTACTGTGGGTGTGGGGCAGGTGCATGAAACAGTTCCAAATGCTGTGGTGGGGGCTGGGTGGGGATGGTTCTCTTAATCAAAGCTTCAGGAGTAACCAAGAGGCTGAGAAATAGTTACTGCTAGTGCCAGCTTGCACAAATAATGCTAATAAAAACAAAAACCACAAACTAATTTATGCATATTGTTGAAGAGAATATAGTTCACTTTAGGTCTTATATATAGAATCAGAATAGGCTTTGCTTATAATTAGTAATGTCACCTTTAAAGAACTATATCTAATATACTTATTTTTGAAAATAAGGGCCAACTACACCTACAAACCACATGTATGATTTTTAGTTATGTTTCATGATACTTTATGCTTTGATACCTTATGCTCTACCGTTGGTTAAATGGAGCCCCAATGGCACAGTGGTTAAGAGCTTGGCTGGTAATCAAAAGGTTGGCAGTTCAAATCCACCAGCTACTCCCTGGAAACCCAACAGGGCAGTTCTAGTCTGTCCTGTAGGATCACTATGAGTTGGAACCGACTTGATGGCACCTAACAACAACAAATGGTTAAAAACACATCTGAATTATAACTAAGCGCCTATATAGTGCATTTGGTGGTTCAGTGGTAGGACTGTCACCGTCCCTGCGGGTTTGATTCCTGGCCAGTGCAGCTTACGTGTAGCCAGTACTTGTCTGTCAGTGGTGGCTTGCGTGTTGCTATGATATGACACTGAACAGTTTTTGGCAGAGCTTCCAGACTAAGACAGACTAGAAAGAAAGGCCTGATGGTCTACTTCTGAAAATCAGCCAGTGAAAACCCCGTGGATGACCATGGTCTGATCTACACCTAACCATGGGTGGTACAGGACCAGGCAGAGTTTCATTCCATTGTGTGTGAGGTCGCCATGAATTGGCAGCTGACAACAACACAGTACATTTTATACTTTCAAAACCCTTTATATATAATATTGATGTTAATATATTGGATTTATAGGGTATTCTTATTCTAGAGGACTTCCGTTCTTTTAGCATTTAAAATATAATTCTCTAACATATTTTTAGTGCTAGGTTGGTATCGACAGTTTTACGGTAGACAGCCTGAGTAATTTAGAAGTAAAGGGACTAATTTAATTTCACCTAACATGGCTTGGATTATATGATCTCATGTAAAATACTTAAAGGTCATCTGATCCAGTGCATTATAGATCTTGTGGTCCACCTACATTGCCCCATTGACAAGTGGCCGTTCAGCTTCAGGCCCTTCTATTTATTTAACAAAAGTCTTTCAATGCTATCATGTGGCAGGCACTGAGTTGGGTCCTGGGAATATAAAGCTATATAAGACATTTTTCTTCTATGTGGCCTAGCAGGAGAGTTGTATGCAAGTGCATATATTCTGAAGTAGCCGGGAAGGGGCTATAGAGAAGCTCGAACAAAGACATTGCTACTCCGTGTCTCAAAGCCAGTTATTCATATCATGTGGTTGAAACTCTCTCGCCTGAGCCAATATTGCCTTTTACGTCTAAATATTGCCCTTCTCCAGTGACTATCTTTTAGTTGTTTCAAGATAGTTATATTGTCTTTTTGATTCGTGGTGTTTTTATAGTTTTTCTAAATTTTATCTTGCAGGAAATTGGCCATTTTTATATTTGTTGTTTCTAAATTTTATCTTGGATCTTCCTTGTACAACATTATGGTTTTTCTTCAGGTTAATAGACTGCCTCATTATTTTTTCCTATTCGTTTTAATTTTTTGTGTACTTACCACTGATTTATCCCAAACCCTCTGATTGAACCTTAAAACATCTCTCAAATGCCTCAGGTAATCCATCAGATCCACACTTTTTTCAGAGCCATCTCTCTTGGATTTCTTCATTGTTCAAGTCTAGATTGGTGTTTTCTCTTGACCTGGGTCACAGCTTTCCCCTTCACACTTTACCTTCTTGCTGTTTTGAGAATTCTCTTCACCAGTCTTCTGTGTTGCATCCCTTACTGCTGAATTTCTGTCCTCGTCATTGGGTTAGTCCCTAGTTTTGCTACGTAGAGTATGTTCTCCAGACGGTACTTGGAGGTGAGATTTCATATATCTGAAAATGTCTCTTTTTTCACTTGGACTAGTTTGGCTGGGTATAGAATACAAGGTTAGAAATGTATTATTTCTCAGAATTTTGAAGACGTTCCCTAGTACCATCTAGTTTCTGGTGATTCTATTGAGCTTCCATTCCATGTCCCGATTGTTTGTATGTGACCTGTTTTCCCCTTCCTGCTTTCTCTCTGGAAGCCTGTAGGGTCTTCTGTCTGTCCTTAGTGTTTTAAAATTTCGTAATGATACGCTTTGGTGTTAGTTTTATTTTTCCCCAATTGTTGAGCTGAGCATTTGGTGACCTTTTTCAACTTGGATGAGAATCCAAATGTTTTGTTGGGAGACCGAGTAAGTGGCATTATCTGTATGTCTTATCTCCTGGTTGCTTAGAAACGAACCTTACAGCCTCCTACCTAGGGAGCTAGTATAAGACAGTAGCATTGTAGGAGTCCAGTGGTTGAAGGAGGACTGAGGTCCTCACTATTCGGTGGGTGAATTTTCATGCAATGCCTGTTTTCAGTACCGTGCCTCAGTCCTACTTTCTGTTTATCGTGTCCACCTGGCTCCATATCTTTAGAGAATGAACCTCTGGTCTTCTGCCAGAGAGGAAGAGGGTGCTGCCTGGCTGGCTGTGCAGCGACCTAGACTGTGTAGACTGTTTCCCAGTCTACCTGTTCTCAGGAGATGACTGGTAACTCTGATTTCTGGGGCTCTGTGGCAGAAATTGATCTGCTTTTTGTCGTTCTTTTCCACCTATTGACACTCAACACCTGTCTTTTGTCTTTTAAGATTTTGCCAAATTTTCTCATCTTCTTTCTTTTCTTCATAGTTATAGTTGTATATCTTCTAAGTTCTCTATACTGTTATTTAGTGGGGCTTGTAGAGGGGAGAGTGACCCATATTTAAGAGATTTGAATTTATCACATTATCTTAGCTTCATGGGTCAACCTGCCTTGTTAATCTTTTTCAAATTGTTAGTAATTTTTTTTTTTTTTTTAAACAAATTAGAGCAAAAAGTACTGTAGGTGGACTATAAGCAGAATAATTACTTAAGGTTGACATTGATCTCTTAAGCAGTATCCTCTGGGTACTGCCAGTTATGTCCAAATCATCATTCCTACATCTGTATTTTAAGTTAAAATTCAGGCAGCTTGAATGGTTGGTTTGTAAGTTTGATGTTTATACACCGTTCTCTTTATCCCTCTTTTAAAAATGTATTTTTATTTGTCCCTACTCTGATTTTCTTCCAGTTCATCCTCCACACTGCTGCCGAAATTATTTATAAAACAAATGTTTTAGGAAGCAATTTTTCTAAAACTAATAACTCCTTTGCTTAATACCTTTAATACTTTCCTGTAGTTCTCAGGATAAAGTTCAGACTTGTTAGCGAAGCCCACAAAGAGTGATCTAGCCCCTGCTTCCTCTGCTGATGCTCCACCTGGTTCTTACCCTCTTCTGTCAGACCCCCACAACACACTTTCTTGGCTACAGCCCCGTTGAACTTGTGGGTAAACAAAGGCATCACGTTTCACACGTGCTGTGCCTGCTCGGGAAACCCTGGTGGCGTAGTGGTTAAGTGCTACGGCTGCTAACCAAAGGGTCGGCAGTTCGAATCCTCCAGGGCTCCTTGGAAACTCTGCGGGGCAGTTCTCCTCTGTCCTGTAGTGTCGTTATGAGTCAGGATCGACTCGACAACACTGGGTTTTGGTTTTTTGGTGCCAGCTGCAGTGCCGCCTTTGCCTTTTCTTCCTCATCCCATTTCTTCCTCTCCTGAACTGCTTTCCTTTACTGTTGATTTGAATATGTTCTTCTGTGTTCTTCTAATACCCTGACCTTGCCTGCCCCAGCATCCATTCAGACTGTACCGTAGTTCTTGATGTTGTTTCTATGCCTCCTCCAACAGGTCTTCGGGCACCTCAAATGACAATGCACTTCTCTTTCTCTTTTTAAAAAAATTAACCTTCTTTATATTTTTACACAATATTTGTGGACATCTGTGATATAGAAAGAAAACCCATTGCTTTCGAGTCAGTTCCAACTCATAGTGACCCTATAAGCCAGGGTGGAACTGCCCCATAGAGTTTCCAAGGAGTGCTTTGTGGATATGAACTGCCAACCTTTGGGTTAGCAGATGTAGTTCTTAACCACTATGCCACCAGGGTTTCCCCGACATAGAAAAGATAGTCTAAGTTGAATTCTGTCCTCAAGATATGTATCTTTGGAGAATAAGTCTCTGTAGATGTCAAACACCAGCTTAGTGACTGTATCTTACTTAATTTTGTATTTTCGCCTTTAGCACACTGCCTCACAAATAGCAGATACTCAACATATATCTACTAAAAGAATGAATGAATGAGGCACCTCTCCACTCGCATTAGTCCATGAGAGGTAGGGACCATTTATACTAGTTGACCTGCTCCCTCACCATTTCTCTGCATGCCTTTTCCACGTCTGTTTTCTCGCTCACTCACTCACCACTCACTCACTCACCCACCCACCAAGTATTTAGTGAGCTCCTGCTATGTGTCAAATGTGGAACTAGCCAGTGGAGATGTTGTGGTGAATAAAACACACCTGATGGGAAGTGTAGATAAATACACTGGCCGTTATAATACAGCGTGGAAACCGTTTTGTGGGAGCATGTAGGAGGGCTGTCCAGCTGGGGCTCTGAGAGTCATCTTGGAAGAAATGACATTCAGAGACCTATCAGATGAGTAGGCTTTAGCTGGTGGAAGAGTGTTCAAGGCTAAAGCAACAGGATACATGAAATGCAGGGTGTCTTGGTGAGGGAAGAGGGACTGAAGACCCTGGTGGCACAGTGGTTAAGTGCTCAGCTGCTGACCTAAAGGTCTGCTAACCAAAAGATGTGGCAGTCTGCTTCTGTAAAGATTTACAGCCTAGGAAACCCTAGAGGGCAGTTCTGCTCTGGGTTATAGAGTTGCTATGAGCTGGAATCAACTCAAAGGCAACAGGTTTGGTTTTTCTGGGGCGGGGGATGGGAGGGTGGTTCTGAGAACCCTTTGGAGCAATTCTAGTCTGTAACTCGTGGCGTTGCCATGAGTCAGAATTGACTTGATGGCAGTGGGCTTTTTTGGGGCGGGGGAGGGGGGGAGGCTAGGAGAATGAGAGAACATGCTTTTTCTCTAGACTTTCCATTTCTTCTTTTTTCCTTATTGCCCACCTGTATGTAGTCCATTCTCTTCTTTTTTCCTTATTGCCCACCTGTATTTAGTCCATTCTCTTCTTTTTTCCTTATTGCCCACCTGTATTTAGTCCATTCTCTTCTTTTTTCCTTATTGCCCACCTGTATTTAGTCCATTCTTCAAGATTTGCCTGAAAGCTTACCTCCTCCATAATTCTCATACTCTCCTTTCCTTTCTTTGGATTAAGTTTAGCATTCAGTTGTTTATTATTTCACTTGTATGATTTTTATCTCAAATATATTGCTAACCTGCCCTGTTGTTGTTAGGTGCCGTCGAGTGGGTTCCAACTCATAGTGACCTTAGGTACCACAGAACGAATCACTGCCTGGTCCTGCACCATCCTCACAATCGTTGTTATGCTTAAGCCCATTGTTGCAGCCACTGTGTCAATCCATCTCATTGAGGGTCTTCCTCTTTTTTGCTGACCCTCTACTGTACCAAACATGATGTCTTTCTCCAGGGACTGGTCCCTCCTGACAACACGTCCAAAGTGTATGAGATGAAGTCGTGCCATCCTTGATTCTAAGGAGCATTCTGGTTGTACTTCTTCCAAGACAGATTTGTTTGTTCTTTTGGCAATCCACAGTATATTCAATATTTTTCTGGAACACCACAATTCAAAGGCGCCAGTTCTTCTTCGGTCTTCCTTATTCATTGTCCAGCTTTCGCATGCATATGAGACGATTGAAAACACCATGGCTTTGCTCAGGCACACCTTAGTCCTCAGAGTGACATCTTTGCTTTCCAACACTTTAACAAGGTCTTGTGCAGAGGATTTGCCCAATGCGATGTGTCTCTTGACTGCTGCTTCCCTAGGGGGCAGGTACTCTATCTTATTCTTTATTTTCTCTGTCAATGCCTAACTGAATACAAAGCCATCCACGCAGAATTCAGTAAATACTTGTTGAATAATTTTGACGAGAACAGAAAGAGACAATATATGTGCAAATCTGAACTTCAAAATACACTACAGCTGCAGGATCAAAGCAGAAGGGTATGACGAGCACACAACTGTGGAAACGATTCTCCTCCCATTTTCGTCCTCTCACACAGGGCGCACCTGTGGATTGTTGGCAGGGTGCTGTGTTGCAGTCAATGAAATTGTCGATTTGCAAGTGTTGTGTCTCTGTGTTTCCATATGTACTTTCAGATACTTTGGAATTTTTCAGAACATGAACATATCACGCTCTTATACCTGACGCATTTCCGAGGCCATATGAAAACCACAGAATCAATACCACAAGTTCTCCATCTGCTGTGTAAGTCGAGACTTATTAATTAAAAACATTTGAAAATAAAAGCACTTAAAGCTGCCTTGCCCTGGAGGTGTTTTCTTCTGAATAGGAGTTGGGCTGCCTTTGGTTTCAGTGGCTTGGATGTGTATTGATTGACTAGAGGATGTAGCCTCTAAGTCCATTACTGTGACGGCGTTTATTAACTGATGGCGTTTATTAACCGACTGCTTGTTGCATCCATTCTGATCGACATATAAAAGAGAACTATCTGGACATAGGTGCTGTATTTAGGGGCTTATTTCATACTTTCCAAGACCTGTAAACCAATTTGAGGACACTACAGAGCACACCTAGGCAGCAGAATGAAAATACCAAACCAGGGTGGAATACTAAACGTGGAATAGTTCACACCAACTTCAGAGTATTAGGGCTTTCTGGCAAGTGCAAATACGGATCTGAAGGTAAATACAATAGACTGCACTTTTAATTGAATTTATTTTCATCTAAATTTAGCAGTGTCAAGTCATTATCCCAAATGAACTTCAAAATTTAAGCCAGAGAAATAGAATAAATGGATTCATTGTGGAATTGAATGGCATGGACTGAACTTGGGCCCATAAACCTAGAACTTCAGAGTTTTAACCTCTCTTTAGCATAATCTCTTTGTGACCTTGGGCAAGTTGCTTCACAAAAACAGAAAACAGACAATCAAAATGAGAATGACAGGTGTAGAGAGCTAGCTTTTAGAGCATTTGGATGGGAGAAGAGTGGTTGTTTTTCCTCGCTCTTTAGCAATTCTGTTTTAAACCCAATTTCTCTTTTATATTCTGCCTTCTGCTATATTTATATCCAGTTTCCTTACAAAGACACACCATGTCCTTTGGAAACAGGTTTTATGAAGCAATAAATGTATAGGTCTAGGATTTGAAAAATTATGTAAAGTAAAACTCTTTTTTCATACATATAAAAGATGTTTCTGTGATAGGTTTATTGTTCCCTAAATCATTAACCCCACATCCTCCTAGGAAACCTCACTGAGGAACAGCTCACTCATTGACATTTGGCTGATGTGAATATAAGAGATTTTAAAATTCATGTTTGTGGTTGAAATAATTACAACCTGGATTATTTTCTGGAGAATAGCATGTGTTTTGCAGTGCTCTAGGGCTCTTTGCTTAAAAAAAAAAAAAAAAAAAAGATGCATATAATCCAGGGATTTGATCCAGTGACTTTTAAATGGTAAGTGGAGAAGAATTTTTTTTTTCTTTTTTAAGTTCTTTTCATCTTTTCTTTACCTGGTATTACTCTGTCAGAGAAAAACAAACTTTGCCAACCATATTTCAGCGCCTCTTGGACTGCCTTTGAATTTTGAGTAAATTACTTGTATTTGCAAGTCTGTTAAAACAAACAGACAAACAAACAAATAAACAAAACACCAAACCCACTGCCGTGGAGTCGGTTCTGACTCAGTGGCCCTGGTGGTGCAGGGTTAAGTGCTATGGCGCTAACCAGAAGGTCGGCAGTTCAGATCCACCAGCTGCTCCGTGGGAGCTCTGGGGGCAGTTCTACTCTGTCCTATAAGGTCGGCAGTTCAGATCCACCAGCTGCTCCGTGGGAGCTCTGGGGGGCAGTTCTACTCTGTCCTATAAGGTCGGCAGTTCAGATCCGCCAGCTGCTCCGTGGGAGCTCTGGGGGGCAGTTCTACTCTGTCCTATAAGGTCGCTATGAGTAGGTCTATTTCAGCATCACCAAAATACTCGTATTTCTTTTTCTGGTGTTATGATTCGTAACATATCTTGAAAGATAAAGTTTTTCTGGTAGCGTTTGCTCTGTTTTTAGCTGTGATCATGATGAAGAACTGTGATCCTTAAAAAAATCATCGTGATTGTTATAAGGTACAAAACGTGAATTGAGTTTGCGTGGGGCAAGCAGACACAATACAGAATTTCATTAGGCGATAGAAACCAGAGCGTGTCGCAGTCAGCAGGTTACGGGTGTGCTGACTTAGCTTAAGTGGAGGGCGGGAGAAATGGGCTTTAGTATGACGCCTCTTATGGGATGGGAATAATAATGCCCTTGTTTTAAATAACACTAATGCTCTGTGGAAGCTTTGAGGAATTAAAAAAATCTAGATTAAGATGAGAATTAATGCAAACAGTGTTATCTGTTGATATTTTAAAACCAAGAATTAAAAGGTACTTTTTGTATTATTTTCCAAAAAATATTTTCTATATTGGTTTACTTTTAATGACATTTAAAATACTAAAAAAAAAAAAAAAAAAAAAGGCAGAAAGCAAAGATGAAGCACAAGAAAAATTTCATAGTAGTAAGTTCCTTTTTAAGATGAATCTATGCCAATATGAGAATATATAACTGAATAGAGCCAGGTTCTTAAGATTCTGTTTTTTAATAGACTCCATAGTATTTTGTTTGAATATGTGGTATTGTGGGGAATGTAATCATTACTTTAAATAAATGACATTTTTGAGTAGGCAGAAATCAGGGCTTTTAATTGGAATTTTGTGGTTTTTGTGACACCTTGTCTCAAAGTACATTTTCCTTGTGTAATGTTTAGATTGTAGGTATGGGATCCAAAGCAAAGTGCCTTATTTTTACAACAGCATGAAGCATACATACCTTTATTATTATTGATATTATTGATTAAAACACCTTCAATTATTATATTTCATTTTACTTACCATACGCTTATTTTGAATAAAATTATAGATGATTTTAAGTTTGACTAGACCTCTTCTTTTTTTTTTTCCTTTTGAAGAAAAATCAGCACATCGTGACTTACTTAAGGAAATTCCACAAGAGTTAGTGTTTCTCTGTCTTTATTCAGCTGCTGGAGCCCCCGTGACCTTGAGTGCGTCCGTGGTGACCAGTGGTTTGCGATGCCCCGTGTTTTCTGGTAGCTTGTCTGCTGCCCGCCTCTGGGCCCCTGGTCCCCCTCGTGCCACGTAGGCAGTGTTCCCTCAGCCTCTCGTCTGGAGGCTTTGATGCGTGGGTTCTGAAGGTGGCCGCAGTGACTTCGGGCAGCAGCAGATGGTGAACCTTCAGGCTGCCACCAGCTATGCTGGTGTTACCTCGGGAAGTTCTCGTTTGATGGAGAATCAGAACTGCATATGAAAGAGCTTTCACCGCTGAAATATCTTTTAATTAAAATATTTGCATACTAAAACCTTTGCAAATGTCTGGGCATTTAAAGAAATCTAAAGTCAGTTATTTTTTTATAAAGTAATTATTTACCGCTTTAGTTTCATATGCTAGTTGCTCTTTCTAATCTGGTTTTCTCCCCTTGTCCCTGCCCTAATTGCATGGAATAAAGACAGATAAGATACTTGGGTAACCGAAACGGGGGCTGTTTTGAAGAGCTGCAGATGCTCGGGTAAACATTTCAGATAAACTTTGAATTATGGATTTTAACTGAAAAGAAATGTGGATTTTGAGTCCTACCTGCCTACATCTTAGCAGAGCTGATCTGTTGTTTTCTGTCTTTTAAGCCTCAGAGAGAGGTTTCACTTTGCTCTGAGTTGGTTGGCGATTCTTTGACTTTGCCATCAGTCCAGAAAGCAATACCCTTTTTGGATTGCTTGTTCATTCAGTTCATGATAATGTGATGTGTTGGAAATTCTCCTGGTACAAATAAAGTACTGATAAGGCTCCAGAGAATTTTTTTGTCCCTCCTAGATCATAGGGGTAACCTTTACACTTTTCTGTACTGAAGATAGATCCTTGAGAGTAGCAGACAAAAATATCCTTTACACACTAGAGCTGTAAGTATCCGTGTCAGCTTTACTCTCCGTACGTTAGCCTCATCAGTGAAACACCTTTGTGAGCATTTGACTACCACCAACAGGTTGGTCTCATGGCCTAGCCTGAGAGAAGTGCCTCGACACACCGTGCTCTTGATGCGGCGGCTTCTGATAGATGCAAAGCTATAAGCTCGGTGCGTTTTACTCTCTTTTCTGCTGAAGACAGATCCTTGAGAGGAGTAGATGAAGACATCTTTTTGCTTTTGGAGTTGCTGGGCAATGGTCGTGGGGCGTTACTAGCCTCCTGATGCCAAAGAAAGAGAGAGTCCCCAGTAAGAAGGGCGGTTGATATTAACGGTCACCTGGTGTTCCTCCTTGTTTTCTGTTAGTTGGATTTTTGTCAGAGACACCTTGTGAGAAAGAAGATGTGAAATTAGCAATTAACAGTAGAGACACATTTTGAATATTGTAAGAATACAAAATGAGAAATGGATTTTTAGCAGTTAATGTAAATAACATCTGATTATCATCATATGGTCTTAGGGGAGGGAAGCAAAAAGTTTAGGGCTCTAAGTTGGTTGTTCAAAACTATTTTATTTCTACAAAAGGGTAACATTACCGGCTCCTGTAATGTTGCCAAGAAGGGTTTTATCCCTGAAGCGTAGGCTATTTAAAAGGGAATACAGCAAGTGTAATCTTTTTCTGAAACTGTGTTGAATAAAAACTGACTTACTTGCAAATAGGACTTGTCTGTTTTCCCTGTCTTCTTTATTGTGTTGATCCCATTCTTCTCTGATATGCTTAGTTATGTGTGAATTCTCCGTAGTATAATTTGTGCACCTGAAGTCTCATTCAGATTACATCCAGCAAATACGATTAGGGAAAGACTGTGTTTGTCAGATATAACTATCCCGGTAGGATTTCCTTAAACATTCTTTTAACTTTTATTAATTGTTCTAGATCCCTGTGAAGTAACTAGCACCAAAGTAAAGACATATTCCCTGAACTTACCCAGTTTTTTCTTTATAAAGGATTGGAGTTGAAGTTAGTTTCACAGACTTACAGACTTCTAATGTCAACATTTAAATGAAGTGTCTAAAAAAATTTGAGAACGTGGTGACACTTGGTCCTCAGTGAAGGGAACTTTCCACACTTCCTCACCACAATCATAGTGTCTTTGTCGCAGCATCTCTCTTCTCTTCTCAAATTTATCCTTCTTTATATACTTGAAAAAAAAAAATCATCATTTGATGCTTTTGATGTATTTTTTCTTCCCTGTCTTTGGAATGGTGGTGCTTAGTTGAATATTAACCAAACAAACCAAACCCCTTGCCACTGAGTTGATTCTGACTCATAGTGACCCCATAGGACAGAGTAGAAGTGCCCCATAGAGTTTCCTACCCTGAAATCTTTATGGGAGCAGATCACCAGGTCTTTTCTCCTGCAGAGCAGCTAGTGGGTTCAAACCGCTGACCTTTTGATTAACAGCCGAGCACTTAACTACTGAGCCACCGAGGATCCTTAGTTAAATATTGTTGTTGTTGCTGGGTCTTTCTTATTCTAGTTAACAAAAAGACCAGACCTTTAATGCATTGGAGCTTTTCCTACTCTTGCTGTGGAAGAAGAGTGGTCAAAGCCCTTGTGTTGGTGGAACTGGAGAACAGATGAAACTAGCTTTCCTGAAGGGCTAAGTTGTCTGCTTCTTTTTCCAGTTAGAAGCAGTCATTCTGTGTATTACTGTAGGGCGAAGACGAGTAATCTCTTCTGTTAACACCATATGCTAATATAGTACTGATAAGTCAGTGTGAAAAATGAAAGGGAGAAATACATTAATGGTGTTCTTTGTGTAGGTGTGCTGTCCAAGATAATTATTTCACGACCGTTTTAGTTACAGGACTTGTTTTATCCTGAAATAAAAGATGGTTTTAGAAGCCTTTTATTGGAAAGACAATTGTGTCAAATTAGTACCAAATTAGATTTTTGTCTTTATAAAGGTGAGCAAACCCATGAGCAGTTTTTAAATTGATGTGTTCTAGTCTACAAATGAACAAATTCTGTTTGAGGGTTAAAGAAGCTATTATTTTGTCCTTTATGCTGACAGCTTCATTGCAGATTGGCCGACTGTTGGCATTAAAAAAATGTTTGGCTCCTTATGATCTTTATGCGACTGTAATATTAACACAGCTCCATAGCACACTGTTCATTAAGAAATGACTGTAAATGAGGTTGAAGCGTGTAAATTTGGAAAGATACAGATGTTAAAGGCAGTCGTTTCTCTTTGTATACAGCCGTATGGCTAATAATTTCCAAGTGGCTAAAGCTCTTGTTAGCAGGAGTGCTGGTGTGTTAAGAATGGCTCTATAAATAACTTTAAGAACTGAAGTTGAAGGTGCTTCTTTTAAAGACTATTGTTAACTAAACATTATTGCCAAACAGATGGGAAGCATTCAGCAGCCTGATGTTTTTAGGTCTAATTCTATTATCACCAGCGCTGTATGGCTCAGATGAAGAGGTGTATCCAGAGGCCAATTTATAATCATTTAGCCAACACCTGTTTGGGAGAAATTGACAGTCAAAGGGCACATTTTAAAAAAATCGCATATGTTCTTGTGTTTATTGCCTCAGTGTGAACATTGTCTAGTTGCAAACAAACTTGTTAGAAGAAGAAAGTAAATGTAAACAGAGCAGTAGTTCCCAGCCATGTTTATCGATCTTAATTTGGCCTTTTTATCTAATCTGCTTCATGCTTCATGGCTAAGTGAGACCAGCAAAGAGCTATGGCTCCTGATTTACGCAGGTATTTTCTGTTTAGTCAATTAAGAGGCTTCTGGTTGTTGTTAGGTGCTGTGGAGTCGGTTCCAATTCATAGCGACCTTGTGTATAACGGAACGTAACACTACCTGGTCCTGTGCCATCCTCACAATTGTTGTTATGCTTGGGCCCACTGTTGCAGCCAGTGTGTCAGTCTATCTTGTTGAGGGTCTTCCTCTTTTTCGCTGACCCAAGCATGGTGTCCTTCTCCAGGGTTTGGTCCCTGTTGATAATGTGTCCAAAGTCTTTGAAACAAAAGTCTCATCATCCTTGCTTCTAAGGAGCATTCTGGCTGTACGTCTTCCAAGACAGACTTGTTCGTTCTTCTGGCAGTTCATGGTCTATTCAGTATTCTTTGCCAACAGTTGATAACTCAAAGGTATCTACTTTTGTCTTCCTTATTCATTGTCTAGCTTTCACATGCATATGGGGCGATTGAAAATACCATGGCTTGGGTAAGGCACACCTTAGTCCTCAAAGTGACATCTGTGCTTTTGGTAGGAGAAAGAATTTCTTTTCTATAATTTTCAGTTTCCATACCTTTCACCCAGTGAAATGTTTTTTGTCTTATGTAGATGTGTTTCCAAAGGGGATCGGTATTCTGATGAGTGGATTAAAGGAGTCACAACTTGATATAAAAGCAAATGAGACTAAAGGAACAGTAAGTGTCTTCATGGACTCAACAGATGTTTGTTCACTGAGCCCTCATTAGCAGAGAGACGGCCATGGTGTCTCCTTTTGGACTCATGATATATTAATTTAACTTTCAAGATTCAAGTTTTACAAATATGTTTCCATGCCATGCAGGTTCAAGATTTGTGGTAAGTACAGGTCAGAGGACAATTATGGGGAGAATAAATAAACAAAAAAACCAAACAAACTGGTTGCTGTCAAGTCGATCCTGACTCATGGTGCTCCCATGCGTTTCAGAGTAGAACTGTGTTCCGTAGGGTTTTCATGACTGTGACCTTTAGAAAGCAGATCGCCAAGCCTTTCTTCTGAGGCACCTCTCGGTGGGTTTGAACTGCCAGCCTTTCTATTAGTAGCTGAATGCCTGGCAGTGTGCGCCACCCAGAGACTCCTCCGGGGAGACTAGGTCTACTCTATCTGGAAAAAATCGTAATCCATACTTTTGTTCGAACCTCACTAACTTTCATTCTGATTCCTTCTGACCCACCTCTCCACTGAAAGATTTGCATACGTTGCCTCCATTTTCTCACCACCCAGGGCATCTGACTTCTTTCCCTGCCAGTCCACTGCATAATGAAGTTTTGAAAGTAACCAGGGACTCCTGGCTGCCGTGGCCAGATGAACTTCCCAGGTCTCACCCGTCATGGCTCCTCTTTGTTGCTTGACCCAGGTGACTGTTCTCATCTGAGGCATTCTCTCTCCCTGACATCGAATCACTGTTTTTCTGGTTTTATTTGTACTTTTCTGACTATATTTTGGTTGTTGTGTTATCCAACCACAATATAGATAATTAAAAAAAATTCAGACACAACTAGCATAGCTTAGCAGCTAAGAGGAAGGGCCCTGGAGCCAGACTACCATGGCTTAAATTTCAGCCAATTAGGTTTGTGGACCTGGGCAGGTTTTCTGCTTGTTTCCTCATCTATAAAACTGGGTTAATGAAAGTATGCCTGCTCGTTGGGTTGTTGAGTGCGTGCCATGGTTTAATTCTTTAAAGTCTAGCACAGTGCCCGGTGGTGCATTCTCGTGTCTTCGGCTGTCATCTTTATGGAGGATGTGCAAATAGAAATCTTCAGTCCTGATTTATTTTCTAAGTTCCAGCCCCACATTGCCATCCACCTTCCTTACTTTTATACTTGAATTCATTATCCTATGTTTATATTCCATTTACTGTGTGCGAGTGATGTGTTTTATGTTGGAGGAAATACAGTTTCTGCCTTGTATTCATTTTCTATCTCTGCCGTAACAAATTACCACAAAC
This sequence comes from Elephas maximus indicus, assembly GCF_024166365.1. Lineage (NCBI taxonomy): Eukaryota > Metazoa > Chordata > Mammalia > Proboscidea > Elephantidae > Elephas > Elephas maximus. Next base: position 1,836,489 of record NC_064842.1, read on the forward strand.
TTGGCATCTTAAAACGACATAAATTTATTACCTCACAGTTCTGTAAGTCAGAGGTCTGACACAAGCATCACTGGGGTAACATCAAGGTGTTGGGCAGGGCTTCATTCCTTACTGGAAGCTTTGGGGAAGAATCTGCTTCTGTCAGGTTTCTTTGCTGAATTCCGAGGTCTCCGTTTCCTTGCTGGCTGTCAGCCAGAGGGTGATCTTTGCTCCTGGAAGTTGCCAGTGTTCCTTGTCCTGTGTTCTCTGGGCTCTTGGAGGCCTCCGTCCGCTCTCACATGAGGGAGGGCCCCTCCATCTCCCAGCCAGCACGATGCTCCCTCTCAGGCTTCCAGTTTCTCTGGTTTCCCTTCTGCTGTGTCACTTCTGCGCCTTCCACTTTTTCTAGCAGGAAAATTCTCTGCTTTTTAGGGTTATTGTGCTTAGGTTGAGGGTACCCAGATATTCCAAGACAATTTGCCTATTTTAAGACCAGTACCCTACTTACATCTATAACGTCCCTCTTGGCAGTAACATAACATATTCACGAGTTCCAGGAATTAGGACATGGAAATTTTTAGGGGGAGGATCTTGCTCTGCCTACCAAAACCCAAACCAAACCCATCAAGTCGATTCCTACTCAGCGACCCTGTAGGACAGAGTAGAACTGTCCCACTGAGTTTCCAAGGCTGTAAATCTTTACAGAAGCAGACTGCCATATCTTTCCCCTGCAGAGTGGCTGGTGGGTTTAAACTAATGACCATTTGTTTAGCAGCTGAGTGCTTTAACCATTGTGCCACCAGGGCCCTTTCTTCTGCCTACCATGTGCCTGTAAAGAGCTTGAAGTCTGGTTGGGAGATAGACAAGTGAACAAGTAAAACCAAACGAAGGGTTAGAGATGCCGTAACAGAAGCTGGTGCTGTGTGTAGTGGAAGAGCAAAGGAGGGAAGTAGTCAGCTTTACTGAGAGAGAAGCTGACATTCGAGCTGAGTCTGGAAAGATGAGTATGTGTTTGATAAGTGGCTGGGGAAACATTCCAGGAAGAAGAAACAACAATAGCAATAAAAAGAAAAAAATCTGTTTTCATCAAGTCGATTTTGACGCATAGCTTACCCTATAGGACAGAGTAGAACTGCCCCCTAGGATTTCCAAGGACGGCTTGGTAGGTTCAGACTGCCAGCCTTTTGGTTAGCAGCCGAACTCTTAACCACTGCGCCTGCCACCAGGGTTTCTAGGTAACAATAATAGCAATGATAATAAGTGGCTGTGCTAAGCACTTTTACAAGATTATCTCACAGAAATCTTCACAAATGGTGGGAAAAAAAAATTTTTTTTTTTTTTTACCATTATTATTCCCATTTTGCAGATGAGAAAACAAAGGCTTAGAGGCATTAAGAAAGTAGTCTAGGGAAATCATTTCCGGGCAGTCCTCTGGAGTCCATGCTTGTAGTCATACCTTATAGTACTTAGTATGTTTGAGCTGTAAATGTTTTCACATGTAGAGCAGGAGTGGCAAAATTACCTCACTGGATTGTGGAAAGGATCAACGTTGATTACACTTGGGTAAAGCACCGCACATTGTGGTCGGTGGAAGAGTGGGGGGTGGGGTGGGGTGGAGGAAATACTTAGTTGGCAGAATTGACTGGACTTCGTCATTGACTATGGAGGCAGGGGGTGGAGGGAGCCTAGAGTGGTTTGGGACCTTACGTGGTTGGTGATGCTATTTAATACCACAGGAGGAAAAAGGCTTTTTTGTTGTTTGGTGGCGGGAGGGCTTTGAGAGGACAGAGGGATGAGTTCAGGAGATAGCTCTGGGAATATTCAGTTGAAATTAAGTGGAAACGTGAATAGCATAGGTTAAGCACTCAGAAGAGAGGTCACAAATGAAGTTGTCACTATTGCCTCAAATCCATCACGTCTAAAATGAAACTTGCCTTTTCCTCAAACCGGTTCCCGTCTTAACGCCCCTGTTTCTCTCAGAGGTGCCACCATTCTTCTATTTTCCTGAGCTTGTCATCCTTCATCATCCTTGACTCCTGCCTTTCCTTACCCAGTGATAGGCTGGTGAATGTTCAACAGCCAGTTCTCTTAGAAGGAAAAAATAGCCCCAGTTTGCAGCGTTTGCTGATTCCTGTGGTGTAAATGCTCCCGCCGCGGCCAGTTTCAGGCTGTGGCTGCCTTTATGCTACGACATCAGAGCTGAATGGCTGCCGCAGAGATCGTGTGGGCCTGCAGAGCCGAAAATGTGTACTGTCTGCCTTTCATAGGAAAAGTTTCCCAACCTCTGCTATAAGTGTCTCCAAAATAAGAAAACATTGACATGGTGGGATCATTCTCTACCTCTGTCCATTCCTTCTTCCCATCCAGAAGCAAAGGGGCAATGGGTGAGATCACAGAGGGTCTTGAGGCCATTTTACAAATTTTAGGCTTTTTCTGAGTGAGCTGGAGAAGCCATGTGATCTAACTTAGGTTTCAAAAGGAAAATCTCTTCTGCTGTTTCGAGAATAGACCATAAGGTGGAGGCAGGGAAGCCAGTTGGGAAGCCATGGTTATAATCCAGGTAAGAGATGGTCTTTGCTTGTGTCAGGTGGACTCAGCCTTGGAAGTGGTGAGGAGAGTTCCGGCGCTGGGTACGTGTTGAAGATAGAGCCTACAGGATTTGCTGATGGAAAGAGAGGAGTCAAGGAGTCCAAGGAGCAGTACCAAAAGCATGCCTTAGGCTAGAGCCTGAGTTACTGAGATCACAGAAGTTACTACACAAGGGGTTTTAGGAAGCAAATTGGGACTTCAGCAATTCCTATAAACATTTTTTTTACGACTTACTCCTAACCATGAATGTTCCATGAGGAAAAATTCTTTGTTTAAAATAAAATTCCCTTTACTTTTATGAAATAGATCTTAAAATAAATCTAGGAAATGATAATAATATTTCTAAAATATAGCTTTTTTAAAAAAGGAAACAATAATAAAACCTATTTTGAATAATGCTATTTTAATTTTGTGATTTGGTAACTTAAAAAAAAAAACTATTCATAAATAACAATTTTGGCAGGTCAGTTCCAATGCCTCCCCAAACCCTTAAAGTTTAGTTTCAAAGGTAAAGAGGTAGTGTTCCATCGTATTGTGAGTAAATTATTATTCTTGTCTTCTACGTAGGTTTTACTTGTCATGGACACGAGGACAGAGCAGACGTTCATTTTAAAAGTAAGTAGAATTTGTATGTTTAATGAATTTAAACATTTATTTCAAATTATGCTTCTGAAATAAAATATGTTATTTTTTACTCTGGGTGATTTGCATGATCTTATCTTTGTGGTGATCGGTATATATATATATATATTTATTAATATGTTCTCCCATCACAGTTGATAAATACTCTTATCATACACATTTAAAGAGAGTTTTATGTTATACAGGATAGAGTTAATAATTTGGATAACTTGAAGAATCCCTTACTGCTATTTAAGTGTGTAATTAATTACATCTGAAATACACTGTGTGATTTGTGAAGGCTGCACACAGTCTCACCTTCGGTTATGATTGCAGTTCTTAAGAGCTGAAGTTTTTGTAAGTCTTTGTTACAGGCGTTTAGCAAAGTGTTATCTATATTCTGGGCCCTCTTTTTGATCTAAATTCAATTTTGATTCTATTTATAACTGAATTTATAACTAAATGAATAGGAGAGAAAAAAACCTTCAATTTTCTAATTTCAAAATTGTATCTGAAATGGATTATGACAGTACATATTCTAAAAATATCCTAATTTAAGCATTTCCGCAGCATCCAAAGGGGGATTGATTGATTTTATATTTCTTTTTGTAATACCTGTTCTTTGGTTTATCAAGATGATTGTAGGAGACACTGGCATTTCCTGAAGCACAGTTGTTTTTGTAAATATACCTCATCACTCGGGTTTCCCTGGCCTTTTAAACCAGTTTTGACACCAGAAAATACACCTACTTTGTTCCTTTGAAGAGAACTTAATAATCTTTGTAATTTTTTGAAATAGAAAATTTAAATTGCCTGTTTAATCTAGGCATGCCTTTTGTGCGTCAGGAATTTGAGTTGCTCTCACAATGTCCATTGCTTTAAAGATACGCGTAAGTAAAACGAAACTTAAAGAAAGGTCGTAGAGAAATAACTGTGTGTCATCCTGATGACTTAGTCTGAGAGCTTCTCTAATAAAAACACTGACCCACGTAATTGATTTTAATGGCAGCTTTGTGGCTTCTTCCGTTCTCTGGACTCAGGCCAGATGCCATCAGCATAGCCTCCAGGGACCGAGGGGCACGGAGCGGCAGATGAGTGGCTTCTCTGAAGCCCAGAGTCACTCGGATAGATTAGTTTGGTTGATAAACACAGAGCACAGCAGGCTCCAAAGGCAACTGAGGGTACAACTGACCTTTTTGTTCTCCGTCAGGGTCTAAGGAGAAGCAGTGAGTACAGCAGGGACAGAAAGACCATCATCCCCCGCTGTGTGCCCAACATGGTCTGTCTGCACAAGTACATCATCTCGGAGGAGTCGGTGTTTCTCGTGTTGCAGCACGTGGAAGGTCAGTGTGTGGCCCGCGCGTGTGAAGGAGACTGTCACCTCCCTTACTGTCCGTTTGTAGGGTGACGCCCTCCTTGCTGTCGTTTCTGGGGCAGAAGAAGTATGTGAAACACCTGTAAGACAGTTTTCTAATCCCTCTGCTCTGCCTCCCTACCTTGAGCCGTGTGGGCAAGCGCAAACCCGGATGAGCTGCAGGTTTCGTTTAACTATAGTCACATTTCTTAGATGTATTTAACGACTTCCTTTCTCTCAGAATTGAGGTAATAGAACACGAACTTCAGCGTGTGGAGCTCAGCTTTATCTTAGGGATTTTATTTTGTTCTCTTGGTCTCTGCTAAAAAGACACATTAATGTTAGATGACTGATATAAAAGGCATCCCCTGAAGAATTAGCTAATATACCTCCCTTTTTAGAAGGCAAGGGTATTTGCTTAATATTTGACATGACCTAGTCATTCTGACCTGGGTCTTAACTAACGCAGCCAGTGGCACTGTGTACGGATACAAAGGAGAGGTACTGTGCTCTGCCTTCAGACTGTTCATGAAATTTCAGCTCTTAGTAGAGGGAACAGATGGCCAAAAAATGTTATGTTTTGATTTGTTTTTGCCTTTTAACAGGTTATTTTAAATAGTCTTTTATTTAGAATGACCGAGTACAGCATCTAAATATAAATTCACTTAATAAATAAGACTGGCTTTTGGCTTTTAAGAGGTGTTCTTAAAATAGTAGAAAAATTTTTCATATTTCACGAAGATATTATTTTACGTTACTGAGAATAAAGAACTGTGGTGCTTTACTAATAGGCATGACGTCTGGATTTAATGCATTTTCCCAGAAAAAGGAGTCGTTGCTTTGTGGAATGAGGTCTCTTGTGATAACTAATGCAAGATTCTTGACGGGGGCAATAAACTATTAATACTGTTTATTATGAGGCACAGCACAAGATAACTACAGATGGAGGGAAGACCTCCATATGCGGTGTTTAATAGGAAATTCAGAAGGGGCTCCGTGGTCTCTCAGGTATTAAGAGAGTTAATTGCGTGTGTGAATTGGATAACTCATTCACCTTTGTTCAGACATTATGGACAGCTTTTATCTGAGGATACCAGTGCATTACAGACATTATTGAATTAGAGGTCATGTCATCTGATAGCGAAATACAGCCACCTCTGGTGTGGAACAAAATAACTTGCGTAGTAATAATCTATAATAATTTAGAACAAGGTCAGTAGGATGAATGTAATTATAGTCGGTATTCTATTACCCAGTGTGGATTATTCATGTGGGAGATTATCTGTGGTAAATTTTCAATCCTAGCTCACCCCTGCTACGCACAGCTTCATCTTCCTCCTCTTCCTCTTCTTCTCCAAATCATACTTCAGTTTTTCTCCTGCCGTTTCCACACCCTCTTACACCCCCTAATGCCGATATTCTGACTGATTTTACTTTAATACTGTAGTAATTTTATACAGTCTGTCTTAAGGTCATACACTCATGGCTTTCACATTTTCCCCGCTTTTAGATTCTCTTTGCCAAGTTTCTTTTTCCTTTACTGTCGACCACACTTCACTTTGAAATGTCACATGACCATAGCATTTGTCCCGGGTTATTTAAATCTGAGGCAAAGGTGGAGATCTCTTTTGGCCATTTGGTTTAGGTGTCTATTGTTTAGTTTTAAAATGCAGAAATATTAAATTATGGTGCATGTAGGAACTCTGGATGGATTTAATACTCAACAAATTTATTGAGCCCATACTGTGTACGAGGCCCTCTTTTAGGTGAGCAGGCAGAACAAGTATGATCATTTGAAGTTTATATTCTTGTTGTGGAGAGTCAAACAAACAAAAACAAAAATACAAAAAGCAAGAGAATATTGGATAAGAATAGGAACTATATCTTTACACAGGGAACTCTCATAGAGAATGCTGTAGATTATATAATCAGGGAAGCCCTCTGTGAGGCGACATATAAGTGGTCCTGAACGACAGAAAGGAAACAACCATTTTATACATAAAGGGTAAAAGCACGTTCCAGGAAGAGGGATCAGTGCTAGAAATCTAAGGCAGAAACAAACTGGAATACTGAATGAGCCAGGAAGGAGACCGTTTGGTTGGAACGTAGTGGGTCAGAACAGCAGTGGTGTATGAGGCGATTGGAGAAGCAGGTGGGAGCCTTGTATGGAAGGATAAGGATTTGGCTTTTATTCAGGTGTTTTGGGAAACCATTGGACATCTTAAGTGGTGACAGGATCTGATTTATGATTTACATTTTTAAAAGATCATTCTGGCCCCATATGGGGAGTGGATTGTAAGAATAGAAGCAGTTGGAAGGCTTATGTCTTGGTGAGAGAAAATGATGGCATGGCCTTCTGGGGGGCACTCAACCATTTGCCGTTGAGTTGATTTCAACTCCTGATGACCTCATTGTGTCAGAGTAGAACCGTGCCTTGTAGGGTTTCCAAAAGCTGAATTTTCTTTCAGAAGTAGCTCACCGAGCCTTTCTTCTGAGGCACCCCTGGGTGGGCTCAAACCTCCAACCTTTCACTCAGCAGCTGAGCATGTTAATGGTTTGCACCACCCAGGGACTCCTTTGGTGGATGTGGTTTGAGGTTAGAGTTAATGGGGCCTCTGATGGATGTGAAGTCAGGGAGAGAAATTCTAGGGTAACTTCTAGGCCAGTGTGGCTGGCACAGAATGGGAAGAGTGGAAGGAAATGAGTGGGAGAAGTGGGCAGGTGGGCGGGCAGATCCTGGCCGGTCTTCTGGGCCATTTCAAGAACGTGATTTTTATTCTAAAGGAAATGGGAAGTCATCGGGACATCTTGAGCAGAAGAGTGGAAAGAGGGATCACTCTGGTTGCCTTGTGGACAATAAAATACAGGAGGGCAGAGGTCAAAGCAAGGAGACCAGTTGGGAGTTTGTTGTAGCAACCCAGGTGAAAGGTGATGGTGGACAGATCCTAGTGGTGGGACTGGTGAGAAATGGTCATTAGGTTCTGAGTGTATGTTGAGGTAGAACGGACCTGATTCTACCTGGCAGGTTCTAAGGTGTTTGGTTCAAACAGCTGAGAGAATGGTGTTTCCATTTACTAAGATGGGGAAAGCTGTGGAAGGAATCGTACATTTAGGAGAATTTAGATGCTTGTTAAATATCCAGGTGGTGTTGAGTAGGTAACTAGATATACCAGACAGGTTTTAGGAAAGAGGTTTAAAATGTTTATTGTTCCTAGTGATAAATCCATGTATTTTAAATTGATTTGAGGAAGAAAAGGGAAAACAAAATATATTCAGTCAAGGCCATGTGTCTTATTAAAACTTTAAGTCCCTGCGATTAGGAGTTAGGTCACATTTATCACATAAATGCCGTCATCTAGCAGAGTGCTCGGCACACCAAAGGTGTTCTCTGTCCCCTTGTTGACTACTGAGTCAGTCACAGAGAAGATGAAAGACCAGCTTGAAAGAAAAGGTTGGGGAAGCCTCTGAATGTGGATACCCCAAATAAAGGGATGGGAAGAATTTATCTTCAGATTACCTAGGGGCCGAAGGGGCAAAATGATTCTCTTTTTATTAGGTAGGCTTTTTAAAATATTGTAATTATAAAATAATATATAAACAAATAAATTCAAACTATGTAGAAGGGTATAAGGTAAAAAGAAAAATTCTGCCCCCTGCGCACGTGATTCCCAGTCCTTCTCCCCAGAGATAAGCACCCGGAGGTCTACGTGAAGAGAGGCAGTAGGGTGTAGTGATTAAGAACATTGATTCTGGAGCCAGATGGCTCGATTAAATGATTTGGTACGTATATGTAAAGCACTTAGGATAGTGACTGGGACATGGTAAGCACCATGTAAGTATTTGCAAATATTGCTGTTAGTTTTTGAATATATACAAAGTATTTGTACAGATTGAACATAATTTATTTAACTGCTTGGCCTAATTAATGTTTACATTGTTTCCAGTCCTTGTACATACATATCTTTTTACTTTTTTGTGTGTGTGTGTTTTGAGAATTATTTGTAAGACACATTTCTTGAAGTGGAATTACTGGGTCAAAAGATGATTTGATCCTTGCCACAGCAATATTATGCTGTACATGTTGAAGAAGGCCTAATTCCGGGCAGTGGTGGGACCCTAACTTCCGTGCAGGGGACGTGGACTCAGTGCTCAGCCACGGCATGCCATCTGCAGCCACCACGTGTGCCTCAGTGAGGCTTCTGTGATGCTGAACAGGCTTCCGTGGGGCTTCCAGACTAAGACTAGGAAGAGAGACCTGGTGATCCACTTCTGAAAATTAGCCAGTGAAAGCCCTGTGGATCACAACAGTCAGATCTGCATCTGGGGATGGTGCGGGACTGGGCTGTGTCTTGTTCTGTTGTAGGTGGGGTCGCGTGACCCGGGGCTAACTGCAGAGCAGCTGACAACAACGACAACAGTTCTGGCCCAGCAGATGGACAGATTGACTTTGTGGAAGACCAAGCGATTACGATCTGATGAGAGACAGAAAGAGGGCTTTTATTAAACTTCATGAATTGCTATTTTTATAGCTTAAAAGGGTCTAATATTTGTATTTTTACAGTATTCAACACAGCTTAGAAAGGTGTCATTTGTATTCTTAAAGTATTAAAAATTAAAATTATTTAAATGTTTTCTATTTATATCTTGAGATTTAGCAATAACAGGCTTTTTAAGGAAAATATTATTGTTAAAGATTACAGTAACAATGTCGGCATTTGTGTAAGTTTGTCTGTTAGGCCTGATTTTAACTCTGCAGGAAGTAAAAACTCATCCAGATTTTGTGAGTGAGAAACTTCAGTGGGAATGCAACAATGTGTCCTGTAGGTGATGTGCTTTTTCATGATTTTTGATTTGAAAAAATATGTGATAAATTTTGTTTCTGTATTTGCGTCCTGAGCATCAAATCTCACTGGGTGCCCAGCAAAAAGAACGGGGAAGAGCTAAAACAGGCCTTTCCCCCTGAAAATGCAGAGTTCTTGTAAGTCATGGTAGGATATTTATATTTAGGCTAGGAACAAGCGCCACAAAAAAAGTGCCAAGAATCTCATTCAATTTTTATCTAATAATGAAAAGAATGGAAATTAAACTAAGGTGTCATTTTTGATTGATGAAATGGGTAACCTTGATAATATCCAGGTAGGCAAAGGGCTGTGGTGAAGGCACCGTTAACACGTGGCTTATAGAGGCGGATTCTGGTACAACTTTCCGTAAAGCAGTTAGGAACGTGTATCAGAAGTGTCGGAAAGTATTCATGCGTGTTGAGTGCTTTCATTTCCGGGAATTTTTTTTGTCCTGATGAAATAATCAAGAGTATCAAATATTAGCATGCAAAGTTATTTATTATTTTAACTCTAATAGTAAAAGACTAGACATAAATGTCCAACAATAGAGGGATATTTAAATACATCATAATGTCTGTCACATGGATTTGCTGTGTAGCCATTCAAGTTCATATTTTCTTACAAATTAGAAAACGTTCATGCTATGATGTTAATTGTGAATAAAAAGCCTGGAGTGTGTTAATCATTAGGTGGTGGCGTTATGGGTGATTTGTATATTCTGAATTTTTGCTATTTTTCTTGATTTTCCTAGATTTTCTAAAATTTTTACTGTAAACCTGCATGTTTTAAAATAGAAAATATGACTCAAAAAACATGGCATTAATAGTACTTAATTAATAGTATGTTTTCCTGAAAGGTTTGCAAAATTTTTATAAAGGTGTCATTGTTTTATAACTCAATTTAATAAATATTTCTTTAACACCTATTATTTTATATGCTAGGCAGAGTTGTCTGCCTACAGTTAATAAGACCCTGCAGTCTGGTGAAGAAGATAATAAAAGCATAAAAATGATATTAACATGCAGTCGATTGTGGTGTGTGTCGTAAGAGGGAAGAAGTGATGTGGAGGAGAAAGAGAAAATGGGAATTGTGTCCAGTGAGGGGTACAGAAAATTCGGTAAAAGATAAATCCTGAAGGATCTTCAAGGATGGGTTTGATTTTGACAAGCCGATGTTGAGGACACCAGAAGGGAAGGAAGTTCTAAGTGGAGCTTTAGTGTGAGGAAAGCCTAGTCTGGGTTGTATGTGGGGAAATCCGGTTCAGGTGGATTGTGTGGTGAGTAGGGGCGAGGACCAGATCGTGGGCTGTGACTGTATCACCCAGGGTTTCACATGCCTGTGTGGAGCTAGTACTCCATTCAGTAGGTAGAGGGAATTTATTGTAGGTTCTCGAGTGAGAAATGACAGGGTAAGGGCTGTTCTAAGAAGGAAGATTGGTTGGGGAACAACTGGTATGGTGCATGATGCAGGAAGACCTCAGGCAGACGTCTGGTGGGAGCTCTGGCAAGATCCCAGGAAACAGGGGTGGCCAGAGGAATTAGAAGAGGAGGCTGACTGGGAGAAACGTTACAGGCAGATCCATTAGGACCTGGAAACTTGTCAAATTTTAGGAAGAACAAGGGAGAGAAAAGAATCCCAAGTTTGGTACAAAGCCAGAGTTGGTGCCAGAGTGACTCGGAAGTGAGAAAGAGGAAGTGGCTTTGAGAGGAAAAATAAAAACCTAAGTACATTGATTTGTGCAGCTCACCCTTGTGGAATTGGCCTAAGAATGAATAAGACTTTTCTTAGAACTTCATTAGGTACGTCCAGTTTCTTGCTAATCACGGTAACTTTCTAGCCGCAGATACTGCGTCCTGAGCAGCAAGTGACACGTCTCATTCCGAGGGTTATCATCTGATTTAACGAGCTCTGACTGAATGCCTGTGATGTTGTGAATGTTGCACGTTGTTGGTGGGTGCCATCAAGTCAATCCGACTCATAGTGACCCTATAGGACAGAGTAGAACTGGGCCCCATGGGGTTTCCAAGGCTATTTAATCTTTACGGAAGCAGATTACCACATCTTTCTCCCAAAGAGCAGCTGATGGGTTTGAACCACTGACCTTTCAGTTAGCAGGCAAGCGCTTAACCACTGTGCCACCAGGGCTCCTACAGACACAGTGTAGGCAGTGGATATACAAAGAGGAAAAAGACCTGGTCCTGTTCTTAAAGTTGTCACAATGTAGGAGAAATTGAAAACGACACGTGCCGTTTTTATTTGAATGGCAATCAAGAATCCCAGTTTCCAGTTCAGGCATTATTGTTAGTGCCACAGTGTAAGTATTTGGGATATGATTATTTAGAGAGGAAGGTGGTTATTGTCAAAAGACTAAAAAAGATGGAATTGATGCATAGCTCCTTTTGCGAGTGAGTGAGTTTCAAAGCTATGTATTAATCCTTAAACTTTAGTTTGAATATGGGGAAACAATCCAAAGAGAACAGAAAGCATTAGCTAAGAAAAAATGAGAGGGAAAGTTAAAAACCATAAAGCCCTGTACCACTAACTGTTGCCAAAATGGGAAGACTGCTGACTTGATCACTGGGAGAAAGAGACGGAGGAAGACCCTAGGTTAATGTCGTGACAAGCCCTCTGTTGAGCTTTACGCTGTGCAGGAGACCCACCAGGCAATTTACAGAATTACCGAGTTTCACTCATATTTCCTCTGAGGTGAAATGGGAAGTAGAAAAACACATTTTGGACGCTTCCATTGACTTTTTACACATATAATTGAGTGCCAGTGATTATAGTTTCCTAACCTTGGCTTATGATGCTTAATACTGATATTAAAAAATGTATTGAAAATTTTACCTTCTCCAGATTAGTAGAGGGATTTATTTTAACATGTCCTCCTTCATTTCTCATTTTTGGAAGCTGCAGCTATATCTCCACAAAGTATGTTTCCTCTATTACTGTTTTTAAGCTTTCTGAGCCGTATACTTCTTGCAATACTGTTTCTAGTCGGTTAACTGTGGTAGGTTTCTGATACTTAATACAGTTTTTTATTTAAAGATTTTAATGGTTGAGAAGGGGTTGGGATTTTAAGCCAAACAAAAGAAAAATATAGTAAATATGTCAAAATGACTGCATAACAAGTATTGCTGGTAAAATACTGGATTATTTATGTGGGTTGATTTCTATGATTTTAGTTTTTATAGGTTTCTGGTATATATATTATAGTAGTTTGCTCATTAATGGGCTTTACTTGGTTTTATACGTGTGTTTTTTTTTATGAAGCAGGAAAGAAAATGGAAAAATACGATTAATATGTCATTTATAAAATTATACAACAGATGCCACACTTCTACTTCAATCTTCAGCTAGACATTTTCAAAATTTAATAATATTGCTGATTTTCCCCCAGTATAATACAGGATTGTAAACAGCGCTTACTGACGGATTTCCACTTGACCAGGGCCGTGCTTGAAAAAATTATCATGTAAACAGATCTGAACATAATCGCGTGTTTCTACCACTAGATCATGTTTAACTTTAAAGCGGAATCTTAGCTGTGAGATTTCATATTAGCATCTGTTACAACTAATTTCCCTTCAAATGAAGAAAAAGGTTGTCATTTAAAAAATAATTAATCTCAGGAGATATGATTGAACCCGTACATACCAGTTAGCAATTACAGAAAAGGGATTTTATTAAACATACTTTTCCTACAGCACACTATTGATATGAATGGGTGGTGGTGTCCTGCGTTTGATTGATTATTAGAATACTTTTCTAGTGGCTTAAATAAGTAACCGTTACTTTGGAGATCTTAAGTTTATTTTATTTTTTTTTCCTTTTTGTACTTGTTCACAGGTGGCAAACTCTGGTCATATATAAGCAAGTTTCTAAACAGGAGTCCTGAAGAAAGCATTGACATCCAAGAAATGAAAAAATCCACACTTGCTGAAGTCCACCTGCAGCAGCCAACTCGTAGTCCTCAGGACAGCAGCAGTTTCGGATCCAGAGGAAGTGATGGTGGAAGTATGCTCGAGGTCCTGCCTTTGAAGACGAGTCTCACCCCGAGCTCTCAAGAGGACAGCACCCAGGAAGATGACGGTCAGGACAGCTCTCCCAAATGGCCAGACTCCGGTTCAAGTTCGGAAGAAGAATGTACTACAAGTTATCTAACACTATGCAATGAATACGGGCAGGACAAGATTGAGCCAGGCTCTTTAAACGAGGAGCCCTTTATGAAGACAGAAGACGCCAAAGCTGCTCAACGCTTCCCAGCACCCCTTGTTGCCGACTGTGCCAGCCCCAGCACACAGCTGAAATCACACGACCTGAAGCTCTTCCCTGAAGATGATAACCCAGAAGCAGCTAGTTCTCCAAGAACATCCGATTCCCTCAGTAGATCTAGAAACAGTCCCATGGAATTCTTTAGGATAGACAGTAAGGATAGCGCTAGCGAGTCCTTGGGACTTGATTTTGGAGAAAAATTGTATAGCCTAAAATCAGAACCTTTGAAACCGTTCTTTGCTCTTCCAGATGAGGACAGTGCTTCCAGGAGTTTGAATACTGGCGAGGGCAAGGCAGAGTTTAAAGCCCAGGACACCATCAGCCGGGGCTCCAACGACTCAGTCCCAGTGATTTCTTTTAAAGATGCTGCTCTTGATGTCGTTAGTGGTACTGATGAGGGAAGGCCTGATCTCCTTGTAAATCTTCCTGGTGAACTGGAGCCGACGAAGGAAGGCGCAGCGACGGGACCCACTGGCTTCACACAGACTGACACAGGCCTCACGGGGAGCAAGTTGTTGGAAGCCCCTGATGTTTTATGCCTCAGGCTTAGTACCGAACGACGTCGACCATACGAAGAAGAAGGCACAGAGGAATTGAGTGATCCCCATAGGCCCAAGTCCCATGGTGTAACAGAGAAACACTACGCACAGGAGGGTCGTGGGGTGCTATTTGTAGCAGCCGTGGATGACGGTCGTTCAGGAGACGTGTCTTTATTACACAGCTCAGATCCTGAGTCTCAAGGACTTGGAGTGACTGGGTCAGCACTCCCTGCAGACGACACAGAAGAAAGCTGCTTCCATCTTTCTAACCCGGTCTCAGGTGCTAATACATACAATTCAGACACAGACACTTTAAATACAGAAGAAGTGTTGCTGTTTACAGATCAAGGTGATGGTTTGACTAAGGAGGAGCCCGCTTCTTTGTTCCAGAGAGACTCTGAGACCAAGGGAGAGAGCGGGGTAGCCCTAGAAGAAGACAAGGAAATACACCAGATTTTTGAGGACCTTGATAAAAAATTAGCACTAAGCTCCAGGTTTTACATCCCAGAGGACTGTGTTCAAAGATGGGCAGCTGAAATGGTGGTAGCCCTTGATGCCTTACACAGAGAGGGGATTGTGTGCCGTGATTTGAACCCAAACAACATCTTACTGAATGATAGAGGTCAGGAACTTCGGCAAATGCTTTTCTTTTTATTCGCTGTTGCTTCCAATTAACTGAGTAGGCGTTTTATCTTGTAATTAGTATCTTCATTTCCTGTCTAGAGCTTCATTATCAGTGCAGCGAATTCACCCCCAGTAATAGCTTCTAGTACTTAATGGTGCCATTATTCTTAATGATACTGTTTTTAGCTACAAAAGGAGTAATTACAGTTCACTTCTGCAGAAAATGGAAGAGAAAAATGTTTTGATTTCTCCTGTCGTTTTGTTTTTAGGACACATTCAGCTAACGTATTTTAGCAGGTGGAGTGAGGTTGAAGACTCCTGTGACAGCGACGCCATAGAGAGAATGTACTGTGCCCCAGGTTAGAGCCGTCTATCTCCTCAGACGCTTCACTTGAGAAAGTCCTTTGGCAGCTCTCGCTTCCTTGCAGAAGTTGTATTTTTCACTGACACCTCACATCTGGGCTGGATTTAGTTATCTCTTAACCCTTCGAAAGAGAAAATTTGGGGCTAAGACCATTATATAACCCATAAGTATGTATGTATATGTATGTGTGTACCTATATGTATATATACTTACGTGTGTACGTGTGTCTGTATGTGCACACACACAGACACATGTATTTCTGTTGTTAAATGGGTTTATACTTCCCTTAAAACTGGCAATGAATTCTGTCTTAGAAATATTTTAACTTCTTAGCACTTGGAAAGACCTCTAAGTACTTTGAAACTCTTTAAATGGTTGATTCTTACGGACATGTGAGAGGTAGTGAAAGGGAAAAATTGCTAAAATGTATAAAATGCAGTTTTTATTTTTTTAATTCAGTGTTTGTGACTTCAGTGATGAGCCATGTTCTGTGTTTAAGAAAGTGTAGGAAGCTTGCTCTTCTTGTATTAAGACAGCCTTTTAGCCAACTGTATGACATAACAGGTTTCTCTAGCTCTTACCGTGTTGTCTTTAACTGGGGACCTATTTCTGGTTGCGTTAGTTTCTTTGCTAATGATTACAGCAGCGTAAGTATGTGTATTGCGTTTGAGTTGGTTTCTTGTCTGTCGTCAGTGCAGATGGGGCCGTATTTAAATGCAGAGTTTCTTCGTCTTTTGCCTAGCATGCAGCCTCTTTAGATGGCCAGAGTCTCTTCACATCACTCCACTGGCCTTCAAAGGAGGGTCAAGCTGGTTATGTTGGCGTGATGGGCTTAGTTGTTGGGCAATACAGTTTTCAATGCTTCCTATCTAACCAGCACGTTACTGATGTTGACATCCCCCTGTGTAAGGGGAAGTGATTGTCATTTGATTGCAAGGCCTGTGTTGCTTTTAGCTGCAGCCATAATTTTTACAAATTATTTCTGTATTGAGGAACAGAAAAGTTTTTCAACCTGCCAAGCACATCTCCTGAAACTTTCTGAGAAAAGCTGTTTGGATTTTCTTTTTTCTGCTATATTCTTTCATTCCCTCTCCTTGCCCTTCCACTGAATTATGACAGCTTGATTTTATTTCTTCTCAGGTAGAGTAGAGCATGCCTACAGTATTTGTTTCTCCCAAACAGATAAGATGATGCTGTTTTTTGAAACCTTATTAGTATGACTTAATGGGAAATAATTTTATAGAGAAATTACGTAATTATAGTTATCTGCTTCAGTTTTTACAGATTACTCTCCCTACTTTGATAATTTGATAAAGAAATAACATTTTGGGTACCAGTGTACGTAAGTACATGTATCAATATCATGAATTTCGGGGGTTTAGGATCAAGATTAAATTTGGCAGTTCTTTTGAGTGAATGAAACCTGTTAATCCTGAGTACAAACTGTGCAGCAAAATCAAACGCGCAATGCCTCTAGCTGACTCTGTATTTTGTATTTTTCGTACTTTCTTACTGAAAACCGTCTGCAGGGCTGTACTTTGGTGTCTGGCAGCTTTCTGTTCCTCAGGTGGAGGCACAGCCGCGTTTACCTCAGTGCCACGGCGGCTGACATCCTAGGGCCTGTTGTGGAGCTGGAACAAAGTGATGCCACGTTCAACAGCAGATACATATTTTCAGTTTTGTGTGCTTGAAAAATGAATTTAATACAGATCGCTTTCCAAGTTGTGATTTTTAAGCGTCTTTTCCTGAAATCACAATTTTTGTAGTTCACCAGCAGGTGGCAATCTACCATTAACGGATTTTTGCTGTCTTCTTCGAGGTTGCCCTTCAGCAACATTTGCTGAAAGCTGTAGTCTGTCTGAAGAAGGGCTTTGTTGTAATTACTTGCACAAAAGAATTGTACCTTCAAGCTTTGTGAGTTGTAAAAGTGTTCTGCTGTTATGGTATGCACTGAAGTATGTGGAAAGTCGCTCCATTCCTTGGGCATATGAATTTGTTTCATCAACAAGGGAAAACAAAACCAGTGATGGCCTTTAACTGGAAAGTAATGCTGATGTTTTAGTTTAGATAATCTCAAAACCCAGAGTGTTACCACTGCTAGTCTGTCACAGGGTCACTGTACCAGAAAGAATTGGTTGACATTCAACTATTTCAGGAGGTAGTATATGATCAAGGACCTATGGTAATGAAGGAAAAGGTCCAAGCTGCACTGAAGGCACTGGCCAAAAACAAGGCTGCAGGAATTGATGGAATATCAATTGAGATGTTTCAACAAATGGATGGCAGCACTGGAAGTGCTCTCTTGTCTATGCCAAGAGATTTGGAAGAGAGCTGCCTGGCCAACTGACTGGAAGATGGCCATATTTGTGTCCATTCCAAAGAAAAGTAATCCAACAAAATGCGGAAATTATCAAGCAGTATCGTTAATATCACACCCAAAAACCAAACCCGATGCCGTTGAGTCAATTTCGACTCATAGTGACTCTATGGGACAGAATAGAACTGCCCGATAGAGTTTCCACGGAGCCCCTGGCAGATTCAAACTGCTAACCTCTTGGTTAGCAGCTTAACCACTACGCCACCAGGGTTTCCTAATATCACACACAAGTAAAATTTTGCTGAAGATAATGCAAAAATGGTTGCAGCAGTAAATCGACAGGGAACTGCCAGAAATTCAAGCTGGATTCAGAAGAGGACGTGAAATGAGGGATGTCATTGCTGATGTCAGATGGATCCTGGCTGAAAGCAGAGAATGCCAGAAAGATGTTTTCCTGTGTCTTATTGACTAGGCAGAGACATTCGACTGTGTGATCATAAGAAACTATGGATAACATTGAGAAGAATGCAAAGTCCAGAACACTTCATTATGCTCACGGTAATCTGTGTATAGTTCAAGACGCAGTCATTCAGATAGAACAAGGGGATACTTTGTGGTTTAAAATCAGGAAAGGTGTGCATCAAGGTTGTATCCTTTCCCAATGCTTACTCAGTCTGTACGCTGAGCACATAATCTGAGACGTAGGACTATACGAAGAAGAATAGGGAATCAATTGGGGGAAGACTTGTTAACAACCTGCATTATGCAGATGGCACAACCTTGCTTGCTAAAAGTGAAGAGGACTTGAAGCATTTACTGATGAAGATCAAGGACTACATACAGCCTTTAGTATGGATTACACCTCAACATAAAGAAAACAAAAATCCTCACAACTGGACCAATAAGCAACATCATGATAAACGGAGAAAAGATTGAAGTTGTCAAGGATTTCATTTTACTTGGATCCAAAATCAATGCCCATGGAAGCAGCGGTCAAGAAATCAAAAGACGCGTTACATTGGGCAAATCTACTGCAAGAGACCTCTGTAAAGTGTTAAAAAGCAAAGATGTCACTTTGAGGACTAAGGTGTGCCTGACCCAAGCCATGGTATTTTCGATCGCCTCATATGCGTGCGAAAGTTAGACAATGAATATGGAAGACCGAAGAAGAATTGATGTATTTGCATTATGGTACTGGCAGAGAATACTGAATGTATCATGGACTGTCAGAAGAACAAACAAATCTGTCTTGGAAGAAGTGTAGCTAGGATGCTATACATTAGAAACGAGGATGGAGAGTCTTTGTTTCACGTACTTTGAACACGTTATTAGGAGGGATCAGTCCCTGGAGAAGGACATCATGCTTGGTAAAGTAGAGGGTCAAAGAAAAAGAGGAAGACACTCAATGAGATGGATTGACACAGTGGCTGCAGCAGTGGTCTCAAGCATAGCAATGCTTGCTATGGATGGTGCAGGACCAGGCAGTGTTTCGCTCTGTTGTACACAGGGTCGCTATGAGTCACAGTTGACTCGACAGCACCTAACAACAACATGTAGTTTTGTGGTAATTTGTTGAAACAGGGATAAGTAATGAGGATGGCGCAGGACTGGGCAGTGTTTTTGTTGCGTTGTTCACAGGGTCACTGTGAGTCAGAACCGACTGGACAGTACCTAATAACAACAACATGTAGTTTGTAGTAATTTATTGGAATAGGGATAAATAATGAGGATGGTGCAGGACCGGGCAGTGTTTCATGGTGTTGTTCACGGGGTCACTATGAGTCAGAACTGACTTGACGGCACCTCACAACAACAAAGGGTTACAGAACTCTGTTAAGTGTCTGACACCCTCACTGTCACCCTGCTGCGGGTAATGGAAGGGATTAGAACAAAAAACTGAATTTACTGTTTATCTCAAAACTGAATAGCAGTACTACTGATAAAAACTCTAGACTTTTCTCCTCTTTTCACAGAGAATAAGGGGTGATAATATGCTAATATTTCAGTGGTTAAAAATCAGACCTCAGTACATAGGGACATGGAGTACTTAGGTATCTTTTAATCTACCCTTAGAAACACTAAGGGGCTGAAGCAATTAGCCTCTCCCCACGCCCCCTTCCCGCCCACTTCCTAACTCTGACCTTAATATTATTGTCCGAGTAACTCAAAAGCATGTTAAGCAGCTGATGTTTGGCTAGAACATAAAGTTGTCACAAGATTATGATGACAATGACTGAGTCCTGTTTAAACAGCTCGCAGCCCCCACGGCCACCTCTCCTCCCTCCT
The DNA here is from genome assembly GCF_024166365.1 of Elephas maximus indicus. NCBI lineage: Eukaryota > Metazoa > Chordata > Mammalia > Proboscidea > Elephantidae > Elephas > Elephas maximus. The sequence goes on from NC_064842.1 coordinate 1,856,278, forward strand.
GGGAACCCTTATCACACATCTGTCCTAAAAACACTGTCCTCCTGCCCTGTGCTTTATAGTGTCAGCAACGGGTCTTTTCATCTTGGGCTTGATGCGCCTTTATATTTTGAGAGAAGTTTCCAGTAACAGCTTCAATTTACATGGACAGAAACTTGAGCAAATGCCAGACTAGCAGGGGGGCCATTATTCTGCTCTATAAATAAGTTTAAAAAAGAAACACACACACACAGAAACCTGTGAATCAACATGTTTTGGCCTAATTGAGGGGAAAAGCAAGATAGATAAATTTTGAAATGCAAATGATCACGTTCTGTTATTTAAGTACAGTTTCTGCCAACTTTGTGATCTTAGACTTTTCAAAGTCAGTCATTTCAGTAACGTATTAAAAAAAAATTTTTTTTTATACTACCAAGGATGTCTACATATTCACAAGTTTCTATAACAAAACAACTTTTTTTGAAAAGTTGCCACTTCTTTGTATTAAAGAAAACAAATCCAACAACAAAAAGACAAAAAGCATGGAGCTTTCTGTGTCTACATCTGTGAAACAGCCAGCACACGACTGGCTGCAGCTGCAGGCCTATCAAGAGGGTCTTGAGAATATGAATTCACTGATCAAACCAGCCAGCCCTGTTTTCAAAGCAGAGACCATTCCTTTTAGGTTCACTTTGTATCCTTAGATTATCTAGTATGATTGTCTAGAAAGGTTTTATTTTAAATAAACATCATTCGTGGTAAATGGGTTCCTTTCATGCCAGAGACACACAGAACAGAGTTCAGGAAGAGAAAAAGCAGAAGAAATAGTCCCCAGAGTAGGAGTAGGTTGTATAGCCCCACAGTAGAAATACAGCCCTGTCTGCTTGCCAGGTTAGGAGGCATTTAGACACTTTATTAGAAGACTTTAGATCCATCCTCTTAACTTTCTGCTTTAGGAGATTAAAATGAATAAAAACTGAGGTAGATTTGCTCTTCCTCTCCGGAGGACTTCTTTGTAGTTATCCTTGATTTTCTTTCTTTCTTTTTTTTTTCATGTGTGTGTGTATGTATGGGTATAAAATACTTATCCACAAGATTTTGTTTTATCATTGCAATTATTAAATTATAATATGGAATACATTTTTATTATAACATTTTAAATATCCTTTTTTTCCAAAGGAAAAAATAAAATGTCAAGAGAGTATTATTTTTTCTTACTAGTATTTTTGTTTCTTAACAGCCTTCACTTGCATCATAAAAAAGCAACTAGAAAATAGAACCTATGACATTAAGCATATAAAACACAAAAGGCTGTATTCAAAAGTAAATATGCAGCTAAGACAAGTGAGTAAATTGTTTATGTGTTATTGATATTATGCTAATATGATCCCTTAGTTTCCCTTTCTAGTCTTAAACAAGTTGATACTGAATCTGATCGGTGTGTCCTTCACCTTTATTTCCCACCCCATTATGAGCCTTTATAAATGCTTGAAATTTGCATCGATAGTTCTCCTGGAATACTTTCCAGGCTTGAGAATTTATAGGTAAATCTGTGTGTAAATTGAAGAAGTCCAAAATGCTTTTCACTGCAACCCAATCTCCACGCTCCCAGATGTCAAATGACAGCTTTGCTTCCTCTCTTTGGCGATTTCACACTTGGAAACAGCTCACAGCTGACGGTGGAAAGTGAAACAGAAAAAACATGCTGAAAACGGTCTGCACAATTCAGTGTAAGAGCATGTTTACTGACTGTCAGCCCTCGCTCTTCCTGCCTGACTTTATCACATAACCCATGAATGTATTTTTGGGGTTGTTTCCCTTACCTTCTCCATAAACATGCTTTACACTTGATTTGTTTCTTTCTAAGCGTGGTGCTCTGTGTCACAGTGACGTATTTGATAATTAGAACTAGGACTCAGACCATGGATGGTTTAAAATATCATGAGGCCATGACAGATTTAAGACACAGAATATTTAGATGGCATTGAGAATTACCAAACCTGGATCAGCCATTAACTCATTGCATACCTCTGGGCAAATTGTTTAAGACTTTTAGGCCTCAGTTTACCGGTAATAATATAGATTTGTTGAGTATAAATAAGATCACAGATGTCAAATTATCTAACACCCTCCTTATGCAAAACTGAGTCAAAATTCAAGTTTATCTGCTTAAGGCAACAACTTTTTTTTCCAGACTATGATTATTGACTTCACATCTAACATTAGTAGGATAAAAGAATTATCTCATTTGGAGGCTTTTCTAAATGTGTATTCTTACTCATTGATAGAGTTCATGCATAAAGGATATTACATGGAAATGAAGAATTTATGGACAATATTTTCATTTAAGGAAAAGAAGCCAAGACAGCTTTTGAAGATTGAAAATGAAATGCTAAAATTCTCAATAAATAAAATTTTTCAAAGAAGAAAGAAGAATTTTTGGGCCCTGAATAATTGCACCAAGCATGAGGAATCTAATTTTAGGAATGTGAACTTTATGGAGCAAAAGAATACAGATACATGTTTTTAAACAATAATGATATAACTAGGAAATATGGCTATAACCCTGATGTAGTCCTTTTTTTTTTTTTAAACAGAAGAAGAGAAAAACAGGAGGGTGCTATAGAAATAATTTAAAAGAGTGAAAATATTTGTGATTAATATTTAAATATTGTTTCAAACAGTAACTCTCTTGTTTGATTTACCCACAAGCAAACTTCAGCGGTAGCTCTTGTGTGCACAGGAGATGTTCGAATGTTTTCCTTGAATGATTAACAAGTGCTTTTAATGCTCTGTCTTTAGTTCTTATTGCCATAAAAACCAGTATACTTTCGAGTTGCCGTCGAATAGTAAAATGTGACAGTGAGGTGAATTTCCTGATGGCCTTCACCTCTCTGCACCTGGGACACTTACCCATGGGTATCGAGTCATATTGTTGTTGTTAGTTGCTGCCAAGTTGATTCTGACTCCTAGTGACCCCCTGTGTGCAGAGTAGAACTACTTCACAGGGTTTTTAAGGCTGTGAATTTTTGGAAGCAAATTGCCAGGCCTTACTTCCAAGGTGCCTCTGGTGGGTTTGAACTGCCAAACTTTTGGTTAGTAGTCCAGCGCTTATCCATTTGTGCCACCCAGGGACTCCCTAGAGCCATGTTAAAACAAAAACAAAAAAAACCCTTGTCATCGAGTCGATTCTGACTCATAGCAACCTTACAGGACAGAGTAGAGCTGCCCCTGAGAAAGTAAGCAAGATTGCACAGAGCTGAGAATTATAACTAGGAGTCGTGTGGAATCACCCGGATTCTTATAGTCTGTCTCACAGGAAAGAGTGGGGCAATGATCCCTGTAAACTCTATTGAGGAGCATGTCATTCTTGGCTGTGGAATGCTGCGTCGAGTTAAATCAAGGAGTTTTGACCCAAGTTGTGCAGATAATTGCAGGAAAGCTCAGAAACTGGCTGCCAGGTCACCGTGACAACTGAAAGGTGAGAGCTGGGTAGTGGGGAAAAAGCAGAATTAAGCAGTTTGTCAAGCCTACCCTGAACTAGCTGAGTGTAGTCTGTGCGTACGTCCAGTTCCCCACAATACAACAGGCCTAGGGTCTTAGGTAATTGAATTGTCTGAAAATGGACTGAATCAACAATGTGGTGGCAGGAAGCAAGGCTAGACACTGAGATGAGCCGAGAAAGCAAACGCGTGGAAGGGGTGCAACACCACAGCTCTCCCTCTGCTTGTGGAGCTGTGGAGCAGCGCACTGCCCAAGACTCAGAGCACAGCCCGTGACTCAGAGCACAGCCCTTGTCTCAGCACAGCCCTTGTCTCAGCACAGAGCACAACCCGCGTCTCTGCCGTTGGTCTTCCCTGAATAGAACTCTAATGAAAGTAATGTGAGACCAGGAACCCTTAAACAGTTGATGTGCTTCCCTCAACAAATATGGCATTTGAGTAATCAGTTGAGTATAATGTTTGAGGACTTTATGGAATTCAGGACTGATCACTGGGCAGCGATATTTTTCTGAAATCATGTCAGAAAAAAGGAGCAAAATGCCCATTTTGAAAGGATGGCCTAGGAAATGAAAATCCCAGGCTGTGGTTAGTGTATCACCTTGAAAATTAAGATCTTCTGCCTCAGGGATGTTGTGCGACCTTAAACAAGTTTCCTCTGCTTGGATCACCCCATTTCAAATACAGGGTGTCTGTGAACAGTTGTACACCTTCAGCCTTTTAAACTTTGAACTCTAAATTTTGGTAATTTAGTTTGTAGGTATCAGAGGAACAATCCAAACCTAGGATTAAAACGCAATTTTATTTTATTCTTGTAGTTGATATGGCTTTCATTTGCAATGTTTTGTCTGTTGTTTGTGGAACTTTAAGAACTTTGTCTCCGTATCTAAAATAAGAGTGCACTGGGGACAGCTGGGCAGTGTAGTTGTGTGTAGTGCATGCTAGTGAGTTTGTTTTTGCTATCATTAAAAGAAATTCCTAGCTGATGGTAATTATTTCAGCAGAACACCAGCCAGATATTACAGCCAGCTTATAAATTTGTGGTGTATTTCATGTGATGATGAGTCTGCCAGTACCAGTACCAACTGCCACTGAGATGATGTCAACTCATGGCGGCCCCAGATGTTTCAGAGTAGAACTGTGCTCCATAGGGTTTTCAGTGGCTGATTTTTCTGGAGGTAAATTGCCAGGCCTTTCTTCCGAGGCACCTCTGGGTAGACTCAAACCTCCAGCATTGCAGTTAGCAGCTGAGCACTTAACTGTTTGTACCACCCGGGGACTCCCATTGTGAGTCGATGCTGACTCAGAGCGACCCCACGGAAGAAACAGAGTAGAACTTCCCCGTAGGATTTTCTTGGCCATAATCTTTCTCCTGTGAAACCACTGGGTGAGCTGGAACCTCTCACCTTCCGGTTAGCAGCCAAGCACTTAACCTTGGCACCACATCCAACAGTAGTGGGGGAAACCTGCCCTTATCCCCCAATCCTGTCCTCTTTCTGCTCCCAGGTTTTCCTGGCTCTTTTTCCTTGATGCAGCAAATGCCACCGGTGCCAGAGCAAAGTGTAGCCTGGACCGCGCAGCCATCAGCTGCCTGACCGTCCTCACCCTCTGCCGATCCGTCTGGATCCAGCCGTCAGAGTTTGTTTTAGATGACGTTTTAAACTTCCTAGCGCTCGGCATGGAAGGCTGCAGAAGGACTTGATGTGGACGGTATGCTCAGTGGGACTTGAACAAATGCAGGGCCCTGTCGGGCTCTGAACGCCCTGAATGGACAGTGCTACCAAATACAAGATTGATGTATTTGCTCAACAGACGTTATTAAGTGCCCCTGTGTCCCAGCCACCATGCCTAGGAGCCAGAAATAAAAGACATAATTGGTGTAATATTGACAGTTACTTTTGAAGATTTATATAAAAAAGAGATTACCAAAACAGAAGACGTATACAATTGGTTAACTAGGACATTAATCGTCCTTTGTAGGCAAGTAGTTGTGTTTACAGAATGGTAATTTGCTGAGCTAACAAAAGGCACGCTTAGTGCCCCTCCTCTCGCAGCTTCGTTCCGTGTATCGTTGGATACAAAAAATGCTGTCTTCTGTGTTTCTCTTTGCTCCTTAGCCGTCAGCTGTAGCGGAAGACTAATGCTCAGCCCCTGCATAGAAAATCTTTATACACAGCAAGAGCTGGTGAGAGAAATTGACCAGGATTTTGTAATTGTGGTCCTTTCAATTAGCAGCAGATGCTGCGGGGAAGAGGGTCTGGGTAGGAACACAGCACTCACAGCACTGACATTTCTGTGCCCGGTTGACACAGAATGTTCATTGCAGAGGAAAGACACTGTTCTTTTCCTTGGTCCAGGCAGTCACCAGTGACAGATCAGATTTTTTTAACCCTTCTCTACGCTTATCTAAATTCATTAATGAAGTCCGACTCCCTAGGAAGAAAGTTAAAAATTCTAGACCATCCGTAAGAGCAGTTTAAATCTTATGGAACATTAGACATTCCAGTTTTCTTTCTGGTGCTCTGAAAGTGTACATAGTGCTTAACTGAAAGGTTTATAAGTTTAAGGTTTATAAGTATTTGGCTTAATTCTTATTCACTAAAGATCTCTCTTTGATCCTAAAAGTTATTTTTGTTATTCATATTTCTTTTCCCAAAGACAGAATATTGGAATCCTTAAGGCCAGATTTTTAAAAGTCAGATTTCTTACCATTTTGGAAAAAAAAAAAAAAGTATACCTTGTGGAATTATTGTTGTTGTTAGGTGTCATCTAGTTGGTTCTGACTCATAGAGACCCTGTGTGCAACAGAACAAAACACTGCCTGGTCCGGTGCCATCCTCACAATCATTGTTACGCTTGAGTCCATTGTTGCAGCCACTTTGTCAGTCTGTTTTATTGAGGGTCTTCCTCTTGTGGAATTAGAAAACTTGCTTTCGGTTGATTATCATTTTAATGTATGAGTCTGTGGCTTTAAAATCATTCCATCATTCTCATATTTGGATTAAGTGCTGTAATATTTACACGATAATTTCTTCTAGCATCTAAACGTTAGTTGAATTTGAGTATTACCTAAACACTTTATCTGTGACAATTGCAGCTTTCTCACTGATTTTTATATGATCTTTAAATAATAGTTGCCCGGTTATTGTAACTTTGAGAGTGGGGGGGAAAAAAATGAAGCCTCTAAGGTTTTACATACAAAAAAAAGCATGGAAGGTCAACAGTTTAGGAGAAATATTTAAATACCTGTTCTAATGAAAATGAATTTATTTGTAAAATTCTCTTCTAAGAAAATTTTGAATTTACTCTCTTTTCTACAATTGGAAACAAAAGAAAGATAGCAACAACGGACACACTGCCAGGGGGAGGATGTGGAATTGTGCGCAGAGGGAAGGGGAAGGATGAGGTGACCAGTGCTCGCCTGCCTTAGCAGGACAACTAGGGAGCAGAATCAAGAGGCGTCACCATTCTGAAGGTATGCCTTGACAAATCCATTAGAGGACAAAACGTGGGACTTCAGGTTCCCATGTCCATCAAACATCTGAACAGCGATGTGTCTTGAAGAAGAGTGAATTCTGAATTTGGGGTGTTGAGGGCACTACAGTGGCTTAAAATGCAAGATGATTCATCTTTATAAAACTTTGTAGAAAGATTGGTATTCATTTAAAGCTTGAGTTTAACCCACATTTTTGAACCTTCTCAATTTGCTACACAATTTCCAGCATAGTTTTAGCACAGTCTTTGGGTTTTATTTTTGGGTCATGTCTTTGACAGATCCACATGGTTTCAACTGTTTAGTCCTGAAGAGCAGGGCCTCTGCCTGTAGATAAGTGCGTGTTGTCACTTCAGTAGTGCTGGAATCACGTGGTCCGCCTTCCGTCTCTACTTCTTCAAGTACACAGTGTACTCTTTGCTTTCCTTTGCTTCCCATACACATGATAGCCTGAGGCTAAGCTTTCTGCTTTTTTTTTTTCCTTCTTCAGGAGCTGAGCTTATTATAGTTACAGTTTTGGGGTCAGGTTTTAAACACTATTATATTTGGCAGTTGGAGCCTTGGCAGCACAGTGATTAAGCGTTCCTCTGCTAACCAGAAGGTTGGCAGTTTGAACCCACCAGCTGCTCCTTGGAAACCCTATGGGGCAGTTCTATTCTGCACTATGGGGTCACTAGGAGTTGGTATTGGCTCAACGGCAATGAGTTTTTTTGGTTTATATTTGGCTACAAGGAGCCCTGGTAGCACAATGGTTAATCGTTCTGCAGCTAACCAAAACGTGGGTGGTTTAAACCCACCAGCTGCTCCCTGAGAGAAAAGACTGGCTATCTGCTCCTATAAAGATTATAGCCTAGAAAACCCAGTGGGGCAGTTCCACTCTTTCCTACAGGGTCCCTAGGAGTTGAAATCGACTTGATGGCACACAACAACAACACGTTTGGCCATAAGACAGAGTAGACTCGGACTAAATTATGATTGCCACAAGGACTAAAACATTTATTCTGTGTTTTCACAAGTCCTTAGGCAAGTGGGTTACCAAGGCAGCACCATTTTTCTGAAGAATATCCTGGCTTGTCGGAAGGTGTTCTGTGAGGCATTAAACATGAGTAAGCAGAGGCACGCAAAGCACACTCTATGTCTTGTCATATCTTTATTGCTTTATTTAAACTCGTTTATTCAAATGTGAAATTTGATAGTTTGAATCACTAGTATAAACCAAGATTTTATGTTGTGCAGGACTGATAGTGCTGAAAGTTCTAGAATTTTACTTAATTGTTCCCACACATTTGGTGTCTTTAAAATTTTGGGGATGAGTTGAAATCTGATGCTGCAAATAATTGTTGTGTCTCCCTTACATGAAAAGGTGATAAAGGTTAGATTTACTGACACTGGTTCATTCTATTTGGCAACAAGTGGTTAGTCTCTTAGGGAAAGGAATCCTGGCTGTGTATAGAAAGAGAAAAAAGAAGATTGAGGGGTGCTCTATTTTAGTATAATCCCACCCTATGCATCTTAGGTTAGTGAAGGGAGAAGGCGTTACGAGAAAGGCTTTTGAAAACACTGTCAGGATCATGAAATTACAGATTCCACGAGGTAGGAGGATGTTGGAGACCCAGAGGTCCTCATTTTCCGAGAAGCTTCGTGATTTACCCGGCCACACTCGAACAGAAGCATAGCTAGCCCTGGCTCTCTGACTGAAAGGCAGAAGTCCAGAATTCTTTGATACCACTGTCTTTCTTTGAGTTTTTATGGAAATAACCTAAGAAGTTGTTTTTCGTAGGGAATAGTTTATTTTTCTTCCCAGATCACTTTGCTTAATGCCTATAGTACCGCTGGACTTGTGGAGAAGTATTATTTTACTCAGGTTAAAACCAAAACCAAGCCTGTTGCTGTCTAGTCAATTCCAATTCATAGCAACCCTACAGGACAGAGTAGAACTGCCCCATAGGGTTTCCAAGGAGCACCTGGTGGGTTTGAACTGCTGACCTCTTGGTTAGCAGCTGTAGCTCTTAACCACTGCGCCACTGGGCTCCTTACCCAAGCTAGAAATTGCAGCTATGGAGCGCAGTGGTGGGGCAAGGGCGTGCACAGAGAGGTAACATGTTGGATTTCATTGGAAAATATATTTTGAAAATTGACAAAAACAGTGGTAGAATTTATCCTTTAAAATGTTCTCTGCTATTTTCAAGGTTTTTAAAATTCAGAATAGGAGTTTAGGATGTCTTTAAGGATGTTATGCCTTTAAAATTGCCTGGTGTATTTGGTATTTCTTTACACTCTCAACTTCTGATGTGAGGCATGTATACCTGACCATTCGCTGTCATTAGCTTTGTATATAAATCATCACTCTTGGTTTATGCTTACTTTTTGTTTGTAAAGATTTTGTAAGTAAGACAGTTTTATTACCGTGATTCTGATTTTGACAACCGTATAACTTCTGGCTTCTTTCTACAGTTCAATCTCAAGGTATATCTTAAAAATTTTAATCTAAGAATTGCTGGGCTTTAAGGGAGGTTGAAAGGAAAACCAAGACACCTTCCTCTTGATTATTAAAAGAAAATATTTACTTCTGTTTAAAACCCTTAAAGAAGAAATTCCATAAGTACTTGCTTTTGCGTATTCTGGTATCTAAGCTTTTGAGCTGTCAGGATGTTCTTCGTTTTTTTCGAAAACACAGGACACTGTTGTAGCTTATGTTCAAATTATCTGTGAAAATAACACAGCTAGCCACCAACTCCTTATGGTGTTAAACTTGCATTAAATAATGAAATCCTGCTTCATATAATGCTATTTTGAAGCGTTTTAAGTTGCACTCTGAAGGTGATGGATGTAAAACTTGTTTAGTGTCTTTTGTTTGGCGGCAGGGGGTTGAAGAAGGAGATAACAAAAATAAAACCATTATTCTATGCTATTGGGAAAACTGATTTTAGTTCAACATAGTTCAGCAGTGTGGTCAGAGCCCAGAGTTCTGTGGAGGAATGTTGTGTGCTGTGGAGTCGGTTCGAGCTCATAGTGACCCTATAAGACAGAGCAGAACTGCCCCATAGCGTTTCCAAGGAGCAGCTGGGGGATTTGAACTGATGACCTTTTGGTTATCAGCTGAGCTTTTAACTGCTGTGCCACCAGGGCTCCTGTGGAGGAACAGTGCCTACCATAGTCCCTAGTTCGTGCTGTTAGGTGTTTGTTGGCTGAATGAATCTCATAGGTGGAGACCTCACTGATTATATGTATGCCTGATTAAGCAAGATATTTGGATATTATTTAATAGTCAGTGAGAAGCCATTTAAGAATTTTGAACAGGGAAATGATACAAGCCATTGGAAGGAAATGTGTGATGACAGGACTGTGATAAATTTTCACTTCTCTACGAACACATGCTTTCCGAAGCTTCTCAAAGCATTTCTGGCGCTCTATGGGAAGGCGGGAACGCTGGGTGCGAGACAGTGGACTTGAATGTGGGAGGGGTAGTGTATGTACTTTGAGTGAGAGACCCCAGGGAGCTGTCCTTTATGACACTCACTATTTGGAGGAATCCTTGAGTATCAGAATCATAGAATTTAGAGCTAAATTTAACCAAGAGGCCCACGGGTCTAACCCTCATGTTACAGATGAGATCAAGTGAACTACTCAGGGGCCATCTCTCTAATATAGAATAGATTGCAGCTGGCGAAAGCTGTGTGGGCCAGCAGACTCTCCGGGAGGACTGGCCTGCACACAGCTTCATCTTCCCCGCTCCAAAGTAACTTCTCCAGTAAGCCTGAATGTTTCCGTCTCATTTTGTTATACTTTTAAAAATTGTACCACTAAGATAATCACTTGAGTTAGTAAGTATAAAAATAAAAGTCTTACCTCCCCAGAGGCAAACCACTGAGATACTTTGTAAACTATTTTTACAAAATTTTATAAATGCAAATTCTATTCTTTTATAGCATTTTTCTAAGACTTAACATATCTGAACGTTTATTTGTGTAGCTAAACCTGTATGAATAAAAAAAATTTTATTTTATTCAAAATGGTTGTGTAGTAGACTGTAACCTGTGAGAGCTGGAACTCGACAGGTCTGCCTCGTTTTTCTGTGTCTCGCCAGTTTTCCACCTTTGACAGGGCGCAGTCTTACCACTTTCCTGTCGTGTGTTTTAGTGGAAAATATTTGAGTTTTCCTTCTCTGACAAATTTCTGCCTTACACAGGTTCCATCTTTCACAGTTTTTACTGTAATATTTCATCAAGGATGTTCCACAATATTTATAAAACCAAACAAAACCGTTGCCATCGAGTCAATTCCGACTCATAGCAACCCTACATATATATATCATCAACACCTATTGTTAGACAGGCAGCTCTCAGTTTTTTAACTATCCACAATTTTATGGAGACAAATGGTTCTAGGAGGGTTAGGAGACTCGGTCATTCAGTGGTTTGAATTAGTCCTGTGTTTTCTTTTCACCACCCGGCTTAGCGCAGCTACATGGAGAATGGAAGCTATGATCCGACAGGAAGTGTCTTAGGGGGATAGACTGGATAGGGACCTGCCTGAAGGAGCATAGGCTACATGGTCCCAAAACCAAACTAGACCTGTTGCTGTCTAGTCGATTCTACCTCACAGCGACCCCATAGGACAGGGTAGAACTGCCCCACAGGGGTCCCAAGGCTGTAATCCTTACAGGAGCAGACTGTGACATCTTTCTCCCCAGGGTGGCTGGTGAGTTTGAACCACCGGCCTTTTGGTTAGCAGCCAGGTGCTTAACTAGAGCTCCTTGTAGGCCTATTCATACCAAAAAACCAAACCTGTTGCCATCGAGTCGATTCCGACTCACAGTTGCATGAGGCTAATAAGTAGTTTCAGTTGTGATTTAAAACATTATTTCTGTCTCTACTTCTGAACAGAATGGGTGGATTTGCAATTCACATCGAAAAACAATTGATAATTCAGGAGTGAGAAGGTGATACTGTAAACTAGGTCCTAGTTCTGCTATGAATTGTTTGTATGATACCAAAACCAGAAAAAACCAGACCCGTTGATGTAGAGTCAATTCCAACTCATAGTGACCCTATAGGACAGAGTAGAACAGCCCCATAGAGTTTCCAGGGAGTGCCTGGTGGATTCGTACTGCTGACCTTTTGATTAGCAGCTGTAGCACTTAACCACTGTTCCACCAGGGTTTCCAATGATACTGGACAAGACATTTCACCCCTCTGGTTTCTAGCCCGTAAGTAGAAGGATAATTAATATTGGATTAGATAATTTTTGAAGTTCCTTTTTCATTTAAGGAGGCTTTGTTTCAAAACCTAAAAAATGACCCCTAGAGGTAGAGTTGGCTGTACTTTCTGCGATTTGAAAAATGAAACAAAATGCTGATCTAGTAGGTTCCTGTACCTGTTTTAAGTATAGCATCTTGAAGGTGTCCCTCTATCAAATAAAGAACAAATGTCTCAGTGTAATATATGACTGTGTCAAAAAAAAAAAAAAAAAAAAGCAACCACAGTAGGTGACCAAAAGGATAAGTAACTTTCAGGAATTTTGAAAGCCCGGTAGTATTTAGTATATGCTCTCTCAGCACTAAAAAGGTCACCTTGCTAATACATGTTAATTTTGAAAGTTTAATTGACCTTTGGAATTTTAATATCAACCTTTTTTGGCGTGTTTAGAGGTTGGAGCAATCACGGAAGAAACAGAAGCCTGCGATTGGTGGAGTTTGGGTGCTGTCCTCTTTGAACTTCTCACTGGCAAGGTAAGCAGTAACCTGGACATTTAATACATTTATCCAGCTGCTACCCTGATTTCAGATTGAGAACTTTAGCCTTTTTTTTTTAGATCAGGGACTAAGTGAGAAAAGCTTTGATCCAAGAAACAAGCAGGGATAAATGCAAGTGTACCAAGATTCCAGGTTTTTTTTTAAGTAGAGTTGTATTACAGTGATCAATTGAGTATAAGAATCTGTTATATCACAGTGTCACGTAATGAGATATAAGATTACATCCTTGTCATTTTCTGTGGTTGTTGGTTCAGTCTTCAGGGTCACAGCCATCTGAGGGGCTCATCCATCTGTATGGTTCATGTAAGGCTGTGTTAGAATCCTCCGAATGTTTTTAAACGTTTTATCTGAAACCAGGAAGGAATCTCATTTTTGAAAATTAATATAGATGTTAAAGGTAACATTCTCTTTTGTTCTCAATAATGTAAATTTCCCCTCTCTGTTTTAACTTCAAGAGAGAATTTATGCTCTCTGATCAATGACTTTTAAGCATGATTTTGTGGTTAATAGACCTTAGTAGAATATTGCGCAGGTTGCCTCCTACAAAGAAAACGGAGCGAGTGAACAGTTATGCTTTTGTAAGTAGTCACCTACCTTAAAAACGTAGAAAATAGCAACTGTCCAAGATCGCTGTGGAGTTCACAGAGCAGCCTCACGTGCGTTTAGTCAATAGCACCCTAAACACATAAAAAAGTGTTACTAGTAACGGCTTCTAAACTTTGAAGGTTTTTAAGAGCATTAAGAAAGTGGAGGTGTCTAGTCCCTTTTTGGTTTTTGAGTGTAATTTAAGTTTCTCTATCATAAGGCTTTCTCTTAATAACCAAGGGAAAGGGCTAATCACATGGCAGTATCTCTGGATCACTTTTATAATAAACTTAGGGTGTAACCTTGATGCCCGCCTGCCTTTGTTTCATGTGTCCAAGTTAAAGGTCCATGGGCTCATAGCCCTTGTCCTCAACTGCTTAGGTAGAGTCCTCTGTACTTGCTGTCATGAACCCCGTGATAGAGCAGAATATGACGTTATTGGGTAAGAAGTGTACCTTGTTGACTGTTTCAGACTCTGGTTGAGTGCCATCCAGCGGGAATAAATACTCACACTATCCTGAACATGCCAGAATGTGTCTCTGAAGAGGCTCGCTCGCTCATTCAACAGGTAATTCAATTGACTTTTTGGCCAACTGTATCAACCATGCAAATTAGTAAAGCCTACAGCCGCAAAACCTTAAAGAAATTAGTTTCAGGCAAGAAAAACCCATTAATAATTGTAAACTAAGCGTTACATTCAGCTGGCATATTTCTAGGCTTCTACTCTATCAAACTAGGTTTGTTTTGTTTTGTTTTTACTCTATCAAAGTATTGATGGGGTCAGAGAAGACAGTTAAAACCAGGTATCAGATTTTTTTAATCTAGGCAAATGTTTACTCAATTCCACATGTTTGTGTGGGTATGAGATTTAAGTATTGCTTTTAGCTTCTCGGGCTGCTTCGTTTGTGCTGTTACGTTTTGTAATCACATACGAGTGGCTGTTCTTCAGCCTTTAGTTTATAGAGTTAGATGTGGGCTACCCTGGCTGCTTAGGAGAGAGGCAGTGTGAGAAAATCGTGCCGAGTTAGGTCATTTCTTTGGCTTCGTCCCTAGATGGGACTTGGTCATTGTTGTCAGTATATTTCATAACTTTGAAGAGAGAGATTATTGATCATTAAAGTTCAGTATCCCACAGGCAGGCCTGGAACTCTAGGGAGCTTCTTAAATTGATGCGTCACACTTACGATACCCAGGTTTTGAATAGTGGGTTTTGCTGCGTACACTGTGGGTTGTTACTGTTGTGGTTTGATAGAATGATTGGGCCTGGCATCTTTATACTTCTATGGAAATCGTAAAGGGAAAGGATGTGGAAAAGGTGAAGAACTAAAATGTTTAATAAAACATGAATTTTTTTTTTTTAATCTGAGAAAATAAGTTAAAAAAACAAACAGAAACAGGGGGAGGGAAGTATATTAAGAAGAGGTTTACCTAATATTCTCTTGAAGAGTGATTATTGTTTTATTCAACAAACATTACGTGCAAGGCATGTGCTTTACGCTGCTAGGACGAGGCTAAACCACAAGATGGGATTTAATAAAGTGTCTTAGTCATCCAGTGATGCCGTAACAGAAATACCGCAAGTGGATGGCTTTAAGGAAGAGAAATTTATTCCCTCACAGTAAAGTTGGCTAAAAGTCCGAATTCAGGGCGTCAGTTCCAGGGGACGGCTTTCTCTCTCTGTCGGCTCTGGAGGGAGATTCCTTGTCCTCAAACTTCCCCTGGTCAAGGAGCCTCTCAGGCTCAGGGACCCCAGGTCCAAAGGGGGTGCTCTGCTCCGGGTGCTGCTTTCTTGGTGGTATGAGGCCCCCAACTGCTTGCTTCCCTTTCTTTTTATCTCTTAAGAGATAAAAGGTGGTGCAGCCCACAGCGCAGGGAAACTTCCTTTACCTTGGATCAGGGAGGTGACCCGAGTAAGGGCGCCGTTAAAATCCGACGCTAATCCTCTCCACATAAAATTGCAATCACAAAATGGAGGACAGCCACACATGGCCTAACCAAGTGGATACACACATTTTTGGGGGAACATAATTCAATCGATGACATAAGGGCTATCAGGAGGTTTAACAAATACTTTGGCAAGTCAGGGGAAAGAGGGATGACAATCCATGTGGTGGTAGTATTGGGAAAGGGTTTGTGGGGTGGGTGTTATTTTGGCTGGGCCTTAGATAGACTTTGTCCTGTCAAGGTGGGATATAGGAAGAGTACCCTTGGTGGGGCTAGTATGTTGAACAAAGGCAAGGAAGGAGTCAGAAAGACCTAGTTTGGGAAATCAGAAGGTCAGTGTCTCTGGAGTGGAGGGATGAATACAGAGATGAATCGTAATAGTAGGTGAGAGTAGAAAGAAACCTCTTATGGGATTCTTTTATCAGAAACACTGGGTAGATTTGGTGTTTTTGTGCAGAAGAGTGAGAGGGCCAGAATTGTTCTTCAAGGAGATTAATTTGCCTGGAGTGTGCAAACTGTGCTAAGAATGCCAAGGTCACTTTGCAGAAGAAATGAAGTGATGAAAAGATTTATAAATCATTTCATTCTAATAGAAAAAAAGGACAGCTACTCATTTGCTTTCTCCTTATTTGTTGTGCCACAATAAGGTAAATTCAGAATTTTTTTTTCCCCTCTTAAAGAAGCAGTCATGTTTATATAATATTGACAATGGAATTCCCCACATGGATATGTAAAGCTCTGGTGCTCTTTTCTTTGTTAGAAATTACTGTTGGGAAGGAGTTGAGGCCTCAGGTCTGGTAAGCCCCCAAATACAGATACGCGTAGCTTATACAGTAAATCAGCGTTTGTCACTGGCCTGCCTGAGGAAGCCAGCACTCATGCCGAGAAACGTCATCAGGAAAGGGAAAAAGGGTCTCTTGGCATGATTAGCAATTTGTCATTTTGACTTTCCTCTTCCATTCCCTCACAGGTCAGAGATGTCATTTTAAAAATCACAAAGTGGCTTATATGGAAAGAATTATTCTGTTTTGGGGAGTTTCCTTCTCTTTGGTCTTTTAGCTTCTCGCGTTCCTCCTAGATTTCGTCACCCCTCGTGCCCATGGCTCGGTGATCTGTCCCAGTAGGGTGAATGGTGTTCACGTAAACATAGTTCACACCAATCTTACTTTTAAAGACACATTTTATAAACCCTCAGAGCACGTATGTCTGTACTCTCCCGTGTGCATTTAGGTGATTATACCATGGTTGCTTTGTCAGTTGAAAGGTATTAATGAGAGGAAAACCTTCAAAACATAAATTTCTGTGCCCTCCCTGCTCATTCTCTGCCTGTTATTCAGGTTAAAGACGGGTGACAGTGGCTGGATTTGCCACTGGCTGACACAGTTCCCTAAGCAATCAAACCTTCTCCTGTGACCTGTCTTGAGGCCTGGTGTGCCACTTAAAACAGCACGATAAGCAAAATAGTCACGGGTAAAACAATTATACTTTTGCCAATAGATGTATGTCGTTGTTATTGTTAGGTGCCCTCAAGTCAGTTCCGAGTCATAGTGAGCCTGTGTACAACAGAATGAAACACTGCCCAGTCCTGTACCATCCTCACAAATTTTTGTTATGCTTGAGCCCATTGTTACAGCCACTGTGTCAATCTGTCTCATTAAAGGTCTTCCTCTTTTTCGCTGACCCTCTGCTTTACCAAGCACAATGTCCTTTTCCAGAGACTGGTCCCTCCTGATAACATGTCCAAAGTATGTGAGATAAAGTCTCGCCATCCTTGCTTCTAAGGAGTGTTCTGGCTATGCTTCTTCCAAGACAGATTTGTTCATCCTTTGGGCAGTTCATGGTATATGCAATATTCTTCACCAACACCACAATTCAAAGGCATCAACTCTCCTTTAGTCTTTGTTATTCATTGTTCAGCTTTCACATGCATATGAGGCGATTGAAAATACCATGGCCTGGGTCGGGCGCACCTTAGTCTTCAAGGTTACTTTTCGTCTTTGCTTTTCAACACTTTAAAGAGGTCCTTTGCAGTAGACTTGCCCAATGCAGTGCATCATTTGATTTCTCGACTGCTGCTTCCATGGGTGCTGATTGTGGATCCAAGTAAAATGATATCTTTGACAACTTCAGTGTTTTCTCCATTTATCATGATGTTGCTAATTGGTCCAGTTGTGAGGATTTTTGTTTTCTTCATGTTGAGGTATAATCCATACTGAAGGCAGTAGTCTTCAATCTTCATCAGTAAGTGCTTCAAGTCCTCTTCACTTTCAGCAAGCAAGGCTGTGTCATCTGCAAATCGCAGGCTGTTAATGTAGATGCATACTTGCAAATGTTAGAGAATACCCCATGAACTGAGTAAACCGACTTTAGTAAAAGTCCAAACATGAGCCTTCGTTGGAATTTCGTATTTGAAGTCATGAAAGAATGAAGGTGGAAAAGCTGTAACAAAGAAGGAACAACTTGGACGTTTGTATTTCTTGAAATATGAAACCATATGTTACATTTACATTTACTTCTTCCCAGTGTTTGATATGTTGGATTTATATTATAATGCCTGATGCCCTTCACATTTCAGCCAGTAAGCATGGATTGTCTGATTCCGAAAATGGATTTGGTACATTTAGGATATTCTTATGTAAAAATTAAGTTTGTATTATAATAGCAGCCTTTCTCTTAACACATTTTAGCAACTTTCTTCTAATATAAAAATTCTCTGAGCAATTAGATTTAATGGTCTTTTTTGCATGCTAGACACAATAAGTTCAAGTAAAAAGACTGTTAGTATAGTCTTAAAGCGTATGCTTCACTCCGCTTGTGGATTTGGTAATATCAAAGTGAAGTAAAAGATTCTTGGCATGTGCAGAGTAAACACTCATGAGGCATGTGATGTTGTGGTTAAGAGGAATGGATTTTGGAGCCAGACAGCCTGAATTCAGATCCTGTCTTTGCCACTTACTTGCTGTATGATCTTAGACAGTTTCTTAATATCTCTCAGGTTCTATTTCTCATCTATAAAATGGAGATAATAGTAGCTATTTATAGAGTTGTTGTGTGTTAAAGGAATTAACCTATGTTAAGTGCTTGCAAAAATGGCAAACAATAAGTTGTGTGTAAAAGTTTATTATTATTATTATGGAGCCCTGTGGTGCAGTGGTTAAGAACTTGACTTCTAACCAAAAGGTCGGCAATTTGAACCCAACAGTCACTCTTTGGAAACCCTATGAGGCAGTTTTACTCTGCCTGTAGGGTTGCTATGAGTCGAAATCAACTCGATGGCAATGGGTTTGGTTTTACTGGTTGATTATTATTACTGATAGAACAGTGTTGAAGGTCCATGACATATAATAATTTGTGATTTGATGAAGGGTGTACTTGACGGCTAATATAGGTGGGGTGGCTGCTAGTGATAAAGCGAAGTGTTCTAAAGTGGTGGACTGGCATGTATAGACAGCCAGTGGATGTTTATCATGCAAATAATTAAGTTAATGGATCATGAATGAAAGAAAAAGTAGAGATAAAGAAAAGAAGAAATAGAACTTTTGGTTAATTTGAATCGTGGGTTCTATTTATAAGATTATTAAGGTTTTAAGGGAATCATTAAATATTTCAGACTACATTCTGTGAGAAAAAAATTATTTGCTATAGGAGTATTCTCAAATTTGTGTGGCCATGGCCAATTAAGGAAGTTGGCAAATTCTCTGTCCTATAAAAGCAACTGCAAAATTGGACAAATTTGACAAAAACAAACATTTCAGTGCTCTGGAAATTGATCAAAGAGATACAATAGCATGAAAAGCATTTATGCTTGAAAGCTGCTGAACTTTGGGAAAGAACAGCAGGAATCTGTGGCATTCTTGCCTGGGACTGCACCCATTCCCCCTCCCGTGTGGTCAGGCACAGAGATTCTGCCAGAGCGGGGCAGGCCATGAGGACCAGCCCTGAGGCACGTGCGTAGGAGCAGGAAAGGACCAGCCAAAGGTAATAACCAGTGCATACTTGAAAGGCACGTTCCCCTACCTACACACACTCCGTTGTTAGAGGACGGAAACCTTAATGGCTTGAGGTGTTTGAACACAAACTCTGTTCAGTCACTGGCTGACAGTAAGCTATGCAGACACAGAGGTGACCTCTAAGAAACTCAAGAAAAAAAAATATGAGCGGAGACAGCAGCTGCACATTAGGATAGGGCTGGGAGAGCAGTTCATTGAGCTCCTTGGAAGCATAGATTAATGTTTTCATCAAATTTAGGGTGTTTTCAGCCATTATTTCTTCAGATGTTTTTGCTGCCCATTTTCCTCTCTTCTGTCCATCTGGGACTCCTGTTATGTGTGTGTTGGTCCACTTGATATTATCTCACAGGTCTCTGTGGCTGTCATTTTTCTTCAATCTTTTTTTCTGTTTGTCAGACTGTATAATTTCTATTGATCTTTTTTCAAGTTCACTGATTCTCTTTTTATCTCAAATTTGCTGTTGAGCTGTTCTAGTAAATTTTTATAGTAACTTTTTTCATTTCAATTATTTGCTTTTTTAATGTGTAATTTCTGTCTCCTTATTGACAGTCTCTGTTGATTCATTGTTGCCATATTTTCCTTTAAGTCTTTAAACATAGTTTCCTTGAGTTCTTTGAACATATTTATAATAGCTTCTTTGAAGTTCTTAACTGTTAAATCTAAAATCTGGGGATTCCCATAGACAACTTACGTTGAATGATTTTTACCCTAAGTACGGGTAATACTTTTATGTTTATTTACATATCTTGTAATTTTTGCTGAAAATCGGTCATTTTAGATAATATTTTTTGTAATTCTGGAGTCTGATAGTTCCCCATGAAAATAGTTGTTGTTTTGTTTGGTAATTATCCATTTTAGAAATAGATAAAAGATTTGAATTGATATTTCATCAAAAAAGATACATAAATGGTGAATAAGGACCTGAAAAGATGCTCAACATCGTCACTGTTGTTGTTGTTAGGTGCCATCAAGTTGGTTCTGACTCATAGTGACCCTATAGGACAGAGTAGAGCTGCTCCTAGAGTTTCCAAGGCTATAAATCTTTATGGATGCAGACTGCCATATCTTTCTCCTGCGGAGTGGCAGGTGGGTTCAAACAGTTGGCCTTTTGGTTAGCAGTCGAGTGCTTAACCCTGCGCCCTCAGGGCTCCATTTCATTAGGCAGTACAAATTAAAAGTATTAGATACCACTGCATACACACCAAAAGGGATATTATTGAAAAGACAGTACCAAGTGTTGGTGAAGATGTAGAGAAACTGGAAACCTCATACATGGGTGATGGGAATGTGAAATGGTACAGCCACTTTAGAAAAGTTCGACACTTTCTTAAAAGGTTAAACATATACTTACTGTATGACACAGCAGTCCCACTCTTAGGAATGTACTCAAGAGAAATGAAAACATATGTCCACACACAAACATGTACGTGAGTGTCGATAGCAACATTATTCATAATGAATGGATAAACAAAATGTGGTATATCCGTGCAGTGGAATACTGTTCATAAATAGAAAGGAACACATTATTAATAACATGCCACAACATGTATGAATCTCAAAAGCCATTATACTAAGTGAAAAAAGCAGCTGCAAAAGACTACATATTTTATAATTCATTTACATGAAAAAATCCAGAAAGGAAAAGTTTATAGAGACAGAAAGCAGATCAGTGGTTGCCTAGGGCTGAGGATGAGAGAGAGGATTAACTGCAGATGGCATGAGGAAACTTTGTGGGGTGATCAGAATGTTCTAAAACTGGATTCTGGTGATGGCTGCACAACTCTTTAAATTTACTAAAAGCCATTGAATTGCACACATCAAATAGATGAATTTTATGGAGTGTAAATTATCCCTGCGTACCTTAGTCAGGTTTCTCTAGAGAAACAGAACCAGTGATCTTGTGTCCAAAGACCTGTAGGCCAGGCGATGAGAAGAGCACAGAGTGAAGAGGGAGAAGGTTCTGCCAAAACATCTATTGATAGTCTGGGGGCAGAACACACCCTGAGGAAACTCCCTTTCGACTGACTGATTACATTACATTAGATTTCATTTGGAAGGTGATTTCAGCAGATTGCTGATGGGACAGCAACCAGGCTGCTCTTTCACCAAACCACTGGGAGCCATAGCCTAGCCAAGCTGACACATAGAATCAACCCTTAAACCTAGTAAAGCTGTCAAAACAAAAATTTAAGGAATCATAAATGTCTCAGGGCGTCTTCCTCCACTGTATCCAGAGTCTACTATAATTGTATATGACTGCTTCTCTTATCCCACACTAACAACCCTGTTGCTGTTAACCTGTTTTATGCATGATACCTATTTTTGAAGAAGTCCCAACACGTTTCACTTATTGGATCACATTGTCTCATTTGAGTCAACTAGTCCACAGAAAGTGATTTTGTAATATGAATTAGCTCGTTCAAACTTTAGGTGAAGTTTAGTTCTGGTGTGTATATAGTTCATTAGGGCTTGAGAGACTTCTCCTTTTCCTCCTAAACCTCCTAATCATGAAGGGAATAACTGGCTTTCTCAGAATTTGGGGTAAAATCTAATTAATATCGAGGTATGTCTTAGAAATAGGGAATTGGTAGATGTAAATGTCCTGTGTTCCTACATGAAGATGATAGAAACAAAAGGTTACTCAAGGTAATGTTTTACATCAATTACAAAGGCATGAATTCAGTTCAGGTATCCCCCGCTACCTTGCTGGCAGCTAGAGTGGTATCAGGCATAGTTGGCTATTAATCAAGTCCGTTTTGTCACTGGGGTTGAATTTACAAGCTCTTTCCCTTCATCTGGAGCCCTGGTGGCACAGTGGTTAAGAGCTCAGCTCTGACCAAAAAGCAGTTCAGGTCCACCAGCTGGTCCTTGGAAACCCTAAGGGGCAGTTCTACACTGTCCGCTAAGGTTGCTGTGAGTCAGAATTGACTCTGTAGCAATGAGTTTGGTTTTGGTTTGGTTTCCTTTCCTATGTTTCTTTTTTCCCTTGATTTGCCAGTTGGCTCTCTGTTACTCACCAAATCCTTCTTTTTTTAGCTGCTGCAGTTCAACCCCATGGAGCGTCTTGGTGCTGGTGTTGCTGGTGTTGAAGACATCAAATCTCACCCGTTTTTTACCCCGGTGGATTGGGCAGAACTGATGAGATGAACATGATACAGGCTTATCTGCACACATTCTGATCTTTTCTGTGACAGGCGTTTCCAGCAGAGGCACCTCTGCCTCACAGGCATTTATGGAGCACCAAGTCATTTGAATAAAGACATTTAAGGAAGTGGGGGAAGAAAAAGGTTAAAAAAGAACAATTTATTTACAGTTACTGCCTGGAGAAGACTTTGGCTGATTTATATAGCCAGGGGCTGTTACACACAATCCTTTAACCGAGGTGTGAGCTGTATCTAATCTGCGTTTAGTGTTGCAGATGAGTTGTAAACCCACCGGAAAGAGGAATGTCTTTGCAGATGTTCTTCCAGTATGAAGTTCTAAGTGTAGAATTAAGTCTTACTTGAAAGAAGGACCTTTATATGGTAGCTAAGTGTGCTTTCTGCTAACCAGGATTGACTTATATGGTCAAATTAACATCTGCTGAATAATACACTAAAAGTTCTTCACGAATAATGCCATCTGTGGAGCTTAAGAAGCAGGAAAGAAGAATATACATATGCCTAATAGGAAACCTGAACAACACAGGACACCATACAATTCATCTATCTTGAATGTGATCTCGTCTTGATTCCTTCTCTCAGAAGTCCACGTGAGAAGAAAACACTCTGTGCCGTCAACTTTGTACTCTGCTGGTTGATACTACTTATTTGGAGAAGGCATTCATGTAAACACTTGCTTTCTCTCTCTCCTCATTTCCTTTCCCCATGTCTTACATCCTTGCCCATTCTCTCATATTCCATTCTTCCCACCCCCACTAATGCACATGCAACAAAAAAGGGGAGGGAGTATTTATTTCCCCAGATTGTATCAACTTAATGAGGACTAATGATGTGAAATAAACATGGTGAAAATTTAAATCTCTGCTTTATTTAACAGCTTAAATTTTTTTTTAGAAAAGGCCAGTGTTTCTGTTCTTTGGAATGTTATAAATTTCTACTTCTTCTTCTTAGGCTTGACTTCGTTTTACTTTTTGGCTGCGTGTGCTAAGAACCAAAGGATCTCATCTAAATGGAATCAAGTGCCGTTCCTAGTTTATTCTTTACAGTTAGGGGATTTCCAGATTGGCCTCCTAATTTACTTGTCATTATGTAGAAAGGATATGCGTGCTCCTGCAGCTCCGAAGACTTGTATTTGCCATTTTTTTTATGTTGCTAAGGTAGCTCCTGTCATCATGTGTTTTTCTGTAATCGTGCGTTGCTGAGTGACATCGTTTTTCTATTCCTTACATTAACAAATGTTTTAAGAAATGTTAATTACTATTTTTTAAACTTTCAAAAGAAACAAGAATAAGTCACTATTTCCAAGTTGGGAGTCATCAAAAATAATTTTTCCTGTATGTTTTAAATCTTCCTTGTATTTTTGAAATCTGTGTGACAGCGCACCCCTCTTCGAGAGCATCTGCACAGCTTCCATCTGCCATTGTCCAGGTCCTCCCATCGAATTCAAATGGAAGCACAAAATTCTTTAGTAAAACAAAGGAAATGTGCAAGCAGTTTTCGTTTTTCTATTATTCTACTCCCCCTTTTTCCTTTTTGATCCTGTTTCTTATAACCTGAAGCCCAGCTGAAGGGCTGCAACAACACCAGGTTGGGGGGCAGGTCGTCAGGATCACAGCTCCAACCAGATGACATCACTCCCTGGAACTGGATTTCAGCTCACCAACAGACTGCCTCATGACAGGAACTCATGCAGGTGAGTCTTGAGAGTGACTTCCTGTTAGGACTAGTAGGAAGTGTGCAAATACTCAGAGCTGACCATTACAGAGCTTCCTTCCAGAAGTGCCCTATGACATGAAAGCAGAGCTCCAAACTAAGGTGAAGCTCCCTGCCCCACTACGTGACTTGGGTCCCAGGGATTCAGAGGACAGTAATGTCAACAGATTGTTGCTTTGTCAGTCTGTTGAAACAATTCCAGTGCTTCACTTTCTCTCTCTGTTACTCTGTATGTTTGATTGGAACATGTGCTTAGTGTAAATACATCATCCATAATCATGGTTGACGTGAATTGTTCGAGTAATAAACACACAGGATAAACGGCTATGGGGTGATGAGCCCGAATCTCTTTTTACTTAATGATACACTAGTATTTTAAGCTCTAATGCTGTGGGTGATACTTGTCTTGCTCTTTTTTGTTTTTGTTTGTTTTGTTTTTAGCAAGGGAGTGGACTGTGGGTCAAAAATCATAAAAGAAAATTGCCACTTAGTATTTGTCATTCAATCTTGTATTTTATTTCTATATGAAATTACAAATGTCATTGATTATTATTTTACTATGCTCTTTATAAAAGGGCTTTCCCAGAGAAGTTGCCAATAACGTTATGATGTCATGCCCCTTATCTTAGGACAAGTTACGAAAATTTACCATTTCTATATCACACATGGGTAACTTAAGCTTCCTAAATGTTAAAAGAAATGCCATCATTTCGGCAATTTGCTTTAACAATGACATGGGTTAATGCTATGTGAGACAAGAATGTTTTCAACTTAATTGTTATGATAACTGAACTCCTAATAATATATTTAAACTTGTCTTACACTCTTTTAAACAACTACAATTTGTGTTGTATTGACCCCTAAGCCTTTCTTGTCCTATTTCAGAGTTGTTGTGAACCAAGATTGAGGTTTACTTTGATACAATGCGTGCACTGAAGAGTACAACATTTGTAAATAATACTCAGGGTACAACCAGTAAGACTATATTATGGCCTCACACAAAGTAGGCTTTGGTTAAGTTCACTTACCTTTAAGTTATGAATGCAAATAGAAAGAAGCCTGACTAAAGCCCTGAAGGGCTCTTTGCTTCCCAAGGGCTCCCTATAGAATCCTTATTGGGCTCACTTAGGGATCACTTTATAGTCAAGGCCAAGGCATGAGACAGGTCATCTTTCTTCTTAGAGAAGCTGGGTTTAACCTTTGGCATATCTAAATGCCCTGGCTTAGAGGGAAGCCTGCTATTCCAAGGTCTTTCAGGATTGTGGGATATGTTGCAAAGTCTTGGTGTGATGTCCTGGTCCTGTCTCTGACTAGCTAGCCTTATAACCTTGATCAGTAACAACATTCTAGACCTGTTCCATATCTGTAGAATGAAAGGGGAGGTGAGTTCCAGAATTCCTTCTAGCTCTACAAGCATGTGATGGATTTTCTGGTTTTCAGAGTGAACTAATTTAATAAACTAACTTTGTAGGGAAAGACAAGGTTAATGAAACTCTTACACTGGTACTTAACTCTTTTATAATTCTTTTTCTAGTAATTCTAGGTACTTGAGTTCCTGCCATATACCCTCCGTAGTTATGTGGCTGTAAAAATTATAAATAGAATGAAATATTAAAAGGTTATTCCTCAGCAGCTCTCCACAGGAAAAGGAGAGTTGAAGGTCAGAGAGAAGTGCGTAGAAATGAAAGGTTAGGAGACACCTACAGTTGCGCACTTCTTAGACCTTTCTCAATAACCATGGTGGTATCTCTACCCCTGTTGCCCTCGTCTATCATATTTTATAAGTTTACTTGACTCAGTACTTTGGCAGGCAAATCAGAGTACAAAATTGATACTTTCTGTTCCTACTTAAAGCAGAGCATTAACCTCTACCAGACTAGGTAATTTGGATTTTTCAGTATTTGATGACTACTCAGCTCATTTTAAGGATTTCATGTTAAGCCCTTGTGTTGAAGGGTTACTAAATGGCAAAAGCTGTAAAGTCAGCTATTTCTAAATAAAGTTGTAAACATAATAGCATTAGGGAAATGGGAAGCGAAACACTGTAGGTTTTTGTGACTCGGCCTTACTTGTTCTTTCAAGGACAATGAATAGGAAACCAGAGAACGAGCTTCCTTTTTGGTAAGATTTACGATAGTGGTGTCATGGTGTCAGATGGTATGGCCTCACATTTTTTGATCACTTTTGACCAGAGATCTGTCCCTGTCACATGTTTTCTTCCCTTGATCTAGGTGTCTTGTCTCAGGGAGAAATAGAGGCAGAGAGAATTTGTGGAGGCTTAAGAGAGAAAGTAACCTGGGTGAGGTTGTCCACATGAAATGAAGCAGAGCTCTCAGCAGACGTATTGGCCCAGGTGTGTGGAGCAATAGAGCCTTCTTTGTTGAGCTGGATTTAAAGTGCAAATTCTTTGTTCTTCCCTTAGGAAGAGTTAGGCAGGAATTGAAACTTCCTACCATCCCAGAAAAGAGGTGGCTGAACTGCCTTTTTGGAAAGGATTAAGTGACACACTTATCTAGAGTCAGTTCTAGCTTCGTCTCCTTGCTGAAGACAGCTGGTATGGCTGGTACTAAAGGAAGAGGCTGTGGGTGTCTGTAAAGGGCTGCTGGGATTTCTTTTAGGTGCGGATACCTCTTATTGAATGTCATGAGGAGCAATGACAAATGAACCAGCTTTGGGCACACTTAGGGTTGCTGGCATCCTGCTCTTGTAGATCTCAAGTCAAAAATTGTCATATCAAAAAGTTAACTCTTCTAGGAATGTTGATCAAATTCTCCTCAAGTTTGGGCATTTGGTAGCGTTAGGGATCCATAAGGCAAAAGTTGGACCAACCGCACCAACCGCACCAACCCCACCAACCCCACCAACCGCACCACAAGAGGCAAACGTTAAAGGCATCTGAGCAGTTTCAGTGGCAAAGTAACGGCTATAATGTGAAGCTGCCCTTATCATATTGGAAATATATTTGTGGTTGTCGTTGTTGGGTGCCGTCGAGTTGATTCTGACTCATAGTGACCCCATGTGACAGAGTAGAACCTGCCCCACAGGGTTTATGGGAGCGGATCATCAGATCTTTTCTCCCGTGGAGCTGCTGGTGTTTTGAACCACCAACCTTTTGGTTAGCAACCAAGTGCCTAACCATCCACCCCCGAGGCTCCTTTACGTAGATACAGATGTCAATAGGACATAGAAAACAATGAAGAAGAAAAGGAGGTAGTGTTGACAAAACATTAAAAAATCTGTACCATTATTCAACCTCTCAGGATGGCTCTAGAAAGAAAATGTGTTAGAGAGTTGAAGAATCTACCTTTCACAAAAGGGTTCTGGTGGACTGAGAAAATGTGATTAAAACTGAGCTCTTCTCCTCACGTTCTGCCCACCCTCTTTTTCTCTTCTTCTCCTACCTCTCTCACTTCCTCTTCATCGCCCCCCAACCCCATTTTGGGCTTTTCTGGCCACTGAACAAAAGACTTGGTACCTGCCTTCAAGGACCTTCTAAAACTCAGGAGAGAGAAGAAGCATAAATAGTAAGTAGGGCAGAGAAGGGTGGACGCTAATAAGGTACAGAGAGTGCGCTTGAGCACAGGAGAGATCTGAGGAGCTGCAGGGATGCTTCCTTCACTGGAGCAGGATCTTCAAGTTTGAGTAATGTCTTTAAATATACGGTTTTTTAAAATTTTATTTGTAGAGAAGGAAAGTATCCAGGGGGACAAGACAGCACGTACAACGGTATAGAGATGCTTGACTGGTGTGTTGGGCGCATGAATTGGAAAGGTCAGCTGGGGCCAGATTACATGCCACATGAGACGTCTGGACTTCATTCTCTAGGTTGTGGAACTAGTGAAGGTTCTCAGAGACTTGGCACTATTATAACCTGCTTTTACGAAGATAATTTTAGGTTAGAATGGAGAATAAATTGGAGAGAGAGAGAGGTGATGGAGGCAGGGAGATCACTTGGAGCTATTGCAGAAAGTCAGATGAGATAAAGTCATGAGCTAAGCTGGTGGGATAGGAGAGCGGGGTACATAATCAGACCCTCTTATGTGTCTCTTAAAACACACACAGTATAGTTTCCCTATCAAATAATTGCTTTCATTTTTTCTTGAACCAGTACATATGAGGAGATTATGGGTTTTTTGTTTGTAAAATCACCCCCAAGGAATCACCAGAGAGACAAACTAGGGAAGCTTATACACCCCCGTGCCCCAGTTGATAATGGTATTCATTATTCAGAGCTTAAAACCCCTGGGTCCCAACTCTCTTTCTTCCATTATTTTGTGGTGCTTCTTCCCACTTTTTGCTTTTATGTGCTTGGTTTGCTTTCTGTTTGGACAGTGTTGTGATCTTTGCTCTTTGAAGGCAGTACATGCGGCTAGGTGGTTTCTTTTGTACCAGACCTCTGGTATACATTTAGCTTAGCTCAGCGGTTCACAAAAAGTGGTCCCCAATCTGGGTCAAGGGAATAGGAGCAATCTTTACTCTTCTGAAAACTTTTAAGTTTGAAATTACTTCCAAATAAAAGTCTTAGGAAAAAAAAAAAAAGTGGTCCCAGCTCATCCATGTCAGCATCACCTGAGAACTTGTTAGAAATGCATGTTCTCAGGCCCCATCCCAAACGACTGAGTCAGAAGCTGAAGGCGGGGGTGGGGTGGGGGCACACAGCATCTGCACTTTAACAAGCCGTTCGTTGCCGGCGACGACTGCGATGCATCGTCAAGCCTGAGAACCACTGGTTTAGTCTGACTTCAGGTTACTGCCTCTGCCCTGTGTGCTCATGAGTATCCTCTCTGGTATGTTTTCGAGTCTGAAGACATCTCCCAACACTTAGCATACTTCCCAGGAGGCAGGCTTAGGGAGTCATGTGGCAGTGGGAACTGGTGACAGGAAAAGACACACAGTAAGAACAAGGAGAAAGCAAAAGGCAAGGGACAATCAGTTGAAGAAAGAGAAAATCAGGGAGGGGAGAAGAAGGAGCAGTATGTGGTGGGGAGTGGTTCACTTCCCCCAAGAGACGCAACCACTTCTGTCCAAGTTGTCTGTAATCAAATCACTCACTTTATAGGCAGCTTTTGTCATCTCAAATCCATTTTGGAAGTCCATGGAATAAGCACCAAATTATAATAGTAATTCTTTTGATTATTTGTTGTATATTGTTGGGTGTTTTGCTGCTTCTTAAGTAGAGCTACATTTAGCTTTTAGTCCCTGTGTTGTTCAAAATTGGCATGTAAAGAACTTAAACCAAACTTGGGGAAAATACCTGTTCTCATCAGATTCGGACAGCAGAGAGGAGTTCTCTGTGTTCTCTTCAGAGCCAGCAGGTTCAGGCAGGGGTGCTTTCTGGGTAGACTTGGTTTTATCTTCTATAAATGGGCATCGAGCTTCACAGGAGTAAACAAATTCATTAGCTGTTCCCTGAAGGTTAAGGGTGTGTGTGTGTGTGTGTGTTTGTGTGTTGGGAGAATGTAAGTAATCCAACTATCTTTTCATTTTAAATTAAGGATCTTTGATTTGTAAGGTGCCAAGATTATTTGATGAGGTTTTTAAGAAGGTATATTTTGACCAAATATGTATTTGACATATCAGTGAGCATCTGCAAAATGTTTAGATAACTTGCGTTGTCAGCAGGTGGGGTTCATTGTCAGCAGTGGCTTCATGTGCCCAGACGCTCTCGCTGTGCTCAGCCTCAGTGGTAACGTGCCGTCCTTTTGAAAAATGGCACTGTTGCCTAAACCACCATTCGCAGCACGTGCTTTGCATTTTTTTCCAGTGGTGATGGGAGGTTCCCACTAACCTGTTACCCTCACCCACTTATGACCAGAGGCACACCCAGGTGGTCCTGGTTAGGAGGTACATTACCTGATGGACAGCAACTATCGGTTTTGCCCTGAAGAGGGTCAAACCCGCCAGCTGGTAAATGTCCTTTGGGGCTATTTCCCCAAGTCTTCTGACTGCATGGTGAGAGATCTTTCCACCCCGACAGAGTCCATCTCTCAGTCTCTCTTGTGGATATAACCCTCTTTAAAGTGTCAGACCACAAGCCACTCTTGACCAACATTCGATCTTGGATAGAGGGGAGGCTGGTTAGAGTTTGATATTTGGAGGAATCATGCTGCCCGCTTTTTATACTCATTCACCCCTTACGTCAAGCCTTAAACTTCTCAGTTCAACCCGCCCCTCCTGGGCCATTCCCCCACCCCATGTGACTGAGCAGGACCTGAAGCCTCTCTCAGGGTGGTATCACCTTAACATCAAAAGCCACCACAAAACACAGGCTCCCTTTCCTACTTCTGTGAGTAGAACTCTCTGATCACACCTTTCTTGATTGCAAGGATCCCCTCTAGACCAGAGCTTCTGGGTCTCACCCTCTCCTTTCCATTGTCCTCGCTGGCGCTGGTGAATCTTGGCACCCAGAGAGCAGAAACCCGCAGCCATCCTGACGTTGCCGCTCGCTGTTGCTCTGCCACAGATTTCAGCTACACCCTGTAGCCTCTCTCCTCTGTGGGTTGTCATGGTTTGAGGGACAGGAGGGGAGTGCAGTTGCTGCCTGCTGCATCTGTCTCCTTCTGAATCAACCACCCCCGCTCCCCAGGTGCCAGAACAACTCGCTGGGTTAGAATGCTCCCCATCTCTGCCTCTCCCACCCACCTGCCTGCCGTTGCAGCATTGGTAGCAGCCTTCCAACGAGCCTTTTGTCGTGGAAGCTCTGAACCCATGGTAGGGAGATTACCAAGAGACTCTTCCACAATCTGCCTGCCCTCCCCTTGCTCCCTCTCTTTCTTTCCTTCCTTTGTCTCCTTCAGTAGCTGGGGTCAGAGTCCCTAGCCAGACTGAGAACATGGTTGCTATTCCAGGACCCAGATGTCAATATGTGGCAGCATCTGGCTTATTGGCAAGCATCGCTGGCAGTTGTGCTGGCTGCTTCTAGGCCTGTCATGTGGCTGAGCCTGCTGAGGGGGGCCCTGTCACAAAACGGGGTTTCTTTGAGAATATGGTTTCAACCAAGGAGCCCACCAGAAAACAATGAGCCTCACTGAGAGGACATGAATTATTGGGCAGGGTGACTGCAGACAGTAGCTTTAATGCTGATTCTGGGCCTGTTTTGCAAAAATCCCTGTTTCATGTTGTTGGCGCGGGCTCCTCACGCAACCTTACCTTCTTGTGCTGTTCGTGTTTCAGGTGCCTTAAGGCATGGAGCTCCTTGAAAGAGAAACACAAATCAGTAAAAATGTGGAGATAAAACCCTGCTCCTCAGAGGCGCCTGTTTGGCACAGGGAGTGCATGATAACAGCTTGCTTTAGAAAGGTGACATTTCTGCTGAAGGCTGAATAATAAAAAATGCATTCTGAAAGCTCAGCTCTTCATGTCTTCTGATGGTTGACTTTTGGAGTGAAGGCCATTTCTTCAGTGGGAAGGGTCTTTTTTGAGGCTAGCTCTGCAGCCCCCAAACATGGCAAGTTAACTCTTGTCATAACTGATGAGGCTGAGGGGCTGTTGGCTTAAATTAATTATCACATAGTAGGGCTTTTTACCCTTTTTTTCAAGATGCAAACAGTGCTCAGAACGTGTCCAGCTCTGTCCTAGGTGCTGAGGGACAGAGACAAAGATGAAGAGCACGTGGTTCCTGCCCCTAAGGACTCGGGTCGCTGATGACCAGGTGAAGTATGCTTCCATAATGTAGTGTCTTCTCTACAACCTGTGCAGTTTGGACAGGGTGAGTGATATGCTCTGTGTTTTACAAATGGAGAAACTAAAGCCCAGAGATGTGATGGGATTGTTTCACTACAGGTTATAAACTCCTGAGGGCAGGAGCTGAGTCTTTAACTTTTTGCAGCTCTTTTCTTAGTTAGTAGCCCCTACTCACCCATTTCCCCCTTTCCCCACATCTCCCCTCCCAAACACACACACACACCCCAAATAATAAAGGGATCTTCACAAAACTGAGGCCAAGTTCATCTGACTGGCTGAAGAAAGGCGTCAGGATGAAGCAACAGCAAAAATGAGCTTGACTGAGAAGAAGATGATTTTGCAGTCTAGGGCTTGCAACAAGAGGACTGAAGGGCTGGTCCACTGAACTCTCAAAATTGACCTGCTGGAACTGCCTTTTTACAGGGCCCTATACTGAGGAGAATTTGCTGGGAATGGAATCAGAATTGACCAGGTCAGGGACAAAATTGATCAGCAGAGGTCAGATCAAAGGAGGGGAAGAGACCCAGGAAATCTCAGAAAGTAGGATGTCGCTTTTTTTCTTTTTAACACTTCACAAAAACGAGGGAGCTCTGTGAAGTTAGAAACTTTTTTCCTTAAAAACCCACTTCATTCTAATATTCAAGAAAACTGATTTTACATAAAAATACACAGAAGAGACAAATCAATGTCAAGGCTACTACAAAGTTATTATAAGAAAAAAGAGAATTAGGAGTGGAATATCACTACAGACAAAGCACTCCAGAAAGAGGTGCTCACAAAACAGATCAAAATTGCAATTTACTATATTTAAAAGTAAACAGAAAGACATTAAGAAAATTATATAAGACATGAAAGAAAAACATAAATCGTTAAAAAAAAAAGTGAAGTGACAACTCAGGAAAGAACTAGAAATAAAAGAAAACATGATTTCTAAAATCAAAACTAAATTAGAAGGAGTGAATGAGTGAGTGAATAAACAGCAGATAATGCCTTAAGAGACGTATGAGAAGGAAATTAAAAAAATTAAAAGATAAAAAGGATTCAAGATAAAGTGCCAAATATTGAAGTAGGTAAAGAAGCTCAAACATATGACTAATAGGGGATCTTGAAGAAAACCAAAGCAAGGAATCTGAACTAATAAAAAACTAATTCAAGAAAACTTCCCTGAGGTTTAAAAAAAAAAGTTGAAGCCACATATGGAAAGAGGATACCACATAGCTGAGTATGATGACTGTATGACCAATGTGAGGAAAAGGAAAAAATGCTTTGCGTATCTAAAAAAAAAAAAAAACTTATAAGGGGAAAAAATTATATTATTATCACTCTTCCTGACAGCAGCCTTTGATCCAGGAAAAAAAGAAAAAATGAAGTTACATGTTTAAAATATCCAGGGAAAGAAAGAGTGAGCCAAGAATTTTATATCCAGCAAAACTGACTTTTAAGGGTAAAAGTCACTGTTCATCAACACGCAGGCACTGAGGGCATGTTGTTCCCATGAGCTCTTCCTGAGGAATCTAGTAGAGGCACCTGAGATGATGATCAGGACGTCAGCGTAAGGACTTGAGTGTTGACTGAACAGTGATCTGTAGAACTGAGACTGAAGGATGTCAGAAGGAGACAGCACTCTGTGTGATGGCCCTGTGCTCCACAGGGCAGATATAGAGAAGCCATTTTTTTAACCGGGGAAAAAAGAGCATATGCAAAACATTTTTAACATTTTTGGTAATCATATTGGTGGTGATATTGGTATTGCTGTTCTGAAATTGTTTTGTGTAATGTGGGATAAAGCAAATAATTTGGGATGATTTAATTCTGTCATCCTTCTCTGGGTTTGAGAACCAGGATTCTCAGACGGGAGATTCTTATGTTATAGGGAAGAGGTTAAGTAAAAGCTCCGTGGTCTTAAATTTGAATAGAAAGTATTAGTATAAACTTATGAGGTATTTTATCTTTAAGTCCATCTTTCCTAGGTGGCTCAACTGCAAAGTCCTAGAGACAATGTCCAACTTAGTAGCAAAGAGCATCCAGCCCCCAGATTGTAGTCTTGAAATACTGTTTCTCTCTAAAAGAAATGAAAGCTTCCTGGGGAACTAGTTCTAGGGATGAAAGTTTACAAAATGGAGTTGGAATATCTTGTCCTAAGAGATAACAAAGTAGCCATCAAAGACTACCAGGGTCCTGTCAGAAGGACCTGGGAGCCGATTTAAAGAGCCCTCACTGGCCATGGGTGGGGCAATTTGACCTTGAAACCTATCAAACATGTCTAAATTCATGACTTGAAAATGACATTAAACAAGAACTGGCCACCTTTGGAGAAATTGTAGGGCACTAATTTATTACCTTAAAGACTGGGAAATAAAGACTCGTTCAAGCATTTATCCTGATTTCTATATGAACTGGTACCCAAATAGTTAATGATGGGCAAACCAAAAACCAAACCAAACCCATTGTCATCAAGTCGATTCTGACTCATAGCGACCCTATAGGACAGAGTAGAACTGCCGCATAGGGTTTCCAAGGAGCCCCTGGTAGATTTGAACTGCTGACGTCTTGGTTAGTAGCCGGGCTCTTAACCACTACACCACCAGGGTTTCCTAATGATGAGCAGAGTCTCTTGATTACAATATTCTAGTCTCAGAATGAAAAAGAAATGATACAGTTAGGACGTCACCATTTTGCAAACCCCAATGGATGGACATGGGCAATTGGCATCAAAGACTGTCAAAATCACAAAAAGAAGGACAACCAAACTTATGTACCTCCTGTGGTCTTGCCAAGGAGCCCTGGTGGTGCAGTGGTTAAAGTGATTTATTGCTAACTGAAAGATTGGCAGTTTAAAACCACCAGAGGCTCTGCAGAAAGATGTGGCAGTCTGCTTCCATAGAGATTTACAGCTTTGGAAACCCTATGGGGTTGCTATGAGTTGGCATCAACTTGACAGCAATGAGTTTTGGTGGGTTTGTGTTGCCAGACACCACCTACAGTCTTCCTGAGGGAATCCAGCCTGAACCTGATTCTGAGCTGGATTTGGTAGCCAGTTTGCAGGAGATACAGAGGACCAGGAACCTATTGAACTGTGCTTCGAGGACAGTCAGCAGCATCCAGACCGTGGGGAACTCCGTGGCTCAGATAGCTTCAACAGGTCGTTTGTAAAGAAATATAAATGGGGAGGAGGAACTTATGGACTAAAAGAGAATTAGAAGACATACGAAAAGTTTCAAGGACAAGACTAAATCACAGTGGGTGCTAAACTCACTTAAAATGCAAGGAGTGTTTACTGTAACAGTAACTGTTGCTGTGGGCAGAGGGAGGGATAGGGCTTTTGGGGTGGCAGCGAAGTTATTCCTTGACGTGACTGGTGTTTGCCTGCATCTTTGTTTTATTTGACTTTATACATTTGTATATACATATATAGTAAAACCTGTGAAGGCAGGAGCCTGTGTAAGGCAGACACCTGTCAGAAAAGGAAAACTCAAAACCATAGAGAGTGCTAGTAAGCGCCTGTCAAAGGTGGAAAACCTGCGAGACCCTGGAGAACAAGGCAGTCCCATCGAGTTCCAGCTCTCACAGGCTTCACTGTACATGCCCATGTATATATATGTGTGTGTGTGTATGTGTGTGTGTGTGTATGTATGTATATATATACCCAAACCCATTGCCCTTGAGTCGATTCTGACTCACGGTGACCCTATAGGACAGAGTAGAACTGCCCCATAGGGTTTCCAGGGAGCACCTGGTGGATTTGAACTGCTGACCTTTTTTGGTTAGCAGCTGTAGCTCTTAACCACTGTGCCACCAGGGTTTCCACATATATATAAGTGGAAAGATAAATGACAATACTGCTACTCTGTCCTTTTACTAGATAAGGGTTTCTACAGGGCTACTGGTAGTCTTTATTGGCATCTCTATGTAATTTAGAAAAAGGCAGCCTTTCCCCAAGATATTTACTGCCATCGGCCAGTAAATAACAAAAATCTGTACTTTCCGTGCCATAAAAGGTGCCCCTTACATGGTGCCCTTGTGCAGTGTACAACTTGTACAACTTTGTGAAATGGCTCTGGGTCTTTTTGCTGGCTGAAGCTCATCTCCATTCAGTGTTATTAAGGAAAGAGTTTTTTTTTTTTTTAAAGCATCATTTGGTTCTTTGAAGAATTTTATTTCAACGCAGTGTTTGCAATCCAGTGGGATAGAGAAAGTGCTATTTTGGCTAATTTTTCTCTGGCTCATTTTTTGCATGCAGCATGCCTGAGGTAGAATTAAGTACTTCCTGAGATGTTCTGTAGTATTAGAAATGTTTAAGGTGGCTGGAAGGAGCAGTGGTGCAGTGGTTAAGTGCTTGACTGCTAACCCAAAGGTGGGTCAGTGGTTTGAACCCACCCAGCGTCTCCATGGGAGAAAGACCTGGCGATCTGCTCCCATAAAGATTACAGCCTGGAAAACTCTATGGGGTAGTTCTACTTTGTCACATGGAGTTGACTCATTGGTACCCAGCAACAAGAGGCTGGCTGGCTGCTTAGGCAGGAAGTCCACGGTCTCATTCCCCGGTGGTGTTCACACTCTAGAACCAATCTTGGTCAGGTCTGGAGCTTGATTCATCATAATTCATCCAGTTCAGGGAGATAGACCCACATTAGCAAAAATTCAAAGAGATTGTAATATACATCAGAATGCGAGTTTACTAATGTCCCGTAATAAGAGTAACTGCTAAAAGAACCAGAGCACACGCGTTGGCTCCCTTCTCGTCCTTCTAGACAAGTACCGTTGGAGCCAGAAGGTTGTTTGGTGTGCAGAGGGAGGAGGATATCCTAACGGTTGGTGACATTCTCATCGCATCCTGATCCATCCACCTTCACCCCAGGGAGATACCTGCCAGCTGCCCCAACACTTGTGTCAGCCGTGTCAACCGCTACAGCACACGCTCATGCAGATCCTTGCTTTCTAGTGCCTCATTTCCCAGGCTCCACGTGGACAGAGGAAGGGAACACCTTCCAGGCAGCCAGGGCTTCGGGGTCTACCCTAGCGATTAGTGGCATGACACAAGCAGCCAGCTCACCTCACATGCAAGACTCTCAGGTAAATGCGTCTAACAAAGGTGGAGCACTCTCCACGGGCTAGACACAGAGAGGAGCCAGCAATGGTTCCCGATGGGAAGTAGCTGACAGTCTGATGGGGACAGGTTTAAACATTCCTTGCCCACTTCCACTTACCAGCTGCCGCTGAGTCCGTTCCCACTCGTGGCGACCCCACATGTAGCAGAGTAGAACTGTGCTCCATAGGGTTTTCAGTGGCTGATTTTTCAAAGGTAGAGTGGCAGACCTTTCTTGAAGTGCCTCTGGGTGGACTCGAACTTCAGTCTTTCCCTTAGCGGCTGAGCGCATTAGCTGTTTTTACCACCCAGGGGCTCCCCCACTTCCACTAGTCCATGTAGAGCACGGTTGGATCAGGGAAGGCATCAAGGCGAGCTGCACCTTGGCCAGGGCATGAACTGTCATAAGATTAAGATTGCTCTGTTCCTGTCGGAAACAAGCTTTATTGGACTTCTTTTCTCGGACTTC
The DNA here is from genome assembly GCF_024166365.1 of Elephas maximus indicus. NCBI lineage: Eukaryota > Metazoa > Chordata > Mammalia > Proboscidea > Elephantidae > Elephas > Elephas maximus. Next base: position 1,893,653 of record NC_064842.1, read on the forward strand.
TGTGTGACAGACCGAACTATACCTGAACCCAGTCCACAGATGTGACTGGATTAGGAGGTATGCAGCCTTATCGGGTAGAAGCCTGCTGTGTAGTTCTGTATTTAGAGAAGCAGCACAGCTTCCTGTGAGGGTGGCTCAGTGCTGAGAGGACAGGGCTACACTCTCCACCCTTCCTTTCACGGTGCAGATCTGCGTGACTGAGTTTGATGGGTTGTTTGTCTGTTTTGTCTTGTTTTTAATCCGCCATAGGACACGGAACTCATATTGCTGCCGCTGCTTGAATTTCTGAGTCTCATCCTGCTCTGAGCTCAGGTGATCGTGGCTTTGTGAGCCCCTGCTGTTCCTCAGGCTTCAGCATTACCTTCTCACAGCCTGGCACCACACCTGGAAACACAGCGCTACAACTATAGGGCTCTTTCCGTCCTGGAATTTCCAACTAACCTTTAGAACTCAACCGAGGCTTGACAATGACAGCAAAAGACTTAATTTGGGGAGCAGGCTGCCCCAAAGAAGCCTTAAAGATCCCATGCCTGAAATATATTGGACCTGAAATGTAGATGACCACATCTGTTTTGGATTTAAAAGAGTTTTGTAAAGAAACTTTTTTCAGCGAGTTTGTGGTTTAATTGCCTGGCAGGGTGGGAAATCCCAACACAACAGCGTGGACTGGGGCATGAAAAGCAGCAAGTGAAATAGATTTATGGAGCCCATAAACAAAAATGAAACTCATTTCATTGTCCAAATTGAGTGGAAAGGCACACTCTATCCCAACTCTGATAAATGGCAGAATGGCACAGTTCTTTCTGTTTCGGTAAGACAAGACAATGAGGGTAACATAACTGAGGAAATTCAGAAAAAGGGACATTTCATGTTGCCAGACTTGACTCCATCACCCCTACGGGGGAAAGTGCACACTTTTCCAAAAAGAAGCACAGCCGCCTGCGTGTTTGAAAGGCGCCCAGGGAGCATTTTCCTGTAAAGGCGATGGCAGAGGAAGGAACGAGAAGCAGAGCCCCCGTGGCAGCCACATTAGGCAGTGGACACTTCTGGGCTTGGGGGATGCCAACCTTTCCTGTTCTGAGAAGCACGTTGGTACTCAGCCGCTCCTGAAGCCTTATTATTCCTGTGGAAGTGCTTCAGATAAGACAGGTGGGTGCCAGGAGTGACCAGCCATGTTAAGGAGAATGTGGTGTACCCCCGGTTTGTGCGGTGGGGAATTTGTGCTTGTGGCTGGGCCTCTGTCAGCTTCCCACTCCACGTGGATTTCCAGCCTCTCCTTCTCTGGTATGTCGATTCAGCCTGTTCTCTTCCATAATTAAATTCCTCACTTCTTGAAATCACAGGTTCCAGGGTAGATCACCCTACCCTCTTTATGTTGTCAGAGTATTTTTAAAAAGTGATGACAGTTGGGCATATTGAGTTTCTGAGCCCCTCTTTGGAGGGACGAAGTCCCTAGGTGGTGTAAACGGTAAATGCTTGGCTACTAAGGAAAAGGTTGGAGACTAGAGTGTACCCAGAGGTACCTTGGAAGAAAGGCCTGGTGATCTCCTGAAAAATCAGCCATTGAAAACCCTATGGAGCATGGTTCTACTCTGACACACATGGAGTCACTCTAAGTCAGAGTCAACTCAATGGCAGCTGGTTTGGTACAAGCATCTTTATGTGGTGAGACGTGGTGGAAGGACTATGTTTATACCTGTACGCTCCAGTCATGGTCATCATTAACCATCTGTTAGAGTCAACTCAATGGCAGCTGGTTTGGTACAGGCGTCTTTACGTGGTGAGACGTGGTGGAAGGACTATGTTTATACCTGTACACTGCAGTCATGGTCATCATTAACCATCTGTTAGTCACCCAGATTTTTCTTTCTGTTTTGTTTGTAGGTCATGAATGTACTTCAGGCAGGGCCCTCTAGTGTGGCTTTTATTTCTTTAATGCACCGTTCTTTCTTGTTTTTGATTGCAAGGTGCCTTTATTTGGAAACCTGGGTGTGCCCTAAGAATACAGAGCAGAGAAGTGGAAGATGCTCTTGAGCTTCCTAATGACTCAGAAGTCAGCACTATGCTTGCTTGGGAGGTGGGAAGGATTGCATTCTCTCTGGCAAATGCCTTTGAGTCCCTTAGACGCATGGCACCAAATTAGCCCAGTGCTGTATGTTTAGCATCATGTTCCGGAACGTGGATTAGATGGCATGTATTTGGAAACCTGTTTCTTTCCTTCACAGTTCATGGTTTCTTAGGTGGCAGCTTTAAAGTGAACTGCCGGTGTCCTTATATTAGGGGGGACTGTGAAACTTCCTGAAACTGACTTGAAAGGCCTGCTTTAGAAGGACTCAGGAAGTGTTTGCATTTGGACGGGTGACCCTTTGACTTTCCGTCTTTGCTGGTTTCCTTTTAGGTCTACATCATCTGATAATATTATTGGAATAGTTGCTCTAATTGGCTCTGATTTATGCACCAGATACAGATCAGCTTGTACTTTTTCAGACACACAGAGCTCTGATTTCTGAATCTCCAAGAAAGCCTATGTGCCATCTAATGTTTACATCTAATAATTAGCTCCAACTCTACAAAAAAAGTTAGAAATGAAATCACTAGAATGGCTAATGAGACGTAACATGTACAAGATTCCTTTCTCTGACCTTCTCTCACACCCTTAATTCTGTTTAATCTGGCATTCATTTGTCCTTTTGTGTAGGTTTGGTCTCTCCTGCTAGATTTTGGGCTCCCGGAGGGCAGATGTCATACCTTATTAATCACCCCAGAACCGAGTGGTTAGAGCATGTTTTAAGTTGCTGGAAAAAGGTGGTTTCCCTTGAGAAAGAAAGGTGTGAATGATGCTGCTTCAGTGCATCCCACCTCTGCCTGCGGGGAGCGCTATGCTTGGCACCCCGGGGACGTCGGAGATGAAGACACATGTCTTTGACTCCTTCCTTAGGGAGCCCATACTCTAGTATGTAGACGGGAGGGCTTTGTCAACTGTGAAACAATGCACACGTCCTGATTGGTTTTAAATTCAGTATGGGATAGGCTTCAAGGATCTGCCACCTCTTCCCACATTTGAGAAGTCCCTACCAGCTCTTACGTCCTCCACACATGTAATGGGATAGTCATCAATTGATTATTGAAGGGATAAGCAAAAACTTTGAGGACTAAGGGGTTCCCACCTCAACATAAAGGGAAACAAAAATCCTCATAACCAGACCAATAAGCAACCACATAATAAACAGAAAAGTTTGAAGTTGTTAAGGATTTCATTTTACTTGGAATCACAATCAACATTCATGGAAGCACCAGTCAAGAAATCAAATGACGTATTGCACTGGGCAAATTTGCTGCCAATGACCTCTTTAAAGTGTTGAAAAGCAAAGCTGTCACTTGGAGGACTAAGGTGCACCTCGCCCAAGCCTTGGCGTTTCCAGTCGCCTCATATGCATGCAAAAGCCGGACAATGAATAAGGAAGAGCGAAGAAGACTTGATTATGCATCATTCTTGATTTGTCCATGAAGGTTATTCTTTTGCTCCCACGAGAACTTCTTTTACTTTTTTCATGCTTCATGGGTTGTAGGTCCAGAACTATTGGAGGATTTATAATGGGCCCATGCCACTGGTTTGCTGATGCTGTAAATCTTTGCCAGCTTCACTCTGACTTGGGCAGAGAAAGGCCAGTGTGAATTAGTGAAATGCCTGAACTAGAGATTAATTTTTGAAAAGAAATGGTGTGTTAGCACAGAGACAAAATAATGCTCTCTCGGGCTCTCTGGGTGGTGCAAATAGTTACCGTGCTTGGCTGCAAACCAAAAGGCTGGAGGTTCCAGTCCACCCGGGGCACCGTGGAAGAAGCCCTGGCAATCTGCTTCTTTTCAGCCACTGAAAGCCCTACGGAGTGAAGTTCTACTCTGACGTACGTGAAGTTGCCGCGAGTCTCAGTCAACGCAATGGGTACTGGTGGTTGGTACTCAGGTATTTTCAAATAAAGACCCTGAGTGTGCTTTATGGAAAGATACAAATCATTTGTAGTTAGCTAATTGTCTTAATGCCAATAAGGAGACTGGAAATATTGCCGAACTGGATTCTAACAAGAGCTACTGTCTAATTTGGGGCTACCTGTTTAACCTCTTTGGGGCTGTTTTTTTTTTCTGTCATTAGAAACGATCTTCTGTCACTTCTGTGGCACCCTGTCACTTTGATCATCCTACTAAAATAGCTTATAGCTCAAATCACCCTCAAAGATGCTTCCCTTGACCACCCTATCTAAAATGATTTTTATTCATCACAGTATTTTATTTCTTCACAGCACTTGCTAGACCTGAAATTGCTGTGTTGATTTATGGGCTGACTTGTTCTTTGTCTGTCTCCACCCCAGTTGTGCAGGGGTCTCAGAGATCACACCAGCGTTCCCTCTGGCAGCTAAAAGGCCACGTAATCAAACCATCTTCTCACCACCTCTTTATCGGTACATATGAGGAACTTCAGCTCAGACTAAGGAGGATAGATTTCCTCCTCCTGCTTTGTGTGGGGATCTGGAAGCTTCCTGCCACCTTTTTGTACTTTGAGGAGAAGCTGTCCTTCTCTGGGAGATGAGAAAGTCTCTTTCACTGCTTCTTCTAGCCCTTTACCTTCAAGAATTGAGCCTACAGCAACTTAGCCAACTTGATTCTTTAAGAAATTCCCAGTGCAGACTCCTGGAGTTAACTTTTCCTGTTTGGTGTTCAATCCTTGGATCTTTAAAGATGATGATTGTGAGGGGTGTATGGCATGGTAAGAATCTGATTAATTAAATCACGACAGAGAAAAATACATGTTGGGAAAGTAGGGACGGAATCTGCATTGAAAATTGGAGCCAAAGAGACAAAAATCAGTGTGTCTGCAGCACTGCCTGGGATGGGAGGCACTGCTCTTGTGAGGCTCAGAGTGAGCTGACCTCAAGGAAGAGGCTCTCTGCTGTGCAGGGGCTATTCCACTGGGCAGGACCCTCCCACCGCTGTCTGCTTCCCTGCTCTGGTTCCCAGCTCACCGTGAACTTTCTGATTACTAGCTCAGCTTCCTTACCTGAACTCACTGACTTTGGAAAGGGGATATCCTGGATAGGGAACATAAGAATTCCAGGACCTGGAAACAGATAATCTGAACCCCTTCCATTGTAAATTCTTAAGTTAATACGCGCTGGCCTTTCTTTGCCAATTGTGTATGAACTTGTTTAGAGTAAACTCAGCACCAAGAAGATCTAGAGTCTGATTTGTAAGGTTGGGATCAGCCTCTAGAACTTGTTGCCTTGAGTGCTGGAGGGTCCCTTTCCCTGGGCCGTCCCCCATAGCATCCTCACAGGTGCTGCCCCAAATTCCAGCACGTTCTCTATCACTCTTCCTCAAGGATGAGACCACCCATCAGACTGTGTGCCAGTCAGGTTGTGGGTTTTAAAGATTCTGTGTCTGCTCATCACCTTCTGGTAGACACTAATTTTCTAAAAGGAAGCGGGATGGAGGGAGTTGGGATTATGCAAGTTCAGATGATTACTGAGAAAGAACCACAGGTCCTCTTAAATCATGATTGGGTCATTGTTCTGATTTGCTGGTATAGACTTGACCAGTGAGTTCTCTCCCATAGCGCTCTTTACAAAATGGAAAGAAAGAAACTCACTGCTAAATCAGGCCAGCCGCCTCTTTGAATAACTGTGACATAGATGAGGGAAAAACCCAGAAGGAGAAAATTTGAAAAGTTTACTTCAGGTTGAGAATTTCTAATTCCACCGCTTTTGTGTGTGTGTTGTTGTTTGATAGACATGACAGCATCTCCTCATTATTATGGAAAATATAGGGTTGGTGGTAATTACTATCTGAATATGAATGGGAGCAGAAGTGGGCATAGCCTGCACTGGCCTTTCTTTGACAAGGTATAACTTTCTTCTGAATTTCTGTGTTAATTAATGCTTATTGAAAAACCGCTTTAATTGGTAGTAAACACCTCAACTTTCTGTACTCATTAAAATGCAGCCATTGATGTGTGATGGATTTTTTTTTTTAAAGCTTAATTAACTTTCCTTCTGTATATATAACCTATAATAATGACAAACATATTGGGAAAAAACCACCCCTACTTTTTCCCCCTCTCCCCCTGCCCCATTATAAAGACATTTTTAGCCATGGATGTCTCACTTTGTTAGGATCAGGTGCCATTAATTTGGCATTTTGGAGACGAGTAGGTGGCAGGAAATCAAAGCTTTTTGAGATGTTGGTCATTTCGAAACTCAATATTCACTTACCTTTCAGGAGACCAGGATTTTTTTTTTTTTAAGTAAAGAAAAATTAAAAAAAACTGATACCCTAAATGAGTCAAGGCATCAGAAAACACCAGATTCTTAAGATTTTCTTGGAGTCAGTTATAGTTGTGTAGGAACTGAATAAATGACCCTTCCTGTTTTCATTCAGAGTGATCATTATTATGATAATATAACCACCTTAGAGAAATTTTGGAAAGTAAGAATTAATTCATCATAACTCCATTACCCTAAACCATCAGTTTTTATTTTTTTCATAATTCCCTTGCATTCTTTGTACCGAACACAAAATTGTTAAACAGTAAAATACAGTCAGCAGGTGTGGAAGGAAATCAACCACAGCACCGTTAAGCATAAGCCTTTATTCAGGATGGCAACGCTGGAGAAGACCCTGATATACTGTTCTGTCTTGGATAATAAGGGCAACTTTTTTTATAGGCCTTTAGCAAGACAGGAAACCCTGGTGGTGTAGTGGTTAAGTGCTACAGCTGCTGACCAAAAGGTTAGCAGTCCGAATCCGCCAGGTGCTCCTTGGAAACTCTACTGGGCAGTTCTATTCTGTCCTATAGGGTTGCTATGAGTCGGAATTGACTCCACGGCAGTGGGTTTTTTTAGCAAGACAGATCTCGTGAAGCTCAGCCAGTTTTGGTAGTAGGTGGTCAAAGATGGTTCTCAGAAGAGGAAGAATTGATCTTGTGAGGAGAAGCTGCAGGGGCCAAGTTAACCAAGGACTAAACTTTCAGTCATTCAGAGTCCTCTTGGCCAACAGAGAGACTGAGTATCATCATTTGATCATATTCTGGTTTGTTCATGCTTCCAAATTACATGACTCATGTTGACTGCAGTCTCAGACTTGTTGGTGATGACTGCTTCCAGGGTTTCTGGTGACTTTCATCTTCATAGTTAAATTTCAGTCATTTTTTGAGTGACTGACATAACCATTTCTGACTCTGGGGAGAACACAGGTAATGACTATGGGGGCCTTGGATCATGCCTCTTAGCCAAGATCCTGCCTGACCTCGGATCAGCCAGGCAAACAGTTCTATTCCCAGCCCAAGGAGAAGGAAGTTTGATATCAGCAAGTTTGCCTGACACTTTGTTCATCCTCTTGATACACCAGGGCCTACTGTCTGGGGTACAGAATAACATGATTACAGGAAGGGATTTGTGAATCTCATTTTCACAAAGTTTCAAACCAACAGCGAGGGCCACAGATAGTTGTGGAAAGAAGAAAGAGACAAGAGTAATGGCAGTCAGTGGCTCCCTGGGTTCTGGGGTCTTGATCTGAAGGTCATGGGTAAGTGCCGTCCAGGTGTAGCTATCTGCTGCTTGATCTGAGATTCTTGGGAAAGCTCTCTCCTTCATGACACCATTTGCTTCGGAAGAATCCTGAAGGAGTCTCAATTTTGGATTCCTGGTCGATGTGGAAGTCCAAGAGGTAGGTGTATGATATCTTGGGACTCATGAATCCAATTGGATTGATTCCTTGGAATTTCACTGCAGTGTTTGTCGTTAATGGTACCTGATGGAACCCCTTCCAAGAGGCACACCTCAGGTCTGAGGCCACCAACATAGTAGGTAAGACAATCGTTATATATTCACATGGAGCTCTGAGTAATCCTGGAAGGTGATAGTTAATGGTCTTTGAGATCAGAAATGGCTTCACTCCCAGTTTGTAAGACTGGATTTTTAACCAATCAATTTTGGCATGAAAGATCTCAGGGAGAACTACTAAGATATATTTATGCTTTTTTTTTTTATATCCATCCATGGCAAAATTTTTATCCATACATTGGATATCATTTTCATAATGAGATTAATTGATAGAGACTAAGGAGACCTAGTAGAGCAGTGGTTAAGGGCTTGGCTACTAACTGAAAGGTCAGCAGTTTGAATCCACCAGCTACTACATGGGAGAAAGATGTGGCAGTCAGCTTCCATAAAGATTACAGCCATGGAAACTCTGTGGGGCAGTTTTTACTCTGTCTTATAGTGTTGCTGTCAGTAAGAATCGACAGCAATGAGGTTTTTTTTTTTTTAAGCAGTACTAGAATACATGTCCCAAGGGCAATCATAAATTCTTCAGTGAAATTTTGTCCTTTTTCAATTAGGAGTTGGCAAGTCCTTAACTAGATTATATAAATGCGATGACCAAGGATTAAAGTTGTAAATCCATTGTCTTGGGGTGATCTTCATCTCCACCTATGTTATAAACCATCGTGAGGGGATATGGTTCAGTGAGAGGGACGTGCTTAAGAAGGGGCAGTGGAGGAAAGGGAGGAGGGCTTGGTGAAGGGGCTGGAGGAGGAGCAGAGTGGGGTGGGGGGAAGCTGAGGTTCAGGGAACCTGAGGGTGGGCAGAGGGATGTGATTATGTTAGGAAAGGAGGGGAGATTTCAAGTTTGAATTTTATATCATCAAGGTTTTCATTAGCTTTTTCTAAGGAGTTCTTAAAGGAATTTTTAGGATTTTCTCATCTCTTAGAGGCCATTTTCTATCAATAAAAAATGCTGACTATTGAAAGTTTGGAATCTTCAAACCCGTTGATTCTAAAGTGTCTGCATATGGATTAACATCCTGCTATCCCAAATTCACCAGAGTGACCACCGAAATTCTCCACTGTTCTTGGTAAAATTCTCTTAGATCTTCAAATATTTGGTTCTCTTGTCACCATGTTTGAACAAGAAGCCAGATGAATACCTGGGGGGTTGCAGAATGGCTGGCCATTGCCCATATTCAAATAATGTGAACCTACAGGAGACAAATAATCAGGGCCTGAGGACCCAGCACTGCATACCCATTACATTGGTGAGAGCCCTGAGATGTGAAACAAATTGAATTAAAGATTTTCACCAAGAACAAAGAAGAGGGAAGGCTAAAGGCTTGGGTGGTGCTTCAATGCAAGGCTAGCTGAGCACCGACTGGGGGCAGGACTCACTCTGCTCTGCAGCCCCTGGGACTCCTGGGGAGAGGCGAGGGCTCTCCTGCGTTCTTCGCCCTTATCAGTGAGTCCTGGACTGAGCAGCAGAAGGTCCTGGCGGTGATTCGAGCCATGGCGCTGAAAGCTGCAGAAGGCAATCGAGCAGAGCACCACTGGAGAGCAAAGCCTTTGCTCAGAATGCTGCGGCTCGTGGAGGGTGGAGAAGGTTTGGGGAAGAAGACCAGTATTTCTATAGTGTTTTATCAAGAAGAATCAGATATAGCTCAGCTAGTTCTGGAAAAGTTCAGTCAACAATAGTCCTCAGAAGCAGGAGAGATCATTCCTGTGGTTTAACAGCTGTGATGGTTATGGTTGTGTGTCAACTTGGCTGGGCCGTGGTTCTCTGTGGTTTGGCAGTTGCATAATGATGTGATCATCTCCATCATGAGATTCGATATAATGCAATCACCTTCATGATGGGATCTGCTGTGAGTAGTAGCCAATCAGTTGAAAGGCAGTTTCCTTGGACGTGTGGCCCATCCATCCAATATAGGTGGACCTTCTTTTTTTTCCAGTAAGGTTTTGCTCATTCTGGATCCTGCGGCTGGCTCCTGTTTGTCTGACCTCTGGTTCTTGGGACTTGAGCTAGCAGCTCACCCGTAGTCTTGCCTGCTGATCTTGGGTTTCATCAGTCACTGCATCCTGTGAGCCAGGAGAAGCCCCCAGTCTGACCCACAGACTTGGGACATTCCAGTCTCTACAACCGTGTGAGCCATTTCCTTGATATAAATCTCTTTCTATATGTATTTATACGCTTTACTTGTTTTGCTTCTCTAGAGAACCCAGCGTAAGACATTAGCCATTGGTCAGGCAATTCAGGTTTATCAAAGCGGTGAGGAAAGCAGTTATGGACTAAGGTTAAATGAGGGTCAGTGAAAAACATTCAATTCTGTAGGATCTTTTATACAGGGGTGCTTACTGACAGTGACTCTAGAGCGATGGGCCAGTAATAGGGGAAGATTCTTCAAGGAGGCCCTCTGCTCGGATATGGTTTTCTTTACAAAAGCAGGGGGAGATTTTCATTCTTTCTTCTTGATGCCTCACCCCCATCTCCACCTCCCGTGCCCCACAAACCTACCAGAACAGCAGGGAGAAGTGAAGTTATAACTAAGCAGCGAGGAGGTGAGTGTGAGTGTATGATATCTTGGGAATCTCATGCATTTTCATGCAAAGTCTCAAAGAGGGCAATGGATGGGGCCACACTTCCTCTGGTTTCCAAAATTCCGTAGTAATTGTTAGGAACAGGGAGCCCTGGTGGCGTGGTGGTTAAGTGTTCGTCTGCTAACCAAACGGTTGGCAGCTGGAATCCACCAGCCCCTTCTTAGAAACCCTGTGGGGCAGTTCTACTCTGTCCTAAGGGTTGCTATGAGTCAGAATCGAATTGTCGGCATTAGTCAGTCATTAGGAACAGAAAGATCCAGAGCTCCTGTAGCCAACTGTCTTAACTCACAGACTGGTAATGCCATTTCACTTAAATGCTTGCTAAAAACAAGTCTCCACTGTTTGATCCTACTGCTGGGACCAATCCTGTAAATTTGACCCTACCCCAGACACCTCCCAGCTCCGAGGTGACTTGGGCATGACAGCAGTCTTCATGCTTGCTTGGATGCCTAAACTCCAGGGCCTTCTTGGCTAATTGTTCTCTCTGGTGGGCAGGGGTAGCCTTTAGGACTGGAATGTACTCCCTGAGTATCACCCACACTCTAGCTGACAAAGACCAGTCTAGAATGTGCCAAGACCCTGGGGAATCCAGCACCTTCCTCAAAGCCACGCAGAATTATTTAAGAATCCCTGTGGTTTTCTTCTCATCAGGATTTCTAATTAGTTTACTTGAGATTACCAAGAGGTTTTATAAATAATTTAACAATGAGGCTCTGAAGAGTGTTATAATAATATTTTATTTAATAATATATCAACTGAGAAATATAAAAATTAAAATCCACTCATTAGAGCTGTTACACTGAATGTTAATGACCATTGTCTAGGATGACATCTAGAAGGTATAGATGCTTTACACCCCAGGACACACCCTGGGATAATTAAAATCATTGAATCTGATAAAAATTTGCTTTGCTTTAAAAAAAAAAAAAAATCCCTGATTTAAAGTAATATGTATACATTACAGAGAACTTGAAAAATGTAGACACTTTCAAAGATGATATAAAAATCACCATAACCCACCAGTCAGTGATAATCATTGGTAAAAATTTTTAATGTTTCCTTCTAGTCTTTTTTATGCATGTTTTAAGTTGTTATGTAAAATGAGATTATTTTGTATAGAAAATTTTGCAGCTTTTTGTTCACCTAACCTTACACTGTAAGCATTTCCAGGTGGCAGTGGTCTTTCTTTAGTACTCATAGTGTTCTATTACATGGCTGCCCCAGGTGTTTTCATTTGTTGGTTTGTTTTTTTAATGATTCCTCTTTTGCTGATCATTTAGACCATTTCCAATTTTTGCTGTTAAAGCAATGCCACTGCCTCCCAGGAACGTGGCCTTGGGAGACAGACTGCAATTGGGCAAAACCTCTATGGCAGGGTCAAGTTGGGGCTAAAGCTTGTTTAAGACTCTTGCTACATACCCGTATCTGAAACAAGGTTCCCCTTTGCTCTGCCTTCATGGGACTAGTTCTTTGAAAAATGCAGCGTCACAAACCAAAACTCCAAATGGTTGAGTGTGTGTTCTACTTTGCTCTTTTTAAATCAGTGGAGAGGGGACAGTGCCCACAGCTGAGCAGGAGGGAGGGACCAGAACGCAGAGTAGGGGCATAGTGAACAGCTAGAGTGAGGACTGGGGGTTGTTAGATGGCATCAGGGTTTCTGGTGGCTTAGACAGATCCCACTGGCCTAATGTGTTACATGTCCTGGTGCAGTACAGTGAATTGCTTAATATGGCCCTTGTAGACATGGTCTTGTGACTGCCACAAAATGGGTGGGACTACGCAAACAAGGTGCTTGTGGAAATCTTGTAGGGGATTGGTCAGGTTTGACATCCTCTTAGGTTTAAAAAGAACCAATCCCAGAAAGCAAGAAGGGGGCATCATTACCATCAAGAAGAAGAGCCAAGAGTGGAGCATGTCCTTTGGACCCAGGGTCCCTGTGCTGAGAACCTCCTAGACCCAGGAGATACAGAAAGCTATAACACTGGAGACGGTGCAAGGCAGCAAAAAGCAACGGCAAGCACAACAGAGTCCAGCGGCAGAGAAACAGCAGCAGCAGAACCAGGAGGCGGGTGCTAGACAGTGTGGTGGGCTTCTTGGCCCACAGAGTGAGGCAGCTACAACGGGCGTGCTGACCCATGGAGCAAGAGAGCTGTGTGCCTTTGGGCAAGGCTTACTGGTGGAGTGGGATGTTGGCAGAGCTAGAAAGCTGTAAAAGTTGCGAAGCAGAGCAGAGGCCAGGACAAAAGCTTAGGTTCCAGGCTGAGAATGCAGGGCCCAGTGGCCAAGAAGAAGCTGTCCTGGTCGAAGAACTGAGTCCTGAGTTGTTCCTGTTATTTCTGAGTTGATCCTGAATTGTAACCTGTTACTTCTCTAATAAGCCCCATAATCGTGAGTGTGGTCTGTGAGTTCTGTGTGGCCATTGCAATGAATTATTGAACCCAGCAGAGAAGTAGAGAGTGCCGTGGGAGGAACAGAGTTGTGCTGGCATCAGAATTGGTGACATCAGAATTGTGCTGGCATCAGAATTGGTGACAAGGTTGGAGACTGGAGGTATGTCTGAGCTCTGCCTCACAGGGATCAGCCTGGGGCTGATGCTGATGGTGATTCTCTGTCCTCCCCCTGAAGTTAGAGGAGGTCTGATGCTGCCATTTTTACACCTGGTAAATGGATTCCTCTGTCCATCTCTTCTTGCCTCTTTCTGCTTCTCTTTCACTAATCCCCTGCCCTCTCTACTGCCACCTCTTTTCTGTACCAACTCTTTGCTTTGCTCTTCCATCAACTGTCTTAACCCGGTATCTTCTTAGAGTCTAGACACCACTCCTAAGTCACACTGGGCTGAGTCGGGGCACAGGTGTTCCCTCACACCTGACAGACGTCCTTCATTACTGTTTTAGTCAGGATAAGCTAGGCAATGCTATGGTAACAAATAACACCAAAATCTTAGTGCCTTCACATAATAAAGCTGATTTTTTACTCAGGCAGCTGTCCTCCAGTGGGATGACTCAATGATCCAGTCTGCTTTGATTTTGTGGCACCTTGATCTTAAGACATGTTTTCAGTACTACCATTGGCCAGTGGTGAGAGAACAGAAAATTGAGCATTGTCTCTTAAATGCTTTAGCCTGGAAGTGGCACACAGGTACAGCCTTTTGGTCAAAACTAGCCCCATGTAATTGCCAAGGGTCAGGAAAATGTGATGCTCTGTGTGGCCAGGAAGGAAGGAGAGCTGGGCATTATGGTGTCTTCCTGTGTTATCCAAAAAGAGATCTTAAAATACGTTCCCTGGACACATTGCCATTGCGTTGATTCTGACTCATTGACCCTATAGGACAGGCTAGAACTGCCCCATAGGGTCTCCAAGTCTGTAATCTTTACGGAAGCCAACTACCACATCTTGCATGGAGCTGCTGGTGGGTTCAAACTGCCAACATTTCGGTTAACGGCCTAGCACTTAACCACTGTGCCACCAGGGCTCAAATATGTTCCAGACACAATAATTAAGGACACACATCACTATTAAATATGTGGAAGTAGCACTGATAATAGTGACTTACAAGAGCATCTGTTATAGATAGGCTTTGTTTTCCAAACAGGATCCGTTCTTTACAAATTTCTGAAGCTGTAAGCCTCGTGGTGAAAACGACTTCATTAAATTCACCAGGAATCTGTGTATATTTTCAGATCCAAGTAACATCATCACTTCACCACGATGTAGCTAAGGGTGAAGGAATGGCGAGGAGGCTGTAATTTGTGTGTCGTCTCTACTCGATTGGGCAGTAACTGCTTGAAATGTTGTGTGGAGAAGCGCTCTAATACAGCCTCTAGGCCTCCATGCGGAGAAGCGCCCTGAGACAGCCTCTAGGCCTCCGTGCGGAGAAGCGCTCTAAGCCGCTAGGCCGCCGTGCGGAGAAGCGCTCTAAGCCTCCGGGCCGCCGTGCGTAGAAGCGCCCTGAGACAGCCTCCGGGCCTCCGTGCGGAGAAGCGCTCTATGCTGCTAGGCCGCCGTGCGGAGAAGCGCTCTAAGGCTCTAATCCGCTGTGCGGAGAAGCGCCCTGAGACAGCCTCCAGGCCGCCGTGCGGAGAAGCGCCCTGAGACAGCCTCCAGGCCGCCGTGCGCAGAAGCGCCCTGAGACAGCCTCCAGCCCGCCGTGCGGAGAAGCGCCCTGAGACAGCCTCCAGGCCGCCGTGCAGAGAAGCGCCCTGAGACAGCCTCCAGGCCGCCGTGCGGAGAAGCGCCCTGAGACAGCCTCCAGGCCGCCGTGCGGAGAAGGGCCCTGAGACAGCCTCCAGGCCGCCGTGCGGAGAAGCGCTCTGAGACAGCCTCCGGGCCGCCGTGCGGAGAAGCGCTCTAAGCCTCCAACCCGCTGTGCGGAGAAGCGCCCTGAGACAGCCTCCGGGCCTCCGTGCAGAGAAGCGCTCTAAGCCTCTAGGCCGCCGTGCGGAGAAGCCCTCTGAGACAGCCTCCAGCCCGCCGTGCGGAGAAGCGCCCTGAGACAGCCTCCGGGCCTCCGTGCAGAGAAGCGCTCTAAGCCTCCAGGCCGCCGTGCGGAGAAGCGCTCTGAGACAGCCTCCGGGCCGCCGTGCGGAGAAGCGCCCTGAGACAGCCTCCGGGCCTCCGTGCGGAGAAGCGCCCTGAGACAGCCTCCGGGCCGCCGTGCGGAGAAGCGCTCTAAGCCTCCGGGCCGCCGTGTGGAGAAGCGCCCTGAGACAGCCTCCGGGCCTCCGTGCGGAGAAGTGCCCTGAGACAGCCTCCGGGCCTCCGTGCGGAGAAGCGCCCTGAGACAGCCTCCGGGCCGCCGTGCGGAGAAGCGCTCTAAGCCTCCGGGCCTCCGTGCGGAGAAGCGCCCTGAGACAGCCTCCGGGCCTCCGTGCGGAGAAGCGCCCTGAGACAGCCTCCGGGCCGCCGTGCGGAGAAGCGCTCTAAGCCTCTGGGCCGCCGTGCGGAGAAGCGCCCTGAGACAGCCTCCGGGCCTCCGTGCGGAGAAGCGCCCTGAGACAGCCTCCGGGCCTCCGTGCGGAGAAGCGCCCTGAGACAGCCTCCGGGCCGCCGTGCGGAGAAGCGCTCTAAGCCTCCGGGCCGCCGTGCGGAGAAGCGCCCTGAGACAGCCTCCGGGCCTCCGTGCGGAGAAGCGCCCTGAGACAGCCTCCGGGCTGCCGTGCGGAGAAGCGCTCTAAGCCTCCGGGCCGCCGTGCGGAGAAGCGCCCTGAGACAGCCTCCGGGACTCCGTGCGGAGAAGCGCCCTGAGACAGCCTCCGGGCCTCCGTGCGGAGAAGCGCCCTGAGACAGCCTCCGGGCCTCCGTGCGGAGAAGCGCCCTGAGACAGCCTCCGGGCCTCCGTGCGGAGAAGCGCCCTGAGACAGCCTCCGGGCCTCCGTGCGGAGAAGCGCCCTGAGACAGCCTCCGGGCCTCCGTGCGGAGAAGCGCCCTGAGACATCCTCCGGGCCTCCGTGCGGAGAAGCGCCCTGAGACATCCTCCGGGCCTCCGTGCGGAGAAGCGCCCTGAGACATCCTCCGGGCCGCCGTGCGGAGAAGCGCCCTGAGACAGCCTCCGGGCCTCCGTGCGGAGAAGCGCCCTGAGACAGCCTCCGGGCCTCCGTGCGGAGAAGCGCCCTGAGACAGCCTCCGGGCCGCCGTGCGGAGAAGCGCTCTAAGCCTCCGGGCCGCCGTGCGGAGAAGCGCCCTGAGACAGCCTCCGGGCCTCCGTGCGGAGAAGCGCCCTGAGACAGCCTCCGGGCCTCCGTGCGGAGAAGCGCTCTAAGCCTCTAGGCCGCCGTGTGGAGAAGCCCTCTGAGACAGCCTCCGGGCCCGCCGTGCGGAGAAGCGCCCTGAGACAGCCTCTAGGCCTCCGTGCGGAGAAGCGCTCTAAGCCGCTAGGCCGCCGTGCGGAGAAGTGCTCTAAGCCTCTAGGCCGCCGTGCGGAGAAGCGCCCTGAGACAGCCTCCGGGCCGCCGTGCGGAGAAGCGCTCTGAGACAGCCTCTGGGCCGCCGTGCGGAGAAGCGCTCTGAGACAGCCTCCGGGCCGCCGTGCGGAGAAGCGCTCTAAGCCTCTAGGCCGCCGTGCGGAGAAGCGCCCTGAGACAGCCTCTAGGCCGCCGTGCGGAGAAGCGCTCTGAGACAGCCTCCGGGCCGCCGTGCGGAGAAGCGCTCTAAGCCTCTAGGCCGCCGTGCGGAGAAGCGCCCTGAGACAGCCTCCGGGCCTCCGTGCGGAGAAGCGCCCTGAGACAGCCTCCGGGCCGCCGTGCGGAGAAGCGCCCTGAGACAGCCTCCGGGCCGCCGTGCGGAGAAGCGCCCTGAGACAGCCTCCGGGCCTCCGTGCGGAGAAGCGCCCTGAGACAGCCTCCGGGCCGCCGTGCGGAGAAGCGCCCTGAGACAGCCTCCGGGCCGCCGTGCGGAGAAGCGCCCTGAGACAGCCTCCGGGCCTCCGTGCGGAGAAGCGCCCTGAGACAGCCTCCGGGCCTCCGTGCGGAGAAGCGCCCTGAGACAGCCTCCGGGCCTCCGTGCGGAGAAGCGCCCTGAGACAGCCTCCGGGCCTCCGTGCGGAGAAGCGCCCTGAGACAGCCTCCGGGCCTCCGTGCGGAGAAGCGCCCTGAGACAGCCTCCGGGCCTCCGTGCGGAGAAGCGCCCTGAGACAGCCTCCGGGCCTCCGTGCGGAGAAGCGCCCTGAGACAGCCTCCGGGCCTCCGTGCGGAGAAGCGCCCTGAGACAGCCTCCGGGCCTCCGTGCGGAGAAGCGCCCTGAGACATCCTCCGGGCCGCCGTGCGGAGAAGCGCCCTGAGACAGCCTCTAGGCCGCCGTGCGGAGAAGCGCTCTAAGCCTCCGGGCCTCCGTGCGGAGAAGCGCTCTAAGCCTCTAGGCCGCCGTGCGGAGAAGCGCTCTGAGACAGCCTCTAGGCCGCCGTGCGGAGAAGCGCTCTGAGACAGCCTCCGGGCCGCCGTGCGGAGAAGCGCTCTGAGACAGCCTCCAGGCCGCCGTGCGGAGAAGCGCTCTAAGCCTCTAGGCCGCCGTGCGGAGAAGCGCCCTGAGACAGCCTCCGGGCCTCCGTGCGGAGAAGCGCCCTGAGACAGCCTCCGGGCCTCCGTGCGGAGAAGCGCCCTGAGACAGCCTCCGGGCCTCCGTGCGGAGAAGCGCCCTGAGACAGCCTCCGGGCCTCCGTGCGGAGAAGCGCCCTGAGACAGCCTCCGGGCCTCCGTGCGGAGAAGCGCCCTGAGACAGCCTCCGGGCCTCCGTGCGGAGAAGCGCCCTGAGACAGCCTCCGGGCCGCCGTGCGGAGAAGCGCCCTGAGACAGCCTCCGGGCCGCCGGGCGGAGAAGCGCTCTAAGCCTCTAGGCCGCCGTGCGGAGAAGCGCTCTGAGACAGCCTCTAGGCCGCCGTGCGGAGAAGCGCTCTGAGACAGCCTCCAGGCCGCCGTGCGGAGAAGCGCTCTAAGCCTCTAGGCCGCCGTGCGGAGAAGCGCCCTGAGACAGCCTCCAGGCCGCCCTGCGGAGAAGCGCCCTGAGACAGCCTCCGGGCCTCCGTGCGGAGAAGCGCCCTGAGACAGCCTCCGGGCCTCCGTGCGGAGAAGCGCCCTGAGACAGCCTCCGGGCCGCCGTGCGGAGAAGCGCCCTGAGACAGCCTCCGGGCCTCCGTGCGGAGAAGCGCCCTGAGACAGCCTCCGGGCCTCCGTGCGGAGAAGCGCCCTGAGACAGCCTCCGGGCCGCCGTGCGGAGAAGCGCCCTGAGACAGCCTCCGGGCCGCCGTGCGGAGAAGCGCCCTGAGACATCCTCCGGGCCTCCGTGCGGAGAAGCGCCCTGAGACATCCTCCGGGCCGCCGTGCGGAGAAGCGCCCTGAGACAGCCTCTAGGCCGCCGTGCGGAGAAGCGCTCTAAGCCTCCGGGCCTCCGTGCGGAGAAGCGCTCTAAGCCTCTAGGCCGCCGTGCGGAGAAGCGCTCTGAGACAGCCTCCGGGCCGCCGTGCGGAGAAGCGCTCTGAGACAGCCTCCAGGCCGCCGTGCGGAGAAGCGCTCTAAGCCTCTAGGCCGCCGTGCGGAGAAGCGCCCTGAGACAGCCTCCGGGCCTCCGTGCGGAGAAGCGCCCTGAGACAGCCTCCGGGCCTCCGTGCGGAGAAGCGCCCTGAGACAGCCTCCGGGCCTCCGTGCGGAGAAGCGCCCTGAGACAGCCTCCGGGCCTCCGTGCGGAGAAGCGCCCTGAGACAGCCTCCGGGCCTCCGTGCGGAGAAGCGCCCTGAGACAGCCTCCGGGCCTCCGTGCGGAGAAGCGCCCTGAGACAGCCTCCGGGCCTCCGTGCGGAGAAGCGCCCTGAGACAGCCTCCGGGCCTCCGTGCGGAGAAGCGCTCTAAGCCTCCGGGCCTCCGTGCGGAGAAGCGCTCTAAGCCTCCGGGCCGCCGTGCGGAGAAGCGCTCTAAGCCTCCGGGCCGCCGTGCGGAGAAGCTCTCTAAGCCTCCGGGCCTCCGTGCGGAGAAGCGCTCTAAGCCTCCGGGCCGCCGTGCGGAGAAGCGCTCTAAGCCTCTAGGCCGCCGTGCGGAGAAGCGCTCTAAGCCTCCGGGCCGCCGTGCGGAGAAGCGCTCTAAGCCTCTAGGCCGCCGTGCGGAGAAGCGCTCTAAGCCTCCGGGCCTCCGTGCGGAGAAGCGCTCTAAGCCTCTGGGCCGCCGTGCGGAGAAGCGCTCTGAGACAGCCTCCGGGCCTCCGTGCGGAGAAGCGCTCTAGGCCTCTAGGCCGCCGTGCGGAGAAGCGCTCTGAGACAGCCTCCGGGCCGCCGTGCGGAGAAGCGCTCTAAGCCTCCGGGCCGCCGTGCGGAGAAGCGCCCTGAGACAGCCTCTAGGCCGCCGTGCGGAGAAGCGCCCTGAGACAGCCTCTAGGCTCAGCGGGAAAGACCGCAGCAATTCCTTCATTGAACGAAAGTTTATAAAGCACTTACTACATACTGGGCAGTATAGCAAGTGCTGATGGTTTCGACTGACGTAGAATTTACAGCATCAGTACTATTTAGCAGTGTCTTGTTTGCTTTCTCATGGGATGAGGCCCTGGGTGGCAGAAATGGTTTGTGCTGGGCCACTAACCTAAAGGTTGTCAGTTCAAATTCACCCAGCAGTGCTGAGGAAGAAAGACCTGGTGACCTGGTTTTGTAAAGATTCCAGCTAAGAAAACCCTGTGGAGCAGTTCTACTCTAACACACGGGTTGCCGTGCGTCAGAATTGACTCAGTGGCAGTGGGTTATGGATCAGGGGGTGAGAGAGGTGGAGAGTGAGTCTGTTTGTGTGGGGGTGGGGGTGGGGGTGGGGGAGGGAAGTGGAGTCATATCATTTTCTTCGTATTTCCATCCCTGAGCTATTGTGACTGTGATGGCCAGTTAGGGCCCAGTTAGCCCAAGCAGTATAAATAATTGCTAAGCTGCTGTCTGTCACCTGCGTTTCCGTAAGTAAGACGTATGTTTTGAAGTGTTTTCCCTACTCATGAGTCCTGCAGAACTAACCATATGCTTTTCCTGTAACGTGTGTTTTCAAGGAGACAGGCGTTAATGGAGTGCCATCTCCTTTTACGTTTCTGTTTCCCTGGCTCATTCCTCGGACTGCTGTGTCAGACTTGGGTTATTCTTCTTAGGCCCCAGATTCCATTCCCTTACAGGAAGCTTCCTATTTTCTTGAAAAGCTTAAGCTAGCCAGTGGGAATGTTATTATTTCCCCATCTCCATTCTTCTCCGCATGTTTTTAGAAAAAAATTTTTAATCCTCCTCAGGATGCGAACAGGAGGCATGCCATCTCTCCTTCCCATTTCCTTCCTCAGAAGTGATATAAGCACCAGTGGGATCTCCGGAGAGAGGGGCTCAATGTCGCCCTGGCTTCTGGGATGACTTCTCCATAGAATCTGTACCGTGAAACTCAAGTGAATCGGGACCAATGTCACCAGCTCACTGGTTTCTTGTCTCCCTTTGCTTTCATTGGTTCGCCTCCCTTGGCTGCCCCAATCTCTCTCATTCTGGAGAGCCCTGAACCTGCTCGGGACCTTCTCATGGTTTGTAGTAGGCAACAAGTCAAGGATTGCACCAGCCTTGAGTGTTAACAGTGTTGTATAATGATATTGGACTATTGCCAAAATTAAAAATCAAGAAGAAAAAGGAATTTATTTCTAAAGAAAAATAGGAAACATATTTTTACACAATTTTCTTGTTCCTTATTATCTCTGTGTCTATATAATAAATATGCGTCCGGGAACAGCTTTTCGAAAACACTTTCTCTCCTGGAACCTGCTAAATATTTAGTATTTGTAATGACAATAATGTACACAAACAGATTAAGAACACCGTGCCTATCTGCCTCTCCATACCCTATATGGAAAACTTTTTCAAGCTGACTGTTCCATTGGTGTTATCTGAGTAATCATTATCTAATTCCGCACAGTTGTGCGTGGAGGAAAAGTCATCATAACAAGAAAATACTCAGTAATGATGCAATCATTTATAATCAGTCTGTAATCAAACATCCTTCCCTGTATAACACTAGAGTTTTAACCTGCTGGTTGGGTCAATATTTTGAACATCTTTGGCTCTCATTCAGTCTCTTCGCTAATTTCAAGGTATGAGAAATGCTGGACAGCACTAGTGCAAATACAATCTAAATGGATTGCAAGATAAAGTTGCAAATTCTGCAAAAGATTTAAGTTTTCATGAAGTTGTTGACACTGGTATTGGAGAAGTCCCGTCACAGGCAAAACCTCTGACAACTGAAGATCTGGCAGAGACGGAGTAATTAAAGTTGAGAAAGAGAAGCTGGGAATGGCTGACGGCGGCATTATAGGTGTTTCAGAAGAGAACCATCTGCATCCTAAGAACACTGACATAGTACCCTGGTATTTAAAAAAATGCTCTGCTTTATAATCCTACTTCATGTCGACAATTAAGTGAAAAATGCCAGAGTTCATAAAAAATAGAGTTCATAGGAGTCTTAAAAATCTCTTGGTCAAATCCTGTCACTGGCATGATGAGGAAGCTGAAAGCCAGAGAGTTTAAAATGTTGTACAAGGTCACAGTGCTAGTGACGGAGCAGGAACTAGACCTTGGGTCCACCTACGTGGGTCCACCTACTTGGCCCATTCTTCTAGTCACTCTCGCTAGAACTGTGTGGGATTCCTCTCTTCTTGTTCCCCATATCCAGTCCAACAGCAATCCTGTTGGCCTCATGTAGTGAGGGGTTAGCTCAGTAGGCTAGGGCTGTTCAAACCCCGCACAGCCGAAGAAAGGATGACGTTTTACCAGCTCCCGAGATGTATCATTTCAGTTCTTGGAATATCCTGTCTGATAAGGGTATATCTGAGGTCTGGGGTCATGCTAGACAGTTTATGCTAAGAAAGTGAGTTGTGGTGGTGGCCTTGGACCTGTGCTGTTTCAGTCTGACCTTTGGAGAAGTTGGAGTCTGAGTAATGAAGGTCAGTCACAGAAGCACTTCATGCCTATGGCACTGACCCCCAATAAAAACATTGAGCACCAAGACATGGCTGAGCTTCCCTGGTTGGCAACACTTCATACATATTGTCACATATTGTTGCTGGGAAGATTAAGCATTGCCTTTATGACTCCTCTGGGAGAGGACAACTAGGAGTTTGCACCTGGTCTCCCCTAGACTCTGCCCTATGCACGGTTTTCCTTTGCAGATTTTAATCTGCATCCATTCACTGTAATAAACCCTAATTGTGAGTATAACAGGTTTCCTGAATTATGTGAATCCTTCATTGAACATGAGGGTGGTCTTAGGGACCCTGACACACACCTCTTCAAAACATACCTCGAGTCTGACCACTTCTCACCTCCATTATCCCCAAATCCATTCTCCTCTGTCCCTCACCTGGATTGTTGCAATAGCTTTCTAACTTGTCTTCCCACTCCCATCCTTGTCCTTTCATTATCTATTGTCCGCAAAGCAATCATCGTGGTCCTTATAAAATAGGTCAGGTCTCATCACTCCTCTGGTCAAACCTCCCAGCGGCTTCTCATCTCTCTCAGAATAAAATCCCAAGTCCTCTCCAAGGCTACGAGGCCCAGCAAAGTCTTACTCCTTGTTACCTCTCTGATGCCATTCGTGTAACTCTCCTCCTCACTCTGTGCTCCAGCCATTGGCTTCTTTGCTGTCCCTTAGTTCCCTAGGCATGCTCCTTGCTTGAGGCCTTTACATTTCCTCTTTAATCTCTCTATAGACAGCTCTTTTCAAATGCCCTTGAGCACCTTTTTTTTTTTAATAATTGTTATTTTGTCGTTGTCGTCGTTGAAAATATACACAGCAGAACATATAGCAAATTCAACAATTTCTACATGTACAATTCAGTGACGATGATTATGTACTTCAAATTGTGCAATTACTTTTACCCTCCTTTTCTGAGTTGTTCCTCCCTCATGAACATAAACTCACTGCCCCCTAATTTCCTAACCTGTCAAGTTGCTGTTACGGATTTGATCCCATGGAGATCTTTGAAAGGGTGCAATCCTGAGCTCCTATTTAAAAGAGCATTCCACCATATTGCACTTTCCTACATAACTTTCTTCATTAAAATAAAAGAGATCAAGACTTGACGTAATGTATACACCAGGTTTATTATCTGCCTCTCCATGTCAGAATGTGAGTTCTGATCAGCAGACATCTTTATCTCTTTTGCAGATGCTAAGTAAGTAAGTTATTTATTTCTTCTTGAATAAATAAATAAAATGAGTGAATGAATAAAATCTGTTATCTATATTGGGGTTTCATGTAAGAATTTGTTGTAAAAATCAGAATGTTTTGCCAAGTGGGCCCATCACAAGTGTTGTGGTGCTTCGTCCTCACCAGCGTTAGATTCTGCTGGGTGTTTATCTGTCAGCCCATTCCTGTCCTGTGTCCATCCCCCTGCTGCTCTTAGCTGGAGTGAAGCTTCACCCAGGGAACCAGAAGACCGCTCAGATCCCTGCTTCTCAGTCCCTTGGTGATTCAGTGGCAGCAAAGCCATTCACTTAGAGCTTCGTGATCACAGGTTTGCGAGGGGGTGGTGCTCTGGTTGCCTAGAACCGTCAGCTTTCAGTATGGATTACACTTGAACATAAAGAAAATGAATATCCTCACAACTGGACCAATAAACAACATCATGATAAATGAAGAAGAAATTAAACTGAAGTTGTCAAGGATTTCATTTTACTTAGATCAATAATCAATGTCCGTGGCAGCAGCAGTCAAGAAATCAGGCAACATATCGCATTGGGCAAATCTGCAAAAGACCTCCGAAGTTTTCAAAAGCAAAGATGTCACTTTGATGACTAAGGTGTGGCTAACCCAAACCATGGTCATTTCAGTTGCCTCATATATATATGCAAAAGCTGGACAATGAAAATGAAGGATAGAAGAAGAATTGATGCGTTTGGATTGTGGTGTTCATGAAGAATATTGACTA
The DNA here is from genome assembly GCF_024166365.1 of Elephas maximus indicus. Taxonomy (NCBI): domain Eukaryota; kingdom Metazoa; phylum Chordata; class Mammalia; order Proboscidea; family Elephantidae; genus Elephas; species Elephas maximus. The sequence continues at coordinate 1,917,473 of NC_064842.1, forward strand.
TACCGTGGACTGCCAGAAGAAGAATGAACAAATCTGCCTTAGAAGAAATACACCCAGAGTACTCCTTAGAAGTGAGGATGGCAAGACTTCGGCTTACTTACTTAGGACATGTCGTCAGGAAAGACCAATTGCTAGAAAAGGACATCGTGGTTGGTAAAGTGGACTAAGATGAGAGAGGCCCCAGGGGGATGGACTGACACAGTAGTCACAACAACAGCGGACTCCGACATATCAGCGATGGGGAAGACGGTGCAGGACTGGGCAACGTTTTGTTCTCTTCTTCGTAATGTCGTCACAATGGTGATGGCTGTCTTAGTTATCTAGTGCCGCTATAACAGAAGGACTGCAAGCGGGTGGCTTTAACAAACAGAAATTTATCCTTTCACAGTCCAGGAGGCTAGAAGTTCGGATTCAGGGTGCCAGCTCCAGGGGAAGACTTTCTCTGTCTGTTGGTTCTGGGAGAAGGTCCTTGTTACCAATCTTCCCCTAGTGTAGGAGCTTCTCAGCACAGGTCCAATGACACGCTCTGCTCCTGGCGCTTCTTTCTTGGTGGCATGAGGTCCCACTCCTCTCTGCTGGATTCAGTCTTTTATATCCCAGAAGAGAGTGACTCAGGATAAACTTAATCCTGCAGATTATGTCCTGCCTTGTTAACATTACTGTCTCTAATCCTGCCTCATTAACATCATAAGGTTCGGATTTATAATACACAGGATAATCACATTAGATCACAAAATGGTGGACAGCCACACAATTCTGGGAATCATGGCCTAGCCAAGTGGATATACATTCTTTGGGGACACGGCTCAATCCATAACAATGGCGTAGCCAACTCGATGGCAGCTAACAACAACAACAGAGCCACCAGGCTCGGGGAGAAATTTCTTACATGGGCAAAAAAAATTTTTTTTTAATTTTCAGTTTAGAATTTAGGCAGGTCTCTTGTGGTCAGAGGTTACTTCTGCTGTTTCTGGTCTTTTGCACCTGTTTGTATTCTTATGTTTTGGCCAGAAGGAGGGAAGGACATTCTGGCTAAGTCTTTGGAATTATAGTGGGAAAAGAGAGTGAAATTCCTGATCAAAATCAGCTTTGTTGGGCTGATTTATTTTTTGGTAGGGGATGGAGTTGGAGGTGTAAAGGCTAGTTGGGGAGAAGAGAAAACTTCAATGTTAAAGTTCATTGTTCTGCCTATATTCATTAGTTTGGAAGTTTGGGCAACAGCTAAGGATTGAGGTGTTCTGATATTTACTAGCACTGGAGAAGGAAATTTTGGGGGATATGCAAGATGAGGATATGGGAAACTAAGCACAGAGTAAGAGGGATGATTGCAGCTGCAGGAACTTAGGCCAAACATCAGAAAGAAGCAGCTGGTTTTGAGCACCAGGAGAGACTGGACTGCGTCACCCCAAAGCAGAAGAGCAACAGCAGTTTGTGCAACAGTGTGTGTCTGGAAGGTGAGGATGACTCGAAGTTACCTGTTTGGCTTTTTTTTTTTTTTTTTAATGTGATGAAACTATACATAACAAAACATTCGTCCATTGAACAGTTTCTACACACATAATTCAGTAACGATTACATCTCTCCTGTTGCGCAATGATTATCATTACCTTTTTCCAAATTATTCCACCACCATTAATATCAACTCACTGCTCCCTAAGCCAAAACTTCCCCATTCTCCAACCCTCCCACCCCTGGTAGCCACTGGTAATCTTTGGTTTCTATATAATTGCTTATTTCACATATGTGAGATCATACAGTATTTGTCCTCTTGTGGCTGGCTTATCACTCAGCGTGATGTTTTCAAGGTTCACCCGTGTTGTGGCATCAGGACTTCATTTCTCTTTGTGGCCGAGTAATATTCCCTTGTATGTATTTACCCCATTTTGTTTATCCAGTCATTTTTTTTTTTTTAGTCATACCTGTTTGGATTTTATAACCCTTGGATTCTGGTTTATTTCCCTTAATTTCAGGGTCAGCAAGACTGAACTAATTTTGGCGGCAATTGATTTGTGAAATTGGCACCTGGAAGAAAATTTTCCTTGTAGGAGGATTCTCTCTTATCTTCAGCTTCCTCCCCCGCAGCAGAAGGGACTTGGGAAAGTGCTGAGAGCAGTGCTGAAGCTCCATCTCCTGCCCAGGCTTTGCCCCATAAACACTCACCTGGGTTATGTGCAGCACAGAATTTCTCTCTTGCTGGAGAATGAAAGCAAGCTTGGCCCTTTCCTCAAACCCCAATCCTGACTGAAAGCCACATGAACCTACTAACTGCCATCTGGAGCAGCTTCCCCAGCCCCACGATGTGAGGATAGGGTAATGATGCCCAATTTCGCACACTTCACATCCATTAGTAGCAATTACCTTTCTCGAGGTGTTTTGAGTTAGTTTTCACATAGCATTCTTACAGTTGGCGGATAATGACAGTAATAGCGTACACAACATTTTCAAGTCGCTGTTTTAGCTACAATAACACCATTAGTAGGTTCGTTTAATGATGCATTTCATGCTAAAAGTTAAGGTTCTCGTAATTCCTTTCCCTTCCCCCACACAAACTTAACTGCTGCTTTATTCAATGGATATTTTTTACTCCAAAGTTTCAGAGATTTTTTTATTTTTTATTCTGGGCCTTTCTATTGAAAACAGAATGGTTGTATAACTAGTCTGATCTAGAATTATTGTTGAGCTGTTCTTTTAATGACATGCAACCTGACCCAGAAAGCCAAAGCTCACAGAAATGGAAAATACCTGTATTTTTCAAAAGCTGTTCAGGGTGCATGAACAGTTGAGAGATCACTGGGTTCTAAGGGAGATGGGCGGCCATTTAGCTGCCCAGGGGAGAATCTCGCAAAAGGGGGTGCTAATCTAGTCTCTCAGTCCAGTTGTTTTCTTTTTTTTTTTTCAACTCCTCTTAATAACGTACCTGAGTCCCTGGGCCGTGCAAATGGTTAACACGCTTGGCTTCAAAATGAAAGGTTGGAGGTTTGAGTCAACCCAGAGGCAGCTTGGAAGAAAGGCCTGGCAATCTACTTCTGGCAAAGCAGCCATTGAAAACCCTATAGGGCATAGCTCTGCTCTGACACACATGGGATCCATGAGTTGGAGTTGACCTGATGGCATCTAGTAGTAATCCAGAAGACCTGTGTCTTTGCTGCTCCCCGCCTCTCCCACCTCCTATTGAAGCCATCCCTGACCACCCAAGCCCCCAGAGAGCTCTTTAGCTCTCAAGGCCTGAGGTCCGTTGTCTCACCCCTCTTCCTACACACCTTTCTTATGCACACCTCCTTCCCTCCTCGCCTGGGTTTTTAGTCTCCACCAGGAAGTTAACCGTCCACTGTCTTATCTTCAAGTTAGTCGTAACCTTCTTGGTAAAGAGAGGCCTTAGTGTACACTTAACACAGCTGTTTCCTAAAACCTTGGCTATGGTACAGAGTTCTTAGGTCCTCCCTCTTTTCTTAAAGCACCCTATTGTCAGATGCATTAGAGAAACCCTGTGTCTGTGTACCCAACCTGGAAACTCACTGCACTGGTAGCGGATTAAAGGTTCTGAGAAGTCCTGGGATGAAGACGCTTTTTGGATCACAGACATTTTTTTTTTCCTCCAAGTTTTCATCTTTAACAGCAATGAAAAATATTTTGGGAGACTATAGGCCTGTTGGACACTGGGTGCTATTTCTTTTGCCATATGAAGTGGCCCAAATGAGGTACGTGGAAGAATGACATTCAGCTGAGTAATATATATACTCTGTACAGCATACAATGAGCACTGAAGAATAGGAGGGTTTTTTAAAAGACTCAGTTCCGAGTGATACTCAGATTTGGTCAGTAGTTGGGCTGAGTGGCTGCAAGTTGCCCCTTCTTCCTCAGCTACTCACCTGAAGCCTGCATGGTGTGTTTCTTCAACTGAAAATGCAGAAAAGCGTCTATCTTTAAAATATAGAGTGTAATTTTTTTTTTTAAATTACTATTTGACCCCAGTCATTCAACTAGGAAAATCAGTGAAGTCGGAAGTCCTTGTGCTATTCTGTATTTTCAATCACAATGTTTTTAAATGATGTGATCCAATAGGGAGCTGCCTGGAGAAAAGTTGGTTTTCTGCTTAAATATATTTAAAGGAGCATAAAGATGATAATTTTCCAACAACAGCAACAAATCCTCTTTTGGACCTTTTCCACGCCATGTGAGCTCTTCTTTATGTGTCTTTTGGCAAAAGTTTAATCCCAGGTGGTGGGCTTCTTAAGGAGCCCTGGTGGTGCAGTGGTTAAGCACTGGGCTGCTAACCAGAAAGTTGGCGGTTCTAACCACCAGCTACTCCATGGGAGAAAACTGTGGCAGTCTACTTCCAAAAAGATTACTGCCTTGAAAACCCTATGGGGCAGCTCTACTCTGTCCTATAGGATTGCTGTGAGTCGAAATCAACTTGATGGCCAACGGGTTTGGTTTGGTTTGGTTTTGGGCCTCTTAGAAAACTTGTGACTGTTGTTTCCTGCCCCTCTGTCCACTGGTGAGATGTGGTGGTGCAGACCCATTTTGGTCCTAGCCTGGGCAAGACCTAACTGGGAGGTCAATCTCCCGACAAATGTGCCACCTATCATATTGCAAAGCCAAACGAACGTGTGTTTTACGTCACGATGTGTCCCGGTTTAAGGTAAAGCTGATGTTCTTATCACAAGTAGATATATTAGAGGGCTGTTTTATGAAAAGCATTATTTGCTTTTAAAACATATAACTTGAGATTCACTCCAGGTTCCTTTTAAATAGTAAATAAAAATCCAAACCCATTGCCTTCGAGTTGATTCCAGCTCATAGCAACCCTATAGGACAAAGAGCTGCCCCATAGGGTTTCCAAGACTGTAAACTTTACGGAAGCAGGCTGCCACATCTTCTGAAGAACACTGGTGGGTTCGAACCACCAACCTTTTGGTTAGCAGCTGAGCACTTAACCATTGTGCCACCAGAGCTCCTATGGTTTCACTAAAAAAACCCAAAACCCAAACCTGTTGCCATGGAGTCAATTCCGATTCATGGTGACCCTACAGCGATCCTATAGGACAGAGTAGAACTGCCCCGTAGGATTTCCAAGGAGCGGCTGGTGAACTCAAACTGGAGGCCTTTTGGTCAGCAGCTGAGCTCTTAACCACTGTGCCACCAAGCCTCTGTGGCTGCACTGTTGTTATTGTTAGGTGCTGTTGAGTCGGTTCCGGCTCATAGAGACCCTACGTGCAACACAACGAAACACTGCCTGGTGCTGCACCATCCTCATGATAGTTGGTATGCTTGAGCCCATTTTTGCAGCCACTGTGTCAATTCATCTCATAGAAGGTCTTTTTCACTGACCCTCTGCTTTACTAAGCATGATGTCCTTCTCCAGGGACTGATCCCTCCTGATAACATATCTGAAGAATGTGAGACTAAATCTCACTGTTCTCGCTTCTAAGGAGCACTCTGGCTGTACTTCCTCCAAGACAGACCTGTTCATTCTTTTGGCAGTTCATGGCATATTCAATATTCTTCGCCAACACCATAATTCAAAGGCATCAATTCTTCTTCGGTTTTCCTTATTTATTGTCCAGCTTTCACATGCATATGAGGCGATTGAAAACACCATGGTTTGGGTCAGGTGCAACATAGTTCTTAAAGTTACATCTTTGTTTTTTAAGGCTTTAAAGAGGTCTCTTGCTGCAGATTTGCCCAATGCGATGCATCTTTTGATTTCTTGACTGCTGCTTCCATGGGTGTTGATTGTGGATCCAAGTAAAATGAAATTCTTGACAACTTCAATCTTTTTCCTGTTTATCATAATGCATCTTATTGGTCCAGTTGTGGGGATTTTTGTTTTCTTTATGTTGAGATGTAATCCATACCGAAGGCTATAGTCTTTGATCTTCATTAGTAAGTACTTAAAGTTCTCTGCACTTTCAGCAAGCAAGGTTGTGTCACCTGCATAACGCAGGTTGTTAATGAGTCTTCTTCCAATCCTGATGCCACATTCTTCATATAGTCCAGCTTCTTGGATTATTTGCTCAGCATACTGATTGAATAAGTGTGGTGAAAGGATACAACCCTGATGCACTTTTCCTGACTTTAAACTGTGCAGCATCCTCTTCTTCTGTTCAACTGACGGCCTCTTGGTCTATGTACAGGTTCCTCATGAGCCCAATTAAGTGTTCTGGAATTCCCATTCTTCATGATATTATCCACAATTTGTTATGATACGTACAGTCAAATGCCTTTGCATAGTCAATAAAACACAGGGAAACATCTTTCTGGTATTCTCTGCTTTCATCCATGATCCACCTGACATCAGCAGTGATATCCCTCGTTCCATGTCCTCTTCTGAATCCGGCTTGAATTTCTGGCAGGTCCCTGTTGATGTAGTGTTGCAACTGCTTTTGAATGGTCTTTAGCAAAATTTTACTTGTGTGAGATGTTAATGATATTGTTCGATAATTTCCACATTCGGTTGGATCACTTATCTTTGAAATAGGCATAAATATGGATCTCTTCCAGTAGGTTGGCCAGTTAGCTGTCTTTCAAATTCTTGGCATAGATGAATGAGCACTTCCAGTACTGCATCCGTTTGCTAAGACGTCTCAGTTGGTATTCCGTCCATTCCTGGAGTCTTGTTTTTCACCAATGTCTTCAGTGCAGCTTGAATTTCTTCCTTCGGTGTCATTGGTTCTTGATCGTATGCTACCTCCTGGAATGACTGAATGTCAACCAGTTCTTTTTGGTATAGTGACTCTTTGTATTCCTTTCATCTTGTTTTGCTGTTTCCTGAGTCATTCAGTATTTTGCCCACAGAATCCTTCATCATTTCAACTCAGGGCTTGAATTTTTTTTCAGGTCTTTGAGCTTGAGAAATGCTGAGTGTGTTCTTCCCTTTTGGTTTTCTAAGTCCAGGTTTTTGCACAAGTAATTATAATACTTTACCTTCTGTTGTCGACCTTTGAAGTCTTCTGTTCAGCTCTTGTAAGTCATCATTTCTTACTTTCACTTTAGCTACTCGACGTTCAAAAGCAAGTTTCGGAGTCTCTTCTGACATCAATTTTGGTCTTTTCTTTCTTTCCTGTCTTTTTCATGGCCTCTTGCTTTCTTTATGTATGATGCCTTGATGTCACTCCACAATTCGTCTGGTCTTTGGTCAATAGTGTTCAACGCACCAAATCTATTTTTGAGATGGTCTCTAAATTCAGGTGGGATATACTCAAGGTTGTACTTTGGCTCTTGTGGACTTGTTCTAATTTTCTTCAGCTTCAACTTGAACTTGCATGTGAGCAATTGACAGTCTATTCCACAGTCAGCCCTGGCCTTGTTCTGACTGATGATACTGACCTTTTCCATCGTTTGTTTCCTCAGATGTATTCTATTTGATTCCTGTGTATTCTGTCCAGGGAGGTTCACATGTATCGTCGTTGTTTATGTTGGTAAAAAAAGATACTTGCAATGAGGTAGTCGTTGGTCTTGCAAAATCCTATCACGCGATCTCTGGCATCATTTCTATCACTAAGGTCATATTTTCCAACTACTGACCTTCTTTGTTTCCACCTTTCACGTTCCAATCACCAGTAATTATCAGTGTATCCTGACTGCATGTTTGATCAATTTCAAACTATAGGAGTTGGTAAAAATCTTCAATTTCTTCTTCCTTGGCCTCAGTGGTTGGTGTATAAATTTGAATAATAGTCATATTAACTGGTCTTACTCGTAGGCATATGGATATTGTGCTATCACTGACAGCATTATACATCAGGATAGATCTTGAAATGTTCTTTTTTACGATGAATGTAACACCATTCCTCTTCAATTTATCATTCCCGGCATAGTAGACCATATGATTGTCTGATTCAAAATGGCCAATACCAATCTATTTCAACTCACTAATCCTGTGATATCGCTGTTGATGAGTTTCACTTAATTTTTGACAACTTCCAATTTTCCTAGGTTCATATTTTGTACATTCCGCATTCCAATTATTAATGGATGTCTGCAACTGTTTCTTCTCATTTTGAGTTATGCCACATCAGCAAATGAAGGTCTTGAAAGCTTGACTCCGTCCACATTGTTAAAGCTGACTTTACTTTGAGGAGGTAGCTCTTCCCCAGTCATCTTTTGAGTGCCTTCCAACCTGAGGGGCTCATCTTCTGGCACTGTTCCACAGCTATTTATAAGGTTCACACTGGCTAATTTTTTTCAGAAGTAGAGTACAGGGTCCTTCTTCCTAGTCTGTCTGCCTGTGGTTGCACTACATGTGGTGAAATCTACCAAGGGATTGAGCCAGACCAGCAGAGGGCTGGAACCAGGAGCGTACAACATGGGGATGATTTTACTGGACTGCACTTTGATATGTGGGCTGTACAAGGAACATAGTCACATGTCCCCACAGCAGGGTTGCTGTAGGCAATCGTGCAGGTGTGTCTTGCACAAAGGATCCTGCCAAGAAGGCGAGTGAGGGCTGAGTCAAGCCCAGCCTCCTCTCACCGAGCCAGGCGCCCTTGTGTGGGCCACGTCCACCTGGAGAAGGCCACCCTTCTGTAACTCACACCGAAGTACCTGAAGCCAGCAGCAGTGACCTTACTGCACGGTGTGATGGGGTGCTGATAATGCCCACCCTGTCCTCAGAAAGAACTTTTCTCTGGTTTCAACATCACAAATACTTTGCTCCCCTTGGCTTACGGGTTTGTTTTATCTTATGGGTGTTACCGCTGCACTTTCCTCTTCCCATTGATTTAGAAAGTGTAGAATCCAGTTGTAGGCATCCCTCCAGGAAGTATATGGGATTTCATGGTAGGCATTTTGTTAGCTAAACTTGCTCCCCCTTTCTGTTTCTTTCCTCCCTTATTTTATCAAAATTTTGTTTTCTTATTTATTGCATTTTGCTTCACACACTGCCTCAAAATTCCCATTTGGGAGGAGGCAGGGCACAAGTATGCGAGCAGGACAACTGATAATGAGTTCCTCCGTCTAGCCCAGGAATGGCACGGTGGCTTGGACCAAATGCCCTGGGGTCTGAACAAGAGAGTCAGCTCTGAAGGGCCGGCCCACGTAGTGTTTTGCCAAGTGTGTGTCCACTTGACTAATACACTGACTGCTGCATCAAGGACTTGAATAAACATAACAAGAATTCCTGTGAAGAATCCGATGATCAGTTTACTCCCCCCTAAAATGATGATGGTGTTGTTGTTAGCTGCTGTCGAGTCGGTCCCTGACTCATGGTGACCCCATGCACAATGGAAAGAAATGCTGCCCAGTCCTGTGGCATCCCCAAGGTTGGTTGTGGATCAGACCATTGTGATGCATAAGGTTTTCACTGGCTGATTTTTGGAAGTAGATCACCACTCAGTATCATAGCAACATGCAAGCCTCCACTGACAGATGGGTGATGGCTGTGCCTGAGGTGCATTGGCCAGGAATCGAACCCTGGTCTCCTGCATGGAGGCAAGTATTCTACCACTGAACCATCACTGCCTCATCAAAGATGACGATGTCGTTTTCCTTATTTTCGACTGGCTTAAATTTCTGCATTTCTGCGTTGGTTGAAGTGACTTCTCTGCCAGGGGCTCTTAGGTCACTGGGACTGAAATTCCCAAAGAAAATTGCCCTGAGTCTGGGGCAGTGTCTTTGTTCTGCTGGGTGGGCTGGGACACTGGGCCTCTTGGCAAGGGTTAAGAATAGTGGAGCAGTGGCCTTTGCAGCTAGGAGAACTGGGTTCAAATTCTAGCCGACTTCACTCCCAGCTTTTGGTGTGACCTTGTACAAATGACCGACTTTTTGAGCCTCAGTTTCCTGATTTGCGAAGTAAGGAAGATACCTGTAAAAACTGTAACCTGCTAAAGAGAAGCTTGGGCTTTGCAGGGGTCAAGAGCTCTTATCCCATAGGATTCCTGGCCTTTTTGGGTGCTATGGGTCGAGGGTGAGATACCTTATAAACCTGTTGGCTTAGGAATATGTTTTATATGCTTCTTGGACTTTGTCATGAATTGTGAGTTTTGGTCTGCCTACTTTAGATGATTATTATATGTTTGTATTCCTTGCACAAATATCGATTAGGAGTGAAGGAGGTAGGCTAGGGCGCTGCCCTTGCAGGCTTATATGCTACTGGGAGGAGACAGACATTTCTCGGCGTGCAGCTAAGCAAGGTGATCACAGATTGGGACAGGAAGAAGCAAGGAGCCCCCATGGAGAGTTACTGTGTGTGTTTGGGGGCAGGTGTTCTTTATAGAGAGTAAGAAAGAAAGGCTGCTAGAAGGAGAATTGATTTATATAATGTAAGTTAAGTCTTTAGTGTGGTGCCCGATGCATGGTAGGCTCTCGATTCACAATCTGCTATTGTAATTATTATTATGAACTGTCACTCCTTCCCATGATAGCTGCCCTGTGTATCATGGATTGAACTGTATCCCCCAAAATATGTGTCAACTTGGTTAGGCCATGATTCCCAGTATTGTGTGGTTGTCCTCGATTTTCTGATTGTAATTTTGTGTTAAGGAGGATTAGGGTGGGATTGTAACACCCTTACTAAGGTCACATCCCTCATCCAATGTAAAGGGAGTTTCCCTAGGGTGTGGCCTGCACCACCTTTTATCTTATAAGAGATAAAAGGAAAGGGAAGTGAGCAGACAGGGTGACCTCATACCACCAAGGAAGCAGTGTCAGGAGCAGAGCAGGTCCTTTGGACTAGGGGTCCCCACATGGAGAAGTGCCTAGTCCAAGGGGAGATTGATTAGAAGGCTGACAGAGAGAGAAAGAATTCCCCTGGAGCTGACACCCTGAATTTGGACTTGTAGCTTACTTTACTTTAATGTGAAAAAATTAGTTTCTTTTTTTAAAGCCATCCACTTTCGGTATTTCTGTCATAGCAGCACTAGATGACTAAGACACAGTGTGAGAAGTCAAGAGGAATAGATTGTCAGGAATTGAAGAGGTGGGGGCTTTGTGATGTGCCCACACTGGATGACCTAGGAATGCTCATTCATGGTAACTGAGTGTGTCTCCCCTGTGTCCGGCCTGAGAGGCAGGCGTCCTTGTCTGGTGGACTAAAGCACTTGGCTGGACATCTTGTACTGGCTTTGTAATTTGAGCCCTGTCTCCAAACTATCATCCCCAAGTACAAATCTGCTGCAGCTGCCCAATATCTTTAAATCTGTGTTTTCCTGATTTTACGGTATTGCAAAGGAGCCCTCGTGGTGCAATGGTTAACCACTTGGCTGCTAACTGCAAGGTAGGTGGTTGGAGTTCACCCAGTGACTCTGCAGGAGAAAGACCTGACGATCTGCTCCTGTAAAGATTACAGCCTAGAAAACCCTATGGGGCAGCTCTGCTCTGTTACATGGGGTCACTGTGAGTTGAAATTGACTCAACGGCACCCAACAACAACAACATGGTGTTGCAAGATTAAACTCATGTTTGCTTAGCACCAAGTGCAAATACATCCTGAAATAAAGTGGAGGCAATGAATAACAAAAGGCCCTTCCCTGCAGAGGCCATTTCGAGTGTGCAGCAGAGTCATTAAATGGATTGAAATATATCCCCTCTAAGTTCATGTTTTTGAGCACTTTATGACTGGGCTTCTAGAACAGCAGGCCTATCCTGTGGAAGGGGAGGGAAGGATTAGGGCCCAGGGTTGGGTTTTGCGGTGAGCATAAGGAGGTCAGCACATTGTGTACCTAGGAACACTACAAGGCAGATGAAGACACATAAGCTAAGCTGTCTGAGGTACTTGGAAAAGCAGAGGGCCTCCATCTTGCCTACTCAGTGCCTTCCTTGGTTACCTGAGGGAATCCACTTGCGACTCTATTACTGGGTAAATTAGGAGAGTGATTCAGTCAGGTATGTTTATCAGGAAGAGAACTGAAGATAATTAATACACTGCATTGAATGCAAATTGCACCCACAGCACTTATCTCGTTTTCAATTAGCACAAACGTTACAGCGCTGCAGGCTTGTTATGGTTTTACCATGGGCTGGGTAATTAATTTCTTTGAGCCGTGTATCAGGCACCTGGTAATACCATTTATTAATAAATATCACCCCAGGTATCGGTTTGTTAGAAGAAGTAAACACATGGAGTGTGCAGTTGTCTGCCCTGCGCAAATCTGTTTTTACACCTCGATGAATCTTTTCACTTGTTTGCTTATTGACTAGCGACTACTGAGATTACAATTGCAAACAAAGGAAATCCCCACCTGTAATGTAGGCTCAAAGGGGGATTCCTTTCTCTTCCCGCCCCCCCCCCACCCGGAATTGTACGGCTTGCCAGTGGAGTTCATCCGAGGCTTCAGGAAGCATTTTCCAAGATGAGGTACGTCAGGGTCTAGAGGTAGAGGCAGAAAGGGGAACCCCTCCTGGAGTGCCTCCCCCTCACATTGTGAATGATCATCTGATCATAGACTTGCTCACCCGGGCAACGCTGGGCATTGGGGAGCAAGAGATGACTCAGACCCCTATGGGTGCCCATATCCCATGTCTTGGTCCCTACTCCCTTACCCTGTTCTGTCTCTCATGTACTCTCAGCTACCTAACCCCACTTCTGCTGCATGGTCCTCTAACGGGAGAAGGTGGGTAGGATTATGAGGCTTTTGACAAAGGTGGACTGCTGAGTACCCCAAAACAAACAAACACAAAAAACCAAACCCATTGTCATCAAGTCAGTTCTGACTGATAGTGACCCTATAAGACAGAGTAGAACTGCCCCATAGGGTTACCAAGGCTGTAATCCTTATGGAAGCAGACTGCTACCTCTTTCTTCCGAGGAGCAACTGGTGGCCAAGTGCTTACCTACTGAGCCACCATGGCTCCTTGGACTGCTGAGTAGAAGTCTCCTGTTTCTGTGAGGCTTTTCACAGTCTCTAAACTTGTATCCTTCCTCTCCACATTGCAGGTGATGTTAGATTTTTTTTTTTAATTATTTTCTTTTTTCTTGTTGAAAATATACACAGCAGAACATACACCAACTCAACAATTTCCACATGTACAATATAGTAAAATCAATCACATTCTTCAAGTTGTTCATCCATTCTCACTCTCCCTTTCTGAGTTGTTCCTCCCTGTAATGGATTGAATTGTGTCCTCCAAAAATATCTGTCAACTTGGCTAGGCCATGATTCCCAGTATTGTACGGTCGTCCTCCATTTTGTGATTGTAATTTTCCTATGTGTTGTAAATCCTAATCTCTGTCTGCAGTTAATGAGGCAAGACTGGATTATGTTAAGGAGGATTAGGGTGGGATCCTTATACCCTCATTCAGGTTATATCCCTGATCCAATGTAAAGAGTTTCCCTGGGGTGTGGCCTGCACCACCTTTTATCTTACAAGAGATGAAGAGAAAAGGAAGCTAGCAGAGAGCGAGGAACCTCATATCACCAAGAAAGTAGTGATGGAAGCAGAGTGCGTCCTTTGGACCTGAAGTTCCTGTGCTGAGATGCTCCCAGACCAAGGGAAGACTGATGAAGAGGACCTTCCTCCAGAGCTGACTGAGAAAGCCTTCACCTGGAGCTAACGCCCTGAATTTGGACTTCTAGCCTACTAGACTGTGAGAGAATAAAATTCTGTTTGTTGAAGCCATTGACTTGTGGTATTTCTGTTATAGCAGCACTAGGTGACTAAGACACTCCTCCATTAACATAAACTCACTGCCTCTAAGTTTCCTATCTAATCTTTCCAGTTGTCACTTTGATCCCATGTAGATGTTAGATTTTCATGAAAAAATTAATTAGCAGATTCTGACCTCATACCTACTTTGCATCAGACACTTTCCAGAGCTGGAGGGTGACGGGCTCAAATTCAAAGCTCCACTTTATCACAGCCCTTGAGATGATATCAGTTTTGCCCAGTAAACGGTTTCTCCTTTTTGCCCTGAACCATCTGGAATCTTGATCATCGACTCCCACCCTACATTTTGAATTTTGTTCTCCTTGAGAACTCCCTTGAAAACCCTATGTAAAGAGCCACTGTGGTTTGATTAGCTGAGTTGATAACATGTCAAGTATTTACCAAATGCCTGGCTGTTGATGGCTACCCAGAAGCTGTTAGCTATGATTTCTGTTATTATTGTCATTATTAACACTGGCTACATCATCTCATGTGATGCTCATGTGAGTAACATCAGTGTTGCCCCTATGAGGGAAGACTGGCAGAGAGTGTTAATTGAGAACCTACTATGTGCCAGGTACTGTTTTGGTGCTGCAGATAAAAACAGATAAAATTCCTGGCCCGAATGAAGTTGTCATTCTGTTGGTGACAGGCAATGAACAAGCAGATAAGCAAAATGTATGTCAGAGGGTTGAGTGCCGTGGAGAAAAATCAGATAGGAAAGGAGAGAATGGGGAGTGGAAGGAAGTTTTATTTTTGAGGTTTCAATTTTAAGTAGGGCACTCGAGAATGATCTCACTGAGAAAGTGACATTTGAGCAAAGGCATGGAGGAGGTGATGAGGCTAGTTGGTGGATGTCTGGGGATAAGAGCTGAAAAGGAGAAGAATAGGGATACAAAGAGACAGTAATAGGAGGGACGTAATTTATATGGGGAGCCCCTGGGTGGTGGAAAGAGTTAACACATTTGTCTGCTAACCAAAAGGTTGGAGGTTCGACCCTACCAGAGGCACTCTGGAAGAAATTCCTGGTCATCTGCTTCTGAGAAACCTGCCACTAAAAGCCCTGTGAAGCACAGCTCTGCTGTGTCTTCTCACACGTGGCCCTCAGGTGAGCTCCCAGGGTGTGCAGGGCAGGAAAACTGTGAGGAAAGCCTTCGGCTGGTCAGGGCCGAAGGGGCCATCACTTGCTAAAGAACTTTGTAACACTTGCCCAAGCAGTGCAGAGGCCAGGCCAGCCCTATGGGCCCAAGAGGCCTGAGTGGCCCAGGGAGCTCAAGAGGCCCAAGGGGCCTGAGGGTCCAAGGGGCCGAGGGGCTGAGGGAGAGACCTGCATGCGGGCATGGCCGAGACGATGTCCTGACTGAAGAACTGTATCCTGAGTCATTCCTGATCCTGAATAAAAAAAAAATAGTAACCCGTTAATCCCCCATAATTGTGAGTATGGTCTATTTGGAAAGGACTAGAGAACAGTTATAGAGCTAGATATAAATGAGTGAAAAATCAAAAGTAAGACTTACACATTAGCACCAAGGGCGTGAGGAATGTGGAGAGAGGTTAAAGAAAGAAGGCTTCTTGGAGGAAGTAACAGGCCATGGATTTTTTTTTTTTTTAATTGGTGACCATCAGGATTGCCAACTTTTAATTTTGCAAAGAAAGGACATTAGAAAAATTCTTGCATTCTCTTATTGCCATTACTTCAAAATGGCAGTAAGTATAACCCCCAAGACATAAAAAGAACACATTCTCAGAATAAAGGAAAGTGTTTTGAATTGAACAAATTTTGCTTAGTAAAAAAACTCAGTGCTTTGTTCTTATTTTTCCCATTTCACTCAGAGTCTTGGAACTTCATGTGGTTTGACGTGGGACTCTAAGCCCCAGCTTACGGACAAGTCTGAGTTGTTCACAGCTCAGAGCTCTTGCTTTATTGAACCGGATTATTTCCCTATATTTTTTCGGGCTCAGACTTTAGGTTGCTGGTGACCAGGCAACTAGGGTCTCTGTGTCTCACTTGTAGATATTCTTGAACCTGCTCATTGGCTCTGGGTGACAGAAGAAGCAAGAGAAGTGGAGATCAGTGTTGGGGCATCTGTGGTCATTTTGTGGGGAGCAAGTTGTTGGATGGAGTGATGACCTAATTCTACAGTGAGATATTGGGATTTTCTGTGATATTTAGTCATCATGCCTGATTTCTTCTTTCAGCTTAGATGACCCAGTGTATGATGGAAGAATTCCAAGATGGAATTCAAGATGTCTGTTTTATATCTGTACCTTTTGTTACCATATGCTCTGTACATATTCTTATAGTTTATAGATCTATTCATATCTATCTGTTAAGCTTGCTGAACTTAGAAGGTGAGGGGTGAGCACTTTCACACAGGATACCATGAGATGGGGCACCCAGAGGGACTTCAGAGGGCCCTGTCATGGGGAGATTGTGCTTAGGTAAATTATGGATTTGTCGTATTGAGAGTTCCCTTTGGTCCCAGATTTAACGGATGTGTTAGGGGAGGGCAGGTACGTGAGGGATGAGTTGGGGCGGGGGTGGAGGCTCTAACAGCCCTGTTTTCCCTGCTCCCAGCCTCATTATCGTTCTTCAAGGACCTCAGCCTCATACAGGCCAGCCCTGCCCCTTTTCTGCACCCACTGCACATTGACAGTCTGCTTTCTCATGAATATGGATTTCCATCATCCCTCGCTGAAGGGATAGATGTTGGGGGCAGAGCTGCTGATTACATTTCCAGCCAATCATTGCCCATTAGGGAAGAGTGGTGGGCATTATGCCTCTTCAGTGAGGAGCCATTTGCATTTGGTTGGGCCCTGCTTCCTTTCTGAGCATCTACGGACTCTCAGTGCACTCAATTACTCCTGTATCCGGCTCTTCCTCTGTGGTGCTCTTTTGGTTTCTAAGTGTCTTGATTGGATCCCCAAATAGCTTGGTGCTAACTATTGCTTTGAGTCGGAACCCACAGCAATGGGTTTGGTGTTTTAACTGCAGCTATTTTTTTTTTATTTAACATATCCCTGGGACATCAGGACTTGGGGTTCCTTTATCCAGCAGGAAGCAAATTCCTTTTCCTTTCTACCCACGCTCCTCCCCCCACTTCCCATTGGAAGAATTCCAAGTAGATTGGAGGGGATAGCCCAAGCAGACCATTATGGGCTGTGTGTAGTACATCTTGCTTCTTTTTAGGGGAGGACTGGGGCCCTTCCTTCTCTCTGTCCAGTGCCCTTGCTTCTGGGGCTGCGTGCTCCCTGACTGCCTTGGGATCTGTGGGGTCCTTCACCACTTCGACTTCTGCGAAAGAGGGGGTGAGTAGGGCTAAGAAGAGCCCCCTGGGGAAACAGTGTCCCCTTGTTCGCTGGACCCTCCAGCAGAGCTGTTGGGCTTCGTGGGAGACATGGAGGCCTGACTCAGGGGACAGGCATTTTCACATCAGACTCACAAATCCTCTTAGCCTATAATGTGTGAAGACAACTGGGATGACAGAGGGTCTCTTTCTTTCGCAGGATCATGTTATTTTTAACCCCCTGTTTACTGCCAGTGTTTACCAGGAAGTCCCTTCTCCAGTGGGGCACATTTGTTTGCTCTTGTTAAGGTTGATGCCATTTTTCCTCACTCCTCCAGGGCATTGCCTGTTCCCCCCAGCCTTGCCCCCTGTGGTGCTACACCAGAGATGCTATTTTGTTTTCTTGTGCTCTTTTGTTTTGCCTCCTCAAGAAAATGACTGTGAGCACCTGAGAAAGTGAGAGAGGGAGGCAGAGGGGGAAGAGGCTTGGAGCATGAAATGATCGCAGAATGATAAAGGAAGGTTACCTGTGTGTTTGTCAACAAGATGAAATAAATAAGAGGAAAAAAAAAAGGACAGCAGTCAAAGGCAATCAAATATGTATTTAATTAAAGCAAACATAAAAATAAAAGTTGCATGTTGAATCAATAAACAGCACTTTTTTCTACATGCATTCTGAACAAGACAGATCAGAATCTTGCATGATGAAGACATAATGTGTCATGATAATTAGGAACACAGACAAAAGAACCGCTAATCAGCATGCAAATATATGCAGTTCTGGTGATTCAGATGAGGCAGATTTCTACCTCTTTTTTGCTTGATTCATCTTCATTGCTAATCATCTGAAGGCTGCCAAATGTTCACTGACACTAATGTATTATAGGTCAAGAGAGGCAGGTCTTCACCTATTACCCCCCCAAACAATATGCTTCCCTTCCCTGTTTCCTCTTCAGGATTTTCAGCAATTACTGCCAGATGCAATCAGACTCCTTGAATAGGCGCAACTGAGGCTTGTTTGTGGCTTGGATTCATTAGAATCAGGAGGCTGAAGAAAGGAATAAATTACTTAATTGCACAAAAAAGTTGCAGCCAAAGTGATGGTGAGAGAAACTGATTGTGTAGATGTGCATTAGGCCACTCTTGGAATGGGGCGTCTTAGAATAGCTGGTAGTTTGGCCTCACAGATTCAGACAGATTTGGGTGTCCTCCAAAACAGATGGCTCCACATACCATCTATTCTTCTCTTTGTCAGGTTTTACCATTTATTTGATCTTGGTCCCTCTCTGATGCTGGTTGTATGAGTGGTCGCACAAATATGCATTCAGATCATATCCATTTAGTCTGGCCTCTCCCAACTTTTGTTCTTCATCTTTTTTCTTTTGCTTTCTCTCTCTCCTTCTTCTCTTTTTTGGAGATGATCAAGTTGAATAAAACCCCTGTTGTCCAACTCTTGAAGCTCCTTCACATGAAATTCAGGAAATGGGGAGCAGAGCCTGACTGAGGAGGAGGGGGAGCCCTCAAAGGGGGAAAACAAAGAAAGAGGTTGCTGTATTTCCCAACCACCCGAATACCTTTTTTTTTTTTTTTTTTTGCCTCAGACTAATGCTTAATCCATTAAAAAAAAAAAAGAAAAAAGGCATAATATTAATGAGTGTTGTTGTGTAGCACCAAGGAAGCAGACACAAAACCCTGTGGAACAGCCTTATAAATGCTGCCTTCTTTTTCTCCAGTCGTGGGGACTCACATTCCACTCAGGCTTTTGGTCTTGTGCCCTGCTTTCGGGTGGTCTTAGAATCTGAAGAAGGAATTTCATTTCCTCTGTGAAGTCCGCTGTGTTGCCTCTGTGTGTCGGTGGGTGGGGGAGGGTTTGCTGAAAGACGACAGGCCCTAGCAGGGAAGAGATTGAGAGAGGAAGTATGATTGATTAGAACTGGGAGGAGGAGGGGAGCACTGAGAAAGAGAGGGGACTTTCCTGGTACTATTGAGAGAGTAACTGGCTAAGCTGACTTACCAGGTTTGTTCTGACATTCCTCCTCCCAAACCTGCCTTTGCCCTCTCTGCCTTACAGTCGTTCCCCCAGGTCTTTCTGAGCCTTGGGCATCTCATCCAGGTCTCCACATCAACCTCGCTTTCTAAAGAGGTCTTCAGACATCAGTTAGTGGCCACCATCTCACCTCCAGCTGCATCTTCTTACCGTGGTTTTATTTTCTTTATAGCTCCTACCATTATCCGAATTAAGTTTGTTTATTCATTTGTATGCATATGGGTGTATGTATGTATAAAACCAAAACAACCAAACCCGTTGCCACCAAGTTGATTCCAACTCATAGAGACCCTATAGTAGGGTAGGGTAGAACTGCCTCGTAGGGTTTCCAAAGAGCTGCTGGTGGATTTGAACTGCTGACTTTTGGTTAGCAGCCAAGCTCTTAACCACTGCACCACCAGGGCTCTGTATGTATGTATGTGTTTATTGGTTTACATGGAGTTCCTGGGTGGGTCAAACAGTTAACACACTAGCTGCTAACCAAAAGTTTGGAGGTTCAAGTCCACTCAGAGGCTCCTCAGAAGAAAGATCTACTCCCCAAAAACCAGCTGCAGAGAACCCTGTGGGGCACGTTTTCACTCCGGCACACGGGTTTGCTGTGAGTTGGAATTGACTTGGCAACAACTGTTTTTTTTTTTAATGTATTTGCACGTGTATCAGCCATCGTTCCTATTAGAAGGTAGGTTTGGTGAGGGCAGGAATATCGTCTGGCTCCTCAATTCCTGTATCCCTGGTGTCTACACCAGCATCTGGCCTTCAGTGGGCACACAATAACCATTTGTTATTTAAAGAAATTATTTCTGAAAGTGAATGTGCTGTCTAAAGGTCCAACCATGTTCCCGTTAACCCCAAGAGGCTGCTCCAATTACCTTACTGAGCCGTGACACCACAGCAGAATTTGCTGGTGGATAAAAAGTAGACTTTTCATAAAAGTCTTAAACTTTTTATAAAAGTACCTTTTAGTTACAAAGCCATTTCGCCTCATCTGCCTTTTTAAGACTGGTCTTCATTTGATGCATAAGTCAGGGAGTGCCTTCCTGGAAAGAGAAGACCATTTCTTTTCCTGAATACAATGTCTGTGTTGTGTCAGCTTGGTAGGAGCCGGGAGTCAACCATCTTTATAGCTGTGTCGTCCTCTGAGTGTGGGTGGGAACCCTGGGAGGTCTCCTGGGCAGTTAAAGGAAAAGAGGGGAGGGGGAGGAGGGAGAGAAAAGAAGAGGACATGAGAAAGGAAAGTCATTCTGGACAGTTGCTGTGGGGCCTATCAGCGGCCCGACGCGCTTTCCTATGTCATCCGCTGTCATCCACGTGGGAGATGTTTTGGATGGACCCACGTGCTGCATAAAATGCTAGTGGGTCTGTATTACATAAGGGGATGAGGGCTGCGCTGCTTTTTCCCAGGAACTGAAAAAGCCAAGGGAGTCACATGCAAAGGCATTTCCTCCTCTGCTTTTTTTTTTTTTCCATGTTACTTAGACCAAGGTTTTAACTGCTAAGAGTTCCTGTCCCCCAACCCAGGGCTCCCAATCCAGAGTACAGTATTAGTTGTACCTTTGTGAGGGGAAGAGAAAAAGTCCTTTTCTGCTGGTTAGAGTATAACTTGGGCCATTACAAACAAAAGAAAACAAATTCTTCTTTTTCTAGAAGTTGCCATGACTGAAATATGTGGAAATTAATTTAATTTGGGGGTTGAATTTTCTTTATCTTACAGTGGGAATGACTCCTTTCTCCCAGGAATCTCAGTGAGGCATCTCCCAATGGCCTTGGTATCATTTCCAACTTCCGGGGACTCACGGAGTCACAGATTTATGGGAGTGGGTGATGGGGCGGGGTGCAGTTCCTGGGTGAGTAGCTCGGCTCCAGGCATTTTAATTCCATGTGGAGCTGGCAGGGAGAAGGCAAGAGCAGGCCCCAGACCATCTAATCCGTTATCTCGAGGCCCCAGCTTATGCCAAGAACTCGACTTGTGGAGAATGGCAGTCGTCTTGGGAGAGGCTCTCATCTCTGTAGGAAGCCAGCGGGCAGAATGGACACCACCAGACAGAGCCTCTGTAGCCAGTCCAGAGGCATCTGATTATTCAGTTGATGGGCTTTTTTTTTTTTTTTTTTTTTCTGGTCCAAATAAGCCTCCCACCCCTTCATCAGAACAAAGCTGAACTTTCCCACTCGCCGGCTGGCAGAGAAGCTGTCTTGGGCTCCCTGGAAAAAGCTCCATGGTTACCTTTCTTTCCCTTTTCCTTAGATCTTTTTGTTTGTTTGTTTGTTTTCTTTCTCATACAGTAAGAAAGAAATTCTCCTGTGCCTTGGCCGACAGCTGTCTGAGGTCCTTCCTCCATTGGGGTCTCCCTGTTGGACCCACAGGCCCCTCCCAGCCACACAGGCGACAAAAGCTCCTTCTGCCTTGCCTCTCACATTCCGTGTCTGAGCGAAGGAGCTCATTGCAGTGCCAACGAGTGGGGCCTTGGCACCCTCTCAAAGAAACCTGAAGTGAGGAGGGTTCAAGAGGGAGGTCGTTTTGTGCAGAAAAGCTCCCACCACAGACCCTTCACCAGCTTGGCCAAGGGCCACTGTGGGAGCACTGGGGGAATGGAAACCTGTGCACGCTGGTCATTGTGTCCACCCTGGCTCCTTAGCATTCCTTCAGCGTTAAGCCAACTGAAGAAAAAAGATTCCCATGGGCTATTGAAGATACCTAAGCCCCTACCACCACCCATCTCTTCACTTGCCCTCACCCCCAAGTTAGTTCACTTGTCTACTACCTGGAAATGCCATGGCCGCTGGCTTCTCTGTCATGCCTCAGGTTCATGTTTTTTTAGCAGAAAGATACATTTATTGCTGGACATGAGGGGGATCAGATGACTAAGTCACTGGCCATGGCCTGGTGGAGTCCAGTAAGGAAGAGAGACGATGACCTTGCAGTGCAGTGCGGTAGGTGGCTGGGTGTCTGTGGTTTGCACTGGGAGCCCCCAGAGAGGAGCTCTCCCTGCATGGTGCCCAGTGCACAGCCAAGCGCCGGTGTGGTTGTGAAAAGCTCGTTGGTCCTGGGGCTGTTGATGAAGCATGGTCCTAGCCTTGGGCTCAGGGTAAGGGAAAGTGGCCGTTGGAAAAATAGGGAACCACCCCAAACCCCTTCTCATTTCACTCCTTCAGAGCGGTGACCAGTTTGATGAGAATGTCCACTCGTACAAGGCACTGTCTACATTCTTTCCTACCATGCCTCCTTTCCTTGAGAAGGTGAACAGGGTGGGCCCCATGGCGTAAATGTCCAGCTCTTGGATTGGGATGTTTTCATTTCCTCCTAGGAGGAGAACTTGCCATGGTGTCGGTGGCTACCCTTGGAAGAGGTAATTGCTGAAGCAAGAGGAGATCAAATCCGTACTGAGAAATTCTCAACCCAGGGAAAGAGAGGTGCTGGAAAAAGCAGAATTGGAAGGTGGCATTTTATCTGGGCGCATGGGAGGGAGAAGAGAGAAGAGATGGTGGTTAGTTTTTATTTGTCATTTGAAGAAAAAGCAGAGAAATAAGCATTTAGCCATTGCATTGAGCAGCCCTAGTTGCACAGTGTTTAAGCGCTTGGCTGCTAACCAATGGGCCAGAAGTTTGAACCCACCAGTGGCCCCACAGGAGAGAAGACCTGGTGATCTGCTCCAGTAAAGATTACAGCCTAGGAAACCCTGTGAGGCAATTTTACTCTGTCCTATAGGGTAGCTATGAATTGACTTGGTGGCACACTACAATAAGCCTTTGTATTGTTCATGATAGAAGGTGTCTTATGGTTCTGCCCAGTGAAACGCAGGGACACAGGGATGAAGGAGATGTAACCCTGCCACAAAGGAGCGCTCAGCCCTGCTCACGAAGGTATGTGGAGCCCTCTGTGATGAGGTTGGGCAAAGTTGGAACGAGGCTTCTGTCCTCAGTCCCCATGGTGCTACTTGTCATTCTGTGTCTAATGTCCTGGCAGCTGGTATACCCAGACAAGTTCCTGGCTGTTGATAGTATTTGGTTGTGAAGGAGGCCATGACTTTTTGTGTAAACCAGTGGAGAAAGGGCTGCGGTCCTTTTGTGTGGGTGTGGGACTACGTCACCCTGCAATTCTCTGAAGACCCTCGAGGAACTTGTGCCGGCAGATGAACCCGTGGCCTCTCTCCTGCCTCCTCTCCTGGCCTGCCCAGGCTGCCTTTGTTTTGACATCTTTTTACTCTCCTCCCCAGGTTTCCTGTTTTCATGGAGCTCCCCCTCTGCTGTATTTTTCCTGTGTCTGTTTGGGCTCCCAGATGTTGCAGCCACTGGTTATTTTGGTAGCTATCTGGGCATCACAAGATCTAAAAAAAAAAAAAAAAAAGACAATGGAAAAATCCTATGTTGGAAAAAAAAAAATTTCCAGACATGTGTCCCAGGTTGGATAATGGACCATCCCAGTGTTTCAAATACATATCTTGGGTGTTGTTACAATTACAGAGCCAACAAACTGAATTGTAGTAAGTTCAATTAAAACTCCCACAATTCTTCCCTTTTTACGCCATGTCTCCAGAGCACATGACAGCGCTATGTACATAATGTCAGTTAAGTGAAATTTATTAAGCATGGGACCCTCCCTGGAGGTCTATTTTTAGGTGTGATTATCCACAGTTCTTTTAAACACCTTTTCTCTACTTGTTTTCATTTTGAAATAATCATTGACACAGCCACAACCCCAAAGCAGTGGAAACCATGCCCGTTTGTACATGCAAAATAAACGAAATGCCACAGGAGACATATGCTGCTCCGATGGGGAACTCTAAAGATCCCTGGCACTTGGATGGCCAGCAGTGCCTAGGAATTTGGCCTGAGAAAGGGCTATAGGAAGAGTCTCATTAGTCTAATCTGTGTGGGCCAGATCCTGCAGGCAAGTGAATCGTTTCCTTAGACGCCGTTTAGTCGGCTTCTCTGTTGGTGGCTGTGGCGGCAGCACGGCTGGACTGGGGGTTCCTCTCCATGTTGATGGGTTCTTTTCCCTCTGCCCTGACCACAGACCTCACTCTTACCCAGAAGGCAGACCTCAGTTGGCTTTGGCAAGACAACTTGCTTGTTCTACACTACTCCTTCATATCCATCATTGGATGGATACAGGCATAACAAGTGACAAAAAGATAAAAGTCCGTCATTAGATTTTTTCACTATTCCATGGATTAGGTTAAAAAACAAAAACAGTTGCCACTGTCAAGTTGACTCCTACTCACGGCGACCCCATGTGTGTCAGAGCAGAGCTGTGCTCCACAGGAACAGATTTTTTGGGAAGCAGGTTATCCAGTCCTTCCTTCCAAGGTGCCCTCTGGGTGGACTCGATCCTCCAACATTTCTGTTGGCAGCGTGTTAAACAAGTCATTTGCACCACCAGGTACTCCATGGATGAAGGAGAGGAGGCATTAGTATTCTGTTCTGCTGAAGAGAAACTCAGGCTCCAAGGAGCCCAGTGGTACAGCTGGAAGATCAGTGGCTACAAGTCAGAACATGGGAGTCCTAACTGTGTCCCTGTCTGTTCTTGACCTTTCTCCCCCAAATCCAACAGTGGAAATGTCTTCTTGATTCTACCTCCCTAACTAGATCAAATCTGCTTCTTCTTTTTCACCCCACAGTCGTAGGTGACTCTTACCTATTGCTGTTGAGTAAATTCCGACTCATAGCAACCTTATAGGACAGGGTAGAACTATCCCATAGGGCTCCTAAGGAGCGGCTGGTGGATTCAAACTGCAGACCTTTTGGTAAGCAGCCAAACCCTTAACAACTGAGCCACCAGGGCTCCCTTGGGCTGATAGTTACATAGTTAGTTCTCAACATTTTTCTTTGAGAGTGAGTGCAGACCATCAAGTATCTACAACAGAAAGGAGCTGGCCAACCAGTCCTGCACATTTCTTGTCATATTTACGAGCACAACTTATTTCTTTACACCTAGATCTATATATTTTTAAAAAGAAAAATTGAATTTGGTACATTGTATGGCAGGAAAGAATGAGAAATGCTGATGAATGTGTTAAGGATACGACACTTACTCACCCATGTGGTGATTGTTTCATGTTGTTGGTGAAGCATCTGTGTTCACTGCTTTCTATCTTCAGGGAGACATAAATTGAAGTGCAAGATAATCAGCCCCAATGACTTATCCAGCTGTGTTGAATTGCCCTGTCAGTTGCTAAGGATGAAGTTTTTGGTGTGTGTGTTCTGGTGGCTTGATTTCCTGAAGCTTCATGGATGGTGTAGTTGTGGGAATGTTCCTGAGCTCTTTTCTTAGGTCTCCATGATGTTCCATGTTGCAGAACAGGGACATTTGGGCAACAAGGAGGACTAGATTTTTAATGGTAACTGGGAGGCAGTCACTAGAGAACTTCAGGAGCAGGAATCAACACCTCCTGGACTCTAAACAAGAAGCTAGCTAGAAAACGCTTCCAAGATCAGGATGATAATAATGTTGTCATTGTTAGGTGCCATTGAGTTTGTTCCAGCTTGTAGTGACCCTATGTACAACACACAGAAACACTGCCCAGTCCTGCGCCATCCTCACAATTGTTGTTAGGCTTGAGCCCATTGTTCCATCCACTGTGTCAATCCATCTCTTTGAGTGTCTTCCCCTATTTTGTTGACCCTCTACTTTACCAAGCATGACATCCTTCTCCAGAGACTGATCCTTCCTGATAGCATGTCCAAAGTATGTGAGATGTAATCTCTCCATGCATGCTTCTAAGGAGCATTCTGGTTTTATTTCTTCCAAGACGAATTTGTTCGTTCTTCTGCAGTCCATGGTGTATTCAATAGTCTTTGAACAACACCATAATTCAAAGGCATCGATTCTACTTCCGTCTTCCTTATTCATTGTCTAGCTTTTGCATGCGTATGAGGCAATTGCAAATACTATGGCTTGGGTCAGTTGCACTTTAGTCCTCAAAGTGACATCCTTGCTTTTCAGCACTTTAAAGAGATATTTTGCAGCAGATTTGCCCAACACAATATGTCTTCTAGTTTTTTGACTGCTGCTTCCAAGGGTGTTGAGTCCTACTTCAGGATAATAATAATAATAAATATTAATTAATATTATATTATTAATAATTTGTATCGGGCAGCTGTGGTTCAATGGTGGAATCCTTGCCTTCTATACAGGAGACCCAAGCTTGGTTCCTGGTCAGTTCATCTCATCTGTAGTCGCCTCCTGCCTGTCAGTTGCTATGATGCTGAATAGATTTCACAGAGCATCCAGACTAAGACTGGGAAGAAGGCCTGGTGATCTATTTCTGAAAATGACCCAGTGAAAACCCTATGGATCACAGCAGTCCAGTCCTGTTGTGCGTGAGGTCACCATGAGTTGGGGGCCAACTGAGCAATAGCAATAATTATAATTAATACTACTAATATATAAATATAATAATAATAACAGCAATAATATGTTTTTTCATATATATTCTTAAATACTCTTGGAATTAATGATGTTAGGAGTACTCTTGGCAGCCATTCCATTAAGACCACTATATATGAAAGTGCAAGTTGCATAAATATGCCTCCAAATCCCAAGCTGAACGTGTCCCTGACGCGGCTTTCCCCTAGCTGAATCTCCAAAGTGCCTGTACCCACTCCTGTGCCACCGGAGTGGAAGTTGGAGTGAAAAGAGAGAAGTCTTAACTGACTTTGGCTAAAATATCTTACTTTTGAAAATTTTCAAAAATATATGAACCACGTGAACACATTGCAAGGGCTTCTTCCCCAGCCTTGGAAGAGATTTTGCAAGTGGGGCCCTCAAGCTTAAGGTCATCGGGTTTACAGTAAATTTACTCCTAGTCATAAGATATATTGTTGTCGTTGTTAGCTGCTGTCTAGTTGGCCCAGACTCACGGTGACCCCATGACAATGGAATGAAACTCTGCCTGGTCTTGTGCCATCCCCACGATCAGTCACGGATCAGACTATTGTGATTCACAGGGTTTTCAGTGGCTGATTTTTGGAAGTAGATTTCCAGGCCTTTCTTCCTAGACCATCTCAGTCTGGAAGCTCCCCCGAAACCTGTTCAGCGTCATAACGACAAGCAAGCCTTCAGCGACAGATGGGTGGTGGCTGCACATGAGGTACATTGGACGGGAATCAAACCTAGGTCTCCCACATGGAAGATGGAAACTATACCACTGAACTACCACTGCTCCCACCATAAGATATATGTTAAAAAACATGTCATAGTGTACCCGTAGACTTGGTAACAGGGTGCACGTCTCAGGATGTTTGAAGGACATCTTCTGCTGCCAATCCTGGTGGGTCTGCCCGTGATGGGGTTAATACTTCACTTGGAGATGGTGTGGAAAGGCTACATTTGAAGCCCTTTGTGAAGTTAATGATGAGAACAAATGATCCTCTCTACCTTGCCTCTCCCTACACCAACCCTGGTGGACAGGGATTCTTACCCCCTATATTGCACATGGGGGCATGGAAGCTCAGTGACATAAGTGCGTGAGGGAAAGTAATCAGCTCTGACAGTCACTTTTTCTCTGAACTAATGATAGCCTCCATAAAAAAGCACAAATAAGGATCACATCTCATGGCCTCAAGAGGATAGGGTGGCAGAAAGCTTATTGCTCCTTAGAAGACGTTAAGTACATAATGAAAGGCTTTTGTATTAGGTAGGATTAGTTTTGGCTGTGAGTGGCAGAAATCCCTAAATAATACTCGTATAAACCAGATGGGTATTTATTCCTCACCTGTGTAAAAGTCCAGGTAGGTGGCCTACTATCATCAAGAGCGAAGTTCCTTCTATTTTATGGCTCTGCCATTCTCAACGTGTAATTTCCAACTCGTGGTCCAAAGTGGCTGCTACAGCTCCAACCATAAAGTCTGTATTTTAGCCAGCAAGAAGGAGAAAAAGGCAGAAGAAAGACAGATGTCTCTTTTAAGCTCACTTTCTGGGAAGAGTGTGGGTTTGTGCATGTATACACACGTACACACAACTTCCACCCCCATTTACAATTCCATTGGTTAGAACTTTGTCACATGGCCATGCCAAGATGCAAAGGACACTGGGAAATGTAGGCTTTGTTCTGGGCAACCATATACCCAGATAACACTGTGGGAAAAGGCCAGAATAGATATCAGGGGAGAGCTAGCACAATTATCTTAAAAAAAAAAAAAAATCATATTCTGCTTTTTATCTTCTCAAGAAGATTGTAATCTCCTTGAAGGCAGGGATCTTGTTCTATATTTATTCACAGAATCAGACCTTTCAGAGTTTGAAAGGGCCATCAAGATCACTCAGTGATTTTCAAATTTTTTGAGGAATAGATCCCATTTTTCAAAAGAAACCCTTCACGGGACCCCAATATATAAGATAGAAAAGCAATATGTTATTAAAATAAATTTAGTAAGTTCAAAGTTAGAACATTTTTTAATTTTAAAATCAACAAGAAATGTTAAGGTGTCTGATATGCTAATATTTGATACATGATATATTTGAGGGTGTGTTGTTTTCCACTGGCTTACAAATAGTTTAAAATCCACTTTAATGATAAAAATCAACAAAACATTTCAAAACCCCTTCAAACCTGAGCTTGAAAACCACCGATCTAGTCCAAATTTCTCCTTGTACAGCCAATATTGTGAGGCTCAAAGAGGTGAAGTGATGTGGTCAACATCCCAGAGCTAGGTGGTGGCCGAATGGGGCCTAAAATCAGGTCTATGTGTCAACAAGTGTGTGCTGGAGTTCCAACATTGTGCCAGGTGCCAAATTCTTTTTACTAAATCCTATACTGCCTGGGAGGCTGTTGGACATAGACAGGCTACTCGATACATTTTTGTTGACAAGAGAAAGACCTTTTCTTAATGACGGCCTATGTCCAATTAAGTAGAGGCCTTAGAACACAGATCTGTTGCTTGGTATGGAAGGAACAACCCCACCTAAGCTTTATATTTACAAAGTGCTTTCATGTACCTCAATTCATTTGAACCTCTCAAAAACCTTTTAATAGTTAAAACCAACCCGTTGCTGTTGAGTCGACCCCAACTCAAAGCGACCTTATAGGAGAGAGTAGAACTGCCCCATAGGGTTTTCAAGGAGCAGCTGGTGGATTCAAACTGCTGACCTTTTGGTTAGCAGCCAAGCTCTTAACCACTGTGACACCAGGGCTCCATACTGCATAGTTAGGCAGATAGCATCCTTATTCCCTTTATACAGATGAGGAAACTGAGGTGCAGGAAGTTGAGTAACTTGCCAGAGGGCGTAGGACAAGTGAGAGAGCCATGCCTCAAATCCATATTTTTTGGTTTCAGATCCAGATCTCTATTCCTTGTCATCGCCTTGCTGGTTGAGTTTTTAACCACATATTTAGTCTTTTCCTGGGTTGGGCAACTCTGGAGGGAATCATTCCCACTGAAGTCCATGGAGCTACGTTCCAGTCTGTTTGCACAGATCACAGTGTGAGTGAGGTCCTTGGCATTGTCTCTCTCTCTACATAGGAAGTTCTCTGAGGGCAGTCATTATGATTTAGTTATCTTTGTATCCCGAGCCTCTAGCCAGGGATATCAACTGATGCTGGATGAATGGTTCCTTAGTACTGAGTTGATTTGCGTTGCATGACTATGGCGTGCAGTTTGTGTTCCTCTTGTCTCTCCAGCTGGACCAGAGGCTCACGAAGGACAGAGGGTGAACCTTGCTCTTCCTTTAAGCCTTGCCCTCCTCATTCTCTGTGGCTTAATTACAAGGTAGCGCTCAGAGTTTGCCCTCCGCCAGCCCGTGTAATGCAGCAGCGGCTGCAGTGGTTGGCTAAGCTTTGGTCTGAAGCTAGACAACCTGGGTTTTAGTCTTAACTTCATCATTAATGAGCTCCGTGGCCTGGGGTCAGTCTTACCTCTCTGAGCCCTAGTTTTCTCCTCTGTAAAAGATGGAGATACTCTACCACCGTCTGTGATTATGTTAGTAGATGCACATACGTGGCTCCATGTCTCCAGACAGCACTGTTATATGCAGCCTCCTGTCAGATTCTTGAGGACATGGTGCTGCGGGCAGTTGAGCAGAAGGGATGCAAGTTTGTGAGGTTGACTGATTTGTCCTCCACGTTTATGCCCTCAGGGAATGATCATTAAACATAGTGGCATTTCTTCTAGCATCTCATGATCAATGTGATTATTGATTTTGATGCTCTCCTTGGTGAAGTAGGAGCCCAGCTGATTGGTTCCTGGCATACGATGCACATTCACTTACTCGTTCATTCATTCAATAAATGTTTATTGAGGGTCTGCTTTGTGCTGGGTGTATTTAAGGGGCTGGGGGTAACATAGCACCACATCAATGGATCAAGTCCCTGCCTTCATGCAGCTTAGAATCCTGTGGGGAAAGGAAGACTGATAAACAAGAAGCAAAAAAACCCTCAAAACTACAATATAAGGCAGTGACAAGCTCCTGAAGACCTTAAGCAGGGAATGGGGTTAGTGAGAGGCAAGGCTGTGTGTACATGTATAAGTGGTATATGTGTGTGTATGTGAACTTGTACACATGTGTGTGTGTGGATAACTGGAAGACCTCCCTGAGAAGGTGACCTGAATCAAGAGTAAGGAATTGTGTAGTTATATGAGGGAAGGGGTGGATTGCTAGTTTCTTCAAACATATTTGAATAATCTTAAATAAATAATTATTCATGGACGGGAGCCTACCCTGTTCAACCCCCCTCTTTGCCTTCCCATTGACCCCTACATCAAGTCCAAATACCAACAATGGCCTCTTTCAGCATGAACCTTACTCTCCTCTCTGTCTGGTAGCTTCACCACCTCTGATACACCAATCTGCCCTGTCCTGGCCTGTGACTACCTCCTTCCTGCCGTCTCTCCAATCCTACCTGCTCCATGAAGCTTTCCATCATTATCCCATTGCTTTCTCCTTGCTGGGCATTTTAATTGTGCTTGTAGTCTGTGGGGAGCCCTCGTGGAGCAGTGGTTAAGAGCTCAGCTGCTAACCACAAAGTTGGCAGTTTGAATCCACCAGCTGCTCCTTGGAAACCCTATGGGGCAGTTCTACTCTGTCCTATAGGGTTGCTACGAGTTGGAATTGACTTTACAGCAATGGGTTTTATAGCCTCTACGTCATTTCGCACATGATTTGTTTCTTTTTCATTTATGTTTGCTGGCTTTGCCTCTTTAGCTGAAGTTTAGTAGTTTGAGGATGAGTTAAGTCTTAAACTTATTCTGCATCACCTATGAGACCTATCGCAGTGCTAAGTCCATAGTAGGTACTCAGAAAACACTTGGTTATTGACTAATTGAAGAGATTTTTTCTTCTCAGGAAGAATGGATTGGTGATAAGCCTGGTGTAAATTGTAAGCAACAGCACAATCTCCTCCCATCAAGATATGGAGTCTATTTCCTTACCTCTTGAACCTGGACTGGCCTTGTGAGTTGTTTTGATCTATAGAATATGGTGGAAATGACATTGTACAAGCTCTGGGTCTAGGCCTCAAGAAGTCTTGTAGCTTTTGATCTTGGGCTGGAAATTACCAACACTAAACAAGCCAAACCAGTCTGGCAGAGGATGAGAAACCACAGGGGAGAGAGTTCTTGGCCATCCCATCTGTGGCCCCTGAAATGGGAGTGAGTTTAGCCAAGAAGAGCTGAGCCTAGTTCAGACTGGAATGACAACCTAACTGAGCCTTGCCCAAATTGTTCATTCACACAATCACAAGATAAATAAAATGGCAGTTGTTTTAATTCAGTGAGTTTTGAGGTGGTTTGCGCTTCAGCACAGAATAACAGATACGTTTTATGAAAACACTCAGTTAGGGAAGCAGAGAGGTTTTAGACATAGCCCTTGCACTTATATCACTTGTTCCTTATGCTCTTCAGGCCTTCATGTCTGTTGTGGGTTGAACTGTGTCCCCCCAAAATTTGTCTGTCAATGTAGCTAGTCCTTGATTCACAGTATTGTGTAATTGTCCACCATTTTGCCATCTGCTGTGGTTTTCCTATGTGTTGTAAATCCTACCTCTATGATGTTAATGAGGTGGGATTAGCAGCAGTTATGTTAATGAGGCAGGACTCAATCTACAGGATTAGATTGTGTTTTAAGTCAATCTCTTTCCAGATATAAAAGAGGGAAGCCAACAAAGAGACAGGGGACCTCACACCATCAAGAAACAAGAGCCAGGAGGATAGCACGTCCTTTGGACCTGGGGTCCCTGCACTGAGAGGCTCTTAGATTAGGGGACAAAGACCTTCCCCCAGAGCTGATAGAGAGAAAAAGCTTCCCCTGGAGCTGACACCCTGAATTCAGACTTCTAGCCTACTAGGCTGCTAGAAAATAAACTTCCGTTGTTGAAGGCATCCACTTGTGGTGTTTCTGTTATAGCAGCACTGGTTGACTAAGACAGCGCCCATCACCTCATTTAATTTTCACAGAACCTTTTGAAGAGACAGGGTGGTTGCTATTGTGCCTGTTACAGATTAAGAAATCAAGGTTTACAGAGGTTGCCTCAGACATGCTAGTTGGAAGAGGAGGTAGGACTGGTGCCCAGACCACTGCGTGCTAGTCCCAGGACAATGGCACCCTTCCTTGTGGAGGGCAGGGTAACTCTGAGGGCAATGGCAGCCTGAGTTGAAAAAGAAAGTTGAGACAGAGGACCTTACTCTGAGACTGGCTGTTCTCATGAACCTTGCTGCCTCTGGCTTCCCTGCCTCCAAGTAGGAAGGTCGTATAATGAAAAACTCATAATGAAGCTTAGCAAGTTCTTGTTTTTTTCCATGGTAGCTGTAAGCCTCTGCTTTGCCGCTGGATTGAGCTGCTTGTGAAGGTTTCTAATTCGGGGTCTTAATTTTTGCAAAGCGTGAATTACAAGAAGTCAGAAGAATGATGTAAAGAGCATTTAATAATGCACATTCACAAAAGAAGTGGTGTAACTACATTAATTAGGCAAGTCTTGCGTAAAGATGCAATGTAATTATATATTTGAGACAGTTAATTAGGGAGCTACTTGGAAATTTCAGTGAATATTAAGGTAATTATACATAAATACTATAACCATTAAGACTGCACCCATAATGAAAGCAATAACTAATTACATAAATAACAGCATACTTATGTTTTTACATTACCGACACCTAACAATGCTTCCTCTCCCCCGCCTCCCTTCACCATGCAAATGACAAATCTTCCATTTTTAACTCAGATATTCTTGCAAATGGTTGGGAACAATGACCTTTCCTTTTCTTTTCCTCTATTTTGGATAAATCTGGGCCTGCAGAGGGAGCTTTCAGTGAATGTAGAGAACATGTGGGATCTAAGGGCCAGTGGGTCCCGCCTGACCTCCACCTGTGGGCTGTGGACAGGAAGAAACCAGAGCTAAACTGTGCAGCAGTTGGAGATAGGCAAAGCAGGGCCATGGGAAAGGCCAAGGTGTGGGCTTGAGAGACCTGGATTCCAGTCCTGGACTTGTCCTTCATCTGTTGAACCTCTTCGGAGATGGATAATAGGAACCCCTGCCTCAGAGCGTTATGATTGAGAGCAAACATAAAGTTGTCAGATACCATATTGTGTAAGTGGTCAGTGTCTGTCTTTGAAACTTCTGATCCTTGACCTCTATGTCTTTTGCTCCTCTCAGCATGTCCCTTTCATCTTCAGCCCTCTGAGATATGTTTCCTAGCTGCCTACACCATCCTTCCCATTAAGACCTGCTTAATGAAAGGATCTGGAGCTCATTCCCATTGTAGTATGACTGGCTCATAACTTCAGGTGTTGGAAAGGGGTGGAGGAGGGAGTATATATTTTAACAGGAAGTAGTCTTCAGCTTGCCCTTGTAGAATGCTCAGTTAAGAGGCAATTAACAGAATATTTGGGCAGGAATACTTCTGGACACTCCTGTATCTTGTCATGTAGACATCTGCTATTTCATGTGAGAGAGGCCACATAGAACAGTAAGTAAAAACATAGGTGTAGGAGTCTGAGACATCTGGGGTTAACAACTTGATTTTACTACTTGCAAGCTACTTAGCCACTCTAATAATACTGAAAACAAGTGGGTACTACGTTACAGGCTCTGCTTAAAAGGCTTTACTTGCGTTAATTAATTTAATCTTTACAACAATCCCACGAGCTGTGTACTATTATTGTTCTCATCTTACAGATGAGAAAACAGAGACACAGAGATGTTAAGTAACTTGTCCCAAATCACACAGCTAGTAAATGGAGGAACCTGAATTTGAATCTCAATACTTGACTGTATGGCTTGAATTCCTTGCCTCTTTGAAATACTTTTTCTCTCAAATGTAACATGGGGGGTAACTATCATGCCTACTTCATGGGGCTGTTTAAGTATAATATGAGACAGCATGGGTAGAGGGCTTCCCTCAGTGTCAGCACACTGTGAGCACTCCAAAAATGTAACTATTCTATCAAAGGTTCCTTCTTGTCCCAGACATCAGCAAATGTTCATTTCTCTCAGTGTGACCTTTCTCTTGGCAACTCAGAGTCTCTCCCATCTCTCCATTGCCCACTATCTTTCATTATTTGCAGTTTGATCAATTCCTCCCCAGGCATTCTTTACTGATTATGTGGTATGTGGCTGTGAAAGGATGAGTCTGATTTCACCTGATCCACCAGATGAATGTTGCCTCTTCAAGAAGTTCAAAAAAGAAGTCTCGTCCTCACCTGGCAATGCTTCCATTGCCCAAAACTTATGTTTTTACATTACCGACACCTAGCAATGCTTCCTCTCCCCCACCTCCCTTCACCATGCAAATGACAAATCTTCCATTTTTAACTCAGATATTCTTGCAAATGGTTGGGAACAATGACCTTTCCTTTTCTTTTCCTCTATTTTGGATAAATCTGGGCCTGCAGAGGGAGCTTTCAGTGAATGTAGAGAACATGTGGGATCTAAGGGCCAGTGGGTCCCGCCTGACCTCCACCTGTGGGCTGTGGACAGGAAGAAACCAGAGCTAAACTGTGCAGCAGTTGGAGATAGGCAAAGCAGGGCCATGGAAAAGGCCAAGTCGTGGGCTTGAGAGATCTGGATTCCAGTCCTGGCCTTGTCCTTTATCTGTTGAACCTCTTCAGAGATGGGTAATAGGAACCTCTGCCTCCTGTCAAATTCTGCTGATTACACATCATTTTTTTACTGGAAAAGTTATATCATCTCCCCTTATTGATAAAATTTATGAATTGCTTTTAGCTCTTCTCAAAAAATCAAATCTATTCCCTCAATAGTGATAAGCAGCAGTTGCATTTGGTACACAGAAGCCTGTTCTCTAAAGAAATGTTAATGTCCTGTCTGGACCGAGAATAGGCCCTTAGTGTGGCTCTTGTTGGTTCAGAATAGCACCTTTTTTAATTTGGGTTAGGGACCAGTCTATTTCCATGCTCCCATCCATGTACCCGAAAGTTAAGCCAGCCAACTAATAGCCTTCCCACATATACACAGGTTGTAATTAGTCTTTTCATCTGAGAAGAGGCATATTTAGAAAAAGACATAATATCAGGGGGAAGTTGCACCAAGCCACTTATATTAATTAACCTTCATTCACATGTATAAATAAGTAAGTCTTTCATTCATAAGTGTAATATACATAAGGTGATCTCTAGACATTTGGGAAAAAATGTAAAGAACAAAAAGGAAGAATCAACACATAGAATTGACCCCAGAGAAAACAGAGATAATTTAGAGAACAGAAGAGGACCTACTTTTTTTTTGTTGTTTGTGTCATCAGAAAATATTGTATTTGCAAAATAATTGCTGCTCTGTAAAAGGAAAAACCAAAGAGCAAGAAAGAGTTCTCGGAATTAACCGCCCCCCCAAAAAAACCCCCCAAAACAAAAACCGTGAACACTGAAATAAGCATTTCAATAAAAGTCCTGGAAGATAAAGTTGAAAATAATCTTTCTGTTTATGAAGTAAAAAGACAAAAAAAGTAAGATACAAGTGAAAGGTTAAGAGGCAGGGAAAATCAAACCAAGACATATAACTTCCATCCAATATAAGTTCCAGAAAGACAACAAAGGAATGAAGAAAAGGAAATAATCAAATTTCCCAGAGTTCAGGAAAGATAAACATTTTTTAAATTAAAAAGACTCATTAAATGTCAAGCAAATGAGTAAAAAATACCCACACCTGCATATTAGTTCATCAAATTTCAGAAAACAATGATAAAAAGAAGATTCTAAAAGTTTCTGGAGGGGGGAATATTACTAATGAAGACAAAGAGTCAGATTTGTATTTTATTCTCATCAGAAGGCCTGGTTTCTATAAGAAAATGGAGCAATATTTTTACCTTCTATGGGACCTTTTTTTATGGGACCTAGATTTTTATACCCAGCCAGACTATTGTTCAACCATAAGATTGAAATAAAGACGCTTCAGAGTTGAAAGAATTCAGAAATTTTATCTTTTATACAGCTTTTCAAAACCAAACCAAACAAAAACAAAGACTTGAGTGTGTACTCCATAAAAATAAGAAAATAACTGAAGGGGGACACAATATCCAATATTCAGAGAGTTTTAAAAACAAACCCCAGTCTGACAGCTGTACGGCAAGCCTAAAAAAGTAGTCAGTTAAGATTAGAATAGGAAGTCAGATAACTATAAGTAGAATGATTTCAAGAAAAAAAGTGAATTTTATTTACTAAGTTGTGTGATTATGAACCCACAATATCTTATGAATATGATTTTTTAAATGTGTATTTCTTCTAATTACAAGAAAAAAAGAAAGGAATTAGAAATTTTAGGAAAAAAAAAAAGCTGTACCAATAATCATGATCCAAATATGAAGTCAGCTAAAATATGGCATGATTTTGAGTAATTCTATAAATAACTTTTTCATTGTAATGGCATCCTTTAACGTTTCTTATAATTTGTCTACTTATGCTTGTTTTTTGTACCCTCTTTTTTTCCACTAGTATGCACGTTCCTCGAGGGCAGATAATTTGTCTATTACACTCACTGTTGTATTCCCTGTACCTAGGAAAGTGCTTACTGATGAAGATCAAAGACCACAGCCTTCGGTATGGATTACACCTCAACATAAAGAAAACAAAAATCCTCACAGCTGGACCAATAATCAACATCATGATAAAAATGGCGAAAATTTTAAAGTTGTCAAGGATTTCATTTTACTTGAATCTGTGATCAACACCCATGGAAGCTGCAGTTAAGAAATCAAAAGATGCATTGCACTGGGCAAATTTGCTGCAAAAGACCTCTTTAAAGCGTTCAAAAGCAAAGGTGCCACTTTGAGGACTAAGGTGCACCTGACCCAAGCCATGGTGTTTTCAGTCACCTCACGTGCACGTGAAAGCTGGACAATAAATAAGGAAGACTGAAGAAGCATTGACGTCTTTGAATTACGGTGTTGGCGAAAAATGTTTAAGATACCATGGACTGCCAAAAGAATGAACAAATCTGTCTCGGAAGAAGTACACCAGAATGCTCCTTAGAACAGAGGATAGCGAGACTTCTGTCTCACATACTTCGGACATGTTATCAGGAGGGACCAGTCCTGAGAAGGAAATCATGTTTGGTAGAGGGTCAGCGAAAAAAAGGAAGACCCTCAACGAGATGGATTGACACGGTGGATGCAACAATGAGCTCAAGCATAACAACGATTGTGAGGATGGAGTAAGAGTGAGCAGTGTTTCGTTGTGTTGTACATGGGTCACTATGAGTCGGAACTGGCTTGATGGCACCTAACAACAACAGCAACAATATAGCCTGGAAATATGTATACCAAAAATATAGATATACAAGGAGAAATAGTCAAACTTTAAACAGTATATAACTCTGTGTGTGTGTGCACATTCCTATGTGTGTATGTGTCTAAAATTTAGAGTAAAAGTTCTCAAGAGATGCACTTCATATCTTTAACTGTATTTCCTATAGGGAGGGTAGTGAAATGAAGGCTGGAGATGAGAAACTTTTTACACAATATAGTTCTGAATTGTTTGATTTTTTTCCCACTAGGCATATTTTTATTTTGTAATTTTTAAACAGGAAAAAAAAAAAAAAAGAAAACAATGCAAAAGTGTTGTCACATTGCTTTAACTTGTTGTTAATCATAATATTTAATTTATCTCGCAGTTCAAATAACATTAGAGAAGGGTGTGAAACCTGTGTTTTCCAAAGGGTTGTGAGCTACAAAAGACTGGTAAGTGTTGCCAAAGTTTTGTAACCGTGAAGAACTAGGAACATACCAGGGTGACAAATGAACTCCTGTGCCTGGTTTGAAGAACTTGGGACCAGATCTAAGAATGAAGTGCTCAGGGATATGGTGACAAAGAAAATAATTAAACATGCCTGTTCCCGCTACTGCACTTTCTTTTCAGGAGTCTGGGGGCAATCTGCCTGGGACTTCAATAGTCCATTTAAAGAAAACCTGGTGAGTGCCTCTTAATACCTTAAAAATGTTAACATATGACAGAAAGATTATTTATACTCAAGATCAAGTGGGTCAACCCTCAACTCCCAGCTGTAAATTCTCGTGTTTAATCAGTTAGTATCTACAAGGACTTACTGCACCCTCTGAACTGTGCCCCACACGTTCTTCTGTGGGTTAAGACATTACTAACATTGTGTGTATGGTTCAGGATAGATTTTAGCAAATAGTTTATGCTGATCTTTTGCTTCTACTAGTCTTTTTAGATCATTACTCACCACCCCCCCCCCAAAAAAAATTGCTGCAGTCAAATTGACTCTGACTCATAGCGACCCTATGAGATAAAGTACAACTACCCCATAGGGTTTCTAAGGAGCAGCTGGTGGATTTAAACTGCCAACCTTTTGGTTAGCAGCTGAGCTCTTAACCAAGGCACCACCAGGGCTTCTTTTAGATCATTACCTTTTGGTAATTCCTTAATCTGTTTATGACGTGACTATATTCCAATCACACCCAAGGCAACAGAAAGTGTTTCCCTAGGACGCAGTCAAAAAAATAAGTTCCCCTGACTGTTGAATGTGGCAGGCACCATGCTAGGCATTTAGGTTTCAGCAGTGAATCAAAATAGACACCCTCTTGCCCTCATGGAGCTTGTCATCAGTGGGATGAAGAGGAGCACAAGGGGCAGGAAGAGAAGAATATTCCAGGTGGAGGGAAATGTATTTGTTCCCTATTGCTGCCATAACGAATGGTCACAGGCTCAGTGGCTTAAACACAGAAATCTGTGATCTTACAGTTCTGGAGGTCAGAATCTGAAATCAGCTTCACTGGACCAAAGTCAAGGTGCTGGCAGGGTTGGTTCCCCACGGAAGCTCTGAGGGAAAATCTGTTTCCTTGCCCTTCTCAGCCGCTAGTGGCTGCTTGTATTCCTTTGCTTGTCTTCTCCATCTTTAAGGCACATCACTTCAGTCTCTGCGCCTTCATCACATCACCTTCCCCTCTGACTCTGACACTCCTGCCTCGCTCTCATAAGGACCGTTGTGATTACATCAGGTGCACCTGGATAATCCAGGATCATCTCCCCATCTCAAGATCTTTGTCATGTAACATCACATATTCATAGATTATGGGGGTTTAGGCTGGGACATCTCTGGGGGGCCATTACTCAGCCTAGCGCAGGAGCATAAGTGCAAAGGCCCTGAGGTGAGAATGATTGGCATGTCACGGAGGTCAGTGTAGCTGGAGGAGGTGAGGGAGAATGAGGAGGGAAGATGGGAGCCAACCAGGCAGGACTAGTAAACCACTAAGGACCTGAGTTATCTGTTTATAGGGCCTGAGGTGCATTTTAATATTCTCTAAGTCACTGAACATGGGAATAAACTGGGAAACTTGTTAAAATGTACATTTCTGAGTCCAAGAGATTATAATTCAGTCGTTCTGAGGAAAAAGCCCTGGAGACTGACATTTTCTAAAGCATCTCAGATGATTTCACTAATAGTTCTAGGGATCAACCTATAGCCCATGACTACTTGTTCGAGATGAAAATGATAGGGATGGAGTGATAACAATATCATCCTTCTAACTCGTCATCTTCTTCTTCATGGTTGTTTCATCCCTCTTGCCTGTGATGGGTTTGGGAAAGAACATGTGACCTAATCTGGCAATGACACCTGAGGACAAGTCTTCCAAGGATGCTCCTAGAAAAGTTTTCCTTGATCTTAAAAGAAAAACGGTCTGGATGTGGCAGCCATCATTCTGTCATCTTGAGGGTGATACCAACACCAAGGATGACAGAAAACAGACGGAGAGACCATGGTATGCAACATTATTAAGCTACGGAATTAACTGATCTGAATGCTCTGCTGTGAGAAATAATAAATTCTGGTATCGTCTAAACCAGCTAGGGTTGGTGTTCCTGCAACGTGCAGCTGAAATAATCCCAAATGATGTAGCAAGAATGGGCTATAGCTTTTCCAAGCTGCACCATGTTTCTTCTGTATAGAATGGAATAGCTATAGCTTTTGGCTTCTCTCCATCTTATATCCAACAATAAATCCTGTCGGGCAGGTTTTTTAAAGGACTAAATGAGATAATGTCTTCAAAGTGCTTAGCACAGTGTCTGGAAGAGTAGGTTTAATACATGCTTCTTGAATTGAATGAACGAATGGAGGGGTGATTGAATTTGTTGCAGTGCTGTAAGAAAACATGGATGTAACACAACCACATAGTGGTCTTCATTCCTGTTTCCCAAATCAGCCCCCTTTCCCAGGTCCGGACTGAAGATTACCTTGGCTTTCTTTGAAAACCATCCTGTTGTTACTCATTACTTTCTTTCTAACAAATGTTCTCGTAGCTTAGGAAAGGCGAAGTATTTATTTTATTTATCAATTACAAAGTTTTAATATACTTTATTAACCAGACGCAGGTCTCGTGGATGTTTTCTCCCCCTCTAAAAAGAGGAAGAATTAGTCATTTTAACCCTGTTAAAAACTACACAGTCACACTTTGAACATAGCCAGACAATATTTTTGGCAGGACATTTTCTTTTCTATTTTTATTGTGCTTTAAGTGAAAGTTTACAAATCAAGTCAGTCTCTCGTACAAAAACTTATACACATCTTGCTAGGTACCCCTAGCTGCTCTCCCCCTAATGAGACAGCATACTCCTCCTCTCCACCCTGAATTGCCCATCTCCTTCAGCCAGCTTCTGTCCCCCTCTGGCAGGACTTTTAAAATATTTTTCTTCTATCTTCTTGTTCCCGTAAACCCTTTACCTATACCCTGTCCCAGGAACCCTGGTGGCACAACCGTTAAGCACTCAGCTACTAACCAAAAGGTTGGAGTTTGAACCTACCCAGCCACTCGGTGGGAGAAAGACCTGGCGACCCATTCCCATAAAGATTACAGCCTAGAAAACTCTATGGGGCAGTTCCACTCTGTCGCTATGAGTTGACACCTAACGACAACATTGTCCTGCCCCACTGATGACCACCAGGGTGACCTGAAGGGTGGTTGACACATCATCGCTGGGGTGATCCACGGCTGCAAAGAGAAATAAGCTGAATGATACTTGGGTGCATTGTCAACACCCAGCTTTCCCACCCTCCCCAGGCTTCCCCAGGCTTCTGGACACATTGCTGCTTCATAACATTTGCAGCCAACAGAACCCAGCCTGGAGTCAAAGCTAAGGTCCTCTTGAGCCTTCAAAGGACCACAGGTAGTCAAATAGGTCCTGAAGAGCAGAAGACGAGTCATGTAGGTAATCCATAGTCACTTCTTGTTTGGGTCCAAATTTGTAAAACCTGAGAGCCTTCTTCAAGGCAAAAGCACAGGCCACATGGGAAACAAGACGGTGTTGGACTTCAGTATTGCAAACATGAAATTGGGAAACAAGCTTCCTGTCCTTTGTAGGAAAGTTGCTTAGAGTAAGCTGTGCGGCTGGACCTGGAAGTCATGGTCAGACTTGGTGGGGCCACACACACTGGATGAATTGTGATGTTATTAACACTCGTTTGGGGAAACATGGACGTTCTTGCTGGTAGGCTGTTTCCATATTGGAGGCTGTGACTCTGTACTCTGCCTTTCACCAAATCCTGTCTCCCTCAACTCCTGGCTGACCTCTGGGTGGGTGGAGGACTCCCCCAAGTCCCCAGGGGTTTGGGAACCAGACAATCTGGGAGAAATGATCCAAATGCAGATGGTGGCATATTAAGCCTTCTGTTTATTAGTGGATTTAAGACCCCCAGCAAAAGTTGTGGGACAGCATGCAACTTCATTCTGCCAGGTTAAAAGCTCAGTCCTGAATTCTGTAAGCATCGGGATGGCATGATGGCTCAGAAAGCTTTTTTCTCTGTTTTTTCTTTCTTAAACAAACAAAACAAAAACAAACAACTAATTAAAGGCCTACATCTCTCAGGTCACACGTGGCTGGAAAACAAATCAGAGATCAGTCTTGCAGCTTTACAATGAGAACAGACCTGGTTCTTTCTTTTCATCATATGCACGTGTAGCTGATGGTATTGTGATGTTTTGATCAGCAAAGGAGTAGGTAAGGGTCCTGGTAAACACGACGGACACTTCTGGAACAGATGTGGCTGTGTGTGTGTGTGTGTGTGTGTGTGTGCATGAGAGAAAGAAACAGACACACACAGAGGAAGAGAGAGGAGGGGGCTGCCTCTGAGGGTGTTAAATATCAGATTTCCCACGAGTGGACACCTGGAAAACCCTGTGCTGTACTGACTATTGCTTCTTAAGACTGACACAATGGAGCTGAAGAAGATCCAGGAAAGAGCAGCTGAATTAATTAAAGAGTTGGAATGGTTTAAAAAACACTTTTATTTTCAGATTATAGAAGTGATATATATTCATCCTAGAAAATTTGGAAAATATTCAAAGGCATAACCAAAAAGAGAGTGAAATTATCTATTATCCTACCTCCTAGCTTAATATTTTTGTTATATTTCATTTCAGTATTTTTTCTATGCACACAAACACACATGTAACAAAATTGGCAAGATCTATCTATGTATTTGGAAACCCTGGTGGTGTAGTGGTTAAATGCTACAGCTGCTAACCAAAGGATTGGCAGTTCGAATCCGCCAGGCGCTCCTTGGAAACTCTATGGGGCAGTTCTATTCTGTCCTATAGGGTCGCTATGAGTCAAAACCGACTCGACGGCACTGGGTTTGGTTTTTTGGTTTTATCTATGTATGTGCACATATATACAAATATTATTTTGTATCCTCATTTTCTTACTTTACATTATTGAGTATATGCTTCCTTGTCATTAAATACTAAAAAAACATTTTAATGGCTGTATAACAACAAAAAAAAAACCCTACAAAAAACATATTTGAACTATGCCTGTGTTATTAGTGTACTGCTGCAGCTGCTTTTGGATGATCTTCAGCGAAATTTTACTTGTGTGTTATATTAATAATATTGTTTGATAATTTCTGCATTTGGTTGGATCATCTTTTTTAGGAATGGGTACAAATATGGATCTCTTACAGTTAGTTGGCCAGGTAGCTGTCTTCCAAATTTCTTGGCATAGATAAGCGAGCATTTTCAACACCACATCTGTTCATTGAAACATCTCAATTGATATCCCATCAATTCCTGGAGCCTTGTTTTTCG
The DNA here is from genome assembly GCF_024166365.1 of Elephas maximus indicus. Lineage (NCBI taxonomy): Eukaryota > Metazoa > Chordata > Mammalia > Proboscidea > Elephantidae > Elephas > Elephas maximus. The sequence continues at coordinate 1,960,874 of NC_064842.1, forward strand.
CCAGTGCCTTCAGCGCAGCTTGGACGTCTTCCTTCAGTACCATCAGTTCTTGATCATATGCTACTTCCTGAAATGGTTGGATATTGACAAATTCTTTTTGGTATGGTGACTCTGTGTAGTCCTTTACATCGTCTTTTGATGCTTTCTGTGTTGTTCAGTATTTTGCACATGGAATCCTTCACTATTGCAACTCGAGACTTCTTTTTCTTCAGTTCTTCCAGCTTGAGAAATGCTGAGTGTGGTCTTCCCTTTTGGTTTTCTAACCCCAGGTCATTGCACGTTTCATTATAAGACTTTACTTTGTTTTCTTGAGCTGCCCTTTGAAATCTTCTGTTCAGCTCTTTTACTTCATCATTTCTTCCTTTCTCTTTAGCTACTCGATGTTCAAGAGCAAGTTTCGGAGTCTCTTCTGACATCCATTTTGGTCTTTTCTTTCTTGTCTTTTTAATGGCCTCTTACTTTCTTTATGTATGATGTCCTTGATGTCATTTCACAATACATCTGGTCTTTGGTCATTAGTGTTCAATGCATTAATCTATTTTGAAAATGGTCTCTAAATTCAGGTGAGATATACTCAAGGTCATACTTTGGCTTTCGTGGACTTGTTATAATTTTCTTCAACTTGAACTTGCATATGAGCAATTGATAATCTCTTCTGCAGTCAGAAATTCAAGCCAGATTCAGAAGAGGACATGGAATGAGGGATATCACTGCTGATGTCAGATGAATCCTGGCAGAAAGCAGAGAATATCAGAAAGATGTTTACCTGTATTTTGACTACACAAAGGGATTCCCCTTTGTGTGGATCATAACACATTACGGATAAAATTTTGAAGAATGGGAATTCCAGAACACTTAATCGTGCCCATGAGGAACCTGTACATAGATCAAGAGGCAGTTGGTGGAACAGAACAAGGGGATACTGCATGGTTTAAAGTCAGAAAAGGCGTGAGTCAGGGTTGTATCTTTTCATCATACTTATTCAATATGTATGCTGAACAAATAATCCGAGAAGCTGGGTTTTAATTGTTTTTAAGATTCTTGCTAGATTGTAGTAAAGGCATACAAAATTAATTTAGAAGTTGAAGACTTGTTGGCCTGAAAAGTTAAATGCCAAATTGAGGCATGGATGAAGTCTATATAAGCATCTGTACTGTTTGCCATCAAGTTGATTCTGACTCATAGGACCCTATAGTACAGAGTAGAATTGCTCCATAGGGTTTCCAAGGCTGTAGTCTTCACAGAAGCTGACTGCCACATCTTTCTTCCATGGAGCGGCTGGTGGGCTGGAACCACTCTTTCAGTTAGCAGCTGAGTACTTAACCACTGTACCACCACGGCTACTCTGTACAAGCACAAAGGGTTTCAGTTGGTCAAGGAGAGATCTGCTCACTAAATCCTAAAATATTGCAAGTATACAGCGATGTTTGGAATTCAGTGAGGGCAGCTTCGGATCCAATGCAGAACAGGAATGAATTGTCTGGCAGAAAGGGGATCTGTGTAATTCTTTGCCTTGAAAAGTGGTGACTGGCTGAAAATACAGACAAACTCTGTTAGACGTTAGGTAACGGCCATGTGAATGAATGGATATTCTGGTGGATTTCGGCATTTTGAGGTCTCGTCGTAGGGCCTAGAAATGAATAGCACCGTCATGCATAATGGTCATTCTGATTCCATGGGACTAACAGGTGTCCTGGCATCTCTGAAGCCTTAATGCCTGGAAGCAGAGATAAAAGGACTCTTCTGGAACTGCCAGAAGTGGCTTCTAGAGCGCTAAGGGTAGAAGCAGGCATTTGTCTTTGAGAAACTCTCCAGTTGTATAGGGGAAAGGTCATGCTGGGAAGTCCTCTTAGCCGTGCAGATGTGATTCAAGTATCTATCCCTCTCTTTAAGCAGCCCTGGTGGTGCCATTGTTAAGAGCTCAGCTGCTAACCAAAAGGTCCATGGTTCAAACCCACCCAGCGGATCCATAAGAGAAAGACCTGGCGATCTGCTTCTGTAAAGATCACAACCAAGAAAACCCTATGGGGGAGCTCTGCTCCGTCACGTGGGGTCACTATGAGCTGACTTGATAGCACACAACAACTAACCCTCTCTTTAGAGAGGAGTGATACAAATGATGTCAAATAGTATCCCATGCTGGAGCTGTGGTGGAGCATCCAGGGCTTTTTTTTTTTTTTTTTTTCAGAACACATGAACATTTTTTATTGTGCTGGAATGTTGTCCACACCGATGGCTGAAGGCCTTCCATTCCTCACTCCTGTCAACCTCTCCTTTCTCCTGGCCTGCTTGTTAAAATAATGAAAATGTTGGCTGGCTTCCTAATTGATCGGAATCTCTGGGAGTGAGGAAACAAGCCCCCGAGGGCCCGGCTTGGCTTTTTTTTTTTTTATATAACTTTTATTAAGCTTCAAGTGAGCGTTTACAAATCCAATCAGTCTGTCACATGTAAGTTTACATACATCTCACTCCCTACTCCCACTTGCTCTCCCCCTCTTGAGTCAGCCCTTTCAGTCTCTCCTTTCTTGACAATTTTGCCAGCTTCCCTCTCTCTCTATCCTCCCATCCCCCCTCCAGACAAGACTTGCCAACACAATCTCAAGTGTCCACCTGATATAATTAGCTCACTCTTCATCAGCGTCTCTCTCCCACCCGCTGACCAGTCCCTTTCATGTCTGATGAGTTGTCTTCGGGGATGGTTCCTGTCCTGTGCCAACAGAAGGTCTGGGGAGCATGTCCGCCGGGATTCCTCTAGTCTCAGTCAGACCATTAAGTATGGTCTTTTTATGAGAATTTGGGGTCTGTATCCCACTGATCTCCTGCTCCCTCAGGGGTCCTCTGCTGTGCTCCCTGTCAGGGCAGTCATCGATTGTGGCCGGGCACCAACTAGTTCTTCTGGTCTCAGGATGATGTAGGTCTCTGGTTCATGTGGCCCTTTCTGTCTCTTGGGCTCTTAGTTGTCGTGTGGCCTTGGTGTTCTTCATTTTCCTTTGCTCCAGGTGGGTTGAGACCAATTGATGCATCTTAGATGGCCACTTGTTAGCATTTAAGACCCCAGATGCCACATTTCAAAGTGGGATGCAGAATGGTTTCATAATAGAATTATTTTGCCAATTGACTTAGAAGTCCCTGCAAACCATGTTCCCCAGACCCCCGCGCTTGCTCCACTGACCTTTGAAGCATTCATTTTATCCCGGAAACTTCTTTGCTTTTGGTCCAGTCCAATTGAGCTGACCTTCCATGTATTGAGTGTTGTCTTTCCTTTCACCTAAAGCAGTTCTTATCTACTGATTAATCAATAAAAAACCCTCTCCCTCCCTCCCTCCCCCCCTCGTAACCACAAAAGTATGTGTTCTTCTCAGGTTTACTATTTCTCAAGATTTTATAATAGTGGTCTTATACAATATTTGTCCTTTTGCCTCTGACTAATTTCGCTCAGCATAATGCCTTCCAGGTTCCTCCATGTTATGAAATGTTTCACAGATTCGTCACTGTTCTTTATCGATGCATAGTATTCCATTGTGTGAATATACCACAATTTATTTACCCATTCATCTGTTGATGGACACCTTTGTTGCTTCCAACTTTTTGCTATTGTAAACAGAGCTGCAATAAACATGGGTGTGCATATATCTGTTCGTGTGAAGGCTCTTGTATCTCTAGGGTATATTCCGAGGAGTGGGATTTCTGGGTTGTATGGTAGTTCTATTTCTAACTGTTTAAGATAACGCCAGATAGATTTCCAAAGTGGTTGTACCATTTTACATTCCCACCAGCAGTGTATAAGAGTTCCAATCTCTCCGCAGCCTCTCCAACATTTATTATTTTGTGTTTTTTGGATTAATGCCAGCCTTGCTGGTGTGAGATGAAATCTCATCGTAGTTTTAATTTGCATTTCTCTAATGGCTAATGATCGAGAGCATTTTCTCATGTATCTGTTGGCTGCCTGAATATCTTCTTTAGTGAAATGTGTGTTCATATCCTTTGCCCACTTCTTGATTGGGTTGTTTGTCTTTTTGTGGTTGAGTTTGGACAGAATCATGTAGATTTTAGAGATCAGGCGCTGGTCAGAGATGTCATAGCTGAAAATTCTTTCCCAGTCTGTAGGTGGTCTTTTTACTCTTTTGGAGAAGTCTTTAGATGAGCATAGGTGTTTGATTTTTAGGAGCTCCCAGTTATCGGGTTTCTCTTCATCATTTTTGGTAATGTTTTGTATTCTGTTTATGCCTTGTATTAGGGCTCCTAGGGTTGTCCCAATTTTTTCTTCCATGATCTTTATCGTTTTAGTCTTTATGTTTAGGTCTTTGATCCGCTTGGAGTTAGTTTTTGTGCATGGTGTGAGGTATGGGTCCTGTTTCATTCTTTTGCAAGTGGATATCCAGTTATGCCAGCACCATTTGTTAAAAAGGCTATCTTTTCCCCAATTAACTGACACTGGTCCTTTGTCAAATATCAGCTGCTCATACGTGGATGGATCTATGTCTGGGTTCTCAATTCTGTTCCATTGGTCTATGTGCCTTTTGTTGTACCAGTACCAGGCTGTTTTGACTACTGTGGCTGTATAATAGGTTCTGAAGTCAGGTAAAGTGAGGCCTCCCACTTTCTTCTTCTTTTTTAGTAGTGTTTTGCTTATCCGGGGCTTCTTTCCCTTCCATATGAAATTGGTGATTTGTTTCTCTATCCCCTTAAAATATGACATTGGAATTTGGATCGGAAGTGCATTAAATGTATAGATGGCTTTTGGTAGAATAGACATTTTTACTATGTTAAGTCTTCCTATCCATGAGCAGGGTATGTTTTTCCACTTAAGTATGTCCGTTTGAATTTCTTGTAGTAGAGCTTTGTAGTTTTCTTTGTATAGGTCTTTTACATCCTTGGTAAGATTTATTCCTAAGTATCTTATCTTCTTGGGGGCTACTGTGAATGGTATTGATTTGGTTATTTCCTCTTCGGTGTTCTTTTTGTTGATGTAGAGGAATCCAAGTGATTTTTGTATGTTTATTTTATAACCTGAGACTCTGCCAAACTCTTCTATTAGTTTCAGTAGTTTTCTGGAGGATTCCTTAGGGTTTTCTGTGTATATAATCATGTCATCTGCAAATAGTGATAACTTTACTTCTTCCTTGCCAATCCGGATACCTTTTATTTCTTTGTCTAGCCTAATTGCCCTGGCTAGGACTTCCAGCACGATGTTGAATAAGAGCGGTGATAAAGGGCATCCTTGTCTGGTTCCCGTTCTCAAGGGAAATGCTTTCAGGTTCTCTCCATTTAGAGTGATGTTGGCTGTTGGCTTTGCATAGATGCCCTTTATTATGTTGAGGAATTTTCCTTCAATTCCTATTTTGGTAAGAGTTTTTATCATAAATGGGTGTTGGACTTTGTCAAATGCCTTTTCTGCATCAATTGATAAGATCATGTGGTTTTTGTCTTTTGTTTTATTTATGTGATGGATTACATTAATGGTTTTTCTGATATTAAACCAGGCTTGCATACCTGGTATAAATCCCACTTGATCAGGGTGAATTATTTTTTTGATGTGTTGTTGGATTCTATTGGCTAGAATTTTGTTGAGGATTTTTGCATCAATGTTCATGAGGGATATAGGTCTATAATTTTCTTTTTTTGGTAATGTCTTTACCTGGTTTTGGTATCAGGGAGATGGTGGCTTCATAGAATGAGTTGGGTAGTATTCCGTCATTTTCTATGCTTTGGAATACCTTCAGAAGTAGTGGTGTTAACTCTTCTCTGAAAGTTTGGTAGAACTCTGCAGTGAAGCCGTCTGGGCCAGGGCTTTTTTTTGTTGGGAGTTTTTTTGATTACTGTTTCAATCTCTTTTTTTGTTATGGGTCTATTTAGTTGTTCTACATCTGAATGTGTTAGTTTAGGTAGGTAGTGTTTTTCCAGGAATTCATCCATTTCTTCTAGGTTTTCAAATTTGTTAGAGTACAATTTTTCATAATAATCTGAAATGATTCTTTTAATTTCATTTGGTTCTGTTGTGATGTGGTCCTTCTTGTTTCTTATTCGGGTTATTTGTTTCCTTTCCTGTATTTCTTTAGTCAGTCTAGCCAATGGTTTATCAATTTTGTTAATTTTTTCAAAGAACCAGCTTTTGGCTTTGTTAATTCTTTCAATTGTTTTTCTGTTCTCTAATTCATTTAGTTCAGCTCTAATTTTTATTATTTGTTTGCTTCTGGAGCCTGATGGATTCTTTTGTTGCTCAGTTTCTATTTGTTCAAGTTGTAGGGACAGTTCTCTGCTTTTGGCTCTTTCTTCTTTTTGTATGTGTGCATTTATCGATATAAATTGGCCTCTGAGCACTGCTTTTGCTGTGTCCCAGAGGTTTTGATAGGAAGTATTTTCATTCTCGTTGCTTTCTATGAATTTCCTTATTCCCTCCTTGATGTCTTCTATAACCCTGTCTTTTTTCAGGAGGGTATTGTTCATTTTCCAAGTATTTGATTTCTTTTCCCTAGTTTTTCTGTTACTGATCTCTAGTTTTATTGCCTTGTGGTCTGAGAAGATGCTTTGTAATATTTCGATGTTTTGGACTCTGCAAAGGTTTGTTTTATGACCTAATATGTGGTCTATTCTAGAGAATGTTCCATGTGCGCTAGAAAAAAAAGTATACTTTGCAGCAGTTGGGTAGAGAGTTCTGTATAAGTCAATGAGGTCAAGTTGGTTGATTGTTGTAATTAGATCTTCCGTGTCTCTATTGAGCTTCTTACTGGATGTCCTGTCCTTCTCCGAAAGTGGTGTGTTGAAGTCTCCTAGTATAATTGTGGAGGTGTCTATCTCACTTTTCAATTCTGTTAAAATTTGATTTATGTATCTTGCAGCCCTGTCATTGGGTGCATATATATTTAATATGGTTATGTCTTCCTGATCAATTGTCCCTTTTATCATTATATAGTGTCCTTCTTTATCCTTTGTGGTGGATTTAAGTCTAAAGTCTATTTTGTCAGAAATTAATATTGCTACTCTGCTTCTTTTTTGCTTATTGTTTGCTTGATATACTTTTTTCCATCCTTTGAGTTTTAGTTTGTTTGTGTCTCTAAGTCTAAGGTGTGTCTCTTGTAGGCAGCATATAGATGGATCGTGTTTCTTTACCCAGTCTGTGACTCTCTGTCTCTTTATTGGTGCATTTAGTCCATTTACATTCAGCGTAATTATAGATAAATAAGTTTTTAGTGCTGTCATTTTGATGCCTTTTTATGTGTGTTGTTGACAATTTCATTTTTCCACATACTTTTTTGTGCTGAGGCGTTTTTCTTAGTAAATTGTGAGATCCTCATTTTCATAGTGTTTGACTTTATGTTAGTTGAGTCGTTACGTTTTTCTTGGCTTTTATCTTGAGTTATAGAGTTGTTATACCTTTTTGTGGTTACCTTATTATTTACCCCTATTTTTCTAAGTAAAAACCTAACTTGTATTGTTCTATATCGCCTTGTATCACTCTCCATATGGCAGTTCAATGCCTCCTGTATTTAGTCCCTCTTTTTGATTATCGTGATCTTTTACCTATTGACTTCCATGATTCCCTGTTATGTGTATTATTATTATTATTTTTTTAATTAATCTTAATTTGTTTGTTTTTGTGATTTCCCTATTGGAGTTGATATCAGGACGTTCTGTTTTGTGACCTTGTGTTGTGCTGATATCTGATGTTATTGGTTCTCTGACCAAACAATATCCTTTAGTATTTCTTGTAGCTTTGGTTTGGTTTTTGTAAATTCTCTAAACTTGTGTTTGTCTGTAAATATCTTAATTTCGCCTTCATATTTCAGAGAGAGTTTTGCTGGATATATGATCCTTGGCTGGCAGTTTTTCTCCTTCAGTGTTCTGTATATGTCGTCCCATTCCCTTCTTGCCTGCATGGTTTCTGCTGAGTAGTCTGAACTTATTCTTATTGATTCTCTCTTGAAGGAAACCTTTCTTTTCTCCCTGGCTGCTTTTAAAATTTTCTGTTTATCTTTGGTTTTGGTGAGTTTGATGACAATATGTCTTGGTGTTTTTCTTTTTGGATCAATCTTAAATGGGGTTTCGATGAGCATCTTGGATAGATATCCTTTCGTTTTTCATGATGTCAGGGAAGTTTTCTGTCAGGAGTTCTTCAACTATTTTCTCTGTGTTTTCTGTCTCCCCTCCCTGTTCTGGGACTCCAATCACCTGCAAGTTATCCTTCTTGATAGAGTCCCACATAATTCTTAGGGTTTCTTCATTTTTTTTAATTCTTTTATCTGATTTTTTTTCAGCTATGTTGGTGTTGATTCCCTGGTCCTCCAGATGTCCCAGTCTGCATTCTAATTGCTCGAGTCTGCTCCTCTGACTTCCTATTGCGTTGTCTAATTCTGTAATTTTATTGTTAATCTTTTGGATTTCTACATGTTGTCTCTCTATGGATTCTTGCAACTTATTAATTTTTCCACTATGTTCTTGAATAATTTTTTTGAGTTCTTCAACAGTTTTATCGGTGTGTTCCTTGGCTTTTTCTGCAGTTATCCTGATTTCATTTGTGATATCTTTAAGCATTCTGTAAATTAGTTTTTTATATTCCGTATCTGATAATTCCAGGATTGTATCTTCATCTGGGAAAGATTTTGATTCTTTTGTTTGGGGGGTTGGAGAAGCTGTCATGGTCTGCTTCTTTAAGTGGTTTGATATGGATTATTGTCTCCGAGCCATCACTGGGAAACTAGTTTTTCCAGAAAATCCGCTAAAAAAAAAATGCAGTCAGATCCCTATCAGAGTTCTCCCTCTGGCTCAGGCTATTCGGATGTTAATGAAGCCGCCTGGGGAGGGTGGGGGAGGGAACAGAGAGATAGGAGAGTAGCACCTCAGAATATAGCCAGAGTTGCTTGTCTTGCTTGGAATGACTATTATATCTGAGATTCCCGCGGGCGCGTTGCCTATGCGTGCTGGCTGTGTGGAGATTGCCCCCGGGGGGTCTGGCCCGCTGGAGTCACGGTCAGATCCTCCGCTTCCAGCCCCACGCCCAGTGTCAAGGCTCCCCTACAGGGACGGTGCACTCTCAACTTCAAAATCAGTCGCTGCCTCCCGTGGACTTCTCGTCCCTCCAGCTGCATGGCCGTGCCGCCCCCGCGAACCAGTTGGGCGTCCTCCTGGGGTTAGTTCAGATGGGTGGAGCAGCTCCCCGTGCTTGCGCCGTGACCGAGTGTCCCGGCTGGGATGCTGTTCTCCCCGCTCCAATACCAGTCACTGCCTCCCGGGGACTTCTCCTACCGGCTGCGTCCCATGCCGCCCGCGCGACCCAGCTGGGCCCCTTCCCGGGGTTAGTTCAGGGGGGTGGAGAAGCTCTCCGTGTTTATGCCATACCTGCGTCCAGTCCAAATCCCGGCAGGACGGTTCTCCGGCTGGGACGCTGCTCTTCCTGCTCCAAGGCCAGTCACTGCCTCCCGGGGACTTCTCCTACCGGCTGCGTCCCACGCCGCCCGTGGAACCGGCTGGTCCCCCTCCCGGGGTTAGTTCAGGGGGGTGGAGCAGCTCTCTGTGCTTGTGCTGTACCTGACTGGTACTCTGGCTCCAGGCTCTGGAAACAATCGCTGCTTCCCCGTATTAGTTCGTTCTCCGTCTCGAAATCTGTGTTTGTTGTTCAGGGTTCGTAGATTGTTATGTATGTGATCGATTCACTTGTTTTTCCGTGTCTTTGTTGTAAGAGGGATCCGAGGTAGCGTCTGCCTAGTCCACCATCTTGGCTCCGCCCTCCAGGGCTTTTTTTTTTTAATGTGAGGATATTGGTGGTTTTTCCTTTTGGATTGGAGGATAGCATTTTTGAGGAAAGGAATATAGAAGAAAGAAGCAAACCAAGAATCAGCTCCAAATTTGTTAAAATTACTTCAGTATTGAGCATCAATTCCTTTTTTTGCCCTTTCTTTCTTCTTTGTTTCACTGCAGTGAAAAATTTTCAGTGTAATAAACAATGTTTGGAAAGATGAGCAAAACAGAAAGTGCCTGGAAGGGGCACAAAGTGAACTCAGGTTTTCTTCAACATTCTCTGCCATTGCTCTGAAGGAAAAGACCTTTTCTTAAAAATAAAATAGAAGTTGCATACCAAGCCATAAATATAAATTATTAGTTGAAACATGCAGATGATGAAAAATTAAATATGTTCACTTGAGATGATGTATTCTCTAAATTTTATATATTGTGAGGGGGTGCTGGGTGGTGGGACTGGGACACTGGGGACAGTTCTCAGGAAGCTAAAACATTACAGGAAGCAAGGAAGGAGGAAGTCTGTTTCTAAAAAAGTTAGATGGAATGATTGCAGAAGGAAAAGGAAACTCATCCTACAAACACAGGCCCCCTGCCGCTGGTCAGTCAGGAGGAGACTTCTGCAATCTTGGCTGAGAAGGGCAAGAAAACAGATTCAAAACCTAACTGTTGACCTGAGCCTAGTCCAGTTGGGCTTGACTATCAGGTCTCCTTGTGATTAATATTAAGTCCATACTGCTCAAAACCTCACTAGCCTTAATAATGGCTCTCCCCACTATCCTTTGATGTAGCTGTCAGAAAGTCTGCCTAGGTAATTAAAGAGACATGGATGATCACGATGTCAGCAACTATCCCAGGCTGGTTCCCGGACTCAGATGGGCAAATGTATTTCTGGACTTCAGATCTAAAATCAACACCCATGGCACTGACAAGGTGTGCAGAGACTGTACGGTTAGGTCTTTATGTTATTTATTTAAGAGTCGGTCAATCAACTTACATTTACTGAGCCCGAGTCCTTCAAGCTCAAGACCCCAGGATGACTGCAATGAGGGAATATTAGAGCAGTGCTGGATAGGGGCTGTATGATGACATGACTGGAGCTGCTAAATAAAGTGCTCTGTCACATTGCAGAAGTCACCGATTGTGTTTACTGTCTGTCTCCACTTGCTGGAATGTAAGTCCATCAGGATAAGGATGTTCGCCCCCCCACCCAGTGCTTGGCACAGAGTTGGTAAGTATCTACTGAATAAATGAAGGCTTTGGTGTGCTTCCACAATAGTGATGACCCATTCATACCTATAAAAATAATGACACATCTCACTTAAAATGTGCCGGGCACTGTTCTGGCCCTAAACATACATTAGCTTATTTAATCAATCCTCTGTTGTAGGTATTTGCATTATCATCCCAATTTTATATATGAGGAAATTGAGATAAAGAAGGGTAAGTAGCTTACCTAAAGTCACCCAGGGAGTATCGAAGCGGAGATTCCAACCCAGGGATTCTGGCTCCGGTGCTGGCCTCTTCATATTCCTCCTTTTTCCTTCTCATTGACTTGGGTCCAAGGTGTCTGCTCAGCACTGAAGGTGTGTTCTGTGGCCATGAAGTGAAGTGAGCTGGCCAACCCATGAGGTTACTATCAAAGTTCACTTCAATCCAGTGGAATTATTATCATTACCCAGTGTTGGGCTCGCATTATGGGTCAGGCATATATATTAGCTTTCTGTCTTGTAGGGAAGATAAGACACAAACACAAGCAATTTTTGGTAACATGTGGAAAGTGGAATCACCATGAGGAAGGTGCAGAAAGGGATGCTATGAAACTTCAGAGGAAGGCAGAGCATGAGCAAAGATGTGGAAAGCCATCTGAGAAGACCTCCGCTAAATTGCTGCTCAGGGTCCCTTACAGCTAGAATTCTCCCTCCAGTGGGCCAAGAACTATCCTGCCGGGTCTCATTGTGTCTGCTTCTCCAGAAATCCAAAGATGCAGTCTAGCACACTGGTTAGATGTTGGTTCCATTCCTAGCTTGGGCCCATTGTTGAGCTACTCTGAGCCTCTGTTTTCTCATCTGCAATATGGGAGCTAACAGCACTGACCTCAAGGACTTGTTGGAAGGATCAGATGTAGTCACGTATGTGAAACTCTTAGTCTATGACTGACCCCATCACTGCTCAATAACGTTGCTGTACTTATCCATGCTACTTGCCTGAGTGCTGATAAGTAATGACAAGAATGACCCCTTACACTTAAGAAGGGCTTAGGAATTAGAATCCTTTCATGTGCCTTAAATCATTGAAACCCCAGAACTGCCTATCCGACCCAGCCTGGCAAAATCACTCATCTGCTAACCAAAAGGTTGGCAGTTTGAATCTACCAGCTGCTCCTTGAAAACCCAATGGGCAGTTCTACTCTGTAGTATAGGGGCACTATGAGTGGGAATTGACTTGACCCCAATGGGTTTGGGTTTTTTTTTTCTTCCTTCCCCAACAGATACATTCATTGTGATAACTTGGGCTGAAATGAACACTAAGGGCACTGTTGGAGGGAGAAAGAAGTCAGAAAGTGCTGGTTGAGAAGGCTGGTGGAAGGAGGCCGGATCAGATGTGAGAAAATTGGAAAGTGTTTCCTGCCCTAGTGGGTGGGGGTCCTTCTCCTTCCCAGCCAACGCTTCTCTGAGGCACAGGACTCCCCTCACAGCGAGGGAGCTGAGGGGACTGCTTGGAACCACTGACACTAGTCAACAAGGGTCTAAAGACCACCAGGGGCACAGGGGTGATTGGTGGGTGTACCCATGGTCTGAGATACTCACTTCTCAGCAAGATGCACAAGTGGTTTTTGTGAGACACAAGTTACATGGCATTTGTAAAAAATCATGCTCTGGTGTAGATTTGCATAAATGCACAAGTTGTTTGTTTTTAGAAAGCCTGAAAACTTTAATTACCTAAACTCTAATTAAGCTTATCTCTTGCAGAAAGCACAGGATATTAGCTTACTTTCTACTTGGCTCAACTTTTGTGTTTTCATACATTGGGTGATTTTCCCAATAACTCTTGGTTTAAATTCGGTGGAAACACCTCAGAGATGTCTTCAACCCAGCAGATACTTCACTGAGCACCTACTATGTGCTTGTCTGGCCTCGTGTTAAAGAGTAGAGGATCCAAGAGCCAGGCTGCATGGGTTCACTCCCAGCTTTGCCAACTGTGTGACCCTGGTCAAGTTATTTACTCTTCTCCTGCCTCAGTTTCCTCATCTGTAAAATAAGTATAGAATGCTACTTTTCTGGTAAGGTTGTTATGGGAATTAAATTAAGTTAAATATATGTAAAGTGTTTAAACACTACCTGCACAGAGTGAATACTGAATAAATGTCAGCCCTTTGTATATGCAGGATGATGGGCCAGGAGCTGGGGATAGAGCTGGGAACAAGACAGACAAGGGCCCTGAATTCTTAGAGGTTGCAGTCTAGGGAGAAGCCAGACAGCACTGAATTCAGGATGAGGGTGCTGCATGGGGTCTCGGTGCCTCCAGAGTAACGGAACGAGTGAGGTAAATATTAAACCAATTACTTGAAGGAATTGGCTCACAGGATTGTGGAGGGCTTTTTGCCAACATTTATTAGTCTATGATTCATTATTTATCCATTTTAAGCAGCACGTATCAAGCACTTTGTTTATAGTAAGTGCTCTATTGTATATTAACATGGATGCAACAGAGGTGAGCGATTCTAGCAATCCCAGGCTTGACAGCCTAGTGGAGTGGCTTCTCCCTCTGCATTGCTCACTGTATGTCCCTCCCCAAGCCACAGGCCTGGCCAAGGAGGATGGCCAAGAGGCACCCCAGCTGGGGAAGAGAGAATAGTAAATGCTGTAAATAAAAATCTGTGGGTTGAATGAGCACATAGGATCCATTGAGTGCCATATCTGTTTCCTTATCCTTGAGCTCTTTGGTACCCAGGGAATAAACCAACAACAGACTTTTGGGGTGGGAGTTAGAGATAGCTTCTCTAAGTTCTTTAGCCCTACAAAATTTTACATTTATATCTGCCTTCACCTCTGCTAGACTAGAACCAGCAACAAGACAGTATGTGTTATATAATCTCACATCAAACCTTTGTGCTTATCATTAAAATATGGCAACATCATTGCAGTTATAAACAGAGTTACCAAGGAAACCAGTTTATCATAATTAGCTATTTATCCCCTCTTCTTTCACTCTCTCTCTCCCCTCCACCTGAGCTTTCTTTGGGCTGAAAGGTATGATAAGTTCCTATCAGCCTGGGCTCAGTGGCTAATTAGGTTCTTATACTGATTCATAGAATTACATTGCTCTTTTCCATGACCATGCTGTAGTGCATTGTCTGTGCTTATTAAAATTAGACACAGTGATGGAACAATGGGTTTACTATATGTGTTTTAAATAGTCATAATAGCTGTCCCCAAATTATGGTATTGGCTGAGAATATTGAATATACCATGGACTGCCAGAAGAATGAACACATCTGTCTTGGAAGAAGTACAGCCAGGATGCTCCTTAGAAGCAAGGGTGGTGAGGCTTTATCTCAAGTACTTTGGACATATTGTCAGGAAGGACCAGTCCCTGGTGAAAGACATCATGCTTAGTAAAGTAGAGGGTCAGTGAAAAAGAGGAAGACCCTCAACAAGGTGGACGGACAGTGGCTGCAACAATGGGCTCAAGCATAACAACAATTGTGAGCATGATGCAGGACTGGGCAGTGTTTTGTTCTTTTGTACATAGGGTCACTATGAGTTGGAACCAACCGGATGGCACCTAACAACAACAACAGCAATGGCTGCCCCCTAGGGCAGTGGTATATCAACCCCAACAGACAGAAGACCTTTTGGTCCACAGATGACTTGTGGCCCTTTGCCTTGCAGTGGAACTGGTTGTGACAGGGGTTGCTTCCTGAGAGGATTCCGAGTCTGCAGGACTTTTCTTATTTTTGTTGTCCATCACAATAGAGAGCACTGGCATAACCACACTCTGCACTGATGTCCTAGGGCAGGGGTTCATGGTCTTCATAGATAGCCTTCTCCATCTTGACACAGTGCTGGTTGTCTGAACTTCTTGCTGATATTGAGTCAGAATATTTCTGTATCTTCCACCCATCGGTACAGGTTCTATGCCTTAGTATTTTCCAGGACAAGATTAATCTTTTTTTCATATGACATCTTTTGGAATATTTAAAGGTGGATATCATGGTCTCCAAGTCTTTTCCTCACATGGCTAACTTCCAGCAGTTCTTTTAACTATTTCTATACGACATGGGTTTAAATTCCTTCACCATTCAGGTTGTTCCCATCTGCACAATTTCTAGTTCCTTAATATCTGTCCTAAATGCTACCTCAAAGTGGGATACAGTATTCTGTGAGTATTTCTGAGTAGGGCAGGACTATCACCTCCTTTGTTCTACATTTAATGCTTCTCTTAGTGTTCTTGGTCACGCATCCTCTTTTGGTGACCACGTCACAGTGTTGGACTCTATTGAACTTGATGTCTGTTTCTCACACACTGCTAAGTGACGGCTACCCCATCCTGACTTGGGGTAAGATTTACCTTGATATCAATTAAAAATTGGTGCAATTTTTTATGCTAAGTCAAAGTCTTTTGGGATTGTGATTATATATCTTTTTCAATATTTGGGTGGTTTCCTGTCTTGATGATAACGCCAACTCTGGTAAAACCAACCACGTGCCTTTGTACCACCTGCCAAGAGTTCTGCTGTAGTTAAAGGTGGTTGTTGTTTTACCTGTCGTCATGTTGGTCCCCAACTCGCGGCAACCCCATGCACAACAGAATGAAGCACTGCCGGGTCTTGCACCACCCTCATGATGGGTTGCAGATCAGACCATTTTGATCCACAGGGTTCTCAGTGGCTGATGTTTGGATGTAGGTCACCAGGCCTTTCTTCCTAGTCCATCTTGGTCTGGAAGCTCTGCTGAAACCTGTTCGGCATCACAGCAGCATGTAAGCCTCCACTGACAGACAGACAGACCATGAGGTGCACTGGCCGGGAATCGAACCCAGATCTCCCACACGGAAGGCAAGAATTCTGAACACTATTACCTCTTTAAGGAGGGTAGATGACAAGGAAAAAAAATAAAAAGGATCTTGTTGATTAGATGAAAATACCCTTCAGAGTCAGTGTAAAATAGGATCATAATGGAAAACCCATTTAGTCTCCTGTACTTCTCAGACCAGAGCTGGTTTCAGTGATTACTCTGTGCACATCTGGGGCCTCGGTCTGGTGGAGCACTGTTGGCCCTGGGGGAGGGTCACCAATTCAGGTAAGATACGGGTTCAGCCCTGTCTGGAGAGCCTTTCAAAAAACCAAACCAAATTCCTCGCCATCGAGTCAATTCTGACTCATAGTGGCCCTATACGACAGAGTAGAACTGCCTCAGGATTTCCAAGGCTGTAATCTTTATAATAATAAATAACCCTGGTGGCGTACTGGTTAAGTGCTACAGGTGTTAACCAAAAGGTCGGCAGTTCAAATCCACCAGGTGCTCCTTGGAAGCTCTGTGGGGCAGTTCTACTCTGTCCTATAGGGTTGAATGAGTTGGAATCAACTCAACGGCAACGTTTTTTTTTTTTTCTTAAATCTTTACGGGAGCAGGCTGGCACATCTTTCTTTCATGCAGCAGCCGGTGGGTTTGAACCACTGATCTTTCAGTTAGCAGCCCAGCGTTTAACCACTGCACCACCAAGACTCCTTCAGAGAGCCTTAGACGCAAGCAAACAGCTGTTAGATGAGCCAGTCTGTGCTGCGGCCTGGAGGCAATGGGACCATGGCATAGACTGCTAAGGGGGGACCCCAACATCTTCCCATCCTTTCACCTCCATAACAGAGCCCCGATTTTATTCACGGCAGCGAAGTCCTCAGATGAAAGACTGTATATCCCCACTTCCTCTCTTCCCTTGGGGTTAGATTTGGTCATGAGATTTTCAATAATTATCTTCTATTAAAAAAAAAAAATCAGTTGCCATCAGGTTGGTTTCCCCTCACCTTGACCTCAAGCGTTTCAGAGTAGGACCGCGCTCCACAGGGTTCTCAATGGCCGTGACCTTGCAGAATCGGATTGTCAGGACTTTCTTCTGAGGTGCCTCTGGGTGGATTCGAACACCAACCTTTCTGTTAGTAGCTGAGCGCTTAACTGTTTGTGCCACCCAGGGAGGGACTCCATTCTGTATAATGAGGTGACCTTAATGATGGGGTATCATGGTCAGGATGTTGGAGCAGAAAGATAGAAGGAACTTAGATCCTGAGGACTTTGTGGAGCCTCTTTGTCCCCAATTCTGGACTTCTTTTATACACGAGAGTAAATCCCATGTGTTCAAACATCTGTTTCACGCAGCTGGGCCTCATCCTAAGTGATGGAGAAGTTGATACTTAGAAGGAGGCTGCTGCAAGAGACAGAAGCTAAAATGTGATGTGGACTCAGTAAAGGAGGTGGAAAGGCGGATATTTAGGACTCAGATTTTGCAAAGTGGGGAGCTGGCAATCCTTGTTACACACTGGTAAAATATTTGATTAAATCATTGCCTGCTGTAACCAGGAAAGCAAACCGCATATCGATTGAGGCTGCATCTTTAGGGAAAATGGTAGGAAAATTCAGAGCGCGTTTCCTTCTTTCCTCTTCTAGCAAAGTCCTGCAAAACAGAGCTAGCCAGCCTGAGGGCAGGTATGGAGAGAAATGCTGCTTTCCTTCGGAGGTGTTTCTGCCTGAGGTGTGCAATCTAGTTTACTGAGAATCATGTGATTCGAAGTGTCCTTGGCTTTTTTCCCCGCAAATGATGTAGGAATTATAGCGGCTCCAAAGCCAGCACCTTGATAGGAGGTGAGGCTGGTGCCTAGGACAGCACAGGCAGGAGTACGATTGTTGTCGTCCACTGCCTGTGTATGAACTTATTTTACGGTGGAGACTAAGCCCCTGTCTTTAAGCTTCTGCGAGTTTGGATGTTTTTGTTTTATGTCTGAACTTGATTTTAATTGAAGGTCCCTAGGTGGCACAATGTTATCCATAATTATGGTTAACATTGAGAAGAATGAGAATTCCAGAACACTTAATTGTGCTCAAGAGGAACCTGTACATAGATCAAGAGGCAGTCATTCAAACAGAACAAGGGAATATTGCATGGTTTAAAGTCAGGAAAGGTGTGCGTCAGGGTTGTATTCTTTCACCATACCTATTTAATCTGTATGCTGAGCAAATAATTCAAGAAGCTGGACTATATGAAGAAAAACGGGGCGTCAGGATTGGAGGAAGACTCATTAACAACCTGCGTTATGTAGATGACACAACCTTGCTTGCTGAAAGTGAAGAGGACTTGAAGCACTTACTAATGAAGATCAAAGACCACAGCCTTCAGTATGGATTACGCCTCAACATTAAAGAAAACAAAAATCCTCACAACAGGACCAACAAGCAATATCATGATAAATGGAGAAAAGATTGAAGTTGTCAAGCATTTCATTTTACTTGGATCCACAATCAATGCCCATGGAAACAGCAGTCAAGAAATCAGACATTGCATTGCATTGGGTAAATCTGCTGCAACGGACCTCTTTAAAGTGTTGAAGAGCAAAGATATCACTTTAAGGACTAAAGTGTGCCTGACCCAAGCCATGGTGTTTTCAAAGCCTCATACACATGCGAAAGCTGAGGAATGAATAAGGAAGACCAAAGAAGAATTGATGCCTTAGAATTAAGGTGTTGGCAAAAAATATTGAATATACCATGGACTGCCAAAAGAACGAACAAATCCGTCTTAGAAGAAGTACAGCCAGAACGCTCCTTAGAAGCAAGGATGGTGAGACTGTGTCCCACATACTTTGAACATGTTATCAGGAGGGACCAGTCCCTGGAGAAGGACATCATGCTTGGTAAAGTAGAGGGTCAGCGAAAAAGGAGAAGACTCTCAAGGGGATGGATGGACACAGTGGCTGTAACAATGGGCTCAAGCACAACCACGATTGTGAGGATGGCGCATTACCAGGCGGTGTTTTGTTCTGTTGTACATAGGTCGCTGAGCTGGAACTGACTTGACAGCACCTGAGAACAACAGCAGTAACAGGTGGCACAGACAGTTAAGGGCTTGACTACTAGTTGAATGGTGCCCAACCAGAGGCACCTTAGAAAACAGGCCTGGTGATCTGCTCTGAAAGGCAGAGCCTTGAAAATCCTCGGGAGCGGGTCTACTCTGCACACGTGGGGTCACCATGCGTAGGAATTGACTCTGTGGCAACCACCGCCACCAACAATCTTAACTGACAGAGGAACCCACTGTGAGAGTTTTCTCCTGTCACACCGAGGAGTTGGCACCTTATCCCCTGGGCAGGGGGTGACCTGGTAAGACCGGATGGGAGCGGGCTTAGGGAGGTGCGGAATGAGTGACCTCCCAGGCGGTACAGGTCATAGGGTATGAGCAAGGCCTCCTACGTCATGCTTTTTTTCACCTTGGCCTATTGGTCTTCCTGACATTCTACCATTACACTTGTATTACTTGCATTTTTTTAGCAGCTTTACTGAGATAAAATGTGCCCTTTGGAAGAGTATAGTTCAATGGTTTCCAGCAAATTCACAGATATGTGCAGCCATCGCCACAGTCATGTTTAGAGTACTTTTGTCACCTCACGGAGAAACCCCCTATGATTTAGTTACCACCCTCCACCCCCTCGTCCGCATCCCCCTGCCCCCACATGCCCCAGGCAACCATTAATCATCTCTCTGTCTCTCTAGATTTCCTTATTCCGGATTTTCGTTTGAATGGAACCTTACAGTATGTGACCTTTGGTGCCTGATCTTTTTCACTTAGCGAATGTTTTCAAGGTTCATCCATATTGTAGCATGTCTTAGTGCTTCATTCTTTTTTATGGCTGAATAATATTTCATGGTACGAATGTACCACATTTGGTTTATCCGTCCGTTAGCTGATAGACATTTGGGTTGTCTCCATCTTCGGTCTATTGTGAATGGTACTGCGACAAACATTCATCTACTAGTTTCTCTGTGGATATCTGTTTTCATTTCTCTTGAATACATACCTAGGAGTAGAATATGGTAACTCCGTGGTTAACCGTTTGAGGAACTGCCGGACTGTTTTCCAAAGTGGCTGCAACATCTTTGATTTTTAAAGATGTTTGAGATGTTACACGTCTCTTCTTAATTTCAAATAGTCGGAATGGAGGGTGGATACAAGAATGCTCCAGTGCCTGACAGCTGCCAATGACCCTGACGCTGTGGGGCCAAGCTCTTGGCAGTGAGGCAGAGGTGCCTGGGGAAGCCAAGGCCAATAAGAGCAAACAGAGGGTGTGTCAAAGAGAATGCAGCTGAACTCACAATTCCACCAATGTCTGGTGCAGCCTGGGATATTGGATACTAGGAAGGGTTTTTCAGTCAAACCTGTTCTCTGAGGCTGAGCCTAAACAGCATCAAGTGAAGTGGAATTTGATCCACGTAGACAGCCGATCGGTACCATTTTGGCCGGGATTATTTGTTTGGATGTCTCCAATGATGGAATCAACTGGATAATTGCCAAATCTCTTCTCAGTTGTGCTCCCCCAGCAACTGGTACAGGATGGGGTGGGAGCCTCCAAGGACAAGCCAGATTAGAGAATTAACACATACTCACTACCCGGTGGACCCAGGGGATTGCCCATTTAATCAGGGATGGGACTTGAGGTGCTGGGTTCCAGGGATGTGGGCGGTGTATGAACCTCAGGCCTCTTAGCTTCACAAGTGGGAAACACAACAGCAATGCAGCCTGTGTCTCCCCAAGTACCTCTGCAGGCCAGCAAGTGAGGTAGAGCCTGAAAACCTGTCCAGGGGAGATGCCCCAGTTCTTCTCCTACTCACTGTGGTCAGGGTGCTGAGGATATCACACGGTCTCATCTCGAAACCGGAGTCCTCGGGAGGTACAAACGGTTAGGCATTCAACTACTCGCCAAAACGTGCATCAGAAGAAAGGCCTGGCCATCTGCTTCTGAAGAGTCACAGCCTTGAAAACCTGTGGAGCAGTTAGTTCCACTCTGCACACATGGGGACGCCACCATGAGTCAGAAACAACTCGGAAACTTTTTTAAATCTCTAAACAATTGTTTTGTGGGGAGATGAGGTGCAATTAATTTTTGTAGGGCCAAAAAAGACTTTAAAAAGGCTGTGAAAAAACAGAGAAGGAGGTCTCTTTTCTCTGACCTGCTCCTCAGGGCAGTTGGGGCCCCTGGCTCTCTCACTGGACACTTTGGAACTTGACTCTTCCTCTGACGGTTTTGTGTGTGTCTTGTCTTCTCAACCAGGATACACCTTCTTCAAGAGCATGATTCTCTTGTCTTCTCGGCGTCTAGCAGACTGTCTGGTCCATAACCAGTGCACACTGAAGCCGGCTGGTCAATTGCTTGATTCAGTAAGGATTTATTGAGCACTTACTATGGGCTTGCAGGCTGTGAAGAGGGCAACGCTGGTCAAACCTAGTCGATGAAGAGCCCCCAGTTTCCTGGGGTGACAAATGATCCAGGGCATCATGGGAAGAGGGATAACAGTTTTGAAGGGAAGCTTTATGGGGGCACAGAACGGTGTTGGGGACCAACAGACGCTCACCAGCTGGAGCCCTGAGAGGGGTGAGGAAGTGAGGGGGTTGTTGTTAGTCCCATTTTATAGATGAGAAAACTGAGGTTTGAAGAGATTAAATGACCTATTCAAGGTCAGTGGCCCCGCTAGGGGAGTGCAGCCCCTGACACCATCACAGGGGGTGACACCAAAATGACCGCAGGGTCTGGGACTGTGGGGGGCAGACGGGCACTGGTGGGGGAGGTATCTCAAGGAGTGGTGTCACTAGGGTTGGTATCACCTGTCACCCAGTGTGGTAGCTCATCACTCCCATTTCCACCACACCCAGCCGGGCCATGGGGTCTGCCATTGGGTGGAGAGGTGGGTCTCTGCCTTGGCCAATGGGTGGAGCTTTGGGGAACTGAGGGGGAGGGGCAAGGGCAGGGCAGGCCCGGCTGCTCTGCCTATGGGCAGGGCTTTGCTGGCTGGCCCCATCCACCCTGGGTGGGGAGGGGGGTGACATCATGAGTTACTGTACAGGGTGACACCAACCTTAGTAACACCACTGCTCAAGGTCATACTACGAGCAAGAGTCAGAGCTGGAATTCAGACTCGGGTTTGCTGACTCCCTTTACCCCTCAGAACAGGCCCTCTCTGAATGAACTGCATCCTTGACCTTCAGAGTTGGGGCAAGGGCATCGGTTATCTGGATAGGGTGGGCATCTCGGACTTGGGTCCTGCGCGGTGAGCATGTGCAGAAGGGTTTGCTAGCTTCACACAGTGCTGTTTTAGATTTAGACCGTTATTTAAAAATCAGGACTTCTTGTGTGAAGATTCGGATCTCTGGCTCTCCTTTAAACAGCTGGAGCCCCGTACAGCTGCTGCCCTGACACGGGCATACTCGCCTTCTCCGCTCCTTTTCTGGCCTCTTCAGACACTTGGATCTGCAGCCCTGGGGTGGAGGCAGCAGAATGCTGACCCCTTTTCCCAGTCTGCTCCCTGGATGGTGTTGATGGGTATATTCAGGAAGGAGCACTGGACAGAGAGCTGATAATTTTGGGCCCCTGTTCCAGCTCTGTGGTCGTGGGCAGCTCACTTTGTCTCTTCAAACTGCAGTTCGCTCACTGCTAAACGGAGCCATACGTCTGCTGTGTGCAGCTCACCCTGCTTCTCTGTGGTCGAGACAGGCAGTGGATGCCCTTTATGTGCTGTGGGCTGAGAATATGGACAGGCAGAGCCGTTGTGATGACTGAGTGGCTGGGATCTCTGACGGTGGGTGCTGCAGAAAGATGGGGTGCCTTCCTGAGCCACCTGGGCCCTGGGCCAGTCCACCTTCAAGCAGAGCACCTGTAAGTGGTTGTCAGTGAATGTGGGCAGGCCCCCAGTGCACACCCAGCAACTGGTCCAATGACCCAAGTCTTTGCCTTCATTCAGATCCACTTGGAAACCGCTGCCCGGGCAGGGGTGGGGTACAGAGGCTCCCAGAGGCCTTTGTCAAGAGGCTGTTGGTCCCTGCACACAGGGCCTGGCCCCGAGGGTACGGGACAGGTCCACCTGTACGTGGCCCGTGCTGGCAGGGAGAGCGGGCTCCATGTCGGCCTGTCCATTTGAGCTCCGCTCTGTGTGAGTCCTGCAGCGGCAATTGCCCTCAAACCATTTCTGCCGGCCTCTGCTCCCGGAACTTCTGCTTTGTCGTTTAAAATAGTTGGCAAACTTCAGATTTAGCCGAGTGTCAGAGCAGTTTATTTGGTCTGCAGGCATTTTTGTTTTTAAAATTCATGACAAGTTCCTTACAACATGCTTTATTATATTTTTACCACCTGTTCTACCTTGGGGGTGGTTTTAAAATCTGGGACTATCTATCTGTCTTTTTTTTTCCTTTTAAAGTTTCCTTATTTTGCCATTTATATGTGTCTTGCAAACACACACACAGTGTAGATTTAAATATAGATATATATATAAATATATTATGAATTATAAATAAAAAAAGTACAGATATACATCCACACTTCTCCCCCCGCCCCCCCCCCCCCACCCCATGGCTTGATTGGCTTTGAACTGCGGTTGTAATGTTGAAGGTGTATGTTTTGCCAGGCTAATTGGAGGTTTAAATGATAAATTTGTAAAACAAATAAATACTTGGAAAACACTTTGCCAGTGTAAAGCGCTATCTCTGTGAACATTAATAGCAAAAAATATATCACAAGATCTAACCCTTGAAGGAAAAATGCATTTTGAAAGCTTTACACCTTCTTTCATCTTCCAGTGGACTGGGAAAATAGGGTGCCCATTTTTCAGATAGAATAGTCAAGTCTCTGCATGGATACTCAACGAGGGTAGCTGAGGAGTCGGCAGTGGAAGTGGGGCTCCATCCTCAACTCAGAACGTTTATGTAATTATCTACAGTATCTCTTCTGTGTCAACCCACACAAGGACTGAGACATATTTATACACTTGTATTCCGTTTCCAAGGGGGCCTGGTGGTGCAGTGGTGCTCGGCTTCTAACTGAAAGGTAGGCTGTTGGAACTCATCAGTAGCTCTGCGGGACGAAAGACCTGGTGATCTGCTCCCATGAAGATTACAGCCTAGGAAACCTAGGGGCAGTTCAACTCTGTCCTATAGGGTCACTGAGTCAGAATTGACTTGACGGCACACAACAACATTCTGTGTCTTTTCTTTAAAAATATAAGTACCTTGAGCACATGTTTAATGATGGCATCATTGGATCCATCCATGCCTGCAGCTTGCCCTTTCCAGTTATGTGAGCCAATAAATTATTTTTAGGATTCTGTTACTTGAAACCAAACCAGAACAAAGGAATGGGAGGGGGGGAAAAAGCCCTAAAACACAAAAAAACAACCTATGTATCGGAGTTCTGCTTTTTAACATATTATATATTTAAATTTGACATAAATGAGAGTATAGCCCCTGGACACCCTTTCAGCTCAGCAATGAAGTCACTCCTGAGGTTCACCCTTCAGCCAAAGATTAGACAGGCCTGTAAAACAAAACAAGACTAAAGGGACATGCCAATGCTGGGGACAAGGACAAGAAGGCAGGAGGGGACTGGAAAGCTGGTAACGGGGAACTCAGGGTCAAGAAGGGGAGAGTGCTGACATGTCATGGGGTTGGCAAACAATGTCACAAAATAATATATGTATTAACTGTTTAGTGAGAAACCAATTTGCTCTAAAATAAATAAATGAATTTGACATAAAAATGTGAGGTGGGTATTATCATCTTTTTTTTCCTAATAGATGAGAAAACAGATATCTGTGAGGAGTATCCTGTTGCCTGTAAAACCAGGCCAACAGATGTACAAGACTAAAAAGAAATTAAGCTTCTTTTGGGAGAAATAAAAAAGTCAATCTAAAACACACTGGGTACATTTTACCTATTTTCATTTTCCATAATATCACTGGAAACTATGTATTTGGGTCCTTGAGGTAGTGCTGTATTGTGTCCCTGTTGCTGAGAATTTCAAGAAGGATTTTATCTGTGGTGTCGAGATATTGATCTTCTCTTTATTGCCTCTGAAATGGGAAGCTTCCCGAGGGCAGCCAGGAAGCCCTCTATGTCCCCTGTGGGCGCCTGCTGTTCCTGTTTCGAAGTGAGGCCTATATTACTGCGTGGCTGGTACCGGGACAAGTAGAGTGATGTGCGTAGGGGGAATTTGCAGATTATGTCCTGGGCGTTGCAGGGGTCAACAACGTGGGCTTTGGTGTCACAAAACCTAATGTAAGCAAGTCATTTGACCTCTTCAAGCATTAATTCTCCCATCTATAATTGGGAATACTATGCTTGGTAGTACGTGACCAGTAAATGGTAATTCTTCCAAAGTTCGATAAAATAAATCTGAGATCCACTCTATTTTAAAGTCTTATTGTGGAGATTCAGTGTTCATTAGCACATTAAACACTTGGAAGAGTTCCTCAATAAAGAAAACGGATTGATTTTATTTATCCCAGTGCTTCCAAATCGGACTTAAGCATAAAACTTTTTTCTCCTCTGCTGTTTTCCTACAGAATTCGGTGGGGTCCCACGGAACACACTTTGAGAAACCCCAGGGGCGTCCCCTTTAGCTATTGAGGGGGATTCATTAGGCCACCACTAGGGGGTGTGCCAGCCAAGTTTTCTGATTCTGAGTCAGAAAAGAGGGCTCCTCTGGGCTTCCAAAGAATAGAGCTGAAAGCTCCAGTGGGGAGAAAGGGGGGCCAAAATGCCAATGTTTCCCGGAGAAAAGAGACGTAGTCACAGCACGGGGAAAGACGGGAGAACTTTGGTGGTCCTTCTTTCCTGTTAATATGTGCAAATGGCCGACACTTGGATCATGAGGCAGCAGGGACCCCAGAGAGACTGGAATGGGAGGTGTGGTCTGAAGGTGGTGTGCAGGTATCAGGGCGGAGAGCCCGGGGCCCAGTCCACAGCAGAGGGGAGGGGCGGCGAAAAGACTGACGTTTTCCAGGATTTTTGGTTTCTATTTTTTTTTTTTTTAATTTCTAATAGGAAGACCTTTCTTTTTCTCGGTATGTGTGTATATATATGTGTGTATGTTTACATCTGCATCTGTGTATATTAATATATATTTAATAAGTACATATTTTCTGTGTGAGTGTGCATGTGTATGTTTGTGAGTGTGCCTGTTTGAGTGTGCATGTTTGTGTGTGCCTGTTTGAGTGTGCATGTTTGTGTGTGAGTGAACTAGGGATGTGGAGTTGGATGTGGACACTGAACCCCAGATGATAAATACATTCATAGCAGAGAATTTGGAAGATTCAGAAAAGAAAAACAAAAAAAAATCACTTGCAACCAGACACCTCTCCCCCAGTAATACTTTGAGGTATGTAGGGGGTGTATTTGGGTATTGGAGGGAGCACATATTGGCTAGGGTTCTTTTAGGTACAAGTGACAGAAGTCCAACTCAGACTGCTTAGGTACAAAGGAGGATTTATTATAAGGATGGGGAGTTGCCTGCTCGGGGAACCCAAGGGCAGGTGTGGAGACAGGCCTCAGGGTTACTGGAACAGGAGAGACTTGTGTGCTCTCAGGGCATGCTCTCTGACTCTTGTTTTTTCCTCTGTGCTTTGCCCCCTTCTGCCTCTTCTCTTGTGGGTTGGCTGCGGGGGCCTCCAGCTCACAGGAAGGACACGTGTGGATGTATCTGCAACCCCCGAGCACCCTATCCTTTCATTTCTGCTGCTGGAAAGAGGCAGATTCCCTCTGTTCCAATCCCAGAATTACTGGGGAAGGAGAGGATTGGGTAGGATAGCCACCCTGGACCAATCAACTCTGGCCAGGAGTAGTCACAGTGTGCAGAATGTGGCAGCTCTGTGCGTGTGTGAAACTCCCAGGAAAGCTGGAGGCAGGAGGTGGGAGGGGGAAGACGCCATCGGCAGACAGGACAGCTCTAGTGCTGTACGTATTCTCCGTGTTTACACCTGAGATGCGACAGTATGTGAATGTATCCTGCTTCTGTCCAGACATGGTGTCGTCAACATTTCTCTAGTCCTCAAATTCTTCCTAAATAGCATTTAAACTACTGCATTTTATTCAGTTATTTGGATTTGCTTAGCAAATTCCCAGTTGTTGGATATTCAAGTTGTTTCCATTTTTTGGCTATTATTAGTAGGAAGGCCGAGATGAAAGGGAACTTTCCTGACTCCATTCAAGGGTTAGATGCATTATCGTGAATAAAAATAAATAGGATCTGGTACCGCAGCCCCCCCGCCCCATTGCAGTGTTGATGCAAACTGTCCTGGATCCCACTTTTCCCTTCTACCCTTCCCCAAAGTGAAAAAGGGCAGCCGGAGTTGATGGTTGGGCAGTGTGGAGGCAAGGGGGCAGGCAGGAGGACAGGTACGGTGGTCCTCTGGGGTCTTGGGACTGCGTATTTCCTCATTTTCCTTCTGGAAACAGATCTGGGTGAAGTGAATCACCTGTGGTGAAGCCTTTACCCAGTAACAGAAGAGGTCAACATGCCCAAAGCTAGGTGTCTCACAAGTAAAACTAATTCTTCAGATTGGGCTGGAAGAGTTGAATGCAGGAGACTCCAGAAATGGCGAGAATTAGAAGAAAGTAAAGGACTGTGCTTGGGGGACCTGAGCAAAGGCTGGCCCCTCAGTTTGTGCAAAGTTGACAACCATCTGCTTTGGGGGCAAACAAGGGTCACCCAGCCCCTAATCTTGCCACGTTGTCCTCTGCGAAGGACAGTCTTAGGACCTCGGTGGTGGTCAATGTCCCATGATTTTACCAAGTCGGAGTTAAATATTTGCTCAGGTCGAAAAAGTGGCTTTAAAGATCCTTTGTGGAATGGTGAGATTTCTGAAACCTGGGGGTCAGTGGGTGTTTTTAGTGGTGAGCAAAGAATTCCTGAATGTGATAACCTTTCCTCCTCACTGGAGAGAGTTGAGACTATTTTAAGGAAGATTGTTGATGCTGCTGGAAGGGGCAGTGAAGGGACTAACAACCATGACTGACTCTGCCAGGCACTTTATACATAGTCCATCTTTTTGAGGTTTTAAATGTGGATATCCTAAACCATCCTCTCTGTGCTGCTTTGGGCATTCAGAGTTGGTGTATTATTTCAGGTGATCTGTATTTTGGGGGGAAGGTTCAGAACGTCCTTTGCTGTTGTTTTCCTGCGTTTTCTGTTACTTTCTATTTGTGGAATACTTCGGTTTTTATTAGATATTCCAGTTCCTTGCATCCTGGAGCGGCTCCAGCTGATGTTTTATCTTTCTTATTTGTTTTGAATAATAATAAGTGGATAATAACACTAAGCGCTGTGACTCTGGGAGGTGGAATATTTCTCAAGCGAGGGCTCTATTCAATTTTGTTTTGGAAACTGCTGAAATCACTCAGAGCAAGAGGGCTAGAAGGCACCGGGTTTTTGCCTGGGGGTAGGGAGATAGGCAGTGAGAATATTCTCGCTAAATTTGGGAGGAAGGGGGTCAGATGCCTGACTGATACTCATTTCTATGGTGAGGCCATGCTTCTAAGCTTGAGAGCATTTGGCCAATCTTCCTTGAATGTATAGGAAAACCCCATTCATTTGTAATTTTCTAGGTAAAGCTTGGAATTTGGGGACATTGATCCTATACTATCTAGGGAAGAAGTGTTTGGGAAGTAAAGAACAATGCAAGTTGGATAGTAGAGCAATGTTTAACCCACTTACAAGAACTCAGCCCCTAGCTCTGGTAGGGCACGCCTCTCTGCAACCCCAGGTTAACTGAGGTGTCACCATGTGAGGTTAGCCAGGTGTGCTGTTTCAGACAGACGCACTGCACTTCCTACAAGACAACCCCAGGTTAACTGAGGCTTCGCCACGTAAGGTTAGCCAGGTGTGCTGTTTCAGACAGACAAACTGCACTTCCTACAAGACAACCCCAGCTGTGACTTTCTCCTAATTCACATCTAAGGAAGTAAAACTGCATTTAGCAAAATAATGACAGCATTCTCTACAAAAATTGACTTTGTTCGAAGAATTATAACAAGTCATTTAATCTTTTTGTGCCTTAGTTTCCTCATTGTTAAAGTAGGGGATAATAATGGGTCCTTGTCGTGGGACTGCTGGGAAGGTTAACTAATTAATGTGAACTGGTCAGAACAGTGCCTGGCACAAAGTGCATGATCCATTAATGATATCTATCATCTATCTGTCTATCCACCTGTCTATCATCTACCTACCTACCCACCTATCTATGTGATGGGCAGATACATAGTAGCTGTTCGATGAGTTGTGTTGATGTTTTACTCATATCCATATAGTAATCAGGAGTCAAAAGGTTAACATGCTTGACTGCTAAACAAAGGTTAGAGGTTGGAGTCCACTCAGAGGCACCCTGAAAGAAAGGCTTGGCAATCTACATTCAAAAAAATTAGTCACTGAAAATCCTATGGAGTGCAGTTGTACTCGGACACACATGGGGTCTCCTTGAGTTGGAGCTGACTCAGGGGCACCTGGTTTTACATAACAACGAGCTTGTATTCCCCAAGCAGATGGCGGTGGTAGTGCGGAAAGTTTGAAGGGGTGTTGGAAAAGAGGAAACTGACATCTACTTAATTCAAACTACATGCCTGCTACTTCATCACCATTATTTTATTATTTTGTAAATAATAACTATTTATACTGAGCTTTTTTTTCCTTCCTACATTGCCATTGAGTCTATCCAACTCACAGCGACCCTATCGGACAGAGTGGAACTGCCCCATAGGGTTTCCAAGGCTGTAAATCTTTATGGAAGCAGACGGCCACATCTTTCTCCTGCGGAGCAGCGGGTGGGTTTGAACCGCTGACCGCTGCGTCAGCAGGGCTCTGCTAAGTGAGTGCCTACTGAGAAAGCACAGAGAGCGTCGACTCCTTTAGAGCCCAGGAGAAGGGTAGGGGCTTGCCAAGCAGGGGCAGCGTGGGTGCCGGAGCCAGGCTCGAACCCACAGCCCTGCCTCACAACCCTGCCTCCCACGTCCGACCAGGGCTCTGCACCCACAGAGCAGCTGCCTCCTTCCCTCTGCAGAAGGCCAAGCTCAGGGAGTCATGTGGGAACCCACGGAACCAAGGGGTCTTAGGTCACTTTGGAAGGTGGATCCTAAAAAGGAGGCTAGAACTCTGTCGGTGGCCAGCACGGGGGGAAACGTGGCAGGGGCCACCTGGCAGGATCTTAGCAGGTCTGGGCTGTTGTGCTCAGAGGGCCCGGGCGTCCGACTTCCGGCCAGGCCCTGCCGAGGGGGCCCGGGCGTCCGACTTCCGGCCAGGCCCTGTGAGATGGTCCCGGTGTCCGACTTCCGGCCAGCCCCCGCCGAGAGGGCCCGGGCGTCCGACTTCCGGCCAGCACCTGCCGAAAGGGTCCTGGTGTCCGACTTCCGGCCAGCCCCTGCCGAGAGGGCCCCGGTGTCCGACTTCCGGCCAGGCCCTGTGAGATGGTCCCGGTGTCCGACTTCCGGCCAGCCACCGCCGAGAGGGCCCGGGCGTCCGACTTCCGGCCAGCACCTGCCGAAAGGGTCCCGGTGTCCGACTTCCGGCCAGCCCCTGCCGAGAGGGCCCCTGTCTCCGACTTCCGGCCAGGCCCTGTGAGATGGTCTCGGTGTCCGACTTCCGGCCAGCCCCTGCCGAGAGGGCCCCGGTGTCCGACTTCCGGCCAGGCCCTGTGAGATGGTCCTGGTGTCCGACTTCCGGCCAGCCCCTGCCG
This sequence comes from Elephas maximus indicus, assembly GCF_024166365.1. Lineage (NCBI taxonomy): Eukaryota > Metazoa > Chordata > Mammalia > Proboscidea > Elephantidae > Elephas > Elephas maximus. Next base: position 1,991,359 of record NC_064842.1, read on the forward strand.
AGAGGGCCCCGGTGTCCGACTTCCGGCCAGGCCCTGTGAGATGGTCCCGGTGTCCGACTTCCGGCCAGCCCCTGTCGAGATGGTCCTGGTGTCCGACTTCCGGCCAGCCCCCGCCGAGAGGGCCCGGGTGTCCGACTTCCGGCCAGGCCCTGTCGAGATGGTCCTGGTGTCCGATTTCTGGCCAGCCCCTGCCGAGGGGGCCCCGGTGTCCGACTTCTGGCCAGCCCCCGCCGAGAGGGCCCGGGTGTCCGACTTCCGGCCAGCACCTGCTAAGATGGTCCCGGTGTCCGACTTCCGGCCAGCACCTGCCGAGATGGTCCCGGTGTCCGACTTCCGGCCAGCACCTGCCGAGATGGTCCTGGTGTCCGACTTCCGGCCAGCACCTGCCGAGATGGCCCTGGTGTCCGACTTCCGGCCAGCCTCTTGTCTTTTCTGAGCTCCGGACTTTGACTCACTTACTTTGTCATGTCATCAGGAAAGATCAATGGCTAAAGAAGGTCATGATGTTTGGTAAAGTAGACGGTCAGTGAAAACAAGGGAAACCCTCCATGAGATGGATTGACATGGTGGCGGCAACAATGGACTCAGACACCAACCGCCGTGGGAATGGCTCAGGGCCGGGCGTGTTTCCTTCTGTCACACGACGGTTGCTGAGCCAGAGCTACCTGGATGACCACTGACCGCAGCAACATCTCGTTCGTCTGAAATGCTGACAATAGCGTCGACCATGCAGGACTGTTAAAGTGTTAGAATAATACCTAAAAGTGCGCCAGGTGGTGCTTGGTACACAGTCGGCGCCCACCAAACAGGACCCCATCCTTATCCTTGGTAATCACCCTGGCTCCCTCCTTGCCATTTTGCGTTTTTTGTTTTTTTTTTGGCAGCTTCCTTCCACGGTGTCAGCAGGAACCAGGCCCACCATTTGGAGGGAAGCACAAAGGGAATGTGCAGGGGGGGCAGTGACCGGGTGCTAGCACCAGGGAAGCGATGGTTTCCTGCTCTTTCCCCTCCTTGTCTGAATGTAAAGCTCCCTGTCTCCATGCCCACAGCCCGGCTTGGGCAGGACGCTCTGGAGTCCCTCCTCCCCTGGTGTCCTGCGTTCATCTTCCCCTTCTTTGCCCCCACGTTATCGTCAAGCCCATCTGTGCCGTGGGGTCTTAGAGGAGACCATTTCCAGTCCCAGCAAGGCTCTTGGATCTGCCAGATTAGGCTGCCTGGCTTGGCGGAGGGATCACAGAAAATTGTCATGACAACTCCCTGTGCTGAGGCAGTGCTTCTGCAAAGCGCTTTCTTAGCTTTTGGCCCTCGGAATGGTGGAATAGTCACGGTGGGGCAGGGAGCTACCTGGAGCAAGCTGGCTTCCTGGGAAGGTGGGACGGGGGTCGGGGGTGGCCCAGCAATGAATATCTTTGAAGAGTGAAGAGTCGGAAGCAAGATGGTGGCATTCCGATGTATTTAAAATTCTGTAAGCTTAGGGGTGGGAAGTCAGGGACTGGGTGTGCCCTGGTAAGGCTTGGAAACGGTTTTGGTAGCACAGTGTGGATTTTTCTGTTCTCTTTTCTCTTCTCCCGCTCTTCTGAGCATTGCTTTCCTCTCCTCCTTAGCTGGGCACTTATGGAGCCACCGTATGCTGTACCACTGAGTCCATCCATTTATCTGATCTGGTTCCCAATGTGTGATTTAGTGGTGCTGGGTGCCCTGCGTGCGGGTGGGGGGTGGTGGGTATGGGGGAAGAAATAAGAAAACGCTTCATCTGCTATAATGCACCTTAAAAGCACGCCCGTCCACGTTGCTGGAGGTGTCAGCTGGGTCCTGCCTACAGTTATGTCAAACAAAGTGTGCTGCAAACTGCCAACTCTCCCTTTGTGCTGTGACACCGAGAGCTGCCAAAAGATATTAAAAAGCACACATGAGCTAGGTGATGGCAGCTGTAACTAAGTTACTGCCTGGCAGCTGCAGCGCCGCCTCACTGCTGCTGGCCGCCTTTGTCGCCGGTTCTCATTTGTTTGCCCTTTCTCTAGCCACCGTGAGCACCAAGCCGCCCTGGCCGAGCTGGCCCTCAGCCCCCTGGTGCCCGCAGAAGAGGAGGCTTGCAGAGAGAGCAGCGTGGAGAGACACCCGCCTGCAGCTCCTGGGAGAAGTTGTATTTCTCTTGGCCGGGCCCCAAGCCGGGTTTTGCATCGGTCAGCTCGACTCCGAGGAACCTTGGCTGCATGGATGGCACGGAGGCCAGCACGCACACCCAGGCACATGCACAAAATGCAGGTTTTTGTGTTTGCAGGGGTGGCTTTTTTCTTTCCCTTCCATGTTGGCTCTGAGTGAACTAGAACAATATCGCCAGCTCCAAGCCCTGCCAGTCCTACATCTGCTGCCTGAAACCTCCAGCAAATAAGAACGCGATGGGCTGTTTAACCAACACTTAGAATATACACACTTTTCAGCCTGTCTTCGCCCAGGCTGCCTGGGCTCGGGGATCTGGAGGCTGGTGGCAAAGGGTGAGAGATAAGGGGCTAATGATGCCTGTGGGCGTCTGTTTCGGAAGCCCCTTCCCTGGCATGCTGATCTGCGGCACGAAATCCTTTTCATTGTCATGGGAAGGTGTCTGTACCGAGCTGGCTTGTTGTATTCTTCTGTTGAGTTTGGTCTTTTCAGCTGTCTGCTAAATAATTCATACAGATCATGAAAGTAATATTTCTGGGATGTAGGGGGTTCCATTTTTCCAATTCCCTTTTACTCCATCTTTTCTGGGGTTTTTTTTTTTTTTTTTTTTTTTGAAGTGGTTGTAGGGAGAACTTGGCAGGCGTGGCCTGGGTGTTTGATAGTACCTTCTGTCTTTCCTTTCACCTCTCCAGCTCAGGCTGGAAGGACAGGAGGGGTTGCTGACCTTCAGCAGGCCAAGTCAAGGTCAAGGCCGAGGTTTGCGTTTGGTTTTTTTTTTTTCTTTTCATCTCAGCGTTTTGCCAGCAAATGAATTTGAAGGCACAGGGCTTGTTTGTTGCTGTGCTAGGGGCCGTCAGAGGCACTTTCCTGCTGGGGGGTGTGGGGGCACTTTCCTGCTGGGGGCTGTGGGGGCACTTTCCTGCTGGGGGGTGTGGGGGCACTTTCCTGCTGGGGGGTGTGGGGGCACTTTCCTGCTGGGGGGTGTGGGGGCACTTTCCTGCTGGGGGGTGTGGGGGCACTTTCCTGCTGGGGGCTGTGGGGGCACTTTCCTGCTGGGGGGTGTGGGGGCACTTTCCTGCTGGGGGGTGTGGGGGCACTTTCCTGCTGGGGGGTGTGGGGGCACTTTCCTGCTGGGGGCTGTGGGGGCACTTTCCTGCTGGGGGGTGTGGGGGCACTTTCCTGCTGGGGGGTGTGGGGGCACTTTCCTGCTGGGGGCTGTGGGGGCACTTTCCTGCTGGGGGGTGTGGGGGCACTTTCCTGCTGGGGGCTGTGGGGGCACTTTCCTGCTGGGGGGTGTGGGGGCACTTTCCTGCTGGGGGGTGTGGGGGCACTTTCCTGCTGGGGGGTGTGGGGGCACTTTCCTGCTGGGGGGTGTGGGGGCACTTTTCTTGTCATTTTCCCCAAATGCTTGCCCAGTGCCTCGCCTGGGACTTGGCCCCTGGGAGATACTCGCTGAGTGTCTGGAACAGTGGGTTGAGCTGAGGCCGTTCTGGAGGGCAGGGCAGGGGCCAGGACTCAGCGTTTTTAACCTCTGCTGTAGTGCCAAGTCGGTCAAGGAATCGGTCCGGCCGTTTTGTGTATTTTCACATGTCCGGTGGGTATTTAGGCTTTGTCAACGCGAAAGCAAGCCTCTTGCTCGGGAGTAAGCAAACCGGAACAGTTGCCCCACGTTGACTCTGACTCATGACGACCCCGACCCGCGACGACCCCGACGCTCGACGACCCCGACGCTCGACGACCCCGACGCTCGACGACCCCGACCCGCGACGACCCCGACGCTCGACGACCCCGACCCGCGACGACCCTGACCCGCGACGACCCTGACGCTCGACGACCCCGACCCGCGACGACCCCGACGCGCGACGACCCCGACCCGCGACGACCCTGACCCGCGACGACCCTGACGCTCGACGACCCCGACCCGCGACGACCCCGACGCGCGACGACCCCGACCCGCGACGACCCTGACCCGCGACGACCCCGACGCGCGACGACCCCGACCCGCGACGACCCTGACCCGCGACGACCCCGACGCTCGACGACCCCGACCCGCGACGACCCCGACGCGCGACGACCCCGACGCTCGACGACCCCGACCCGCGACGACCCCGACGCTCGACGACCCCGACCCGCGACGACCCGACGCTCGACGACCCCGACCCGCGACGACCCCGACGCTCGACGACCCCGACGCTCGACGACCCCGACGCTCGACGACCCCGACGCTCGACGACCCCGACCCGCGACGACCCCGACCCGCGACGACCCCGACGCGCGACGACCCCGACCCGCGACGACCCTGACCCGCGACGACCCCACGTGTGTTAGAGCGAGACTGTGCTCCCTCGGGTTTTCACTGGCTGGTTTTTCAGAAGATAGCCGGGACTTTCTTCTTAGGAGCCTTTGGGTGAACTTGAATCTGTGACCTAAACATGTTAACCTTTTGTACCACCCAGGGACCCCAGGATAAGCAGATCCTCTATTCCAGCCCTGCAGAGACTGGGCTCTGGGTCCCACTGAGCTCAGACACCACTTTCCTCACTGGATTCTGATGGCCTATTTGTAACACTTAAAAAACAAACAAACAAAAAAAAACCTTGTTGCCATCGTGAAGTTGTTTCCAACTCATAGCGACCCCTTAGGACAGAGCAGAACCGTTCCGTAAGGTTTCCACGAGCGGCTGGTGGATTCGAACTGCTGACCTTTTTTTGGTTAGCAGCTGAGCTCTTAACCACTGCGCCACCAACTACACTAAAAGTTCCCGGGAGTGGGACCAGGTCTGCCTTGTTCACCACTGCGTGCCCAGCACCGAAAACAACATTGTGTGTTGCAGGTGTCCCCTGAGTGCTGAGTGAACGCAAGGAAAGACTTTCTGTAATTGAAATAGGTGTCAGGTGCACCTTTCCTGAAGATACCAGGCGAGAGGGACGTTTCTCCAACCACACCTGTCCCAGCTCTCAGTGACTCCACGTCCAGGCGCTGTGGCCTGCGTGAGGTCCTTCGCTCACATGGGCCACTGGGAAGGCCATCTCCCACGGCGGTTAAGATGCGGGCTCTGTTGGAAATATGTGTCCACTTACTGGCTGTGTGACTGGGGCAAAGATTTCATATCTTGAGGCTCATCGATGTCCCTGTAAAACTTATACCTTCCTCATAGAATTATTGGGAGGATTAAATAACATAAAAATATAAATGCTTAGTGCAGTGCTTGGCACACAGAAAAACCGCAAAGGTTAGAGAGACGTTTTCTCAGGTATTTGCAGTCTAGGTGGAGGAGGGTGCACGGCTGGGGGAGACGTGGGTATGAGAGACTGGGGAATCGTTGCACCCGTGTTGGGAAAGGACTGGAGATTTTCTAGATGAGTGCTGGAAAGATTATGGAGGAGGTGGGATTTCAGGAGTCTTGAGTGATGGTTGAGCAACCTTTGGAGGGTCGAGGTAAGGGGAGACCTTTCTGATCTGAGGTACAGCCAAAGGAAGGTTTGGAGGGGGAGAATGGGCCGTTTATCATGGGCCGACTGTGTGAGGACCCTCACACCTGCCCCTGATGTGCTTCTCACCTCTCCTGCTCCTTGGGTAGCTCTACCCTGTTCTACAGGTGAGGAAACCAAGGGGAGGTCAGCTAGCCTTGACTTCACCTGCATGCTGCCGGGCATTTACACTTATTCTCTCACAGTCCTCACAACAATCCTTTTACATAGCTGAGGAAATTGAAGCAGAGAGGTACTAAGTGACTGCCTCAAAGTCATACAGCCAGGGGTGCTGCAACAGGGATTTTAAACCCAGGCAGGCCCACCTCTGAGCCTACACTTTGCCTGGAGAAATGACGGGTCTGATCTGAATTGTCAGGACTAAGATTTCAACTGGGCTCTTCCTGGATTCCCAACCTTTCCATTATGTATTGCTGTCCCGGAGGCCGGCAGCAGCAGCAATGGAAGTCAGAGGGCAGGAGGTGATGACAGGTAAGTTAGCACAGGGGGAGAGTTCTGGCCCTGCAGGTGGGGTGGGCAGCAGCAGGTGGGCACAGGAGAACTAACATGGTGCTTGCAGGAGAAAGTGACCGCTAGTCTTCGCATAATGGTACCATTATTATCCCCATTTTACAGATGAGGAAACTGAGTCACAGAGGGTCTAAAAAAGTGGTTGGGCCCATACAGCTAAGTAGCAAAGCCAAGAGATGAACACAGGTGGTCTGGCTCCCGTACCCATCCTCCTAACTATTATACCAGGCTGCCTTTAGTTGAGATTGGATGATATTGTTTGCTGACATTGACCTGGAGGCGGTTCTGTAGGCAAAATAAACAAGACAGAGGGAAAGGATTTCGTCCCCTCACTGGATGAGGATTTTACAGAGTGGGTATCTGTAGACTGTATATGAGCCCCGTGTCAGAAAAGCTGGTGAATTATGGGCCTGGGTACTGCGTCAGGAGGTATCTTCCTTTTTAGCTAAATAATAAATTTAGCTGAATAGTTTTTTTTTTTTAAATGGTGGTAAATATGTAACAAGTTGTTTACCTTTCCAACATCCTTCACATATACAATTCAGTGATGTTATGGATTGAACTGTGTCTTCCAAAAATATACGTTATAAAACCTCACCTGTATACCTGGGGTATTGGTGAGGAATAGTGAATGTACCTCGGACTGCCAAAAGAACGAACAAACCTGTCTTGGAAGGAGTACAATCTTAGAAGCAAGGATGGCGGGACTTCGTCTCACGTACTTAGGACATGTTGTCAGGAGGGATCTAGTCCCTGGAGAAGGACATCATGCTTGTAAATTAGATGGTCAGCAAAAACAGGGAAGACACTCGGGGAGGTGGATTGACACAGTGGCTGCAACAGTGGGCTCAAGCATAACAGCGATTGTGAGGGTGGCGCAGGACCCGGTGGGGTTTTCTGTTGCGCGTAGGGTCACTGAGTCGGAACTGACTCGACGGCACCTACAACAGCAGCATACCTGTGGATGGTGCCCCGGTGGCTCAGTGGTTAAGAGCTCAGCCGTTAGCCAAAAAAAGGTCGGCAGTTGGAATCCACCAGCTGCTCCTTGGAAACCCGATGGGGCAGTTGTGCTCCGCCCAGCAGGGTCGCTGTGGGTTGGAAGCGCCAACAGCGGCTTTGGTTTTGTGTGCCTGTGGATGTGATTCCGTTTGCGTAGGTTGTGTCTTGATCCATTGACCTTTGAGATATAAATGAGCAGATTAGGCAAAGAAGCACAGATGGGGGAGTCAGAGGCCACGCCACGTGAAGATGGCCAAGGAACTGAGGAACGGAAGCTGAAAAGAGTTAAGGACCTTCTCCCAGAGCTGACAGAGAAGGCTTCCCCTAGAGCCAGTGCCCTGAATTTGGACTTCTAGCCTCCTGAACTGTGAGAAAGTAAATTTCTGTTAAAGCCACCCACTTGTGGTATTTCTGTTACAGCCGCACTAAATGACTAAGACAAGTGACATTATTATGTTCGTCGTGTTCAACCATTGCCACTATCTACTTGCACATTTTCCCATCACCTGTAACAGAAGTGCAGAATCCCAAAGCACTGGGTCCCTTTCCACCCTCTCCACCCATCCGGGGTAACCATTGATGAACTTTGATCTCTATATACTTGCCTGGTCTGCAAGTGGGATACACAATGTTTGTCCCTTTTGTGACTGACTTATTTCCCTCAGCATAATGTTTCCAGGGTTCGTCCGTGTTGTAGCATGTGCCAGGACTTTGGTTTTCTTTGTGGCTGAGTAACGTTCCATTGCATGTATAGACCACATTTTGAATAAATAGATTTTTATTTGTAGCAACGGACCTCACCAACCAGGTGAACTGAGATGATAGCTTGGGGGACACCACAAAGAGGCCCCCATTTCACTTCCTCAGACAACTGCAGCTCTCAGTGAGGTATGTGAGCAAGCGTTTTGTTGCTGCTGCTGTTCATAGGCGATGACTTTGGCTGGTGGCCTTTGGTAAGGCATTGTGGTTAAGGGCAGAGTTTGCTGGGGTGTGAATCCACTCAGCTATTTACTAGCTGTCTGACGTGGGCAGGTCGTTTCATCTCTCTCTGTCTCGGTTTCCTTATCCGTGCAGTGTGGATAATAATAGTTCCTCTCTCACAGAGTTGTGATGAAGGTGAAACGAGGGAAGTGCTTAGAGCCATGCTTTACATCATGTTGTTGTCCTGTCGAGCTGATTCTGACTGGTAGCAACCCCATGTGACAGAGCTGAACTGCTCCATAGGGTTTTCTTGGCTGTAATCTTTATGGAAGCAGATTACCAGTTCTTTCTCCTGCAGATCTGCTAGGTGGGTTTGAACTGCCAACCTTTCAGTTGGCAATCCAGCACTTAACCATTGAGCCACAAGGGCTTCTTTTTGCACGTCATACCCACTATTATTGTTCTTGGTACTCTTAATGTCTGGTAGCCCTGGCTGTGTAAGTGTTTGTGGCTGACTCACCATGGTGGCAGGTGTGCCTGGTAGCACTCCTGCCACATTGGGGAGAGATGGCACTAGTTCGCATGTGCTCTTTAAGCAGTATCTACATCACTGACGGAAGATAACGGAGGGCTCAGTAGGGATCTAGAATGCAGTGATGGTCTCCCTTAGGGCCCTGTATGGATGGATCTTGGAGCTGGGATCTAACCGGGTGAATAAATGGTGTCTGAATGCTGTACATAAGGACCAGGCTGGAGACTCAGCTGGCTCAGCCCTTCAATCCCGTCTCTGGTTCTTAGTAACTGTAGGAATTGCTTTGGTTTCTCTGGTTTCAGAAGGTGTCACTTTTTTTTTTTTTAAAGTCATCTCCATAGACGCTACAGGTTACATCATCAAGTTATGTCATCGAGACCTTTGGGTCAAAATATGGGGAAGGGATCTGAGGCACTCTTGCTTCCTTTTACCCCAGATTAGCTTAGTATTTGCCGTGGGTTGAATTGTGCCCCCCAGAAAGACATCTTGAAGCTTTACCCCTGTGACTGTGAATGTGAGCTTATTTGGAAACAGGGTTTTTGCAGAGGTGACCCAGTTAAAAGATGTCATTAGGTACAAGAACTCCCTAAGAGTCCTTTGGGGTCAGGATGGGCCCTAATTCCATGACTGGTGTCCCTGTAAGGAGAGAGAGATTTGGAGACCAGGACACACAGGGAGAACACTGTGTGACGATGGAGGCAGAGGTTGGAGCGATGCAGCTGCAACTCTAGGAACGCCAAAGATTGTCAGCAACCACCAGAAACTAGAAAGAGGCAAGGGAGAATTCCTCCCTAGAGCCTTCAGAGGCAGCACGGTCCTGCCACCATCTTAATTTCAGACTTCTTGGCTCCAGAACTGTGAAAGAATAAATTGCTGTTGTTTTAAGCCATCCAGTTTGTGGTAATCCAAGAAGCTGGACTATCTGAAGAAGAACATGGCATCAGGATTGGAGGAAGACTCATTAACAACCTGCGATATGCAGGTGACACAACACTGCTTATTTTAAGTGAAGAGGACTTGAAACATTTACTGATGAAGATCAAAGACCACAGCCTTCAGTATGGGTTACACGTCAACAGAAAGAAAACAAAAATCCTCACAACTGGACCAATAAGCAACATCATGATAAACAGAGGAAAGATTGAGGTTGTCAAGGATTTCATTTTACTTGGATCCACAATCAACACCCATGGAAGCAGTAGTCAAGAATCAAAGGACGCATTGCACTGGGCAAATTTGCTATAGAAGACCCCTTTAGATGTCGCTTTGAGCACTAAGGTGCCCTTGACTCAAGTCATGGTGTTTTCAATTGCCTGATGTGCATATAAAAACTGGGCAATGAATAAGGAAGACAGAAGAAGAATTCTTTGTATTATGATGTTGGCAAAGAATATTGAATATACCCATGGACTGCTAAAAGAATGAACAAATCTGTGTTCGAAGAAGTACAACCAGAATGCTCCTTAGAAACAAGGTTGGCGAGATTACATCTCACATACTTTGGACATGTTATCAGAAGGGACCAGTCTCTGAATAAGGACACTGAGCTTGGTACAGTAGAAGGCCAGTGAAAAGAGGAAGACTCTCAAGGAGATGGACTGACACAGTGGCTGCAGCATGGGCTCAAGCATAACAACGATTGTAAGGATGGGTGCAGGACCAGGCAGTGTTTTGTTCTATAGTACATACGGTCGCCATGAGTTGGAACCAACTCAAGGGCACCTAACAACAACAACAACAACAACAACAACAGTTTGTGGCAATTTGTTAAGGCAGGAAATGAATACAACAGTAAGCCAGTAACACTGGAGTACCTACTTTGTGCAATGGGAACCCTGGTGGCGTAGTGGTTAAGAGCTACCGCTGCTAACCAAAGGGTCAGCAGTTTGAATCCACCAGGTGCTCCTTGGACACTATGGGGCAGTCCTACTCTGTCCTTCAGGGTCACTGTGAATTGGAAGCGACTCGATGGCAGTGGGTTTGGTTTTTTTAAAATTTTGTGCAAGGCTCTGGGAATATATTCTGGAGCAGTTAAACACAGTCTCCACAGAGAGCCTCCAGCCCAGTGGGGAGGACAGTGAGATGAGCAGGAAGAAGTTCTGGTAGATGGTAATTCGGGGTAGAGGCGAAGCCCTACTAAGATTTTAGCTGTATTGAGATTGCTATGGGGCTGCCTGCATGCAGTGTATCAGGTTGGCTGATGTTTGAGAGAACCTTGGAGCATTTTGTCTTAGTGAGTACGCTGTAAAGGTTAGTAAAACCCACAGGTATGTTTTCCATGTTTGTTACAATTGCTTCTTCCAGTTAATTGTCAGTGGACGATCCACTTTGTGAACGTCCGTGGCCCGTTTTCAATCTCAGGCTGACCTATGCCCACCACTCTGGTTTTCTCCAGTCCCCTGAGCTGCTGTCCCGGGAACCCCACTTTGCACAGCAAATCTGTCCCATTCCACAAACTTTACACAGAGTGAAACTGCTCTGTGCCTGGCCTTGTGCTAGGCCCGGGAATTCAGAAATGATTCAGACACAGCCTGGCTCAGTTCAGAGAACTTACAATCTTTTCCCTAGAAGTTGAGCATAAAGTGATTTTCGTGCATCTGATTGATATCAAATGTATTTATAGGGTTTACTCTATACTACCAAAAAAAAAAAAAAAACTAGAACCATTGCCGTCAAGTCACATCCAACTCATGGCGACCCTTGGGACAGAGCAGACCTGCCCCTGGGTTTTCTTGGCTGTAATTTTTACAGAAGCAGATCCCCAGGCCTGTCTTCGGCAGCACCGCTGGGTGGGTTTGAACTGCCAACCTTTAGTAGTTGAGTACAAACCGTTTGTGCCTCTCAGGGACCTTTTGCTATTTAAAGGAACCTTCAAATTCAGTGGAAACCCTGGTGGCATAGTGGTTAAGAGCTACGGCTGCTAACCAAAAGGTTGGCAGTTTGGATCCCTCAGCTGCTCCTTAGAAACCCTACGGGGCAGTTCTGCTCTGTCCTATAGGGTCGCTATGAGTTGGAATCAACTCGATGGCAGTGGGGTTTTTTTTTTTTGGTTTAAATTCAATGTTTGAATTTCTGTGCACTGAGTTTCTTTAGAATGGGACATACCTGAACTCATACAAGCTGAAGCTGAAGAAAATGAGGAAGGCAGTGACATAGAATCTAGAACTGAAGAGACCCAGGTAACAAGATTTTTGCCGATGAGATGATTTAGACCCTGAGACATGAAATGAACGTTCTGGTCGCTGAGCTGGCCAGTGGCAGAGCCGAAGCTCAGAGTCTGTTGCTCCGTTTCTGGGTTATCTGCTGGATTGCATTGTCTTTTCCAGGTCCCCTCTCTTAGTGTAGTGAACTGGCTGTAGAACATTGCCATAAAACTAGAATAGGACCTGTCAGTCAGTCAGGCCACATCACCCACATGAACACTGGTCCTCCTGGGCCAGGTTTGGTCACTCTCCTACATAGAGCATACATGCGAAATTTCAACCCTGCTGCGATTCACTCAACCCCGAGGGCATGTGTCATGCTGCCAGATTCTGTCCCCTGGGACGTAGAAACACAGGAAAGGACAGAGGGGGCTGGGAGATGGCACAGGAAGCCTATGGTTCCTTCAGGTGCAGCCGTGGGCATGTTAGTGCCTGTTCTGGGCCACTGCGGCCCGAGGCATGTGACACAGGAGGCCACCCCTGCCAACAGCGGCTGGGGTGAGACCCGGGGGAAGCGGGGAGCAGGCAGGGACCTCGCACATTCTTCATGAAATTCCTCATCTACTTTGAGGAGCAGAGCGTTGACTTTGGGAATTATACTTTTTTTTCAGATGAAAACGTGAGATCTTTGGTGAGGTGTGCAGTGGACCAAGACAGCCTTTCCTCCACATGGCCCCATCTGTAGGGGATATCTTGGATTTTGGCCATGTCCTCTTCAGCCCCAAATTGTCTCCCTGGCTGGAATCCTATGCTAGTCCTGGGAAAGGCAAAGTCCTTACTGCACACATTCAGGGAGCAGAAAAAGGGGCTGGGGGCCACTGGGAAAACCTCACGGCCTTCTGGAAGATGCTGATTCGGAGTGATTGCAGCCAAACGGAACGCCTGTAAAACGATAACCAGCCCCAGCAGGGAGGGGCTGAAACCAGATAAAAGACTCGAACAAAGAGTTCACCATGGCTGTATCTTCTTTCCGATGAAGACTACGTGGCTGGAGGGAGCTAGAGTTTGGATGAAGGGGACTGGAACTCTGCTGATTTTCTTTCTCCTTTTTGTGTGGAGGGGGTGAGTGGAGGAAGAGGAGGGTGACAAGAAACTTGTTGAAGAGAGCTGTGCAAACAATGGCTTGCGGATGCCAAAGCTGGCAGTCAGTGGCTCTTAATGTTTGAATGAAAGTGGCTGGAGCTAGCTTTTTTTTTTTCCACAGTCAGTGTTGCCAAGAAAACAAGGAGTAGCTGTTTTAAGCATTTACAAATGGTAATGTACCAACAGCTGGTCTCAGTCCAACCGAGCTATTGTAGGGGTATTAAAAAGACAGGCCAGAGTTGGAAATGTACTGCCAACCTCCCTTGCAGAGTTGGGGAACATTTTACTTGGAAAAAAAAGGTCTTATATTCCTGCAGAGAGCGACAGGACCATTCTCCCGCGGAGTCAGTGCCTTGCTTGGCAGAGGACGCAGCGCGAGCAGGCCAGCCAAATGCTTCGGCAACAGGAAAGCGTGGTGTCTGCAGGCTTGCGGGAGACTTATCAGCACAGCCATGCCACCTCCCTGCCCACAACCAGAGGCCTGCACGCACACGCATGTGGACGCCGCTTGCTCGCGTGGAGATGGATGGCCGCTGTGCACGTGAGCGGCAGCAGGTGGACCAGGCTCTTCCCTGAGGCCTGGGCCTGGCCCCACTCCTGCTCTTGGTCTCTGCTGTCTCCTTTAGGTCCATCACTCCTTTCCTCTCCTGTTCAGCCAGGCCAAGAACAGCAAAGAGAGAATCTCATGGAAATGCTTTTCTCCCTCCCATCTTCCCCGAGCTTGGGCGTGCGAGAGCATCACGAAGCACCTGAAGGGGGCCGACCCGGGCTTTTCTCCTGTGCTTCCTCTCAATCCCCAGTCTAGGGTGTTCTTCAGGGTTTTTTTCATCTCAGGAAATTGTAATACACAGAGTATGCTTCTTCGTGAAATGCAATTACCAGCGACCCTGTGTTTATGGATGAGGCATGGTGGAAAGTAATGGAAAATGATTATTTTTCGTTCTGAAGGCCTTCTTTATTAGTGGTGCGGCTGGGACGTCAGCTGTCTTCTCTGAATGGCAATGCAATGTTTTGCTTTCTCCAGCAAGATAAACGATCTTATTTGTTGATGTTTGGTGCTTGAGATGACATTTATGTGAAATAAAAGGGACCAAATTAATAATAAAAAAAAATGATTAGCCAGACACAAATGAAAAATGTACATCTCTCCCCCACCCCGTTTAGTTGTTTGTATTTACGTGCTATTCACAGACGGTGGCAAAATGCCCACTAGTTGGATGGCAAGGGTTTTTTTTATAATCATATGGCTGATTCCCGTTTTCCAGATCTTGTCTGAGAGCCGCTATTTGAAATAAAAATGTTTGATTCTGTTTCCTCATTAATCGTTCTGTAATACAACCTGCTGCAGAGAAATGGCAAAACAGATGCAACAATGAAAATTAAAAGGGATGGACACTTATCTTGGGCTATAAAAGCTGCTCACCATGTAGGAACGAGAGAGGCTTTTGGAGAGAAAACATGGCAAATGATAGAAACAATCATCGGACTAAGAGTTTGCTATTTGGAAGACTCTGGTGGAACATTTTTCTGCTCATAACGGCTGGAGATCACTCCTGAGTTTAGTGTACACCAGAGAGAGCGCTCGCCTGCTTTGCCTTGAGGCCTGTCTCCAATATGTGGTGCATCCACCCATCTGGTTTCTCACTGGGCTGGAATTTTCTTGACACAAACAAACACTTTTCAAAGAGTCTATGGACCTCATTCTCTGAGGGTTCTATGTTTTGCTCAGCAATATTGCCTTCTGTCTTCTCAGAATCATAAGCTCAGAGCAAAGCTGCGTTGACCTTGGCCTGTCTTTTTGTAGCCAGACACATCATCCGTCGGGGAGGTAAAAGGGTTTATTGTGGAAGTAAAGGACCACGATTCCATATTGCTCAAATAACTTGGTAAAAAGGAAAATCAAGATTCAAATGCACTTTTCTTTTCTTTTTTGGATATGTGGTACCAATCAATATATTATTCTAGGCTTTTGTTTTTTGTTTTTCCCATCTTATGCCTGTACTCCTGAATTCTTTGGGGTTTGGGTCAGAAGTTGATTCAGCCTCTTTGTGTGTATTTATTGAGCATCACCTGTTTGCAGATTGGGAGTAATGGAGACAGAGAAAGACAGAAA
This sequence comes from Elephas maximus indicus, assembly GCF_024166365.1. Classification (NCBI taxonomy): domain Eukaryota; kingdom Metazoa; phylum Chordata; class Mammalia; order Proboscidea; family Elephantidae; genus Elephas; species Elephas maximus. The sequence continues at coordinate 2,006,371 of NC_064842.1, forward strand.
CACGGTTTTTGCCCTTGAACAGCTTAAAATCGCTTGGCAGAGAGGGAATCGGCGCAATTAAGTACTCATAAAGACGAACAGCCAACCAGAGCCCTGCACATGGAAGTTGATGGGGAGACGTGAGATGAGAACATGGCTCTGGGCAGCAGGTTACCGTAGCTCAGTCCCCTGAGTGCGAGAGCGTGAGGCCAGTACCACTGGCTGATGGACTGACCAAACTCTAACAAGCAAACTAAACAGACAGAGGAGTTGGGGGTCCTTGCATGTGGAATGTTTGTCCAAATGTGTCTGACCAAAACGGGGGCCTCAGGTCTCAACTGACCTGATGGAATCATTCTTTGGTGAGGGCAGAGGTGTGGTTCAGACCCGTCTAGTAGGCCTAGTGGAGGAAGCGTGATAAAGAGGCCCTGAGGTCAGTCGTACCTGGAATCAAGTCTTGTAAGTCTTACAAGCCAAGTATCCTTGACCTTACCCTTCTGGTGGCCCAGTTCTCAGTCTGTGAAGTGGGTGGAATCATAGTACCTTCTCTGCAGCATTACTTTCAGGGTTAAATGATAGGCTACAGCATCACGTCCAGCACTAAGTATATTGTTAGTTGTCGTCAGTTGCCTTCAAGCTGATTCCAACTCATGGCGACCTCATGTGTGCAGAGTAGAGCTACTCGATAGGGTTCAAGATCTGCTTTGGAAAGCAGATCACCAGGCCTGTCTTCTGAGGTGCCTCTGGGTGGCTTTGAACCACCAACATTTAGGCTGATAGTTGAATTCTTAACTGTGCTACCTAGGGACTCCTAGCATGAAATTCAGTGCCCAGTAAATATTAGTGTAAAGAAGTATTGTTCTTACTTTGTGCATTCTTTGCTTTGTTTTCCTTTGTCTTCTTGTCTAGGATGCAGGGCTTACCAAGTGTGCATAAGCTGCCCTTCTTCCAACCATCACTTGGTAAGGAAGATTTTTCTCTTGCCACTGAAAAGGAGGGCCACCCTACATTATGTAGCCAAAGGCAGGAAGCTGGGCTGAATCACCTCTCACAGTCACTCCTAGTAATTTGGTTCTTGAAGCTTTTTAACTCTCCTGCTTCAAAAGCCTCAGCAGGGTTGTTTGTCTTTTGGTGAATCTGTAGCAGGCAGAGGCTGAGCCGGCACAGCCGCAGTACAGAAATGTCCCACCCAGGTGCAGCTGGGAGCCTGGTTCTATTGAGTTGTTGCATCTAGACCTTTAAGCATTCTCATCAGCAGAACTGAGGACCTGCTTATGGTGCTGCTAAAACTTACCACCACCAGACGGGCAGGCAGCATGGTGTGTGCACAGCTGCTGTGGGGCGGGCGGGGAAGGCAGCAGGAACACGTACACAGTGCCTGAAGCCTGGGCTCAAATCCTGGGGGCTGTAAGTCAGTGGCAGCAGGAGGGACCAAGCTGGCACACGGCGAGAAGAGATGGAGTGGCAGGTGCAGGAGGGACGGAGGGACACTGCTCTTTTCAAGCAAAATTAGGGTCACCTACAGGGAAAGGAACAAGTAATGTCCTGGTCTGTCACTTCTTGGATGTCAACAATAGCTTGTTGCACACAGAGTTATAACTTCCCAAGTGTTCATGGACATTAATGAATGAATGAACTCAAGGGCAGAAGCCGTGTCTTATTTGTGTTTATTTCAATGCCACTTGTAGTCCTTGGCCCAGAGTAAAACCAAACCAAACGAGTTGCTGTGGACTCAATTCTGGCTCGTGTGTGTCAGAGTAGAACTGTGCTCCATAGGTTTTTTTCCAGCAGTAGATCACCAGGCCTTTCTTCTGAGGTGCCTCTGGGTGGACTTGAACCTTCAGCCCTTTAGTTAGCAGTGCCGTTTGCACCACCCAGGGACGACCAGCTCAGTGGAGGCTCCTGTTATATTATTACATGACTGAATGTGTGAGTGTTGCACGTGTGTAGCGTGCAGAGGGAAGCTGTGTCCACACACTGACGTTATCTTGTGGAGTTTGGATGCCGTCGCAATGTATGGAGCTTCTGCAGCCAGGAACAAAATTCAGGGATTCTGACTGGCTTACATTTCTTCGGTCAAGGAAATCGTTACAGAGGAAGATTCTGTGTCAAGTCTAGATGTCAGCGTGTGAAGGGGCTAACCGATCTTTTCTTTCTTTTCTGGGATTGCAAAGATATGTGAAATTCAACTACATCTCCTGAAATTCAAACATATTTTTATTTATTCATGGCCACGATCAGGGCAGAACCTCTAATTTCAACCAATAATTAGACCTGACAATAGATGTGGAAATAAAACATTTTTGCTGAATTCACTTGTCGTTCCTCCTGCGGTAGCTGGTGTAACCCAGATGTCAGCTGTCCCCTTATTTTTCTCTTTGGGCTCCCCCTCCCTCGATCCACTCATACGAATGCAGTAGTGAGCCTTGTAGCATTTACTGGGGGTTTCACGGGGAAGACAGATAGAGGGCTGACGTTGCAACCTCTTGAAAACACCCCAAGGTTCTAGAACAGTTTTCTAAAGGTGTTTTTTTTTATTGCTACTCCAGCAAGAATCCCTCTTCCTTTCTCTTTGCATACCCAGCCCTGTAGGTTTCAGCCCTGGGCTTCTCTCCCTCCACTCCCAGCCTCGTGTTCTTCCCTTGCTATTATGCATAGTTTTTCCATCTCATTCGTGATTTAACACAACCTGCATCTCATGCTGCTGCTCAGAGCAGGTGTGAAGACCTTCTGAGCAAAAAAGCCGTCTGTCCTCTGTGACTTGTGTTTGCTGCTTGTGGTCATCTAGCATTTCATCCAGTCAAAACCCGTGCCCTTTCAGGAAGGACTTTGATGACCGCGATTTTCCATACCTCGGTACAGGAGTATTTGTGTATGTTTTGGCTATTTGATCTTTGGGATGGAAGTAAGGATTATGAGATGTTTATTTCTGCAGAAAGTCCACGCTGGCCTGTCCTGCCAGGCGGTTTCAGGGGAATGGGGTGGGTGGGGGTGGGGGGTGGGGTGAGAGCTGGCAGGAGCCAGAATGTAGGGGAATGGAAGCGAGGAGAGTAAACAATGAGAGCAGACAGTGGGGCCTGTCAGGGTTCCCTCTGGAAACAGAACTGGTGATACAGATAACCGCATACAGAGAGAGAGAGAGAGAGATTGGTTTACTTCAAGGGATTAGCTCACATGATTGTAGGGGCCTGACAAGTCCAAATCCATAGGTCAGGCAATAGGGTGGGGACTCTTGTAAACTTGTGTCCCAAGAGCCACCGGTCAGATGATGGGAAGAGGGTCGTGAGAGTTCTCCAGAATACGTATTTATAGTCCAGAGGTGGAGCACGGCCTAGGGATTCCCTTGTTGCTCTTAAGGCCTTGGACTGGTTGATCACATTATGTAAGGTAATTGCATTAAAAAAAAAAAAAATTAGATGGCATTAATCAGTTGCTGTCAAGTCGATCCTGATGCATGGCTACCCCATGTGTCTCAGAGAAGGATTGTGCTCCGTAGTGTTATCAATGGCTGAGTTTTCAGAAGTAGATTGCTAGGCCTTTCTTCCGAGGCACCTCTGGGTAGACTCAAACCTCCAACCTTCCAGTTAGCAGCCGATTGCATTAACGGTTTGCACTACCCAGGGACTCTTATGTTACATTAGATGTAAGGTAATTACATTGTATTACATTGTGGACAGCTCTCGGCTTCACTTAAAGCCAACTGATTTGATCACATGTAACTACTTCACAACAGCAACTAGACTAGTGCTTGACCAAACAACTGGTAACCATAGCCTGGCCACACTGACACATAAAATTAACCTCACACAGCTCTCTCAGGAAGTTTGCTTGGGGATTAGAGAAGAGATGGGGCAGAGACAAGTGTTAAGGGAAGTTTATCTAATATAAAAGGAAGGTACCGGGGCATGTTACATCCAGCTGGGAAGGAGCATGTAGAGAGGGGAAGCTGAGGACCAGGAGGAAGGGTGTAGTCCCGGACCCACACCTCTGAGAAGACCGAAGGTGTTAGGTCCACAGTGCCTGAGGAGGGATCAGCTGCAGCAGAAGACAGATGTGATGGGAGGGCAGGCGTGGGGAAGAGGGTGGCTGTAGACAGGTTAGAAAAGGGGCTGGGGAAGGTGCAGGGGTCCAGAGGAGGCTGGGTGGCATTGCAGGTCATCGAGTGCAGAGCCTAAGCCTTGGCCTGGGTGGGGGGTAGAGCACCCCTGTCTGTGCTGCCTGGAGGCACTGTCCTGCACCCCCAGGGTGCACGTAGTGGCTTTACTCTCCCGTCGCTCAGCCTCTACCTCTGTCCCCAGGTCTTTGCGGCCTGGGAGGTGAAGTGGGAATGGGGTGTGTTAGCAATGGAGTGTGGCTGAAAGGGGTGAACCCCACGGGGGAACGGCTGCCCGTCGCTCACCTGTGCTCTTCTGTGAGTGATTTTCCTCCATGGACTTGCTGCTGCTCTCCTCGCCCCCTGGCAAGTCTGGCAAACTTTGGCTTTAATTATTTATTTCTGTGCCTGCATGCTGGCGGAAGAGGGATTCTCCCGTCCCTCACAGCTCCATAAAGCACACCCGTAGAAGCAAGCCATGCAGCTGCTCCTCTTGCTTAGGACCAGGGCACCGTAGTGCAGCTCATAACTCACCAGTGGGGCGCTGGCGGGCCTTCCAGGAGAGGCTGCTTCTTCCTAGTTCCCTGGCAGAGCAGCTGCGCCCGTCCTCCCATCGCTGTCCTGGGCCACAGCTTCTCACAGCTGCTCCTGCCCTCGCTGCTGTTGGCCAGTAACAAATATGGTGGAATCTGGAACTCAGGACCTGGAAGGTCTTGGGTTTCTAGGACAGGGAGTACAAATGAGAAGAGAGAGCCCAGCTTGGAGCCTACACATCTGGAGGTGAGTTTGGGGTCCAATAAGAAAACTACCTGTGACCTGGGGCAGGGTACTGGACCATCTAGCCTCAGGTGCTCCACTGTGAAGTGTTAGATCAAGTTTGTAAAGTGTCTCACGTATGGTAGGGTCTCAATGGTGTCGGTTGAAGGAGGAACGTAGGGCCAGGGGAGACTAATGATAGATTCAATATTCCCTCCTCAAGGACACTGTTAGGTATTGAATTGTGTCTCCTCAAAATACGTGTTGGAATACTAACCCCTGTAGCTGGAGATGTAATCTCATTCGTGAATGGAATTTTCTTTGTTACGTTAATCAGGCGGTAGCAGTGTAGGGTGTGTCTTAAACGGATCACTTTTCAGATGTAAAAGAGCAGAGTACAGAAGCAAGCAAGCAGAGATTGGGGGAGGTAGAACTCACCCCATGAAAATCGCAAAGGAACCAAGGAACAAGCTGAAAAGAGACAAGGCCCTTCCTCCAGAGCTGACAGAGGGAAAACATTCCCTTAGAGCCAGTGCCCCGAATTCAGACTCCTAGCCCCCTAAACTGTGAGAAAAGAAATTTCTATTTGTTAAGGACACCGACTTGTGGTAGATATTTCTGTTATAGCAGTGCCAGAAACTCAGGCGCCTTCCTGCACTGCGGCTCCCCCCTCTGCTTACTAATCCCTCCCGCTTCTGGTTAAGCCCCATGTCCACATGCTTACACTGCGTTCTGACACTGAGCGGGAGGATGGACACATTCTGTGGTGTGGGTAACAGGGCGGGAAGCAAGAGTTAAAAACAGTGGTGTGCTGCTGAAGGATTAACAACCAGCATCCCAAGGGGAAAAGCCCTGATTTGTGGCTGTGGCCAATTTCCGTAGTGTAAATGCTTCCACCAAGGCCAATTTCAAGCTGTCAGTGGTTTAACAACTGGCTCGGGAACTTCCTAAAAATTTAACAGCCAGCAGCATCGTGAGCCAGATCCAGCAGAGCACTGGAAGAGAAGCTTGTCCTCAGTTTGTAGGCAGGCCCCGCAAGCACACGGTAAACAGCAACAACCACCAGCAGCAGCAAAGCCTAAAGCAAGAGTTGTTATAAGCAGCACAAGACATACAGAAAAACCACGTGCCAGGGCCAGGCAGAGACGACGGGGGCTCACTTTCTGGGTGGAGGGTATCCCCAGGGAGTGAAAATGGTTAATGCACTTGGCTGCTAACCGAAAGGCTGGAGATTCAAGTCTAAACAATGGTACCTCAGAAGAAAGGCCTGGGGACCTCCTTCTGAAAAATCAGCCTTTGAAAACCCCACGGAGCGCAGCTCTGCTCCGACACGCGTGGGATTCCACGGAGCGCAGCTCTACTCCGACACACGTGGGGTCACCTTGATTCGGAGTTGACCGCAGGGCGATTGGTGTGGTTCCGGATGAGGAGGGATTTGCTGGAAGGAAGGAAGATCTTTCAGAGTAAGCAAATAGCGTTGGTAAAGGCTCGAAGGGAGCTCTGGTGGTGCAACGGTTAAGTGCTCAGCTGCTAACCAAAAGGTTGGTGGTTGGAACCCACCCAGCGGCTCCGTGGGAGAAAGATCTAGCAATCTGCTTCCATGAAAGATTGTTTCTGTTGTTGTGTATTGTCGAGTCGCTTCCAAATCATAGCCAAGCTATAGCACAGAGTGGAACTGCCATATAGGGTTTCCTAGGAGCAAATCACCAGGTCTGTTCTCCCACAGAGCGGGCTGATGAGCTTGAACTGCTGAACTTTTGGCTAATAGCCAAACACTTAACCATTGAACTACCAGGGCTCCTTTTGTAAAGATAACACCTTAGAAAACCCTATGGGACAGTTCTTCTCTGTCACGTGGGGTTGCTATGAGTTGGAATCGACTTGATAGCACCTAGTAACAACACCTGGAAAGTCTATGGGTTCGGCACTGGGTAGTAACAACAAAGGGTTCAAGGTGGAATCTAGAGAATCAGATTCAGGGTTGAGACGGATTAGCGCAGACGAAGGCCATGTAGTGAATCCAGTGGTTTGGAACTTGGACTCTGCAGTCTGCGAATGGTGGGTTTGGATCTTGTTTCCACCACTAATATCTAGGAAGTCTTAAAACCTCTCGGGGGCTCAGTTCTTAGTCTGTAAAGTGGAGATGCCATCTGCCTTTTAGTGATGTTGTGACATCAGTTCAGTGCTTGGAGGTCGTGAGGGCCCAGTGAGTAGTGGTCGTTATCACTGCTCCTTGCCGTCTCTCTCATTGCAGCCCAGTGTCCTGAGGACACACTACATTTCTGTTTCTATTTTCTCCACTCCCAGAATGGGGCATGGCACACTCGGGTGCCCACCTCGAGGACTCTCCTTGACTCAAAGCACACCTCCAGGCCAAGGCTGGACAACAGGCTGGACAACACTGCCCCTCCCAGCTCTGCTAACATAGGGTAACGATGGGAAGTTCTGGGTCACTGCTGTCTCTGTGTGGTGGGGCTGGTTACTTCAAGAGCCTCAGAGGGGCTGGAGCCCCCCAGTCTCTTTCTTGTTTGCTTGTTCTCTCCTTTGTGCAGAGGGCAAGGTGTTTGCGGAGGGGAGCCTGCCCGCCCACCGCCCGCCCTCCCGCCCTCCCTCCCTCCCTCCTTTCTTTCCTTCTTCTCTTCCAGAGCCTACAAAAACCTCTTATAGGCACTGCTCAATTCTCAATGGTTCTCCAGGTTAAATGGTTTGCTTGTTTACAGTTAAAATTGTCAACACTGCTTTCAGCCCATAGAACCAAGTGTTGGTCCCAACTTGCCAGCAGCTCATATTCCACCAGGGATGGTTTGTCAGCACAAAGACCAAGACCTTGGCCTTCCTGGAAGGGCAGGGAATCTGGGGTCTGGAGTGCGGAGGCTAGCTTAGGAGCCAGGAACACACTCACACACGTGCACGCGCACAGACACATACATGCATGCACAGAGTCACACACACACTCACATACACACATTTTTACACACACACTTTCACACATCAAATGCACACACATGCACTCGCATGCACACACACACGCACACACAGACATGTACACACACTCATACTCATGTACAGCACACTCACATGCATACTTTCACACACGCACACACAGGCACACAGTCACACATGCACACAGACATGCACACACACTGCACACACACACACTCACACGCACACATGCATATGCCCTCTGAGTTAGGGTAAGACAGTGCAGGTAGGCCAGCAGGTGATCTGAAATTCTGGAGCTCAAGGAAGAGTGGTAGAGAAGAAGCTAGAAAGACAGTTAAGAACCAGCTGTAGTCAAGCTTCAGAGAGCTGGGCAGGGGTCAGTAATAAGGAAACCCACAGCAGTCAAAAGGGCAGGGCCAGGGGCATGAGAGGAAGTGGGGTGGAGTACTTTATCTGGGGAGGCTTCATACCAGGCCAGTTCCTGTCCCAGACAAAGGTTCCTCAGTGTTTCCTGCTTTGAGTGAGTCTGCCCAAGCACTAAGCGATGGGGGATACATGGATGGAAAATCAAAACCAAACCCATTGCCATTGAGTCAGTTCTGACTCATGGTGACCGCATGTGTTACAGAGTGGAACTTTGTTCCATAGGGTTTTCTTTTCTGTAATCTTTATGGAAGCAGACTGCCAGAGCTTTCTCTCATGGTGCCACTGGGTAGGCTCAAACCACCAAACTCTTGTTTAGTGTTGTTATCATCGTTAGGTGCCGTCAAGTTGGTTCTGACTCATAGCGACCCTATGCACAACAGAACGAAACACCTCCCAGTCCTGCACCATGCTCACAATTGTTGTTATGCTTGAGCCCATTGTTGCAGCCCCTGTGTCAATCCATCTCTTTGAGGGTCTTCCTCTTTTCGTCTGACCCTGTACTTTACCAAGCATGATGTGCTTCTCCAGGGACTGATCCCTTCTGATAACATGTTGAAAGTGTGTAAGACACAGTCTCGCCATCCTTGCTTCTAAGGAGCATTCTGGTTGCACTTGTTCCAAGACAGATTTGTTAATTCTTTCGGCAGTCCGTGGTGTATTCAATATTCTTCACCAACACCACAATTCAAAGGCGTCAATTCTTCTTCGGTCTTCCTTATTCATTGTCCAGCTTTCGCATGCATATGACGCGATTGAAAATACCATGGCTTGGGTCAGGCGCACCTTAGTCTTCAAGTGACGTCTTTGCTTTTCAACACTTTAAAGAGGTCCTTTGCAGCAGATTTGCCCAATGCGATGCATCTTTTGATTTCTTGACTGCTGCTTCCATGGGTGTTGATTGTGGATCCAAGTAAAATGAAATCCTTGACAACTTCAGTCTTTTCTCTGTTTATCATGATGTTGCTCATTGGTCCATTTGTAAGGATTTTTGTTTTCTTTATGTTGACATGTAATCCATACTGAAGGCTGTGGTCTTTGATCTTCATTAGTAGGTGCTTCAAGTCCTCTTCACTTTCAGCAAGCAAGGTTGTGCCATCTGCATAATACAGGTTGTTAATGAGTGGCCAAGAGCAAACCATTTGCATGACTCAGGGACTTTATACACAGGGCAATATTGGCAGGAGTACAAGGGAACTTTCACCAGCTTGTGACTTCTATTTCTTTTTTTTTTTAATTGTACTTTAGATGAAGTTTTACAGAACAACCTAGTTTCTTATTAAACGGTACACATATTGTTTTATGACATTGGTTAACAACCCCATGACAGTCAACACTCTCCCTTCCCAACCTTGGGTTCCCTGTTACCAGCTTTCCTGTTCCCTCCGGCCTTCTAGTCCTTTCCCTCAGCCTGGTATGCCCCTTTAGTCTCATTCTGCTTTGTGGGCCTGTCCAGGCTTTGGCTGAAAGGTGAGCCTCAGGAGTGACTTCATTACTGAGCTGAAAGGGTATCTGGGGGCCATACTCTCAGGTTTTGTCCAGTCTCTGTCAGGCCAGCAAGTCTGATCTCTGTTTATATATTTGATCTTTGTTTTTGAGTTAGAATTTTGTTCTACATTTTTCTCCAGCTCTGTCTAGGACCCCCTATTGTGATCCCTGTCAGAGCAGTCAGTGGTGGTAGTCTGGCACCATCTAGTTGTACTGGACTCAGTCTGGTGGAGGCTGTGGTCCATTAGTTCTTCGGACTAATCTTTCCCTTGTGTCTTTAGTTTTCTTCATTATTCCTTGCTCCCAAAGGGGTGAGACCCGTGGAGTATCCTAGATGGCCGCTCACAGGCTTTTAAGACCCCAGATGCTACTCATCAAAGTAGAATGTAGAACATATTCTTTATAAATTATGTTATGCCAGTTGAGCCAGATGTTCCCCGAGACCATGGTTCCCACAGCCCTCAGCCTAGCAGTTTGGTCCCTCAGGGAGTTTGGATGTGTCTATGGACCTTCCATGACGAGTTGTGTTGGCTTCCCCAGTATTGTGTACTGTCTTACCCTTAAACAAAGTTACCACTTATCTATTGTGATGTTTATTTCTGATTCTTATTTTGGGTGAGTAGGTGTCATGGATTGAATTGTGTTCCTCAAAAATATGTGTCAACTTGTTTAGGCCGTGACTCCCAATAGTGTGTGGTTGTCCTCCATTTTGTGATTTTCCTATGTGTTATAAATCATAATCTCTGCCTGAGGTTGAAGAGGATTAGGGTGGGATGTAACACCCTTGCTCTGGTCACATCCCTGACCCAATGTAAAGGGAGTTTCCCTGGTGTGTGACCTACACCACCTTTTATCTTACAAGAGATGAAAGGGAAGCAAGCAGAGAGTAGGGGACATCATACCACCAAGAACACAGTGCCGGGAGCAGAGCATGTCCTTTGGACCCGGGGTTCCTGCATGGAGAAGCTCCTAGTCCAGGGGAAGATTGATGACAAGGACCTTCCTTCAGAACCGACAGAGAGAGAAAGCCTTCCCCTGGAGCCGGTGCCCTGAATTTGGACTTGTAGCCTACTAGACTGTGAGGAAATAAATTTCTTTTTGTTACAGCCATTCACTTATGGTATTTTTGCTATAGCAGCACTCGATGACTAGATGACTAAGACAGTAGGTAACTGACCTTTTTTTTTTTTTAATTGTAGTAACCTGCCATGCTTTGAAAGAAATATGGCAACATCACTCCCGTGTTGGCAAGGACATATGATTGAGCTGTGCTCTCATGAGTGGGAAGGGGTTTGCTGAGCCACTCACACTTTACCTCAGCTGGCTGTGACCCAACGTGCATATTTGTGATGCTGGATTCGAGGCTTCCCTTTATTTATTTATTTGACTTCCAGATATTGCAATTTGTGTAACTGTGAAGTTTACTTTTGTGGAAAGCTCAGAGCCAAATTGCAGCTCATTCCTAAAAGTATGCCTCTTTTTAGAGTACCATTTTACTTACCAGCTCATTTTGGGGTTCATCCTGTTTTTCCTACCCTTGTATTTTCTTCAACCTAATTTCCTCACTTATATTTCTTAATCTTTCTTTGTGTATAATCCACCTAATTTCTTTTGGAAATAAGACTTAGTTACATGAAGTAAGAGTTATTCCCATGATAATCTGCCTCTGCATTGAGTAAATGAGTATATATTGAGAATCTGTAAGATGGTTTGCAAATCAATGCACAAAAATCCCCCAAATCAATGTTGGGCTCCAAGGGCCATAGATTTAAAAAAAAAAAAGAGGTGAGCTCCTGCCTTCAAGGAGATTCTGGTCCCAAGGTATAGGCAAAACAGACAGATTCAGGTTAACAGAACTATTTAGATACAAAACTGTAGAAACATTTTTAATAGAAAGGTTTTGAATAGTCCTTCATCAATTCGAGAAACGTCACTGAGTACCTACAATGCGTGAGACACTGGGCTATTTCCTGCGTACAGTGTTGAGCAAGGTGTAGTCCCTGCCCCAGGAGGGACTTATCGAGGAAGGCAGACAAGGAGGCAATGACAGGAGAGGGCATAAGGCCATCGGACCATGTAGGTAGGTGCAACTCAGTCACCGTGAGGAGCTGGGCTGGGTGGCTTTCTGGAGGAGGTAACTTGGGAAAGCCTGTTAGCAGGAGAAGAAGAGAGTTGGATAGGTCCTTGGCATCTTCTTGGAGGAGCAAGTTTTGACAACTGTGCTTTGAGTGAATCCAGCATGTTCTTCCTTACCTGCCCTAGATGGTTTCTTACCTTAATTGAGAAGATGAATGTTCGCTTCAAAGACTGCTTCAACTCCTGACTTTTCTGCTTATAGACAGCACGGTTTGCCGACAGCCTGGGTGTCCTCAGCCTCCGCTGCCTCTGTCGCCTTCTTTTAAACAGTGTTCAGACCTTGGGCCAGACAGCATGAAGACCAGCAGGTCACGAGGCAGCCAACCTTCACCTCCCCTCACCAGGCAACACTGCCCTTCCAGTCCGAGGAGCTAAGCTGCCTTCTCCTCACTGCCACAGAAGTTCTGCCACGAATAGCACTGAGACACCATGGCTACTGGGAAGATGGGAGCCAGGGAGGGCCAAGATGGCAGATGGCTCAGCGTGACATGTTGTTTTCAGGCCCCTCTACCTTTGTTGCTGGTGACATTTGGAGCTGCCGGTTACTGTTTTTAGCTTGGCTGTCCATGGGCTTTAGGAGAGCTTTAGTACTTGCTCAGGAATGCAGGGTATTTTTAGCAGAGAGATACAGTTTAAGGCATGTGCATTGTGTTCTTCTAATAACAGGCATGGCTGAGAAAGGCGGGGCACCAGGATTATTTGGGACGGCAGCAGGCTCAGCTGACAAAGTCATAGGAAAGGAAGTGGGGAAGGCAAGGATAGCCGAGACCCTCTGCTCCCGTGGAATTTTTTTTTTTTTTTTTTAGTCTTTGTGTCTTCATTTCTGTTTAGAAGCTGGCTGCCCTGGTGAACTGGAGATAGACTCTGGGAAGAAAGGGAGAGTGGAGGAGAAACTGCCCCGAGGTTGACCTATCAAAGAGGCTCCACCAAGCCTTGGAAGCCATATTTGTTGGGCCTGGGATAGGAGAGCAGGTGCTAGAGTGAAGAAAACTCTTTCAGACCTTTCTCTTGTGCTCAAAATAAATTTGTTCTTATTTTTGATTAATTCAAAAGAATGAATGAACACGTGCTTGCCTGTCTGTGTATTCGTTCATGCCATAGCAACTCACGGTTTGTGCTCTGGCAGGTTTGCAGATGTCTGGCTGAATCGAGTCCCTCTCTTCTTCCCTGCCCACCCCACCCCCCTCCCCCGCCCAGCCCCCTTTTTCAGAAACGAAGAAACTGAAGCCCAGATGACTTACCCAAGGTCATACTAACGAGCAGCAGATTAGGACTGGAACTGACTGTCCTGAAACCAAGTTCCCTTGTTTTTATATATTCATGTTCATATTGTTAATATTGTTGGAAAATCTGTGGTATCGATCTTTAATGAAAAAATTTAAATAAGAACTCAAAAGACTGCCAGAGATAAGAGTTGGCTGAGGGTTGGGGCAGGGGCCGTGCTTGAGAACTGTGAGAATTCTTCTGGCTTCCTTTTTGACTGCCTTTTTTGGCTTCCTTCCTTTTGTGGTGGTGTTTTTGTGTGCCATTGGTAGATTCCGACCCATAGTGACCCTATAGGACAGAGTAGAACTGCCCTATAGGGTTTCCTATGCTGTAATCTTTACAGGAACAGATCGCCAGGTCTTTTCTCCCATGGAGCCCTTGGTAGGTTTGAATTACTAATCTTCTGGTTAGCAGTTGAGTGCTTAACCACTGCGCCACCAGGGCTCCATCTCCTGGTGTAGCTCCCCATGTATTGAGCACCTACTACACAGAAGGCACTGTGCTGGGTCTGTTCATATAGACTATCTGATGAGTTATTCACAAGAGCCTGTCAGAAAGGAATTAGACCCATTTTTTCAGATCTGAAGACTGAGATACAGACGGGTTAAGTGGTTGCTCAAGATCAAATTACGGCAAGTGGCAGAACTAGAATTAAAGGCCAGGTCTGCCTGCCACTGAGATCAGTGTTCTTTCATGGACCACCAGCTGCTCTGCAGAGCCTGGGAGCCGTGTTCTCTGTCCCGGGCCTGATGGTGGATGGAGGAACAAGGCTTCCTCGAACTCAGATTTTCAGGAGCCTGAATTTGGAAGGGTAGGACGAGACGTGGTCTGCTCCTTCACACTTCTAAATCACTGAGGAGAGAAATGTCCCTCTTCCTCCCCAGAAAGTTGTTCCAGTGTGGCTCTCATACATCAGCCCACCTCATTCCTTAGACTCTCAGCCTTGCTTTGTAGTTGCTATGGTTCCTGGGGCCCTTATCTTTGTTCCAAAGCTCCTTTTTTTTTTTTTTTTATGTTTTGTTCGATTTTTTTTTTGTTCCCTAGTGAATAATAATTAAAGCAAAAAAAACAAAAACAAAAACAAAACAACAACAACAAAAAAAACCCAAATTTTAGTTTAATGTAATTGAATAAGTCAATATTGAATAGCGTCCCATGAGCTAGGGGCTGAGCTCTGCTGGGTCACAGACACTGCTCTGTACTTCAGATCCTATGACAGGACTGGGCCCTGAGCTACTCATTTTTTCTTTTAATAAATACTGTGCTAGGCAGCCTCAAGGTGCTAACAGTCTAGTGGAGGAGAAGGACAAGTATAAAAGTGTAATCCAAAAGTCTCAGACATTGCCAGCTTGTGGGCAGAGGGGCACTCAGCAGGTCCAGCCCACCCCCTCTAATGATCTGCCACCTGTGGTGCCTGCAAGTCCCCAGGAGATAACTCACATGCCAGCCTCCTTGCGCCCTCAGATGAAGCAGGTTTCCACTGTGGGCTGTTTCTAGTGCCTTTAACTGACTAGTTGTACAAAGATTTCAACATCCTGTTAGGAATATTGAAGATCTTAATATGACACTAGGAATAATGAGAAGGTAAGGATCTAAAGAAGGAAGGCTCCCAAGGGCAGTGGTGGTTCAGTGGTGGAATTTTGCCTTCCATGCAGGAGACCAAAAGAACATCTCAAGATCTATCCTGAAATGCAATGCTGTCAGTGACAGGATGATATTCATATGCCCTCAAGGAAGACCAGTTAGTACGACTATTATCCAGATTTAGGCACCAACCACTAAGGCCAAAGATGAAGAAATTGAAGACATTTACCAACTTCTGCAGTCTGAAATTGATCAAATATGCAATCAGAATGCATTGATAATTACTGGCGATTGGAACGTGAAAGTTGGAAACAAAGAAGAAACATCTGTAGTTGGAAAATATGGCCTTGGTGATAGAAACGATGCAGGAGATCACATGCTAGAATTTTGCAAGACCAACGACTTTTTCACTGCAAATACGTTTTTTCACAAACATAAATGGCGACTATGCATGTGGACCTCACCACATGGAATACACAGGAATCAGATTGACTACATCTGTGGAAGGAGTTGATGGAAAAGTTCAATATCATCGGTCAGAACAAGGCCAGGGGCTGTCTGTGGAATAGACTATGAATTGCTCATATGCAAGTTCAAGTAGAAACTGAAGAAAATTAGAACAAGCCCACAAGAGCCAAAGTATGACCTTGAGTATATGCCACCTGAATTTAGAGACCATCTCAAAAATAGATTTTGATGCGTTGAACACCAATGACAGAAGACCAGGTGAGTTGTGGAATGACATTAAGGACATCATACATAAAGAAAGCAAGAGGTCATTAAAAAGGCAGGAAAGAAAGAAAAGACCAAAACGGATGTCAGAAGAGACTCTAAAACTTACTCTTGAACATCGAGTAGCTAAAGCAAAAAGAAGAAATGATAAAGTAAAAGAACTGAACAGAAGATTTCAGAGGGCGGCTTGAGAAGACAAAGTATTGTAATGACGTGTGCAAAGACCTGGAGGTAGAAAGCCAAAAGGGAAGAACACACTCGGCATTTCTCAAGCTGAAAAAACTGAAGAAAAAATTCCAGTCTTGAGTTGCAATATTAAAGGATTCTATGGGGGAAAATATTAAAGGATGCAGGAAGCATCAAAAGAAAATGGAAGAAATACACAGAGTCACTCTACCAAAGAGAATTGGTTGACATTCATTCATTTCAGGAAGAAGCATATGATCAGAAACCAATGGTACTAAAGGAAGAGGTCCAAGCTGCATTGACGGCATTGGGGAAAAACAAGCTCCAGGAATTGACAGAATATCAATTGAGATGTTTCAACGAATGAATGCAGTGCTGAAAGTGCTCATTCGTCTATGCCAGGAAATTTGGAAGGTGGCTACCTGGCCAACCAACTGGAAGAGACCCATATATATGCCTATTCCCAAGAAAGGTGATCCAACTGAATGCAGAAATTATCAAACAATATCATTAGTGTCATATGCAGGTAAAATTTTGCTGGAGATCATTCAAAAGTGGCTGCAGCAGTATATTGACAGGGACCTGCCAGAAATTCAAGCTGGATTCAGAAGAGGACTTGGAACCAGGGATATCACTGCTGATGTCAGATGGATCCTGGCTGAAAGCAGAGCATACCAGAAGGATGTTTACCTGTGTTTTATTGACTATGTAAAAGCATTCTACTGTGTGGATCATAACAAATTATGAATAACATTGCAAAGAATGGGAATTCCAGAACACTTAATTGTGCTCATGAGGGACCTGTACGTAGATCAAGTGGCAGTCGTTCAAACAGAACAAGGGGATACTGTGTGGTTTAAAGTCAGGAAAGGTGTGCGTCAGGGTTGTATCTTTTCACTGTACCTATTTAATCTGTATGCTGAGCAAATAATCCAAGAAGCTGGCCTATATGAAGAAGAAGGGGGCATCAGGATTAGAGGAAGACTCATTGACAACCTGAGTTATGCAGATAACAGCCTTGCTTGCTGAAAGTGAAGAGGACTTGAAGCACTTTCTGATGAGGATCAAAGACCGTAGCCTTCAGTATGGTTTACACCTCACCATAAAGAAACCAAAAACATCACAACTGTACCAATAAGCAACATCATGATAAATGGAGAAAAGATTGAAGTTGCCAAGGATTTCATTTTACTTGGATCCACAATTAACAGCCATGGAAGCAGCAGTCAAGAAATTAAATGATGCACTGCATTGGACAAATCTGCTGCAAAAGACCTCTTTAAAGTGTTGAAAAGCAAGATTGTCATCTTGCGGACTATGGTGTGCCTGACCCAAACCATGGTGTTTTCAGTCGTCTCATATGCATGCAAAAGCTGGACGATGAATAAGGAAGACTGAAAAAGAATTGACGCCTTTGAGTTGTGGTGTTGGGAAGAATATTGAATACAGCATGGACTGCCAAAAGACCCAACAAATGTGTCTTGGAAGAAGTACAACCAGGATGCACTATATCTCACATGCTTTTGACATGTTATCAGGAGGGATCAGTCCCTGGAGAAATACATCATGCTTGGTAGAGTAGTGGGTCAGCGAAAAAGAGGAAGACCGTCAAGGAGATGGATTGACACAGTGGCTGCAACAATGGACTCCAGCAGAACAATTGTGAGGGAGGCGCAGGACCGGATAGTGTTACATAGGCCAGATACATAGGGTCACTCTGAGTCAAAAGTGACTCAACGGCACCTAACAGCAACACAACATGCAGGAGACACAGGTCCAATTCCCAGACAGTGCACGTTATATGAAGCCACCACCTGTCTATCAGTGGAGGTTTGCGTTTTTCTTTCTAATGCAGGACAGGTTTCAGCAGAGCTTCCAGAATAAGACAGATTAGAAGGAAAGACCTGGTGATCTACGTCCAAAAATTAGCCAATGAAAACCTTATAGACAGGATCGAATAACCGGTAAGCATGGTATGCACCAGCTTGCATTGAGCAAGTTATGCAGGGACTTAACTGTATTTACTTGCTAATCTGTGGTGAGCAATTTCACCACATCTTTGGTGTGGTGGAGGACAGGTGAAATTTTCCACTGCAGATTGGTAGGAAGGCACAATTGGTCCCGTGTACCCTGCTTGTTGGGCAATCCTGCCCTGCCTGTGGATCACAATGGTCAGATCTGCAACTGATTGTGGGGATGGCACAGAACCAGGCAGTGTTTTATTCTGTTGTACACAGGGTCAGCATGAGTCAGGCTGGGTCAGCTTGATGACAGCTGATACCAACAAGGAGGCTCCCAGGTTGGACAGGAGGAAGAAAACCATAAGCTCCATGGGATTAGAGATGTGCCTGTCTGTGTATATCCTAGTGTGGTACATGGTAAATGCATATGATATCGGATGAATAAGTGAATGCATGAGAAGGGATTTATTAAAGGATTTCTTCCCAATAAACTCAAAGGGAGACCTACAGTTGTCTAAAGAGTTGACTACTAACTTGTTAGAAAAAAATAATATGGACTTGAGATTACTCAGCATTGAGAGTAGAGCAGGGGGCAATTAGAAGTGCTGGCTGTCTCCTGTTTGTCTCTAGCTCCACTCGCCACCCTTTCTACTCTGCTCTCCGCCCTGAGCTTGACCCTATGGAGCTCCTCAGTGGGCCCCCTTGCCCTCTGGCTTCTCACTGGGGAGTCTTGGTAGGAGATGGATGAAGGGAAGAAGGTGAGATCTGGTATTTTTTCCTAGAATTCCTCCCCGAAAGGTCCCCTCAGGCTGTCTGTGTCTATGAGTCTCTTCTTTTTTTTTTTTCTTGTCATCATCTCCCCTTGCTCCTTCAGGCACAGGGTGGTAACAGCCTTCTGTTACTTACCAGTTACCAGTTGCCATCGAGTTGACACTGACTCGTGGCAACCCCAGGTATGTCAGAATAGTACCGTGCTCCATAGGGTTTTCAGTGACTGATTTTCAGAAGTAGATTACTAGGCCTTTCTTTTGAGGCACCTCTGTGTGGACCTTTTGGTTAGCAGCTAAGTGCATTAACCCCTTTGATACTAGCCGTGAGTATTGCACTGAGCCTTGTGGTTTCCCTATACCTTTCCCACATCTTTTAAATAGTTCCTATATTAAACCTTCATCAAATTATCCTAATTTGAATGTTCTACATCCACCATTGGTGAGTAGCTTCTGGGGTCTTAAAAGCTTGCTAGTGGCCATTTAAGATACTCCACTGGTCCTACCCTGTCAGGAGCAAGGGAGAATGAAGAAAACCAAAGACATAAGGGAAACATGAGCCCAAAGGTCTAATGGACCACAACTACCACAGCCTCCATTAGACTTAGTCCAGCAAAACTAGATGTGCCGGGCTACCACCATCGACTGTTCCAACAGGGATCACAATAGAGGACCCCGGAGAGACTAGAGAAAAATGTGGAACAAATTCGAACTCACAAAAAAAGACCAGGCTTACAGGTCTGACGGATACTAGAGAAACCCTAAGAGCATGGCCCTGGACACAATTTTAACTCAGTACTGAAGTCACTGCTGAGGTTCACCCTTCAGCCAAAGATTAGACAGGCCCATAAAACAAACACTTACACATGTAGCTTTACCATGTACATGAGACTAAATGGGCACACCAGCCCAGGGGCAAGGACGAGAAGGAAGGATGGAACAGGAAAGCTGGACTAATGGAAATGGGGAAACCAAGGTCTAGAAGGAGAGACTGTTGACATGTCATGGCAACCAATGTCAAAAAACAATATGCGTATGAATTGTTTAATGAGAAACCAATTTGCTCTGTAAACCTTCACCTAAAGCACAAATAAACAAACAAAAATTATTCCAATCTGAGTGTGCCATGTGTTTCCTGCTTGGGACCCTGATGAAGCAGGTGCAGCTCTTTGTATCTTGACACAGCATTTAAGGTTGCTCCTAGCTCACCCTTGTTCCTGGAACCTTCATTTCCTCGTATTTTAACTAGTTGATCTTAAACTAGTTGGGCCAGTCAATGATTTATTTTTATAGATGTTAATTTAAATATACAGAAATTTTATAGATTTTCACTAATCTGGGAGAAAAGAGACCTATTGTTGGGTGCTGTGGTGTTGATTCTGACTCATAGCGACCTCACGTAACAGAGTAGAACTGCCTCATAGGGTTTCCAAGGCTGTAATCTTTAGGGAAGCAGATGGACAGGTCTGTCTGCCGTGGAGCCACTGTGCCTTAGTTATCTAGTGCTGCTATAACAGAAATACCAAAAGTGGATGACTTTAACAAACAGAAGTTTATTTTCTCACAGTTTGGGAGGCTAGAAGTCCAAATTTAGGGCACTGGCTCTAAGGGAAGGCTTTCCCTCTCTGTCCGCTCTGGGGCAAGGTCCTTGCCTCTTCAGCTTCTGTTTCCTGTTTCCTTGGAGATCTCCATGTGGCTTGGCATCTCTCTTCCCGCATCTCTGCTTGCTTGCTTGTCCTAATCTGCTCTTTTTATATTTTGTAAGAGATTGACTCAAGACACACCCTACAGGAATCCTGTCTCATTAACATAACAAAGACAACCCATTCCCAAATGGGATTATAACCACAGGCATGGAGGTTAGGATTTACAACACATATTTTGGAGGGACACAATTCAATCCATAACACGCTGGGTGGGTTTGAACTGCCAACTTTTCAGTTAGCAGCTGAGCACTTAACTTTTTGCACCACCAGGGTTCCTTCCATAAAGATGATAACCCAAAAACCCTTGTGGAGCAGCTCTACTCTGTAACACACGGGGTTGCCATGAGTTGAAATCAACTGAAGGGCAGCTTTTTTTTTTTTTTTTAAATCAGTTATTGGTGGTGGGTTGCCTGGTGGGGATAGTGGTGTAATCTGAGGGTGGGGTGGCTACTATTCAACTGGGGGCTGGAGGTACCAGGCTAGCAAAGGGGAACTGGGAGGGGCTACTGTACTATCCTTAGCCTTGTTCACTGAGTGAGTTATTACCATCCTTTTCATTTATTAGAGAGCAAATATTTTTCTCCCTTCGTTTCTCACTCCTACCTTACTCCCCTCTTCCCTTCCTTCCTTCCATGAATGTTTAGTGAGCCCCTACTGTGTAAGGACCAGTAGGAATTCAAAAGAAATGTAAGACACAGTCTCCCTCTTGGAGGCTCTTACTAGCTTTTTGGGACGACAGGACCTGCCATACTAGACAATGTATGAAGCAGTATTTAATTGGGTATTTTCCTGTGTGGTGACATAGACATACCCTAGGAGCCTGGAGAAAGCAGAGATCCGTGAGGATTAGGATTAGTTTAGAGGATGTAAAACTGGATCCACAAGGCCACTTGTGAACCCATGGGTGCAGAGAATGGCGGCCAGGGTCTCCCGTTCCCCCTTCCCTGGCTTCTTCCCTCCTCAAGTGATACTGATTGCAAACAAATGCTGTGTTCAGTTCACATCTCTACTTTATCCAATGCCTTTTAGGTTACGCAAGGTTTCCGTTTCAACAAAAGCCTCAGTAGGGGCAACTTTGGCGATTCCCACTTGCTCTGCCCTGAAACAATGGTGTGGGGACAGACAGCGGTGAGGGAGGTGAAGACTGCGCCCCTCCGGCCTGGGAGGCACAAACGCTCCCTTTCAAGCCTGTGGCTGTAACTCAATTCCTCTTTCAGCTCTATTTGTGGGATGAAACCAGGTGGAAAAGCAGGAGGAGGGGGGGATCGTGGCAGTTCTGACCTATTCATGGCGTGCAGAAAAAGGATTCTTTCTTCACCTGTAAAATAAATTTGCATATTTGATGCTTCCCATGTTTGTCCATTTATTCTTTCAGTATCAGCAGAAATTCGCACTTGGGCACCAGAACCTCAGCCTGGGCTGATAAGAGTTGGGGTAGGGAGGAGGACAAAAGTCCCGCATCAAGGTGACAGCACTCTTCTCCGGGGTCTCTCGCTCGATTCCTCGGAAGCTGAAATCGACATCTCCAAGCCACAAAATGTCGGATGGGGCTGCTGCTGTTGGAGAGGAGGGGAGTTGGCACTTGGTTCTTGTCCATGGCAATGATCCTGAAAGATTTCCTGGTTAACATTTTATTTGCATTAAAAAAAAGAACCCAGTGTCCCCGGCCTGGAAGGGCTTCCTTGTGTGTGAGTGTCAGTGTGAGCTTGTGGTGTGTCTGGGTTCAGGGTGGGCTGCTGGGAGTGTCCACACCACACCAGATCGCCTCCTCAACCGCAGCCATTTTCTGTTTGCTTGGCAAAATCCAGGATTGGAAAAACCAAAGGTTTTCCTGCCAGATTCCATTAATCTCAGCAGCAGCGGCAGCAACAGCAATCTGGTTCTCTCGGATGGATATTTGACAAGAATGGCCGGGAGTGAGGTTTGGCTGTCTTGTCCAGTTTTTTTCAGTGACAATTTGGTGCTCTCTTCTCTCGGTATCTTAGATGTTCTTGCTTAGACAGCAAAAGCCATTTCTTCTCTCTCATAAGAACACGTGGCCAGAACGGTGGGCAAATGCATCAGTGTCACACCCTGGGTAGATGGCGGGCCGGGGAGAGGCGGTGGGGACAGGAGGGCTTTGAGAGGGAGCAAGGATCTGGAAAAATTGGATAGAGTGGGTCACCCCTCACCTGCTGGGGCTGGACAGCATCCAAGGAATCTAGTGCTGGAATGTGAGAGTCAAGTTTGAGTCCCGAGGGGTCTGCTGTCTGCTGTCTGCTGTCTGGGGTCTAAGCACGCTCCCTGAAAAATGGGAGCTGCCCAGTTACAAAGGAAGATGAAAAAGGAGGGGCCAGCGAACCTGAGTGAGCAGTACCAGGGCTGGGAAATTTCTACTGGCTCTATGGGGGGGTTGGCTTGGGTGTGACCCACCTGGAATTTTTCAGGGATCTGTAAGCAGGCTGGAAGAGGGACAGGATGCTGAGATGTCCTGCTTATGAGTCTGGCCCTAAAAGCTGGACCTGAGTTTTGATGGTGAGAGTGGATAAACCAACCAAACCCATTGCTGTCGAGTGGGTTCCTACTCATAGAGACCCTAGAGGCCTATTTGCTCAGTTATTTTTCAGTCGTATTTTTTTCTAAGATTTTATGATCTGAGCAGAAACTCCAGAGAAGTGGGAGGCTCAGTGAGCATGTGTCCAGCTCAGCGGCTCACTAAATTGTCACCAGCTGGCCCCAGGATGTCAGAGGAGAGGTTGGATGGGAGGTAGCTTGAGCTACTCACAGGCAAAGAGCTCCTTGCCACCCCGAGGATAGAGGGTGCTGTTGCATTAGATTACTTCCTGGAACTATCTGGTTGGTCACAGCTCTTGTATACGCACTGCAAATGTCCCTGGGCTATTTAAAAACAAACAGCAACAGCAGCACCTCCAACCTCCATCCCCCAAATATCTCACATCCCTGGTGTGCAGTGGTTAAGAGCTCGGCTGCTAACCAAAATGTCGGCAGTTTAAATCCATCAGCTACTCCTTGGAAACCCTCTGGGGCAGTTCTACTCTGTCTTATAAAGCCACTGTGAGTTGGAATCGACTAGATGGCAATGGGTTAATTTTTTCATGGCAGAGCGTAGGCTAGTGATTGACTCAACAATTGGGCGCCACAGCCTAGCCAAGTTGACACCTAAAATTAACCATCACGGAAGAAAGGTTCTCTGGAGGAACGCTTTGTTTTTAAGATGGGATGGACCTGTGCACATTGAGGACAAATGATGATGGAAAAGAGGCAGAGAGAGGAAGAGACTGAAGATGGGGGACGGAGCAAAGGGATAGAAAGTAGTCCCTGAGGAGGTGAGAGGGGGTGGAATCGAGAGCCCAGATGGAAGCAGCTGCCTTGGATAAGGGGAAGGAGGAAAGGATAGGTGATGTTAGTGGTGTGGAGGAAGCTGAGGGAGCTTGCTTCAGTATTTTTAGTGAAGAAGGAGGCAAGGCTAAGACTGAGTGAAGGGGGTGGTGGTGGTAGGGTTTAGGAGAGAGAAAATATCCAGAAAGGTTGATGGAGAGACTGGAGAGGGAAGGGCTTGGCAGCAGGTTTGAGGTTGGAAACCATAGACTCCTGGTCGGTCCATCCAAATGGTGTGTGGTTCCCCCAGTAGCCCTCAGTAACTTGACGGCAGGAACAAGGGGGCCTGATGAAACCAGAGTTCAGGTTCCCAGGTCAGGGATGCAGGCCTCAAAGGTAATGGCAAAGAAGTGACTGCAGGGTGGATTGCCAGGGCTCAGTGAGAAAGGGAACTGATAGATGGAGAGAAAATTGCTTGGATGGAAAGTGTCTATAAGGTAAAAAAAAAAAAAAAGATAACTTGAGGAAAAGAATGATAAACAAATTGGTTAGAGCAGAGAACTGGTGTTTAAGGTTTAAGTTGTTGAAAGGTTCAAGGTGTGGCCATGGGAATGCAGACCTGACGGGGTCAGAGTCCATGGAATAGAGTTGGGAAGGTGATGCTATAGTATGGAAGGGCTGTCCAGGGTCTATGATGTCTCTGTGAATGATGGCAGGACCAGATAAATGTCTCTGTGAATGATGGCAGGATGGATGGAGAGTAAGACAGCTGGTAAATGAGAGGGAGTGACAACCAGATCTGAGTGTGTGGCCTCCTTCTCTTCCTCCCGATTGCTGTAGTCCACTGGCCTCTTTTCCTGCCCCTCTTCCCCATTTACCTGGTCATTTTACTCTCCAGACCAGTCCCTACAGAAGGCATTTTTATAGGATGACGAGGATTTCTGGATTCCAGAGGACTCAGGAAAGTGGTGGAGGGAAGTCAAATGAGGAGGAAGGACAGAGCACAGGTGAAAGCTTACCTGGATGAGAGGTAGACCTGTGGTGTGAAGGTGTTTCTGAACTGCTGCAGGCCTCTGAGGGGATGGTACCCCTCATCTCTTGTGGCACTGTAGGCCATTGGAAGTTTGCTAACAGTTCCAGAGGGCATTGTTTTGTGCCTTCAAGGACCTCAGACTTGCCTGGGTGGAGTGTGTGCTATGGCCTGAATCAGGAAGGAAGACACCGGGGTTGTCAAGGCCCTTTGACCTTGGTCAAGGGTGTCCCTATCCAAGAGGGAGAATGGGATTGGCTTGTGCCCTGATAGGAGAGATGAGAAGTAGTCCATGGTGCCCAGGCTGATAGGAGGTGGCCTCGAGTGGCTGGGTGGGTTGGTCGATGATACCAAAAAAAAAAAAAAACCAAACTCCTTTCCATGGAGTCAATTCTGACTCATAGCGACCCTATAGGATGAAGTGGAACTGTCCCATAGGGTTTCCAAGGAGCAGCTGGTGGATTCAAACTGCTGATCTTTTGATTAGCAGCTGAGCTCTTAACCACTGTGCCACCAGGTCTTCATTGATGATACAGTGAACTTTTAAGATGGCATCTAATCATGTGCTGAAGCAGGTGGCATATATGTAAAGAGCTGTGGGTGATCAGGATGGAGTGACCAAAGGAGACTTCCTGGAGGAGGTGGGTCATTAAAAATAGGTGCATTTTTACAGCCTGCAAGTGGAGGTTGAGGTGGGCTTGGCACAACAGAAGGCAGTGCATCTGAGAAGCCAAAGATTGAACCAGACTAAAGGGCCGCTCAGTCTCCTGTTTGGCTTCTGGCAGCTACACCAATGTGCATGGACTGAGAGGACGCATCACACTTCTTCAGGGGATAGCAAAGGGCTTGGTGAGTTGTGTACTTTGCAGAGTTGGTTACTGTCTATC
Source organism: Elephas maximus indicus (assembly GCF_024166365.1). Classification (NCBI taxonomy): domain Eukaryota; kingdom Metazoa; phylum Chordata; class Mammalia; order Proboscidea; family Elephantidae; genus Elephas; species Elephas maximus. Next base: position 2,031,626 of record NC_064842.1, read on the forward strand.
ACACTGATCTTTTCCATGTTTTGTGGGTTTTCAGAAGCCTGATTGCTCACTCACCATGTTTCCACTTATTTTCATAGTAGGTATAGGATGGGTGTGGCCATCAGCCACCTCTGGAAGCCTGGTGGGAAGAGGGATGGCCTTGGGCTGGTCCCCATGATTTTGTTTGTATCATTGGCTCATGACGAGATTAGTTGAGTCCTCTGTGTGTGTGCTCGGCACATCAGGACAGGCATTCTTCTCTCCCGGGCTCTGGGAAGTCCGCTTTAAGTCCTGTTTGCAGAAACTAATTCTAGTCTAATCCATTCATCCTTAGATCCGCAGGGCAAATGGCAGATGGGATTTTTTTTTTTGTGGGAGCAAGGGAGAGAGAAGACCTTACAATTATGGTGAGCAAGATGAGGAAGAAGAAGGAGAAGATACTTTCATGCCCTTTCTTTGATGAGGAAAGAGTATGCTGAGGGCGAAACCAGAGGAAGCAGAGGAATGCGCTGCAGCTCCCGGCCATGTTAGCTCACGCTTTCCCTCTGCCCCAGACGCTTCTTTCTCTCTGAAACAGGTGGTCCTTTCCCTCTGCAGTGGCTTTTCAACACCCTAATATGTTTTCTATATTGGAGCAATTCCCGCATTGTGTAGATGGCCCTGGTCCCGTCTTCAGAGTGAGGCGGACATGCCCTATCCTGTCCCCTGGTACCTGGTCACAGACAGTGATCTAAGCTTGGCCCATTGAATGCTTCCATACACCTGAGACTTTAAATCTGGAGGAGCCCATAAGGCTCTGACAGGGACAGTGAGTGTCTAATTAGGGGACTTGGCCTGGGAGTGGGTTGGTTGTGTCCTCAGCTCTCTGGCCTCCTTGCTCTGCCGGTTGACTGCTTCTCTAGCCTTTCCATCACCTCTAGGAGCTTCCAGTTATCCTCCCAATAAAGCTTTTTCCTACTGAAGTTAGAGTTACTTTCCGACTAGGAAGTACTTGCCTCCAGCTCACAGTGCTCTTTCCCTCTCTTCTTAAATTCAGACGTCCTGGTTCTTTGATTGAGTTGAACTCTTGTGAATCTTGTCTTCCTAACTGTATTGTAAGCACCTCAAGGGGAGGGATCCTGTTAAATTTTTCTTTCCTAAGTGCCTACATCATTTTGTTTCCTTTGTGAATGTTTACTAAATGAATGAATACATGAATTAATAAATATTGGCTGTGCATGTATTAGTTATCTATTGTGGCATGACAAATACCCCACAACTTAGTTTAAAACAACAAAAAAACATTTGCCATCTCACACAGTTACTAGGAGTCAAGAATCTGGAGTGGGTGATTCTGGCCCTGGGTCTGTCATATGATTTCAGTCAGGCGTTGGCTGGGACTGCAGTCTTGTGAAGGCTGACTGGATCTGGAGATCCACTTCCAAGGTATCTCACTCATGTATCTCAAAGTCAGTGCTGATCATTGGCGGGAATCCTCATTTTCTGTCTGTGTGGACTTCACTGGTCTGCTTCAGAATCCTTACAACATGGCGTCTGTTTCCTTCAGAGCTAATGAACCAAGAGAAAGAAAGGCAGAAGCTGTAATATCTTTTATGACATAGCTTCAGAAATCACATACCTTCATTTCTACAATGTTCTACTGGGTATCCTATCCAATATCTTCCCCCATGCATCTGTCAGTTTGTCATACTGTGGGGGCTTGTGTGTTGCTGTAATGCTGGAAGCTATGCCACCGGTATTCAAACACCAGCAGGGTCACCCATGGTGGACAGGTTTCATCTGAGCTCCCAGACTAAGACAGACTAGGAAGAAGGAGCCGGCAGTCTACTTTTGAAAAGAATTAGCCAGTGACAACCTTATGCATAGCAGCAAAACTTTGTCTGATACAGTGCCAAAAGAGGAGCCTCTCAGGTTGGAAGGCACTCAAAATATGACTGGGGAAGAGCTGCCTCCTCAAAGTAGAGTCGACCTTAATGATTGGATGGAGTCAAGTTTTCAGGACCTTCATTTGCTGGTGTGGCATGACTCAAAATGAGAAGAAACAGCTGCAAACATCCCTTAGTAATTATAATGTGGAATGTATGAAGTATGAATCTAGGAGAATTGGAAATCATTAAAAATGAAATGGAACACATAAACACTGATATCCTAGGCATTTGTGAACTGAAATAGACTGGTATTGGCCATTCCAAATCAGACAAACATATATGGTTTACTACGCTGGGAATCACAACTCGAAGAGGAATGGTGTTGCATTCATGGTCAAAAAAGAACATTTCAAGATCTATCCTGAAGCACAAAGCTGTCAGTGATAGGATAATATCCATACCCCTACAAGGAAGACCAGTTAATATGACTATTATTCAAATTTACCCACTAACCAAAGGCCAAAGATGAAGAAATTGAATATTTTTACCAACTTCTGGAGTCTGAAATTGATCGAACATATAATCAGGATGCATTGATAATTACTGCTGATAGGAATGTAAAAGTTGGAAACAAAGAAGAAGGGTTGGCAGCTGGAAAATATGGCCTTGGTGGCAGAAGCAACGCTGCAGATCACATGATAGAATTTTGCAAACCAATGACTTCTTCATTGCAAGAACCTTTTTTCACCAATGTAAACGATGACTATAACACATAACCTCTCCAGATGGAATACACAGGAATCAAATCGACTGCATCTGTGGAAAGAGAGGATGGAGAAGCTCAATATCGCCAGTCAGAAAAAGGCCAGGGGCTGACTGCAGAACAGACCATCAATTGCTCATATGCAAGTTCAAGTTGAAGCTGAAGAAAATTAGAACAAGTCAACGAGAGCCGAAGTACAACCTTGAGTATATCTCACCTGAATTTAGAGACCATCTCAAGAATAGATTTGACACATTAAACACTACTGACCGAAGTAAGATCAGATGAGTTGTGGAATGACGTCAAGGACATCCTGCGTGAAGAATACAAGATATCGTTAAAAAGACAGGAAAGAAAGAAAAGACCAAGATAGATGTCAGAAGAGACCCTGAAACTTGCGCACGAACGTTGAGTAGCTAAAGCAAAAGGAAAAATGATGAAGCAAAAGAACTGAACAGAAGATTTCAAAGGGTGGCTTGAGAAGACAAAGTATCGTAATGACACGTGCAAAGACCTGGAGATAGGAAACCAAAAGGGAAGAACATGCATAGCATTTCTCAAGCAGAAAGAACTGAAGAAAAAATTTAGGCCTCAAGTTGCAATACTGAAGGATTCCTCAGGGAAAATATTAAACGATGCAGGAAACATCAAAGGAAGATGCAAGGAATACCAAAAAGAATTGGTCGATGGTCAACCACTTCAAGAGGTAGCATATGATCAGGAACCGATGGTACTGAAGGAAGAAGTCTAAACCGCGCTAAAGGTGTTGGTGAAAAATGGCTCCAGGAATTGATGGAATACCAATTGAGATGTTTCAACAAACAAATGTAGAGTTGGAAGTGCTCATTTGTCTATGCCAAGAGATTTGGAAGACAGCTACCTGGCCAATAGACTGGAAGAGATCCATATTTAAACCTATTCCCAAGAAAGGTGATTCAACCAAATGTGGAAATTAGCAAATAATATCATTAATATCACATGCAAGTAAAATTTTGCTGAAGATCATTCAAAAGCAGCTGCAGCAGCACATCAACAGGGAACTACTAGAAATTCAAGCTGAATTCAGAAGAGAATATAGAACCAGGGATATCTTTGCTGACATCAGATGGACCCTGGCTGAAAGTAGAGAAAACCAGAAAGATGTTTATGTGTGTTTTATTGACTATGCAACAGCATTCTACTGTGTGGATCATAACAAATTATGAATAACATTGTGAAGAATGGGAATTGCAAAATACTTAATTGTGCTCGTGAAGAACCTGTACATAAATCAAGAGGCAGTCATTCAAACAGAACAAGGGGATACTGCATGGTTTAAAGTCAAAAGGTGTGTGTCAGGGTTGTATCCTTTCACCATACTTAGTCTGTATGCTGAGCAAATAATCTGAGAAGCTGGACTATATGAAGAAGAACGGGGCATCAGGATTGGAAGAAGACTCATTAACAACCTGCCTTATGCACCTGAGACAACCTTGCTTGCTGAAAGTGAAGAGAACTTCAAGCACTTTCTGATGAAGATCAAAGACCATAGCCTTCAGTATGGATTACACATGAACATAAAGAAAACAAAAATCCTCACAACTGGACCACTAAGCAACATCATGGTAAATGGAGAAAAGATTGAAGTTGTCAAGGATATTATTTTCCTTGGATCCACAATCAAAACCCATGGAAGCAGCAGTCAGGAAAGCAAAAGATGCATTGCATTGGGCAAATCTGCTGCAAAAGACCTCTTTAAAGTCTTGAAAAGCAAAGATGTCACCTTGAAGACTAAGGTGTGCCTGACCCAAACCATGGTGTTTTCAACTGCCTCATACACATGCGAAAGCTGGACAATGAATAAGGAAGACTGAAGAAGAATTGATGTCTTTAAATTATGGTGTTTTTGAAGAATACTGAATATACCATAGGCCGCCAAAAGAACGAACGAATGTATCTTGGAAGAAATACAGCTAGAATACCCCTTAGAAGCAAGGGACGGCGAGACTATGTCTCACATACTTTGGGCGTGTTATCAGGAGGGACCAGTCCCTGGAGAAGAACATCATGCTTGGTAAAGTAGAGGGTCAGTGAAAAAGAAGAAGACCCTCAGTGGCTGCAACAATGGCCTCAAGTATAACAACGAATCTGAGGATGGTGCAGGACCAGGCAGTGTTTGTACATAGGGTCACTATGAGTTGGAACCAACTTGATGTCCCCTAACAGCAACATTCAATATCCTATGTCAGCTGTGCTCAGTGTGGGAGGAGACAACAAACAGGCGTGAATACCAGGAGGTGAGATTCAGTGGGGACATCTTGGAGGCTATCTACCACAGCATGCCTTGAAAAGACAGCCAGAGATAGATTTTCAGGGTCAAGGTCAAGCTCAGTCAGATACTTTGGAGATCACAGGGGAAGGTACACATGATGTCCCCAAGCTGGCTATGAGGATTAATGCCAGGGGGTCTGTCCTCTGTGTGGGCCTTACCCAGGGGATTTCATTTTTGGTCTTCTGATGTGGTGAGTAAGGTGGACCTAATGACCCTCATGGCAGCCATGCTCTGATTCTTTTCTTTTTAAATACATTGTTTTGTTGTTGTTGAGAATATACACAGCAAAACATACACCAATTCAACAGTTTCTACATGTACCATTTAATGACATGGATTACATTCTTCGAGTTGTGCAACAATTCTCACCCGCCTTTTCTGAGTTGTTCTTCCCACATTGACATACATTCATTGCTCCCTAAGGCACCTGTCTAATCTTTCCAGTTGCTGTTTTTAATTTGATCCCATATAGATAGTTCTTAAAAGAGTATAATGCTCAAGACAGACATTTTTTACTAGTTAAGCTAAACTATTGCTTGGTTTTAAGAAGACTTCAGGGGATGTTTTTGGTTTAAGGTTTAAAGATTATCTTGGGGCAATAATTTCAAGGGCATGCTGTGATTCTGATAGGGCTGCCTGGGGCTGGGAGTGGGGGGCACAGGGGGAGCTGGGCAGAGCTGGGAAGCTTCTGTTAGAGGAACCTCACCCAGGATCTGTCACTGCCAACATGCTTTCCTCATCATTTAGTCCTCTTGTTTTGAATGCCACAAGTTCTTCTCTTGCTGTTTGACTTTAGGAAGATAGAGTGGATTTGTTCCCCCCAAATTCATGTCCACCTGGAATCTCAAAATGTGACCCTATTTGGATATAGCGTCTTTGCCGATGCAATTAAGGTAAGGATTGAGATGAAAACATACTGGATTAGGATGGGTACTAAATCCAATGAGAGTGCCCTTACAGGAAACAGAAAAGAACACACTGAGATGCAGGGTTGAAGGTGATGTGAAGATGAAGGCAGCAATCAGAGCGATGCATCTACAAGTCAAGGAACACCAACGGTTGCCGGCAACCACTAGAAGCTGGTGAGAGACACAGGATGGTTTTCCCCTCAGAGCCTCCAGGAAAAACTGACCTGCTGACAGACACCTTGATTTCAAACATCCAGCTTCCTGAGCTGTGAAAGAGCAAATTTCTGTTGTTTAAGCCATCTGGTTTGAAATAATTTGTTACGGCAGCTGGAAGAAGCTAACACAGAAGGGGCAAGACATAAAACCTAAGAAGGACTGTCTGAGATGGACCATGGTTCAGAACGGGGAACTGGAAGCAGTGGTGGGATTTGGGCAGGTGCGCTGGAGCAGGTAGACCTGTCTTCATAACCCAAGGAAAGCTTGTTCACCTCAAGCTTTAGGATCAGGCACCCAGCACCCGAAGGTGAGCTCCCTGGGATTATTGACACTTTGGGGCAGGAGTGGGAGACAAAGGGCCTAGCACTGGCTTGTTCCGTCTGAAGGGTGGTTGTTGTGTGCCATCAAGTTGGTTCCGCCTTACAGTGATCCTATGGGACAGAGGAAAATGGCTTCGCAGGGCTTCCCGGGTTGTCATCTTTATGCGAGCAGGTCGCCAGGTCTTTCTTCCATGGAGCTGCTGATGCTTTTTAACCACCAAGCTTTTGGTTAACAACCAAACACTTAACCATTGTGCCACCAGGGATGAGTGGCAAAATTGGACTGGTCCCACCCAAGGAATGGCCCATTCTTTGACTAATCAATGACGCATTCATTGATTAATCAATTAACTAAATTATTAATTCAAGATGGCCGTGGACACAATTGTGTAGCTTATTTTTCCCTCTTCCCTACTGAGTCCACACCTACACTCTACCTAGGCATCTGCTGTGCTTTCTAAAGCTGACACTGTCGCAGTCAGTTGGAAAGAACCCGCTCTACTTAGCCATACCAAGTTTTTCATTCTCTTGTGAGTGATCTAATGGATTCTCCTCAAAAGGGTATTTTCATTTTGGGAGTGCAATCTGGATTGCCCAGTAACAGCTCCCTAGTGCTCGGCATTCCTCTTGTGCTCTGGTGAGGGTATATAAGCCTTCCTCTATGTTACGGCTCATCCCAGAGAAGCAAGGAGTCTGTTTTACTTGAATCAGTAGGGCGGGATTAAGGCATGTGAGGGTTCTAAACACTGATAAGCTGTGGTGCCCCCTCCTCTGCTTACTCACACATGTGAGTTGTCTATATATATTTATATATACATGTATATATATGTGTGTGTGTGTCTTAGTTATTTGTGATGTGACTTCTTTTTAAATGCAGCTATAACATTAGCAATTGAATGCAAAAGTGGCATATACCACTTTAGTGAAATGAGATGAACTGGATTATAAAATTTTTTAGTGGATGTGGGGTACTAAGATTTTTGCTATATACAATATTTTCTACAAAAAGAATGTTCCACATATTCTATAACTAAGAGAAGGAACCAGTGAACTTACGTAGTTTCAACAATCAATGCAAAATTCTGTTGATTTCCCAGCATGAGAAATTGGCTTCCACCAATTTTGCTTTAAATGGCTCATACTTCATTTTTGATGCTTGTTTTATACTTAATGCTATAATTACCAATGAATAAATGAAAAAGTCATAAAAGAAAATTTAATGATCGGAAAACGAGTATTACAACAAATCACTATATTTTTTGTTTATATAGATCTTTCATCTCTAACAATGTCATAATTAAAAAAAAATTCTTTCTATTCTTTGCCCTTTCAAATCTTCAAAGATGTCATCACAGTTAAGCTGCTGAACAATATCTACTTCCATACATAATAAGGGTAATGAATCGAGTCTTTCTTGAATCATTGTTGTACGCTAAGCATTTTTGAGTCCCTTTAGGGGCAAAAACGTGCCTTCTATTGTGCAGTTTGTGATCATTAAGGTTAGCAATGTGCATAAAGCAATTTCAACACTGGGAGATATGCACTGTATTTTATCTTCTGTTATAGAATCACACATGCGTACATGAGGAAAATTTGTCCTTCTGAATCTGTAAACTTATTTGTAGTGTAAGAGTGATATTGTTGCCCTTCTTTGTAAAGGTTTGTATTTAAGTCTTCGAGATGAGCCTTCGCTAATTTCTGGGCTGCCTTCATGCATTCTTCATCAAGTATATCCACATCGTTTAAGAAGGAAAATCTGTAAGAATTTCATACACTTTCGCCCTTCTTTTCATGCTAGACTCAAGTGTATCAATGATAGTGTAGTATGTAGTTATGCGAAATTGACTCTGGCACGCAACGATACTTCTGGAGCACTTCCGTCACTTGTTTCCTTCTAATGCTTCTGCATGTACAGTTTTAGGGTCTGATCCTAAAGCATTGGAACTACTTGATACTTGGTATTTGGCAGTATTTGTTTTGTTGTGTTTTCAAAATCTCCTCTTAAATTATGCAAATACCCTGTTAATGACTGGTAAAGATCTGTGCGTGCCTTGAATTTACTTCTGAATCTTGGAGACCTTGGCTCGTCTGAAGAAAATGCTATATTATTCCACATTACCGATATAAACGCATACTCTAGTGTTTGCATTTTATTGGTGATGTTTTCAGATTCTCTTCTGGTGTCTCCTTTTTGTGTCTGGTTTTCAGTAATATCTTCTAAGGCATCTAGAGTCTGAGTGTATGATTTCAGGATTGTACTTGTTGCTACAGCATGTACTTCCCAATGTGTATTCCCCACCCACTGCCATCGAGTATAGCGACATTTTAATACTCGATCATTGCCTAAATATGTTTTAAGAACTACCCATCAATGAGTGTTGTTATTATTAGATGCCATCAAGTCGGTTCCGACTCATAGCCACCCTATGTACATCCTCACAGTCATTGTTATGCTTAAGCCCATTGTTGCAGTCACTGTGTCAATCCATCTCATTGAGGGTCTTCCTCTTTTTTGGTGACTCTCTACTTTACCAAGCGTGATGTCCTTCTCCAGGGACTGGTCCCTCCTGACAACATTTCCAATATATGTGAGACGTAGTCTCACCATCCTTGCTCCTAAGGAGCATTCTGGTTGCACTTCTTCTAAGACAGATTTGTTTGTCCTTTTGGCGGTCCATGGTGTATTCAATATTCTTCTCCAACACCACAATTCAAAGGCATCGATTCTTCTTCAGCCTTTTTTATTCATCGTCCAGCTTTCACATGCATAGGAGGTGATTGAAAACATCATGGTTTGGGTCCGGTGCACCTTAGTCTTCAAGGTGACATCTTTGCTTTTCAAGACTTTAATGAGGTCTTTTGTAGCAGATTTGCCCAATGCAATGCATCTTTTGATTTCCTGACTGCTGCTTCCATGGGTGTTGATTATGGAGCCAAGTAAAATGAAATCCTTGACAACTTCAATATTTTCCCAGTTTATCATGATGTTGCTCATTGGTCCAGTTGTGAGGATTTTTGTTTTCTTTATGTTGAGGTGTAATCCATACTGAAGGCTGTGGTCTTTGATCTTCATAAGGCAGTGTTTCAAATCCTCTTCACTGTCAGTAAGCAAGGTTGTGTCATCTGCATAACACAGGTTGTTAATGAGATTTCCTCCAATCCTGATGCCTCATTCTTCTTCATATAGTCCCGTTCTTCTTCACATAGCCTTCATATCATTCATATACCTGGACTATATGAAGAATGGGGCATTGGTGAGCAGAGGTAGCAAACAATGTGTAGAGTAACTAAACAGTAGAAAAAATATCAGCTGCTTCCAGACGACAGTCTACTGCTCTGTGTCCTAAAAGATTAAGTGAATGTGCAACACAGTATGAAAATGGCATGTTGATGGCACTCTAAAATCTTCTGTCGCTTATGCCTTTATAAAGCCCTGACACAATGGCAGCCTTGTCATAGGACTGGCCTCAGCGCTTAGAAAAGTCAATTTTGCAAACTTCACCTAAATAGTGGAGTACTTGATCTGCAATTTCTTCACTGGTGTGACTTTTCAAGCTAGTAAATGTGATAAATCACTTGACAGGTTTTCCACTTTTTGGAGACATGTATCTTAAACCAATATTAGCTGGTCTGCAAAAGAAAGATCAGGAGTGGAATCTACAGACAAAGAGAAATATCGACCTATACTTCTTTCACTGAAAATAGTTGATCGAATTTTATCACTTATCAATTCTTCACATGTCGTTTTAGACATATATGGTAGCTTGCCCTTTCCTGTGTTAGCATATTTCGAGATGTGACCTCAAGGAATCAAACTGAGCAAAAAGTTCAAGTAAACCCCCCAAATTTCCATTTTATAGAGATTCAGATACTTCCTTTCTTTCTTCCTCGAAAAGATAGTCCACGTTCAGTGATCGTTATAATGAGAGCAACGATGCGTTGCAAAAAAGCTTTCCAATACTAGTATTCTTCATTATTTGTGTTTCTAGTTCATGAGTTAAGCTAAAACCATGTCTTAAGTTTAAATATGGCAACATAAAATCTCTGTGAATTGAACCATTTTCATGTTTATCAATCATATTCGAGTTGTGCCAATAGATAAATCTATCCATAACTAATTAAGAATTAAAGGATTTAGGACTGAATAGCTTGCAAACAAAACAATATACAGAACCAACTGATGAAGAATACAGAAACCACTCCCTCTTATAATTTCCACCATTAGCTCTGCACCCTAAGAACATACTCTGGTTACAGAACCTTGTTTGTTTACCATCCAGACATTTTCCACGTGAATTTTCAAATGATCTATCATGTTGATAATCACTTGGCCCTCTTTCAATCCAATGATTTACCTCATTAGAAGAAAAATTATTCCACAAAGCAGGATCTGTATTTCTGTTATTTGTGGGGTCTGCAGATGTGACAATTTCAGATTCTAAAATAGCTTCACCTTCTATGTCATTATTAATTGTTTTACTACAGCAAGGAATGGATGCAGAATTTGTTCCAAACTCTGTTACATTTGTATTGCTATTAGTAATTTCGGCACCATCGATACTCATACAACGATTTGCACCTGTTAAACTAGAGCATTCAATAGAAGTCTCTTCTGATTCATTATGTTTTAAAAAGAAAGTTAATTTTGGAACTGTCTTTGGGATTCACAGATCCTTTTTCTTTTTATCTTCTGTGAGCTTTTGTTTTTGTACTTAGTTGTTGCTGTTTCATTTTACCTGGATATAAAATTATGTCAATTTTTAAAGTTGGTTCTACCATAGCAAATAAATTTGACTAATTTAAAATAGATGAAATTTATAAAACAAGTAGAATTTATAAACTAAAATTTACATTCGAATTTGGATGTTAACACAAAAATTTATATTTGAAAGTTACTAAAAAAATTGATTCGGAACATGCAATTTTGTTCTTTAGGTTGAGACGGTTAAAAGAAATAGCTCTTACAAGGCAGTGGAAATAATTTCATTTGTTTGTCTTACTGTATTTGTGGCGGGTCCTTCCCGGATCTCCACCGGTATTTTTCGTCTTGAACTAACACGTACAAACTCGTGCACTCACTTTCCCGTTCTTCGACGTGGCGTCTTCCCAGTTCACGGGACTGCTGTTGATACCCGACAGGGTGAGAGAACACAGAGCGTGGTACAGATACAAGGGCGTGCCCAATCCAAAGACAAGTTTTGATTCATTTTGCACAGAACCAAGTACCTCACAAGTCACGTGATTATAGTGCTGCTGGCACGTTCTCAGGTGGTCGAGCAGAGAGAACTGAATATGAGGTTATACCTGATTCGTTTGAAACGAAGAGGAAAATATAATTGTTATCATATACAGGGTTTATAAAATGGGATCAGTTTCCCTTAGCGCCCTGCCAGTTCCCTTCCAGTGTAGCACTTGCCTTGCCTTGTGTCCTCTCCGCTTGGCATCTATGGGCCTTTGCTTTGGACCACTGGTGCCCTTGTGTTGTTGATGTCCTAAGCATGTGCTTACCTTGCTTACTGGGTAATCTGTCCCTGTGAATAGGTCAGTGACAAGTTAACCAGGAAGCCAGCTTCTTTGAGTACAACAATCTAAGGCGAGTGTCTTAATAGCACTGCTGTAACAGAGATACCACCAATCGCTGGCTTTAATGAACAGAAATTTATTTTCTCACAGTTTAGGAGGCTAGAAGCCTAAATTTAGGGTGCCAGCTACAGCGAAAGAATGCTCCCTCTGTCCGTTCTGGGAAAAAAATCCTCGTCTCAGCTTCTCTACCACTCTTCTTATAGCTCCTTGGCAACCTCCATGTGGCTTTCAGCTTCCCTCTTTCATACTTCTTTGCTTCTGTGCCTCATCTGCTCTTTCTTTATTTCAGAAAAGTTTGGTTTAAGATACACCCCACACTGATATGGCCTCGTTAACATAAAAGGAAAGGTATGAACGTGTTGCCATTGAGTCAATTCCAACTCATAGCAACCCTACTGACAGGGTAGAATTGCACCACAGTGTTTCCAGGGCTGTAAATCTTTATGAAAGCAGACTGCCATATCTTTCTCCCGCAGAGCAGCTGGTGGATTTGAATTGTTGATCTTTTGGCTAGCAGCTGAGCGCTTAACTATTTCGCTACCAGGGCTCCTTTCTTCCACAGGTATAAATAAAAACCCAAAGCCACTGCCATCAAGTTAATTCTGACTCATAGTAACCCTATAGGACAGCGTAGAACCACCCCCTAGGGTTTCCAGGGAGTGGCTGGTGTATTTGAACTGCTAACCTTTTGGTTAGCAGCCATACCTCTTAACCACTATGCCACCAGGGTTTCCCCAACAAATATAGGAGTTAGGATTTACAACATAGATTTTTGGGAGACAAAACAATACATAACAGTGGGGATAGAGTTGAGGCTGGGGACAAGAGAAACCAAGGGAACAATCTCTGCCCTCGGCCAGCTTCACCCCAGTCCTGTAGGAGAAGTCTCCAGGAGGGGCTGGCTTAGCTCAGGGCATCCTCCTGGGAGTGGAGTTGACTAGGGGAGGGCATCGTCTCCCAGACCTCTTCCTCTGGGGCTCTTTAACACCAATCTCGACAGTCTGGAAAATGGAATCCCTGGGACCCCTCCCCATCACCATTATTAGAATAAACTCCAGGCTGGGAGCTGGCGCCTCCGGCTTCAGGAGTGCAGCCTGTAATTAGCTGACTTCTAAATGCCCCTGGTAATTGGTGATGAGGTCTCCTGCTTCAGACCAGTTAAGCTGCCGTGTAACTTGGCTGCAGTTTAACTAGGAAGCAGAAAATGCACGAAAACGTGGCAAATGCAGAGAATGTGAACTATGTGGGAATTGTCAACTTTCAGAATAACTTGGAAACTGCCAGAGAATCCTCGAAGGGGGAAATCAGCCAGTTAAGCCTTGGGCCACAAATTGGTTGTCCATGACCATGGCCACTTTCCTGCCTACCTGCCCCCACAGTGTGGGGATAAGCTGGAAGCAGCTGGGATGAGTGTGTGGGTGTCTAGGTGGGCGTGGAAATGACTGGGGTCCTTTGACTGCATGACAAACACCTGGCAGGCCCTCTGCTGGGTGCTGAAGATAAGGTGTGCTTGGGGACAAGGCCACTTTCGGTCTCTGCCCTCCAGGAATTTATGCCTGTTACGGGAGAAAATGCCCTCGGTTCTTGTCTTCGGTGTAGGAAAGAATTCAAACACTGAGGCAAATAACGCCAAGCAAGCAGAGGTTTATTAGCTAGCAGAAGCTTAGTAGTAAAGTACACTTGACTAGGGAGCATCCAGTGGGCTACTCAGATAGAGAGAGCCTGAGTGCCCCGATACAGTTGTTTTCTTGGGGCTTTATACTCTTTTTCTCCTACCTCCCCCTGTTAATGTTTAACTGCCAAGTCAGGGACCTCTGTAGGGACCATGTTATTGAGGAATGTCACCACCCCCGTCTCTTTCTCCTCCCAAGTGCAACCTCTCCTCCTTCCCCTTACAAGTCCAGTGGGGACAGACCCACACATCTGTTTCATGAGTCACACGGGAATAAGTGCTAAGAAACTAGCGGCTCATGAGTCGACTCCAACTCATGGTAAGCCTGTGTGTGTCAGAGAAGAACTGTGCTCCATAGGGTTGTCAATGGCTGATTTTTTGGAAGTAGATCGCCAGGCTTTTCTTCCAGGGCACCTCTGTGTTGACTTGACCCTCCAACCTTTTGGTCAGCAGTCAAGCACACGTTAACCATTTGCACCACCCAGGGATTCTGAAATAATTGCTACAGAGATACCATCAAGGGTCTGGGGCTCAGTGTTGATTGATTAGTCTTGCCGTGGAGTAGGGGGATTTTGGAAGGTTTAACAGAGGACGTGACTTCCGAACCAGACATCGAAGAGTGCTTTGGGTTTGGGGAAGTTGCTGGAGAAGATGGCGGTGACGAGGATGCTGGGTTCGCTAGGGAAAGGCAAGGGGATTGAAGGTGGATCGTAGGGTGGGTGGGCAGGGGAAAGGGGAACAAGAGGGTGATGGGAAAGAGGGCCACTGGAAAAATAAGCTGTAGCCAGGCCATGAGGCTAGAATCAGCCCTTCCCAAGGAAGCGGTTCCGGCGAACTTACTTACGTGGGCCTCCTCTCTGTTACAGGTCGGCCATCCACCTAAGACAGGGAGCAAAGGCCCTGAGATCGGAGGGTGCCTGTCTGAGGAATAGCAAAGAGACTGGTGTGGTTAGAGGAGAGACAAGTAAAACAGATAGACTATACTATCAGGGAGGTAATAGGGGGTTAGGTGTAGAAACTAGGGGCTTATTAAGACAAGGAAGAGAGGGGACCCCAAATCTGCAGAAACAAAGCCATTCCCCAGAACAACGGGGCAGGGCATCTAAAATAGCCCGCAACAGAAGCAGCTGGAAAAAACCAGCCCCGGGGACATGAGCAGAACATCCACCTGTGACTGCTGTGTGACCTTCCACCAGGGGCAGTGAGGGGCTGCAGCTCCAGCTGGGGAATCGAACCCAGGGAATAAGAAACTGTGTAGGCAGAACACCCCATAATAAGTCCTACTACGAATCCCAGAGGCCTCCGGGACAGGAGCCATCTTGGAAAGCTGCTGCGCACGCACCTTAGTTAGCATGTCCCCCCTGTGCCTGTGAATAAACATGAATCTTTTCCCGCCCAAGAACTTTTAAAAACTCGGCCCGTCTTTTGTTCTGGGAGACGAGGGTAAGTGTTGTTCTAGGCCCTCCTCATCTCTGCTTGCAAGCCTTTTCAATAAAGTTTTGCTCGTGTGGAAAATTCTGCGTGCCTTACCTGCTCATTCTTGACCAGTGAGAGGCAAGAACATTATTCCAGTAACACACCCAGGACGTGTCCTGCCAAGGCTATGACTGAACACAGACTGGTCAGGCCAGGTTCGGGCACCTCTGGGTGGACTTGACCCTCCAACTTTTTGGTTAGCAGTTGAGGGCTTAGATTACTGGAACGATAGGGCTGGAAGCAGATGATAGCTTCAGAGCTCGGGGCCACCCCCTCCCCTTGTCCTGGAGGACAGTCTCAGATCTGTGTGTGGTCATCCTACCCCCATGTCCGCAGCATCACTCAGGGGTGTAAGGGTTGGGAACTGCACCAGGTGACACTGTCAGAGGGGGTGACTCCAAAATGACTGTCTATAAAATTTTCGTGCAGTGTTTCGGCAGAAATTTATTACTTTTAATAAAATATCCCTGTAGTTTGGACACGTTATCAGGAGGGACCAGTCCCTGGAGAAGGACATCATGCTTGGTAGAGTAGAGAGAGGGTCAGTGAAAAAGAGGAAGACCCTCAACGAGATGGATTGATACAACGGCTGCAACAATGGGCTCGAGCATGGGAACGATTGTGAGGATGGTACAGGACCAGGCAGCATTTTGTTGTTGTACACGGGGTCTCTATGAGTTGGAACTGACTCAATGGCACCTGACAACATTCCTGTAGTTGGTTACAATAACAAAAACATTTTTCATAAGCCTAGCTTACATGTACTTACAATACTCCTACAAGGCTAAAGCTCTATGCTAATTTACTTTTTGAACCTTCTATTGCATTCTGGTCAGTGCTGTCATTATTACCCAATTACAACCACACTTCCAATCATGAGGTTTTGTCTGCGTGCTACAAGCGTGTGCTGTTGTTTTCACTGCTGCCAGTGGCTTTTTTTTTTTTTTATTGTGCTTTAAGTGAAAGTTTAAAAATCAAGTCAGTCTCTCACACAAAAACTTATATATACTTGCTACATACTCCCAATTGCTCTCCCCCTATTGAGACAACCTGCTCCCTCCCTCCACTCTCTTTTTGTGTTCATTTGGCCAGCTTCTAACCCCCTCCACCCTCTCATCTCTCCTCCAGGCAGGAGATGCCAACATAGTCTCAAGTGTCCACCTGATCCAAGAAACTCACTCCTCACCAGCATCCCTCTCCAACCCATTGTCCAGTTCAATCCCTGTCTGAAGAGTTGGCTTCGGGAATGGTTCCTGTCTTGGGCCAACAGAAGTTCTGGGGGCCATGATCACTGGAGTCCTTTTAGTCTCAGTCAGACCATTAAGTCTGGTCTTTTTATGAGAATTTGGGGTCTGCATCCCATTTCTCTTCTGCTCCCTCAGGGGTTCTCTGTTGTGTTCCCTGTCAGGGCAGTCACCGGTTGTAGCCGGGCACCATCTAGCTCTTTTGGTCTCAGGCTGATGTAGTTTCTGTCTTTTGGGCTCGTAATTACCTTGTGTCCTTGTTATTCTTCATTATCCTTTGATCCAGGTGTGTGGAGACCAATTGATGCACCTTAGATGGCCACTTGCTATCGTTTAAGACCCCAGATGACTCTCTCCAAGGTGGGATGCAGAACGTTTTCTTAATAGATTTTATTATGTCCATTGAATTAGCTGTGCCCTGAAACCATAGTCCCCAAACCCCCGCCTCTGCTACGCTGGCCTTTGAAGCATTCAGTTTATTCTGAAAACTTCTCTGCTTTTCATTTAGTCCAGTTGTGTTGACCTCACCTGTATTGTGTGTCTTTCTCATCACCTAAAGTAGTTCTTATCTGCTATCTAATTAGTGAATACCTCTCTCTCACCCTCCCTCCCTCCCCCCTCTCATAACCATCAAAGAATATTTTCTTCTCTGTTTAAACTATTTCTTGAGTTCTTATAATAGTGGTCTTATACAATATTTGTCCTTTTGCAACTGACTAATTTCACTCAGCATAATGCCTTCCAGATTCCTCCATGTTAGGAAATGTTTCACAGATTCATCACTGTTCCTTATTGATCCGTAGTAGTCCACTGTGTGAATAAACCATAATTTATTTATCCCTTCATCCATCGATAGGCACCTTGGTTACTTCCATCTTTTTGCTATTATAAACAGTGCTGCAATGAACATGGGTGTGCATTTATCTGTTCATGTAAAGGCTCTTATTTCTCTAGGATATATTCCAAGGAGTGGGATTGCTGAATCATATGGTAGTTCTATTTCTAGCTTTTTAAGGAAGCGCCAAATTGATTTCCAAAGTGGTTGTACCATTTGACATTCCCACCAGCAGTGTAGAAGTGTCCAATCTCTCCACAGCCTCTCCAACATTTATTGTTTTGTGTTTTTTGGACTAATGCCAGCCTTGTTGGAGTGAGATGGAATCTCATTGTAGTTTTGATTTGCATTTCTCTAATGGCTAATGGTTGTGAGCATTTCCTCATCTATCTGTTAGCTACTTGAATGTCTTCTTGAGTGAGTGTCTGTTCATATATTTTGCCCATTTTTTAATTGGGTTATTTGTCTTTTTGCAATATCATGTAGATTTTAGAGATCAGGCCCTGATCAGAAATGTCCTAGCTAAAAACTTTTTCCCAGTCTGTAGGTAATCTTTTTACGCTTTTGGTGAAATCTTTGCATGAGCATAGGTGTTTGATTTCTAGGAGCTCCCAGTTATCTAGTTTTTCTTCTGCATTGTTAGTAATGTTTTGTATACTGTTTATGCCATGTATTAGGTCTCCTAACGTTGTTACTATTTTTTCTTCCATGATCTTTATCATTTTAGATTTTATATTTAGGTCTTTGATCCCTCTTGAGCTCATTTTTGTGCATGGAGTGAGGTATGGGTCTTGTTCCATTTTTTTTTGCAAATAGATATCCAGTTATGCCAGCACCATTTGTTAAAAAGACTGTTTTTTCCCCATTTAACTGTTTTGGGGCCTTTGTCAAATATCAACTGCTCATACATGGATGGATTTATGTCTGGATTCTCAATTCTGTTCCATTGGTCTATGTATCTGTTGTCGTACCAGTACCAGGCTGTTTTAACTACTGTGGCGGTATAATAGGTTCTAAAATCAGGTAAAGTAAGGCCTCCCACTTTGTTCTTTTTCAGTAATGCCTTACTTATCCGGTGCCTCTTTCCCTTCCATATGAGGTTGGTGATTTGTTTCTCCATCTCATTAAGGAATGTCATTGGGATTTGGATCGGAATTGCGTTAAATGTATAGATAGCTTTTGGTAGAATAGACATTTTTATAATGTTAAGTCTTCCTATCCATGAGCAAGGTATGTTTTTCCACTTATGTAGGTCTCTTTTGGTTTCTTGTAGAAGTGCGTTGTAGTTTTCTTTGTATAAGTCTTTTCCATCTCTGGTAAGATTTATTCTTAAGTATTTTATCTTCTTGGGGGCTACTGTAAATGGTATTGATTTGGTGATTTCTTCTTCAATGTTCTTTTTGTTGGTGTAGAGGAATCCAACTGATTTTTGTATGTTTATCTTGTATCCTGATACTCTGCTGAACTCTTCTATCAGTTTCAGTAGTTTTCTTGAGGATTTCTTAGGGTTTTCTGTGTATAAGATCATGTTGTGTGCAAATAGAGGTACTTTTACTTCTTCCTTGCCAATCTGGATGCCCTTTATTCCTTTGTCTAGCCTAATTGCTCTGGCTAGGACCTCCAGCACAATGTTGAATAAGTGTGGTGATAAAGGGCATCCTTGTCTAGTTCTCGTTCTCAAGGGGAATGCTTTCAGGTTCTCTCCACTTAGAGTGATGTTGGCTGCTGGCTTTGTATAAATGCCCTTTATTATGCTGAGGAATTTTCCTTCTACTCCTATTTTGCTGAGAGTTTTTATCATGGATGGGTGTTGAACTTTGTCAAATGCCTTTTCTGCATCAATTGATAAAATCATGTGATTCTTGTCTTTTGTTTTATTTATGTGATGGATTACATTAATTGTTTTTCTAATGTTGAACCATCCCTGCATAATCCCTGCATACCTGGTATGAATCCCACTTGGTCATGGTGAATTTTTTTTTGATATGTTGTTGAATTCTATTGGCTAGAATTTTGTTGAGGATTTTTGCGTCTAATTTCATGAGGGATATAGGTCTGTAATTTTCTTTTTTTGTGGTGTCTTTACCTGGTTTTGGTATCAGGGATGTGCTGGCTTCATAGAATGAGTTTGGTAGTATTCCGTCCTTTTCTATGCTCTGAAATACCTTTAGTAGTAGTGGTGTTAACTCTTCTCTGAAAGTTTGGTAGAACTCCACAGTGAAGTCATCTGGGTCAGGACGTTTTTTTGCTGGGAGTTTTTTGATTACCTTTTCAATCTCTTCTATTATGGGCCTATTTAGTTGTTCTACCTCTCTTTGTGTTAGTTTAGGTAGGTAGTATGTTTCTAGGAAATCATCCATTTCTTCTAGGTTTTCAAATTTGTTAGAGTACAATTTTTCATAGTAATCTGATATGATTCTTTTAATTTCAGTTGGGTCTGTTGTAATACAGCCCATCTCATTTCTTATTTAGGCTATTTGCTTCCTCTCCTGTTTTTCTTTTGTCTGTTTGGCCAATGGTTTATCCATTTTGTTGATTTTTTCAAAGAACCAGCTTTTGGTTTTGTTAATTCTTTCAATTGTTTTTCTGTTTTCTCTTTTACTTAGTTCAGCTCTAATTTTTATTATTTGTTTTCTTCTGGTGCCTGAGGGTTTCTTTCGTTGCTCTCTTTCTATTTGTTCAAGTTGTAGGGATAGTTCTCTGATTTTGGCCCTTTCTTCTTTTCGGTTGTGTACATTTATGAATAGAAATTGACCTCTGAGCGCTGCTTTCACTGTGTCCCAAAGGTTCTGATAGGAAGTGTTTTCATTCTCATTGGATTCTATGAATTTCTTTATTCCATCCTCAATGTCTTCTATAATCCAGTCTTTTTTGAGCAGGGTATTTTTCAGCTTCCAAGTGTTCGATTTCTTTTCCCTGATTTTTCTGTTATTGATTTCCACTTTTATGGCCTTATAGTCAGAGAAGATGCTTTGTAATATTTCAATGTTTTGGATTCTGCTAAGGCTTGCTTTATGACCTAATATGCGGTCTAGTCTAGAGAATGTTCCATGTGCACTAGAAAAGAAAGTGTACTTGGTTGCTGTTGGGTGGAGTGTTCTGTATAAGTCTATGAGGTCAAGTTGGTTGATTGTGGCATTTAGATCTTCTGTGTCTTTATTGAACTTCTTTCTGGATGTCCTGTCCTTCACCAAAAGTGGTGTGTTGAAGTCTCCTACTATTATTGTGGAGCTCTCTCACTTTTCAATGTTGATAGAGTTTGTCTTATGTATCTTGCAGCCCTGTCATTGGGTGCATAAATATTTAATATGGTTATATCTTCTTATCCCTTTAATCATTATATAGTGTCCTTCCTTATCCTTTATGATGGATTTAATTTTAAAGTCTATTCTGTCAGAAGTTAATATTGCCACTCCTGTTTTTTTTTTATTGTTGTTTGCTTGATATATTTTTTTCCATCCTTTGAGTTTTAGTTTTTTTGTGTCTCTAAGTCTAAGGTGTGTCTTTTGTAGGCAGCTTATAGACAGGTCATGTTTTTTAATCCATTCGGCCACTCTCTGTCTCTTTATTGATGCATTTAGTCCATTTACATTCAGGGTAATTATGGATAGGTATGAATTTTTAGTGCTATCATTTTGATTTTTTTTTTGTGTGTGTGTTGTTTTCTTTTTCCCACTTAATTTTGTGTGCTGAGTAGATTCTCTTTATGTATTGTCCTTTCCTCATATTTTTTGTTGTTGATTTTGTTTCTGCTGAGTCTCTATTTTTTTCTTGTATTTTATTTTGACGAGTAGGATAGTTTGTCTCCTTTGTGGTTACCTTATTATTTACCCCATTTTTCTGAATTTAAACCTAACTTTTATTTCTTTGTATCGCCGTATCTTCCTCTCCATGTGGAAGGTCTATGATTACATTTCTTAGTCCCTCTTTGTTGTTTTAATGTTGTCTTCTTTTATGCAATAACATTGCTGTTACCCTGTTTTGAATTTTTTTTTTGTTAAATCTTGCTTTGTTTTTTTTGATTTCCCTGTCTGGGCTGACTTCTGGTTGCTCTGCCCGGTGTTCTAGTCTTGGGTTGACACCTGATATTAATGATTATTCTAACCAAAGAACTCCCTTTAGCATTTCTTGTAGTTTTGGTTTGGTTTTTACAAATTCCCTAAACTTGTGTTTATCTGGAAATGTCCTAATTTCACCTTCATATTTAAGAGACGGTTTTGCTAGATATATGATTCTTGGCAGGCAATTTTTTTCCTTCAATTTTTTAAATAAGTCATCCCATTGTCTTCTTGCCTGCATAGTTTCTGCAGAGTGGTCCGAGCTTATTCATATTGGTTCTCCTTAGTAGGTAACTTTTCGTTTATCCCTAGCTGCCGTTAAAATTCTCTCTTTATCTTTGGTTTTGGCAAGTCTGATTATAATATGTCTTGGTGACTTTCTTTTAACATTTACCTTATGTGGAGTTCGATGAGCATCTTGGATAGATATCTTCTCATCTTTCATGATATCAGGGCAGGTTTCTGCCAACAAATCTTTAACAATTCTCTCTGTATTTTCTATTATCCCTCCCTGTTCTGGTACTCCAATCACTTGTAGGTTATTTCTCTTGATAGAGTCCCACACAATTCTTAAGGTTTCTTCATTTTTTAAAATTGTTTTTTCTGATTTTTCTTCAAACATATTAGTGCAAGGTGATTTATCTTCAAGTTCAGAAATTCTGGCTTCTACTTGCTCAATTCTGCTCCTCTGACTTTCTATTGAGTTGTCTACTTCTGTAATTTTATTGTTAATCTTCTGAATTTCTGATTGCTGTCTCTCTATGGATTTTTCCAGCTTATTAAATTTTTTACTATGTTCCTGAGTGATCTTTCTAATTTCTTCAATTGCTTTATCTGTGTGTTCCTTGGCTTGTTCTGCATACTGCCTCATTTCCTTCCCGATGTCTTGAAGGGTTCT
Organism: Elephas maximus indicus; assembly: GCF_024166365.1. Lineage (NCBI taxonomy): Eukaryota > Metazoa > Chordata > Mammalia > Proboscidea > Elephantidae > Elephas > Elephas maximus. Next base: position 2,053,757 of record NC_064842.1, read on the forward strand.
GTATATTAAACTTTTGTATTCTGCATCTGGTAATTCCAGGAATGCACTTTCATCTAAAAGATCCCTGGATTCTTTGTTTTGAGAGCCTGTTGAGGTGATCATGGCCTGTTTCTCTATGTGACTTGATATTGACTATTGTCTCTGAGCCATCTATAAGTTATTGTATTAGTTTATGCTTGCTTACTGTGTTGTAGCTGCTTGCTTTGTTTTGTTTTGGTATACCCATATGGGTTGCTTGAGTGAGCTAGCTTGATTATTTTCACCTTTGGAGCTCTGGTGTCCTGTCCCCAGCTGGCTAGAGCTGTTATCAGGAATATCAGTCTAGGAGTCCATTCAGTTTTCTTGTATGAATTCAGCTCAGGTTTCCAGGTAGCTGATCATCAAGTGTGTGGTATAGGCTCTGTCCTACAGTCTTAGAGGGGCAGGGGTGATTGGTGTATATACTGGTATCTGGTTGCAGCAGGGGGTCATGCTTTGAACAAGGCACAGATTGAGAACTGACCCCCAAGTGTCTCTGAGGAAAGCACATCCCTGTTTCCTAGAGCTTGCAGGTGGGTGGGTTGTGCAGATGGACCATGGGCACCCAATGTTTTTGGTTGAAAGGACTGGGAGGTACCAGTTATCCTTAGACCGCTGTCACGGGTGGCCGGGTGATCTGAGTGGAACTACCAGTCCTTGGACCCCTGATGTGAGTAGGTGAGGACCCTGTTTAATAGGCAAAGCAATGTCAAACATCAAACACCCACCTCTCCACCGCATAGCTGACACAGTTGGAGTCTGCCAACAAGGGCCTATTCTTTTGAAATAGGCCCACACATGTCCATGCATAGGGGAAAGATGCTCAAAGTGCACAGATCGTGTACGCCTGGACAGGAGCCTCTTCTGTCCTGAGCTCCCCAGGTAAGTGGAGCTGGCAAATTATCTTTTCCCCCAAATGCAAATTTTTTCCTTCCCCAAGGCCAGAAGGATGGCTTTAGGTGCTCAACAGGGCCTATCTCAGGCCCAGGGAATTCAGCTGCTGAGGCTGGCTTGGGGGTGGGGAGGGGTGGTAAAATATACGTAAGTAGTTAGCTTTTGCGAGAGCGCCGTTCTTCTCAGGTTCCGGAGGTGTGAGTACGCTGTGTGGCTGGCTACTTCTCCTTGAGGAAACTGTGGCCAAATGCTAGTACGAGCCAGCCGCTGCTGCCGCAGCTTGGGGAATGGTGCCTGAGGGCTCCTCATGATTCAGGTCCGGTAACTCCTCTCTGCTTCTGAACCGTCTCTTCCTCCCCCTGGCCCTCTGTTTTCTAAGCTTGCCTTTGATGCTCAGGGCTCCTAGCTTGTCATAAGTGTACTTGTTTCACTTGTTTTTCGGGTCTTTGTTGTAGAGGGCTCACCAGAAGTGTCTGTCTATTCTGCCATCTTGGCTCCGCCTGTCTGGTGGCTGTTTTTACAGTCACGCATTTTGTCAAATTCTCTGGTGTTTTGGCTACAATATTGTGGTAATTAGTATTGTGAACTTAAATCAATAACTTCTTTGAGAATGAAGTAGTAATTAAAGGAAAAGGAGAAAAAAGAAAGAGACTTCCGTCCAGTTACTAATAATATTGTAAGTCAATGTAGAAAGGTTTTACTAAGGAATTTCGTTGTTAGTATTCATGTAATCTAAGAAATATTACATATAAGCAATTTACAACTCTATTTATCACTGAGTGTTCTATGGTTAACATTGATATCAGACATTCCTAAGGATTCTGTATGGTCTGGTAGGGGAGGAGGTTCATGGGCGGGACACCATGAGTTAGCCCACTGGGCGACACCAACCCTGGCGACACCACTGCCCTCTGTGACCCTCCCTCCCCTCTCAGCTCTCCTTCTCTAGCTAATGGTCTACAGAGGGTCAGCCCGAGCTATAGAGAGCCTGGCCTTGGGATGAAAACCCCCGTGGTGGGGTACAGATATGGGGCAAATTGCCTCAGGGAACAGATGTGCGATGAGTCACTCCCCCACCCTGGGGAACCACTGTCTGTCCTCGGAGGCACCCCAGGGACCCTCCATGTCTGTCCCCTTCTCCCCTTCTCCCTGTCTCCTCTCAGCTCCTTATATGTTTGCTACGAATCTTCATTTCCACATGAGCTACCACACACACAAAATGGAGCGTCCCTGATTTGAGGAGCAAAAACAGTGATTACTAGATTGGTTCTTTCTCGCCGAATGTGGAGGAACAAACAATGCTACACAATTTTAGCTTGTATAGCGTCTTTCAAACCACGCGATGCCCGGGGCACAGCGCAGAGTTGCTGTAAATAATAGAATAACTGGGATAAACATTCTAAACATCTTGGCGTCTAGCTTCCTCAGCTCCTCAAGTGAGGCTGATGGGGAGGCTGGAAGGAGACGGGGAAGATGAAGACCCACAGACAGGGTGGCGGGACCAGCTGGGGCTCGACTGGAGGCGAGGCGGCACAGGAAGGGGGCTGGGGGACTTTGTCGATGACAGCTGCATTTCAAGGAGGTTGAGAAATGGGGCAAGAAGGGTGGAGGGGTAGGCAGGGGGTGGTCCTGGAGATGGAGCAGGACCCCAAACAAATGAGCCTACTTTTGGAGGGGGTTCCTCCACTTTGGACAGGACTAGTTAGAGGTGGTGATAGAAGCGGGAGAGGACAGGTTAGCTCCTTTTCTGAAAGTCTTTGTGATGACATAGAACCAACACAGGCTGGTTGGTTGCTGCCTGTTTTATTAACATTACTTGCTTTGTGACTTGGTTTGGACTCCCCGGGCCTCAGTTTGTCCATGAGGGTGGTGTTATCAGCCATTAGGTTCCCTTCTAGACCTGGTGGCTGTGAGTTGGTGATTCTCTGGCCCCCACAAATCCTCGTGGTGTGAAACCATCAGGGTTACCAGTGACTTGCTCTCTAACCCAGGGAAAGGGCCAAGCCCCACAGCCTCCAGGGGAGCCTCCCCTCGGATTCCATTTGAGGGGCCCCCTCGACTCCTACCCTTCTGTCACCCCCAGCTTCTCAGCTTGTTCTGGAGAAGTGAGGGTGATGCTGAGGAACGTGGCCTCGACCAAGGAGCAGTCTGCATTTGAATCTTCCTGTGTGACCTCAGGCAAAAGACAACCACTCTGAATCTCAGTTTGTCAACTTTAAATAGACACAGACGCCCATTCATAGGACGTTTGGGAGCGTTAACTGAAATAATATGTGTAAAGTACTTAATACTGCCTAGCACAGCACTCAGTAATTGCACAATAAATAGTGGTGCTTATTATTTTTGCTAAGGAGCCTAGGTGGAGCAAGCGGTTTGTGATTGGCTGCCCATCCGTTGGTGCTAAGGAAGAAAAGGCCTAGCGAATTGGCTTTGTAAAGACTACAGCCAAGAAAACCCGGTGGAACAATTCCGCTCTGGAACTGATGATGTTGCCATGAGCCTTGAGTCAGAGGCCAACTCCACGCAGCCAACAACGTTACCATTGTTATTTTAATTATGGCAACATAATTCCCTCCACTGAGAGGCTGAGCAGTTTCGCCCTGGGGGAAGCATTTGGGACTCAGCTATAGTCCCCGGGTTCGAGAGGAGGCCGCCAGCTCTGCGCCGCTGGGCCTGCCCGGGCGCCTGGTTGCACTGGGTCTGGGATGGGCCCCTGAAGCTCACTCTCATTTTCAAGTTGCTGGAGCTTTGTTCCTTGATTCCTCCTAATTTGGGTGAATTTCGCCATATGGAGAGCAGGGAACAGTGTTAAAAAAGCTTTCACACATAGATAGCGCGGCACTTTCTCTGCTAAATGAGGGCTGTCTTCCCCAGCACAGATTTCACACGCCGATCTCCAGGGTGTTGAGTTCCCTCATCAACGGGGCTGGAGTTGTCAAGGCTCTTGGAGCCATTGTCTCCAGCTACCTGGGTCCTGTTCTGACCCCAGGAGAAATCCCATCTTCTTTTTCCTCCCCAGCATGAGGGCTTCCTAGGCCTCTCAGGTGAAACGACTCTGCTTCCAAGACCAGGCCAAGCGAGCTGGCTCCCCCAGCCCCAGGCAGCTGGGCTGCCAAGCCCGGCTCTCAGGTCTCCCGGGGATCCCTCTGGATGCTGTTCTCGTTTCACATCTGGAAGGGAGTCAGGCTGTTCTGAATTGAGCCCAAACCCCCTGTTCCCCAACCCACCGCACCTTCTCTAGAACTTTCTGTCCCAGCCAAGACATCTGCTGCAGTGTGACTCTACTGCTCCTCCCCCACTTCATCCTGGCCTGACTACGCCAGCATGTCTATTTGAGTCATTAGAAGTAAATCTCTTCGTTGGTCTACGGGAGACTGCAATGCCCAGCCCTTCACTTCCAAAGATGACATTCTTGGTGCAGGTGCCCCTGGGGGCTCCCCTCAGTCAGCAGGGAGTCAGGGCTCCGTCCAGCTTGGCCACATTGTCTGGCTTTGTCTGCCCTTGTGGGGCTCCTGTTAGCGGGGGGCCAGTGGGCAGAATGTCTGGTCTTACTCTTTCCTTGGTGATAAAAATAATAGTAACAATTAACCGTTTATTAAGCACTTACTGTGTGCTGGGTCCTCCACCACCCGTCTGTCAGTTTGTCATTCGTACTGTGGTGGCTTGCGTGTTGCTATGATGCTGGAAGCTATGCCACCAGTATTTCAAACACTAGCAGAGTCGCCCATGGTGGGCAGGTTTCAGTGGAGCTTCCAGACTAAGACAGACTAGCAAGAAAGGCCTGGGGGTCTACTTCTGGAAATTAGCCAATGGAAATCCTGTGAATCACAACAGGATATTGCTCGAGTGGACTCAAACATGCCAGCAGCCGTGAGGATGGTGCAGGACCAAGCAGCGTTTGGCTCTGTGGTACATGGGGTGCCATGAGTCAGATAGGACAGTAACAACAGCGACATGTGCTGGGTCCTGTATCTTGTTATCTTAATCCAATAATCCTGCAGGATCTGTGTGACTATCCTGACTTTAAAGATGAGGAACCTGAGGCTCAGAGAGCTTAAGTGACTGGAGCAAAGTAGCACAGCTTGTTAGCGGCAGAGCTGATGTTCAGACATGGATCTACTAACGTCAAAGCGGTGCTATTTCCACCAGCTTGCTCCCCCTACCCCGTCTTAGTACTAACACCCTGTGGCAGCCCATGATGCTGACCTTGGGGTCAGGGGCAAAAATTGAGGGAAAAAGATATGGCAGTCTGCTTCCATAAAGAGTCCAGCCTTGGAAACCCTATGGGGCGGCTCTACTCTGACCTGTATGGTTGCTATGAGTCAGAATTGACTTGACAGCAGCAGGTTTTTTTTCAACCTGCTACAGTTGAAGACTGAAAGTACAGGATGCAGGAGACAGCATTTCCTCAGGCTGGCTGGCTTTATGAACAGTATCCTCCATCAGGGGAGAGGTGAGACTCACTGGTCAGGGGCCATGGCTTTGTTCTGGTGGAACTTGGCCACCCACATGGGGTTGGCTCTCGCTGGTACCCCCCGCCAGCCCAGCAGGCTCTGACTTTGCCACCCCATGGGAGGAAGAGGAGCTTGAAATTGTTTTTGAGATGTTTTCATTGATTTTCTTTAATGCACAGAAACATTTCATCCACTCATCGGCTTAGATGAGGGGAGAAAAGAAAAAAATTGTTGAAAATTTGGGGGGCTGGGTGGAGCTCAGGGAGGGAGCCAGAGTGCCTTGTCGATGGCTCTTCAATTTATCAGTATTTTCCTGGAGTTCCTTTGCAAAGCTCTTGTTTAATCTCACCGCTGGCTGGGAATTGGAAGAGGAGATGTGGTTTCCTGGGTCCCTTGGCTTCTGTGCCCGTCAGGCTGGGCAGCTCTGCCCCTACTCTGTTTAAATCCATCTATCTCCAGCCCAAGAGCTGGCCTGTTTTTCTCAGAGCGTTTGGCCTTCAGGGCAGTGTTCTAGGCCCCTAAAAGGACAAAGTGGAGGGAGGTGGTGTAGACATGCTGTGTGGGGTGCAGGGGGTGGCAAGGGGCCCAAGCCCCTCGCTGGCACCTCTCATCTGAAATTTACTGTGGAATCAACCCTAAAGCAGCTGCTGGGGAAGCCGATAAAGGTCCAGTAATGCTTAAAACAGAACAAAACAAACACAAAAGCCATACATCATGGGTCCAGTTCTTAGGAGAGTCACCTGGGTGGGTGAGTGGGAACAGGGGACAGACGGCAGGAGAGAAGAAACAGGGGTCCCAGCTCTCTGCTCCGTGTCCTCTCCAGGGCCTACAAATGCACATTCCTAAAGCCTCAAAGAAGCGTCCTTCTCAAGCCATTCCTTACTGACCCTTCTCTTCCCTAGGCTTGTGTTTTAGTTAGTGGTCGCTTAATTTGAATAGGACTTCAGAGTCCACAGGCAATTGCTGTCAGGGGCTGCGGAGTCGATTGTAACTCATGGAGACCCACGTGTACAGAATAGGACCATAGGGTTTTCTAGGCTGCGGCCTTTTTGAAGCAGACCGCCAGGCTTTTCTTCCGAGGTACCTCTGGGTGGGCTCGAACTGCCAACCTTTAGAGTCTACGAACTATTAGTTAAAGGAAAGAACATGGGCTACAAATTCCTCCAGGTGTGTGTTCAAACCCTGGCTTTCCAGTTTACTAGCTATGTGACTGGGAGGTCTATCAGTCCCTGTAACCCTCTTTCCTCGTTGGATGCTGGTGGTAAAATGTCTATTTTATTGGTTTCCTGTGAAATTTGATGAGCTAAAGGGCTGGGTGTGGTGCCAGGTGCATGTATGTACTCGAAAAAGGAGGGCTTGTAGCAGTTCTGTGAGCAGAAAGGAATGTCGACATCTTCCCCATTCACAGATGAGGAAACTGAGGCTCAGGGTGAGAACCTTACCTGAGGGCAGCTTGGTGCAAACGGTTAACACGCTCTGCTGCTGACCGAAAGGTTGGAGCTTCGAGTCCACCCAGAGGCACCTTGGAAGAAAGGCCTGGAGATCTACTTCCATAAAATCAGCCATTTAAAACGCTATGGTGCACAGTCCTACTCTACCACACTTGGGGTCACCATGAGTTGGAGTCTACTCAATGGCAACTGGTTTTATTCTGTCCTTATTGTTGAAGGAGCAGCTTTACAGCCATTTCAGGCAGTCTGGAGCCCCCTCCCTGCATAGCCCGTTTCTCTTTGTGCCCAGTACGGTTACAGTGTAACCTCACGGTGTTGCACTTGTTATTTTTAAACATGTCTTCTCCCCTGCTGGATGACCAGTCTTTGAGGACTGAGGTAACTTCATCCATGTTTGTATTCTTAGGGCCCGTTACAATTCCTAAATAACCTTATTACTTAACAACGCTTGTGGAATGAATACATTAGGGGATAAATGTTTGAATGAGTAACTGAATAATGAAACAACGACCAGTACCCTGGCAAAGAAAGAAGGGGTCGTTTTACCACCGCAAGGATCTGGGTAAAGCCCATGGACTGGATTAGGATTTGGACATGGAGGGGGAGTGGGCAGAGTGCAAGGCTGTCCCACACATGATGTCCCTGGCTCTGTGTCACACCAGGAAGGGTTCATCCAAGACACTTGCCTACTGTTTTTCTCAAAATATTCTGCCTGAAGTAACAAAATTACCCATAGGTTGAGGCTCTTGATTACTAACTGTGACCAAGGACATGCTGGAAAATGGTTTGGGATTTTGACACCCTGGAAAATGGTTTGGGATTTTGGACTTGCTGGGAACAGCCTTCTGGGCCTCCATGCCCACAGCCAATCGAGAACCTCCCAGCCAGGTGTGCCCAGGGCTTCTTCAAGCTCTCGCTCCCTGAAACTCTCCAGGCCCTGCTCCTGCTTCTCCCACGTGCTCTTGGACTCCCAGGACCAGCTGATACCCTGTCTGCGTGACCTGCTACTCTTCTGTCTGACATGAATGTCATGCGCCTGAATGTGACTTTGTTTTTCTTTTGTTTGGAGCTGAGGACAAGCTGCCCATCTTCCTCAGAGCCCTGGATGTGGGGAGACTGTGGTTGGCAGAGGCCCAGGAGGAAAGAGATATACCGCAGGTATCAAATCTGCCAGAAAAATGCTGGCTGGTCAGGCTCCTGTCACCCCATCCTCGACAGCAGGGGTTTTGCATTTCTCTGGGCAACTCTCTCCTCTCATCCCTCTGCCAGCCCCTAAGAAACTCCAGTCCCAAGGGTGGTGGCATTGCATCTGGAGGTTTCCTTGTGTCCTATCAGCTCATTGCTCAAATTTGGCCACAGGTCAAATTTGGCCACCGGTCAAATTTGGCCACCGGTCAAATTTGGCCACAGGTTTGACAAGGAGAGTGCCAGGGGTGGGGTGGTGCGGGGTGAAGACGGTGACTGCGAGTGGCTTAGCCAAGGTTCGCGCTGCAAACTTTATTTGCAAACCGCAGTACCTTGCTAAGCTTTGCTCTCTAGGTGAGTGAGTAAGATGCCAGCAGGGGAAGAGGGCATCTTTTGTGCATCAGACCTGTCAGATCCAAATGCAAGCGAATGTCCGCCTTGAGGCGCACAGGCTTTATTTGCTTACTTTGCTGGCTGCAGGGGGCAGTTGGTGGGCGGAGGCAGGGCCTGGTAGGGAACAAGGTTCAAGGGGGTGGCAGACGGGAGGAGGGGGCATGGGCTGGTGAACAGCATGCTCAAGAGCCCTTCTGCACAACGAGATTAGCGCAATGTGAGCGTTTCCATGCCAAGGTGCTAACGCAATAATACACGCCAGTTTGCCAACTTTTCAAATTGAATGTATTTGATTATTTGCTTTTAATTAGTGTGAGTTTTGGAGTATGTACAGGATTGACAGGGATACACACAAAGTCTCGCACAGCCCACGAAGCTTCCCTCCGGTAAGATGGCCGGGATTGTTCCTTTTCAGGGGCGGAGAATGAGATTTAGCAGCGCAGGTAAATGTTTTAGCCCATTTCCATTGTGCCTCTGTTTGAACCTATTGGCAAGACCAAGTGAAGTGAGAAAATAAACCTCTTATCTGATCTGAATGCTGAGAGCTGCTCCCAGAAGAATTTTCCAGCTCAACTCCGGCTCTCTGCGAACATCCTCGTTTTGTTTTTGGAGGGCGTGGATGTGTTTTCTTTTCTTTCCAGAGCTGGCTGTTAAGCTGGCTTTTTCTCTTCTTTCCCTGAAAGCAGGTTTTAGGAGACATCTATCCACATGGAAAAAAAAAAAAAAAATGGGGGCAGTGCGGAGGGAGAGAAAGGAGACGTGTTACATAACTCAGAAGCATTTCCAGAGCTCCTTCCATCTGCCAAGACTTGGGAGCATTCTGGGTGCGGTGTCTCTCTGGGGCTTCTCAGGTTGGTTTGCACCCCATGTTACACTGGGGACAATGAGGCTGTGGAGAGGCTGAAGTCACCCCCAGTGGGGGACCTCAGGCCCTGTGGTTTCCCTCCTTACCTTGGTGGGTACCCCAACTTTCATTCCTCTCCCCTTCTTTCCGTGGGGGTTTTGCAGTCAATGATCATTTACAAGAACAAGTCCTTCTTTAGGCCCAGACTTCATGAAGCCCAACGAGGTAGAGAGCTTTGCGTGGCAGCTCCACCGTCTCTTTCCTTTCCACCTTTTTATATTTGCTCAAGAGGAGAAAGAGGAGGCCTGAGGGTGCAGCTGTTAAAGGACATGGCTGCTAACTTCAAGGTCAGCGGTTTGAACCCACCAGTGGCTCCACAGAAGGAAGATGAGGCAGTCTGCTTTCGTAGAGACTGCAGCCTTGGAAGCCCTGTAGGGCAGTTCTGCTCTGTCCTACAGGGACCGCTACGAGTTGGAACCCACTCGGCAGTATCGGGTTTGGTTTTGCAGGAGAAGGAGGCTGCTGTGTGAGGCATTTTCCACCAGCTCAGCTTTCCTCCCAGCCTCTTCAGGCCTGTGGCTCAACTCGCCTCTGCCCAGGACACGGGGGACGTGGACAGAGACTAACGCCCACCCGGGCACGGCCAGCCACTTTGTCCCTTCCTGCCCCAGGCTCGCAGAGCCGTTTCTGTAACCGGCCAGGGCCGCAGAGGAGGCGCTGCGTAGCAGGGGAGCAAGACCCCGAGTCCACATTGTGAGGACAGCCGCCCGCTCGCCCACTACCTACACAGTCTCTCAGTTACATTAACAAAAAGTCTTCCCCCAACAATAGAGAGGAACAAATGGCTGACAAATAACAACAGCAGCAGCTCCCCAACAAAAGCTGGCAATTATTACAATTATACTATCCTTGATTAGGCAGCCATGCGTCGCATTTCAATGTAATTGATGTTGTAGGTTGACACATCGGACACCAGATATTCTCGCCTGTCCCTTCTCTCTTTTGTTTCAGAAGCTGATTTGCATTTTCTATGCTTTTAGTAATGAAGACTTAGCACTTTTCCTCCATTAGAAAAAAAAAAGAGAGATACAATAATCCGCAACTCGGCACTTGTTTAAGGATTCTGACCCTCGAAAACACCACTTTGCTTCACACATTAGCTGCTTACAAAGGAGGAAGCTAATGTATCATCTAATTGGGCAAACCACTGCATCTGATTTCTCTCAATCAGACTATTAGCTCTGTAATTACCCATCTGCCTCGTGTGGAAAAACGGCAAGGCGCACACCCAGCTAATAACATTCTCAAGGGCTCTCCACCACACTGAGAGCAGCCTGATGGAGGGATGTGGTCGCTAACCATTTTGGTGCCAAGGTGGTCACACAATACCGGGGGGATCTGCCAACCTTCCGCCGCCTGAGCGTATTTGGTTGTTTGTCTTTAATTAGTTGGAGTTTTGGGGTCTGTTCAGGATTGCTGTCACTGCTGTGGTGGGGACAATGGTGGCCATAGATGCTGAAGGCTGGTGACCTGGGGAAAGGCCGGGGGCTTCATGTGGCCTCTGCCCTGGACACTTGGGCTGGGGGTGGAGGCCTGGCCTGGCTGGTGTCACCAAAGAGGGTAAAGACTCCCCCCACATGGTTTGGAGTGGGGTTCTTCACTAATCTTGTCTTCTCCTGTGGTTGGTTTTCCCATGTGGGTGACGACACTGCCTTTGGCCACTGTGTGGGCTTTCCCTGGACTAAGACCTCAGGGACACGGTCTTCTGGGCCACCAGGTGTGTGACTGCTTTGATGGGCACCAAAATCCACCAAACCTGTTGCTGATTCTGACTCGTAGTGATCCCATAGGACAGAGTAGAGCTGCCCCATGGGATTCCCAAGGAATGGCTGGTGGAATTGAACTGCTGGCCTCTTGGTTAGCAGCCAAGCTCTCAACAGCTTTGCCACCAGGGCTCCCTGATGGGCACAGTGGCCCCTTGTCACCACTCCTTCTGCCTCAGTTTCTTCTCGTACCAGGACCCACATAAACCCCCTTTGTTCAGCTTAGGGGCGCTGGTGGTGCAGTGGTTAAGAGCTCGGCTGTAAATGAAAAGTCGGCAGTGCAAATCCACCAGCCGCTCCTCGGAAACCCTATGGAGCAGTTCTACTTTGTCCTATAGGGTTGCTCTGAGTCAGAATCGACTAGACGGCAATGGTTTGTTGTTGTTGTTGTTGTTGCTCTGCTTGGCAGCTGCAAGGCTTCTCCGTGTCTGAAGTCTGGGTGACCTTGGTGAGTATCAGGCCCCCTCTTTTTCTCCTCCTCTCTGACCTGGGAAAGAAGGCTGCCCTGGATCACGTTCTTAGGGGCTGGGCGGCCGGTGTATACATGTGTTTGGAGAGCAGGTGGAGCTGATTTTAGTGTGGACTGAGTGAGTTGCTGGGGTCCCCTGCCCCCTCAACGAGAGTAGCTCAGCTTTTAATTGTATCTCCTTCTAGGTCAATTTTATTTGAACAAAGAGTTCCTGTTAACAGCTTTGAAACGGAATGGCCACACGTGGCCTGGCTACTAATGTCTAATGACTTAACAGTCACTTCAGGTTAGTAAACTCTGCCTGTGCCAACACCAAAATTCAGCACTTAATGGTTGTTGGTTTAGCGGAGAACTTCTGGTGTTAAAAAGAAAATACAAGATTAAAAAAAAAAAAAGTTGCCATGGAATTGATTCTGACTCCTGGTGACCCCACCCATGTATGTCAGAGTGCAAATACAACTGCACTCCGCAGGGTTTTCAATGTAGATTGCCAGCCCTTTCTTCCGGTGCACCTCTGGGTGGACTTGAATCCTCAGCCTGTTAGCAGCTGAGCCATTAACAGTTTGTACCACTTTGGGATCCGAATAAGAGGTTAGCATATCAAAATGGAGTCTTTTAGCGTTAGCACAATGATAGAGTTTGCCTTTCTGCATTTTTTTTTTTTTGTAGCTAAAGTTTAATTATTAATATGTAATTTTTAAAGATTCATTTTAAAGACTGTAAGCATTTTGGTGCCAAGGTGGTCACACAATGCTAGGGGGCTTTGCCAACATTCCCCCACCTGAGGGTGTTTAATTATTTGTCTTTAATTAGTTGGAGTTTTGGAGGTCTGTTCAGGATTATAATGAATATAATGTGATAATTTTATATTTCAAATACAATATTTTACAAATATTATATAAATAGCTAATACTAAAGTATTTGGTCGAGAAGTTTGCGTATTCATTCTATCATCCAGGAAAACATTACGAACTACCTACTGTATGTGTGTGATGGGGAGAGGCCTTACAGCTAATGATTAGGCGGGGCGTGGTCCCTGCTTAACAAAACTTGGAGTGGAGAATGAAGGGCAAGTTTGTTTCCTTGTAGGTGACAGGTGAGGAGGCCTCAGGGCTTGTCCAGTCGCGCTGAAGGCTCCTTCAAGCTGGTCAGGCTTTTCCGTGGTGGAGGCATGACGTGACCTCATTCGTGACTCTGCCTCAACCAAATTCCTGCCATCTCATAGGGCTCAGATGTCCAAAAGTCAGTTCTTTTTATCTTCATGGTATCCCACTGAGAGTCTGGTGGATCCGGGGTATCTGCCCTACTTTATCTGTAGGGAAATCAAGGACCTTAACAGCCACGCGTAGCTCTTGGGTTGTAGGAATTTTTGTGAAGATGCTGTCGCTGCATCATCTATACCAAAAAACCACATCAAACCTGTTACTGTTAAGAGGATTCCGACTCATAGCAACCCTACAGGACAGAGTAGAACTGCCTCACGAGGTTTCCAATGGGCGTCTGGTGGATTCAAACTGCCGACGTTTTGGTTAGCAGCCGAGCTCTTGACTGCCATCCCTGCACAGCCCAGGTGCAGGTGAGCATGACCTGTGAGTTGCTCGGGCAGTCAGTGTGGAAGAGCAGGAAACCGTTTTTACACCTCAGTCTCTGCAGGCTTCCTCTTCACTGTCACCTTTGCAGAGAGGGTTGGACCTGTGAGATATGCTGCCTGGGGCAGCTCTCACTTAGCCCCAAATGAGAGTCATCGGTTAGGGGTAGGCTCATCTTATCTTTCACCTGGCTCCAAACAGAGCCACCATTCTCCAGGAGCCTGTAGGGGGTCTATTTTCAAAAGAGTCCTCAGGGAAGGAGGTTTCATAATGCCGCAATTCCTAACCTTTTTAGAGTGGCTGTGTCTTAGTCGTCTCGTGCTGCTATAACGGCAACACCGCAAGTGGATGGCTTTAACAAAGAGAAATTCATTCTCTCACGGCCTAGGACGCTGGAAGTCTGAATTCAGGATGCTAGCTCCAGGGGAAGTGTTTCTCTTTCAGCTCTGGGGCAAGGTCCTTGTCATCAATCTTCCCCTGGTCGAGGAGCTTCACAGTGCAGAAGCATTGGGTCCAAAGGATGAGCTTTGTTACTATTTTCTTGGTGGTGTGAGGTCCCCATGTCTCTCTGCTTGCATCTCTCTTTTATATCTCAAAAGAGATTGATTAAAGATACAACCTAATTTTGCAAATTGAGTCCTGCCTCATTAACATCATAGAAGTAGGATTTACAACACATTGGAAAATCACATCAGATCACAAAGTGGTGGACAATCATACAATACTGGGAATCATGGCCTAGCCAAGTTGACACATTTTTTGGGGGGAACACAATTTAATCCATAACAGGTTGTCTTTGACATTGCTTCTTTCCCTGCTACCTTTTAATTAACAAATGTCATATGCCTTTTTTTTTTTTTTAACTAGGTACAATTCTTTTGAGAATTTTGTTTTCATCACCCCTTCCCCACCAACTTGTTGTTCTTACTTGTTGTCAACTCAGCTCCTACTCGTGGGGACCCCAAGTACAATAGAATGAAACGTTGCTGGGTCCTGGGCTGTCTTCACAATTGTTGGTATGCGCTAGTCCATTGTCGCAGCCACCGTGCATCTGGGGTACCTTATAAGCCAGGGGGCTCATCTTCCAGCACTATATGAGATGATATTCTGTAGTGATCCATTGGGTTTTCATTGGCTAATTTCCAGAACTAGATCACCAAGATTTTCTTCCTAGTCCATCTTAGCCCGGAAGCTCCACTGAAACCTGTCCACCGTGGGTGACCCTGCTGGTATTTGAAACACCGGTGGCCTAGCTTCCAGCATCACTGCTACGTGCAAGTCACCACAGTACAACAAACTGACAGACGGGTGGTGGCCGATCAGCACAGACTTGGGAACAACTGGACACGCAGAGTGGGCACTACAAAACAGAGCCCATGTAGCAACTCTCTAATGAGTTCTAGTTTGAACAACTTCCAGAAGGTCTTCCCTATCTCTAGCCACTATCCCCCCTATTGCAGTTTAATTTTATCTTATTTCCTCTAGGCCTTTCCTCAGAGGAGATGAGCATCCCACTAATACCCAGATAATTGGAAATACAGCCAACTTTCATTGATTATAAGTAGATTATGCTGCAGTTTTTCTCTGGCAAATCTTGCTTTCATCTCTTAGTTAACATCTTTGTTGCTTATTTAATTTCTTTATTGCTTTTAGAACCATTGCCATCTGCTACTGAAATTGGAGTTCAACAGGAACTAGAAAATTGAAATTTTTGAGATGAAAAGTAATTATTGTGAAGCCACTGTGCCTGGGAAGGTAGCAATCTCAGAGGACGGGGCAGCTCTGCTAAAACTGACCACAGGCTACTTTGAGTCAGGTTGGTCTTAGCAATCGCCTAATCACCATCCATGAAGAAAGCAAGAGGTTATTAAAAAGACAGGAAAGAAAGAAAAGACCAAAATGCGTTTCACTCAACTGCAGCGACAGCCAGCAGCATTTCAGGTGGAGTGCAGAGGCAATTATAAAAGAGATCCTTGGGAAGGCATTGCTGCCATTTGTGCCTCTTGAAATATTATCCCTTATGAGTTTTCTCACCGAATTAGTGCCACCAACATTAACATAACCTCACTGCCCCTTCAGAGTCTCGTCTAATCTTTTTGGTTGCTGTCGCCAATCTGATTCCATACAGATAGTTCTTTAAAAGAGCACAATGCTCAAGGCAGACATTCTTTGCTCATTAAGCTAAGTTTGGTTTAAACAGGTCTAGGGATCTTTATAGTCTATCAAGATTCTTATTTATCAGTCTGAAAAGGTGACATTGTTGTTTCCATCATGGGCAGAACTACACAGTGGAACGAAGCTAAAAAATGGGATAAATCTTAGCATTCCAGCTACTCTGGAATTTTGTCTTCATGGGGCAATGGCACACTTTTTTGGTGTGATATCATGAATACCGAGGACACCAGCTCTGCCCAGAAGAAAAGGCCAGCACGTGTACTTCAGCATAATTTGACATACAGAAATTATTTTACATTTATCAGGGCTCTGGATTACCTGTGATGACTCCGGTATTTCTGTGGTTGATGAGGAGCTGGGGTTATCTATGCCCCCACGTAGGACCCGGGGTACGTGTAGCCCCCCTGTAGCAGCCGGGGTACGTGCGGCCCCCCTGTAGCAGCCGGGGTACATGCAACATCCTTAGCATCTGGACCAAGTCCAGTCGGAATGTTTTCTCCCCCATCTGCTCCTGGTATTTTAAGTAAAAATGTTTGTATGTGCATCCCTCAAGCCCTGTTGTAAATTGTAAATCATGCCATTATATCTGATAAAACCACAATGTGAAGCAACAATTCACAAAGCCACAAAGATTCTCTGGAGTAACTTTCCTGTTCTCGTTGATCAATTTTATATTTTCCCCTTGGCCATATGCACACATTAAATGGCACTAATTCAGTGAGAAAACTCATAAGGGATAATATTTCAAGAGGCACAAATGGCAGCGATGCCTTTACCAGGATCTCTTTTATAATTGCCTCTGCACTCCACCTGAAATGCTGCTGGCTGTCGCTGCAGTTGAGTGAAATGGACACAGAAATGGGGAGTGGGTGGGGAAAAAGTAGGAGGGAGAGGAGAACGTTTAGTTAAATGAGGTGTAAAACCAGGACAATCTCAAGTCAAAAATTGTGTGGCTGCAATGATTTCTTCTTTTCCGGTAAGGATTTTTATTATCTGGTCTGGAGAGATGTAGAGAACGCGGGTAGAGGGAGCTAGTACAGGCTGGCCGGGCAAGGGCTTACAGCTGGAACTTGACGGCAGGACTCTCTAGGTCTTTCATTTCTGCTTTAACATTTTTAATTACTATTTTAAATAAATACTTTTAGTAAACTTCTAAAATTCTAGTATAGCATATATACAGAGAATGCATGATTCATAGTTATAGGGCACGATGGTATTTTATAAAGCAAACACACCCGAGTAACCACCACTCACATTAACAGACAACCTTATCAGCATGTCAGAGCTTTCCCTCTTGCCCCTTTCTGGTTATTTCTCTCTCCCCTTCAAAGGCCACTGCTGTTCTGATATCCATCACCATTCCTTGCTCACTATGTACTCTTCCAGGTCTTGTTTTTTTAACCTCAACATTATGTTTGTGAGATTCATTTGTGCTTTTGAGTATGGCGGTGTTTTGTCCATTTTCATTGCTGTGTAGTATTTCATTGTATGTGTGTGCCTATGTAGACAATTTACTACTTTGTCATACTATTAGCAGACATTGGAGTTGCTTCCAGTTTTTGGCTGTATGCATAATGTTACTATGAACATTCTTGTCCGTGTCTCCTGATGCGTGTTGCACACATTATGTTGGGCATATACCAAGGATGGAATTTCTGGTTGATACGGGCTGTGTATGTTTAGCTTTAGTATAGACTGCCAAACAGGTTTTCAGAGTGGCTGTGCCAGTGTATATTCCCACCAGCAGCATATGAGAGTTCCAGCTGCCCCACACCCTCGCTAACATCTAGTATTGTCAGTTTTATTTAAAATTTTAACCATTATGGTGGGTGTGTGCTATATCTCGGTGACATAGTAGCTAAGAGCTCAGCTGCTAACCTAAAAGTCAGCAGTTCAAATCTTCCAGCCGCTCGTTGGAAACCCTATGGGGCAGTTCCACTCTGTCCTGTAGGGTCGCTATGGGTCAGAACCAACTCTACAGCAACAGGTTTGGTTTTTGGTTTTTTGGTACTGTATTTCATTACAGTTTTAATTTTCATTTTCCTTGATGATAAATGATAATAAGCTCCTTTTCATGTGTTTATTGGTCATTTGAATATTCTCTTTTGAGAATATTTAGTACAAATCTTTTGCCCATTTTTTAAAAATTGAGTTCTGTATTTTTCTTTTTTGAGTTGTTTTTCTAAAATATATTCTGTATACAAATCCTTTATCACACACTATTTGTATTTACATATATACTTATATTTATATTGAAAATATCTTTTCCCACTCTGTGACTTGCCTTGTTACTCTGTTTTCATTGTTTATAATATTTTATTGTGTTTTTGGTGAAAGTTTATACAGCAAGTTAAGTTCCCATTTAATAATTTTAATGCATATTTTTCAGTGACATCGGTTACACTTTTCAGTGTGTCAGCATTCTCATTATTTCTGTTCTGGTTTTTCCATTTCCATTAATTCAACTTCCCTGCTCCCTTTACCACCTCATCTTTGCCTTAGGGTAAATCGACTATTTGATCTCATATAGATGATTTTTTAAAAGAGCTTGGTATTAATTGGTGATATTGTTTATTTTATGATTCAATCTGTCATTTAGCTGAAAGGTATCTCTGGGAGTGGTTTCAGTTCCAAGTTTAAAGGGCATCTCAGGGTAACAGTCTTGAGGGTTCCTCTAATCTCTACTGGTCCAGTAAATCTGGCCTTTTTGAAGACTTTGAGTTTTGTTCTGCATTTTTCTCCCATTCTATCTGGGACCATCTATTGTGTCCCTGGTCAGAACACAGTAGTAGCTGGGCACCATCTAGTTCTTCTGGTCTCAGGATAGATGGGGAAGTGGTTTGTGAGGGCGATTAGTCCTACACAGTAGTTTCTTTTTGAGTCTATGGTTTCCTTCTTTTTCTTTTGCTTCAGAGGAGTAGACACCAATAGTTGAGTCAGTTCCAACTCATAGCAACCCTATGCACAACGGAAAGAAACACCGCCCAGTCCTGCACCGTCCTCACAACGTTTGCTATGTTTGAGCCCATTGTTGCAGCCATTGTGTCAATCCATCTCATTGAGGCCGTACCTCTTTTTTGCTGACCCTCTACTTTACCAAGCATGATGTCTTTCACCACGGACTGGTCCCTCCTAATAACACATCCAAAGAAGTCTCATCATTCTCATTTCTAAGGCGCATACTGGTTATACTTCTTCCAAGGCAGATTTGTTCCTTCTTCCGGCAGTCCATGGTATATTCAATATTCTTTTCCAAGGCCATAATTCAAAGGCATCGATTCTTTGGTCTTCCTTATTCACTGTCTAGCTTTCGAATGCATATGAGGCAATTGAAAATACCATGGCTTGGGTCAGGCACACCTTAGTTCTCAAAGTGACATATTTACTTTTTAACATTTTCAAGAGGTCTTTTGCAGCAGATTGCCCAATGCAATAATACGTTGCTTGGTTTCTCGACTTCTGCTTCCATGGGCATTGATGGGGGATCCGAATAAAATGAAATACTTGATAACTTCAATCTTTTCTGTGCATCATGACGTTGCTTACTTGTCCAGTTGTGAGGATTTTTGTCTTCCTTGTGTGTTTTTTTTTTCCTTTCTTCTAGAACTTCACTAATTCAAATGTGGCTATTTGAAATCCTTTTTAACAGCTTTATTGAGGTGTCATTGACATAAAATTAGCTACACATTTTAAAGTGTACATTTGGATAAGTTTTGACATATGCACACCTGTGAAACCATCACCACAATCAAGGTAATGAACATACCTATCACCCCCAAACGTTTCCTTGTAGTATCTCCCTGCCACCACTCCCTGTCTGAAGGCAACCACTGGTCTGCTTTCTGTCAGTATAGATTTTTAGTTTGGATTTTTTAGAATTTTATGTAAATAGAATCATGCAGCATGTTCTCTTTCTCACTCTCTCTGTGATTTCTTTTACTCAGCATACTTATTTTGAGATCTATGGTGTGTGTGTGTGTCAATAGTTTATTGGTTTTATCGCTCAGTAATATTCCATTGTGTGGATGTACTACAACTTGTTTATCCACTCACCTGTTGATGAACATTTGGATTCTTTCCTATTTTTGGAAATTACAAATAAAAATTCTATAAACATGTATTACCATATTTTTACACAGATAATCACACACATAAAAATTAGAATGATGCACTTATGAAAATACCTTGCTGGGGGCGGGCACAGTTGGCAAAAAAACAGAACACTTGTGTTATTTGCATCAAAATACAGTAATTTTCTATTGCTGCAGTAGTAGAATCTCCTGAACTTAGTGGCTTAAAATATTACAGGTTTATTTTCTTACCGTTCTGTAGGTTAGAAGCCTGGCCTGGGACTCCCTAGGCAGAAATCAACGTGTTAGTAGGGCTGAGCTCCTTTGTATAGACTCTAGGTAATCTTTCAGAAAACTAAAGAGCTGTTTTCCAAAGTATTTGTAACCTATTACATATCTGCAATCAGTTCATGAGAGTTCCACTTGGTCCGCATACTCCCTGACACTTTTTGATTTTAACCATTCTTAGTTGGTATGTAGTGCTATCTCACCGTAGTCTTAATTTGCATTTTCCAAATGATTAATGATCTTGGATGTCTTTTTTTGTGTTTATTTGCCATCCATATTTCTTCTTTGGTAAGGTGTCTGTTAAAATATTTTGCCCAGTTTTTAAGAAACTACTGCTTGTTTTCTTACTATTGAGTTTTGAGAGCTATTCATAAATTTCAGGTTCGAATCCTTTGTTGAATATGTGATCTGCAAATATTTTTTCCCAGTCTATGGCTTGTCTTTCCATTCTCTTGAGTCTTTCAAAGAGCAGAAGATTTGAAGTCCAGTTTATCAGTTTGCATTTGTACGGATTCAGTTATGTTGTTGTGTCTAAGAAATATTTGACTAATCCAGGGTCACAAAGCTTTTTCTCTTGTGTTCGCCCCCCCCAGAAGTTTTATAGTTTTAGATTTACTTATTTGGTTGCCACTTTTACAGCTCTTCCATCATTTATGTAGATCCTTATTTCTATTTGGTATCATTTCCTTTCTGCTTGAAGATCTTTCTTTGACATTTTTTGTACTAAGAATCTCCCAGTGATGAATTCTATCAGCCTTTGTATATCTGAAAAAATCTCTATTTCCCCTCCAGTTTTAAAAAATATTTTCACTGGGTATAAAGTTATAGGTTAGCAATTTTTAAAATTCTGTACTTTAAAGATGTTGCTCCATTGTCTTTTCCTTTGTATAGTTTCTGATGCAGAATCTGCTGTCATCCTTATCTTTGTTTCTCTACATAACTGCCTTGTCTGCCCCTCTGATTGCTTTTAACAGTCTCTCTTTAACACTGGCTTAGAAAAATTAGATAATGATATGCTTTGGTGTATTTTGCTCTGTGTTTCTTTTGTGCCAGGTTCAGGAAGCATTTTGGATTTGTGGGCTTACAGTTTTCATCAAATTAAAAAAAATTGAACCAACATTTCTGCAAGTATTTTTTCTTTTTCCTCCCCCTTTGCCTTTGGCAATTCCTATTACTCATATAATTAGAACACTTGAAGTTGTCTCAGAGCTCACTGATGTTCTCTTCATTAAAAAAACAAATCTATTTCATTGTGCTTCATTTTGGACAGATTTTATTGTTATGTCTTCAGGTTCACTAATATTGGTCTTCTGGAATATCTACTCTGCTGTTAGTTTCATTTAATCTATTTTTTCATCTTGGACATTGTTCTTTTCTTTTCTTTTATGTTTTATTTGTTTATTGCTAAGCCAAATATTCAGCTTGATTTTTAAGGATTTCCTTTTTTGTTGTTGCTGTTGTGACCTGTAGGGTTTTCTTTTCTTTTTATTGTTCTTTAGATGAAGGTTTACAGAACAAAGTAGTTTCTCATTAAAATTAGTACACATATTATTTTACGACATTGGTTAACAACCCCACGACATGTCAACACTCTCCCTTCTTCACTTTGGGTTCCCTATTACCAGCTTCCTGTCCCCTTCTGCCTTCTAGTCTGTGCCCCTGGGCTATTGTGCCCCTTTAGTCTTTTTTGTTTTATGGGCCTGTTTAATCTTTGGCTGAAGGGTGAACCTCAGAAGTCACTTTATTGCTGAGCTAAAAGCATGTTTGGGGGCCATACTCGTGGGGTTTCTGCAGTCTCTGTCAGGCCAGTAAGTCTGGTCTTTTTTTTGAGTTAGAATTTTGTTCTACATTTTTCACTACGTCTGTCTAGAATCATATATTGTGATTCTGTCAGAGTGGTCAGTGGTGGTAGCTGGGCACCATCTAGTACTGGCCTCAGCCTGGTGTAGGCTGTGGTAGATGTGGCCCATCAGTCCGTTGGACTAATCTTTCTCTTGTATCTTTAGTTTTCTTCATTCTCCCTTGCTCCTGAAGGGGTGAGACCAATGGAGTATCTTAGATGGCCACTCACAGGCTTTTAAGACCCCAGATGTTACTCACCAAAGTAGAATGTAGAACATTTTCTTTATAAACTATGCTATGCTGGTTGAGCTAGATGTTCTCCAAGACCATAGGCCCCACAACCCTCAGCCCACTAATTTGGCTCCTCAGGAAGTTTGGAGTTTAGACATTGTAATTTTCATTTGTAGAAATTTGACTTGAGTCTTTCTTACGTATTTTATGCCTTTACTTAACTTTTTGTGTATATAGAATATAGTTATAATAACTTTTAATGTCCTTGTCTGCCAATTCTAACATCTGTGTTAGTTCTGGGTCTGCTTTGGATGATTTTTCTCCTTACTATTGCTTGTTTTGTTTTCTTCTTTGCATACCTGGTAATTTTTTTGTTTATGTGAGACATGGTAAATTTTACCTCATTGTGTGCTAGATATTTTTGTTTTCCTCTAATTATTCTTGAGCTTTTTTCTGGGAAACGGTTATTTGGAAACAGTTTGAGATTTTGAGTCTTGTTTTTAAGTTTTCTTAGGCAGGACAAGAGCAGTGTTTAACCTAGGTTAACGTTTGCTCACAACTGAGGCAAGAATCTGTGAATATCTACCTGCGCCCTGTGAATTCTGAGGTATTCTGGTGGGAACAGGCACTATTCCCAACTTTGTATGAGTTTTAGTTGTGGTTCTTTCTAATTCTTTTTTGTGGTTCTTCCCCTTGACCAGGGTAGTTTTCCCACACACGTATCGGGATCAGTACTCTATTTAATACTTGATGGGACTTTCTGCAGATTTACAGAGTTCTCTCTGCGTACAGCTTTCTTTTTTCTGGTACTCTTTCCTGTGACCTCTAGCTGCTTTGGTTTCCTTGGACTTGTTCTACTGGGCTCTGTCTGGGTTCCTTCTCCCTACTCTGCGTCTTGAAAGCTCTCTCAAGCCATTATGCTGAGACAATTGTAGGGCTCACCTCATTTTCCACCTTTCAGGGATCATTGTTCTTTGTTGCTTGATATTTAGTGTCCTGAAAGTCATTGTTTCAGGTTTTTTGTCCTTTTTTTGGGTTGTTTCAAGTGGGAGGGTAAATCTGATTTTCCAGTCCATCTGGGCTGGAAGCAACAGTTTGAAGTAATTAAAATTTAAATTATTTGAAATGAAATGAAATAATAAAATAAAATTAAAACGTTAGCTCCTCAATCACACTAGTTGCATTTCAAGTGCTCTATTGCCATATGTGGTTAGTGGCTACATCATTGGATGACACAGGTGTGTAACATTTTCTTCATTGTAGAAACTTTAATTGAACAACTGTGTTTTACAAATACCTGCATCTATTGTGCGTGGTATGAATTAAGGGTCAAGATAAAATTGTTTTCCCAATATGAACGTATAGTTGTGTTGTTCATTCTTGACCTTTGAATTTCCACTAAATTTTTAGAAACAGCTTATTCATATTCATGGTAGGATATTGACTGAGGTTGCACTGAATCTATATATCAATTGGGGGAGAATCAACATCCTTAAAACTCGTACTCTTTCAGTCTATGAATGTGATTTTTCCTTTTGTTTATATAGGTGTTCTCCAGTTTCTCTCAATAATAATGTTTTATAGTTGTCTTGGTAAAGGTCTTACACACCTCTCATTAGATTGACATTTTAGTTGTTTTTATAAATGGCATAATTTTAAAATTCCATTTTCTAATTTTTTGTTTCTAATATATAGAAATAAAATCCATCGTGTATGTTGACTTTTTATCAGTGATGAAAATCACTTGATGAAATTACTTATTAATCTGAGTATTTTCTCTGTAAATTATTATTGAAATTTGTATACAACCAATTACATGTCTGTGCATAATGACAGTTTTATATCTTGCCTTTGAATCTTTATTTTTTTTCTTGCCTTAAACATTGACTAGGACCTCCAGGAGCCTATTGTTAAACAGTAGTTAGTGGTGATAATGGACATCCTTGTTTCTGATCTCAGGATAAAAACATTATTTCGCCCTTAACTATGTTGTGTGCCTTTTTTTTGTAGATACTGTTTATCAGATTAAGCAAGTTCCTTTTTTATTTTTAGCTTGCTAATAATTTCTTTAAAAATATCATGGACTGGTGTTGGATATTATCAAATGCTTTTTCTGCATCTACTGAGATGATTACATGTTTCATTATTCATTTTTTGTCAATGTAATAAATTACATTGATTGATTCTTAAATTCTAAATCGACTTTGTATTCTTGGAATAAAACAACTTGGTTGTGATGTATTTTCTGTTTTACGTATCGCTGGGTTCTGTCTGCCCATGTGTTGCTTAGGACTTTTGAACATATGTTTATCAGAGACGTTGGCTTGTTTTTTCCTTGTAATAACGCTGGTCGGGTTTTCTATCAAGGCTCCACTTATGCTTGTTTTACATAATGATCATAGAGGGGTTGCTTTAAGATTGTTGTTATTCCTTAAATGTTTGGAAAAGTTAACTGATGGTCATCTGGGCCTGCAATTTCCTTTGCAAGATAAGTTTTAAACTATGAATTCAATGTATTAAATAGATATAGGACTATTCAGATTTTTTTTTGTCTTTGTACCAGTATTGCTAATTTGTGGTTTTTAAATTAATCTGTCCATTTTGTTTAAATTTTCTTCCTTCTACATTCTTTTTCTTTAATTTGCTGTTATTTTTTTAGATTCTCAAGGTGGATAGTTACATAATTGATTTTCAATCTTTATCTTCTACTGGAAACCCTGGTGGCGTAGTGGTTAAGTGCTATGGCTGCTAACCCAAGGGTTGGCAGTTCGAATCCGCGAGGCGCTCCTTGGAAACTCTATGGGGCAGTTTTACTCTGTCCTACAGGGTCGCTGTGAGTTGGAATCGACTCGACGGTACTGAGTTTGGTTTTTTATTTGGTGTTATTTTCTACTGTGTACATTTAAAGCTATGTTTTCCTCTAAGTGCTGCTTTAGCTGTAATCTACAAGTTTAGATAATGACGTATTTTGCTACCTTGCAATTCAAAATATTTCCTGATTTCCATTTTGATTTCTCCTTCAACCCACAAGTTATTTACTAATTTACTTGTATTGCATTTCCCCCGCTGTGTGCCTGTCTATATATTTTCTGCTAACTGATCTTCCAGTTCAAGAACCTTTTCTTTTGCTGTTAAACGGATCTCTTTAGTTCTTAATATTTGTAAATGTATTTTTTCTGTGTTAGATGTTATATTTGATTCTTTCAATAATAATTTTCTGGTGAAATTCTTCTAGTCACACATTTTTCTTAAGCACATTAGTCATAGTCATTTTAAATTCTGTGTCTGATAATTGAAATATCTGGATCACCTGTGAGTCTGTTTTCACTGTGTTTTTTCTCTGTATTTTCAATCACTTGGTCCTATCTCCTGGCATGATTCTTAATATTTTATTAAATGTTGGACATTATACATAAAAAATTCTAAGAGTCTTAAAGATGCTATCTTCTTCCAGAGAAGATTTGATTTTTTTTTTTTTTTCTGCCCAGCAATTATACTAAGGGCAGATTGCTTTGATTCAACTGGGAATTGAGATAGTGGGCTGGTTAATTTCCGGTTTTGCCTTCAGTGGTCTCAGCTGAAAGTCTGATATATAGTCAGGGCTACTCCTTGTTGTTGTTGTTAGGTGCCATTGAGTCAGCTCTGACTGCTAGTGACCCTGTGTGCACAGAATGAAACACTGCCTGGTCCTGTGCCATCCTCACGATCACTTTACTTGAGCCCAGTGTTGCAATCACTATGTCAGTCCAACTCTTTGAGGGTCTTCCTCTTTTTTACTGACCCTCAACCAAGCATGTGGTCCTTCTGCAGGGACTGAGCCCTCCTGATAACATGCCCCATGTATGTGATACGAAGTCTTGCCGTCCTTGCTGCTAAGGAGCATTCTAGTTGTACTTCTTCCCAGACAGATTTGTTCGTTCTTCTGGCCGTCCGCGGTATATTCAATATTCTTCGCCAACACCAAGTTCAACACCGTAACTCAAAGCCTTCCTCTCTGGTAGGGCTTATGGTTAAATTTTAGTCTTTGCGCTCCATAAGACTGACATTTTTCTTAGATTTGTAGCTGCTTAACAGCTATTTTCTGATTGATTCCTCAGCCTCTCATGAAGGTACAACTTTTAGATACCTGAAAAAGTCTTCATTTCACCTCCGGTTTTGGGGGATGTTTTCACTGAGCGTAGAATTCTGGGTTAACTTTATTGTCTTTTTTTAGGTGCTTTAAGGAAGTTGCTTCGGTCTCGTCTAGTTTTCGTTGCTGAAACATCTGCTCTCATCCTTATCTTTTTCTACGTAACTGCTTTTTTCTCTCCAATTGCTTTTGAGATTTTCTCTCACACTGACTCAAATAATTAGATTATGATGTGCCTTCATGTATTTTTCTCCGTATTTCTCTTGTGTGGGGCTCATTAAACATTTTAGATTTGTGTTTTTATAGTTTTTATCAAATTTGGAAAAATTTCAGCCATTATTTCTTCAAGTATTTTTTTCTCTACCCCCTTTGGCAATTCCAATTACTCATATAATTAGACCTCTTGAAGTTGTCCCCAGCTCACTAATGCTCCCTCAATTAAAAAAAAAAATTTTTTTTTTGTCTCTGTGATTCATTTTGGTTATTTTTTACTGTTATACCTTTAGGTTCACTGTTCTTTTCTTCTGGTGTATCTGTTCTGCTGTTCTATCTAGTTTACTTTTCATCTCAGATGTAATTTTCATCTGTAGAAATTTGATTTGAGTCTTTTTTATGTCTTCTATGCCTTTACTTAACTTTTTGTATATATGGAGTATAGTTAAAATAGCTGTGTTGATGTTCTTGTTTGGTTTCTTCTTGCTTAATTTAAACAGCCCTAAGGTTCCCACTGAGCACTGCCTTTGCTGCATCCCATGAATTTTGGTAGATTGTGCTTTCATTTTCATCCATCGCCAAGGATTTCTAATGTCTCTTGTGATTTTTTTTTTCTTTGACCCATTGGTTGTTTAATAGTGTGCTGTTTAATTTCCATATTTTTTGTGAATTTTCCATTTTTCCTTTTATTAATGATTTCTGGTTTCATTTCATTCAGATGGAGATGAGGCTTTGCATGATTTCAATCTTTTTTAAATTTATTGAGCCTTGTTTTGTGACCTAACATATGATCTATCTTTAAGAATGATCCATGTGCATGGGAGAAGAACGTGTATTCTGCTATTGTTGGGTAGAGTGTTCTATATATGTATGTTAGGTCTAATTGGTTCATAGAGTTGTTCAAGCCCTCTGTTTCCTTACTGATCTCCTACCTAGATGTTCTATCCACTATTGGAAATGGTGTACTGAAGTCTCCAACTACTAATACAGAACTATTTTTCCCTTCAATTCTGTCAATGTTTGCTTCATATATCTTGGGGGATGATTCGTTTTCCTAATAACAGTTATTTGCTCTTAGTGGTAGAACCAGAAATATTCATTGGCAACAGCATAAACTGTAGGTAGTTTAACATGGCTGCCCAAGGGCTAATACAGTGTTGCTAGTTGGGTTCTGTGGGTACAGACACTAAGACAGAGTTTGGGGTGCAAGATATTTATTAGCAATCAGCACCTATGAAAGGAAGGGGGAGGAAGCAGGATTAGAAAGAGAGAAAATCTGAACTCAGATACAGACTTGACAATAACTCAGGACACCTGGAAGGGAACTCTGGAGTAAATATTATCAGAATTGTCTTGTGTTGGATTGTAATGGCCAGGCATTTATACCACTGCCTTGTTTAGTCACCAGATGTGGGAAGCCCCATGAAGGATGTGACTTCATTCAAGGTACTTCTTGGTAGCTCAGGCAGACCCTGAAAGAGCTGATAGCTGGTGGTTGTCTGCTGTCTGCACTCCCCACAGCTGGCAGCAAGTCCTTCTTTGAAGTGGGATCTGGGTGGCAAATCTCTGAGTTCTGGGACACAGGGTGACAGTGGAGCACAGGGCCTGTCTCAAAGAGAGGGTCAGGTGAAACTTTTGAGGAAAATCCATGCAGGTTGAGTACAACGATAAGGGTATGAAGATCTAGGGCAAGGGATTTCTCTCTTTCTTATAAACATAGAGTGGACAAAAAATAGTTTCATTATTATAACTCTTTCTTAAAAATGGTTCTTATTATCCAATATCACTTTTATTGTGTAACTGTGGTGTGCAAATGGGCCAGAATTATTTGTAAGAAGGGATTGGGGAATCCATAAAAGATGAGAGGGAGAGAGAGGGGAAGAGATACGGAGACAGAGGCTGAATAAACCAAGTAAGTGATACTATAGGTTTATGATATATTATTGAAGGTGGCTTCAACACCAAACCTATATAAAGAAAGCAGTGCCCATTTCTTGGTCCATGGCCCACGGCCACGGTTCTTTGTTGCTTTGATGATGATGACACACCTCCCGTCGTTCAAGAGAGAATAGCCTTTGATAGGACTGTGTTTGACTATGTGCGTAATCTGGTACCTTGCACTGCAGGGGGAGATGAGGAAATCTTTAGTTCCTCCGTGAAATCACTACTTTCCTCCTCCTTCCCCACACTCCCGCTGACTGAAGAATTCCAATCACAGCTGGCAGAATATTCTCCAAAGACAATGATAACAATAACATTTATCGAACCTTCTATGTGCAAGATACAGTGCTAGGAACAAAACTCAAAATCAAATTCTGTTTCCAACTCATAGTGACCCCAAGTGACAGAGTAGAACTGCCCCATAGGGTTTCCTAGGCCATGATCTTTATGGGAGCAGTTCACCAGGTCTTTTCTCCCATGGAGTGGCCAACTGGGTTCCAACTGCCAACCATTTGATTAGTAGCCAAACACTTAACCATTGTACACCAGGACTTGTTTGACACATAGTAAGCACCCTACAATTATTTGTTGAATGAATGAATAAAGTACATGCTCAGAGTGCTGAGCTGTGCGTTGGCCCTAGACTAGGAGTATAAGGTCTGTACATTTAACAGAGGCCGAGACTGAGGCCTATGGAAGAAGGCAGTGATCTTAGCTAAAAACTACATGATGACAGGTGCACTTTTTTCCTGTGTCTTATAAACTATCACTGCCCCTACTGCCAATTCCACTGCATTGTTGTGTGGTTGGGTGGAATCAGGTAGCGAATTGGGACCCTTACTCTATGGGATCCAGGGATAAGAGTAGATATTGGTCCTGCCTTTGGGGAGTGTATGGTCTATAGGGGTTAATGGAATAAGAGCATGTGCGTATGCGTGCACACACACACGTGCGCACACACACACACACAAAAACCAAACACGTTGCTCTTGAGTCAACTCCAACTCATAGTGATCATATAGGACAGAGTGGAACTGCCCCATAGAGTTTCCAAGGACTGGCTGCTGGATTTGAACTGCCAACCTTTTGGTCAGCAGCTGAGCTCTTAACCACCAGGGCTCCAAAATAAACACAGGGCATGGGAAATACCCACCTGGACAAACTCATCAAAGCAGTGAGGGCAGAATCTGCATCAATATGCCCAAATCTGCTCGTTCCAAACTCCGCCTGACTCTTGAGTTACAGTGCTGGCACTTAGAACCGTCCTTTTTTTTTGGTACATCTTGTCATTAGTAGTATGTACTACACACAATGTTGCAGCCTGTAATTTGCTGGTGTTATCATTCTCAGATGTTCATTCACAGACATTCAATTTTATGATTTACTGTTTGAAACACTGCCATATCGATTTAGTTTTCTGAACTAACTCAGGAGCCTCAGTTGCTTGAAAACATGGACCCAAACTCTGATCACTTTGCTAACGTCCACAGGCAGATTTGGGAAGCACTGAGATGTTATTGCAAAATACATGAAGAAAAAAAGAAAAGGACCATAAAACAACTGTCACTAATTTTCTGACTAGAAATGGCATCCCCATTCCTGGGGATAGTCCAGATGGTCCAGAACCTTCCACAAAACGCCAATATCATCGACTCTCCTTCACCGCCTGAGTAAATTTTATGATTTGTGTATTTTTTATATTATATATGTGTATATGTATTTTTTATATGTATTAAAATATATCTGTAAGTTTATATATAATGTTTTCAACCCTCAAAGACAAAGATTGGATTTATAAAGACACTGATAATAAAAGGCAATAATAATGAAAACTGAAAAAAAAAAAGAGGTAGAGTATTCGACTTATGTCAGAACCGACTTACGACAGAGTGGTCAGAACGGTCCCTGTCGTAAGTAGGGGACAACCTGTACTTTTCTCTGCAGAAATGATGTTCTTGCCTTATTTATCTTTTCAATGATTGGGGAGTAGACTGGGGGGAACACTAATGAGGTCCAGGGAGCCTCTGAGGAGGACAGGACAGCAGAAGTGGGGGACAGGACAGGACAGGGCAGTGGACGTGGGATGTAGGAGGACAGGGCAGTGCATGCGGGGTGCAGGAGGACAGGACAGTGGACGTGGGTACAGGAGGACAGGACAGTGGACGTGGGGTGCAGGAGGATAGGACAGTGGACATGGGTACAGGAGGACAGGACAGTGGACGTGGGGTGCAGGAGGACAGGACAGTGGACATGGGGTACAGGCGGACAGGACAGTGGACGTGGGTACAGGAGGACAGGACAGTGGACGTGGAGTGCGTGAGGACAGCGCACTGGATGTGTAGTACAGGAGGACAGAGGGCCAAGATGGCAGCTAGTCTCCCCAGGACAGACTCAGGAGAGGGGAGGAATGGGATAGCGTGGGCTTTTCTGGGAAAACAAAACAGAACAAAACAGGAAGGATTCTAGGAAGCCACCCCCTGCTTACTGGCCCACAGTTTCCCCTGAGAAAGGAGAAGTACTCAGAACCTCCAAAAGGCAGGCTTCTGCACAGGCTGACTGCTAAGAGGCCTGCTTCTGGCTCCTGGCGCCTGGAGCCCTGCGAATTCAAGACACACAAGGCTCTCCAAGCCTTTCCTGCTGGAGGTGTTATCTTCAACCCACAGGCTGAGCAGCACTGTGCAGAGGGGAGCCCAGCCTTCCTGCCCCACGGCTCCTGCCACCCTGGGAGAACAGAGGGTGTCTGTGGTGGTGGCACCAGCGTCGGCCAGGTCTTCTGCTTTCCAAGCCCGGTTTTATCTACCACACTGTGCTGCCTCTTGGAGCCTTTTGGAGAGAGTCGTGCTGTTGAAATGAGCATTAGCCTAAACTTGGAGGCTGGGCTTTGGACCTGAATGACTTTCCACGCTGCTTGTAGCCACCATCATCCCTCATTTGTCTTGACATGGTCTCCCTGGCTGCCAAGGAGCTTGCACGCCTCTCACTTGATTCTGCGCTTCCAGGGAGGCCTTGTCCCACAACTTGAATGTTCTTTTTCTTCTCACGTTATTTTCCTCCTGGAGTTGCCTATTTCGTTGTTTATTTGTTTTAATTATCTCTTAATATACACATCTTGGCTAATCAGTTAAACTCTTTTATTTTTCTTTTGATTTTGGTGAAAATACAACAAAACATACACCTCTACAACAGTTTCTACTTGTGCAATTCACTGACATCGGTTGCCTTCTTCAAGATGTGTCACCTTTCTTGGCCTTTTCCTAAGCACTTCTGCCTCCCTGACACACTCACTGCCCCCAAGCTCCCATCTAGCCTTTCAAGTTGCTGATATGAGTTTGATCATTATAGATACTTCCTTAGAAGAGTATAACGCTTAAGGCAGACATTCTTTTCTGATTAGGATAAACTATTGTTTGGTTCAAAGACGACTTCAGAGGATAGTTTCTGTTCAAGGTTAAAGACTTCCTAAAGGTAAAGAATTCAGGTGTGGGGAGTCAGTCGGGGTTCCATGAGAACTTGGAATTCTGCTTTGAATTTTCCCTCTTTTGATCAGGATTCTTCTATAGAATCTTTGATCAAAATGCTCAGTAATAGTTGCTGGGCACCATCCAATTCCGGTCTCATGGCAAAAGAGGCAGCTGTTCACAGAGGCAATGAGCCACACATTCCTTATCCTCCTGGAGTTATTTAAATGAAAGCACACGTACTTGGAAGATGCAGGGGGTAATTTTCTCTTACACTAACGTGTGTGGTATATAATATTTGCCATGTGTATAGCCTCCTCCTTCATTCATTGATTCGTTCACTCCTTGGTCCATCTTTTCATATGCGGTGAGAACTGTGAGAGCTGGGACCTGATGGTACTGCCTGTTTTTCTGGGTCTTGGGAGTTTCCACCTTTTACAGACTTTTTATGACCAGTCCTTGCTGAGATAAGAACAGACATTGAGAGTAAGCATTTATAAAGTTTTACAGCAATTTGACAGAGTAATTTTACATCCATTGTCTCTTAACAAAAAAAAAAAAAAAAAAAAAGGAGGGGATTGTATCATGTGTCCGTTTTTAATTTAATTTTCTTGTAAATTCATTTGTATTGTATTTTACAAAGCAATCTGTGATGGAGTGAAAGTAAACGAAAACTGGTGCTTCATCAGAGATGGCTTGAGAAGCACTGTTCTAGATGTTGTTGCTGTTGTTGGTGCCATTCAGTCAGCCCTGACTCATAGCGACACCCTGTACAATGGAACGCAATACTGCCCAGTCCTGTGCCATCCTCACAATCGTTGCTATGCTTGAGCCCATTGTCGTAGCCACTGTGTCAGTCCATCTTGTTGAGAGTCTTCCTCTTTTTTGCAGACACTCTGCTTTACCAAGCATGATGTCCTTCTCCAGGGACTGGTCCCGCCTGATAACATGTCCAAAATATGTGAGACATAGTGTTGCCATCCTTGCTTCTAAGGAGCATTCTAGTTGTATTTCGTCCAAGACAGATTTGTTCATTCTTTTGGCAGTCCGTGGTATATTCGATATTCTTCTCCAACACCACAGTTCAAAGGCATCAATTCTGCTTCGGTCTAGATAGTGAAGTGGAATGTCCATGGTGGGTGCTGGGAATCTGCGTTTTTAACAACTCCCCCCTCCCCCGCCCGATGGTTCTTAGATGCAGAGACGTTTAAGGCTTCTGAAATTAGGCTAGAAGTGTGGGCCTCATTTTCCTTTTTTTCAAACTGCTGTGTCCAGAGCCAAGGACAGCTGTGCTCACTTGAAAGACTTGTCCCGGGGGAGGGGGCGGGGGGGGGGGTGCCTGCACGGACCTGACGTCCACACGGGCCTGAACAGGAGTCCCACACAGTTCTGCTGCTTCTTGAAACCTTTGTGAATCCTCCAAGAGATGAGGGTTTTCAAGGTTTTCTCTGATCCTTCACACAGTAAGACTTTTCAATCCTCATCTCTTGGAGCAGAGAGGCAATCTTTTAAAAAAAAAATAAATAAATAAAAAAGAAGGAGGAAAAAACAAATCTCTAGACCCAAAGGAACTCTATTTTTTCTTGTCCTTGCTCAAAGCTTTTATAGAACATCTTGAGCTTTCAAAGGCAGTGCGTGCATTGATTTTTGTCCCTGACCCCAGGGGTTCATTGCTGCTGTGTTTTGGGCTAAGGCACCTATAGAAATCCCGGTGGCCTCCGCTTGGGAAGTCTTGGTGATAGGATGGTATTGGAAGCAGTTTCCTTATATAAACCAACACAGATGTCCTTTGTAATTTGTCATCTTCTCTCTGTGTGAGGCTTTCTTTCCTATGTGGCTTGAAACTTTTACATCAGTCTTCAGGCCAGAATTTCTGCCAGGAAATGGGGGCATTTACCTCTGGTTCTGCCCTAGCTTCCAGTGGAGCTGAAGACGTGACCCGTAGCCCACCACCGCAATACCCGCTCAGAGAACAAGTTCGTCTCTTCCTACAAAATCTCGGCCCACTAGTTGGTTGGCTTCCGCTCTTTGCCCAGCTTCCTCTTGGGTTCTGGGATTCTTGTGCCTGATGGCTCTCTTCCCTGCCTTTGTGATCAGTGTTTGCTTCAGCCACGTCACCCCTTAGAACTGTCCCCACATTGGGTAGAGGCCCGCTCTGACTTCTCTGAGTGATGATTAGGGCCAGCAGCCCTTGCAGCTGGGTTAGATTCTGTCTGTGGCGCCATTGCTGGCTCTCAGAAGAATGTTCAGTGGGCAGCTGTGAGTTCTGTCAGGGATTGCTTTCCACCCCCTACTCTTCAGAGACGACTCAGGACTTAGGTAAAACTTGATTTTTATGCACCCGACCACACCCATTCCCCTGCAGCCCTCTCCCCTAGATAACTGTCCTCCCCACCTTCACCCCTAATTCGGGGTGGGGGGGGGAGAACAGAAACTAGCCACTTTAATCCTTGTAGCCATTAACGCTCCGATTTTTTTCATTAGAAGGCCAGGCATCTGCTTGCATTTCCCTTCCCAATCATTTTATGTCAGGAACCCAGGACCATTTCTACATTTTTTGCAGTTATCAAACAAAGAATTTTTTTTTTTTTGCACTGGCTAATTCTTTTCAGAGGTAGACTGCTGGGCCATTCGGCCTGGTCTGTCTTAGTCTGTAAGCTCAGCTGAAACCTGTCCTTCATGGGTGATGCTGCTGGTATCTGAATATTAGTGGCATAACTTCTAGCATCACAGCAACATGCAAGCCCCCACAGTACGACAAACTGACAGACACATGTAGATAATAACAACAAACAGACAGATTTAAGCCTTTAGTGACCAGTGAGGAAACACCAAGCTTTTTTCAGGGACCTTGTGCTACTCTCTCGATCCATTGATCCACTCACCAAGCAACCATTCAGCACCATCCCTGCACCAGGCATTGTACTGGGGATGACGGAGTAGAGGTCTGCAGACGGAGACCATCAAGTAAGCAGGCAACTGCAATACAGTGTAGCAGGTGCAGTGGCTGAGGCAAACCCAGCACGCTATTGAGCACTGAGTGGGACACCCCGCCACGTTGGTGATTCAGAAGAGCCTTCCTGGAAGAGGTGACGACTGAGCTAAATCTTGAAAGAAGAGTAGGAATGAGCCTGGTGCGCAAGGGGAGGAGGGAGAGGCCGGGGGAGGAGTGCCTTCTAAGCGGAGGTGACAGGGTATGAAGAGACACAGAAGCCTGAGAGATGTGGGGTGCTTGAGGAAGTGTGCAAACATTGCATGCAGTTTCTGGGGGGGGCAGTAGTTAGAGACTAAGTATGGCGTTGCCTAGAGCATGGAGGTTGAGGAGAAGGGGTGCAACTACCTGAAGTGGGGGGTGTACGTGTGTGTGTGTGTATTGGTGTATACAATAAAGGGAAGCTCCTGAAATGCAAACGACTCGACTCTAGCCAGAATGCTCCTTAGAAGCAAGGATGGCAAGACTACATCTCACATCCTTCAGACATATTATGAAGAGAGATCAGTCCTTGGAGAAGGACATCTTGCTTGGTGAAGCAGAGGGTCAACGAAAAAGACGAAGATCCACAAGATGGACTGACACAGTGGCTGCAACAATGGGCTCAAGCAAAACAATAATTGTGACGATGGCACAGGACCAGGCAGTGTTTCATTCTGTTTTACATAGGGTTGCTATGAGTCAGGACCGACTCGACGGCACCTAACAACAACGACTCACTCTCTTCCTTCCTTTCTGACCACCTGTTCTCTAACTCCTTCTTGGGCTCCCTTTGACCCTTCTTGTCTCCCGTGTGCAGCCAGCTACCAAATCACAGCTCTTGGACCCCTGTTCTCTATAGAAATGGATGTTTTAGACAGCTGCCCTTTCTCAAAGCTTCACATTTTTAATCTCCGTACCTGTTGTAGCCTCTGTGTCAATCCGTCTCTTTGAGGGTTTTCCTTTTGCTTGGTGACCCTCTACTTCACCAAGCATGATGTGCTTCTCCAGGGACTGGTCCCTCCTGATAACATGTGCAAAGTATGTGAGATGAAGTCTTGCTACCCTTGCTTCTAATGAGCATTTTGGCTGTACTTCTTCCAAGACAGACTTGTTCCTTCTTCTGGCAGTCCATGGCATATTCAATATTCTTCCCCACCATCATAATTCAAAGGCATTTGCTACCTAGGAGAGACCAAATTCCCTAGCCCTGTCTTTCCTCCAGTGCTCCAGGCTGCATGACCATGCTCTTGAACATGTCCACTATCTCCTAGTCTGTTGTTAGTGACTGTGGAGTCCACCCCTGATTCATAGTGACTCCATGCATAGTGGGATGAAATGTAGTCCAGTCTTGTGCCATCTTCGTAATGGGTTATGGATTGGACCATTGTGATGCATAAGGCTTTTTTGTTGTTGTTGTTGAAAATATACACAACAGAACATACAGCAGTTCAACAGTTTCTAAGTGTACAATTCAATGACATTGATTACATTCTTCATGTTGTGCAACCATTCTCACCCTCCTTTTCTGAATTGTTCCTCCCCCATTAATATAAACTCACTGTCTTCTAAGATTCCTGTCTAATCTTTCAAGTTGCTCTTGTCAATTTCATCTCATATAGCTTGTTCTTAAAAGAGCATAATGCTCAAGACAAACATTTTTTACTAGTTAAGCTAAACTTTGGTTTTAAGAAGACTTCAGGGGATATTTTTGGTTAAAGGCTTAAAGATTATCTCAGGGCAATAGCTTCAGGGGTTCATCCAGCTTCCATGGCTCCGGAAAGTCTGGATTGCATGAGAATTTTCAGTTCTGTTCTGCATTTTCCACCTTTTGATCAGGATTCTTCTACAGAACATAAGGTTTTCATTGGTTGATTTTTGGAAGTAGATCACTAGAATTTTCTTCCTAGTCTGCCTTAATCTGGAAGTTCTGCTGAAACTTGTTCAGCATCATAGAAACAAACAAGCCTTCAGTGACAGGGGGTGGTGGCTCTGCATGAGGTGTGTTGGCTAGTAACCGAACCTAGGTGTCCTGTATGGAAAGTGAGAATCCTACTGCTGAACCATCACCCCCCTTCATCACCGAGTCTAGGCTGACCATATATCCTGGTTTCCCTGGGGTGGTCCCAGGTATCTGTTTTGTTGTGGGTAATTATTAACAGTGTCCCCTTCACTTTCAAAAATGTTCCAGATGACATATTTTATGGTCACTTTTTTTTTTCTACATATATGATTCACTAAGTCTAAAACCAAAGTCTTTTTTCCTCTACCCCTTCCCACTCCAACAGCTTCTTCTGATTTCTTTCTTTCTGTTGGTTGGTGCTGTGAAGGTCAATTTGACCATGCCTTCCTGCGTGGAATGTTTCTCCAGCTCATCACCCTGTGTTCTTTGTGACTCTTGTCCATATTTAACTTGCCCTTTCCACTCACACTGCTATCACTGTTTTCCAGATACTTGCAGCCTCAGCCTCTCTCACCCCTGCTCCAATTTGTTCTCAGTCTATCTATTTCAAGCACAGCTTTTACTGACTTACTCAAGGTTTAAAATCCTCTGTGGTCTCCCAATATCTATAGTACTTACACTTTAGCTGAATGTTCAGATTTCCCATGTATGGTCCTAACTTTACCTTTTTGATATATTTTTCATTACTTCTGTTATTCTGCTCCAGTCAGATCATTACACCCACTGATACATGAAAACGCTGTGCATACTCTGAATTTTATATCTTAGTTTATGCTGAGCTCTCCTTTATTCAAGGCTCTCCTTCTACTTCTCTTTCCAAATCTTACTCAGCCTTCTGGAAAACCAGTTGTCAATGAGTTGGTTCCAACTCATGGCAACCTCACGTTTCCGAGTAGAACTGCTCCATAGGGTTTTCAATGGCCAAGATCTTTCGGGATAGATCACCAGGCCTTCCTTCTGAGGTGCCTCTGGGTGAGTTTGAACTGCCAACCTTTCGGTTAGTAAAGCGTGTGTTACTGTTTGTACCACCCAAGGATTCGTTCTAGACCCAGATTGATTCCAACTTCTCCACCGAGCTGACTCCAAACCCTCAAGTCCTGAGGGGTTGGTTGGTCTGCCTGTAGCTTTCTCTCCCTTTCTGAGTCTGAATTCCTTGCTATTCAGTGCCTGGCAGAGTGTAGCTGCCCATACGCATACTGGTCGAGCACATGGAATATTGCTTGACTTGAGGTCTTGGAAAAAAGAAACTTCTCTTGTCAAATTCTTATTTAACCAAAGGTAGGATGCTTGTACCTGATCTCACAACAGTCAGCACTATCACCTCAAAGTGGTGTTACCAAAGGATTTCCAGACTTCAGCTAGGTCCTCACTCTGACTGTCACCTACCAGCTGTTTGGCCTTGGGCAAACTACCTAACTTTTCTGTGACTCAGCTTCCTTTTTTGTAAAATGGAGCTAATATAATACCTACCTCACGGGATGGTTGTGAGGATTAAACAAGATAAAAGAGAGTTAAGTCCTTAAGATAGCACCTGGTGTGTAGAAAGTTCTCAATACACATTTGCTGTCATTTGGTGAACCTTTTTTCCAAACAAGAGACAGTTCCTTGGCTTTCTATTGTATCTTCTCAAAGTAGGTAGGTTTAAAGACAGTAGCAAGAGCTGAGCTTGTAGACACTTATTTGGGGGTAACCGTAATAAATTCCCTTCATGACACACCACAAAATTAGTAACATCGAATGGAATTAAAACAGCAAGCCTGCACGTTACCCGCTGTGCCTAACTCAGATGGTCTTTAAAATAACACAGGTGACATGCTCTTACTCTCATCAGCACTGTCTGCCTTTCCTTTTGGTGACCCTGTGCTATGAATTGGAGCCCTGGTGGCAAGTGGTTAGGTGTTCGGCTGCTAACAAAAAGGTTGCCAGTTTAAGTCCACCAGCTGCTCCTTGGAAACCCTACGGGGTAGTTCTACTCTGTCCTATAGAGTCGCTACGAGCTGGAATTGACTCGTGGCAATGGATTTGGGTTTTTTGGCGGGGGGGGGGGCCTACTGTGGATTTCTCTCCCCCTCTCCCCACTTATCCAAATCCTACCCGTCCTGTAAGAACAATTGAGGTCCATCTCCAAGCGAGTGCCTTAGAGCTTGCCCCTTAACAGCTGTCTCCTACAGTGAGGAATTACATTTTGTCTTTATGCCATGGAACTCACAGATCTTACCTTTGTGCTAAGTACATAGCAAGTGCTTAAGAAATATTTATTAACTCACTGTTGTTGATCATAACTATCAGGTTATCTATGACTAGTTTATTAGAGAAAATAATTGTTTAGTTCACATTCAAAAGAGCACTCGCCCTAGGTCAAATCTACCCTTTAGGGGCTTCTTCTGATTCTTCTATTGGGGTGTAAGTCCCCTGAGTTCTGGACCAGTAGGGGAGGGGGAGGACAGTGAGCGTATTTCCAGATTTCTCGCTAATTCAGCATCACAACTAAAGGTGGTTTTGTTATTGAATGTTATGAAATAGGTCGAGTTTAGAGTCACTTTAAGTAATCTGTACGTTGAAGCTTCAATATTTTATGTGGGTCACCTGGATTATCAGTGAATACGAGAAATGAACCAAATATGTTTTAAGCAAAGACTCTTGTTGGATTTTACTTCTTTAATGTCTTCAGGCTTAATTCATTCAGGGCCTGAAGGGCATGGTATGAGTTCCTCTGATGGAGAAGATTGCTTAGAATGGGAACTTTCCTTTCCCTTCTCCTTCCCCTCATAACCAGCGTTGACTTCCACTATCTCACTCCCTCCTGGGCCCCCCCTCAGCCCCCAGGAAAGCGTGGGAGAGCGGCACATGGTCCTGGAGTCTACACTGACTTTTCATCTTCAAGATCTGTCTTTCTAGTGTGATTTCTCTTGTGGTGCAGTGGTTAAGAGCTTGGCTGCTAACCGAAGCCTGGCAGTTCAAATCCACCAGCTTCTCCTTGAAAACCCCATGGGGCAGTTCAACTCTGTCACATAGGGTTGCTATGAGTCGGAATCGACTCTACGGCAGCAGTTTTTCTTTTGGGGGGTACTCTCAGGCAGCCCCCGTGGTATCCATGAGCCCCAGCCTCACAAAGGGTAGTTGATCTTGATGCTTTGCATACCCATCAACCCGTGATAGAATATGAAAGATGCGATTTCCTGGAGTTTCTCTCTGAGGTGAGCCAGGAAAACCTAAGCCAGGGCAAGAACCCAGTCCAGAGCTGCCAAAGGGACTTAAAGGTCAAAGGAGGACCGCTCCCTCACCCTAACTCACACTAGACCAGTCCTTCCACTAGTTGTGTCCAAATTATGGTCACCCCATGTGTGTCAGAGGAGAATGTGTTCCACAGGGTTTTCAGTGGCTGATTTTTTCAGAAGTAGATCACTGGAACTTTCTTCCAAGGTGCCTCTGGGTGGACTCAAATCGGCAAACTCAGTTAGCAGCCGAGCGAGTTAAACTTTCGCACCATCCAAAGATACCCTAACTCACACTATCTCCTGGAAATCCCCCCTCAAGCAGCCTGACTCCCCGGCCAGGGGCACCAGCTGCTCTTCAAGGGGAGGCTTCCAGGTGAACAAGACTCTTTAAAAACACCGGGGCTGACGGTGTGATAACCACTCAAAAGCCAGCGGAGCTGCTGCAAAATATGATAAAAATCACTTGAAAAGTTCATTGATTTTGCAGCAAAACTGCAAGTACTTCACTTTGTAATAATTGTTCCCTCACACTTGGGAATCTTGCACTTGAGCTAGTGGGTGCCCAGGTCAGGGCGGCATTCAGCAAACAGGCCGCACAAGACAATGGCACCCTGCTGAGGAGATACTTTAATCATGAGCTAATTTATAAGCCAAAGCTAAACAAAGTCAGGTTTTGTCTAAGATTATTAGAAGATATTAATTCTATGCTTAAATTATTTCTCTCATTCCTCTCCCTGAGCTCATAACTAGAAAAAAAAAAAAAAAAAAAGAAAAAAAGAACATCAATCCAGTCTCGCCCCCCAATTCTTATCTTCCTAATTAAATTTTGTGACTTGGCGTACATGGTTGGGTGGATTACATTTTTCCCTTTCTTCTTTTCTCTCTGAGGACAATGCGCTTGTTATACAAATTCTTATTGCTTCTTGGTAGGCGCTTGCAGCACCTAGATAAAAGGCCGTTAGCCCTCTCTCCCTCCTTTTCTCTGGGTTGGTGGGAATAATGAAGAACTTTTGTGCAGACTTAGTTCCTCTCGGTTCCCCACCCAGCCGGTCTCAGGGGTGCTCAGTACGTGCGGTGGCCAGCACTGCACAGATTTACCTGGTGGTTTCCACTTTCCTTGGGTGAATATCATTAGCATTTTCAATATGCCCCACAGATTGCTGGTGAGGATAGCACCTTAGTAGCATTCTGGAATGGAAGGAAAACCAATTTGGAAAGAAGAATCCGACAAAGGTAATCCACATATAACATCAGTGAGCTGGCTGTCCTTGTGGTCATTTCTCCTCGTTAGCTAGTTAGCTATTCTCATCCACTCAAATGTCTGGGCCTCATACAGTGTCTTGACTCATTTCTACTCTTTGATGGTAAGGGAGGTGATTTATGAATGGGTTCACTTATTCAATAAATAGTCATTAAATACCTACTGTGTGTGGGTGGTATGGCTTAGATTTGCACTAAGCAATCACTTTGTGCCACTAAAAATATTACCAAGAGCTCGGTCATATCCGATATGACCACCATTTACTTTGGCAGAGTTGGGGCCATGTACATTTTGTCAATTATTTAAATGACACGTGGGAACCTGAGTTAACTGGCATGTGAGTGATGATTCAATGTGTCTCATAAGCTGGTGCCCCTGGAGCTTCCACGCCATCTAGCCTCCTGATCTGACTCTGACTCCAGCATGGACTGGGTTTGAGGGGAGCAGAAAGGAGGACAAGGGAGAAAGCGTTGGTGATGGGGAGGAGGGACTGTGGTGATCGCAACCAGGAAATTCATATGGGGACAGAGAGAAACAAACCCAGTTTAGAGGAAATTCAAAGTGGACAGGACAGAACTTGGCGACTGAATTTGTAGACTGAGGGAAACACTGTACAAATGTTTTTAAAATCAAAAACAGTGTGTGGATTACTTGTTTGGGCAAGTGGGTGGATGGCGATGTTAGCCACCAAAGTAGCACACGAAAGAAGCCCATACATATGGGATCTGAGGTACCTGTGGACTATCTGAATTTCCAAGTCAGATTAGACTGAATGGGACTGTAGCTTAGGAGCTTTATCCAAGGTAGAAAAATAAAATTTGGGTATCATTCACGACAGAAGAAGAGGGCAGTCTTGGAATTAGAAAGACCACTTAGAGAGCTTGCGGAGTAAGTGGAGGGTGGGTGGATTCAGGACAGAACCTTGAGAAAAGCCAGTTTGTAAGGAGCAAGGCAGGGAA
The DNA here is from genome assembly GCF_024166365.1 of Elephas maximus indicus. Taxonomy (NCBI): domain Eukaryota; kingdom Metazoa; phylum Chordata; class Mammalia; order Proboscidea; family Elephantidae; genus Elephas; species Elephas maximus. The sequence goes on from NC_064842.1 coordinate 2,095,596, forward strand.
TAAAAACGGTAACGGGGATTACAAGGAAGGCAATAAGGAAGATTACCCAAATCTAAGAAGCGAATTTGAATCTTTGCCTCATTGTGTCTTTTAAGATTTTATTTACCACTAATTTAATTTATTCTTTTATCTTTACCACAAAATATGTCAGACATTCAAAAATGTAGGGACCAGACTAGCATAGCAAACACCCATGGACCCCCTACTGCTTCAGCACCCATAGGCCCCTGTGCAACCTTCCTGATAACCCTCCCCACTCTCTTCTCAGGGGTGACCTGAATTAGAACCCACAGTTCTGATGTTTTGTCTTTATGCTTTTACAACACCTCAGGGTATCATCATCTAAAGGGAAACTCCCTTTTCCATTACCACTGGGAAACAATCCTTACATTCTAGACAGCAGCATCTACAAATTGCCTTTTGGAGAAAGTACAGATGTGCTTCTATGTATCAAACACCACTCACATCTGGGTTGATGCCTCTCAGCTCCAAATCCACCCTTCTTTTTGGCATTGGAGCTGGTGCACTATTAGCCTTGCCAGTAGAGGGTGCTGTAGGGCACTGCAGGAGGTGGAGCCTCTCCCGGCTTCTGTGTGCCCCTTTCTTTTCGCTCCCACCCTGTGGACCACCCAGTGGTGCTCACCCTCCAGCAAGTTTCCCTGGCACCCCAGTGGGTGGCTTCCCAGGGAGTCTTGCTGGTGCCCCCACTCCATCCCAGAAGACAGTTTCCTGCCTTCCAGCTCTAGCAAGCAGCAACCTAGTGGACTTTTCCACCATCCAGTGGGCATGGCCACACCCCCCCCACTGAGGCCTGGTCCGCTCTCAGCCCTGGGGTGCTCTGACTCTGTCCTGGACATTGGGGCTGCTCCCTATATCTGCAATTCCTTTATTCCTCAGAGCTCTCCTTATCCCTTGGAAGTTAATCCCCTATCATCAGTTAATAATTCTTTATATTAAACTTTCCTTGTTCAAACTACTGTATAGTTTCTGTCTTCTGATTACTGGTGTTGAGTGCCATCAAGTCGATTCTGACTCATAGCGACTCCATGTGACAGAGTAGAACTGCCCCACAGAGTTTTCTTGGCTATAGTCTTTGTGGGAGCAGATGGCCAGGTCCTTCTCCTTCGGGGCAGCTGGTGGGTTTGAACCATCAACCTCTTGGTTAGTAGATGAGCACTTAACTGTTGCACCACCAGGGTTCCTGACCCTGACTAATAAAATAATAGAAAAAAACACTGCATTTGTGGTCACAGAATCTGACTCTGTAATTTTACTTAATGGTAAGGCATCAGAAAAGTCATTTCACCTTTTTGAACCTTCAATTCCTTGTCCGTAGGAATGCTTCTCCGCTTCTTATGCAGGGACAGTCCAAGAGTTAAATACGATAATGGACGTGGCTTGGTAAAGGATAGAGTTTTCCACGCAAGTACAAGTAGATACAGGATACAAATTAAGTCCAAGTCCAAGTAGGTAAAACTAAAGGTTTGGGGGAAAGTAAAAAAAGATCTAAGAAGAAAACTCTTAGGGAACGACAGCCTGAGAGACATGTACGACCTCGGGCCGCCCCAGCCTGAGAGACATGTACGACCTCGGGCCGCCCCAGCCTCCTCTCTCTGCTCCTTCTGCTCAGTGGAGTGAAAAAATGCAAAAATATGAGAAAAGGAGGTTGGAAAAACACACCTAGTTCTTCCCTTTGATGACCTCGTAAGTCCAGACAAAATACTGGGCTCCTGGTGGCTGAGTGGCTTAGGGGGCTTGGGGCAGAGGAAACCTAAGAGCTGAGGATGAACCAACTACAGGGGTTTTGACTAATTTAAAATTCAGGGTAAACTGATAAAAATTGCATTAAGGATCAGAGAGAAAGATAATAAACTGTACCTTAGAAGTTTTGATTTTTTTTTTTTTTGCTTTGAAAGAATCGTGTATTTTTTTGGTGGTATTGTATTTACGTTGTGTTATCAAATTGTATTGTTTTATTAAAAGAGGAGACACAGGTGCCTTGTTGCTCGGAATGTGTCTTTGTGGTGTGACACCTGGTGGCTGAATACCTAAATTGCAGGTTTAGTTTTTTGGGTAAAAGGATTAACATGTACCTTGAGAAGGGCTACGGGCTATAGTTATGGTAACCACAGAGCTGAGATTTTTCTGATAAAGTTCTTTTTTTTTTTTCTTTTGAGGTTTTACTCTTTTCAATTAGCACAGTTTGTTAAAGTCACAACAAAATGTAATTTTATTTGGTACCGGTTAAGGATAAACCTGATTCTGATTCATAGTGACCCTACAGGACAGAGTAGAACGGCCCCATAGGGTTTCCAAGGAGTGGCTGGTGGATTTGGACTGTTGACCTTTGGGTTAGCAGCTCTTAACCTCTGTGCCACTGGGCTCCTGTTAAGGATAGTCATATAAACAAAATTTTTACATGTTCTGACTTTTTTGTTCATAAAGTATTGTCTTTGTTAAGTGGCAGAAGGACTCTGACTTGGAGGTCTGGCTTTAGTCCCAGCTTTACCATCATCTAGTTGGACAGCCTTCTGTGGTCTCTTTCCCTCCTTGGTTCTTAATTTACTTCTCAGTAGAATAAGAGAGGTTGACTTATTCAATAACTTTCTAACTTTTTTGACTGTGACCCACAGTGGAAATTACTTTAAATCATACTGCATCATTTCCCGCTCCTTGCAAACACACACCCACACACACAACTGAAATAAGTTAGCATAAGCAATGTTCTTGATTCTGTTCCATTCCAATCCATACTATTCTATTCACAACAACGATGAAAAGAATCGCCAGGTTTAAAATTTAAGTGCTAAATTTTATCACTTACTAATGGAAAAAGGGCCTGGTGATCTACTTCGGAGAATTAGCCAAAGAAAACCCTTTGGATCACAGAATAGTGTCTGAAATTTTGACTACTTACTTTGGACGCGTCATCAGGGGGGACCGATTACTTGAGAAGGACATCACGTTTGGTAAAGTGGAGGGTAAACGAGGGAAACCCTCAGTGAGGTGGATTGACGCAACGGTCACAACAATAGTCTCAAGCAGACCAATGGTCATGAAGATGATTCAAGACCGGGCAACATAGGGTCGCCATGAATTGGAGCCAACTCAGCAGCAATTAACGACAATGGACCGAAGTCCAAAAATCACTAAACGAAATGATCTCTCACATACAGTCTGTGTGTCCATGAGACGATTTGCTACTTGGTGATCTCCTTCTTACAATGAGTCCTTGCACGGGTCCCACCTGCTCCAGCCCACCAAGCATCCGCCATCATCAAATCCACAGCCGATGAGAGCCAGCCTGAATACACAGCAGGCACCTCGTTCCTACCAGGAGATGGGCTTGGAGTTAGTTTTGTGCTTATAGCTTGGTGTGTAGTGTGTCTCCCTGACAGCATGCCTTCTTGTTGGGCTTCTGCCTCGGCCTCCGTTGGGTCCGGAGGCCCAAGTCCGGTCTGGTTGTGGAGGCTGGGCTCTGTCTCCTGTGTAGAAGCCCTTGGCTGTGGCCCTGCTTCAGTCTAGATAAATCCCCCAGGGAGCATAATGATGTCACCTGTTTGGCGCTGGATGCTTTTGGGTCTGATGTCTGTCCTCGGAACATCTTAGCCCACCAGCTTTCTTCGGGCAGGCATTTGGGTTCTGACTGCTGGGTTCCCTCGCTAGGCCCTCTGTTCTGGCTTACTCCCTCTCCCACCTGCCAAACGGAGTTCCTGGTGAGCCTCGTGGTCTAGTGGTGAAGGCTGGGAGGGCTAACATATGGATTTGTGCTTTTTTACGTACAGATGGACAGTGGGCAATGGGTAATTTAACTTTCTTTGCCTATTAAACATTTCTATGAAGCTGTTGCTATTCTGAAAACAATCACTTAAATATAGCTCTGTGATGGTATAGCTACGAATCATGCAGTAATTCTGATTTCGAAATAACCTCTGCAACCTCTAACATAGCAACTCGCCTCCCCGTCTCAACCTCCCTGTCTTTCCACAATGTCTCTATTTCGTAAGAAGAGAGTTGTTATATAGTTTCTTAAAGTGGCTTTGAATCTCTTTTAATTCCAAGGAAGTTCGTCAGTGTATTTTTTGGACCTCATCTCTAGCTCTTTTAAGGATAGGAACTGTTTCAAAATATCCCAAGGGGAATTTGGTCCAGGATTCAGGGAGAATGTCTGACACATGCAGGTTGTGGAATATTTTCTTTAAAATAACAGTAATATTTTCCTGTCTCTTTGGCTTTCTTCATTCTCCTTTGCTCCAGATGGGATGGGACCACTAGGCGTATCTTAGATGTCTGCTCACAGAAAAATGTAGAACAAAATTCAAACTCATGAAAAAAGACTAGACTTACTGGTCTGACAAGGAATACCTGAGACTATCGTCCCTGGACACCCTGCTAACTTAGCACCGAAGCCACTCCCGAAGTCCAGCTTCAGCCAAAGATTAGACAGGCCTATAAAACAAACAGTAACACATGTGAGGGACGAGCTGCTTAGTTCAGTCAAGTATACGAGACCAAATGGGCAGCTCCTGCCCAAAAGCAAGATGAGAAGGCAGGAAAGGACAGGAAAAACGGACAAATGGACACGAGAGTCCTGGGGTAGAAAGGGGGAGGATGTTGTCACATTATGGGGATTGCAAACTTTGTCACAAAACAATATGTATATGAATCTTTGAATGAGAAGCTAACTTAAGCTATAAAGCACAATAAAAAAAAGAAAAAAAAAAAAAACCAGTAAGAAGTAAGCCCCCAAAAACAATAATAATTAAAAACAAAAAAAAAAGGAGGGGGGAGGGAAAGAGTTAAATGACTTGCCAAAGTCTGATCCAGCCCAAAGTTTCTTTGATACAATTGCTCTGTCCTTCCCAGCTGTCTGTTTTTGATCCAAGGCTATGCCTGCTGGAGCCCTGAGCCTGGAGTGAGAAACTCCCAGCTCTACGCCACCCTCAGCAGCCCAGGACCTTGCGCCAGCTGGCTGACCTGTGGTCTCTGGGGATTCCAAAGCATAAATGGCTCGGCTCCCCTGATTTGCTTTGACTGTTTGGCTTCCAGGAAAGATCCAGCAGCACGTGACACTGATGAACCCCTTCCAGGGACCTTCTGCCTCCATTAGTTAACTCATTAGGGGCTTCGCAGGCATCCTTTCTCACCCAGCAGAGATACTGCCTGCCTTTCACCTCGTCCTTTTTGCACATCACTGGTTATGCATGGCCGGCTGGACAACTCAGCTCTGCACCCACCTACCTTGTCTGAGTTTGGCCTATTTCCTGATTCCCTACATTCGGTTATGTTAAATAGGAGCCCATGTAATCTCTCTTTGAGTACAAAGTGAACAAGAAAGTGGTGTACTCTAGATATATTAACAAAAAATGATTTGGGACTAGAATGATTTTCATTTAATATCTGTGTGTCTACTGCAAGTACCAGTTGAATCAAGATCTTCTTCGCTGGGTTCATATACATTTAATACAATAGATTCTTTACAATTTTTTTTTATTGTGTGAAGTATTGTTGTTGTTAGCTGCCATCATGTCGGCCCCCAACTCGTGGTGACCCCATGCACAACAGAATGAAACACGGCCTGGCCCTGCGCCATCTCGTGGTGACCCCGTGCACAACAGAATGAAACACGGCCTGGCCCTGCGCCATCTCGTGGTGACCCCGTGCACAACAGAATGAAACACGGCCTGGCCCTGCGCCATCTCGTGGTGACCCCGTGCACAACAGAATGAAACACGGCCTGTTCCTGTGCCATCTCCATGATCGGTTGCAGATTGGACTGTTGTCATCCATAGTATTTTCATTGGCTCATTTTTGAAAGTAGGTGTCCAGGCCTTTCTTCCTAGTCTGTCCTAGTCTGGAAGCTCCACTGAAACCTGTTCAGCATTACAGCAACATGCAAACGACCGTGACAGGCGGATGACAGCTGCACGTGGCACGCATCGGCCAGGACTCAAACCTGGGTCTCCTCGTGGAAGGTGAAAATTCTACGACTGAGCCACCAGCATCCCAATAGTTCATATTACCATCCCTTTACTATGACTTTCATGGGTGACTCTAGGTGTGTCCCTTACAGGCTGTTTATAGGTAGCTTTTAAAAACCTTCATCAGTGGGTCGCCATCCTTTAATAGGTTAACCCCAGATGTTCACCTTCATTATTAATATAATTTTTATTAAAGGTGTATAGTTAATTGACTTAATACAAAATATAGAACCAGGGGACCTGGAGTCCAATCTCTATTACCCAGGACCAGCTCTTGCCTACGGTCTGTCACTGCCCTCTCTGGACCTCATTTTTCTTATCTATAAAATGTGAAAGTTGGGCTAAGGGACTCTTTCAGGCCCCTCCTACTCTGACAGCCAATAATTCCAGGACTCAATCCCCACCTCCACCTGTACCACCATCCCTGCCCCACCGCTCTACTGAAGTCACACTGTAGGCCGTCCTGTCTCTTAAAAAAATGAAAAATATTGTGGTAAAATACATGTATAACAAAACACTCTCAGTAATTCAGTAATTTTTACATGTATAACTCAGTAACATTGATTGTGTTCATCGTGTTCGCAACTATTACCACTCTCCTTTTCCAAATTACTCTATGGTAATGGAAACTCAGGGTCCCCTAAGCAATGAATCCCTTCCCTCTTCTATTAGAAAAAGAAATATATGGCTTTTCATGATGACCAGGGGCTTGCAGTCAAGCTTGGGACAGATGAACACCCAGGACTGGGAGAGAAGATAGGGATGGATTTCTAATTTTACTTTATTTGGGATGCCATATAAAATAAGCAACAAAGATCTGATCATTTAAAAGTTAAGGTTTTAGATGGATCAAATATTTATTGTAAAATTATTTATTGACACTATTCCAGTATCCGGGGGATCTAAGAAGAGTGAAAGTTGGCCTCTTCCCTGAAAACACACAGTCTGATGGCAAGACCTGGCATGCATGCTCAAAGGAATAAGAGTGAACGCCGGGCCACAAAGTGGACAGAGTGCTTTAGATGTGGCAGGGACGAAGCTAATCAGTCCTGGTACTGTCAAGAGCCCATACCCAGGAGATGGAATCTGAGGTGGCACCAGAGAAATGACCAAGAAAAGTCGGGTACGGGGCGGGGAGCTGGTAATATCTATTCTGCTCCTGGTTGCACACGTTCAATGCTTCTTCATATGGAGAAATCAAAGGAAGCTGAAATCACAGCTAGCTTTTTGAGATGCCCTTAGAATCTGTTCTTGGTAAGACCTAGTGTCACCCTTATGAATATTCACCACCAGCAACACTGTTTATCTGGTTCATAGTCTTAGGTTCCTTCTTCCTGAGATTTTGGGGTAGAGATAAGAAAGCAAGGAGGGGGCTGCTGAAGGGGCTCTCGTTTTCTCTGATAGCAGGTTCACTGATCCTGTGAGAAGATGAGCAGTCAGCCATGAAAAGAAATGACCACATGTCCAGTCCATAGACTAGAGGAAACCAGTCAGCAAATTTAATAAAAAAGCAGCATCAGGGGCCTTAAGGGAATGAGTCAAAGCCTATCTCTTTTAGAGTTTATTATTATTATTTTTGGTGGGTGGAGGGTATGAAACCCCATACAGGCAGCAGAGCTGATTGCCTCTAAGCAGAGGTCTTTTCTTTCAGAGTCAGCTCGCAAAGGGGTAGGAGAAGGAAGTTAAGACTGTGGGGCTTAATGAAGGAATATGTGGGAGGAATCAATACAAATTATCTCAGCTGAATGGGAATTTCAGTGACCAAGCAATGTTTAAACAAAACGACAGGCCAGTTTTCATCTCTGATAGAAATGTCGTCCAATAGTTCCCCTTCTGGGAATAATGCCACGAGCATTTACAGAAAATTGTCTTTATACCTCAATTCCCAAATGAAGGGGAAAAGTTCCAGGCACCTGAATTCTCCAGTGAACACAAAAAAATACTCAGATTAAATGATCCGGAACAATGTATCAGCAAATTATGTTCTTCTAAGCAATACATCAACATGTACAAACGTTCAGTCCATAAATGGAACCCAAGAGGAGCGACCGATCTGGATGGGGTTAATCAGGGAAGATTTGCTAAAGGAGATCAGTTTTACATGTGCATCTTTCAGGCAAATGAAGACCTAGATTGGGGTTGAGGACAGGGAGATGGTTCCAGGAGGTGGGATTTTCTCCTTCTGTGGTGGCTTCGGACCACAGAGATCCCAGCTGACTATCCTCCCATCTCCATCCGCCTGAGTTCTCTGCATCCACAGCCTGCAGGTCACAGGAAGGGAGAGCTTACTCCATGCTACCTTCTCTGGAGCCCGACTTACCGTGACGTGATGAACAAAGCCTCTTGGTGCCTTCTACAGCATTTGTTCCCTAAGGTTTATATTTCATCCTCAGCATTATCATATCAAGGCCACCAGTATGCATACATTTTCATTAAATTGCTTTCAGTTTTGAATAGTTACTATGCCCTTGTAATGCCATGACATGTGAACAATTATGAAAAAAGAGAACACTCCATTTGTTCTTTCTAGTTCTCAAACTAGATTACCTTGCTCTCCTAACAGGTGAAAGTCCTTTTGCCCAACAAATTAGACATGGACAAACTGGTTGGATTTCAGAGTACTTTGAAAGCCTTTCCCCTCTGTTACCTTTTCCACTCGTTTGTGTTTGAGGTCTAATGTTAACTCTTGATCACAGGACTAAACAAGAGGAGCTGTATCCAAAGTGGCAGATGATGGCAGATAATCCAAAAGACATTTTTATTTGGCTTTGGAATATACATATATACTTACCTTTGAATATGGGAATGTTTGACATTCCAAAAACTTATTTCAAACCGTATTAGGAAGCCAAACTGGGAAGACTTCGTGTCACTGGAACTAAGAGGCTAGGCCTGATTTCTAGCCCTGCCAACCCCAGTTAATTCCACCTTGCAGCTCACTTCAAGCTCTGGAAAGTGTGAACGACTCCCAGCCTCATTCATATTTTATCCTCTGCCAAACCTTTGCTGAAGGAGGGAAGGAGTTAAATACACCAGTTTTTCAGTAGGTTTCCTGAAGTAAACAAAGATGAGCTATCAATAGAACTGTTGTTAACAGTAACACAAATGTTAGAATTAATTCATAAAGAGCATACATCTGAGCTCCTCCCGAAGCAACTTTCCAAACATAGTAGGAGTTAATCCAGTTCAATACGTTGAGCTTATGCACTATTCTGGCTGTTTCAGTGGCCGAAAGACTAAAATACAAGCAAAGAAGCACAGATAGTACACATCTATAAGGCCTGAAATGATCTAGCCCGTGCCTACCTCTTCAGTTCATCTGCTCCTCTCTGCCCCTGGTACACGATGTGCTGGCCATATCCATCTTGTTTTGTTTTCTTCAACAGGCCAGTTTTCCTGGATTTAGGGCCTTTGTGCCCTTGGTTCCAGTTGCCTCTGCCTGGAGTTCCCCCATCACTCCTTACATGGCGGCACCTTCTCTTCCTCAAGGCTCAGCTTAAATATCGCCTCCTCTGAGAGGTCTTTCTTAGGCTCCCTTCCCAAAGTACAACCCCTTTTGTGATTTTCTGAATTAGCACCTCTCTCCTTTTTTTTGGGTTGGTTTGCCCCTTTTAGCCTTTGTCCTTTATAGAATGTGGGTGCCATGTGGGCAGGGACTGTCTTGCTCCACGTTATGTCTCTGGCTCCAGCATACAGCCTGCCTCATAGGCAGAATACGAATTTCTCGGTGAACCAGTCAAAGCTGAATAAGCCTTGATGTGAAAGTGCTCACGGTTTAGTGCTGATTGGTAGCAAACTGAAAACAGTGATTACTGTCAGTGATTTCAAAAGTTAATGTCAACTTAAAACATTTTAAAATAGCATGACTTATCTAAAAAAAAATTACAGAAAGTTTTAAGTTTTAAGTCTTGTTGCATGAATATTCCCACCCCAACATTGTCTCTTGTCTCCTCACTATCAGGTTATTTGGAAGCAAATTCCAGAAACCACAACAGGAGCAACAGTAAGGTGAGGCAACAAGGCGCCGGGAGCAACACTGAGGAAGGTCTTCTCGCTCCGCTGCGGACCCTGAACTTGCGTGACCTGAGTGGGGGCCTTCTTTAATGTTCTTCCCCAAGGGCCTGGCTTGCCTGACTCTATTCCCTGTTTCTCCTCATCTCGTTTCATCAGTAAATATTTCAGTATGTATCTCCATAAGCCAAAAACTCCTTAATTAAAAAACCCACATAACTATATTATCATTGTCATGCTTAAAAATAGCAGTAATTCCTTAATATCGTTAAATATCCAGTCTATGTTCAAATTTCCCTGATTTCATCATAATATTCTTTCAGGTTGGTGTTTTTGAAGGAGAATCCAAGCAAGGTCTTTGAGCATTGCACTTTGTTGATATGGCTCAAAGTCTCTTTCAACCCGTTGGCTCCCCCAACCTTTTTTGTTGTTGTTGTTGCTTGCTATATTTGCTTTGGGTTTTCCTTGCAGCTTGCAGCTTATGGTTTGGAAAAAAGTGATTTGTTCTATAAACAAGTGATTGGTTTTTCTGGATGCATCCGTGTGATATCATCGAACATGTTCTTTTACCTCTAGGAGATCTTGAAAGCTGGTAATTAGATCTAGTGGATTGACCAAACTCAATGTTTCCACAAGAGGACTTCAGGTATGCTATCCTGCACATCCACCCAGAGGGGTGTAACATCTGGTTGTCTTTCTTTTTGTGATGTTAGTGACTATTAAAGATAATTGTCTTGATTCATTATTTGTTAGGGTTGCAAAATGGTGCTTGATTCTTTCCTTTGTACTAATTTTCAGAATAATGAGTTGATTTTATTTTATCCTCCAAAAATGTGTGTATGTGTGTGTGTGAGAGAGAGAGAGAGAAAGATAGAAGCTGAGAGAGAGAGACAGAGACAAAGAGACAGAGATTAGAAACTTGTAGATTTATATTTGATGTGTTTCAATAAAGTTGTCCCCAAATTTTGCAGTGGGGGCCCCTATAAGCTGGATTCTGAGTCCTTTAGATAAGACCCTAGTAGTCTTTGGTAGTCTTCTTCCTGCCCGGTATGACAAGGTGTTCTAGGCTCATCTTGTGTATTTCCAGCCCCAGATCTAGAATCAACCATTTCACCAAGAAGCCCTTGTTCCTTTCAGTAGAAAACAATATTTAAGGACCACAGTCTGGGTATAGAAGATTTAAATCCAAAATCTCAAGTGTCTGCTTCTATTAATAATGTACATATTTGTTAAAGGGATATAGTTAGCAGTCTTTGATAGTCCAAGGCATGGAGCCAGTACAACGGAAGCCAGCTAGGGTAGAGGCTCGTAGAAGAGGGAATGAGGAGAAAGAAGACATCTATTCCAATTCTTCCCCTCTACCTCCTCTGACTTCCTCAATTTGTCATTCTCTTACCCAAAATCTCTGCACTTCATTAGAAGCCAAATGCTCCCTTCCTAAACAGGCATTTCTTACAGCCTGTCAGGTGTAGTTGGAGTAGGAATGGAGGTGACTGTAGGGGATTCACTGAAGGGCCACTGAAAGGAAAATTTCATTTTTCCCTTTTAAGGACAAAGCATCCTTCTTTATTTCTCTTTCTCTGCCTCAATTTCTTGATTATGAACATTATTTTGTTTGTTTGATACCAAAGAAGGAATTAAAAACATTGGTTCCAAGTACAAGATATTAGAAGTTTGTGGAGATGGTGAGAGGTGGCACTGGGTCTTCCTGGGGTTTTTCCAGGGGACAGCAGTTGGGAGTCAGAGCAATTCCTCCCCATTTACACCTGGAGCTGGAGAGAGGGTTTGTGATGGAGGCAGTGGTCCATGGGCTGTCACATCCCTCTGCTGCACCAGGGCAGCTTCAGATTCGCTGTGGCGTTGTTACCCCTGGGGTCAGGAGCAGCGTTTCAGATGGGGGAAAACAGCCACCTCTTCAAGCTGCCTGGGATTATTTTTGTTGTTATTTTTTCAGGGAAAAGCCATAATAGTGTTTGTGAAAGTAGAGTGGTTGCTTCCTTTATTGCTACCTGATATTTCTTAGATGATATTTTTTTCCAGTATGCTTTTTCACAACACTTGCTGTTCAGGGGGAGACACAATTGAAATCAATTGCTAATTAAATTTGTGTCTAAATTAATAAATCACAACTATTCAGATAATATGTGTCTGAATAATATCTATTATGGTGAATATAATTGTTAGATTCAGCATTTAATGAACCTTATTGTTAGGTAAAATTCTTATGACGATTGGGACTAATAGAATATATTAACCTTTATTCTTCCCAGCTTGACATTGCACTGGGCCACGTTAGCATGGTTAACACGTTAGCTTCATCATCAAGTAGCCATTGTGACGACTCTGCTAGCCTTTGGATGGAGCTGGTGAGGCTTTGGGAAATTAGCAATGTTTGAAGTTTGTTAGTGGGTGTCCTCATCTACAGTCACCATTTAGGGCATTTGTTTCTGCATGTGCATGTCTTCATGAGATGGAAACTGGATTAATTTCCAGAGCTGGAAAGCTAATCAAATGTCAACAACCTGCTTGGAGCATTCACCTAGAGGGTACTCTGGGTTTTGGGTCCCAGGATGGGCACTGAATTGGGTTGTCTATAGAAGAAACGAACACAGCTCCTTTCCTTGGGGAACATACAGTCTAATGGATAAAATAAAAGAGCTTTATAAAAAGTATAAAAGACACCCATTCCAAAGACATCCAAGTATATTTAATGAGAAGTAGTTATGTGGAACTATATCAGGGACCTACATCAAAGAACTATAAAGTTCTTTGATTTCTTAGCAAATAAGTCAGAATTTATAAATCTACTTGAATGAAATCCCTTTCAAAATATCAGCATGGCGATCTGGACCTGTAAAGAACTCTGCTTTGGGAAATATCTTCAGGGTTTGGCATCTCCATTTTAAATGCCTAGAGTGGAACATCGGCCCTGTCTTTGTAGCTAGGAGAATGACCCTTGTCTATAGAATAAAGAAATACTAGGGAATGTTACCTCTGCGGGTGAATACTGGTCTCTCTTGCCCACCTGTGACACCCATCAATTTGGCTATGGCAACAGCCAGTGCCAACCAGGCTTTCCGTGGTGTTCAGAGTCAAGTCAGGAGCTGAATTCACTGTTCTCTCCTTAATTACCCACACAGACCGGCACTTTGAGCAAAATCTTCCCTCGCTGAATAGTGGCCATAAAACTGACCCAAATAAACTGTAGGAGGTGTGACGTCACTGAAACTCAGCCTAGTCCCTGGTTTCTCTTTCTCGCCTCTGTCAGCGTGGCATTGGGTGGGGAGCGTGGGGGGGCAGGAGTACGTATTCCAGAACACTGACTGTGCGGCACTGGCTGTCTGCTGAAGTCACAGCAAGTTGGCACCCATCTCAGCTGACACGTATTGAGTTCCTGTTGTTTTGTTAAAAGTGGTAAATCTCTCGTAAGGGACATGTGATTAGATTGTTACTTTTGTTTCAGCAAATACCTAAGAAAACTGAACCCATGTGATCTATATGGGAAAGAATAGAACAAATACTAAAAAAAAAAAAACCCACCAAACCCTTTGCCATAGAGTTGATTCCAATTCATAGCGACCTTATAGGACAGAGTAGAACTGCCCCATAGGGTTCCCAAGGAGTGGCTGGTGGATTCGAACTGCTGACCATTTGGTTAGCAGTCAAGCTCTTTAACTATTATACCACCAGGACCCCCAAGACAAATACTAACCAAAAAAAAAAAAAAAAAAAAGCCAAACCCGGTGCAGTTGAGTCAATTCCGACTCATAGCCCCCACAAATAGTCTTGAGAAATGGTACATAAGTCCACATGTACTTTATATATACCATGTATGACTTTCAAACTTCTGATCCATTTTACCTTTTTGGACTGCAGCCTACAGAAACTAGGTCTTCCACAACTGATCAGGATTAACTCAAGGAGGTTTTCACAGAGAAGGTAGGAGAGTTTTGAAGAATTAGACCGAATTTAGCAGAAAGGAGGGGGAAGGGCATTTCAGAGAGCAGGCATAGAACTGGATTTGCCTGGATTGAGGGTGAGGGAGTAATTGACTGCTAGTCTGTGCTGAGGTTCAGGGGCAGCTGCCATCCAGCCCTAGTGAAGAACCCAGCACTCTGTTATGGATTGAGTTGTGTACCCCCCCGCCCCAAAGATACATTGAAGTCCTAATTCCTGGTACCTGTGAACATGATCTTATTTGTAAATAAGGTCTTTGAATATATTATCAGTTAACACGAGGTCATATACTGAGTAAGATGGGTCCTAATCCCATTTGAGTGATTTCTTATAAAAGAGGAGAACAGACATAGAAAGTTAGACAACCATGAGACAATGGAGGCAGATGCAAGCCAAGGGACACCAAAATTGCCAGGAGTCACCAGGAGCTAGGAGAGAGGCGTGCAACTGTTTCTCTCTCAGAGCCCTTAGAAGGAATCAACATGGCCGATAGCCTGATTTGGGCGTAGTTTCTAGAGCTGTGAGACAAGAAGTGTCTGTTCCTTAAAACCATGGACTTTGCTATATTTCGTTACAGCAGCCCGAGCAAACTAAGATGTCCTCTTTAGAAGAAGTTAGAAGATGCCCCAGATGCTTCTCCAAGCTGGTCTTCCAGGCTGTTCTCTCCACTCCCTCTCTTACCCCCATTCTCCTTCCCAGCAATCTGTCCCCAAGCCTCTGACTGACTTTAGACCAACTGTTACTGGGCTCGGCATAGATGGGGCAATTGACCCCATGGACCTGTCTGTGGATGCACGGTGGATGTCAGCCACTAGCTGGGCTCTGCCTCCAACCCAGTCCCCAAACAGAGCTGAGCTTGGAGACAGCCAGCAGAAGGAAGCTGAAGCTCGCCCGGAACAGGTGCTCTAATCCTTTCTGAAGGTGATTTCTGTGAGTGGACCTGGGAATACTTCATGTAGTTGATTATGCGAGTGGAAGAGGGACAGGGAAATATCTATTCTTGAAAATAGTCCATACGGTTTCAAGATGATGCTCTCCCAGCGGCCTTTTCAAAACCATCAAAAACGGCATATGGAAGGTGGTAAAATGAGGTGTAATTTATCAAGCAGGCTGAAGTGGACATTTCTAGGACATGGTCAGTATTTCTGTCTGCGTGTAAATATACTTAGTTTTTGAAATCATTGAACAACATCATTACCTTCCTGGTGATTCTGTCCTTTTGGTAACCTGAGCAGAGCGCATATGTATTTCTGTCTGCAAATTACTTTGGAAAATGCATATTATTTACTTGTTCTGAAGAGGCTCTTAGGCTCTGTTGTCTAAATAGGAAATTTGGATCTAATAAAATGAGACTATCATGGATTCCCAGACAAATAATAACAAAGGCTAATACCTTTAAAAAATGTTTAACTTAAAAAACATAGTCATTTTGGTTAGATAATCAGGACAGAGTTCAATATAAACCTGTACAACTCTTTCTTTCTTCCACTATCTTCTCCCTCTTAACATAGTTAGTGCAAATCCCTGGACACAAGAGAAAGTTTCTTCCTGAGCTCTGAGAAATAGCTGAGGCCTCAAAGCCTCGTCACTGGGCCCCCCTGAAAGCTGTGAGGAGGAGAGATTGGATTTATTCCAGCATTGATTCTGGAAACCTTTGTACTGGTGGAGGGTGTGATTCGGCGGAGAGGCATCTTCCTGCCATTTTGTCAGGAGACAGCTGGGTACCTGAGGGAAGCACAAGTACATGTCACTTTGGACAAGCTTCTTACCTCTGCACTGTAGGGGCCAGTATGTCAAATATGGTCACCGATCCACCTTGGAGATCGAGAATCTCGACTTTCCTTTGCTCATCTCCCTTTTCAAGGGATACTTACCAAGGGGGAGTGTCTTAGTTATCTAGTGCTGCTATAACAGAAATACCACAAGTGGATGGCTTTAACAAACAGAAATTTATTCTCTCATGGTTTAGGAGGCTAGAAGTCTGAATTCAGGGTACCGGCTCTGAGGGAAGGCTTTCTCTCCTTGTTGTCTTGGGGGAAGGTCCTTGTCTTCCTTCAACATTTTTGGGCCCAGCTTTCCTTGGAGATCTCCATCTATCTTGGCATCAATCTTCCCCCAGGTCTAGGAGGTTCTCTTGCACAGGGACCCGGGGTCCAAAGGACATGCTCCGCTACTGGCTCTTTCTTGGTGGTAATCAGGTCCCTCTCACTCTGCTTGCTTCTCTCTCCTTTATCTCCTGTAAGATAAAAGGTGATGGAGGCCATCTCCCAGGGAAACTCCCCTTACATGGAATCAGGGCTGTGACCTGAGGAAGAAAGTTGTGTTCTACCCTAATCCTACCTTGTTAACATAACAAAAAACCTAATCCTCTTTAACATGACTTAATCCTGGCTCATTAACATGACAGACAGCTCATCACAAATGAAACTGTAACCGCAGGCATAACCCCTTGATGTTGAATCAATTGCTATTCACAGTGACCCTATAGGACAGAGTAGGACTGCCCTGTAAGGTTTCCAAGGAGCAGCTGGTAGATTCGAACTGCTAACCTTTTGGTTAGCAGCTGAGCTCTTAACCACTGCGCCACCAGGGCTCCAGCCACAGGCATAGGGTCTAGGATTCACAACATATCACAAAGTGGAGGATAATCACTCAATACTGGGAATCATGGCCTAGCCAGGTTGATGTATATTTTTGGGGGGACACAATTTGACCTATGACAGGGGATGTCTTAGTTTCCTAGTGCTGTTGTAACAGAAATACCCCAAATGTGTGGCTTTAAAGAAAAGAAATTTTCATTCCGATGGTTCTGGAGGGAAAAAGACCAAACCAGAGTCTTGGCCACGTCAATTCCTTCCTTGTCGCTGACCGCAGACATTCCTTGGTTCCTTGGCGAGCCTCACACGCCGTCTGTCTTACCTTGTGTATGTGTGCTCGCGTGTGTGCGTGTCTGTCTGTCTCTGTGTCTAATCTGCTCTTTTTCTTTTTTTTCCAGTTCCCATCGAGTCAATTCTGACTCAAGGTGACCCCATGTGTTGCGGAGCAGAGCTGTGCTCCACGGCTGTGTCCTTTTTGAAGCAGATTGCCAGGCCTTTCTTCTAAGGCACTACTGGGTAGGATTTGAACCACCAGCCTTTCGTTTAGTAACTGAGTACTTAACCATTTGCACCACCCAGGGAGCCCCTAATTTGCTCTTTTTTAACTTGGGTCTAATTAATGGAAAGAAAGCCCTGTTTCCAACAGGATTATATCCACCAGTTAGGATTTCAAAACATATCTTTTGGGGACAAAATTTAATCCATTAACAAGGATGCTGTTCCCCTGTCATGGAATTATGTTTTCTTCCTTTAAAATCCTAGAGTGTTTAAATTCCCATAGCTTGATTATATACTATGCTCAGCTGTTCTCTTCTCCAAGCCTCAGTTTTGTCATCTGTAAAATAAGAAGATGTAGCCTTTCTTTTTCCAAGAAATACCATGTGACATTTCAATGGGTAAGATATGTAGCAGTAGAACTGCTTTGCAGGAACAAGGAAGGAGGCCCAGCAAGGCCCTGGGGGTCCAGCTCCAGCCAGTCCCTTGAAGCCCTAGGCCTAGGTGATCAATAAGTCTTTCCGGCTCTAGGGATTGGACCTCCTGGGCATTTTATGGGCAGGTAGCCATCTCTGGCCTCTGCCGTTGGCTGTGATATAGAAAAGAAAAAAAGGGTGGTGCTTGTGGCTTTTACCTGTCTACTAGTTGGTTCTCTTCAGAAGGAAAGATTTAATATACTGGCATCTCCTAAGTCAGTCTCAGGAGTACTGGGTGGTGCAAATGGTAACACACTTGGCTGTTAACTGAAAGGTTGGAGGTTCGAATCCACCCAGGGACCTCGAAAGAAAGGCCTTGAATAAACTTCTGAAAAACCAGCCATTGAAAATCCTGTGGGACACAGTTCTGCTCTGACACACATGGGGTCATCATGAGCAGGATCAACTCATCAGCAACTGGCTTTTTAAACCCATCTCTTGCAACTGCACCTTTGGGAGAAGGCTTCTCCCCATGGCATATTCCCAGTAGATTTGGGGTGCCCCGGGATAGACCCAGATTTTTTCCTGAGGAGGGTCAGCAGCAGTGCCTTAAATTTGGGGGGCACAGTGACTGGTGCTGGGCGTGTAGCTGGTCTGCTTGAGAGGGTGTCCAGAGCCAAGATAGGCCCTCAGGAAATACTTAGCAAAGGGACAGACCTCGCCATCTGGAAATTTCTGTGGTTGTAAATCTCAGGCATCCATGCTGAAGAACTGGAAAGATTGGTATTACTATGAGCCCTGGTGATGCAATGATTAAGAGTTCAGCTGTTAACCAAAAGGTCAGCAGTTCAAATCCACCAGTCACTTCTTGGGAACCCTATGGAGCAGTTCTACTCTGTCCTATAGGGTTGCTATGAGCTGGAATCGACTTAATGGCAAGGGGGTTGATTTTTTGATTTTATGAGGCTCTTAGCAGGGGCTCTTCATCTACCTCCCAGCCTCTCCCAATGCCTCCATCCAGTCACATGACACCCTGCCTGCTTTCTTCTGGAGCCCTGAACTTCCTAAATGATAATGGATGAAAGACCAACTCTGTCCCACACAGGTAATCTTTGCCGTCTTAATATTTGTTAAGCTTTTTGATTTACTGAGGCGCTAACATCACAAAACTGCACATTAGATCTGCTTCATGAAACACTCTGAGTGAATGGCTTAACTCATTACTTCACCATCTTTGAACCAATGTAGCTGAAGAATTGTACCTCCCCGTTATAAATCTTCCAATTTGTTTCTGACTCAGGTTATGGGGAAGGTGCTCTGCCATTTTACACGTGGCCATAGAAACCTGACATATACTCTCACCACAGTGAGCAAACCCAGCACACATCTGTCTGGGAGCCTGAGGAACGCGCTTTGTGGACAGCACTTCCCTCTGGCATTTGATTGTCACTAGTTCCCCACTTTCCTGTCCCCTGTCCCCCCTTGTGTTCTTTGGCCACCTGCCTCTTTCACCTCACCAAGTGCAACTAACTGGAAGGAGAATTTCACCACAATGGATATACAGAGGATTGTTGCTCTAGAAGAGGGAATTTGGAGGCTGTGACTTATGACTTATTTAAATTAGGTCGAGAAGAGCCCAGGTTGTGCCTTTCCTCCATCCAGTTCAGTCCTCTACTCCTCCTCAGGAGAAGAAATTTCCAAAGAGGGACTTGATTAGCCTGGGCATTTTTAGCGAATCCATAGGAGGTGTGGTGAGACCTGGCCCCTGAGGTAAGGTGGAAGAATGTGTTGAGATGGGCCGTGGTGCTGAGACTGGCCCAGAAGACATTCTCCAGCAGCCTGATATGTTGATGGCAATGTTTTTTTTTTCTTTTAAATGTATGATCAGTTTTTAAAATGTTTCAAGACTATTTGAAAAGAATTCTTGGTTTTATGTTTAAAAAAAAAAATCAACCCGTTGCCACTGAGTCAATTCAGACCCTATAGGACAGAGTAGAACTGCCCCATAGAGTTTCCAAGGAGCACCTGGTAGATTTGAACTGCTGACCTTTTGGTCAGCAGCTGTAGCACTTAACCACTACGCCAACCAGGGTATCCAGTTTTATGTTACAAGGTTCTAAATATATTAAATCAGGGTTGCAGTTATGTTCTTCAAATTTGTTATATGATTATTTTTTATCTACTTCATCTATTTAGATTTTTTCAAAGACAAGTTAAAATCTTCCACTATTACTGTGGTTTTCTCAGTGTTTCCTTGTTTCTAATAAATTGTACTTTATTAATTTCTCTGCTTTCTTGGATGTGTACATGTTTATGATGGTTGTATCTCCTTTGTGGATTGTACCTTTCATCACTATAAAATATTTATCTTTCTTTAATTTACAGTTGCAGATATATATTTTATGATTTTTTATTTAAAATATTTTATTAAAAAAAGAAAAGTATAAAAATAGTATAATAAAACCTAGACACATACCACCCAAAATGAAAAAAAAGTTAACGTTTTTTCAGATTTGCTTCAGATTTGTTTTTATTGAAATAAAATCTTATAGATGAAGTTAAAATCCCCTGTATTTCCATCTCTAGTCCAGTTTCCATCTAACCATCCTTAGAGGGAATAATCATCATGAATTTGGTGTGTACTCAGTCTAGACTTTTTGTACACTTATTGCATGTATTCATTAATAATACATAGTAATGTTTTCTGCATTAAAAAAATGACTTAAAAGACCTCATAGCACACATAAATTTCCAAAACCTTTTTTTAAACCTAATGCCTGTTTTATTTTGAGATCTATCCATGTTAATTCCCATGGGTCAGTTTGTTGTACTATGGTGGCTTGCATGTTGCCGTGATGCTGGAAAATATGCCACGGGTAATTCAAATACCAGTACGTCACCTATGGTGGACAGGTTTCAGTGGAGCTTCCAGACTAAGACGGACTAGGAAGAAGAATCTGGTGATCTACTGCTGAAAAGAATTAGCCAGTGAAAACCTTACGAATAGCAGCAAATATGGGCTGATATAGTTCTGGAAGATGAGCCCCCCAGGTTGGAAGGCATTCAGAGGATGACTGGGGAAGAGCTGCCTCCTCAAAGTACAGTTGACCTTAATGATGTGGCTGGAGTAAAGCTTTCGGGACCTTCATTTGCTGATATGCCATTACTCAAAATGAGAAGAAACAGCTGCAAACATCCATTAATAATTGGAACCTGGAATGTACGAAGTATGAATCCAGGAAAATTAGAAATTATCAAAAATGAAATAGAAGGCATAAACATCAATATCGTAGGCATTAGTGAGCTGAGATGGACTGGTATTGGCCATTTTGAATCAGACATTCGCATATGGTCTGCTCTACCAGGAATGACAACTTGAAGAGGAATGGAATTGCATTCATCATCAAAAAGAACATTCCAAGATCTATCCTGAAGTACAACACTGTCAGTGATAGGATAATATCCATACGCCTACAAGGAAGACCAGTTAGTATGACTGTTATTCAAATTTATGCACCAACCACTAAAGCCGAAGGTGAAGAAATTGAAGATTTTTGTCAACTTTTGCAGTCTGAAATTGATCAAACATGCAATCAGAATGCATTGATAATTACTGGTGATTCGAATGTGAAAGTTGGAAACAAAGAAGAAGGATCTGTAGTTGGAAAATATGGCCTTGGTGATAGAAATGATGCCAGAGATCACATGATAGAATTTTGCAAGACCAACAGCTTCTTCATTGCAAATACCTTTTTTCGACAACACGAATGGCAGCTATACATGTGGACCTCACCAGATGGAATACACAGGAATCAAATTGACTACATCTATGGAAAGAGACAATGGAAAAACTCAATATCATCAGCCAGAACGAGACTAGGAGCCAACTGCGAAACAGACCATCAGTTGCTCATATGCAAGTTCAAGTTGAAGCTGAAGAAAATTAGAACAAACCCACAAGAGCCAAAGTATGACCTTCAGTATATCCTGCCTGACTTTAGAGACCACCTCAAGAATAGATTTGACACGTGGAACACTAATGACCGAAGGCCAGACAAGTTGTGGAATGACATCAAGGACATCATATATAAAGAAAGGAAAAGGTCATTAAAAAGACAGGAAAGAAAGGAAAGATCAAAATGAATGTCCAAAGAGACTCTGCAACTTGCTCTTGAACGTAGAATAGCTAAAGCAAATGGAAGAAACTATGAAGTGAAAGAGCTGAACAGAATATTCCAAAGGCCAGTTCGAGAAGACAAAGTATTATAACGACAAGTGCAAAGACCAGAAGTTAGAAAACCAAAAAGGAAGAACATGCTCAGCATTTCTCAAACTGGAAAAACTGAAGAAAAAATTCAAGCCTCACATTGCAATATTGAAGGATTTTATGTGCAAAAAAAAAAAAAAGGAGCCCTGGTGGCACAGTGGTTAAGAACTTGGCTGCTAACCAAAAGGTAGGCAGTTCAAATCTACCAGGGGCTTCAAATCTACCAGTGGCTCCTTGGAAACCCTGTGAGGCAGTTCTACTCTGACTTATAGTGTCATCATGAGTCGGAATCAACTTGATAGCAACGGCTTTGGCTTTTTGGTTTGGTTTACCGGCAAAACATTGAATGACCCAAGAAGCATCAAAAAAAAAATGGAAGGAATACAGAGTCACTGTACCAAAAAGAATTGGTTGATGTTTAACCATTTTAGGAGGTAATATATGATCAAGTACTAATGGTATTGAAGGAAGAAGCCCAAGCAACACTGAAGGCATTGGTGAAAAACAAGGCTCCAGAAATTGACAGAATACCAACTGAGATGTTTCAACAAATGGATGCAATGCTGGAAGTGCTCACTTGTCTATGTTGGGAAGCTTGGAAGACAGCTACCTGGCCAACTGACTGGAAGAGATACATATTTGTGCCTACTCCAAAGAAAGCTGATCCAACAGAATGCAGAAATTATCGAATATCGTTAATATCACAAGTAAGTAAAATTTTGCTGAAGGTAATTCAAAACCGGTTGCAGCAGTACATTGACGGGGAACTGCCAGAAATTCAAGCCGGATTTAGAAGATGACATGGAACGAGGGATTCCATTGGTGATGTCAGATGGATCCTGGCTGAAAGCAGAGATTACCAGAAAGATGTTTACCTGTGTTTTATTGACTATGCAAAGGCCTTAGACTGTGTGGATCATAACAAATTATGGATAACATTGTGAAGAATGCTAATTTCAGAACACTCACTTGTGCTCATGGGAACCTGTACATAGATCAAGAGGCAGTCCTTCAAACAGAACAAGGGGATACTACGTGGTTTAAGATCAGGAAAGGTGTGTGTTAGGGCTGTATCCTTTCACCATACTCATTGAATCTGTACGCTGAGCAAGTAATCCGAGAAGCTTGACTATATGGAGCAGAAGGTGGCATCAAGTTTGGAGGAAGATTTATTAACAACCTGCATTATACAGATGACACAACCTTGCTTACTGAGAGTGAAGAGGACTTGGAGCACTTACTGATGAAGACCAAAGACTATAGCCTTCAGTATTACACCTCAACATAAAGAAAACAAAAATCCTTACAAGCGGACCAATAAGCAACATCATGATAAATGGAGAAAATACTGAAGCTGTCAAGGATTTCATTTTACTTGGATCCACAATCAACACCCATAGAAGCAGCAGTCAAGAAATCAAACGATGTATTGCACTGGGCAATTCTACTGCAAAAGACTGCTTTAGAGTGTTAAAAAGCATAGATGTCACTTTGAGGACTAAGGTGCACCTGATCCACGCCACGGTGTTTTCAATCACCTCTTAGGCGTGGGAAAGCAGGACAATGAATAGGAAGACCGAAGAAGAATTGATGCCTTTGAATTGTGGTGTTGCCAAAGAATATGGAATATACCATGGACTGTTGAAAGAACAGGCAAATCTGTCTTGAAAGAGGTACAGCCAGAATGCTTCTTTGAAGCGAGGATGGTGAAACTTCGTCTCACATATGTTGGACATGTTATCAAGAGGGACCAGTCCCTGGAGAAGGACATCATGCTTGGTAAAGTAGAGGGTCAACAAAAAAAGAGGACAACCCTCAATGAGATGGATTGACACAGTGGCTGCAATATTGTGCCCAAACTTGGCAAAAATTGTGAGGATGGAGCAGGACTGGGCAGTGGTTCATTTTGTTCTGGATAGTGTTGCTGTGAGTCTGAACAGACTCAGCCACACCTAACAACAACAACGTCACATGCACTTGACTACTAATTGAAAGGTTGGCAGTTCTAACCCACCCAGCAGCACTGTGGAAGAAAGGCCTGACAACCTGCTTCCATGATGTTTACAGCTAAGATATCCTAACATGGGGTTGCCATGAGTCAGAATTGACACCAATGAGCTTTTTTTTTTTTTGATATCATATGTCTGGCAATCTTGATACATTTCTTATTAGCCCTAAAAGTTTATCTGCAAATAGTGATAATTTTATTTTATTCTTGTCTTTGGCTAAAACTTAGTGCGGGGTAAAAACTCTTATAAATGAGGAATAGAGGGGAATTTCCTTGATCTGATCAAGAGCTTATACCAAAAATTACAGAACATAACACATTTAATGGTAAAAATTTATGGTAAAATTATAGATGTTTCTCCATTAAAGTCAGGAAATAAGGTATCCCTGCTCTCCTACTGTCAGTATTGTTTAACAAGTAGCTTTTTGGTAGTTATGTTTTGTCATGTTAAGGAAATTCTTTTCTATTTCTAGCTAGTTAAGAGTCTTTCATGAACGATGGTCAATGTCGTTAAATGCACATTCTATATATGTTGAGAAAATCATACGTATTTTTCTCCTTTACACCGTTAGTGTGGGCTATTACTTCACAAGGGTCTGATGTTAAACTGTCATTGCATTTCTAGGATACATCCTTCTTGGACACTACACATTTTTTATACAGTGTTGGATTCAACTTGCTAAATATTTATGATTTTTCTTCTATGCTAAATTTGTGAGATATATCTATTTTTTATTTTTTGCATATCAAAGCTATGCTAGTGTCATATTATACAATGAATGGGAGACTCTTTTATTCTATTTTTTAAAAAAAACTTCTGTCTGTGAAGATTTGGTAAAACCAGCTGGTCTTGGTTTCTTTTTTTTTGGAGAGGTAGGAGGCAGGAGTGGGAAAACCTACCAATTCAATTTTTTAAAATGGGTATTGGTTTCTTTTCCATTTCATCTTGAAATATTTTTGATAATTTATATTTGTCTATATTTGACATTTTATATTATTCTAGAAAATTATTTTATGTATTATATACATGTTGTTCAAGTAATTCTCTCATAATTTTAGTTAAGTTCCCCTTTTCATTCTTAGTATTTTGTTTTTCTGCTTTCCCATTTTTCTTGTTTATTCTTGCTACTTTGCTGAATAAATGTGTAACTCACTTGTTTTCAATCTTGTTTACTTGTGATAAATGAATTTAAGGCTATGTATTTTCCTCTAAGTCATTAATATGTTAATTGCATCTTTCAAGTTTTGATAAGTGGAACTTCTCTAGTTATAGATCCTTTGTAATTTCCTCTTTAACTCAGGATTTTTGTGGGTGTTTGATTTTTAGAAACCCTGGTGGCATAGTGGTTAAGTGCTATGGCTGCTAACCAAAGGGTCGGGAGTTTGAATCCACCAGGCGCTCCTTGGAAACTCTATGGCAAAGTTCTACTCTGTCCTATAGGGTCGCTATGAGTCAGAATTGACTCGACGGCACTGGGTTCTGGGTTAAATGTTTAAAAAAAATTTATTTATTGTTCAATTCTTATTAATTGCACTGTCATCAGAGAACATGGTTTGTAAGACATTATTTCTTTGAAACTAGTATCTAAAATGCAGCCATTCTCGTAAATGTTTTAAATAAGATTGAAAAGAAAATCTGAATGGAAACAAAGTTCTCGGTAATATAAGGAGATATTTATATTGAAGCCTCAGTCGATGTGGCAATGTAAAATAGACCCTACGTACAAAAGTGAAGTGTCATTCTCAAATGCAAACTTTTAAAGTAAGTGGACGAGGACCAGTTTCACGAATCTTGCCTCCTTTGCTCAGGAATCATGACTCTTATGCCTAATTGATGTATTGTTCCTTTTTTGATAATGAACTTTGGTATTTCCTGTTAGGACCTATTAAGGTTTTTCATCTAAAATTGTTTTAACTTAAGACAATAATACTAAAAAAAAATTTTTGGGTGTGGATCTTTTAAGCAGCATAATAAATAGCTGGATTTTATTGTTATTGTTGCTAACGTTTTTAATAGAACCCGATGGCCTCTGCCTTTTAAAAAGTAGATACTTAATCCATTTAAATTTGTTACGGTTGCATACAAATTATGGGTTGTATCTACCATCTTGTTTTAGTTATTTTTATTAGTAAGTTATCTTTGCTTATCAATCATTTTTTCTCCTTTTTTATTTTCTTCTCTCTTCCTGATTCTCCCGTTAATTTGTTGAAGTTTTAACATTTTATTTTGGCTTTACTCTTCTCTTTGCCTTTGTAGTGGTTTATCCCACTTTTTGGCCCATGGAACTGCTTATTTGTTTCGGTGTGTAACTCTGTCTTTTTAAACTTAATTAAGAATTTATTGTTTCTATGCCTAGAGTAGAGAAAAACATTTTAAATGTAAAATTGCAATCCTATCTTTTTATTTTCAATATTTTGTCTTTGTGTCATTTTAAGTAAATCTCTTATAAAGAGCTTATATTTAGCTTCAGTTTCTAATGTTTTCAAACTAACTTGAAAATCTTTGTTTTTTAAGAAGAGAATTTAACCCATTTGGGATAAGTGTTATGTTTGGTATCGCTCCTTTTATTGTTTCTGTTCTGGTTATTATGTGCTTTGATTTTCTTTTTATTAACTTTTGCTTCAATGGTACCTCTTCGTTGTTGTTCCTCTTCACCCCTTCACAAAATAATTTGAAATTTTAGCATCTTTAGTTGTATTCTACTAGCGTCATCTTTACCTTTTTAATAAACATTGTAAGACGTCTTTTTCTTTATCAATTTCATGAATTAAAATTCTTCTCTTAGGTAAAAATTAAATTCAACCATGCATTTACTTCTTCCTTTCCTACTCTTCTTTGAATCTCATAAAATCTCAATTCTCATTTTCAGATTTATACTTGTTCTTCTTTAACATCATGTCTTCTTTTGAAACCATATTTTTTTCATAGCCATATCATCAACACTTGTTTTCAATAATTATACATACTTCTGGCTTCACTGATAACAATTAATTCTTGTGCGTTATGCCTTCTTCTTTCAAGAGGTCTCCATTTGAATTGATGTTTCATGTGTCTAAATTTTTTTCACCAGTAATTTTTCATTAGGAGACATAATGGTGGAATTTCTGAATAATAGCATGTCAACAATTCCCTTCTTCCATGCCCACACAGAAATAATTGCTGCAATAGGTGGGAATTTTTTGGCAAATCTTTGATATCAGAATTATATATAAAACATCTTTCAACTATCTTTTCTTTTTTAGGCTTACTTATGAGAATTCAATGATTGAGTTATTTTTTTGATTGTTGCTAATTTTGTCTATCTGGAAACCTAATCTACACAGTATATATTTCTTAATCCTTCATGTTTCATACTTTTGGCAAGACATGTTTATATCTTTTTTCTTTATTCCTTCTAACACTTGGTAAACCTCTTCAATGTGAAGGATTAGGTCTTTGTTCAGCAGAGAGAACTTTTCTTCTATTAGTTCTTTGATTATTAGTTCTCCTTCACCCACTACTTTGCTTTCTTCTGGCATCTTTTTGTGTTGATCAATTGGATCTATCTTTCATGACTGCCAACCATTTCTTCTTCCTGCACGTGTCTGTCAGTTTCTTGTACTCTGGGGGCTTGTGTGTTGCTGTGTTGTTGAAAGCTATGCCACCGATATTCAGAGGCCAACAGGGTCATCCATGGTAAAAAGTTTTCAGCAGAGCTTCCAGACTGAGACAGACTACATAAAATGACCTGGTGGTCTATTTCTGAAAATCATTAGCCACTGAAAACCTTATGAATAGCAGCAAAACATGGTCTGATACAGTGACAAAAGATGAACTCCCAGGTTGGAAGGCACTCAAAAGATGACTAGGGAAGAGCTGCCTCCTTAAAGTTGACCTTAATGATGTGGATGGAGTCAAGCTTTCAGGACCTCCATTTGCTGATGTGGCACCACTCAAAATGACAAGAAACAGCTGCAAACATCCATTAGTAATCAGAACATGGAATGTATGAAGTATGAATCTAGGAAAATTGGAAATTGTCAAAAATGAAATGGAAAGCATAAACACTGATATCTTAGGCATTAGTGAGCTGAAATGGACTGGCATTGGCCATTTTGAATGGGACAATCATATGGTCTTCTATGCTGGGAATGACCACTTGAAGAGGAATGGTGTTGCATTAATCATCAAAAAAGAACATTTCAAGATCTACCCTGAAGTACAATGCTGTCAATGATAGGATAATATCCACATGCCTACAA
This sequence comes from Elephas maximus indicus, assembly GCF_024166365.1. NCBI lineage: Eukaryota > Metazoa > Chordata > Mammalia > Proboscidea > Elephantidae > Elephas > Elephas maximus. Next base: position 2,123,570 of record NC_064842.1, read on the forward strand.
GGAAGACCAGTTAATATGACTATTATTCAAATTTATACACCACCCACTAAGGCCAAAGATGAAGAAATTGAAGATTTTTACCAGCTTCTGCAGTCTAAAATTGATCAAACATGCAATCAGGATGCATTGATAATTACTGGTGATTGGAATGTGAAAGTTGGAAACAAAGAAGAAGGATCGGTAGTTCGAAAATAAGGCCTTAGTGATAGAAATGGTGCTGGAGATCACATCATAGAATTTTGCAAGACCAAATGACCTCTTTATTGCAAATACCTTCTCTCACCAACATAAATGGCAACTATACACATAGACCTCACCAGATAGATGAAAGATACAGGAATCAAATTGAACACATTTGTGGAAAAAGGTGATGAAAAGCTCAATATCATCAGTCAGAACAAGGCCAGGGCTGACTGTGGAGAGATCATCAATTGCTCATATGCAAGTTCAAGTTGAAACTGAAGAAAATTAGAACAAGTCTACAAGAGCCAAAGTATGACCTTGAGTATATCCCACCTGATTTAGAGACCATCTCACGAATAGATTTGATGCGTTGAACAATGATGATCAAAGACCAGACAAGTTGTGGAATGACATCAAGGACATCGTCCATGAAGAAAGCAAGATGTCATTAGAAAGACAAGAAAGAAAGAAAAGACCAAAGTGGGTGTCAGAAGACACTCTGAATCTTGCTCTTGAACACCGAGTAGCTAAAGCAAAAGGAAGAGAAGATGAAGTAAAAGAACTGAACATAAGATTTCAAAGGGCAGCGTGAGAAGACAAAGTAAAGTATCATAATGACATGTGCAAAGAGCTGGAGTTAGAAAACCAAAAGGGATGAATAGGCTTGGCATTTCTCAAGCCCACGGGAAAAATATTAAATGACGCAGGAAGCATCAAAAGAAGGTGGAAGGAATACACAGAGTCATTATACCAAAAAGAATTGGTTGACGTTTAACCATTTTAAGACGTAGCATATGATCGGGAACCAACGGTACTGAAGGAAGAAGTCCAAGCTACAATGAAGGCACTGGTGAAAAACAAGGCTCCAGGAACTGGTGGAATATCAATTGAGATGTTTCAAGAAATGGATGTAGTGCTGAAAGCACTCACTCGTCTATGCCAAGAAACTTGGAAGACAGCTACCTGGCCAACTGACTGGAAGAAATCCATATTTATGCCTATTCCCAAGAAAGGTGATCCAACTGAATGTGGAAATTTTCGAACAATATCATTACTATCACACACAAGCAAAATTTTGCTGAAGATCATTCAAAAGTGGCTGCAGCGGTATATCGACAGAGAACTGCCAGAAATTCAGTCTGGATTCAGAAGTGGGTGTGGAACCAGGGATATCACTGCTGATGTCAGATGGATCCTGGCTGAAAACAGAAAATACCAGAAAGATGTTTACCTGTGTTTTATTGCCTATGCAAAGGTATTTAACTGTGTGGATCATAACAAACTATGGATAATATTGTGAATAATAGGAATTCCAGAACACTTAATTGTGCTCATGAGGGACTTGTACACAGATCAAGAGGCAGTTGTTCAGACAGAACAAGAGGATACTGCATGGTTTAAAGTCAGGAAAGATGTGCATCAGGATTGTATCCTTTCACCATACGTATTCAATCTGTATGCTGAGCAAATAATCCAAGAAGCTGGACTGTAAGAAGAAGAACAGGCCACCAGGATTGGAGGAAGACTCATTAACAATCTGCATTATGCAGATGACACAACCTTGCTTGCTGAAAGTGAAGAGGACTTGAAACACTTACTGATGAAAATCAAAGACCACAGCCTTCAGTATGGATTACACCACAACATAAAGAAAACAAAAGTCCTTACAACTGGACCAATAACAACATCATGATGAAAGAAGAAAAGATTGAAGTTGTCAAGGATTTCATTTTACTTGGCTCCACAACAGACGACCATGGAAGCAGCAGTCAAGAAAATCAAAAGACACATTTCATTGGGCAAATCTACTACGAAAGACCTCTTTAAAGTGTTGAAAAGCAAAGATGTCACCTTGAAGACCCAAAAGCCAAAAACCAAACCCACTACCATCGAGTCGATTCCAACTCAAAGCAACCCTGTAGGACAGAGTAGAATTGCCCCTTAGAGTTTCCAAGGAGCATCTGGTGGATTCGAACTGCTGACCTCTTGGTTAACAGCTGTAGCACTTAACCACTACACCACTAGGGTTTCCTGCCTGACTCAAGCCATGGTATTTTCAGTCTCATCATATGCATGTGAAAGCTGGACAATGAATAAGGAAGACTGAAGAAGAATTGATGCCTTTGAATTGTGGCGTTGGCAAAGAATATTCAGTATACCATTGGCTGCCAAAGAACCAACAAATCTGTCTTGGCAGAAGTACAACCAGAATGCTCCTTAGAAGCAAGGATGGCGAGACTACATCTTACATATTTTGGGCATGTTATCAGGAGGGATCAGTCCCTGGAGAAGGACATCATGCTTGGAAAAATAGATGGTCAGGGAAAAAGAGGAAGACCCACAGTGAGATGGATTGATACAGTGGCTACAACAATGGGCTGAAGCGTAGCAACAATTGTCAGGATGGTACAGGACCAGGCAGTGTTTCGTTCAGTTGTGCATGAGGTCGCTATGAGTCGGTACCAACTCGATGGCACCTAACAACAACAGCTACATGGTAATTTATATTTAACTTTTGAGAAACTGCAAAACTGTTTTTCACAGTGGCTGCACCATTTTACATTCCCACCAGCTTACATGAGGGTTTTGATTTCTCCATATCTTCACCAACACTTGTTATTGTCCATTTTTCTGATAATAGCCATCCTAAGGGGTATGAGGAGCCCTGGTGGCACACTGGTTAAGAGCTCAGCTGCTAACCAAAAGGTTGGCAGTTTGAATCTACCAGTCGCTATTTGGAAACCCTATGGGGCAGTTCTACTCCATCCTATAGGGTTGCTATGAGTCAGAATTGACTCCAAAGAACAGGTTTGGTAATTTTGTTTTGTTTTTTTTTGGTAGACACTCAGTGTGATATTCGAGTCTAGGGCAGCAAATGCCAACTCTGCAAGGAGGTGGAGATGAGGCTAAAGAAGGCTTCACACAAGACTGGATGTCTGAGCTAAGTCTTGAGCAAGGATGGAAAAGTTTGTCGGCCAGAAAAAGCAGGAAACCGTGCTGGGAGAAAGAATGATGAGAAAGGCATTTGCCTTTAATGAAAACAGAGCATAGGTACGCTAGACCCTCTCAGTTTCACCCTAGTCCTTACGTTACTCTAGGAGTTTTATGCATTCTGAACTTTCCACGCTGCCTCTGGGATGCCGTCTTCCCCATGATGTCACTGCCAACTTGATAGTCTGAACACAAACTAGTCCACTCCACTCCCTGCTCCCAAAAAACACACAACACAAAGTGATGGCATGAGTCCTTACAGCAAAGACAATCTTTTCTTAATCTTTGAAAAAGCAGGTACAGTACATATGCACACATGACAAATATTTTCTTTATGTATTTACTATTTGTAGGAAGTCTACCCCTAATCCAGCGTTTATTAAAACAGGACAGGATTTAATAAATTGGTTCAAGTTTATCAAATATGTACAGATCTTTACATAAATTAATTCTCTTGTTAAATATTTGTGAAATTTATTAAGACTTTGGAGGAACTTAAATAATACCTAAGCTGCCCAGCTTAATTTGGCTTAATTTTTTTTACCTAAGGGACTGATGAGGCTGTGGAACGCAGACACGGGGCTCCAAACCGTCAGGTTCGAGGAGGCCAGTGGGCAGATGCCACTTCTGGGGCCTGACAGGTAAGCAGAGAAAGCTGAGGTCTGGGTACTTTTTGATGAGCCCTGCTCCGTAAGCAGGGAAGATTCTCATGGTGCTGTTTGGGGCAGTGGGACCTAGAGGGATGAATGACTTGCCTACTGGGTGACATGCGATGATGTCCTAACAGGCATGACCAGGGCAGAGCAGGAGCCCATGGACTCCGTTTCTTCTGCTTGGTAATTCAGTAATGTATTGAGCCCCTGTGGACTGAGAAAACATACATGACCAAGACATGGGCCCAGCCCTCAAAGAGTAGAAAGACAGACCTATGTACAAAACTTTAGAGTTCTAAGTTCAAATCCTATTTTCACCATGTGTAGCTCACTGACTTTGAGTACCCATTTATTTAGATTTTCATTTCCCAAAGCGGAAAATTAGGCTAAGTCTGTCTAGTAGAGTTGTTAGAAACAGTAAGGTAAGGTATATGAGAACATCTGGTAGTTCCTGCCTTCCCGTTATATGCAGTCAGTAAGTCAGTGCTGACATTTCTACCAACGTGTATCTTTTGACCCCGTTTACTTTACTTCACCACCATCTTCTCTCCTTGGAATAACTACGGCAGCCTTCTCAGTGGTCTTCCTGAATATATTCTTGTCTTCTTCCAACCTGTCCTCAAGACAGCAGCCTCGATGAGGCTTTTAAAGTCTAAGAATGATCATGCCTTTGCCTAGCCTACAATTTTCAACTCCTCCCATTTCTCTTAGGGAAAAAGCCAACAAGACACTGCCTGATATGGCCTCCCCATCATGGGGCACAGTGGTTGAGAACGTGGGGTTGGCATTCAGGCTGTCTGGGTTTAAATCCTGCCTGTGCCACATTGAACTATGGGGTTGAGGGCGAGAAATGTATCCTTTCTGGGCTTCTCCCTAAAGCTTGTTGCCGTGGTGTCTGCTCTGACTCACGGTGGCCCCGTGTGTGTTAAGAGATCTGTGCTTCACAGGGTTTTCAAGGCCGGGTTTTTTGGAAATAGATTGCCAGGACTTTCTCTGGAGGCATCTCTGGGTAGATTCAAACTTTCAACCTTTTGGTTAGCGGCCCAGCACTTTAACATTTGCACCACCCAGGGATTTCCTCTGGGCCCAGTTTCCTCATTTTAAAAATAGAGATGACAAGGGTATCTGAGGCTATTATGAGTATCATTAAGATGAGACAAATAAAGCACCTAAAATACTGTCAGTGACATGGTAAAAACTTGATGTTACTATTACCTTTCTTACCTCACCATATTTTTTCACACACTGCTCCAAATACATGTTCTACCTGTTCCTTCTGTTACCTTTCTCTCTCTCATTTTGGCCTTTGAAGATCTAGTACCCACTCCTTTGGTTGACTACATTCTATTAATCTGAAAGTCTCAAGAGTCATGCACCCCAGGAGGACTTTCCTGATTCCCATTCCAGACCACTTTCTCTTTCTGTTATACGTGCTCATAACCTGTTGCCACCGAGCCAATTCTTACTTGTAGTGACCCTATAGGACACAGTAGAACTACCACATAGAGTTTCCAAGGAGTGGTTGGTGGATTTGAACTGCTGACCTTTTGGTTAGCAGCATACCTCTTAACCACAGTGCCACCAGGGCTCATATGTGCCCATACCAAAAATAAATAAAACCAAATCCGTTGCCGTGGAGTCAATTCTGAGTCATGGTGACCCTATAGGACAGAGTGGAACTGCACCATAAGGTTTCCAAAGAGTGGCGGTGCCACCAGGGCTCCTATGTGCCCATAGCATCTTGTATTTTTCCCCATAGCATTCATCACACCTAGAATCACCTAAATGATGTCTGTCTTCTCTGCAAGATCCGAGCTCCGTGGAACAGAGACGCCCTCACCTTGTTCACCATCCTCGGCTCACACGTACTGCCTCTCAGGTAGCTGGCTCTTAATGACCGGGATTGTGATCAAACTGAGCCTACCCAAAAGCTGAACTACCTACAACCTGTAACGGAGTACAAAGTGCAGCAACAGGGCTGCTTACACAGCATTATGGGCGCGTAGAGATCTGTCTTCTAGGGGTTCAGGGGAGCAGAGCGGAGTGTCCTCCTGAGCGATGCTGACAGACGGGCTCCAACAGGCGTCTCAAAGGTGAGGGTCGGGGTTTATCTGGTGGTGGCGGAGTCGGGGTGGCTGTTGCAGTGTCTGCTTTTCACTTCCAGCAGGTTCTGGCACCCTTTTGGGTTCAAGTGTGACTTTCCCAAGAAGACACAGTAGACTGACTCCACTCTGGGGAAACGGAGCTGGAAATGTGCATATTGCTTTAAGCACCTGGACGTGATGGTTGGAGTCCAAGCTTTAAGAATATTTCATTTCCTGAAAAGTTGTATATTAAAAAAAAAAAAAAAAAATCTGGAATAGAAAATCCTATTTGTCCCAAATTGAGATATAATTTTTTCAAAGATTCCCATGTTCATTTGGAATGTTCTGAGCTTGGCTGGAGCTTCTGACACTTCAGACTTCATTTGGTACACCTTTGCTCTCTCCTGTAAAGTCTAGAAAAGTGTGACACCTCAGGGTGCCTTGTGATGATTCCTACGATTGCCTCTAAATTAAATCTTAAGTAAAAAGCAGATGGTGGTGTATTTTCTCCTTTTCCTCCTCAACATGATCACACCTGGTGTGATGCAGAAGTGTTGAGGGGATCCTCAAATTTATGCTTGTAGGAGCCTGAGCTCTCACCAGGGAGCTAGGACATACACATTCAAGAGGGAAAATCTCAAGAAGTCCAAGGGCAGAATCATAAAACATGAAATATGCCTCTTCCTCCGGTGGGACGTGGCAGAAGGGATGAACAGACCTGAGTGCAATCACTCAAAGAAGGCTGCCCGGAAGGAGGTGAATTTTGAGCATCATTCTAATGAAAGACTCTGGCTTCCTTCTGGGAGAATGGAGGGTCTTCTAAGTATGGAGAGAGTTCAGGGAGAGACCAGTGCACTGTGTGGGAGGTGAAAGGTGGGAAGACCAGCAGGGGGAAGTATCGAGTTGGGTGGTTGGTTACGTGGTTGAGGTCAGAGTGTTTAGCAGCCATCTTCCTTAGCAAGCTGGGTATGTAGATGACATCAGGTCTAAACGTGGAGAAGGCTTATTTTCCCCCAGGTCCCATTGTTGAATAGACACTAACTGAGCATCTACTTGACTCGACACTATGTGAGAGACTGTGCAAAGATCCCAAGGCTCCTCCCTCCCTCTAAGGCGCGCTGAGTTGAGTGGGGGAGACACACGGATACTTTACAATACTCTGTGCAACAGGTGAGGACAGAGGTATGCACAGGCAGCCCAGAAGAGGAGGAACTCAGAAACAAATTCAGAAGAGGTATGTAGTCATCATGGCCATAAAAAGACATATCAGGCCAAAAGACCAGGTGTACTCAATGGCTCAGAATTGTGAACAAGCCTAGTATATTCAATGGGAAAAGCAAGCTCAGGGTGGCTGGAGCTTGTGGGACAAAATAGGACTTGTGTGGACATGAGGGGGGAGAAGTAGTTTAGAGCCAGATTGAGACACTTAGTGTCTGCTCTGCAGGCAGAGGGGCTGGTAGGGTGACCTCCACTAGGAATCAGCAAGCTTGGATTTACTTCCACAATAAGCGCTCTGGAGGTACTGCAGAGTGGGGAGTAGAACTGGATAGAACCAGGACAGGAGCTGCAGTTAATAAGAAGAGTTTTGTGACAATCCTGGCAACTAAGTGACAATGGGCTTGGAACGGGCTGGGGCAGTGGGGATGGAGAAGGGGTTATTTCTGAAGACTTGCTAGGCATTGTTTCCACTTTTCCCCCCGAAGAAGCTCATCCATTCCAGTTTCCATTAATGTCCTACTGAATGCAAATTCAGGTCCATTTCCTTCAGCCTTCACCCTTCACCCTTCCTTGCCCTGCAGAAGTTGAAAGTGGCTTATATGGCAACAAATACAATGAATCCCACTCAGAGGTAAAGCTTCTGGATGTGGGCTCTTAGCGGTGCTAGCTCAAGAGGCCACCATTGTGTCTGGAGCACGTTTGACTCACTAAGAGAGCCTCTAGGAGGCTGATCTTTCTTGCTTCTCTCTTGTCTGTTTCGAGGTGAAGCAGGCCTTTGTGTCCTCTTCCTGGATGGACTCCATTCACTCACAGGCTCACGATCCACCTCCAGCCCCTCTCAGAAGGTCTGTTCTCTCTGTGGCCAATTCCTGGGCACTCTGGTCCTTGGAGGAGGGGAGATGAACTGGCCTTTGGCTGCCTGGACAAGGCCACCCCTTTGCCTCTTGGGCTCAGAGGGATGGTTCAAGATGGCAGGACCATGAGTGCTGGAGAAGTGCACTGAGGGGAATTAGCTGCTCTGAAAGACACCTGAAAGAGGCTTGTTTCAAGAAGGATGTTAGAGGGTGGCGGCAGGTGGGCTTTGCCTTTCAGGCTGAGGGAGAGGAGGGCCTCTGAGGGTGTGGGGCCTCAGAAGACTCATATTACATAAAGCTTTAGGGCAGCTTGTCCGGTACCTTACCTTCTGTTCCTCGACCTCACAGACTTTTTTACATGGATTTGTTAATCAGTAGTGGAGGCGGAGATCCAGAAAATACTGTCCCAAAACTCAGTGTGATGTGATGGCAAAGAAGCTGGTTTGGTCTTGTTCTGGGTGGAGCCAGAGGAAGGACCTCAGGTTTCCCTCTTCACCCACCCTACGCCCATCTCCCTGCTCAGCTGTGATTAGACACTCAAGGCTGCTGTTAAAATGCCCCTTTCATCTGGAATGAGGGCTTCGGTTATCTGGCAGGGAGACTGATTAATCTATCAGCCGTCGGTGCCTCAGGTTCTGGTAGGTCAGCTTCTGCCCAGTTGACCCCGACTCATGGCGACCCTATGTGTTTCAGAGTAGAACTGTGCTCCACGGGGTTTTCAATGGTTGTGATCTTTTGGAAGATCACCAGGCCTTTCTTCCAAGGTGCTTCTGGGTAGATTCCAACTGTCAACCGCAAGGCTTTCAATGAGTAGCCAGTAGCTGAGCACTTAACCGTTTATGCCCCCTTAGACTGGCAGAAGGAGCCCTGGGGCACAGTGGTTAAGCACTTGGCTGCTAACCAAAAGGATGGCTGTTCAGACTGACTCTGCAGGAAAAAAGACCTGTGATCTGATCCTATAAAGGCTACAGCCTAGGAAACTCTAGGGGCCAGTTCTCTGTCACACAGGGTCGCTTTGCATCTGAATTGGCTTGATAGCACACAACAACAGACTGGCTGAAATCCGGGTCCTGAGGGAAGGCTGTAGTGGGTCACCAGAGTCAGGGAAGGAGCACTAGTGATGAAGTGGTTAAGCACTTGGCTGCTGTCTGAAAGGTCAGTGGTTCGAACCCACCGGCTGCTCCGCGGGAGAAAATGTGGCAGCCTGCTTCTGTAAAGATTACAGCCTTGGAAACCTTATAGGGCAGTTCTACTCTGTCCTGTAGGGTCACTGTGAGTCAGAATAGACTCGACAGTAACAGGTTTTAGAGTTGGGGCAGGGGTTACTTGGGAGGAGGGTGGCTCCAGGTGAGAATCAGAGCTGACAGAACAGGTGAGCACTGTGTGTGTGGAGGAGGTGTGTCAGGAGAACAAACAGACCCCAAAGTAAAACTTTACCTTCTGAGTTTTGCTGAGACCCGGCCGTGGTGACTGAAAGCCTGGATTCCTAGTGGCCCTGTCTCGTTGGAGCCATTGGCTGTTTTCTCTTGCACAATGGCTGCCTGTTTGGGGTTGTGACCCAGGAGTCGCTGTGGTTATCAACGGGGAGAGCTCAAACTGACACGTGAAAAGCAGCTTTGTTTAGCGTCCTTGACATAACTAACCATATATTAACAAGGAGTCCTGAGGAATCGTGGCTCCCTGTTTGTTCAGAATCATAATGGCGGGCTTTGTGTGGACAGATTTCTAGTACTGCTTACCCTATATTTAAGTCAGAGTGGGACTTTGTGAGGCGGATTTGCTGCCTCTTCTTCCCTTTCTACAAAGGCGATAAGTGCTTTCGCTCACCTTCTGTGACTTAAAGCCACTGAACAGCACTTGTGGTGTTTGAATGTCATATAAGAAGCATTGTCACCAACGGAGAAATGTCCTTTTCCATGTTTCTGAGTGCTCACGTGCTTACTGTGCTCATGTGTGTGAGCTCTCTCTCTCCCTTTATAATCTGTGAACGATTCCTGAAAATGTTTGCCCCCCACTTTTTAAAAAGCGTGTATGTCATTGGAATGGTGTGTGGGGACTGCTGTTCTCCCAGGAAACCATTTTGTGGCCAGTCCTTCGGCAGACCCCCAGGTAGGTCTCAGCTAGGCTTGTGATGGTTGGGTAGGGTGCTGCCCTGAGGTGGTCGACATGATTCAAAAGTCCCATTTACAGGAGTCAAGCAGTGGGGCTGGTAGTAGTGATGGTGGTGATGGTGTCTGTGGTGAAGCTGGGGTCACAAAATGCGTGGGGAGACAGGAGCTACAGCCATAGTCTGGTCCCACAGGAATATTTCACTCTGTTTTCCATAAAGGATTGTATGTAAGTAGCTTCATACATGGAGTTAGTGGCAGATTGCTCTTAGACACATAAATATTAAGTTACATGAGGCTTATATCTTTGGATTCTCCATTATATAGGGTCAAGAATGGGATGGATGTGAAAGAAAAAGGATCAATATCTCTAACTTTCTACTTTGGCCAAGTTGTGCAAAAGAGTTTTGGTTCAAAATGATATCTTAGTTCAGATGGTGCCTGGTCAATAATAGGCTCTAATATACCCATTGCCATTGAGTCGATTCTGACTCATAGTGACCCTATAGGACAGAGTAGAACTGTCCCACAGGGTTCCCAAGGCTATAAGTCTTCACCAAAGCAGGCTGCCACATCCTTCTCCTGCAGAGCTGCTGGTGGGTTCAAACCCCCGATGTTTCAGTTAGTAGCTGAGCGCTTTCACCACTGTGCCACCAGGGCTCCTGGGCTCTGATATAGCTCCCGCCAAAGACCTGCTGAAACGTGTGTGAATATTAAAAATACAGACTGGAAAATGATGAAACGTCAAAATTTAAGATAAAGCTATACTGATCACAAAAAAACAAAGGATAGATAAAAACGGGCCCATTCTTGACTGCACAAAACAGAAATAACTTGAAAACCTGTGGAAAGACACTTCACACACAATCCCTTTCCCGTGTCTCTGGGGCTCAAATAGGTGTAAGTGCTAATCCAAGATTTAGGCGCTGGAGTTGCTGATACCATGCGCCTCCCGTTCCTCTTCCTCCTCCTCGCTCTCCGTCATCTTTCTTCAACTCCTTCAAGTCAGAGCTGCCCAGAGATAACTGGACAGAATGAGGAACTGTGCAGGCACATTGTACACTAAGGAACCCAGGAGTGAAATGCAGAGAGATGCAGAGAGAGGAAAACCTGAGAGGTATGCTCTAGAAACCATTGCCTTTCGTGTGTATCAGAGCATCGGAGAACCAGACAGTGGATATATGGAGCAGTGGTCCTCAAAGCGTGGCCCTGAACCAACACAGCATCAGAAGTCCAGTGGTTAGGGTCAGCAGTCTGTTTTAAAACACCTTCCAGGTGCTTCTGATGATGGATACATTAAAAGAAATATAAGTGATATATTAGCAAACACTATCCACCAGCACATATGAAAATATATCATGGCCAAGAATTTTCATTTCAGTTTTCCAGGGTTTTTCTATATATAGGAAATCTCTTAATATAATTAATTATGACAATAGTTTAGAAAAGGAAAAAAAAAATTATGACCTTAACCTATGCTAAAAAAGGCTTTTGATAAAATTAAACAGTTCTTCCTAAAAATAGAAATGTTTTCTTTACATGCTAAAGATTACTTATTACACATGAACAACCAGCGTCATAAGGCATAGCGAACACTGGAGGAAGGCTCACTAAACACCCAGTGCTTGTTCCCACCTTTATCCTGTACTGGTTCTCTCCAGCTCCAGGTGCCGTCAAATTGACTTGGACTCATGGTGACCCTATGTGTGTAAAGCAGAACTGCATTCCACAGGGTTTTCAAGGCTGTGAGCTTTTAGAAACAAATCGTCAGGCCTTTTTCAAAAAGAGCCCCCTGGGTGGGTTTGACTTATCAATTTTTTGGTTAGTGTCGAGCTCTTAACTGTTAGCACCACCCAGGCACTTCAATTGTCCTAGCTGAAGCATAAAACAGGATAAACAGCTAGAGGAACAAATTTGACAAAATTATAATTATTTGAAGACTATGATCACATATCTAAAAATACAAAGAATCAAAATCATTTTATAAAGCATTATAAGATTTCAGAGGGTACCTGTATGTAAAACAAATGCAAATCATTGCTTTAGTATCTAACAAAATCTATTAGAAAATAGAAAAAAAAATTGTATTAATAGCAACAAAATCTATAAAATACCTAGGAATAAACTTATTGAAAGAAAACTATAAAATATCACCAAAAGACATAAAAGTAAATCAGAGTGAATGGATGAGAAGAATCAATATTTAGAGATATCAATAATCTATAGTTTTAATTCAATTTTGATCAAAATTTCCAAGGAATTATGTTTGGAATTTAGCAAAATGATTCTCAAGTTATCTCAATGATTAAGTGCAAAATAATAGGCTGAAATAATATATTTGTGGGGAAAAGAGTAAGACTGGGTTTGCTCTACAACAATAAAATGGATTATAAGGGTTGAGTAATTACAGTGTAGGGTGACATGTTAAGTCTTTTCTTTGGGAAAAAAAGACTACCTACTTGTTTTAATTTCCTAGCCCTACTGTACTGTAATAGAAATATCACAAGTGGGTGACTTTAAAGAACAGAAATTTATTTTCTCACATTTCTGCAGCTAAAAGTCCAGATCAGGGTCCTGCTCATGTCAATTCTCACCTTGTCAGTAGCGCTGTGCCTCTGTGTCCAATCTGCTCCTTTTTGAACTCAGAAGTGATGAGATATAGAACCCACGCTACTTGGGTATGATCTTATTACTATAACAAAAATCCCCCTCTATTTCCAAACAGGATTACTTCCAGAGGTGCAGGAGTTAGGATTCCATCACATATTTTGGGAGGATACAGTTTAGTCCATAACAATAATAAATGGTGTTTTAGAAATTGTATTGTCATTTAGAGAAAAAAATTAGATTCTCCTAACTCATTCCATAAAGCAAATTTCCAGATAGATCGATGATTTAAAAGTAAAACACATTTGTAAATATTAGAAGCACACATAGATGGATATTGGGATGATATTTGGTATGAGGAAAGTATTTCTTTACATTCAAAAGGCATGAACAATTCATTCATTTATTGTTCTGGTACATGTTTGGCACTTGGTAGGCTTATAAAAGAAAAAAATGGTATATTTTATTAACTTAAAAATTATGCTTGTAAAACTACCATAAACTTACTCATCTGAAATATCCATGGCTGCTAGTAATGGGAAACCTGATTTACAGTATTTTAAAATGGATAAAGATTTATTTACCTCATGAAACAAGAAATTTGGAGATTGGTAGTCCAGACTGACAGTTGGTGAGAAAATCCAGGCTGTCTCCATCCTTTCACTTCCTGTACTTTGAGTGTATTTCTTGCCCTCATACAAGTCATCTCATGCTTCCGTGATGATCATTGTACCATATTCATTTTCCAGGCAAAAAGAAGGCAAAATGACAAAATACCTAAGAGGGATGCCAACAAAGCCTATCTCTTATTTAAAAAAGCAAACAACAAAATTTTTCCCAGAAACTTCACCTAACAACTTTCATTAATATTTTATTGGCCATAATTGGTTATATGACCACATCTAGCTGCAAGGGAGTCTGGAAAGTGAGCTTCCCAGCCTGTATTGTAAAGAAGGGCTGGGATTAGGCAGCTTTTGGATTTCTAACCACAACAAGCAAAATTGAAAGACAAATAAATTAGGGAAAAATTTGTACTATACAAAGCAAAGGTTAATATCCTTAATAAATAAAGAGCTTCTCTGAGGACTAAGGTGCTCCTGATACAAACTGTGGTACTTTCAGTCTCCTCGTATGCATGCAAAAGTTGGACAATGAGTAAGGAAGACTGAAGAAAAATCAATGCCTTCAAATTATAGTGTGGGCTAAGAATATTGAAAATACCATGGACTGCCAGAAGGACGAACAAATCTATCTTGGAAGAAGTACAGCCAGAATGCTCCTTAGAAGCAAGGATGGTGAGACTTCATCTCATGTACTTTGAACATGTTATCGGGGGGATCATTCCCTGGAGAAGAGCATCATGCCTGATAAAGTAGAGGGTCAGCGAATGAAAGGGAGACCCCGAACAGGATGGATTGATACAGTGGTTGCAATGATGAGCTCAAGCATAGCAATGATTGTGAAGATGGCACGGGACTGGGCAGTGTTTCGTTCTGCTGTACGCAGGGTTATGCTGTGAGTAGGAACTGACTCGACGGCACCTAACGACAACAACAACAGAAGTCGTTGAAAACAAATCCAGTAAAAAATGATATAAATAGGCGTTAACAGGCGTTAGTAAAAGAAAATTAAAAATGTCTAATTAACACATTAAATGTTTAGCCTCTCTAGTAATTGGATAAATGCAAGCTAAAACAAGATACCACTTTTTATTTATCACTTTGCAAAGATTATAGGGAAAGATATCAGCACAAGGAAGTTTATCACCCTATGTAGTGACAATTAAAGGGCTCTAAATGTCCCAATGGGAGGGTTGGTTAAGTAAATTATGGTTCAGCTGTAGAACAGACGACGAAGTAGTTGTTAAAAGTACATTAATAAAAGAATGATAGCATGGAAAGCGCTCATAATATACTGTTAATATTCTTAATATTTCTAGGTTGTTAAATATTCTGAACAATCCGATTATAAAATAATACAGGCCATAAGATCAGATTAAAAATCAGCAGAAAAAAGATGGAGCATGTTCTGTGGTTGTCTTTGAGTGACAGAATGAGGGATGCTTCTTTATTTTCTTCTGTTCTATTTATTTACATTTTCTAAATATTCTATGATAAATTTGAAGTACTTTTGTAATAAGAAAAAAAAACTGCCAATGAATTTATTATAATAAAAGTACGGGCCGAAGCAGGCACAGAAATGGGAACCAGAGAAGCGTCGGGGGTTGGAGGCTGACGGAAAAGCTGGCCCCTGTCTCTCCCGGCGACGAGCACCCCGCTCCTACGCCGTTTCTGCCTTCCTCTCCGCACGTGCTCTATCCGCCGCCCCCCGAGAAGAGGTTTAGGGGTCCTGGTGGTGCTGCGGTTAAGCACTCAGCTGCTAACGGAAAAGTCGGCGGTTGGAAAGCACCAGCCAGCCCCTCCGAGGAGGAGGATACGGTGTCGGCTTCTGTGAGGATTCCAATCTGTCCTGCAGGGTTGCGCTGAGTAGAAGTCGACTCAACAGCCACAGGCTTCGGGAGAGGTTTATCTTTTATTTTGTGCTCTGTGTCTTTTCTCACCAGCGTCATTTGCTGTACAGTCCGTCCTGACTCGTGGCAGCCCCGTGAGTGTCAGGGTAGAACTGTGTTCCATGGTTTTCGGGGGCTGATTTTCGGATGTGGGTCACGAGGCTTTTCTTCTGAGGCACCTCTGGATAGACTTGAACCTCCAACCTTTTAGTTATCTGCCAAGTGCTTAACCATTTGCACCATCTAGAGACACGCCTTTTCTTGCCTCACACTTTTTTCTTTTCTGCTGCTCAACCAAGGAACCCTGGTGGCACAGTGGCTAAAGTACTCGGCTGCTAACCAAAAGGTTGGTGGTTTGAACCTTCCAGCTTCTCTTTGGGAAAAAGATGTGGCGATTTGCTTCTGTAAAGATTACAGCCTTGGAAACCCTATGGGGCAGTTCTGTTCTGTCCTGTAGGGTCACTATGAGTGGGAATTGACTCGATGGCAGTGGGTTTGGCTTTTTCGGTTTGCTTCCCAATCTCTTCCCCATCTTACTGTTGCAGCTTCATAAACTTGGGTCACCATGATCCTTAACTCTGCCCTGACCCCAGAGTCCCACACACCAGTGTGACCTACACGATTCTTGCCATGTTTCCTCAGTTCGTGTTCTTGAGACCGGTAATCTGGTCAGCCTAGCCAGTCTTTTCACACTAAGCTGTGCTACAGAGAGTTGAGAGCTCGTGAGTCTTTTGTCCTTGGTCAGGTCCCTTCAGTGGTTTAAGCAGGGGTGACATGTGGTACAGACTGGGGTGATAAGCCATTCCCCTTCCACAGGGACTCCGGGTGAGCAGCCCCCGTCACTGTGACTGAGGTAGTACACTTCCCTCCTGACTGCTCTCACGCTCACCCTCTTTCTCACACTATGTTCCAAAAAAGGTGTTCTGCCTGTGATGGTTAAGAATGTGTGTCATCTAGGCTGGGCCATGATTCTCATTGTTTATATGTGATCACCTCCATGAGGGATCTGTTGTGAGCGGCCAGTCAGTTGAAAGGAAGTTTCCTTGGGCATGTGGCCTGCATCCTAATATAAGTGAATGTTCTGGCTTTTGCCTGCACTGGATCCCGCAGCTGACTCCTATTCATCAGACCTCTGGTTCTTGGTACTTGAGCTAGCAGCTTTCCTGCCGATCTTGGGATTCGTCGATCTTCATAGCCTGTGAGCAAGAGCCCTGCTCTCTGACCTGTTGATCTTGGGTTCAACAGCCCCTGTGGCTACATGAATCAGGAGAAGCCTCTATCGTGATCCACTGACTAGGGACACTCCAGCCTTTAAAATTTTGTGACCCGTTCACTTGATATAAATCTCCGTATATATTTATATGCTCTAATGATTTTGCTTCTCTAGAGAACCCAGCCTAGGACACTGACTGTCAACACCTAATTAGCACACACACAAACCAAAATGCCCTCACGTTGTTTCTGTATCTAGAGACTGGGACATTTCAAAATCTGCTTGCCACAATTAAAACAACAATCGGATACGATTTTCCCTCAGGAGACTGATGAAACAAACAAACAAACAAAAATTGGTAACATCCAGTGCTAGCGAGAATATATGGAAACTGATATTCTTGCACTATACTGTCGTAAGTGTGAGCTGATAAAACCTTTTGGGAAAATATTCTGAAAGTATCTGTTAAAATTATAAACACAAGCATTTTTGATTCTAGTCACCCCATTTTTATAATACATTCCATAGAATAAATGGATCAATATATAAGAATACGTACAAAGATATTTATACATTATTATTTGGGATAGCAAAAATCTGGTAACAATATGAGTGTTCATCAAAAGGGGATTTACATGGACTATTTTTTTTTTTTTTTATTGTGAACATAGGGGCCTCTGGGTGGTGCAAAGGTTTAAACACTGAGCTGCTAACTGAAAGATTGGCAGTTCAAACCCACCCAGAAGCACCTCGGAAGTAAGGCCTTGTGATCTGCTTTCGAAAGGTCATGGCCTTGAAAACCCTGTGTAGCAGTTCTACACTGTACAAATGGGGTCACCAAGAGTTGGAATCCACTTGATGGCAACTAACAACAACAATAACAAATTATAAACTTATTAAATAGAATGAGTTGTAAGTGTACTTACACTGTATATAGAAAGGTGTCTAAATAATATTACTATGTGAAAAAGTAGAGTATTATGATGACATGTGCAAAGGCCTGGAGAAAGAAAACCAAAACGGAAGAACACGCTCAGCATTTCTCAAGCTGAAAGAACTGAAATAAAAATACTGAAGGATTCTATGAGGAAAATATTAAATGATCCAGAAAGCATCAAAAGAAGATGGAAGGAATATGCAGAGTATTGGTCGATGTTCAACCATTTCAAGAGGTAACATATGATCAGGAACCAACGATGCTGAAGGAAGAGTCCAAGCTGCACTCAAGGCGCTGGAGAAAAACAAGGCTCTGGGAATTCACAGAATATTAATTGAGATGTTTCAACAAATGGATGCAGCACTGGAAGTGCTCACTCGCCTATGCCAAGAAACTTGGAAGACAGCTACCTGGCCAACTGACTGGGAAAGACCCATATTTATGCCTATTCTCAAGAAGGATGATCCAATCGGATGTGGAAATTTATCGAACAATATCATTAATATCACATGCAAGCGAAATTTTGCTGAAGATCATTCAAAAGCAACTGTAGCAGTATATCAACAGGGAACTCATGGTTGATGTCAGATGGATCCTGGCTAAAACCAGAGAATATCAGAAAGATGTTTACCTATTTTCTATTGACTATGAAAAGGCATTCAACTCTGTGGATCATAATAAATTATGGATAATACTGCAACGAATGGGAATTCTGGAACACTTTTTGTGTTCATGAGGAATCTGTACATGGATCAAGAGGCAGTTGTTAAAATAGAACAAGGGGATACTACATGGTTTAAAGTCAGGAAAGATGTGTGTCAGAGTTGTATCCTTTCACCATACCTATTCAATCTGTATGCAGAGCAAAAAATAATCCAAGAAGCTGGACTATATGAAGAATGGGGCATCAGGATCGGAAGAAGACTTGTTAACAACCTGTGTTATGCAGATGACACAACCTTGCTTGCTGAAAGTGAAGAGGACTTGAAGCACCTACTAATGAAGATCAATGACCACAGCCTCCAGTATGGATTACACCTCAACATGAAGAAAGCAAAAATCCTCACAACTGGACCAATGAGCAACGTCATGATAAACAGAGAAAAGACTGAAGTTGTCAAAGATTTCATTTTACTTGGATCCACAATCAACAGCCATGAAAGCAGCAGTCAAGAAAATTTAAAGATGCATTGCATTGGGCAAATCTGCTGCAGAGGACCTCTTCAAAGTGTTGAAAAGCAAAGATGTCACCTTGAGGACTAAGGTGCACCTGACCCAAGCCATGGTATTTTCAGTCACCTCATATGCATGTGAAAGCTGGACAATAAATGAGGAAGATAGAAGAATTGATGCCATTGCATTGTGGTGTTGGAGGAGAATATTGAATATACCATGGACTGCCAGAAGAACGAACAAATCTGCCTTGGAAGAAGTACAGCCAGAATGCTCCTTAGAAGAAAGAATGGTGAGACTGCATCTTAAATACTTTGGACAGGGATCAGTCCCTGGAGAAGGACATCATGCTTGACAAAATGGAGGGTCAGAGAAAGAGAGGAAGACCCTCAACAAGATGGATTGACATAGTGGCTGCAACAATGGGTTCAAGCACAGCAACAACTGTCGGGATGGTGCAGGACTGGGCAGTGGTTCGTTCTGTTGTGCACAGGGTCACCATGACTTGGCACCGACTCGACAGCGCCTAACGCCAATGTTACCGCAAATCGCGGATTCGAGCCACCTGCCGCAAAGCCAATACTGAGACAGGAGGAGGTAAGCAGCAAGAGGGCTTTATTGAACACCAGTATCCAAGAGACAGGGGGGTTAAATTTCTCCCAAATTCTGTCTAACTCTAAAGGGCTAATGGTAGGGTTATATAGGGGGAAGGTCAGGGCTACCTAATGTTTTTAAGCATAGCCCACAGATGGTCAGATGAGTATACATCATAAAACAACTACAAGAAACTCTATTAGACTAATGATATGCATGCCAGACATCTGGACTCTAATTTTCAGGTTTGTAATGGGCAAAAAAAAAACTTATAGAAAAATCTCTCGGCTAGTGGAGCTGGCCTGCCAAGTTTACTCTGACTGAGATAAGGAGCAAGAAAGAAAGTTGTAGATCAAAAGCACCAGGCAGCCTTCCTAGCTGCTGCCTTGCAGGCTGAAGGCCATCCTCCAAGAGAACAAAGAAGAGAGAGACCAAGGCCACAGGAGCTGAGAGAGCTCCGCATGCCTTTGGAGGAGACCAGCGCAGCTGGTGCTATAAAAAATGCTTAGCGATTACTTAAAAATATGGCATTAGTTATGTCAAGCTCTCAATCACCAGTTTTGAATAGGAGAAAACATGTTGTAAGGTATTAGCGTCACAGGACATTTTCAATTTTGAGATGCCAGTAGGTCTAATTGGGGCAGAATTTCAGAACTAAAATTAAATGCTGTATAATCAAATTAAACTTACTTGAATTACTTCTACCGTCATGATAACATTTGACTTCTGTTAAAGTTTACCAGTTGCAAAACAAAGCTCAGTCATGCTTGTTAAGAGTGGAACAGGCTGCTAAGCCGTATCTTGAACAGAACCTGCAGCATTTTCCAAAGACTAGAGATTAATCACAGCTTATACAGCTATACTAAAACAAACTAGAAAATATATTCCCTCTATTTTAATATTAAAACACTAAAGAAAATGTATTTTCTGTACTTCAACAACAATGTGAAAAAAGCAAGTTGCATACATATATCTGGAATGACATCAATTAAAAAAATTAACTTACTGTGTGTGTGTGTATGTGTATATATGTTCTTTTGTTTTTATGCAAACATGGAAAAACATAAAGGGAGGTAGATCTGTTTGGTTTTATTTCAGATACCAGAAACAACTCTATCTTAGCCAAGTAGTTAACTATGTTTTGTTTTGTTTTTTAAATATTTCATTGAGTTTTTGATGAAAGTTTACATAGCAAGTTAGGTTCCCATTAGACAATTTCTGCACAAATTGTTCACTGACATTAGTTACATTTATTACAATGTGTCAACATTCTCTTTAATTGTGTTCTGTTTGTTCCATTTCCAGTACCTTATTTTTACTTAATAACCTGTGCCTTCTACGTTTGTTTGCCAGCTGCGATCTCGAAAACACCTCGTAGGGGGAGGACGAGATTGGCAAACAAACATAGAAGGCACACATTATTCATGTAAAAATATGGTAGTCTAGTTTCACTGCCCCCTATCTTCCCACCTTCACTGGAGTAATTGTTGACCTTTTGGTCTCATACAGATGGTTTTTAAGTAGAGCACCGACTTTATGGGTAATATTCTTTATTTTGTGTGCCACTTTGCTATTTCATTAAAAGGTAATCTCATGGGGATAGGCTTGGTTCTAGGTTTAAAGAGTGTCTCAGGGCGATAGTCTCAGGGAGTCCTCTGTTCTCTACTGTTCCAGTTTGTCTGGCTTATTATATATATATATATATATATATATATATATATATATATATATATATTTGTTGTTGTTGTTAGGTGTCTTCGAGTTGTTTCTGATTCATAGTGGCCTATGTACTACAGAAGGAAACACTGTTCTGTCCTGCACCATCCCAACAGTTGTTGTTATGTTCAAGCCCATCATTGCAGCCACGGTGTTGATCCATCTTGTTGAGAGTCTTCCTCTTTTTCCCTGACCCTCTACTTTACCAAGCATGATGTCCTTCTCCAGGGACTGGTGATCCTTCCTGATAACATGTCCAAAGTATGTGAGATGAAGTCTCACCACCCTTGCTTCCAAGGAGCACTCTGGTCTTACCTCTTCCAAGACAAATTTGTTCTTTTGGCAGTTCATGGTATATTCAATATTCTTCTCCAACACCGCAATTCAAAGGCATTGATTCTTCTTTGGCCTTCCTTATTCATCATCCAGCTTTCGCAAGCATTATGAGGCTACTGAAAACACCATGGCTTGGGTCAGGTGCACCTTAGTCTTCAAGGTGACAGCTTTGCTTTTCAACACTTTAAAAAGGTCTTTTGTAGCAGATTTGCTCAATGCCAATGTGTTGTTTGATTTCTTGACTGCTGCTTCCATGGGTGTTGATTGTGGAGCCAAGTAAAATGAAATCCTTGACAACTTTAATCTTTTCTCCCTTTATCATAATGTTGGTTCTTGGTCCAGTTGTGAGGATTTTTGTTTTCTTTATGGTGAGGTGTAATCCATACTAAAGGCTGTGGTCGTTGACCTTCATTAGTAAGTGCTTCAAGTCCTCTTCACTTTCAGCAAGCAAGGCTGTGTCATCTGTATATGGCAGGTTGTTAATGAGTCTTCCTCCAATCCTGGTGCCCCATTCTTCTTCATATAGTCCAGCCTCTTGGATTATTTGCTCAGCATATAGATTGAATAGGTATGGTGAAAGGGTACAACCCTGACACACATCTTTCCCAACTTTAAACCACGCAGTATCCCCTTGTTCTGTTTGAACGACTGCTCCTTGATCTATGTATAGGTTCCTCATGAGCACAATTAAGTGTTCCAGAATGTCCCACTCTTTGCAGTGTTATCCATAATTCATTATGATCCACACAGTTGAATGCCTTAGCATAGTCAATGAAACACAGGTAAACATCTTTCTGATATTCTCTGCTTTCAGCCAGCATCCATCTGACATCAACAGTGATATCCTCAGATCCACGCCCTCTTCTGAATCCAGCTTGAACGTCTGGCAGTTCCCTGTTGCTGCTGCAGCCGTTTTTGAATGATCTTCAGCAAAATTTTACTTGCCTGTGATCTTAATGATACTGTTCTGTATTTTCCACATTCAGTTGGATCACCTTTCTTGGGAATAGGCATAAGGCATAAATATGGATCTCTTCCAGTCACTTGGCCAGGTAGCTGTCTTCCACATTTCCTGGCATAGATGAGTGAGCACTTCCAGTGCTGCATCCATTTGTTGAAACATCTCAATTGGTATTCTGTCAATTCCTGGAGCCTTTTTTTTTTTTTTTTGCCAATGCCTTCAGTGCAGCTTGGATTCTTCCTTCGTTACCATCAGTTCCTAATCATATGTTACCTCCTGAGATGGTTGAATGTTGACCAGTTCTCTTTGGTACAGTGACTCTGTGTACTTCTTCCATCTGCTTTTGATGCTTCCTGTGTCATTTAATATTTTCCCCATAGAATCCTTCAGTATTGCAACTCGAGGCTTGAATTTTTTCCTCAGTTCTTTCAGCTTGAGAAATGCTGAGCGCATTCTTCCCTTATGGTTTTCTAACTCCAGATCTTTGCACATGTCATTATAATACTTTCCTTGTTTCTTGAGCCACCCTTTGAAATCTTCTGTTCAGGTCTTTTACTTCATTTCTTCATTTTGCTTTAGCTGCTCGACGTTAAAGAGTAAGTTTCAGAGTCTTTTTTGACATTCATTTTCATCTTTTCTTTCTTTCCTGTGTTTTTAATGATATCATACTTTCTTCATGTATGATGTCCTTGATGTCATTCTACAACTTGTCTGGTCTTCGGTCAGTAGTGTTCAACAAGTCAAATCTATTCTAGAGGTAGTGTCTAAATTCTGGTGGGGTATACTCAAGGTCATACTTTGGTTCTTGGGGGCTTCTAATTTTCTTCAGTTTCAACTTGAACTTCCATGTGAGCAATTGAAGGTCTGTTCTGCGGTTGGCCCCGTAGCCTTTTCTGACTAATGACATTGAGCTTTTCTATTGTCTCTTTCCACAGGTGTAGTTGATTTGATCCCCGTGTGTTCCATCTAGAGAGGTCCACATGTATAGTTGCTGTTTATGTTGGTGAAAAAAAGGTATTTGGAATGAAGAAGTGGCTGGTCTTGCAAAATTCAGTCATGTGATCTCCGGCATCATTTGTGTCACCAAGGCCAGCTACCGATCCTTCTTCTTTGTTTCCAACTTTCACATTCCTATCACCAGTAAGTATCAGTGCATCCTGATTGCATGTTCGATCAATTTCAGACTGCAGAAGTTGGTAAAAATCTTCAATTTCTTCATCTGTGGCCTTAGTGGTTGGTGGGTAAATTTGAATAATAGTTGTATTAACTGGTTTTCCTTGTAGGCATATGGATTTTGTCTTATCACTGACAACACTGTATTTCAGGATAGATCTTGAAATGTTCTTTTTGATGATGAATGCAATGCCACTCCTCTTCAAGTTGTCATTTCTGGTATAGAAGACCATATGATTGTCCAATTCAAAATGACCAATACCAGGCCATTTCAACTCACTAATGCCTAGGATATTGATGCTTATGTGTTCCATTTCATTTTTGATGATTTCCAATTTTCCTGAATTCACAATTTGTACATTCCAGGTTCTGATTATTTATGGATGTTTGTAGCTGTTTCTTCTCACCACATCAACAAATTAAGGTCTCAAAATCTTGACTCCATCCACATCATTAAGGTCAACTCTACTTTGAGGAGGCAGCTCTTCCCCAGTCATGTTTTGAAAGCCTTCCAACCTGAGGGCTCGTCTTCTGGCGCTACATCAGACAGTATTCAGCTGCTATTCATAAAGTTTTCACTGGCCAACTTTTTTCAGCAGTAGATTGCCAGGTCCTTCTTCCGAGTCTATCTTAGTCTGGAAGCTCCACGGAAACTTGTCCACCACGAGTAATACTGCTGGTATTTGAAATACTGGTGGCATAGCTTCCAGCATCACAGCAACATTCAAGCCCCCACCATATGTGTATAAGAATTTGAGCTCTGCTGCTCATTTTTCTCCCATTTTACCTGGGACTATCTATTGTGATTCCAGCCAGAATGGTCTGTGGTTGTATCGGGCACAATCTAGTTCTTCTGGTCTCAGGGTAGGTGAAGTTGTGGCTGGTATAGACTTGATTCTTTTCTGAGAGTTTTGTTGCCTTCTTACTGTTTTGCTCTTAGTAAGTAGAGACTCATAGTTGTGTCTTAGATGGCTGCTCACCAGCAGATCATGATTTTTGTGAACTGTGTCATGCCAGGAAACCCTGGTGGCATAGTGGTTAAGTGCTACGGCTGCTAACCAAAGGGTCGGCAGTTTGAATCCGCCAGGCGCTCCTCGGAAACTCTATAGGGCAGTTCTACTCTATCCTATAGGGTTGCTATGAGTCAGAATCGACTTGACGGCACTGGGTTTGTTTTGTTTTTGTTTTTGTTCTTTTGTGTCATGCCAGTTGACTGAGTTGTCCCATGAGACTATGACCCTGAGCCTTCTAACTCAGAAAACCAATCTCGGAAGATGTTTGGTTATGTCTGTGGACTATCCACATATTTGTATTTACATGTACCTATTTTTTTTTATAGACACTTCTCTTTTCTCCCCTGTGTATACAACTATATCTACCTGTATACCAATGTGCCTGTACCCATATGTATGTGCTCAAACACTCATTTTTACTTCAGTTGTGCTATGCTCACTGCATCCACGTTCAGTGTCACTTTTTCCATCACCTAAATAAATAAGTAAAACAAGTCTCTACCTTCTAAAGCGTACTTCTCCCCTTCCCTGTAACCACCAATGAACATTGGTCTCTCTTTATATATCTATTTCTGTCTTACAAAAGCGGGATCATACAACATTTGTCCTTATATGCTTGACTTATTTCACTTAGCATTATGTCCTCCAGGTCCATCTATGTTATAATATATTTCACAGACTCATCATTGTTCTTTATGGTTGCGTAGTATTCCGTTGTATGTATGTACCACAATTTGCTTATCCAGTCATCTTTTAATGAGCACTTTGGTTGTTTCCATTTATTTGCTATTGTGCATCAGTGAACATAGGTGTGCATATGTCTGTTCATGTCATTATTTTTAGGTCTCTAGGGTATATACCTAGGAGCAGAATTGCTAGACCACATGCTAGTTCTACTTCTAGTTTGCTGAGAAAGTGCTGTACTGTTTTCCATAGTGGTTTTATAACTTTACAGTCCCACCAGCAGTGATCTCCCCACATCCTCCCCAACATTTATTGTTATCTGCTTTTTTGTTGTTGTTGTTTTGTTTTTATCAGTGCCATTTTAGCAGGGGTAAGATAGTATCTCATTGTAGTTTTGATTTGCATCTCTCCAATAGCTAATGACCTCAACATAAAGAAAACAAAAACCCTCACAACTGGACAAATAAGCAACATCATGATTAATGGAGAAAAGATCGAAGTTGTTGAAGATTTCATTTTACTTGTGTCCACAATCACTGCCCACAGAAGCAGCAGTCAAGAAATCAAGCGATGCATTGCATTGGGAAAGTCTGCTGCAAAACACCTCTTTAGAGTGTTAAAAAGTAAAAATCCACTTTAAGGACTAAGGTGCGCCTGAACCGAGCCGTGGTGTTTTCAGTTGCCTCATATGAATCCAAAATCTGGACGATGAATAAGGAAGACTGAGGAAGATTCGACACCTTTGAATTACGGTGGTAGTGAGGAGTATTGAATATACCACGGACTGTAAGAAGAACAAACAAATCCGACTTGGGAAAAATACAGCCAGAATGCTCCTTAGAAGCAAGAATGGCGAGACTTTGCCTCACAAACTTCAGACAAGATATCAGGAGGGACAAGTCCCTGGAGAAGGACATCATGCTTGTTAAAGTAGAGGATCAGTAAAAAAGAGGAAGACCCTCAATGAGATGGATTGACACAGTGGCTGCAACAATGGGCTCAAGCACAACGATTGTGGGGATGGCACAGGACCATGCAGTGTTTCGTTCTGTTTACATGGGGTCAGTTGCTATGAGTCAGAAGTGACTTGATGGCACCCACAACAGCAGTGACTGCTGATTGTTAACATCTTTTCATACATTTGTTGGCTGCTTGAATGTCCTCTTTGGCAAAGGTTCTGTTCATGCCCTTTGCTCATTTTGTGATTGGGCTTTTTGTTGTTGAGTTGTTGCAGTTTTCTATAGATTATAGAGATTAGACCTTTATCAGATAAGTCCTTTCTGAAGATTTTTTCCCAGTCTGTAAGTTGTCTATTTACTCTTTTAATAAATTCTTTTGATAAGCATAAGTTTTTAATTTTTATGAGGTCCCATCTATTTTGCTGTCTTCTATTCTTGCATTTGTTATGGTCGTTATCCTCTTTTCACAGAAGCTTAGGTCCCATAGTTTTCTTTCTATGTTTTCTTCCAGGAACTTTATGGTTTTAGGTTTGACGTTTAGGTCTTTGATTCATTTTGAGTTAGCTTTTTTTGTTTGGCACGGGGTATGGATCCTGTTTCATTTTTCTGCAGGTGGATATCCAGTTTTGCCAGCAGCATTTATTGAATTTATTTATTTATTTATTAAAAATTTTATTTATTTATTTATTGAAAAGACTGTTTCTGCCTCACTGAATGGACTTTGACCCCTCGTTGAAGATCAGTTGTCCATATACGGCTAGCTTTAATTCTGAGTTCTCAATTCTATTCCACTAGTCTGTGTGTCTATCGTTGAACCAATACCAGGCTGTTTTGATTACAGTGACTGTACAGTATGTTTTGATATTTGGGAGTGTGAGACCTCCTGCTTTTGCTCTTTTTCCTGAATATTGCTTTGGTTTTTTGGGGGTTTCTTTCCTTTCCATCTGAAGTTAGTCATTTGTTTTTCCTTTGCAGGAAAGAATGTTGCTGGGGTTTATATTGAGATTGCATTGTGGGTGTAGATCACTTTGGTAGAATTGATATTTTTGCTGTTTTAAGTCTTTCAATTTATGAGCATGGAATGTGATTATGTTTTCTTAAATAGTTTTGTATTTCTTTGCGTTTATAATTACTTTTTTTTTTTTGCATTGTCTAAAATTTATCCTTAAATTTTTCTAACTTATCGAGCATGGTATCAAATTTATGGAACCACCTTTTTATTATGGATTCCTCCCATGTGGTGCTCTGTGTCCTGTGTTCCATCCAGACTGATTTCTTGCTAAGCCTGTGGCACAGTTGTTATGCTAGGCTTTACTTCTGACCTGGAACGAATGTTTCCTGAATTCCAAGTCTTTCTGGTGTTATTCCTTTGTTTTGCTGGAGCAGGTCTTCAAGTATTTTTCTAATGCAAGGTGTGGAGTCTTTGCGTGTCTCAAAATGGCACACTTAATTGACAACTCTATTGAATCAAATTTTCTTCAATTTTGAAAAGTATTATCTTCTATCATTCAGTGTTGCTCTTGGGAAGTGTGATGCTAGTTCTATTCTCATTTCTTTGCAGGCGACCTGTCCCCCCCGCCCTCCCAGAAGCTTCCAGAATTTTCTCTTAACCGTTAAAGATGCAAAATTTCACATTTATAGTTCCTTTTCATTTATTGTGTCAATCACAATAGGCACATTTATCAAAAGGCTTGTGTTCTTTGTTGCTAGGAAATTTCTTGTATTATCTATTTTCTCTGAGACTCATATCAACTAGATGTTGAAGCTGTTGGATTGACTTGTATTTCTTCTCTTTTCTCTGATGCTTTTTATCTCTTTCTTTTTAAGCTACTTTTTGCTGATTCCTTGGGTTTTATCTTTCAAACTTGTTTTGAATTTCATCAATCATACAGTTAATTTCCCAGTGTTCTTTCTTATACTCCCTTTTGACTTTTTATTTTATTTTTTAAAGTAATACACCATCCTTGTTTTATGGATCTTCTCAAATATATTGAATATATTAATATATAGAGGTTTTTTTTTTTTTTTGTAGTTCTCCACTCACCACAGAATTACATGTTTTCCCCATGGGTACTTTTTGGTTATCTTGAACTTCTCTGTCTTTCTTCAAGTGTTTGGTAATCCTTAGTTACCTATTCATATCTAGAATGAGGTAGTGGAAATCCTGGTTGGGATCTCTAGGAGCCCTGCTGGAGCAATGGTTATGTGCTCAGCTGCTAACCCAAAGATCAGCTGTTCAAACCCCCCCGCTCCCCGCAAGCACTCTGTGGCAGAAAAGACCTGGGATATGCTCCCATAAAGGTTCCCATTGCTGTTGAGTCAATTTCGACTCATAGTGACCCTATAGGACAAAGTAGAACAGCCCCGTAGGTTTTCCAAGGAGTGGCTGGTGAATTCGAATTGTTGACCTTTTGGGCAGCCTAAAAAATCATATGAGGCAGTTCTAGCCTGTCCTGTAGGGTCACTATAAGTTGGAATCAAGTCAGCACACAAAAACGATATTACCTGGCAGGGTTCCTTTTAAGGTGTGGAATTTGGAGAGCTGCCTTAATTTTGGGGACCCCCTAAATGTCAAACATCCCTCACCAGCTGCCCGAGTTTCCCCAATTCATCCAGTTTCTTCAGCAGTAAATTCTTAACCTGGGATAAAAACTAGGTTGGTAAGGAGGAAACAGGGATTGATACTCGCTATATAAAATTTCAATTAATTCCTCTTTTCCTGTCCTCTGTCTTATTCCTTCTCCATTCCAGCTGTCAGGCCAGTTCCTTCCTGGGCCCCAGGCTCCTATGCTAAGTTCCAGCTTCCTCCACCTGGCTTTGCCAGTCATCAGTCCAAAATGTGCTTTATCCGGAGAGGGAGAAACCCACTTCTCCACTGATGGAATGCTCTCCTGCTGTGTTCACTGCTGGCGATTTATAATACTCTATCATTTGCTATCATTGAATGTAATATTGTAGCCTATTTTTAATTTCTGAAAAATACAGGAGGGAGGAGAAAAGAAATCCTTTCCTGTCTCATACTGTTTCCCACCATAGCTGTGCCTGCCATTCTTCAGCCAAAGTGGTTAAGTGCGGTGAACACACCTGAGTTTAACAGGGAAGCAAAACTGAGCACCTGGCATAAAGCCTCTTATTTAGGAAAGGGGGGGGGGGTGCCCCTTCCCACTGTACTTTGCCGAAAATGGTGCACAGCCTCCACCTGCTCTGGGGTCTTCACATCATTCCTAACCCACTGAAACTGAGTTATAGCTAGACTACCGAGATCTCCATAAGCCAGCCCTCTCAGGTACCCAAGGTCTGGGTTCCTGAACCCTTTAATCGAAAGGTCAGTGTTCACCTGCCACTGTCCTTGCATGTGGGGTTGTGGGCTTCCCTCCCCCCTTCTCCGTCGCCATGCATTGTCCACTTCTGCTTTCCCCACACGTCTCCTGAGATCCTGCTGTCTGTTCTGCCATTGCGCCTCACCCCACCCTGCTCAGGGCCATGTTTACCACGTCTTTCAGGAGGTGTTAGACTACACTGGGACTGGTGCAGGTGACCCACAAAAAAGAGTCAGAAAAAAAAAAGTGCCCATTTATATTCAGCCCAATCCAGAGGAGAGAGAGCTCTGAACGATAATGTCTAGTAATAATTATAAGTCATTAATATAGTAATTAATGATTAGTTAGCAAGTAACTGGCTTGGTGCCTGGCATATAGTCAAGGGTTGCTATTATTTTCAGGAGCTCTGGTGGCACAATGGTTAAAATGCTAGGCTGCTAACCAAAAGGTTGGTGGTTCGAATCCACCAGCTTCTCCGAGGGAGAAAGATGTGGCAGTCGCTTCCGTAAAGATTACAGCCTTGGAAACACTATGGGGCAGTTCTACTCTGTCCTATATGGTTGTTATCAGTCGGAATCAACTCGTGGGCAATGGGCTTGGTTTTTGAGCTTAGCTATTACTTTCAGGCAGCATTTCGCCTGGAGAGGACAGTGGCAAATCATCGCATTCCTTTTGCTCTTACTTTATGTTTATAAAGCAACTCTCTGATGTGTCATTTGCTCCTTTGAGGCCATCATTCCAAGACAGTGCTCTGAATGGCCACGGCGAATTACTGTGTGAGATGTATCTGCCATGGTAAATTGATAAATCAATGACCATATTAGCATTCTGGTTGGTAAATTAGGCTCCTGCTAATTTGGATGCATGAGTGAGACCCCCATGTCTGACCCATGCCAGGCAAACAGGTTCTACAATGTTTTTGTTGATGTTAATTGCCATTGAGTTGGTTCTGACTCATGGCAACCCTCGTGTATAACTGAACAAAGCATTGCCTGGTTCTGCCCCGTCTTCGTGATCGGTAGTATGCTCGAGTCCATTGTTGCAGCTAATGTGTGTTTTGAGTACCTTTCAACGTGATGGGCTCTTCTTCCAACACTGTGTGGGACAATATTCTGTTGTGAGCCATAGGATTTTCATTGGCTAATTTTCAGAAGTAGATTGCCAGGCCTTTCTTCCTAGTCTGTCTTAGTCTAGAAGCTCCGCCAAAGCCTGTCCACCCTGGGTGGCCTTACCGGTATTTGAAATACCATTGGTATAGCTTCTAGCATCACAGCAACGTGCAAGCCACCACAGTGTGACAAACTGACAGATAGGTCCCCAAATTTGAGGACCTGAGTGGCAACTAACACCTGCCAAGTGCTGCCCACCCACAAGGGCCACCTGAGCAGGCAGCCAGCCTCCTTCTGGCACTCCTACCTGAAAAAGGATACTGAGCTGACCACGAAGTGGGCTGCTTTAAACAGGGAGGACCTGGAAGCAGACCAGTCAGAGCCTCTTGTTGTCGACCAGGTAAGAGAGAAGCTGGCCTGAACTAAGATGGTAGCAACGGATACGGAGAAAGAACACAGGTGAAGAAACGGAGGAAGATTTGATAGAGTTTAGAACCACAACTTTGTAAAGCTGCACAATTAGAGATCATCTAGGTCAACCCCGTTGTTTTCACCTGTGAGTCATGAGACCTGGCTGCTGTCCTCTGGTTCTGTATCCAGTACTCGTGGGCCCATCCGCCCTCAGGGCCCTCGTGGACCCGCTGCTGTGAGCTCCCTGAATGCTTCCATTATAGCCTTGAGTGTTTTGATAAAACACATTGCACAATGGGTGTCTCAAGTACACCCAGGCATGGCTGAGCTATAGATACTTACGCTGGGTGTATTAATCAAGTTTAATAGACCTCAGCGTTTGAAACAATGCCTTTAAATTTTTTTCCTCAGAAACTGCACAGAAGTGTGGTATTGTATGGCAAATAAAAGTGTGGTTACAATGCCTGTAAATCAGAGCTTTAAACTATGTTTCAATTATCCCTCTATTATCCAGCTGGTATTTAAGCATGTTTATTATTCAAATCAGCAGCGAATGTGCTGCTGTTGTGTAAACAACTGTCAATTGCTGAAACAATGATTAGGAGGCACCATTCCTTTCAGGTGTACTTAGGAGTACTTACACCCCAGCCACTTGTATTTAAATATCATGTAAACACAATGCTTGAGTGACTACTTTCCCTCCTGTTCCCAATGCCTCATGCCAATTCTATTACATTAAGAGGGAAATCTATTAAATTTTTCATTTATACACATCCGCACGCTGTTTTTTACCCATTGTATCATCATGGCTTGGATTAATATAATAGATATGCTGAGAGATACAGGGTGCATTGAAAAAGCCTGTGCAAAATAAAAGCCAATTTCTCTGCATTATTTGGGGGCGTTGGAAAGCTTTTGTGAAAACAATGCAAAGAAAATTATTTTCTGAATAAAAAGCATGACACGGAGAGAGGAAAAATTTGGCCCCCAGAAAGAGCAATCTTGGACATTTATTAGCTCCGTTACCAATTCAGCACATAAAGAAGTGGAGAGCCGGGAAACAGGATGTTTGTAGAGTGGCTTTGCGTCGCTTCTGAAGGTTCTCTGCTATCACTGGGAGGGGCTGTGGGATGGTGTGTGTGTGTGTTTTATCGGGGGCTGTGGGGGTGGTTGCTGGGTACCAAACCCAAACCAAACCCACTGCCGTTGAGTCGATTCTGACTCATAGCGACCCTATAGGACAGAGTAGAACTGCGCCATAGAGTTTCCAAGGAGCGCCTGGCAGATTTGAACTGCCGACCTTCTGGTTAGTACCCATAGACCTTAACCACTACGCCACCAGGGTTGCGGGGTAGAGCTTGGAAAATCTATTAGGCTGTGCTACCAATGAGTTTTTCTTCTTTCTTTAAGCCTCAGTTTCTACTTATAAACAAGAAACACACATTTGCAAGTGCAACCAAAACCAAACCCATTGCAGTCAAGTTGATTCTGGTTATGCACAACAGAACGAAACACAGAAAATAGAAGGAAAATGATGGATGCTCCCAGGGATTGAGCATCATTTGAGGGATCTTTTTTGGGGGTCAGTGAATTGTTGTTGACTCACCCCAGTTGCTAACCTCCAGACAGTATCTGCTGTGCTCAGGAAATTTCTGGCAAAAGGGAGTGGGTGCTAGAGAGAGGAGGGTAACGATAACATTTTGATTTGGGATTGAAAATGCAAACTCAGCAAACTCATGGACAGAGGTTTGACTACTTAGCAAAATCTGCCCCCCCCCAAAAAAAAACCCTTGGTGCCGTCAAGTCGATTCCGACTCAATGTTACCCTAAAGGACAGGGTGGAACTGCCCCATAGGGTTTCCAAGGAGTGCCTGGTAGATTCGAACTGCCAACCTTTTGCTTAGTAGCCATAGCTCTTAACCACTACGCCACCTGGGTTTCCAAAAACCTGCCAAGCGGGTTGTAAAAAAGCTGTGACTTCATACTGGAGGCAATGTGAATAATACCCAAAATACTGCCTTTTTAATCAGTTAAAAATACCATGGATTCCTAGTTCCTCAGTATTGTATGACATACAGGGTAACAATATAAGTTATCACTCAGCTCAGGACATTTTTAGAGTGAGGGACACTTAACTGTGCCAGGACATCAGGTGTAAACCAGCACTGTGCTGGGCAAACCTGTGCTTACGGTCAGCCTAGTACGTCATGGCTGAGGAGCACATCTAGCTGAGACTGAAGGCAAAGATGGAGAGTCAGCAAAGAATGACTCACATGCCTGACTCTTCTTTTGAGGTTGGTCATTGTTTTATCTTAAAAGAAAAATAAAAAAAAAAAAGAAATTTTTTTTTTTTGGGCGATCTTTTTATTTTTTTATTTACTTATTATTTTTTGGTTGATTTTTTTTTTTTTTTAAGAATTACAACCCACAAAGCAAGTATGCTCAAGTATTTTCAGAAAACACAAATAAGTGGAAATCGTTGTTACATATTGAATTACATAGCAAATTGTTACTCACTTTTCCAAATAATTATTCCATAATGAAAAGGTTTACCAGACTCCTAGCCAGCAACCTATTTTTCTATGTGATTTAATTTATTCAAGTCTTGCCTAGACGATATTTGTTGCACAAATGTAAAGTCTTTACACTTGACACAACCTTAATTTCTTAGCAGGGATCAATCAGTTAAATAATAATACCTGGAGTCCATATGTATGGTATAAACCAATAAATACTAATTCTTCAGCATAGGAGGGTGCCCAGTACCTTGTTGCATGAATTTTATAATTTTCTCGCCTGCAACAGGCATGACCCAGACATTATAAGCTTTAATTCTAGTGTAGGAAAATCATTTTAACCTTTTAGAAACCAATTTATATTCTGATGTCGCATAAGCCCTACAGCCAGGTTTAGCACCTTTACTATGTCCATAAAACCCACTGCCATCAAGTCGATTCCGACTCATAGTGACCCTAGAGGACAGAGTAGAGCTGCCCCATAGAGTTTCCAAGGAGCACCTGGCGGATTTGAACTGCCGACCTTTTGGTTAGCAGCCGTAGCCCTTAACCACTACACCACCAGGGTTTCCCTAGTATGTCCATAAAAAAAAAAATTGTTTATTTAATTAACACACACGTTCTGAGATAATTTTTTTATTGGTGAAAGAGAAATGCTAATAAGTGTGCAGGCTTACACGTTTATCAAACAGCAGAATATCGGATCTCTCTCTGGTCTCGGCAGGTTGACGCTCAGGACCCGTCTCCAGTATCTTGGATTGCTGCTTTCTCAACAATGTCTTGGGTTCCCAATGACAACATGTGCTAATTCATTTACCAGCTCCCAATGGTGGGCTAATTGCTGAGGTGGCAACTAACAGCGTTATTATGCCTCTTGGTGTAACGCACAGTGGCCAAGGTATCGCACTCTTGAGTTATGCTCTCTCGTTGCCTAAGCCTGTACGCTACCTGCACCTGTCTGTAAACACATTTTCCTCCATTATGTACTTGTGGTAGTTCCTAGTGCCAATCACCAGATCCTGAATACCTACAACAAGCCCTTTAGACTCTCCAACTACCTGACTTGTTTTGTCCAAAGTTTACTAATATTGGAGGGCTAACAGGCACACTTTTATCTTCGGCATTTCAGCTCACTGGATGGAAGTAAGTGCTGGGTAGTTTGTTTTTGTTGCTGATGGAACACTAATGGGGTTTCTGCTGAGGGATATTCTACATGCCTCACTCGATGTAGGAGCCCTGGTGGCACAGTGGTTAGGCGCTTGGCTACTAACTGAAAGATTGGTGGCTTGAACTCACCAGCTGCTCCACTAGAGAAAAACATGGTAGTCTGATTCCATAAAGATTACAGCCTTGGAAACCCTATGGGGCAGTACTACGCTGCTCTATAGGGTTGCTATGGCTCAGATTTGACTAATAGCAATGAGTTCAGTTTTTGGATTGACTTCATGTCGTGAAACTCCAGGAAGGGCTCCTGGTCAGTTCATAGACTTTATTTAGGCCAGTTGTATGACTAGCTCCTTGATTCTGTAATTACTGAACAACACAAATTGTGGTGGCCAATTATTCTATATCTCTTTCTTCAAAGGAGTACCGTGGCTCTGTGAGTCTTGTTTGGCCCTACTCATCCTTCACGGTCTCCAGTTTCAGTCCTGTGCTCTCTGGGAAATTAATTCTGACCACTCAGACCCCATGCACGTCCCTCTGAATCCACAGGGGCCAGAGTTTGTAATACCCAGTTCTTGTACTTGGCGAGGTGGTTCAAAGCTCAGGCTGCTAACCAAAAGGTCAGCGGTTTGAATCCACCAGCATCTCCTTGGAAATCGTACGGGGCAATTCTACTCCATCCTATAGGGTTGTTATGAGTCGGAATCAACTCAATGGCAACAGGTTTGGTTTTGGTTTTAGGTACTTGACCATACTCCACCATTATTTGATAGTGTTTCCAGGCTTCCCTTACCTACCAAAAATAGACATTTTTTGACTGGGATGGGGCACCTTCTCTGTTCAGTGCAGGACTGAGCTCGTAAGGAATTAATAATTTAGCAATGAGTCGGAATCAACTCCGTGGCAACTAATAACGACATTTAGCGATGGGAGTCCTTGGGTGGTATCAGTAGGTAAACCCTTGGCTACTAACCAAAAAGGTGGTGGCTCAAACCCACCTGAAGCTACCCTGGGAGAAGAGCCTGGCCATCTGCTTCTGAAAGGTCACAGTCATGAAAACCCTGTGGAGTTTCTACTCTGAAACGCATGGGGTTCCAATGATTTGGAACTGACTCGATGGTAACTGGTTTTTGTTTTTCAATTTAGCAATAGTCCCTGGGTGGTGCCAATGGTTCAAGTCCACGCAGAGGCACCTCGTAAGAAAGGCCTGGTGATCTACTTCCAAAGAATCAGCTGTCGAAAACCCTGTGGAGCCCAGTTCTACTCTGACACACCTGGGTTCCTGTGAGTGGGGCTGACTCTATGGCAACGTAATTGATCAATAGTGATTGAGTTCTTACCGTGTGAAAGGCTAGATGCGCAGGATTGGGGGAAGGTGCAGTGAAGGGTGTATTTCCTACCATCAGGGGGGCTTCCAAGACAGGATAAATCCGAAGGAGAGGCTAGTAACGAAGCCAGATTTTAAAGTAAGATAGCTACGCCTCAAAGGAATAATATACTCATGGAAAATGGAACTGTGAGATGGTATCATTTAAGACAAATCTTGAGTTATTAGATTAAGTATATCCTCTAGGAACTGAAAAATTTGGGGGAAAGTCTTCTTAAGAAATATGAATGGCTAACTAGCTTGGCAAGAGACCAAGGTGGAGGAGCTGTTATCCTGAAAGGCTGTGGGAGTCTGGGCCAAAGCTGTGTGGTTTTGGGGTGTGGCTCTCAGAGAGCAGGACCGGGTTGGGACGATTGTACCCCCAAGCAGTGCTCTGGCATGCTAAGAATTGGAATAGGCAGTATGAGGAGCAGCAGTCTGGCCAGACATTGGTATTTTCTAAAAGGGTAGACATGGGGGGATTATTGTGATGGGGAGGCTACTATGGGGAAGAGCAGTCAGCTTGCTATTGACTGCCTCACGTGAGGAATCACTTTAGGGTTCCCGAGAAACAAGTGGGGAAGACTTTGCATAGAGACCAGATTCCTTCACCATTCTGCTGTGCTCTTTAGCAGCTCTCCATCCCTCTCCGAAGAAAGGCCAAAGTCCTTACGATAGCCCATACCCGTTGCTGTCTATTCGATTCCCATTCATGGAAGCCCCGTCTATTACAGAGTAGAACTGAACTTCATAGGATTGTCTTGGCTGTAATCTTTATGGAAGTGAATTACCAGGTCTTTCTTTCATGGAACTGCTGGGTGTGTTCAAACCATCAACCTTGCATTTGGTAGTCTAGCTCAAAGCTTCCGTGCCTACAATGACCTCTTACCCATTGCTGTCGAGTTGATGTAAGGCCCATATAATCTAGGCCCCGTTACCCCTATGACTTCATCTACTCTCCCTTTTCTAGGGATAGGGATCTCCTTGTTGGATGCCATTGGGTGGATTTTCCACTTATAGCAACCCCATGTGACAGAGTAGACCTGTCTCACAGGGTTTTCTTAGCTGTAATCCTTATGTGCCCCCACGTGTCTGTCAGTTTGTCATATTGTGGTGGCTTGCATGTTGCTGTGATGCTGGAAGATATAACACCGGTATTCAAATGCCATCAGGGTCACCCATGGCTGACAGTTTTCAGCTGAGCTTCTAGACTAAGACAGACTAGGAAGAAGGACCTGGCAGTCTACTTCTGAAAAGAATTAGCCAGTGAAAACCTTATGAATAGCACCAGAACATTGTCTGATAAAGTGCCGGAAGGTGAGACCCCAGGTTGGAAGGCACTGAAAAGACAACTGGGGAAGAGCTGCCTCCTCAAAGTAGAGTCGACCTTAATGCCTGAGAGAGCATTAAGGGAATTAAGCTTTCGGAACCTTCACTTGCTGATGTGGCACAACTCAAAATGAGAAGAAACAGCTGCAAACATCCATTAAAAATCAGAACCTGGAATGTACTAAGTATGAATCTAAGAAAATTAGAAATCATCAAAAATGAAATGGAATGCAAAAACATTGGTATCTAGGCATTAGTGAGCTGAAATTACCGGTGTTGGCCATTTTGAATTGAACAATCGTATAGTCTACTATGCTGGGAATGACAGCTCGAAGAGGAATGGTGTTGCCTGCATCATGAAAAAGAACATTTCAAGATCTATCCTAAAGCGCAACGCTTCAGTGATAGGACAATATCCATACACCTACAAGGAAGACCAGTAATACAACTATTATTCAAATTTATGCACCAACCACTAAGGCCACAGATGAAGAAACTGAAGATTTCTACCATCTTCTGCAGTCTGAAATTGATCAAATATGCAGTCAGGATGCATTGATAATTACTGGTGATTGGAATGCGAAAGTTGGAAACAAAGAAGAAGGATTGGTAGCTGGAAAATATGGCCTTGGTGATAGAAATGATGCCAGAGATTGCATGATAGAATTTGGCAAGACGAACAGATCCTTCATTGCAAATACCTTTTTTCAACAACATGAATGGCAGCTATACATGTGGACCTCACCAGATGGAATACACAGGAATCAAATTGACTACATCTATGGAAAAAGACAATGGAAAAACTCAATATCATCAGTCAGAACAAGACTAGAAGCCAACTGCAGAACAGACCATCAGTTGCTCATATGCAAGTTCAAGTTGAAGCTGAAGAAAATTAGAACAAACCCACAAGAGCCAAAGTATGACCTTGAGTATATTCCACCTGATTTAGAGACCACCTCAAGAGTAGATTTGACGTATTGAAGACCAATGACTGAAGCCCAGACCAGTTGTGGAATTACATCAAAAACATCATACTTGAAGAAAGCAAGAGGTTATTAAAAAGACAGGAAAGAAAGAAAACACTAAAATGAATGTCAGAAGAGACTCTGAACCTTGCTCTTGAACATAAAGTCGCTAAAATAAACAGAATAAATGATGAAGTAAAAGAGCTGAACAGAAGATTTCAAAGGGCAGCTCAAGAAGGCAAAGTAAAGCATATAATCACATGTGCAAAGAGCTGGAGATAGAAAGCCAAAAGAGAAGAATACACTCGGCATTTCTCAAGCCGAAAGAACTGAAGTGAAAATTCAAGCCTCAAGTTGCAACAGTGAAGGATTCTATGGGAAAAGTATTAAAAGAAGATGAAAAGAATACACAGACTCATTATACCAAAAAGAACTGGTTGATGTTCAAACACTTCGAAAGGTAGCATATGATCAGAAACTGATGGTAGAGGTCCAAGCTGCACTGAAGGCGTTGGTGAAACACAGCGCTCCAGAAACTGACAGGATATCAACTGAGATGTTCCAACAAACAGTTGCAGAGCTGGAAGTGCTTGCCCGTCTGTGCCAAGACATTTGGGAGACAGCTACCTGGCCAATAGACTGGAAGAGATCCATGTTTATGCTTCTCAAGAAAGGTGATCCAACTGAACGCAGAAATTATCGAACAATATCTCTAATATCATAAAAAAAATTTTTTTTCATAGGCAAGCAAAATTTTGCTGAAGATCATTGAAAAGTGACTGCAGCAGTGTATCGACAGGGAACTGCCAGAAATTCAGGCCGGATTCAGAAGAGGATGTGGAACCAGGGGCATCCGTTTGATGTTAGATGGATCCTGGCTGAAAGCAGAGAATACCAGAAGGGTATTGACCTGTGTTTTATTGACTATGCTAAAGCATTCAACTGTGTGGATCATAACAAATTATGGATAACATTGAGAAGAATGGGAATTCCAGAACAGTTAATAGTGCTCATGAGGAACCTGTACATAGATCAAGAGGCAGTTGTTCAGACAGAACAAGGGGATACTGATTGGTTTAAAGTCAGGAAAGGTGTGTGTCGGGGTTGTATCCTTTCACCATATCTATTCAATCTGTATGCTGAGCAAATAATCCGAGAAGCTGGACTATATGAAGAAGAACGGGGCATCAGGATTGGAGGAAGACTCATTAACAACCTGCCATATGCAGATGACACAACCTTGCTTGCTGAAAGTGAAGAGGACTTAAAGAACTTACTGATGAAGATCAATGACCACAGCCTTCCGTATGGATTACATCTCCATATAAACAAAACAAAAATCCTCACAACTGGACTGATAAACAACATCATGATAAATGCAGAAAAGACTGAAGTTGTCAAGGATTTCATTTTACTTGGCTCCACAATCAACACCCATGGAAGCAGCAGTCAAGAAATCAAACGGCGCATTGCATTGGGCAAACCTGCTGCAAAGGACCTCTTTAAAGTGCTGAATAGCAAAGACGTTACCTTGAAGACTAAGGTGCTCCTGATCCAAGCCATGTATTTTCGGTGGCCTCATATGCATGCAAAAACTGGACAATGAATCAGGAAGACTGAAGAAGAGTTGACACCTTTGAATTGTGGTGTTGGAGAAGAATACTGAATATACCACGGACTGCCAAAAGGACAAACAAGTCTGTCTTGGAGGAAGTGCAGACAGAATGCTCCTTAGAAGCAAGGATGGCGAGACTGCATCTTACATACTTTGGACATGTTGTCAGGAGGGATCAGTCCCTGGAGAAGGACATCATGCTTGGTAAAGTACAGGGTCAGTGGAAAAGAGGAAGAACCTCTACAAGATGGATTGACACAGTGGCTGCAATGATGGATTCAGGCAAAACAACAGTTGTGAACTTGGTGCAGGGCCGTGCAGTGTTTCATTTTGTGGTACATAGTGTGGCTGTGAGTCAGAACGGACTCAATGGCACCTAACAACAACAACAATCTTTATGAGAGCAGATTGCCTGGTCTTTCTCTCATGAAGCTGCTGGGTGGGTTCGAACTACCAACCTTTTGGTAAGCAGCTGAGCACTTAACTGTTGTGCCACCAGTACTCCTTAGAGGCCTCCTTACTTTTCCTTAAATAAGCTAGACACACCCCTGCCTCAAGGCCTTTGTGCTAGCCGTTCTCCATGCCTGGAATTCCTCCTGGCTCACTCTCACCTTCATTTGTTTAAATATCACCTTCTCAAGGCAGTCTCCCTTCACTCCTGAACCCCCGACACCCCTGATTCCCTTTCCTCACTCTCTCTTTTTTTCACGCACTAGTCAGTTTCTAACAGCCTGCATCATTTACTTGTTTACTGTTTATTTTTTGTCTCAGCACTCAGAGAGTGTCAGCCCACGAAGGCATGGAGTTTTGCTCTCTCGTTGAGAACAAATGTACCCTTGTACCTACAATAGCCCCCACTATGTGCCCAGTAGATCTTTATTGAATGAGTGAATGGGAAGAGGGGCTTGATTAGCAACAAAAACGAGTTGCCGTCGAGTTGACTCTGACTCATGGCGACTCCATTTGTGTCAGAGTAGAACTGTGCTCCATAGGGTTTTCAATGCCTGATTTCTAGAAAGTAGATCACCAGGCCTCTCTTCTGAGGTGCCTCTGGGTAGACTTAAGCTTCCAGCCTTTCAGTGAGCAGCCGAGCACATCAACCATTTGCACCACCCAGGGACCCTGATTCATCTGCACTCTTACCTGGTTATGCTTGGGGACATTCATGCTACAATTGTAATGAGGCTCTGTCTTCATTTCTGATTGAATTTTAAAGAGTATGTCTTAAGGCATCATTTAAAAATGTCTCTATTCAATAGTCTCTCTGGAAGTAATCCATGGTCTGCAAACCAACGTTTAAATGCCCAGAGGAAGGACTTGGCAGGAAACTTGACCGTGAACATCTTTATAAAGCGAGAAATCCTTTGGTAATGAGAGCAATCACTGCTACCACACATGAAGCCAAATAAGTCAACCTTCAGGGAAAAAAATTCTTTCCCCTGTTTAGGGTCTTTTACAAACCGAGTCAACTCAGCTCATTCTCAGTGGCTATAACTCCAGTTGCTCAGCTCCCTAGCCTGCTACTTAAGAAGCTGTTAACGGCCAGTTTATTAGCCCATTAGCAACTGCTTTACTCCATTAGTAGACATGAAGTGGTGCGAGCTGCTGGGAGTTCCAGCAGGATGAGGTGGACTTTGGGGTATGATTCGTGGTTTATGGCTTCAGCAAATCATCTACGAGGTGAAGGCAGATTTCCTTAAGTGGGGTTTGCTTGTAATGAGGCACACCTGTGTACTTCATTTCCCATGGGGTGGAATTTTTATGGCAATCATTTGAAAAGGAGTAGTTTTGTGCTTGTGAATTACAGAAACTCAGCTACTGAAGATCTGATCATTAGCCACCTCTCTCTCATCCCCACCCCTCTCCCTCTGCCAGCTGCTTCCAGGAACATCACGAATTAATTCACAACCCTGGTGATCAGAAGAGATATGCCTGAACTTGGAAGGGTTGCATGTGTGTGGACTGCAAAGAGTTAGGTGGCCTTGATTCTTTGATCCATTTTGTACGTGCCGTAGGCAGAATAATGCCGCTCCCCACCCCCCCCCCCCCGCAAGATGTTCACATTCTAATCCCCGGAATCTGTGTATATGTTACTTTACATGATGAAAGGAAATTTGCAGATATCATTACATTAAGAACCTTGAGATGGGGAAATTATTCTGGATTATCTGGGTGGGCCCAATGTAATCACACACAAAAAAAACAACAACAAAAATCCATTGTCGTTGAGTCAATTCTGACTCATAGAGACCCTATAGGGCAGAGTAGAACTGCCCCTTAGGGTTTCCAAGAAGTGGTTGGTGGATTCAAACTGCCGACCTTTTGGTTAGCAGCTGAGCTCTTAACCACTGTGCCACCAGGACTCTAAAATACAAACACAAGGGTCCTGAAATATGGAAGAGGCAGGCAGAAGGGGAGGTCTGAGTGATGGGATGTGGTAAGAACTCTCTACTATTGCTAGCTTTGAAGATAGAGGAGGAGACTCTCAGTCAAGGAATGTGGCTGGCATCTAGAAGCTGGAAAGGGCAAGGAGACAGATTCTCTGGAAAGGAACAGAGCTCTGCTGACACCTTGATGGTGATGACACCCCGTGAGACCCATTTTGGACATCTGAAAACATTGTTTTGAGCCACCAAGTTTCTGGCAATTTATTACAGCAGCAGTAGGTAGGAACCTAATATAGTACCCAAGGTTGTCAATAGACTTTGTGGCAGGGCAGTTGAAGAAGCAAAAAAGGTATCCCCTCCCTTAAGAAAGTATTGAAGTGGCAGAAAATAAGAATAAAACACAGGTTTTCTACAACTTTTTTTTTGCGGGGAGGGGAGGATTACAAACTTCAGTCTTTTCCCCAATTTAGTTTCAGCCTAAGTTTGTTGCTTTAGCGGGAGATAAAAAACAGAAACAAGCAAACAAAAAACAAACTTTCAACCACAGAGTTCCTGGCATCCACAACAATTTACAACAGAAATAGCCTGAAACAGACAGATACATGGTGAAAAGCAACTATCAAAAGTACAGCAACAGCAACAGCTCTACAAAGTGCCTGGAGATGTGAAGCAATGACAATGCCGTACTGATGAGTGGTTTTATCAGCATAAACAAACAAACAAATAAAAACAACCAAACCTGTTGCTGTCAAGTCAGTTCCAACTCGTAGTGACCCTATAGGACAGAGTAGAACTG
The DNA here is from genome assembly GCF_024166365.1 of Elephas maximus indicus. Classification (NCBI taxonomy): domain Eukaryota; kingdom Metazoa; phylum Chordata; class Mammalia; order Proboscidea; family Elephantidae; genus Elephas; species Elephas maximus. The sequence continues at coordinate 2,166,517 of NC_064842.1, forward strand.
CCCCATAAGGTTTCCAAGGAGCACCTGGTGGATTCAACCAAGGGTTCTTAACCATTACACCACCAGGGTTTCCCTTTATCAACATGCTCAAGCCCAAGCCCATTGCCGTCGAGTTGATTCCGATTCATAGCAACCCTATAGGACACAGTAGAACTGCCCCATAGATTTTCCAAGGAGTATCTGGTGGATTTGAATTCCGAACTTTTGGCTGGCAGCTGTAGCTCTTAACTATTATACACTAGGGTTACCTATGTCAGCATAACATGCGCCATTCCAGTCATCTTAATAGCAGTCAACGAAATAGGTGGTGTGATGGCCCTGTTCCTGCATCCGGCACTGGAATGCTCACAGTGGTAACACAGAGCCTGTGCTACGTCTTCCATGTTGCTTGTGACTTGATAGTTCTCACTCAGCACATCCATTTGTTCAGTCCCGTGTTGATCCAATCATCTTCTCATTTCCTGTTGTTCTTCTGTATCTTTACCATTCTCAGAATGCCTTCAGCATTTATTTTGGTCTTAGAGCCCTGGCGATGCAATGGCTAAGCCCTCGGCTGCTACCTCAAAGGTTCGCAGTTCAAATCCACCTAGTGTCTCCGTGGAAGAAAGATCTGCTGATCTACTTCCATAAAGATTACAGCCTAGAAAACCCTATGGGGCAATTCTATTCTGTCACATGAGGTCATTATGAGTTGTAATCAAGTCAACAGCACCCAACGACAGAGCTATTTTGGTAAATCCTAAGGTATTTCATATAGAGTTTCTTTCATAACTTCTCAGCATTCTCATACCTGATTCATCAATTTAAAATCAAATTTTTAAGCTTTGCTTAATAAGTAAATGCTGAGGGAGGTGTGTATTCTTTATTTATTTTCTTGTACTCATTAAACAGTTAGTACACGTAATGTTTCATGACATTGGTTAACAACCCCACAACATGTCAACACTCTCCCTTCTCAACCTTGGGTTCCCTATTACCAGTTTTCCTGTCCCCTCCTGCCTTCTAGTCCTTGGAGAGGCGTGTATTCTTATAAATAATCTTTGGGATTGTACTAAGTTCAAAATTATTGACAATTTTACACATATAAAAATTTTATACATATAAAAATTCTAAGCTTAATTTTGTAAAACCTTCAGAAAAGCATATATTGTCATGGTAGTGAGTTGAATGGTGTCCCCATAAAGATATGTCCATGACCTTGTCCCTTGTGAATGTGACCTTATTTGAAAAGAGGGTCTTTACAGATGACATTAAGTTGAAGGTTCTTGAGATGAGATCATCCTGGATTATCTGGGTGGGTCGTAAATCCAGTGACAAGCGTCTTTATGAGAGACAGAAGAGAACGAGATGCGGAGACAGAGAAGAAGACAACGTGAAGATGGAGACAGTTTGGAGTTACGCAGTCACAAGTCAAAGAATTCCTGGAGCCACCAGAAGCTGAAGAGGCCAGGAAGGATTCTCCTCTGAGCCCTTGGAAGGGCTGTGACCCTGCTGACACCTTAATATCAGACTTCTGGTCTCCAGAGCTGTGAGAAAATAAATGTCTGTTGTTTTAAGCTACCCAGATTGTGATGGGTTTTTACAGCAGCCATGGGAGAGTAATGTAGTCATAAAACAGTCAGTACTTACATGTTACCTGTTAATGTCAACATTTATAAATCAACAGCCATAGTTTTTATGAAGTCATTGAATCACTGGATCACAATCACTGACTGGAATGATTACATGGAAACCTTGCCTAGCTGACCCTTTCGACATTATCCGTAAGCACTTTCGGTATATAAATGTCTAATATTGGTAAAGAAGCCCTGGGTAGGGCAAACAGCATGCTTGGCTGCTACTGAAAAGTTAGAGGTGCCCAGAGGCACCTTGGAAGAAAGGTCTGGTAATCTACTTCTGAGAAATCAGCCATTGAAAACCCTATGGAGAACACTGAGTTTCAGTGTATGGTAATGAAAAATTGTATTGATGAAGGGTATGGTTGCACAGGCCATTATTGTAATTGCTGTCAATAAGTCGTACACCTGTGAAAAGTTGAATTGGCAAAAGTTGTGTAGTAGATGTATTTACAAAAAGAGAGAGGGAGAGCATCTGTTGAGGCTGCTTATGTATAACCATATACCTCATGGGTTTTAATTTCTTGGATCAGAGATTTAGGGACATGGTTTCATCGGATATCCCAGCTAATTGGCCTAATAACATGTTTAGTGCTTCTGTTCTACCTCCTAGTTCCATGCATAGTGCCTGGGTCTTAAAAGCTTGCAAGTGGCCATCTAAGCCACAACAATTTGTCTCTATTCATCTGGAACAACAGAGGAAGAAGGAGAGTCAGGAATAGGAGGAGGAAATGGAATGTGTGGCTAATTGCCTCCACGAACAACTGCCTCCTTTGCCGTGAGGCCAGAAGAATTGGATGGTGCTCTGCTACCATTACTGAAGATTTTTATCAAAAATTCTATAGAATAATCACGATCAAAGAGAGAAATTGCAGGGCAGAAATTCAAATTCCCATGAAATCCAGGCTTTCTGGAGTCATGGAGGCTGGAAGAACTCCAAAAACTATTGCCCTGAGAGATCTTTAAATCTTAAACCAAAAATATCCCCTGAAGTCTTCCCCAAACCAAACACTAGTTTAGCTTAGTTAGTAAAGAATATCTGTCTTGAGCATTGTGCTCTTTTCAGAACTGTCTATGTGGGATCAAGTTGACAACAGTAACTCAAAAGAATAGATAGGAACCTTAGGGGGCAGTGAGTTTAAGTTACTGAGGGAGGAACAATTCGGAAAAGGAAGGTGAGAATGGCTGTACGATTTGACGAATGTAATCAACGTCGGTGAATCGTAGATGTAGAAGTTATTGAACTGGCGTATGTTCTGCCATGTATCCTCCACAGCAACGAAAAGTAAAATAAAATAAATTATAAAAAAGAAAACCTCGTCGAATGCAGTTTTACTCTTACACACGTGGGGTTGGCACGAGTTGGAGTCAACTCAACAGCACCTGGTTTCAGTATTGGTAAAGGTCATAGTGTATAAAGGTCGCAGCGTATAAAGGTCGCAGCGTATAAAGGTCGCAGCGTATAAAGGTCGCAGCGTATAAAGGTCGCAGCGTATAAAGGTCGCAGCGTATAAAGGTCGCAGCGTATAAAGGTCATAGTGCATTTCTATATATGTGCACCCATGTGGGAGCACTAGCGGCACGGTGGTTAAGAGTTCGGCTGCTCACCAAAAGGTCAGCGATTCGAATCCACCAGGCATTCCTTTGAAACCCTATGGGGCAGTTCTACTCTGTCCCATAGGGTTGCTATGAGTCAGAATCAACTTAGTGGCAACTGGTTTGGTTTTGTTTTTTTGGTACCCCTGTGAGGCCATGGAGCAGGGGTGAAGTCATTTAGGCAAGGGTGAGGTCTAGGTAAGACCTACATGGCTCTATCCCAGGGGGAGAAGAGAGGAATGAGTGTCCCAGGCCATCCATTCACTTTGCAAGAAAATTTAATTACTGAGACCCTGGAAGCATTTTCTTTTAATTTTATAAACAACTAAGTTCTCAGCAGATACAGGAAGGGAGACCTCAGAGCAGGCAAATGGGAAAAATAATATATAAAGTGCGTTCACAAAATATGACTGTTTTTCTACCCCAGAACTTAATAGAAATCCTTTGACTGTTGTTCTGCAGTCAACAGGACTCATCTAATTGGTGACCATGGTAACAAAATCAGGTCACAGGGAGGTTCATGCTGAGATCAAGCCTATGCAGATCTCCTAGTTCAAACAGAAAAAAAGACAGGAACCTGTTGGTGAGAGGAGCAACGTTGGGCTGAAGATGGGTTCTCCTCCGCAGAGTTTCTAACACTGAGAAAATGATCCTTGAGCCATATACTTGCAGAAGAGGAAGAGGTTTTTCAAATTCACTGGGGGGAGAAGATAATTCAGAAATGAGACCGGAATGAATGCAGAGATGTTGCTTCATAGATCTGTGTAATTTACTCCCCGGGGTTCGTAGTGTGTCTGACTTATATTTTAGACATAATTAAGTAATCAGCAGTGTACATTGTAAAATGAACGTTTAGGCTGCTCGAGGTGAAATTTTCGCAGCCATAGCAGCTGCGGGTGCTAGCGACCACCCCTCCCCACAGCCAGATCCTCTCCCGTACATACAGGCAGTTATTTAAAATCTGTGAACGGACAGATTGCCAGTCACCACTTTTCAGCAGATCTAAAGAGCAAGCACATGGTGACCCCCGGATACTGGCGTTGCTGCGCTTCTTGATGGTGGTGGTTCTCTGTTCTGGTGCAGTTGCCGGGGTGAGAATAATAAAGTGAATGACAGTTTTAATAGTACCTTTTTTTTTTTTTATATTTAGGTACAATCTTGGTTGACTCCCCCAAAAAGGACCTGTGAACAAAGAAACTTTCTCTGTGATACAGATGAGAAAACTGAGACTGTAAGAAGTCACAGTGCTGTTCAAGGTTGTACATCTGCTTTTTAATGCGAACGTGTGTGAAAGAATCAATCCAAAGGTAGGCACTGGGTAATGAGGGTTATTATCATTGTTGCAGTTGTTACCATTCTGCCTCTAAATAAGCCTTATGCTATTCTCCCAGTCCCTTCGGCTCTTGCACTGCAATCTTGTCTTTCTCACTCTTAATGGCGCTCCCTCAGGAGGCCCTTGAAAGGACCTATGGAAAATAAGGGGGCTTTAAATCTTTAGGGAAACAGACTGCCACATCTTTCTCCTGAGGGATGACTGGTGGGTTAGAACCACCAACCTTTCTGTTAGCAGGCAAATGCTTTAAGGGCTCCTTTTCTCTTTCCTTTCCCTTCTTCCTTTTCTTATTTCCTTTTCCCATCTTTGTCCCTTCCTTTTTTTTTTATAACTTGACCCATATTCACTTTTTTCCTCCACCAAATCCAAGAAAAGATAAGGCAAGAGAGAGAGGACAGGTGGGTGGTAAGCAATGATTTAATTTAGAAAGGTGGTCAGCTTGCTCAAAGGAAGCAGAGACACAGGTTTAATTTTGGCCATGGACTTATGGGGGGGGGAGATTTTCAAGGAGGTCAGTGGACACTCTGTCTCTTAAAATAAATTCACGTTTTTTTAATTACCAAAGAAATAGTTGCTGGTTATAAAAAAAAAATTCAAACAATACAGGTACATATCAAGAAAAAATGAAAGTCCTACCTCTTCATTCCTGCTCCCAAGAGGTAACCACTGTAAGCCGTTGATGTGTATAGTCCTAGATTTGTTTCTGTGCTTAATGAATTGTGTATGGCATACACAATATAGAGTATGCATATGTATTTAAAAAGTAAATTATATCCACTCTATGCATTCAGTCTGCAGTATACTTTTTTCACATAATAATACAGCTTTCCATTTAATACATGTAAATCTATCCCATCATCTTTTAACACTGAATAATATTCCATTCCCATAGACATACCAGGATCTAATCAGCCAAGCCCAAGCAAGTTCCAGATTTCCTGTTCCAATGAACATCTTACGTACATATTTTGCAGACCTGTGCAAGTGTTTGTAAAAAGAATCTTTAGATCTAGCATTGCTAGGTCAAAAAATTGTTCCTGTTGGGTCCTGGTGAGTTGATTGTGACTCATAACAACTCCACGTGACAGAGTAGAACTGCCCCATAGGGTTTTCTTGACTGTAGTCTTTACAGAAGCAGATAGCCAGGTCTTTCTCTCCCAGAGCTGCTGGGTGGGTTCAAACCTCCAAACTTTTGGTTAGCAGCCAAGCTCTTAACCATTATGCCATCAGGACAAACAGCACACACATTACATGTATTTTTTTTTTTTAAGAGGTATTCTTGGTTTGGCTCCTGCAAACCTTCCAGTTCCAGTCTGTACCCTATTCTCCTTGCCCTCAGTAATTACTTTCCTCTGGCCTGCCTTACCAAAAATACCAAACCCATTGCCATCAAGTTGATTCCGGCTCATCGTGACCCTCTAGGACACAGTAGAACTGCCCCACAGGATGTTCTATTTTTTTTTTTTTAATCTTTTATAGGGTCACTCTGAGTCCAAACTGACTCGATGGCAACAGATTTGGGTGTTTTTATTTGGTTATAATCTTTACAGAAGCATACCACCACATCTTTCTTCCGTGGAGCTGCTGGTAGGTTTGAACCACTGACCTTTAGGTTAGCAGTCGAGTGCTTAAACATTGCACCACCAGGGCTCCTTGGTCTGCCTTAGACTATGAGTTTGTTGCGTTCCGTCCACCATGGAGACTGCACCCTCCATTCTCCAATGGAGCGCTCTTCTTTGCCTGCTTCTTCAATAGCAGCTCAGTTGTCACTTCCTTGGAGAGGGCTGCTCTGATCTCTCCAACCCCGTCAAGCCCCCGTTACATTCTCCCCAGGCACTGTGCACTCTCCAACCCCATCAAGCCCCCCTTACATTCTCCCCAGGCTGTGTGCACTCTCCAACCCCGTCAAGCCCCCATTACATTCTCCCCAGGCCGTGTGCACTCTCCAACCCCGTCAAGCCCCCGTTACATTCTCCCCAGGCCATGTGCACTCTCCAACCCCGTCAAGGCCCCGTTACATTCTCCCCAGGCCGTGTGCACTCTCCTTTCATTGCACTAAAACAAACAAAACTAGTAGCTGTGGAGCTGATTCTGACTCAAGGTGACCCCATGTGTCAGAGTAGAGCTGCCCCACAGGGGTCTCAAGGCTGTGACATTTTGGAAGCAGATCACCAGGGTGAGTTTGCCCCACTGGCCTTTCGGTTAGTAGCCGAGCCTGTAACTGTTTGCGCCACCCAGGGCCTCCTCATTGGGCTACCACGGTGGTAATTTCACAGGCACTTCTGTTATTCACTGATTCACGCCTGTCTCTCCTAGAGGGCCATGCGGTATTGCTGTGTGCCATCGAGGCGACTAGAGGGCCATGCGGTATTGCTGTGTGCCATCGAGGCGACTAGAGGGCCATGTGGTATTGCTGTGTGCCATCGACGCGGCCCCGACTCAGAGCTGCTCATCACGAGTGTAGATGACTGAATAGAACTGCTCCGTAGGGTTTTCTAGGCTGTAATCTGGACGGCAGCAGACCAGCAGGTCTTTCTCCTGTAGAGCCACTGGGTGGGTTTGAACTGCTGATCTTTCGGTTAGCAGCCGGGCACTTAACCATTGTGCCACCAGGGGACCATAAGGTCCAGGAAGGTGCACACTGTGCCTGATATTGCTTCTGACGTGTTCCCAGTGCCTAGCACAGCGTCTGGTCCAGAGTTGAAATGCCATCTGTATACAACTTGAATGAATTAATCAACACTTTGTTTTTTTTTTTTTTTTTTGCTTTAATTACATTCTTACCAACATTTTGGTAAGAATGTATTTTCTAGGGGATTTCTGAAGGGCCAATGGATACTCAGCACCCCAAGTTTTTCCATCATCACGCTAGTGAAGTAGAGCAACTGTGGTTTCCTTGCTGTTTGTGGTTGTCGGTCAGGCAGGTAGATGTTCTGAGCCCTGGGACAAAGCCCATCTGTACCTGGGGAAGCAGGCTCAGGTAAGGCACAAAAGTCAGGTTGAAAGGCTTGAAGACAGCATGACACCAACCTCCTCATCATACAAACGACGCCACTGAGGCGAGGGAAGATGAAAGCACCACAGGTAGTGGTGGGAGCAGAACGAGGACTCAGGGGTCTCAATTCTGGGCTGCTGCTCTTTCTGCCCTTTTCCTCAGACATCAGCATCAAAAGTCTCAGGGCAGGCATGATTTGCAGAACGGGAATGTTCTGGAATGCTGCTCAGTTCCTGTGGAGCACTGTCCACCCTCTGCAATGGAGTGTGAGCTCCCTTGGTGCTGTGCTGCCTACTCGGAGCATTTCACACCCGTCCACTGGTTGTGGGCTCACCGTGTGTCTGTCAGTGTGTCGCATGCTGTGCTGCCTACTCGGAGGATTTCACACCCACCCACTGGTTGTGGGCTCACCGTGTGTCTGTCAGTGTGTCGCACCGTGGTAGCTGGATGTTGCTGTGATGCTGGAAGCTCTGCCGCTGGCATTTCCAATACCAGCAGTGTTACCCATGGGCCACAGGTTTCAGCGGAGAGTCCAGACTAAGGCAGACTAGGAAGAAAGGCCTGGGGATCTACTTCTGAAATTAGCCAATGAAAACCCTATGGATCACAGAATATTGTCCAAGACTTGACTTTCTTACTTTGGTCATGTCACCGGCAGAGGCTGATCTTGCTTAGAAGGACGTCATATTTGGTAAAGCGGAGGGCCAGCAAAGATGAGGGAGGTCTTCACTGAGATGGGCTGACACAGTAGCCACAATAATGGCCTCAAACCTACCAAAAATGGTGAAGATTGTACAGGACCACCAGGCACTGTTTTCGTTCTGTTGTACGTGGGTTTCCATGAGTCAGAGCCAACTTGATGGCAGCTAACAACAACAACAACAACAACAGCAGCAGCAGCAACAACAGAAGAGCAACAACTACAACACAACAATAGCAACAACAACAGCAACAGCTCAACAACAGCAACAACACAACAGCAATAACGCAACAACGGCAGCAACAACACAACAATGGCAACAATGGCAACAACAGCATCAACTAACAACACAAGAGCAACAACAGCAACAACACAATAGCAGCAACAACCTCAATGACAACAACAACACAACAGCAACAATGGCGTGACACTTGTGTGCCTGAAGCGTGGGTTCTAGTTCCATTGTGGCCACAAGTCCCACAGGGTAACGGAAAGACAAGGTTTCGGAAGCAGCGCTCTCACGTACGGGCTCTGGGCACCTGGACAAGGCATATCCCTCCCATAGTCTTGGTTTTCCCTTCGGTGGTGAGGGTAAGCACATCCGCTCTGTGCACCCCAGGCTATTGAACGGAACAGATGAGCATGACTCAAAGGGATTTAAACACTGCAAACTGTAAAGTGTCAGCAGGAGCAGTACCCAGCCCCTCTGAGAAGTAGTTGTCTCTGCTCTGTGCAGTGGTCGTCTCTGAGAAGTGTTATCTCTGCTCTGTGCAGTGGTCGTCTCTGAAGAAGTAGTTGTCTCTGCTCTGTGCAGTGGTCGTCTCTGAGAAGTGTTATCTCTGATCTGTGCAGTGGTCGTCTCTGATAAGCAGTTATCTCTGCTCTGCAGTGGTCGTCCCTGAGAAACAGTTGTCTCTGCTCTGTGCAGTGGCCGTCTCTGAGAAGTGTTATCTCTGCTCTGTGCAGTGGTCGTCTCTGAAGAAGTAGTTGTCTCTGCTCTGTGCAGTGGTCGTCTCTGAAGAAGTAGTTGTCTCTGCTCTGTGCAGTGGTCGTCTCTGAGAAGTGTTATCTCTGCTCTGTGCAGTGGTCGTCTCTGAAGAAGTAGTTGTCTCTGCTCTGTGCAGTGGTCGTCTCTGAGAAGTGTTATCTCTGATCTGTGCAGTGGTCGTCTCTGATAAGCAGTTATCTCTGCTCTGCAGTGGTCGTCCCTGAGAAACAGTTGTCTCTGCTCTGTGCAGTGGCCGTCTCTGAGAAGTGTTATCTCTGCTCTGTGCAGTGGTCGTCTCTGAGAAGTGTTATCTCTGCTCTGTGCAGTGGTCGTCTCTGAAGAAGTAGTTGTCTCTGCTCTGTGCAGTGGCCGTCTCTGAAGAAGTAGTTGTCTCTGCTCTGTGCAGTGGCCGTCTCTGAGAAGTGTTATCTCTGTTCTGTGCAGTGGTCATCTCTGAGAAGTGTTATCTCTGCTTTGTGCAGTGGTCATCTCTGAGAAGTGTTATCTCTGTTCTGTGCAGTGGTCATCTCTGAGAAGTGTTATCTCTGCTCTGTGCATTGGTCGTCTCTGAGAAGTAGTATCTCTGCTCTGTGCAATGGTCATCTCTGAGAAGTGTTATCTCTGCTCTGTAGAGTGTTCGTCCCTGAGAAACAGTGATCTCTGCTCTGTGCAGTGGTCATCTCTGAGAAGGGTTATCTCTGCTCTGTGCAATGGTTGTCTCTGAGAAGTGTTATCGCTGCTCTGCAGAGTGTTCGTCTCTGAGAAACAGTGATCTCTGCTCTGTGCAGTGGTCATCTCCGAGAAGTAGTTATCTCTGCTTTGTGCAGTGGTCATCTCTGGGCAAAGCAAATTAAAGAGACATAGTTCCAGACCTCTGAAAGGTGTACGAAGGCAGAGTTCCAGAATATTCTCAAAATTGGGGACCTGGTGTTACTCCTCTTTACAGAAATTCTCCCCCTTCCCCTTCCCCAGGGATTAGCACAGGTATCTCTTTTTAAAGAACAGGTTGAAGTGAGCAATGGATGTAAATAAATTAAACCATCCAATGGGTCAGCAAGGTCCTAGAAAACTTTAGGATATCATATAATTGTGGAAGGACTGATAATGAAAATTAAAGAAACACTTTTAATTCTAGAGGAGGCACAAACGGTTAAATGCCCAAATAGTAACTGAAAGGTTAGTGGTTTGAACTCACCCAGAGGCGCCTTGGGTAAAAGGTCTGGCAATCTGCTCCTGAAAGGTCATAGCCCCGAAAACACTATGGAGCAGTTCCACTCTGCAGCACATGGGGCCACCAGGAGTTGGAATCAACTCTACGGCAACTGGTTTGGTTTGGTTTTAAAGAAATGCAATTTTTATTACTTTTAAGAACACAGTGATTGGCTAACAAAGCATTTCCCAGTGGAATTTGGCTTACAAATAGTACCTTGCTTCAGTTTGATCCATTTCTCTCACATTCATCAGATCACTCTCAAGTCATCCTGTGAGGTGGATTATAGCCCCATTTGAGAGGTGAGAAAATGGAGGCTCAGTGAGTGGAGGTGATTTAGGTTCACACAGTTGGTGGGAGGGAAACCCCAGTGGCATAGTGGTTAACTGCTACAGCTGCTAATCAAAGGGTCGGCAGTTCGAATCTGCCAGGCGCTCCTTGGAAACTCTATGGGGCAGTTCTACTCTGTCCTACGGGGTCGCCATGAGTCGGAATCGACTCGACGGCACCAGGTTGGGTTGGTTTGGTTTTGGTAGTTGGTGGGGGAACCAGGATCGGAGGCTGGTTTATGGATGGCTGCATCAGGACTGTTTCTAACGTATCAAATTTCCTTCTTTCTAATAGGTTTCATTCTGTGAGTATGCACACTGTCAGCTTCCTTGTCCCAGCCTCCCGCCTTCACGGTTGCCTGGCAAAATCCCAGCCCTGTTTAAATTCAACTCTCTACCCCCGACCCCCACCTCCCAAGGTTCACCCAGGCAGCTGAGCCTAGCTGGAGGGAAACACCCACATGCCACCCAGCCTTCCTTTAGGTTCCTGATGGAGCAGCTCCCCAGAGCTCCCCAACACTCCCACTACGCTCACCTCGTCGTTCAGCCTCTGTTCTCCTGGCTCTTGTGGACTTGTTCTAATCTTCTTCAGTATCAACTTGAACTTGCATATGAGTAATTGATGGTCTGATGTGCGGTTGGCCCCTGGCTTTCTTCTGACTGATAATTTTGAGCTTTTCCATCATCTCTTTCCACAGATGTAGTCTGTTTCATTCCTGTGTGTTCCATCTGGAGAGGTCCATATGTATAGTCGCCATTTATGTTATTGAAAAAAGGTATTTGCAATAAAGAAGTTGTTGGTCTTGCAAAATTCAATCATGAGATCTCTGACATCGTTTCTGTCACCAAGGCCGTATTTTCCAACTACCGATCCTTCTTCTTTGTTTCCAATTTTCACATTCCAATCACCAGTAAGTATCAGTGCATCTTGATTGCATGTTTGATCAATTTCAAACTGTAGAAGCTGATAAAAATTTTCAGTTTCTTCATCTCTGGCCTTAGTGGTTGGTGCATAAATTTGAATAATAGTCGTATTAACTGGTCTTCCTTGTAGGCGTATGGATATTGTCCTATCACTGACAGGCTTGTACTTCAGGATAGATCTTGAACTGTTCTTTTTGATGATGTATGCAACACCATTCCTCTTCAAGTTGTCATTCTGGTATAGTTGACCATATGATTGTCTGATTTGGAATGGCCAATACCAGTCCATTTTAGCTCACTAATGCCTAGGATATCGATGTTTATGCCTTCTATTTCATTTTTGATGATTTCCAATTTTCCTAGATTCATACTTCATACATTCCACGTTCCGATTAGTAATATAAAAAAATTTTTTTTTGATTATTAATAGATGTTTGCAACTGTTTCTTCTCATTTTGAGTCGTGCCACATCAGCAAATGAAGGTCCTGAAAGCTTTACTCCATCCGTGTCATTAAGGTCGACTCTACTTTGAGGAGGCAGCTCTTCCCCAGTCGTCTTTTGAGTGCCTTCCAATCTGGGGGGCTCATCTTTTGGCACTATATCAGACAATGTTCCGCTGCTATTCGTAAGGTTTTCACTGGCTAATTCTTTTCAGAAGTAGACTGCCGGGTCCTTCTTCCTAGTCTGTCTTAGTCTGAAAGCTCAGCTGAAACCTGTCAGCCGTTGGTGACCCTGGTTGTATTTGAATACAGGTGGCATAGCTTCCAGCATCACATAAGCCCCCACAGTACTACAAACTGACGGATACACGGGGGAAAAAGGCTAAGTAACTAAAAAAGAGGGCACACAGATGGTAGCCTAGGAAAGAACTAGTGAGTGGTAATTGTGAGAACCTCAAAGTGAGGGTTGTTAGCTCTACCTTCCCAAGGTAATTGATTCTCCTTGCCAAGCGCAGCTCAGGCTACTTTACAGTAATAAAACCAAACCAAACCCGTTGCCACTGAGTTGATTCCGACTCATAGTGACCCTATAGGACAGAGTAGAACTGCCTCATAGAGTTTCCAAGGAGCGCCTGGTGGATTCGAACTGCTGACCCCTTGGTTAGCAACCATAGCACTTAACCACTACGCCACCAGTAGTAGCCATACTAAAATTCATGGCAACCCCATGTGTGTCAGAGTAGAACTGTGCTCTACAGGGTTTCAATGGCTGATTTTTTTTCAGAAGTAGATTGTTAGGCCTTTTTTCTCCCCTTGGATTCCTGGTGATGGAGTGGATAAGAGCTTGGTTGCTAGCCAAAAGGTCTGTAGTTTGAATCCATCAACTGCTCCTTGGGAGCCCTATGTCTTATAGGGTCACTATTAGTCAGAATCAATTTGACAGCAATGGGTGTGGTTTGGTTTAGTGACCCTTTATCAAGAATGTGCTAGGCGTTGCATGCTTCATACAGTGTCTCTTTTATCTTCTTGGGATGGCCCTACGGATAGTTGGTATCAGCCCCATTTTATGGCTGATACCATAAAAAGACTGGGGCTTAGGGTTGTAAGGCTCACAGTAAGTGGCAGAGGTGGGGTTTGTACTCTGGTCCTTGAGACTCCTAAGCCATGCTTTTACCCACTGGACCCACAGATCTCAGCGAGTTAAGTATGGGACTCTGGGGGCCTCAGGACAAGCCCAGGAGAAAGTCTCCAGTGTTGTTTCTGCAGCCACGGTCCTTCTCTCAAAGGGAGGTTACTGGATCTACTATCAGAGAACCACTTGGCTGGGGCTGGACCTGGCTGTTCCTTTGGAGGAAGTGGGAAGCATGGCTGGTGAGTGTGACCCTGTCAGACAGGAGTAAGGGTGCTGGAGCTGGCAGGCCGGGGGCAGCATGGGGACACTGCTCCCTGGGCCGTGGTGAGGCGCAGAGAGGGAAGCGGGCAGTTCTATTTTTTCCCAGGTCTGGCAGGGCGCCTGAGCTTTGCTGGCACTCACGTGGCTTGCGAGTTCCAGATCACGGTGGAGCTATGTTGGGTGTCTCCGACTGCCATCAGCCCTATGGGCAGAGAAGCTGGTTCTCCTGTCTCTCCTCAGTCTTACTCTGATAGAATAAGGACTATCCTGCAGCCTTTTCTTGCCTCCTGGGACCTCCTGTTTCTGTCTTAGGCTCTTTGGGACTCACCACCAACCCTCTGTGGATCAGCTTCTGGTCTTGACTTTGGACCAGCCTCAGGGACTGGACACAGGTAGCTTTCTCTGCCTGGAGCACTTGTCTCGTTGCCCAACCCCACTCACGCCCCCTCCTCTCTTCTTCCCATGGCTAACACCTAAGCAGCTGGCAGCTCTCAGTTCTCCCCCCAGTAAAACGTTTTTGGAGTCTCCTGATTAGCTATTGGTAAAAGAGAAATTAAAGAACTTCAGCTGCTAACTGAAAGGTTGGCAGTTTGAACCCACCCAGTGACTCCGCAAGAAAAAGCAATCTGCTCCAGTAAAGATACGCAGCCAAGAAAGCCCTATGGGGCAGTTCTACTCTGTCACATGGGGTCCCTGTGAGTTGAAAATCAACTTGATGGTACCTAACAACAACTGACTAGCTGAGGTCCCCAGGTTTTCACTCTCAAAATACCACGAGCTACTTCTGTGTGGCACTTACCGTCGTGTGAAATTACACTTTCTGTGCTTATATTTGATTCATCTCTGCCTCCCCTACTAGGCCCTGAAACTCATCAAAATAATAATGATCATTGTAATGATACTACTGGTGACGACAATAAAATATAATAACACGCTCACTGAGCCTGCATTCCAGGCACGATGCTAAGTTTTTCGCAGATCACCTTGTTTAATTCTGTCAACAACCCTGTGAGTTGTGTGTTGCTTTTGTTCCCATTTCACAGATGGGGAACCTGGGCGTAAGCAGCTTGCTTGGGTTCGGCCAGCTGCTCGGATGGAGTTGCTGAGCCCTGAATGCAGGCATGCTGACTGACTGTAGGGCTTGCTTTAGTCACCATGGGGGCCGGGACCACGTGTGTCTCAGCGCCCTGTTGGTCCTGGCATAAGGCTCACGGTGGGAATATAGGAGATGTTTTGTAAACTGAACTGATTGCTTGGTTTCTGGTGCGTCAACTCTTCTCTGAGTTTCCTGTGGACACGAAAGCTAGATTTTGTTTGGGGTCAAGAGGTCCCGTTCCCTCTGTGACGATGCCCTTTTTTTCCTTGGAGCTTTAGGGGCTGATACTCCACTGAAGTCCTGAGCATCCAAGACAACCCCTGCGAGAATTTTCCTCCACTTTCTTTTTTTTCGAGAGTCATTTTCTTCTCCTGTACCACCCCGAATATCCTCTTGATGCTACTCCCCTGCCCTAGGGCGGCATCACTGTGCTTGCGTATTTTATTTTCAGTGTTTTGCTACCTTTTCTCTCCTTCTTCACCTACCTCCTCGAGAACTGCGGGCGGACTCCTGGAGAAACCTTTTGGGCAGCTCTGGCAGATCAGGGTTGTCTTGCACGTTTTCGGCTCCTGACTCAAGATCCTGTTCCTACAAGTGCCTTTCCAGCTTCCAAGTCTACCCCCAAGTACATGGATCAGCCTTCAAACCCAACGGGCCCATTAAAGCAGCTCCACAGAGCCAGTGGGGCAGAGTAGCCACCCATGTGGCCACCTCATGGCATCTCTTGCTCTGTCACATGGGGTCCCTGTGACAAACAAGGCAAACAAGGGTCTCAGGGTTGGTAAGGGCTTCTTCCTAGAGCCCCTCGCTGGGGTGCGTAATGGTCCTGCCCTCAAGGGCTTTATGGCCAGAAGCAGACTTTGATGATGAGGTTGAGACATGAGCACTGGCCAGTTGGGAAGGAGAGAGAAATTAAAGCCACATTTTCCCAGAGCTGTTTGCTTACATCCCGTTTGGAGCTTCAGTCCTGCCTGATCTACTGAAGGGCTATTTGGGCTCCCCTGAGCTACAGCTGCTAACCAAATGGTCGGCAGTTCGAGTCCACCAGGCACTCCTTGGAAACCCGATGGGGCGGTTCTACTCTGTCCTATAGGGTTGCTATGAGTCGGAATCAACTCGACAGCAATGGGTTTGGTGCTTCTGGTCTGCCTCCTACACTGTGGGCCGGAAGGGCAGGGCTCACGCCTTGTCTCACCTCACTCCACCCAGCACCACCTTGGGCACATTGTGGGCACCACAGAACACGAACACGAACACGGCAAGGACTTGTAGGTCGGTCTTGTGTATTTAGACAGGGCATTTGTTGTTGTTGCTGGCTGCTGTCTAGTCAGTCCTATTCCTGGCAACCTCAAGCACAATGCAACAAAACATTGTCCAGTCATGTGCCATCCCCAGGACTGACTGCGAATTGGACGGTGTTCTGTGGTGATTCACAGGGTTTTCATTGGCTGAATTCCAGAAGCAGACCACCAGGCCCTTCTTCCTAGTCCCTTTTAGTCTGAGAATTTGCCAGTAAGTTTTCTTCTCATATTTATTTTTCTAAGGCAGTTTTGTGGAGGAGTGAAGGTGAAATTGTGGGAAGACACTGACGAGCTGAGGTGACGATAGAGCTCAGGGCACAACCATTAGTTGGACGAGACATTGCCATGGGAGTGCAGAGACTGCAGGGGATTTCAGAAAGGGTTTCCTTCTCTCGTGTTCCATCTCGTTCTCTTCCTTCCTCCCTCCCTCTGTCCTTACCTTCGGATCTCTTCTGCTACTTGGTCCCAATGACCTATCCCTAGACTGACACCTGTAATGTCATTGGCTCCTGAATCACCTTTCCTGTTTGGAATGGAGACTGACAGAAGAAAGGGGAAAACAGAAAAGGAAAGGAGACTCTAGTTTGTTGAGCAACTACTACATGTCAGGCGCCATACCTGGCACTTGTGCTGTCTTATTCCATTCTTGCGACAGTCTGGTAGGTTTGGTTACCCCCGTTTTAGTGATGAGGAACCTGGGGCTCTGGTAAGAGTGGTAAGTTGCCCAAGATCCTTGGGCCAGTAAGTGGAACTGAGCTACAAGACCAGGTCTGTCTGACTATGGAGCTCGGCTCAGGTCTAGCTAGAAAACTGCAATTCCCCAGGACAGGTAGACAAGCAAGGAAGTGGAAGCCTCTAGGTAGCCTTTTAGGCTGTTGGTGGAAAGAACTTGCTTAAAGTCAGCTTAAACTCTTTGCTTCTCTCCTCCGGCTTGGAGGTGAGGTGTGTGTCTGTCTCTGGCTTGGAGGTGAGGTGTGTGTCTGTCTCTGGCTTGGAAGTGAGGTGTGTGTTGAGTTGCACCTGTGCTGGTGCCTTTTCCTGAGTGTTAGAAAGAGCCACAGAGCAATTCCAGGCTGGACACAGGTATGGCCTTGGGTCTGACTAACCAAGTCTCCCTAGGTTCTGTCAGCCCCCACCAGAGAACCCAAAAGAGGCAGTTACACTCGAGAACTTACTCTCTCCCCACCCTTGTCCTCACTGAAGTACTCTTTTTTGGCATTGGGGAGGCAACAGGTGTGAACAAGTATACAGAGACCTGGCATGCCAGGGCTGGCACTGCTATGGCCTTCACTCACAAGAGATGGCAATTGCCACCTTCTGCAGGCTGCCCATCAAAACACATTGTTGCCTGGCATCTACGTGGGTTCCAACCAACTTGTGAGTGGGCACCGTGCCATCCCAGCAGATGGGCAGAAGGGGTGGGAGCAGCCAAAGCAGCCCCATCCCGGAGGTGCATAAAGTGGAGGTGCTGAGGGTTGATTTCCAATGGAGGATGTGTGAGGATGACCCTGTCTGTCTTCAATTTATAGAACAGGAGTTAAAGGGGTGTAGCCTATCATTTAGCCTGTGCCCAGCTGGCCGAGCTTTGGTTTTGGGGGAAAAAATGACTTAAAACCTATTAGAATACTGTGGCTTTCTTTGATTTTAATGGCCTTAAAAGAAATTTGGGGAATCGGGGAACAACACTGAAGTTAGTGGGGGTAAAGAAGGACAAGAGAGGATTCTAAAGAGATTTTTGCCTATTATGACCCAACCACCAACCCCTTCACCACAGCCCAGCTATCTCAATGGTAAGCTTATAAAATCCCCACTACCACCCAGCCATTTGGGTTAGGGTCAGAGCTGGAGGGTCCTTTCCTTCAGTGGCAGGTGGCATAGTCAAGGAGTTGCCCAGGAGGTGGGAGCAGGCTCCCTGCAGATCTTCAGAGGGAGATACGGTGCTACCACTTGGCCAAGGAATTTGGTCATGGATTTTAGGACTCAAGGGAGTGAATGTCAGCATGTTCAAACTTGTCAAAGGCTTGGCTTGCAGAATCTGTGGGGAAGGCCTTCAAGGGCAAGCTAAGCAAAGCCTCCAAGGCAGGGAGTATGTCCCAGGGACAGTGGACGATAGGCCGTTTTGGGATAGCAGAGGCAAGCGGAAGGGAGTGACAAAGTGCAGCCTCAAGGTGAGTTGAACTGTGTGTTATGGAGGACCTGAATATCGGGCCGGAAGCTTGGGCTTCCCTTCACAGGCAGCAGAAACCAGCTGAGGCTTTTGAGAAGCGGAGTGCTTGGGTCAGAGCTTTCTCTAAGAAATCAAGGACAGGTGGAAACATGCAGGGAAAGCCAGAGCCAGGAGGGCAGAGCTAGCGGCCGCCATGATGGTTGATGCCCAAACCAAGGGTGGTGGCAATGGGAATGGAAAGAAAAGGAGGATGGGAAAACCTTTGCTAGGACATGTTGATGATGGGATGAACACTCAGAGGGAGAAGGAGGAATGGAAGAAGGCTTCTGAGGAACTGAGAGAATAGTGGGGCCATTAAAGGGAAAACGGAAGCCAGGAGGAGGCACTGGCTTGATAGCCAAAAACTGAACCCATCGCTGTGAAGTCAGTTCTGACTTACGGCGGCCCCACGTGGGCGAGGAGAACTGCTGCGTAAGGTTTTCAAGGCTACACCTTTGGGAAGCAGATGCCCAGCTCTTTCTTCTGAGACGCCCCTGGGTGGGTTTGAAGCACCAATCTTTTGCTTAGAGGTGAGCTGTGCAACCTTTGGCATCATCTAGGGAATGGCTTGACAGAAAGGTCTTTCATCTGGGTCATTTTAATCCATATGGTACATATTGTTTTGTACTATTCTGTACATATTTCCCTTCCATCAGGAACACAGATAACTAAGAATTAACATTCTATAGCAGTTTATTATTCTCACAGGGAAACTAAGGCCCCTGATAAATGAGAATCCATAGACCTTTCTCCCAGGCCTCAGCTTCAGCTGCCCCTTTGTATTTCTGCCCAAGGTACTCTTCACTTTTGTATAAGGTTGTTTTTGAGTATCCTGGCTTGAAAGCCAGCTTCTTATTTCCTTGGAACGTTCTCTCCACGTCCACAGGCTGCTATCATTCCTTGGTTATCATGTTGAATAATTTACAGTCTCTGCCAGTCTGAAATTACATGTGGGGTTGCTCTGTTTGTGGCCTACCCAGCAATTAGCCACACACCATTTTATCTCTGCAATTACACTGCAAAAGGGGAGAAAACAGGCTAGTCATTGTCCTGGAGAAGCTGAGGAATAGCAAAGTCTCAAGGCTGTGTATCTAAAGGGGATGGTTCTGGAACAGGCAGACTCTACTCCTTCCTTATGGCTCCCATCCCCTTCTTAAAAAACTAGAAACTTCTTAGACCTGTTTATTTAGAATCACAGAATCTTTAAGATTGTATCTTCCCGGAAGGGTGAGTAGGTTTCATTTCTTATGTTAACTTTGAAGGACTGGCAGTGGCTGCCTGTAGAATTGCCCTCGGCGGTGGGGGTGGGGGGGGATCCGAGGCTATGATGGGACTCGGTAGGAGAGAGTGGTGTGATCAATTAGTGATGTCTGTCATGGGCAGAGAATTAGAAAGCAGCGAAGAGTGCCGTGTATCTGACATCTCTTCTTCAGTTCAAACCTGACTCTTGAAAGATGCAAAAACTAAGGCCTAGACGAATGTACAGAGATTAGAAATAAATTGTGGTTATCAGGGGTAGAAACTAAAAAGAAAATGTTGCCATTGAGTTGATTCTGACTCACAGTGACCCTATAGGACAGAGCAGAACTGCCGCATGGTGTTTCCAAGGTGTGGCCCATCAGGGGCAGAAGGAACAAGGAAATGGGGATCACTGTGTAGGAAGCGTCAAGTTTTTGTTTATGGGATGGAGAATTTGGCAATGGATATTGGTGATGTTTGCACAACATGATTAATGTCACTTATTTTATCGAATGGTACACGTGAACAAAGTCAAACTGGCAAATGTTGTGTTCTCTATATATTTACAATAAAAAAAATCATTTAGGAGATAAGAGAAAAAAAAACAAAAAAAACAACTAAGGCCTGGAAACATTGTGGCTTCTTAAAGATGATAAGACCCAAAGAAACCAAATCTGTTGCCTCCAAGTTGAATCTGACTCATAGCGACCCCACAGGACAGAGTGGAACTGCACTACGGGGTTTCCAAGGAGCACACGGTGGTTTCGAACTGCCAACGTTTTGGTTAGCAGCCAAATGCTTAACCACTGTGCCACCAGGGCTCCAAAGAT
The DNA here is from genome assembly GCF_024166365.1 of Elephas maximus indicus. NCBI lineage: Eukaryota > Metazoa > Chordata > Mammalia > Proboscidea > Elephantidae > Elephas > Elephas maximus. Next base: position 2,186,714 of record NC_064842.1, read on the forward strand.
AGTAATAGTTAGTGCAAATGTTTAATGTGTGCCAGGGAGTGTTCGGCAGTTCGAATTCACCAGCCACTCCTTGGAAACCCTATGGGGTAGTTCTACTTTGTCCTATAGGGTCCCTATGAGTGGGAATCAACTCAATGGCAGCGGGTTTGGTTTTGCTTTTTTAGAGAGTGTTCTAGGAGTCCCTGGGTGGCGCGAAGGGTCAAGTGCTCAACTACTGGCCGGAAGGTTGGCAGTTGGAACCTACCCAGAGGCGCTTTGGGAGACAGGCCTGGGGATCAGCTCCTGAAAGGTCACTGCCTTGAGAACCCTGCGGAGCAGTTCTACTCGGCACACATGGGGTCGTCATGAGTCAGAGTGCACTCGACGACAACTAGCAACGAGAGGGTATTCTGAACACTTTATATGTACTGACTCATTCAATCCTCACAACAGCCTAGGAGTTCACCCTCATTTACAAATGAGAAAATACAACGAACAGTGAGGTGAAATGACTTGCCTAAAGCCACGGAGCACAAATGAGTATAAGAGAGTTAAATATGGAGTATTTAGGATGCGTCAGGCATTCTGCTAGGAGCTGAGGAGCCAAAAATAAATAGGTGAAATGGAGTTACTGCCCTCACAGAGGTCAACCACAGAACAGAAAAAGTCCTCCTCAAGTCCTACGTCATTCACAAAGTCTCTGCCTGCTAGAGCCTACCCTGATTTCAGGGTGCTCTGCATTCCTGGGCTGCATAGCACCCTCATCTTCACTCTCAGCCACCCCTACCCCCATCACAGCTAATTCTATTATTAGGTTCACCCTGAGCACGCACCATGTCCACTTTGGGTAGAGTTCTAAGCAGTATCCTCCTGACTCTGAAAAGCTGGGCAAAAGGCTTGACATCATGGGTATTTGTACATTTTGCTTTGAGAAAGCTGATCAGCTTAGGTCAGCAGGCTCCATCTGGAGGTTTATTTTATAAATTCCTCTTGAGACACTAGTCTCATGGCTGTGTTATCGATTGATTTATTTATACCTCATCCCTTGTCAAAGAGAATCTAAATTGGCCATGCACAACAAGTTTAAAGGAATATAAATGTACAATAAGGTTAAAGGGATACAGTAAAAATAGAAAACTTGATAGAAAAGAGAAGCAGCAGCAAATATTGCCAATCATATGGGCTGACAGAGTTGTGATGCAGCAACAGGTTTTGTGTTGAGCTTCCTAGCAGCCAGAGCAAGATGGAAAACTGAGTAACGCACTTTTCGTTACTGGAAAGGGGAAAGCATAACAACTCCTCAGGAGAGCCCCAAACTCACCAGTCAAGACAGGTGCACTTATCACACTTGGCTGTGTTCCCGGGAAGCCCGTCTGTCATTTCCTCTGTAGGTCGTCACTCAGAGAGGAATTTTGCAGACTACCTGTTCTCCTACCCTTACCCCAGAGTCCCTGGGTAGTGCAAACAGTGAGCTTGCTCGACTGCTAACTGGAAGGTGGGAAGTTCGCGTCTAAAAACAGAGGCACCTCAGAAGAAAGGCCCGGTGACCTATTTCCCAGAAATCGGCCGTTGGAAACTACGGAGCTCAGCTCTTCTCTGTAACACACGGGGCGCGCTGACTCAGAGCTGACTCAGTGGTGGCCCTTACCCGTGTAAGTCATCTCCTCTACTCTGCGATATCCATCAGGATGCTCGAGGCGGAAAACTACAGAAACTGCATCAAATTTGCTTTAAAAAATAAGGCAGTTTTTCTCTTCATAAAACAGGTAATCCACAGGGTTCCTGATTTGTGGTTCAGGACTGTCCTCAAGGATTCACGTTCTTCCATCTTTTGCCCAGTCACTCTCAGAGCTGGCTTCCTCCTTGGCCTGGTCACAAGAGAACTGTAGCAGCTCCAGGCGGCCAAACGCGACACTGACCAGGGAAGGAGGCGAGACATATCTCCTCCTGGTTCTCTTTCAGGGCTGAGAGACCCCTGTTGTTTCACTGGCTGAAATTGGGTCACATGCCCATTCCTGAGCCAATCCCTGGAAATGGGCATGACTTAGACCATTCCAGCAGCCCAGGAGCTCGCTGTCGTGTGAGGTCAGGGGAGGTAGGAGCCAAGCTGGGGCTCTGTTAGGACTGAAGGGGCGGATGGACGCTGAGGACCCATACTGCTCACTTCACTTTTCCAATGCTATGAACATTTTTTTTCCCAATCTGTGTGCTTAGGCGGCATCTGCTAGAGGCATATGCAAGAGGAAGACAAAGAATGTGGCAGATAGTTCAGAACGTTCCCATCAAGTTCAGAGTCTATAAAAATGATACAGGGTGTTTCCACCCTTCAAGTCTGTTGATACAATGCACAGCTGAGCGAATGAACTGAAGGGGGGGATGCCTTTAAAGGGAAAAAGCCTAAAAAGACCAACTCACGTTTTGGGGGCTATGGTGCTGCGCTGGCCTTGGTAGATCCGCTGTTGTAAGCGCTGGAGTGGAGAAGGAGATAGTCTCCCTTCTGTTATGAGACATGCACATTCAGGACTGGGCTGGGGGTGGGGACAGGCAATAAGCAAGCAAATGCACAAGAAAACAAATAAGTGAACTGAACAACCTCGAATAGTGGTAATGAGCGTAAGCTGCTTGAGGGCAGATCTTTATCTGGTTTGTTTTGCGCCATCTCTAACCGATCAGTTGCTGTCCAGTTGACTGCAGTTCGTGGTGACCTCACGTGTGTTAAGAGTAGAACTGTGTTCCATAGGGTTTTCAATGGTGGATGTTTCACAAGTACATCGCCCGACCTTTCTTCTGAGGTGCCTTGGGGTAAACTGGAACCTCCAACCTTTTGGTTAGCAGTGGAGCACATTAACCGTTTGCCCTACTCAGGGATTCCTTGTAAGACCTCTGGCACTCAGGACAATGTGTGGGGCACAGTAGACCTTCAGTAAATATTGAGTACATGAATGAATAAAAATTCCATGAAAAGGATAAAATACGAAAGTCAGGGCACTTTCGTCCTTTACCTTGATAAAAGATGCACAGCCTGGTGGGAGGTCTATAAACCTTGGGGCTGGGATGGTGGAGAGCTGATCGGAAGTATAAGAGACTGTTGAGTTTGCAAGGTGGCATCTGCTTTCCCCATTGACATTTATCACCCTTGCCCCATTCTTCCTGCCTCCTGCTGCCTCACCCCTATGAGGCTGGTTTCTGTAATGGGAAGGGGATCGATCTGAGACTTCCGACTCTAGCTAGAGCCTTAGTCTTTGTGTACTAGCTGGGTGCTTTGGGCAGATTCTCTAAGCCTCAGTTTCCTTGCTTGCAAATAAAGTTGAGATATCACCCACAGCACAAGTGTGTTATGGAGATTCCAGGAGACACAAGACGTGACAGTGCCTGGTGCACAAGAGTGACACCCTTGAAAAAGAAGCTTTTGCTTTTTCAGCCATCAGGAGCCTGAGCTGAGTCCCCAAGCAGTCAGTTTCCTCTGAATGCTCCAGAAACCATCACAGCCCAGGAGTAGTTACACAGAATTCTAGCTAAGGGAATGTGTTGTTGTTAGGTACCGTTGATTCTGTTCCCACTCATAGCAACCCTATGTACAACAGAACAAAACACTGCCCAGTCCTGGACCATCCTCACAATTGTTATGCTTCAGCCCATTGCTGCAACCACTGTGTCCATCCATCTCCTTGAGGGACTTCCTTTTTTTTGCTGACCCTCTACTTTAGCAAGGATGATGTCCTTCTCTAGGGACTGATCCTTCCTGGTAACATGTCCAAAGTATGCAAGGCATAGTCTCACCATTCTTGCTTCTAAGGAACATTCTGGCTGTACTTCTTCCAAAACAGATTTGTTTATTCTTCTGGACGTCCATGGTATATTCAGTATTCTTTGCCAACACCACAGGTCAAAGGTTTCAATTCTTTGGCCTTGCTTATTCACTGTCCAGCTTTAGCACGCACATGAGGCAATTGAAAACACCATGGCTTGAATTAGGTGCACCTTGGTCTTCAAGGTAACATCTTTGCTTTTCAACACTTTAAAGAGGTCTTTTGAAGCAGATCTGCCCACAGGAATGCGGGCCTGTGAATTTGTGTGTCAACTGGTCTCTGTGTTTGGGGAAATTGGATGTTTACTCCTGGGAGCCTTCCACAGCTTCTTGCTTAAGGGTATTCTGGCTATCCTTGATGATCAGCGTAAGGGGCCCCAGCTGCTTTATGTGAGTGCATCCGTGAACTTGGTAACTCTGTTTTCCTCTTTGTTAGAAGAGATAAATATAAAGAAAAATAAAATCGGGGTCTTCCATATGAGAGCTGCTGGGTGTTCTCTGATTTGGGGTGTATCCACCTGGGGCAGGGGAGCCCAGGGAGGTGGAAAGGATGGTCATAACAAGTGAACTATAACTTCCAGGGGCTTTTCCCTGCAGCATGGAGAAATTCAGCTCCCCTCCAGGTTCTTAGCAGGAATGAATTAGTTCCTTCAGGAAATTTCCCACATTCAGTGGGCAAATAAATGTCTGTGTGGTATGATACCTGAGTAGGAAGGAAATGTTGTCTCCTTGACACCCTTTCAGAATAAGTTCTTGGATTGGCATCTTCTGCAACTCTTGGATGTTTTGCTATTTCTAATAATGACTCTTCTTTACCAGGAGCCCTGGTGCACAGTGGTTAGGTGCTTGGTTGGTCTTTCAAACCTACCAGAGACTACGGGAGAAAGATGTGGCAGTCTGCTTCCATAAAGATTATAGCCTTGGGAATCCTGTGGGTCAGTTCTGCTATATCTTATAGGGTTCCTATGAATCAGAATTGACTCAATGGCAGCAGTTTTCTTTTCTTTTTTTTTTTTTGACATACTGTCCTGTTCTTTGTGGGAGAAATGTGCATTTTATTAGGTGACGCTCACGCAGAGCTGGGCTGAGCACTGCACTGGGTTGAGGAGGAGAGAGAAACACACCAAATGACTCAGCACTTGCTGAGTGAGTGTGTGACTGAGGGTGTGGCCGTGCACTGTGGACGGTGTATGTTATAGTGAGGAACTGTCTTTCAAAAGGAAGAGTATAAAAAGTAAAAGTGAGAAAACATTTCACAGAAGCAGTGGGGCTTGAACTGGTCCCACAAGGAAGTATAGAGCTTAGATTGCTGTAAAATTGAGGGGAAGATGTTTCAGGAGCAGAGGGAAAGCTTCAGCAAAGGTGTTTGTGGGAATGAGTAAGCTTTGAGGAGGGACAGCAGCAAGATGGTAGTAACTGTTAGGTGTGAGTTTGTCTTATGTGTTGGGCACTGTTCTCGATCCTGCAGAGAGCTTTCGTTCTAGTGGGCAAGACATTGAACAAGACAGCAATGCATACACAACACACTTTGTTGTTGTTGTTGGTAGGTGCCATCGAGTCGGTTCCGACTCATAGTGACCCTATGCACAAAAGAATGAAACACTGCCTGGCCCTGCGCCATCCTTACAATTGTTGTTATGCTTGACCTCATTGTTGTAGCCACTGTGTCAATCCACCTCTTCGAGGGTCTTCCTCTTTTCCACTGACCCTATACTTTGTCAAGCATGATGTCCTTCTCCAGGAACTGATCCCTCCTGACAACATGTCCAAAGTATGTAAGATGCAGTCTCACTCTCCTTGCTTCTAAGGAGCATTCTGGTTGCACTTCTTCCAAGACAGATTTGTTAATTCTTTTGGCAGTCCATGGTATATTCAATATTTTTCGCCAACACCACAATTCAAAGGCATCAATTCTTTTTCCATCTTCCTTATTCATTATCCAGCTTTCACATACATATGATGTGATTGAAAATACCATGGCTTGGGTCAGGTGCACCTTAGTCTTCAAGGTGACATCTTTGCTTTTTAACACTTTAAAGAGGTCCTTTGCAGCATATTTACCCAGTGCAACGCGTCGTTTGCTTTTTTGACTGCTGTATCCATGGCTGTTGATTGTGGATCCAAGTAAAAAGAAATCCTTGACAACTTCAATCTTTTCTCTGTTTATCGTGATGTTGCTCATTGGTACAGTCGTGAGGATTTTTGTTTTCTTTATGTTGAGGTGTAATCCATACTGAAGGCTGTGGTCTTTGATCTTCATTAGTAAGTCCTTCAAGTTCTCTTCACTTTCAGCAAACAAGGTTGTGTCATCTGCATAACACAGGTTGTTAATGAGTCTTCTACCAATTCTGATACCCTGTTATCCTTCATATAGTCCAGCTTCTCAGATTATTTGCTCAGCATATAGACTGAATAGGTATGGTGAAAGGATACAACCCTGACGCACACCTTTCCTGACTTTAAACCAATCAGTATCCCCTCGTTCTGTCTGAACAACTGCCTCTTGATCTATATAAAGGTTCCTCATGAGCACAATTAAGTGTTCTGGAATTCCCATTCTTCACAATGTTATCTATATTTTGTTATGATCCACCCAGTCGAATGCCTTTGCATAGTCAATAAAACACAGGTAAACATCCTTCTGGTATTCTCTGCTTTCAGCCAGGATCAATCTGACATCAGCGATGATATTCCTGGTTCCACGTCCTCTTCTGAAACCAGCCTGAATTTCTGGCAGTTCCCTGTTGATATACTGCTGCAGCCATTTTTGAATAATCTTCAGCAAAATTTTGCTCGCATGTCATATTAACGATATTGTTCTATAATTTCCACATTTGGTTGTATCACCTTTCTTGAGAATAGATATAAATATGGATCTCTTCCAGTCAGTTGGCTGGGAAGCTGTCTTCCATATTTCTTGGCATAGACGAGTGAGCAACACACTTACAGATTATAAGTCCACAAAGGAAATAAACGGGGGTTACGGTAGAGAGTACTAGGTTTGTAGTTTACAAATCCTGCTGTACACCTTTTCCAATTTTGTGCCACGCAGTATCTGCTTGTTCTGTCCGGATGACTGACTTTTGATCCATGCACAAGTACTGGATGAGCACATTTTTTAAATCTGTATGCTGAACAAATAGAGAAGGTGGACTATATGAAGAAGAACGCAGCATCAGGACCAGATGATACAACCTTGCTTGCTGAAAATGAAGATGACTTGAAGCACTGATTGGTGAAGGTCAAAGACCTGCCAGAGTAGATTTCATTCTACCTAGATCCACAATCAATGTCCGTGGAAGCAGCAGTCAAGAAATCCAATGACGTACTGCACGGGGCAAATCTACTGCAAGGGACCTCTTTACAGTTTTAAAAAATGAAGGTGTTGCTTTAATGACTACAGTGTGTCCGACCCAAGCCATGTCTTTTCAGTCACCTAATAAGCATGCGTAAAGTCGGATCATTGAAAAAGGAAGACAGAAAAAGACACGATGAATTCAAACTGTGGTATTGTCAAAGAGTATTGAGCATACCATACTGCCAAAAGAATGAATGAATCAGTTTTAGGAGAAATACAGTTGAAATGTTCCTTAAAAGCAAGGATGGGGAGACTTCAGTGTGCTTCCTTTGGACGTGTCTTTAGGAAAGACCAATCCCTAGAAAAGGACATCATGTTCGGTAAAGTAGTGGGCCAATAAAAACAAGGGAAACCCTCAGTGAGATGGTTTGACGTAACAGCCTTAACAATGGACTCAACCGTGCCGGGGATCATGAAGATGGTGCAGGATGGCATAGCGTTTTGTTCTGTCATACACGAGGTCACTGTGAGCTGGAGCCAACCGTGCCGGGGATCATGAAGGTGGTGCAGGATGGCGCAGCGTTTTGTTCTGTTATACACGAGGTCACCGTGAGCTGGAGCCAACTTGATGGTAACTAACAACAGTTTAAGAAGTGTTCTCTGATATCCACCATTCTATCCACACCACAACCCTTTGATGGAGTCAGGCAGGATTGTTGTCACCAATTTACAGATGAGGGTGTTCTGCAAGTGGAAGTGACTAACCAAGGGTCACAGCCAGTGTTCTATGCCAATGGAGTGTTGGGTAACTGATGATACGCCATGTATGCCTGACTGGCCATCAAGGCTTCTCTGTCACATGGAATCTGCATGAGGGCAGGCCTCGTTCTCTTTTTGCCCTTCCTCAGGAGAACCCTCAGCCTTGGAATCCTCATCTCAGCCCTGACATCTGGTTTCCTGGCCACCAGAAGTCCGCGATCAGTGTTTCATCACATTGAACTCAGAGAAAACTTTCATTTCACAAATGCGTGGCAACAGTGTAAATGGATAAATTGGCCTGGTTTCCTCACAGAAAAATATCGTATTTTGAAATGATGGACACTCGCCATCAATTAGAGGAATTAACATCCCTCTCAAGGAGCTCTGGTGGCACAGTGGTTAAGCGCTCAGCTGCTAACCGGAAGGTTGGCTGTTCAAACCTACCAGCTGCTCTGTGGGAGAGAGATGTGACAATCTGCTGTTGTAAAGATTACAGGCTTGGAAGCGGTATGGGCAGTTCTACTCGGTCCTATAGAGTCTCTATGAGTTGGAATTGACTCAGGGGCAATGGGTAACGTCCCTCTCAGTGGTTGGTGCTATTGCTGCAGCTCATTTGCCGGACCCGAAGCACAGCAGTTTCCTTTTCACAAGCTATTCCAGTTGGAAAGCAAAAGGGATTTGGGGAGTCTCCTTCCCGTGGAGCCCTGCTCCAGATTGGACTCTCGGCTCTGACTATGGTGTTCCCATAGAGTGGAATGGGAAACAGATGTGCTCCGAGGACCAGCGGCAGTTGTGCCACTTGGAGCAAGTGAGAGCAAAATAGTAAAGCGTGAATCGAGTGCTATTGTTGTACAATGTCCCCAACCACTCTTGTGAAGGAAGTCAGGAGCGGGGAGACTGGCATCATAAATGTTCCCATCACAAGCCATCAGATCTGCCTGTCTCCTGGCCCCCAGCCTGCTTTCCTGGGACAAAATAATCAGGGGTAAAATGATGGGGAGGTCTGAATCTCAGTTTATCCAGTAAGACAACGTGTTGAATCCTAATGGATTTTTCAAGTCAATAATGCCTTTAGATAGTCCTTTGAGGAAGCTTACAATTTTTTTTCGTATAGTGAATAATATGATTTTTGTTGTCGCTGTAGTCAATTCCGATTCATGGCGACCCCGTGTGTACACAGTAGAACTGTTCTGGAAGCTTACAATTTAATAACAGCCAAAATCTATTTGAAGCACTGGGGATACAAAACGGAAAGAAGCTCAGGCACACATTCCAGGAGCTGTGTGTCTAGTGGGAGAGACAGCTGGGCAGAAAACTAACAACAGCTTATGTCAAAATGCACAAGTACTATGCTGGGGACATAGGCCAGCACCATGCAAACAGACGGCCTAAGTTTAACTGCCAGACCTGGCGAAGACTTCACCGAAGAGGTTACATTTGGACAGGTCCTGAAGGCTGAGCAGATGTGTACCAGGGGGAGCAGGGAATCACCAAGTTTATGAGTTCGAAGAGAGCTCAAAGCCAGAAAGTTGGTGAGAATGGGCAAGGCACCATAGAGAGATGGAGAAAGAGAGAGAAAATGTGGCCAAAGTTGGCGATGAGAAATTTTTACCCTAAGGTCCCCAAGTCGTCTGTGCCTGCTTACCATAATGGGTGATACCAGCTCTGTGCTTCTTTGTTCTCACCAGGTGGGTGGGGGACGCTACTTCCTACAAGACCAATGTGCCCAAGTGATCAAAGAAGAGGGGCTGGAACGTGGAATGGTGTCTTAGTCTGGGTTCTCTGGAGAGACAGAACCAGTGAGATAGTATGTATATATGCACACACACACACACACACATATATTACATACACATATATTTGTTATTGTTAGGTGCCGTCGAGTCGGTTCTAACTCATAGCGACCCTATGCACAAAAGAATGAAATACTGCCTGGCCTTGCGCCATCCTTACTATTGTTGTTATGCTTCAGCTCATTGCTGTAGCCACCGTGTCAGTCCACCTCTTTGACGGTCTTCCTCTTTTCCACTGACCCTATACTTTGTCAAGCATGATGTCCTTCTCCAGGAACTGATCCCTCCTGACAACATGTCCAAAATATGTAAGATGCAGTCTCACTCTCCTTGCTTCTAAGGAGCATTCTGGTTGCACTTCTTCCAAGACAAATTTGTTAATTCTTTTAGCAGTCCATGGAATATTCAATATTCTTCACCAACATCACAATTCGAAGGCATCAATTCTTCTTCCGTCTTCCTTATTCATTGTCCAGCTTTCACATGCATAGGATGTGGTTGAAAATACCATGGCTTGGGTCAGGTGCACCTTAGTGTTCAAGGTGACATCTTTGCTTTTCAACACTTTGAAGAGGTCTTTGCCCCATATTTGCCCAAAGCAATGTGTCGTTTGATTTCTTGACTGCTGCTTCCATGGATGTTGATTGTGCACCCAAGTAAAATGAAATCCTTGACAACTTCAATCTTTTCTCCATTTATCATAGTGTTGCTTATTGGTCCAGTTGTGAGGATTTTTGTTTTCTTTCTTTATGCTGAAGGCTGTGGTCTCTGATCTTCATTAGTAAGTGCTTCAAGTCCTCTTCACTTTCAGCAAGCAAGGTTGTGTTATCTGCATAACGCATGTCGTTAATGAGTCTTCCTCCAATCCTGATGCCCCATTCATCTTCATATAGCAGCTTCTTGTATTATTTGTTCAGCATACATTAAATAGGTGTGGTGAAAGAATACAACCCTGACGCACACCTTTCCTGACTTTAAACCAATTGGTAGCCCCTTGTTCTGTCTGAACAGCTGCCTCTTGATCTCTGTAAAGGTTCCTCATGAGCACAACTAAGTGTTCTGGAATTCCCATTCTTTGCAGTGTTTTCCATAGTTTGTTATGATCCACACAGTTAAATGCCTTTGTATAGTCAATAAAACACAGGTAAACATCCTTCTGGTATTCTCTGCTTTCAGCCAGGATCCATCTGACATCAGCAATGATATCCCTGGTTCCATGTCCTCTTCTGAAATCACCCTGAATTTCTGGCAGTTCCCTGTTGATATACAGCTGCAGCTGTTTTTGAATGATCTCCAGCAAAATCTTGCTTGTGTGTGATATTAATGATATTGTTCTATAATTTCCACATTTAGTTGGATCACCTTTCTTGCGAAAAGGCATAAATATGGATCTCTTCCAGTCAGTTGGTCAGGAAGCTGTCTTCCATGTTTCTTGGCATAGATGAGCACCTCCAGCGCTGCATCCATTTGTTGAAACATCTCAATTGACATTCCGTCAATTCCTGGAGCCTTGTTTTCCGCCAATGACTGCAGTGCAGCTTGGACTTCTTCCTTCAGCACCATTGGTTCCTGATCATATGCCACCTCTTGAAATGGTTGAGCATTGGCTAATTCTTTCTGGTATAATGACTCTGTGTATTCCCTACATCTTCTTTCAAAGCCTCCTGCGTCATTTAATATTTTCCCCGTAGAATCTTTCACTATTGCAACTCAAGGCTTGAATTTTTTCCTCAGTTCTTTCAGCTTGAGAAACTCTGAGTGTGTTCTTCCCCTTTGTGTGTGTGTGTATACACATGCACACACACACACACACGTGGAGAGAGACAGGAGAGAGAGAAAGAGATATAGAGAGAGACTTACTCCAGGAATTGGCTCATGGGATTGTGGGGGCTGGTAAGTCCAAAGTCTGTAGGCCAGGTGGCAAACTGGAGTCTCCTGCCAGCTTGCATCCCACGATCCATAAGTCAGGTAACAGAAAGAGTTTAGAGTGGAGAAAGAGAAAGTTCTGACAAAATGTCTATTTATAGTCTGAAGGCAGAATACACCCTAAGGAAACTCCCTGTTGAACTAATTGATGGATTGCATTACATTAGATTACATTATGGAAAGTGATCACATTGTGTTATTACATATGAAACAGCAGCTAAGTTAGCCTAGCCAAGTGGACACATAAAATTAACTGTAACAAACAAGGACGGCAAATAGTTCTCTCCTCACCTGGATTGGTGGCAGCTGTCTGGAGCATGGTGCTAAGAAAAGTTCAGAAGTTGAGTCCAGGCTCAGCAGAAAATATGTTGACTTAACCAGCAATGGCTCCCAAGGCTTGTGGAGGAGATGGTGACCCATGTGGTCTTTGTCCTTCCTGTGTGAGGCACCATGAGTCATGGAGAACATAGGATAGTAAAGAATGTGGTTTTCAGTCTTAAGGGGCCCATGATGTATTTGGAGCAATGGCACAAGCATTCATGAAATAGGTAAGAAGCTGCAGTATATTAACAGTATGTGTTAACATATAGATTTTATAATAATGTATAATACACCACAATAGCTATGATTTTGGTTGTTACTTACTAGGCAATATATGATTATGGTGGAGCCCTGGTGGCACAGTGGTTAAGAGTTTGGCTGCTAACCAAATTGTCGACAGTTCAAATCCACCAGCCACTCCTTGGAAACTCTATGGGGCAGTTCTATAAGGTTGCTATGGGCCCGAGCTGACTTGATGGCAATGGGTTAAGGGAGTAAAAAAAAAAAAAAGGGAGTAGGAAGATCTAAATTGACTTTTTGAGGCTACTTGGGAGGGAAAACTCACAGATGGCTCCAAGATTTACAGTTTGAGGTGAGATTTGGATACAGAGGGAATGTTTAGGTTGGAATGATGGCTGATAATTCAGGTTAGCAGGGCCCTAGGAGGTTAAAGCCCAACCTCCTACCTTTAGCCATCATCCATGTCAAACTTAAGGCATCCAGAATACACAGAATCTTCCCAGTTCACAAAGAGCAGCAAAGGACACCATTCTTTTCTCTTCCGTGGAAAATCATTCCAGTCGGGAAACACTTTCCCAGTAGTTAAGTCAACTTGTCCCTGATTCCATCTAATTCAGCTAGAACTTTTGAGATTATTATGTGTGTGATACTGCAGGACTCACAATCTTCTTTCCTCTCCTGTTCCCATTACCTCTTGCTCTTTGCAGACCTGGGACATGTGCTTAGCTCAGGGATGGCCATGATAGTACACTCCAAAGAACACATTTTATGAAGGATCTCAATTAGCTTCTCAACTTTCAGGCAGCACTGAAGTGACTGATAAAGAGCCAAGTAATCCACCTCAACTCCTTTTTGTCTGGTAGGCACTGGTTTGTCATCTGCAATGTGTTCAAACATGAAAGAGACCAACACATTGGAAGAGAAGGAGGAGGTGGAGAAAGAAAGGAAAAGAAGAAGGGAGGAAAGTGAGGAATAGGGGGAAGGAAAAGGAGTAAGAGAGAAATGGAAAGAAATGGAATAAAAACACACATCACACAGGTTATATAGAAGGATGGAAGGACTGGAGTGAGAAAGAGGAACTGAGGGGAGTGAAGTGAAGGGGTTCTTAGTAAGACTCATTCCTTCAACTGCAGGTGGGGAGAGAGGAGGGGAGGGCAGTGACCAGACCAAGACGGCAGTGTGTGGTCAGGGATGCAGGAGGGATACTCCAGGAGACATTTAAGCCTGGATAAAAAACCACCCGTTACTGTCAAGTGGATTCAGTGACCCTATAGGAGTCCCATAGAGTTTGAACTGGCCCCATAGAGTTTCCAAGGAGAACCTGGTGGATTCAAAATGCTGATCTTTTGGTTAGCAGCCATAGCTCTTAACCACTACACCACCAGGGCTTCCTAAGCTAGGATAGCAGCGCCTGATGATGTTAGCTCTCAGGTTTCAGGGGTGACTTTCTATAAAACCTTGTTTTATTTATTTATTTATTTTGGAATTTCAGGATTACAAAGGCCAAGCAAAAATAAAACTCTAGAGTCTACCAAGTTCCTCTCTGGTGCTTTTGTTTGAGGTCTGAAGGCCAGTCATCCTCTGTGGCCCCTGTGTGTTCCCCTTGTCTGGCTTTCTCTGGTGAAGCTGTAATCAGAGTGTGCCTTACTTACAGAATTTTCCACAACAGCTCTGTCCTGGGTTCTGTATAGACTCTGCTTGCCTCTCAGATAGTGTGTACTCCGGCCCTTTTTTCTTCTCAGCTGCAGCCACCCGACCTGCCACTTCTGTCTGTTTCTCTCTCAGAAAGCTTATTTGGCCTCATTCCATTCCTTTCCACAGTGTGCCTTCTCCATATGGATGAGATTCTCTGTTGGGGCCCCTGTCTCTCACTACTTCTTGGCCAAGTCTGTGTCTAACTGACTTAGTAAGGCTCTTACAAGGACACTATGCAGAGAGCGATGGAGCAGAGTCAGAGAACATCTCGGAGCTCACCAGCATCACACCAGCTTATCTAGGCCTGTGTGGGCTCCTGGAAAAGGGTCTGCTCCCCAGGGCTCCCTCACCCTGCCCTCTCCGCAAGCTCAGCACAGCATCCTGGTGGCCATGGTTGCTCCCACTCATCTTTCTCCCTCTGTCATTAGCACCAAGCTCTGCATGCTCAGTCTCCTCCTCTGGTGTGTCCACCTCGATGCTTTCTGAGGCTCCTTCCTTGGATCCCCACAGCCTGGTTGAGGCCTGGCCTTTCTGGTCTTTAGGGACATCGTAAATGTCTCCCCTCTTGTCTGTTCACAGTGCTGTAACTCCTTGTTACTGGGCCTGAGTGCCGATGGCGCTAGTGAGGAGATGCTGTCCCCATTCTCATGCCAACCAGATATTAGGGTGAGTGTCCTTTCTGGAATGAATGCACGAGTAAATAAGCAATAGATGAAGACATGCACTATTTTTTGAGTGGTAATTCACTTATTTGAGAAAAGTTTGCTGATGGCTCTGACAGTGTCAGGCACTGGGCTGCCATCTAAGAGTACAGTGAGGAGGGAAGCGGATGTTGCTTCTGCCCTCTTGGAATGTTCTGTCCAGTGTCAGGAAGCTGATCTCAGAGAAGCCTGTTCTCACTTGGAGAAGGTAAGAGAGTGAAGGCAGGAATGTTCAACGTCGGCAGAAGCTGAGGATGGAGACATCACTGATGCCGCTCTGCTGGACTCGTGTGCATCCCATGCCATGGCAAAGTCTGCTAGAGAATGGATCCACAGAAGAGGGCGACCAATGACATCCCTACCTGAAAACGGCCTCACTGCATACAGATCAGATGTTCATATAGTACATGGGGCTGTAGTTATGGATTGAATCATGTTGCCCAAAAGTGAGTGTTGTGAATCCTAACCCCTATACCTGTGGACATAATCCCATTTGGGAATGGGTTTTCTTGTTATGTTAATGAGGCAGGGTTAGTGGAGCGTGTCTCTTAAATCAACCTCTTCTGAGATATAAAAGCAGATTCAGCAAGCAGAGATGGGGGAAGATAGATGGGCCACCACGTGAAGATAACCAAAGAGCCAAGGAGCAGAAGATGAAAAGCAACAAGGACCTTCCCCCAGAGACGACAGAGAGAGAAAGCCTTCTCCTAGAGCCGGTGCCCTGAATTTCGAACTTCTAGCCTCCTAAACTGTGAGAAAATAAATTTGTTTGTTAAAGTCACCCACTTGTAGTATTTCTCTTACAGCAGCACTAGATAACTAAGACGCAGCACCCAACATATGCTATTACGTTTTATAAATTCTGTATAAGTAATGAATCCTTTTGCAACATAAAGATCTATCCTCACTTCTTTTAGTTTATAAACTTGGAATTTTATACCAGGATTTTGAGAGTGTACCCAGCTAAAGCCACACTATTTTAATAAATAAAAACATAATAACCAGGTATATTTTACACCGAGAGTCTAACTTTTAAGTCCTATGGGTTTATGCCCACATGGATGATTCCTTCTTTATTTTTAAGACATTTAGATATGGCTACCTAAAATCTTCTGCCGTGGGCTGTACCAAGTGCTAGCGAGGGTGTGGAGCAATAAAAACTCTTATACAATGTGGGGAGAGTCTAAAATACTGTAACTATTTTGGAAAACCATTCAACATTATCTAGCAAACTTGAAGGCATTTTATTCTCATAACCAAAAAGTTTACTCATAGCTGTGTACTCTAGCATATGTGCACTGAGACACGCATGTGAGACTTCAGAGCGACATTGTTGATACAGTAAGTGCAAAACATTAGGATTAGCCCGAATATCCGCCAGAAGGAAAGTGGATACAAAATACTCTGGTGTATTCATATGGTAGAAAGGTATGTAGCAGTCAAAGTGCATGAACTACAGCTATTTTCAGTATGGTTGTATCTCACAGATAGAATGTTTATCAAGAAACAGAAAAGAAAGTTGTAAGAGAAGACATAAAGTTTATGCAATTTATAGAACGGTAAAAAAAAAAAAATGTGAACCCAAAAATGTATTTTGTGGTAATACATGTGTATGATACGTGTGTGCATGGCAAAAGTCCAAGGCAGAATAAGGGGATGGTTAATACAAAACACAGAAAGTGGGTGAGGAGCAGGATCGTGATGTGATGGGGAGGGGCACACGGTAATTACAGGTATCACCCGCCCATTGCCCTCGAGTCCATTCTGACTCACAGCAACCCTAAAGGACAGAGTAGAACTGCCCCATAGGGTTTCCAAAGGGCAGCTGGTGGATTCAAACCACTGAACTTTTGGTTAGCAGCCGAGCTCTCGACCACCGCGTCATATGACTTAACCTGGTGGTAGGGTTATGGAGACCATTTTATTATAATTCTTTTTACTGCACACATATTTATAGAAATGCCCAAATCAAACCCGATGCTGTGGGACTGATTCAGACTCGTAGCCGCCCCATGTGTTGTAGAGCAGAACAGTGATCCATAGGGTTTTCAAGGCTGTGACCTTTTGGAAGCAGATTGCCCGTACTTTCTTTTGAGTTGCTTCTGGGTGGGTTCAAACTGCCAACCTTTTGTTTAGTAGCGTAGCTCTTGATCATTTGTGCCACCCAGGACTGCACATGTTATGTATGTGTATATAAACTAATGTATGGATATATATTATGTACATGAAAAAAAAAAAAAGAACATTGAGTTATTCCAACTCACGATGACTCCATGTGTCACAGAGTAGAACTGCTCCGTAGGGTTTTCTTGGCAGTAATCTTTACAGAAGCAGATCTCTAGGCCTTTCTTTCATGGCCCTCCTGGGTGGGTTCAAAATGCCACCTTTAGATTAGTAGCTGAGTGCAAACTTATGGGACCTTACGTACATAAATACATATATACTTTATTACATGTAATGATGTATCACATAATTTTTAAAACATAGTGGTGGGAATTGGAAGTTAAAGCTAAGTAGAAACAAAATATCTTCAGAGCAAACTAATGAAATCTTTTTTGCGGGAAAAAAAAACTCCCATGAACTGTAAGATCCCCCAAGTCCTCATCTGTCTTTCTTGTTCTGTGTAACACCTGGTCCAGCCCCTACCACAAAGTGGTTAATCCTTGTTTCTGAAGGCTCTATTTTCCGAAGTAGGACCCTCCCCTGCCCCAGAGCCACTGGGTCTGAGGAGATAGAAGGAACCTTCCACAGAGTTTCTGCCCAACACTCTTTCCTTTATCTTTTTGCGGGCCAGGGTGGGGCAAACTCCCCCCTTCCCAACCCTCTGAAGTTGCCTGGGCCCTGGCCTCCCCCGGGGGCAGCTTTCAGTCTCGGGGGAGTAAGGCAGGGGCAATTGAAGAGGTTTCCCCAGCAGCGAGTGACCTGGCCCAAAGAGTGTTTCAGGCAGTGAAGGACTGGAGAGGGAAAGCTTCTTGAGGAGCAAGGATTTAAACTGACTTGTAAACAATTGGTAAATTTAGATAAGCAGAGGGTCGAAGGGCCAAATCCTTTTAATATTGTTTGGGAATTCCTGGGTAGTGCAAATGGTTACGTACTTGGCTACTAAATGAAAAGTTGGAGGTTTGAGCCCACCCAGAGGTGCCTTGGAAGAAAGGCCTGGTGATCTACCTCTGAAAAGCCAGCCCCTGAAAACCCCACGGAGCACGGTTCCGCTCTGATGCGGAGCATCGTTCTGCTCCGACGCAGAGCACGGTTCTCCTCCGACGCCGAGCACGGTTCTCCTCCGACGCCGAGCACGGTTCTCCTCCGACGCCGAGCACGGTTCTGCTCCGACGCCGAGCACGGTTCTGCTCCGACGCCGAGCACGGTTCTGCTCCGACGCGGAGCACGGTTCTCCGACGCCGAGCACGGTTCTCCTCCGACACGGGGCACGGTTCTCCTCCGACATGGGGCACGGTTCTCCTCCGACACGGGGCACGGTTCCCCTCCGACGCGGGGCACGGTTCTCCTCCGACGCCGGGCACAGTTCTCCTCCGACGTGGAGCACGGTTCCCCTCCGACGCCGAGCATGGTTCCGCTCCGACACGGAGCACGGTTCTGCTCCGACGCCGAGCACGGTTCTCCTCCGACACGGGGCACGGTTCTCCTCCGACGCCGAGCACGGTTCCGCTCCGACGCGGAGCACGGTTCTCCTCCGACACGGGGCACGGTTCTGCTCCGACGCCGAGCACGGTTCTCCGACGCCGAGCACGGTTCTCCTCCGACGCCGAGCACGGTTCCGCTCCGACGCGGAGCACGGTTCTCCTCCGACACGGGGCACGGTTCTGCTCCGACGCCGAGCACGGTTCTCCGACGCCGAGCACGGTTCTCCTCCGACGCCGAGCACGGTTCTGCTCTGACGCGGAGCACAGTTCTGCTCCGACGCCGAGCACGGTTCTCCTCTGACACGGGGCACGGTTCTCCTCCGACGCCGAGCACGGTTCCGCTCCGACGCGGAGCACGGTTCTCCTCCGACAGGGGCACGGTTCCGCTCCGACGCCGAGCACGGTTCCGCTCCGACGCCAAGCACGGTTCCCCTCCGACGCCGAGCACGGTTCCGCTCCGACGCGGAGCACGGTTCCGCTCCGACGCGGAGCACGGTTCTTCTCCGACACGGGGCACGGTTCTCCTCCGACACGGGGCACGGTTCTGCTCCGACACGGGGCACGGTTCTGCTCTGACACAGGTGACTCTCCACGAGTCAGAGTCGACTCTTTGTTGGTCTTGGCAACAGCAACGGAAGTATCAGCATGGACAAGACACTCTGCAAACCTTTGTTTTCTTTTCTGAATAAAGGAGGACCTGTATTACCACCCCTGGGGGCTTGTTTTCATTGTGGTCCAACAAACACTGAAATACTCCAGTGATTACCAGCCTCACAGAACCAGGAACCACCTCCAGGTTTACTCCTACTTAAGCTTCCTGGAAGTTCAGACCAGAACAGAGAGGGCAGTGGGGAGAAGGACAGGGTGGGCTGTGGGGGAGAGGTACATAATGGGAGTGTGGTCCTTGAAGGTCAAGGTTGTCTTTCCATTGGAATGCTCACGATTGTATGATAACGTCGTCATTTATAAACAGGTCTCATCCATCTGAGGACTTGTGGCACCAAGTGTTGTCCAGCTGATGCACTGGGATCTGCTGGTGTAGATGCTGTGTATGCTAGGAGGTGAAATACACAGGTAATATTGTCCCAAACCCAAAGGAAGAAACACTATGCGTACTTTTGTTTCGTATGAAATTCACTCAGAGGAGACCTTTCCTCAAGCAGGTAAACACATTATCCTCCTAAAGGCTTTTTTCTTGTTGCCAACAAGTAGGCTATTCACTTTGGAGAGGTTCTTCTTTTTGAAGAAAACCTGCTAAAGGACATTAATTGAGATCATTTCAATATGCTAATACACCATTTCCTTTCCCCAGTGCATCTGGAGACCACAGACTGAAGCCCGTCTCCCCCACTCTGTATGCACTAGACCTCCACACTAGAGGCTTATCACAAGCAATTATCTTACCCAAATAAAAAATGAAAATGGAAAAGTTAAATAAATAACAGGACATCTTGATGGAATCGCAGTAATGCTCGTCTTGGTTAACATTAGCCCTGACTTTTGGACAGCTAGATTTGTTAATGCACTTGTCCTTTGTTTAGTCTTCTATCTCTGTAAATCTCATCACTTTCCAAAATGATGGATGGCAGCCAGCTCTGCTCTCCCCTAAAGATACACTCTCCAGGAAAGTGGGAGATGCAAAATGGATGCTGTAGTTCTGACCTAAGAACTGTTAGAGAGGAGAAAGCCCTTGGCATGGAATGCGCCTAAAATTATTACAGTTTTCTCCACAACAGCACCTTTTCTACTGGGTTCAGAATTCTGCTGTTTCTGGTTTTCCTGTGGGATAGGGGAGCTCTGTGTACCTGCTCCAGTCAGGGCTCAAAGAACTTGAATTGGAAGCTGTAACTTGGCATAACCATCAAATAACCCTAAACCTAAGGAGCTTAACAGCAAAAGTTTTTATTTCTTCTTCATGCAAAGTCCACTGTAGGTGCTGCCAGCTGACAATTATCCTCTAGATCTCCAACTGGCATCCCATCCCAATGAGCAGGTCTACCATCGCCATAGCCAGGAAAGAGAAGGCTGGAGAGTCAAGGACTAGACGTTTTGCAACAAAGTGGCATATGTCGTTTTCATTCACATTTCAATTGCCAGAGCTGGTCACATGGTCAGCCCACCTGAGAGTGTGGGAAAGCGCTACTGGAAATAAAAGAGCACTTCTTGTTGATGAGGGTTAGTGAAGCTGAACTCCTCAGCAACTTTTGTCCACAACAGTTGTTTCTATCCACTGTAAGTTTTGGTAAAGTAACCCAGGTGTCAGCCATCTGGACGTCCTTGTGTCCTATGGACTTCTGATGTGACTCCTCTTTATAATATGTAGTTTCAAACCTACTGAAAGTCTCAATCTCCTTATGGAACTCAAAATTCCCATAAAAACCTCTGAAGATTCGTGGTAGCGTTTTTGTTGTTAGGTGAGGTTGAGTCGATTGCAACTCATAGTGACCCTTTTACAACAGAACGAAACACTGCTGGGTCCTGTACCATCCTCAGAATCGTTGCTATGTTTGAGTCCGTTGTTGCAGCCACTGTGTCAGTCCATCTCACTGAGGGTCTTCCTCTTTTTCACTGACCCTCTATTTTACCAAGCATGATGTCCTTCTCCAGGGGCTTGTCCCTCCTGATAACATGTCCAAAATGTATGAAACCAAGTCTTGCCATCCTTGCTTCTAAGGAGCATTCTAGCTGTATATCTTCCAAGACTCGGTAGGGAAAGGGGCTTATATTTTTCTTAATTACTTCTAGCTCAGATTCTGCATTCAGTCAGTTTTGATCTCGCCTTTGAGCTTGCCCTCGTTGATGCAAACATGCAATGCAGCCTTCTTTTCTAGTAATTCCTTCCTTTTCCAAAACCCCTCCCTCCCTCCTACTTCCTAGCACCACAAACCCACTGAAGGTTTGAGGCAAGGGGAGAGGTTACAGCATGGCTACATGTAACAACTTAAAATGAAATCTTGTGTTGCTAGTTGCCCTCCAGTCATGGGAATGCCATGTGTGTCAAAGTAGAACAGTGCTCCATAGGATTTCCAAGGCAAAATGCTGTAAAAATGCAAAACCTTGTATTCTGCTAGGAGTAAAAACAGAGTTTTATTGAGGAAAAGCAGCTCAAGTTGGCAGCACAAAGCACAAGTGCAATATGCTCCCAGTCTCCAATGGTGTGAGGGGTTTCTATAGAGGAAATTCAGCATGTTCAGCATGACCACAAACATTTAGAAATAACTTGTTTTTCAGCTATTTTCTACATACCAGCTAATTTACAGAATTAACCTGTATCTCTTAAGAACAGGGTGCGGGGGCAATCTGTGCAAGTACTTTTTCTTAGAACAGCTGTAGTTCTGCCTCACCCTGCCCCACCCTCCTCCAAGTCAGTGTGGATTAACCTATTGCTGTAAATTTGGCTTAAATGCCTCTTATTTTTCAGGTCTGCTAGCACATTCTCCTCTTTTGATCAAGACTGCACTAAAGGGCATTGATCACATCACCCACAATGGAGTCACCTTTCTTCTGTCAGGGGTTTTATCTGCTTTTTCATAAGGGTCTGTCTCTTCACCTTGCCTTGCTAATAGGGCTGGTCTTTAGGGTGAGTTGGTTTAGCTGTTATGGAGGTAGCAGTCAAGGTGATACTTGAGGAACAATTCAGGCTGATCCCAAACAGTAAGGGTCAATGCACATTGCTTTAGAGGGAAGGCAGGGAAGAGGCAAAAGTTAGCTGTTACAGAGCATAAGTTTTTTCAAGATACATAATTCTTTACATAAGAAGAGGGGCTTTATCCTATATACAAGCATTAAAAAAGCATTTCATAAAGCATTTCATTAGTCCAATAACCAACAATATAATGATCAAAAGAATTAGTTCAGTTTGTAATAATGAGCATAACCAAGAACCATAGCTGTTGGGTAGCCAACTGAAGATATCAAAAAAGGGAGAGTCAAACAGAAGAGGTATCGAGTGCAGCTAAGTAACCCTCTGGCAGATTTTTCTGATATCTTGTTCTACTTCTGAGGCATTCACCCAGGTGCAGCAAAAGGTGTTAGCAATGGCACAGACCCCTCCTTGCTGAGCTAAAATATAATCAAGAACTATTCTGTTATCCAGTATAACCTTAACCAGGGAGTTTAAAGATTTCTGCTGGGCTGCCATTCCATCTGCAATATCAGCAGAAATTTGGGCCATAGTAGCAGATAGATTGCAAAGAGAGTTTTTGAGCTGAAGGATTTCATATCAGGGTAAAAAAGCTCAGATATGCACCTATCCTAAGCTAGGTTTTTTGGCTATAGGGTTTTGGTATTTCATTTGGTCTGCCCAATTCAAAGGATCTGCATTTCTTTTATACTAGTAAGAAGTTTCAAACTATCAGTGCATATTTTCATTATAGGAACAGATTTCTATATAAAAAAAAATAGGTACTCCTAAATGTCCTAAAGTGCATTGGCCTGTTATATTCCAACCATCTAGACAAGGCAGTGCCCAAGTGCAAGGTCTGTCTTTGGGGTTAGGGTCTGTTATTATGGGATAGTTTATTCCCCCATGTAAAAATATATACCCATAAAACCATAGGGAGTGCAAATCACACCTTTTTCATTGTGTGGAAAGGGAATGCTTTGGTTTACTTGTATGAACCATTCTTCCATTATGGAGTTATTGCAAATTGGTAGTCCTCCTAAGCCTAACTGTTCTGGACCCCACAGGCTGACACAGAAGATTCTCCCAAATCTACTCTTGTAATTTGTTATATTAGCTGTGTGAATGTCAGTCCAAAACCTAGGGAGTTTTAGACAAGAAACTTAAAAATCATTTGAACAGTTGGGATCAGGAGGGTCCCAAGCAGCTTCAGGACACTTCTTTGTTCTAATTAAGGTTAGATTAAGACATGGTACCTGAGGTTGAGCCAATAGCCCAGGGGGATGCCATAATTTAATACGTATAGGCCATGTTGAGGTGATGTTGGGGTTAACAGTAGCATTGGGTCCATGACCATAGTCTAATACAGGAGATGTCAATGGATTTGAGATTTAAAGTCCAGATTGTGGGGAGGGATGAAAGATCCAATATTCAGTTTGCTTACTGTCATTAGCAACAGATTGGGCTAACCTGACAAATGCATTTTCTTTCCAAGTACTGGAAGGAATTGTTAAGAATAAGAGAAGAAGGCTTAAAGGTACCTTCATTTTGAATACAATTCCCAAGGAATAATATCACGACCATGAAGCAGAGATAATAATAACATAAGAAGAGCTACAATTATAAGGCAAAGTCCAAAAATTTTGGCCACATGCATGATATCTTGTTCCATGATCTTGGGACTAGCTGTCTACCTCAGATGTCACGTGCTTCTGGCCAGAGAGTTGGCAAGCCCACAGGGGGGTCTTGGCCTTTTTTAGTTGTGATAAATGGATCCAGGTTTTAACACCCTATAATTTAGCAGCACAAGAATTATTAAGGAGAACTAAATATGGTCCTTTCAGTGAGGCTCTAGGGAGTCTTTTAACTGCTGTTTCTTCCAGTTTACGTAACCCCCAGAGCAATATTAGGCAGACTTTGAGGTACTGGTCTCTGGTCCTCAAAGGCTTCTTTAACCTGTGAAAAATATTCTTTAGAGTACTGGATTAAGGTTTGGCAATATCTTAATAATTCAGGTTGAACAATATCGGAGTCAACACAAGCAACAAAAGGGAGGGACATGGGTCTTCCTGTAACCACTTTGTAAGGGGTAAGCTTATGGGGCCCAAAGAGGGTAGGTCTTAAATTTAAAAGGGCATATGGAAGAATTTGATCCAGGAAGAACTTAGGGCTTCACAAAGCTTGACCAATTGAGCTTTTATTATATCACTGGCCCTTTCCACTAGGCCAGAAGGCTGAGGGTGATAGGAACAATGCAATTTCTGAAAGATGGAGGAGATTTGACAAATTTCTTGAATAGGTTGGCCAGTGAAGTGGGTCCTCCTATCATTTCAAAGAATCTTTGGTGCTTCCCAGGTAGGAATGATTTTTTTCAAGGAGTTCCTTGGCTACAAAGGCCACAGTTGCATGGCAGCAGGAGAAAGCCTCTACCCGATGAGAAAATCTACAGACCATCACCAACACGTACTTATAACCATTAGAGGGAGCTGAATGAAATGTAGCTGCCATTCAAGCTTGGGCCCAGGGAACAAATGTAATTGTCCAAGTAGGACTTTAAGATGTTTTCTGGGATTGTAACAGTGGTAAATGGGACAATGGGAGGTAACATATTCAGTGGCTACAGAAAAATTCCCCCACCAATACTCTTTTGGGGTCTCTATTTTTTTTTTTTAATCATTTTTTCACATCATATGTGAGAACCTTCATGTAGGGTCCTCAACATAGGAACATGCAAAAGTTTGGGTAGGGTAGGCTTCTGATTAGGTCCTGTCCATATTTTAGTGGCAGGGTCCTGAAAAAAACCTACCTCTTTCCATATTTCAGCCTCTCTTGTTTGGGTCAATTGCTGCTTCGAATGCTTTTCTAAAAGTTAGAGCCATCAATAAACAAGTCTAAGGGGTCCTTTTCTTTGTTTTTCATTAGGGCAATAGTAATTCTGGAAGCAGGTTGTTTGGCTGCTCTGTCAGCAAGAGTGTTCCCTTTAATTTCTTCAGTTTGAGGTACTCCCTTTGCCTGGTGAACTTGGATCTTTATTACAGCAATTTCAGAGGGGAGTAGTAGAGCGTTTAAAAGGTCTGCCCTTATAATTCCATTTTTTTATGACAGTTCCAGAAGAAGTTAAAAATCACCCTTGTTTCCATAACATGCCAAAATCATGTACAACCCCTAAAACTGTACCTATTGTTAGTGTTAGTGTAGGTATTAACAGACATTGCTGACACAAGCTTGCAAGCTATAGTAAAAAGAATTCCACTTGCTGGGCAGAAGTGTCCTCAGGGAGAGTTTCACTCTCAAGGAATTCATTAGAAGTTGTGATGGCATATCTGGCCTGGTAATGAGAGCTGGTGGAATTTGGTTTTAAGTAAGAGCCATCCACAAACCAAGCTAAATCAGGGTTAGTTAAAGGGATCTCTCCGAAATCTTTTCGAGGGGTCAAAAGCTGTTCAGTTAAACAAGGCAGTTATGAATAGGGTAATTATCATTGTCAGTCTCAGGGAGAAGCATGGCTGGATTTAAACAAATCACAGAACATAGTCTAATATTAAAAAAAAAACCCAAGTCTAACATTAGATACAGCCAAAAGAACTGAGAGGACTGGAGAAAGTTGTTGAATCAAAGCAGAATTAAATATGGAGGATACAGCACAAGGCACATAAACATCTAAAAAAAAAAAAAAAAAATCCTGGCACTATATCTGCAGTGCTTTCTACTAATTTGGCTATAGCCACTGCAGCCCGGACACAGGAAGGGTGTCCTTTAGCTATAGCATCAGACTGCAGGCTATAATGGCCACAGATCTTTGATATCCTCCATGTTTCTTGGTCAACACACCTAAAGTGTTTCCAGGCACTTCAAGTACAAAAAGAAAAAAAATCTAAGTGATAGCTGGGAAAGCCTAGAGCAGATGTTTTCATTAAAGTCCGTTTTAATTCTTCTATGGCCTCCTGGTCTTCTTGTGCAGTTTGGAATGAATCTGGTTCAGAGGCCTTTAAATATTTAAATAAGGGCTGGGCCAACAAAGAAGAATTAGGAATCTGAGTTCCACAATAGCCACAAAGGTCTAAAAATCCTTGGAGTTTTTTCTTTATTTTAGGGGTTGGGAAAGCAAAAAATAGCTTTTTTATGTTTAGGGTCAATGGAAATGCCTTCTGCAGAGACTAAATGACCTAAATATTTGACGAAAGGGAGCTCTGGCTGATAACTAAAAGGCCAGCAGTTCAAATCCACCAGCCACTCCTTGGAAACCCTATATGGTAGTTCTGCTCTGTCCTATAGGGTCTCTATGAGTTGGAATCATCTCAACAGCAACGAGTTTTGGGGCTATGTAAATTTTCTTTGGAAACCTTATTTACACCAGCAGCTAGATATTTTAATAAAATTACATTATCTTTGAGGCAGACTTGCTAGGTCTTTAAGCAAATCAACAAATCATCAACATACTGCAACAAAGAAGATTTGTTGTCAAATTGTAAAGGCTACAAACCTGCGTGCAAAATTTGAGAGAGGGAAATAAGTAGGAGATTCAGTAAACCCTTTGGACATGGTAGTCCAGGTAAATTGCTGGCTTTCCCAGGTAAAGGCAAACAAATACTGGCTTCCAGAGTGCAAGGGAATACTAAAAAACAAAACAAAACAAAAAAACTGTGAAGTTCAACAACAGTGAAATGCACGGTGCTATAGATTGACTTATGTCCCCCAAAACATGTGTCAACTTGGTTAGACCATGATCCCAAGTATTGTGTGATTGTCCACAATTTTGTCATCTGATGTGATTTTCCTATGTGTTGTAAATCCTATCTCTATGATGTTAATGAGGTGGGATTATTGGCAGTTATATTAATGAGACAGGACACAATCTAAGCCAATCTCTTTTGAGATATAAAACGAAGAAGTAAGCAGGGAGACATGGGGATCTCATACCACCAAGAAACAAGAGCTAGGAGAATAGCACATCTTTTGGACCTGGGGTCTCTGAGCTGAGAAACTCCTCAAAGACTGATGACAAGGACCTTCCTGTAGAGCCAACAGAGGCAGAAAGCCTCCCCTGGAGCTGGCACCCTGAATTCAGACTTCTAGCCTCCAGACTGTGAGAGAATAAATTTTTCTTTGTTAAAGCCATCCACTTGTTGTATTTCTGTTATTGCAGCCCTAGGTGACTACGACATGTGGCATCTGGAGGCACATTAAAAACCAAAAAAATCAAACCAGTTGCCATCGGGTTGATTTTGACTCATAAGGAGCCTATAGGACAGTTAGAACTGCTCCATAGGGTTTCCGAGGAGTGGCTGATGGAAGCAAACTGCCGACTTTTCAGTTAACAGCTGAACTCTTAACTGCTTTTCCACCAGGGTGGGTTTGGGACTACTGGAATCCTAGGAATAATGATGTGGCTAATGACGTGCAAGTCCTGGAAAAATCTCCAGCCCCTATTGTTTGGTTTTTAACGAGGAGAATGGGGTATTGCGTAGGCTGCAGGGGTCAATCACACTTTTAGTAAGGAATTCCTGTATGCTGGGAGTTAATCTTTCCTTAGCTTGTCATTTAAGGGGATATTGAGGAATCTCTGGCAAGGGTTTAGATGCATCTATTTGAATCTTGACTGGTTCTGCTGAGAAAACTTAGCTTGTATTAGTAGATGTGGTGACCCATAAAGTTTCAGGAATTAGTAAAACAATATCAGGAGAAGAGGGCTGGCTTGAGTTGAGTCATCATTATGCATAACCAGCACCTACAGACAGTAAGGGACTTCTTCCTTTTGAATCTCCTCTAATTCAAGACTTATGTCGGTAAATTTTGGGCCACCAGGCAAACTCAAAATTATTTCTCCTTTTTTGGTAAATTGTAGATGATAATTCCATTTAGATAAAAGATCTTGGCTCAATATATTAACAAGGGTATCAGGACTAAGCAGAAAGGGTGTAAGTCTTCAATAAGACCAAGAGATATCGGGGCAGATTGTATCAGTGTCTGTAAATGATTAGTAACCCCCACTACCTGAGAGATTTTTGTGCTCCGGGGCACAGGCTTTTGCAAAAAAAAGAAAAGTGGTATTAATAGCAGATAGGGGGCTCCAGCGTAAATTTAAAAAAATTGGCAAGTTTCTCCATTAATATTTATAACAGTTTCTGCTTGTGGGTTAGGTGCCACCATAGGAAAAGCCCATTTTGTTCCCAAAGCCATTTCATTCCCAACATCTTGTCAGGGAGTTTTTATTTTAGTTTTTTAAATTTAAGACATTCATTTTTCCAATGACCAGGTTTCTTACAATAGTGGCAGATGCCAGGTTTGGGGGCCATTAGAAGGTTTGGCATTTTTATTTTGATGTGGGGGCTGTAATTGCTGCAACTGGAGAGCCAGGAATTTGTTAACCTTTTTGTCCCTTTCAGCCTCAAGACGCTGGGAAAGTTTATAAGCCAGATTAATTGATTCCACAATGGGGGTTGTTTTCCAGTCTAATCAATGCCATTTAACTAAGGCTGAAATTTCAGGTTTGAACCCAGATAAGAAAACAGCATTAAAAGCTCCAGTTTTACCTGGGGCACCCAGGGTTAAACCAGGATGTTAAGAAAGTTTTTGGAGCAACTTGGTTTGATCATTATAAACACTCTCATCCTTATTCTGTTTACAATCAATTATTGGAGGAAAGGCTTTAGGAATAGCCTCAAGTAGCTGTTTACTCATTGTCTGAGCATTCTCAAGCGGCTGAGTGGCTGTTCCATCTATGTTTAAAGCCAGACTGTTTTTAGGGTCTTTCCATTCCATCTCCTTTAATTACAGTTGAGCTTTCCAAGACCCTGTTATTACATGGACCAATTGAAATAAATCTGGGAGCCCTGGAATGTAGAATAGCTAAAGTGAAGGGAAGAAATGATGAAGTAAAAGAGCTGAACAGAAGATTTCAAAGGATGGCCCACGAATACAAAGTATTATAATGACATGTGCAAAGACCTGGAGATGGAGAACCAAAGGGGAAGAACACGTTCTGCATTTCTTAAGCTGAAAGAACTGAAGAAAAAACTGAAACCTCGAGTTGCAATAGTGAAGGATTCTATGGGGAAAATATTAAACAATGCAGGAAGCATCAAAAGAAGATGGAAGTAAGACACAGAGTCATTATACCCAAAAGAATTAGTTGACGTTCAACCGTTCAGGAGCTAGTATATGATCAGGAACCAATGGTACTGAAGAAAGAAGTTCAAGCTACACTGAAGGCATTGGTGAAACACAAGGCTCCGGGAATTGATGGAATATCAGTTGAGATGTTTCAACAAACAGATGCAGCACTGGAAGTGCTCACTTATCTATGCCAAAAAATATGGAAGACAGCTACCTGACCAACTGACTGGAAGAGATCTATATATGCCTGTTCCAAGAAAGGGGATTCCACCAAATGTGGAAATTATTGAACAGTATCATTAATATATCACACACAAATAAAATTTTGCTGAAGATCATTCAAAAGTGGCTGCAGCAGTACATCAACAGGGAACTACCAGAAATTCAAACCAGATTCAGAAGAGTACCTGGAACCAGAAAATATCTTCGCTGATGTCAGATGGATCCTGGCTGAAAGCAGAGAATACCAGAAAGATGTTTACCTGTGTTTTATTGATTATGCAAAGGCGTTGGGCTGTGTGGATCATAACAAATTATGGATAACTTTGCAAAGAATGGGAATTCCAGAACACTTAATTGTGCTCGTGAGGAATCTGTACATGGAGCAAGAGGCAGTCATTTGAACAGAACAAGGAGATACTGCATGGTTTAAAGCCAGGCAAGGTGTGTGTCAGGATTGCATCCTTTCACCATACCTATTCAATTTGTATGCTGAGCAAGTAATCTGAGAAGCTGGACTATCTGAAGAATGGGTCATCAGGATTGGAGGAACATGCATTAACAACCTGTGTTATGTAGATGACACAGCCTTTCTTGCTGAAAGTGAAGACAACTTGAAGCACTTACTGATGAAGATTAAAGCCCACGGCCTTCAGTATGGATTACATATCAACATAAAGAAAGCAAAAATCCTCACAACTGGACAAATGAGCAACATCATGATAAATGGAGAAAAGATTGAAGTTGTCAAGGATTTCATTTTACTTGGATCCCCAATCAACAGTCATGGAAGCAGCAGCCAAGAAATCAAAAGACACATTGCATTTGGCAAATCTGTTGCAAAAGACCTTTTAAAACTGTTGAAAAGCAAAAATATCACCTTGAAGACTAAGGTGTGCCTGACCCAAGCCGTGGTGCTTTCAATCACCTCCTATTCATGTGGAAGCTGGACGATGAATAAAGAAGACCAAAGAAGAATTTATGCCTTTGAATTGTGGTGTTAGAGCAGAATATTGAATATACCACAGACTGCCAGAAGAACAAACGAATCTGTCTTGGAAGAAGTACAACCAGAATGCTCCTTAGAAGCAAGGATGGCAAGACTGTGTCTCACATACTTTGGACATGTCAGGAGCGATCAGTTCCTGGAGGAGGACATCATGCTTGGTAAAGGGTCAGGGAAAAAGAGGAAGACCCTCAATGAGATGGATTGACACAGTGGCTGCAACAATGGGCTTAAGCATAACAACAATTGTGAGGATGGCGCAGGACCAGGCAGTGTCTTGTTCTGTTGTACATGGGGTCACTATGAGTTGGAACCAACTAGATGGCAACAACAACAACAATGAACAACAGATTGGTAAGCCTCAACAAGAATTTTAAACTCCTTAGCAAACTTATAAGCATCATCATGCAATTTTGGAAAAACTTTGCAATGCTACGTACTTCTTATCAGGTCCAGGGGACGAAAGTAACATGGGTAGTGTCTTCAGCATCTGCAGGACAGAGTTTGAAGGTCATTTCAGGCAGAGGTTTCTTAGTGGATTTTTCAGGGAAGAAAAGACGTTCAAAGTGTTATTGGAGAAATTAGAAGACAAGGAAGACTATAATGGAGAGAGAGCCAGCACAGAAGCAGAAGGGGTAGGGACTGAATTTTGACATTGCAAGTCCTTACTCTGTTTAGTTGATTTAGAAACAGTATCCAGCAAGGATACAATCTTACTGTCTTGATGTCTCTTAGTGACCTCTAGATATCAGTCAAAATAGGCATTCCAGTGTGGTTGCTTAACCCAGGAATCATCATTTTCTAATTTATTGCACAGAAAAACCAATTTCAAAAGCTCAAAGGAACCTCAAACTGGCCACTGATTTTCCAAACCATCCTTGGTAAGGTTATTCCAACCAGACAAGAATTTGCATGTTAAGGGAACAAAGTGCTTATTTATGCAGTGGATGGGAGTCCCAGAATGGGGCTCCATGCTGCCCTGAGATTTGGCATTCTCCATTCTCCCAAAGATAGTGAAAAACTTGCTCACAAGCACAAAACAAATCTTGCAGTGAAACTCAAAGAGGTTCCAGTACAAGAGAGTGGAGCTCTGATTCCAGAGAGGTTGTTTACCTTTGGATGACTCCCGAGAATTCACGGAAGCAGAGTCCAAAATGGCTCAGTTGGTACCAGGGCTTGAGTCCTCAATGCCTTGAGGGTCATAGGAAAGACTCCTCTTCTGACACCAAAAACATGAAAGAATAAAATTTAGCACCCTTCTGGGAGTAAAAACAAAGCATTATTGAGGAATAACAACTCAAGTCGGCAGCACAAAGTGAAAGTGGAACGTGCTCTGATGCTCCGATGGCGTGAGGAGTTTTCATACAGGAGATTCAGCATGGTCAGCATGACCACAAACATTTAGAAATAACTTGTTTTTCAGCTATTTTCTACATACCAGCTAATCTATATACTTCTTGGAGCCAGCCCATATCTTTTAAGAACAGGGGGCAATTTACACAAGCATTCTTTCTGAGAGCAGCTGCAGTTCTTCCTTCCCCCTATGCCATCCTCCCCAAGTCAGTGTGGATTAACCCATTTACTGTGAGCTCAACTTGAGTGCCTCTTATTTTTCAGGTCTGCTAGCACAGTGCATTATTAGGCATCTCCATTCTTAAAAGTTTCTCTGTCACACTTGCCACCTAGGATGCCTCAATAGTCAAGTTTTCTCCCCACCTACATGTTGCTTGTTACTGCCTCCCCACTTCTTCCCTTTCCCCCTTGACTTCCTTACATCTCCTTGCTAAAAACAAAAATTCTACTAAATTTTTGATTGACCTCATAAGCTTTATTTGCAATTCATGAATTGAGGGACATTTGGCCTGGAAGTGACAAGAGTTTCAAAGAGCTGTTCAAAGTCAGAGGGTTCTGTAGGCACGGGCACACAGTAACAAGGAAGCTATACTGAGAAAATTTGGGATTCGCTGGTGGACGTTTTCTTGCCTTATTTGGGATTAAGGGGAAGTTTTGGACTAGGTTAAACTGAGTGGGCATTTTCTAATCAGTTGGCTTAAGTTTCTGTTTCTGAGAGAGTCAATTGATTAACTTTGTTTTCAGCTCCTCGGAAGGTTAGGCATTTACAGGATATAGAAACTAGCTGAATTTTAGTTTGCTGACCTGGAGCTTAGCGTAGGTGACTCCATCTTGGACCTAGCATAGTTAAGTTAACATCCTGAATTGTCTCCACTCTCAAAACCTTTTGCTCTGGTTCCCAGATCCTCAACCCACCCCCCTAAAAAATTCTTCATTTCCTGCATATTCAGTTAGTCCTTCCTTTGTTTTGGCCTCCCCTTCTAGAACATACTCTGGGGTCCATCTTTTTGTGTTCAAATGACCCATTACACATTTCATAACAACACAATAACTTTTCTCCCTTTCATAATTTTTGCTGCTGATTTTTGAAATAACCTCTCCCCTCACTCCCAACTCACACAGTACCACCTTTGCAGGATAACTTTGCCAAGTATGACCTGGGGACAGGGTAAAAAAAAAAAAAAAAAAATTAGAAATAACCTACCCAACCCAGGCTCCCATGTCTTTAGTGTTAATAGCATAATAGCAGGAAGTGCTATTATATCTATGGTTGTCACTCGCCAGGCCATCTGATCATGGAAGAAAGCTCTCAGCATAAAATGAGGGAAGTTAATTTCTTTTAAGGTCAGTTTACACCGAAAGTCTCTCTAAAATACTGTAAAGGGCTCGTACAAAGAAGAAGATTATTATTTTTTTGTTTGGGAAGTTGCAGGTTTTCTTTTTTTGTAAATTTTATTGTGGTAAGAGGAGCCCTGGTGGTGCAGTGGTTAAATGTCTGGCTGCTAATTGAAATGTCAGTGATTCGAACCCACCAGCTGCTCGGTGGGAGAAAACATTACAGCCTTGGAAACTGTATGGGGCAGTTCTACACTGTCCTATATGGTCGCTGTGAGTCTCAATCAACTCGACGACACACAACAGCAACATTGTGGTAAGATCATGTATGTATATACACACGTGCACACACACATATATATCATAAAATTTGCCATTTTAACTATTTTTTGTTTATAATTCAACAGTTACATGCACTCCTCACTTATCGGCTATCCTGTTACATGATGTTTTGCATTTATGGCAGTAGTAAAAACCTACTATCTGACTATTTTGTCCATTAACGATGTACATCTGGCAGTAATGAATGCCAAGATGTGAGGTGAGAGTATCACTGGCTGTGATGGTTAAGGTTATGTGTCAACTTGGCTGGGCTGTGAATCTCAGTTTGGCAGTTAGGTAATGATGTAATTTGGCAGTTAGGTAATGATGTAGTCATCTTCCATTTTGTGATCCGATGCGGTCATGCTCCCTTTTCACATAATGCTCATTTTCATGTAATGATCTGGCATTTTGAACCTAACTATGTTTTTTATGTTAATAAGTGAGGAGTGGGCGTAATTACATTCACTATGTTGTGTAATCATCACCACTATCTATTTCCAAAACTTTTTCATCACCCTATACAAAAACTCAGTATCCATTGAGCAATAATTCCCCACTCCTCCCACTCCTCCTAGCTGCTGGTAACCTCTAATTTACTTTTCTCTCTGGGCATTTGCCTATTCTAGATATTTCATGTAAGTGGCATCATACAATATTTGTCCTGTTTGACTCATTTCACTTGGCATAATGTTTGCAAGGTTCATCCGTGTGGTAGCACATATTAGTACTTTACACCTATTTATAGCTGAATAATAAATATTCCATTGTATGGCTATACCTCATTTTATTTATTTATTTATCTATCTAAAACCCTAGTGGCGTAGTGGTTAAGTGCTATGGCTGCTAACTGAAAGGTTAGCAGTTCAAATCTGCCAGGCGCTCCTTGGAAACTCTATGGGGCAGTTCTACTCTGTCCTATAGGGTCGCTATGAGTCGGAATCGGCTTGACGGCAGTGGGTTTGGTTTTTCTGGTTTATTTATTTATTTGTTTCCACCACTCAACTATTGTGAATAATGCTGTAAAGAACATTGATGTACATGTATCTGAGTTTCTGCTTTCAATTCTTTTGGGTGTATACCTAGGAGTGGAATTGCTGCATCACATGTGAATTCTGTTTTTAACTTTTTTGAGGAACCACCAAACTGTTTTTCCACAATGGCTGCATAATTTTACATTCTTACCAGCAATGAATGAAGTTTTCAATTTCTTAACATCCTCACCAAGACTTGTTATTTTCTATTTTTTTGATAATTGCTTTCCTCACTGGGTTTTTGTTAGTAGGTGTGAAGTGGTATCTTATTGTGGCTTTGATTTGTTTTCCCTTAATGACTAATAAAAATGAGCATCTTTTTATGGTTTTAGTGACCATTTGTGCATCTTCTTTGGAGAAAAGTCTATTCACATCCTTTACCGATTTTAAAATTGTGTTGTCCTTTTTGGTTAAGTTGTAGGAGTTCTTATTAGATTCTGGATATTAAACCCCTTATCAGATACACAATTTGCAGGTATTTTCTCCATTCTGTAGGTTGTCTTTTTACTTTCTCTATCATGCCCCTTGATACACAAATGTTGTAAGTTTTTTGTGGTCCAATTTATCTTTTTTTTTATTTCATTACTTGTGCTTTTGGTGTTATATCTAAGGATCCATTGCCAAAAACAAGACCCCAAAACTTTCCTCCTATATTTTCTTCTAAGATTTTTATGATTTTAGTTCTTAAATTCAGGTTGGTGTTCCATTTTGTGTTAATTTTCTTATATGTATTGTGTATTAGGGTCCAACTTCATTCTTTTGCACATGGAGACCCATTTTTCCTAACACCGTTTGTTGAAGAGACTGTTCTTTCCCCATTGATTGAATGAACTTGTCAT
This sequence comes from Elephas maximus indicus, assembly GCF_024166365.1. Taxonomy (NCBI): domain Eukaryota; kingdom Metazoa; phylum Chordata; class Mammalia; order Proboscidea; family Elephantidae; genus Elephas; species Elephas maximus. The sequence goes on from NC_064842.1 coordinate 2,221,723, forward strand.
CCTTGTTGAAAACCAACTAGCCATAGATGTATGGATTTATTTCTGGACTCTCAATTCTATTTTATTATCTATATGTCTATCTTTACGTCAGTACCACATTGTTTGATTACTATAGCTTTGTAACACCTTTTGAATCAGTAAATGTGACTCCTTCTACTTTGATCTTTTTTGTTTGGACTATTTGAGGCCCCTTGCAATTTCATATAGATTTGAGGATCAACTTTTTCACTTCTACAAAAAAAGCAAAGAAGGAATTTTGATAGAGATTGCATTGAATAATAGATTACTTTGCATAGTATTAACGTCTTAGCAATATTAAGCCTTCCAGTCCATAAACAATGAATGTCTTTCCATTTATTTAGGTTTCCTTTTGTTTCTTTCAGGAACGTTTTGTACCTTTCATCATACAAATCTTTCACCTCCCTGATTTAATTTTCCCCTAGGTTATCTTATTCTTTTAGGTGCTATTATAAACGGAATTATTTTCTTAATTTTCTTTTCAGATTGTTCATTGTCAATGTATAGAAACACAATTGACTTTTGTGTGTTCATTGTGTACCCTGCAAATTTGCTGAATTTGTTTATTAGCTTTAATTATTTTCTTGTGGATTTTTGGGATTTCCTGTGCATAGGGTCATGTTGTCTGCAAATAGAGATAGTTTTACTTCTTGTTTTCTGGTTTGGGTGCCTTTTATCAAAGAAGAGATATTTTTAAATGTTGTTACTTGAAAGTGTCATTGAAGAGTCAAAACAAAGTCTTCGTGCTTTCCCTCCTCCCTGGCAGGAAGGCACTTGGCAGTAGATAGGGCTAGCAAGTGCAACATGCAGTAAACTCTGAGGAAATGCTGTCGAAGATACTCATCTGTGTACAATGGGCACACCAGTTTGATACACTTTGGAACTCTGTGAAACTCTGGGGAGTGCTTGAATATTTAATCGCTGCTATGTCTTTTTAACGTTTACCAACATTTGGTTGGTTACTAATTGTGAATGGCCATATATTTCTCCTTTTTTTTTTTTTATCATTTAACAAGTTCTAGTGCTGTGCTTGGAGCCCTGGTGACATAGTGGCTAAGAGTTCAGCTGCTAACCAAAAGGTTGGCAGTTCAAATCCACCAGCTGCTCCTTGGAAACTCTGAGGCAGTTCTAGTCTGCCCTATAGGGTCACTATGGGTCTGAATTGACTCAACAGCAAAAGGTTTCTTTTAGTGCTGTGCTGGATACTCTAAAGTGTGGTTAATCTTAAGTGTATTTAGAAATCCAAAGAAATACTATTTTGGATTTTACATAAACATGTTCCACTCTAACTCTATCCGAGTAAAATCAACAGTTTCATTCTACTCTGTCACAAAATCCTACCAACTTGTTTCTCTTGAAATTTTGTCCTCCTCTAACCCCTTCCCTGGCTCCCTTTCCTTCATCCCATTATTGAGGAATGGTTAGGAAGGTTGGTTATGGGGCTTCCCCTCTGCTGTGGCCACAATAAGATTTGAAACTCTGTTTTTCCAGTCTTCACCTCAGAAAAAAATCTCCTTCAAAATTCAAAGCCATCACCTGACATATGAATTCCTGGTTGTTTGAGACGTTATTCAAAACGCTGTCAGAAAAGAACTGATATTTGACACCTTGTAGTTGAAACATCCAACAGATAAGTCAGTTTAATGGATGTTTTCATTTTAAGGGTAGATATTTTGTCTTTAGCAAGGTTTAAGTGGGACTTTAAAAAGAGAAGAAGAATAGATATGGTTTTCATTTTCCCATTCTTCTTTACCCTGGAAGTCGAGTAGGGATGAAACAAAGTAGAGAAAAATGTATAGAATAGGGACTACCCACACTTATTTTTCATTTTTTAACCTCTTATGAAATGTGGAAAGAAATTAAGTGAAAACAATAATAAATTAAGTGTCTATTATGTAACAAGAACAGTGTTAGGTAATCTGTACTAAAATTTGAGGTGCTGAGGAGATATTAAGATCTGTGCAGAGGGAGCAGGCTTGCCTAGGCTGCTGGAGAGAACAGAACTGTATCAGTGGATGGAACATACAAGAAGGCAAATATTAAGAATATAAAAAAAATTTTAAGCACTGAGCATTGTCTGACAATTGATGGGCTACCCTGGAGGAAGGTGACTGGCTGACAAATCATGCCAGACATCTTCACAATCTTAAAACATTTATCAGTTTTCTATACTTTTGTAATCAGAAAAAATAATATTGTTTTAAAGGGCATTAGTTAAGTTTCATTACCCACATGGAGTCACGCTAGAGTGTATGCTGTGGGAAGGTCTCAAGCATCAAAGGTCTTTGCCCTCTAGAAACTGTCCGGCCAGGAGGGTAACCCTGAGTCGGAAGATGCCATTCATTATTGCTCTTAAACATCCATTTAAAATTCACGAGGGATATAGGGAGAGTCAATAGAGACGGTTCTGGTTTAGTCCTGGTAAGGTGGGGGGTGAATGAGAGTTGTTTCCTCTCTAAGAATTGGGACCCTGGGCTAAATCAGCCCTGGAAGCCCAATTCTTAGAGAGGAAACAACTCTCATTCACAATGTGAAGAACTTCTTTCTTTTTTTATTTAATAGTGGTTAGCTTGATACATTTCAGACATGTTGTGTGTGGCCTCCATTTTTTCTCCTGACCTGAACATGCAAGTGCTAGGAAAAAGCTTGCATAAGACAGACCTCACCTTCTGGTTACTTCTTCTCCTTAATATTGTTGTTGAGGATCTTTCTTTAGAAGTGACTGCTCATAGGACAGAGGTCAAAGGCAGAGGAGATCTCACCTACTCCTCCCACGGAGTCAACTGGACTTATTCTGGTCAAAATGCTCCATGAATCCTAAGACATAAGACCAAACTCAACAAATTATTTTCTCTGGGCATTTGGTTTGTCACGAGACATCCATCTTTATTTTGTGGTGTAAACATGAAAAGTCCATCACCAGTCTGTCATTTTCTCATACTGTGGTGGCTTGCGTGTTACTATGATGCTGGAAGTTATGACACTGGAATTTCACATATCAGCAGGTTCACCAATGGTGGACAGGTTTCAGCAGAGCTTCCAGGTTAAGACAGTCTAGAAAGAAAGCCCTGATAATGTACTTCTAAAAACTAGCCAGTGGGAATCTTACGGATCACATCTTTGACTTGCTTGCTTTGGACATATCATCAGGAGCGAACATTGCTGGAGGATATCATGCTTGGTAAAGGGTCAAAGTGGGCACGGGAGACCCTCTGTGAGATGGATTGGCATGACAGACACAACAATGGGCTCGAGCCTGCTGTCGATTGTGAGGATGATGCATAACCAGGCGACATTTTGTTCTGTTGTGCGTTAAGATCGCCATGATGGCAGTTAACAACAACAATATAAAAGTGTGCTGTTCGTGGTCCCTAATTCATCTAACTATTGCTGATAGAGGAGAGCTTTTTAGAAGGATGAACACACACACACAAACATGCACAATATGAAGAACTTCTTTCCTTTTCCTCCTTAACCTTGGGAGGCTTTAGGGAGGTTTTGCATACACCTGTTTGCATCAGCCATAAAAGGGCCTCCAAAGAGAGTCACTGTGGCACATCTTTGCAGATAACAGGAGTTGGCAGACGTTTTTTAATTAAAGAAATTCAGGTTATGAAAAAGATGTCACAGGTAGAGAGAGTGGGAACTTGCCAGCTGAAAACCCCTGCTCACATATACTCAGCCCCAGCTTGCTGCATCTGCCTCTTGATTCTACTAAATGCCATTGTCCAGAGCAGAAGGGAGGGAGAGCAGATGTAGGTATCTGGATGCTGCCAGCTCTTGGTTATCTACCATTTGGGGTTCAGAGCCAAAACTCAAATGATCTATATCCACAGACAACACAAAACAATACTGTAGCCAAGTGTTTTGACACCCTGCTTTGACAAATGACCCACTGGCACTCTTTAGGACTTTGAGTCTTCACCTGACCCTCCTTCTCTTCCTATTGGACCATTTATAACAAGGAAAATACTGTACAAGGGGCAGGGAAGTAAATATCTTTAAGTCCTGCTCTTTCATGTGGCTTTCTCTGACTGCATTAGCCAGCAAAACCATCAAATTTGAGCCTTCAGAGGGAAGTTTGAGTCTTCTCATTCTCTCCTTCACGTTGTTGTTGGAAGAACAGAAGATCACAGAGGGGAATTGACTTGCTCAAGGTCTCCCAGTGAAATCAGGGACAGAGGTTGGTCTACAGCTGGGCCTCCCAACTCATGGCCACCTCACTACCCAACAAAGAGCCATTCCTTCTGAAGCTCCTAAAGCTTTTTTAGGTCATGCAAATTAACTTTGATTGAATACTATTCTTCAGTAGCCCTCCTGTGTTACTATCTTTTTATACATCCAACAAAATATAAGTGTGACTGCAAGGGTCACAAAATTTAAATGCTTATGCAATCCAAAACTGTGAATGAACCAGGTGAAATACAATAGGGGACGGTTGGAACTGCAGCATACTAGACCGTATAAGCCCCACCTAAAGGCAAATAATCTGAGAAGCTGGTCTATATGAAGAACAGGGCATCAGAATTAGAGGAAGACTCATTAACAGCCTGCAATATGGTCATGACACAACCTTGCTTGTTGAAAGCTAAGAAGATGTGAAGCACTCACTGATGAAGATTACAGCCTTCAGTATGTATTGCACCTCAACATAAAGAAAGCAAAGATCCTCACAACTGGACCTATAAGCAACATCATGATAAATGGAGAAAAGATTGAAGTTGTCAAGGATTTCATTTTACTAGGATCCATAATCAACGCCCACGGAAGCAGCAGTCATGAAATCAAATGCCACATTGCACTGGGCAAATTTTCTGCAAAAGACCCTTTAAAGAGTTAAAAAGCAAATATGTCACTTTGAGGACTAAGGTGTGCCTGACTCAAGCCATGGTATTTTCAATCGCATCATGTGCATATGAAAGGTGGACAGTGAATAAGGAAGACTGAAGAAGGATTGATGCCTTTGAATTATTGTGTTGTTGAAGAATATTGAATATACTGTGGACTGCCAGAAGAATGAAAAAATCTGTCTTGAAAGAAGTACAAGCAGAATGCTCCTCAGAAGCAAGGATGATGAGACTTGGTCTAATGTACTTTGGATGTGTTATCAGAAGGGATCAGCCCCTGGAGAAGGACATCATGCTCAGTGAAGCAGAAGGTCAGTGAAAAAGAGTAGAACTGCCCCATAGGGTTTCCAAGAGCAGCTGGTGGATTTGAATTGCCAAGCTTTTGTTAGCAGCTGTAGCTTGCCCTAGCTCTCAACTACTGTGCCACCAGGGCTCCATAACAACAACAAAGGCATTTAAATAATACAAAAATTTCAGCGTTGTGCTAGCCAAAAAAAAAATATGTAGGACACAGTAGATTCTCGTGTTGCCAGACTGTAACCCCCTGCCCTAGAGCCTAGAACGTCAGTATTAACTAAGCATATAGGTCAATGCTCCAGTGACCACCAATAGAAGAATAATGTAAGATTCCCCCATACATGTTTTTAATTTTTCTAGTTGTTGTTGTTGTGTGTCGTCCAGTCGATTCTGACTCATAGCGACCCTATAGGACAGAGTAGAACTGCCCCACAGAGTTTCCAAGGAGTGGCTGATGGATTCGAACTGCCAGCCTTTTGGTTAGCAGCCTGAGCTCTCTTAACCGCTTCGCTACCAGGGCTCCATTTTTTTCTAGTAGCTACATATATACATATATCTGTCTTGGAAGAAGTGCAGGCAAAACGCTCCTCAGAAGCAAGGATGGTGAAACTTCATCTCATGTACTTCAGACATGTCATCAGGAGGGACCAGTCCCTGGAGAAGGACATATGCTTGGTACAGCAGAGGGTCGGTCCCTGGAGAAGGACATACGCTTGGTACAGCAGAGGGTCGGTCCCTGGAGAAGGACGTACGCTTGGTACAGCAGAGGGTCGGTCCCTGGAGAAGGACGTACGCTTGGTACAGCAGAGGGTCGGTCCCTGGAGAAGGACGTACGCTTGGTACAGCAGAGGGTCGGTCCCTGGAGAAGGACATAGGCTTGGTACAGCAGAGGGTCGGTCCCTGGAGAAGGACATACGCTTGGTACAGCAGAGGGTCGGTCCCTGGAGAAGGACATACGCTTGGTACAGCAGAGGGTCGGTCCCTGGAGAAGGACATACGCTTGGTACAGCAGAGGGTCGGTCCCTGGAGAAGGACATACGCTTGGTAGAGGAGAGGGTCGGTCCCTGGAGAAGGACATACGCTTGGTACAGGAGAGGGTCGGTCCCTGGAGAAGGACATAGGCTTGGTACAGCAGAGGGTCGGTCCCTGGAGAAGGACATAGGCTTGGTACAGCAGAGGGTCGGTCCCTGGAGAAGGACATAGGCTTGGTACAGCAGAGAGTCAGTCCCTGGAGAAGGACCTAGGCTTGGTACAGCAGAGGGTCAGTCCCTGGAGAAGGACATAGGCTTGGTACAGCAGAGGGTCAGTCCCTGGAGAAGGACATAGGCTTGGTACAGCAGAGGGTCAGTCCCTGGAGAAGGACATATGCTTGGTAAAGCAGAGGGTCAGTGGGAAAGAGGAAGACCCTCAACAAGATGGATTGACACAGTGGCTGCAACAATGGGCTCAAGCATAATAAAGATTGTGAGGATGGCGCAGTACCGGGCAGTGTTTTTTTCTCTCATACATGGGGCTGCTTGAGTTGTAGCCAACTCAACTGCAACTTACAACAACTAACAACGAAGTAGCTGTATTAAAAGTAAAAATAAACAGGTTACATTAATTTTAATAACCTATTTTATTTGGAAACCCTGGTAGCGTAGTGGTTAAGTGCTATGGCTGCTAACCAAAAGGTTGGCAGTTCGAATCTGCCAGGCGCTCCTTGGAAACTCTATGGGGCAGTTCTACTCTGTCCTATAGGGTAGCTAGGAGTCGGAATCGACTCGACGGCACGGGGTTTGTTTTTTTTTTTAATTTATTTTATTTAATCCAATATATCCAAGATATTAACATTTCAACATGTAATCAATACAAAAATTACTAATGGGACCTTTTACATACTTAGTCTTTTTTCGTATTAAGACTTTGAAATCAGTATATATTTTATGACGAGCCTGCGGTTTGTCTTCACCCTACTTTCAAGCTACTTACACTGTTTTATGGATGCTGGCACAAGACATGAGACTCCTGGGCCAGAGACAAAGAACTTTCTTACTCATGCAACAACAAGCAATGTGAACATCAGCATTTTTGCATCAACACCCTGGTCCCCTGTAAGAGGCAGAATTCTAAGATGGCCCCAAACTTCTCAGTCCCCAGTATACACACACCTTCTCCTAGTTATTCGGCCAAACACTTACTGCTGTGAAGAGCTTTTTGCAGTTATAATTAAGATCTCAAATAAGTTGACCTCAAGATAGGGAGATTCTCAGGGTGGGCCTGACCTAGTCTCAATGCCCTTTTTTATTTGAGTGTAGAGGTCAGGAGAAGCACTGGTGGAGCAGTAGTTGATTGCTTGGCTGCTAACCCACAGGTCAGTGGTTCAAACCTACAAGTGGCTCCGAAGGAGAAAGAGATGGCAGTCTGCTTCTGTAAAGATTACAACCTTGGAAACCCTGTAGGGCTGTTCTACCCTGCCCTATAAGTTTGCTGTGAGCCAGAGTTGAATCAACGGCAATGGGTTTGATTTTGGTAGAGGTCAGAGTGATTAAAAACATGAGAGGAATTCTATAAGTGAGAAATACTCCATTACTGGCTTTGAAGATGGTAGGGACCATGTGGCAAAGAATGCAGGCGGCCTCTAGGAAATGAGAGTGGTTCCTCCTGATAACCAGCAAGTAAAATGGGGACCTCAGTCCTACAACCACAAAGAATTAAATTCTGCAAACATTGAGAATGAGCTGGGAAGCAGATTTTTCCCAGAACCTCCAGATGTGAATTCAGCCTGATGATACATTAATTTTAGACTTTGAGACTCTGAGCAAAGAGCCCTACCTAGACTCATGTCCTACAGAACTGTGAGCAAATCAGTGGGTGTTATTTATGCCACTAAATGTGTGAAAAGGAGCCCTGGTGGCACAATGGTTAAGTGCTCAACTGCTAACCACAGGGTCAGTGGTTCAAACCCACCAGCCGCTCCATGGGAGAAAGACCTGGCAATCTGCTCCCATAAAAATTACAGCCCAGGAAACCCTACAGGGCAGTTCTACTCTGTCCTATAGGTCACTATGAGTCAGAATCAACTTGATGGCACAAAACAACAACAAATTTGTGAAGGAGCCTGGATAGTGCAAATAAATTGTGATCAGGTGCTAACCTAAAAGTTGGAGGTTCAAACCCACCCATCGAGGTGCCATGGAAGATCTGCTTCCATAAGGATTACAGCCAAGAAAACCCTATGGAACAGTTCTACTCTAAGACATGGGTTGCCATGATTTGGGGGCCAGCTTGATGACAGCTAAACAACAACATCAGCAAGCTTGTGATAATTTGTTAGACAGCAATAGAAAAGTACTGCATCATTCAAGTCCCATGAGGGTGATGCAAAGAGCCCTGATGGTTGTTGCACATGCAATGAGTTAGTGCTGCAGCTGAGGAACACTAAGCTTGGGGAACTCACCCTTTTATAGCAAGTAGTAAGCAAGCCTGCTCTTTGTCCTGGAGGGAGAACTATCGCATCCTTCCAGGTGGCTCTGTGTAAACACAGCTCTGAGAAAAGTTCTGGGTAAAAAGTGTTTAGACCTTGCGTTCTTGGCATACCCAGCAAAACGTGTGGGAACATGAGATCCATGGAGGAGTGTCTCTCAGCATTTTACACTCACAGTACAGCTTAATTTGGAGTTGCCACATTTTAATACTCAGCAGCCACATGCAGCTTCTGGCTACCAACTACCACATTAGACAGATCTAGGGAAAACAAACAAAAAACATTGCCTTCAAGTCAATTCCAACTCATAGTTACCTTACAGGGCAGAGTAGAACTGTCCACTGGGTTTCCAAGGAGCGACTGGTGGATTCAAACTGCCAACCTTTTGGTTAGCAGCCAAGCTCTTAACCACTGTGCCACCAGGGCTCAGACAGATATAGAAAGCGCCAAATGAATATTTGTTGACATGCTGAGTGGAAAATTGAGAGCTGAGCTCTGTGACCTTTTATCAATTATGATTGATGCTTTTCCTTGAAATTTTAAAGCTGTTAACAAAAGAAAGGCTAGCTAATTTGTTAGTCTGGCCAGTGCCTAGGTGAATTTAATTACCTCGGTCAAGGTCTGGTCACCAGACTCAAATGTGTCTGTCCACTCAGGAGGACTATCCTTTAGAGCGGAGTGTCTCAAATTTTTCATTCTTGTCTGTTAGAGAAACTTTTTAGGTACTTTTCTCTTAATTGCCCCCTTTCCACACCATGAAATGTAATACCACGGATGTGTTGTTGTTAGGTTCCTTTGAGTTGGTTCCGAATCATAGTGACCCTGTGTACAACAGCAGAACAAAACACTGACCCTGGTGCTGCACCATCCTCACAATCATTGTTATCCTTGAGTCCATTGTTGCAGCCACAGTGTCAATCCATCTCATTGAGGGCCTTCCTTTTTTTCACTGACCATCTACCAAACATGATGTCCTTCTCCAGTAATTGATTTCTCCTGAGAACATGTCCAAAGTATGTAAGACGTAGTTTCACCATCCTTGTTTCTAAGGAGCATTCTGGTTGTACTTTTTCCAAGATGGATTGGTTCATTCTTTGGCAGTCCATGGTGTATTCAATATTCTTTGACAACACTACAATTCAAAGGTGACAGTTTTTCTTCTGTCTTCCTTATTCATTGTCCAGCTTTCACATACATATGAAGCGATTGAAAATACCATGGCTTGGGTCAGGCACATCTTAGTCTTCAAGACGAAATCTTTGCTTTTCAATACTTTAAAGAGATCTTTTGCAGCAGATTTGCCCAATGCAATGTGTCTTTTGATGTCTTGACTGCTGCTTCCATGGGTGTTAATTGTGGATCCAAATAAAACAAAATCCTTGACAACTTCAATCTTTTCTCCATTTATCATAATGTTGCTTATTGCTCCAGTTGTCAGGATTTTTGTTTTCTTTATGTTGAGGTCTAATCCATTCTGAAAGCTATGGTCTTTGATCTTCATAAGTGCTTCAAGTCCTCTTCACTTTCAGCAAGAGAGATTGTGTCATCTGCATAACGCAGGTTGTTAATGAGTCTTCCACCAATCCTGATGACCCATTCTTCTTCATATAGTTCAGCTTCTGGAATTATTTGCTCAGCATCCAGATTGAATAGGTATGATGAAATGATACAACCCTGGTGGACACCTTTCCTGACTGCAGTATGCCCTTGTTCTGTCCAAACAATTGACTCTTGATCTATGTACAGGTTCCTCATGAGCACAATTAAGTGTTCTGGAATTCCCATTCTTCACGATGTTATTCATAATTAGTTATGATCCACACAGGTGAATGCCTTAGCATAGTCAATAAAACACAGGTATATATATTTCTGGTATTCTGTGATTTCAGCCAAGATCCCTCTGACATTGGCAATGATATCCCTGGTTCCACATCCTCATCTGAATCTGGCTTGAATTTCTGGCAGTTGTCCTTTGATATACTGCTGCAGCTGCTTTCGAATGATCTTCAGCAAAATTTTACTTGTGTGTGATAATAATGATATTGTTTGATAATTTCTGCCTTCAGTTGGATTACCTTTTTTGGGAATAGGCATAGATATGGATCTCTTCCAGTCAGTTGGCCAGGTAGCTGTCTTCCATATTTCTTGGCATAAACAAGTGAGCACTTCCAGCACTGCATCTGTTTGTTGAAACATCTCCATTGATCTTCCGTCAATTCCTGGAGCCTCGTTTTTTGCCAATGCCTTCAGTGCAGCTTGGACTTCTTCCTTCAGTGCCATCAGCTCCTGATCATTTGTTACCTCCCAAAATGGTTGAACATTGACCAACTCTTTTTGGTATAATGACTCTGTATTCATTCCATCTTTTTTTTTTTTTGATGCTTACAGCGTCTTTTAATATTTTCCCCATAGAATCCTTCACTATTGCAGCTCTAGGCTTGAAGTTTTTCTCCAATTCTTTCAGCTTGAGAAATGTAGAGCATATTCATCCCTTTTGGTTTTCTATCTTCAGGTCTTGGCATATGTCATTATAATACTTTGTCTTCTCGAGCCACCCTTTGAAATCTTCTGTTCGGTTCTTTTATTTCATCATTTCTTCCTTTTGGTTTAGCTACTCAATGTTTAAAAGCAAGTTTCAGAGTCTCTTCTGACATCCATTTTGGTCTTTTCTTGTCTTTTTAATGACCTCTTGCTTTCTTCATGTTTGATGTCCTTGATGTCATCCCACAACTTGTCTGGTCTTTGGTCATTAGTGTTCAAGGCATCAAATCTATTCTTGAGATGGTCTCTAAATTCAGGTGGGATATACTCAAGGTCATGCTTTGGCTCTCGTGGACTTGCTCTAATTTTCTTCAGTTTCAACTTGTACTTGCTTAAGACCAATTGATGGTCTGTTCCAGAGTCAGCCCCTGGCCTTGTTCTGACTGATGATACTGCGCTTTTCCATTGTCTCTTTCCACAGCTGTAGTCGATGTCGATTTGATTCCTGTGTATTCCATCTGGCGAGGTTCATGTGTATAGTCACCGTTTCTGTTGGTGAAAAAAGGTATTGGCAATGAAGAAGTGGTTGGTCTTGCAAAATTCTGTCATGGGATCTCCACCATCATTTCTCTCGCTAAGACCATATTTTCCAACTACCAAGCCTTCTTTTTTGTTTTCAACTTTCGCATTCCAATCACCAGGATGCAATTATCAATGCATCCTGACTGCATGTTCAATGAATTTCAGACTGCAGAAGCTGATAAAAATCTTCAGTTTCTTCATCTTTGGCCTTAGTGGTTGGTGCGTAAATCTGAATAATAGTCGTATTAACTGGTCTTCCTTGTAGGCATATGGATATTATCCTACCACTGACAGCATTGTACTTCAGGATAGATCTTGATATGTTCTTTTTGACGATAAATGTAACACCATTCCTTTTCAAGTTGTCCTTCGCGGCATAGTAGCCCATATGATTGTCTGATTCGAAATGACAAATACCAGTCCATTTCAGCTCACTAATGCCTAGGATATCGATGTGTATGCGTTCTATTTCATTCTCGACAGTTGCCAATTTTCCTAGATTTATCCTTCACACATTCCAAGTTCCGATTATTAACGGATGTTTGAAGTTGTTTCTTCTCATTATGAGTCGAGCCACATTGGGAAATGAAGGTCCCAAAAGCTTGACTCCATCCACATCATTAAGGTTGACTTTACTTTGAGGAGGCAGGTCCTCCCCAGTCATCTTTTGAGTGCCTTCCAACCTGAGGGGCTCATCTTCCAGCACAATATCAGACAATGTTCCGCTGCTATTCATAAGGTTTTCACTGGCTAATTCTTTTCAGAAGTAGACTGCCAGGTCCTTCTTCCTAGCCTGTCTTAGTCTGGAAGGTCAGCTGAAGCCTGCCTGCCATGAGTGACATTGCTGGTATCTGAATACCGGTGGCATAGCTTCCAGCATCTCAGAAACACGCAAGCACCCACAGTACGACAAACTGACAGACACATGGGGGTATAGTTCAGTGGCAGGGCATGTGCTGCTCATGAGTGAAGTCCCTGGTTCATTCCCTGGCACCTCTAGTTCACCAGAATATACTATGTATCTATTTATGCACAGTGTCCTTTTGGAAAAGTACAAACCAGTATAATATCTAAATTTTTTGCCACTGTCACCAAAAACCAAAATTTGCTCCCTTGGGAATGATATCCCCCCTCCACTGAGATTGCATGTTATAGGGAACTCCTCAGAGGCAAACAGATAAACTAGGTTGCCAATGTATTTCATTTAAGGTTGGAAAGTCACTGTGTCATTTTTACAGGGCTGCTCTCTGATGTACCACGTGCTCAAAGCAGGGGATGCTGGGCAGATTAGGATACAGAGAGCTGGGGTTCCCTTGGCATTGTTGCCCTGAGTCCATGTTATTGCACAAAGTGTGACCCTGTGCTCTCTTTTCTAGAATCAGTGCCTTCCTCTTGAGGTAGCTCTGGATAACACCAAACCATTCTTGTTCTTAGGGTTCCCCCTACCCATTAGTCCACATGCCACAGGCTTGGTGAACAGCTCCTTCTTTCCCAAGCATCTTCAAGAGCAGACGCCCTGACATAGCTTTCAGACAGTGATTTTGTTCTTTGAGATAGTGGGTGGGAGACTTTCTAACCTGGATTTGTCTGGTCCAGGAAGAATGTAATAAGCCAAACTTTTCAGGCCAAAGCATTTTTAACTTCTTGGAAGTCAATTGTTACGGGGACAAACATCATGGAATCTAGGTTACATGTTTCATATCATTGGGGGTGAGGCTCTTTGGGAGCCAGGTTCTTTTGTTTTACACTTCCAAGCTATTTCTGATTTCACCTCTGACTCTGAGCATCCATCCACAAAGTACTCGCCATTAGTTAAATGAGGACCTGGGCTTGGTCATGTCCATGATGTGGATGAAATCTAACGCTAGCAAAGACCCTATGCTTTGTCCGGGGATGTATTAGGCACTTCACTAAGAAGTATGTTTTTTTAAAATCTCTGGTTTTTTTTTTTTTTTTAATTAATTTCTCTAACCCGTTTGTATGAAGGGCAGGGTGTTTGATCTGTATAATCCTAATTCTTTGGTATATGTTGACGCTTGCTTTTCAACTAGTATATGATCAAGCTTTGTTAGTGCTTCACATGTGCTTGACAAGGATACATTCTACAGAATTTCCTAAAAAATTCTTGATACGTCCTGAGATAGTTTGTTAATTACATTGTTCAAATGTTCTGCATATTTACTGATTTTCCTGTCAGCTTGATTTACTAATTTGTAAGAACGACATTACCATTTCTCACCATGATGATGGATTTGCCCATTTTCCCACAAAAGTCTATTAAACTTTTATTTTATTTTCTTCAGAGTTATGTTGTTACGTGCATAGAATTTCATGATTATTTTTTCTCATGAATTGTTCATTTTGTTATTATAAATTACTCCTCTTTGTCCCTAGTAATTCTTAAATTCTTAAAGTCTATTTCACCTGATACTGACGTGGCTGCACCAGCTTTTAATTAATTAGTGCACTGAAATCTGTGAGAGCTGGAACTTGATGGGACCGCCTTCTTTTTCCAGGTCTCTCAAGTTTCCTGCTTTAGACACTGTATAGTCTTACCACTTTTCTATCACTCCTTTTAGTGGGAAATGTTTGAGTTTTCCTTCTCTGGTAGGTTTCTGCCTTACGCAAGGTTCCAGAGTCTGCAGGTTTTGCCATATTTACCTAGTTTATCTTTTCCATCTTTTTACTTTTAATATTTCTGTATTTTTATATTTTAACTACATCCTTTATACAGAGCACATAGCTGATTTTTAGAAATTCAATCAGAAAATCTGTTTTTTACCTGAAAACTTTAATTCAGTCACATTATTGGAATTACTGATAAATTTAGATTTATTTCTATGAAAGACTTTTTTAAATTCTTTTCTCTCCATTCCTAGTTTATTTTTAGTTGATTAAACCTTTATTATTCTCTTTTTTACTGATTTTAAGGTTGTTTGTTCTATTTCTATTCCTTAGAGGTAATCCCTAACATTACAACATACATACTTCGAAAGTGTTATCCAGTGTTGCGTTGTATACTTCCATACAGCACCAATCACATTGTTTTCTCTGTTGTTAAATGCTGCGGGGAGCTTAAACCATTTTAATTCTGACCATTCCCATCTCCAATGTTGTCCAATATTTTAACTACTCTTCATTTTTGTACCCCAAATTAGTAGTTATTTTTATCACTATTGTTTCATACTGTCTAATAGATATTTATCTATACATTAATTTGCTTAACATTTTTTCCATTGCATTTTACTTTTTCATTCTAGATTAAATTTTCTCCTTCTTGAGGTATATCCTTTAGTAGTTCTTGCATTGAAGGTCTGCTAGTAATGAATTCTCAGTTTATTTGCCTGGAAAAGTCTTTAACTTAACTATATGGAAGATATATTCTATTGTATGTATAAGGTATAACAAAGGAAATAACATTTTTAGTCATTATTTTGTCTTTATTCTTGAATGATAGGTTAACTGGGTATAGAATTCCAGGTTCACAGGATTTTTTTTTTTTCTCCTCAGCACTTTGCATATTTTTGTATCTGTTATCAATGTATTGCTTCTAAGCTCCAAATCCATCTTCTTTGCCATACTTTGAGATTAAAAAAAAAAAAAAAAAACTCAAACAAAACCCATGGTTATGGAGTTGATTGCAACTCATAATGACCCTATAGGACACAGTAGAACTGCTCCATAGAGTTCCCAAGGAGCAGCTGGTGTATTCGAACTGCTGACCTTTTGGTTAGCTCCTGAGCTCTTAACCACTGCTCCACCAGGGCTCCATCCTTTGAAATACTAGAACTAAAATCTGTAGATTACATTTCTCCTTTGCCAGATGGCTTGGTATTAGGCTCTGCCAGTAGAGGGCGCCGGAGGGATACTGCAAGGCTGGAAGAGGAAGAATGAAAAAGAGACCTTTTTCCTTCTGCTGCTTTTTTTTTTTTTGCTCAGCAATGAGCAGATAAGAATGTAGGAATCCTCATTCATCAGTGGCACCCTCCAGCCAGTTTCTTTGTTCCCACTTTGGAAGGTGTTTCTTAGCTCTCAGAACTCAACATGGCCGGCTTCCTTTTCGCCACAGTGTCAGGTAGCGTGTGCTGATGGCAGCAAGGCCCTCTCCTCAGAGGTCTGAATTTCAGCTTTGCAAGGTCCCCTCTTCTGAGTTTTTAGGCTTTTTTCTTGTTCACTTTGCTCTCAACCCTAAGAATAGTAGTTTCTTTATGTAGTTACTACCTCTCTACACCTCGGATTTTGCTTTACCCATTTTAGTAGTTAATCATCTTTAACTGGCTAATAATTTGTTATATTAAATTTTCCCTTTTCAAGTTACTGGTGTGGTTTCAGTCTCCTGACTGGCCCCTGACTGATAAAATGTTATATCATTTTCTGTTTTATTTTGCTGCTGGTCAAAAAATCTGATGTCAGCAAAAGGTTTGAATAGACGCTCCACAAAAGAATATATAGAACTGGCCAATAAGTCCATTAGTAGAGTGAACCATATTATTAGCCATCAGAGAAATGCAAATTAAAGCCACAATGAGCCTCCACTACCTGCCACTGGAGTGACTAAAAGTAAAAGACTAATGACAGGAAGTGTTGGCAAGAATGTCTAGCAACTGGGACGCTTATATTTTTGTTGATGGGAATATAAAATTGTATAACCACTTTGAGAAAGGTCTGACATTTTCTTGTAAAATTAAATATACACCTGCCCTATGACCCAGCAGGCCCACTCTTAGGTATTTACCCAAAATAAACCAAAACATAGGTTCACAAAAATACTTGTTCAGGAATGTTCACAGGAGCTTTATTCACAATAGCCCTGAAATGGAAAGAAACTGTGGAGCATTCATACAACGGAAAACTAAACAACAACAAAAAACCAAACCTGTTGCCATTGAGTCTATTCTGACTCCTAGTGACCCTATAGGACAGAGTAGAACTGCCCCATAGGGTCCCCAAGGCTGTAATCTCTATGGAATCAGACTGCCACATCTTTCTCCCACTGAGTGGCTGGTGGGTTCAAACCACAAACCTTTCAGTTAGCAGCCGAGGGCTTAACCACTGTGCCATCATGTTAAGTATACCATAAACCAAACCCAACCCAACCCACTGCTGTTAATTCTTTGAATTGATTTTGACTCATAGCGAACCTAGAGGACGGAGCAGAACCATCCCACAGGGTTTCCAAGGCTGTAATCTTTATGGAGCTGACTGCCACGTCTTTATCCTTGGGAGCAGCTGATGGGGTCAAACTGCCGACCTTTTGGTTAGCAGCCAAGTGCTTAACTCCTGCACCACCAGGCTCCTTAGTTAACTTGTAGTGGAAGGAAATCAGAATAGTGGTTGACTGTGAGGGGATGGCTGTGAGGACTAACTGGGAAACAGCGGAGAGAACTACCTGGGGGGATGGCCATGTTTTATATTTGATTGGAGTTTGGGTTATACTGCAGTGTACACTTATAATATGTGCATTTTGTGTGTCTGTAAATTTGGCATCAACAGAAAGAAATCTGTAAACAAATAATGGACTTTAATGATATCGTTACTGAAGTATTTAGGGGCAAGTGCACTAATGTCTATAATTGAGTTTGAAATGCACCTCCTCCCAAAAAAAACCCTGAAACAAAATAATAACAACAAAAAAATGAGGGATTGATGGATGAAGCGAGAGCTGGATGGATAGATATATGATAAAGCAAATATAGCAAAATGAGTAAAATGTTAATAATAGAATCTAAATAAGGGGTATATGGGTGTCCATTGTAAAGTTCTGTTAACTTCATGTTTGAAAATTTTCTAATAAAATGTTGGAAAAAAAAGGGCTGCTGTCTGTCTAATAATCCTTACTTTTTAGGTAATTTGTGTTTTCTAAATGACTGTCTTTAACATATTCTTTGTTTTTTGAGTTTTGCACTTCATGTGATGTGTTTAGGCATGGGTTGATTTTTTTTGCACTCATACTTGTGAGCTTACATCTTTTTTCAAATCTTGATACTTCTCAGCCCTTATCTTTTGAATATTGTCTTTCCTCTTTCCTTCTGGAATTCTCATTAGATCTGTTCTGGAAGTTTTCATTTTATCATCCGTATAGCTTAATCTCTCATATTTTTCATTTCTTTGTCTCTCTGTGCTATAATTTGGGTGCCCTCACCTTCTACGTTAGGATCTCCTTCCTCAGATCTATTTTTCAGTTTCAGCTATATTTAGTCTGCTGGTTAACCTAAGACTGTGTTTTTCATTTCTAGAAATTATAATTTTTTCCAATATAATTGTCACTGTATTGTGTCTTATCTCTTTGATTCTTTTAAAACTGCATTTAATAATCTTAAACACATACCTATATATGTATTGTATACATATATAAAAAAGTATATATGTATTTGCTTTATTATCATAGTTTATTTTAAGTGGATGTTATCAGAGGTTAAAATCCTTGTGTGTGTTGTAATTTTGGATTGTGACTCATGGCAACTGGACATTTATCTGAGGAAATCTTCCAGCTATGGGACTCTTCCCAGAGAAATTTTTTCATTTGCTTCTTCTAGGCATAGGGCCATTATAGTCCCTGGCCACTTTTTATATTAATTTTCTAGATTATGCAGCTAGAGTAAATTAAACCCAAAACCCACATGAAGGCCAGCCTGTGCTTATGAATTACCAGAGGAGACAGCTAAACTTCTTGGTCGTCTTCCTGGGTCTGGTAGTGGATTATGTTTATTCCGTCTTATGACTAAGGTTATAGCACCTGGAGACACCTGGCTTTTGGGGGATGGTGGGGGAGGGCTCCATTCCACTTGCCAGCATCATGTGAACCCAAAGCCTAATGTGGACAGTTAGACTGAAGCCCTTGCGTTAACACATCTGGCAAACCTTCTGTGGGCAGCTGTAGCATCAACTCAGGGTTTCCACCCCAGTGTTTAGTTCTCCTTTTGTTTTGGCCTCTGGAAATTTCCCTCACTTTCTTATATATTCATGTGTTGCTTTAAAAAGCAACAAATTTATAATTTATTCAGCATTTTCTAGGTGTTTCATATTGGGAGAGTCATTAAGGAATCTGAACTTTCACAATGCCAGAAATGAAAGCCGTGTTACGTATTTTGCATGGATTATTTTATTTGTTTCTCACAACAACCCCATACATTTATTATAATTATTCCAAGAAATTTAGCTATAGAGGCATTAAGCAGCTTTCCCATATCTTAAAACAAAATAAAACTAGTTGCCATTAAGTTGACTCCAGCTTAATGTGTGTCAGAGTTGAACTGTTCCAAAGGGTTTTCAATGGCTGATTTTTTGGGAGTAGAACTCCAGATCTTTCCTCCAACGGTGCCTCTGGGTGGACCTAAACTCGGTGGAAAAGTCCTTCGAGGTAGCAGACCAGTAAGTTAACTGTTTGCACCACCCAGGACTCCTCCCCAGGCCTAACAAGCTATTAAGTTGGCAGAGTTGGGATTCTAGAATGTCCAAATGGTTCTAGTGTCTAGGCTTCTGTCCTCTTGTATTGCAAGAGTAGAGAAACCCACCCTCTGGCCTGAGAGTGTTAACCCGAGTCGTCAGTGGCAGTACCTCAGTACAGTAACGGAAACCCACCCTCTGGCCTGAGAGTGTTACTCGCCCCGAGTCGTCAGTGGCAGTACCTCAGTACAGTAACGGAAACCCACCCTCTGGCCTGAGAGTGTTACTCGCCCCGAGTCGTCAGTGGCAGTACCTCAGTACAGTAACAGAAACCCACCCTCTGGCCTGAGAGTGTTACTCGCCCCGAGTGGTCAGTGGCAATACCTCAGTACAGTAACGGAAACCCACCCTCTGGCCTGAGAGTGTTACTCGCCCCGAGTGGTCAGAGGCAGTACCTCAGTACAGTAACGGAAACCCACCCTCTGGCCTGAGAGTGTTACTCGCCCCGAGTGGTCAGAGGCAGTACCTCAGTACAGTAACGGAAACCCACCCTCTGGCCTGAGAGTGTTACTCCCCCCGAGTCGTCAGTGGCAGTACCTCAGTACAGTAACTGAAACCCACCCTCTGGCCTGAGAGTGTTACTCGCCCCGAGTCGTCAGTGGCAGTACCTCAGTACAGTAACGGAAACCCACCCTCTGGCCTGAGCGTGCTACTCGCCCCGAGTCGTCAGAGGCAGTACCTCAGTACAGTAACTGAAACCCACCCTCTGGCCTGAGAGTGTTACTCGCCCTGAGTCGTCAGAGGCAGTACCTCAGTACTGTAACAACTTCACTTTTGGTTATGCCTTTGCTACCTTCTTATTCAGCAAAAAGACCTGAAGAGTGTTCCTTGTACCATAAGAATCAGGTACTTCTTGGATTTCTCTCAGACCTTGTCATTCGGACCCTTGGCTGACTGGAAGAACAGTTGAAGTCTCATATGGGGACTGCGCAGCAAGGACACTCAGCCATAAGAACACAAAACCCCTTAGTCTCATGTGGATTTTTGACTGAGTTTTATTTATCCCACTTGCTCTTATTCACAAATCTGAGAGGGGATGGGCTTTCTGTTTGGCTTTGAGGGTGCCCTGTAGACAGCTAGGTGACCAGCTGTCCTGCTTTGCCCAGGACTGAGGGATTTCCTGAGACATGGGACTTTCAGTGCTAAAACCAGGATGCTAGTCACCCTACAGACTATTCTGGGAATTTTTAAATCACACCAGCCGCAGTCCTTTGCCTTCAGGGCTAAGTGAGAGGACAGAATATGCTCTGGTTTCCAGATTTCCCCAGAGATGAAAGGAATGAGGGTTTAATGGTGAGAAGAGGAGCAGAAGATTCATTTCAAGGACATATGGAATGCAGTAGAGCACCCCAGGTATTTCCCAGCTGTTCCTAGTTATGCCCCAACAGAAGACAGTGCAGCTGATAAGGACAAAGAACAAGAGCAACTGGGGAGGGAACTGAGATTATGAAGCAATTTCTCACATGCCAGGTACTTGGTTAGAATCGTTGTCTATGTCATCTCCTTTAGTCCTGACCGTAACTCTATGAGGTAGACAGCGTCATGGCCATTTTAGAGGGGTGGGGGGTGGCTAAAATGCAGCATGATTAAGTCACTTACCCAGGACAGCAAGCTTGTAAATAGGATGCCTGGATTCAGATCCAGGTGAGCCTGACTCCAAAACTAGGCTCTTTCTGCTTGACCATGGTGCAGGATGGGGAGGACTGCTGTATGCAAGCACAGATGTGGGAATTGTGAGTCTAAAAGGAAAGATGAAAAAGAAGCAGGCCTGTAAACTGTCACAGGCCTTGCAAACAACACCTACTATTGGGAACTAGCAGACAGTGGCTGCTGTTCCAGGCTGTGGTGTCATCAGGCCTAGGGATCTCGGGGAGCTTGCCAGAGGCATAGGGATTGTCTTAAACTCCGAGAACTTCTGGAACAGAAATACCCAAGTGGGTGGCTTTAAAGAGCAGAAATTAATTTTCTCATAGTTCTAGAGGATACAATTCCAAATCAGGGTCTCGGCCCTGTTGATTCTTTCCTTGTTGGCACCTCCCCTGGTTCCTGGGATTGTAGACGCCCCTCACATGGTGCCTGTCTTTCCCTGTGTGTGTGTCTCTGCATCTAATTTGCTTTTTTAAATAACTTAGAAGTGATTAGATTTAGAACCCTCACTGTCATGGATTGAATTGTGTTGCCAAAAATATCTGTCAACTTACCTAGGTCATGATTCCCAGTATTGTGTGATTGTCTACCATTTTGTTCCCTGATGTGATTTCTCTATGTGTTGTAAATCCTATCACTATCACTATGATGCTAATGAGATGGTTTAGTGACTGTTATATCGATGAGATCTATAAAATTAGATAGTGTCTTAAGCCAATCTCTTTTGAGGTATAAAAGAGAGAAGTAAGCAGAGAGACATGGGGACCTCATACCACCAAGAAGGTAATGCCAGGAGCAGAGCTCATCCTTTGGACCTGAGGTTCCTGTGCTGAGAAGCTCCTTGGCCAGAGGAAGATTAATAACAAGAACCTTCCTCCAGAGCTGACAGAGAGAGAAAGCCTCCTCTACAGGAGACGCCCTGAATTCGGACTTCTAGCCTACTAGCCCGTGAGAGAATAAATTTCTCTTTGTTAAAGCCATCCACTTATGGTATTTCTGTTACAGCAGCACTAGATGACTGAGACACCACTGCACTCGGGCATGATCTAATTAACACAGCAAGAAAACCCTCTTTCCAAATAGGATGACATCTACAGGTATAAACTATGACCCATTGCTGTCGAGTCCTTTCCGATTCATAGTAACCCTATAGGACAGAGTAGAACTGTCCCATAGGGTTTCCAAGGAGTGCCTGGTGGATTCGAACTGCTGACCTTTCTGGTTAGCATCTGTAGCTCTTAACCACTGTGCAACCAGGGCTCCTCTATAGGTATAAGGAGTAGGATTCCAACACATAATTTTGGGGGACACAATTCAATACATAACAGGGCTACTCTGTGCTAGTACCCAATTCTCTCTTCCTTTTCTACTCGCCAGCAAACTTCTACCCAGGGGTTGGATGGAGTGGTCAGGGATGCTGGGCTTGAAGAAAGTGGTCTCCTTTCCCCTGACTGTGCTGTTCATAGGTTGTCATGCAGGCAGCCCCTGTCCTTTGGAGCTGGAGCCTTTGCTCCTTGCCTTGGGCTGCCTTACTGCTTGGTTTGAGGTCATGATCCTGGTTCATCCTGTTCCCACTTGTTCATCTTCGAAAAAAAAAAAAAGGAACAGCCTTTCCATCGCCTGCCTGTTGCATTGTGAAATGCTGTATCAATATTAAGCATTATTAGGGTGTTCTTACCAAACAAACACATTCTAAGGACCCAGTCAGTGATCAAGGCTGCTTTTAAAGGCCTCTCCTAATATTTACCTACCCAGCTTCCTTCTATACTTTTAGCTGTGTTTTTCTGAAACAGCTGCAACCAGAGCAGAAGGCTCTTTTGTGTAAACTCATAAGTCACCTGTGCTTATTTTGTGTATTCAGGGCTGTTATGCTCTGCAGCAAGCCATTTTTTTTTTTTTTTTTAAATAGGAGTGGGTATTTAATATAATAGAGTATTACATGTTCAGCATATAAATTACTAGGTCTTAGAAGCAAAAAATGAGTAATTCTGCCCTGAGGTAATAGAACAGCTACTGTGGAGTCACTAAAGTCAATTAAATAGATCATTTGTGGTCAGGGCAGGACAGTGGAATTACTACCTGAATAGCATCCAGTAGTCGTTCCCAAAATTAATTGTTCAACAAACAGGTATTGAGAACCCGAGGTGAGCTCAAGATGTTATCTAAGTGTTGGGCAGGGCCACAAAGAAATAGAAACAACCTCAAGGAGACCAAAGAATTTTCTATGTGGAATTCTTTCTATGGGAAATTAATTGACATCACTGTGCTTCTTCATCAGTAAATGTGAGGGGAATGGGCTCTTTTAGAAAGCAAGTGGACATATAACCAGAAACCCAGGGGGTCGGTAACCTGCAGTTTTGTTCAGGAGGACGTGGAGTGAGGACAAGGATGTAACATTGATCAGACCTGGAAACCCGGCCTTGAGAAGGCCAGTTATAAAACAATTCACATTTGGAGTCAGGGGACTAAGTCCAACTCTGACTCTTGCTAGCTGAATGATTTTGGGCAATTTAGTTAACCTCATTGGATGGCATTTTTTTTTTTTTTTCATTGGGTCCCAGTTTTCTCATCTGTCGAAAGGAATAGTTACAGAATAATCTCATTAAATGAGGTACCAGAGGTGAAATGCCTGGCACATAGCTACAGATAGATAGCTGCCGTCGGGTCGGCTCTGACTCTGGTGACCTCACGTACAACAGAACAACACGTTGCCCAGTCCTGTGTCACACTCAGGATCACAGCATGTTTGAGTTCACGGTTGTGGTTACTGTGCCAGTTCATCTCGTCCAAGGCCTCTCTCACCCTTATTGCCCTTTACTTCACCAAACGTGAAGTCCTCCTCTAGCCATTGATCCCATCTGATGGCGTGTCCTAAGCCAGCAGCTCGGACAATGTTCTGTTGTGTTCCATAGATTTTCACTGGCTGATTTTGGGAGTAGATTGCTAGGCTTTCTTCCTAGTCTGTCTTTGCCTGGAAGCTCCACTGAAACCTGTCTGCCATGGGTGACACTGCTGGTATTTACAGTACTGGTAGCATAGCTCCTAGCATCACAGCATCACACAAGCCATCACAGTAGGACAAACTGATAGATGAGTGGTGGTGGTGGCACATAGTAGGCCTTCGAAACAAGGGCCATGGTGCTTATAATCCAGGCCCAGCATAAAAGGAGTGGGAGCCACTGTCAGCGTGGATCACCCACCACTCTCAGTCAACAGAACTCTGAGGGTCTACTTCCACTTTTGTTACTGACCTGTGTCCCAGTTGAATACGAGACCTTATTTTCTTATGATCCCCATCCAGTTTTGTGGGAGAGTCGTGAAGATTGTAGATTCTCTGCCAAAGATAGAAGTCCATTTGCTACCAGCTCTTTCCCTGGAAAACACCCCCTATTTGCCAGTGGGAGACTTTTAATTTGCCTCTGTAATTGAAATGGGCCCTCTAGGTCACGGGATCAGCATGCTCTGGCCTGTGAGTCATCCCGAGCAGTTGTCCAGGTTTTATCAAGTGGATCAAGAATGTATTGACCCAGGTTCAATGGAGTGGAGGGGAGAGAAATTACTAATGAATCTGAGCAATCCAGCCCTACCTCCGACCTGTACTGCTTCAAGGGGCACACCACCCTTCAGCCCCGACCCCACCCACACTTCTTTGTCGCTGCAGTTTAGCCAGAAAGGGTGGAGCAAACCGGATTTCTTTTATTAAAGCACCAATGAGTGAAAAGATACTCTAGAGTAACTCTTCATGCCAGAAACCAAAATTAAAATGATGTTGTACTCAGATAATTAATACTAAAAGGCTTGACAACAGAACATGCTAAATAAATTAGTCTTTAAATGCTTATGTTTCTTCCAATTACAGGTTTTTGGTCTAATAATTGCTTCACCAAATAGACAAATGACCTCAACACCCTGCTTACTTTGGCCCGTAAAGATGTGGCCTTTATTAACCAATGTTAAGTAGAAACACTTTTATGCCTGCCTCCATCTGTGGAGTGAAGGGCTGTTTCTGAATGACATTTAAAGGAATTTTTGAGAATGACTTTGATTCAACTCCATCGATTTTTTACAGGGTGTCTTCTCAGCGGCAGGAGCAGAAGCAGTCACCGAAGAGGGGCACAGACAGAGATGTCAGATCCTGCACTCACGGATGGACATCTAGGTAGGAAGGCTTCGCGGGCTCTGGGTACAATAAAAGGCAGAAAGGCTCTGAGGAGCCAGAGGAAAACAGCATTCTAAAAACGCCTGGTAGACGGCTGGGCTGTGGTTAGCAGAGAGGAGGAGTGGGGTAGAGTTGCTTGGGTGGAGGAAGTGACGTGGACAGGGCAGGGTGGAAGGAAAGCAGGAACCTCAGAGGTGGCCACTCCAAGGCCTCTTGGAATGTTAAGATTCTCTGTGGCCTTTAGCTTGTTTCTAACCAGCTCATAGTCACTGGCTAATGACCGCAGAAGCCAAAATTGAGACTTCATTCTGTCTGATTCCAAAATTGATGCTTTTAAGCATTGCACTGCAGGTTCTTAGCCTTGGGACATAGCAGAACCAACTGGGGCACTTGGAGTCCAGGGTTCCACTCCAGATCATGACCAGAACCTTGGGGTTGGAGCCTGGGTATGGGTATACTGAAAAATCCCCAAACTTGCGTGCACAGGAGGCCCCTGAAAGCCCTGTTAAAATGCAGATCCTGACTCTGTAGATCTGGGGCGGGCGGACACTGAGATTCTGCATTTCCTACAAGCTTCTAGGTGATGCTGAAGCTGCTGGTCCATAGAGCACTCTTAGAAGGATTTGTAAATCTCGTTAAAGGTTGAAAATCATTGCACTGGCCTAAGGCATCTCTTGTTTGGTCTTCTAGAAAGGGATAAAGAGGCAGTGGTGTTTTAGCGGTAAAATCCTTGTCTTCCATGAGGGAGACTGGGTTGGATCCCCAGCAAATGTACTTCATGCGCAGGTTCCAGCCGTCTGTCAGTGGAGGCTCCTGTGTTGCTATGATGCTGTACAGGCTGAAGGGGAGCTTCCAGGCTAAGACTAAGGAGAAAGGCCTGGTTATCTACTTTTGAAAACCAGCTGATGAAAACTCTATGGATCACAATGGCCCAGTCCTTAACCAATCACAGGCATTGTTTATTCTGTTGTATATGGGGTCATCATGAGTTGGGGGCAGCTCACAGCGACAGTTATGGAAAGCAACCATCTTTAGGGAGATAGGCACAGAGGTGAGAGGCAGGCAGAAATCAGAATGGGCTGGGCCGCCAGTCCAAGCTAGTGATGAGCTTCAAGGCAGAAGGCCAGGCAGGGGGCACTGCCTGCTGCAGAGGGGTCCCGGGGCCAAGCTCTGGGAAGGCCATGCTGGAGCCGGGACTCCTATCCTGACACAAGCCATGAGTGAGCCCCTCAGAGGACCCCCTGACTAAGTAAATGTGTCCCCAGTGCAGGGTGAAAAGCCCAGGTTTATAATTTCCTTCTGAGCGGCTGTCCCTCCCTCCCTCAGTACAGACACACAGGACATTCTCAGGAAATAACGTGGGCCTTTGAAAGAAACCTGCATGAGGGAAGCACATACAGAATTTGATAGAAAGATGGGCCTCCTGATTGTCTTTGGTTCCAGGCTGGGGAAATATTATCATGTTCCAGTTATGTTTAAATGAAACACATTTTAAAGTTTTTTTTTTTTTTTTTAATAATGGAAAAAGCAGGTAATCCAAAGAAGCAAATATAATTCCTTTAAAAATTTAAAAATAAATGAATTTAGGTTTTTATTTTTTTATTTTTAGTCAGGAAATAGTTTCATTGTTTGAGTTTAGATATAATTAAACCACTGATTTGGCCTCGTTAGAAAGTGAATGTTTATCACGGAAGCAGGGACTAAGACAGGGGTAGGATGGCTGGGAAAGGCAGACTTTATTCAAGTCCATGCTGGTAACTTCTTTATAAAAAGGTAAAAATTAGGATTAGCACAGGGCCTCCGTAAGAAGCAGAGCGGGTGTCTTCTGGTTTCCTAAGAGCCCCATCTCGGCAATATTGTGTTGCTTAGGAACTAACAAAAACACGTTTGTGTGTGTCTCTCTTCCTTTTTTTTAATGGTCCCTTTGTGCCCTGATATTTTTCCACATTGGCAGCTGTGAGGGAAAACAAGGTGATTGGGGTAGATGCAGCCTCCGCTCTCAAGTCTGGAGCAGAACAGATAAGAACTTGTATGTCAGAATATAAAGTTTACACAGCTCCAGTCAAAAGCCTTTGATGTCGCCTGCCCAATCTGGCCTCGCATCTTTGAAGTTCTCTTACACATGCTTGGGTTCCGTCAATAAGAAGCAGGCCTTTCTTTCCCCCGCTAGTTAAAACATCTGCCTCCTGGAAACGCCCCATGTTAAAGCAGGCCACAATAGGTCCAGGCTAATAGAGACCCAGGCTTGGCCGCGTTAGTGACAGAAATGCCTAAGAAATGGAAGCCATTTCCCTTATGGACTGTGGGGTGAGGCTGTTTCCATTGCAAGACTGCATTGGGAAAGGCTGAGCTGGGCTGGCTGTGATGACCAGAGTGACTGACCAGGCCGCCTTTCCAGGCGCTGTCTATGCAAGGCTGTATCCAGGCTGTAGCTCACATGTGGTCTGCACTCTTTATCTGGGACATTAGCTGTTTCTCAGTGAAACGGAGTGGGGAACAGGCTCATTGGTGGGTGGTCTCTCTCTTTGCAACGTCACTTAGACTGCTCAGCAAATAGCTTGTTTGTCAAATAATATTGCTTCTTCCTGGAACAAAACCCCGTTACTTACTGCTGAAACCTGTGGCTATCACAAACAATACCACAATGTGCTTCTGTTGCTACGTAGTGGTACCCTTTGAAGGGACTGAGGGCGAGGGCGGGAAGCCTTTGTTCCTGGAAATGAAAGGGCTAAACAATGGATTGTATGAAGGACTGTAGTTGCCAGGCTCCTTGCTGCAAGCCCTGGCTTGTAACAAAAGCCTTCATCTCAGAGAGTCCAGTTCTGAAAATGTTGGAGGTGGGTGCTCCTGGTGGACTTCCAAGGCATGGTGGCAGTGGGTGGGTGGGCAGACAAACAGACAGACTACAGACTGATGGCCAGCAGTCCCAGTTGGCCAGTGGCAACCTCGAATCTGTAGCCCTAGAGCTACTGTATCAGTTGTTAGGGGTGGAGGATAAAAATCAGAAGGAAAAAGGACATGAACCCACACTTCAGAATATCTTTGCCAAAATACTGAACTCAATACGCAAGTAGCAGGGACAGAGCAAGTGGTGAGTCTTGGAGAAGAAAACCATCGGGCAGATGGTTGTTCTGAGGTGGCACTAGCATCCCCCTTTATGCCTTTTTTCTCCCTTGATGGTACTCTTTCCACAATCTCTAAATTTGCTGTCCTTACATCCTTCAGTTCTCCTTCTTTCCCTTCCTTCCCTCAAACTCTAATATCAGGTTAGGGCCTGATCAGCTTACCCATTCTAAGCACGCATGGGTGGAAATGCTCATTGGTTACTTCTCCTAGGGGCATTTTCGTCTTAAGAGAAGACAAGCTTCAATCAAAGAAATAAATCTCTAATGATAAAACTTTAGTCATGGATGGGCCAGAATTTTATTGCCCTGTAGTTACACCATTGAAGGTCTACTAGTTTTGCTGAGGTAATATAAACAGCATTTTCCCTCAGTAATCTTGCAATCTAACAGGGAAGAAATTCTTACCTGAAGTGTTTGGGATAAGCCAGGGCATGGTTGTATTATAACACAAATAGTGGAAGGTGGGTGGTGGGAAGGGGCAGACAGTCCTTGTCACATCTCCATATCTGATGTGGTTCTGACCTAGGTTTTAAGGATTTGGTACCGTGGAGGAAGCCTGAGATCTAGTAAATGGTACTTGGGTTGACTCACTGGCAGAGCCAGACTGTGTGAAGTTGGCTAGAAGAAGACCCTAATCCCCATGCCAGGGATGTGGGACAAGCCATTATGGGCTCCCGCCTACAAAGGAACATGATGACATCCATGTCTAGTGAGAACCACAGAGCCCAGACTGGGTTGGAGGGAGTAGGGTAAAGGGTGGAGGCAGGGAGACTAGGGAGGTACTGAAAGATGGTGAGATGTGATGGTGGGAAGCACAACTCTTGAGTCTGACTGCCTGGCTTAAATACCAGCCATGCTATCTAATCCACCACCTGTCTCATTTTGTGGTACTGTGCTGGCTTGCATGTTGCTATGATGCCGGGAGCTATATCAAGGATGTTTCAAATACCAAAAGGGTCACCTATGGTAGACAGGTCTCAGTGGAGCTTCCAGAATAAGACAGACTAGGAAGAAAGAGTTGGTGATCTACTTCTAAGAGCTAGCCACTGAAACCCTACGGAGCACAGCAGAATATTGTCTGATATAGTGCTAGAAATTGAGCCCCCTAGGTTGGAAGGCACTCAAAATACATGGCAGCCTCAACAACGGAGTCAAGCACAGCAACAATCATGAAGATGGAGCAAGACTAGGCAATATTTCATCCTGTTGTAAATGGGTTAGCCATAAGTTGGAGCTGACTGAACAGCAGCTGGTAATATATAATAGTTCACCATCTGTCTTATTAGCTCTCTAGTGGTGCTATAATAACACCACCACAAGTGGATGGCTTTAATAAACAGAAATTTATTCTCTCACAGTCTAAGAGGCCAGAAGTTTGAATTCAGGGTGCCAGTTTCAGGGGAAGTCTTTCTCTCCCTGTTGGTCCTAGGGGAGAGTCCTTGTCCTTAATCTTCCCCTGGTCTAGAAGCTTCTCAGCACAGGGACCCTGGGTCCAAAGGAAGTGCTCCACTCCCGGCATATCTTTCTTGGTGGCACAAGGTCCCTCTCCTCTCTGCTCAATTCTCTCTTTTATATCTCAAAAGAGATTGACTCAAAATTTAATCTAGTCCCGCCTCATAAACATAACTCTCTAATTCTGCCTCATTAACATTATAGAAGTTAGGATTTACAACACATAGGATAATCAGGTTAGATCACAAAATGGTGGATAACTGCACAATACTGGGAATTATGGCCTGGCCAAGTTGATATACACATATTTGGGGGACACAATTCAATCCATAACTCCATCTAACAGCTGTGTGGTGTTGGGTAGGTTATTCAACCTCTCTAAGTCCCAGA
The DNA here is from genome assembly GCF_024166365.1 of Elephas maximus indicus. Taxonomy (NCBI): domain Eukaryota; kingdom Metazoa; phylum Chordata; class Mammalia; order Proboscidea; family Elephantidae; genus Elephas; species Elephas maximus. The sequence continues at coordinate 2,251,633 of NC_064842.1, forward strand.
GCTCCCCTCAGTAAGGGGGATGAATAACAATATTCACCTCTCAGGGTTCTTACTATGATTAAATGAGTTTTAAATGTAAAGCACCCAGACCTGTGCCTGGCACATAGCAAACCTCAGTGGGTATGAACGGTTATCCTGTGACCCAAGCATGAGGGGAGGAAGCCCCCACTCCTCAGTGTCCATCCGGAGCAAAGCTGCAAGTGGGTCCTTGGATTGTGTATGGCGAGTTACGTGGGATCTGGCTGAAGAGTAGCAGGCCCCCAGGAACATAATGCGCCTATGCCCTTGTCGATTCTCATCAATTACCACCTTTACTCTCCTCCTTCCTCAGATAACTTGTCTAGGAATTTAACACCAAGCTCAGTAGGAAGGCGCTGATGTTTAGTTCTATCCCCACGTTCCCCCTCAGGGCAAAAGAAGAAGAAATGGGCTCAGCCCGCAGCTAGACACAAAGGATTTGTTGCAGAATGCCTTACTCAAGAGCAAAATGGGATTGTCTGGCCCTCCTTTCCCAAGATGGAAATGGATTCACAGCACCTCTGGGATGGTGTAGGTGAGGATTTGCTAAAGGGAGGGGGGAGGAGGCTGGGTGTCTCATTCATATTTGCCTGGGCTACATTTCCCAAGGTAAATTGTTGTCTGCACCCATGATAACAACATGGGCCTGGAACAGAGTTCCTGCACCGAAAGCCTTCGCTTTCTGCTCACAGTGCTGAAGCACCACTGTTTGGCAGCTCTTCCCGGGCGTGTGTATCTGTCCTGCTCTTTTTTATAAGACATACTGACAAGTGATTAGGTTTAGGATCTACCTTCTTCTAGTATGGCCTCATTAACATAACAAAAGAAAACCCTATTTCTAAACAGGATCATATTTATAGGCACAGGAGTCAAGGCTCCCGCATTTCTTTTTGGGGGACACAAATCGCCCAGTGCTGCCTGCATGAGTGATTTTAGGTGTGTGGCTAAATTCTGTGTTGCAATTCACTATCCATAAAATGTGTGAGACCCTAGGCACTTCAAGCTACCCTCTGGTCCCCAGTGTCTTTGGGGTCCTCCTGCCAAGCAAAAATGGAACCCAAGTAAAGATGACCTGGACCTACTATCTGCCAAGCACACCTGAGGCTGACCTAACTGCTATCCTTCCTCAGCCAGGAGCACCTTGTCAGTGCTGAACATGCCTTAATATACCACGAACCTTTTAAAAACTGATAGAAACATCTCAATCGTGAAATTGACCTCTTTATTTTAAAAGACAGCTTTACATAATAATGGGGCCTCTACATTTTTAAAGTGGGAAGGTGTTTTGGGGGTTAAGAAGAAGTAAATGAACAGGGAAGTTAAGTAATCAGGCAGAGGACTCACAGCTGATAAACGATAGCGGCTTTTGAACTGTAACAAACACATATAAACCAATTCTGTTGAGTTGTAATTTACATATCATATCATGTCCCCATTTTATGTGCACAGTTTGATGAGTTTGGACAAATATATACACCCTGGTTGTCGTTAGGTGACATAGAGTCAATTCCAACTCACGGCGACCCCAAGCGTGCAGAGGAGAACTGCCTCGTAGGGTCTTCAAGGCTGTGACTTTTCAGGAGCAGACCACCGGGACTGTCTTCCGAGGCATCTCTGGGTGGGATCGAGCTGCCAGCCTTTGGTAGTCGGTGGCTGGGCCCCCACCCCGGGCCATCCAGCGATCTGCTTCCTGTAGCTGTCAATTCTGCTGTTTCTAGAATTTCATTGAAAGGGAACTGTGTCTTTTCTTCTGTTTGGATCAGGCAGGTTATTCCTGAGACCCGCCCTCGTTCTTGTGTCAGGAGTTCACTTCTTTTCATTGCTGAGTTGTATTTAGTTGTGTGGATGCTGCACATTCGTTCATCCGTTCTCCTCCGGAAGGACCTTTGGGTTGTTTCCAGTCTGGGAATATGATGAATGAAGCTGCCCCGAATATCCACGTACGGGCCGTTGGGTGGATATGTTCTCATTTCTCTTGGGTAAATATCCAGGACTGGAATTGCTGAGTGTACCTTCAATTTTATAAGAAACTGTTGACCTGTTTTTCAAGGTGCATGAACCATTTTGCATTCCAACCAGCAATGTCTGAGGGTTCCAGTTGTGCGGTTTAGTTCTGAGCTAAGGTCCACCTGACCTCAGTACCTGTACCACGTATATTCTCAAACCTGAACGTATGTAAGACTCATCCAAGGGTCATCTGTACGTAAAAATACAGATTTCAGGACCCATCCCTCTGAGTATCTGATTCAGTAGGTCTGGGGTAAAACGCAGGAGCCCTGGTGGTGCAGTGGTTAAAGCTCTCGACTGCTAACCAAACCAGTGGCTTGGCTGGAGAACAATGTAGCCGTCTCCTTCCACAGAGATTTACAGCCTTGGAAACCCCATGGGGTGGTTCTACTCTGTCCTATAGAGTCACCATGAGATGGAATCAAGTCAACAGCAGTGACTTTGGGTTAGCGGGGGCAGAGCTTGGAAATGTGCATGTTTAGCAAGGACCCCACGTTTTCGCCCCTGGTAGTCCACAGGACCCTCCTTAAGAAGCTGCATGCGCTCCACCAGATTTTCCAGAGAAAATCCCCAAAGTAGGGACATCTGTTATGCTAACAGAGAGATGGCTGCAGTTAACAAGTGCCAACATCTGGCTGACCCAGCTGTGTCTACATCACCATTATCTATGGATACCCTTGGATGAAGAGATAAAGGACACCCAATGGGGGATGATTTCCAAATATTTATGAATGACTTTGGAATCTATGTTTACACTTATTTATTTATTTTTTCAATACTATAGAAATTCATGGCAAGCAGAACAGGGGGGCTGGATTTTGAGGGGAGGACTTAGGAGTGGCTGGGGAACTGCACCCTTTCCCTGGTTGCTTAACTCTCCTGGGACGCCAGTCACAGGCACAAAGGTTTTGCACATAAGGAGCTCCCAGGGCAAGTGTGGAAGTGCAGATGAGGGGCCCTGGCACCAGGAAACTGTATCTGTGAACACCCCAGTTACTGCGGACGGTGGCGGCAGTGGCCCACGCTTAGAGAAACACTGAAATAAGTTGTCATTTCTCGGTCTTTCCTCAGGGCAAGAGGAAAAGCCCAAGTGTTTGAGCTCCAAGGGGTTATAGACAAAACAAACAGAAACTGTGTATTTTTTTTTTTTTTTTTAATTTGTAGTTTTCTTGGTATTAGGGTTTGGTGAGTAAGAAGCTGGACCTTAGAATCACACCTGAATCTGGCCTTCAGCTCCACCCACTGGCTGTGCAGCCTGGGACCTCCAAGTCAGAACCGACTTGACAGCAAGGGGTTTGGTTTTTGGGACCTGGGGCTAGTTCCAGAGTGCCCTGAGTCTCAGTTGCCTCATGTGTAAAATGGCCACTCTACTCACCCACCTTGATTTTCAACAACTGAGAAAATTAATGGAGATCTTGCCTTAAAAAAAAAAAATCCAAGTCTGTTGCCATGGAGTCAATTCCTACTCATGGCGACCCCATGTGTGCAGAGTAGAACGGCTTCTTAGCGTAGGCTGTGACCTTTTGATAGCAGATGGCCAGGCCTTTCTTCCGAGGCACTTCTGGGTGGGTTTGAACTGCTGACCTTTTGGTTAATAGTCAAGCACAAACCGCTCGTGCCAGCCAGGGACTGGCTGAAGTTAGCCTGCAGTGGATGTCAGGAGGTGCCAGTAGTTATCTGCTCCCCTGCCCCCTTGGTCTGTGGCTGCAGGTGGTGAAGCCTCCTCACACCGCCCTTCCCACTCAGACCCTCGGCCTTCAGGTGGTGCGCAGGGGCCCGAGGTTTCTCCCCTCTGACAAGGAGGGTCCAGGTGGGGCACTTACTCCTCGCCGCACTGCTCCCAGGGGAATGAAGCGTCCCTCAGTCCTCGGCCCTGCCGCCCTGCCCATTTTCCCAGTGAACCACAGCTTATTGCTCCTTGTCATCTCTTATCTGATCACCACAGAACACAAAGGCAGCGCTGCCCAGCGAGGCCTGGTCACAAGTGACCTTCAGACACCCAGCCGGTGTGTGAAAGTGTGAGAACAGCCCAGGCCCAAGGAATCTGCTCGCCCAGCTGTCTCCCTGCCTGGGTGAGGTCTTGCCTTTCTCCCACCTCGGGGGGACTCCCAGGGCTGGGTGGAAGTGTCTCCTTTCCTGAGGGCTCCAACCTGGGAGCCCTGTCTGCAGGTGGCGGGGAGCCACGTTTTTCAGGATCTCTGCCCAGATGCTTGACACAGCTCAACTTGGTGGCTGCCCAGGATGGTCTTCAGATAAGGGATAGGGCTGGGTCCCTCAGAAGTTCCCAGCTCAGGCAGAGACAAGGCACGCTGAACAGGGAACAAATGAGGGGTCCCACCATTGGTTTACACCTTCCTTTATCTGGTAACCCCACACCAACCCTCAGTCTGCTTCCATGACGGTCCCATGCGCCTTGTCTCTCCAGAGAACAATCTTTCTTTGGAATTCTTTGCTCCTGTTCTGAAGTGTGCCTCCCCTCCCCTCCCCTCTGCCATACGCAGTGACCTTGGCATGTCTGCCAACACTCAACATCGTGGGGCTTTATAAACCTCATATCTCAGAAGGGGCTGACATTACATTACAAGAGGCTCTGTAAACCTCCCCGGAATGACTGATGTCTTTTTTAAACAACAGACCAAGACTTCATTTAAATTAGTAACCTGGAGATTACAGGAGCTTTCTGAGCCCCTGGCTCGGCCACGCTGCGACGCTGGGAATATCAGTCACATGAAAGCTGTTAACTTTGAGATGGAAATAAATCTGGGAGCCTGTAAAAGCTGTCAGCAGGTCAGGGAAGTTTATGAACTCTTGCTGTATCTAATCATAAATCATCAGAATAAGCTAAAACGGGGAAGAAAAATGTCCTCTTTTGTAATCTAATGCTGTCTGTTAGGGCAATAAAACTCAAACGAAATGCGTGCATTGCAATTTTTAGCTGATACTTTACATTATTAGCAAAGTGAAGGAAGAATCTTCAACTTAAAAGAGTGAGACGGATGAGGGAAGGCCGCCGTCCCTCGCAGGCGCCCTGCTCAGCTCTCTAGCTTCACGCTTGGTCCCTCCCTTTCCATCTCCTCGGGCCTCAAAACAGGGAAGTTGCTGACACGGCTCCCACGGACTTGGTTCTAAGTGGCAGGTAGTGAGAATGTCGGGGTGATGGCCTTGAGAGGGGTCACGTGGCCCATGTCTAAGCTCCCAGCAAGGGTTCCCACACTGCCCTTGTTGACCCAGTGGGCGTTCCCACACTTTCAGTCTGCAGAGGCGGGAGGTGGGTGCAGCCAGGCTCGAGTCTCCAGGCCACCCTTGTTCTCATTGGCCTGGGCACGTGCACTAGTTCCCTCAAGCCCTTTGGAGGTGACTCCCTTCCAAGCCTGGGTTCTGGCGCACTCCTCTATATCCTTGGAAACCTTTGGCAACAACTAACGTATCCCTCACCTGTCTCCCATTCCTGCAATATTTGATGTGAAGGATCACATTTTACCTTTACATTTTCCTGGACCTGCCTGGGGACTGACAAAGCCCAAAGCAGGCATGGAAGGTGCTTAAGGAATAGAGTTTTTTCATTTATATCAGCTATTATTGCGCCCCAGATCTGTGCTGGGTGCCAGAAACCCAAAGGCGAGTGAAGTCAATGCTCCACAAGAAGCTAGGGGTGAGGGGGAAGGAGGCAGCAGCCCTGAATCCCTGCTCCAGATATGAAGGGCAGCATCCACCTTTTTGGGCTTCTTGTTGGTCTTCCAAAAAACAGAAAGTATGAAAGGCAGGAAATGGAGCAGAAGCGAGAGGTGTAGATGTGGTTGGAAAGATGCCCTCAAAGGGACAAAGGGTTTCCACAAGACAGTAGGTGGGAGCTGCTATCACCATGTCTGCAGATAGCTCTACGGGAGAAATGGGCCTAACCCAACGCTTTGACCATTGTAGGCGGGGACAGACTGCTCAATAAGCAAGGTAAGCACGTGCTTAGGGCATCAACAACACAAGGGCGCCAGTGGTCCAAAGCAAAGACCCATAGATGCCAAGCAGACAGGACAGAAGGAAAAGGGGCACCGTGTGGAAGAGAACTGGCAGGGCACTAAGGGAAACAGATACCAGCTCCAGCTCATGAGAATGTGCCAGCCAGAAATAAAGTTCACGTGGGGTCACGAGGGCGCCCATGTGCAAGGCTGTTTAAGCTATGAGGCCCTACCACTTCAATGCCTTCATTGATATCTGTCTCCTATGGTCTCCTCCCCTGTAATTGAAACTCTTCATCTGGGTGAGTCTCTTGAGAGTGTACTATTTCTTTCCAATACACAAGAGATGGGATGGGCTAGCAACAATTCATCTAATATGCGACTGAATCAAACATGAGTGGTTACTGGGCAAGGATAAACCAAAACCAAACCCAGTGCCGCTGAGTTGATTCCGACTTCTAGCGACCCCATAGGACAGAGTAGAACTGCCCCATAGGGTTTCCAAGGAGCGCCTGGTGGATTTGAACTGGCGACCTTTGGTTAGCAGCCATAGCACAGAGTACATTAATAGATAACAGGCCTCTGATCCATTTTGAGAGAACCACCTTGTACAACCATGTCCTAGCTTCAGCCAGGAGGGCCAGCAATGCTCTTTGCCGTGATACAAACACAAGGGTACGTTCTTGTGCATGTCCTGGTAAGCAACCAATGGGAACTCCAGTCCCAGATGACATGAAAAATTGAGGAAACTCAAATAAGTCAACCATTGCCATGAATCCAATCAAGTCACTTTTTCACTGTACAGCATTTGCAAGCACAGAGTTATGTCCTAAGTTTTGTAAACATAGTATTTATAAATTTAAATTGTTTGGCATACATGCAGATGCAATCTGGCATACATTTAATAGAATACTAATATAGGTAATAATTTAATATAATATTAACATAGCAAATGTCAAAAAAATACTGGAAATATTACTATTATCTAACACAAAAGGTTTTAACTTACGTATCAAGTGAACTTCATTTTCTACGGTCTGTTGTGCAGGACACAGTGCCTGATATCACCCTACATATGCTAATGGACAGGGCACATTAAGGGGATGCAAAATTCAACATTTATGGTGCAAAATAGGCTTCTGTTTTGCGACTGTGAGTTTGTTTGTAAGTCCGACTTCCAAGACAGCAACAGACGGTGTTTATTAGCACATTACATTTATATTTTGTCAGAATATTTGTGTATCTCTGTATAAGGAAATTGAATAATTACTTGAAAAAAATAAAAGAATATTTAGATAATAAAAATTATATAAATGTACTTTATTTTCCATTTCCCTTCAAACTGACTTTCTTTTAAGAAACTGATTCTTTTTTTTTGCTTCTAAATTTTATTTATTTTGTTGTTGCTGTTGTTGTTAAGAATATACACAGCAAAACATAAACCAATTCAACAGTTTCTACGTGTACAATTTAGGGACATGGATTACATTCTTTGACACCATTCTCACCCTCCTTTTCTGAGTTGTTCCTCATAAACTCACTGCCCCCTAAGCTTCCCACCTAATCTTTCCAGCTGCTGTTGTCAATTCAATCCCATATAGTTCCCATATAGTTCTTAAAAGAGCATAATGCTCAAGGCAGACTTTTTTTTTTTTTTTTTACTGGTTAAGCTAAACTATTGTTTGATCTTAAAATGACTTCAGAGGGTATTTTTGGTTTAAGTTTTAAAGATTATCTCAGGTCAGTTGTTTCTGGGATTCATCCACCATCCATGGCTCCAGAAAGTCTAGGGTCCATGAAAATTTGAAATTCTGTCCTGCATTTTCCTCCCTTTCAATCAGGATTATTCTATGGAATCTTTGATCAAAATGTTCAGTAATGGTAGCTGAGCACCATCCAGTTCTTCTGGTCTCATGACAAAGGAGGCAGTTGTTTATGGAGGCAATTAGCCACCCATTCCATACCTTCCTCCTATTCCTGACTCACCTTCTCTCTCTGTTGCTCCAGGTGAATAGAGATCAATTGTTCTGCCTCAGAGGGCTGCTTGCAAGCTTTTAAGACCCTACAATCTCGAAGGTAGAACAGAAGCACTAAACATGTTATTTGGCCAAGTAACTGGGATGTTTCATGAAAACATGACCCTAAACCTCCAAACCAAGGAACTAAATCCCATGAGGTGTTTGATTGTACATAAGCAGCCTCGGCAGCTACTTTTTGTTGTTGTTGTAAGTATATCTATCACACAACTTTTGCCAATTCAACGTTTTATACAGGTACAACTTATTGACAGCAATTTCAGTAATTGGTTGTGCAACCCAACCCTTAATCAGTGTGATTTTTCCATCACCATTAGCACCCCTGTTGTCCCTCCCTCCCACCCATGGTTACCTGTAATAAGCTTTGGTCTCTACACATTTGCCTTTTCTTGTCTTTTTATATAAGTGAAGTCATACAATATTAGCCCTTTTGCGATTGGCTTATTTCACTCAGCATGATGTCTTCAAGCTCCATGCATACGGTAGCATGTATCAGGACTTCATTTCTCCTACTGGCCGAGTGTGTATGTATGTATGCACCACATTTTGTTTATCCACTCATCTGCTTGATGGGCGTTTAGGTTGTTTCCACCTTTTGGCTATTGTGAGTAGTGCTGCAATGAACACTGGTGTACAAGTCTCTGTTTAAAGTCTCTGCTCGCAAGTCTTTTGGGTATACACCTAGGAGTGGAACTGCCGGGTCACGCAGTACTTCTATTTTTAGTTTTTTGAGAACCACCACACTGTTTTCCACAAAGACCACAGCATTTCGTATTCCCAGCAGCAATGGATAAGGGTTCCAATTTCCCCACATCCTCACCTAAATTTGTTTATTTTCTGTGTTTTATTTTTTAGATCTTAACCGTCCTAAAAACCAAACCAAACCCATTGCCATCGAGTCGATTCCGACTCATAAGCATTCTAGTGGGAGTGAAATGGTGTCTCATCATGGTTTTGATTTGCCTCTCTGTGAAGGCTAATGACGCTGAGCATCTTTTCATGTGTCTGGTGGCCCTTTGAATGTCCTCTTTGGTGAATGTCTATTCACGTCCTTTGCCTGTTTTATGATTGAGTTGTCTTTTTGTTGTTAAGTTGTTGAAGTTTTATGTATATTTTGGTTGTTAGATTCTTGTTGGATATAAGGTTTCTGAAGATATTCCCCAGTCGGTAGCTTGTCTTTTTACTTTTTTGTGAAGTCTTTTGATGAACAAAAGTTTTTAATTTCTGTGAGACCCCATTTATTTATTTTGTCTTTTGCTGTTTGTGCTGTTGCTCTTCTGCTAGGAAATCTACTGTTAAAAGCCAGGCCTCACAGAGTTGCCTCTGTTTTTGCTTCTAAGAATTTTATGTTTTACGTTTGCATGTTTAGGTTCTTACTCCATTTTGAATTTGTTGTGTACGATGTGAGGCATAGATTCTGTTTTATTTTTCTATATGTGGAACCCTAATTTTCCCAGCACCATTTATTGAAGAGACTCTTCTTTCCCCATTGAATGGACTGAGCACCCTGGTCAAAAATCAGCTGACCCTAGATGTGCGTGTTTATTTATAGAGTCTCAATTCTATTGGTCTATGTGTTTATTGTTTTTCCGGTACCAGGCTGTTTTGATTACTGTAGCTGTATAGTATGCTTTAAAATCAGGAAGTGTGAGTTCTCCTACTTTGTTCTTTTCTTTCAACATGGCTTTAACTACTCAAGACCTCTTGCCATTCCGTATAAAGTTGAGAATTGGTTTTTCTATTTATGTAATGAGGGCTGCTGTAATTTTTTATCGGGATTGTGTTGAATCTATAGATTGCTTTGGGTAGTATTGACATCTTAACAATATTAAGTCTCCCAGTCCATGATTATGGAACATCTTTCCACTTATTTAAGTCTTCTTTAGTCTCTTTTAGCAGTGTTTTATAGTTTTCATTGTAAGTCCTTCATGTCCCTGGTTAGATTTATTCCTAGGTATTTTATTCTCTTAGATGCTGTCATATATGCAATTGTTTCGCTTTCAGATTTCTCATTGCTTGTGTATAGAAACCCAACTGATTTTTATTCGTTGGCCTTGTACCCTACAACATTGTTAAATTCCTCTATTAGCTTTAGAAGTTTTCTTGTGGACTCATTGGGATTTTCTATATGGAGGATTGTATCATCTGTAAATAGAGTTGATTTTACTTCTTCTTTTCCAATCCAAATACATTTTATTCTTTTTCTTGTCTCATTGCTCTGGCTAGGACTTCTAAGACAATATTGAATAGAAGTGGTGAGTGTGGGCACCCTTGTCTTGTTCCTAATTTCAAGGGGAAAACTTTCTCCATTAAATGTAATGTAGGCTATTGGCTTTTCACATACTCCCTGAATCATTTTGAGGAATTTTCCTTTTATTTCAATCTTCTTTAGGGCTTTCATCAAGAAAGGTTTTGGATTTTATTGAATGCTTTTCTGTGTCCCTAGGGAAGATCATGTGGTTCTTTTCCTTTGTTCTATTGATGTGGTTTATTAAATTGGTTGATTTTTCTAATGTTGAGCCATCCATGCATTCCTGGAATACATCCCACTTGGCCATGGTGTATGACTGTTTTAATATGCTGTTGGGTTCCATTCGATAGTATTTTGTTGAGGATTTTTACATCTATGTCATAAAAGATATTGACCTGTCGTTTTCTTGTGGTTTTGTCTGGCTTGGGTATCAGGGTTATGTTTGCTTCATAGAATGAATCAGGGAGTATTCCTTCCTTCTCTATTTTTGCAAGAGTTTAAAAAGTGTTGTTGTCAGTTTTCTAAATGTTTGATAGAATTCCCCAGTGAAGCCATCTGGTACAGGACTTTTTTTGTTATTGAGAGGTTTTTGATCACTGATTCCATCTCTTCACTTGTTATGGGTCTGTTGAGATTTTCTATTTCCTCTTGAATCAGTTTGTGTTGGTTGTATGCTTCCAAGAACTTATCTATTTCATCTAGGTTATCAAGTTTGTTGCCACAGTTGTTCATAATATTCTGTTATATTCTTTTTATTTCTATCAGATCAGTTGTAATGTCTCCTTTTTCTTTTTTTTTGGCTATTTGCATCTTTTCTCTGTCAGTCTAGTTAAAGGTTTGTCAATTCTATTGATCTTTTTGAAGAACCAACTTCTGGTTTTACCAATTCTATTGTTTTTCTGTTTTCAATTTTATTTATTTCTTCTTTGAAATAAATAAGTTTTGCTATTTCCTTTCTTCTGGTAGGTTTGGGCTTATTTGCTCTTCTCTTTTTAGTTCCTGGAGTTGTTGAGTTAGGCTGTTGATTTGAGATCTTTCTTCTTTCTTCATGTAGGCATTTTATTGCTATAAGTTTCCCTCTGAGTACTGCCTTTGCTGCATCCTATAATTTTTATTATGTTGTGCTTTCATTTTCCTTTGACTATAGGAAATTTGTGATTTCTCATTTTATTTTTTCCTTGACCTATTGATAGTTGTATAGTGTGTTGTTTAATTTCTGTATGTTTGTGTATTTTCCAGGTTTTTTCTATTATTGATTTCTAGCTTCACTCCATTGTGTTTAGAGAAAATAATTTTTATGATTTCAATCTTTTTAAATTTAGCAAGACTTGCTTTGTGACCTAACATGTGGTCATCCCTGGAGAATGATCCATGTGCACTGGGGTAGAATGTACATTGTGCTGTTTTTGGGTGGGGTGTTCTATGTGTATCTATTAAGTCTGGTACTAGAAAATTCAATGGTACACATGTGGCTCCCATTCCATGTCTGTTGGGCTGGGCTGCTCTAGGGGACCAATTTGAGGAACTTCTATAGTTTCTTATTTGATAATTTAGAATTGGCTTTTAATCAAGGTCCTCAGGGTACTTAGCGCTTGGTTATACCACCCTATTCTTCATAACAATAATAAAATACGTTAATTCATCCCTTCCTATACACAGCTTTTCTTAGTGTGGTGGCTTGCATGTTGCCAATGTTACTATGCAAATGTTGCTATGATGCTGGAAGCTATGCCACCCTTCAAATACCAACGGGGTCACTCTCAGTGGGCAGGTTTCAGTGGAACTTCCAGACTAAGACAGAGTAGGAAGAAAAGCCTGGAGATCTACTTTTGAAAATTTGAGAATTAGCTAATGAAAATCCTATGGATCGGAAGAAAATATTGCTCAATATAATGACAGGCAACATTTAGTTCTGTTATACACAATGTTGCCATGAGCCTGAGTCTACTCAAGGAAAACTAACAACAACAATACAATTTGTTAACATTTGCATAGTGCTACCACCAGCTGAATTCTTCTCAAAGCGCTCCCTCTGTATAAATACCTATACATTTAATCTTCAAAGCAACACACAGATCCTTAAAGCACAGACGCTCTGATGTGGGTCACGAAATGGGACGCGTTATTCCTGGGGGGTAGGACCAGCCAGGCAGAGCCAGGGGCAAGACTCAGGAAGCAGAGACAGAGCTGGCACAGGAAGTGAATGGAGGCTGGGGAAGACATCAAATCGAAGCCCATTCTGGGTCTAGATTTAATAGAGACTAAGTCTTGGTCCCTGCCTTCTCCTCCTCTACTGGCCTCATTTACGTGGATAGTGGAGAGGACCAGACAGTGTTTCCTTCTGTTGTACCTGGGTCGCTATGAGTCAGAACCAAGTCGACAGCACCTTACAACAGCAACAACAGTGGAGAGGGACTCCTTTAATAACCTTTTAATGATCCATGGGACCAAGGCACAGAGCTGGGAGCACGGTGTGGGGACCGAGGCACCTAGGAAACAGGCTTTGGGGGGCTGTCACTCTTAGGGTCGGGCAAGCGCCTTCTTAGAATCTGTGTCCCTGAGCACCCTGCTCTCCCAGACAGGTCCCAGTTCTCTGCACTGGTTTTTCCTTTCCTTATCCCCTGCATTGTTCTAGGAGTGTGTTTCCTAATTAACAACAAAGTAATTGGAGCCCCTGGGTGGTGGAAAAGGTTAAAGCACTCAGCTGCTAACCGCAAGGTTGGAGGTTCAAGACCACCCAGAGAAGACTCAGAAGAAACGCCTGGCAATCTGCTTTCAAAAATTGGCCACTGAAAACCCTGTGGAGCATGGCTTTACTCTGACAATGGCTTCGCCCCCTCAGGACGCCCTCTGCCCCGCCCAGTCGCCGTGACCGTCCACGCGGCCACCCTGTGGAGCATGGTTCTACTCTGACAGTGGCTTCGCCCCTTCAGGACGCCCCTCTGCCCAGCCCAGTCGCCGTGACCGTCCACACGACCACCCTGTGGAGCACGGCTCTACTCTGACAATGGCTTCGCCCCCTCAGGACGCCCCTCTGCCCAGCCCAGTCGCCGTGACTGTCCACGCGGCCACCCTGGCTGACAGGGACACGGTGTCAAACACACCCTGGATGCTGAAAGTACTTTGCCCTCCATAACAGCTCTATCGTTGTTCTACTCAGTATGTATCTCAGTATTTGGCTTCACAAGGGCAAAATTTGTGTCTTCTGATCTTGGCTTAGTACTGGATTTGAGAAATAGGTGCTAAATGATTGAAAGAAAAAGAACAGGAAAATCATGTGGCCAAATGAAAAGAAAATATGTAATTTAAGGACTGGAATTCCTCAAAGGTGAGGTGTTATGGTCAGCTGTCAGTTATTTACGCTAATGAAATTTTAGCTGAAATAATTTAAAAGATTAAACCAGGAGCAATGGGAAAGCCCACCTGCTGAGCAGCAGAATGCTCTCACCCAGGGATCCCCTGCCCGACTCCCCATTCCATCAAACCATGTGAGGCCATTTCTTTCAGTGGCTGGTCTTACTAGGCTCTCCTGCCTTCTTCTCCTCCACTGGCCTCATTTACATGGCTAGTGGAGAGGACCGGGCAGTGTGTCGTTCTATTGTACATGGGTCTCTATGAGTCGGAACCGACTTGGCGCACCTAACAACAACAGTGAAGACAGAGCCCTTTAATACCCTTTCGTGACCCATGGGGACCTGTAAGGCCCAGTTAATTTTTTGACTTTTCAGGCTTCTTGACTACTAGTGCCACACTGATACGACATGCTGTCGTCTGAAGGGGGCATGTATAAAAAGCAATTTGTTCTTGATTAAAGACTGGAAAATAACCACCTCCCTGGACTGTAGGAGGGAGCTCCTGCGTGATGCAAATGGATACGCGATCAGCTGCTAATCAAAAGGTTGATGACTGGAACCCACCCAGGGGCACAAATGCCCAGAGATCTGCTCCAAAGGTTGAAATCATGATAACACTGAGCAAAGTTCTTTGCCACACGTGGGGTCATGAGTTGGAATCAACTCGCTGGCAACTGGTTTGGTTCTGGTTTGGGGACTACAGGAGCAAAGAGCTTGTGGGGTTACCAAACCACCAGGCGGCAAAGCCACTCTCGCTCACAGTGACTGCCGTCACCCATGGGATAGCCCCAAGACGTTATCTAAGGGTATCACCAAAGAGAGAGAGAAGAGTCTTCATCCCTCGGCCATGTTGCCCTGAGCACTTCTCTTCTCTCTTCATGACTTGTCTTAACTGGCTTTCCAGTTTACTTTGTGATATTTTCTTCATCCTTCTGATCAAGCAAGCCATCTCTTGTCAATTCCTATCATTTTCTTAATTCAGACAGCATTTTTGTCATTAATTTACCTCCTAAAATCATCTGTTCATGTCCTTTGTTTGCGCCTTTCTACCTTTCTTTTCAGGCTTTAAAAACAAAATGAAACAAAAACAAGCAAAAATTCTTGGGGAGCTTGAAATTATGCCATGTCGTCCAGGGATCCCTATAAAATTTGGGAGCTCCCACTAGGCTAAGGCTCACAAAGTTTCAGGTATTATTGGGTTAAAAACCATATAATCACCATTTTGGTAGCTCAAGAATGGTTGAATGTTGAAAAGGCAAACAATTTGTTACATGCATACTTACCACAACAAAAAGAAGAGTTGAATATTGATGATTTCATTTGGTTCAATACAATAAGCACTTTGTTCAAGGCTGGCTACACTACGACAACCCAGGTAAACGGTTCATGTGCATCTGGCAGAAAGGAAGGGGGGCTGGCACCACAAAGTCCACAGAACTGCTGCCTGGTGTCCTGAACAAGGGATGGGAGGGGGGCTGGCACCACAAAGTCCACAGAACTGCTGCCTGGTGTCCTGAACAAGGGATGGGAGGGGGGCTGGCACCACAAAGTCCACAGAACTTCTGCCTGGTGTCCTGAACAAGGGATGGGAGGGGGGCTGGCACCACAAAGTCCACAGAACTGCTGCCTGGTGTCCTGAACAAGGGATGGAAGGGGGGCTGGCATCACAAATGAGGGGCTTTGAAAGCAGCTGAGGAGAGAGTGGGGGGACCGGCCAACTGTCCTGGGCCATTCAGGTCAGGAAGGGGACACCTGTGTGCCTGTCTGCCCCTTTCTCCTGCCTGCCCTCTGCAGAGGAAATGAAGCTGTAATGTCCTCTCGCCGTAACAATGAGGAGAAGTGGACAAGAGGCTGTTCCCTCACCTTTTCCTCTGCCCTGATGTCCTGTTGGGGACTGAAGAGCAAGTATTGGCTGTGTTTTGGAGGCCACAAGGGGAAGTCGCTGTCATTAACCCATCGTGGGTCATTCATTCTGGGGTACAATGGTTGGAGGTGGAAATTTTAGCAGGAAAGAAAAAAGAAGTTCTCTGACCCATGTGCTTGTGTCTGGGTCTGTGTGAGCCCATGTGTGCATTATTACTGTGTGTAATATAAGGTGCCCTGGTGGCACAGTGTTTAAAGCACTCAGCTGCTAAACAAAAGGTTTGGCAGTTCTAACCCACTAGCCCACTAGCCACTCCATATGAAAAGATGTGGCAGTCTGCTTCCCTAAAGATTTATATCCTTGGAAACCCTGTGGGGGAGTTCTACTCTGTCCTATAGGGTCATTGTGAGTTGGAATCGACTCGATGGCAATGGATTTGGCTTTTTTGGTATGGTGTATAATATAGTAAAACCTGTGAAAGCTGAAACCTGTGTAAGGTGAAAACCTGCCAGTGAAGGAAAACTCAAATATTTCCCACTAATAGTGATAAAAAAGTGGCCAGACTGCACCCTGTCAAAGGCGGAAAACTTGTGAGACCTAGAAAAAC
The DNA here is from genome assembly GCF_024166365.1 of Elephas maximus indicus. Classification (NCBI taxonomy): domain Eukaryota; kingdom Metazoa; phylum Chordata; class Mammalia; order Proboscidea; family Elephantidae; genus Elephas; species Elephas maximus. The sequence continues at coordinate 2,267,722 of NC_064842.1, forward strand.
AAGGCTGCCGCGTGCAGTTGTGGCTCTCACAGCTTCACTGTAACAGGAGGCGGCAGGGCTTCACCCCGAGAGTGAACAGAAACAAGAGGAAGACCATGCAGACTGGTGTTTGTGGGCGTCAGGACAGCCCAGAATGGAGTCCGATTTTACTTTAATAGAGAGGAAATTTTCTTTTCCTAGTTTAAGGTGGGAAATAAAGGGATGCTGCTCCGTAATGGCTGTTTCTTCTTCAATTTGATGTTTCCAACGTATCGTCCATCCTACGCCCGGTTTCCAGGGCCAAGGAGGGCTGAGTAAGACCAGCCACTGAAAGCAAAGGCTTCCCATGGTTTGATGGAATGAGGAGTTGGGCAGGGGACCCCGGGTGAGAGCATTCTGCTGCTCGGCAGGTGGGCTTTCCCATTGCTCCTGGTTTAATCTTTTAAATTATTTCAGCTAATCCTTCATTAGCGTAGATAACTGACAGCTGACCATAACACCTCACCTTTGAGGAATTCCAGTCCTTAAATTACATATTTTCTTTTCATTTGGCCACATGATTTTCCTGTTCTTTTTCTTTCAATCATTTAGCACCTGATCAGAAGACACAAATTTTGCCCTTGTGAAGCCAAATACTGAGATACATATTGAGTAGAACAACGATAGAGCTGTTAAGGGAGATGTACTTTCAGCATCCAGGGTGTGTTTGACACCGTGTCCCTGTCAGCCAGGGTGGCCGCGTGGACAGTCACGGCGACTGGGCTGGGCAGAGGGGCGTCCTGAAGGGGCGAAGCCAGTTTCGACATTGTTGTTGTTGTGAGGTGCCGTCCAGTCAGTTCTGACTCATGGCAACCCCGTGGACAACAGAAGGAAACACTGCCTGGCCCCGCACCATCCTCACAACTGTTGTGCTTGAGCCCATTGTCGCAGCCACTGTGTCAGTCCATTTTGTTGACATAGGTAGTTTAAAGCTCAGTCACTAATTCAGAGACAGACTGTGGGAGCCAGCAAGGATGGCACACCTGAACAAGGAAAAGAATGATATTAATGAAGTATTTTTTCCTTTTATATAAACCAGTTGCCGTTGAGTCCACTATGACTCATGGCGACCCCGTGTGTGTCAGAGTAGAGCCGCGTGGCGACCCCGTGTGTGTCAGAGTAGAGCCGCGTGGCGACCCCGTGTGTGTCAGAGTAGAACCATGCTCCACAGGGTTCTCAGTGGCTGATTTTCGAAAGCAGATTGCCAGGCGTTTCTTCTGAGTCTTCTCTGGGTGGACTTGAACCTCCAGCCTTTTGGCTAGCCATTGAGTGCTTTAACCTTCTGCACCACCCAGGGACTCCAATTACTTTGTTGTTAATTAGGAAACACACTCCTAGAACAATGCAGGGGATAAGGAAAGGAAAAACCAATGCAGAGAACTGGCACCCGGCTGGGAGAGCAGGGCGCTCAGGGACACGGATTCTAAGAAGGTGCTTGCCCTTCTTAGGTGAGAGTGAGTGCTCCCCTAAATCTGTTTCCTAGGTGCCTCGATCCCCCCACCATGGTCCCAGCTCTGTGGCTGGGGTTTTACTTTTCTCAGTCCCTGCATTGCTCTAGGAGTATGTTTCCTAATTTACAACAAGTAACTGGATCCTTCACCTAGAGCTGATTCAGGGCTCTCAGCACCCAGCAAATGCCAGGGAGACAGACTGCTCAGCCCACAGATAAAGCATTCGGAGTTGGAGCTGCCTGCTCACCAAGACTTAGCCCTGAGCTGATGCTGACCCCTGAGTCCTTCGTTGTGAGCCCCCTCTGATCTTCGGCTTCCCCTTCCCATCTCAGCACATGTCTTAAATCGCCCGGCCGTATGGAAGCACGTAAGTGAACTGTTGTACAAGGAATATCAGCCCAGTTCTGAAAATAAGTTAGGCTTTGTTTAAGAAGTCACCTTTCAGTCACAGGATTGTTTAAAAAAAAAAAAAAACTGCATGAAGCGATAGCTTGTCCCAAGATGCATGAAAGGGAAAAAGTGCTCTTAAAAATGATCTCACCAGCCCCGGGAGAACAGCCATCTGAGAAAGACTGCCTCTGCGCTTCAGACCTGCAGACAGTGTTGGAATCCGTCCTCTGCACTCTCCAGAAATGGTGCGAGAAGGGGTTTAGGAAGCCACGCTCTACATTAGCACACATTTGGGAAATCACCAGCTAGTTTGAAGGGTGTGCAATCTCGTGTTAACTAAGAGAACTCTGTGCAGGCAGTCCATACAAAACTAGACCTGCTTTTACCTCACCTATTAACCAGGGCACGGAGCAAGCTACAGATGATACCTGAATTCTAACCCCAGCTCTGCTGCTGGTTATCTGGGTGACTTCCTCTCTTCAGGGCCTCAGGTTTCCTGGTTGTGAAATGAGTGGAGGAGCCCTGGTGGCACAATGGCTAAGTGCTTGGCTGCTGATGGAAAGGTTGGTGGTTCAATGCCCCCATCCGCTCTGTGGGATGAAGACCTGGCGATCTGCTTCCTTAAAGATTACACCTGAGAAAACCCTAAGGGGCAGTTCTACTCTGTCACATAGGGTCCCTAAGAGTTGGAATAGACTTGATGGCACCCAACAACAATAACAACAAAATAGTTGATTTGGACTAAACCATCATCAGTGTTGATCATCAGTGTTCCCATTAACTATCGACAATTACGGAAACTGGAAAATAAGGAAAAATCAGAACTCTCCTGGAAAAACTAACTTGGGACTTTGAATTCCAATCCTTCAACTATTTGGGGTCTAGTGGATTCTACAGGACTATAGGAGCAAAGTAACTTGTGGGCCACTGAAGCACCAGCCAGGAAATTCATGCTCACACTGACCCCCGTATCGCCAGTAGGATAGCCCCGAGATGTTATCTCAAAGTAAGGTTGAAGAGGAACAGGAAATTCTTTACCCCTTGACCAAGTTGCCCTGAGCACCTCCGTTCTTTCTTCATGAACCAGTTGTCATTGAGTCCACTCGACTCACAGCAACCCCATGTGTGTCAGAGTAGAGCTATGCTCCACAGGGTTTTCAGTGGCTGAATTTTTGGAAGTAGTTTGCCAGGCCTTTCTTCCAAGGCTCCTGTGGCTGGATTCAAACCTCCACCCTTTCAGTTAGCAGCTGAGGGTATTAACTGTTTGCTCCACCTGGGAACGTCCCCTCTTTGTAACTTGTCTTAATTGGCTTCTCAGTTTACTTCATGATATTTTCTTCATCCTTCTGCTGAATCCGGTGACTTTTAGATTTTTGTGATTCCTCAGATTTCATGTGAACAAAATGTATGGTGTTTCCTTGGCTCTGCTTGGTGTTAGGCCGCGGATACATAGCTGAGATATGGGGGTAGCGTGTTGTTCTACACATTTACGGTTGCTAAGTCACAAGTAGTTACACGTTTTATAAGCAGTTCTGTTCTATTTAGGGAGCTGGTGATCAATAAGGCAAATCATATTTTCATCAGATTCAAAAAGACTAATGCTGTGAAGCCAGCCTGTTGAGGGGCCTCTGTTTCCTTGGCAGCTCCACCGTTTCCTGCAGACTGTCCACATCCAAGCTCCCTTCTTATCTGGGTCTGGTCCCAGAAGAAACATATCCAGTCATTTGTAAAAGCAGAAAAAAACAAAAAAAAAAGTGTCACTTCTGGTAGAACTCGGGAGGAAAAAATGGCAAGATTTTCTCTTCCCGTATTTCCAAAAGTTGGGGGAAAATGGAATGTTTGCCTGGAATTGTGTGCTGCTTTGGGTGCAACGAAGAGGGAGTTTCTTGAAGGCAAAAACCTGTCTTTTGTCTTATTATTGCCATCTTCAGTTACAGGGAAATCTCGTCTAGCTGGTGGTTTTGCATGATTACTTTTTCCCCCAAAATCTGTCGTTTGTACCAATCATGGAATCTCTTGACTCAAACACAGAACTGAAGGGCATGGTGAAGGAAATGGCTGTGACTCATGAAATGGACCAGAATGGCCTGCTTCTTCTCCCCCCATTGCCTCCTCCTCCAGCGAGGGCCAGGGAAGCCCTGACCTGACTGAGGAGATCGGGGTTACAGCTTTGGGGTGAAGAAAGCTCAGGCCTCATTTGTGTGGCCCAGGGCAGTTCACACACCACTGGAGCGTCCTGCAGGACCCCCTTCACTCCCGTTGCCTTTGTGAAAATCACCTTTTAAACAGGCATCGAGGAGTAAGGATCATTATCATTTCGGTGACTTTATTCTGGGAAAAGGAGGTCCTGGGTGGTGCAAACAATTGCTGTGCTTGGCTGCTAACTGAAAGGTTGGAAGTTTGAGCCTACCCAGAGGTGCCTCGGAGGAAGGACCTGGCCATCTATGTCCACAAACATCGGCTGTTGAAAACCCCGTGGAGGAGCGTAGTTTCACTCTGACACATATGGAATTGCCATGAGTTGGAGCTGACTCCATAGGAACTGAGATTTTTTGTTTTGTTTTATTCTGGGAGAGAAGTCCCGGGGTGGTGTAAATGCTAATACCCTCAGCCGCTAACCCAAAGGCTGGAGGTTCAAGTCCACCCAGAGGTGCCTCAGAAGAAAGGCCTGTTGATCTACGTCCACAAACATCAGCCCCTGAGGACCTTGTGGAGCACAGCTCTACCCTGACACACACGGGGTCACCAGGAGTTCTATGGGGCACAGTTCTACCCTGACACACACGGGGTCACCAGGAGTTCTATGGGGCACAGTTCTACCCTGACACACACGGGGTCACCAGGAGTTCTATGGGGCACGGTTCTACCCTGACACACACGGGATCACCAGGAGTTCTATGGGGCACAGTTCTACCCTGACACACGCGGGGTCGCCAGGAGTTCTATGGGGCACAGTTCTACCCTGACACACGCGGGGTCGCCAGGAGTTCTATGGGGCACAGTTCTACCCTGACACACGCGGGGTCGCCAGGAGTTCTGTGGGGCACAGTTCTACCCTGACACACGCGGGGTCACCAGGAGTTCTATGGGGCACAGTTCTACCCTGACACACGCGGGGTCGCCAGGAGTTCTATGGGGCACAGTTCTACCCTGACACACGCGGGGTCGCCAGGAGTTCTGTGGGGCACAGTTCTACCCTGACACACGCGGGGTCGCCAGGAGTTCTATGGGGCACAGTTCTACCCTGACACACGCGGGGTCACCAGGAGTTCTATGGGGCACAGTTCTACCCTGACACACGCGGGGTCACCAGGAGTTCTATGGGGCACAGTTCTACCCTGACACACGCGGGGTCACCAGGAGTTCTATGGGGCACAGTTCTACCCTGACACACGCGGGGTCGCCAGGAGTTCTGTGGGGCACAGTTCTACCCTGACACACGCAGGGTCACCAGGAGTTCTATGGGGCACGGTTCTACCCTGACACACGCGGGGTCACCAGGAGTTCTATGGGGCACGGTTCTACCCTGACACACGCGGGGTCACCAGGAGTTCTATGGGGCACGGTTCTACCCTGACACACGCGGGGTCACCAGGAGTTCTATGGGGCACGGTTCTACCCTGACACACGCGGGGTCGCCAGGAGTTCTATGGGGCACGGTTCTACCCTGACACACGCGGGGTCGCCAGGAGTTCTGTGGGGCACAGTTCTACCCTGACACACGCGGGGTCACCAGGAGTTCTATGGGGCACGGTTCTACCCTGACACACGCGGGGTCGCCAGGAGTTCTGTGGGGCACAGTTCTACCCTGACACACGCGGGGTCACCAGGAGTTCTATGGGGCACGGTTCTACCCTGACACACACGGGATCACCAGGAGTTCTATGGGGCACGGTTCTACCCTGACACACACGGGGTCACCAGGAGTTCTATGGGGCACGGTTCTACCCTGACACACGCGGGATCGCCAGGAGTTCTATGGGGCACGGTCCTACCCTGACACACACGGGGTCACCAGGAGTTCTATGGGGCACAGTTCTACCCTGACACACACGGGATCGCCAGGAGTTCTATGGGGCACAGTTCTACCCTGACACACGTGGGGTCACCATGAGTCCGAATCAACGTGACAGCACCTGGTTTTTATTCTGGAAAAAGAAGTTATTTTTCTTTTCTGGCCTATGGAGGTGGGAGGAGCCAGGGAGAAAATGAACTTGAATTCCTTCTCCTATCCATTTCCCTGGAACCCCTGAGTCTCCCTTCCTCCCCTCCTTCTCTCCTACGGAGTCCAAAGTGCAAGAGGGGCGTCTCTTCTGTGAGATGGCATAGTGAGAGCTTTCCCTTATTCATCCCTATTTTGACTTCATTGGGAGCCGCCCCTAAATCCCCACCATGCCCCCTTCTACCCACTAGCAGGTACCAGAATTTTTAATGGCATTTCCCACACTTTAAAATGAAAGCAGTTGGAGTTGTATCTTTGGGGTAAGACTCTTTTCCCTGACAAGGTGGTCTCAAATGTAATACTGGCACATACTAAAAAAAAAACCAAACCCAGTGCCGTGGAGTCGATTCTGACTGATAGCGACCCTGTGGGACAGAGTAGAACTGCCCCATAGAGTTTCCAAGGAGCGCCTGGCGGATTTGAACTGCCAACCCTTTGGTTAGCAGCTGTAGCACTTAACCACTACACCACCAGGGTTTCCACTCAATAATATCTGTTAAGCAAATGAACGCGTGAGTAATGGCAGGAGTTCTATGGGCCCGACAGTTGCTCGTTCTGTGAGAAGCCTGGAAAGATTTGTGGCCACCAAGGCTGGATATGAGGGTGAGGCAGTGTGTCTTGCCTGCTAAGCACTCGGATGAAGCAGTCCATTACAAGATGGAAGGAAATTATGAGGCAAGAACAAAAAAGCCAGCCAAGACTGATGGGTCCTGGTCTCTGGCCCCCTGGCACTGGGCCAGACTCCGGGTTTTCAGGTGTCATGCCATTGAGTCAATTCCAACTCATAGCAACCCTACAGGGCAGAGTAGAACTGCCCCATAGGGTTTCCAAGAAGTAGCTGGTGGATTCAAACTGCTGACCTTCTGGTTAGCAGCCGAGCTCTTAACCGCTGCATTACCAGGGCTCATGCCCTTCTGCAGAGACTCAGCGCTAGCACAGGTGGTCTGAGCAGCAGCTGCACCTAGGGAGAGATGCGATGCCTGGCCGTGGACAGAAGAGAAGAACAGGGAGTGATATGAAGAGGTGGCACCAGGGGGCAGCTAGGCTGCTGATATTTAATTTAATTTCTTCTATTTTACTTTATTATTTTTAGTCTTTTGTTTATCCTTCCTAGTTCTAAGCTGGCCTTGGAGTTATACCAAGCATCCATGTAGTCTACCTTCTAGTTGTTGTCTTTCCATTTTGGTAGAGAAAAATGCCCCATTTAGGGAGAAGAGTTTCTTGTGTGGCTTTGATCTACACTGAATATGGCTTTAGTCTACCCTGGGGAGGGCTTTGGTCTACACTGGGTGTGGCTTTGGTCTACACTGGGTGTGGCTTTGGTCTACACTGGGGATGGCTTTGGTGTACACTGGGTGTGGCTTTGGCCTACACTGGGGAAGGCTTTGGTCTACACTGGGTGTAGCTTTGGTCTACGCTGGGTATGGCTTTGGTCTACACTGGGGGTGGCTTTGGTCTACACTGGGTATGGCTTTGGTCTACACTGGGAAAGGCTGTTATTATTAGTGGGCTTTGCTTTTGTTTCTTTTTCATTAAGAAAATCAAGGTAAAACTTTTTTTTTAATTACTTTAGAAAACTTGGGAAATACAGAAAAGGAGAAAACAAGAAAAATTAAGATCCCATGTACTCCGCTGATTTAGATAATAACTGGTTGGGTATCCTTCCCTCTATTTTTCCATTTTGTTTTTTATACCCTTCTTCTCTGACTGTTTCTAGTTATGTACACACCAAACAGGATTTTATTTTACAAATCAAGTTACAACTTACTTTTCTAACTTGACAATATACACGATTTAAGCAATGTTCCCATCTTATCATACGGTCTTATGAAGCATGTTTTTTTTTTTTTTAGTGGTGGCACAGTGCTCTACAGAGTAGCTTTACCATCATTTATTTAGTAACCCCCTCCTTTTGGACATTAAAGTTGTTTCTGATTTTCTCCTGTTTTAGATAGCCTGCTTCCTCTCAGCTGGTGTCTCTCAGCTCTGGCACCTACTCTGGGCTCCTACCTGGTTCTTTGTGATTGAGTCCCTGCTCTGTGCCTTGTTTCTGGGAACTGTCCCTTCTTGGTTTCCTGCTCAAGGCCGCCATTCCTTCCAGGGACTGGAGTCCTTCCTCTGTAATCCAGTTGCTCCCTGTCACCTGCTGCCTGACCTACCGTACAGGCCGCTGGGTCTCTAACTTTTGCCTTTGAACTGACTCTCTGGGCACAGCCATCTGCCTGGTTCCACTTCTATCAGCTTGCCAAATCTTTGGGTCCTGGTTTTTCCTGTGTGGGCCTGATTCCAAGCCGCGGAGGCCCGAGCATAAGAGGGACGAAGGTGGGGCAGGACCTTGGGGAAGGTGAGAGTGTGTGCAAGTATGTGAGTGGTGGGTGTGCGTGTGGCAGGATCTGGGTGGAAATGGTGGCTCACCATGGTGAGAACAGGAAGCAAGCACAGTCTAATCAACTTGCAGTTCCCCAACTCGTATCCTGGCCTTGGAAGGCCTGTTTGCTTGGTCTGGAACATTCTTCCCCTCCTTCTCATCCTTCAGGTCTCAGCTTAGATCAGAGATGCCCAAACATTTTGTGTTCACAGTGCCCTTAAAAATACTCACTAAAAACGGTTGTTGTGAAGTTGATTCTGACTCACAGTGACCCCACGTGTGTCAGAGTAGAACTATGCTCCATAGGGCTTTCAATGTCTGACTTTTCAGAAGTAGGTCATCAGGCCTTTCTTCGGAGATGCCTCTGGGTGGACTCGAACCTCCCACCTTTCAGTTAGCAGCAGAATGTGTTAACCATTTACACCATCCCCTTAGTGGCTCAGTAATTTTTTTGTGGAGCATCTAGGCCAGAAGGAATCCTAACCATTTTGCTGATTCAGTAGCTAGGTCCTAACTACTAATGTCCTAGTAATTTGGTAGCTGTTTGAAAAGTAAGTCATATAAATTGAAGCAAAGTAGTATTTTAAACTCCTTCTTAAATAACCGCAATTGCTTATTGTGGGATGTACAACCCTGTTGACTGTTGTCAGATTTGACAACACCACCCTCACTCCCTGTTCCATGTTGATTTTCATGAGGCATTTTTTTTTTTTTTTTATCACAGTGACCACTGAAAATTCAACTTTACAGATACAACACCATTGAGAGGAATGTCCTGCGATCTACATTGAAACGTACACCGACTGCCTCACCCCAGCTGTTGGCACTGTGTCTGATGGAGACCAAGTGACCCTCAACCACTTAAGAGATCCCCTGGAGGCTGCGAGCTCCTGCGGCTGGGGGCTCTTTGGGTTCGTTGCCAGCATCGTCTGCTTACTCGTCAGTTCCCTATGCTCTAATTGTGAACTCCACCAGGGCAGGGACTGTTTTGGTCCTCTGAAGCAGTGCTTGGCATGTGGGAGGTGCCCAATGGGTCAACGCCCGTGGAATGGAGAAGCCGCCATCAGATGCCTCACGCCTGGTTTCTTCTATAAGGCGAGGCTGGAGGACTCGGGACCAGAAGAGCCGGAGAGCGGGCCTGGGAAAGCCAGGACAACACTCCCAGCTAAGAGGCTCTGTTGGTCGTTGAGGGGGGTAATCAAGGTCAGAACGAGGGCATATGGAGCGGATGCCACACCAGGTGCTGAGAAGGGTGCGGCCGGTTACAAAATGAGTTGAGGGCATGCAGACCACGATAAGAAAATGCAAGGAGAGGATGAAAAGAAGATTGCACTAGAGGCCAAGACAGATAATAGAATGCTTCACTTTCCGAGGCGTGTGTGTGCAGGGGGGACGAGGCAGTGCCCCCCCCAAGACAGAGCAAAGGCAACAGAATGACAGACACAGTTTCTGAAAATTAAATGGGCCTTTGCCTTGGTATGCTCACAAAAGCAGAGCAGAGGACAGATCCCACAAAGACACAAAATTCCCAAGGGACAGGGAAGAATATTACGGAGGGCACGGAGGGCGGGTGGCAAAGAGAAGAAACATTTATTTTAATAGCGTGTCCCCTGACCTTCCAGGGCTGGCAAATAGGGTCCAAATGGGATATCAATTGAGGAAGCCAATCGCTTGTCACTGGCCCTGCTGGTCCCAAAGCTGCCAGTTGTTTGGTGGCCACAGCAGTCCACGGGGACACGTTTTGTCACATTCTGTTCCTGGGTCTGAAGCCAACTGCCCCAAACGTGCTTCCTTGCCAAGCTGGGGCAGTGCAAATGCCTGACTTCTGAAGTTGCTGTTAGTGTCTTCCTCAGCTGATTTCTATAAGGTATTGTTTTCCGGTAAAGGAGGAATAAGGGAAATACTTAAACAATAACTGCTCCGAGGGAGTGCGTACAGGGAAATCATTATCTCTCATTGTGCCAATAAGTTTCAAGGCAACAAGCCAAGCTGTTCTGACGCTGCTGGAGCCTGGGCTACAGCTCTGAGGTCAGGCTCCGCACCGAGAAGGGGATTCGTGCGAGATGCCGCCTGGAGATGCCCAAACTGTCACGGGCTTGTGGGAGACCAGGCGTTCTTCTTACTGTGGGAATCATGGTTTAAAATTTTATTCCTCAAGGAGCAAAACAGAATTATCACAGTGATAATAAAAAATAAGAGCTGGTGTTACCGAGCGCTGATTCTGCGCCAGGCATTGTGATAAATGCTTTGTGCGTAACACAGTTTAGAACTCATTGCTGTTGTTAGCTGCTCTTGAGCAGGCCCGACTCTTGGGGACCCTGCGCACAGTGGAACGAAACTCTGCCTGGTCCTGCACCATCCCTATAATTGGTTGGTGACTGAACTGTTGTGATCCGTAGGATTTTCATTAGGTGATTTTCAGAAGTAAATTGCCAGGCCTTTCCTCCTAGTCTGTCTTAGTCGAACCAACCAAAAAACCAAATCCTTTGCTGTTGATTCAATTCCAACTCATAGCGACCCTACAGGACAGAGTAGAACTGCCCCATAGGGTTTCCAAGTCTTAGTCTGGAAGCTCTGCTGAAACCTGTCCACCACGGGTGACCCTGCTGGTATTTGAAATACCGGTAGCATAGCTCCCAGCATCATAACAACACGCAAGCCACTGCAGTACGACACACTGACAGAGCTACGAGAAGGGAAGTGTGGATTTTCACAATTTACAGGTGGCCATGTTCCAGCAAGGAGAAGGCAGGTTGGTTGGCTCGGCTTCTGTAAAAGCCCCGTGTTGCTTGCTCATGAGCCACCCTCCTGGCGATCCCATAAAGCGGCAGCTTCACAGTTGGGATGAGCCCTCCAGAGCTGCTCTAGGGAACCCAAACATCAGAAGGTGCCGAAGGGAAACAGCCCTTGGAAAGCAGAATTCCACAGTGGCGAAAGGACGGATGGTCCATTTGTGGATTACGTCAAAGGCCACCAGGGTATCGCTTCCTCATGGAAACACAAACCTGGTCAAGGGACAAACATGTTTAGACTTTTTAAATGAATTTTTTCCCAATTATAAACTTAATCCCTGCTCACTGTAGAAAACACAAAAATATATATTAAAAAAAAAAGAAAAATTTCATCCAGAATTTAACAAACATAAATAACCATAGTTAATAAATATTTTTGTGGCTTTTTCTAATCTTTTTTATATGCACATGTATACATGGACCATATGTTTATAGAAAAATCATACTATATATAATTTTGTAACTTGTATTTAAATTAATATTGAGCATTTCTAACTAAAATTCTTCATTGATAGAAAATGGTATTTTTAATGTAATTGAAAAATATTTATCCGTATGTGTATGGCTAACCCATAATTTTGTTTGACTGTTTTCCTATTGTTATGCATTTAGCTTATTTTCATTTTTTAGATGCATAAATATTTGTCAACATTTCTAATCATTTATTTAAAACGCCAGATTCACAGATGTGGAATACTGAAGCAAAGAATATCAATTTGTTAGTGTTATGGTAGAAAAATAAGAACACTGATAGAGGGCAAAAAAAATAAAGACAAGGAAGAAAAATTTAAGTTATCTTTAATTATATTCTCCAAAAAGGTCCATTCCTAACACATTTGCAGCCTGAGGTGGGAGCGCAAATAAAGGCCCATATACCATTTATCTAAATGTTTAAAAGTTATCCATCTAGCTAACAAACTGCTAAAGAAAATATGTCTTAGTCTCCCCTCTATAACAGCCTGGAAGTCCAGACTCAAATGCAGAGTTCTGGGATCCTTGAAGCTTCGTGCTGGAAGTGGTGGCAGGAGGAGAGCTGGCGCCTGCCCACGCCGGCTCCTTCCCCATCCCACTCACCTGGAGCTTGTACCACGAGTGGCCTGTGTGGACGCTTGAATCCCATGTGCAAGCTCCGTCCACGTCCCTGCAAATACCATTCTCTTGGCCACCCCTTGGGCCTGGGGTGTGCATACCAGCAGCCTAATCCACCCCAGAAAGAGGCCTGTGCAACCCTGAAAATGGGCTAGAGGCTGTCTGAACAAGGAATTCCAGGAGCTCGGCGCTAACCAAAAGGTCAGCTGTTCCTACCCACGAGGTGCTCCTTGGAAACCCTGAGGGGCAGTTCTACTCTGTCCTATAGGGTCACTGTGAGTTGGAATTGACTTGGTGGTGATGGGTTTTGTTTGTGCATGTTGGTTTTTTTTTTTTTTTTGATAGGGGAGAAGAGCCCTGGTAGCATGGTGGTTAAGTGCTCAGCTGCTAACCGAAAGGTCAGCATTTTGAACCCACCAGCTGGTCCTCAGGAGAAAGATGTGGCAGCCTGCTTCCATAAAGATTTACATCCTTGGAAACTCCATGGGGCAGCTTGACTCTGACTTATAGAGCTACTATGAGTCAGAATCAACTTGACGGCAATGGGCTTGGATTTTGGTTTTGGGTTCTGGAGTGTGCACTAGAAGGGGATAGGCTGGAGCTCCAGGTGGGTGTATCCCTTTGGCTTTGCAGAGTCCTCACCTTGTGGAGAGGGATGAGCTGGAGAAGGGTCAGAGTGAAGCCTCTAAACTGTGGGGATCTAGGAAGGACCTAAGGCGGAACTGACTTGATGGCAATGGTTTTCTTTTTTTGGTTTAGGAAGGATCTGGGGAGCCCTGGTGGCCCAGTGGTTAAGTACTCAACTGCAAACCTCGAAAGGCAGGTGGTTCAAAACCACCAGCTCCTCCATGGGAGAAAGATGTGGCTGTCTGCTTCCATAAAGATTTACAGCCTTGGAAACCCTATGGGGCAGTTCTACTCTGCCCTACAGGGTTTACCATGAGTTGGAATAGGCTGGACGGCAACAGGTTTGCTTTTGGTTTGGTTTAGGAAGGACCAAGGGACAGTGATGGTTCAGTGGTAGAATTCTCACTTTCCATGCAGGAGACCCAGGTTTGATTCCCGGCCAATGAACTTCATGTGCAGCCACCACCCATCTGTCCGTGGAGGCCTGTGTTTTGCTGTGATGCTGAACAGGTTTCAGCCGAGCTTGCGCACTAAGACAGACTAGGATGAAAATCTGGTGATCTACTTCCGAAAAATCAGCCAATGAAAACCTTATGGATCACAACGGTCTGATCCACAGTGGATCATGTGATGGCATAGGACCGGGCAACCTTTTATTCCATGGTGCATGGGGTCAGCATGAGTCGGCGGCCTGCTTGACAGCAGCCAACAGCAACAACAACAGAAAAGACCCAGGTCTAAGGGTGGAATTGCTGTTGTTAGGTGCCATTGGCTCAGTTCCGGCTCCCAGCGACCCCACGAACAACAGAACGAAACCCCTCGGCCCTGCACCGTCCTCACCATCATTGCTATGCTTAAGCCTATTGTTGAGCCACTGCGTCAATTCATCTCGTTGGACCTAAAAAAACCCAAAATAAAATTTGGGGGTATATGCTTCCAAAGTCTTTTCTATATACATGGCATACATACATACACACAACCACATGCCCCCTGCCGACATATGACATTATTCTGTACATGTGTTTTATAATTGTCTTTAAAAGCCGGATATATTGTGAACATACTCCCAGTTGAATAAATACACGTATGAACACTTTTATTAAGATTTTGTAAAATATCCTTGGGTAAGGCCAACATTTTCCTTGGCAGAGCCTGTTTCAAAGCTACACCCTTGCTAACACTGAGCATTCTAATTTTTGTTTAGTTACTAGTGCAATAAGCAAAAGCTGACACTTTATTGTTGAGTAACAATAAGGTGGAACATGTTTCCACATATTCATTAACCACTTGGTTTTCTATCCAATGAACTGTCTTCACTTCCTTTGCCTACTTATTTAAAGGAGGCACAGAAACATTTTTGAAGGTCTGAAGAAAGGATGAATGATGAGTGACTAATGATGGAAACTGATAAATGACGATGAAAAGCTGAGGTGTGCCCCATCCCACTGCTGGTCAAGGACTAGTGCTCTGCCTACAGGCACTGAAATAGGAAGAGTCCCCAAGGGGAAGCCAGAGGAACCAGGCATCTGTGCACAGACAGAGTGAGGAGGTATTTGGCGGAAGCAGCTAGCATCAGGGACACAAGAGCTGCCTCCGCAAAGGAAACAGACAGTGGCCTAGTTTCCTGACCCCTAACCATCTTAGGGTTTCCTATATAATGATGCAGCCTTTCTCCCTCAGGAAAATATACTTTAGCTTGTGACCTTGAGGTTTGCTCATATCGTGGAAGGTGATTATGGCCTGGAACATGCTTCCCAGGGCAGTAATTGTTTAAGTGTTTACCTCATCCTGCATTGCAGGAAAACGATACATGACATCTAGCTCATGTGAGCAATTCAAGTAGGAAACCGTCATTCTCTCAGGATTGATTTGATTCCATGGGACATATCTGTTTGTGCAAGGATTCAACAGGTCACGTCAGTTAGAGTCACCTGCCCTTGCCAGTAAGAGCAATATAGACCCTTTCCTGTTCTCAGGCCCACCTGCTGGGTCACAAATAACATCCAAATGTGTGAAGCATTTCCTATTTATGACAAACCCCTTCTTGGGTTGCCTATGGGACTGACCCCGTATGTGCTTGTGTAATGTCTTGTACTGCTTCTACGCATGCTCCCTTGACAGTGTTGCCAGGTCCTGGGGGACAGGTTTTCTAGCTCTTTGGTCTTTCCTTGCTGATGAGAATGACAGCCTTACTAGAAGAGACTTTACAAAATCCTACAAGAGGGTTCTCACTTGTGATGAAGTGAGTGGTGGGGTCACAGGGGCTGCTGCTTCTCTCCCTTGTTTTCTGTCTGCAGAGACAGCACCGCTTGTGTGATGCTCCTGGCCCCTCCCTGCCTCCTCCTCTTCTGCAGGAGAGAAAGAATGATTCATCTGCTCCATAGGTTTGAGAGGGCTGCCCGGAGTAGGCTGTCCATAGGCCCTTCCTCTTCATTCTGGGGATCTGACTGCCCACACTGAACACATGTTCTGCTCTGCTCCTCCACGCCGTGGGCTACACAGAGCAGGCCCTACCTGTGCTTGTTGCAGGTGGGGTGGATGCAGGGTTTTTTTTTTTTCCCATACCATCTCTGCCTGGGTGACCTCATTCTGGGATTTGGTATTAGGAAGCCCACTTGCAGGTATCAACATTATCATTAATAAAGGTAAAACCACTTGCCATCAAGGCAATTCCAATTCATGGCAACCCCACGTGTGTCGGAATAGAACTGTGCTCCATAGAGTTTTTTGGAAGTAGATAACCAGGCCTTTCTTCCAGGCACCTCTGCGTGGACTCAAGCCATCAGCCTTTTGGTTAGCTGCTGAGTATGTTAACCGCGTGCACCAATCAAACAAAAAACCAAACCCACTGCTGTTGAGTCGATCCTGACTCATAGCAACCCTGTAGGACAGAGTAGAAATCCCCGTAGGGTTTCCAAGGCTGTAAATCTCTACAGAAGCAGACTGCCACATCTTTCTGCTCCTGAGCAGCTCGTGGGTTCAAACCACCGACCTTTTGCTTAGCAGCTGAGGGCTTTAACAACTGGGCCACCAGGACTCCTTTGCACCACCCATGGCTGCTAGCAAATGTAGCACTTTGGTTTTTCATTTGCCTTATTCCATAGCTTGTTTTTCAATTGGTTCAAAATATGTTGGCTGTTGGGGAGAGCCCCACAGTGACCAACACCATCCTGATTGCACAGCGATGCCTCAGGGAGTGTGTGTCACATGAGAGAGAAGAGCCCAGGCTGGAAGCTGGAGGAAAACCAATGTTAATGGTTAACAGAAAATAGGAGCCCTCAGAGGAAACAAAAAAGGGAGGAGAAAGCCAGCAGCAGTGCCCCACGTTCCTGAGGCCATGAGCATGGACTGTAGTGTCAAATGCTACAGCAAGTTCAGGCAAGAAACACTGGTGTCACTAAGAGGATGTGGGGGGAGGGAGTGTGGACTGCACAGGATGACACTGTCAGAGGGGATGGCACCAAAATGACTACCTATAAAATTTTTGGCTGTGTTTCAGCAGAAATTTATTATTTTTTATAAAAATAGCCCTGTGTTTCGTTATAACAACAAACATTTTTTTTGTAAGCCCAGCTTACATGTATCGATATAACTACAAGGCTAAAACTATTCCAATTTACGTCTTGAATCTTCTAATGCACTCTGGCCAGAGCTGCCATTATTACCCAATTACAATGCTGCTTCGACTCACATGGCTTCATCTACATCAGCTACGAGGACACGCTGTTGTTTTGATTGCTGTAGGTGTTTTCGGAGTTGCCGATTTTGTCAAATTTTCTGGTGTTTTAGCCACAATATTGTGGTAATTAGCATGGAGGGGGTGACACCATGAGATACTGCACCGGGTGACAGCAACACTAGTGTGGTGGTGAAGGTTGTGTGTCAGCTTGGCTGGGCCACGATTCTCAGTGATTAGGCAGTTGTATGATGTTGTGATCACTTCCATGATGAGATTTGATGTGATGTGATCACTTCCATGATGAGATTTGATGTGATGTGATCACCTCCATGATGGGATCTGCTGTGAGTAGCCAATCCGTTGACAGGGAGTTTCTCTGGGCATGTGGCCTGCTTAGAATATAAGTGGACATTCTGGCAAGGCTCATGGGTTTTTGCACATTCTGGATCCTATAGCTGTCTCCTGTTTGTCTGACCTCTCGTTATTGGGACTTGAGCTAACAGCTTACCTATGGTCTTGCTTGCTGATCTTGGGATTTGTCGATCTTCGAAGCCTGTGAGCAAGAGTGCCGCTCTCTGATCTGCCAGTCTAGGGTTCGCCAGACCCATCTAGCTATGTGAATCAGGAGAAGCCTCTGTCCTGAGTCACAGACTTGGGACATTCCAGTTTCTGCAACTGAGCGAGCCATTTCCTTGATATAAATCTCTGTATATATATACTTACCTGCTTTACTGGTGTTGCTTCTCTAGAGAACCCAGCCTAAGACACCTAGTGTGCCACTGTCAAGAACAGCAGTAAAACATCCGAAGTCACCTCCATCTCTGTCACTCTGTATCTCCATGGAAGCCGTGTGACCTGTTTTTCCATGGAGGCAACCCAGTCTGTTCTGCATCACGTAGACCCTGTCATGCTTTATACACCCCTAAAGTCCCAGTGTTCTCCAGGTATGTGAAGACTCTAAAGATGAATCCATGCTTTTGGGGAATAAACTTGAAACTGAATAATTATCCAGCCAACTTGAGATGACTTGCCGAACTCACGCCTTAATGGAGTATTTCCTACTTTGTGTTTATTAGAATGCTTTTTATTCCATGGTGATAATCAGTGCTCTTGGGAAAAGAGAAGGGCTTTGCGGTGATGTAAAATTCAGAAGAATCAATCTAAACAAAGTTAAATCAGTTTACATCCTGCAGGACTTCTCAGAGCCTTCAGTGTACTCATGTGCCTTTTGCTTCTCATGGGGAAGGCTGTGGGAGTGGGATGGTATTTCACGGGACTGCTGTTCCATGACATACACTTGGGTGGAGCCACTCCCATGGGAGGGCTTATATTCCACATTTCTGTCTTAAAGTCTTTGATGTTTCTCAGAACCTACAGGGAAAGAGAAGAATTTATAGTTGTAGCTGGAATCTCACTAAAATGATGCAATGTCATCACTAGTAGGAAGTACGAAGTATGTGGGAGGGAAGGATGCCAACAGCATTCCTAGTATAGGCTCCTTCCTGTACTACAAACAAGAAACTTCAGTACCAGACAGGCTGGGATATGAGGCAGTAATCCCATGACCACTTTGTGCAGAGGTCAGACAGATGGACCTAACTACAGAAGATGCAGCAGAGACAGGATGAGAAAAATCCCTAGGTCAGTGGTTGCCAAAGTATCAGCATCATCTGGGAACTTGTTAGAAATGCACAGTCTTGGGCTCCACCTAGAAACTCTGGGGGTAGAGCCCAGCAATCTGTGTTTAACAAGCCCTCCAGATGACCCTAATGCAGGCTCACACTGGAGAAGTGTTGGCCTCCGGAATACTCAGAGCCTATGCACCAAGCAAATGCTTTTGTTTGGCAACCAGTACTCTGTAAAAATTTGCTTGATTACAACCAGTTTTAACACGGATTGTGTGAATGAAAGAACCTCAGAAATTTGCAAGACCACATGACATAGGGCTAAGAGCCAAGGGCCTGAGACAGAGGACCTGGGCTAAAACCTCAGTTCTGAGGGTCCATCAGTAATTCACTTCATATTCCTCATCAACAAAATGAAGGGGTTAACGATACAGGAGTCATCAAAAGAAGATGGAAGGAATACGCAGTCACTGTACCAAAAAGAATTAGTCCCTGTTTAACCATTTCAAGAGGTAACATATGATCAAGAGCCAATGTTGTTGAAGGAAGAAGTACAAGCTTCATTGAATACACTGACAAAAAACAAGGCCCCAGGAATTGATGGAATATCAATTAAGATGTTCAACAAATGGATACAACACTGGAAGAGCTCACTCGTCTACGCCGAGAAGATTGGAAGACAGCTAACTACCTGGCCAACTGCCTGGAAGAAATCTATTTCTGTGCCCACTCCAAAGAAAGATGATCCAACAGAATGAGGATATTACCAAACAATATCATTAATATCACAAGTAAAATTTTGCTGAAGATAATTAAAAAATGATTGCAGCAGTACATTGACAGAGGACTTCCAGAAATTCAAGCTGGATTCAAAAGAGGACGTTATCACGGATTGAATTGTACCCCCCTCAAAAAAAAATTTGTGTCAACTTGACTAAGCCATGATTCCCAGTATTGTGTGGTTGTCCTCCATTTAGGATTAGGGTGGGATGCAACACCTTTACTCAGGTTACAGCCCTGAGCTAAGGGCAGTTTCCCTGGGGTGTGGCCTGCATCATCTTTTATCTTAAGAGATAAAAGAAGACAGGAGCGAGCAGAGAGAGAGGGACCTGACTACCACCAAGAAAGAAGCCCTGGGAGCAGAGCACATCCTTGTTCTTGATGTAACCTTTAGCTTCCCCTTTAGAGAACAAAAAGAAAAGGTTTGTACATTTTGATGCCGTTTTTTCAAGCAGAGCCATCTGTGATGAGGAAACCAGCAGACTTCTCCCCAGGGATGGTGATGGTCATCACCTGTGTGTCTTTTGGGTTTGCACTGACTTCTCAGGTCTCCAGCACTTATACAGTTTCCCTCACAGCCCCCCCCCTCCACCTCACTGATGCACCTGAGGGGCCCTGGGAGGGAGCCAACTGGGCCTTACTCATGGAAGGTGAGGATTCTACCACCCAGCCACCGCTGCCCCTCTCTGGGCTTGCTGTTGTCGTTAGGTGCCATCGAGTCGGTTCTGACTCATAGCAACCCTATGAGCCCACAAAATAATTGGCAGGGACCAGTGTGGCAGTAAAAACGTATCTGTCGGGCCTGTCTTAGTATAAAGATTCTCTAATGGTGAACTTAAAGGCATCTACTTGCAAGAGCTTCAGGAAAAAAAATAATAAGCTTGCTGCTTGGAGGCCACAGTGCCTCGGCGTCTCTGGGCTGGAGTCTCATAGTCTGGACAAAGTAGGGCAAAGGGCGGTAGGCCTGGTGCAGGTGGGGGGCACCCATCCAATTGCCAGGGTGGGATTGTTACCACCACAGTAGGGCCACCCTTAAGGCCAGCGAGGCTGGTTCCCTGCTCCAGTCAGCTATGGTCATAATCCTTTGCGTTTCACTGGATGACAACAGGCATTTTCAGAGGGAATGAATGCCCAAGACGGCAGGGAATGGACTCTTACTGGGGCTGAGGGAAGAGACGCTTGTTCCATTTCATGTGAAAGACCAGTGGGATTCTGTTGAGGTCTCATTCCTTCTGGGCCTGCGTCTATCCCCAGCCAAGTTTACTAAGTCACAGCCATTGACCGGCTAGGGCATGTGTTGCCCACAGCCCACTGTAGTGGTTGAAGATCTTGCTCCCAGAGAGGTGAAACAGCTCCCCTGAAGTCACGTAGCAAATCACTGCTAGCTCTTGGGGTAATATGGCATCCTCCTGATCTCATAGCAATTTTTCTAGGAAGTGCACTGGTGTGTGCATATCCAGGGCAGGATAGGTTCCCCCAGGGTCAAAGGAGGACAGCCTTTGAGAGCCTTGTCCACCAGCATGGCTTTACAGAGGGTGGGCTGGGGGGGGTGGTCTGAGGAATGGATGCACTGCGAGGGCACATTCACAACACACCCTTAATTCTACAGCCACGCCTCTGACAGCAATACCTGTCTCCTCCGCAGCACACATTACTATTTTGGCCTAAGCTAGAACTCTAAAGGTCTCTTTTGGGGGATGGGGGGCAGTAATTAACGTCTCCCTCTACCATATTAGCGGATGGTTGTGTCTTATTCCAGCCCGCCTGTCCTAACTCAGCGATGCTGCATCATTCCTAATTCATGCTCTTGGAGAGCAGAAATCACTTCTTAATCAGCCCCTCGTCTCTTTCATCTCTCGTCCCTGTATCTTGCTCTCAGCAGGTGTTTTCTTTGGAATGGTGGCCAGGACAGAGGGCTGCTCGGCTTTGAGGATGTGGTCCACACTGTCCCAGGGAGTCACACTGCAGAACCAGAGCTGAGGTGAGGCTGGGCCATCCAACCAGGGGAATAGGGGCTCACAGGCTTTCTGATTGCAACCCACAGGAGGGAATGCATTTGACTTACATTGTTACGTGTGCGTGCGTGTGTGTGTGTGTGTGTGTGTGTGTGTGTGAGAGAGAGAGAGAGAGAGAGAGAAGAGTTTCATGAAGCAATGCCTTTCCTATGTCTACGTATGATTCACTTTCATAGCTTCAATTGTATTTCATTAAAACGACTGCTGGTCATGACTTGGTAAACTGATTGTACGTTGGGCTGATGGATCACCACGCACAATCTGAGAACCACTGCGTCCCAAGAACCCGCCTTCAGCTCCTCTGAAACAGCCTGGGGGAGTGGGAGGCTGAGTGTGGTGAGCGGGAGGCTGGCGATGGGGAGGGAGCTGGAGCTTCAGAGAGCCCAGCCTGCCCATTTGGAAGGACTCTGAAGCCAGAAGCACATGGAAGGAACAGTACAGGGATTCTTGCATTGGCCAATGTCCTTGCTCTGTGGATAAACAGAAGACACCAGCCTCCACTGCCGGCAATCTGCTACCTTTCAAGAGCTTTCCAACTCAGCCGGAGAGAGGGAGGAAGGAAGGCTTGATTAGAAGACACCCCCTCTGCCCAAAACGCCTCCAAGGCTTGCAAGCCAGATGTAGCCAAGGCTTTCTTCAGCCATCAGGGTTCCTGTTAAGAGTAAGCTTCTTGCAGAAGGGCCAGGAGGGAGGACACACAGCTGGGGCATGCAGTCCCCAGGCTGCTCTCCCTAGCTGGTGCCTCCCTCCTCTCCGCGTGTTGCACAGAACGTACCATCTGGGGGCCTTGCAGCAGGCAGTGGCTGGGGCTTTGGGAGCCGACTGAGCTGCTGCTAAGACAGAATGTGTCCCTGCGAGAATGTAGGCCGCATCCAGGGGAGGCATCCAGCCCGCCTCCCTTTGAGGTTGGCTCTGCCAGTCTCCATGGGGACTTGGAGAGAGAGCATTTCTCTGCAAGGTGTGGCTGGGGGAAGAGGGGGAGGGCAAGTGATTTCTAAAAGAAAAGATTAGTTAGTTGGCCAACTTTAGTTCCATGTCCAATGTGGGCAGAGTCCCGGTGGGCCAGGCACTAAATTGAATCCTTTTATATTGGTGTCTTCTCCACTTCCTGGCCACACAAGGCTGGCATTTGGGAGAGGACGGGATTGGGGAAGCAGTATAAGCAAATCGCAAGGCCTGCGCCCGGCTTCCAAGGAGCTTACAATCCAGTAAGAAAAAAGATACTAGAAACATAGAGCTATCATCACAGAGTGCAGGGGAGAACTGAGCAAAGCCGCAGGAGCTGAGGCAGGATCTTGGTGCTGCAGCCGCTCATGGAAGTGGAGGACAGGGGTGCAGACAGCCAGGTGCAGCTCAGGGAAGTGGAGGACGAGGGGTGCAGACAGCCAGGTGCAGCTCAGGGGAGCCGGTGGGAGGGGGGAGGGAGGAGGGAGGCCCGCCTGGGGTCAGGCGGCAGTGGAATGGCTGGGTTGGGGCGGAGGGGAGGGATGAGCAGGCCAGCCTGCTGGGCACTGCGGACGGTGGTCAGGGAGTGAAGTGGCGGAGGAGCAGATACGCTGGGGACCCTTAGTGCCCGGCTAGTGAAATGTGCTGAACGAACAGACAAGCCCCCTGCTGCCGAGTCAGCTCCCCCGCGGCTGCGTTACAGAGTGGGACGGCCCGTGGGGTTCTCTTGGCTGTAGTCTTTGTGGAAGTGGATTACCAGGCCTTTCTGCTGTGGTGCCTCTGGTAGGTTCGAACCACCAGCCTTTTCATTAGGAATTGAGTGCAAACCTTCTGCACCACCTTAAACCCATTGCCATTGGGTTGATTCTGACTCATAGCAACCCTATAGGACAGAGCAGAACTGCCTCCAAGAGCTTCTAACGCTGGAATCTTTATGGACGCAGACTGCCACGTCTTCCTCCTTTAGAGCAGCTGGTGGGTTTGAATGGCCAGCCTTTTGGTTAGCAGCCCATCACTTTAACCACTGGGCCATCCAGACTCCTTATAGGTGAGTTACAAACAAACAAACAAACAAAATAACACCCATTGCCATCGAGTCTATTCCGACTCACAGCGACCCTATAGGACAGAGTAGAACTGTCCCATAGAGTTTCCAAGGAGTGCCTAGTGGATTTGAGCTGCCGACCTTTTGGTTAGTGGCCGTAGCTCTTAACCACTACACCACCAGGGTGGAAGCATAAATATTAAGGCTTATATAATGCATGAAAGGCATTTTTAATTTTTAAGGGGAATGTTGGTAAGAGAAAGCATGTGTCTTGCCAGAGTTGAATGCATGTCTCTACTACTCTTTTAAGGATCCCTGGTGGCACAATGGTTAAGTGCTCAGCTGTTAACTGAAAGGTTGGTGGTTTGAACCCACCAAGGCTCTGCAGGAAAAAGACCTAGTGATCTGCTTTCATTAAGATTACAGCCTAGAAAACCAAGTAGAGCAGTTCCATTCTGTCTCCTGGGGTCTCTGTGTCAGAATTAACTTGGTGCACCTAACAACAACAACCGCCCCTTTACCCTAAGGCATTGGGTGATACCTGTTCTGTTCTCCCTTCTAAGAGGCCTGTTGAGTGGCCAATGGTCAGTACTGATCGCTTGCTTCACCAGAACAAAGGCACTCCACCACCCCAAAGCCTAGGATGGAAGGAAAGAGGTGCCTCAAGGAGTGAAGTTTCCGTTATGGCTCCAGCGCTGTGTCTCCAACAAGGGGACTTGCCAGAGGGGTCTTCTCAGGATGAAAAATGTGAGAGGGGCTGGAAATTAGAGAATTGCTGTCTACAACTGTGTTTCTTTGTGGGATTGGTTCTTCCTCGTGATTTATTTTTTCGCTTTGACATATTTCATTCATTCATCTCACAATTCATTCATGGCATTTCATCAACATGCCTCTATGAAAAACTGGGCCAACTTAATTTTTTTCCTTTAGCACTTCAAAAAAAAGCCCCTTCTATTCTGTCCCATTGGCTTATTTCCGCTGCCAAAATGTGCTTCTTTATTTGAAACGGATTTTAAACACAGTAAGTTGGAGGATAGAAAAAACGGAAGCTCTATCATGACCCAGTGTAACTTATATTTAGTTAGCAGAATGAATAACATCAAAACAGTGTGGCTGAGCGTACCCCTCGCTCCTTTGAGAGCCCTGGATGAGATCATGGGCACACAGTCACTTTGAGGAACATGGAGTACTCAGAGAGGGATTTTCAGGGAGCAAAATGGGAAGAGCCCAGGCCCAGGGGTCAGACACCCAGGTCCAAATCTGGACTTGGTTATTTATTGGCTGTGTGACCTTTAACAAGTCATTTATCCCTATAAGTTGGCGGTTACGCCTATAGAGGACTGTTTAGGATACAGCAGACCCAGTAAATCGGAACCAAGATTATTATGCAAAAGCAAGGCATTATCGTAATCATTATAATGATTATTTTTTATTATTTTCAGTCTTGGAATGAGTCATGTGGCCTTTTTGCAACCTTCTTAATGATATTTCATTTGGGTTAATATAAAAATGAGATTGTGTTCCCATACTACTGATATTAGGGGGCAGTGAGGCCAAAGAGCACAAACTATCAAGAGGCAGTTCTTCAAGGTTAGGCCCTGACAGGAGAAAAGAACTGAAGTGGCTAAAACTTAATTTTTCTATAATTGAAAACCCTTAGGTGAGTTCATTTCATGTCGCAAAATTCTTAACAGTTCCTGTATACCAGGTGCTAGGAAGGTAAAGAATAAACCTCAAGAGGTACCTGACCAGAGGAGATGTGTGATCACAGGGCAACGGAGGGGGTTTACAATGATAAGGACACGCACGTGGCTCACGAGGAACAGAAAGCAACGGCATATGAACCCACAATAGGATGCCCTTGGCCACTAGTAACAGAAATTTTGACTAAAAATGGCTTTAAAACTAAAGAGATGTATTATCATCTTCCATACAAAGAAGTCCTAATACAGAAGATTAGTCCTGACGTAAATTAGCCACATTTGGTTAATTTAGTGGCTCAGCGAAGACCCAGGCTCTGCCCGTCTTCTCATTCTAGCATTGTTGGTGTATTGTCTATGTTCCCTCACGATCATGAAATGGTTTCAGTAGCTCCAGCATGGTGTATCAACAGACTAATATCCAGGGACAGACACAGGGCTGTTTCTTCCATGTCTCTCTCTCTCTTTTTTTTAATATTTTATTGTGTTCTAGGTGAAAGTTCACACAGTAAATTAGGTTCCCATTTAACAATTTTTTTTACAAATTGTTCCATGACATTGGTTACATTTTTCACAATGTGTCAACCTTCTCATTATTTCTAGTCTGTTTGTTCTGTTTCCACTAATCTAGCTTACCTGTCCCTCCTTAACTTCTCATCTTTGTTTTAGGGTAAATGTTGACCATTTGGTCTCATATAGTTGATTATTTAAGGGAACACAGTTCTCATGGGTAATATTGTTTATTTCATAAGCCATACTATTATTTGGATGAAAAGTGACCACTGGGAGTGGCTTCAGTTTCATGTTCAAGGGTATCTTGGGGTGGTCGTCTTGAGGGTTCCTCTAGTCTCTATTGGCTTTTTTTTAAGGAATTTGAGATTTGTTCTACATTTTTCTCCTTTTCTATCCAGAGCCTTCTATTGTGCCCCTGGTTAGAACAGTCAGTAGTGGTAGCTGGGCACCATCTAGTTCTCCTGGTCTCAGGCTCATATGGGCTGTTAGTACTGTGGACCAGCTTCTTTTTTGAGTCTTTGGTTTCCTTCATTTTCTTTTGTTCTACATGAGTACAGACCAATAGTTCTATTTAGATGGCCGCTCACGAGCTTTTAAGGCCCCAGTTACTACTTGCCAAACTAGGATGTAGAATATTGTCTCTATGAACTATGTTATGCCAATTGGCTGAATTGTCCCATGAGACTGTGGTTCCAAGCCTTCGAACCCAGTAGACCAATTCTGCAAGGTTTTTGGTTATGTCTAGGAAGTACCCACAACTGTGCCCCCATGTGGTTTACTATACATATGAATATATATGCAGTGCACATAAACACGTATACATGTATGCCTACAGATACACCTATGCATGCGCACCCACATACCCACATGTGCCTTCCTACACACACGTATGCATACATGTCTACCTATATAACCACACACACATTTTTTGATTGCCATTATTGTTGTAAAGTTGTTACAGCATTTACTAAAATTGTCCCTTATTCTCATGTACTTCTTAGTGTCTTCATTTACCTTGGACAAGTCGCATAGACTTCACCCATATTGGGTATTGCCTTTCCTATCATCAAAAATAACAAATGTCTATTTTTAAGAGTAAAGAAATGTTTCCTAGAAGTACCTACTTCTCCACAGCTGACTTTATGTAACATTTCTTAACCAAGTCACCTGGCCACCTGTGAAAAATCATAGCAAAGAAAAGGGCAACATAAAAAATGGCATTTGGATCTATTCTCAAGTCATAGGAGGAAGGAGGAGACCTTGAAATGAACTCAGAGCTTTGCCAGCATTAAAGAAAGGTAAAAGTTGGCCTTTGAATAAGCAGAGAGGGGCTGTAATTGCATCTAATTTAGCCTTGTGATCAGAGAGTAAAGGTCATGGAAGTCTTTCTGGAGGAGGTAATACCTGAGCTGAGTCTAAAGGCTACTCAAAGTGTGGCCTGTGGACCAGCGGCAGCAGCATCACCTGGGCTTAATAGAAACACAGAATATCACATCTGTCCCAGACCGCTGAATCAGAATCTGCCTTTTTTCAAGATGTCCAGGTGAACTGTATGCACATTGAGGTTGAAGAAGTATACAAAGGAAGAATAGGTAAAAGGTTTGAAAACTGGAATGGGAGTAGGAAAGGGAAGGAGAAACAGCATGAACAAAGATAGTAAAGGGAATAGCAATTCAGGACACATGGTTAACTGCAATGAGTTCAGGGTTGTGGAGTTTAGATACAGGTTTCAGTGTTTTAAAATTTTCAGAAAAATGTAATCTATCCAATGTTACCAACACAAGTATGTCCCTGAAGTATTTGGAAGGGCTAACACTTACTGAATGCTGAGTATATTCCAGAACCTAGCCTACATGCTTTGTAAGTTGTTCCATTTATCGTTGACTGGCTTACCAAGCTACTTCAAAACTTAGTAATCTAGAACAACAACATATATTTTATCATAGACCACAATTTTATGGGTCAGAAATTTTGACAGAGCTCTGCTGGGTGATTCTTCTGCTTCATATTGCGTCACCCGGGGTCACTCAATAGTATTCAGGTGGTGGTTGGGCTGATCTTCAAGGTCCAGGATGGCTTGACTCACATGCCTGGTGCCTCAGTGGAGTGGCTGCAAGGGAAGGCTGAGTTCAGCTGTGCCCCTTTGCCTCCCCTGTGGTCTCAGGACCTCTTCATGTGTCTTCTCCAACATGGTAGTCAACCTTCTTGGTTCAGGACCCCAAAAGACCAAGGTGAAAGCTGCCAGTACTCTTAGAGGTTAGTCCCAGAACTGGCACATTGCGTGTTTACTCTACTGTATTAGCTAAAGCAACAAAAGGTCAGCCCAGAATCAAGTGGAGAGAGGAATGGGATCCCATCGCAATGGGAGGAATATCAAAGAATCTTTATATCAGCCATGCTTAATCCCCCATATAGATACAGATTCACTTAATCCCCCAATAACCCTGAGGTAGTTGTTATTTTTTTATGGGTAAATAAACTGAGGTACAGTGTAACTTGCCCAAGGTCAATGCCTAGTAAAGAAGAGAGTCCAGACTGGACCCAGCCAGTCTGCCTCTAGCAACCACACTTAGCCGCGACACCATCTCTGCTTCTCACAAGGAACGCCACATTTACCAAGAACTAATTAGAGAGTATGTTTCTATAGCTTCAAATCACCAGGAAAGTTACAGCTCCTTTTTCCTGAAGATCCATTCCATGGGCCTCCTGTTGGCAAACTCGTCCGTGACACACGTGCTGAATAGCCCACTTACAGTTTTAATACCCTGGTTTGGGCCCCACATTTTTAAAGAGCTTTTGATCTCTGCTTTCTGTGTCCAGTAACCCAAGCCTGGGTGTGGAGAATCCAGCCGCAGATTAAATGCATTTCAAATAATGAGAAGACAAACCCCTGCCTTCGAGGCCCCCCTCCTCTCCTGGATTGTTGACGGATTATTTACTGTGTTTGCCTTGACTTGAGCTATTTAATTTTTCCAAAACAGATGCAGCTGATTGATTAACGACATTCTGCACTACAAGTCAGAAATGTCAGCAAGACTCTGAGAAGCCAGTGTCATTCTTGACCAGAACAATAGATATGGCTGAGAAACAGGGCCCTGTGCCAAGTACTCTTGAGGAGTGGAGGCTATGTACCACTTTTCTGCTAAGGGACAGATATGTGTAAGGGCAAGGAAGCAGGGCTGGGGGCTGGGGATGGCTAGGCAGGTGCTAATAATAGGACAAGTCACATGGCGGTAAGTCACCTTGAAAAAGGCTTAGTTGTAGAGGTGAATTAAAGTGCTTGGAATTGAGGATATTTCTTCAAGTATCTCCTGATGTGTAAAAATAGACCGAAGGAAACACGTATGTGATGAAGAGAGAATTGCGGAGTTAGGCTGACCTCTGTTCGGAGGACTTCTGTGAATTGCTGGAGGATGGTTAGGAGCAGGGATAGCCACACCATCTGAGGGGCCCAGAGCAAAATAAAAACGCAGGCCCTTGTTCAAAAATTAAGAATTTAAAGATGGAGACAGCAGAGCAGCAAGTGAGGGGTGGGACCCTTCTGACCCTGTAGGACTGCACAGGCCACACCCCCATGAAGCTGGCTATGGTTAGGAGAACCTGGGGCCAGCTTTCTTCTAACGGGTGGGCCAGAAATGAGAGACTCTGACAATAACTCACAGAACTGACACCAGACTAACCTGTGGTAGGGCCAGTGTATGTAGGGCCTCCTGCCTGTCCTAGGAGGCCGGTGGTACAGTGGTTAAAGCACTCGGCTGCTAAGAGAAAGGTCGGTGGTTTGAACCCTCCAGCTGCTCTGTGGAAGGAAGATGTGGTGATCGATCTGTTTCTGTGAAGATTACAGCCTTGGAAGCCTATGGGGCAGTTCTACTCTGTCCTATGGGTCGTTATGAGTTGGAATCATCTGGTCAGCCATGAGTTTAAGCTCCTTGTACGCTCCTGAAAGCTTCCTCCTTCCTCAGTTACCCCATGCTGCCTGGTTCCTCTACCTTCTCCAGCTCCTCCCCTCACAAACTTGCCCTCAGTCCAGGGTCTAATTAGGAGTGGCTCCAGACACCGAGATGTGACTGACTGACGATATTTGGAGTCTGCTCCTTGCGTTTGTATTTTCACAGATGTGTGGTGGTTCAGTGGTAAATTCTCCCTCCCCACGCTGTCAGTCAAGGCTTGTGTGCTGCCAGGATGCAAAACAGGTTTCAGGGAGCTTCCAGATGAAGATGGACTAGGAAGAAAGGCCTGGTGACCTGCTCCCCAAAATCAGCCGGTGAAGCCCAGTGGAGCTCAACGGTCTGGTCTGCAGCTGCTTGTGGAGACGGTACAGGACGGGGCAGCGTGTCGTCCTTGCTCATGAGGCTGCCACCGGCTGGAGGCTGACTGGACCCAGCAACAAGGACATTAACACGAGGCTTCTGGCAGATCAGTGATGGGATCTCAGCCATTATCTGGCTCGTGGGAAAAGCAATGTTTTTAAGCTGGGAGGTGTGCCCAGAGCCCTGAGGTCACTCTGTTACAGATGTCCACTTATTTACCAGGTGTGGAGGCTCATGATTCTCTGCTCTTGGAGGCATTTATGCCCAAGGTTGCAAGTTCCAATCTCTTCTTCTGTGAATGGAACTGGAAGGGTCCTTCTCCCAAGCCTGTGCTCAAACAATGCTTAAAGCAATGCCCAGAGGGACTGTCTACAGACTGAGTTCCATTTTTGTTTCTCGTTTGTAATCTCAGGCTCCCACTCTACCCTGTCTCCTCTTGCTGCCCGCTCAGCTACTTCAGAGTCTCAGCTCTGCTCCGGTTTCTTTCACAACTTCCCAGGCACAAGAATCTCCTGCTCCCCTGCACACATGTCTAGTGGACATCGTTTCCCCCACCCTCTAGTGAGAGCTCGACCCGCTGGGGGTGTCAGCTGCCAGAAGCGATGAGGGTGGAAAGTAACCTCTGGACACCCGAAAGCAGGCTTTACTCTCTTTCTTTTGGACCTGCTGTGGATTGCTTTGCCTTCCCCAAGCTTAATGTTAAAGGCAACGCCTTCTAAACCCACAAACCACTAGGGCCTCCATCATTTCTCACACCGACTTGGCTTCTCAGAAGCAGTTGTGGCCCACAAAGTCACAGCACAAGCCCGGGAGAAAATAGCCTCAGTTGCACAGGACCAGATAGAAGCTTGGCCGCAGAGGGGAGGTTAATAATAGAGCCTGTCCTCTAGGCAGTCCAGGAAAGCCTTTGGAATTTTCTATCTTAAAATATACTTGGATGGACCCATTCAGAGGCTTTTTATTCTCTAGACCACTTCTCTGTGGCAACCCGGCTGTGGAAGGGAGGTAACCACAGTTCTGGTTTTGAAGCCTCAGGGGCTATGACTGTTTTAGGGTTCAATACCAAAACATATTGAGCAAATAAAAACCCCTGACTCACCAGGAATCTTCACTTCGTTTTCACACACATCAATCAGTCTGTCAACAGCGTTGATTGAGGGTCTGTTCGGTGAAGAACTATGTACCAGGCACTGTGGGGGGATTTGCAGAACCATATATTAATAGTTTAACTCATTCATCCGCTCATCTAAGCCACTTAATGCAAGTTAGAGAATGGAGTCAGTTCAGAGGTACTGCTGAGCATTGTTACCCACAAAGCCCTGCCCTAGAGGGATGCTGCAAACACAAAGATGCCAGCTGTGGAATCGATTCCAACTCATGGCGACCCGATGAGCTTTAGAGTGAAACCGCTCTGTAGGGTTTGTATAGCTGTGGCCTTTCGGAAGCAGATTGCTAGGCTCGTCTTCCACGGTGCCTCTGGGTGGGTTTGAGGCACCAACCTTTTGATTAGTAGCTGAACATGTAACCGTTGCCCACCCAGGGACTCCAAGATAGTAATGTGTAAAATGCTATCTTCATGAGCATTTTACGGTTTAGTGGGGGTGGGGCAAAGACAAGTACATAAGCAGGTGGCTGTTGTCACCTGCAATCAAGTCAATTCTGATTCTTGGCGACCCCACATGTGCAGAGTAGAACTGCTCCATAGAGTTTCCAAGGCTGTGAATTTCAGAAGTAGATCATCAGGCCGGTCTTGCGAAGTGCCTGTAGGTGTGTTCGACCGCCAATCTTTCAGCCAGAAGTCAAGCGCTTCACCGTATGTGCTACCCAGGTTAAACCAGGCAAAATATCACAAACACAAGAGAAGCTGACCAAAGAAAAGAGAGCTGATACACTGAGTCCGGAGAGTTACGAAA
The DNA here is from genome assembly GCF_024166365.1 of Elephas maximus indicus. Lineage (NCBI taxonomy): Eukaryota > Metazoa > Chordata > Mammalia > Proboscidea > Elephantidae > Elephas > Elephas maximus. Next base: position 2,299,204 of record NC_064842.1, read on the forward strand.
TGCGGTTCTTTATATATAGGGTGGCTGTGAGTCGGAACCAACTCGATGGCTGTGGCTTTGGATTTTTGTTTTTTATTAGGAACTCATTATTAGACACATCAGTCATTCAATAAGTATATTTTGAAAATCGCTGTATGCGGTGGGCTTGGTTATGGGCCTTGGAGGACTGGGGAGAATCCAACGAGCAGAGACAACGGCAAAGTCAAGCCATGGCATACGGCCGTTACTACTAGCGACAAGTCTGGTGAGCTTATGAAAGGGCAGCGAGTTGTTCTGTTTACTCACCCCCACGTCCTCCCCTCCCTCCATCCAAGGTGTCATGCTTGGCAGTGAGGGCCGGACCAGAGGTGAGCAAGTGCCTTGGCATAAGCACTAAGCTGTTGCTGGTTGCCGTTGGGTTGCCTCTGACTCACAGTGGCCCTACGGACAACGGAACAGAATGTTGCTCGGTCTTGTGCCATCTTCACGATCAGTGGCATGTTTGCGTCCATTCTTGTGGCTGTCGTGCAGTGCCTTCCAGCCTAGGGAGCTCATCTTCAGCACTACGTAGGGCAGTATCCTGTTGTGACCCACACGGTTTTCACTGGCTGATTTTTGGAAGCCTATCACCAGGCCTTTCTTCCTAAACTGTCTTAGTCTGAAACCTGCCCACCACGGGTGACCGTGCTGGCACTTGAAATAAGAGATGGCATAGCTGCCAGCATCATAGCAACATGCAAGCCACCACAGCACAGCAAACAGATAAGTGATGGGAACAGTGAGTAGAAATCAGAAAATATTTGCATGCTAAGAAGCTGTGTTGCTGGAGGGGCCATCAGAACGAGGTGTGACAGTACACTGAAGACCCCACAATGGTGGAGGAAGGTGCAAGGGGGCTAACCAAAGCCACAGGCCGGGGCCCGGGGGCCCGACAAGCAGACGGGTGCCTGGACAAGACATTCGCAATGCAGGCACCGGTGTCTGTGACGAAATCTCAGGCGGGCACTCAGACCCTGCGCTAACCTTAAGGGCCGGCACAGGGTATGTCATATATATTAAGCACCAGCTGTGTACTCAGCATTGCACCAGGTATATAAGAGAAAACTAGAATAAATACAAGGGAAACAAGTAGAGGACAGTATGATAGCAATTGCCAGTCATTCGCATAAAGCATGACATACTATGGAAAGATTAATCACAGCCAGAACTCACCTCACGGATATTGAAGGGGCTCCTGGTTGCTATGGGCAGTCACGGCAAGCTTGGTGGAGGGTGAGCTTTGAATCTGACTTTCAGGAGTGGACAGTCAGGGGCTGTCAGGCAGGAGAGCAGAGGTCTGGCCAGCGGGCCTCTGCGTCAGCCTGCAGTGTTGCTGGCACACCAGTCATCTGCTGCCCCCGATAACTGGGAAGCTGAGCAGGTCTGAGGAGGCTCCTGGGCCAGTGAGTGGTATGCTGGAGACAGCTTGCCCTGGTTCACACTGGCCCACACTGGTTCACACTGGCTCACACTGGCTTACACTGGCCCACACTGGTTCACACTGGCCCATACTGGCTCACACCAGCTCACACTGGCTCACTTCAGCTCACACTGGCTCACACTAGCTCACACTGACTCACACCAGCTCACACCACCTTGGGAGTGCCATTCTATGCATTTCTTCCTAACACACTTTCACATGACATGTGAAATCATGATGGGAACATTTATACGGCAGAAATCAGCAAATGCTACAAATATCAGGGCTTTTTTTTTTCTTTCTTTCTGGAGAGCTGGTTTATCAACACACCCTGCCCCTAGTCCATTTCTCCTGTCAGGGAATGATAGAAATCACCACTTCCAGGATGAGAATTCTCAACCTGGATCTGGCAAAGATTTTATTTTTATTTGAAATAATTCAATAAACAGTCAACAGTTCATTTAAACAAATGTGCATCTTTGAGTACCTGCCACGTGCCAGATACAGTGCTGGCACCAGGGTTAGAAAGACAAGTGAACACGGCCGCTGCCGACAAGAAGCTGATGTTGCAGTGAGGGGAAATGGACACACAGATTGATGTCAGTGTGAACTGGCAAAGGCTTAGGTGGAGAAATCCATAGGATGTTAGAGGGCAGTGGTGGTTCGGTGGTAGAAGTCACCTTCCCCAGGAGACCTGGATTCAGTTCCCGGCCAGGGTACTTCATGTGCATCCACCACCCGTCTGCCTCTAAAGCTGAACAGGTTTTAGCAGAGCTTTAAGACCAAGATGGACTAGGAAGAAAGGCCTGGCAATCTTCTTTCAAAAATCAGCCAGTGAAAACCCTGTGGATCGCAACAGTCTGATCCCAACAATTCACGAGGATGGCACAGGACCAAGCAATTTTCTTTCCATTGTGCATGGGGTCGCCACGGGTTGGGGGGCACCTCAACAGCAGCTGACACAAACAGGAGCACCAACGGGGAGCACGGGGGCGAGTGGAGAGCCAGTGCAGGTTTCCCTGAGAAAGCAGCCCTTGTCCAGGTTCCTGGCAGATTCCCGGGCAGCGAAAAACTAGCACACAAGCAAAGAGGTATGGACAGCGTCTTGCCCTGAGTCATCAGTATGGCTGGGCGTTACAGGAGAGGCAGAGGACAGGGGCAGGTGGTTGGGGTCTCCTGACAGTTGACAGCTTCTGAACATTGGCCTGGAGGTGAAGGGAGCCACGGAGCAGAGGGCGGGGAAGCTACTGGGAACCAGAATAAGGCCACTCAAGCAGAATGGCATCTGGTCTCTGGCCCCTTCCAGCGGGTCTTAGCCTGCTTCTCTGAGGCCCTCTCAAAGCTTCTCACCAGAGTTTCTGAGGCTTTCTCAGGGGTTGGGGCTTCCTACTTCGTGCAGGAGTGGGGCAGTGTGCCCGAGCTCTCAGATTCATGGTGACTGCTCTTTGCGGGTCCCTGTTACACCTCCTTGCTCTGCTCCTTTGTCACTGGCAGACCTCCCAACTGTGACTGTCTTCTTTCTCTCTCCTTATGTAAACGTAGTCCATGGGAGCAGCAGCCCAGAAATCAAATGACGTATTATATTGGGCAAATCTGCTGCAAAAGGCCTCTTTAAAGTGTTAAAAAAAAAAAAAAAAAGACTTCACTTTGAGGATTAAGGTGCACCTGACCCAAGCCATGGTATTTTCAATTGTCTTATATGCATGCGAAAAAGGTGGATAATGAATAAGGAAGACTGAAGAAGAATTGATGCCTTTGAATTGTGGTGTTGGCGAAGAATACTGAATATACCATGAACTGCCAGAAGAACAAACAAACCTGTCTTGGGAGAAGTACAGCAAGGATGCTCCTTAGAAGCAAGGATGGTGAGTCTATGTCCCTCATACTTTGGACATGTTGTCAGGAGGGATCAGTCCCTGGAGAAGGACATCATGCTTGGTAATGTAGAGGGCCAGGAAAAAGAAGAAGACCCTCAATGAGATGGATTGACACAGTGGCTGAAACAACGGGCTTGAGTGTTAACGATTGTGAGGATGACACAGGACCACGCAGTGTTTTGTTCTGTTGTACGTGGGGTCACTGTGAGTCGGAACCGGCTCGACGGCACCTAACCACAACGACAATGTAAGCATGTCACCTCTATAACAAAGTTATTTTTTTCAATACACAAGTAATACATTAATTCATTTTCAATGTAACAAAACAAGACAAATGAAAAGTCTCCCTATGTGGCCCATTTCATCTAAGAAGTAACTAATGTCTGTAATATGCCGTGTATCTTACTGTGTATTTATGGGTGTGTGTCCTTACGAAAAAGCCCTGGTGGTGCAGCGGTTAAGAGCTCAGCTGCCAACCAAAAGGCTGGCAGTTCAAGTCCACCAGCCGATCCTCGGAAACCCTATGGGGCAGTTCTACTTTATCCTACAGGGTTGCTATGAGTCGGAAAGGACTCTATGGCACGTAACAACAACAACCAGCCATAACTTTTACAACATCTCAAAAAATGAAATATGTAGGTGTATCTAAAGTGCAGAATCTGTATGCTGAAAACCATGAAATGCTGATGAAAGAAATTAGAGAACCTAAATAAATGGATAAATAAATTCAAGCTGGATTCAGAAGAGGACGTGGAACCAGGAATATCATTGCTGATGCCAGATGGATCCTGGCCGAAAGCAGGGAATACCAGAAAGACATTTACCTGTGTTTTATTGACTATGCAAAGGCATTTCACTGTGTGGGTTGTAACAAATTATGGATAACATTGCGAAGAATGGGAATTCCAGAGCAGTTAATTGTGCTCATGAGGAGCCTGTATATAGATCAAGGGGTAGTCATTCAAACAGAACAGAACAAGGGGATACTGCGTGGTTTAAAGTCAGGAAAGGTGTGCATCAAGGTTGTATCCTTTCACCATACCTATTAGGAGCCAAGCTCTTAACCACTACACCACCAGGGCTCCACATAGCTTATTAGTATATAAAAATATAATCGACTGTTATGTGTTGAACTTGTTCCTGCAATCTTGCTAACTCAGTTCTAGGAGGTTTTGTTTTTTTGTACATTCCTTAGAATTTTCTGTATACATGATCATGTCGTCTGTGCATAGAAACAATTTTTTTTTTCCGTTTAAAATAGATATGCCTTTTATTTCTTTTTCTTGCGTTATTACTCTGGGTAAGCCTTTCAGTATGATGTTGAATGAGAGTATTGAAAATAGATAACCTAGCCTTATTTTCAGTCTTAGGGGGAGGCGCTAGGGGGAAATATTATATCATTAAGTAGATGTTAGCTGAAGGATTTTTGCAGATGGTCTTCAGGCTGAGAAAGGCCCCTTCTATTCTTAGTCTGTGGGTATTTATCATGCGCGTGTGTTATATTTTGTCAAATATTTCTCTGCCTCTATCTGTAAGATCGTATCATTTTTCTTTAAAACAAAACAAAACAAAACATTGCCGTTGAGTCCAGAGTAGAACTGCTCCACAGGGTTTCCAAGGAGCAGCTGGTGGAGGTTTTTCTTTAGATACTTAATATGGTGAATTATAGTGATTGATTTTTGAATATTGAACCAGGCTTGTATTCCCAGGACAAACCCCACTTAGTTTTGGTGAATTATTCCTTTTATATGTTGCTGTATTCCATTTGCTAATATTTTACTGAGGATTTTTTCATCTATGTTTATGAGGGAAATTGGTCTGTAGTTCTCTTTTTTGTAATGCCCTTTTTGCATTTTTAGTGTCGATATAATGTTGACCTCAAAATGAATTGCTAAGTGTTCTTCTATTTTCTGGAAAAGAGCATGTAGAATTGGTGTTATTTCTTCTTTAAATGTTTGGTAGGCTATCCAGTGAAACTCCCCTAAACCTGGAGATTTTTTAACTACGGTTTCAATTTCTGTAGTAGTTACAGGAATACTCAAGCTATCTATTTCATCTTGCATGAGTTTTAGTAGTTTGTGATTTCTGGGGGATTTGTTCATTTAATCTAAGTTGTCAAATATCGTGTGCAAACTTGTTTGTAATATTGTAAAAAATTATTCTTTTAATATCTGTGGGGTTTGCAGTGCTATCCCCTCTTTCTTTCCTGTTATTGGTAATTTATCTTCTCTCTCTCTCTCTTTTTTTTTTTTTTGTCAGCCTTGCTATAGATTTATCACTTTTATTGATTTTTTCTAAGAAGCAGCTTTTAGTTTCCTTGATTTTTGTCCATGTGTTTCTGTTTTCAATTTCATTGATTTCTTCCCTTATCTTTACTGTTGTCTTTCTTCAGCTTGATTTGTGTTTATTTTGCTTTTATTTTTCTAGTGTCTTCAGGTAGAAGCTTAAATTATGGACTTAATACCTCTCTCTGTTCCTTACTTAGGCATCTCGGTACTTTAAACTTCCCCCCGAGCACTCTTAAGCTGCGTCCCACAGGTTTTGATGTCTTACATTTTCCTTTTCGTGCCATTCCATCAAGACTTCCTCTTTGACCCATGGATTATTCTTAAGTGTGTTTGTAGATTTCCCAGTTAATTTTCTATTATTGATTTCTCGTATAACTCCATTATCGTAAGAAAATATACTTCTCATGATTTCGATACTTTTTAAAATTGTAAAGGTTTAGTTTACAACCCAGGATATGGTCTATTTTGGTGAATGATCCATGTCCACTTGAAAAGAATGTGTATTCTGCTGGTTTTGGTTACTAATTAGACCCACCTGGTTGACAGTATTGGTCAGTCCTTCCGTATCTTTGCTGATTTTCTGTCTACAGCTTTATCTGTTACTGAGAGAGGAGGGCCGAAATCTGAAAATATAATTATGGACTTGTCCGTTTTTTCTTTCAGTTCTGTCAATTTTGCTTCATGTATTTTGAAGCTTGGTTGTTAGGTGTGTAAGCCTTTAGGATTGTTATCTATTTTTGGTGAACTGATCTTATAGTAATGCGTAATGTCCCTCTTTACCTTGGGAAATTTTCTTTGCCTTGAAGTCTACTTTGTCTGATATTAATAGAGCCACTCGTGGTAGGCAAACTCTAAGATAGTCTCCAGTGGTTCTTCTGTCCTGGTATTCACACCCTTGTATAATTCTCTTCTCTTGAGAGTGGCTGAACCTAGGTACCTAATCAATAGATTACAGTAAAGGTGATGGGTTGTGACATCCATGATTAAGTTACAGAAGACTGTGATTTCTGTCTTACTAGCCCACTCTCTCTTCCTTGCTGGCTTTGATGAAGCCAGTTGCCATGTTCGAGAGGCCTCCACGGCAAAGAAGTGAGGGTGGCCTCCAGTCAGTAGTCAGCAAGGAACTGAGGCCTCAGTCCAGCTATCCTCAAGTGTCCGAATCCTGCCACCAAACCTATACGTGAGCTTGGAAAGGGATTTTTTCCAGTCGTGTCTTCATGTAAGACCTCATTGTGAGCTCACACTTCTAGAGCAACCTTGTGTAAAACCCAAAACAAGGGATAAGGCTAGGCCATACCAGAATTCCTGACTCCCAGAAATAGTGATATGATAGATGTGTGTTGTTTTAAGCCACTGAGATCTGGGATAATTTATTATGCAGCAATAGATAATTAAGAAAACACTCCAGTGTTTTTGTTTGATTTATGTTTGCCTGGCATATATTTTTTTCAATTTTACTTTTAACATGTTTGTATTGTTACATGTAAAGTGAAATTCTTGTAGACAGGATATAGTTGGATCACCTTTTAAAATCCATCCTGACGATCTCTGTCTTTTAATTGGTTAATTTTATTTATTCCCTCTGGCTTGTGTTCCTATTTCCCCTTTCCTGCCTTCTTTTAAGTTATTTGAACATTTTTTAGTATTTTCATTTTAACTCTTCTGTTGTGATTTTGACCGTAATTATTTGAACATATTTTTTAATGGTTGTTCTAGAGACAACAAAAAACATACTTAGACTCAATATTTTACCACTTCAGTTAGGAAGTAGAAGCCTTACCGTCATGTAGATCCCTTTGCCCTCTCCCCTTTACACTACGGTTGTCTTACATAAAACGTCTACGCGCACTGAAAACTCCCTCAGACACTTACCGTTTTTGCTTTCAACTGTCGTCATGGTTTAAAGAACTCAAGAGGAGAAGACTAGTCCATTGCATTTGTCCTTTCTGTTACCCTTGTGTCATTCCTGACGTTTCAAGCCTGCCTTCATATTGTTTTTCTACGTCTAAAGAACTTCCTTTGGCAATTCTTTCAGGGCGCGTCTGCTGGCTGTGATGGTTTTTACTTTTCATTAGTGAATATTTTTATTCTATTTTCATTCCCGATGGATATTTTTGCTGGAAAGAGCCTACTAGGTTGACGGTTCTTTTATTCCAGCGCTTTAAAAACCTGCCTCTTCCTTCTCGCCTTCATGGTTTCCAGATGAGAAATCCAAAGTCATTTGACTTGCTTTTCCCTGTATGTAAGATGTCATTTTTCTCTAGTCAGTTTCAAGCTTTCTTTCTTTTTTTGGGGGGGGGGGGGGGGATTCTTTAATTTTTCAGCGTTTTGACTATGATTTCTCTAGGTATGGATTTCTTTGAGATTATCCTGTTGAGAATTTACTAAGCTTCTTGAAAATGTAGGTTTCTATCTTTTGTCAAACTTGGGATGTTTCCAACTATTATTTCAATTATTTTTTCAGCACTGCCTTCTTTTCCTCTAAGACTCTGATGACACAGATACTATTAACATGTCATTTTAATAATTATGGTTTTATAATATGTTTTAATGACTAATAGGCCAAGGACCCCTTTACTCAAAATTATCCTGACTATTCTTGGTATCTTCCATGTGAATTTTATAGTCAACTAGTCAAGTTACATAAACAAAGCTCTGGAATTTGACTAGAATTGCATTGAATTTATAGATTAATTTGGGGAGAATTGCCATGTATACAATTTGAGTCTTTTCATCCATGGACGTAGTATATGTTTTCACTATTCAAGTTCCCTATTCTGTCCTCCAGGAAAGCTTTAGAGTTTTTTTCCATGCAGGTTTTACATACTTCTTATGAAGTATATTTATAGATATTTTATGGCTTTTGTTGATTTTTAAATGCTATCATTTCTATCTTATTATGTTATTTTATTTTGTGCTTGGTTATTGTAGATATATGAGAATGTTGTATTTATTTTTTGTATTTAACTTGTTTCTAGGGATTTACTGAACTCACTTATTAGTTTTACCAGTTAACTCTTAGATGTTTTAGGTACATGATCATATTTTTCATATATAATAGCTCTTTTTGTTTCCTTTCCTTCCCTTTATCTCTCTTTGTTTTTCTTCCCCCATCGTTCTCTCCTTCCCTCTCTCCTTATTTTATTTTGTTGAGTATGAACACCAGTATAATGTTAAATATGGTGGGGATGATAAAAGATCTTTGTCTTATTATGACTTTATTGTAAATTCTTGTTTTACCATTAAGTATGATGTTTGCTAGATGCATCAAAGAGATAAAATTTGTATAGTTAAGGAAGGTATTCTGTATTTAGGTTTGCTAAGGTTTTTTTTTTTTAGATCACAAATGGATACTGAATTTTATCAAATAATTGTTCAGTATCTATTCAGATTATTGTGATTTTAAAATCTATTATTTATTTTCTAATGTTGAATTATCCTTGCTTTCCTAGAATAAACTCTACTACGAAATGATGGATTTTTTTTAATACATAATAGGATTCAATTTGTTAGTTTGTTTAGAAGTTTTGCATCTATATTTGTAAATAAAATTGGCTTATAATTCTTCTCTGGAATTTATATCAGAGTTTTGTTAACTTTCTAAAATGAGGCTATTTTTCTTTGCTTATTGTTGTAGTTTTCCATTAGATTTTCACTAATTCTTTTCAGAAGTAGACTGCTGGGTCCTTCTTCCTAGTCTGTCTTAGTCTGGAAGCTCAGCTGAAACTTGTCCTCCATGGGTGACCCGCTTGTATCTGAATATCAGTGGCATAGCTTTCAGCATCGCAGCCACACACAAGCCCTACATCATGATAAATGGAGAAAAGATTGAAGTTGTCAAAGATTTCATTTTCCTTGGATCCACAATCAACACCTATGGAAGCAGCAGTCAAAAAATCAAAAGACTCACTGCATTGGGCAAATCTGCTGCAAAGGACCTCTTTAAAGTGTTGAAAAGCAAAGATGTCACCTTGAAGACTAAGGTGCGCCTGACCCAAGCCATAGTGTTTTCAATCACATCATATGCATGCCAAGAAGCTCACTCCTCACCCGTATCATTGTCTATCTTATAGTCCAGTCCAATCCCTGTCTGGAGAGTTGGCTTTGGGAATGGTTCCAGCCTCGGGCCAACAAAGGGTCCGGGGGCCGTAATCATCAGGGTCCCTCCAGTCTCAGTCAGACCACTAAGCCTGGTCTTTTTACGAGAATTTGAGATTGGCATCCCACTGTTCTCCTGCTCCATCAGGGATTCTCTTTTGTGTTCCCTGTCACAGAGGGGTTTTTAAATGAAGACGATTTTAGAATAAACACAACAAAATGCCCCCTTTACATGGAAAATAAACAGTTACCATCTAGTCCATGCCAACTCATGGCAACTCCATGTGTGTGTCTAAGTAGAACTGTGCTCCACTGGGTTTTCAGTGACAAAGTTTTCCAGAAGTTTATTGCCAGGACTTTCTTCCAAGGCATCTCTGGATAGATATAACCTCCACCAGTTAACAGCTGAGTGTGTTAACCATTTGTACCACATAAAAACCAGCGGCTATAGTCAATTCTGTCTATGGCAGCCCCATGTGTTGCAGAGTAGAGCTGTGATCCATAAGATTTTCAAGAATATGACCTTTTGGAAACAGATCACCAGGCCCTTCATCTGAGATGCCTCTGGGTGGGTTTGAACCAATAACTTTTCAAGTATTTGTTCTTAGGTGCTGCCTAGTTGGTTCCAATTCATAGCAACCCCACGCACAACAGAATGAAACACTGCCCTGTCCTGCGCCATCCTCACAATTGTTGTTACGCTTGAGCCTCTTGTTGCAGCCACTGTGTCAATTCATCTCTTTGAGGGTCTTCCTCTTTTTTGCTGACCCTCTATTTTGCCAAGCATGATGTCCTTCTCCAGGAACTGGTCCCTCCTGATAACATGTCCAAAGTATGTGAGACATAGTCTTGCCATCGTTGCTTCTAAGGAGCATTCTGGTTGTACTTCTTTTCAGACGGTCTTGTTTGTTCTTTTGGCAGCCCATGGTATATTCAGTATCCTTCTCCAACACCCCAGTTCAAAGGCGTCAATTCTTCTTCTTTATTTATTGTCTAGCTTTCGCATGCATTTCAGTTAGTAGCAATGGCTTAACTGTTTGTGCCTTCCCCATCTCTTTACATAAACTCGTTGCCAACATGTTGATTCTGACTCATAGCTACCCATTTGGACACAGTAGAACTGTCCCACAGGGTTTCCAATGAGCAGCTGGTGAATTTGATCTGCTGACCTTTTGGTGGAAACTTTATCGTAATGAATAAAAAAACCCAAACCCATTGCTATTGAATTGATTTGGACACATAACAGCCTGTAGGACAGAGCAAAACTGCCTCTTGGGGATCCCAAGGCTGTAGTCTTCATGGAAGCAGACTGCCACATCTTTCTTCCACAGAGTGGGTGGTGGGTTCAAACTGCTGATCTTTTGGTTAGCAGCTGAGCGCTTAACCACTGTGCCACCAGGGCTCCTTCATCATAGTGAACAGAGGGTAAAATCAGTCATTCATCTTTTCTTCCCTAGGTGGTGTGGAGTTTGGGAGGTGGAGTGGGGAGTGGGAAGGGTGGGCTATGGAGCCTCAGGGCAGTCACCTGGGCATACTCATAGCTGCAGCTCCATGGGGTTTTCCCAGGTGTCCGACCACCAGCATCTGTCGCCCAGCAGATCTGACCAACCATCTCCACTGATCATTTCTTTTCCTTCACATCCCAGCTGTGAGGCCACTTCAGGCCCCTTGGCCCCTTTCTTTATCCTGGGCCACTCTCAGCAATAAGGGAAAAATCATCCCTGCAACTTGCTGTGGTGCTTGCGAACTCTGTGAGGCTCCCTTGCGTCTCTGGAATTTTCTACAGCCATGCCTGTTCTACACACTAGCCTCATGTTGGGTGCAGGGATCTCTGGGAACTGCCTCTCTCCAAGCTCTGCCCTGAAGGGCACATGGAGCCCCATAGTCCTCATCTCCACTTTCTCCAAGGCCGGGCACAGGGCCTCAGGGCCCACTCTCCTGGTTGCCTCAACAGTGAGAATTTAGTATTGTCCATGTTGAAAGACTTGCAAGGAGCCGTGGTTGATAGTAGTTAAGTGCTCGGATGCTAACCAAATGGTTGACAGTTCAAACCCACCAGATTACAGCTTTGGAAACCCTCGGGGCAGTTCTACTCTATCCTATAGGGTTACTGTAGACTCAACGGTAATGGGGTTTTCAAGAAAGACTCGGTTTGAAACCAGTCTTCCAAATCTGATGTTTGGGACTAGATACAAGTTTTGGAATTCAAGTGCCAAGGAGAACAATTTTTGCTTTGTTTTGCTGTAATAACCCCATTCCCAGTGCCATGAGTGTCAAGGGGTATGCTGGGGTGGACAGAGGGTGAAAACAAAAATCCTCACAACTGGACCAATAAGCAACGTCATGATAAATGGAGAAAAGATTGAAGTTGTCAAGGATTTCATTTTACTTGGATCCACAATCAACAGCCATGGAAGCAGCAGTCAAGACATCAAAAGATGTATTGCATTGGGCAAACCTGCTGCAGAAGGCCTCTTTAAAGCACTGAAAAGCAAAGATGTCACCTTGAGGACTACGGTGCGCCTGACCCAAGCTGTGGTGTTTTCAATCGCACCATATGCATTTAAAAGCTGGACAATGCTAAGGAAGACCGAAGAAGAATTGACGCTTTTGAATTGTGGTGTTGGAGAAGGATGTTGAATATGCCACGGACTGCCAAAGTAACGAAACAAATCTGTCTTGGAAAGGACAACCAGAATGCTCCTTGGAAGTAAGGATGGCAAGACTGCATCTTACATACTTTGGAGTTGTTGTCAGGAGGGATGAGTCCCTGGAGAAGGACACCATGCTTGGCACAGTACAGGGTCAGTGGAAAAGAAGACCTTCGAGATGGATTAACACGGTGACTACAACAAGGGGCTCAGGCATAACAACGATTGTGAGGGTGGTGCAGGACCGGGCAGTGTTTTGTTCTGTTGCGTATAGGGTGGCAATGAGTCGGAACTGACTCCACGGCACCTAACAACAACAACGACAGAGGGTGACTGGCTACGCAAAAGCCACTACAGGAAAAAAGGCGAAAAATTCATTGGTAAATATTTCATAAAATTAGTCTGACACACAGGGGGAAGAAAAGCAATTACCTTTCAGGGCTGTGGTGAGAATGAAATGCGACAGTGTATAGAAAGGTACCTGGCCCAAAAGAAGCCCTCAGGATTAACCTACTGTTCCCATCATTAGCTGTTGCCCCTGGGGCCGTAGCCCTTCCTTCTGCCTCCCTCTGCCCTGGGTAGTGTCTGTTCCTGGCCTGGACCGTGTGTTAATTGTGGCCATAACGTGCTAGGAGCAGAGGGAGGGGCAGGGCGATGTGGGCTCATGGCAATAGTTCCGTTTTCTTTAAGGCTTCTGTGCAAAGCCTCTTATACAATTTGTTAGCCCACCCAACCCTGCAAATCAGAAATTGGGTTTATATTTGATCAGTTTGGCTGGACCACTGAAGCTTCATGTGTCAACAGCCACACTGACTTATCGTCGTAAACCTCTCAGATGCCTGGCCGGCTGCTCCACGCAGCCACCTCCCACAGTCTTGAACTGGAAAGAAATCAGGCCATACTTCTGGGTGTCGTTTGTGGCTCTGAGGTCGGCATGGTCAATGCAGCCATTCTCTGGGAATAAGGCGCCAGCAGCTTGAAAGAGAAACAAACGCAGCAGCATTTGCAGCTGAGGTTTTGAAAAATCACTTGGTTCCTCATCGTTTGCTTTTAGCTTGTACCGTGTACCTGTTAACACGTAAAATTCTGAATATTTTTAAGCAACCCTAAATTTCATGATTCGTGCGAAACACTAAAAAATGCAGCACCCTGGAGGTGTCAATACCTTGATTATTTTCATAGGTCTATTTGGTTGTGAAAGAGTCCCTGTACGGTGCATACAGTTACTGCACTCAGCTGTTAACTGAAAGGTTGTAGGTTTGAGTCTACCGAGAGGTGCCTCAGAGGAAAGGCCTGGTGACCTACTTCTGAAAAATCAGCCATTGAAAACCCCATGGAGCCCAGTTCTGCTCTGACACTCATGGGGTCGCCATGGGTTGGAATCAACTTGACAGCAATGGGTTTGGTTTTAGTGTTTGGTTGTAAGAAGCCAGGTACTATGCTAGTTTAGTAACAAAAGACACTATATTGTCTAATTAACAACAACAACAAAAAAGAATTAACAAAGCAAGGGCAATTTGGAATTTTCTGCTGGGGGGGAAGTTGGCGGTTAGATTTTGGAAGAGAAGATGGAAAAAGTGATCTAGAGGTGATCTAGAGGTAAGGGGTGTGACCTGTGGAAAATGGTAGAAAGCCAGAGCCTGGGGAAACACAGCCAGAGAGAAACGCCCTCTTCAGAAGAGTGGTCAGTGAAGTTTTTATAAAGCACCCCTCGGAGATAGTGTGGATTCGGTTCAGAACACTGCAATAAAGCGAATATCACAATAAAGAGACTCACGTGAATTTTTTGGTTTCCCGGCGTACATAAAAGCTATGTTTACACTATTCTGTAGTCTATTAAGTGTGCAGTGGGATTATGTCTAAACAACAATGTACATACCTTAACTAATTAATTAATTGCTGAAAAATGCTAACCATCATCTGAGCCTTCAGCGGGTCATAATCTTTTTGCTGGTGGAGAGTCTGGCCTTAATGTGGATGGCTGCTGACTGACCAGGATAGTGGCTGCTGAAGGCTGGGTGGCCGTGGTAATTTCTTAAAATAAGACAGCAGTGAAGTCTGCCACATCAATTGACTCTTCCTTTCACAAAACTTCTCTGTAGCATGTGATGCTGTTTGATAGCATTTTACCCACAGCAGAACTTCTTTCAAAATTGAAGTCAATCCTCTCAAAACCTGCTGCTGCTTTAGCAACTAAGTTTATGTCATATTCCAAATCCTTTGTTGTCATTTCAACAATGTTCACAGCATCTTCACCAAGGGTAGATTCCATCTCAGGAAACCACTTTCTTTGCTTGTCCGTAACAAGCAACTCCTCATCCATTCAAGTTTCATCATGAGATGGCAGCAATTCAGTCACATCTCCAGGCTCCACTTCTAATTCTAGTTCTCTTGCTGTTTCCACCACCTCTGCAGTTACCTCCTCCCCTGAAGTCATGAACCCCTCACAGTCATCCATGATGGTTGGAATCAGCTTCTAGGAAACTCTTGTTAATGTTGCTGTTTTGACCTCCCCCCATGAGTCACAAATGTTCTTAATGGCATCTAGAATGGTGAATCTTTTCCAGAAGGTTTTCAGTTTTCATTGCCCAGATCCATCAGAGGAATCACTATCTATGGCAGCTATAGCCTTACAAAATGTATTTCTTAAATAATAAGACTCGAAAGTTGAAATTACTCCTTGATCCACGGGCGGCAGAGTGGGTGTTGTGTCAGCAGGCATGAAAACAACATTGATCTCCTGTACCTCTCCATTAGAGCTCTTGGGCGAGCAGGTGCATTGTCAATGAGCAGTAATATTTTGAAAGGAATCTTTTTTCTGAGCTATAGATTTCAACAGTGGGCTTAAAATATTCAGTAAACCATGTTGTAAACAAATGTGCTGTCGTCCAGGCTTTGTTGTTCCATTTATAGGCCACAGGCAGAGTACATGTAGTATGAGGGCCCTAGGATTTTCTGAACGGTAAATGAACACTGGCTTCAACTTGAAGTCACCAGCTGTATTAGCCCCTAACAAGAGAGTCAGCCTGTCCTCTGAAGCTTTGAAGCCAGGCTCTGACTTCCGTCTGGCTATGAAAGTCCCAGATAACATCTTCCAATAGAAGGCCGTTTTGTCTCTACGAAAAACCCGTTGTCCAGTGTAGCCCCCTCCGTCGGTGACCTCAGCTGGGCCTTCTGGGTAACCTGGGCGGCTTCTACATCAGTGCTTGCCGCTTCTCTTTGCAGTTTTATGTTATGGAGACGGCTTCTTTCCTTAAACCTCATGACCAACCTCTGCTAGATTCAGACTTTTCTTCTGCAGCTTCCTCACCTCTCTCAGCCTTCAGTGAATTGAAGAGAGTTAGGGCCTGGCTCTGGATTAGGCTTTGGCTTAAGGGAATGTTGTGGCTGGTTTGATCTTCTATCCAGACCACTGAGACTTTCTCCATATCAGCAATAAGGCTGTTTCGCTTTCTTATCATTCGTGTGTTCACTGGAGTAGCGCTTTTAATTTCTGTCAAGAACTTTTCCTCTGCATTCACAACTTGGCTGTTTGGCACAAGAGGCCCAGCTTTCAGCCTATCTCAGATCCAACGTGCCTTCATCACTAAGCTTAATCATTTCTAACTTTTGATTGAAAGTGAGAGGAGTGCGACTCTTCCTTTCACTTGAACACTTATGGGCCACTGCAGGGTTATTAATTGGCCTAATTTCAATATTGTTGTGTCTCAGGGAACAGGGAGGCCAGAGGAGAGCGAGAGAGAAGTGGGAACAGCCCGTCAATGGAGCAGTGAGAACACACACAGCATTTATCGAGTTCGCTATCTTACATGGGTGCTGCTCACGGCGTACCAGAACAATTACAATAGCCACATCCAAGATCACAGATCGCCATAACAGACATAACAATGGAAAAGTTCGAAATATTGCGAGAATTACCACAGTGTGGCACAGAGACATGAAGTGAGCACGTGCTGTTGGAAAAAGGGCACCGATAGACTTGCTCGATGCAGGCTTCCCACAAACCTTCAATTTGTGAAAAAACGCAGTGTCTGTGAAGCACAATAAATTGAAGCGCCATAAAATGAGGCATGCCTGTATATGGTCTGGGCCTCATCTGGGCCTCGGGTCCCAAGTCAACTCTTGCATCGCCGACAAAAATATTCCACAGTTTCTCCACTCTCCTCTGCCATCCCGGCCCCTCTTGCTCAGCAGGTAATGTGCTTTCTAGCTCAGCGAGGAAATCAAGGCTCTTGAGAGCAAGCACCACAGCCCTGTCCTCGCCCGTAAGCATTCCTGTTCGCACCCACCCTCTCACCTTTTCCCATCATCATTCTACAAGCTCAAGGCTCTCCCGCCTCTCTGCTCTTGTCCCCGTGTCTTCTATCGTCCCTGGACCAGGATCTGGCTCCACTGGTGAGTTCTTCTCCCTTCTGCTATTTCCAGCGTCTCCTTCTTTATTGGTTCATTCTCTAGAGCCTGTGTGTTCAAATCTTCTAAAACCAGCTGCTGTGGAGTTGACATCGACCCATGGCGACGCCATGTGTGTCAGGGTAGAACTGTGCGGAGTTGACATCGACCCATGGCGACCCCATGTGAGTCAGGGTAGAACTGTGCGGAGTTGACATCGACCCATGGCGACGCCATGTGTGTCAGGGCAGAACTGTGCGGAGCTGACATTGACCCATGGCGACCCCATGTGTGTCAGGGCAGAAGTGTGCAGAGCTGACATCGACCCATGGCGACCCCATGTGTGTCAGGGCAGAACTGTGCGGAGCTGACATCGACCCATGGCGACCCCATGTGTGTCAGGGCAGAACTGTGCGGAGTTGACATCGACCCATGGCGACCCCATGTGTGTCAGGGCAGAACTGTGCGGAGTTGACATCGACCCATGGCGACCTCATGTGAGTCAGGGTAGAACTGTGCGGAGTTGACATCGACCCATGGCGACCTCATGTGAGTCAGGGTAGAACTGTGCGGAGTTGACATCGACCCATGGCGACCCCATGTGAGTCAGGGTAGAACTGTGCGGAGTTGACATGGACCCATGGCAATGCCATGTGTGTCAGGGTAGAAGTGTGCGGAGTTGACATCGACCCATGGCGACCCATGTCAGGGCAGAACTGGGCTCCACAGGGTTTTCAATGGTTGATTTTTCAGAAGTAGATCACCAGGCCTTTTTCTGAGGCACCTCTGGGTGGACTCAAACCAACAACCTTCCAGCTACCGACAGAGTGTGTTCACTGTTTGCACCACCCAAGGACTGCTCAACTCTCTTACTTTTTAACAACAAAGGTTTCCAACAATGCCCTTCTGATAGCTAATGTCTGACCACCTTCATACCTTTGAGTACCTAAGCAGACTTAGGGAGGAATCAGACAGCCGTAGAACGGTCAGCAATGGTATAGGGGAAAAGCTTTTAACACTGTTGGCAGAGCTGTGAGCCACCCCCTGCCCCCACCATTTTTCCTAGTACACCAGCCCGGGGACAGTCCAAGAATTCTCCTCTAAGTTGACACCATCTGCTGGCCTCTCCCCTCTCAGCATTTGCACTTCAGTCCCCATGCTGGCCCCTGTGCCAAGAGCCTCCCCTTTGCCAGCTAAATTGAATTGAAACCTGAAGCGGGGGCGTTGGAGGGTGGGGGGAGTCTGTCCCTTAAGCCAACTTGGACTAGTGTCTCCGGCCTCCCGTGTCCATCAGTTCACCGTTCCCTTCCCACCCCTTCCCTTTTTGTTTGGTTTGACCTTGGTCACTGATGACAAGCCTTCTTTTCCTGCCAAACCAATCAATAAGCTAAACAGACGGAAGATGAGTATTTAGAATATGGGAAGCCAAATTCAAACATAGATAGGTTATCAGTCTAGCCCAGAGCAGACTTCTGAGCAAATATTTCATTAACAAATTTTTCATGGCAACTTGCATGTTAAAAAAAAAAAAAGGATGGAGAGAGAAAGAGAAAACAGCTGGGGGGGAGTCAGAAAGGGGGCAGCCAAGAGAGAGGCTGGCTGACCCTGAAGCTTCCTCGCCCTAGGAGAGGGTGCTCTCAGGAGGGAGTGAAGGGCCGGGAGCGGGGACAAGGGTGGAAGGGCAGAGAGAAGCCCCCCAAGAAGGGGAGCCCCGCCTCCTTATGGCCTTTCAACTGCAAACCTACCTCTCTGCAGGGCTGGGCCCTGTAATTCGTCTTTGGTCATCTCTGTGGGGCTGGAAGTGCTTCAGCGTCCACTTCCTCCCCTGGCTCCTGCCTGTACTGTTCCTGCCTTCTCACAGTCTATGCCTGTCCACAACAGCCCTGAAAGTGAGGTACTGGGGTTCTCATTCATGGATGAGAAGTCTGAGGTTCAGAGAGGTTAAGTAGCTTGTTCAAGTTTGCACAGCTGGGAAACTGTAGAGGCAGAATTGGATACTGGGCCGGTCTGATCCCAAACATGAGGAATTTTCTGCTCTTTCTCTTTGCCTCCGTAACGACGTTACGAATACTTTAAGGGAGAAGTTAGCAGCACATGGAATTTAATCAAGTTCAGCTCTTGTAAGCAAGTGCCGAGGGAAGGGAGGAGTGAATAGACCCCTCAACTTTCCGTTCCTCGTGTGCCAGGCCCCTCCCCACCCGAGTAGTCCCCACGCCACCTCCTGGGCCTCCCTTCCCACCCTCCTCTGCAGCCACATGCCGTCACTCAGGCCTTGGCTCAGGTTCACCCAGAGGGAAGCTCCCCAGTTTCCCCTGTGACGTTTGTGCTTATTACCCTCTACTCTTCCTTCAGGACACTTATCTCAATGCTCATCTAATATCTTGGCATGTAATTTATTACAGCACTGAAATAATAACACCAGCTGCTTTCGCGTCGGCTCTGACTCATGGTGACCCCCTGTGTGTCAGAGTAGAACTGTGCTCTGTACGGTTTCCAAAGGCTGCTTTTCTAGAAGGAGATCACCAGGTCTTTCTTCTGAGGTGCCTCTGGGTGGACTTGAACCACCAATCTTTCAATTAGCAGCCAATCTCATTAACTGTGTGTACCTAGGGACTCCTAATAATAACGAACCCCTATTTAGGGGTTCTCACAAGTTTGGCACTGCCTTCAATATTGTCATATGGTAATTTACTTCATCCTCTCAGTGACCCTGTGCGGCAGCTACTGTTAGCATTCCCATTTTACAGACAGAGTGACTGAGGTGCCCAGGGGAGCCCTCATGCTGCACAGCTAGTGAGTGAGTGGTAGAGCGGGGTATGAACCTAGGCAGTCTTTGTTTCAGAGTCCATGTCCTTAATCATGATGTTTGGCAGATTGCAAAATGCGGCCAGAAATCCCTCCCTCCTTGGTATGTACACTCTTCAGGGGTGGGTCTGTTTCCCTACTTCTTGCTTCTGGAATGGTCTCTTCATTAGATTTGATAATAGAATGCAACAAAGTGATGTTCCATGATCCCTGAGGGTAGCAATTCCATTTTCTCCCTCTTGGGATGCTGCTCTGAGACTCCGTGTGAGGAGGCTGGTCTGGCCTCTGGCTGTGTGGGAGGCCACCTGTAGGAGAACCCTGGCACCTCGATCAACAGTTTGCCCCAGACGCCAGACCCATGAGCGGGGACCTCTTGGACCTTCTAGACCCACCAGCTGATACAAGTACGTAATTGGACCAGGCAAAATCAGCCAGCGAATCAATCAGCCAGCGAATCAATCAGCCAGCCCACAGAATCCTGAGGAAGAATAAATCCTCGCTCTTCTGCTGCTTGTTATGCAGAAAAGAGCTGGCTCAGCACCGATCGTTTTGTTCACAGTGTGTCCTGTCACCTTCCGGGATGTCTGGTAAATAGTAGCTTGACAGTAAAAACATGTTGACTGAGTGAATATAATGAGATTGAACCAAGAAGATCTCTTGGAAGATGCCAGCTAAGAAGTTACTTTAGGGGACCTTAGGGTGCATTATTGTTTTCCTTAGGTTGAGGTGCAATCCATACAGAAGGCTGTGGTCTTTGATCTTAATTACTAAGTGCTTCAAATCCTCTTCACTTTCAGCAAGCAAGGTTGTGTCATCTCCGTAACGCAGGTTGTTAATGACTCTCCCTCCAATCCTGACACCCCGTTCTTCCTCATATAGTCCAGCTTCTTGGATTATTTGCTCAGCATACACATTGAATAGGTATGGTGAAAGAACACAACCCTGATGCACACCTTTCCTGGCTTTAAACCAATCAGTATCCCCTTGTTCTGTATGAACAACTGCCTCTTGATCTATGTAAAGGTTCCTCATGAGCACAATTAAGCGTTCTGGAATTCCCATTCTTCACAGTGTTATCCGTAGTTTGTCATGATCCACACAGTCGAATGCCTTTGCATAGTCAATAAACACAGGTAAACATCTTTCTGGTATTCTCTGCTTTCAGCCAGGCTCCATCTGACATCAGCAATGATATCCCTGGTTCCACGTCCTCTTCTGAAACTGGCCTGAATTTCTGGCAGTTCCCTGTTGATATACAGCTGCAGCCATTTTTGAATCATCTTCAGCAAAATTTTGCTTGTGTGCAATATTAATGATATTGTTCTATAATTTCCACATTCGGTTGGATCACCTTTCTTGGGAATAGGGATAAATATGGATCTCTTCCAGTCAGTTGGCCAGGAAGCTGTCTTCCACATTTCTTGGTATAGACGAGTGAGCACCTCCAGTGCTACATCTGTTTGTTGAAACATCTCAATTGATATTCCATCAATTCCTGGAGCCTTGTTTTTTGCCAATGCCTTCAGAGCAGCTTGGACTTCTTCCTTCAGTACCATCAGTTCCTGATCATATGCCACCTCTTGAAATGGTTGAACATCGACGAATTCTTCTTGATATAATGATTCTGTGTGTTCCTTCCATCTTCTTTTGATGCTTCCTGCATCGTTTAATATTTTCCCCATGGAATCCTTCACTATTGCAACTCGGGGCTTGAATTTTTTCCTCACTTCTTTCAGCTTGAGAAATGCTGAGCGTGTTCTTCCGTCTTGGTTTTCCATCTCCATCTCCAGCTCTTTGCACATGTCATTATAATATTTTACTTTGCCTTC
This sequence comes from Elephas maximus indicus, assembly GCF_024166365.1. NCBI lineage: Eukaryota > Metazoa > Chordata > Mammalia > Proboscidea > Elephantidae > Elephas > Elephas maximus. The sequence goes on from NC_064842.1 coordinate 2,320,579, forward strand.
TTGAGCTCCCCTTTGAAATCTTCTGTTCAGTTCTTTTACTTCATCATTTCCTCCTTTTGCTTTAGCTCTTTGACATTCATGAGCAAGTTTCAGAGTCTCCTCTGACATCCATCTTGGCCTTTTCTTTCATTCCTATCTTTTCAGTGACCTCTTGCTTTCTTCATGTATGATGTCCTTGATGTCACTCCACAACTTGTCTGGTCTTCAGTCACTAGTGTTCCATGCATCAAATCTATTCTTGAGATGGTCTCTAAATTCAGGGGGGATATACTCAAGGTCATATTTTGGCTCTCGTGGACTTGCTCTGATTTTCTTCAGTTTCAGCTTGAACTTGCATATGAGTAATTGATGGTCTGTTCCACAGTCAGCCCCTGGCCTTGAGCAACATCATGATAAATGGAGAAAAGATTGAAGTTGTGAAGGATCTCATTTTACTTGGATCCACAATCAATAGCCATGGAAGCAGCAGTCAAGAAATCAAAAGACGCGTTGCATTGGGCAAATCTGCTGCAAAGGACCTCTTTAAAGTTTTGGAAAGCAAAGATATCACCTTGAAGACTAAGGTGTGCCTGACCCAAGCCATGGTATTTTCAATCACATCATATGCATGTGAATAAAGAAGACCGAAGAAGAGTTGACGCCTTTGAATTGTGGCATTGGTGAAGAATATTGAATATACCATGGACCGCCAAAAGAACGAACAAATCTGTCTTGGAAGAAGTGCGGCCAGAATGCTCCTTAGAGGCAAGGGTGGCGAGACTGCGTCTTATATACTTTGAACATGTTGTCAGGAGGGATGAGTCCCTGGAGAAGGACATCATGCTTGGCAGAGTACAGGGTCAGTGGAAAAGAGGAAGATCCTCAACCAGGTGGACTGACACAATGGCTGCAACAATGAGCTCAAGCATAACAACGATTGTAAGGATGGCTCGGGACCGGGTAGTGTTTCGTACTGTTGTGCATAGGGTTGCTATGAGTCAGAACTGACTCGACAGCACCTAACAACAACAACAACAAGGGTGCATTATGGGATTCCTCCCATGTGACACATTCTGGAATCTAGAACAGATGATAATTTAAAAATGCTGGCACTCTTAAGTTTTTTTCAGGTTCTTATTGACCTAATTTCAGAATATGCTGTAAAGTCATTTGTTGACATGTTTACTTTCTTCCCTGGGTATCCTCTCTCTCTCTCTGTTTTTAGACTCTTCAACCATTGTCTTTATATAATTTTATTTCTGTTTGCATGATCATTGATCACTGTCTATCTCCCCCCCAAGATTGTGAGTTCTGAGGGAAGGCAATCTGCCCGATTTTACTCATGGTTATAATTCTGGTTCTGGGTCATACCTGGGGTCCAATATGTGCTCGTTCAATATGAGTTAAAAATATGGATCTACTTATTTTAGTTTGCAGCTTCTGTAGGCTCCTGGAAACTCTGTGGGGGCAGTTCTACTCTGTCCTACAGAGTTGCTATGAGTCGGAATTTACTCGATGGCAACGGGTTGGTTTTAAACTCTAATCTGTAATGCTGAATTTTCCTTTACAAATTCGGAATCATGGAATGTTATAGGTGGTAGGGACTATGGATCCCTCTTTTACAAGAAAATGAGGTTTGGAGGGTAGCAGACTGTCCCACTGTCACTCAGCTAGTTTGCAGCAGCCAGGACTTCAGGTCAGGTCTTCACCGTCCACTGATTTTACATTTTCCCAAAGTGGGTAGACTCTGAAGTCCCCATTGTACAGATGGGCAAACTGAGGCAGAACTAGGGCCAGACCACGGATTACCTGTCTCAGACAAAGGCTGTCTTCACCGGTCCAAACAGACTGTAGGGTTAAGCGTCTGACAGCTCCAAGTATCTGTTCCCTTTCGCGTTGCTCTCAAATATATTTCCATCGCTGTCAGACCACCCCCCTTGTTCCCATTTAACCTCAGAAAGTTAAACCCATTTTTGATCATCATGTGAAAATCTGAAGCAAAGTGCTTCCTTCAAGGCAGATGTTTGGAAATGCTGAGCTGCGGGCGCTCAACTTGTCAAGTAACTTTTCAGATGATGAAAACAGGGGAAATGTAGGTCAGAAAGCAATAAATTGTATTCACATCCGATATGTCCTTCTGGCGAAGGAGCCGACTTTGCATCTCCACCTTTTATGAAAATGAAACAGAAATCCAAATCCAACCAACCCAAAGCATTACAGCTTTAAGTACTGGAAGTATTTATTATTTCTATTCAAGTAATCCCAACGCATAATCTCAAGAACATCCATGCTCCAGGAATGTCTCAAAACTCCGGGGGTCTGACGTGATTCCTCCATCCAGATGTTTGTAGGACAGACTCTGGATGGCATGAGGGGAATTAAAGGTTTATTTTTAATATTTGAAAAAGTCATATTCTAATAACAGGGAGCCTTAAAATGTGTCACCAGCCTTTGCTGCCTCTCTGATCTTCTTTATTATTTCCTTAAGTAACGGCTCCACTCTTTCAAAATAGCAGCTTGTAGGGTTCTAAACATAGACTTTTAGATAGTTGGGGTGCTTTCACTCTAACATTGAAATACGGGCCAACCTCAAGAGACAGTTATCACCCATCGAGTACACTCCAACCAAGCCTTACAAAAAAATCAGTTTTTCATGAGGCAAAATCTCCAGCAAACTGCCCCAGGTCTCCCAGCCTTGCAGAGCACCTGACTCAGCTTTCAAGGCTACAGGATGGTTCCAAGTGTCCTTTACACCCAGATGGAAATGCACCAGAAAGGGTTTCCTGTTACTCTGCCCAACCCTCTGCATCCAGACATTCAACAATGAGCCATAGGGGAGCCATGGCCCTCTCTCTTATTATTTGAAGACCTCCCTCATCCATTATCTCCTCACCTGTAGAGTTTTTTTTTTTTTTTTTTTTTTTTTGTAGAGAGGGATATTCTAAGACGTGCTAGATTTTGCGAGTTGTCCGAGTTTTCCTGCTGGTGAAGGCACAGCCCACGTTCTAGTGCAGAGAGAAGTATAAAATCAGGTCACTTCATGGCTACAATGTATCTGTGACAGGAACTGAGAGGTCTCAGATCATATACACTCTCTGATGGGATCCCTTACTTTACAAGGACCTACTGTGAAATACTCTTTAATATTTGTTACACTAGAAATAAAAATATCCTGAATTGTTCTATGGAAATCAAAGTTTTGATGTATAAAATATTACAGCTGGGCTAAAGTCTAAGATCTGAGCTCCCAATAGGACCAGTGTGTGTGGTTTTAGGAGCTCCCAGGCTCTGTGCTGTCCTTTTAGGGACACCCAGAAGTCCTTCCTGGCCTCTAAACCTTTCAGTTTACTCATTCTAGAAATGGATTCATTAAAAATCAGGCTTTTACTGTAGGATTTGGGGACTTCTAGCATGCCAGAGGAGCCCTGGTGGCATAGTAGTTAAGAGCACAGCAGCTAACCAAAAGGTCGGTGGTTCAAATCCACAAGTTGCTCCTTGGAAACTCTGTAGGGCAATTCTACTCTGTCTTAGGAGGTAACTATGAGTCGGAATCATATTGTCCCTGGATAGTACAAACATTGAATGCACTTGGCTGATAACCGAAAGGTTGTAGGTTCCAGTCCATCCAGAGGTGCCTTGGAAGAAAGACCTGGAAATCTACTTCCAGAAAAAGCAACCACTGAAAACCCTACGGAGCACAGTTCTGCTCTGACACACACACGGGCCGCTTGAGAGCACCTGGTTACTGATTGACATCCAGATACTTTTCTTTGTGTAACAGTCACATGATGCTGACTTCCTGCCAGGTCGTCTTCCAACGCTTTATGAGTGTTAGCTCACTTAACCCTCCAGGCACCATCTGACTTAGATACTAATGTCATCCTCACCGTGGGGATGGGGAACAGAGGCACAGAGAGGCCAAGTAACACAGCTGAAGTCGCAGAGCCAAATAGGAGACAAGAAGTCCAGCTCCAGGGCCAGCTCACTCTACACTTGGCCAAGCTCTGGCTTCCTGGCCTATTGTTCCTCTAGGCGAATGACTTTGAGAGCCTTCCCTCTTAGGGAAAGGTTGGGGACATTGAAAAGGGGTTGTATATTATAACTCACGATTTTACTGGGTGGTAATCAGTGATATAGGGAGGAAAGGATGCCTAAAAGAGGGTGAAAAGGACAAAAGAGGGAACGTGAATAAGGAAAACAATGTTTGTGTCTTAAGTATACCAGCCCCTAAGGGGAAATTGTCCCAGTGGACACCTTTGGACCCACAGATGGGCCCTTTAATCATGAAGTTCAATCTTGTTTTTTTTTTTTCAATCCCTGATTTCATAGATGAGGAAAACAGAGGCCAGGAGAACAGAAGTTACTGAGGTCAAGGGAAAGACAGGTACTGGGGCCTCCGAACCAGTTAGTGGCAAAGCCAGGACTCGGGCTCCATGTCCGCAGTCCTGGTTCAGGGTCCTCTCCTTTGGAGCACCCTTCTGGACTCCGAATCACGCAGGGGTGGAGGAAGAGTCCAGCAAGGAGAAGCCTCTTTCTTTCTATGGCTGTCCTTGTACTATCTGGGCGCTATGTGGTTAGACAATGACACGCTGGGCGAGAATAATCTTCCTCTGTTTTACGAGGACTATTTCCTGACGAAAAGACCCCTGGGTGGTGAAAACAGTTTGTGCTCTTTTACTAACCTAAAGGATGGTGGCTCCAACCCACCCACCACACCTTGGAGAAAGGGCTGGCAATCTGCTTCCGTTAAGTTTGCTGTGGTTAGTTGCCGTTGAATCAGTTCCGACTCACCACGACCCTGTGTGTGCGGAGCAGGACTGTTCCACAGGGTCTTCAAGGCCGTGACCTTTCGGAAGCAGATCCCGGGACTGTCTTCCAAGATGTATCTGGGAGGCCATGAAAACATTCTGGAGCAGCTCTACTGTGTAACACGTGAATCGGAATTGGCTCGACGGCAACGTATTTGTGTCTTTATGTGTCCTGGGCAGAGAACAGCCCCTTCTACTCTGCTCCGTGTGACTTTGGGAGCAGGCACAGCAGCCGGGGCCACAGTGCATTACCCCCATCCCATTTCATAAAGATGTCTTGCGACCATCCGGGCTGAAGTGAGGGAGGAAACAAAGAACCGAAGAGCATGGCTGGAAATGAACAGTATTCAAATATAAATTAATATAAACCCAGGGGTCATCTTGCATACAGTTCTGGAAATAAGTGAATCCACGATGTGGATGAACAAGTGAAAAAAAAAGCAATCAAAAGTGAGAAAGAAGCATATATGCGAGGAATTAAGCACCAAGTAGAGAGGCGGCAGGGAGATTATCGAACAAAGTCCAGGGAGCTTAAGGAAAGATAAGAAAGGCAAAGGTAGCGAAGGAGAGAGAGATTGGGCTGGAAATTTTTTTTTTTTTTTTTTTTTAGGTCAGGATAAATAATGGGAAAGCGTTCAGGTGCGTAAGGTACACAGGTCACGGAAGGAGACAGTTGGATTGCTAAAATGTGGGAAGGGTAATTTATTGAAGAATAAAAGAGGTAGATGTTGCTAAAAAGAAAATAGAATTTTGCCTTGGAATTGTCAGTACACCAGGGGACAAGTGTTAGAAATTGGTATAAATTTCTTAAGAGAAACAAAAAAAAACTGAATAGCAGGATGAGGCCATCAGGAGAGATTCAGAAATGAAGACTGGAAAACTGAAAAATATCATGAGAGAAAGCAGTTCAAGGCCAAACACACAGCACACACACACAACTAATAAATAACGGAACTTAAGAAACGAGGGAAAAAAAAGTTTAGGGAAAGAAAGGCTTCATGGGTGAAGGACTGGCACTGCCTCTGAGCTGCTTTGATAGTACTCAATCCTCCCTGCCTTTTGGCAACCCTGCGTGGTGCAGTGGCTAAGCCCTCGGTTGCTAGCTGAAAGGTTGCCCTTCGCTTTCACCCACAGGTGCCTCTAAAAAAAGTCCTGACAACGTACTTCAGAAAAATCAGCCACCGAAAACCCTCTGGAGTGCAGCTCTCCCCGTGAGTCGGGGTTGACTTGAAGGCCACTGTTTATTTTTTCTACTCTGTTTTCCTCCCTGTTCCTTCCTATTTTCCATCCGCAAATATTTATTGAAAACCTGGGAGATGCTCAGCATCACGCTATATTTTGGGGGATGCATAACTGAATAAAATATTGCCCACGTTCTCTGCCTCAGTGAGTCTGCATTTCGGTGGAATGGACGTGATCTATTCGTACACACTCGGAGTCTGAGTGCCCCGATACACTCGTTTTCTTGGGGCTTTATACCTCTTTTCTGCTACCTCTCCCTGTTAACTTTAACTGCCAAGTCAGGGACCCCTGTAGAGACTATTTCCTTGGCTTATCATTTTAATGACCAAGTTAGGGACCCCGTAGGGACCATTTCCTTGGCTTAACATTCAACTTTCAAGTCAGGGACCTCTGTAGGGACCATCTTATTGATGAATGTCACCAGCCCCTGTGTCTTCCTCCTCCTGAGTGCAAGCTCTCCCCCTACCCCTTACAAAGTCAGTTCCCACTCACAGTGACGCCATATACAACAGAATGAAACACTCACAATCATTGTTATGCTTGAGCCCATTGTCACAGCCACTGTGTCAATCCATCATGTTGAGGGTCTCCCTTTTTTTCGCTGACCCTCTACTTTACCAAATGTGATGTCTTTCTCCAGGGACTGGTCCTTCCTGATAACATGTCCGAAGTGCATGGGCTTGAACAGGTGTCAGTGGTGGGATTATTTGGAGGGAAGTATTCTGTTACTGTTAGCTGCCATCTGGTCAACCCTCGACTCACGGTGACCCCATGCACAACAGAGTGAAACACTGCCTGGTCCTATGCCACCCCACAATCTGTTGTGGATCAGACTGTTGTGATCCACAGGGTTTTTACTGGCTGATTTTCAGGAGGTAGATCAGCAGACCCTTCTTCCTAGATCGTCTTAGCTTGGAAGCTCTGCTGAAGCCTGTTCAGTGTCACAGCAGCACAGACTGGTGATGGCTCTGCATGAGGTCCACTGGCTGGGAACCAAGCCAGTCTCCAACATGGAAGGCGGGGAGTCTAGGAGTCCCTTACGTGGGACAATGCCTGCAGAGGCTGGAGGGACCTGGTCACTGATGAGATGGGGTGCTGACTTTGCCACTGATCTGAGGGCTGGGGTAAGGGGGGAAACGCTTGGCTCAGAGGGAAAGAGGTGTGGGGGCAGAGTGGACAAACAGGACCAACACCCCTCTACAGAGTGAAGGGAGCCCCATGGGAGCTGAAGAGAGCTGAGCTGCAGAGGGACGAGTATGAGCGGCTTGTGAGAAGGGCAGTAAACCTTCAAGAGCTTGGCTGGAGGGAAAGCCTGTTGTCATTTGGTGTCACCTAGTTGATTCTGACTCATGGCAGCCCCATGTGTTACACAGTAGAACTGCCCAGTAGGGTTTTCTTGGCTGTAATCTTTACGGAAGCGGGTCTTTCTCCAGAGGAGCTGCTGGGCGGGTTCGAACCACCAATCTTTTGGTTAGCAGCTGAGTGCTCAACAGTTGCACCACCAGGGTTCCTTGAGGAGAGAGTAGAGGCAGATGATTTGATTAGCCAATCCAGGGTGGGGACAGACAAGCTAATGAGGCCAGGGACAGGAAATACAGCGGTAAATCAGGTCCTCACAGTCACAGGCAGTAGATGGGATGGGGGGAATCTGAGGGCAGAGGAAGGCAAAGTTTTAATGTTTTTGGCACCATGTTCTAGAGCAATAAAGGAAATCAAAGGCTGTCCTGGATGCATACATAGAGGGCAATAGTGTCCACTTGTAAAAGGGAATGATGAGCAGGGTTTGGCCAAGGAACTAGGGGAAATGCCTGCAAAGACTTCTCCATTCCCCATCTCATCTCTTCTCATTGCTTTTGTTCCTTGATTTAACCTTAACTGTGGAGCCCTGGTGGCACAGTGGTTAAGAGCTCGGCTGTTAACCAAAAATGTCGGCAGTTTGAATCCACCAGCCGCTCCTTGGAAACCCTATGGGGCGGCTCCACTGTGTCCTATAGGGTCGCCATGAACTGGAATCAACTTGATGGCAATGGGTTTTGTTTTGGTGGCTCTCTAAGGAGTCCCTGGGTGACAAAGATGGCTAAGTGTCCAGCTAATAACTGAAAGGTTGCTGGTTCCAATCTACCCAGAGGTGTCTTGGAAGAAAGGCCTGTTCATCTACTTCTGAAAGGTCAGCCCTGGAAAACCCTGTGGAGCACATTTTTCTCCACACACTTGGGGTCGCCATGAGTCCTAATCGACTCCGCAGCAGCTGGTTTGGGTTTTGGGTTTGCGGTTCTCTGCGTTGTCTCCAGGTCTACATTTAAGAGGAGAAGCGTGTACTGGCGGTAGTTGCTCATTCAGCTGGTGTTCTTCTAGAGAGGCGGGACTGGGGCAAGCGGGATGGAGGTAGGGAAGCTCCGTTTGGATCCTCCTCCAACCTTTCTGACTCTGATATGTTCTACCAGGGCCACACCTCATCCCCCACGGTGCCAGGGAATGCCTTCTTTAGAACCCTTCCCAATAATATAAAATATAGATTCAAGGAATCAGTTATTGGTTTCTTCTTTTCTGACTAAGACTGCCAGTTACCAAATAATATTTTCTCAGAAAGTAATTAGTTAGCATCGGGTACAACGATGCCATTAGTGACCAAAGGGGAAGTTGCCAGAATCTTTAAATTCGAATGCAGTTTTCCATCGGCATCCACAGGGGGTTGGTTCCAGGACCCCCCTAAGATACCAAAATTGGAGGATGCTCCAGTCCCTTCTATACAACGGCAAAGTATTTGCATGTAACCTACGCACATTCTCCTGTATGCGTTAAACATCTCTAGATTACTTACAATACCTAATACCACCTAAATGCCGTGTAAATAGCTGTTGTAGAGTACTGTATTGTTTAGGAAACAATGACAAGGCTCAGGCAGACAATGCCTGAACACCTAGTGCTGGGGAGACTGAGGACTGGGAAGCGGGGAGGCTACGGAAGCCATGCTTGCTCTTGGCTTCATTCGCTGGCATTCAGTGGAGCCCTCGGTGCCCCAAACGCAAGTTTGGCTTTTTGAAACTTTTCTTTTTTTCCAAATATTTTCTATCTGCAGTTGGTTGAATTCGCAGATGCGGAACCCGCAGATACAGAGGGCCATCTATAAACACTGATGACTGAATTCACTTAAGAAGTCCTCTTCTATTCCGGGGTCTTTAACTGCTCAATGCCATAAATGTTTGAGTTTTCAATTTGGGGCAATGAAGCTTTCTTCTCATTTATTTTCCCCCAAATAATTACATATAAATAGGCCAGAGAGCCTGAGTGCCTGTAAGTGTGGATCCTTCGTAACAGGCATTTATCATCAATAAACACCTTTTTTTAAACACCTTTGGATCAATCAGGTTTTAAAAAAAGGAAATGAGAGGGAAAAGGGCAGTTGTTTATCTCACCTCAGCCAAGCTATCACCTCCATCCATTGTTTACACCTGATAACACATCCACCAATTAACCATTTAACTTATTTCTTTAAGGTCACGTTGCAAAGGATTTAACTCAAGTTGGGGCATCAGGGAACATTTCACGTGGGAAATCCACTTTACACCCACAGCAGGATGTGTGTCTTGGCTGGGAGAACGAGTTATCTCAGGTGTGGCGGCCACCATGTGCTCCCTGAGAGATCAGAAGTCGCTGGTTTGATATTAGCTCTGGGCAGATCAGCTACAGCTACCCTTTCCTCTCCGAGGTGAGTTTATTTTGAAATGGTGGAACGTTTGAGGGACACATTTAGAGAACTTGTTAGTTGGAGAGCCAGGGAAGAAGAGAAGGGACTGAAATGTAAACATAAACCAATATCCCCAGAGAATGTGAAAAATGTCAAGTTCCATGTCAGAAGCCTTAGGGGACTTTAGCACGGTTTGGACTCAGCCCCCTCACACACATATACACCCCACTCTGAGGCCTCAGGGCACATGTCTGGAATGTGGAAAAAGGCAGTGGTGTGCTTCACCCTAAAGTAAAGCCCCAGGATTTCCATTTAGAAAAACATGGTAAAAACTAAAATCAGTCATTACTTACTGGCTCAATTTAATTTACCATACATTACAGACTACCGGCTCTCACCTTCCACTTGGGAGACCCAGGTTTGATTCTGGCCAGTGCATTCCAAATGCAGACACCACCCATCTGTCAGTGGGGCCTTGTGTGTTGTTAGGATGCTCAACAGGGTGCCAGTGGAGCTTCCAGGCTAATGCGGCCAAGGAAAAAAGCCTGGAGACCCACTTCTGAAAACTAGCCTATGAAAGCTGTACAGATCACAAAGATCCAATCCTGTTGTACATGGGGTTGCTTGCTGCAAGCTGGGACCAACTTGATGGCAGCGAACAACTGTGGGCAAAGCTAACTGGCACGCATTGTGGAGGATATAGAGATAAATAAAGGCACAGTTCTTCTCTGTGGCTCATTTTAAGGAGCTTAGGAAGACAGATGCTGTATAAATAACTCAAATATACAGAAGGCTGTAAGGGTGAGTATAACAGGCGAATCAGGGATATGCCTGCCTTACAGTTTCCGGCCCCGGAGGTTTATTGGCATCTGAGCCACTTCAGTACGTTCTGGCATCGCGGAGGATACTGGTGCAACTGCCTAAAGAACAAGGAAGTTGGTCTGCGCCACATTTGAGTGCTGAGAGCCATTCGAATGAGGGGATGCTTCCCGGGGGGGTGATTGTGTGAAACTTTTGTGTCTTTTGGCTCCTGTACAGCGAGATAAGGCTTGCAAATGTGTTTACTATTTCCTTTTTGTTATTGGGAAGGTACGGTTACCGGCATTTGGAAATATTCAAGTAAATGAGTTATTTTTTTGGGTGAAAACAGTTTGTGATGCACTTCCTGGGCCTTGGGACCGATACGTGCCTCATGTGTGGTGTGCTTCATGGAACAAGGTATCGATACGGCCTGCTCTGAATCAAACTGATAACTACTATGCACAGCAAGTGCCATGTTTACTTAGTATTTTGCGTGTGTTTTTTGAAAGCTGAGTGAGATATTTTACGGCTAAAGTATAATCAGGAAGTGTGGCATGCCACAGGGCTGATATGTCCTGTGTGTGATGTGCTTCATGGATCACGGGACTAATATGTCCTACACATGTGCTGTGCTTCATGGAACATGGGACTGATATGTCCTACACATGTGATGTGCTGCATGGAACATGGGACTGATATGTCCTACACGTGTGCTGTGCTTCATGGAACATGGGACTAATGTGTCCTACACATGTGATGTGCTGCATGGAACATGGGACTGATATATCCTACACATGTGCTGTGCTTCATGGAACAAGGGACAGATATGTCCTGTGTGTGATGTGCTTCATGGAACATGGGACTGATATGTCCTACACGTGTGCTATGCTTCATGGAACATGGAACTGATAGTTCTACACGTGTGATGTACTTCATGGAACATGGGATTGTTATGTCCCACTTGCAATTGGCACCCCATTTTTTAAAAAATAATAAAGACTACCAACAAACAATGATTCTGCATCCATTCCATTAGTGAAAAATCATGGCATCACCAAAATTTTTTTTAAAAATTCACCCATGAAAGGATCGATGTGGTTTGTTTGGCTCTTTGTTACTCCTCATTCAATGCACACGGCATTATAACAGAGCTGTGCCTAAAACTTAGGAGTTGCTGTGCAGGAAACGTGACAACATTCCTCCCAAGGTACATAGCAGAGTAACGAAATAACCTGACCAGCTTTCCTTGAGGGCTGCTGAAATCCACTTGCATTGATTACTGTCAAGTGGCATATTGACCCGACATGAAGATCGGCACAGCCTGAGTCCTGCAGCACAACTTCAGGGGCCGTTTTGTCTGTAGAGGCTAGCCCAGAGCACTAATGCTCCCTGGGTGACACAAATGGTTTGTGTCAACTACTAACCACCCAGAGGCACTGCAGAAGAAAGGCCTGGCAATCTGCTCCTGAAGATTACAGCCAAGAAAACCCTGTGGAGCACAGTTCTACTTTGTAACGTATGGGGTGCCATGAATCGGAATTGACTTGATGGCAAGGGATTTGGTTTTTGCCAGAGCACTGAGACTCTGTTTTATATTTTGAACCTTGAGAACAGGAGTCTTCCCAGCTTTCCTCAGTTATCTATTTCAGCCTGGAACAATTTTCCAGTTAAGGAAATTCTGTGAGTACAGTTGAAGTCTTTCAGGTTACTGGTAAGTTTCTCTGTTTCCAGACTCGAGACTGTAGGCTGCCTTCTTCTTCCCACCCTAACAAATGTGAAATCCTTTCCCAGCCATTCAACCTTTTCGAAATTACAAGTAAGTCGATAACTACAGGACTGACTCAATTACTGGTGCGTGAGCTGGGTGAGCCTGAGACGTGTCCTATCGTGGAAGCCAGGGGCTGGTGTGACGCGGCCCGGCTTGCAGGTGGAGGGAAGCGAAAAGCAATGGACTCAGCTGTAGGCTGGGGCAATCTTCCCTGAGAGTCAGCAGGGGCAACAGCCTGGGTGAGTCTTCTTGTAGTACCTCCAGTGGCCCTCATCAGAGGGTAAGCTGACCCAACAAAGAGGCACTGACCTCACCTTTTGAATAACTAGCAACACGCCATGATAACTAACCCTGCGGGGACTTCTTTACAGGGATGTATGGTGAAGGTCAGCCCAAATCAGGAAGAAGTCTGACGTGGAGGAGGAGTTTAAGAAATATGCTTTTATTACTTTTGAGTACAGACGTTAACTTAAGCACACTAACCAGGTCCCAGTTAGTATGGAAGGGACCTCCTTTAGTGCAAAAACAAGAGGAATTTATAACAAACATCGCATCAGTGATTTTATGTAAATGATGCTTGTAAGGACGTGGGGAGATTATGTGGAAATATCTTACCCTCTTAGACGTGGTAGATATCCCCTTGAAGTGTTTGAACTTGCAATTTGTACCAGAAGATGAAGTGTGGATTTGCTTAAATTAAGGTAAAATTTTGCCTAGTCAGAGTTTGAAGGATCACAAATTCTAGATTCGTGGAGACTGAATGAATGAGATATCACAATCATCATATTAAGATTCTGACAGGCTGTATTCAGAAACCTCCGATAATATAGACCGACTGAATTCATGTGAACGCGCCTTAAGCTGGCCTGACATTTTAAAGACAGCATTTACCAAATTCGTTAAACCATTTCCTTCCAGCCGATTCCTAAACATGACGACCCCACGTGTGCAGAGTAGACGGGCTCCGTTGGGTTTTCAAGGCTGTGACACGTTAAAGGCAAATCGCCAGGTGCCCCTGGATAGATTCAAACCACCAACCTTTGAGCTAGTAGTTGAGCGATTAACCATCTGAGCCATCTAGGGACCCAGATCATTACTGTATAAAGTTAACTGCAGGGACAGCCAAGTGTTTTCAAGATTTTCCCAGAATTCTTTTTCATTCTCTTCCCCCCTCAACCTGAGAAATGGCTCCACTGTTTGATTTTGGTATTTCTGAACTTGCTCCCCCTTTTCCAGGCACACAAGCTGAACATTGGAGAGACATCTTTTGCTATTTCCCCTCCCTTTGTCCTCCTCACCTACCTACACAACCCCCGCTTATTCCTTTGACGTTCATTTTACCAATCTCTTTCCCTCTCCTATCTTGGAGCCTTCATACCTACTACCTGGGCTGTCCGAGCACGAGTTTTTAGATGGCACAAACAGCTACTAACCTAAATGTTGGTGGTTTGAGTCCACCCAGAGGTGCCTTGGAAGAAACGCAACCTGCTTCTGAAAAATCATCCATCAAAAACCCTATGGAACACAATTCTACTCTTTTTTTTTTTTTTATACAGGGAGTCACTAGGAGTCAAAATCGACAGCAACTGGCTTGTGTTTTTGTGTCATGTTTTCTGCTTCTGCTCCCCCGACCGTTTCTACTCACTACCGATTAATTACCTTGTCTGTAGCATGACCCTGATCATATCTTCCCAGCTTGTAAATGTTCAGGGGCTCCAGACTACCCACCAAACAGCATAAAGCCCTCCACCTGGGGCTCTAAGTTTCTGGTCTTATCTGTCTCCTTCTTCCTTTAAGTACCTTCAGCTCCAACCAAACTGATCGGCCTCCCGGTCACACTGTGCCCTTTCTGTCACAGCCATCTCGCCAGGGAGCCACCTCTGTTTTGCCCAGACTCTTCCTCTAAACCCAGCTCCCTTTCCTTCCTTCATTTAGTCATTTTCAATCGTGCTCCTTCAGCAAATGCCCTGTGAGTACCCACCAGTCACTGGGCCCTAATTTCCCCAGCTGGAAGCAGCCTACATCCTCACAGTATTTCAGTGCTTTATACCTGTCTGAAGAGATTTATCGCCTACTGCAAGTGAGGTCTTGGCTCAGCCGACTGCACTGACTAACCCCGTGTTCTCTCCCTGTATACAGTTCCCTCCGTGTGGGTTATTGTGAGGGTTACATGTGATAATGCAGGTAAAACGCTGAGCATGGTTCAGTGCCCTTGGTTTAACTGTTATTAGTCATTGTTATTACACCCTGTGTGGGACAGTTCTACTCTGTCCTGTAGGGTCTGTATGAGTTAGAGTCGACTTGACGACAATGGGTTTCATACCCTGTTTGAAGGAGCCCTAGTGGCAGAGTAACCAACGCTCAGTTGTTCACCAAAAGGTCAGTAGTTCTAACCCACCAGCCACTCCAAGGAAGAAAGATGTGGCAGTCTGCTGTGGTGAAGACTACCTGTTGTCGCTGACTCGATTCCGACTCAGAGCGACCCTACAGGACAGAGTAGAACTGCCCCAGAGGGTTTCCAAGGCTGTCATCTTTACAAAAGCAGACCGCCACATCTTTCTCCCACAGAGCAGCTGGTGGATTTTAACAGCCAGTCTTTGGGTTAGCAGCTGAGCGCTTAACCACTGTGCAACAAGACTAAAGCTCCACTTCCCCGAGGGGGATGGGGAAGTCCAGCCAGCCATCTCCCCTTCCCATAAGACTACTGCCCCAAACCAAGGCCGCCAGTAATCCCCAGGGCCCAAGGGCATTGCCACCTCTGTGCTGAGATGCCCTAGGTACTGGGATCAGAGGTGGATGAGAGACTCACCCTCTGAATTGCCTGGCAAATGAGCCATGATGTGCCAGCCTGTGGCAGGGACTTCCATTGTCATGCCCGTCTCTAGACGCCCCAGGTCAGGAGCCCGACCCTGTCTGAACCCACACCCAGGTTCCTGCTAGGAGTGGGGGACAGCAGCTGTAGCTGGGTGGTGTAGGGAGGAGGGGACATGACCGAGAACACATCCTGGGGAGGCAGGGAGGCAGTGGCGGAGGCAGGAGGCAGACCGTGTGAGCCAGGACTCCAGACCTGGCATATTCTCCATTGCCCCAGCAATTTCACTTACAAAACCCACGTCCGAGATGACGTTAGCCTGGGTACAGCAGAGCGTTAAACTCCAAGGCCTGGGGTCCTTGCTGGCACGAGACCCTGTGTGGCTACAACGGCCCCACATCTATGCAGCTGGCCCTGGTCAGAGTTTTTATTTTTATTGTTTTTTTAAAGGTCAGCATATACATGGAACAGCATAGCTGCCTCCACCCAGCTGTCTACACTGGGGCTTTTCTGAGGCAGCTTCTAGCACTAACTGATTTACTCTTTCAGCTTCCAAATATTAAATTATTAAAAAATAAGTCTGAGTGGACCAGCTCTGTCTCTCTGTTGTTTTCTCTTTCTGGTTCCAACTCACTCAATGGCAGCGTAGAAGAAAGGCCTGGTGATCTCCTTCCATAAAGATCACAGCCGAGAAAACCCCGTGGAGCTAGTTGTACTGTGTAACACATACGGTCGCCAGGAGTCAGAACCAACCGGGCAGCAACGGTTTGGGTTTGGTTTTGGTGGAAAGGAGAGCAATGATTAATACCTTTCCTACGGTGCTCAAAAAAGACATTCGAATGAATGAATTTCATTCTTTTTTTTTAGTTAAAAAAGGTCATAGGCTCACTATAAATTGGAATCCACTTGACTCCAAGGGTTTTTTTTTTTTTATTGAGAACTTTACTTGGCAATGTTTTTGTTTTGTTGTTTTGTTGCCAAATTCATGGTTACATTTTATATACGAAAGGACTGTTTTGTTTACTTTAGTAATTTATACTGGGTACCAAGCATTTTGTCTAAATTAATGAGGTTTCAGATAGGAAAAATCATGAACTTCATAGAACATACATCAGAGATTATCTTGTTCTTGTATATTTTGTGAATATAGAATGCATTATTTAGGTCTTGAGAAAAGGAGGCCCCTAAAGCATAAAACCAAAAGCAGAAAAAGTAAAGGGACATTGTAATAAATACAGCTGCCAAAGCAAACGTTTTTCTATGTCAAAATTAACAAAAAATTAAAAATATAACAAAAGTGTCTGAAATGTAAAGGGTTAAGATGCTTACTACATAAAGCGTTCAAATAAACCAATGCGGAAAAAAATTGGTAGATAAATGGACAGCAGGCATGAGTAGTCAATACACACCCACAGAAAGGAATACAAATTGCCAGTAAGATGTTCAATCTCACTATTAATCAAAGAAATTAAAAGTAAAACAACAACAGATATAATTTTTCTCGAAGTTGGCAAAGATGAAAAAGAATGATAAAACCTAGGGCTGGTCCATTTTAGGGGAAACAGAAGTACTCATATATGTGGGAGGATGGAAACCCTGGTGGCGCAGTGGTTAAGTGCAACAGCTGCTAACCAGGAGGTCAGCAGTTCAAATCCACCAGGCACTCCTTGAAAACTTTATGGGGCAGGTCTACTCTGTCCTACAGGGTCTCCAGGAGTCGGCAATCTACTCGACGGCAGTGGGTTTGGTTTTTTGGTTTTGGTGGGAGGATATTTTGATACAGACTTTTTATCAAAATGTAAAAGACACAGAGTTTTGACCCTAAATTTCTCCTTCTAGTTTTGACTTCAAAGAAGCACTTATGTACGTGAACAATGGTACATCTAGAAGGTTTTGTTGCATTATTGTTTTTAACAGTGAAAATCTTGAAATATCCAAAAACCCACCAACAGAAGAAAAGTTGAGTATATTTATGGTATATTATTCTATAAGGGTCCCTGGTGGCACAATGGTTAAGCACTCGGCTGCTAACTGAAACGTTGACAGTTGGAACCGACACAGCGGCTCCGTAGGAGAAAGACCGGTGATCTGCTTCCATACTGCTAAGAAAACCCTGTGCGGCAGCTCTACCCTGTCACGTGGCATTGCTCTGAGTTGAAAATCGACTCGACGGCATGGCACCTAACAGCGACAACGACATTCCACACTATGGGATATCAGTGTAGCCAATACAAAGACTAAGGAAGACCTGTACACACCCCCATGGAAAGACTCCCAATACTGTTGAAAAAAAAAAAAAGTTGAAGGAAAATATCTATAATACGAACCTGTTTATGTAAAAGTTCCTGTAAATACCATTATGTATATTTATTAGTTAATATATATTGGACATTATGCCTAACAATGTAAAATACATGATAACACTATATTTTTTAAATAGCACATAGTTGTGGGTCATACAAGGATTGTTAGGCATGACTCGCTCCTCACTGGGCTGGAGGGTAACTGCACACTACGCCTGTTCTCAGAGAGCTTACTGGCTAAGAGAAGAGATGAAGCTGGCTGTACATCAAGAATAAATAATATAGGACAGAATATTGTCGGGTGTTCATTTCAATGAAGTATTTCCAGGCTCACAAAAAACCTGAGAAGTAAGTGTTTTATCCCCATTTTTCAGACAACCAAACTGAGGTACTAAGCAAGGACAGATTGCCCAACAAGCAAGGTATGCACGGGCTTCCTTGTGTTTGCTTACTAATCTGTAGTGCACAATTTCCCCTGGGTTTCACCACATCACAGGCTTCACTGTATGAAGCTTGGCAGCAGTATCAGGAGGACTCTACTCCCTCCCATTTCCTCTGTGCTGTAACCTCACAGAGACTGTTTTATCCTCTTGCATCTCGATATTTACAGCAGCAACGTCTTGTGAGAAGCCCTGGGTTCCAGGCCTCCTCTATCTCTTCCTGCTTGTGGGACCTGGGCAAACTCACCGGTGAAAGTGTGACCAACAAACCTGCTTTGTTTGCCCGCCTCACAGATGAAGTGACCGGTGAGCCCTTTGAACCCGGTAAAACAGTAAAGATGATGGGTTTCCCCTTCACAAGCCTGGGATCTGGACGCTTCTCTTCCCGCTTCGATTGAGGCACCATCACCCAGAACCAGGAAACAAGGACGTTTCTCTAAGAGCCAGCTCACGTGCCTCTCTCTGCAGCATATGGAGACCTTTCTTTGGCGAGCTCGGCTGGCCAGGTGAACAGCTGCTGCTGGGTGCCCCTGTGAATAAGCTGCAGTAACTCTGACAGCGTGGCTTTAAGGAGACAGCTTCACTACTCGGCTGCGAGAGCAGGCTTGTTTGGGCTTTTCCCTAGCTTACGCTGCCCCTGGGTTTATTTCTCCTGCTTTTGTGTATTTGGTGATCATGTAAGTTGACATTCACTTAGAAAAATGCACTTTGAGAGCTCCAGATATTATAACTTGACAAAATATTTGTTGGCTAGCAGAAAGCACTGAAAAGCAATTTTTTATAAAATATACTTCTATTGGAGCCCTGGTAGTGCAGTGGTTAAGAGCTCAGGCTGCTAACCAAAAGGTTGGCAGTTCGAATCCACCAGCTGACCCTTGGAAACCCTATGTGGCAGCTCTACTCTGTCCTATCGGGTGGCTATGGGTCAGAATTGACTCGAAGGCAAAGGGTTTGGTTTGGTTTTCTTTTTTGCATTTAGGTGAGTAAACATTAAAACATTAATATGTATCAAATGCCTTGAAATATGTCCATTTTTTGTCCCAAGAATTTCTTTCTTAGGGGTTTATCCCTCAGATAATATTGGATAACTGTGTAAATCTGCATTTTTAAGCATGTTGATTATAATACTATTTAAACTTGTAAAAATGAGAAATTATCTAAATGCCTAATAGTAAGGGATTAATTAAATAAATGCTCACACCCATATAATAAAATACATATAGTTATTAAAATATGGCAGGTGTGTGTCCATACACATACACACACACACACATACACACAGGCAAACATACGGAGAGGCACTCTGTTGTTAAATATGGGTTATAAGAGGTAATATGTAATAAAATTGCATTTTCTTTTAAAAATCTGTATCTTCATTTCTATACGAAGTCTGGAAGATTATATAATAAAATGTGAATACTAGTTATCTTTGGGTGATGATATACGATATAAATACAAACACACACATACATATCTTAACTTCTCCAAAATGACCATATATTATTATCGCACTAAGAAAAAAAAATTATTTTTTCTTTAAAAAATAGAATTATGAGGTTCTGTTTAGTTTTCTTCATAAAGATCAAATGCCTGAACACAAAGGAATCGCCAGCTACTGTACGTATGAAGAACTCTGGCGAGGGCAAATAAGCAATAAAAACCTGAGGTCTACTAGGAATCACTGTCTTGGAAATGAATCTGCAGAATTTTCGGAACTTTACGTCACTTTTCAGCCAGTTCCCTAGCCTTACATCCCTCTTCTGTCTGTGGCTGTGTTCTCTCCGTTTTCATCCTTAGACACGTGGACTTGCACACATATCTGCTCCAGCTTCATCCCACTGCACTGTACATGCTTAGTTGTCTGCCTCCTCCACAGAACATGAGCACCTTGTGCGTAGTGTGTCAACAGCAGACATGGAAAAGAATGGGTTCCATAAATGCTGGCCGAATGAATGCTCAGTTACAGGGGGAAGCATGCCAAATATCATAAGCGAGGTACATTTGCTAGGGGTTTATACAGGCAGAGAGGTCAGTGTGAAGATTACAGGACGGGCTATGGAGAAGATGCTATTGAGATGAAATTTGAAGGACTTACTTAGGCAAAGATGCAGAGAGAGAGGTCAACCATTCCAGGTAGAGGGAACAGTCTCGTGTCCAACAGTCCTGGTTTGCTGAAGACTGAGGTATTTGCTGGGACAGGGGGCTTTCAGTGCTAAAACCAGGGCAGTCCTGGGCAAACCAGGATAGTTGGTCACCCCATTGCTGGAACAGGGCAATCAAAGGCAGGAGGATGGAAAAGCAAGTTCAGAAATCATGCCATCCAGTTTGGACAGAGTATAGCTTAAGAATAGGGAAATTGTGGACAGTAAGTTTTTTTTTTTAAGTCTAGCATGTTAGGTTGGGAATTTATTAAAGAGGGACTTGAATACCAGGTGAAGCTTGTTCTTAATAGTGTGGAAGTAGTAAGACCAAATGATTAATATTCTCAGCTAACCAGAAGGTTGGAAGTTTGAGTCCACCCAGAGGCATCTTGGAAGAAAGGCCTGGTGACCTACTTTCAAACAATCAGCCATTGAGTACCCTATGGGGCACAGTTCTACTCTGACAGACATGGGGTCAGCATGGGTCAGAACTGACTTAACGGCAGTTTTTTTTTTTTTTTTTTTTTTTTACTAAACTGTTTTTACCAACTAAAAACCCAAACCAAAGCAATTGCTGTTATGGATTCAACTGTGTTCCACAAACATATGTGTTGTAAATCCTAACCTCTGTGCCTGGGAATGAGTTGTCTTTGTTATGTTAATTACACAGGATTAGCATGGGGTGTGTCTTGAGTCATTCTCTTACAAAATATGAAAAGAGCAGATTAGGACAAGCAAGCAAGCAGAGATGGGGGAAGAAAGACACCAAACCACATGGAGATCTCCAAGGAACCAGAAAACAGAAGCTTAAGAGACAAGAACTTTCCCCAGAGCTGACAGAAAGAGAAAACCTTCCCCTAGAACCAGTGCCCTGAATTCAGATTTCTAGCCTCCTAATCTGTGAGAAAATAATTTTCTGTTTGTTAAAATCACCCACTTGAGACGTTCTGTTATAGTAGCACTAGATAACTAAGACAGAATTTGGTACCAAGGAAATGCGGTTGCTGCTCTAACAAAGACCTACAATGTGGAAATGGTTTTGGAATCGGTTAATGGTTAGTGGCTGGAGGAGTTTTAAAGTGTCTGATAGTAAAAGCTGAGATTGCCCTGAAGAGACCCTGGTAGAATTATGAATGTCAAAGGCAGTTCTGGTGAGAGCTCAGAAGGAAGTGAGGAGAGCTGTAGAGATAGTCTCTGTTATCTCAGAGAATACATATGGCGCCAGCAACAGAACGCTGCTAGAAATGTGGGTGTTAAATGTGCTTCTGGGGAGACTTTAAAAGGATGGACGTGTGATTGGACAATGGAAGAAGGGCAATGCTTTTTATGCAGTGGCAAAGAACTTCCAATGTTTGGTGGAAGGTAGGACTTATAAGTGATGAACTTGGGTATCTGGCTGATAAGATTTCTAAGCAAGATCTTAAAGGGGCTGCATAATTTCTCCTTACCTCTTATAGTAAAATGTGAGAGGAAAGAGATGGACTTAAAAATGAACTGTGCAAAATGAAAACAAAGCTTAAAGATGTGGAAAATTCTGTTGTACAAACTAAGGACATGTGTCCTAGAATTTTCACCAAGGATGTGGCTACACAATCTTTTGTGAAAGAGATTAAGTCTGTGACTGATGGATCTACCCAACTGCAACAGCAGAAAACCAATCAGCTTAGACTGAAGGGGACAGAGAAAGAATAAAAGGAAAGAACGCCATCTGCCTCTTGGAATTCTACAAGCAGGAAACGAGTTGAATGAGCTACATCTGTTGTCCTTCAAGAAAAGAAAAGGACCATCCCTGGAGCAGCATTTAGATCAGCAGAACTGTTGGAAGGAGCATGGGAAGCACGACGTTCTCTGTTTCAAATGGTGGGGTCATGATCTTCTGGGTCTCAAAGGGTGGAGCCATGGTCTCCTAGGTTTCAAAGAGACAAATCTTCACCAACTCGGGTTCAGAGTGTAGGGCTGCCTTTGAGGTGTGCCAGGCGGATGGGGTTGCCACCCAAAGCAGAGAGGCAGGGCTGTCATGCCTAAGGGGCAGGAAAATGGGGCCTGATGGGGTTGAGGGTATGGGTTGCCACTCAGATGAACTAGAAGGGTGGGGATGCTCAAAGTCAAGGGAGCAGTGTTGCTGTTCCACTGGACCTGGAAGGTGGAGCTGAAGCCCAGGGCTGAAGGGCCTCTACCCAGAATCTAGAAAGTATAGCTAATAGTCTGGAGGGCAGGACCATTGCCTAGATGGTCTCAGAGAAGAGAGGTTTATTTTCATGCCTTGAGAGTTTTCTCAAGAAATTTTTCTGCTGGGTTTTGAACTTGCTGAATGCCTCTTATCCCTTCTATTTCTCCAGTTTCCCCCATTTGTAATGGAATTATCTACCTTGTGCCTGTTTCACCATTGTTCTTTAGCAACAGACAACTTACATTCCAGATTTCACAGGTTCACAGATAAAGAGGAATTTGACCCAGGATGGAATACACCTAAAATCTTACCCATTGTCACGGGCTGAATTGTGGCCTCCAAAAATATGTGTTAACCTAATGAGGCCATGATTCCTAGTATTGTGTGGTTGTCCTCCATTTTATGATTGATGTAATTTTCCTATGTGTTGTAAATCTTAATCTCTGTCTGTGGTTAATGAAGCAAGATTAGATTATGTTAAAGAGGATTAGGGTGGGATGTAACACCCTTACTCAGGTCACTTTCCTGATCCAATGTAAAAGGAGTTTCCCTGGGGTGTGGCCTTCATAACCTTTTATCTTACAAGAGATAAAAGAAAAGGGAAGTGAGCAGAGAGTTGGGGATCTCATACCACTAAGAATGCAGTACCAGGAGCAGAGCGTGTCCTTTGGATCCGAGGTTCCTGCATGGAGAAGCTCCTAGACCAGGGGAAGATTGATGACAAGGATCTTCCTCCAGAGCGACAGAGAGAGAAAGGCTTGCCCTGGAGCTGACACCCGGAATTTGGACTTCTGGGCTGCCAGACTGTGAGAGTGTCAACTTCCGTGTGTTGAAGCCATCCACTTGTGGTAGCTCTCTTATAGCAGCACTAGGTGACTAAGAGATCCATATTTGGCTTCCAGGAGTCAGAACATGAGATTTTGAACTTGGAGTAGATTTAAAATTTTGGGGATGGTGTGTTGGAGTGAATGTGTTTTGCATGCGGCAAGAACATGAATTTGTGAGGGGCTAAAGGGTGGAATGCTGTGGATTGAATTGTGCCCCCAGAAACACGTGTTGTAAATTCTAACCTCTATGCCTGTTGTGAAAACCCTGGTGGCACAGAGATTAGGTGCTACGTCTGCTAAACAAAAGGTCGGCAGCTCCAATCTACCAGGCCCTCCTTGGAAACTCTATGGGCACTTCTTCTCTGTCCTATAGGGTCATTATGAGATGGCCATGGGTGGGTATGCCTGTGATTATAGTTCCATTTAGGAATGGGTTGTCTTTGTTATGTTAATGGGACAGGGTTTGTGTAGGAGTGTCTTGAGTCGTTCTCTTACATGATATAAAAACAGCAGACTAGGACAAGCAAGCAGGCGGAGATGGGGGACGAGAAATGCCAAGCCACATGGAGATCTCCACGGAACCAGGAAATGGCAGCTGAAGAGGCAAGGACCTTTCCCAGAGCGGACAGAGAGAGAGCCTTCCCTTAGAGCCAGCGCCCTGAATTTGGACTTCTAGCCTTCCAAACCGTGAGAAAATAAACTTCCGTTTGTTAAAGCCACCCGCTTGTGGTCTTTCTGTCGCCGCACCGCCAGGTGACTAAGGTGGCCGCCGTCGCGGTGAGGAAACAGCGGGAGTCTGCGGCTGTGACCTTTTGGAGGCAGGTCACCGGGACTTTGTTCACCAGGCCTTTCTTGTGAAGCGCTTCTGGGTGGGCTTGCACCGCCCACTTCTTGGGTGATAGCCACGCACGGACCGTTTGTGTCACCGAGGTGCCCTTCAGTAAGATCAAAGGCGCTTCAAAGCCTGTGGCTCGACTTCCCTACCACGTATTAAAACACAAACACACCCTCTCATTTTCTCTCTCATCTCTCTCCACTCTCTCCCTCCAAAGGCATCCTGCACTTCCCGTTTTTATCCCTTGACGTGGTTTCTTCCCGATGGAGCACAGCGGGGGCTTTGAAATAAAACAATCAAACCCAGGAGAGAGTGGCTCCCTTGTTAAAGACACAGAGCTGTCGGTCCGATGCCAGCCCCAGAGCTGTCCCCATGGGCGGAACAGACTGCTGGCTGTCCCTCTTCACACCCAGCCCCTCGTCGACCAGTGACGTGTGTGAGAGACGGCCGGCTGGGGCTCAAAACACGGTCGGTGACATCCGGGGAGCACAGCAAAGGGGGGGAGCTCCTAGGGAGTGGGTCTGGTGACCCTGGCCTCGTTAGGGCCGTGCTGCTTCACAGGGCATCACAGGCTGTGCCTGGAACTTCCCAGGAGGAGCTTGGGGAGTTACAGCATCGGGGTCCACACGGAAGGCCGTTGCCATCCGCATCCTGGTGTCCCTGTCTGTGTGCTATAAAAACTGACAAAAAGGGCCTCGCTGCTGAGTTTCAGACTGAATGTTTAATGCAATTAATGCATACTTCATGGCACGATGACTGCCAGTGCTTCGCTCTGCCATCCCACCGTGGCTGAGTTATTCACACAGCCATTTGGAGCCCAGTCACAGAGGAAGTCGACAAACGAGTCCGCCTGCAACATGCCTGGTCTGTTCCCGTGCTGACCAGCCAGGGGTGGATTATCCAGTAGGCCAGGCAAGCATGGTGCTTACCTTGCTAACCAGATCATCTATAAAACCTATAGTGAACAATTTCACATTTTTTCACCACATCAAAGAGTCTACTTCTGGTATGGCTGGCATCTATCTTGCTCCCAACCCCACAGCACCCTCCTACAGAATCAAAGCCTCTTTTCAAATTTACAGTCCCTGACAGGGGTGGATGACCCAGTAAGCAAGGTAAGCACGGGATTACCTGTGCTTACTTACTAATCTGTAGAGAACAATTTCATCAAAGATGCGGTGAAACCGATGTGAAATTATTCACTACAGATTATCTGGTAAGCAGGGTAAGCACCATGCTAACTTTGCCTATTAGAGCCCTGGTGGTGCAGTGGTTAAGAGCTCAGTGCTAACCAAAAGGCTGCCAGTTTGAATCCACCAGCTGCTCCTTGGAAACCCTATAGGGCACTTCTACTCTGTCCTGTAGGGTCACTATAAATTGGAATTGACTCGACAGCAACAGGTTTTTTTTTTTTTAATTGGATAATCCACCCCAGCTACCAGGGCCTCGCACATCACAAAGTCCCAAGCAGTGTCTCAAACTCACCCCATGCTGTTGGGAGAAGAAACTACCAGGCAAAATCCCTGTCCCACTTCCTTC
Organism: Elephas maximus indicus; assembly: GCF_024166365.1. Lineage (NCBI taxonomy): Eukaryota > Metazoa > Chordata > Mammalia > Proboscidea > Elephantidae > Elephas > Elephas maximus. The sequence continues at coordinate 2,345,932 of NC_064842.1, forward strand.
CCTCTTCTCCCCTCCCTAGCCCTAAGAAAAGTACAAAAAAAGGTGGCTTTATGCAAATAGCCTCATGCCCAGAAATGCATCTCAGTGATTTTCTCATTACAACGTCCCTAAAAACGAAGAGTGAGCTGTCCCCCATCGGTGACTCCATTCATGCATTGATCAGTTCTGACAAGCCTTCTGCACAGCAGCACTGCCCCGAGGATGGTCTGACGTGAATCAGGGGCTCCTCCGCTCACCTGCTCCTCACGGTGATGGGTTTGGCAGGTGTTCAGGGCCCTGTGCAACGGATCTCTGGACCCGGAGAGCCAGCCTGGGAATTGGGAGGCAGCGTGCAGCGTGAGAGGGACATGGACTTACTCATGTCTCCTGCCAACTTCTCATTTACTAGGCGCAGATCCAGCCCTCTGAGCCTCAGTTGCAACCTCTGATTAAGCGTCAAGAAGCTTCAGGAGCGGTCCTCTTCCTGCGGCTGCTGCGCTCTCGAAGAGCTGCAGATGATGGCATTTCTCCCGGCTCGCGGGACCCTGTTCCAGCGAGGCTCATCCTTATCCAGGACTTCCCGGGGGCTCTTTCCTCAGCCTCAGAGCTTCTTCTGCCTCCCTTCCTGCCCCAGGCTCTTTGCTGAATATTTGATGAAAGAAAAAGGAACAAGTTTAGAAAGTGCACACCAAGGGTGAAAAGCATGCTAAAACAAACCCTTTCTGAATGTGTGAATACTTGTCCTTAATGTCTCTATTTTGTCACTATGGATTCTTAGTGCCAGGTTTTCCTAAACAGAAGCCTGTCTATGATCAAGGCCCTCTTAAGTCTAAACAGCTGGCTGTCTTAATTTATAATGAATCTACAAAGCTCTATTCGGAAAGTTTAACTTGAGGAGAAACTGATTCTTTAAAGAACGAGCTCATTTAGCAAGCTCTCCTTTCACAGGGCATTTGCTTTCTAAGTTCTGTGTCCTGGGAGGTTGGGATTTCTTGTTAGCTCTGCCGTCACGTCAACCCTGACTCATGGTGACCCCATGCACTATGGAAGGAAACAGTGCCAAGTCCTGTGCTATCCCTGTGACTGTGGATCTGACTGCTGTGATCCATACGGTTTTCACTGGCTGACTTTCAGCAGTAGATCGACAGGGCTTTCTTCCTAGTCCATCTTAGTCTAGGAACTTTGCTGAAACCTGTTCAGCATCATAGCAACATGCAAGCCTCCACTGACAGACAGGTGGTGGCTTCACATGAGGCTTGTTAGCTGGGACTCGAACCGAGTCTCCTACATGGAAGGTGAAACTTCTCCCACTGAACCACCAATGTCCCCAGCAGAACACAACAGGATAGTGGAAGGACTCTGGGCTCGAGTCTGACACTAGGACACAAAAAATACCAGAACCAAACCCATTGCTGTCGAGTCAATTCGGACTCACAACGACCGTACAGGACAGAGTAGAACTGCCCCACAGGGTTTCTAAGGAGTGCCTGGCGGATTCGAACTGCCGAGCTTTTGGTTAGCAGCCACAGCACTTAACCACTGTGCCACCAGGGTTTCCAGGACACAAAAGAGGATGCTATTTAATACTCCTGGCCACAGGGAAGGAGAGTGAAGGCTCCTTGTAAGCACTGACAGGTGCTAGTGCCTGAGGCACACAGTGTTTATGTCTTTACACTATGAAGTCCTATAGGCCTGAGTTGGGATGCCAGCTCCACCTCCGACCAGCTTGGGGCTTTGAGTTACTTGCCTTCTCTAAGCCTTCATTTCCTAACCGTAAGATGGGTATAAAAATATTACCTGACTGTAATGCTACCATGAGGGTTGAGGGTTACAAAAGTTAACACACAAAAGCCACTGAGCACAGTACCTGAACCTGGAAGGCATTAGGTAACTACCGGTTTAGACAGGGAAGAGCTGTGGGTTGGTCAGTTTGTATCTTCTTGCCCTCTCTATGAGGATGGCAGAGCACGTTGCTGTGTTAGGTGCTGTGGCTGGCTCCAGCCCACAGTGACCACGTGTACAAAAGATCGAAACGCTGCCCAGCCCTGCACCATCCTTACAGCTGTTGTGTCAATCCATCTCACTGTGCGTCTTCCTCCTTTTTTCTGACCGGCTATTTTACTAAGCGTGATGTCTTTCTCTGGGGACGGGGCCCTCTTGATAACAGGTCCAAAGTGCATGAGATGAAGTCTTGCTATTCTGGCTTCTAGGCAGCACCGTGGTTGCGCTTCTTCTAAGACATATTTGTTTGTTCTTCTGGCAGTCCATGGTATAGGCAATATTAGTTGTCAACACCATAATTCAAATCCATCGGTTCTTCAGTCTTCCTTATTCATTGTCCGGCTTTCGAATGCATAGGATGCGATTGAAAATACCATGGCTTGGGCCAAAAACCAAAAAACTCTATACCACCAGTGTTTCCATGGCTTGGGTCAGGCGCACCTTAGTCCTCAAAGTGAACATCTTTGCTTTTTAACGCTTTAAAGAGGTTTTCTTTTGCAGTAGATTTGTCCAATGCAATACATCATCTGGTTTCTTGACTGCTACTTCCATGGGCATTGATTGTAGATCCAAGTAAAATGAAATTCTTGACAACTTCAATATTTTCTCTGTTTATCATGACGTTGCTTATTGCTCTATTTACGAGGATTTTTGTTTTCTGTACGGAAATCCTGGTAGCGTAGTGGTTAAGAGCTATAGCTGCTAACCAAAAGGTTGGCAGTTTGAATCAACCAGTTGCTCCTTGGAAACCCTATGGGGTAGTTCTACTCCATTCTATGAGTTGGACTCGAATGGACAGCAATAGGTTTGGTTGTTTTGCTTTTAACGTTAAGGTGTCCATACTGAAGGCTGTAGTCTTTGATTTTTAACAGTAAGTGCTCCAAGTTCTCTTCACATTCAGCAAGCAAGATTGGGTATATCACAGGTTGTTAATGAGCCTTCCTCCCATCTTGATGCCTCATTATTCTTCATATAGTCAAGCTTCTCAGATTATTTGCTGAGCATACAGATTGAATAAGTATGGTGAAAGGATACAACCCCGACACGCACCTTTCCTGATTTTAAACCACGCAGCAACCCCTTGTTCTGTTCAAACAACTGCCTCTTTGTCTATGTACAGGTTCTAAATGAGCATAATTAACTGCGCTGGAATTCCCATTCTGCCCAATGTTATCCATAATTTGTTATGATCCACACAGTTGAATGCCTTTGCATAATCAATAAAACACAGGTAAACATCCTTCTGGTATTCTCTGCTTTCAGCCAGGATCCATCTGACATCAGCAATGATATCCCTGGTTCCACGGCCTCTTCTGAAACCAGCCTGAATTTCTGGCAGCTCTCTGTTGATACACTGCTGCAGCCATTTTTGAATGATCTTCAGCAAAATTTTGCTTGCATGCGATATTAATGATATTGTTCTATAATTTCCACATTCGGTTGGATCACCTTTCTTGGGACTAAGCATAAATATTGATCTTTTCTAGTTGGTTGGCCAGGTAGCTGTCTTCCAAATTTCCTGGCATAGGCAAGTGAGCACGTCCAGTGCTGCATTCATTTGTTGAAATATCTCAGTTGGTATTCTGTTTTTCACCAATGCCTTCAGTGCAGCTTGGATTTATTCCTTCAGTACCATGGGTTCCTGATCATATGTTACCTCCTGATGTGGTTGAACATAGACCAATTCTTTTTAGTGTAGTGGCTCTGTATATTCCTTCCATCTTTTTTTTTAATAATTTTTTATTATGCTTTAAGTGAAAGTTTACAAATCAAGTCAGTCTCTCACACAAAAACCCATGTACACCTTGCTACACACTCCCAATTACTCTCCCCCTAATGAGACAGCCCGCTCTCTCCTTCCACTCTCTCTTTTTGTGTCCATTTTGCCAACTTCTAACCCCTTCCACCCTCTCATCTCCCCTCCAGACAGGAGATGCCAACATAGTCTCAAGTGTCCACCTGACCCAAAAAGCTCACTCCTCACCAGCATCCCTCTCCAACCCATTGTCCAGTTCAATCCATGTCTGAAGAGTTGGCTTCGGGAATGGTTTCTGTCCTGGGCCAACAGAAGGTCTGGGGGCCATGACCACCGGGATCCTTCTAGTCTCAGTCAGACCATTAAGTCTGATCTTATGAGAATTTGGCGTCTGCATCCCACTGCTCTCCTGCTCCCTCAGGGGTTCTCTGTTGTGTTCCCTGTCACGGCAGTCATCGGTTGTAGCCCGGCACTGTCTAGTTCTTCTGGTCTCAGGATCATGTAGTCTCTGGTTCATGTGGCCCTTTCTTTCTCTTGGACACGTAATTGCCTTGTGTCCTTGGCATTCTTCATTCTCCTTTGATCCAGGTGGCTTGAGACCAATTAATGTATCTTAGATGGCTGCTTGCTAGTGTTTAACACCCCAGACGCCACTCTTCAAAGTGGGATGCAGAATGTTTTCTTAATAGATTTTATTATGCCAATTGACTTAGATGTCCCATGAAACCGTGGTCCCCAGACCCCTGCCCCTGCTACGCTGGCCCTTGAAACATTCAGTGTACTCAGGGAACTTCTTTCCTTTTGGTTTAGTCCAATTGTATTGTGTGCTATCTTTCCCTTCACCTAAAGTAGTTCTTATCTACTATCTAATTTGTGAACGCTCCCCTCCCACCCTCCCTCCCTCCCCCCTGGCGTAACCACAAAAGAATGTTTCCTTCTCAGTTTAAACTATTTCTCAAGTTCTTGTAATAGTGATCTTATACGATATTTGTCCTTTTGCCTCTGACTAATTTCACTCAGCATAATGCCTTCCAGGTTCCTCCATGTTATGAAATGTTTTACAGATTCCTTACTGTTCTTTATGGATACAGTATTCCATTGCGTGAATATACCATGATTTATTTATCCATTCATCCATTGATGGGCACCTTGGTTGCTTCCATCTTTTTGCTATTGTAAACAGTGCCGCAATAAACATGGGTGTGCATATATCTGTTCGTGTAAAGGCTCTTATTTCTCTAGGGTATATTCCGAGGAGTGGGATTTCTGGGTTGTACGGTAGTTCTATTTCTAGCTTATTAAGGACGTGCCAAATCGATTTCCAAAGTGGTTGTACCATTTGACGTTCCCACCAGCAGTGTAGAAGTGTTCCAATCTCTCCACAGCCTTTCCAACATTTATTATTTTGTGTTTTTTGGATTAATGCCGGCCTTGTTGGAGTGAGATGAAATCTCATTGTAGTTTTGATGTGCATTTCTCTAATGGCTAATGATCGTGAACATTTCCTCATATATCTGTTAGCTACCTGGATGTCTTCTTTAGTGAAGTGTCTATTCATATCTTCTGCTCATTTTTTAATTGGGTTATTTGTCTTTTTGCAGTATCGTGTAGATTTTAGAGATCAGGCGCTGATCAGAAATGTCACAGCTAAAAACTTTTTCCCAGTCTGTAGGTGGTCTTTTTACTCTTTTGGTGAAATCTTTGGATGAGCATAGGTGTTTGATTTTTACAAGCTTCCAGTTATCTAGTTTTTCTACTACATTCTTTATAACATTTTGTGTACCGTTTATGCCATGTATTGGGGCTCCTAACATTATCCCTAATTTTTCTTCCATGATCTTTATCATTTTAGATTTTATATTTAGGTCTTTGATCCCTCTTGAGCTCATTTTTGTGCATGGAGTGAGGTATGGGTCTTGTTCCATTTTTTTGCAGATGGATATCCAGTTATGCCAGCACCATTTGTTAAAAAGACTTGTCTTTCCCCCATTTAACTGTTTTGGGGCCTTTGTCAAATATCAGCTGCTCATACATGGATGGATTTATGTCTGGATTCTCAATTCTGTTCCATTGGCCCATGTGTCTGTTATTGTACCAGTACCAGGCTGTTTTGACTACGGTGGTTGTATAATAGGTTCTAAAATCAGGTAAAGTAAGGCCTCCCACTTTGTTCTTCTTTTTCAGTAATGCCTTATTTATCCGGGGCCTCTTTCCCTTCCAGATGAAGTTGGTGATTTGTTTCTCCATCTCATTAAAGAATGTCGTTGGGATTTGGATCGGAATTGCATTAAATGTATAGATCACTTTTGGTAGAATAGACATTTTTATAATGTTAAGTCTTCCTATCCACGAGCAAGGTATGTTTTTCCACTTATGTAAGACTCCTGGTTTCTTGCAGAAGTGTACTGTAGTTTTCTTTGTGTAAGTCTTTTACATCTCTGGTAAGATTTATTCCTAAGTGTTTTATCTTCTTGGGGGCTACTGTAGATGGCATTGATTTGGTGATTTCCTCTTCGATGTTCTTTTTGTTGGTGTAGAGGAATCCAATCCAACTGATTTGTGTATGTTTATCTTGTATCCTAATACTCTGCTGAACACTTCTATTAGTTTCAGTAGTTTTCTGGAGGCTTCCTTAGGGTTTTCTGTGTGTAAGATCATGTCATCTGCAAGTAGAGATACTTTTACTTCTTCCTTGCCAATCTGGATGCCCTTTATTTATCTAGCCTAATTGCTCTGGCTAGGACTTCCAGCACAATGTTGAATAAGAGTGGTGATAAAGGGCATCCTTGTCTGGTTCCCAATCTCAGTGGGAACGTTTTCAGGCTCTCTCCATTTAGGGTGATGTTGGCTGTAGGCTTTGTATAAATGCCCTTTATTATGTTGAGGAATTTTCCTTCCATTCCTATTTTGCTGAGTTTTTATCATGAATGGGTTTTGAACTTTGTCAAGTGCCTTTTCTGCATCAATTGATAAAATCATGCGATTCTTCTCTTTTGTTTTATTTATGTGGTGGATTACATTAATTGTTTTTCTAATGTTGAACCATCCCTGCATACCTGGTATGAATCCCACTTGGTCATAGTGAGTTATTTTTTTGATATGTTGTTGAATTCTATTGGCTAGAATTTTGTTGAGGATTTTTACATCTAAGTTCTTGAGGGATATAGGTCTGTAATTTTCTTTTCTTGTGGTGTCTTTACCTGGTTTTGGTATCAGGGATATGGTGGCTTCATAGAATGAGTTTGGTAGTATTCTGTCCTTTTATCTGCTCTGAAATACCTTTAGTAGTAGTGATGTTAACTCTTCTCTGAAAGTTTGGCAGAACTTTGCAGTGAAGCCGTCCGGACCAGGGCTTTTTTTTTGTTGGGAGTTTTTTGATCACCTTTTCAATCTCTCCTTTTGTTATGGGTCTATTTAGTTGTTCTACCTCTGTTTGTGTTAGTTTAGGTAGGTAGTGTGTTTCTAGGAATTCATCTATCTTCTAGGTTTTCAAATTTTGGGGGGTATAGTTTTTCATAGTAATCTGATATGATTCTTTTAATTGCAGTTGGGTCTTTTGTAATATCGCCGCTCTCATTTCTCATTCAGGTTATTTGCTTCCTCTCCTGTTTTTCTTTTGTCAGTTTGGCCAGTGGTTTATCAATTCTGTTAATTTTTTAAAAAAACCACCTTTTGGTCTTGTTAATTCTTTCAGTTGTTTTTCTGTTTTCTATTTCATTTAGCTCTGCTCTAATTTTTATTATTTGTTTTCTCCTGGTGCCTGTGGGTTTCTTTTGTTGGTCTCTTTCTATTCAAGTTGTAGGGATAATTCTTTGATTTTGGCCCTTTTTTCTTTTTGGATGTGTGCATTTATTAATATAAATTGGCCTCTGAGCACTGCTTTTGCTGTGTCCCAAAGGTTCTGATAGGAAGTGTTTTCATTCTCATTGGCTTCTTTGAATTTCTTTATTTCATCCTTAATGTCTTCTATAATCCAGTCTTTTTTGAGCAGGGTAATGTTCAGATTTCAAGTGTTTGATTTCTTTTCCCTGCTTTTCCTGTTGATTTCCACTTTTTTGGCTTTATGGTCAGAGAAGATGCTTTGTATTATTTCAATGTTTTGGATTCTGCTAAGGCTTGCTTTATGACCTAATACGTGGTCTGTTCTAGAGAATGTTCCATGTGCACTGGAAAAGAAAGTATAATTGGTTGCTGTTGGGTGGAGTGTTCTGTACATGTCTGTGAGGTCAAGGTGGTTGATTGTGGCATTTGGATCTTTCGTGTCTTTATTGAGCTTCTTTCTGGATGTCCTGTCCTTCACCAAAAGTGGTGTGTTGAAGTCTCCTACTATTATTGTGGAGCTGTCTATCTCACTTTTCAGTGCTGATAGAGTTTGTTTTATGTATCTTGAAGCCCTATCATTGGGTGCATAAATTTTTAATATGGTTATATCTTCTTGGTGTATTGTCCCTTTAATCATTATATAGTGTCTTTCCTTATCCTTTCTGATGGGTTTAACTTTAAAGTCTATTTTGTCAGAAATTAATATTGCCACTCCTGCTCTTTTTTGATTGTTGTTTCCTTGATATATTTTTTTCATCCTTTGAATTTTAGTTTGTTTGTATCTCTAAGTCTAAGGTGTGTCTCTTGTAGGCAGCATATAGACGGATCTTGTTTTTTAATCCATTCTGCCACTCTCTGTCTCTTTATTGGTGCCTTTAGTCCATTTATTTCAGGGTAATTATGGATAGGTATGAATTTAGTGCTATCATTTTGATGTCTTTGTGTGTTGACAGTTTCTTTTTTCCACTTGATTTTATGTGCTGAGTAGATTCTCTTTATGTATTGTCCTTTCCTCATATTTGTTGTTGTTGATTTTGTATCTGCTGAGTCTGTATTTTTCCCTTGTATTTTATTTTGATGAGTAGGATAATTTGTCTCCTTTGTGGTTACCTTATTATTTACCCCTATTTTTCTAAATTTAAAACTAACTTTTATTTCTTTGTGTCACCGTATCTTCCTCTCCATATGAAAGGTGTATGATTACATTTCTTAGTCCCTCTTTATTATTTTAATGTTGTCTTTTTTTATATAATAACATCGCTGTTACCCTGTTTGGGGCTTTTTTTTTTTTTTATAATCTTGCTTTGTTTTTTTGGATTTCCCTGTCTGGGTTGACTTCTGGTTGCTCTGCCCAGTGTTCTAGTCTTGGGTTGATACCTGATATTATTGATTTTCTAACCCAAGAACTCCCTTCAGTATTTCTTGTAGTTTTGGTTTGGTTTTTACGAATTTCCTCAATTTGTGTTTATCTGGAAATGTCTTAATTTCACCTTCATATTTAAGACACAGTTTTGCTGGATATATGATTCTGGGCAGGCAATTTTTTTCCTTCAATTTTTTAAATATGTCATCCCATTGTCTTCCTGCCTGCATGGGTTCTGCTGAGTAGTCCGAGCTTATTCTTATTGGCTCTCCTTTGTAGGTGACTTTTTGTTCATCCCTTGCTGCTCTTATAGTTGCCTCTTTATCTTTGGTTTTGGCAAGCTTGATTATAATATGTCTTGGTGACTTTCTTTTAACACCTACTTTATGTGGAGTTCAATGAGCATCTTGGATAGATATCTTCTCATCTTTCACGATATCAGGGAAGTTTTCTGCCAACAAATCTTCAACAATTTCCTCTGTATTTTCTGTTATCTCTTCCTGTTCTGCTACTCCAATCACTCGTAGGTTATTTCTTTTGATAGAGTCCCACATGATTCTTAAGGTTTTTTCATTTTTTTAATTCTTTTATCTGATTTTTCTTCAAATATATTAGTGCCAAGTGATTTATCTTCGAGTTCAGAAATTCTAGCTTCTACTTGCTCAATTCTGTTCCTCTGACTTTCTATTGAGTTGTCTAATTGTGTGATTTTATTGTTAATGTTCTGAATTTTTGATTGCTGTCTATGGATTTTTCCAGCTTATTAAACTTTTCTTTATGTTCCTGAATAATCTTTCTAATTTCTTCAGTTGCTTTATCTGTGTGTTCCTTGGCTTGTTCTGCATATTGCCTCATTTCCTTCCTGATGTCTTGAAGGTTCTGTATATTAAACTTTTGTATTCTGCCTCTGGTAATTTCAGGAATGCACTTTCATCTAAAAGATCCCTGGATTCTTTGTTTTCGGAGCTTGTTGAGGTGATCATGGTCTGTTTCTTTATGTGACTTGATACTGACTGTTTTCTCCAAGCCATCTATAAGTTATTGTATTAATTTATGCTTGCTTGCTGTGTCATAGCTGTTTGCTTTGTTTTATTTTCGTATACCCCTGTGGGTTGCTTGAGTGAGCTAGCTTGACTATTTTTGCCTTTGGAGCTCTGGTGTCCTGTCCCCAGCTGACTAGATCTGTTATCGGGTATATCAGTCTAGGAGTCCATTCACTTTTCTTGTATGAATTCAGCTCAGGTTTCCAGGCAGCTGATATCAAGTGTGTGGTATAGGCTCTGTCCTACAGTCTTAGAGGGGCAGGGGTAATTGGTATATATACTGGTATCTGATTGCAGCAGGGGGTCACGCTCTGAATAAGGCAGGGGCTGAGAACCGACTCCCAAGTGTCTCTGAGGAAAACGTGTCTCTGTTCCCTAGAGCGTGCTGGTGGGTGGGTTCTGCAGAGGGACCATGGGCACCCAAAGTTTTTGATTGTAAGGACTGGGAGATACCAGTTATCTTTGGACCCCTGTTGCAGATGGCTGGGTGACCTGAGTGGAGCTACCAGTCCTTAGGTCCCTGATGTGGGTAGGTGAGGACCTTGTTTAATAGGCAAAGCAATATCAAACATCAAACACCCACCCCTCCACCGCACAGCTGAAATGGTTGGAGTCTGCCACAAGGGCCTACTCTCCCGAAACAGGCCCACACAGGTCCATGCAGAAGGGAAAGGTGCTCAAGGTCTACAGACGGTTTATGCCTGAACAGGAGCCACTTCTGTTCTGAGCTCCCCCAGGTAATGGAGCTAGGAAATTATCTTTTCCCCCAACTGTAAATTTTTTTGTCCTTCCCCAAGGCCAGGAGGATGGCTCTAGGTGCTCACCAGGGTCTATCTCAGGCCCAGGGATTCAGCCACTGAAGCTGGCTTAGGGGTGGGGGTGGGGCACAGTAAAAATATGCAACTACTTAGCCTTTGCTGAGAGCGCCCTTCTCCTCAGGCGAGTGGGCTGTGTGGCTGGCTGCTTCTCCCTGAGGAAACTGCCGCCCATTGCTAGGACCAGCCCGCTGCCGCCGCCGCTCCGGGAATGGTGCTTGAGGGCTCCCTGTGATTCAGGTCCAGTAACTCCTCTCCACTTCTGAATGGTCTCTTCCTCTCCCTGCCTCTCAGTTCGTTGTCTAATCTTGACTTTGATACTCAGGGCTCCCAGCTTGTCACAAATATACTCGTTTCACTTATTTTTTCAGGTCTTTGTTATAAAGAGGGCTCAGTGGAAGTGTGTCTACTCCGCCATCTTGGCTGTGCCTCCTTCCTTCCATCTTCTTTTGATGCTTCCTGCATCTTTTACAGTTTTCCCTGTAGAATCCTTCAGTATTACAACTCGTGGCTTGAATCTTTTCTTCAGTTGTTTCAGCTTGAGAAATGCTGAGGGTGTTCTTCAATTTGGTTTTCTATCTCCATGTCTTTGCACATGTCATCACAATACTTTACTTTGTCTTCCTGAGACACCCTTTGGAATCTTCTGTTGAGCTCATTTGCTTCAACATTTTTTTCTTTTTGTTTTAGCTACTCAATGTTCAAGAGCAAGTTTCAGAGTCTCTTCTGACATCCATTTAGGTTTTTTCTTTCTCTCCTGTCTTTTTTTATTTTTTCCTGTCTTTTCAATGACCTTTTGCTTTCTTCATGTATGATATCCTTGATGTCATTCTACAACTCGTCTGGTTTTCAGTCATTAGTGTTCAGTGTGTCAAATCTACTCTTGACATGATCTCTAAATTCAGGTGGGATACACTCAAGGTCATACTTTGGCTCTCGTTGACTTGTTCGAATCTTCTTCAGATTCATCTTGAACTTACATAGGAGCAGTTGATGATCTGATCCACAGCTGGGCCCTGGCCTTGCTGTAACTGATGATATTGAGCTTTTCTATCGTCTCCTTCCAAGGATATAGTTGATTTGATTCCTATGTTTTCCATCTGGTAAGGTCCATATGTGTAGTCACCGTTTATGTTGGAGAAAAAAGGTATTTGCAATGAAGACGTTGTTGGTCTTGCAAAATTCTATCATGCGATCTCCAGCATCATTTCTATCCCCAAAGTCATATTTTCCAACTACCGATCCTTCTTCTTCCTTCCCAACTTCTGCATTTCAATCACCAGTAATTACCATTGCATTCTGATTGCATGTTCAATCAATTTCAGACTGCAGAAGTTGATAAAAATCTTCAATTTCTTCACCTTTGGCTTTAGTGGTTGGTGCATAAATTTAAATAACAGTCGTATTAACTGGTCTTCCTTGTAGGCATATGGATATTATCCTATCACTGACAGAGTTGTACTTCAGGATAGATCTTGAAATGTTCTTTTTGACAATGAATGCAACACCATTCTTCTTCATGTTGTTGTTCCCAGCATAGTAGACTATAAGATCGTCTGATTCAAAATGACCAGTACCAGTCCATTTCAGCTCACTAGCACCTGGGATATCAATGTTTATGTGTTCCATTTCATTTTGGACAATTTTGAATTTTCCTGGATTCATACATCATACAATCCAGGTTCCGAGTATTAATGGATGTTTGCAGTTGTTTCTTCTTATTTTGAGTAGTGGCACATCAGCAAATGAAGGTCTTTAAAGCTTGACTCCATCCATGTCATTAAGTTTGACTCTACTTTTAGGTGGCAGTTCTTCCCCAGTCGTATTTTGATTGCCTTCCAACCTGAGGGGCTCATCTTCTAGCACTATATCAGACAATGTTCTTCTGCTATTCATAAGGTTTTCACTGGCTAATTCTTTTCAGAAGTAGACTGTTGGGTCCTTCTATGTTGTCTGTCTTAGTCTGGAAGTTCAGCTGAAACCTGTTGTTTTCCATGGGTAACCCTACTGGTATTTGAATACTGGTGGCGTAGCTTCCAGCATCACAGCAACACAGCAACACTGCATCTCACAAGCCCCCAGACTATGACACACTGACAGTTGCAAGATGGTGGTAGGGCATAAGAAGGTATTACTCTCAGGAACCCAAAGAGGTGTAAGGTCTTGTCCAGTCACATGATGAGTAAAGGAGGAATAAAGGCCAGTGGGATCTAAGAGCTCAAGTATTTCAGCACTTTATCTCCCTCCTCTGACACTGTGAAACCCTTCATAAAATCAAAGTCCTCAATTGCTTCCCCTGGGATCAGTTATCCATTCTGAACTGACCAGGACTAGATAGGGAAGGACCCAGCCTCAAAATTCCCTAGACGGCAGGCCACTGAGGTTTAGGCTACTCTTTTTCCATTTTCCAACGTGGAACGGAGTGTCATAGCTGCCAATTACTGCGGGCTTCCTTTTGCCCACAGGTGGGCTCACGCTTTACCCCCATTAGATCCTCTGCAGAGGATCTCAGTTTTACAAAGGAGGAAAGACTGAAAGACACAGAGTGATTTGCTGAAGGGGAACAGCTATCAAGTTGTTATATCACGATTTAAATCGATTTTAGTTAGCTTTACTCCAAAGGACTTTAAATCACTTCCCTACGTGATGCTTAAAAGTTAAAGTTTCAAGTTTCCTCATGGAGAAATTACCAAACCTGACTTTTGTCACAATTGCCTAAGGAGCTTATAAAATGATGCAGATTCCTAGGCATCACCAGGGGAGATTCTGATTCAGTAGTTCTAGAAGGGGGCCAAGAATCTGAGTTTTTAAAAACCCTCAGGTGGGTCTTGCAAGCAGCCAGGCGTGGGAATTCTGCTTTAGGACATATGCCCAGTTGCCTTCTAGGGGTGTCTGACCTTGCAGATGAGTTAATTCACTACTTCCTTGTCCTATTAGACCATTTTTATTTTTGGCACCTTCTTCGCCTTCAGGCCTAGAGTTTCAGTCCCTACATCAAGCATTTTCAGAGTGCTTACTGTGAGCAGAACTGCAGAGGATACACTGGGGTTTAGACCAATAACTTCTGGCCCCTGGACCACTGATGTTCACAACCCAGGGGCTGGTGTGTATGAAAGCTTCGGAAGCATGTTTCTTTGCCAAGGTGTTCAGTTATTTTACATGTACTCTTGTGGTGTCTGTTGTCCCAGAAATCAAGGAGCAGCTTCCGTTTGCCTGTGTCTTACATCACCCCATATAAATTAATAATATAAACAATGATTGACAGCATGGGTTTGAACAAATATGAAAATGCTGTCTTCAAAAGAAATGAAGACTCATTAGTCAGGGATTTCTGGAGCCCTCATGATGCAGTGGTTAAGAGCTCTGCTCCTAACCAAAATGTCAGCAGTTGGAATCCACCAACCACTCCTTGGAAACTCTGTGGGGCAGTTCTACTCTGTCGTAACTGACTTGATGGCAATGGGTCTTGTTTGGTTTTGGGGTGGTTAGGGACCCCTGGTCTGCCCCACTGCATTTCCACCCAGAGTTCTTTTCTACCTCACAAAATACAACATCCCAGCATTCTTGCTAATTACATCTCCTCTTCTCTCCCAAGTACACCAGTGAATTTGGATAGAGGAAGGAAAAGAGGCTGAGAAGCAGAATGGCACCTGTAGTGATTGTCAACCCTCCCTGCAACTCAGCACTACATGGGAAGTTCCTGTGTTCAAGTCCACCCATGAGCCAACTAAACCAGAGCTCTCGGGATAGGGTCTTGGCAAAGGTAATTTTTTTTTTTTTTTAAGATTCCCCAGATAATTCTAATGTGTAGCTAGCCACGAAGCTCTGGTATAGGAGAAGAAAACTGGGCTAGGAATTGGGAGGAGACCTGGGGTCAGCCCGTGAATGTGTGTCAGCGGCTCTCCCTGGCTGAGCTCTCTTCTGTAGCTGTCAAATGAAGGTGCTAGACTAGATCTCCCACGGACTAGAAGCTCTCTTTCTTTCAGCTGTCACATTCTACATTTTAATGGCCTGCGGTCAGCTCAGATAAAGGGGAGAGAGGGATGGAACAGCAGCAGACATCTTGTTCCTTTAACGGGGCCAAGTGATGTAGGGAGGACGACAGCAAGAGGAAAGAACCAGAACTGGATGCTAATTGGAAAAGATAAGGGACGTGGCGAGTTGTCAGCTTCACTCACAGGGATCTGGTTGGTTAGTGCTAGGACAGCACCGTGTGGATCACAGGGAGGGTCCTGGGCATGCCAGCGTCTGTCTTTTGCCTAGCTATCTGTAGCACGCTGCTCCATGGCAGAGGGCCTCTGTTTGTTTTCTTAAGATGATTAAGTCTTTCTAAGTCCCCCTCAGCAGAGCTTATGATTGAAAGTGACAATTGGAGGCTACCCTATTTAAAAGCTGCCACTTTGTTTTAGCAGAAGGATCAGCTCAAGTTGGGGGACACTCTATTGATGCATTAAAAATCATGATCACAGAGAGATGAACAGGTGTACAAGGGGGCGGGGGAGGTGCACAGAAAGGAAGTCTGGCTACAGAAGAATCTACTGGCTTCATTTTTAGTTCCATTATAAGGGTAGCTTGACACAGATCAGACACATTGCACCTGTGCAAAGGGCAGAGTAAAATGGAAGGTTGGGCAGTGAGGAGGTGACTTTGGGCCGACACAGGGCACTTAAGAGCCAATGGAACTGGGGAGTGTACGGCCATATGTCTTAGGCTGGGTTCTCTAGAGAAGCAAAACCAGTGAAACGTGTGTGTGTGTGTGTGTGTGTGTGTGTATAGAGAGAGAGATAGAGATTTACCTCAAGGAAATGGCTCACGTGGTTGTAGATGTTGACAAGTTCCAAGTCTGTGGGTCAGGTGTCAGGCTGGAAGCTTCTCTGACTCACATAGCTGCAGGAGCCGATGAACGCAGGATCAGCAGGTAAGCTGCTAACTCAAGTCCCAAGACCCGGAAGGCGCATGATGACAAGTCGAATGCAGGATCCAGGGCAAGAGCCTTGCTGGAACATCCATTTATATACCGAAGGCAGGCCACACCCCTAGGGAAACTCCCTTTCAACTGATTGGCTGCTCATAGCAGATCTCATCATGGAGTTGATTATATCATCACATAAACTATATCATAACTGCCAGACCACTGAGAATCATGCCCAAGCCAAGCTTAACCATCATATCATCTGTCCATCCTGAATTAGGGCTCCACTCTAGACGCAACTGTGAAGCTGAGTGCCCGTGGTGCCTTCCCACCTCTTCTTCCCACATGAGGACCCCTGTCCTCTCCTACCACATATCCAGTTCCCTTCTTTCTTCTTCATTCCTCAGACAAAACTTGCTGTCAGTCATTCGTAGAACACATACTGTATGACAGACACCATCCTGAGCACTGGGGACACAAAGACAAATGAGCGGTACTCTCTCAAGGACTCTACAATCTAGGAGACAGAACAGTAACCAACAAGTGGAGCAGAGTGTGGGTGATGTGAAGAGGGGGAAACTTGATGCATCGCATTCACAGAGCACTTGCCAGCTGGGAGAGCAAAGAGGGATGGTGAAAACTGAGTTTTCTCATTAGTCAGGAGAAGAAAGTTGTTCCTGCTAATGAGAACACCCTGTACAAAAGTATGGAGACATGGGCTTGTATGTCCCATCCAGGGAACTGCATGTGTTTCAGTGTACCCTGGAATACATGTTCCTGTGGAAGAGAAGTGGAAAGGAAGCTACAGAGGAAGGGAAGAGCCAGATCACAAAGAATGTTGTCATGGATTGAATTGTGTCCCCCAGAAATATCTGTCAAATTGGGTAGGCCATGATTCCCAGTTTTGTGTGATTGTCCACCATTTTGTCATCTGATGTGAGTTACCTATTTGTTGTAAATCCTACCTCTATGCTGTTAATGAGGTGGGATTATCGGTAATTATGTTAATGAGACAGAACTCAATCTATGAGATTAGGTTGTGTCTTAAATTAATCTCTTTTGAGATATAAAAGAGAGAAGCAAGCAGAGAGACATGGGGACCTCATACCACAAAGAACCAAGTAAGAATAGTGTGTCATTTGGACCCAAGGTCCCTGCACGGAGGAGCTCCTCAACTTCATGACAAGGACCACCCCCCACAGCTGACAGAGAGAGAAAGCCTTCTCCTGGAGCTGACACTGTGAATTTGGACTTCTGGCCTCCTAGACTGTGAGAGAATAAATTTCTTTTTGTTAAAGCCACACACTTGTGGTATGTCTGTTACAGCAGTAGTAGATAACTAAGACGGACATCATAGGCTCAGTTGAGTTAGAACTTTATCTGAAAGCTCAAGAAGCTATTGAAAGGCTTTAGAAAAGAGTATGACATCAGACAGGTATTTTACAAAGATTGTTCCAGGAGCAATAAGCAGGATAGATTAGAAAGGAAAAAGAAAAAATGTTTATTTCATACTGAAGTGTAGAGGGCTGTTCTAATGGAGCTATAGGTTTAAAAGAGATATGTTTCTCCAGGGCATTCTTAAACCACATATTATATGCAGACAGTTACTCTTTGTACTGACAATCTTTTCTGAGTACAAAGCTTCTCGGTCTGGTAACAGGGTAGACACTCTGGCTTCAGCACTTAGGTATATGATGATTACAAAGATGCCTGTTCTTGACTGGGGAGCACACCTACCTCACGCTCTGGACTCACACCTGTCAAGGACACGTCTTCACTCTGTAGAGTCAAACTCTCATCACTACCAGCTTCTCACATCCACTGCAGTATATCTAGTCTGAGCATTCGTAGTCTGTCTTGTTCTCAGCTGGCTGACAAATTCCCCTTCTCTTTTCTCCTCAGTCCTGATTAGATTCATCAGTAGTGAAAATCTAGGTGATTTCTTGGAGAAGCAATGGAAGCCAGTGTTGTTTAGAATATCTGACTATGTGTTCCCTGGAAACAACCTACTTTAGCTGCTGCTAAGTCTCAAGCCTCATCCTATAGTCCAGTGGCAGATGGAAAGTTGAAGCCAAATTTCCAGTTGGGAATAAGAGCATAGGCTATCTCGCTGGACTGCTGACTCAAGGCTGAGCCCAGCATCTGAATCCCAGCAGCTGTCTACCCTGCTCCAAGCTCCAAATCAGAATCACACAGAAAGGTCAGTCTTGATGGCTTCAGAACAATGGACAATGGAACCTTGAAGGCTCTCCCACACGTAACTCCGTTTCTGCCCGTGGTCTGTCTGTCCTGTTACAGTTTCTGCAAAGGTTCTTTTCTTTTCCTGCTGGTGCTGTGTTCTCAGCAAATCTCTCTAGGTTACGGTAGAAGATAACATGTTTTCTCTTCATCAGCTGCTCCACAGCCTGGTTGTTTAACTGACCCAGACTAATAGCCAAGGAACCCGGAGCACCAATGTCAGCTGGGGGAGCAAAGAGAACGCCTTAAACTGGTCTGAACTCACTGGACACCAACTCCCCTTTTCAATCTGAAAGACTTCACAGGAAATTGAGCGTCTGTAGGATCTGGATAAAAGTCAAGTCTCATCACCAGTTGTTTCTTAGGGAGTTATTATTATTATTTTGCTTTTTTTTTTTTATAAGAGTTTGTGAACTTACATGATGAAAAGACTATTTTCGTGAAAAATATCTTACATAAACACATTCTCCCCCAAATTGTCATTTCAGTCTTCATGCAGTTGCTTCTGTGTGCCTACGACCTTCTCAAAAGTCCTCATGACTGTACTGGGCCCACGTTCAAACCTTTTCCTTTGAAGTCCAGCATCGAGGGATTCATGGTAGAAATATATTCTTATCCCCAATCTAGGGTGATACTTCTAATTTAGAGTCCAGGTAGTTACTGCATGCCAGTCCAGAGTTCTAGGCAGCAGTTCTCAAAAATTTTAATTTTATCAAGGCTTTGCATTTCTGACAAGTTCCCAGGAAGTTATACATAAGGATCACCTCAGGATCTTGTTTAACTGTAGATTCTGATTCAGTGTATCTAGGTTGGAAGTGTGAATTCTCAGCAGGGAGCTTGTCAGAAATGCAAATTCTCAGCAGGAGTTTGAACCAGACCGAATCAGTTCAAAGCCCTGTAGGGAAGTGACATGGTCAGATTTGCTTTTAAATTGATTTCTTTGGTGGCTCTATAGAGAACAGGTTTGAGAGGGACAAGATTAGAGGGAGAGAGATCAGCTGCAAGATTGGTTCAGTTGTTCATGGGAAAGGAGATATGGACTCAGGCTAGGGCTCTGTTAGTAAAGGAGGCTAGGGCAGATTTTGAGAACATTTTTAGAAGCCACAAATGGCAGGACTTCAAGTTTGATGGCATATGGGTGAGAGGATGTGGATGGTGTCTTAGGCTGGGTTCTCCAGAGAAGTAAAACTAGTGAAGTGTATATAAAAAACAACAACAACAACAAAAAAAAAACAACAAAAAACATTGGCGTTGTGTCAATTCCAACACACAGCAACCCTATAGGACAAAGTAGAACTACCCCACAGGGTTTCCAAGGAGTGGCTGGTGGATTTGAGCTGCTGACCTTTTTGTTAACAGTTAAATACTTAAACCACTTTGCCACCAGGGCTCTGAAGTGTATATATACATATATATATACACACAGAGAAAAAGAGAGAGAGAAAGAGAGGTTTATCTCAAGAAAATGGCTCATGTGGTTGTAGAAGCTGGCAAGTACCAAGTCCGTGAGTCAGGCTGGAGGCTTCTCCTGACTCACATAGCTGCAGGGGCTGATGAGCCCAAGATCGGCAGGTCAGATGGTAGGCTGCTGGCTCACAGGCTGCAGAAACTGAGAACCCCCAAGATTGGTAGGTAAGATGCTAGCTCAAGTCCCAAGAACTGGAGGTCAGACGACGATAACCTGGATGCAGGATCCAGAGTGAGACCTTTGCTAGAAAATCCATTTATAACTGGAGGCAGGCCACACCCCCAAGGAAACGCCCTTTCAACTGATTGGCTACTCATAGCAGATCTCTTCATGGAGTTGATTGCATCATTACATAACTGCCAAATTACATCACTACATAACTGCCAAACAACATCATAACTGCCAGACCACTGAGAATCTTTACCCAGCTAAGTTGACACACAACCTTAACAATCACAGATTGATTTTCAGGTTT
The DNA here is from genome assembly GCF_024166365.1 of Elephas maximus indicus. Lineage (NCBI taxonomy): Eukaryota > Metazoa > Chordata > Mammalia > Proboscidea > Elephantidae > Elephas > Elephas maximus. The sequence continues at coordinate 2,365,804 of NC_064842.1, forward strand.
CCAGTCTGGTGACAGGGTGGATGGAAGTGCCAACAACTGAGATTGGAAATGGTAAAAGAAATGCTGTTTGGGGATAAGGCGGTAAGTTTAGTTTTGGATGTGTTGAATGTTGTTGTTGGTTGTGGTGGTGTATGCCATTGAGTCAATTCTGACTCATTTCAACCTCATGTGACAGAATAGAACTGCCCCATAGGGTTTCCTAGGCTGTAATCTTTCCAGGAGCAGATCACCAGGATTTTCTCTTATGGACTGGTTGGTAGGTTCGAATCACTGATCTTTCAGCCAGGTAAAAACATCTAGCCCACAGTCGATTATACAAACATGACACTCAGGGGAAAGTTTTGGTCTAGAAATACGATTTAAGGGTTACAGATTTATATGTCAGTATTGACACACTCAGAGAGAGTGGACAAGGCTAGAAGATCAGAAAGTCTAGAACACAATTCTGTAAAACCTGTATTTCACAGACTGGTAGAGGGAGAGCCTAGAAAGGAGAGCTATGAGGCAAGCTGGAAGAGTGTGAAGTCACAGAAACTAGGGCAATGTATAATTTTAGGAAGCATGGCATTTTCAATATGCCAGTTCCATAAAGAGGTCCCGTATGGTAAGGATTTGAATTTGACAATTAAAATTTCCCAATGACTTTAGCAAGAGACGTTTCAGGAGAGTAATGGAGGCTGCAGCCCGAGTGAAATTAATTTGAACATGAAGGGGGATTCAGAAGTGGAGGCAAAGGGTGTAAACGCACCTTTCAAGAAGTGCATGGGAGAGAGGAAAGACATCAGTTGGTGGCAAAGCAAGCGTGGGATTGAAGGTCAGTTTTAGTTTGCTTGTTTTGTAGGATGGGGCATGCTGGGTACTCTCATAGACTGAAAGGGAGGCTTCTCAAGAATACAACCTTTAGGTTAATATTCAAGCTCAAACTGTTTGCACCCCTCAGGGACCTAGAAGTAAGGCTGTTGTTGTTGCTGTGTATCACCAAGTCAATTCTGACTCACAGTGACCCCATGTGACAGAGTAGACCTGCCCCATAGGGTTTTCTTGGCTGTAATCTTTATGGGAGCAAATCACCAGGTCTTGTCTTCCACGGAGCCATTAGTGAGTTCGAACCACCAGCCTTTCAGTTAGCATCAAGTGCTTAACTGTTGCACCTCCAGGGCTCCTAGAAATAAGGATAACCAAAACTGAACCAAACTCACTGCTGTCAAGTCAATTCTGACTCGTAGCAACCCTGTGGACAGAGAACTGCCCCACAGGGTTTCCAAGGAGCAAGTGGTGGATTTGAACTGCTGACCTTTTGGTTAGCAGCTGAGCTCTTACCCACTGCACCAGCCGGGCTCCAAGAGTAAGGACAGGAGTGCTTAAAGACACCTGTGGGAGGGGCCTGGGGGTGGAAAGCTGAGGACCATCACTCCTGGTAGCTTCAAGTTTCCTGATGGATAAAGAATCTGGCTGGAACAGGTGCTGTGGAAGCTCAGGTTTTCTCCTTCCGCCACGTGTTCTGCAGTCAAAGCCTTTGACGCTAACACATGAAAGGCTCATTTGTGGTCACAGGGCAAGTTGCATCCATAGTCCTGACTGAGACCCACAGCTCCCTGAGAGCGAGCAAGACAGAGAGCTTGAGCCCACAGTTCCATGGAGTAAATCCAGCCCAGTCAGGGACCCCAAGGTACAGAGGGCATGAGTAGAGGGGCTGGAGCTGGAAGCTGGCTTCCCCTGCCCGCCGCCCCGCCAGCCATCCCACCAGCAGGAGTGAAGAAGGGTGCCCAGAAACCCTGGAACTCGCCCCACCACCGCCGAGCTACTGGAAATCAGAGGAGCAGGTGTACTCGGCCGTTTCCAGGTCAGTCCTCACCTGGGCGGGGCTTCTGGCAGGTGCAGCCCAGGTGCAGATGTTTGCAAACACAGCCAGGTCCCATCCTGGCCTGGAGGAGGGTGGCAACCTCTCTCTATTGTTAAGCTTGGCCCTTCTTGTATGGCAATCTTTGCTGTCTGTTCCTGAGAGCAAGGAGGCTTTGATTCCAGGAGGGCAGTGTGCTTTCTGACTTTGATCTCTGAGGAATCAGGTCTTTGCACACTCCCAAGAGAACACCTCACGATTTAAAGGCTCTGAGCAGGCTGCCTCTTTAGCTCGCCTGTGGCGATGCTCTTCCCCCAAGACTCATCCCTCCAGCAAAATGGCCCTCAGGCAGCCTGCCTGGGATGGTCAGTGAAAACACGCTGTCCGAGGAGGGTGGCTGAGCAGCAGCCCAAGTATGAGTGTGGCACTGTCCCCTCCCTCCAGCTGGGGGCTGAGGAGGGCACCCACTGTAGGGTGGGAGTGCCAGCAACAGCTGAGCCATGGAAGTCTCCCATGCCTGCGGAAACAGGACAGGGGACTCTTGGAAAGGCTTGCCTACACCCCGAGCCCCTGAGACTTCCATGCCCCTCTGGGGGTGCTGGGTGGATAATACCATCTCCATTCTGCAGGTGACACAAACCCAAAGCAAGTGAGTTGAGCAATTTAGGGGCAGATCCAGCATTACAGCACACACATTTGGACTCCTTACCCTAAAAAAACCACGAGGTGCCTTTGAGTCAGCCCTGACTCATGGTGACCCCAGGTGCGTAAGAGTAGAACTGTGCTCCATAGGGTTTTCAGTGGCTGATTTCTCAGTAGATGGCCAGGTCTTTCTTCTGAGTTCCTCTAAGTGGACTCGAACTTCCAGCCTTTGGGTTAGCAGCCAAGAACATTAACCATTTACACTACCCAGGGACTCCCTCCTTACCCTACGCCCACTAACTACTCCAGAGGCTCCGTAGGTCAGACTGGAATGCCCCCGAATAGGCTTCCAGGATGGGGCTAGTCAGGGCTAAGAGTGTGAATCCTACAAGACTTCAAATGTGGAGCAACAGGAACGCTGGCTGAGGAGTTAGAGGAGTGGGTTCTGGTCTTGGCTCCCCTGGACATCAAAGGCTGGAATCTTAAAGAAACCACCTCATCTTTCTCGACGGCTTCTGTACTAAAAGCCTGTCTGCCTGTACCATAGGCAAAATCAAACAAGGTGAGTTTGTTCAAATTTCCTTGAAATGGTTAAGTGTTCCACACAAGCAAGAAGGCTTTTATCCTCACCACTCTTAGCTCTCTCTGGAATGTCATTTGAATTTGCCGGGGACTGCGTGATCAGGAGTCTTGCGTGTCCATCCTCACCACAGACGAGAGGCAGAATTTCCCCTCTTTAGTGTCTACCTCTCACGCTTTCTGGAAGGGCATTGCTCTCCATTATCCTGCGTTTGTCCTGAGGATTACTGAGGCGGGACAGACCAACAATCCCCTAAGTGTTGTGAGAAACCCTACCTCAGGGTTCCCAGGCCAGTGCTCCTACCGCAGTATGCAGTCTTCTCCTGGAAAATGTGTTCCTCTCCTCCTCCCCTGCCCCCTAATCGCCCTCAACAGGTCCTCCTGTGCTGAGAACAGCACTGCACGTCTAAACCTGGCAGTTTAGCTCAGCTCAGAAGGGCCCAGTAAGCTGGTTAATAAACAAAAGTGATTTTCCATAATCAGGGCTGGTCACACGTGGGAGCCATAACTGTCTGGGTTCCACCTGCTACTTGCTAATCCTCCTCATCCCCTTTGCCCTACCCTCTCGGGACCTTGGCCTTGCCCTCCCCAGCTCTCCGTTCTCCACCTGTTGCTGTGATTTCTTTGGTAGTGGGCATGGGCAGGGCCTTCCAGAAACCAAACACTGGCAGGGGACGAGCCAATCGCCCTCTCTGCCCACCTGGGAAAGCGGGCTGTGCTTGGGCAAGCCCTCACTAACTGGAATTACCTGGGGTACCTTTCCCAGCACCACTTTACAGCCACAGAGAAGAAGCCCTCTTCCCAGAACAACCCAAACCAAGAAAACACTCGGTTGCTAAGACCAACTGAGTTTCAGCCCTGATGTGTGCAGGGTCACTGTATCTTTGACTTTCCACTCATCGCCCTCGCGTTTCCCTCCAAGCCGCCCAATCTGCTTGCTATTCCCTGAAAACAACTTACTTATATCTGTTTCATGCCTCTGCAGATCCTGGTCCCATGCCTCAGATATACTCAGATATTTATAAATCTTTTTCACTTAGCATTTCAAAAGGCTTTTATGCTTATGATCTTATCCAATTGGATCATATCATGATCCTCACAGCAATCTGGGGAGTTTTTGTTATCGCTATTATTTATTATTCCCTGTAACGTTGGAGGGACCGAGGTCCAGAGAGACTCAATGGCTCATTCAAAGTCACGCCAGTCGTTTCAGGTAGAGCTGGGATCAGGACAAGGACTTCCTGACTCCCCTCTTGGTGCTTCTTCACTGCTCCACAGAGGGCCCCTTTCATCACTGAAAACCCTGTCTAGAGATCTTCCTAGGGGCCTGCCCCAAACTCCTTCCCTGTGGGCATTTCTGCCTGCCTAGCACATTCATTCCTGTTGGGTTATATTAAAAAAAAAGGGGGGGGGGCATTGCCATTGAATCAATTCTGACTCATAATGGCCCCATATGTGTCAGAGTTGAGCCATGCTCCATAATGGTTTCCAATGGCTGATAATTTGAAAGTAGGTCACTAGGCCTTTCTTCCAAGGCACCTCTCTGTGGATTGGAACCTCCAGCATTTGGGTTAGCAGCCAAGAGTGTTAACCGTTTGCACCACCTGGGGGCTTCTCTTGGGCTATAGAATCCAAATTTTCCCTTTGAGGGACGTCATCTCATGTGATTTTGGTGGGACTGACTTTATCCCTTGGCTCTGTGGGTGAAAAATGATCAAAATTGGCAAAAGAAATCCAACCCCAGGCCATAGCGATTGGCTCAAATAAGAACACACCCAAAGCCAGACAGTGAGATGCAATCCCTCGTCTTTTGCTGGAGCTATCTGGGAACAGACACCTTCCTTCTGCTGAGATTTCTAAATCTGTAGAAGGTAAGCATGGAGTTTCTGGGAAGCCACTTGGAAACAGCTGCCTGTGGATGAAGCTGACAAAGGTGAAGAAAGAAAAGCAAAAAGAGAGTGCATGAGAGCCAAGTCCTGAAGACATTGCTCAAGTCGCTGGGTCTCCCTGTGCCTGAAGCCAATTTCTGCTGCCAGAAGTTGTTTGAGTTGCGTTTTGACACCTGCGTCAAAACACAGAGCCTTGGCTTATTTACTCTCTTTTGGAAATCCTCCAAGGAGCCCTGGTGGGACACTGGTTAAAGCGTTTGACTGCTAAACAAAAGGTCCAAGGTTCGAAACCACTAGTGCGCTCTGCGAGAGAAAGATGTGAAAGTCTGTCTTCTTAAAGATTTATAGCCTTAGAAACCCTATGGGGTCACTATGAGTCAGAAGACTCTACGGCAGTAGGTTTTTGGTTTGGGAAGTTCTTTATTTGTTGCTTCTACATCCCCTTCTATGGTCCACTTGCCTGCTGCCCTGGATTAAAATGCTGTTAGCACTACGTGCTAGAGGCTTTCCCCGAGGTTATTAAGAAGACTTTGAGGACAGGAACTGTGTTAATTCTGCCTTCTCTTTCTCTTGTTCATGCAGCGGAAAGAGCACAGGCTTTGGAATCAGAGTACTTGGTATGAGTCCTGTCTCTATCACAGGCTGAATAGTTTTGGATAGAGAACTTAATTTTCTTGAGACTTATTTTTTAAATCTGTAAAACAAGACTTAAAATGAAACAAAAACCCACCTTTCAGATTTATTATGAGTATTGAATGAGGTAATGTATATAAAAGTCTTTTCATACCCTAAAATGCCCTTCTAATGGAAGAAATTATGGTATTTTTACACAAATAACGCACACCTTCGCTGTGTGTTTATGCTTTGAAAGGTGTCTGGCATATCGTAAGTACCATCAAAGTGTTATGTTCAATGCTAAAGTAAAAAAAATAAAGAGAGAATGTCTGTCTTCAGTGTTATACTCCTTTAAGATGCATCTATGTGGAATCAAATTGACAACAGCAACTCCAAAGATTAGACAGGAATCTTAGGGGGCAGTGAGTTTAGTTAATGAGGGAGGGACAACTCAGAAGAGAGAGCGAGAAAGTTTGCACAACTCAGAGAATGTAATCAACGTCACTGAATTGTACACTTAGAAACTGTTGAATTGACATATATTTTGCTGTGTATATTCTCAACAACAACAACAACAAAAATAAATTATAAGTAAGTATTAAAATAAGTGGCGAACTCAGCTTTTGGCTGTTTCCAGCCACTGTTTGAATTCTTCACTTCTGAATGGTGGAAGAGGGGTTAATGGCAAGTTGAAAACAGAACATTTGGATGCTCCAGTGAGGTTTTTTGCAAACTTGTTACAGGAGTTCCTTATTGGGTTGAGCATCCATTCACCAGATAAGAAAAGGTGTAGCCTCTGGGGGAGGTCAGAAGACATAAAGCATCTCTTCCATTTTCAATGAGACCACACCCAAGGGTGGCTCCAACACCTTCCAGTGTAGGAGCAGGTGTGGGAGGAAACAAAACCAAGAGGTAGCTCTGTCTTAGGCCACAAATGCTTGCTTCAACTTCCCAGTTTCAGCCATTTACCAGCCGTTCCTGTAGTAAAGAAAGAGCAAACATGAAGCAAGATGGTGCAGGATCTTGCCCTACGGAAGACATTCATGCAGTTTGATAGCCTTCTCTGGAGGCCACACAAATGTTTGCATGCACATCTGGGAGTGTGTGATGCCAGTAGCTCCCTGTTGGTTCCAGCTGAGGAAGGTCCCCTGAGCGGGAAGCAAAGGTCACTGCTGTTCAAAGTCAAGCCCCTGGCAGACTTGCCGTTTCCAGATTCCTGGCTACTCACCCATCGACCAGTGAGCTTCACTGGGGGAATTTGAAAATGCCCCAAGGAAATGTTTGTTAAGTCATTTCGTGTGAATCAGGAGAAATGAATGACTAAACTTGGCATTGTGGTCATGAACTTTCTTTTTTTTCCTACTAATTTTTGAGCAGTTATGTGTGCTAGATCCCATGAGTATGTAAACTGCATTATATCATACAATTCTCAGTTAATCTCTCTGAAGATCCATTCTATTATTTCTCTGGTTTTTGTTGTTGGTGGTGGTGCCAGCTGCAGTTGACAGCCCCCGACTGACTCATGGAAATGCCATGCAAAGTGGAACAAAACTCTGTCTGGCTCTGTACCATCACTGGCTGATTTTCTGAAGTAGGTTGCCAGGCCTTTCTTCCTAGTTCATCTTAGTCTGGAAGCTGCACTGAAATCTGTTCGGCATCATGGCAACATACAAGCTTCCACTGACAGAAGGGTGGTGGCCGTGCATGAAGTGTTTTGGTCTGGAGTGGAACCCTGGTCTCCCACATGGAAGCTAAGAATTCCACCATGAATCACCACTACCCTACTGCCCTGTTATGAAAATAAGACCAAACTAGTTGCCATTGAGTCTGTCCCGATTCAGAGGGACCCCATAGGACAGAGTAGAACTTCCCCATAGGGTTTCCAAGGCTGCTATCTTTCCAGAAGCTGACTGCCACATCTTTCTCCTGTGGAGCAGCTGGTGGGTTTGAGCCTCCAGTCTTCTGGTTAGCAGCCAAGCACTTAAGCACTCTGCCACCAGGGTTCCTCCTCCCTGTTATAAGGAGCTTTAAATAACTCACAGAAGGTCTCATTGCTAGTAAGTTATGAAAGTGGGTCTTAAACCCAAGTTTATTTTACTCTAGGGCCTGAGATCTTCTTGGCTACCACTCCTACTGCAAGAATCCAGGATGCCAATGGATCCTTCTTATCAATTGGCACTTTGTTGAATTATGCGCAACACATATTTATCTATATCTGTATATACCCACAGCTCATTTATCAACATGGTTAGGTTCCAAAGACCAGGATGTTATGCAAAAATTGGCATGATGTGAAAATGGAGGATGATCACATCAGCTCTCAAAATGGAAGATGACGTCATCATTACATAACTGCCAAATTACATCATTACATAACTGCCAAACCACCAAGAATTTTGGCTCAGCCAAGTTGACACATAACCTTAACCATGACAGCCAGCATTACTCTTGCCTCACAGCTCAAAGTTCATTACTGACATACGAACATTATTAATGCACAAAACGGTTGGATAGTAGGCTTTTTTACTGTTGTCGTAAATATGAAATGTCAGATAATGAGACAGTCGGTAAGTAAGGAGTAGGTGTATATATACAGCTGTGCGCCATGTAACGTCTGTTCGGGCAATGTCTGACTGCATGTATGTCCTTGGTTCCATAAAGTTATAATAAGTTCAGAAAGCTGAGGACCGTCACTCCTGCTGGCTTTGAGTTTCCTGATGGGTAAAGCATCTGGCTGGAACCAGGTGCTGTGGAGGCTCAGGTTTGCCAAGTGTACAGGCATACATCATTTTATTGTGCTTCACTTTATTGCACTTCACGGATATTGGGTTTTTTACAAATTGAAGGTTTGTGGCAACCCTGCGTTGAGCAAGCCTGTCAGCACCATTTTTCCAAAAGCATGTGCTCACTTGGTGTCTCTGTGTCACATTTTGGTAATTCTCACAGTAGTTCAAACTTTTTCATTATTAGATCTGTTATGGTGATCTCTGATCAGTGATCTTCGATGTTACTATTGAAATTGTTTTGGGGTGCCACGAATCGTGCCCACATAAAGACAGTGAACTTAATCAATGGACGTTGCTTGTGTTCTGACTGCTCCACTGACCAGCCATTCCCATGTCTCTCTCCTCTGCTCAGGCCTCCCTATTCCCTGAGACACGACAATATTGACATAAGAGCAATTAATAACCCTATGATGTCCTCTAAGTGTTCAAGTAAAAAGAAGACTAGCATGTCTCTGCCTTTAAATCAAAACCTAGAAATGATTAAGCTTGGTGAGGAAGACATGTGGAAAACCAAGATAGGCTGAAAGCGAGGCCTCTTACGCCAGACAGCCAAGTTGTGAATGCAAAGGAAAAGATCTTGAAGGAAATTAAAAGCGCTACTCCAGTGAACACACGAATGATAAGAAAGCGAAACAGCCTTATTGCTGATATGGAGAAAGTCTCAGTGGTCTGGATAGAAGATCAAACCAGCCACAACATTCCCTTAAGCCAAAGCCTAATCCAGAGCGAGGCCCTAACTCTCTTCAATTCACTGAAGGCTGAGAGAGGTGAGGAAGCTGCAGAAGAAAAGTCTGAATCTAGCAGAGGTTGGTCATGAGGTTTAAGGAAAGAAGCCGTCTCCATAACATAGAAGTGCACCGTGAGGCGGCAAGCGCTGCTGTAGAAAGAAGCTGCCCAGGTTACCCAGAAGGTCCAGCTGAGGTCGCTGGCGGAGGGGGCTACACTGGACAAGGGGTTTTCAGTGTAGACGAAACAGCCCTCTATTGGAAGCAGATGTCATCTGGAAGAGACATACACACATGCCCACACTCACACCCCCCCATACACATATGCATGAAACCATAAGCTAATCAAAGTCAGAGGTGGAATACTATTTTTATCTACATTTCTAGCAGTGACAACCACAGGGGAAAAAAAAAACCCACGCAATGTTAGGTGGGCTAATGAGTAAGTGGCCAAGGAGATATAAAGAAATGTACCAGAGGGCGTTTACAATCTAGCAGGTGCTAGAAAGCATAAATATCAGAAAAAGTAAAAGTTACAAAGGCCTGGATAGGCCCATCAAGCCCATTAACTGTTTACGCCACTCAGCAACTGACAAACGGAGGACAGACTCAATAACTGTTATTCTCAGAGGTCAGAGAAAGATGTCTCTGGGCTGGTCCCACCAGCATATCCGCTTGATGGCCACCCCTTCTGATTTTGTGAGTTCTGACTGCCCGCGTCACTCCTTCTCCTCCTCTGGCTCCAGTCTCTGTCCTGAGGAACGCAGTGTCTCCTGCTTTCAGGGCGTGTACTCTGGGCCCTTTGGGGGAAGATGCTAAGTCAACGCTGGCTTGTGATGATTGATGGCCGCTCCTGGATCACCCTCGCCCGAGTGCAGCCCTGAGCTTCCTCAATTTCCATTTAATTAGCTTCCCCCTTTCTTCTGTGTCTCCCAGGGAAATCCCGCTCTTGTTGCTTCTAAGAAGTGTTTTGCCAGTTCCCACCCTTTTGGAAGCTGCCCTATGAATGTGGAGGCCAGGGTCTTAGAGGAAGTAGTTCTTTCTCCGCCTCAGTCTGACATCCCTGCTCCCTCCAACTTCCTCATCCCAAGCTCGATTCAAGGTCACCTCTAGTTGTCTTGGTTTAGCTTTCCTGGGACAGGCTTCTGTATCACTTCTTTCACTCACAGACCTCAATGAACTTCTTTCTCACTCCCCACCCGCCTGGACTATCTCTGACTCTCTGATCTTTCAGCACCCATAACTGAGAAACAACATGGGAGAGGTTTCTAATATGCTTGTGGGGTCAACCAAGTCTCTTTTCTCTCTCCCAGATAAGGAACAAGTAGGAGGAAATAACTCAGTTGTCTGTGTCTCCAAACTTTCTGGAAAATGGGCAAGCTGCCAAACCTGAAGGTGAAGGTTACCTTACTGTGATGTTGCCCTTTTCCTAAGACAACTGTCCCAACCGTTTCTTGTTGTTATTGCTGTGTGACACCGAGTCGACCCCGACTCATAGTGACTCTCTAGGACAGAGTAAAACTGCCCCACAGGGTTTCCAAGGAGCAACGGGTGGGTTTGCACTGCCAGACTTCTGGTTAGCGGGCTGAGCTCCTAACTGCTGCATCACCGGGTCTCCTGTTCCTTAAACTCCCCCAGATTTGCTATCTAGCTCTCCGTCCTTCTCTCTCTTTCTTTCTTGAAGGCAAGTATCTTTTATATGAAATTCCTCTGCTACAGTACTCAGCCCCAAGCTCAGCTGTGAAGCAGCTATAGTTTTCCTGGCAGTCCCCTCCTCATTCTGAACTGCTCAGTCGCCCATCCAGTGATCCGGGCATCTGAACACGGTCTTCATGTGCTCTGTGGTGAGATCCCCAGCCTCCTAATCAAACTCTTTGCGATCGAGTCAACACCAACTCTCGGCAACCCCATGCACGTCGGAGTAGAACTATGCTCCATAGAGTTTTCAGTGGCTGATTTGGGGGAAGTAGATCACCAGTCCTTTCTTCAAAGTTGCCTCTAGGTGGACTCAAACCACGAAACTTTCAGTTAGCAGCCAAACACATCAACTGCTTATAACACTCCGAGACTCCAGAGGTTTTCAAATTCCCGTGTGTATCAGAATTGCTTGGGAGTTGTTGAAAAGCAAGTTCAGGGCCCCATCCCACGGATTCTGCTGCCACAGGTCTGCAGCAGGACCCAGGAATCTGCATTTTAAATGACCTCCCAGGTCATTTTGCTACAGATGGTCTGGAGGACGCCTTCTGGAAAACGCTGGGTGACCTGGTCTCCAGAGTCCAACTTCCCTGAATTGCTGTGCAGAAGCCCCCCCTGCAACCGAGAGGATGGAGCCCTCCAGGGGGCAAGACCTGACTGTTAGCTCTACAGGAAAGGGCGGTAGAGTTTCCACTTGGATTTTCTTTTCAAGGGGAAAGTCAAGGTCAAGGACAAACCTTGTATCTGGTCAGAGTAGGAGGCTGCCAGCAGGCGTGAAATCCTCGGTGCTGATAGGCAGCCCTCCCCAGAAATTTTTATGGATTAAGACTTGAGTTTTGAAGGCTTCCAGAATTGTATTCAAATCCAAATTATCCTGGAATGCTTTATCAGCAGACTGTAACTGAACAGCTCTGATAGAAGCCGAAAGGTGGGGCCTGTTGAGAAGAACAGCAGCAATACTTACTCTGTGGAGGGGTAGCGGCAGAATTCTCTCCTTCCCTGTGGGAGACCCTGGTTTGATACCCAACTAGTGCACCTCATGTGCAGCCACCACCGTCTGTCAGTAGAGGCTTGCATGTTGCTATGGTGCTGAACAGATTTCAGCAGAGGTTCCAGACTAAATAAGACTAAAAAGAAAAGCCTGGCAATCTACTTCTGAAAATCTACAAATGAAAACTCTATGGATCACATTGGTTCGATCTGCAGCTGATCATGGGGATGGCGCAGGACCAGGCAGCGTTTTGTCCCATTGTGCATGGGGGGTCGCCAAAAGCCGGGGGCCAAGTCGGCGACAGCTAGCAACAACGACAGCACCCTTTGTTAACTGTGCAGGACTCTGGGGAGACACACGACCCCCGCCGTAAAGTGTCCAGGGTGAGTAAGGCAAGAGACTGTGGACCAAAGAGTTCAGGCCGCCCAGGTCCTAGGGGAGTGCTGAGTCTAGAGGTAGACAGTACCAAGTTTGCAAATTGGGGCCTTTTACACTCCACCCCGGCTGCGTGGTCCAGGGCCAGGAGAGCAGTCTCGAGAAGCGTGGCTACTGTTAAAACTTTCCTGAATGGTCCCCACTTTTCTGCTCCAGCTCTCCACAATTTCAATCACCCATCCTGCAAGAAATTCTCCCGGGCCATATCCTCTCCCCTGGTACCTCCCACCCACCGCCAGGCCTCACCACACACACATGCGCACACACACGCACACACACACACACGCATGCATACACACACACAAATTCACATGTGCACACACACATATACACACATGCACACATATTCATATGTGCACACGCACACGTAGACCCACATGTACACACACACATACACACGTACGCATACACACAGGCACTGCCTGGCTCTCATGTCCTGCACTTTCTGTTTTTAGATGAGTCCCTTTGCACTGGTTTGAATGTGTCTGTGTGTTGCTTTGAAAGGCCTTTGGATGGTCACCGTGTGTTTATCTTGTCTCCCTAACCAGGCAGCAAGATCCCTGAGGGCTTCTATTTCTTCTCTTTTGTTTCTTCCCACGGTGCTCAGTACAATACTCAGGAAAGATTTTTTTTACGTGTTTGTGTCTGCTGACCAAATGGTGCTCTGTTCTGTCTCGTAGGCCCTTGTCCTGGTGGCAGGCTTTCCAGGAGGGAGGGAAAGAACCAGAAGCTTCGTGTCCTTCTGACTCCCTCCAAAACGCACCATCTCATTAATCAGCCTCCTGGGCCCAGTTGGGAAACCCTGGTGGCATAGTGGTTAAGAGCTATGGCTGCTAACCAAAAGGTCAGCAGTTCGAATCCACCAGGCCCTCCTTGGGAACCCTGTGGGGGTAGTTCTACTCTGTCCTATAGGGCTGCTGTGGGTTGGAATCGACTCAGTGGCAGTGGGTATGGGTTGGTGGGGCCCAGAGCTGCCGGCCAGGGGGGCTTTCTCTGTAAGATGGCCACCCAGTTCATTGAACCATCAAAATCAAAGAAGCCTCCCCCTTGGTCTCCTAGACTTGGGATTAGGGTGGGCTGAGCTGTCAAACACAGCCACCTGCTTCTCCTTTGAAGGGGGTACTGTGTGCCGTGGTGGTTTAGACTGGCCTTAGAAGGTAGGCAGCTGTGAATTCCAGTGTTGCCCCTGCCTATTGCCAGCATCTTACTGTTTACAGATTTCTTAATCTCCTTGAGCCTCAGTTTTCTCAGCCGGAAAATGGGGATAAAAATCAAGGATCTCTTTCATGGAAACCCTAGTGGTGTAATGGTTAGGAGCTACGGCTGCTAACCAAAAGGTTGGCAGTTGGAATCCACCAGGCACCCCCTGGAAACTCTGTGGCGCAGTTCTACTCTGTCCTATAGGGTCGCTATGAGTTGGAATTGACTTGACGGCAACAGGGTTGGTTTTTGGTATCTCTCTCACAGGCTTGGAAACCCTGGTGGCGTAGTGGTTAAGTGCTATGGCTGCTAACCAAAAGGTCGGCAGTTTAAATCTGCCAGGTGCTCCTCGGAAACTCTATGGCGCAGTTCTACTCTGTCCTATAGGGTCGCCATGAGTTGGAATCCACTTGATGGCAGTGGGTTTGGGTTTCTCATAGGTTTGTTGGGGGATTAAACAAATGACGCAGTTGAAGTGCTTTTCACAGTGACTAGCAGAGTGGGCGCTGTGAAATGTCAGCTGGTGAAAGAACTCTAGAAAGGCTTTCTGCTTTTGTGGAAGTCCATGGCACCCCGGCTGCTGTCTTCTTTATTATCCTGCTAATGCACGGTCGCTGTGAGTTGGAATCGACTTGATGACAATGGGTTTTAGTGGGTAAAGGCTTCTGGGTCTCTGGGTCACGCAAATGGTTTGCACTTGCCTACTAAACTGAAGGAGGCCCTGGGTGGCTCCAAACGTTAAGCACTAATCTACTAGCCTTAAGGTTGGCAGTTCAAACCCTCCCAGAGGCACCTCAAAAGAGAGGCCTGGCGATCTGCTCCCGAAAAGTCACAGCCTTGAAAACCCTATGGAGCAGTTCTACTCTGTAACACATGGGGTTGCTAGGAGTCAGAATTGACTTGATGGCAGCTAACAACGGCAACAACTCTAACCTGAAGTTACTGATTCGAACCCACCGAGCAGCACCATGGAGGAAAGACTTGGCAATCTGCTTCTGTAAAGACTACAGTCGAGAAAATCCTATGGAGCTGTTCTACTCTGTAACACATGGGCTTGCTATGAGTTGGGATTGACTCAGCAGTAACCGTCATTTGGTTTTATAACACCCCTTGACTGCTTTATTTTTCCTCCATCTGTTGGGGGGCAGGAAGGCATCGTCGTCAGAAAAGCACAAGAGAGGGTCCCTTGTCCCTCCCTGTCCTCCTGCCCTGAGATGCTCTTTCCCTACTGGTAGAAACCCCAGCCTGCAAGCTCCATAAACAGGCTTTCTCCCCTTCCCTCCCTCTGGTCAGTTAGTCCAGGAGAGGCCCTCTTGGCTCAGGGCCACCCCAGGAGACACCCTGTCCTCTGCTGCGCTCCACCGAGCCAAGCTGGAACTGGTGGACTCCAGTTTTATTGAAAATCCCCAACCAGGACGGTACAAGGAGATTCTCTTTTTAATGTAGACCTCCAGGAGCAAATACGTGAGTGGATGTGCCACCCCTGATCTTCGTGTTTTTCCTTCCTGTCTGAACCAAATTCCTCTTGCCAGGCCTCAGGTCCCAGTAAAGAGGCTTCTTTGCGATTGTTCATGACGCATTTGTGCAAAGGGACTCCTTAGTGGCTTGGTGAGTGACCTTAAAACAGACTTTTTAAATATTTCAAGCAAGGTTTTCTATTAGATTCCATCTTTTAAAACTTCTGCAGCTGTCAGTGTAGCCAGTTTTTTAAGTAGGCAGTACCTCTTAGTTGAAATCATCGCAGCTTCTCCAGGAGGTGTCTCGGCCTCTGAAGTACTTTCTAAACAGTGCGGTGGACTCCGGAGCCCAACTTAAATTACTCCGTGCTGCTGATGAAAAAGATACAGGGAACAAAATGGCCTTGTGGAAAGGGCATTTGGCTAATGGCACTGTTAATCTGCAAGGTAGCTGGGTACTGAAAACACACGGGAAGGAATTTTACACGGCCATTCCATCAGAGGTGTTTGAGGAAATAAGCTTATCGGGCTGAGGCCTTTATCAGAAAGAATCTTACAAAGGCAGGAGGCACTGACCTTCGGGCTGGAGAGCTTTCGTGAAGGGGCAGGAAAGCTCAAGGGCAAGCTGCACAGAGGGGACTTGGCATCTGGAGAGAACTGGCTTTCACTTTTCCCTGAGGTTCTAATTCCTGGGCTAATCCTGGTACAAGCAAAGCCCTGCCCTAGGGGCTTAGCAAGGACATCAGGATATGCCGGCAAGGACGAATAAGAATCAAATCCAAATTCTGCAGTCCAGAATTCAAGGCTGGATGAGGTCAGCCGCCTCCCAACTGGTCTCCAGCTCTCTCCCCTCTTGCCTTCCCTCAGTCCACTCTGGTCAGCCAGAGAGGGCTTTCCAAGCTTCCCATCCTGCTACACCTTCCTCACACCCACCCGTCTTGACCCCCAGGCTTCTTTCTGACTAACTCTTTCATCCTTCAGATATCAGTTTGTCATTGTTTTTAGGTGCTGTCGAGTTGGTTCCAACTCACAGTGACCTCCATGTACAACAGAACGAAACAGTGCCCAGCCTTGCACCATCCTCACAATCGTTATGCTTAAGCCCATTGTTGTAGCCACTGTGTCGATCCATCTCACTGAGGGTCTTCCGTTTTTTTGCTGACCCTCTAATTTACCAAGCGTGATGTCCTTCTCCAGGGACTGGTTCCTCCTGACACCATGTCCAAAGTATGTGAGACAAAGCCTTGCCATCCTCACCTCTAAGGAGCATTTTGTTTAGACATCACCTTTGTGGAGAACCTTGACTGTCAGCTGTTCCCACTCCCATCCCATGCTGAGCTGGTGGCTCTTCCCTGGACAGCACTTCAATCTCTGGTTTGCTTGTCTGCCTCCCCAACTGGACTGTAAGTTCCTTGAAGGCAGGGACTGCATTTTGTATAAGGATTCATTCCCGGCACACACGCTCAACAGTCAGTGAGATAAAGGACAGGATTAGTACCGTTAGATGCCCTTGAGTCGGCTCCAACCCACGGCCACCTTATGTACAGCAGAACAGCAGAAGGACACATGGCCTGGTCCTGTGCCGTCTTCGTGATCATTGGCATGTTTGAGCCCATAGTTGCGGCTATTGGGTAGTGCCTTCCAACGTAGGGGGCTACTCTTCCAGCACTATATATTCTGTTGTGATCCATAAAGTTTTCATTGGCTAATTTTTGGAAGCAGATCACCAAAACTTTCTTCCTAGTCTGTCTTAGTCTGGAAGCTCTGCTGAAACCTGTCCACCACAGGTGACCCTGCCGGTATGTGAAATGCTGGTGGCATAGCTCCCAGCATAAGAGTGACACACAAGCCACCACAGTACAGCAAACCGACAGACGCATGTGGAAATGACAGTATAGCTACAATAAAGGCTCTCATTCAGAAAAGGGAAGAACAGGGGACAAGACCAAGAGGTGCTGGATCACAGAAGGGAAACCGTGAGGACCCTGCCCTGGCTGAGGAATGGACCCCTGGCCAGTCTGGCAGTCCTGGTCCTGCTGTTCAGGGAGCCACTTTCCATTGCCCTTCAATCAGAAAAGGGCATTGAGAAGAATACCCTCTTTGGGGGCTTCGCAAACTCAGCAGTCCACTGTCTGCTGGTGAGAGTTTGGGGCTTGGGGACTATCTGCTGGGTTAAATAGTCAATGATACATTTCTTTTAAAAACTGGGTTGTCTTTGAGTCTGTTTGTGCCCAGTTAATTCCGTGGGCCAAAGATCTTGTCTAGACACAGTCCCTGAGCCTGAGAATTCCTGCCCTCCATCTGGCCCCTGGGTTCTGTCCATCACCTGGCCCTCAGTTCAATTGCCTCTGCCTTGAGGCAATTTGAAACAATAGCTTGGCAGGGAGATACCACCCAATATCTGATTTTTCCCACCCGGCATCTTCACAATAAGCCTGAGCGTCCCCTTTGTCTACTGGAGAACGCTTAGCAGGAGGAGCTGGGAGAAGCCTCATCTTATCTCCGGCTGGATCCCCAGCCTCTTTGCCTCTGCTCCTGCTGACTTTATCTAAGAGCAGAGCATTCTGTTTTTTCAGCCCTGAAAGGGCTTCGAGTTATTGGACTCTTAGCCAACCGATTCAGATCTCAGAGCATAGACAGACAGACAGCAAGTGCCTCTCTTGCAAAGCTGTCTTTTTCTTCCTTGTTCTGTTTCAGATAAGTCACCTTTAGTCTAAGCTTATCTTATTCATGTATAACCTGACTGAAGGCTGCAAGAAATAAAGTAGATGCCAGTACTCTGAATTTCGCCAGCATTTCCCCAGTACTATACAGCCCCTGTGAGCACACGGCTGGTGTCCTGAGGTTCAGTGGGCAGCAATTTGACTGAATATTTTACTGCCCTACAACCCTCCTCCATTCAGTCTAATTGTAGGGTCTGTTTCTACCAGCACCGCAGCCCTGGTACAAATCCTTATTGCTTGTCTGATTTTGGCCATGTGGAGGAGGCTAGGTTCTCTGAACAATACCAGTTCTATTTTGTTTTGTTAGAAAGGAAGAAGAGGAAAGGAAACGGATGCTAGGGAGTAATCAGCAGTAGTCTGCACAGCTTTATTCAACATTTGTATGTTCAATGAGCATTTATTGAGCACCTACTGTGTTCCAGGTACTCGGGAGACAGGTTTCTGCTCCTAAGAGCCTCAGAAAGAAGTAGGGGATGCAGAGGTTGATACCCTGTGTGGGAATAACATAACAGCTGGAGTCCAGGCATGGTCCAAACTGGAAGGTCTCAGCAGAGGTCAGTCCTCTCCATCGCTGAGTGTGGGTTCTAGGAGACTGGGGTTCTTGCCTAATTTCCTCACCTCTGAGTTCTGATCACCAGGGTTCTTGCCTGATTTACTCATTGATGATACAACCTCTGCATCTCCCATGACAAAGTGCCAGCCACATACTGGGGACTCAGTAAATATTTGTTGAATGAATGACAATGGCACTTGAGGTGAATCTTGAAAGATGAGTAAGAAGGATCGCAGTGCGGAAGGCTGGTGGGACATGAGTGTGGCATGGTGGGCAATGGTGTCTTGGAGATGTCTTGGACATGAGAGATAGTAGCTATTCCTCCACAAAGGTGGCATTTAAATAACATTTGAAAATGGAGAGAGGTGAGCAGATGAAATACCTGAGAAGGAGTCATTGCAGGAGAGACAGAGGGGTGGAAGTCATCCTGTGGAGGGCCAGAAGACAGCTGGACACCAGGACTATGAAGACGTCAGTGCTGATCTGCCCATAAGTGCCCTGAAGAGGTTTCAGTAGCTGGAATTGGAAAGCGGCACCTCTCGTGGGAGCAGTGCGAAGCCCATTGCAAAAGGTTCTATCTCCCCTTTTCTGGAAGCTCTCAATGTGACCAGCATCCTAGTATGAGTACATAGGATTGGAAGGCCAGCTTTCAGCAGGTTGGTGCTGTCTCTTTAGGAGTGTCTTAGTTACCTGCTGTTGCCATAACAACAATAACAAAAATAGCACAAGCAGGTGGTTGTAAAGAACTTAGGTGCTAGAATTTATTGTCTCACAGTTTTGAAGGCTAAAAGTCCAAATCAGGGCATTGGATCCAGGGCAGGGTCTTTCCTTGTCAGTAGGCCTGGGAGTTCCTTGGTATTTCTTGGTATTCCTTGGGACCTGCCTTACCCCTGTGTCTATTCTTTTTATTAGACACAACTGAGTGGTTAGGGTTAGGATCCACTCCATCTATTAATAAAACATTGCATTACATAACATAACATGACAACGATAACAACAACAACACTCTTATTTCCAACCAGTAGTTAGGATTTTCACTTTTTTTTGCAGGAGACACAATTCAGTCTGTAACAGGGATTTTGCTTTCATCCAGGATAAACTGTCAACAGGTGGTTGACTATAGTTTTGTCATTTCTCCCTGTGGACGTATCGAAGAAAGACGTCAGCGTTCTTTGCTACTCAACTGCAACTGCTTTTGAGGCATAAAAAGAACAATTTATTAAAACAGCCAAGGACATTGACCAGAGGATAAAGTGTAAAGTCCAAAAGAGTATATTTTAAATAAAGCATACAAAATCTTCATCTGGTGTCAATAGCTTTATTATAATTCTTATTTTAACCTTAGAGATGAGAAAATTTCAAATCATCCTGAACATTGGAAATGGATTCCTCCAAAGGTTTAGGTCAAATTAAGATCTAAAATCCCTCCAACAAAGTCTTCAACTTTTCTACTACTACCCAGAATCAACGTCATCTTGCAACAAGCGATAGTTTCTGACTGTTACATGAGTCCAAGGAGTGCATTTGATTCTGCCTTCCCTTCATCTTACAGAGGAAGTAAGTTCTGCTCACATTTCTCTGTGGAGTCCTTTTCTCGAGGAAGAAGATGAAAGAGAGAAAAGCTTAAAAATGTCCAGTCTGTGGCTTATTTGAAGCTTTAAAAATATTTTTTCTTATTGAGTAAATTTCTTTCCCCATATTTTCACACCTTTCTGAGCAGAGTGGGATCTGATAATCATTAATGAATACAATTATTCTTCAATTAACCTTAAGTTATAATAAGGACTTGGAATGGACATTTCAATGTATTCTGGAAACTCTTCTAAAACTGTCTTTTCCAGAATAAGAATCATATATCCAATAGTTTCAGAACATAGTCTAAATAGAAATTTTAGTATGAAAGGTAAATATAATGCTGTATAACATATATATATATACACACATATATACAAACTATGGAAACCCTGGTGGCATAGTGGTTAGGTGCTATGGCTGCTAACCAAAAGGTCGGCAGTTTGAATCCACCAGGTGCTCCTTGGAAACTCTACAGGGCAGTTCTACTCTTTCCTATACGGCCGCTATAAGTCGGAATCAACTTGACGGCAGTGGGTTGTTTGTTATACAAACTATATGTATAGTTATAGTTATTTATAATTATGTATAGCTATCTAGGTATGTATATTGACTTCACCATCTCTAGTAGCAGACCTTCTTGCTCAGCAAGAGAAAGCAAAGAAATCATAACTTGATTCCTGGAGCCTGAGGTTAGGATCTAAAAGAACTGCCTGTGACAGACTCTTGGTTACTTCCCCAGAGTTCCCTGTGTGTTAAGGGGTGGTTAAACAAAATATACCCACTTATGGACATGGTTAGGCCCCAAAGACCCAAGTCGTTATGAGAAAATTGGTGTTACGCAAAAATGGAGGATGACCGCATCACATTACAAAATGGAGGGCGACTACATCATTACATAACTGCCAAATTACATCATTATATAACTGCCAAATCACTGAGAATCATGGCCAGGCCAAGTTGACACAAAACCTTTACCATGACAGCCAGCGTTACTCTTACCTCACACCTTGGCGTTCATTAATGCCAGTCAAATGTTGGTAATGCACAAAATAGTTAGATAGTAGATTTTTTACTATTGTCTTAAATTTGGAATGTTGGATAATGAGGCAGTAGACAAGTGAGGAGTAAAAAGTATATAATCTCTGGGTGGAGCAAAGGATTAGTGTGCTCAGTTGTTAACCATGAAGTCGAATGTTCGAGCCTACCCAGAGGTGATTTACAAGAAAGGTCTGGTGATCTACTTTAGAAAAATCAGCCACTGAAAATCCTATGGAGCACAGCTCTACTTTGACAGACATGGAATCACCATAAGTTATCTTCCATGGCCCATTTTAAGAAACTTAAAGGCTGTCATGTTCTGTATGAAGAATTCCTAAATCTGGCTGTATCTCATAATTATCTAGACAGTTATTAAAAATGCACATTACTGGCCTCAAACTAAGACCTACTAATCAGAACGCTGAGCACATGGCCTAAAATCAGTATTTCTAGCAAGTTCTCCAGACAGAGCTAATGCGGTGGGTCAGCGCCCATCAAGGGCCAGCTTTGTGGAACCTCTGCTCTTCATGAACATGTTTAAATCCTTCATTTTAAAACTAGTTTTTTAGTTAATGGTTAGACTGAAATTAAGTAGTTTGGGGGACAAAAGTTTGAGGTTAATGGGTGGCCTCAACCTCAAAGACAGGCACTATGGGTGCAGCAGGTTGCAATCCCACAGTGAGAAATCCAACAAGGAGTACTAAGTCTCTCAGACCTAGCATGAGAGCCCCCAGTCCAAGGAGGGACACTCTCCCTCTCAGCCACGGGGTAGGGGCAGATCAGCATTCAAGATATTCTAGCTCCTTTAAGTTCTTAGAGCATCTGTCCTTCCCATCTCTCAGCCTACACCACCTCTGATGTTTTCTTGACTTTCTTACCCTTGCTTGAGTCTTGCCTGAGGGTAGGAACTGACTATAGCAAAGAAAGTTGCCTGTGGGGGTTGTTGTTGTTAGGTGCTGTCGAGTCAGTTCTGACTCATAACGACCCTGTGTACAACAGAACGAAATGCTGCCCGGTCCTGTACCATCCTCACAATCATTGCTAGGCTTGATCCCATTGTTGTAGCCACTGTGTCAGTCTATCTCATTGAGGGTCTTCCTCTTTTTTGCTGACCTTCTACTTTACAAAGCATGATGTCCTTCTCCAGAGACTGATCCCTCCTGATAACATGTCCAAAGTATGTGAGACAAAGTCTCGTCATCCTCACTTCTAAGGAATATTCTTGCTGTACTTCTTCCAAGACAGACATGTTCATTCTTCTGTCAATCTATGGTACAGTCAATATTCTTCACCAACACCATAATTCAAAGACATCAGTTCTTCTTCGGTCTTCCTTACTCACTGTCCAGCTTTTGCACACATATGAAGTGACTGAAAATACCATGGCTTGGGTCAAGTGCCAACCTATAGGGGTGTATGTGTTAATTTATAGAGCCCCCAAGGTATTTGCCTTGATCAAAGCAGGACATTATAAAATTAAAAGCAAAAACTTGGGATGCCTCACATCCCTAGCTCTTTTTCTAATTTCTGTTTTACTTCTGGTGGTTTCCTCTATAGTTCTGATTAATAAGCTTATACTTCAGTTCTTGATTTCTCAATTTTTACTAGTAGTGGAGAAACCCACAACAACATGGACTGACACCATAGCCACAACTATGGACTCAAACATACCAACAGTCATGAAGACGGCTCAGGAGCGGGCAACGTTTCATTCTGTCATATACGAGGTCACCATGGGTCGGAGACAACTAACGACAACAGTAGTACTTAGGAAATCAACGTAATTTCACTTACCCTCTTCCACTCCAGTGTCCTTCTAATATTGTCATATTTTCTTGTTTATTTTTTCTATTGGTTTTGTTGACAAATCTTAGTAATCTGCTTAAATCTCTATTCCTCGATACATTAATTTTAGACAACATTTTCTAACTCTTTAGTAAACGAATTGAAGAACCTAGCACCTCATCACTTCCTTCCGCTTCTCCAGTTCCTCTCCAGACCTTTGTAGACATGTCAGTAATCTCACTCCTCTGACCTCGCCAAGGTTTACTGCATGTACACTCTGCTGTGTAACTGTATTTCAATCTTTGGGGCTTGTGCAAAGCTTGAGTCCAACAGGCAAGAAGCAAACAGCATTTACGTCTTTTAGATTGATTTATATTTGGGCTGCTTTTCTTGTGTCCCTTTTCCCCCTGGAGTTTCTAACTACCTGCTATTTTTCTTGTTGACAGAAGAAATATGCTTTCTCCACTCTCTGCCGGGGGTTGTTTGCTTTTTAGGTTCCTCCGTATCTAAATAGTCTTTGTATTCTAGGATCATCCCCCAAAACGAGGGCTGGGTCGCTCCACCAGAGGCTGAAGGGGCCATACGTTCTTCTCCCAGGTGACATGGGCACTGACAGACCTTAGGCTATATGTGTCTTAGCCTCCTGCTGCAGCTGTAACAGAAGTATCACAAGTGGGGGCTTTAAAGAACAGAACCTTATTTTCTCACAGTTCTGGAGCCTGAAAGTCCAAATCAGGGTTTCGACTGTGTTGACCCATTCCTTGTAATTAGTCCCAGGCATTCCTTAGTTCCTTGGCTTGTAGATGATTCTCACATGGCATCTTTCTTTCCCCCATGTGAGTGTGCGTGTGTGCATGTGTGCGTGCGTGTGTGTGTCTGTGTCTATGCTGCTCCTTGTATAACTTAGAAGTGATCAGGTTTAGGGTACACCCTACACTGGTATGGCCTGCACTGACATAACAAAGAAAACCCTGTTTCCAAACAGGTTTACGTTCATGTATTGGAGGTTGGATTTCAACGCATATTTGGGTGGGGACACAATTCAGTCCCCAACAGTGTGGATGCACCTGGGTAGTTAATCTTGATGGAGTGATCAGAAGCACAGGGACAGTCTGGTCATGTGGCGGCTGGGAGGGCCCTGCAAAGCAGCAGTGCAACGATGACCGTCCAGAAGGAGCAAAGGCCAGGGATGCAGTGGGCTGTGCAGGAGTGATGGCACCCAGTGCCCCTGGCTGTGTCTTCCCTTGATTTGCCCTTTTTTCTGAGCTGGATCTTTCATCTTTTCTCTGAATGTTTCAATATCCTTCCAATAAATTGCTTTTCTTTTAAGTTGGCCAAAGTTGGTGTCTGTTGTTTACACTCAAGGATCTTGAATTATACAGACATCGGTAATGGCAGTGGGTTACAAGTAAAAAGCATGCATAGAGATGGAAGGAACCTGGGGTTGGTCATCTGTCCTAGTTAGCTCTGAAGACAGTAAGGGTCCTGCTCTTCAGAGACAGGACTCTGGCTTCATATGGCATACAGGGGTGAAATAATTGATTAAAACTGGGTTAAGTATCCATTGAACACAAAGATTTTGGGTAACTGAATTGCTACTTTGAGGACTGTGGAGGGTGGGGTAGCCCACTT
This sequence comes from Elephas maximus indicus, assembly GCF_024166365.1. Taxonomy (NCBI): domain Eukaryota; kingdom Metazoa; phylum Chordata; class Mammalia; order Proboscidea; family Elephantidae; genus Elephas; species Elephas maximus. The sequence continues at coordinate 2,389,964 of NC_064842.1, forward strand.
AAATGGTACTATAGAACTCCAAGAAGAATAATAACAAGTTTAAAACCCCAGAGCACATGGCTCAACTCATAGACTGAAACCAGGGACTTCCTTTTAATCCTTTTTTTTTTTTTTTTGTGACCATGCTAAAACATGTGTCAGGGTTGTATCCTTTCACCATACTTGTTAAATCTGTATGCTAAGCAAGTAATCCAAGAAGCTGGATTATATAAAGAACAGAGCAACAGTATTAGAGGAAGACTCATTAACAACCTGCATTATGCAGATGGCACAACCTTGCTTGCTGAAAGTGAAGAGGACTTGAAGCACTTACTGACAAAGATCAAAGACTACAGTCCCCAGTATGGATTACGCCTCAACATAAGGAAAACAAAAATCCTCACAAGTGGACCTATAAGCAACATCATGATAAATGGGGAGAAGATAGAAGTTGTCAAGGATTTCATTTTGCTTAGATCCACAATCAATACCCATGGAAGCAGCAGTCAAGAAATCAAAGGACACATTGCATTGGGCAAATCTGCTATAAAACACCTTTTTAGAGTGTTAAAAAACAAAGATGTCTCCTTGAATATTAAGATGCACCTGACCCAAGCTGAACTATGAATAAGGAAGACCAAAGAAGAATTGACACCTTTGAATTGTGGTGTTGGCGACGAATGTTGAATATACATACCACGGACTGCCAAAATAATGAACAAATCTGTCTTGGAAGAAGTACAGCCAAAATGCTCCTTAGAAGCAAGAATGGTGAGACTACATCTCACATACTTTGGACATGTTATCAGGAGGAATCAGTCCCTGGAGAAGGACATCATGCTTGGTAAAATAGAGGGTCAGCAAAAAAGAGGAAGACCTTCAATGAGATGGATTGACACAGTGACTGCAACAATGGGCTCAAGCATAACAACAATTGTGAGGATGGCACAAGACCGGGCAGTGTTTCATTCTGTTGTACATAGGATCCTATGAGTTGGAACCAACTCAACGCCACCTAACGACAACAACAAAACTGCTTATTGCCTGAAACCTCAGAGGTAACTAAGAACATAGTGCAATACTCTGTGTTGTTGGATTGTAGAATCAGTTAAACATATAACCTTATTATGCTTCTGATGGGAAAATAGAACCTATAATAGATTCCAGAACAGATGTATATGGGAGGAATTTATGGACTTGGGTTACACAGAACACAGTTTTCTACTGACCTTTCCTCATTAGCCAAAGCAACCCCTCTCCCTTGTCTAATAAGGTCATTCTCCCCTTTCTTGAACTACTGTAATTCTCTTTCTCGAACCGTCTTCCTTGCAAGAGAAAATCACTTCTTCTTAGCTCCTCATGGCCCCTCCCTCTCTGCATTGTCTTATCCACATTCGTAGTTAAAGTCAGATCCCAGCCTGTCTTTGGGCACCAATTACAAGCCAAACCAAGGAAGAGATAACTTATGTACTAAAAGGATTACAAGATTTTCCAATTTTATAATGCCAAATATTGGAAAATAAGTATAAGAAAGAATTCCAAGGGTCCTGGGTAGTGCAAACAGTTAGCATGCTCAGCTGCTAACTGAAAGGTTAAAGGTTCAAGTCCACCCAAAAGCACCTTGAAGGAAAGGTCTAGTGATCTACTTCTGAACAATCAGCCCCTGAAAACCTGTGGAGGACGGTTCTGCTCTGAAACACAAGGGGCTGCTGTGGGTTGGAACTGAGTCAATGGCAACTGGTTTTGTTTGGTTTGGTCCAGTAGGGTGGTAAAAGCGTAACTCCAAATCAGCCTGAATGTGACTGATATGGGATACTTTAGTAAATACTCTGAGTTCGATGTGACATTTCAGGCAGCTGAGACTGCATCTGTTTCCTTCACTATTTGACTAAAACTTGATTTCCACGGCACCCCATAGTGAATGTCATTTAAATTCCTTTGTATAATGTAGAGAAAGAAATTCAGATGCTTCCGCAGATAGAACTGTGGGAGTGTGTTTACCCTGTGTGTTCACCCTGTGTGTGCTGCCTGCCCATGTGACTCATAACCATTTCCACAGAGCTGGCCCCTTGAACCAGATCTGGAGAAGGTCACTGATGCGAGGTGCTTGCACTCCAGAAGTGCTTCAGAGGTTGTCCTGTGTATGCCGTAGATGCTGGTGGAGCTGCTGTGTTGGAACAGACTCTGATTTCAAAGGGGCAGAAAGACCACTGGGTGTCAGAGGCCAAGCAGCAACATCCAACCACTAGAGGCCGAAAAGCCATGGTATCATAAACAGGAATGGCCAGTGTGGTAACCAGGATGCCAGCTGCTGTTGATTCCATCTGATTCATGGCAGCCCCGTGTGTGCACAGTAGAACTGCTTCATAGGGTTTTCGAGGCTGTGGCCTTTCAGAAGCAGATCACCAGGCCTGTCTTCCAAGGTGCCTCTGGGTAGGTTAGAACAACCAACCTTTTGGCTAGTAGTTAAGCACTTAACCATTTGCGCCACCCAGGGACTCCTAAAACTAATGTTGTTGCTGTTGTGTGCCGTTGAGTCTATCCCAACTCCTAACAACCCTATAGGACATAATAGAATTGCCGCATAGGGCTTCCAAGGAGCAGTTGCTGAATTCAAACTGCCAACCTTTCGGTTAGCAGCCTGAGCTATTAACCACTTCACCAAGAGGGCCCCAAAACTAATATTAAAAAAAAAAAAAAAAACAAAAAACCAGAGCCGTCGAGTCGATTCCGACTCATAGCAACCCTATAGGACAGAGCCCCTAATTTATCATAGAACTGGTGGTTTGGTGGTAGAATTTTCATTTTCCATCTGGTAGACCCAGGTTTGATCCCCAGCCAATGCCCTTCATGAGCAGACACCATTCATCTGTTTGTCCGTGGAGGTTGTGCATGTTTCTAGAATGCTGAATAGGTTTCAAAGGAGCTTCCAGGCTAAGACAGACTAGGAAGAAAGGCCTGGTGATCTATTTCTGGCAATAACCAACGGAAACCCTATGGATCACAGCAGTCTGATCCACAACTGGTCATGGGGATGGCTCAGGACCGGGCATTGTTTGCTTCCTTTGTGCATGGAGTCATCATAAGTTGGGGGCCAAATCCACCCAGTTAACAACAACACTAATTTATCATGGACATCTTAGGACCCAAATAGATGAGAAATCCACTAAGGTTCTACTTGCTGAGAATGATCGGAAAGAAAACTAAAACAAAAGAGAAAATAATTTCTCCCCCATCCAAAAAAAAAAAAAAAAAGAACAAACAAAAATTTCTAGATGTCTTAGTCACCTAGTACTGCTCTAACAGAAATACCACAAGTGGATGGCTTTAACAAAGAGAAATTTATTCTCTCACAGTCTACCTAGAAGTCTGAATTCAGGGCATACGCTCCAGAGGAAGGCTTTCTCTCTCTGTCGGTTCTGGAGCAAGGTCCTTGTCGTCAATCTTCTCTTGGTCTAGGAGCTTCTCTGCACAGGAATCTCAGGTCCAAAGGATGGGCTCTGCTCCCGGCACTGCTTTCTTGGTGTTATGATGTTCCCGTATCTCTCTGCTTGCTTCTGTATCTTATAGATCAGAAGAGACTGGCTTAAGACACAATCTAATCCTGTAGATCTCATCAATATAGCTGCCACTAATCCATCTTATTAACATCGTAGTGACAGGATTTACAACACATAGGAAAATCACAACAGATGACAAAATGGTGGACAGTCACACAATGCTGGGAATCCTGGCCCAGCCAAATTGATATACGTATTTTTGGGGACACGATTCAATCCGTGACACCAGGTCTAGAGAGTAGCCACTTGGAGTGACCCTTATGCCATTCCCAGACCTCAGGCCGTTCACAGGTTGGGGACCCTCTGGATGGGAGGAAGGGGGAATTCTGAGGCAATAACACAACACTCTCTAGCAAATCATCCCAGGGTCTTCTCCAAAAGGACCTGCTGTTTGCGAGAACAGCTGCACCCAGGTCTCTTAGACCAGAATCCCTAGAAGTAGGGCCTGAGGCGGAGCTTTACTGGGGAGTAAAGTCCCTGGGCAGTGGGGTGAGGTAAAAGGGAAGCGAGGCTAGGAACTGAATGCAGAGCGATGCTTTCCTGCCCTGGTCTCTGCCTCATGGCAAGAGAAGCTGCTCACAGATTCGCAACTCAACAGACGCACTCACTCAGCCACAAGAGGATCCTCCAGAAAGGCTGTGCCACAATCGTGCCTTGGAACAGGCTGTCAGAGGGAGGGGTGGTGAGAAAACTGACTCCCGTCTCGCATCTCCTTTGCTTAGCCCCGTGGAGAGTTGTACCACTTGGCTCCTTTTGCAGCTATTCAGGAAGTCAAGTCTTGTGGAGTAAGGCCTCATCAGAGTTTGAAAGTGGTAGGGTGAGCCTGGATTTGGGGAGCCCTGGTGGTGCAGTGGTTACATACTTGGCTGCTAATTGAGATGTTGGCGGTTTGAACTCTCCATTAACTCCATGGGAGAAAGATGTGGCAGTCTGCTTCCGTAAAGCTCACAGCCTTGGAAACCCTATGGGGAAATTTTAGTCCATCCTGTAGGGTCACTATGAGTTGGAATGGACTCAACAGCAGTGGGTTTGTTTTTTTGGCCCCAAGTAGTACAACTATGTAAGTACATGCATCGATGCTGCTTCCACAGTTGGGGCAAAATAAGGACCAAGGAGCCGTGATACAGATGAGGCCAAGAGAATCTAAGAGACAAACGTGAGGTGTGGTCAATACCCAGGGGTGCAATATTCTGACATTTCAGGAGTTAATAGACAATGGCTCTGAGCCACACTAATGCTTGGGGATCCAAAATATCCCCCAGTCAGAATGGGACTCCTGGGGTCAGGTTAAAAAGTGGAGTTTTGCACTGGGTCCACCTCAAGGAAGGACATTAATTATTTACTGAGCTGCTGAATATACAGTTGAAACGTGTGTTGTGTTCTCAGAAACTTAGATTAGCTCCCTGACCTGCGGGGTAAGCCGTATTTTAGTAGGTACAATCACAGAGACTGGTACCACCGTGGATATGTTAAATGCTAGAGTGATTGTGATTTCTATCACATCTGCAGCTGGATTATTTAAGCTTAATTAGGTAGTGACTTCCAGTGCAGTTGGTGTTCTAGATGTGCACCTCCTTCCTAAAACCACTCAAGCCTCTGAAACCTGTTATAAAGCTATTAATTTGGCGTATATCCTTTTCTCTATCCCCCAAACCCATCAGAAGAGTTGGCCCTACCTGGCAGTGGTAATGGAACCTGTGACATCCTGCCTCAGGGGTACATTAACTGTGCTGTGGTGTAATCTGCTTGCATCTTCTCTGGCTCACCAACCTACAGTATCATATTAAAATTTTATTAAAAATTCACAGTATCATATTAAAAATATTATGCTGATAAGAGTCTGAGAGCAGGAAGTAGCAGGTACCACAGATGCCTTGTTAAGACACTAGTGTGCCAGAAGAGTGAGAAATAAATACCATGGAATTACAGAGAGCTACCATTTTTGTCTCCGACAATATTCTGTGATCCAAAGGGTTTTCACTGGGTAATTTTCAGAAGTAGGTCACTAAGCCTTTCTTCGTATCCTGTCTTAGTATGGAAGCTCTGCTGAAATCTGCCTACCATGGGTGACTCTGCTGGTTGGTATTTGAAATCATGGTGTCATAGCTTCCAGCATCATAGCAATATACAAACCACCACAAAGTGACAAATGGGTGTTGACCAGAGAAGTTGAGGGAAACCACCAATGAGATGGATTGACACAATGGCTGAAACAAGGACTCAAACATACCAATGATTATGAGGATGGTGCAGGATCGGGCACGCTTTGTTCTGTTATACACGGGGTCAATAGTGTTGGAACCAACTTGATGGCGACTAACAACAACAGCCATCTTAGAACATTGATGTTCAGGTTTCTGTTTGTGTTCCTGCCTTCACTTCTTCTGGGTACACATACCTAGGGTTGGGATTGCTGGACCATATGGTAGTTCTGTGTTCAACTTTTTTATTGACCGTAGAACAAAACAACTGATTTGTTTGTTTATTAGCCCCCAAAAGACGATGACGTAGTAGCTTATAATTTTGCTGAGGCTTGAATTCAACTGGGAATCCAGTGAGACTGTGGATACTAGTAACTCACTTAGATGGTGTGTGAGCCTATCTTCTCATTCTCCACAGTGCAATGAGATTTTTCTGTTCTGTGCTCATTGCTTTGTATACATTTTATTTAAAAATATGGTAAAGAGTTTTTAGCAAAGTTGGGGCTTTTTAGCTCCCTGTCAACACTGTGGAACAAAAGAATTCAGTCTCCCCAAATAATTTTATTTCCAGTCTGCCTCAGGCACTTAGACTCTGGTCTATACTGCTTATTGGGGCAAGTTCATTGAAAAGGAAGTTTTTCATATAAAATAACATATGGAAAGAGTACCGTATTTTGGAATAAATAAAGATAAACTTACCAGTAAGGGACAATTGTACAATGGAATTATCTCCCTGGTTGGGTACCTCACTGAGATTTGTATCAGTTAGTATTTGGTTCAGCTACATATTCCCCCAAATGTCGGTGCTTTGCACATAAGTCTAGTTCTCTGTTATGGAAAGGAAGATGGGAGGTAGAAGGTATAGGGATGCAATGGTGGTGCCATGCTGCAAGGACTCAGTCCCCTTATATCTTGCTGCTCCACCACCATCATGGTCCAAGATGGCAATTTCAACTATCACATCAAATTCCAGCCAGTAGGAAAAGAGGAAATAAAGAAAGCTGCAAAGCATTTGCTCTAGCTGCCTTTTAAGGTTTCCTAGAAGCACACACACTTCTGCTTACATCTCACCGGCCTTCACTTGACTGTCCAATGTCAAGATAGGTGGGATTTGTGGTCTTAGATGGTGACATTCACTGTCCCAAGTGAAACCGGATATCGGTGATGACGGAAGAGGGCGAGAAAGGTTACTTAGACGGGGAACTGTTAACAGCAACGTCTCTCACTGGATTTATAATGTAGATGTGGCTGGAGCACCTGTGTCATTCTGTTCTGATATACAATTGGGGGAGGTCTGTGGTTACACACACACACACAAACACACACACACGGAGCCCCAATGGTGCAGTTGTTAAGCACTTGGCTGCTAACCAAAAGGTCTGCAGTTCTAACGCACCAGCTGGCTGATCCTCGGGAGAAAGATGTGGTTGCCTGCTTTGGTAAAGATTCCAGCCTTGGAAACCCTATGGGACAGTTCTACTCTGTCCTGTAGGGTCACTACCAGTTGAAATCGACTTGAAAGAAACAAGTCTGGTTTGGTTTTTTGATTGTTACAGAAAAATGGAAAGAGCTGATTATTTTTGCCACAGTGGTTTTGTGTAGGGCTTTTTTATTTTGTTTCACAAATTGTGTTTAAAAAATTTTTTATGATGTATTTTTATTGTTTTGGGAATATACACAGCAGAACATACACCAATTCAATAAATTTTACATGTACAATTCATCAACATTGATTACATTCTTCAAGTTGTCCAACTATTCTCATCCTTCTTTTCTGAGTTGTTCCTTTAACATAAACTCACTGCCCCTTAAGTTTCCCATCTAGCCTTTCGAGTTACTGTTGTCAATTTGATCTCGTACAGATAGATCTTAAAAGAGCACAATGCTCAAGGCAGACATTCTTTACCACTTAAGTTAAACTATTGTTTGGTTTTAAGAAGACTTCAGGGGATAGTTTTGGTTTAAGGTTTAAAGATTATCTCAGGGCAATAGATTGAGGGATTGATCCAGCCTCCATAGCTCCAGAAAGACTGAATTCCATGAGAATTTGACATTCTCTTCTGCATTTCCCCCCTTTTGATCAGGGTACTTTTACAGAATTTTTCATCAAAATATTCAGTAATGGTAGGTAGCTGGGCACCATCCAGTTCTTCTGGTCTCATGACAAATGAGGCAGTTGTTCATGGAGGCAATGAGCCACATGTTTCAGTTCCTCCTCCTATTCCTGTCTTTCCTTTTTTTTTTCTGTTGCTTCAGGTGAATAGGGACCAATTGTTGTACCTTGGATGCCCACTTGCAAGCTTCTAAGATTCCAGGTACTACTTAACAAACTGGGAGGTAGAACAGAAACACTAAACATATTATTAGGCCAATTAACTGGAATATCTCATAAAACCATGACCATAACCTTCCAAATCAAGGAACCATATCCCATGAGGTGTTTGGATGTACATAATCAGCCTCAGCTGTCACTGTTTTTTTGTTTGTTTGTTTGTTTTTATTGCAAATATATCTATCACACAACCTTTGCCAATTCAACTTTTTACACGTGTACACCTTACTGACAGCAATGGTATTAATCAGCTGTGCTATCCTACCTTTATCGTTGCTGTTGTTCTTAGGTGCCATCAAGTTGGTTCCAACTCCTAGTGACCCCATGTACAACAAAATGAAACACAGCCCAGTCCTGTGCCATAATCACAATTGTTGGTGTGTTTGAGCCCACTGTTGTAGCCACTGTGTCAATCCATCTGGCTGCGGGTCTTCCTCTCTTTCACTGACCCTCTACTTTACCAAGCATGATGTCCTTCTCCAGGCACTGGTCCTTCTTTGTAACACGTTTAAAGTACATGAGACAAAGTCTCACCGTCCTCGCTTCTAAGGAACATTCTGGTTGTACTTCTTCCAAGACAGATTTGTTTGTTATCTGGCACTCCATGGTATATTCAATATTCTTTGCCAACGTCATAATTCAAGCATCAATTCTTTTTCTGTCTTCCTTATTCATTACCAGATTTCTCGTGCTTATGAAGTAACTGGAAATACCATGGCTTGGGTCAGGTGAACCTTAGTCTTCAAGGTGACATCTTTGCTTTTTAATACTTTAAAGAAGTCTTCTGCAGCAGATTTGCCCAATGAAATACGTCGTTTGATTTCTTGACTGCTGCTTCTGTGGGCATTGATTGTGGATCCAATTAAAGAGAAATCCTTGACAATTTCAATATTTTCTCCATTTATCACAATGTTGCTTTTCAGTCCAGATGTGAAGATTGTTGTTTTCTTTAAGTTGAGGTGTAATCCATACTAAAGGCCGTAGTTTTTGATTTCCATCAGTAAGTGCTTCAAGTCCTCTTCACTTTCAGCAAGCAAGATTGTGTCACCTGCATATTGCAGGTTGTTAATGAATCTTCCTCCAATGTTGATGCTGCATTCTTCATACATTTCAGTTCTCTGATTATTTCTCAGCATACGGATTGAATAATTATGGTGAAAGGAGACAACCCTGACACACACTTTTTCTAATTTTAAACCATGCAGCATCCCCTTGTCCTTTTTGTATGACTGACTGCCTCTTGGTCTATGTGCAGGTTCCTCATGAGCACAATTAAGTGTTCTGGAATTTCCATTCTTGGAAATGTTATCCATAATTTGTTATGATCCACAGAGTCTAATGCCTTTACATAGTCAATAAAATACAGGTAAACATCTTTCTTGTATCCTCTGCTTTCATACAGGTCCATCTGACATCCCCAATGGTATCCCTCGTTACACACCCTATTGTGAATTCAGCTTGAATTTCTGGCAGTTTTTCGTCAATGTATTACCACAACCTTTTTTTTTTTTTTCTGATTCTTTTTTTTTTTAATTGTACTTGAAACGAAGGTTTACAGAACAAACTAGTTTCTCATTAAACATTTATGACATTGGTTAACAACTCCACAACATGTCAACACTCTCCCTTCTTGATCTTGGGTTCCCTATTACCAGCTTTCCTGTCCCCCGCCCCTCCGCCCCCCACCTTCTAGTCCTTGCCCCTGGGCTGGTGTGCCCATTTAGTCTTGTTTTGTTTTATGGGCCTGTCTAATCTTTGGCTGAAGGGCGAGTCTCAGGAGTGGCTTCGTTAATGAGCTAAAAGGGGGTCCAGGGGCCATACTCTTGGGATTTCTCCAGTCTCTGTCAGGCTAGTAAGTCTAGTCTTTTTTTCTGAGTTAGAATTTTGTTCTACATTTATCTCCAGCTCTGTCAAGGACCCTCTGTTGTGATCCGTGTCAGAGCAGCCAGTGGTGGTAGCTGGGCACCATGTAATTGTACTGGACTCAGTCTGGTGGAGGTTGTGGTAGTTGTGGTCCATTAGTCATTTGATCTAATCTTTCCCTTGTATCTTTAGTTTTCTTCATTCTCCCTTGCTCTTGAAGGGTTGAAGCCAATGGAGTATCTTAGATGGCCACTCACAGGCTTTTAAGACCCCCAAATGCTACTCACCAAAGTAGAATGTAGAATGTTTTCTTTATAAACTATGTTATGCCATTTGAGCTAGATATCCCCTGAGACTATGGTCCCCACAGCCCTCAGCCCAGCAATTCGGTCCTTTGGGGAGTTTGGATGTGTCTGTGGAGCTTTCACGACCTTGCCTTGTACAAGTACTGCAACCATTTTTGCATTATCTTCCCAAAATTTTACTTGCATGTGACATTAATGATATTATTCAATAATTTCCACACTCTGTTGGCTCACCTTTCTGTAGAATGGGTACATATATGGATCTCTTCCAGTCAGTTGTCCAGGTAGCTGTCTTCAAAATTTCCTGACATAGACAAGTGAGTACTTTCAGCACTGCTTCTGTTTGTTGAAACATCTCAGTTGGTATTCTCTCAGTTCCTGGAGCTTTGTTTTTCACCAATGCCTTTAGGGCAGCTTGAACTTCTTCCTTCAGTACCATTGGTTCTTGATCATATGCTACCTCCTGAAATGGTTGAACGTCGACCAGTCCTTTTTGGTACAGTCACTGTTTATCCCTTCCATCTTCTTTTGATACTTCCCTTAATCAATGCAATTTTCGATTACCATAAACTGATACTCAGTGCTCCATAAGCAATAACCCCTTCTTTTCCCTCCCTCCTACCTCTGGTAGCAACTGATAAATGTTGGTCTCTATATAGTTGCCTGCTCTTGTCTTCTTATATAAGTGAGGTCATACAATATTTGTCCTTTTGTGATTGACTTATTTTACTCAGTATAATATCTTTAAGCTCGATCCATATTGTAGCATGTATCAAGACTTCATTTCTCTTACTGGTGGAATAGTATTCTATTGCATTTATAGCTACCCATATTTCTTTCTTATCCATTCATTTGTTGATGGACATTTAGGTTGTTTCCGCCTTTTAGCTATCGTGATAGTGCTGCAATGAACATTGGTGTACAAGTCTCTGTTAAAGTCTCTGCTTTCAGTTATTTTTGGTATATGCCTAGGAATGAAATTGCTAGATCGTGTAGTATTTCTTGAGCCCTGGTGTCCCAGCGGTTAAAAGTATTCAGCTATTAACCAAAAAGTCAGCAGCTGGAACCCACCAGCCACTCAGTGGGAGAAAGATGTGGCAGTCTGCTTTCATAAACATACCTTCTTTCCAACATTTGTTATTTTCTGGTTTTGTGTGTTAGCCGTCCTAGTGGGAGTGAAATGGTGTCTCACTGTGGTTTAGATGTGCATCTCTCTGATGGCTAATGAGACTGAAATCTTTCTGTGTTTGGTAGCCATTTGAATGACATGGTGAAATGTCCTGGATTTAGTTAAGTTAGTGTATGAGTTTTTTTTTTAAATACTACTTGATATATAGTGAGTGTTGAAACCCTGGTGGCATAGTACTTAAGTGCTAGGGTTGCTAACCAAAAGGTCAGCAGTTTGAATCCACCAGGCGCTCCTTGAAAACTCCACAAGGCAGTTCTTCTGTCCTATAGGGTCACTACGATTAGGAATTGACTTGACAGTAACAAGTTTGGTTTGGTTTTTGGTATTCTTATTTTTATTATTTCCACCAAAATGTAATTTGTTATATTTTTTAAAATATTCTTTGTTGGCTGTGTAATTTGAAGAATGTAATCAATGTCACTGTAGTTTACGTGTCAAAATTATTGAATTGGTGTACGTTTTACTATGTATATTTTCAAAAGCAATAAAAAATTTTTTTCTTTGTGCTTTGGGATGATTTCTAGAAAGGAAATAAAATACTGGCTTAACAGCCATCTTCTTACCAGTAAATCACCCTTCCCTTTTAAGCTGTTTCTTCCTCAGTGTCTATTGGTCCTTGGTAGTCCGTTCCTGTTTGAAAGTGAGAGACTCAATTCATTAATACAGATGGCTCCCATGGGCTTCATCCACCATCTCTGGCCTCTACCCTTTCTGAGAGTCGTGGCTACCAGCTTGGGAGGCGGTGCATGAGGCATGACCCATTGTGGGCTTCCCTGCAAGCTGTATTATGAACTGCAGAAGTCTAGGTTCGAATCACATCTCTCAGAAATTTGAATCCATTCTCTGAGTTGTGCCAAAACAAGGAGGGCCCTGTGCTCAGGCACCAAGTTCCACCCGGGAACTCTCGGCCTGTCTCTGCAGATCGGCTTGATTTCTTTGGTGTTTCCTGTGTTCCACCATTCATCCTGGAGATAAAGGCTGCCAGTGCTGGTGGGGGTGGAGAGGCCAACAGAGCAGCCATTTAGGGGCTGCTGGCCTGTCAACTCTCGTCAGTGGGGCTAAGAGCAGGCCCTGTGTCAGTGGGAGGGAGAGGAGGTGAATCTGAAGGTGTCCCTTTAGAGAAAGGGTGTGGGGGCAAGGAAGAGTCATTAGGGGTACAAACAGTTAATGAACTCAGCTGCTAACCAATAGGTTGAAGGTTTGAGTGCACTCAGAGTTGCCTCAGAAGAAAGGGCTGGTGATCTCCTTCAGAAAAACCAGCCACTGAAAACTCTGTGGAGCCCAGTTCGGACACACATGGGGTCACCACGAGTGGAAGAGTCAGAGGGGACTGCTCTGTGCTTTTTTTTTTTTTTTGGTGGGGGGTAAGGGAAGAAGCACAAAGGAGCCTCTCAGAGCCATCAGATGCAGAAAGTGGGGGTGGGAGGGGCAGCAGAGCTAGAGAGACTGTTCTGTCGTGGCCGGGCGGGAGGGAAAGGCCAAAGCTGGGGAGCTGAAGTCCTCACTGAGGTCCAAACAGGAGGCAAGGCTGAGAAAGGGAGGGCAGGCCGCGAGGCTAGACAGAGGGACAAGCGGAAAGAAGTTGAAAGCATTGTGTGCGGGGGGCTAAGGAAGCGGCTGTAAATATCATAAAACTGTGAGAAGCCCATCTTTTATTTTTATGAGGAACTGCCTGTCTCTGATGTGGGAAGGAATATTGGAGGCAGACCTGAGAGCTTCAAACAGCCAGTTGAGCGTCTTCTTATCGTCATATGTGGGCAAGACCATCTTTCTATCGCTCGGGAGCGATGCTGGACCACAGATGGTTCTTCCACATGTCAGCTGAGTGGGGAGATGGTTAAACGTCTAAAGTGGCCTTTATTAACAGACCCAGATGTACAGAATATTCTAACTTCACAGGTGGCTCAGGCCTTCCAGGTAAATGAGAAGCCAATAGAATAAGATAAGAACTAGGTCCCCGGAGAATTCTTGTTGACACAGTAGAGATCCTGTGTAAATTGTCTGAGACACACACAGAAGACTGTAAAAGCACAGACAGCCCTCCCTAAGAGGAAAACTCTGGCCAGGGTGTGTTTTTCCCGAATTGTTCAAAATCAGCCCAGATCTCAGTAATGCAATTGGATCAGAAAGATGAGTGCATCACCTGTTTTCATAATTGCTGGCATTTGTAAGAAAGAAAAATATAATAAACTCAGTCAAGACATTCGAGATTAAAAACCAGTCATTCCTTCCCCTGTGGGCCTTTATCCCTTTCCTCTTAAGGGTCAGTAGGATGCCAGCCAGGAGAGCCCATTTTCCCCAAACCCTCCTCTCAAATACTTGAATGTTCATAAACACACACGTAAATACTTACGTGAGGGGTGACTGGTCATTTTAGAGTCCCATTTCTTGTTTTACTTCAGTGTTTTCCAAAATATTCTGTGCAACAAAAGTTTCGTGAAATTCTTTGTAAATTATAAGGTTTAAGCATTTGGCAATTTGAATCCACCAGCTGCTCCATAGAAGCCATATGGGGCAGTTCTTGTCTGTCCTGCAGGGCCACTATGAGTCAGAATCATTCTGACAGCAATGGATGGGGTTTGAATTTTTTGGTAGTCTAATAAGTCTGGGGAATGCTGCATGCTGTATTTTCCTCTTGGAAATTTTTTAAGCTCATTAAAGACCTGAGATGTTCTACAGTAGAGAAGTCTCTTTAAGTTAGAGTTTTCCAAATGTGGACTCTTATTTTCTATGGAGTCCTTAGCATCCTGCATCTTGGCACTCTGGTGCTCATGCCCACAGACGGAGCGTCCACCTGACGGTGCCGAGGGCCACGGCCGGGCCTCTGGAGGCAGGATTCCTGGGACCCCTGCCTCCTTCTGAAAGAATCTTTTCTGATGCCCCCGAACACTGATTGCTCCAGAAAGTTCATCCTCATGAAAACTCAGCCCAGTGGCTGTTTACCATGAAATTCATCTACCCTTTACCGATACCCTTGCCTCTGGTGTTCTTGTGGAAGTGACGACTTTCTTCGAAACCCCCCAGGCTCCTGAGAATGAAGTGTCTCATTTTCTTAAGCAGCCTTCCTGCAAAATACTTTAACATAATTTTGGCTGTTTTAAAGCTCTTGCTTCCTAGAACACAACGAAGAAAGCCAAAAGCACTTGGAAAATACTAACTCAAAGGACTGAAGGGCAGCATGAACCAGAGGCTCCACCAGCCTGAGACCAGAAGAACTAGATGGTACCCAGCTACGATCAGCGACCACCTTAACAAGGATCACAGCAGATAGTCCTGGACAGAGCAGGAGAAAACTGTAGGACTGAATTCAAATTCACATAAAAAAAAAAACCTAAAAAATAGACTTACTGGTCTGACAGAGACTGGAGGAACCCTGAAACTATGGCCCCTCGATGCTCTGCTAAGCCAGAACTGAAGCCATCCCTGAAGCCCACTTTTCACACAAAGATTAGACAGGCCTATAAAACAAAAAATAACACACATGAGGAACATGCTTCTTAGTGCCATCAAATATGCGAGACCAAACAGGCAGCTCCTGTCCAAAAGCAGGATGCGGAGTCAGGAAGGGACAGGAACTGGACAAACGGACACAGGGAACCCCGGGTAGAAAGGGTGAGCATTGTGGGGATTTCAGCCAATGTCACAAAACTATGTGTGTATCCATTTTTGAAGGAGACATTAACTTAAGCTGTAAATTTTCACCTAAAGCACAACTGAAAAAAAAGAAAAAGGATGTGTTTCAAAGCATTTGTTCAGTCGTATAGGTCCCTGGGTGGCACAAACAATTGGCACTTGACCACTAACCTGAAGGCTGGCAGTTCAAACCCAGCCAGAAGCACCAAGAAAGATGTAGGTTGCCATAAGTAGGAATCAACTCAAGGAAAACGGGTTTTTACTTTGTTTTATAATCCCCCCAACACTTCTGTTGTTCATAATTTGTATTCCTCTTATGACACTGTGAAGCGTGGAGTTGCATCCCCCAAAGAGTTCTGTGGAAGTCCTAACCCCTGCACCTGGAGCTGTGACCTTGTTCGGTAATAGGGGTTTTCTTTTGTTAAGTTAACGAGGTCCTATCAGAGTAGAGTAGTTCCTAAACCTAATCACTTCTGAATGGTGTCCTATAAAAACAAAGCAGGCTAGACACAGAGGCACACACAGGGAAGAGAGACACCACGTGCGGATCCTTTACAAGCAGAAACTGGGAGAGACACTGCAGAAGGAATTGACGCTGCCGAGACTCCGATTTGGAATTTCACCTCCAGAACAGTGAGGAAGGCAATTTCCGTCCTTTAAAGCCCCCACTTGTGGTGTTTCCATTACTGCTGTGGAGCAAGCAGGCACTTAGCACATTCTACCATTTATGGCCACTTTAAAATATGCGTTTTAGTCCATCTTTTAGATGGTAGACTACAGGGGAGCAGAGTGTGTCTTTTCTCATCTTTTTTTTTTTTTTTGGAAAATAATTTCACGCTGAGTTTTACATAGTAGATGTTTGATATATTTTTATTAAATATTTGGGTTATATTTATGAGAGCCCTATGAAGGAATCTTGGGTTAGTTTCCTTATGTCTATTTAACTTACAGAAAAAACAGAGGCACACAAGAAAGATTGAGTCATTTTCCCAGGATGAACTAAGTAATGCAAAGATAAGATAAAAACCAAATATCATAAACTAAGAAAGAAGGTTTAGAAAATCATATTCTTATTCCAAACTCTCCGTTCCTCACACTCACTACAGCTCTGAGGGAAACCACTAATAAGGGCTAAAGGCGGCATGTGAGGCCCGGCAGTTAGCAGCGTGGCAAAATGAATAGGGTACTGGATTCAGAAGCTTGGGTCCTAACTCCGGCTCTGTCTTTGATCCAGGTGCTAGGATATGAAGAAAAAACAGACATGGTCCCTGCCCCCAGGGAGGTCACTGTCCCGTGGTGACCTTTGGCAAGTAAACCACACAATGGATTGCACAGTAGAACCACGTGTTATGTGCTGCCGAAGACAGGGGAGGGGCCAATTATCACTGCTTGAGGGAGTCAAGGGGGGCACACAGAAGGGATAAGGCCTAAGATGGGCTTTGAAAGATGGATAGGAGTTCACCAGACAGACAAGAGGGGAAAAGGACATTTCAGACAGAGGGAAGAGCATATGTGAAGTTAATGAGGTCTAAAAAAGCTTACTAAGCTGGTGAACTGGAAAGCACATTAGTTAGCTAAAGGGTTGAGTTTATGTGGAAAGGGTGGCAGGGTGGGGTCAGCAAGAGAAGAAACTAGAAAGGTAGAGTGACCAAGCAAAGGAGTTTAGATGTCATCTACTGAGGCATGGGGAGCCACTGAGAGTCCTAAGATGTGAACCTGTGAGGTCAGATATGCTCCTTGCAGGCAGAGAAGGTATTTTCTTCTGGCTGGTGGTAGCACATGGTAGGCTTTTAATAAATATTTCTTGAATGACTGAGTGTGTTTTAAAGAAATAAGTTTTCTCACGGCCAAGCTTTTAATCTTCAAACGACAGTTTGTAGAAGAGGTTCTGCCTGGACTTGAGCTTCCATCTGAGAGACAGTCCCCTTCCCTTAGCTGATGGTCACACGGCTGATTGCCCAGAAGTCCCGCTCTTGTTGTTGTTATGTGTTGTCGAGTCTGTTCCGACTCATAGGAGCCTGTGTACAACAGAATGAAACACTGCCTGGCCTGTACCATTCTCACAATTGTCGCTATGCTTGAGCCCATTTTTGCACCCAGTGTGTCAATCCATCTCTTTGAGGGTCTTCCTCTTTTTCACTGACCCTCTACCAAGCACGATGTCCTTCTCCAGGGACGGATTCCTCCTGATAACATGTCCAAAGTATGTGAGATGTAGTCTCGCTGTCCTTGCTTCTAAGAAGCATTCTGGTTGTGCTCCTTCCAAGACAGACTTGTTCTTTCTCTTGGCAGTCCACGGTGTACATTCAATATTCTTCGCCAATACTACAATCAAAGGTGTCAATTCTTCTTGTTTCCTTGCTGCAGATCCTAGTTCCTCTCTCTTTTTCATTGCCGGACTCTCTGCGGTGCCGTGCAGAGAGAAAAGGGGCCGGGGCAGAGATATCTTCTGTCCTGACTCTAGTTCCTTCTTCTTTGTCTCCTGTGCCCCACATGCAGACCAGAGCCACTGACCTTCAACAAGCTGAGCCAATGATTTCCAGCTAATGAGCTTAATTAGCTAGCTCGCCATTTAATTTGCACTTTACCATTTTGTAAAAGGCTTTGTAAACCCTTTGTCGCACTATCAGGTACTTGTGGCCAACAGGCAGAACTGCTCTGGCCCCACGCAGCTGCAACTGCTGAGATAATGAGGCTGGTGTCCACCCACCTTTTCACATCTGAGACTTTGCTGGGTGTCCACAAAAAGTGGGCAGGATAGAAACTAATTGTTCCCCTTTTGCAGATGAGAAAACTGAGCCATCTGAGGTTGAGTGACCAAAAGTCACTTAAGCATATTCTGGTTCTGGTCTGGTCCGTTCTGGTTACACGATACCACCTTCAAAGCTCCCACACTTAGGAAACGTGGTAGTGTCTCAGGAACCTTGAAAGGTTCTGCCAGAAGAATGAAAAAATCTGTCTCAGAAGTACAACCAGAATGCTCCTTAGAACCGACGATGGTGAGACTGCATTTCTACTGTTGTAAGAAGCTGACAGAATCAATGACATCGTGGGGAAGCAATGGCCAGCTTCTCCATCTCTTCAGAGCCACCTGCTTGTCCCCAAGGCCTCAGGGAAGCTGGGGTTCCAAAGGTCCTGCCTATACACCCCAGTCCCCCATCTGCTGGTAGGTGTCGTCTCCAGTCTCAAAGCTGACCCTTCAGTCCACCAGTCTCTGTATACTGGACACCTAGTCCTTACCCAGCAAAGAATACCGAATACACCATGGACCGCCAGGAGAACAAACAAATGTGTCTTGGAAGAAGTACAGCCAGAATGCTCCTTAGAAGCAAGGATGGAGAGGCTTCATCTTACATACTTTGGACATGTTATCAGGAGGGACCTGTCTCTGGAGAGGAAAATCGTCCTTAGTAAGGCAGAGAGTCAGCAAAAAAGAGGAAGGCTCTCAACAAGATGGATTGACATGGGGGCTGCGACGATGGGCTCAGCCACAACAACAACTGTGAGGAGGGTGTAGAACTGCGCAGTGTTTCGTTCTGTTGTACCTAGAGCTGCTATGACTCTGAGCTGACCTGAAGGCGCCTAACAACAACTGTTCTCACCCAGGACCACCCACTCTCCTGGGCTGTGGAGCAGAGCTTCTGAGACCTGCATCTGCACATGAATCATCTGAAAAAAAAAAAAAAAAAAGAGCTTGTTAAAAACCTAGATTTGGATCCAGTAGTTCTGGAGTGGGGCCTGACATTCTGCTTTTATGGGCAATTTCCAGGTGATGCTGAAGCTGCTGGCACATGGACCACACTTTGAGTAGCAAGAATAGAGTAAGCGTTCAAGGGGCAGAGACTTCAGTAGTTGCTTCAAGTCTAGCAGAGCCTGTAGCCTGGCTGTTGTCTAATGTTGTTGAGTGAACAAATGATGAGAAATTATAAGAAAGTCCCACCAGCTGTGAAAGAACAAGGTCCAACTGGCATGAGCCAAGTTCAAGTAGCTCGGAGATCACTAGTAGTTAAGAACATTTCAATTAACAATGACAAAAGATGATCTCTTACATTATGTAATACAGCTATTTCTTTATTCATTTAATGAGTGTCTGCTGTATGTCAAACACCACAGTGACATCACCAGGAGAGTGGGGGACATGTGGACCATACACGGTGACCCTAAAAAAGGGGGTGACACCAAAATGACTGTCCATAAAATTTGGGGGCAGAAATTTATAATTTTTATAAAAATATACCTGTAGTTTGTTATAACAACAAAAAAATTCTTTGTAAACTCAGCTTACATGTGTCAATATACCTACAAGGCTAAAACTCTATGCCAATTTATTTTTTGAACATTCTGATGAGCTCAGATCAGAGCTGTCATTATTTTTATTTTTTTAATTCAAGAGTTAGTAAATTTTAATATTAAGGTAATTTACTAAATGGCTTAGATTAATTTTTTATTGTGATTTAGATAAAGTTTACAGATCAAATTACTTTCTCATTAAACAATTAGTACACGAATTGTTTTGTGACAATGGTTGTCAACCTGGTGATGTGTCAATACTCTCCCCTTCTCCACCCCTAGTTCCCTGTTCCCGTTTGTCCAGTTCTCCTGTCCCTTCCTGCCTTCTCGTCTTTGCTTTTGGGCTGATGTACCCATTAGTCTCGCGTACATGGTTGAACCATGAAGCATGTCCCTCACGTGTGTTATTGTTCGTCCTACAGGCCTGTCTAATCGCTGGCTGAAGGGTGAACCTCAGGAGTGACTTCTCTCCTGAGTGAAAATGTTGTCTAGGGGCCATGCTCTCGGGGTTTCTCCAGTCTCTGTCAGACCAGCAAGTTGATCTTTTTTGTGTGTGTGTGTGAATTTGAATTTTGTTCTACATTTCCCCCCATCTCTGTCCGGGAGCCTCTATTGTGATCCCTGCCACAGCGGTCAGTGGCAGTAACCGGGCACCATCTACTTGCTCTGGGATGAGGCTGTGGAGGCTGCGGAGGCTGCGGAGGCTGCGGAGGCTGCGGAGGCTGCGGTGGTTGCGGAGGCTGCGGAGGTTGCGGTGGTTGCGGTGGTTGCGGTGGTTGCGGAGGTTGCGGTGGTTGCGGTGGTTGTGGAGGTTGCGGAGGTTGCGGTGGTTGCGGTGGTTGCGGTGGTTGCGGAGGTTGCGGAGGTTGCGGTGGTTGCGGAGGTTGCGGTGGTTGCGGAGGTTGCGGAGGTTGCGGAGGTTGCGGTGGTTGCGGAGGTTGCGGTGGTTGCGGAGGTTGCGGTGGTTGCGGTGGTTGCGGTGGTTGCGGAGGTTGCGGTGGTTGTGGAGGTTGTGCAGGTTGCGGAGGTTGCGGAGGTTGCGGTGGTTGCGGAGGTTGCGGAGGTTGCGGAGGTTGCGGTGGTTGCGGAGGTTGCGGTGGTTGCGGTGGTTGCGGAGGTTGCGGTGGTTGTGAAGGTTGTGCAGGTTGTGGTGGTTGCGGAGGTTGCGGTGGTTGCGGTGGTTGCGGAGGTTGCGGTGGTTGCGGTGGTTGCGGTGGTTGTGGAGGTTGTGGTGGTTGTGGAGGTTGTGCAGGTTGTGGTGGTTGTGGAGGTTGCGGTGGTTGTGGTAGTTGTGGAGGTTGTGGTAGTTGTGGAGGTTGTGGTAGTTGTGGTCCAGAGGTATCCTTATTACCCATTTACAAGGACGCTTCCCATCATCTGGTTTCGTCTGCACGTGGCACAATCATTCACTGTTGTTTTCATTGCTGCTGGTGTGTTATGGTCGCTGATTGTGTCAAATTTTCTGGTGTTTTAGCTACAGTATGTGGTAACCAGTATTCGTGAAGCTATATCAATAACTTCTTTGATAATGAAGTAGTAATTGAAGAGAAAAATAAAACAGGCTTCTGCTTAGTTAATGTTATAACTAATGATGTTGCAATCCAATGTAGGAAGATTTTACAGAACAATCCTGTTGTTAGTATTCGTGTAACCTAAGAAATGTTAGTTAAGCGATTTACAACTGTATTTACTACATAGTAGCCTATGATTAAAATTGATAATAAACTTACGTGTATAACAATTATTGACTGTATAGCTCTTTGATAACTAAATAGAGAAATTGACGGTTTAAAATACAAAGTGGGGGAAACGCTATGCTCCTTAATACATGTTTAGAAATACAGCTTAAACTTTAAATTCACTTTTTTTTTAAGCCTTTAAAAAATTTTCTTTAAAAGCATCACTGTCTTGCAAATATCTATCTAATTTGAATGAAATATTCAGGGTTTAAGTTTGAATTATGGTTTAAAAACTGTTACTGTTGTTAGGTGTCGTAAAGTCACCTCTGACTCGTAGTGACCCTACATGCAACAGAACAAAACACTACCTGGTCCTACTCGAGCCCATTGTTGCAGCCGCTGCACCAATCCATCTCCTTGAAGGTCTTCCTCTTTTTCACTGGCCCTATAATCTACCAAGCATGATGTCCTTCTTCAGGGACTGATCCCTCTCAATAACATGTCCAAAGTATGTGAGATGAAGTCTCGTTATCCTTGCTTCTAAGGAGCATTCTGGCTGTACTTCTTCCAAGACAGATCTGCTCATTCCTTGGGCAGTCCGTGGTATATTCAATATTCTTCACCAACACCATAATTCAAAGGCATCAATTCTTCTTCTGTCTTCCTTATTCACTGTCCAGCTTGCCCATGCATATGAGGCAACTGAAAACACCATGGCTTGGATTAGACACACCCTAGTCTTTAAAGTGACATCTTTGCTTTTTAACACTTTAAAGAGCTCTTTTGCAGCAGATTTGCCCAATGCAATGCGTCTTTTGATTTCTTGACTACTTCATTGTGGGCTTTGATTGTGGATCCAAGTAAAACGAAACCCTTGACAACTTCAATCTTTCCTCCATTTATCATGACGTTGCTTATTGGTCCAGTTGTGAGGATTTTTGTTTTCTTTATGTTGACGTGCAATCCATACTGAAGGCTGTGGTCTTTGATCTTTGTCAGTAACTACATCAAGTCCTCTTCGGTTTCAGCAAGCAAGGTTGTGTTATCTGCGTAACTCAGGTTGTTAATGAGTCTTCCTCCGATGCTGATGCCCCATTCTTCTTCATGGAGTCCAGCTTCTCAGATTATTTGCTCAGCATACAAATTGAATAGGTATGGTGAAAGGATACAACCCTGATGCACACCTTTCCTGACTTTAAACCAGGCAGTATTCCCTTGTTCTGTTCAAAGGACTGCTTCTTGATCTATGTACAGGTTCCTCATGAGCACAATTAAGTGTTCTGGAATTCCCATTCTTTGCAATGTTATCCATAATTTGTTATGATCCACACACTTGAATGTCTTTGTGTAGTCAATAAAACACAGATAAACATCTTTCTGGTATGCTCTGCTTTTGGCTAGGATCCATCTGACATCAGCAATGATATCCCTGGTTCCATGGCCTCTTCTGAATCCTGCTTGAATTTCTGGCAATACACTGCTGCAGCTGCTTTTGAATGGTCTTCAGCAAAATTTTATATACGTGTGATATTAATGATACTGTTTGATAATTTCTGCAGTCGGTTGGATCACCTTTCTTGGAAATAGGCATAAATATGGATCTCTTCCAGTCAGCTGGCCAGGAAGCTGTCTTCCCAATTTCTTGGCATAGATGAGTGAGCATTTCCAGCTCTGCACCCATTTGCTGAAACATGTCAGTTGGTATTCTGTCAATTCCTGGAGCCTTGTTTTTCACAAATGCCTTCAGCACAGCTTGGACTTCTTCCTTCAGTACCATTGGTTCTTCATCATATGATACCTCCTGAAATGGCTGAATGTCAATGAATTCTTTTTGGTATAGTGACTGTGTATTTCTTCCACCTTCTTTTGATGTTTCCTGCATCATTTAATATTTTCCGCTGTAGAATCCTTCAATATTGCAACTCAAGGCTTGAATTTTTTCTTCAGGTCTTTTCAGCTTGAAAAATGTTGAGTGTGTTCTTCCCTTTTGGTGTTCTACCTCCAGGTCTTTGTACACGTCATTGTAATACTTTGTCTTCTTGAATTGCCCTTTGAAGTCTTCTGTTCAGCTCTTTTACTTCATTATTTCTTCCTTTTACCTTAGCTACTCTACTTTCAACTGCAAGTTTCAGGGTATCTTCTGACATCCATTTTGGTCTTTTTTTTCTTTCTTGTCTTTTTAATGACCTTTTGCTTTCTTAATGCATGATGTCATTCTACAATGTGTGTGGTCTTCAGACATTAGTGTTCAATGAGTTAAACCTGATCTTGAGATGGTCTCTAAATTCAGGTGGGATATACTCAAGGTCATGCTTTAGCTCTCATGGACTTTTTCTAATTTTCTTCAGTTTCAATTTGAACTTGCGTATGAGCAATTGATGGCCTGTTCCAGAGTCAGCACCTGGCCTTGTTCTGCCTGATGATATTTAGCTTTTCCATCCTCTCTTTTCACAGATGTATTTGATTTGATTCCTGTGTATTACACCTGGCAAGGTCCACTTGTATAGTTGCCATTTATGTTGTTGAAAAAGGTATTTGCAGTTAAGAAGTCACTGGTCTTGCAAAATTCTTTCTTGGATTTCCAGCATCGTTCCTATCCCTAAGGCCAGATTTTCCAACTACCGGTCCTTCTTCTTCATTTCCAACTTTCACATTCCAATCTGCAGCAGTTATCAATGCATCCTGATGGTATGCTTGATCAATTTCAGACTGCAGAAATTAGTAAAAATCTTCAATTTCTTCATCTTTGACCTTAGTGGTTGGTTTGAATAATAGTTGTATTAACTGGTCTTCCTTGTAAGCATATGGATATTATTCTATCAGTGATTTGGTTGTAATTCAGGATTGTTGTTGTTAGGTGCCACTGAATTGGTTCTGACTCATATGACCCTTTGTACAACAGAACAAAACACTGTCCAGTCTTGTGCCATCCCTACAATTGTTGTTATGCTTAAGCCCATCGTTGCAGCCACTGTGTCAATCCATCTCATTGACGGTCTTCCTCTTTTTCACTGACGTCTACTTTACAAAGTGTGATGTCCTTCTCCAAGGACTGGTCCCAGCTGATAATATGCCCAAATTATGTGAGACATAGTCCGCCATCCTTGCTTCTAAGGAGCATTCTGGCTGTACTCTTTCTAAGACAGATTTCTTCCTTCTTTTGGCAGTCCATAGTGTATTCAATATTCTTCTCCAACACCACAATTCAAAGACATTAGTTCTTCTTTGTTCTTCCTTATTCATTGTCCAGTTCTACATTCATAGAAGGCGATTGAAAATACCATGGCTTGGGTCAGGCACACTTTAGTCTTCAAGGTGACACCTTTGCTTTTCAATACTTGAGGTCTTTTGCAGCAGATTTGGAAACCCTGCTGGCGTAGTGGTTAAGTGCTATGGCTGCTAACCAAAAGGTCAGCAGTTCAAATTGCCAGGCACTCCTTGGAAACTCTATGGGACAGCTCTACTGTGTCCTATAGGGTCACTATGAGTCGGAATCGACTCAACGGCAATGGGTTTTGTTTTTTTTTGTTGGGTTGCCCAGTGTAATGCATCTTTTGATTTCTTGACTGCTGCTTCCATGGGTATTGATTGTGAGTCCAAGTAAAATGAAATCCTTGACAACTTCAATCTTTTTTCCATTTATCATGATGTTTCCTATTGGTCCAGTTGTGAGGATTTTTGTTTTCTTTATGTTGAGGTGTAATCCATACTGATGGCTGTGGTCTTTGATTTTCATCATAAGTGCTTCAAGTCCTCTTCACTTTCAGCAAGCAAGGTTGCCTCACCTGCATAAGACAGGTTCCTACAATCCTGGTGCCACATTCTTCTTCATATAGTCCAGCTTCTCGGATTATTTGCTTAGCATACAGATCGAACATACATGGTGAAAGGACATAACTCTGACACACACCTTTCCTGACTGTACCTTAGGATAGACAAGTGTTCTTTTTGACGATGAATGCAATGCCATTCTTCTTCAAGTTGTTTCTCCCAGTGTAGTAGGCCACATGATTTTCTGATTCAAAATTGCCAATACCAGTCCATTTTAGCTCATTAATGCCTAGAATATCAATGTTTATGAATTCCATTTCATTTTTGACAATTTCCAATTTTCCTAAATTCATACTCTGTAGATTCCAGGTTCCTATTATTAACGGATGTTTGCAGCTGTTTCTTCTCATTTTTAGTCGTGCCATCTCAGCAAATGGAGGTCTTGAAAGCTTGACTCCGTCCACGTCATTAAGGTCGACTCTACTCTGAGATGGCAGTTTTCCCCAGTTGTCTTTTGAGTGCCTTCCAACCTGGGGGGCTCATCTTCTGGCACTATATCAGACAATGTTCCGCTGCTATTCATGAGGTTTTCACTGGCTAATTCCTTTCAGATGTAGACCACCAGGTCCTTCTTCCTAGTCTTAGTCTGGAAGCTCAGCTGAAACCTTTCCACCATGGGTGACCCTGCTGGTATTTGAATACTGATGGCAGAGCTTCCAGCATCACAGCAACACACAAGCCCCCACAGTACAACAAACTGACAGATGCGTGGCAGCCCATAAGATTAGGAGAGTACAAAGCTCTACCAACAACTAGCCTTGGTCATCCTGATGGCTGTGTGAACTCTGCTACAGGTGTCCAAAATGTAAGATGGGTTCTTTCTTATCCTTGAGCCCCTCTTCTCTCCTCCTTCTCCTATTTCCTGGTGCCTATGGCATCTAGTCAGTATCTGCTTTAAAATGGATATTCTCTGTCAAATCTATAGACATTAAAACAGTGATTTTGGAATTATTGAGATTGCCCAAGTAAATGCCATTAGTTATCAAAGGTCAAGTTAAGCAAAGCAGACCAAGCCACTAGGAATTTCAAAAGGATGGTCTGGGGCAGGATAATTCCTGAGAAAGCTCACAGCATTCTCATTCATATGAAAAAGGTACTCGGTCAGAGAGTCACAGAGATAGTGCCGGGAATATCAATGATTGTTGTGCCAAACCTTTTGGTGAGAAATCAAAGAAAGTTAAATTTAGAGCCAATTGGTTTTCTGATAAGGAACATTGGGAGGCAGGTCTGTGTTAGGAGGCTTCGTTTATTTGTGTTCTTCCACTCTGTGTCTGGAAATCCTGGTGGCATAATGGTTAAGAACTACAGCTGCTAATCAAAAGGTTGGCAGTTTGAATCCACCAGGTGCTCCTTGGAAACTCTATGGAGCAGTTCTACTCTGTCCTATAGGGTTGCTTTGAGTAGGAATTGACTCAATGGCACTGGGTTTTTTTTTTGTTTGTTTGTTTTTGTTTTTTTGTTTTCTCTCTGTCTCTCTCCTTTTGTGTGGATTGAATTGTGTTCCCCTAAATATGTATTGAAATCCTGTTCCCTATACATGTGGATGTGATCTTGTTTGGAAATACGGCTTTTCTTTTGTCATTAATGGGGCC
Source organism: Elephas maximus indicus (assembly GCF_024166365.1). Lineage (NCBI taxonomy): Eukaryota > Metazoa > Chordata > Mammalia > Proboscidea > Elephantidae > Elephas > Elephas maximus. The sequence continues at coordinate 2,416,418 of NC_064842.1, forward strand.
ATGCCAGAATAGGGTGGGTCCTAAACCTAAGTTAGTTATAAAATGAGCAGACTGGATACAGAGACACACACAGGGGAGGATGCTATGTGAAGACAGGTGCCAAGGAATGCCAGGGGATGCCAAAGAACACCAAGGAACCTCTGGGGCTACCAACAAGGAAAGACTTCCCCCTCTAGCCTCCTGATCTTGGGGAAGACGTGGGATGACTGACTCCTGAGCTGTGAATTTCAAAGCTGCTCACTTGTGGTAGTTGTTGTTATGGCAGCACTAGGTAACTAAGAATCTATTTTCTCTCTGCTATCGTGCTTCCCCTTTCTCTTCTGTATCATCACTTTTTCCACCAGTGCATTTCATCTGCCCACATCTCTCCCCTGTCATTGCCCCTAAATATTATAACTCTACAGAAGAGCTGAGAAATACAAATGATTGATAAGTACCACAGCACAGGGAGAAGAATGAGCTTAACCTTCATAGTCAAAGAGTAGTAAAAAGGGGTTTGATGTTGAACATCTCAGACAAGAATTATGACAATGAGTATATTGCTTAGGTTGGAGCAAGTTGGGCAGTAAGGAGGGAGTCTGGTGTTGAAAGTCACATGAAATTACTACCTTCCTTCAACTACATCGGAAACCCTGGTGGTGCAGTGGTTAAGACCTATGGCTGACAACTAAAAGGTCAGCAGTTCAAATCCAGCAGGCGCTCCTTGGAAACTCTATGGGGCAGTTCTACTCTGTCCTATAGGGTCGCTATGAGTTGGAATGGACTATATGGCAATGGGTTTGGTTTTCTTTTGGGTTCTGCTACACTGGACCATCACAGCCAGAGGCTACCAAGGAGCCGATTCTAGGAGCTGAGCCAAATCTGGTCAATTAGGAGAAGTCGGGAAGGTTTTAAGATCTAGTGACACCATCTGTCACTAGAATTGAAGCACTCAGCAGAGGGTAGCCTGGAGACTCATCACATATTTGTCTTGAGGTTAGAAAAATTGGCTTAAGGGAGCTAAAAAAAAAAATGTTCCAAAGGTTCTTGATTGGAATTTTAACACATATCCTGTATCTTGATTACATCCAGAGAGAAGAAAGTAACTCAAATAAGCTCAAATAAAATTTCACTTGTCCACTGCAACAATAAAGAATAAGATTGCTAGAGAGCTCACTAGAGGTACAGAGAATTGAGGGATGGGTCACAGAGACGTGGTCCACAGAAAGTTCTCACCTGAAGTGCCTGACGGCTACTATGATGCCTTCATCTTAACTTTGTGGTCGCACCTACTTAGGCCTTCAATTCATTTTGCAAAAGAAAAATTAAGGCATTGCTTGCCTGTATGTACTCTCCTGATACCATGAGAGTGGCATCAGTGTATGAACGTGGGCAAGGTGCCTCGCTGTGAAAAAGAATAAAGGCACCAAAGCAAGGAATGATCCCCCAATGCAGCCCCCAGGTGCGCATGGAAATGCAGCTAATTTACCACTCTGGTTTCAGGGGAGGAAACTCTACGAATCTTTTGAGCAAATACCTGAGCAATCAGCACCAACAGTAGGCACACTGTGTCCATGGTAGCTGGGGAAGGGAGCGTGTGGGTAATGAAATCCACCGGTGACTGTAGCAAACCCTATTTCAGTTCCTGCCTGCTCTGAGCGGGGAGGTGGCAGGCACTGTGGGTGAAGCTGGGTCCTGGACTTGCAGGACTAAACTTGGTTAAAGCAGGATCTGGCTCCTGGGCCTCCTTTTCCACCACATCATCACTCAGCATGGCCCCCCTCCTCCAAAAGGACCAGCCTAGTGACCGCTACATCACTGTGGGGATGTGGAGCACATCCCCGACACTGTCAGAGGGGGTGACACCAAAATGATCCAGGGGTCCTGGGTGGTGGCAGCGGTGGGGGGGGTGGGGCGGGAAGGGCAGGCAGGGCTGGAGGAGGGACTGCCAAGGCAATGGCCTCACTAGGGTTGGTGTCACCCAGCAGGGTAACTTGTCACCCACCCTATCACACGCTAGTCAGGGTGCAGCGGCCAGGCTACATTGCCCACCATTGGGCCAAGAGGAGGGTCTTTGCCTTGGCCACTGAGGGGAGAAGCTGCAGGGGGAGGGTGCAGGGAGCAGGGCTGGGGGTATGGGCTAGGAACCTCCACCCACCAGGGGGTCCATTGGCTGGCCCCACCCACCCCAGCCCGGGCAGGGGGTGGGACGTGACAAAGTGAGTTCCATGCTGCGTGACACCCAGCCTAGTGGCCCCCCTTCCTAGTAAAGACCTTTGTCCGTGGACAAAGGTTGTGGATCAGACCATTGCGACCCATAGTGATAGTCAGAAGTAGATTGCCGGGCCTTTCTTCCTAGTCCATCTGAGTCTGGAAGCTCAGCTGAAATCTGTTCAGCAGCACAGCAACATGCAAGCCTCCATGGACAGATGGGTGGTGGCTGCACAGAAGGTGCACTGACCGGGAATCAAACCTGGGTCTCCAGCATGGAAAGTGAAAATTCTACCACTGAACCTCCAATCAGGAAATTGAGACTCAGAGAGGTTGTGTGCTTTGCGTCAAACCCATCCGATGACAGGGTCCTAGCCACTTAGTTGTCTAGAGTAAGGGGAGTCACTGTCTTTGCTGGAGTTGGAAGTTGGCTGTCATTAGCTTTCTAACATTTTTTCCTCTATTAAAACTGCCAGTGTAACATCCTACCAAAGGACTAATAAATCTTATTTTCAATAAGCCACTGCCAACGTTAAAACATGCAAAATTTTTCAACATAAATTTTCCCAACAATTGTAACTCATTACTTCAATACAAGGTGCGCACTACTGCAGTCTCCACAGTGACAAGGAAAACGCTGGGCAGAAGCCCAGCAACCCGTTCTCTGATGGCTGTATGAAATATTTCGCAACGGTTTCCACAAAGTTTTCTCTGGCTGTCTCGGTTACGATGACATCTTCTCGAGGGCGTCTGTTGCGGGAGCCTTAAGACAAACATGTTCCAAGAGCTACCAGATCTCACAGACAAGAGAAGCCCTTCTTTTTTAGGGGAGTTCCTGGGTGGTGCAAACAGAAGCAGCTTGGCTGCTAACCAAAAGGCTGGAGGTTTGAGTCCACCCAGAGGCCCTTCAGAAGAAAGGCCTGGGGATGTACTTCTGAGAAACCAGCCGTTGAAAACCGTGTGGAGCACAGTCCTATTCTGACCCTCAGGGGCCGTCGTAAGTCAGAATTGGCTCAGCCACTGCTATTTCCTTGTTTCTGTTTTTGCTTTCCTCCGTGAAGCCCTTTGCTTTCTCCAAGGTGTTCTGGACTGTCTCACAGAACCCTTGGTCAGTGTTTTGCCCTGGTCCACCTTTTGCCCCTTGATTCTTCAGCCACAGAAATCCATAATCGTTTGTCTCAAGGTCAATCTTTGCTTCGGGGTCAATGTCGAGTTTAGATAAAATTTCCCCCTTGGTGGATAAACCTCTGCTTATCAGAGAGGCTGGACATATTTCATATGGTTTTAGTCATTCGGCTTCCTTGTCTGTGGGTTTCCAGTTCATACCCTTTGCTCAGTGTTCTACCTTTTTTTTTTTTTTTTGCCTTTTCCTAACTTACTTTAAAGAGTTCTTTAAATATTCTGAATAATAACCCTTTATTATTTCTTTATTGGTTATATGCTGGCAAATATCTTTTCCCAATTTATGACTCATCTTTTTACTTTACTATATATAAATTTTAATTCTAATTTTAAATTTGAATTTATCAAACTTTTTCTCTTATCTGTGCTTTTGATGTCTTGATAAACAAGTCTTGTCTTACTCCCCTGACAAAAAATTATTCAAATTAGAAAATTACTTTTTCTAAAAGTTTTGTTCTAGACTTCATAATTGTTTTAAACATAATTTTCTAAAGGAAAATAGTATTAACTGTCAAAATAATGAGGTTTTTGCCCGTGAATCATGTGACTGTTACTTGAGAACGGGTTTCTCTCTTCTGATGGCGGTGTCGGTGTTGAGGAGCTGAACATGTCTCTAATTCTAGAATCTATCTGTGGTTTCAAGGAGCCCTGGTAGTGCAGTGGCTAAAGTGATTGGCTGCTAGCCAAAAGGTCAGTGGTTTGAACCCACCAGCTGCTCTACGGGAGAAAGACGTGGCAGTCTGCTTCCGTAAGGATTACAGCCTTGGAAACCCTATGGGGCAGCTCTGCTCTGTCCTACAGGGCCGCTATAGGTCAGAATTGACTGGACAGCAGTGAGTTTTTTCATCTGTGGGTTGTACTGCACTGCTAACCTAAAGGCTGTTGGTTCAAACCCACTCAGCCGTGCCATAGAAGAAAGGCCCGGTGGTCTGCTTCCGTGAAGATGACAGCCAAGAGAATCCTGTGGCACACAGCTCTGCTCGCTAACTTGTCACTGTCTTAGCTTCTCAGCGCTGCTGTAACACAAATACCGCAAGTGGGTGGCTCTTAGAGAACAGACATTTATTTCCTCACAGTTCAGAGGCTAGAAGTGGCACCAGCTCTAGGGGAAGTCTCTCTTTATTGGCTCTGGGAGAAGATCTCTGTCCCTTTCAGCTCCTGTTACTCATCTTCATGTGGCATCTATCCTCCCCATTTTCCTTGCTTGCTTCTGTGCCTGATCTGATCCTTTTATAGCTCAAAGGTGATTGGCTTATGACACACCCTGCACTGATGTGACCTCATTAACGTAACGAAGAAAACCTTACTGCCAAATGGGATTCCATCCACAAGTGTAGCCTGTTGCCATCGTAGCGACCCTATAGGACAGAGGAGAACTGCTCCAGTGGGTTTCCAAGGCTGGAATCTCTACATGGCAGACTGCCACATCATTCTCCCACGGAGCGGCTGGTGGGTTCGAACTGCTCGCCTTTCAGTTGGCAGCTGAGCGCTTAACCAATGTGCCACCAGGGTTCCTTCCACAGGTATAGGGGTTAGGACTTACAATACATATTTTGGGGGGACGCAATTCAATATATAACAATCGCCATGAGTTGGAATTGACTTGACAGCAAAGGGTTTATCTAGGACTCAATCTTGGGGCAGCCTACCTTATTCTCCTCTCCCCAACTAAGTAATTAAAATTTTAGCTGCTCAAGTATCAGAAGACTAAAAAAGCCTTTTCCACGGTATTCCCCATATACTGCTGCTATAACAGAAATACTACAAGTGGATGGCTTTAACAAAGAGAAGTTTATTCTCTCATAGTTTAGGAGGCTGCAAATCCGAATTCGAGACGCCAGCTCCAGAGGAAGGCTTTCTTTCTCTGTGGGCTCTGGAGGAAGGTCCAAGTCATTAATCTTCTCTCATCGAGGAGTTTCTCAGCACAGGAACCTCAGGTCTGGAGGACACACTCTGCTCCCGGCTCTGCTTTCTTGTGGTACAGGGTCCCCATGTCTCTCTGCTCACTTCTTTCTTTTATATCTCAAAAGACATTGACTTAAGATACAACCTAATCTTGTAGATTAAGTCCTGCCTCATTAACATAACTGCCATTAATCTCATTAACATCACAGAAGCAGGATTTACAACACATAGGAAAATCACATCAGATGACGAAATGGCGGACAACCACACAATACTGGGAATCATGGCCTTGCCAAGTTGACACACATTTTGGGGGGACACAATTCCATCCGTAACACAATCCCTGATGCATTTTCGTATCTAATATGCACTTATCTATTTACCTATCTAGGATGTGAGTTTTTTTTTTTTTTTTGGTTTGTGTGTGTTTTGGTAATTGATACTTCTTTACCTATATTTTGTATGAAACAGTATTAAAATTAATGTAGGTTTTCCAAACATACTGAAGATCAGCTGTAAGAGACAGCCCTGGTCCAGTAGCACAGGAATATTAGAACAGGTAAGTTGTGCTGTGCTACAAACAACCCCAGAATCTCAGACACTTAGCCTAGGAAGTTACTTCCTGCTCTCAGCAAAGGTCCAAGGCGCACCACGATGTTTCGTCTGGTGGCTCCACGAGCTGAACATCAGGCCTCCTCAGTCCCTGGAGAATTTCTCCGGCCCTTCTGTGCTTTGGTTTGGAAGTGGCACACATCACTTCCACCCACAGCTATTGGCCAGACCCCTCACATGGTCACACCTCACTGCAGGGGCTCTGGAAATGTGAGGAGACAGACGGACCATTTGGTAAGCATTATAGCACGCTAGCCTGAGATTAACAGACCATCCACCAATTTTTTTTTGCCTTATTAATTTTTTTGTTATAAATAAATACATATATATATACATATATATAAAACACCAACCAACCCAACCCAACCCCAGTGCCGTCGAGTGGATTCCGACTCATAGCGACCCTGTAGGACAGAGTAGAACTGCCCCATAGAGTTTCCAAGGAACGCCTGGCGGACTTGAACTGCCGACCCTTTGGTTAGCAGCTGTAGCATTTAACCACTACGCCACCAGAGTTTCCATATAAAACACAGCATTTGTCAATTCAACATTTTTCACCTGTACAATCTAGTGACATCAATTGCATTAATCGTGTTTGCAAGCATCACCGATAATAGCTGCCAGGTTTTCTGTGGCCACAGACAGAAATTCAGTACTTCCTAAGCATGACTCCCTTTTCACCCTCCCTCCTGCCCTGGTAACCACTAACAGAACTGTGGTCTCTATGCTTTGCCTATTCTAGATATCTCATATAAGGGAGATTACACGGTATTTGCCCTTTTGTGACCTATTCATTGTAGTCAGCAAAATGTTTCCAAGGTTCATCATATTGTAGCCTGCCTTAGGAGTCCATCCCTCTTTACGGCCGAGTAATATTCCATTGTACGCGCACACCACATTGGGCTTATCCGTTCATCTGTGGGGCCAGTCACAAAATTTTCACCTACGTAATTGAGAAAGAACTGCTGTTGCAACTGAAAGTTTGAGTCCTGTTTTAAAAGCAGAGGCCAGGATACTCTGTGTGCAATACTAAGAAAATGTGCCCTCTGAGACGAGGGGAACGAGAGAAGGCAAGAATGTACACGCAATCAGACGTAAGGGAGAGAAAGCATTAAACAGCACGTTGTTGTTGTTGTCGAGATGGTGCTGACTCATGGCGACCCCACGTGTGCAGAGAAGAGCTGAGCTTCACAGGGCTGTCAAGGCTATGACCTTACAGAAGCAGATTGGCAGGACTTTCTTCAAGGCACTTCTGGGTGGGTTTGAACCAGCAACGTCTTGGCTGGTAGTTGAACATGTAACCATTTGTGGCACCTAGGAACTCCAGCCTAGACTATACAGAGTCCCTTTTGCAGCTGGGAGGGTATAAAATAATGAGAAGTCAAGCAAAGCAAAGTCTTTTCCCTACTTACAGCAGAGGGAGGAGTTGCAAGAACTGTAAGATAAATAATAAGAAACGTTGCAGGGTGAAGGAACTTGAGGTCTGTGAAGGAATCACTTGTGAGAAGCCTCAGGAGTGCTTTACTGACAGGCTAGGGAGACAGTGCCAAAAAGACTGAAGTAACTTCTGTCAGAATATGTTCATGAAACAAGGGGAGGAGGGGCTGGGCCAGAAATACACATAAATTTTCCAAAGGATAAAGATATGTGAAAGAAAGTTGAAATTGTTTATCCTAGTCCCCAGGTCTTCAAACATTCTGCAAAAACTCATTAAGTTGGAACCTAGGACAAAAAGGGTGAAAACAAACCGCTGGCGACTTCAGCAAGGAAAATCCTGGGGAGAGCCGAGCAGTTGGGGGGCGGATGTACGGGGAGGGAAGCGATAACCGTTCCCACTGCAGCAGATAGGACGCGTATCTAAGGGCACGCGGGACCTCAGGCAACGCTTGCATCCGACTCAGAGGAGCAGAGACAAAGGGACCAAAGTCACAGGGGAGAGGAGCCGACCCAGCCTCTGTGTGCGAGTGGAAGCCCTTGTGGGCCACTGAAGAGATAAAACAGGGAAGCTGAGAAAAGAAAAGTAAAGCAGAGAGATAAGCAAGTCGCAGGGACGAGGGAAAAAAAAAACCGGGAAAGCCGATAAATCCCCCACACGGAAGTCTTCAGCAGAGGCCAGGAGTTCTGTGGGAGAACTATCTGAGGGGCCCCAGTATTCGAGGAGCCTTGGGACTCCAAATCTGTGACAACAACCCGAGTCCCAGCTGTTTTAACAGTAAAAGCAGTTCCCACTCACTGCGCCCCGTCTGAGTGTCAGGCAGAGCCCTGGGTGTGTAAAGGATACTGACTAGCTGAGCTCATGATAGTAAAATAAGAGGAATGACAAATAGTAACATTGCTGTGCTTGTATGCCATCCAGTCGATTCCGACTCATAGTGACCTTACATGAGAGAATACAACTGCCACATAGGGTTTCCTAGCCCTGGTGGTACAGTGATTGTTCGCACAGCTGCTAACTGAAAAGTTGGTGGTTCGAACCCACCAGCTGCTCCACAAGAGAAAGATGTGGCAGTCTGCTTCAGTAAGGATTACAGACTTGGAAACCCTACGGCACAGTTCTGCTCTGTCGTGCTGGCTTGCTATGAGTTGGAATCCACTCGAGGTCGGTGGGTTAATCTTTATAGGAGCAAAACGCCAGGTCTTCTCAACTGCATAGCAGCTGATAGGTTTAAACCACTGGCTTTTTGGTTAGCAGCTGAGGTCTTAACTATTATGCCGTCAGGGTTCCTTAAATAAGTAGATTGTTGTTGTTGTTGTTAGGTGCCATTGAATTAGTTCCAACTTATAGCGGCCCTATGCACCGCAGAAAGAAACACTGCCCAGTCCTGCACCATGCTCACAATCGTTGTCATGCTTGAGCTCATTGTAGCAACCACTGTGCCAACCCATCTCTTTAAGGGTCTTCCTCTTTTCTGCTGACCTTTACTTTGCCAAGCATGATGTTCTTCTCCAGGAACTGATTCCTCCTGACAACACGTTCAAAGCACGCACGACTCAGTCTCGCAATCCTTGCTTCTAAGGAACATTCTGGTTGTACGTCTCCCAAGACAGATTTGTTCGTTCTTTTGGCAGCTCATGGTATATTCAATATTCTTCACCAACACCACAATTCAAAGGCATCAATTCTTCTTCAGTCTTCCTTATTCACTGTCCAGCTTTCACGTGCATATGATGTGATTAAAAATACCAGCACCTTACTCTTCATGGTGAAATCTTTGCTTTTCAACACTTTAAAACGGTTCTTTACAGCAGATCTGCCCAATGCAATAGATCTTTTGATTTCTTGACTGTTTGGTCATGGGCCTTGATTGTGGATCCAAGTAAAATGAAACCCTTGACAGCTTCAATCTTTTCTCCATTTATCATTATGTTGCTTATTGGTCCAGTTATGAAGATTTTGTTTTCTTTTTGTTGAGGTATGACCCATACTGAAGGCTGCGGCCTATAATCTTCATCAGCACTTCAAGTCCTCTTCACTTTCAGGAACCAAGGTTGTGTCATCTGCATAACGCAGGTTGTTAATGAGCCTTCCTCCAATCCTGATGCCTCGTTCTTCATTTAGTCCAGCTTTTCGGATTATTTGCTCACCATACAGATTGAATAGGTATGGTGAAAGGATACAACCCTGACGCACACCTTTCCTGACTTTAAACCAGGCAGTATCCCCTTGTTCTGTCTAAACAACTGCCTCTTGATCTGTGCACAGGTTCCTCATGAGCACAATTAAGTGTCCTGGAATTCCCATTCTCTGCACTGTTATCCATAATTTGTTATGATCCACACAGTTGAATGCCTTAGCACAGTCAATAAAACACAGGTAAACATCTTTCTGGTATTCTCTGCTTTTAGTCAGGATCCATCTGACATCAGCAATGATATCCCTGGTTCCCTGTCCTCTTCTGAATGTGGCTTGAAATTCTGGCAGTTCCCTCTCCGTGTACTGCTGTAGTCGCTTTTGAATTATCTTCAGGAATCTTTGCTTGCGTATGATATTAATGACATTGTTTGATAATTTCCAAATTCGGTCGGATCACCAAGTAGATAAAAGCTAGCATTTTATAGTTTGTTAAGATCCCTGAGAGGTGCAAACAGTTAAGCCCTCAAATACTATTAACCGTTGCCAAGTCGAGTCAATTTCAACTCATAGCGACCCTGTAGGACACAGTAGAACTGCCCCATAGGGTTTCTAAGGAGCAGCTGAAGGATTCAAGCTGCTTGACTTTTGGTTAGCAGCCAAGCTCTCAACTACTCTGACACCAGGGCTCCCATCCTCAACCACTAGCTTATTCAAAAAGTTGGTGGTTTGAACACACCCAGAGGAACTTTGGAAAACAGGTCTGGTGATATGCTTCCGAAAGGTTGCAGCCTTGAAAAAGCTAAGGAATAGTTTTACTCTGCACACATGGGGGTGCCATGAGTGGGAAATGATGCCACAGCAACTCATGAAAACAATAATTTATGGTGTTGGCTATGTGTCAGCCCTCATCTAAAAGCCATATGTACTCAGTTCCTACATTTGTTGCTTTAGCAAAGTGCTACAAATTGGGTGCCTGAAAACAACAGAAATATATTCTCCCAAAGTTTTGCAGGTTTTTGTTTTTGTTATGTGCCATCAAGTCAGTTCTGACTCATAGCAACCCTATGTACAACAGAATGAAACACTGCCTGGTCATGTGCCATCCTCACAATCATTGCTATGTTTGAGCCCATTGTTGCAGCTACTGTGTCAGTCCAACTTGTTGAGGGTCTTCCTCTGTTTCACTGACTCTCCACTTTCCCAAGCATGATGTCCTTCTCCAGGGACTGGTCCCTCCTGATAACATGTCCAAAGTACGTGAGACAAAGTCTTGCCATCCTCCCTTCTAAGGAGCACTGTAGGCTAGAAGTACAAAATCAAGGTGTCAGCAGGGCCATGCTCCCTCCAGCTGCTGCAGAGGCAGATCCTTCCTTGTCTCTTCTAGCTGCTGGTGGTTGTTGTACTGTTGGCATTCCTTCACTTGTGGAAGCAGGACTCTAATCTTTGCCTCCATCTTCTAAAGTCTTCTTCTCTGTAGTCTTTGACTCCAAATCTCTCTCTCCTTGTAAAGACATCTGTTATTGGATTAGGGCCCACTCTCAACTTGATTACATCTGTCAAAGTGGCTTAGCTGCTAAATAAGTAATCTGCAAAATAAATGATTTTAGAGGTTTTATTGAAGCACACAACACACAATTTACAAATTGAGAAGGCCCCAAACTCACAGAGTGAAAGCAAGTCTCACAAGTGAAATCAGTAATTCCAAGGAATGGGGAAAAGTATCAAGAAATTATACACTCGAAAAAGGAACTAAATCACGGGGAGGGCAGTTATGGGAAAATCGATGAATATTATAAAAATCACACCTTGATGGACAGACGTCACACAGTTGTAGGGAAAGTCACACATATTTTAATACTTTGTAAGTAGCTTAAGGAAGAAAACAGCAATGAGCTTGTACTTTGTTTCTGACTGGTTAATGCTGTGTTAGAAACCAAAGGCTCAATTTTGATTGGCTGATTATCTTGCAATAAACCACGAGGTGTGTTGAGAGTTTCCTTGGAAAAAATTATAATATCTGATAAACATCTTTTTGGAGACATAAAAGTGGAAGTAGATTCCTGACAATGGTCAAAAGACAAGATGGAACCTTAATTTTACATCAAGTTACAGGATAAAGTCAGTGACCCAGTCATAAGTCAAAGTTTTTCCACAAACTAAGTGCCTCAAATCACATCAAAGGCTCTATTTCCAAATAAAGTCACTGTGATGGTTAATATGAAGTGTCAGCTTGGCTAGGCTGTGATTCTCAGTGGTTTGGCAGACATTGGACAGATTGCTTTTCCATAATGTGATAGGCCCACACATGTCTGTCAGTTTGTCTTACTGTGGGTGCTTGTGTGTTGCTGTGATGCTGGAAGCTATGCCACCAGTATTCAAATACCAGCAAGGTCACCTATGGCAGACAGGTTTCAGCTGAACTTCCAGACTAGGAAGAAGGGCCCAGCAGTCTACTTCTGAAAAGAATTAGCCAGTGAAAACCTTATGAATAGCTGTGGAACATTGTCTGATATAGTGCTAGAAGATAGGCTGCTTAGGTTGGAAGGCACTCAAAAGACGACTGGGGAAGAGCTGCTTCCTCAAAGTAGAGTCCACCTTAATGCGTGGATGGAGTCAAGCTTTGGGACCTTCATTTGCTGATGTGGCATGACTCAAAATGAGAAGAAACAGCCGCAAACATCCATTAATAATCAGAAGGTGGAATGTATGAAGTATGAATCTAGAAAAATTGGGAATCGTCAAAAATGAAATGAAACACATAAAGATCGATGTTCTAGGCGTTAGTGAGTTGAAATGGACTGACAGTGGTCATTTTGAATTGGGCAATCACACAGTCTACTATGCCGGAATGACAGCTTGAAGAGGAATGGCCTTGCATTCATCATCAAAACGAACATTTCAAGATCTATCCTAAAGTACAATGCTGTCAGTGATAAGATAATACCCATACAACTACAAGGAAGACCGGTTAATATGACTATTATTCAAATTTATGGACCAACCACTAAGGCCAAAGAGGAAGAAACTGAAGATATTTACCAACCTCTGCAGTCAGAAATTGATTGAACATGCAATCAGGATGCATTGATAATTACTGGTGATTGGAATGTGAAAGTTGGAAACAAAGAAAAAGGATCAGTAGTTGGAAAATATGGCTTTGGTGATAGAAATGATGCTGGAGATTACATTCGTGAATTTTACAAGACCAAGGACTTCTTCATTGCAAATACGTTTTTTCACCCACATCAACAACAACTATTCACATGGACCTTGCGAGATGGAATACACAGGAATCAAATCGACTACATCTGTGGAAAGAGACAATGGAAAAGCTCAATATCATCAGTCAGAACAAAGCCAGGGGCCGACTGCAGATCAGACCATCAATTACTCACATGCGAGTTCAAGTTGAAACTGAAGAAAATTAGAACAAGTCCAGGAGAGCCAAAGTACTACCTTGATTATATCCCACCTGAACTTAGAGGCCATCTCAAGAAAAGATTTGATGTGTTGAACATTAATGACCAAAGACTAGACTAGTTGTGGAATGACATAAAGATCATCCTACTTGAAGAAAGCAAGAGGTCATTAAAAAGACAGGAGAGAGAGAAAAGACCTAAATGAATGTCAAAAGAGACTCTGAAACTTGCTCTTGAACTTCAAGTAGCTAAAGCAAAAGGAGAAAATGATGAAGTAAAACAGCTGAACTGAAGATTTCAAAGGGCGGCTCGAGAACACAAAGTATTATGATGACATGTGCAAACACTTGGAGATTGAAAACCAAAAGAGAAGAACATGCTTGGCATTTCTCAAGCTGAAAGAACTAAAGAAGGGGGAAAAAAAAGCCTCAAGTTGCAATATTGAATGATTCTATGGCAAAAATATTAAACAACTCAGGAAGCATCAAAAGAAGATGGAAGGAATACACAGACTCACTATACCAAAAAGAACTGGTTGACTTTCAACCATTTCAGGAGGTAACATATGATCAGGAACTGATGGTACTGAAGGTAGAAGTCCAAGCTGCACTGAAGACACTGGCAAAAAACAAGGCTCTGGGAATTGACAAAATACCAATTGAGATGTTTCAACAAACGAAGGCAGCGGTGGAAGTACTCACTCATCTATGCCAAGAAATTTGGAACACAGCTACCTGGCCAACCAACTGGAAGAGATCCATATTTACGCCAATTGCCAAGAAAGGTGATCCAACTGAATGCAGAAATTATTGGACAATACTCTTTTTTTATTATTAATATCATATGCAAGAAAAATTTTGCTAAAATTTTACTGTTGCAGCAGTGTATCTATAGGGAACTGTCAGAATTTCAAGTTGGATTTAGAAGAGGACAGGGAACCAGGGATATCATCGCTGATGTCAGGTGGATCCTGGCCTAAAGCAGAGAATACCAGAAAGATGTTTACCTGTGTTTTATTGACTATGCTAAGGCATTCAACTGTGTGGATCATGACAAATTATGGATAATAGTGTGAAGAATGGGAATTCCAGAACACTTAATTGTGCTCATGAGGAACCTGTGCATAGATCAAGAGGCAGTTGTTTAGACAGAGCAAGGGGATACTGCCTGGTTTAAAGTCAGGAAAGGTGTGCGTCGGGTTGTATCCTTTCACCATACTTATTCAATCTGTATGCTGAGCAAATAATCTGAGAAGCTGGACTATATGAAGAAGAACGGGGCATCAGGATTGAAGGAAGAGTTGTGAACAACCTGCGTTATGCAGATGACACAACCTTGCTTGCTCAAAGTGAAGAGGACTTGAAGCACTTACTGATGAAGATTAAACACCACAGCTTTCAGTATGGATTACACCTCAACGTAAAGAAAACAAAAATTATCACAACTGGACCAATAAGCAACATCATGATAAATGGAAAAAAAGACTGAGGTTGTGAAGGGTTTCATTTTACTTGGATCCACAAACAGCACCATGGAAACAGCAGTCAAGAAATCAAAAGATGCATTCCATTGGGCAAATTGGTTGCAAGAGCTCTATTTAAAGTGTTAAAAAGCAAAGATGTCACCTTGAGGACTAAGGTGCACCTGACCCAAGCCATGGTGTTTTCAATTGTCTCATATGCATGGGGAAGCTAGACAATGAATAATTAAGACTAAAGAAGAATTGACGCCTTTGAATTGTGACATCGGCAAAGACTATTGATTATAGCATGGACTGCCAAAAGAATGAACAAATCTGTCTTGGAAGAAGCACGACCAGAATGCTCCTTAGAAGCAAGGATGGTGAGACTTTGTCTCACATACTTTGGACATGTTATCAGGAGGGATCAGTTCCTGGAGAAGGACATCATGCTTGATAAAGTGGAGAGCCAGAGAAAAAGAGGAAGACCCTCAATGAGATGGATTGACACAGTGGTTGCAACAATGGGCTTAAGCATAACAAGGATTGTGAGAATGGTGCAGGACGAGGCGGTGTTTCGTTCTATTGTACATAGGGTCAACATGAGTGTGAACCAACCGATAGCACTTGACAACCAAAGAACAACAATGTGATATAATATACTCACCTCCATGATGAAATCTGCTATAATGTAATCACCTCTATGATGAGATCTGCTACGAGCAGTCAATCAGTTGAAAATGTCGTCTCCTTTGGGGTGTGGCCTGTCTCCAGTATATAAATGGATGGTTCAGCAAGGATCTCTCTACAGATTCTGGATCCTGCATCACCTCATCATCATCTGACCTCTGGTTCTTGGGGCATGAGCCAGCAGCCTGCTGCCTGACCTGCAGACTTTGGGTTTATCAGCCCCTGCAACTATGTGCATCAGGGGAAGCCCCCAGTCTGACACTTGACCTATGGATTTGGGACTTGCCAGCTTCCACAACCACATTAGCCATTTCACTGAGATCAATCTCTCTCTATATATTTATATATATACAGTTCACTGGTTTTGCTGATCTAGAGAACCCAGCCTAAGATATCTATTCACAAGTACCGGGGATTAGGGCTTCAAACATATCTTTTGGGGGACATAATTCAACCCACAACACCTTATGTGTAACACTTCATTTTATTTCCTTGCCAACCTTATCTGCTAAGTCATCTTTACCTTTCTGCACCTCAGTGTCCTCCTCTATAAAATGATATTACGGGAGTACAACGCACAATTGTTGTTAGGTGCCAGCAAGTTGATCCTGACTCATAGGGACCCTACGTACAACAGAACTAAACACTGCCCAGTCCTGCACCATCTTCGCAATCTTTGCTATGTTTGAGCTCATTGTTGCAGCCACTGTCAACCCATCTCCTTGAGGGTTTTCCTCTTGTGTGTACACTGCACAATGAAGTGAGGCAAGAGTTCAAACATCTTTCATTTTCAGACAAGTCCAGTCCCTCCTCATTGGCTTTGTTGGGGAAGAACTTGGCACTTGAGAGAATGATTTATTATTATTATTATTATTAGGTGCCGTCAAGTCGGTTCCGACTCATAGCGACCCTATGCACAACAGAATGTACACTGCCCAGTCCTGCACCGTCTTTACAATCATTGTTATGCTTGAGCCCATTGTTGTAGCCACTGTGTCAGTCATCTTTTGAGTGCCTTCCAACCTGGGGGGCTCATCTTCCAGCACTATATCAGACAATGTTCCGCTGCTATTCATAAGGTTTTCACTGGCTAATGCTTTTCAGAAGTAGACTGTGGGGCCTTCTTCCTAGTCTGTCTTAGTCTGGAAGCTCAGCTGAAACCTGTCCTCCATGGGTGACCCTGCTGGTATCTGAATACCGGTGGCATAGCTTCCAGCATCACAGCAACACGCAAGCCCCCACAGTACGACAAACTGACAGACACATGGGGGTGAAAGAAAGATGGGGCACAGAATTTGGAAGATAAGGGTGGGAGTAGGGATGGTGGCATTTATGACCTCCGTCAATCAAGTCTAGACACATCACTCCTCTGCTCTGTTACGTATAGATCATATCTTCCTGCTGATCCTCAAGGAAACAAAGGCACAGTGAAGTCACAGGGCTGTCTTACACTCACACAAAAAATTAAGTGTCAGGCAGTACAGGAGTAAGTTGTTTTAATGAGCTTCACTTTACTGCGCTTTGCAGATATTTCGTTTTTTGCAAATTGAGGGTTTGCAGTAACTCTGTTTCAAGCAAGTCTGTTGGAGCCTTTCCAGCAACATGTGCTTACTTTGTGTCTCTGTCACATAGTAGTAATTCTCACAATATTTCAAACTTTTTCATTATTATTATAGCTGTTCTGGTGATCTGTGATCAGTGATCTTTGATGTTATTTGTTTTGGAGCTCCATGAACGGCACCCACATAAGACAGCGAACTTAATAAATGTTGTATATGTTCTGACTGCTCCACCGACCAGCCATTTCCCCACCTCTCTCCCTCCTCTCTTCCCTCCCTATTCTTTGAGACATGACAATATTGAAATTAGGCCAATTAATAACCCTACAATGGCCCCTAAGTGTTCAAGGGAAAGGAAGAGTCACACACATCTCATTTTAAGTCAAAAGCTAGAAATGCTTAACTTAGTGAGGAAGGCATATGGAAAGCTGAGACAGGCTGAAAGCTGGGCCTCTTGTGCCAAACAGCTAGCCAAGTTGTGAATGCAAAGGAAAAGTTCTTGAAGGAAATTAAATTGCTACTTTGGTGAACACACCAATGATAAGAAAGCAAAAGAGCCTTATTGCTGATATGGAGAAAGTCTCAGTGGTCTGGATAGAAGATCAAACCAGCCACAACATTCCCTTAAGCCAAAGCCTAATTCAGAGCAAGGCCCTAACTCTTTTTCAATTCTGGGAAGGCTGAGAGAGGTGAGGAAGCTGCAGGAGAAAAGGTTGAAGCTAACAGAAGTTGGCCCATGAGGTTTAAGGAAGGAAATCCTCTCCATAACATAAAAGTGCGCGGTGCCGAAGCAAGTGGTGACGTAGGAGCTGCAGCAAGTTATCCAGAAGGTCTAGTCAGAGATAGTTGATGAAGGCGGCTACACCAAACAGCAGGTTTTTCAATGTAGATGAAAGAGCCTCCTATTGGAAGAAGATGCCATCTAGGGCTTTTTATATCTAGAGAGAAGTCAATGCCTGACTTCAAAGCTTCAAATGACAGGCTGACTCTCTTATTAAGGGCTAATGCAGCTAGTGACTTTAAGTTGAAACCAATGTTCATTTACCATTCAGAAAACCCTAGAGCCCTTCAGAATGATGCTAAATGTACTCTGTCTCTGCCCTATAAATGAAACAACAAAGCCTGGATGACAGCACATCTGTTTACAACATGGTTTACTGAATATTTGAAGCCCACTGTTGAGACCTACCACTCAGAAAAAAAAGCCTCCTTTCAAAATATTATTGCTCATTGACAATGCACCTGGTCACCCAAGAGCTCCGATGGAGATTAATGTTTTTTTCATGCCAGCTCACACAACATCCATTTTGCAGCCCATGGATCAAGGAGTAATCTCTACTTTCAAGTCTTATTATTTAAGAAATACATTTCATAAGGCTATAGCTGCCATAGATAGTGATTCCTCTGATGGATCTGGGCAAAGTAAATGGAAAATCTTCTGGAAAAGATTCATCATTCTAGATGCCATTAAGAACATTCATGATTCATGGGAGGAGATCAAAATATCAACATTGACAGGAGTTTGGAAGAAGTTGATTCTAATCCTCATGGATGATTTTAAGGGGTTCAAAACTTCAGTGGAGGAAGTACTGCAGATGTGGTGGAAATAGCAAGAGAATTAGAATTATAGGTGGAGCCTGAAGATGTGACTTAATCGCTCCAACCTCATAGTAAAACTTGAACGATGAGGAGTTCTTATGGATGAGCAAAGAAAGCAGTTTCTTGAGATGGATATCTACTCCTGGTGAAGATGCTGTGAACATTGTTGAAATGACAACAAATGATTTAGAATATTACATAAACTTAGTTGCTAAAGCAGCAGCAGGGTTTGAGAGGATTGAGTCCAATTTTGAAAGTTCCACTGTGGGTAAAATGCTATCAAACAGCATCGCATGCTACAGAGAAATCTTTCGGGAAAAGAGGAGACAATAGATGGGGCAAACTTCATTGTTGTCTTATCTTAAGAAATTGCCACAGCCTTCAGCACCCACCACCCTGCTCAGTAAGCCGCCATAAACATCAAGGCAAGACCTCACACCAGCAAAAAGATTATGACTGGCTGAAGGCTTAGATGATGGTTAGCATTTTTAGCAATAAAGTATTATTTGATTAAGGTGCGTGTGTTGGTTTTTTTAGACATAATGCTATTGCACACTTAAGAGACTACCCCTTGCTGCTCAGTCGATTCCAATTCATAGTGACCCTAGAGGACAGAGTAGAACTGCTCCATAGGGTTTCCAAGGAATGGCTGGTAGATTTGAGCCACTGACCTTTGGGTTCGAAGGCAACCTCTTAAGCACTGCACCACCAGGGTTCCTGTTAGACTACAGTAGAGTGTAAACATAACTTTTACATGTGCTGGGGAATCTAAAAATTTGTTTGACTTGCTTTATTGCAATATTAGCTTTCTTGTGGTGGTTGTCTGTACTAGAATGGAGCCCTGGTCACACAACGATTGGTTATGAACTCAGCTGCAAACCGAAAGGTCAGCAGCTTGAATCCACCCCGTGTCTCCCAGGGAGAAAGAGCTGGTGACCAACCCTGTGAAGGCTACAGCCTAGGAAACGCTGGAGGGTAGTTTTCCCATCAGATAGGGTCTTTGTGAGTTGGAATCAATGTTATGGCAGACGACAACAACTACAGCGCTAGCATGTGGGTTCCCTGATTCATTGGGAAACAAGCTTTTTTTTTGTTTGTTTTTACCAATGAACCATGCTGAGCCACAGAAGAGGGTAAGCACTTTTTAAAAGAGACGGCAAAGGTCGTGCAGAACACGGAGAGATCAGGAACTATGCCCAGGAAAGAGAAGGACAAGTTTAAAAGAGGACTGTTGGCACTGTAGCTTAGGGACAGTCAATGCCGGAGGTCACAGCACCTGAGGTGTTTTCACATCTGCCTACTATTTCCATGAGGAGCCGAGGAAAAACCCCTATGACTGTAGAATTTTCCAGAAGCGACAAGGCTACCCTTTATCCCTTCCACCACCCACCTTAACTGTGAGGGTTTGGAATTGCGCTCATTACCCTCTTGTATCCCCAAACCAGCTTCTCTATCTTTAGTGCGACCCCCTTGGGCACCTGGCGTCAGTGTGTGCATCTGCCTGCTTCTCTGTCACACCGGCCACTCGTGGCAGCCATGGCGTCAGTGTGTGCATCTGCCTGCTTCTCTGTCACACCGGCCGCTCGTGGCAGCCATGCTCCCTGGTTATTAAGAAGGGACCAAGGACTGTGCCCATGCTTCCAAACGCAGCACCGGTTGTGTCCTGATGTGAAAATAGCTTTCTTAGGCATCAACTGGCTACGCTTCTCTTATTCGTTGGTTTTTTGTTGCCATCAAAAGGCCAGGAGGGAGGACAATTTCCTGGAAGCGTGATTACCAAAACTAAACCAAACCTGTTACCGCCAAGTCAATTTCCCGGATGAGTCTCTGAGAATTAGTCAGTTGGTAGAATCCCAGGGCCGAGAGATGTGAGCAGGCAACAGGCCCACATCCCTGGCCTGTACGAAGTGATTCCTTTGTTTTGGATTTACCCTAACCCTCATGCCACAGCAGGACCCGGTCCTCCCAGGGTCAGTAACTGGGATCAAGCTCCACGTTAATCCTAAAGTTTTTTTGCCCCACTGCTGACCTGAGTCTCCACTGCTGGCTAGGGAAGGGTGGAAAACGGACTTTGCCTCCTTCCACTGGTAAGAGTGCCAGATAATACAGACTTTCTGAAGAGCAGAAGAGCCTTAAAGCACATGCAGAGTTTTAAAGCCAGTACTCCCAAGTCTAGAAGTTAAATCCCAAGGAAATAATCAGACCAGTGCACAAAGGCGAATCACAACAGTGTTTGCTAGAGCGTTATTTGTAGTAATAAGCAATCGGACACAACCTAAGACACACAACAGTAAACAGCTGAACTAACAACTCATGGTAGAGTCAACAATCTTACTTATTTCCAATGACATCTGTATGTATTTACCTGGCAAGATGTTTATGATGTACCATGAGGAAAGCAAGGTGTGGAATAGTAAAGCCTGTGTTTATGGTACATATTCTGAGAAAAAGTCATTAACAATGCAGGCATACCTCGGAGATATTGTGGGGTTGGTCCCAGACCACCGCAATAAAGCAAATATCGCAATAAAGTGAGTCACACAAATGTTTTGGTTTCCCAGAGCATGTGAAAGTTACGTTTATACTATATTGCAGTCTATTAAGTGTGCAATAGCATTATATCTTAAAAAAAATACAAATAACAATTAAAAAATACTTTATTGGTAAAAAATGTTAACCATTGTCTGAGCCTTCAGCAAGTTGTAATCTTTTTTCTGGTAGAGGGTCTTGCCTTGAGGTTGACGGTGACTGTCATGTTATGGAGATGGCTTTTTTTCCTTAAACTTCATGAACCAACCTCTGCTAGATTCAGACTTTTCTTCTGCAGCTTCCTTACCTCTCTCAGCCTTCATAGAATTGAAGAGAGTTAGGGCCTCGCTCTGGATTAGGCTTTGGCTTAAGGGAATGTTGTGGCTGGTTTGATCTTCTATCCAGACCACTGAGACTTTCTCCATATCAGCAATAAGGCTGTTTGGCTTTCTTATCATTCATGTGTTCACTGGAGTAGCACTTTCAATTTCCTTCAAGAACTTTTCCTTTGCGTTCACAACTTGGCTAACTATTTGGCAAAAGAGGCGTAGCTTTTGGCCTATCTAGGCTTTCGACATGCCTTCCTGACTAACCTCAATCATTTCTAGCTTTTGATTTAAAGTGAGAGACATGCGACTCTTCCTTTCACTTGAACACTTAGAGGCCATTGCAGGGTTATTAACTGGCCTAATTTCAACACTGTCGTGCCTCAGGGAAAAGGGAGGCCCAAGGACAGGGAGAGAGACGGGGGAAAGGCCGGTTGGTGGAGCAGTCAGAACACACAAACACGTATCGACTAAGTTGGCTGTTTTATATGGGCACAGTTCATGGCACCCCAAAACAATTACAATAGTATCTTCAAAGATCACTGATCACAGATCACCATAGCAGATATAATAGTGATATAATAATAATGAAAAAGTTTGAAATATTGTGAGAATTACCAGAATGTGACCGAGAAACATGAAGTGAGAACATGCTGTAGGAAGAACGGCACCAATAGACCTAACTCTACGCAGGGTCTCCACAAATCTCCGATTTGTAAATACTGCAGTATCTGTAAAGTGCAATAAACCGAGGTGTGCCTGTATTGCATCAGGCAAATCTGCTGCAAAAGACCTCTTTAAAGTGTTGAAAAGCAAAGATGTCAACTTGAGAACTGAAGTGTGCCTGCCCCAAGCCATGGTATTTTCAATTTTCTCATGTGTATGGGAAAGCTGGACCGAAGAATTGATGCATTTGAATTACAATGTCGGCCAAAAAATACTGAATATACCATGGATTGCCAGAAGAATGAACAAATCTCTCTTGGAAGAAGCATTGCTAGAATGCTCCTTAGAAGAATGGCAAGACTTTGTCTCAAGTATTTTGGACATGTTATCAGGAGGAACCAGTCCCTGAAGAGGGACATTGTGCTTGGCAAAGTAGAGGGTCAACAAAAAAGAGGAGGGCCCTCAATGAGACGGATTGACGTGGTGGCTGCAACAATGGGTTTAAGCATAGCAATGATTGTGACGATGGCGCAGGACGTGGCCAACAACAACATTGATTAATAGGAGCCCTGGAAGTACAACGGTTAAGCACTTGGCTACTAACTGAAAGCCTGATGGTTAGAACCACCCAGCAACTCTGCAGGAGAAAAATGTCAGTCTGCCCTTGTAAAGATTGCAATGCAGGAAACCCTATGGGGCAGTTCTACCCTGTCTGTATGGTCGCTAGGAGTAGTAATCAACTTGGTGGCCCCTAACAACAACAATAACATTGATTAATGTTCCTAGTTTAAGCATTTAGACTTAGAACCCCTTCAAAGTAGGCAGTAACTTACCTTTTTGTTCCTGGGTCCTAGCTCAGTGCCTGACACATAGTAGGTGCTTAATACATATTTGACATGTGAATTAATTTTTGAACCTTGAGTATTTGTAGTACCCACTGGCAGAGCAATGCCGTCTCTTCCATCCGTATCCCCACAGCACTGTGGGTCAAGGGCATGATGGGCTGGTGGGAGTACTGGATGTGGTATGAATGAGTCAGACCAACCTGGGTTCAAATACTGCTCCTGCCATATATATCCTAGCAAATGATCCTCGATTTTCACTTCTGTAATAAGGGACTGATAATATTAAGGATCTTGCAAGATTATTACAAGGACAAGAATTTGACAGTTTCCTTCTTGCAAACACCTTGTTGTGGATTTTGCCTTTGGAAACCGTTTAGTCATTGGCCAATGTTAAATCCACCTGTTGAAGCCATTCTGCATAACTCAAGGTTCAGGTAGCCTTCTCTAGAACACCAACATTGCAGCATCTACAGCTTCCGTCTGAGAGGGCTTGCTCCTGGGTTTCACAGAGCACATGGGAAGAAAGTGTGTTAGCAAGAATTGGTGGATTATTAAGTAGCCTTATCTCAGCTCAGCGTCTCTCTGTAAATAAGTCAAGGCCTACAGCAACCCCTGAAAGTGCTGGAAACGTTCAAAGCCTTAAAATAGCAACTGCTTTGAAGAAACCCATCTTCCTAATGGAAAAACAGAATACACAAGAAAAATGACTGTCAGTTATTTATATATAGCCCAGGCTTCAGCATGTGACAAAAGTGGCCACTGCTGATTTGTAATTCTCTTTAGAAACTAGCTTTGTGCACCATTTTCAGAGGCTGAAGTGTGGGTTAAAGAAGGAGCTGGCCAGGTGACCACTTACCATTGCCTACTCTTAGGGAGACCCCAAGGCTAAGCTTCTCCTTCCGTTGTCCTCAGTGGCTTCGCCAGGAAACAGCCTCGTTAGACATCATGTCAGCTTGGTCTCCATTGTTATCATTTAAGCCAATGGTTTCTCTAAGTGATCTGAATGACCATATGAAGGTGGCTGGCAATGGAATATTTAGAAAATGGGACTATATTCTGTTATTTGCTTTTACTACTGCGTTACAAGGCCAAAGAATAAAAATAGAGATTACATCTAGTTACTACAAACCGCCAGTGGACAGAGCAAGCTGACTGATGAGGTTTGTCACTGTATGAGTGTGTGTGTGGGTGTGTGTGCGTGTGACTTCTCCCTTATTCAGGCTGTGTAGCAATCACGTTTCTGATACAGCTGGGAAAGACATTGAACTCCAGGATATACGCAAAAAATATGGTATGTTGTGAAAACAGTGGTGGCTAGGCCCACTGATTAACATACTAGGATGCTAACCTCAAATAATTTTTAGATTAATAGGAAATACAAATAAATCTACTAGTTTCCAAACTAAAATAATTGATATGAGAACTCTATAGCTACTTTCTACCACCCATCTGTCTGTTTGTTGTACTGTGGTGGCTTGTCTATTGCTATGATGCTGAAAACTAAGCCACCAGTATTTCATATACAGAAGGGTCACCCATGGTGGAGAGGCTTTAGCAGAACTTCCAGGCTAAGACAGACTAGGAAGAAAGGCCTAGTGATCTACTTCAAAAAAATTAGCCACTGAAAACCTGATGGATCACAATAGAATGATATCCGATATAGTGCTGGCAGATGAGCCCCCTAGGTCGGAAGGCACTGAAAATACACTGCGGCTGCAACAACGGAGTCCAGCACGCCAACAAGCGTGAAGACGGCACAAGATCAGGCAAAATTTCGATCTCTTATGATAAGGTCGCCATGGGTCAGAGCCAACTGGATGGCAACTGACAACAACATAGCTACTTTGTCCTGCATCTTGGCATCGGCAGTGCAGATGCCATAGTTCTGAAGCTGTCTCATTCCTACCGCCTTTGACATTAGCTGCCCTGTAATTGAGAAGTCAGGCGAATTCTTATGTGAAGGTGAAGTCTCTGTGGACATTTTACCTGTGTGCCTCTTGGCAGTGTCTCTGATGCTCAGGACATTCCAGGTCAGCTACTGACTATATATGCTGCTCTAGGACAAAGTCAATTGCCTGGAGATGTTCAGTATAAGGTACATAGTGACAAGGTGCTAGAAGAGAGCTTGGCCAACTTCCACGTGCCATGGCTTGCACAGGTGGGCATGTTAGACTTCCCTGCTGCCTTGCTCTATTTCCCTCACTAAGTTCTAAATGGATAATCACTGAGACGGGGTCAGGCCATTCAAACAAAAGAGCTCTGAGGCTGGCCTGCAGTGTGAAAACTGTCAATTATCCTATTTATGTCCTACCTACATTTCTGGTAGCAGGGTCCTCATTTCCATTAGAACCATTTGGTACAATGCTGCATGTTCTAATCCTTTCACCATCTTATCAGAGCGAGGGGAATGAGTGCAAATGATGGGGGAGGAGGAGAGAAAGGGAGAGAAGAAAGGAAAGGACACAAAGGAAGAGAATTGTTTTGAAGGATGATTTTAACTTCTGACTTTACAATTTGCTAAAAGTGAACGTAACCTTGTAATGCAAGCTCGTCACTTCTGGTCAAGGAGGGCAAATCTAGTCAGAAGTGACCTGTTTTTAATACCTTGAATCTCTTATTTTGAGATTCTTAGTCTGTAAACAGGGACGTCGCTCACAGATTCTAGGTAATTTTTTTTATGGGGCACTGCACATGGCTTAATGAGGCGCTGGCTCAGAGTGCATAGAATCAAGGCCAGAGGTTGGCCTTAATGTCCACCTGGATGTGCCACCTTCTCTGGAGGGGTGCCAGGAACTGACCACATCACAGTACAGTGGGGACATTAACCCTTTTGCATGAGCTAACTCCCACAGGCACAGCAAAAATTCTGGAAACATCTTTTACCAGCTTTCCATTGCTGCACAACAAATCACCACAAACTTAACGGCTTAAAACAACACATATTTATTATCTTAGTTTCTGTGAGTCAGAAGTACTGGAGGGACTTAGCTGAGTTTTCTGGTCAGAGTCTCACAAGGCTGCAAGTTTTCAGCCAGGCTGTGTTCTTCTCTGGTGGCTCCCCTGGGGAAGAACCCGTTTCCAAGCCCATTCAGGTTGGAGGCAGAATTCATTTCCTTGCAGCTATGGGACTCAGAATTCTGGCTTTTTGCTGGTTGTTGGCTGGAAGCTACCCACAATTCCTTGCCACTTGGGCCCCTCAACATGGTCACTTATTTCTAGCCCATTTATTTCTATTGGTTAGAAGCAAGCCACAGGTCCCACCTACACTTAAAAAAATCCATTGCTGTCAAGTTAATTCCGACTCATAGTGACCCTGTAAGACAGAGTAGAACTGCCCCATAGTTTCCAAGGAGCACCTGGTAGATTCAAACTGCTGACATTTTGGTTAGCAGGCATAGCACTTAACCAGTACACCACCAGGGTTTCCCAGCTACAGTTAGGGGAGGAAATGGTACAAAGGTGTGAGCACCAGCAGGTGGGGATCACGGAAGGGATCACAGAAGAGTCTGTCACATGCCTGGAACCTCTTTGTACCGCTCTCATCCCCCTGACCTTACAGAGACTTCCTTTTTACATAAAAATTCACCTGACTTCAACTATAGAGAAGCTGGTGCCAAAGGCAGTAGGAACGAGATAGCTTTAAAACCGTGAGATTTCCATTACCAGTGCCGAGTGCAGGGCAAAGTAACAATCCATTTAAAAACCCACTGCCATCAAGTCAGTTCCAACTCATAGAGACCCTGTAGGACAGAGGAGAACTGCCTCAAAGGGTTTCCAAGGCTGTAACCTTTACAGAAGCAGACTGCCACATCTTTCTCCCACAGAGCTGCTGGTGGGTCCAAACTGTGGACCTTTCAGTTAGCAGCTGAGTGTTTAACCACTGAGCCACCATGGCTCCTTAAAGTATCTACAGAGTTCTAATATTATTTACTTTGAAAACTAACAGATTTATTTATACCCCTATCAATCTAAAAACTATTTTGTAAGTAATTTGTTAATTGTGAATGTTGTATTTTGTAAAATTTGTAAATATATCCAGGAAAACCAGAGAATATATTGCTTCTAAAAATGAGAAAAAGGTGCTACATAAAAAGGAATGATCAGAGAACAAGACAGAGTCTCTGGCTGCTCAGGTCTGTTAAAATAAACGACATCTCCTATAACACACCACGATCACAAAAGATCACCCTTTGCTGTGTTTCCTGGATTAGGAGCAAGCCACAGGTCCCACCTGTACTTGGAGGAAGGGACTGCACAATGGCATGAACACCAGGAGGTGAGGGTAACGGTAGATCACCTAAGGGACTGTCTGCCACCGCCCTGGAGCCTCTACCCGCCTTCCTCACCCCTCTGACCTCAGGGGAATCCTCTTCCAAGCCAGCTCAATTTGGGTTCCATAATGATCTTTAGTGGGAGCAGTGGTGGTTCGGTGGTAGAATTCTCACCTTCCAGGTGGAAGACCCCAGTTTGAGTCCTGGCCAATGCACTTTACACATAACCACCACCGTCTGCCAGTGTCGCTGTGACGCTGAACAGGTTTCCGCAGAACTTCCAGACTAAGACAGACTTGAAAATCAGCCAATAAAAACTCTGTGGAGCACAACAGACTGATCTGCCGCCAATCATGGGGATGGCACGGGACTGGGCTGTGCCTTGTTCCATGGTGTATGGGGTTGCCATGAGTCAGGGTGACTTGACGACAGCTAACAACAACGATCTTCAGTAGGGTGACAAACCATCCCGGTCTTAGTTTTGGGCTGAAAGCCCCACCTTCCTGGCTGGTCACCCTAAGCAGACCAGAGAAGTTCTTTCTTTTTTACCAATATTAGGGGCAAAAGAAAAGCCAAAAAGTTTTCACCCAGAAATGGTCAAGCTGTTTCCTGAGGAGTCCTCCGAGGCCCACGAGGTGGAGGAGTTGGTGAGGAGATGGTGATCGGGTGACCCTTTAGCTCTCCCCCACCATTCCAAGCGAGCCAGCTCCTGGCAGGCCCATATGGGTTGGAGCCTGTGTAATTTGCTGTGTGAAGTAAGGTTCCCATAACTTAACACTCTCACATATGAAAAAGTAAGATCCACAAGGCGTTAGAGGCAGAATCCAGTTCCTTGACTTGCAAGCCACGGTTATTCTACAATGCCATGCAGATGAGTTTAACATTTATTGAGCACATGCTGTGTGCAGAGATTTTGGCTTGGTGATGGGTCGGTGAAGGAGGATATTACTTATTTATTTGTTTGTTTATTTATTTATCTGTTCATTTGCTTGTTTAAGAGAAGACTGAATTCTACATGTAGGAAGTTTCCAATCACACTGGAGAAGAAGGCCTGGACTGGAGCTAGGACATACTCAGCTGAACAGCTGTATCTCAATTGACCAATTACCAGAGTCAAACTGGTGATTTCAGTTACCTGGAACCAGGTAAATTTACCTTAGAGTTACATGTTATTTCAAAACAATTTGGAGACTAGTGTGACTCCCCAAGGTTGGATATACAGCTTATGTCCACGACAGGGGCTTTTCAGTCTTCTCAGCATAGCACACAAGCCAGTACAGATTAACCTACTGGGAACGGTGTTCAAGAGCACTTAGGGGAGGCAAGGTTACGCAACTCCTGAAAAGTACAAGGCAAGGTTAACATGGGCGAGCGAAATGGTGGTTTCAGACTGCATTAGGAAGGTGGTCCAATTTACTAATGAGCACAGTGCTGCCTGCTGCAGCCAGTCCCTGTCCTACAAACCAATCAAACCAAGAAGCAACTTCATGGTTACAGGCAAGAAAAAGGTCCAGGGCGATAGCCTACTTCCCCACTTGCCCAGCCATGCAAATTTCTGTCACTTGATACCATACAGCCTAGGTTGGCTGATAAATTGGCTTCACATCTTGGAATGCTAATCTCAGAGAGGTTTGATTTGCTTTAGCACTGTTTCCTCATTAACCCCAACCCCCCCCCCCCGCCCCCGGGCATTCTAACGAGGGTGGTCACTTGACCTCTCTGAGGATGTGAAGCTGTTTGTCCAAGGTTACTCTGTGGAAGAGCTTTGCAGTAGGGCTTCGCTTCCCCTAAATCCTAGACATACAGGCT
Organism: Elephas maximus indicus; assembly: GCF_024166365.1. Lineage (NCBI taxonomy): Eukaryota > Metazoa > Chordata > Mammalia > Proboscidea > Elephantidae > Elephas > Elephas maximus. The sequence continues at coordinate 2,445,053 of NC_064842.1, forward strand.
GGGACTAGGACCAGCCACCCTAGTCATAGCTGCTCCGGAACCTCAGTTAAGAACATAGGCTCAGGGGGCTGGGGTTTGGGGGCCATGGTTTCAGGGGACATCTAGGTCAACTGGCATAATAAAACCTATTAAGAAAACATTCTGCATCCCATTTTGGAGAGTGGCATCTGGGGTCTCAAATGCTAGCAAGTGGCCATCTAAGATGCAACAATTAGTCTCAACCCACATGGAGCAAAGGAGAATGAAGAACACCAAAGACATAAGGTAAGTATGAGCCCAAGAGTCAAAATGAGCCACATAAATCAGCCTGAGACCAGAAGAACTAGGTGCGGCCTGGCTACAACCGATGACTGCTGCGACAGGGAACACAACAGAGAATCCCTGAAGGAGCAGCAGGGTAGTGGGATGCTGACCCCAAATTCTTGTAAAAAGACCAGGCTTAATGGTCTGACTGAGACTAGAAGGACCCTGGAGGTCATGGTACCCAGACCTTCTGTTAGCCCAAGACAGGAACCATTCCCGAAGCCAACTTTTCAGACAGGGATTGGACTGGACTATAAAACAGAAAATGATTCTGGGGAAGAGTGGGCTTCTTGGATCAAGTACACACGTGAGACTATGTGTGCAGCTCCTGTCTGGAGGGGAGATGTGAAGGCCAAGGGGGACAGAAGCTGGCTGAATGGACACAGAAACACAGGGTGGAGAGAAAGAATGTGCTGTCTCCTTAGGGGGAGAGCAACTAGGAGTATATAGAAAGGTGTATATAAGATTTTGTACGAGAGACTGATTTGATTTGTAAACTTTCACTTAAAGCACGAGATATATACATATAAACATGGGCTCAGGTACAAAAGACTTCAGGCAGCAGACTCAAGAGACTGGCAGGCGGGGCTGGAGGGCCTCACGCTGTCTTTTATAAATCTTCATGGTCATGTCTGTTTGTTGAAATATTGGTTTTTCTTTTATTATCATTTCCCAATGAATGTTTCATAGACTGTTTCTAAATGTTACATAACGAAGAGGTTCCTTGGAAAAATCACTTTGGTAAATGCTGAGTTGAGCAGAGCTCTGTGGAATGAATTTCTTTAGCATTTTTTATAGCCTAGTTTTATGTGGGGATTCTCAACACTGACTCTACATTGCAATCTCCTGAAGAGCTTTTTTGTTTCTTGTGAAATTGCCACTGATTTTGTAAAAATGTTTTATTTTAAAATGGTCAAAAAGTCATTGTTGTTGTTATTGTTAGGTGCCGTCGAGTCAGTTCTGACTCGTAGTGACTCTATGTACAACAAAACAAAACACTGCCCGGTCCTGCACCACCCTTACAATCGTTCTTGTGCCTGAGCTCATTGTCACAGCCACTGTGTCGATCCGCCTCCTTGAGGGTCTTCCTCTTTTCCGCTGACCCTGTACTCTGCCAAGCATGATGTCCTTCTCCAGGGACTGATCCCTCCTGACAACATGTCCAAAGTATGTAAGACGCAGTCTCGCCACCCTTGCCTCTAAGGAGCATTCTGGCTCTGCTTCTTCCAAGACAGATTTGTTCGTCCTTTTGGCAGTCCATGGTATATTCAATATTCTTCGCCAAAGCCACAATTCAAAAACGTCAACTCTTCTTCGGTCTTTCTTATTCATTGTCCAGCTTTCACACATATATGATGATTGAAAATACCATGGCTTGTGTCAGGAGCACCTTAGTCTTCAAGGTGACATCTTTGCTCTTCAACACTTTGAAGAGGTCCTTTGCAGCAGATTTACCCAATGCAATGTGTCTCTTGATTTCTTGACTGCTGCTTCCATGGCTGTTGATTGGGGATCCAAGTAAAATGAAATCCTTGACAACTTCAATCTTTTCTCCGTTTATCATGATATTACTCATTGGTCCAGTTGTGAGGATTTTTGTTTTCTTTATATTGAGGTTCAAGCCATACTGAAGGCTCTGTTCTTTGATCTTCATTAGTAAGTACTTCAAGTCCTTTTCACTTTCAGCAAGCAAGGTTGTGTCATCTGCATAATGCAGGTTGTTAATGAGTCTCCCTTCAATTCTGATGCCCCGTTCTTCTTCATATAGTCCAGCTTCTCGGATTATTTGCTCAGCATACAGATTGAATACCTATGGTGAAAGAATACGACCCTGACACACAACTTTCCTGACTTTAAACCAATCAGTATCCCCTTGTTCTGTCTGAACTGCCTCTTGATCTATATAAGAGTTCCTCATGAGCACAATTAAGTGTTCTGGAATTCCCATTCTTCGCAATGTTATCCATAATTTGTTATGATCCACAGAGTTGAATGCCTTTGCATAGTCAATAAAACATGGGTAAACATCCTTCTGGCATTCTCTGCTTTCAGCCAGGATCCATCTGACATCAGCAATGATATCCCTGGCTCCATGTCCTCTTCTGACACTGGCCTGAATTTCTGGCAGTTCCCTGTCGATATACTGCTGCAGCCGTTTTTGAATGATCTTCAGCAAAGTTTTGCTTGCGTGTGACATTAATGATATTGTTCTATAATTTACACATTCAGTTGGATCACCTTTCTTGGGAGTAGGCATAAATATGGATCTCTTCCAGTCAGTTGGCCAGGAAGCTGTCTTCCACATTTCTTGGCATAGACGAGTGAGCACCTCCAGCGCTGCATCTGTTTGTTGAAACATCTCAATTGATATTCCATCAATTCCTGGAGCCTTGTTTTTCGCCAATGCCTTCAGAGCAGCTTGGACTTCTTCCTTTGGTACCATCGGTTCCTGATCATATGCCACCTCTTGAAATGGTTGAATATCAACTAATTCTTTTTGGTATAATGACTCTGTGTATTCCTTCCATCTTCTTTTGATGCTTCCTGCGTCGTTTAATATTTTCCCCATGGAATCCTTCACTACTGCAACTCAAGGCTTGAATTTTTTCTTCAGTTCTTTCAGCTTAAGAAATGCTGAGCGTGTTCTTTCCTTTTTGTGTTCCATCTCCAGCTCTTTACACATGCCATTATAGTACTTTACTTTGTCTTCTCGAGAGGCCCTTTGAAATCTTCTGTTCAGTTCTTTTATTTCATCAATTATTCATTTTGCTTTAGCTGCTCAATGTTCGAGAGAAAGTTTTGGAGTTTCCTCTGACATCCATCTTTGTCTTTTCTTTCTTTCCTGTCTTTTCAAAGACCTCTTGCTTTCTTCATGTATGATGCCCTTGATGTCATCCCGTAAATCATCTAGTCTTTGGTCACTAGTGTTCAATGCATCATTAGGACCTGCAAAAAATAGGATAGAGTTCCATGTACCCTTCACTCAGCTTCCCCTAGTGAAGATATTTTACAAAACCACTGTAGGTTATTGAAATCAGAAAATTGATGTTGGCACAAATAATACAACTACTCAGACATACAGCTGACTCAGATTTCATCAGTTTTTACATGCACTTATTTTTGAATGTGTGAAAGGTCCCCATAGGGACTGATGGTTTGTGATTGGCTACTAACCAAAAGGTTGTTGGTTTAAACTCACTCAGCAGTGCCGTGGAAGAAAGGCTGGCAACCTGCTTCTGTAAAGATTACATCCAAGAAAGCTCTATGGAGTGGTTTTAGTCTATAATACATGAGGTTACCAGGAGTCAGAATCAGCTCCATGGCAATAAGCATAGTTATCATCATAAAGAAACTCCCTCATCAATAGTTCAACAAACAGACATTTCCACAAAGGTTTATAGACCATCATACCCCTTAATAGTCACACCCTTACCCCTGGTGCTAACCTCTAGCAACACAGGTCTATTCTCTGTCTTTAACTTTGTCACCCTGAGGATGTTACATAAACGGAATCATGCAATATGCAACATTTTCAGATTGGCTTTTTTTGTTTGTTTACGTATCATCATGTCCTTGAGATCCATCCAAGTTGTTGCACTATCAGTTGTTTATCCATTTTGATTGTCAAGTAGTATTCCACTGTGTGTGTGTATATATACATATATATATATTATCATTTATCTGCTTACCAGTTGAAGAATATTTGTTTCTGTTTTTTTTAGTGTTTCAGCTACTACAAATATTCACATACAGATTTTTGAGAGGACAAAAGTTTTCATTTTTCTGGCATAAATGCTCAGGAGTGTAATTGCTAGGTCATATAGTACCTTGCACAGTTTCAAAAACTGGAACAAGATATTGAATTGGCCATGGACGTGTATCTCTATTCCTAAGGAGGTCTTATTAATCAACAGATATAAACCCACATCAATAAAGACAATGCAAAAGAGACACATAAACAGGCAAGAGTTTTCAACAAATGTTTGGAAGAGAGAAGTGGATGGAGGAGTGACCATTGATAACACAGGGGATAGGAAGCCAGTGACTAGAGGATGTACAAAATGGTTAAGTCTGATGAAGAAAGAAGTCAGCCTGCTAGAATCACAGAGAAGCTAGGAACAGCAAAGAGAAAGTTGTATCTTACCTGAAGGAAACAGGCATTTCAGGGAAAACAAGAAGACTTCACAAATTTATAAACATATTCAGAAAAGTTGGAGAACGTATGGTGCAGTGCAATGAATCACTTTTATATGGCTTTTCTAGCCATGATCTTGTAACTCCTACAAAATGATTGGTTGGAACTATGCAAATTAGGTGCATGAAACCCCTTCAGGGTTGGACAGTCTGCTAATGCAAATAAGGAGCATGCACACTTATGAGGGTGGAGTTATGCAAATAATGTACCTGTGGCCCACCAAAGGAATTGGTCAGTTTTGCCAACCCATTAAGCTTAAAAAGAACAAATCCCAGAGGCTGAAGTGGCATGTCACTACTATCAAGAAGAGCCAGGAACAGAGCATAACCTTTGGACCTAGAGTACCTGTGCTGAGAACTTCCTAGATGCCAGGAGACAGAGAGAGAGAGCTATAACACTGGAGGTGGCACAAAATGATGAGAAGCAGCAGCAAGCACAGCAGAACTCAGAGGCACAGAAACAGCAACGCCAGAGCCTGGATACAGGTGCAGGAAAGTACTTTGGGCTTCCTGGCCGGTGAAGCAAGGTGGCTACAGCTGGCTTGCTGGCCCATGGGACAAGAATGCTGATCACCTTTGGGCAGGAGGCTTCCCGGCAGAGTGAGGTGTCTCCAGGCTCTTATCAGTAACACTTGCCTGAACAGGGAAGAGGTTAGGCCTGAGTGATGGCTCAGAGTGAGGGCCCAGGCCAAGAACGAGGCCTGCCTGCTGTCACGGCAGAGAAGGAGCGAGAGATTGGAAGCTGTCCTGATTGACTAACTGTACCCTATCTCCTGAGTTGTTCATGTTACTTCCAAGCTGATCTTGATCCTGAGCTGTAAACTGTTACTTTCCTAATAAACCCCATAACTGTAAGTATGGTCTGTGAGTTCTGTCTGGCCATTGCAATGAATTATCAAATCCAGCAGAGAAGTAGAGAGTGCCATAGGAGAAATGGCTGGTGTCAGAATTGGTGAAAAACTTGGAGAGAGATATGTCTGACCTCCACCTCATAGGAATCAGTTCTGGCTGTTGGTGCTAATCTGGATTGTCTCTTCCCCCTCCTAAAGAGGAGGTCTGATGCTACCAGTTTACATCTGGTCTCTAAAACAAATGAAAAAAAGTTGATACACAAAAGGGATGAGCAGAGAACAAGAAAAAGCCTTTAGAAATTACAAAAAAAAAAATAATGATTACTTAGATAAAAATCTCTATAGAATGCTTAAGAGGTAATGATAAAGGAATTTCCCAGAAAGTTTTTTTTTTTAATGAAATAAATCAGAGAAAATGTAAGAGACATCTAGCATTAATTTTAGAGGTCGAGCAACTGATTAATAGGAGTTAATGAAACAGAGAATAGTAAAAACAAAGTTTCTTCAAATGGAAAAGGACACCAAATTCCAGGCATAATGAAAAAGAAGAGCCTCCATTAGACATGGCAAATGAAATTTCAGAACTCTAAGAATAAACAAAATGAAGAAATTGAAGATTTTTACCAATCTCTGCAGTCTGAAATTGATCAAACACGTAATCAGGATGCATTGATAATTACTGGTGATTGAAACACAAAAGTTGGAAACAAAGAGGAAGGATTGGTAGCTGGAAAATATGGCCCTGAGGATAGAAATGATGCTGGAGATCACATGATAGAATTTTGCAAGACCAATGACTTCTTCCTTGCAAATACCTTATTTCAACAACAAATGGCAATGATGCACATGGACCTTGCTGGGTGAAACACACAATAATCGAATCAAATACATCTGTGGAAAGAAACAATGGAAAAGCTCAGTAACATCAGTCAGAACAAGGCTGGGGGCTGACTGGAACAGACCATCAATTGCTCATATGCAAGTTCAAGCTGAAAATGAAGAAAATTAGAACAAGTCCACAACAGCCAAAGTATGGCCTTGAGTGTATCTCCCCTGAATTCAGAGACCATCTCAAGAATAGATTTGACGTGTTGAACACTAATGACCAAAGACCAAGCAAATTGTAGAATGACATCGAGAACATTATACATGAGGAAAGCAAGAAGTCGTTAAAAAGACGGGAAGGAAAGAAAAGACTAAAATGGATGCCAGAAGAGACTCTGAAACTTGCTCTTGAAATTTGAGTAACTAAAGCAGAAGGAAGAAATGAGGAAGTAAAAGAACTGAATAAAAGATTTTAAAGGGCAGCTTGAGAAGACAAAGTAAAGTATTATAATGTTGTGTGCAAAGACCCAGAGGTAAGAAACCAAAAAGGAAGAACACGTTCTGCAATTCCCAAGCTGAAAGAACTGAAGAAAAAATTCAAAGCTTCAGCTGCAATATTGAAGAATTATTCCAGGAAAATATTAGATGACACAGAAAGGATTAAAAGAAGGTGGAAGGAATACACAGAGTCACTATACCAAAAAGAATTGGATGACATTCAACCATTTCGGGAGGTAGCATATGATCAGAAGTTGATGGCAGTGAAGAAAGAAGTCCAAGCTTCACTGAAGGTATCGGCAAAAAACGAGGCTGTAGGAATTGATAGACTATCAATTGAGATGTTTCAACAAACAGATGCAGCACTGGAAGTGCTCACTCGTCTATGCCAAGAAATTTGGAAGACAGCTTCCTGGCCAACTGACTGGAAGAGATTCATATTTAGGCCTATTGCCAAAAAAGGTGATTCAATCGAATGCAGAAACTACTGAACAATATCATTAATATCACACGCAAGCAAAATTTTGCTGAAGATCATTCAGAAGCAGCTGCAGCAGTACATTGATGGAGAACTGCCAGAAATTCAAGCCAGATTCAGAAGAGGATGTGGAAACAGGGATATAATTGCTGATGTCAGATGGATCCTGGCTGAAAGCAGAGAATACCAGAAGGATGTTTACCTGTGTTTTATTGACTATTCAAAGGCATTCGACTGTGTGGATCACAACAAATTATGGATAATATTATGGAAAATGGGAATTCCAGGACACTTATTTGTGCTCATGAAGAGCCTGTACATAGATTGAGGCAGACTTTGAACAGAATAAGGGGATACTGTGTGGTTGAAAGTCAGGAAAGGTGTGTGTCAGGGTTGTATCCTTTTACTATACTTATTCAATCTGTAGGCTGAACAAATAATCCCAGAAGCTTCACTCTATGAAGAAGAAAGGGGCGTCAGGGTTGGAGGAAGTCTCATTAATAACCTGTGATATGCAGATGACACAACATTGCTCGCTGAAAGTGAAGAGGACTTGAAGCTCTTACTGATGAAGATAAAAGACCACAGCCTTCATTATGGATTACACCTTTACACCTTAACATAAAAAAAAAAGTAGGCAAAAATCCTCACAACTGAACCAATGAGTAACATCATGATAAATGGAGAAAAGACTGATGTTGTCAAGGATTTTGTTTTACTTGGATCCATAATTAACACCCATGGAAGCAGCAGTTAAGAAATCAAAAGATGCACTGTGTTGGGCAAATCTGCTGCAAAAGAGCTCTTTGAAGTGTTGAAAAGCAAAGATGTCACCTTGAAGACTAAAGTTCACCTGACCCAAGCCATGGTGTTTTCCATCGCCTCATATGCATGTGAAAGCCGGATGATGAATAAGGAAGAATGGAGAAGCACTGATGCCTTTGAATTGTGGTGCTGGTAAAGAATATGCCACGGACTGCCAAAAGAATGAACAAATCTGTCTTGGAATAACCAGAATGTGCCTTAGAAGTAAGGATGGAGAGACTCCATCTCACATGCTTTGGACATGTAATCAGGAGGAACCAGTCCGTGGAGAAGGACATCATGTCAGGTAAAATAGAGGGCTAGAGAAAAAGAGGAAGACCCTGAAGGAGATGGATGGACACAATGGCTATGTTAATGGGCTCAATCATAAGAATAGTTGTGAGCATGGCACAGGACTGGGCAGTGTTTTGTTTTGTTGTATGTAGGTTCTTTATGAATCACAACCAAATCAACAACACCTAACTACAACAACAACAAGAGAAAATAAAAGAACCTTAAAGCTTTCATGAAAAAACAAAGTAAAAATAAGAGAGGCATGGCTAAGATGGTGGAGTAGCCAAACGCTTCTGGTGATCCCTCTTTCAACAAAGACCTGAAAAAACAAGTGAAATGATTATATTTATGACAAGCTAGAAGCCCTTAACATCAAAGGCGAAGTTAGAAAATGGACTGAGAGGCAGGGAAGGGAGAGCCTGTTCAGAAATGGAGAAGAGTTGCCAGGCCCCAATAGCCAGGATCCCTCAAGCACCATTCCCGAGAGTGGCTGGGGCAGACTGTTAGTAGCTTTTGGCCACAGTTTCCTCAGGGAGAAACAGCCAGGCGCACAGCCTACTCACACCTCTGGAACCAGAGAAGAATGGCACTCTCAGAAAAGCTAAGTACTTGCGTATATTTTACCAGACCTCCAACCCCAAGCCGGGTTCAGTGGCTGTGATTTCCCTGGGCCAGAGATAGGTTCTGCTGAGCATCCTAAGCCATTCTCCCAGCCTTGGAGAAGGAATAAATTCACAACTGGGGGAAAAGATAATTTGCCAGCTCCACTAACCTGGGGAGCTCAGGACAGAAGCAGCTTCTGTCCAGGCATAAAGTGTCCATGGACTCTGAATATCTTTCCACCCTGCATGGACCTGTGTGGGCCTATTTTATGAGAATAGGCCCTTATTGGCAGACTGCAACTGTTTCAGCTGTGTGGTGAAGATGTTAGTGTTTGATGTTTGACACCATTTTGCCTATTAAACAGGATCTTCACCTACCCACATCAGGAGCCTAACAACTGGTGGCGCCACTCAGGTCACCCAGCCACCCATGACAGAGGTCCAAGGACAACTGGTACCTCCCAGTCCTTACAACCAAAAGCGTTGGGTGTCTATGGTCCATCTGCAGAACCCACCCACCTGTATGCTCTAGGAAACAGGGACATGCTTTCCTCACAGACACTCGGGGATGGTTTTCAGCCCTCTGCCTTGTTTAGAGCATGACCCCCTGCTGCAACCAGATACCTGTACCTATGCTAATTACCCCTGCTCTCTAAGGCTGTAAGACAGAACCTATACTACACACTTGATGACCAATTACCTCGACACCTGAGCTGAATCCATACAAGAAAAGTGAATGGAGTCCTAGGCTGATATACCTGATGACAGCTGTAGCCATCTGATGACAGGATGTCAGAACTTCAAAGGTGAAAATAATCAAACAACCTTACTCAAGCTACCTATTTGGGCATATCAAAACAAAACAAAGCACGAAGCTAGGATACAGTAACCAAACATAAACAATACATAAACAAATACAATAACTTATAGATGGCTCTGAGGCAACAGTCAATATCAAATCATATAAAGAAGCAGACCATGATCATTTCAACAAGCTCTCAAAACAAAGAATCAAGGGATCTTCTGGATGAAGGTGCCTTCCTGGAATTACCAGATGCAGGATAAAAAAAATTTTTATACAAACCATTAATACACAGAACTCTTTCAGACATCAAGAAGGAGGTCAGGAAGGAGATCAGGAAATACAAGGAACACACAGATAAAGCAGATGAAGAAATTAAAAAGGTTATTCAAGAACATAATGAAAAATTTAGTAAGCTGTAAGAATCCATAGAGAGACAACAATCAGAAATTAAGAAGATTAACAATAGAATTACAGAATTAGACAACTCAATAGAAAGTCAGAGGAGCAGAACTAAGCAAGTGGAAGGCACAGTTAGTGAGATTGAAGATAAAGAACTTGGCACCAATATATTTGAAGAAAAATCAGATAAAAGAATTTGTAAAAAATGAAGAAACCCTAAGAATCATGTGGGACTCTATCAAGAGAAATAACCTATGAGCGATTGGAGTACCAGAACAGGGATGGATAACAGAAAATACAGAGAGAATTGTTGAATATTTGCTGGCAGAAAACTTCCCTGACATTGTGAAAGATGAGAAGATATCAATCCAAGATACTCATCGAACTCCACATAAGGTAGATCTTAAAAGAAAGTCACCAAGACATAATTAAACTTGCCAAAACCAAAGATAAAGAGAAAATTTTAAGAGCAGCTAGGGATGAAAGAAAAGTCTCCTACAAAGAAGAATCAATAAACATAAGCTTGGACTACTTGGCAGAAACCATGTAGGCAAGAAGGCAATGGGATGACTTATATAAAGCACTGAAGGAAAAAATTGCCAGCCAAGAATTATGTTTCCAGCAAAACTGTCTCTCAAATATCAAGGCAAAATTAGGACATTTCCAGAAAAACAGAATTTTAGGGAATTCGTAAAATCCAAACCAAAATTACAAGAAATACTAAAGGCAGTTCTCTGGTTAGCAAATCAATAATATATCAAACCAAGACTAGAACACTGGACAGAGCAATCAGATGTCAACCCAGATAGGGAAATCACAAAAATAAATAAAGTGAAAAAAAAAAAAGGCTCAAAACAGGGGAACAGCAATGTTATTATGTAAAAGAAGACAACATTAAAACAATAAAGAGGGACTAAGGAATGTAGCCATAGGTCTTTCATATGGAGAGGAAGACAAGGTGATATAAAAAAACTAAAAGTTAGGCTTAAACTTAGAAAAATACTGGTAAATATTAAGGTAACTACAAAGGAGACTGACAATCTTACTCATCAAAATAAAATACAAGAAAAAAAGAGAGACTCAGCAGAAACAAAATCAACACCAATGAATAAGAGGAAAAGACAATATATAAACTACTCAGCAAAAAAAATTAAGTGGGAAACAGAAACTGTCAATAACACAAGAAAAAAAGACATCAAAATGACAGCACTAAACTCACACCTATCCATAATTATCCTGAATGTAAATGAACTAAATGCACCAATAAAGAGATAGAGAGTGGCAGAATGGACAAAAAAAAAAAAAAGATCCATCTATACACTGCCTACAAGAGACACACCTTAGACTTAGAGACACAAAAAAACTAAAACTCAAAGGATGGAAAAAAACATATCAAGCAAACAACAACCAAAAAAGAGCAGGAGTGGCAATATTAATTCTGACAAAATAGACTTTAAAGTTAAATCCACCACAAAGGATAAGGAAGGACACTATATAATGATTGAAGGGACAATATACCAAGAAGATATAACCATATTAAATATTTATGCACCCAATGACAGGGCTTCAAGATACATAAAACAAACCCTAACAGCATCGAAAACTGAGATAGACAGCTCCACAATTATAGTAGGAGACTTCAACACACTACTTTCAGTGAAGGACAGAACATCCAAAAAGAAGCTTAATAAAGATGCGGAAGATCTAAATGCCACAATCAACCAAACTGACCTCATAGGCATATACAGAACACTCCACCCAACAGCAGCCAAGTATACTTTCTTTTCTAGTGCACATGGAACATTCTTCAGAATAGACCACTTATTAGGTCAGAAAGCAAGCCTTAGCAGAATCCAAAACATTGAAATATTACAAAGCATCTTCCCTGACCATAAGGCCATAAAAGTGGAAATCAATAAAGGAAAAACCAGAAAAAAGAAATCAAACACTTGGAAATTGAACAATACCCTGCTCAAAAATGGCTGGCTTATAGAAGACATGAAGGATGGAATAAAGAAATTCATAGAATCCAATAAGGAAGAAAACACTTCCTATCAGAACCTCTGGGACACTGTGAAAGCAGTGTTCAGAGGTCAATTTGTATCAATAAATGCACACATACAAAAAGAAGAAAGGGCCAAAATCAAAGAATTATCTCTACAACTTGAACAAATAGAAAGATTGCAAAAAGAAACCCTCAGGCACAAGAAGAAAACAAATAATAAAAATTAGAGCAGAATCAAATGAAATAGAAAACAGAAAAACAGTTGAAAGAGTTAACAAAGCCAAAAGCTAGTTCTTTGAAAAAATCACCAAAAATGATAAACCACTGGCCAAACTGACAAAAGAAAAACAGGAGAGGAAGCAAATAACCCAAATAAGAAATGAGAGGGGCAATATTACAACAGACCCAACTGAAATTAAAAGAATCATATCAGATTATGATGAAAAATTATACTCTTACAAATTTGAAAACCTTGAAGAAATGGATGATTTCCTAGAAATATACTACCTACCTAAACTAACACAAACAGAAGTAGAACAACTAAATAGACCCATAACAAAAGAAGAGATTGAAACGGTAATCAAAAAACTCCCAACAAAAAAAAAAAAAAAGAAAAGCCCTGGCCTGGATGGCTTCACTGCAGAGTTCTACCAAACTTTCCGAGAAGAGTTAACACCACTACTACTAAAGGTATTTCAGAGCATAGTAAAGGATGGAATACTCCCAAACTCATTCTATGAAGCCAGCATATCCCTGATACCAAAACCAGGTAAAGATACCACTAAAAAAGAAAATTACAGAGCTATATCCCTCATGAGCTTAGATGTAAAAATCCTCAACAAAATTCTAGCTAATAGAATTCAATAACATATCAAAAAAATAATTCACCAATACCAAGTGGGATTCACACCAGGTATACAGGGATGATTCAACATTAGAAAAACAATGTAATCCATCACAAAAATAAAACAAAAGACAAGAACCACACGATCTTATCACTTGATGCAGAAAAGGCATTTGACAAAGTTCAACACCCATTCATGATAAAAACTCTGAGCACAATATGAAGAGAAGGAAAATTCCTCAACATAATTAAGGGCATTTATAGAAAGCCAATAGCCAACATCATTCTAAATGGAGAGAGTCTGAAAACATTCCCCCTGAGATCAGAAACCAGACAAGGATGCCCTTTATCACCACTTTTATTCAACATTGTGCTGTAGGTCCTAGCCAGAGCAATTAGGCTAGACAAAGAAATAAAGAGTATCCAGATTGGTAAGGAAGAAGTAAAAGCACCTCTGTTTGCAGATGACATGATCTTATACACAGAAAACCCTAAAGAATCCTCAAGAAAACTACTGAAACTAATAGGAGAGTTCAGCAGAGTATAAGGATACAAGATAAACATGTAAAAATCAGTTAGATTCCTCTACACCAACAAAAAGAGGACCTAAGAAGAAATCACGAAATCAATACCATTTACAGTAGCCCCCAAGAAGATAAAATACTTAGGAATAAATCTTACCAGAGATGTAAAAGACCTATATAAAGAAAACTAAAAGACACCACTGCAAGATACCAAAAGAGACCAACATAAGTGGAAAAAAAATACCTTGCTCATGGATAGAAAGACCTAACATTATAAAAATGTCTATTCTACCAAAAGTGATCTATAGATACAATGCAATTCCAACCCAAGTTCCAAAGACATTTTTTAATGAGATGGAGAAACAAATCACCAACTTTATCTAGAAGGGAGGAGTCCCCGGATAAATAAAGCATTACTGAAAAAGAAGAACAAAGTGGGAGGTCTCATTCTACCTGATTTTAGAACCTATCATACTGTCACAGTAGTCAAAAGATCCTGGTACTGGTACAACAGATACATAGACCAATGGAACAGAATTGAGAATTCAGACATAAATCCATCCATGTATGACCAGCTGATGTTTGACAAAGGCCCAAAGTCAGTTAAATGGGGAAAAGACAGTCTGTTTAACAAACGGTGTTGGCATAACTAGATACCCATCTGCAAAAAAAAATGAAACAAGACCTATACTTCACTCCATGCACAAAAACTAGGTCAAAATGGATCAAAGGCCTAAATACAAAATCTAAAACGATAAGGATCATGGAAGATAAAATAGGGACAATGCTTGGAGCCCTAAAAAAAAAAAAAAAATACATGGCATAAACAGTATATAAATCATTACTAACAATCCAGAAGAGAAACTAGACAACTGGAAGCTCCTAAAAATCAAACTTCTATGCTCATCCAGACTTCACCAAAAGAGTAAAAAGATTATTCACAGACTGTGAAAAAGTTTTTAGCTGTGACATTCCTTATCAGCATTTGATCTGCAAAATCTACATGATATTGCAAAACCTCAACTACAAAAAGGCAAATAACCCAATTAAAAAATGGGCAAAAGATTTGAACAGGCACTTCACTAAAGAAGACATTCAGGTAACTAACAGAGGGACGTGAGGAAATGCCGAAGATCATTAGCCATTAGAGAAATGCAAATCGAAACTACAGTGAAATTCCATCTCACTCCAACAAGACTGGCATTAACCCAAAAAACACAAAATAATAAATGTTGGAGAGGCTATGGAGAGATTGGAACACTTCTACACTGCTGGTGGGAACGTTAAATGGTACAACCACTTTGGAAATCGATTTGGCGCTTCCTTAAAAAGCTAGAAATAGAACTACCATAAAAAAAAATGAGCCAGCAATCCTACTCCTTGGAATATATCCTAGAGAAATAAAAGCCTTTACATGAACAGATATATGCACACCCATGTTCGTTGCAGCACTGTTTAGAATAGCTAAAAGATGGAAGCAACCAAGGTGCCCATCAATGGATGAATGGATAAATTATGGTGCATTCATACAATGGAATACTATGCGTCAGTAAAGAACAATGATGAATCCGTGAAGTATTTCATAACATGGAGGAATCTGGAAGGCATTATGCTGAGTGAAATTGGTCAGTTGCAAAAGAAAAAATATTGTATAAGACCACTATTATAAGAACTCGAAAAGTAGTTTAAACAGAGAAGAAAATATTCTTTGATGGTTATGAGAAGGGGGAGGGAAGGAGAGGGTTTTTCACTAATTAGACAGTAGATAAGAACTATTTTAGGTGAAGGGAAAGCTAACACACAGTACAGGAGAGGTCAGCACAACTGGACTAAACCAAAAGCAAAGAAGTTTCCTGAATAAACTGAATGCTTCAAAGGCCAGCGTAGCAGGGGCGGGGGTTTGGGGACCATGGTTTCAGGAGACATCTAAGGCAATTGGCATAATAAAATCTATTAGGAACACATTCTACATCCCACTTTGGAAAGTGGCTTCTGGGGTCTTAAATGCTAGCAAGCGGCTATCTAAGATGCATCAACTGGCCTCAATCTACCTGCACCAAAGAAGAATGAAGAACACCAAAGACACAAGGTAATTACGAGCCCAAGAGGCAGAAAGGGCCACATGAACCAGAGACTACAGCAGCCTGAGACCGGTAGAACTAGATGGTGCCCAGCTACAACCAATGGCTGTCCTGACAGGGAACAAAACAGAGAACCCCTGAGGGAGCAGGACAGCAGTGGGATGCAGACCTCAAATTCTCATAAAAAGACCAGACTTAATGGTCTAAGACTAGAAGGATCCTGGAGGTCATGGTCCCCAGACTTTCGTTAGCCCAAGACAGGAACCATTCCCAAAGCCAACTCTTCAGACAGGGATTGGACTGGACTATGGGACAGAAAATGATACTGGTGAAGGCTGAGGTTCTTGGATCAAGTAGACACATGATACTATCTTGGCAGCTTCTATCTGGAGGCGAGATGAGAGGGCAGAAGGGTCAGAAGCTGGCCAAATGGACATAAAAAGAGAGAGTGGAGGGAAGAAGTGTACTATCTCATTACAGGGAGAGCAACTAGGAGTATATACCAAGGTGTGAATAAATTTTTGTATGAGAGACTGACTTGAATTGTAAACTTTTTCTTAAGCACAGTAAAAATTTTTTTAAAAAGTATGAATCATAGTGACATCACACTTCTTACCAGAAACTTTCTGGATGCTAGAAAACAATGGATAAATGCCTCTAAAGTTCAGATGCAAAACCTTTGAACCTAGATTTCAGTATTCAGCCAAATAATCAGGTAAGTACTAGGTAAAAATAGAAATCTTTTCAGATATGCAAGAATCCAACAGTATGTTCCTTGCACCTTGTCTTAGGCTGGTTGTCTAGAGAAGCAAAACCAGTAAAATATATAAATACCTGTATAAAGAGATTCATATCAAAGAAATGGCTCACATGGTTGTAGAGTCTGGAAGGTCCCAAATCCTTAGACGAGGCAGACGGCTTCTCCTGATTCATGTCACCACAGGGGCTGGCAAACCCAAGATCAGCAGGTAAGAAGGCAAGGCGCTTGCTCACAGGCTGCCAAGACCAATGAATCCCAAGATCAGCAGGTAATACTACTGCAGGTAAGCTGCTAGCTCAAGACCCAAGAACTAGAGGTCAGACAAACAGTAGCCAGCTGCAGGATCCAGAGCGAGCAAAAGCCCTCAAGCCTTGCCAGAGAGTTTACTTATATTTGATGCAGGCCATACCCCCAAAGAAACTCCCTTTCAACTGGTTGGCTACTCACAGCAGATTCCATCATGGAAGTGATCACATTACATCAAATCTCATCATGGAAGTGATTACATCATCATGCAACTGCCAAATACATCGTAATACAGCCAAGCCACTGAGAATCACAGCCCAGCCAAACTGACACACAACCTTTAAAATCACACAATTTTTAAAGGATGTGTCTTAAGAATATATGCTCATAAAAAAAGGTAGTAAAAGCAAGGAAGAGGAATATGTGAGATCTAAGAAAAAAATGGATCATGCCTGAGAATAATAGCTATGAACAGGCCCAGAGAGCACGAATCCATACTAGACAAAACGGAGGACGATGAGACACATACCTAAAAATTATCTCTAAGAATTATTTTTTTTCTTTTTAGTATTACTGTGGTTATCAGTGCTGAAAAGGAAACATAAGCCCAACACAATCAGGCGTTTCTGCTTTAACATCAGATATGCATCCCTGAAATGGTTATGATCTGCAAAATTGCACATTAAAAAATGGGAAGGAGCCTTAATGGGTAGTGAGTATTAAAAAAAAAATTGCACTCTGGAAAAAAAAAAAAAAAGGGAGTTGGGTTGGTGACTCAAAGTTTGTGGAACTTTGTAAGTAGAGTCTTGTTATGGATTGCATTGTGTCCCCCCAAGATATTTCTTAAAGTCCTGGTCTCTGCATCTGGGGATGTGATCCTGTTTGGAAATAGGGTTTTTCTTTTGTTATGTTAATGAAGTCATGTCAGAATGAAGGTGAGTCCTAAACCTCATCACTTCTGAGTTATGAAGAGAACAGAACAGACACAGAGACACATGGTGGGGGCACAAATGCCAAGGAATTCCAAGGAACACCAAGGAATTTCAGGGAACTTCAAGGAATTCCAAGGGACTCCAAGAAATTCCAAGGAACACCAAGGAATGCCAAGAAACACTAAGGAACTCCCAGAGCTACTGCCAATTTAAGAACCCTGCCCAAGAACCAATGCCCGATTTGAACTTCTAGCCACCAAAACTGTAACTACATTGCTGCTGTTTAAATCCACTGACTGATGGCAATTTTTGTTACAGCAGCACTAGGAAACAAAGCCAAGTCTTAACAAAAGCACTAACAATCCTAAGGACTACTAGCACCCTTAACTCTGATAACATTTGCAGCTAGATTCACAGTCTGCTTATCCTTATACTCTGCTTCCTCCTTGGTAATGTTGGCCCTTTTTATATATTTTTTTTAATTTTGTTGTTGCTGTTGAGAATGTATGCACCCAAACATACACCGGTTCAACTGTTTCTGCATTTGTACAATTCACTGATTACATTCTTTGAGTTGTGCAACCATTGTCATCCTCCTTTTCATAGCTGTTCCTCCCTGGTTGACATAAACTCACTGCCCCCTAATCTTCCCGTTTAACCTTGACAGTCATCTTCTTCAGTTTGATCCCACATAGATAGATCTTAAAAAAACGTAATGCTTAAGGCAGACATTTTTACTAGCTAACCTAAACTATTGTTTGGTTTTATGAAGACTTCAGGGGGTATTTTCGGTTTAAGGTTTAAAGATTATCTCAGGGCAATAGTGTTGGGGGTTCATCCAGCCTTCGTGGCTCCAGAAAGCCTGGATTCCAAGATAAGCTGAAATTCTGTTCTGCATTTTCCTCCTTTTGATTGGTAGTTTTGCTCCTGAAGACATTGACCTTAAAATGCACAATCTGGGAACAGTCTTATGCGTTCATCGCTGCTTGTGCTAAACACTGAGGTAATGTCTGCAGTGTCTGCATCTGCACTTTGTAGCTTCCTTCAGTGGCTCAACAGGGAAGTTACTAAGCTCAGCACTTATTGAACAGATGGAAAGCACTTCTCCAGAATTTTAAGATTTTTGTCTTGAGATCTTTACATAATGTCAAGGGTTTTGCCCTAATTTTGAGAAAATGTGTACTCTATTGCTTCAAACGTTGTTGTTGTTGTGAGGTGCCGTGGAGTCAGTTCCTACCCATAGCAACCCCATGTACAACAGAACAAAACACTGCCTGGTCCTGCACCATCCTCACAATCATTGTTATACTTGAGCCCATCGTTGCAGTCACTGTGTCAACCCATCTCGTTGAGGGTCTTCCTTTTTTTCGCTGACCCTCTACTTTACCAAGGATTACGTCCTTCTCCATGGACTGATCCCTCCTGACAACATGTCCAGAGTATGTGAGACATAGTCTCACCATCCTTGCTTCTAAGGAGTGCTCTGGCTATACTTCTTCCAACGTGCCCACAAAGATTACAGCCTAGGAAACCCTATGGGGCAGTTCTACTCTGTCATATAAGGTCACTAGGAGTCAGAGTCAACTCGGTGGCACACAACAACCACAACAACATGTTCTCCAGAGATGGCAGTGTTCCTGGGACCTCCCCAGTTTTCAGCAGGTGAGAGCTGGAAGCTGGGCCAAGAAGGGCATGTCTCTGACTCCTACCCCTCAGGCCTTTTTCCTCCCTAAATTGAAAGTGTACGAGATACACCTTCTCTTTTTCTAGATAGATCTCTCTCTCTTTCTAGTCAATGTGGAGGCTTCACAAAAGCAGAGGAACAAATATATAGTTCTTAACAAACAGTGCCCAGCTGCCAGTGGGAAGCAGCTCTCTGCTGACCCAGATAAGCAGACCCAGGGCTCTGTGATGTCGGGGAGGCACTTCAAGGTGTTTCTCACCACAGGGCCTGGGGAGGCTGGGCGGCCCTGTCCAAAACAGACATGCAGTGGCAGTGGTGTTCCTATCTAGACAGATATGAACACAAAAGAGATTTTTCAGCTAATAAGATCCTCTGGTGTTTGTAGCACTAAGCAGGTAAGGTCATTATAACTCTTTTTTACATTTTTTTTTTTTCCTCAACCAGATGGAGTAAAATAGGCTTAAGGAATGGATTTTATTTCCCATTTAAGTTAGTTCAATGGACAGATTTTTTTTTTATTATTCTGTGTGTGTGTGGTATGTGTGTGTGCACACATGTGTAAGGGTTGGAGGGGACCTGGGGGAAGGAGAGTTTTCAGATGATGCTATGGGGTCCCTTGGCTAAAGAAGAAAAATGTAGGGCTTGAAATAGTTTCCTCTGGGGGCTGTTTGTGGAATCAAAACTCCTCTCTGGTTTACAGTTCAGAAACACACTACTGTGACTGAAAAAACCACTTTCAATTTAGAGGGGAAAGGCTACAGCTCCCGGAGTCCCCACTTGGTGGAGGGAATGCTGGCGGACCATCTGAATGCCACAGATTTGGATTTCAAACACGGGCATTGATCTCAGCATCGATTGGGTTGTGCTGCCAATCTCCTCTGGATTCCCGGCCTGTCTCTATCCCCCGGGAGAAGAGGATTGATCACAGGGTCTGGCTGTGAGGCGTAGATGGAAGAGGAAGGACACAGGGAGCCAGTCCCATGATGAGGGGAGGACCCCAACATGCTCTTCCAATAAACTGAAATCCTGCAAATCAAAGTCTCACCCTTGGAGACTCCATCCTCCCATACCCTGTCAACACTTTTCTCCCAGGAAGGATCACTGCTTTGAAGGATGCTTAGGTTAAATCACTATTTCCATCACCACCAGGAGTGGCTTGTGGCTAAACGACTGATCCCCCTTCCTCCTGCCCCCAGGACCCGGTGCCACGAGGCATCTTGGTCTGTGAAGACCCACCTGCCCCCTCACTCTACCTACTTGATCCCAGAGTGATCAGCTAAAATCATCGATCCGTTCACAAATATTTATCGAGTGTCTACTCTGCGCTGGAGCTTAGGATACCTCAGAGAACAAAACAAGACATAGATCTCTGCCCTTTTGGAACCTATATTCTAGTGGGGAAGATATAAAATAAACAAAAATAATAAGCAAATTATCATATGATATAAGGTGACGGATTTAAAGATATCATCAGTCATGAAGATGGCACAGGACCAGGCAACGTTTTGTTCTGTTGTACATAATGTCACCATGAGCCGGAGCTGACTGGATGGGAACGAAACTCAAGATAAGCTGATGAATGCTATAGGAAAAGAAAAGCTGAGAAGGAGAAGTTGGGAGGACAGAGGGAGAGGTGCTCTTTGACCGGTCAGGGTGGGCGTCTTTGAGAAGGTGACACTTGAGCCAAGACCTCTGGGAGGTAAGAGACCGAGCTGTGCAGATATCTGGAGCTGGAGAGCCCAGGCACAGGGAAGTGCTAGGTGCAATGGCCCTGGGGTGTTGGACCAGCCTGAAGAGGGCCATGGTGACTAAAGCAGGGTGTGTGGATGGCTGAGGGTGAGTGGTGGGTAAGGCCAGAGTGGTCCTGGAGATATCCTAAGACTTTTGACTTTTATTCCAGGAGAAATGAGGGAGCCTCTGGAGAATCTGAGCAGAGGAGCAACCGGATCTGACTTAAATATTTAAAAGTTCGCTCTGGTTGCAATGCTGAGAGCAGAGGGTACAAGGCAGAGCAGGGAGGCGGGTAGGTGGCTATTGCAGACTCTAGATGCAATGACAGAGGCTCCTCCCTGGGCAGCAGTGGTGAGGGTGCTGAGAAGTGGTCTGTTTCAGAGGTAGTTTGGAAATGGAGCCAGGAAGACTTCCTGATGGATTGGCTGTAGGCTGAAATTAGAGGCTTGTCCTGGAAGAGTGAAGTCGCTCATAGCTGAGATGGGGAAAGCTGCAGGAAGACAAAGTTTTGGGGGAAACCAGGAGCTAAGTTTTTGGCATGTTGCATTTGGGATGTCTATTATAGACATGTAGTCCTTGGGTGGTGCAAACGATTAACACGCTCAGCTTCTGACCAAAGAGTTGGGAGGTTTAAGTCCATCAGGTCATGCCTGGTGATCTATTTCCAAAAAATCACCCAGCGTGAACCTTGTGGAGCACAGTTCTACGCTGACACACATGGGGTCACCATGAGTCAGAACCAACTTGAAAGCAACTGGTTGGTATTACAGACATCAAAGTGGAAGTGCCAGGTACGCAATTAAAGATACAAGTCTGAAGTTTAGGAGAGATTTCTGGGCTTTAAATATAGATTTTGGAGTTACTAGCGTACAAATAATAGTTAAATGCCACGAGACTGTACATGATCACCAACAAAGTGAAGATGGAGAAAAGACGAGACCAAGGGCACTCTCCTGAATAGGACCAAAGGACACTCCAACACTAAGAGGTTGGGAAGAAGAGAAAAGCCAACAAAGGTACCTGAGGAGTGACCTGTAAAGTAGGAACATGTGGTGTGGGATGTTGGAGCCAGGTAAAGAAAGATGGTGAGATCAACTTGTTCAAATGCTGCTGAGAGGTAAAGAAAGATGACTGCAAATTTTGTCATGCTTTCTAGCAACGTGGATGTCATTGGTGACCTGGACAAGAGCAGGCTTGGAGTAATACCTGGAACAAAAGCTTGGGAGGATTATATCAAACAGAAAATGAGAGAGAAGGATTGCTAATACTACAGAAAACTCTTTGGGGATTTTGCTGCAAAGGTGAGGAAAAACTAGAGCCATAACTAGCAGAGGAAATAGGGCCAAGGTAGGAGTTTTTTTTTGTATTGTTTTGTGTCATTTGGTTTAGTTTGTGTTTGGTTTAGTTTTACCCTAGGAAAAATAGAGCAATATCCAGTCAACTGGCCAGTCTTGAGGAATATCTGCCGTGACCTCAGCACTGTGCTAGGTGCTGTGGGGAAAATATAAATATGAATTATAATCATTGCCCTCAAGGACTTTTATAGGCTAGTTCAGGGTGGAAATCATTCAGAAGACAAAATCAGAGAGCTATAGACACACCCATAAACGGTGGTGGTGTACAGACCACTGGTGCTGTGGAGCTCAGAGCAATCAGAGAGCAGAGGCAGCGTTTGGTCAAGGTCCATGGAAGATGTTTATTGAGTAACTGCTAAGTGCCTAGCACTGTGCCTGGTCGTCTGGGCCAAAGAAGACACGAAATAAATGTTCTGCCATCTGTGCTCCCTGATTCCCTGTGCTCCCCTGTGTCACAGCAGCATGGGGCATAAAGGCCTGTGCCTGGAATCGACTGCTTCACTTTAAATTCAGTCTTGCCACAATCAGGCCTACTACAGGTTACCTGGGGCCCTGGTGGTGCAGTGGCTAAGTGTTTGGTTGCTGACTAAAAGTTCAGCAGTTCAAATCTACCAACTGCTCCTTGTAACCCTGTGGGGCAGTTTTACTGTGTCCTATAGGGTTGCTATGAGTCAGAATCGACTTGAGGGCAATGAGTGTTTTTTTTTTTATAGGTTACCTAACCTACTGGAACTCTAAAATGGGGAAAACAGTGCCAGGAAGTAAAACACGTGCCAGGAAGATAATATTTTTGCTGTTAGTTATCATCAAGTTGGCGGCAATTCATGTCAACCCCACATATAGCCATACCTCATTTTATTACAGTTCACTTTATTGTGCTTTGCAGATATTGTGTTTTTTTACAAATTGAGGGTTTGTGGCAAGCAAGCCGTTTTTGTAATTTTCCCAATATTTCAAGCTTTTTCATTATCATTGTGTCTGTGATGGTGATCTGTTATCAATGATCTTTGATGTTACTATTATAATTGTTTTGGGGTGCCACAAACTGTGCCCATATGAGACAGCAAACTTAATCAGTAAATGTGTGTGTGTTCTGACTGCTCTGCCAACCAGTCGTTCCGCCTTCTCTCTCGCTCTCCTCAGGCCTCCCTATTCCTGAGACACGACAATATTGAAATAAGGCCAATTAATAACCCTACAATGGCCTTTAAGTGTTTAAATGAAAGGAAGAGTCGCGTGTCTCTCACTTTAAATCAAAAGCGAGAAATGATTAAGCTTAGTGAGGAAGTCATGTCGAAAGCCAAGATAGAACAAAAGCTAGACTCTTGTGCCAAATGGTTAGCCAAGCTGTGAACGCAAAGGAAAAGTTCTTGAAGGAAATTGAAAGCGCTACTCCAGTGAACACATGAATGATAAGAAAGCAGAACAGCCTTATTGCTGATATGGAGAAAGTTTTATTGGTCTGGATAGAAGATCAAACCAGCCACAACATTCCCTTAAGCCAAAGCCTAATCCAGAGCAAGGCATTAACTCTTTTCAATTCTATGAAGTCTGAGAGAGATGAGGAAGCTGCAGAAGAAAAGTCTGAATCTAGCAGAGGTTGGTTCATGAGGTTTAAGGAAAGAAGCCGTCTCCATAACATAAAAGTGCAAGGTACAGCAGCAAGTTATCCAGAAGGTCCAGCTGAGGTCACTGATGAAGGGGGCTACACTGGACAATGGGTTTTCAGTGTAGACGAAATAGCTTCCTATTGGAAGAAGATGCCACCCAGCACTTTCATAGCTAGAGAGAAGTCAATACCTGACTTCAAATCTTCAAAGGACAGGCTGATGCCCTTGTTAGGGGCTAATGCGGCTGGTAACTTTAAGTTGAAGCCAACGCTCATTTCCCATTCTGAAAATCCTAGGGCCCTTAAGAATTATGCTAAATCTACTCTGCCCGGGCTCTATAAATGGAACAACAAAGCCTCGATGGAAGCACATCTGTTTATAACGTGGTTTATTGAATATTTGAAGCCCACTGTTGAGAACCACTGCTCAGAAAAAAAGATTTCTTTCAATATATTACTGCTCACTGACAAAGCACCCGATCACCCAAGAGCTCTGATGGAGATGTAGAAGGAGATTAATGCTGTTTTCATGCCTGCTAACACAGCACCCGTTCTGTAGACCATGGAGCAAGGGGTAATTTCGACTTTCAAGTCCTGTTATTAAAAGTCCTAGATGGCATCTTCAAACTTTTCTTCTGCAGATTCCTCCCCTCTCTCAGCCTTCGTAGAACTGAAGAAAGTTAGGGCCTTGCTCTGCATTAGGCTTTGGCTTAAGGGAATGCTGTGGCTGGTTTGATCTCTTACCCAGACCACTAAAACTTTGTCCATATCAGCAATAAGGCTGTTTTGCTTTCTTATTCGTGTGTTCAATTTCCTTCAAGAGCTTTTCCTTTGCATTCACAGCTTGGCTAACTGTTTGGCACAAGGGGTCTAGCTTTCGGCCTGTCTTGGCTTTTGACATACCTTCCTCACTAAGCTTAATCATTTCTAGCTTTTGATTTAAAGCGAGAGACATGCGACTCTTCCTTTCACTTGAGCACTTAGAGGACATTGTAGGGTTATTAACTGGCCTAATTTCAATATTGTCGTGTCTCAGAAACAGGTAGGCCTGAGCAGAGGGAGAAAGACAGGGAAACGGCTGGTTGGCGGAGCAGTCAGAACACACACAGCGCTTATCGATTAAGTTTGCGGTCTTCTATTGGCACGGTTTGTAGCACCCCAAAACAACTACAATAGTAACATCACAGATCATTGATCACAGATCACCATAACAGATATAATATTAATAATAAAGTTTGAAATATTGTGAGAATTACCAGAATATGACACTGAGATGGGAAGCAAGCACGTGCTTTTGGAACAATGGCGCTGATAGGCTTGCTCAGTGCAGGGCTGTCACAAGCCTTCAATTTGTAAAAATGCAGTATCTGTGAAGCACAATAAAACTAGGTATGCCTGTACAGCAGAACAGAGCGTTGCCCAGTCCTGCACCATCTTCACAATCGTTGGTGTCCTCGAGTTAATTGTTGTGGCCACGGTGTATTTGGAGTGCCTGACACCCAGGGGACCCATCTTACAGCACTCTTTATTTGACAATGTTCTGTTGTGATCCACAAGGCTTTCAGTGCCTAATTTTCAGAAGGAGATCACCAGGCTTTTCTTCCTAGTCTGTCTCAGTCTGAAAGCTCTGCTGAGACTTGTCCACTAAGGGTGACCCTGCTGGTGTTTGAAGTATCAGTGGCATAGCTTCCAGCTTGCTAGCAACAGGCAAGCCACCACAGTGCGGCACACTGACAGGTGGCTGGTAGAGGACCCTAAAAAGCACTCACAATTCACTGTGTTTGAAATTGTATTGTTATTACACAGCATTATATTGAAACGATCCTCTCATCTGGCTGACTGCTCTGCGAGTCTGTGAGCCCACAGAAGACACAAGCTAAATCCTCTTTGTATTCCCAGGGCCTTGTGGAATGCTGAGCACCTAGTTATATTTTTGTTGGTGTTATAACTTCATCAGCAGGATCCCATGTTTCCATATGCAGCTTCATTGTCCAGGTGATGAAATATTAATTACTTCAGAAACTTAATTGAGCACCTATTGTGTGTGAGGAGCCGGGTACAAAGATGCCTAAACCCATCCCTGCCCTGTACTGTCTAGTAGAAAAGCCAAGACAAAGGCCTCAATACACTGTAAGTTCTCACAGAGGACAACCACGGAGCTCTGGGACCTAGGATGGGAGAAACGGGCCTCCTATGCCTTTTTTCCCCCACCTCAGCTCCCACCCAGACCCTCGATCATGACCTTCCCCTGAAAAAATTCAAGAGAGCCACCCTCAAAAGCACACAGTGTTTCTAGGGTCTCCTTCCTCTTTTGAGTTTGTGGCTAGCCATAAATAAAATTAGGAGCCCTGGTTAAGTGTTCGGCTGCTAACTAAAATGGTGGTGGTTTGAACCTAGGCTATCTGCTCCCCTAAAGATTACAGCCTGGAAAACTCTATGGAGTAGTTCTACTCTGTCACACGGCATCTCTATGAGTCACAATTGACTTGACAGCACCTAACAACAACAATGATTCAAATAAGTGAAGAAAAAGATATGAAGGAACATATTTTTGAGGGCTTATAAAGGGTAAGATCTGGAAAGGAGACCACTGGATGCTCTCCTGAGTAACCTCTGGATAACTTTGCCCTATGAGCAACTTGTGGCCAGAATAATTCCAAAGCAGGTGAATTGATTACATTTCTCTTCAGCTCTCTGCTATGCTCACTGTAAGGAAAAATTCTCGATTGTCTACCTTTATGGAGAGAAGAACAAGTAATCCCAAACATGGAGTGTATTTCTGAGTTTCTGTTGAAAATTAGTTTATTTGCTATTCTAGAATCATAAGAAAGATCAAAACAAATAATGATGGCTGGCTCAGGCAGCCCCTGAGAAATGTCCATTTTCCTAATAACAGCATTACAGTCCTCTGCTGTCCCTTCTAGGCAGGAGGAGGTATACGCCACCCTCAGAACACTGCAGAACACCAGCCTAGCAGATCTCCCTCCCCTCTTCCTTCTGACCAACATGTTTACTAACATGTAAGCTTTTGGATTTCCCAAGAGAACCTCTTTGATCACCTCCTACTGTCCAGGAGATAAGCTAGAAACTCCACAGTGTTTGGCTATGGAAGTGTTCACCAGGATGAACAACTTGTAGAATTTTCAAAGTTTGCTTTCTTCCCTAGAAAAGTACAAATATTACAGTCCCCTACCTCCTAAGATATTCCAGAGAATCAATCTATTTTTAAACCAGGAGAAAGTCCTTACTCTGTGCTGGGCACTGTGCAAGGTGTTTGGGATATAAGCACAAGTCCTCAAGAGACTAATGGTCCAGGAGGGGGGTTCAGACTCATAAATGAGTATGTACAGGAGGGTGTTTACAGTGGCTAAACAGTCATATGCATGGACCAGGTAGGAGAACAAAGGAAGCAATTATGGAGCTCAACATTACCTCCACTGGGGTCAGGGAAGCAGAACCCTCGAACTGGGACATGGAAGATGAATAGGAAATATCTGGGTCAAGATCTGTGAGGTGGAGGGCTTGGTGATTGAGAGGAGCAGGCAGTCCAGACAGAAGGAGCAGCAGCCACGGACAGGGGTGTGCAGCCACCAGGTATGAGGCCCTGGGCCCTTCGTGGGTTGATCCCTCAGGTCTTTGCCCAGAACCAGTTTTCCTGCAGATTAGTAGCTGTGGCAGAGACAAATCAAACTTGTGTTTAAGTCATCCTCCATCCCCGGAAGCAAAAAAGAACTGGAGGGTGCCCCAGGGCCCCTCCTTATTTGGGAGATGGTTGGTTCCCATACCTCCCATCTCCTGCCCACTTTGCATAACATTTAAATACGGTGTCTATTGTGGCGGCCACCGTCAACACCACTTTTAACTGCCGCTGCCTCTGTTCTGGGGAAACGTGAGGAGTGGGCTTGGGCTGCATCCCCAGACAGCTCCTCCTTGGAATAGTAACGGTGCTGGGAGGACAGCCGACACGATGAACTAGGGAGATGGGGGCTGTATCTGAGGTTAGAGGACTGGAGCTCAGACGCCAAGGGAGAGCACCCCATGGTTGCCATTTGTTCACCTAACTGAAATTCTCTTGGGGTGCTGCACATTCAGGGCCTGCCTTATCCTCCCAAACATGGAACACTGGGTAAGACACATGGCAAATGAAAACAGCCTCTTTAGTCACATTCTTTTTTTAAGTTTGACAACCAGACTCTGTTATATTCAGGAGCATGTTTCCGGTTTTTAGTTTATTTGGGGGCTGGGGGTACTCTCCCAAAGGTTACTGTGCAGCAAACATCCATCAAGCCTATAAAGCACAGCAGCGTGGCCATCTAGCCCCAAAGAGCCAATGCCTTAAAATTCCCCAGCCTCTGAATCTTTTGCTTTATACACTGGTCAGTTTTCAATTATCCATTTTACTGGTAGTCTGGGGGCAAATCTTTGTTTTCAATTCTTGGTCTGCACTCCCCCATCTCTGTTCACTCATTTTCTTGATTAACGACTCCATCTCTGTTTGTTCTTGCTTGGCAAGGAGTCTACAGTTTAATACGAGCTGGGAGAAGAGAAGATGAGGGTCCAAGTCAAGGCACTGAGAATGGGGATGGATACATGGACTGAAAAAGGGCATGTCCAGGAGTCTCCCAGGTTGCTAGCTTGGGGGACAAGGTGGGTGGATGGTGATGCCTGTAATAGAGAGGATATGTAGTTTCCTTTCAACCTCTTGGGTTGAAGACCTGCAAAACATCCAAATAGAGGCTTAATAAACCAAGCCAAACCAACCCCATTGTCATCAGGCCGATTCTGACCCATGGCAACCCCATGTTACCAAGTAGAACTGCTCCATACGTTTTTCTTGGTTGTAATTTTTACAGAAACAAATCACCAGGCCTTTCTTCCATGGTGCCGCTGTATGGGTTCAAACTGCCAACCTTCATTTTAGCAGAGAAGTGCAAACCGTTTGTGCTACCCAGGGACCTTAGAGACTTAATGACAGCTGCTTATGCAGGTCTAGAGTTCAGTAGTGACAGATAAGGGCAAAGATGCAGCTCCATCTGCACTTATACCCATATATGATACAGTTCCAGCCAATTGCCATCAGTAACCAAAGAAACATGTTGATTTTGATAACAGTTTCCCAGATCCCACTCATCTTATCTGCCAGAGATAGTAATGAGAAAACAACCTACTGATGATCATAAAGAGAATAAAGAACATGGAACTGGAAGAACTAAAGTAAGCGGGGGAACCAAGTGATAATAAAGCTAGACGGCTGAGTACCATAGGTGCTCAGAATGGATCTTACCCTTCTAGTCAACCCTGTGCAAGAACTGGGCATCTTGAAAGTCTTGGAAGAAGTCAAAGATAGCAACTTTAGCAACTTACCATGAGATCACGAATTTTCTGCACAGACAATAGATTTTCATAGTGTGTCTGGCCCCAAGTGCCTGTGGTGGTATAATGAGTTAGCACCAGAGTCATCTGAGAGACGATAAAGTAACGTTGGCAGTTGGGATTTGTTGGGAAGGTGAGGGAATGTGCACAGAGAGTGTCGCACTGGTGGTGAAGTTGCCGGAGTTGTGCTTCTCTGTGACCCAATGGTTCCAACATATCAGAAAGCTGGAAACCCCAGTGTTGATTCCTTTCCTGAGCCACAGCATGCCGACAGCTGAGAAACCACACTTCTGTTGCTTTTTCAGCCAAAACACACTTTGGTCCATTCTGTTATTCCACCTCGCAATTAGATAACCCAGAGTCCCTCTACCACTTGCCACTCTCCAAGACAAGTCCAGCTGCCTTGATGTGGGAGAGGGATGGGGAAGGCTGAGCCCTCCCGGCCTGGAAGGAGGCGACAGAGCCCACAAACTTCCCAGAGGTGAGCAGAATTAACTGCTAGGAAGGGAGGGAGAATTGCCTTCCCTCAGAGAGTGATGGGTTTGTGAAGTCTGACCATTGACCAGTGTCGTTAGTGGTACTATTATCAGTTTGGGACACCCTTTGTAAAGGCTGTGGAGACTTTGTATATGAATGGAAGTACAAATCCCATCTTGTGGAAATGGTTTGAAAATTAAATAAGAAAATCGAGGAAGTCATATTAACTAGTGCCTGGTATTTACCAATGTGCAACATGTAGTAGTTATTACCATTATTGGGGAATTATAGCGAACTGGTTAAGATTACAACCTCAGACCTGGTTCAACTACTGGCTCCGCCACTTACCAGTTATGAACATAGGGCAAGTTAGTAACCTGTCAGAGCTACAGCTTTTCCATCTCTAAAACTGGGGTAACAATATCTGCTCCACTGGGTTATTGTGAGTCTTAAAATCAGATAATGTAAATAAAGGGTTTTAATTTGTAGTATCATTAGTACTACACTTGGAAATACTTGAACAGTGGCCCTTTTCATTCTTCGTATTTGTAGAGAAAATACCCTATACTAGCATCAAAAGCAGGTCTTGATTGGACCATACCCAAGTCTTTAAACTGCAGTGACTCTAAGCTACATGTTAGCCTAGACCCAGAGCTGGCAAACCTTTTCTGTGAAGGTCCAGGTAGTAAATATTTTAGGGTCTGTAGACCTTACTATTCAACTCTGCTCTGAAAGCAGCCATAGACAGTATGAAACAAATGGGTGTGACTGTATTCCAATAAAACTTTTCTTACAAAAACAGACAGTGGGCCAAATTTAGCCTGTGGTCGTAGTTTGCCAACTCTTGACCTAGACACATATGTAGAGATAACCTCATAGTGCTTCTTAATGTACCATAATAAGAGAAAAATCAGGGAAAGGCTTCATGCCCTCACATCCATCCCTCATGAGGTACCAAAGTATTAGAAGTTTCACAATTGGAAAGTCATTTCTTGTGATTAAGCACTTTTTCTTGGAAAAAGAAGAGATGCCTGCCAAAATCCAAATAAAAGGAGCCATAGATAAAGATTAAGCTTTACTTTGAATTGGCATATTGCGGAACCTCCCATCTGACTGGCCTGGGAGGCACCAAGCATCTGAAGGCCAGAAAAAACAAAACAAAAACAAAACAACAAAAAAAACATTGCCATCTAGTCAATTCTAATTCATAGCTATCCTACAGGACAGGGTAGAATTGCCCCATAGGGTTTCCAAGGCTGGTATCTTTACAGAAGCAGACTGCTACATATTTCTGCCCCATATGAAGGCAGGGGAATTAAAAATAAACCCAAAAACCTATTCCTGTCAATTCCTACTCCTAAGAGCTCTATAGGATAAGGAAAACTGACCCAGAAGGTCTCCAAGGAGCAGCTGGTGGATTTGAGCTGCCAACCTTTTGGTTAGCTGCCAAGCTCTTAACCACTGTGCCACCAGGGTTCCAGGGTTCCCACCCCCCGCAAAAAAATGATAGGTACAGCGTAGGAAAAGGGTCAAAGGTCTGACTAAGACTTTCTCCCAGATCTGCCCAATTAAACACCTCTCCTTAGATGACTCCTTTTTCCCTTTCCCATCTCCAACTCAAGATCTCCTCACTGCAAAGGAGAGGAGTGGATTCTTTTCACTCCTTTTGAGACAGTGGATGACTGGTTTCTACAATTCTTAAAGTCTGAATCCTCAATTTACAATTTTTCATCTTTTAGGACAGCTGTGCACGGTGACAGCATCCTCTTTGGCCTCCAAGCTTTGGTACACGGAGGAATGCTCACAGAAGTATGGAGAGTCTTTTTGTCCCCTCCCAATCTCAAACTCCACTTTGCCTCGCAGGGATAGCCAGGGGGAGGGATTCAAAAACTGGTGAGAAGAATCAGAGTTCAGGGTTAGTAGGAGGGCAAAGGCTCTTCTGGTGTAGGTCAAAGTTAGGTTAGGGGTGTGGACGCAGTGAAGGCTCTTGGCCCTAGGCTAATCCTTGCAGTAAGGGAAACAGCAGGCAGTGGAGAGGTCCCCAACTGGGTAATGGAGTAACAAAGCTATCCATCTGTATCCCAGTACACCCAAGTTAATGGTGGAAAAATATTCTAGGAGTCTTCTAAGGTGAACACCTCCGTCCCGTCATGGACTGCTGCTCACTGTGTCTCCCAGTGTCATTTCTCTCTAGACATCCACAGCCTTCCTCCTCAGGCTCAGGTCAGCGGCATTCTTCTCTCGTGTGGATCTTTCCAGAACTATCTGATCTTCCAGGGAAGCTTCTTCTCTGAGCCCCGGTGGCAGCTGCATCTCTGCCTCCAGGGCATATACCCGACACTAAGCATTCATAGGTGTTCAGTTAATGTTTATAGAATGGATTCATAACTGACAACTTTGGTGCTTACGTCAGCGGAATGACCGCTTTAAGGTGTTGAGCTAATAGAAGTGGCAGAGACAAGCGC
Organism: Elephas maximus indicus; assembly: GCF_024166365.1. Classification (NCBI taxonomy): domain Eukaryota; kingdom Metazoa; phylum Chordata; class Mammalia; order Proboscidea; family Elephantidae; genus Elephas; species Elephas maximus. The sequence goes on from NC_064842.1 coordinate 2,477,192, forward strand.
TGGAGAAGGCTGGGAAGCAGGCTGGCTGAAGGCCTCCCTGGCCTGCTCTAACCCTGAAGCCCCGTAAGGACAGTGAATGCTGAGAGGAGCTGGAAGGCAGTAAGAGCTTGCTTTTCTTCTGGATACGGAGTTAACCATGCAGGATTCCATTCTGGAGCCTGGGCTCCAGGTCCTTTGTTCAGGGGGCCTCCTTACCCAGGTTCACCCCAAGTTTCCCTGCTGAGAGCTTCTACAACACCCCTTTCTGTTCCACTCACTGCCCTTCCTAGGCCTTGTGGCTTCAAAACCTATTTGGCATTTCAAGTTAGGTAAGCTCCCCAACTGGCTGTGAATAAAAGTACTGATGATTCCATAAATCAAGTTCAGTTTTCTTTTGCTTAAGTTAACTTTTTAAACCATAATGCAAATATGTGCTAAGAATGTATTAATTCCAGTATACCCCAGTTAATGATGGAAAACCATTCTAGGAGTCTTTTCAGTTTATGAAGGAGTACATTTATATTAAGGAAAATAATCCCTGGGAATCAGGAGTGAGGGAAAGGGGGGTGAGGCATAGAACTAGGGAGAGCCTAGCTGAGGGATAAGTACCTTATCTACCACCATAAAGCAACCCCTGTTTTCCTGCTCCCTGGGCTTTCATCCCTCCTGTCACTTCACCCACTCGCCCACCCATTTGGACCAGTCACCAGCATTGGTCTTCTCCAGAAGCGCTGAGATGGTCACAGATCTCACGTTGTGCTCTCACGGCTCGTGGTGACCCTAGAAGAGAATGCTCCTCTTCCAAGAGACAAATCTTACCTGTGAACGGGGACCCTGTTTTGTACAACTACTTATCCCCCCTCCTTATGTCCTCATTTCAGGAACACTCAGACCAGAAAGTGGGGTGAGGAGCCCCCTGAGCAAAGGACCCAGTTTCCAGGCTCCAGGATAGAGTCCTGCACCGTTAACTCTATCTCCAGAAGGAAGAAAGCAAGCGCAGGCCCTTAGAAATGCCCCAGTAACTTGTAATTTGGCGGTGGGGTGGGGGGAAGGGGGAGGGGGGGCTGCCAGCGTAGGATCCTTGTGGTGTAGTGGTTAAGAGCTCAGGCTGCTCACCAAAAGGTCGGCAGTTCAAATCCACCAGGTGCTCCTTGGAAACCCCATGGGGCAGTTCTACTCTGTCCTATAGGGTCGCTATGTGTTGAAATTGACTCAGCAGCAACGGGTTTGGTTTGGTATTTGATTTTAGTGTAGAAGGGTCCAAAAACAATTCTTGTGTCTTCAGGAAAGGCAGGAAAATAGTAATTCTTTACATTTGTTGAAGTCAGAATCAGCTTATTATCCCTTTTGCCCATGGCCCACCATAACAGTGGGTTTTGGATAACTATTTCCATTTTGCATTGAGGCTGGGAGATTCAGTGATTAGCTAAAAGTCACAAAGCCACTAAAAGGTAGTCCCAGAGCTGGTGCTACCACTCACAGGTGAGCATCACCTTTGTCCTGCAGCCAGCTGCTCCTTGGGCCAGTCCACTCGGGCCTGCCCTTCACCCCACTGACCAACCAGCCCTATCTTCACCTGCCACTTTCGAGGCAGTGGGCCTTAGGACCCAGAAGTTTTCACAAGATAGTTTAGCTCTCTGTATTGTCAGCTGGCAAAACCAGGGCTCAGGGCTCCTTCTTCTCTCCCCTGCCCTCCATCAAGCCCCCCCCAACAACACACAAAGCCAACTCCCTCCCAGTAAATTCCGTGTTTTTCCATCCCAGTGAGCTCAGCCTTTCCTTTGATTTGGGTGCAAGCAGCTGCAGGTGCCTCAAGTCATCATGTGCTCTCCCCCCACCCCCTCTGCAATGTCATCCATGTTTACTTGCTGCTCTGGACTTTAGATCCTGTCAGGGTGCCAGTCCGCGGGGCCGCCAGGCACCACAGCTGACAGTCAGATCTGCAGTGCCGAATCCTTCTTCTGGAAAAAAGGGCTAAAGAGGTTAATACACTCCAGTCAGGATAAACAGACCAGCTGTTAGGGGTTCTAATATTTAATATCAAATAAATAACTCAGGAAGAAGTCACACACACAGCAAAACCCGCCGCTGTACTCGTGGTTAAAGAGAATATTAATACATTATCTTAAACTCACCAGCTGTTAGAGTTTCTAATATTTAATATCATTATCAAATAAATAACTCGGGAGAAGTCACACACACACACACGCCACAAAAACCCACTGCCTCATTTTCAGTGGTTAAAGAGAATATTAATAAATTATCTTAAAAGCCATGCAATGGAGCCGTGGTGGCCAGGACCCAGGTAAGGAGACATGTGCATGTAGCCTGTTGCTGGTTCCCGCTCCAAGGCAGCCTCTCCCAGGTCAGCCCGGGATAGAGGAGTAGGGGAAGCCCAAGGAGAGTGGAATAGGGTTCCTTCTTGGTCTGGTGGAGCCTCAGCTCAAGCAAGCTTTGCTGTTGATTTCATCAGAGAGATTCCAGCTAGACCTTCCTCTCTGAAAAAAGAAACCACGCTTTTTAGAGGAAAATCTTCATTCAAACAAACTCAGCATTAGTACCCAGTTTTGTGGATGATCGGTTATTTAACTAGCCAGCAAATAGTGTTTGTGTTATTGTTTGCTCTTCAGTCTACGTTAGCCAGCAAGTGGTCAGCGCCTGTTTTTCTCTGGGAGCTCCAGCCTTCGCTTGCCCTGAGCAGGACAGAATTTTAACAGCCTGTTAACTCTGTCAGGAAATTGCGAGTCCACCCCCTGCCCCCCCACCCTGCCCCCAGCTCACTGGCTGCTGTTCACCTGGGCTAAAGGAGCAGAAAACGATGATCACTGAGTCTGGGAGGGACTCCAACAAAATGCTTTCCAGGTCACAAAGCGCTAAACCAGCTCTGCATCTAGTTTATGTAGTGTATTATATGGAAAGCTGGTCTCCGTGACTCTTAGGGGTCCATGAGCATTTTTGGAGATAAAGCTTTCATTTCAAGAGGCCAGGGATGAGCAATTTCCCCTGCCATCAAGAGAAAGCCTGGCATCCAGTTTGTCCGTCCAGATGTATTTTTGTTTGGGTCTTTACACTGTTTGATTGAGATCAAGTCATGAATTTCTGCGTCCGGATGGGCAGAGGCATGGCAGTTTATGAAGCCTGAGGGTGCGTGTTGTTGAGCTGAAAAGCACAGTCAGATGCATTTTAGTGACAGGACATGCAACAGTGTGTCACAACGGCCCATACCTGGGGTGATGTCTCTTTTTAAAACTTTTCAGAATTGGAACAGAAGGGTAGAGTTTTAGCCACCTCTGATATCCAGGGCTGTGTAGGTGGGCTGGAGCAGATAAAAGAATCCCAGTAAGTTAAGTGGGGCTTTGTTCTAGAAAGATTTACATAGTAATTGGCATCCTGTCAGTATAATGGCCCCCCAAGATGGCTGGGCCATTCCCACGAACTCCTCAGTTTATGGTGGGAATAGTGGACGTAAAAATGGCTTCTGCCCACTGTCTCTGCCTTTGGGTCCTCGTGAACTTCCAATGGCTCAGTGCCCCCTTTGCTCATCCAGGCGGCTTCTCCCTGCCCGGCTAGGTTCTCGGGTTCTTCAAGCACGTAGAAAATATGCAGCCATGCGGCAGGAATTAGGGCAAGAATGATGGGTTTCCCCAGACCCGTGGGGACAGCAAGTGCTGGGAAGGGGCATTTTCGGAGCTGACCTGTGGTAGACGGTCCCCAGCACCCAGCATCTTGCTGCTCTTTTCCTTCTTTTTGTCATTACGGGATCATTGGCTCAATGAAAGCACATCTCAAGTTTGGAGAGTCACCTCAGGTTTAGATATTCAGTTGTTTTTCCTATGTCTATCCAGGTATGTCTAGATCTGCGGTGAGACCCAAACTGCTAACTTTGTGAGGGTGAAAGAGAGGAAGGGCATGAAGAGGAAACCGTTGGGGAGGAGAAAGGAGAGGAAAGAGGAGAGAGAAAAAGGAGGAAAGGAGGGATGGAGTAAGCAAAAAAGGGAGGGAAGAAGGAGAAATAGGGAAGAGGAGGAAGGACGAGGAAGCCAAACTATCAGCAGTTCTAGGCCCAGAGCCGTGCTTTTGAGGACAGAACTCCACGTCTCTGTGCCAGTGTCCCCCTCTGCCCAGTGTGCTTTTCACCCTTTTCACCACCTTTCCTGCTCCTCTCTTCTGAGTCTCAGGTCAAGCCTTCATGGCTCCCCAACCAGAAGCGAGCACACTCTCCCCTCTCTTCTCTTCCTTCACGCACCGAGCTGGCTGCCTTTCTGTCTCCCGGAGGGAGGAAACAGGCCTTCTTTGCTTTCCAAGCATCCTGGCCCACTCTAAACCCATTGCTGGTCAGTCGATTCCAACTCACAGCGACGCCATAGGACAGAGTAGAATTGCCCCCTACGGTTTCCAGGGAGTACCTGGTGGATTCGAACTGCCGACCTTTTGGTTAACCTGCTGAGCAACCAGGGCTCCTGGCCCACACTAGGTTTTCATACATGTTTGTTAAATGAACGAATAAAAGAACGAGTGAATGAAAATGAGGAAATTAAGGAATAACTAGAGATTTATCACTTTTTTACTCTCTCTTATAGGGTCGCTATGAGTCAGAATCGACTCGGCAGCATTGGGTTTTTTGTTTAGTGTAAATCTAAGAACTTCTATGATAAATTTAATTTCAATTAAGTACAATTGCAACTATTTTCTGATAATGATAGAAATAAAGCCATAAAAGTAAGTCACTCTCAAGAGATTTCTTTCTGTTCTAGTATAACAATGGAAAAAAAAAAACCAAAAACCTATTGTGGTCAGTTCTGACTCATAGCAACCGCATGTGTTATGGAGCAGAACCACTCCATAGGTTTTCTTGGCTGTAATCTTTACGGAAGCAGATCGTCAGGCCTTATTTCCCACTTAATTTTATGTGCTGAATAGATTATCTTTATATAGTGTCCTTTCCTCATATTCATTGTTGTTGATTTTGTTTCTGCTGAGTCTCTATTTTTTTCTTGTAATTTATTTTGATGTGTAGGATAGTTTGTCTCCTTTGTGGTTACCTTATTATTTACCCCTATTTTTCTAAATTTAAACCTAACTTTTCTTTCTTTGTACCCCCTTATCTTCCTCTCTATAAGGAAGATCTATGACTACATTTCTTAGTCCTTTATTGTTTTAATGTTGTCTTCTTTTACATAATAACATTGCTGTTATCCTGTTTTGTGTTCTTGTTTTTTTTAATCTCGCTTTTTTTTTTTTTTTTTTGATTTCCCTGTCTGGGCTGACTTCTGATCACTCAGCTCAGTGTTCTAGTTTTGGGTTGATACCTGATATTATTGATTTTCTAACAAAGAACTCCCTCTAGTATTTCTTGCAGTTCTGGTTTGGTTTTTACAGATTCCCTAAACATCTGTTTATCTGGAAATGTCCTAATTTCACCTTCATATTTAAGAGACAGTTTTGCTGGATATATGATTCTTGGCTGGCAATTTTTTCTTTCAATTTTTTTAAATAAGTGATCCCATTGCCTTCTTGCCTGCATGGTTTCTGCCGAGTAGTCTGGGCTTTTTCTTATTGGCTCTTCTTTGTAGGTAACTTTTCATTTATCCCTCACTGCTCTTAAAATTCTCTCTTTATCTTTGGTTTTGGCAAGTTTGATTACAATGTGTCTCCGTGACTTTCTTTTCACATCTACCTTATGTGGATTTTGATGAGCATCTTGGATAGGTATCTTCTCATCTTTCACGATATCAGGGAAGTTTTCTGCCAACAAATCTTCAACAATTCTGTCTGTATTTTCTGTTATCCCTCCCTGTTCTGCTACTCCAATCACTTGTAGGTTATTTCTCTTGATAGAGTCCCACATGATTCTTAAGGTTTCTTCTTTTTTTTTTTTTAAGTTCTTTTATCTGATTTTTCTTCAAATATATTACTGCCAAGTGATTTATCTTCAAGTTCAGAAATTCTGCCTTCTACTTGCTCAATTCTATTGAGTTGTCTACTTCTGTAATTTTATTGTTAATCTTCTGAATTTCTGATTGCTGTCTGTCTATGGATCTTTCCAGCTTATTAAACTTTTCATTATGTTCCTGAATAATCTTCCTAATTTCTTCAATTGCTTCATCTGTGTGTTCCTTGGCTTGTTCTGCATATTGCCTCATTTCCTTCCTGATGTCTTGAAGGGTTCTGTATATTAATCTTTTGTATTCTGCCTCTGGTAATTCCAAGAAGGCACTTTCATCTAAAAGATCCCTTGATTCTTTGTTTTGAGAGCCTGCTGAGGCAATCATGATCTGTTTCTTTATGTGACTTGATATTGACTGTAGTCTCCAAGCCATCTAGAAGTTATTGTATTAGTTTATTTTACGTTTGATTACTGTGTCCTAGCATCTTGCTTTGTTTTGTTTTGATATGGCCAAATGGGTTGGCAGAGTGAGCTAGCTTGATTATTTTTGCCTTTGGAGCTCTATCAGGCCTTATTTCTGTATTGCAGTTTGGTAGGTTCAAACAGCCAATCTTTAGGTTGGTGGTTGAGTACAAACTGTTTGTGCCACCCAGGGACCTAGTTTAACAACGGATACTTATAATGCACTTTAAAAAAAGAAAATGCCTGTCATTAATATTAAAATATAAAATGAATCATATGCTGTTAATAAGCTTGATAAGAAGCCAATTGAGGTCCTATTTAAAGCAAATACATAACCAATAAACCAGCTGCTGTTGAGTTGACTCTGACTCATGGAGACCCCGTGTGTTTCAGAGTAGAACTGTGTTCCATACGGTTTCAATGACTGATTTTTTGGAAGCGGATCTCCAGGTCTTTCTTCTAAGGCACCTGTGATGGTAGCCTCACACCTCTAACCTTTCAGTTAACAGTGAGTGTGCTAACCATTTTCACCACCCAGAGATGAGCAAATAAATACACAACAACTATTTAAGATAACTCAGGCTTAAGCAGTAAAGGAACTAAACAAAGGTGAAGTTTGAGAGGCATTGACTTAAATAAAGCCAGTTTTGGGGTATTGGTTTCTGGTTTCCATGACTGAGCTCCCCTGGGAGTCCCTTGCACCTGAGAACAGGTCACCATGGAAACAGAAACCAAATAATGAGAATGCCTCCATTTCTATCAGGCTTTCACTTCCTTCAACACTTATCGCTTGACTTTATTCCCAGGATACTCTCGTAAGGCTTTAATCCCAGAAGACTCCTGTAAGATGAGGAAGGAGCTGACTTCCCCCTTCTTGATGGGGATGTAGGAGTCCAGCGAGCTGATGGCACTTGCCCAAGGCGGTTCATGGGTATAGCTCAGGTTCTAGCCCATTCCACCCATCTGCTCCTGCCAGGAGAAGGGAATCACGGATCCAGGACCAACTCTGAACAGGGAGCACTCTATCATTGGAACCTAGTCCTTGATTTCCACTTCCCAGGACGCGGAAATCTGCATAAAAGGGCATTCTAAGCAGTTCTGCTGGTTACTTTCAGGGTAATAAAGAAGAAAGGGGGTTAAACAGACAGGTTTGGAATTAGGCACCAAGAAGAACTTCTGGTGACTAAAAGGATTTCAAAAGCTGGAATTAACTACTAGATCACAGATTTCTGGTGAGTTTAATTCCACTGCAATTATTTCTTCCATGCAGTTGAAAACACCTTAGGATCTTTAGTTTGGATTCTCACTTCTTACCTCCCTGCTCCAGGCAAGTGAAGGGCAAGCGGGCCCTGTAACCTTCACTCGGAATTCCCAGCTCCCTCCAGTTTAAGCCCCACGCTTTATTTATGGAATGTTTGTTTTGTTTTTTCGTGTAGACATTTGTTCTCCTTGCTGCAGAGGGTGGTTTTCCCAAACTGTTCCATCTCCGTATATTTTATTCATATGGATCCGTCATTTGTCCATCCCTTCCTGAAAGAGCTGAAATTTGCCCTTGAGGCATCAGATGGAGTAGTCAGATTATCCAATGTGTCTCCTAATTGAAGTGAACATTGCCATAATATTTGTTGACTGGAAATAAACAGACCCAGTGAAGTAGCAGGTTTTCCACCTTCATGAGCTTGTTTAGGTCTTGCCAAGAGTTGGAGGAAACATGCAGAGAGAGGAGTGACTTCTCCTGGAAATGAAAACTTTGGGAGGGGCTGGGAATCTTTCTTAGACTTTGAATCTTCTGTAGCGAGGAAAGGCTGACCTGGGGCAAACCACCGTGCAATCAACAAGGCTTATTTCCAGCACTCCTCTCTTGCCTTTCCTTCTCCCTCCCCTTCTGTGGTGTCTCCTCCAACAACATTCAGGGGCCCAGGGTCAGCCTGCTTTCCCTTCTCCACTAATGCCTCTTAGGGACCAGTCTCTGCTATAAGAGGTTGAGGAACAGAAAGCACAAGTTCAAGTAAAAAAAAAAAGAAAGCCCCTAAATGACCTCCTCTATCTGTTCCCAATCCTTCATAAGCCTCAGGAAAATCAAGTTCTAGTTCTAACCATTCCAGCTCTCCTTGGCTCCAGCGGCCCCCTCCATGTGGGTACCTCTGACAGCTTCACTGTGAACACACTTGGGGGACAGGGAGTGGGGGATTCGATGGAAATCCTTGAACACTGCAACCACTGGGTACAGGCTGGAGTGCTCGTTCCCCCCAAGGTCAGACTCCAGAGCAAGAAAGTGGAACGGACTCAATTCAAGCCCAAGGCTGAAAACCTGCCTTTCCAATAAGGCCTTGGAAAATCAAGGGTGAGCTGGGTTCCTTCCCTTCAGTCTTTGTGGTCAACCTTTCCTCTCCCCTTCATTTTCACCTTAGAAGCAAGAATGAAGAGACTTCATCTTGCTTAGTTTGGACATGTCATCAGGAAAGAAAAATCACTGAAAAAGGACACTTTGTTTGGTAAAGTAGAAGGGTCAAGGAAACAAGGGAAACCCTCCTTGAGATAGATTGACATGATAGTCGCAACAATGGACTCAAACATATCAGCAATTTGAAGATGATGCAAGACTGGGCAAAGTTTTGTTCTGTTTGTTATACACAAGTTTGCCATTAGTTGGAGCCAACTCAATGGCAGCTAACAGCAACCACTTTCTTGCTTTTCCTCAAGACATCAATCAGAAGAAGGCCATTTCCTTTCAAGAAAGCTCTTCCGGGGTGGGTCCTTCTCACCCCCTAATCTCCATTGGCTGTCCTGGATCCACTCCAGCAAGTACCCAGTCCTTCCTACATGCTCCAGGCCACCAGTCTTCAGACACTCCCCTCTACTGCAGCCTTGTTGAGGTTGCCACTGGAAGCACCATGCCCCTACCAGGCAGGTGGGCCCCAATCACTGGGAGGTCCTAACCCTGTCCTCTGTTTAGTCTTGATGGAGAAGCTGACCTGAAAGTGCTAACAAGCACATAAGCTATCTTTAGCCTTCACTGGGAATAACCACTTTTCCTCCATTCTTCCTCACAGAAGAGAGAATGGGGTGGGGAGACTGATGAGACAGTTCAGTCCCACAGTGCTCATGGAGTTTGAGCCTCTGAGAACAGCTCCTCTCCTTGTTATGGATGAAATTAAGTCCCCCAAAATATAAACTGAAATCCTGGCCCCGACATCTGCAAATGTAACCCTGTTTGGAAATAAGATTTTGTTTTTTATGTTAATTCAGTCATGCCCTTATAGGGTGGGTTCTAAATCTAATCACTTCTGAGTTATAAAAATAGCAGATTAGACAAGAGAGAAGAAGACAGGTGATGGAGACAGATGGAACTACAAGGATTTCTACCAGCTACTAGAAGGTGAAATACATAAGAAAAGATCTCTCCCCGGAGCCTTTGCCTTCTGGCAGTCCAGGGTGTAGTCAATATTCTTCCCCAACACCATAATTCAAAGGCATCAATTCTTCTAGTCTTCGTTATTCACTATCCAGCATACGAGGTGGCTGAAAACACCATGGCTTGGGTCAGGTGCACCTTAGGCCTCAAAGTGACATCTTTGCTTTTTAACACTTTACAATAGGCCTATTGCAACAGATTTGCCCAGTGCAATACTTCCTTTGATTTCTTGACTGCTGCTTCCAGGGGTGTTGATTGTGGATCCAAGTAAAATGAAATCCTTGACAACTTCAATCTTTTCCCCATTTATCATGATGCTGCTTATTGGTCTAGTTGTGAGGATTTTGTTTTCTTTATGTTGAGGTATAATCCGTACTGAAGGCTGTGGTCTTTGATCTTTATCAGTAAGTGCTTCAAGTCCTCTTCTCTTTCAGCAAGCAAGTTGTGTCATCTATGTATCACGGGTTGTTAATGAGTCTCCCTCCAATCCTGATGCCGTCTTCTTCTGGGGCTTTTAACCTCTTCAACTATGGGAAAATAAATATCTGTTCTTTAAAGCCAATCACTTGTGGTATTTGAGTTACAACAGCCTAGGTAACTAGGCACTGCTCAAATTCTTCTCGGGGTATTCCTTTCACTTCTGTGTCTCCAGTGTGCAATATAGATCTGCCCTGGTCACCTAATGTTGGTTGAATTGAAGAAAGTTCCCTCAACTAAATGAGCAAATGCACCTCAGGCACTTGAGTTTGATCCACTCTCTTCCCAAGCCCTTTATCAGAACAGGTACTAAAAACTTGGACCCATTTCCTATCACCAATATTTAGGAACACCATGATCAATCTTATAAAGTCATTTTGTAGTTTTTATTGTATGCTGTAAGTCATTTGTTTCTTGTAAGTCATTTGTTTCTTAGGATTAATTCAAACCAAGTGGGAGTGGCAGTGGAGATACAGTATAGTTTCTGTATTTTAAACTTGATCTCTACTTGTAAATTAAAGGCCTTCAAGCCTAAATTAACAGATTAGGGCAAGTGTCTTGGAGATGGGGATATTTTAAAATGTTAGCAAGTAGTCAGCGAACAGCTAGGTGTACTTAAGTGTTAGGGTAGCTCTATAGCTAACAGAACTGAACTTCCCAACATGTCTGTCTGGAAATGAAACTGAATTTATAGAAATTCAGCACTTGTCCACGCTTCATTAATTTTTTATCCTATTTTTTATTGAAACTTGAAAGCATGCTGTTTGGGAGATCTTGGTCCTAGAAGAAGCCAAAGCTAAGAAAGTGGGGATGGCAGATGTCAGAGATAAGAAATCAGTTGCTCTTCTTGCAGTGAGTGAAATTAATCAGTAACTCTGTTGACCTGCTTGTAATCAAGAATACAAACTGGGCTGCCATCACATGGTGTATAAAGGCTTCTCCACCTGACATTCCTAGTGGAATGGAGGTGATAAGGGAATGTCAGATTTTCCAGCAAGGCTGGAAATGTGTAAAATTACTTTGTGAAGTAAGCCCCACATGGGAAAATCTTTCAACCTCTCTTCTGTTCTTCTCAATGACATCCTAGGGGGCAGACCCAAAGAACTTTTCTAATTTTTTAGTCTCCTTGGTGTCTCTTCTGTAGCAATAGATATTATTGACCATTCTCTATTACATAATAAGTATTTTTATCATAATGATCCCTATTCTATATACATACTACCCAGACACATACTGTTGCTGTTGTTGTTAGGTGCCATTGAGTCCATTCCAACTTTTCCATAATCATTGTTATGTTTGAGTCCATTGGTGCAGCCACTGTGTCAATCCATCTTTTTGAGGCTCTTCCTCTTTTTCGCTGATCCTCCACTTTACTAAGCATGATGTCCTTTTACAGAGACTGGCTTCCTCCTGATAACACGTCCGAAGTACAAGAGACGAAGTCTCCCCATTCTCACTTCCAAGGAACATTCAGTCTGTACTTCCTTCAGGATAGATTTGTTTGTTCTTCTGGAAGTCCCTGGTATATTAAATACTCTTCACCTGCACTGTGAGTCAAAGGCATCAATTCTTCTTCAGTCTTTGTTATTCATTGTCCAGCTTTCACATGCATATGAAGGAATTGAAAATACCATGGCTAGAGTCAGGTGCACCTTAGTCCTCAAAGTGATGTCTTTGTTTTCAACACTTTAAAGAGGTCTTTTGCAACAGACTTGCCCAGTGCAATGTGTCTTTTGATTTCTTGACTGCTGCTTCAGTGGGTGTTGATTGTGGATCCAAGTAAAATGAAGTCCTTGACAACATCAATCTTTTCTCCATTTATCATGATGTTGCTCATTGGTCCAGTTGTGAGGATTTTTGTTTTCTTTATGTTGAGGTGCAATCCATACTGAAGGCTGTGGTCTTTGATCTTCATTAGTAAGTGCTTCAAGTCCTTTTCCCTTTCAGTAAGCAAGGTTGTGTCATCTGCATAATGCAGGTTGTTGATGATTCTTCCTTCAATCCTGATGCTGCTTTCTTCTTCATATAATCCAGAATCTTGGATTATTTACTCAGCATACAGGTTCGATAAGTGTGGTGAAAGAATACATCCCTGACACACACCTTTCCTGATTTTAAACCACACAGTATCGCCTTGTTATGTTCAAATGCCTGAAAACGACTGCCTCTCGGTTTACATACAGGTTCCACATGAGCACAATTAAGTGTTCTGGAATTTCCATTCTTCATGATGTTATCCGTAATTTGGTATGATCCACACAGCTGAATGCCTTTGCTTAGTCAATACAACACCCGTAAACATCTTTCTGGTATTCTCTGCTTTTGGCTAAGATCCATCTGGCATCAGCAATGATATCGCTAATTCCATGTCCTCTTCTGAATCTGGCTTGAACTTCTGGCGGTTCCCTGTCGATGTACTGCTGCAACCACTTTTGATTGATCTTCAGCAAAATTTACTTGTGCATCATATTAATGATAAATTCAGCATCCTGTTGGATGGCCTTTCTTTGGAATGAGCATAAATACGTATCTCTGGCAGTCGATGGGCCAGGTAGCTGTCTTCCAAGTTTCTTGGCATAGACGAGTGAGCACTTCCAGCGCTGCGTCCATTTGTTGCAACATCTCAATTGGTATTCCTTCAATTTCCGGAGCCTTGTTTTTCACCATTCTCTTCAGTGCAGCTTGGATTTCTTCCTTCAGTGCCATTGGCCCTTGATCATATGCTCACTTTCGAAATGGTTGAACATCGATCAATTATCATTTGTACAGTGACTCCGTGTATTCCTTCCATCTTCTCTTGATGCATCCTGCATCGTTCAATATTTTAGCCATGGGATCCTTCAGTATTGGAACTTGAACCTTGGATTTTTTCTTCAGGTTTTTCAGCGTGAGAAATGCAGAATGTGTTCTTCCCTTTAGGTTTTCTCTTTGCACATGTTATTATAATACTTTACTTTGTCTTCTCAAGCCACCACTTGAAATCTCCAGTTCAGTTCTTTTACTTCATCATTTCCGCTGTTCATTTTAGCTACTTTATGTTCAAGAGCAAGTTTCAGAGTCTCTTCTGACATCCATTTTGGTGTTTTCTTTCTTTCCTGTCTTTTTAACAAATTTTTGCTTTCTTCATGCATAATGTCCTTGATGTCATCTCACAACTCATCTGGTCTTCGGTCATTACCGTTCAATGCTTCAAATGTATTCTTGAGATGGTCTCTACATTCAGGTGGGATATACTCAGTGTTGTACTTTGGCCACTCTTGGATTTATTTTACTTTTTCTTCAGCTTGAACTTGCATATGAGCAATTGATGGTCTGTTCCTCAGTCATCCCTGGCTTTATTCTGACTGATGATATTGTGCTTCCCCATCATCTCTTTCCACAGATATAGTTGATTTGATTGCTGTGTATTCCATTTGATGAGGTCGCTTGTATAGCCACCATTTATGTAGTTGAAAAAAGAGATTTCTAATGACTAGGCTGTTGGTCTTGCAAAATTCTACCATGCTATTTCTGGCATTGTTTCTATCACCAAGGTTGTATTGTCCAACTACCAATCCTTTTTCTTTGAGTCCAACTTTCGCATTCCAATCACTACTAATTTTCAATGCAGCATTGTCAAAAAGAACATTTCAAGATCTCTGCTGAAGTACAATGCTGTCAGTGATAGGATAATACAAGGAAGACCAGTTAACATGACACAGTACTAGACTTTAAATGTCCTGTCTCATTTGCCTGAAAAATCCTTTCCCTTCCTCTTCTCTACTTGGTTCTAGTTCTTTTACCTTCCTTGCTGCTTCTATTTCCAGCTCTCATCTCTCTTCCTCCTCTCACTGCTACTGACTCATTCTCCCAGGTTCTTCCCTTGGACCTTTGCTCGACCTTCCTCATTCTCAGGGAAGTCATCTCCACTGTGGCTTCCTCTGTCACCTCCAAAAGGATGACTTTTACATCACTTATCTTCAGCTCTGACCTGAGTTCCTTTCTCCAGTCCTTGTGCCTGCTGGACATTTCCACCTGGATGGTCCACTAATATCTCAAAAGAACTAAAAACAATTTCATTATATTTTTCTCAAAAATAATCTTCCCTCTCCATCTCTCTGTTTCTATTAATTCTACAAGACATCGTTTTCCTATCTTAAATGCTTTCTTCTTTGTCACCTCTTCATAGCCCCTCGTCATCCAGTTCCACGGATTCCTGCTAATAACTCCTAATTCTATCTTCTCTTTAGATTTCCATGATCTTAGGCCTTGTCACCTGATACTTCTATTATTACAATTTCTTTCTATTATATTTCTATGCCACCTCCAGGCTTGTATATTCCTGCCTGATTACTCTTCCTAGAATAGTACTTTCCTTTCTTCATATAACCTCCCTGATCAATACCCTTCAATATCTCCTCATTGGCTAACCCTGGCATTTAAGGCCTTTCAAAATCTGGCTCAAGTTCTTATTCCAGAGCACATCTCATTACTTCTTAATGTAAAGTGGTCTCTTCAGTATCTTTGAAACAGGAATTGCTTAACCCCATTGTGTTCCCTATGTTCCTGTCTTGAAATACTCTCCCCCTCCTCTTGTCTATACAAATCCTACCAAGCCTACAATGCCCAGATCAAGGTCAGTATTTCAGTCTTCTTCATAAAGATTTCTTTAATTATAATGTTTGAATTCACTCAGCAACTATTTATTATCTACCGTCAATCAGCCACTGTCCTAGGTACTGGAGATACAGAGATGAATATTAGCCAAGGTCCCTGCTCTCATAGAGCTTACATGGCTGAGGTGGGGTGGGGGAGGGAGAATAAAATAACAAACCAATAAATGAATGAGATACTTTCATATAGCAATAAATGCTATTTGATCTCAGCAACCCTCTTCACCGTCTCAGAGAAACAGTGAGAAACACTGAGTCTCAGAGAGGCTAAATGACTTCCCAGATATCACATTGTTAGTGAATGACGGTGCCTGGATCTTAAGTCACATCTTCACTGCTCTTCCATGACTTACAATACTTTTTATTCCCTTACCCAAATGTTTAACTCCTCAAGGTCAGGTCATAGCTCTCTCAACCTTGTCTTAGCACTTAGCACACTACCAGGCATGTTACAAGTGTCCAGTGGATTCTTGCAGGAAGAAAGAATGAAGGAGGCAGGAAACCAAGAAGGAAGGAAGGGAGAAAGGAAGTCCCTATCAGGTCATAGACATGTAGTGTTTCTTTTCCTTGTCTGAGTCAACCTACCTTATACATATACACATTGCTGAAACCGCCAGAGAGTTTGGGGGTTGATAAAGATGCTGTCAGGGAGCACTGGCTTTAATTTTCCACTAAATTTCCCTTCCAGTGGCAAATTTTATCATTTGAACTGTGAGTATGACCCGGGGGGACTCAGTGTCCAGCCAGATTCCTACTCCTGATGGTGACATGTGGAAACCAGACTCATCTCAGCAGGACCAAGACTGGGAAGAGTCAACACGATTTCTTTACAACAATCTGGTGACAAAGGATTAGTCACAAAATGGAATTCCCTTCGCTTTTACCTACTCCTTTCTCCACCACTCTCCAGGAAGAAAAAATAGGACAAGGAGAGATGAGGAGGGCAGAAAGGAAGCAAGAAGGGATGGGGTGGGAGGAAGGACAATTTGTCACACATTCCTATTTATAGTCTCAAAGACTCAACAATAAACTATCTTCAAGGAAAAAGGGGTATTGAAATTGCATTTGAAATAGTCTCCCTTACATCTAAATGATAATTCTTGTTCCTCCACACCAACTTTTAATGGACTCTATATTGATGATTATGGTTTGACTAGCAAAGCCTATAAAGAGGAATGACACCCCAACTCTGATCTCCCTTTAAATTATTTTTCATTTAGTGTAAATCCTATAGCATGGAATAAAACTTTATTCAATAGCTCATTTGAGCAGAGAACACTTTTGAAAGAATATTAGTAAACTCTTTCAATGGAGTCAAAACGCCAAAATGGAAAATTCAAGTTTTGAAGAGAGCCATTAAGTGTGATTAAACCTTTAAAAAGGAGAGAACAATGCCTTTAGAACTCTATTTAGCCATTTCATATCTTTAATTGTCCAAAGATTTACTTTAAAAGCACAGACATGAAAGGATGCTGAATGTTGCAGTATTTAGAGGAGGAGAATGAAGATAAGCCCCGTTCACCAGCAAATGGAGCTCAGCCCAGAAGTAGGGACAACAAAAGCGGCAGAGACCTGCTTCCTTCTACAATATAGAAAGAGGGGGAAATAAAAAGGCAGCAATTCTTGACTTAGCTTTGAGGAGCACAATGGGCGTGATTAGGGATCCAGAGTGGAGCGCATTTAAGTAGCAGTGACATCCACCAGTTAGCTGGTAATTAGGATGAAAACTGAGGGGAAAGAAGCTGAGAAGCAGGAGATGGGGAAATGGGAGAAACTAGGGAAAGGGGATTGATAGATGGGCGGACAGACAGACAGATAGATAGCTGCCATTGAGTCAACTCTGACTCGTGGGGACCTTACATACAACAGAACAAAACGTTGCCCTCTCCGGCATCAGGCTCATGATCACCAGCATGTTCAAGTCCATCGTTGCAGCTGTTGTGCCAATCCATCTCACCAAAGGCCTCCCTCACCTTGCTGGCCCTCCGCTTCACCTTCTCCAGCGACTGATCCCTCCTGATGACGTGTTCAAAGCAAGCGAGTTAGGCAACGTTCTGCTGCAGTCCGTGAGGTTTTCATCAGCTACCTTTCAGGAGTAGGTCACCAGGCCATTCTTCCTACAGAGATAAAAAATCATTTTGGGAGCTAATTTTATTGCATACTTCTCTAAGGTCAAACTTCAAAAGATTTTGATTCAGTAGATGTTAGATGAGGTCCAGGAATCTGTGTTCATCTTTAAAAAGTCGCCAAGGTAATGCTGTTGCCAGTGGTCCCTGGATCAGTTTAGGGGATGATTGCAGGAAGACAGAAAGGGTTTACAGCAGGAATCTGAGAGAGAGAACACCACCTGGGAGATGACAAGCATCCAGAGTCTGACTTTGCTGCTCCTTCCTCACCCCCAAACACACAAATCGATGTGGGGAAGGAAGTCTGCTGAGGAGTTCAAATAATGGAGAGTATCAGCAAGATGGGGGATTCCTTTTGGAAAAAGGCAGGGATGAAGGAAAGCAAAACAATCAGGAAGAAAAAAAGAAAACAACAAGAGACAGAAAAAGCAGGTGTTCAGTACAGCAAGATCAAGAGCAGAATATTTTATACAAGTCCCAAAACAAAACAGAAGTGAATAAACAGACATGGTAATATGCTTTGATATATATTGACAATCTTTAAAAAATCATTAAATAAAATAGTCATATCTTGTTGCCAGGTATTGATACGGTAGAAGAGAAACATGTAAAACTGTGGACTGTTAGGTTGCTAAGTGGTTACACGGATTATAAAAATCCGTGGTTTCCAGGTTCGCTCTGTGGACTTGCAGATGGAACTCAGGGTCCACCACCAGGGAGTAAGGGCAGCTGAGTCGGGAGGGGTTCACCTGACACCCTGCTAACCTCCCAGCTCCCAAACCACCCCCTGCACCTGCTGCCTCCGGTCTTTGTTTTGGAGAAGATCCAGTCTGAGCACAGAAATGCTACTAAAACGTGTTTTAAAATTCCTAATTCTGACCATAACATTTTACGGATGAGAAAACTGAGGTCCTGAGAAGTGAAGTGTCTTGTGTCACCTGTTTGTGCTGGCTTTGTACCTGGGCCAGGAACTCCTTGTTCTTAGTCCAGGGAGAGTTTCTCCAGTGCCCCTAAGTGCCCCCTTTAGATACGGAGCTTGCCAAGCAAGTGTCAAAGTCTTCATAAGACTTTGTTCTTGAATGTGGCTGTGATGTTTCAAGGGTCACAATTTAGCCAGTGGCATATCCAAACACATCCGATAATGAGTGATGTTGTCTCTACAGTGTCTCAGAGCAGAAGAGGCACAATGAAGTGAATGGGAAGGAGTGGGAGTACTGGGGTCTGAAAGAAGTGACCCACACCTGCTGAGGACTCACAGTATGTAACACACGTTGCAAACACTAGACCCTGTAATTCTCACAGCAACCCAATGAGGCAAATCAGTTACCCCCAGTTAGCCATGGAGCTAATTGCAGCCCAGCAGGGTTAACTACACAGCCAAATGAACGTGAGAACTCAAGTCTGGGTGACTTCAGAGCCCAGGCTCTCTGTACTCAACCACATTGTCTTTCTGACAATGGGACACTTTTGGCTCTTCAGTACCTCCTTTTGCGGAATCAGGTCATTTCCTTGGTGTGGTACCAGGTACAACATATGCCCTACCATGGGACATGGCTACGGAACAACTTTGAGGGAAATCAATGAGAAAAAAATTCAATTAAAAGACGTTTAATTTAGGCATCCTGGAAAATTCACTGAAGAGCTATTGTAGGCTATTCCTGCACTGCTTAGCTCACAAGGGAATTTGTTAGAAGCTTCAGCTTCAGCACATCCCCATTTCAGGCTCTGCACTGCTTCCGCTGCTGCAGCTCAGGCTGCAAGCCTGGCAGGCTCTGAGTAAGGAGGGCAGGAGGCACCAGCTAAGGCTGCAGCTCCAGACTCCCTTCTGTTTGCTCCAAGCCCGGGGACTTGATAGGCCAGTGTCAGTTTTCAGCACAATATAGGCAGCTTGGATCCTGGAAGTCGAGGGTCTAGGGTTTTGGAGGTGCTTGTGAGGGGCAGCTGTGGCTATACTGCTACCATTACTTCCCTTAAGCACTTCATTTCTCCCACTTTTCTATTATAAACACATTACAAAATAGAAAGTCCAGAAAATTAAAAAAAAAAAAAAACTCAAAAATCTCAACAATTTAACACATCTATGTTCATTTTGGAAACCCTGGTGGCATAGTGGTTAAGAGGTACGGCTGCTAGCCAAAAGGTTGGCAGTTCAGATCCATCAGGCTCTCCTTGGAAACCCTATGGGGTAGTTCTACTCTGTCCTATAGGGTCGCTAGGATTCAGAATCGACATGACAGCAACGGGTTTGGTTTTTGGGTTTAACTGAACCTACAGCTTGTCACAAGTGATTCCTGGGGGTACAGAGCCTGCCAAGTTCTGGGCTGGATCTGACCTCATTTCTCTTCCAGTAGGTAGTGCAGGGGGTGAGTCTGGTGTGTGAGCTCCTGTCTGGAACCTGCCTCCCACCAGATGTTTCCTAGAAGTAAATGGGATGGGTGAGAAGAAGAAGAGGGGCAAATGGATACAACAACGGGTCAGAAGCCAGGGTAGGACAAAGGGTGACAAAATAGTGAGGAACCATGAGATGGGGTGAGAAGGTGAGCAGGTTGTGCATTTCCAAGGGATTAGAAGATGAGGTTCTTCACTGCCCATCAGTGATCAGAAGTAATAATGATAATAATGATGCAGACGGTGCCAATCAGTACCTCCCCAGGAAAGGAAGAGGGCTTCTCGTTTTGTTCTACGCTATATCCTCAACTTAGTTCAGCGGTATTATGATACATCCCATGTAAAGGTTGTTTCACTTTAAGAAATTTGTTTACAATCACAATAACAGCAAGCTATACTTGCACAGTCCTTCCAATATACCAAACACCTTTCCATCACTTATAACCACAAAAGCAAGGCAAAGGTTCTAGGTAGAATGTTAAGAAGCTGACATTTGGCAGTAAGGAGTTTGGCTGAAAATTGTATTCAGAAGCTTTCACAGTAGCAATTAATACCAATACCGCAATGATAAGCATTTCAGAGGAGCTAAATGTGGCGATTGGAAATCTAAGTGACAGCAGAGGCATCGCCTGGGAGGAAAGCATGAACCAGGATGAACATTCGAAAGATGGAAGGGGAAGCTATCTGGGGGGGCTTTCTTGATGAGAAAACATTACTAGTTCCAAGTACTCTAATAAAGGTAAATTGCAATTTATAGTACTTCTTTGTGGCTCGATTTTCTTTGGAATGATTATATTAGAGTGACACTTGTATTGAATTATACATTTCAATTACTATTAAAAAATCGAAGTCCTTCAGTTAGAGGAAATTATGAACGCAGCTTCTCGAGAGCCCTGCCTATGACACTCCAAGGATCCTATCGCTTCTCTCCATAGCGCTAGCAGGCCCATTATGTAGCGCGGGCCAGGCAGGAACCATGTCTGCACAATGGTGTCCAACATTATCAAAGCACTCATGGTGGATTCGACCATCTCCGAGCTGCGTTGTGGTAACCCCAGGTGACCGGCTGCCTTTCTTTCCAGGGGACACAAAGGCAAACCGAAACATTAGCTCTCACAATGTCACAAGAATCCCACTGCATTATTCCCTGACCTCCGAAAAGATAATGTGCCATTTGCTGTACAAAAATAAGTTTCCATAAGCAGTTGGAAAGCTAATTGTGTGTACACTTTTCTTGCTGAACTGCCTTTCTAGGGTTTATTTGTTTGGCCCTTTGGAGTGGGAAAATGGGAGACCTGCAGGGAGGGGGCCTCAGCGGTTTCCTCCTTCCCCCCACTCCCCCTTCCCAGAAGATGGAGTGGCTTTGAGCCTGGATGTTGTGGGCGGGGAGGAGAGCGTTAGACAGTGCTCCTGGATCACAAAGCAGGGATGGCAAGCAAAAAGGCTCTGTCTGGTGTCTGAACACCCCTGAGGCAGGGCTTGGGGAAATTTTCTTGATGGGTGGATATTTACTAGAAGTCAATAGCGCAGTGGGCTTTGGTTTGATTCTAATGAGGCCAAGGTTATACAAGGGCTGACTGGTTTCCTTCTGTTCTCTGTGCCATAAACTGCCTCTGTCAGTGGCCAGGCCTCTCACAAAAGCAGGGAGGGGGGAACGCGGTGGGCCGGAGGCTTCTCCCAGACAGATGGTTCCCCAGCTGTTTTTGCCAGTGGGTAACTTTTGTTGTTACCACTCAACTTCCCGTCTAGACTCTGTCCTCCAAAGTCTTTTTCCTTTAACTCTCCCAGGATATGATCCTCCTCCACAGAGCCTCTGTCCTCAAGCAGACAACTTCCAAGGTGCAAGAAGTCTGCCCCAGGATCAGGGAGCCATTGAAGTCAGAGGTGGGTGCAGAGGAGGGTGGCCCAGCCTCCTGACTCCCTCGCTTGACGTGGCTTAAAATGCCGTTCCATCGCTTCAAGGTGAAATCTCTCTGCAGACCGAGTCCTGGACTTTGGGGAGTCTCCAACCTTGGTGCACCCAGTGGCTCTTTACTTTTTGAACAGTGAAATGGGACTAAGAGTCCTTGCCCTTGCCTACAGGCAGGCTGATGTGGCAACAAGCAGCTTTGGTCCAGTAAAGCTGGTGCCAGCGAGCATTCTCGGGCACTTGCTGTTCCCTGCACACCCACCGAGGTCCAAGCTAATGCTGTCAGCTACCCGGGTTCCTGAGCGAAACCTACTGCTGTGGACTAGACATTTTGCACACACACACCCTCCACCCCCCACCAGACTTGTCATCCTTAGTTCCCACAACAGCAATAGGAATGGTCCTGAATCACCTCTCCTTTTCCTTGGCAGCCCAGTCCATTTACCTCTCCCGTCTACTGAGCAGACCTGGCTTCCCAACCTTCTGCGGTGTCTCCATAGGCCCACCTCATGGAGTAAAGCTTTTCTGCTAAACTGCTTCCTGCATTGTGTCAGGATGTGTGTGGTTTTCTCTTTTCCCTCCATTCGTATCTACTTTCCTCACACCTTATCCATCCAGAGAAGGAGCCCTGGTGACGCAGTGGTTAAGCACTTGGCTGCTAATCAAATGATTGGTGGTTCAAATTCCAGAGAGATATGGCAGTCTGCTTCCGTAAAGATGACAATCTTAGAAACCCTATGGGGTAGTTCTACTCTGTCCTATATATAGGGTCACTCTGAGTTGGAAATGACTCAATGGCAATGATTCTATTTCACTAGACACACACATCCTGGCTTTCTAACATGTGTCTGCGCTGGGTCACCATACCTTGTGGAGGTAACATCAAGATCTCATCTTAAAAGGACAATTCATTGCTCTTTCAGCAAGTTATCACAGTAAAAACTATAACTAATATTTTATAACTCAGGCTACAGTAAATCAGATTCGGTATAGCCTTCGTGTCTATTTGGAAGGAGGAGAGTTTGGGGGTTAGAGCTAATCAAAGGTCATTTGCCAGGAAATTAAGTCCAGACCCCAAAACATACAAGTTAGTGACTTTCCAGCCCCCCAGGGTGCCATCTGAGTACTGAAAGTAGAGGGCTGACATGATACCCTTAGCCACATGACCTTCTGTCCAGCCCTTTGCGAAAGCAAGGCAGCATGCTAGGTGCTGGGGAAGGCCAACAAGGAGCCCCTGAGGCCCTGCTCCTAAGAGCACGTATTCTAATGGTAGAGCTGACAGGTAAACAGAAAAATAGGAGCACAGGGTAGAAACAAACAAGTATGAAATAGAAGTATACATAAAGCGCTTAATGTCAGAGCAGGGTGGTTATAGGAAGACCCAGAGCTGCAAGCTCTGGAAAATCATTTGCAGCTGCTTGTGAAATGTCTCTTGTGTTTGACTTAGCAGTGTTTCCTTCCCACATGCGCTTTGTTTGGAAAACTATTTACATTAGTTTGCATTCCTCAGAGCGCGTTATTGGATGACTGAAGAAGCCTGTCCCAAAGGTCACTAGCATAGTGTGAGTGGCTGAGAAAGAAACCGGAATTAAATATGCATTTATTCCACAAATGTATAGGGAGCAGTGACTTTGAGCAGCAAAGTGCTAGGTGCTGGAGATGTCCTGGTGACTAAGGGTTACAGTCCTGTGAGAATAAAGATGACAAATACAAGTGCCTCTTCTAAGTTAAAGGAGCCTTGGTAGTGCAGTGGTTAAGAGCTCGGCTGCTAACCAAAAGGTCGGCAGTTTGAATCTACCAGCTGCTCCTTGGAAACACTGTGGGGCAGTTCTGCTCTGTTCTGTAGGGTTGCTATGAGTTAGAATCGCCTCAACGGCAGCAGCAGTGGGTTTTCTAGGTTATAGCAGGGTCTTAGCAGGGTCAGGGCATAGAAGATGATGGGGGGTCCTGTTTATTTAGGGCAGTCAGAGAAGACCCATCAGAGGGGGGACACTGAAGTAGGGGCCTGGAAGACAGGAGCGAGGAAGTAAGCCATGGCGCCACTGGAGGGTGTTCACAAGGTACCGTTTCAGTAAATAAAAAGCGCAGTTTCTAAGAAACAACACAGATTGTATACTCAATATTCAGTGTAATACATAGGTATATGTATGTGCGTTTGTGTGTTTACAGATAAAACTACTCATAAATATAAAGGTAAGTGTGTGTATAAAATAACAGCTGCCCAAATGTTAACATAAGTCATTGAGTTATCTCTGGGTAATGAGATTATAGGTGAATTTAATTTTCTTCTCTGACTTTCTGAATCTCCCACATTTTATGTTATCTTTCCAGGCTGTTCTTAATCTCCAGGAACTTCCTATGAACCCAAATGAAGTAGTGCTGTGTTGGGAATTGAGTATTTTTACTATAAAAAAAACCCCATTGCCATCGAGTCAATTCTTACTCATGTCAATCTAAAAATGGTAATAGCTATGTTTAATGAACATTTAGTATGGCTGGGTACTGTTACAAGCGCATTATGGCACCGCCTAACCTCCTCTAACAACACCGTGAGGCAGGCGTATCATCACTGACATCTTTCTTGTCCAGCATGGGAAGCCGAGGTGTGCACAGGTTAACAAGACTTCCCAGGGCCATTCACCAGTCAGTACCGGAGTCAGGATTTGAGCCAGGCAGCTGGACCACAGGTCCTTGTCCTTCACACTGTGCCACAGCTGCCTCCCTGGAAGGCAAGTTTTACCTCACAGTCCTGATGTTTAGTTGATTTTCCTAAATGGAAAACAAAAGGAGTTATTGATGAATTATCAGGAGAATCACCTCAATAGCATATTTGTCTTTGCTATTGATATAACAAAGGCCAAATGGAACCAGAATGCAAGTATTTGATCTGTCCATCCCCTTGGTGACTGTTTTATCTATCCTACACCAGGTGGTTTGCAGATTTTCATACCAATTTTGGCTGTTGTGATGAATTGCAATAAATCATACAGGAGCAAGGCCAGGTCTTGGTATGTGTGGACACAGCCTATGCAGGCTTATATTGAAATGTACCTTTCTTCTTTTCTTGTCTTCACACTCCAGTTCTGCACCCCCATGTAAACTTGCTTTCAGGTGACTTGTTCCCTCTCAGAGAACTCTAAAGGCTGGATTCAATCAGAATGCTAGAGGGAGGTTTTCTTTTTTTTTTTTAATTGACATGACCTCAACTCTGTGATATGATCCAACTCTCCTTTGGTTGTTTGGGTGGCAGGTAAACACAAACTCCCTGGTTGTCCATGAACCAAAGAGGCAAAATGCCCACCCATGCTAGGAACCCAGAGTGAGGTGAGTCCAAGGAGTCGCTATCAGTGAGGTCCGAAAAGCCTAGCTCAGACTGAAGTAGACCGAGGGGACACAGACACTGAGAAAGACAAGCAGAATCTGTGGTCCCCTTGGTATCTTCTGACCAAGGGGTAATCATCCTGAGGAAAGGACACTGTCTTAGTTATCTAGTGCTGCTGTAACAGAAATATAACAGGTGGATGACTTCAACAAACCGGAGTTTATCCTCTCACAGTCTAGTAAGCTTGAAGTCCAAATTCAGGGTGCCAGCTCCAGAGGAAGCCTTTCTGTTTCTGTTGGCTCTGAAGGAAGGTCCTTGTCCGCAATCTTCCCTTGGTCTAGAAGCTTCTCTGTGCAGGAACCCTAGGTCCAAAGGACATGCTCTGCTCTCCGTGCTTTCTTGGCCATATGAGGTCCTGGTGTCTCTGTGCTAGCTTCTTGTTTTATATCTCAGAAGAGATTGATTTAAGACACAACCTAATCTTATAGATTGAATCCTGCTTCACAAACATAACTGCCACTAATAGCACCTCATTAACATCATAGACAGCACTGGGTTAGTAACATCATAGAGGTTTACAACACAGTAAAATCGCATCGGATGACAAAATGGTGGGCAATCACAATACTGGGAATCATGGACTATTGCATTTATTTGTTGTCTTAAAAACCTGGTTAATGTTTGAAAATGAATCACAGTATAAAAATTAAAGCTGAGTGGACATCATGGCTAGGAAGCTCAGGGAAATCACAAAATTAGTGTTGACCTGCATGCAAACCCAACGTAACAATAGAGACCATGAGAACCAATTAGTTCAAGTTGATTACTTGGTTTACCAGACTGACTAACAACCTCAGTTCAAAAGGTTGAGCTAGTTGCCAAATGGAGATGACCAGAGACTTCAGCTCCTGATTAAATCAACATACTGCCTGCCATGGATGAAGACATCAGATCACCTTTTACCGTAACGAAGTTTCTACAGTAAGAAGTAAAGAGTAGAGGAGGTCCTACCTGTGTCCTTAGTATGATGTCTTTGTCAGTGTGAGTGTGTGTGTATGTCTCTGTAGTGTCTAAGAATGGGGGTGTAAGGGCTACAGGGAAGATGGAACATTCTCCCTGCATCATGGAGTTTAAAGTCAAAGTGAAAAAGAACATTCAGATGCAAAATTACTAACTGATGCTAATAAGCACTGAGAGGCAGTGGAGTAAAGAAGCTTGCAGCTGGACAGAAGTAAAACAGCAATAAGAGTTTAGCAAGACAGTCTTTCTAAATGCTCCTCTGGAACACAGCAGAAGGTATATGGTTTTACTTCTCATGGAATTACCTTGGACTTGACCACCATTTGAATTCAGAAGTTCACAGGTGAGCAAGTGCATTTTCATAAGCACTTGAGGGAGAATCAGAAGCCAGTTGCTAAACTGCCCCTCTCTCTTAGGCTGGATACTCTAGGAAAGCAAAACCTCCAGTGAAACATATATATAGAGAGAAAGATTTAATTCAAGGAAACGGCTCACACAGCTGTGGATGCTGGCAAGTTTCAAAATCTGTGGGTCAGGCATCAGGATGGAGGCTTGTCCGGACACACACGGTCAGACGCAAACCCAAAACGGCAGGTCAGAAGGTAGGTTGCTGGCTCACAGGGCTGTGGGAGCTGACGAATCCCCAAATCTGCAGGTCAGGCAGCAGGATGCTGACTCACATTCCAAGAACCGGATGTTATATGCTGATGAGCCAGATGCAGGATCCAGAGCAAGGGTGAGACTTGCTGGAACACCCATTTATATACTGCAGGCAGGCCACACCCCTAAGGAAACTCCTTTTTTGACTGATTGGCTGTTCAAAACAGATTTCATCATGGAGGTGATTACATTATATCACATTACGGAAGAGCAATCAGTTCAATGTCTGCCAAATCACTGAGAATCATGACCTAACCAAGCTGACCCATAACATCAACCATCACAGTCCACCCCTTGTCAACTTGGCACCTGTACTCATCTTTTTAAACCATACATAATCTCTAAATAAAGACAATTTATAAAGTCATACTAGTGCCTAACATGATAAACTAACATGTGTACAACTGAAAATGCACTAGCCCCATTTACATCTTATCTTTTATAAATAATGATAATGGAGGAAAGAAAGCAAAAATATTTGCTATATATATACACACACATACATACATATGTATGTATATATTTATATGTGCACACATATACTAAAAAAAGAAGAAATACTTATAAAAATTACAGTTCTCGTTTCTGCAACTGGTCACGTGGTACTAACTGGCATTTTGCACGTGGGTCACTAGGAGTAATAGTGAGTGGCGCCACTTCCATTTCCACACTTCGATTCCCAAACCTGCGAATTCTGGCTATGAGAGAAACTGCAACATGTATTGAATGCTCGTTTAGAGCATATACAGCCTCCTGCAGAACATTGCCCCAAACCTGCAAAGTATTGCCACCCAGCTGGCATCATAATTTTGTTTTTAGAATGCCATTTCATCATTCTATCAAGTGAGCTGCTTCAGGATGATGGGGAATATGGTAGGATCAGTGGATCCTGTGAGCACAGACCCATTGCTGCACTTCACTTGCCCTGAAGTGAGTCCCTTGATCTGAGGCAATGCTGTGTGGGATACCATGATGGTGGATGAGGCATCTTGTAAGTCCACAGATGGTAGTACTGACAGAAACATTGCATGCAGGGAAGGCAAATCTGTATCCAGAGTGTCTATCTCAGTGAGAACAAGATGGAAGCGGTCCAATGTAACCAATTTGTCATCAGATTGCTGGCTGATCACCTTGAGGGATGGTGTCATATTGGGGACACAGTGTTAGTCTCTGCTGCTGGCAGACTGGACACTCGGCAGTGGCTGTAGCCAAGTTGGCCTTGGTAAGTGAAAGTCCATGTTGCTGAGCTAATGCATAACTTCCATCCCTGCCACCATGGCCAGTTTGTTCATGAGCCCACTGGGCAATGATGGAAGTGGCGGGGGAAAGAAGATGAGTGGTTTCTACAGAATGGGTCATCCTATTCACTTGATTGTCAAAATCCTCCTCTTCTGAGGTCACCCTTTGGTAAGCATTCACATGAAACACAAATATTTTCACTTCTTTGGCCCATTCTGACAGGTCTATTCACATAACTCTTCTCCATACCTTTGTCACCCAAGCAAAGTGAACAGCCAGGTGTATTGCTTGAAGTTCTGCTCATTGGGAGGATTACCTTTCCCCACTGTCCTTCAAGGAGGTCCCAGAAAGGGGCTGTAGTATTGCCACTGTCTACTTTTGAGTGGTGCCTGAGTATTGCACAGAACCATCTGTAAAATAGGCAAGAGGTTTCTATTCCTCAGTCAATTGATCATAAGGAACTCCCCATGAGGCCAA
The DNA here is from genome assembly GCF_024166365.1 of Elephas maximus indicus. Taxonomy (NCBI): domain Eukaryota; kingdom Metazoa; phylum Chordata; class Mammalia; order Proboscidea; family Elephantidae; genus Elephas; species Elephas maximus. Next base: position 2,505,205 of record NC_064842.1, read on the forward strand.
AGGTGCAGACTGGGAGATGGAGGGTAATGTGACAGGAGTGGAGACCATGGGTATTGGGGCCACTTCCTCATGCAACTTACTTGTGCCTTCAGGTCCTGCTCAAGCCTAGTCTTGTATATTCTACTTCCATTTAATGATGGAGTGCTGCTGTGCACATCTGACTTTATGACCCTATGGGTCAAACAAAATCCAGTTCATAATGGGTAACTCAGGCTGTGTAGTGCCTTGGTGCCCCATGGTTAGGTATTCAGTCTTTGCTAAGGCCCAGTAAAAGCCAAAAGCTGCTTCTCTAAAGGAGAGTAGTTATCTGCAGAGGATGGCAAGACTTTGCTCCAAAACCCTCAGGGTCTGTTCTATGATTCACCAATAGGGGCCTGTCAAAGACTCCAAGCAGCATCTATCTTCCACTCACACTTCAAGCACCATTGGATCAACTGGATCATATGTCCCAAGTGGCATAGCAGCTTACACTGCAGCTTGATCCTGTTGTAGAGCCTTCTCTTGTTCTGGGCTCCACTCAATCCAGCAGCTTTTCAAGTCACTTGAGAATAGCACACCCAAATGAAGGACTTGCTGTAGTTAGGTGCCACGGAGTCAATTTAAACTCATAGCAACCCCATGTACTACAGAAGGAAACACTGACCAGTCCTGCACCATCCTCACAATTGTTGTTATTGTTGCAGCCACTTTGTCAATCCACCTCATTGAGGGTCTTCCTCTTTTTCACTGACCCTCTACTTTGCCAAGCATGATGCCTTTCTCCAGGGATGATCCCTCCTGATAACACCTCCAAAGTATGTGAGATGTAGTCTCGCCATACCTGCTTCTAAGGAGCATTCTGATTGTTCTTCTTCCTAGACAGATTTGTTCATTCTTTTGGCAGTCCATGGTATATTCAGTATTCTTCACCAACACTACAATTCAAAGGTGTCAACTCTTCTTCAGCCTTCCTTATTCATCATCCAGCTTCTGCATGCATATGAGGCAGTTGATAACACCATGGCTTGAGTCAGACACACCTTAGTCTTCAAGGTGGCATCTTTGCTTTTCAATCCTTCAGAGAGGTCTTTTGCAGCAGATTTCCCTAATGCAATGTGTCTCTTGATCTCTTGACTGCTGCTTCCATGGGTGTTGATTGTGGATCCAAGTAAAATGAGGGATATGTCACCTCCAAAATACAAACAGGACCACCAGGTGTTGTGCCTCCTTTTTAGTTACAGGAGAAGCCAGATGCAACAATTCATCCTTCACTTTAGAAGGACTATCTCAATATCCCCCACACCACTGAACCCATAGAAATGTCACTGAGGTGGAAGGCACCTGAATTTTTGTCTAGTTAATTTCCCACCCTCTATCACACAAACATCTTACCAATAAGTCTAGAGTAAATGATACTTCTTCCTTGCTAGATCTAATCAGCATAATGTCATCAATGTAATGGCCAGTGTGATGTCTTGTGGAGAGGTACTAAATTATGACATAAAGCTGGAGAGTCAATATGCTTGAGGCAGGACAGTGAAGCTGTATTGCTGGCCTTGCCAGCTGAAGGCAAAATGCTTCTGGTGGTCCTTTGAAAGAGGTATGGAGAAAAAGACAGTAGCCAGATCAGTACCTGTATACCAGGTACCAGGAGAGGTATTAATTTTCTCTAGTGATGAAACACATCTGGAAAAGCAACTGCAATTAGAGTCACTGCCTGGTTTTCTATAATCCTCTGTCATTAATCCTCTGTCATTCTCCAAGATCCATCTTTTTTTTTTTTTTTTTTTGCACAGGCCAAAAAAGAGAGCCAAATGGGGATGTGATGGGAATCACCTCTCCTGCATCCTTTAAGATCTTGTTGGTGGCATTAATCTCTGCAATCCCTTCAGGAATGTGGTGTTGCTCTTGGTTTACTATTTTCCTAGGTAGGAGTAGTTCTGGTGGCTTCCACTTGGCTTTTCCTACTATAATAGTCCTTACTCCACATGTCAAGATCTAATTGGGGGTTTTGCCAGTTGCTGAGTATGTCTATTCCAGTTATGCACTACATGATTGGTTCAGGAATCCACTGGAACCACTGTGAGACAGGCTTGAGCTAAGATCCCATTAATAACCTGACCTCCATAAGCCCCTACTCTGGCTGGTTGGCCACAGTGACGTTTTGGGTCTCCTGGAATTAGTGTCAGTTCAGAGCCAGTGTCAAGTAATCCCTGAAAAGTCTGATATTTCCTTTTTTCCAGCGAGCAGTCACTCTTATAAAAGGCCTCAGGTCCCTTTGGGGAAGGCTGGGAGAAAGATTAACAGTATAAATTTTTGGCAGTGTAGTGGGGCCCTTCCTCAAGGGGAGTCTGCCTCCCCTTTATTCAAGGAGTTGTGCATCTGTAAACCGGCTAGAGTCTGGGAATTGATTGAGAGGCTGTGACTTTTTGTTCTGGAAATTTGAGTTAGACTGTTGTTCACTTGACCTAGAATTCTTCTTCTTTTACAGATGAAGTAAATATTCAGTAGATTTCCCATCTATATTACTTCCAGGGACACCATGATTAAGTAGCCAATGTCATAAGTCCACACAAGCCAGACTATTCTGATCACTGCTTTGACTTTACTGCCCATTACGGTAACCACGCCTACCTTGTCTTTGTTGATTAAGCACTGCCACTTGTCCTTGACCACCACAGGGTCCAATCAGCCCCATTGTAGCTGCCGTTGTTGTTGTTAGGTGCCGTCAAGGCGGTTCCGACTCACAGCGACCGTATGCACAACAGAATGAAACACTGCCTGGTCCTGAGCCGCCCTTACAATAGTTGTTATGCTTGAGCCCATTGTTGCAGCCACAGTGTCAACCCACTTCGTTGAGGGTCTTCCTATTTTCCGCTGACGCGGTACTTTGCCAAGCATGATATCCTTCTCTAGAGACTGATGCCTCTTGACAACATGTCCAAAGTAAGTAAGATGCAGTCTTGCCATCCTTGCTTCTAAGGAGCATTCTGGTTGTACTTCTTCCAAGACAGATTTGTTCGTTCTTCTGGCAGTCCATGGTATATTCAATATTCTTCGCCAACACAATTCAACGGCATCAATTCTTCTTCGGTCTTCCTTATTCATTGTCCAGCTTCCACATGCTTATGATGCAATTGAAAATACCAGTTCTTGGTCAGGTGCACCTTAGTCTTCAAGAAGACATCTTAAGTCTTTAAAAGCATCTTTAAAAGATGCTCTTCAAAGAGGTCCTTTGCAGCAGATTTACCCAGTGCAATGCATCTTTTAATTTCTTGACTGCCGCTTCCATGGGTGTTGATTGGGGATCCAAGTAAAACGAAATCCTTGACAACTTCCACCTTTCCTCCATTTATCATGATGTTGCTCATTGGTCCAGTTGTGAGAATTTTTGTTTTCTTTATGTTGAGGTGCAATCCTTACTGAAGGCTGTGGTCTCTGATCTTCATTAGTAAGTGCTTCAAGTCCTCTTCACTTTCAGCAAGCAAGGTTGTGTCATCTGCATACCACAGGTTGTTAATGAGTCTTTCTCCAATCCTGATGCCCCGTTCTTCTTCATATAGTCCAGCTTCTCATATCATTTGCTCAGTATACAGATTGAATAGGTATGGTGAAAGAATACAACCCTGTCACACACCTTTCCTGACTTTCAACCATGTCGTATCCCCTTGTTCTGTCCCAACAACTGCCTCTTGATCTCTGTAAAGGTTCCTCATGAACACAATTAAGTGTTCTGGAATTCCCATTCTTAGCAATGTTATCCATAATTTGTTATGATCCACACAGTCGAATGCCTTTGCGTAGTCAACAAAACACAGGTAAACATCATTCCGGCATTCTCTGCTTTCAGCTAGGATCCATCTGACATCAGCAATGATATCCCTGGTTCCACATCCTCTTCTGAAACCAGCCTGAATTTCTGGCAGTTCCCTGTCGATATACTGCTACAGCCATTTTTGAATGATCTTCAGCAAAATGTTGCTTGCATGTGATATTAATGATATTCTTCTATAATTTCCACATTCAGTTGGATCACCTTTCTTGGGAATAGGCATAAATATGGATCTCTTCCAGTCAGCTGGCCAGGAAGCTGTCTTCCATATTTCTTGGCATAGACGAGTGAGCACCTCCAGAGCTGCATCTGTTTGTTGAAACATCTCAATTGATATTCTATCAATTCCTGGAGCCTTGTTTTTCACCAATGCCTTCAGAACAGCTTGGACTTCTTCCTTCAGAACCATCGGTTCCTGATCATATGCTAAGTCTTGAAATGGTTGAACTTCAACTAATTCTTTTTGGTATAATGACTCTGTGTATTCCTTCCATCTTCTTTTGATGCTTCCTGCATTGTTTAATATTTTCCCCATAGATTCTTTCACTTTCGCGACTCGTGTCTTGAATTTTTTCTTCAGTTCCTTCAGCTTAAGAAACGCCGAACGTATTCTTCTCTTTTGGTTTTCCATCTCCAGCTCTTTGCATATGTCATTATAATACTTTACTTTGTCTTCTCGAGACGCCCTTTGAAATCTTATGTTCAATTCTTTTACTTCATCAATTTTTCCTTTTGCTTTAGTTGCTCAACATTCGAAAGCAAGTTTCAGAGTCCCCTCCGACAACCATCTTGGTCTTTTCTTTCTTTCTTGTCTTTTTAATGACCTCTTGCTTTCTTCATGGATGATGTCCTTGATGTCATTCCACAACTCATCCGGTGTTTGGTCACCAGTGTTCAGTGCGTCAAATCTATTCTTCATATGGTCTCTAAATTCAGGTGGAATATACTCAAGGTCATATTTTGGCTCTTGTGGACTTGCTCTGATTTTCTTCATTTTCAGCTTGAAATTGCATATGTGCAATTGATGGACTGTTCCACAGTCGCCCCCTGGCCTTGTTCTGACTGATGATATTGAGCTTTTCCACCATCTCTTTCCACAGATGTAGTCAATTTGATTTATGTGTGTTCCATCTGGAGAGGTCCATGTGTGTAGTCGCCGTTTGTGTTGGTGAAAGAAGGTATTTGCAATGAAGAAGTCGTTGGTCTTGAAAATTCTATCATTTGATCTCCAGCATTGTTTCTATCACCAAGGCCATATTTTCCAACTACTGATCCTTCTTCTTTGTTTCCAACTTTTGCATTAAAACCACCAGTAATTAGAAATGCATCCTGATTGCATGTTTGATCAATTTCAGACTGCAGCAGCTGATAACAATCTTCTATTTCCTCACCTTTGGCCCTAGTGGTTGGCGTGTTAGACACACCATTGTTGTTAGGTGTTTTAATTTAGCCTGGGCAGTTTCCACTGTCAAATATGACTTACATAAGATAGCAATCACAGCAGTCTTCAAGGATTCTGGGCTCCATTCACAAATTTGTTTTTCCTCATCATTGTGGTAATATGCATGTCCTCTATACACTCTGTGGGTGGATCTGTGGGTCCAACCTGATAAATCTACTCTAACATGCCAATTTCCCTAAGGCTTTGAATACCTTCTTCTATAGTATACCAAGGCAGGCCTGGCATTTCAGCTTGATTTAGTGTAGGCCACTGCTTAATCCGTGCTACAGTGAACCAACTAAATAAACCATTAGATTCTAGTCTAACCTCTTGAGCTGAAACATTCAATGAAGAATCTGTGCTTAGTGGGCCCATATCAAACTCAGACTGATCCAAGTTTATGTTCCCAGTACTATTACCCTATGCCCTTAATAGCTATTTCCACACATATCACTCAAGTTTCTCTATGCATATAAGAGAAAAATCATATGTAGCATACCTCCTCCCGGGTCACACTTTGTACTTCACCTCATGGGGCTCACTGGACTTAAGTCTAGTTACAGGCTTAGAAGCAAAAATGAGTGGTGGGGGTGGGTCCTGGGGATATTCAGCAATGTCTCTTAAGGCATCTGACTCAGTCAATTCCACAGGCAATGCCCCAGATTCCATCCCAGGGTACAGCTAAGACAGAGGTCCTTCAGCTACAGATAAGTTAATCTCATCAGATGGGAGTGGAAGGGATAATGGTTTTACTAGGGAGGGTGGTTTAGCAGACAAAGATAGAGTGATCTCTTCAGGCAGGAGTAAGAGGGCTGTTTCTGTTGGTAGGAGTGAGTCAAGAGAATTTAGGGGCTCAATGTACCCAGCTTCCTGATTATCTCCTGATTTACATGGTTGCAAATCTCAAAATCTGCAGGTCAGGCTGCAGGCTGCTGGCTCATGTCCCAAGAACTGGAGGTCAGATGATGATGAGTCAGATGCAGGATCCAGTTTGAGTGAGAGAGATCTTGCTGGAACATCCATTTTTATACTGGAGGCAGCCACATTCCCCAAGGAAACTCCCTTTTCAACTGATTGGTTTCTTATAGCAGATCTCATCATGCAGGTGATTATATTATAGCACATCTAATCAAGGAGGTGATTACATTGTATCACATTTCATTAAGGAGGTGATTACAGTATAGCAGATCTCATCAGGAGGTGATTACATTATATCACATTATGAAACAGCAATCGGTGCAATGTCTGCCAAACCATGGAAAATCACAGCCTAGCAAAATCGACACATATGTTACCATCACACTGTCCAAACCCAGCTCTTCTGTAACCATTGTATAGCAGGAGGGATGTCACAAACCTAGGAGGCTGCATCTACGGAAGCTCTGTGGAGACCCCAACCTTGGTGCAATCTGAGTCATATTCACTTACAATTATGCAACCCAATTGTATTGAGGGAATAGGTACTCCATGACAGAGCCTCAGTATAGGACAAGAAGAGTCCTCTACTTATAGGCTATTTGAATTTTTCAGCCCAATTCTCCACCTTCCAACCAGCACCATGAAGGTATTTCAAAAACCATGAGTATGGGGAAAAAGACCACAACTGGTGCTTGAGAGAACAGTATTCTAGGCGAGGGAAGAGGAGGAATGGTGTTCAGTGGAACAAGAACCAAGGAAACGAGATTGAGAAAGAAATACCAGAGAAGAGAATGGCAAGCCAGGAGAAAACAGCACCACAGAAACCAAGTTTGAAGAAAGGGGTGAAAAGAAGACAGTGGTTAAAATGTCTACATGATGCAGACAAATCAGGCAAGATGAAGACCTAAATATCCATGTTGCCAATAACATGGAGGTTATTGGTAGCCACTGTTAGAGCAGTTTTAATGAAGAAGAGAGGGCAGAAGCAGGTTGCTGTGGATCAAATAATTCCTGCCGCTGTTAGCTGCCATCAAGTCAACCCCTGACTCATGGTGACCACAAGCACAATGGAATGAAATACTGCCAAGCCCTGAGTCATCCAGGCCTTCCTTCCCAGTCTCTGTTAGCCTGGAAGCTCCACTGAAGCCTACTGAACATCATAGCACCACCCAAGCCTCCTCTGACAGGTGGGTGGTGGCCACACATGAGGTGCATATGAGGTGCCAGGAATTGAACTTGGGTCACTCTCAGAAAAGCTGAGAATTCTACCCTGAACCACCACTGTCCCCCTTGGTGCTTCTACCCATAATGCCTCAGGAATGAGAAAAAGAAACTTGTGAGTATAGGCCACTCTATCCAAGGTTTACAGAGAGGGCTTGATTTGTGTAGTAGGAAGATGGAGCTAATAGAGATGGAAATTCCAGGAAGAAAAGGGATTAGTGATGGAAAAAAAGAAAATCCTAGGAGGTGGGATCCAGAAGGCAAGTGCGTGGATCATCATTAGAAGAAAGGAGAAATCCTTTGAGACAAGGGAGGGAAGCATAGAAAATTTTTGGAATATGGATGCGAGTTTCCGGGAATCCATGTGAATTAGCCTTATTTTTTTTTTTCTGTGAAATTGGAAACAATATGATCTACTGAGAGGATGGTGGAAGAAACTAAGGACACGTGATGGACTTGCCAAGTGGTACTGAGGGGCAGCTGAGACTAGAGACCTAAAATCACAAGTGGTACTCATCACATTAATGCTTCATTTCCCATAAATTACAAGCTGCAGCCTGGGCTTAAGAGAGAGGCAGATGATTTAGGCAATTCTTAGTCAAGGAGTTGACAGGCAAACGCAGCTAAAGGACAAGGGGATTGAGGACACGGATGGGCTAGAGTGGTCTCCAGCATGACATCGCTGAGAACTCAGAACTCTGGCTAAATGGAAAACAAGCCATTTTTGTGTTGTTGTGTTTCCACTTATCATCTTGCTATATTTAGTCAGGTGAGGTGAGCTGCTGGAAAAACCCCTGTGGCTAGCCAAAATTTCAGAACCACCCTTTTTCGAGGAGTACCCAGTTAGGACATTTGGGTGAGATTGTATCTCAGTGGTTTAACACAACAAAGTTTTATCGCTTGCTCATGCAAAGTCCACTGGGGTCAGGAGACTCTCTGGGGTAGCTTGCCTTCATGTGGTGACTCAACGGCAGAAGTTGCTTCCATACTGGGGCTCCACCATCTCAACACATGTCCTCTGAAGGAGCGGAAAGGAATGAACTAGGCACACCAATTACAAGTACCTGCAAACAAAGTGGTGCAACTCTTTGCTCACATTCCCACGAGCTCAAGCTCACCCTGAGGCCCCAATCCAATTGCAAAGGAAGCTGGGAAGTGAAGGGCACACAAGATGCTCAGGGCCATCAGTTGCCTCTGTTACACGCAGTCAACCACCAACATCTCCAGACCTACACTCAGTAGGAGCTGTATCTGGGAACTTAACTCTCTAATGATAAGAAAGAAAAGGCTCAAAAGTGAGAAGTATAACATTTCTCGAGGCTCACTGTATCCACACAGCGCCAGAAGGCACAGTAAAGTCAAAAAACAAATCTGTTGTAGTCGAGTAGATTCCGACTCATACCAAGCCTATAGGACAGAGTAGAACTGCCCTGAGGGGTTTCCAGCTGGTGGATTCGAACAGCCAACCTTTTGGTTAGCAGCCATAGCTCTTAACCACTGCACTATCAGTGCTTCAGAAGAGGCAGCAGAAAAGTAAAACTACAAGCCAAACTGTAATTCTGTACCTGAATATTGTGTAGGTGAACACAGGTGAAAGAAGAAGAAGGGGAGGAAGAAGAAGAAGAAGGGGAGGAAGAAGAAGATAAGGAAGAGGAGAAGGAGGGAGAAACAGGAAAAGGAGGAGGAGGAGGAAAAGGAGGAGGAAGAAGACGAAGAAGTGAAAGAAAGGCATGCACAAAAGCAACAAGGTCCTTTGGCTGAAGTCGAATGTTGGTCTAATCGTTTTTCTCCCTAATTTTAACAAACCGCTCACAGGAAATGAAGCATAAATAAAGGTAAGGCACAGTAGGAGCCGGTCTAGCTTTCTTTCAGCCCCAAAGGCCACATGGGACACAATAGGCTAGAAGGAAGTTGGAGGAATAACTGCTGTAAGCGGAGCTGCCCCCTCACAGGGAGGGCCCACCAGGGTCCACACATCTTCTCTGGCTTCCTTCCTGGCTTGCTCTAAGCCACCATTTCAAAAGCACTTGGTATTTATAGTTATTATTTAAAATGCTTTTCAAGACCAAGAGATACTAACAGGCCTTTTCTGCAGCCAGCACCACTCTTTCGGGAGCGCGTTCTTTCCTTTAATTTGCTCACTCAGTCCTGAATAACTTTTCAGAGGACTCCAGACACCGCGGTGTGACAGCTAAACCAAGGCGCGTCGGGTGCCGTGGAATACTGCTCTACAAGCAACCTTGCCAAAGGCCCTTTTCGATGCACAAAGCTGGCTCTATCTTTGTATATTGGGGGAGCTAAATCAATGTTAAACGCTTGGCTCTTTTCACAGGACAATGACCAGGACCTAAGCTGCATCTTTCCTTTTTGATTGACACTTGAAACGCAGCACGGGAATCAGCCAG